>NC_091537.1:17500000-20000000 GCF_042242935.1 Bactrocera oleae | reverse complement strand
GAAAAATGTGAAGCAGTGACATCACGGCAGAGCGCCTTTTCACTACACCTCAAACATCCACACCTGGTGTGTTCACGGTTTTTTCACCACCCCTTTAGCAGGGTAAGAGAATACCTTGTGTGCACTGTCTTTTTCTTGCTTTCACTATTTAGTTTTCTATCAAATAAAAATTGAAACTATATAAACAAATGTTTATTAGCCGTGATTCTGTTTAAAGATTTTCCCCTAAGTGGAAAATCTCTATCACAATGCAAATAAGAATATCCACGTCTTTTCTTTTCGTGAGTGACTAACGGAATGTGTGTGTGAAAATTTTGCGTTCCTCCTTTTCCACTTGCTTTATGAAATGTCAAATTCAACAGGGTTGCATTTATGCAAAGAAAGATATGTTAGCAAAGCAAAATTGAGCACGTAAAAAATAAAACTTACGATCTTACGTTTTGATTGTAAGTCATATGTTACTATATAAGTGTTATTTTGTACGTGATAACAACTGATTTATTTTATTATAAATTCTATATATAAACGCATATATATGAAATGTTAAGATAGCGAAAATTCAACGAATTGAGCGGGAAAGAGTATATGGCAATATATAGCATTTCTCTTTGTTATTTATATTAATTTTTTACTTTGGGCATTGACTACAATCCTTACGTGGCAGTAAAGTGACAATATATATTTATATTTAGAAATGAAAGATCAACGCTTTTATTTAATTTTTACATGCATATACGAGTATAATGTTAGTTTTGTTTGCGATATCGTAAATTGACATCTAATACTAAATACCGACACTGCAACCCTTCAGTCAGCTGTAGTTTTGTATATAACACATACACACGCACACTAGCAAACAAATTTGTCAAACGCCAAAAAATACAATAAGAAAAGATATAAAAACATCGCGAACAACTGCATATAAGTCGAACATCAGAATTGTGTGCAAATTTTTGAATAGTGTTGTTTTTCCAACTTGAATTTCTAATTAAACATAAATTGTGTTCAGAATATATATATTCGAAATAGTAAAGATGTAGAGCTTAAAAGATTTTTGTTAAATTAATGATAGTACGAGATATAATTGCGCAATAAGCGCAGAAATTATACGATTGTATTAAAGAAAAAAAAACGGTAAAGAAGATCAACATTTACTTACACACAAGCTAAGAACCGTAAGGAGTCTCGCCATCGTGGGGTGTGTACACACCCTAAACGTGTTTAAATTGATACCAACTGTGTTTTCTAAAGAAATTGGAACGTCTTTTCGTGTTTAAACATAAAAATTAGTTGATTTTTAGCAATCATTTAGTTAGAACACAGTGAATATTGCACAGGTGTGGTGTGTGGGCGGCTAAGCGGCAGCGTATGAAGCTAGTAAAATCACAGCTGCACACACAAATACGACAGTTAAACAAAGCATATTGCTGAGTTATGGAAGTCAAAGAGGTGTTGAATCGTGAGGGGCGCGATGCCAAGAACTTACTTGTCTACCAATTTTGCGAGGAGCAACCACGAGCGGATGGCTGTCAAAGCTTTACTGGAAGTGAGTATTTATTGTTATAATGTATTTCTAAGATTATTTATGGATTTTTCGTTTTCTAAAATCTCAAATAGAAATTTCGCCGTCCCTAAATGTACGCAAACCACCCGTCGCACCATCGAAGTCACCAAACTCGCTAAAGAATGCATTGTCGCCAATACGAACTGCAAAAATGCAAAACACAGGACCACGTGTGCGTAGTGCTTCAACGGGTCGAGATAAGAAATCAGAATTACAAGCACGTTATTGGGCGCTGTTATTTGGCAATTTACAGCGTGCCGTCAACGAAATCTATCAGACGGTGGAGTGTTGTGAGAATATATCATGGTGCCAGGAGGCGATTTTAGTGCTTGAGAACTATGTGCGCGACTTTAAAGCGCTTAGTGAGTGGTTCAAAGTGTCTTGGGATTATGAATCACGCCCATTGCAACAACGACCACAATCGCTTGCATGGGAAGTGCGTAAGAGCAATCCAGCACCACGTGTACGCGCTAAAAGTTTGACCAGTCCTACAATGTCGGGTAAATCAAGTCCATCTGCCTGTCCATGTGCGTCGGGAAAGTCATCACCATGTTGTGGCGCTGGCAGTGGTGACAACGCGTCACCAAGAAAAAGTTTACGTGCCTGTGATCCATTACCAAAAGGTGCTATGCGTGTGAATGTTCGTGAGTTGTTTGCCACAAACAAAGGCAGAGCCGGTAATGAACGTACAACAGAGGTTACAGAACAAAAGAAATGCACCGATGCTCAGCCAGAGCCACATGTGGAGGCTGAGCCAATGAACTTGCTTAATAGATGCCATCAATATGCACAAACGGATCTAGAAGACGATCATTTGACTTTGGCGGATATAAGAATAAAGCTACAAAGAGAAGCGGAAGAACGGCAAATGGCTGAGCAGGCCGAGCAAGAGCGTTTGCGACAACAGAAAGAGTATGAAGTGCGGCGTCAACAATATGAAGAGCAGCGTGAACGAGAACATCAATTGGCGGAGCAAAAAATACTTAAGCAGCAACAAGAGCGACATGAGGAAGAAGAAATAAAACAGAAGAATGAAAAATTGCGTCAAAAAGTTGATCCAAACTCGGGAACGGCTATTGGCACGACTAGCAAGCAGAATAACGTTACTCTAAATGGCAATGATTCTAGCGGTACAGATGCAGATGACCCACATTTCGCTATGATTCGCGAACCAACCGCTTTGGAGATGACTGTGCAAAAGTTGAATCAAATGGAAAACGAAATTCTCGCTAAAGATGCCAATAAAATGCCTACGCCTCCAACGACTGAACTACGAAAAGCAGAACCTATAGTTGACGTTAAACCAAGCCTTGCTCCAGCGGACACTTTAAAGAAACCGGCCACAACAGCGTCGACGCAAAATGGCCCTCTTAAATATTCCAGTGTTTTGAATCGGCCAGCTACAACGCGACCAGCAAATTCGAACCTAACAAAGCCATTGAACTCGGCACGTCCATTGGCCAACACAACGGCTGTAAATAAAGCTGTGCCATCGCAGAAAACTATATCCAACACCAGTTTGCGCCGGTCCGCTACCACCGCATCGGTGACGAAAGCTGCGCCTCCACGACTATCAGCAGGCAGCGCCAGTGCACGTTATATAACACCACGTCCATCCAGTAAAACCGAACATTACGGTCCACCGACACATGTTGCCTCTCGGCTGTCAGCACGTTCACGAACCATGATTGAGATGCAACCCAAAGAGCAGAAGCCACGCACCGGCCAACCCTCGCAACCGCAACGGTATTCCCAGACAACGGTTTCATCGCGCAAATCTTCACGTGAAGATATTGGCAGCTCAAGCTCTACGCTCAAAGCTAGCACCGAACTCATATCATCCTCCAGAAACAGCCTATTACATGCACCAGGCGCAGTGGTACACATCGACGAACGGCGTTCGGAGCCAAAACAGCTGCCATCAGACGCCAACGACGGCTGGCTGACAGTTAAGAATCGACGACGTTCCAGCATGCATTGGGCCAATCGGTTTAATCAGCCCACAGGTTATGCCAGTCTTCCTACACTAGCGCTATTCAATGAACAGTTGACCGAAAGTGAAGAGCATCAACGGAGCAGAAAAGTTGCCATCAAGAAGGGATCTATGCTGGAAAACAATAATGTCACAAATAAAACGCAGCCAAGCGCCAAGCAAACCAAAGCGCTGAAGGCACAAAAGAGTGTAGACAAGCCGGTGAAATGTGCGACGCGTCCGGAAATAAAGAATGCCAAGGCCAAGGTCAATTCACTGCCAACGCAACGCAAGAATGCTGCTGTTCCTGTTGCGCCAGCGTCCGCCGGTGCAACGAATGGCTCAAGCTCTGCACGCGCGCCAAATGTGCCAACACGCGAGGCGATTATCAAGCGACAAAAGTCTGATTTGACGGGTTTGAAGATGACTTCACTGCATAAGGAATACATGCGCAGCGAAAAGTATGCGCAACGCAAACAAAATGGTAGGGCAGGCTCGTTGGAGAATTCCGCGGCCAATTCGACAGAGACCGTTGTGGATGGTAAGTGAAGTTTGTAAAATTATAAAGATATTCTTTTTAATAATTGGATTTCATATTGCAGCAAATGATGAATTAACAACTGCCGACAACACAGAGTCCGCCGATCAGAATAAAATTGACATAAAAATACAAACGAATCGTGATTTCTCCAAGACCATTGGCGATCTCTACGAGAGTATTGCGCAAACCGCCAAAGCGGCTAACTTTGGTGGCGGCAATATTGACAACACATGCGGCGCTGGCAAACTTTCCAGTTGTGATGAGAGCGAAGAGACTTTCGCCAGCGAAACGGATTGTGATGAGGATCAGCGCATGCTTGTGGAGGAGCAAGAATCGCTGGAGCGCCAAATACGCGAGTTGGAGAACACCGAAATCGATGTTGACACCGAAACCGACGAGACTGACGGTGAAGTGGCATTAGATCATGAACATGATTGTAACGAAACGGTAGATCGTTTGCTCGATGATGCCTCCTCGATCCCTTTCTTACCAGCCGGTGAGGATGGTATGGATCCGAATCTTAGCTTGGAAATGCGCTATCACGCGTTACTCTCAGAAATGTCACGCGTTGAGCGTGAGGAAGCTTTGGCCACACTACAAGCATATGTGGCACGTCATCCGGGACGCGCGCAGGAGTTGCATCAAAAACTATCCTCGCCATCGCGACGCCGCTCACTGCAGGAGACATTAAAGAAATACCAAGCGAAGCATACGCGCGCGCAACAAAAACGCGAGCAAGTGCAGAAAGAGAAAACGATTAAGATACAACAACTATTGGCGCGCGTTGAGGATGTGAAGGCCGCCAAGCGTCAGCTAATCGAGGATAAGCGCCTGAAGATGGAGGATAAAATGCAGCGCGCCGCCGAGAATCGCGAGCAATACCTGCGTCAAATAGTAGAGAAGGCGCACGATGAGGAGAAAAAGTTGAAAGAGATAAATTTCATCAAAAATATTGAAGCGCAAAATAAACGCTTGGATCTGCTCGAATCCTCCAAAGATGCCGAGGGGCGCTTGCAAGACTTGGAGCAAGAGCGCCAAAAGCGTTTGGAAGAGAAGGCGGCGCGCGAAGCAGCCGTCGAGCGGCGCCGACAAGAGTTGGAAAAGGAGCGCCAACGCAAGTTAGAGAAAATGAACGAGACGCGTTTGGAAAAGGAGCAGCGCATTGGCAAAATGCAAGAGCAAAAGGAGCGTCAACGACAGGCGCTGGCGCGTGAAAAGGCGCGCGATCGTGAAGAGCGTTTGCTAGCGCGTCAAACGCAACAACAGCAGACCACTGAAGAATTGCAGCGCAAAATATTGCAAAAGCAGCAAGACTCGGCGCGGCGACACGAAGAGAATATCGAACACATACGACAGCGCGCGCTTGAACTAACATTGCCCACGCGCAACGTCGATGAGAATGGCGTGCAGCGCAATGAAAACGGTGAGGTGATAGAGGATGGCGATCTGTCCTCAACCGTGTCGGATGTTGGTAGTCGCGAGCATACGCGCGGCTATAAGAAGAAAATCAAAAAGCTGAAGCAACGTATGGCGCAAAGGTAAAGCAATTAAATACATAAAATTTATATTAGAGATTATGTATTACATTATTATTGTAGTGCCGAGGAGTACATGAAGGAGCAACAACCGGTGCCATTGCATATGAAGCGTGAAAGTCAAGTGCCGAAATATTTGAATCTGGTGAGCAAAGGTGGTGGCTCGCAAGGTTTGGAGCGCGCCGTCGGCCAGCTGTTGCGTCTCATGAGCAAGGCACAAGTATTCGATTTTCAGTGCTTTCTGCTTATGGATGGACTCGGTGTCA
This sequence comes from Bactrocera oleae, assembly GCF_042242935.1. Taxonomy (NCBI): domain Eukaryota; kingdom Metazoa; phylum Arthropoda; class Insecta; order Diptera; family Tephritidae; genus Bactrocera; species Bactrocera oleae. The sequence goes on along the minus strand of NC_091537.1, from coordinate 19,994,122 downwards.
TCACCACAAATGTGATTAGCAAAAGCATGCAAGAGAACAATGACATTCCAAAGCGGTATGCAGTTTTAATATACTATTTTATCTCGATCTTTTTTCATTACCACGTAATTTCGTTTTTTACAGAGCTGTTGTGCTCGCTGTGCAACTATATCGTAACGCCTGTACGCTTTGTCCGCAAATTGCGCGTCACGCCATACTTGGTAATACGCTGAGCGCGTTATTTGATGTATTATTTCAGAGTTTGCAGGTGAGTTATAGTTGTTATTCGAAGTCCTTTGTGTTTTAAAATCTTTACTCTTTCATCGAGATCATCTTGTAAGTAATTTTGCTGTCGAGTTGACAGTCCTTGGCTGCATAAATTTCTGAGTTCGTTCTGGTTATATAGACTGTCGTGGGAATGCTTCATAGAAAAACTTGATTTGTTTGTATGGCAGCTATATTCTATAGTGTTCTGATCTGAACAATTTGTTTGGAGGTTGTAAAGTTGGCTTGCACAATAATTCATGCCAAATTTCGTGAATATATCGCTTCAAATAAAAAAGTTTTCCATACAAGAGCTTGGTTTTGATCGTTCAGTTTGTATGGAAACTACATATGCTATAGTGGTCTGATATCGATTTTGTAATTGCTTGACTCAGTATTGTTTAAGAAACGCCAATAATGGAATGCGCCATATTTAAAAGTTTTTTTTTTTGATGAAGGCGAAAGCGCAGTAGTCCACTATGAGCAGCTACCCCACGGCCAAACTCTTAAATCCTGAATCTGTATTGTCAATAATTGGTGTTGCTGAAGCAAGCAAAGCTAGCTGTGCCAACAGGAGAAGAATTGTGTTCCGTAAGCACAATATCACACACACAACATAGTTACTCACCAGAAGCTTCGTTAGCTTGGTTAGGTGAGGAAGGTTTTTCTGCATCCACTATATATACTGGACCTGAAACTGTGTGATTACTATTTGCAGCTATATGTGGCAAATGATTTAGCTGTTGTAAAATTGTAACTACGCTAAAAAAGCTTCAATTTAATGCAAAAATAATATATATCTATTTTTTGTTATACTTTGTACAGTATAAGTTCCACTTTTGTCTGTCAAAATACCATTGCGATTATTTTAGTAACTTCAATTTCTTCTATCTAAACTTGATATCAACGTATTACTGTCCAACAAGAAACAAAATAAATACTTTGCTTTGAGCATTCAAATTTGTATCTCTAATTTCCGCTGACCAAATCTATTGGGCTATACAATGCCCTCATACAGAGATTAATGAATTGTTACAATAAACACGCGACAACCGATTCTATATAATCGGATCGGACCTGCATTTATAACTAGCTAAAGGCTGTCACCTCATATTTGCCGAAAATAATTACTATTGTTATAGTAACTGAGCGATCTTCCCAATTTCTTTTTTAAATATCTGATTTTTATTAAACCTTATGAAGCTAGTTCATTTAATAGATCTAAACTTCTATATTAATCATTAAATCATTAAAAACTTTTAAATTACGCCTAGAGGGTTTTTATTATATTTCAATCATTAATGAATATGCAGTCATTGCCAAATAAAATTTTACTTCAGTCCGTTATTTACCCGATTGAATTAATTGCGATTCAAAATGGGCGTATTTTTCTCTGGATATTCGTAGTTTGAGATCTTTCACAATAGCGCTACAGAGGTCCTTTTGTCGCTTTTTGATGTTAAGATCGTCTCTTTGCTGTATGGTTTTCTGAGTTGCTCCCTCGATGACTCGTGGCTTTTGCTGGTGTCAATTTACAACAGGCAATAATGCTAGAAGTGCTAGTCTTCTAAACGGAAATCCGAAATTATTCCACGCCTTCTTAAAATTGATTAATTGAGACAAATATTTTACGTGTCCTTTAAAATTATTACCTAAAAGAGATATTTGAACAGCACAAAACTATATATGTATAGGTAGAAACAAGTACGGAAGGGAAGTGCTATGTTCGGGTGTAACCAAACATTTTATGCTCTCGTAATTTGAAAAGCTCGAATCTAAAAAAATGCATTTGTTAAAAAATTAGTCTCATGCACTTGGGTCCACATATTTATTGTCTGGGTCCTTAAAAAGTTATAGTTCGATTTCGACAATTTTTGGGCGTAAGATGAAAAACCTTCCGGGCACTATTTGTGCAAATGATGATTATTGATGTTTGATTTGTATACTGTAAAGTTAAGGAATCAGTTGGAATTTAAAGGTTTGTTATATGGAAAGTAGGCGTGGTTGTCATCCGATTTCGCTAATTTTCACAGCGTTTAATTGGAATGTGTGAATAACCTCACATACCAAATTTTAAATTGATTAAGTAGTTCTTGAGATATAGGATTTCACCTAAAGATGGGCGGTGCCACGCCCCTTGCCCAATTTGCTCATACAAAGTCCTTCCCAACGATCTTGGCTGCGAAAATTAATGCTTGTTGGCGCATTTATTCAGTGAGTAATCGCATTTTTAGTGATTTTCAATATAATCGTTATTTAGGGAGTGGGCGTGGTTATTATCTGATATTACCTATTTTCACAGTGTTTGCAGAAATGCTAAAATGGCAAGTTTGTTTGATTTAGCTATAGCGCGCTGGAATATACTTATGTACATTAAACCAAGAGGTGGAGCCACGCCCACTTTAAACAAATGTTTAGCTCACAAATGTCTCTCGCTACTGCGAAATGATATTATCTTGATTTAGTGCTTAGTTATGCATATAGACTTTTGTTTAATATCGTTTTGTCACGCCCGTCCAAAATAATTATAACTTACAAGGTTTTCTTAAAAGTATAGGGTGTTTTTTAGAAGCACAGAATTTCCTACAGGCATAGCTGTCAAGCCGGCTGTCAAAGTAAAAACTAGTCTGACATTCATGTTCAGTATATAATATTTTTGTAAATTACAAAGCAAAGCTTTATTCCGGTTTACCGTTTAAAAATCTTGAAAATTTTTTTCTTCTGCGAAGTGAACTTTTATATATATTTTACCGTAAAATCGAACTCATCAATGGTGATACCTAAATGAACAAAATTGTCGAACTTGGTTTAAGCTTCTCTACTCGGTATCCTAAAAAAGTTTCTTCCTGATGTGGACCGAATCATATCAAGAAATTAAGCTGTCAATTGGCTGTCTAGATCATGTGATTTAACTCCGTTAGACTACTTTTTGGGTGGTGCACATTAACATTTTTAAATTCATCGAGAAGCAAAACTTTATTCAACCACCCTAATGTGCAGTGAACTGTTTTATTGCTTTCCTTGCACATTTTCACTTTGCGTTCTTTATTTCTTTTTGTTTTTGTTTTCATTTGTCAGTCATGCTGTTCTACGCTTGGAACACCTTGCGTCATTGCAGCTAACGGTTTCTTCTGCTTGGTCTCCATCCACTTTCATTGTTTCTACTTCCGTTTTGCCATCGTCTAATATTTTTCCGCTCGCGAAACAGTTTTAATGCCAATACGTTTAACAAGATAATCCATTTTATTTTTAAATATATATCTTTTCCACATTCTTTTCTTTATATGCCTTGCTGCTATTTCTATTTTCTTTTTTCTTTCTTCACAGCTTCCCGAGGAAAAATCACCGCAACATCCTGTCGAGTTGTCCACCGAGCTAATGCTCGCCTGCACAGTGGCCATGTCGCCGTCCTACACGAAAAAGCACACCCACCCCAAAGTGTTGGAACGCCTACCGGATCTGATAAGGTAAGTCAACAACCAGTGCGCCTTTTAAGCCAGTGTGTCCATGAAATTATGAGTAAATTCCAAGAATCCGACTTACATACACGTCCGTACGATTTGAGAACATATGAGCGCTGATGTGCTCGCCTGAGTCTCGCCAGCTTACAGGGTGCGCGGCTGCACGTCTGCGCTGCGTAGGGGAAATGCCACTTTTCGAACTTCGAAAAGTCGTAATTGCTGCAAAGCGCGTGAAAGAGACAACCACAGCGCGTTGTTGAGCGGTGTGCAGAGCGCGTGCGCGTGCATAAGCCTACAGCTGCGTAGCGCAGTGTAGTGAGCGAGTTCGAAAAAGGGCGTGTTCTAGCGCCACCATTTAATAAGCTCTCTTAGTGGTTGTTTGTGTTGTTGTCGTCCGTCACCTGCAACCGCATGCGACGCGCAGCGCAATATTCCTAATAATAAACGTGTGTGCGCAACGCTTGGTAGGGATAAGCGTTTTACTTTATTTATTGTTGTTATAGCTGTTTTAGCCATTGTTGCGGCTGCTTCAAGCTCTGGCGCGGTCGTGTAAATAAAAACGCAGCGCATACATATGCACATACGCTTTAGCGCTCGCAGCTTTGAATGCGACCACTCTTGCCTGGAGTTGTAGTGCGCGGCGCGGCTCGACGCGGCTTTCCGTTGGTGTAAGCGGCCACCACAATCCTTATAGCCGTTGCGCGCATAACGGCCTCACCACAGCATTAATGTTGCGCGGTGCTTATTTCGCTTGCTACTAAACCGCCGCGCGTTGCTGCCGCCTGCCTGTCGTATGATTGCCAAACGCGATTTTACTGCTAGTTGCACGCTTTCGTGCACCGCGGATTGTTTTTTTCAGCATTTTTGTTTGTTAATTTGCTCTTGTTACTGCTGGCGTTGTTGTTTGCATGTTTTCATGCAAATTTCAGCACTTTTGCATTGTACCAACTGACTTAAATCCGCCCAGGCTTCCAACGCCGCAACGCGCGCCGCTACCTGACTACCTGGTAGCTGACGGGCATTTGCTCGGTTGTGCGGCGTGTGGGCGCTTGGGGGTTTGTCCAATCGCCCCATTTGTACCTCCATTGTCTGCCTGGCTGTTGTTGCCATTTTATTTGTTTGTGTTGCGCCATTCTGCGTTTTATTGCCATTTGTTGTTGTTGTTGTTGCTGTGTTTACTGTTTTCGCTGTTGTTGGCTGTTACGCCCTCACATGTTTGTGCGTTGTAATTTTTGTATATTTATCGATACATTTAGGCTGTTGCAAGGTCTTTAAAGTTTGGTAGCTTTAATGAGGCAGAATTGCTTTGATTGCGAAAGTTTCTCTATTTAAAATATAGACCAGTTAAATAATTAAATTTCTCATTGGTTTTTAAGACTTTTAAGGCTTCATTTGTTTGTCTAAAATATGTTAATGGCCAAACTAATTGGAAAGATTTCTCAGGTTTTCCTGAGTTTCTTCACCTATCAGTAGGTAGCATCCCGATTGCGAAGATTTTTGGAAATAGTTTTGAAACTTGGCTATCCGATCCTCATTTCCCTAACTCGGCACAGGTATTGAATGGAACTTAGATTCTTCTATTTTGCCGGTTACACCCTTAAACTGACTATGTTCTAACGAAGTCTTGATCTCAGGCGCTGACTTGCATATTTCATGTTGTTATTATTCCAATATACCACCATGAGTAGCATGTTGATTGTCCTTAGCATATGGTGTAATGCTTTTGTCAAGTAGATCCATGTAAAGAAATTGTTTAATGAAGGCTGGAATATGTTTATTGGATATACACCGTTTCAAGAGAATTATACCCTAGCTGTAATGATAGAGTTTTACAGTATTCAAGTAGTAGTTCATGTCCTATTCTATAATTATCGTACACTCTACTTTTTCGCAATGTTCTTGAGATACGAACAATTATATCTTTGACCGATCTCAAAATATTATGTCTTTCGCAAAAAACCAATGAATTTGAACTCTTGCAGACTACATGGTTTTAGCAGTGGGACTTCGAGCAGACGATTCGGTTTTTAACATACTTTTTAATTTTCCTTCAAACAAACTTTCCAAATTTTTAATTCGTATTTTCGTGTTTATTTTTAATTAATATTTTTTTAGTTTTTTATACATTTTTTATTGTTTTATAAACATATATTTTTTTATTTTTATTTTTTCTTTGTGTTTATTTTTTTTGTTAATTTTTTTTTTAATTCTTGTTAATTTTTTATAATTTTTTTTTTAATTCTCGTTAATTTTTTATAATTTTTTTTTCAATTCTTGTTAATTTTTTTTAAATTTTTGTTTATTTTTTTTATTATTTGTTTATTTTTTTTTTTTAATTTTTGTTTATTTTTTGTTTATTTTTTTTTTAATTTTTTTTTAATTTTTGTGTATTTTTTTTTAATGTTTGTTTATTTTTTTTTTTTTTAATTTTTGTTTTATTTCTTTTACACTTTTTCATTTAATTTTACTTTATTTTAATTCAATATCATTCCTATAAACATTTTTCGAATTTTCGAATTTTCGTTCCGCTACAATTATTTTGTAGCTTATCCTTTTTTAGTTGCTCGCTTCTCTTTGGCAAATCTCTTCGTCACGGTTGAGCTGCCACCACAGCGCTACGACTAACCAACGTTATTTTTGTTATTGTTGTAGCCATTTTGCATACACCTTTTGCGTATTTGTTTGTTTATTCAAAACTGCAGCAGAAATTTAAAATCGTCGCCTCAAACTTTGTGCCACAGTAGGGCACTCCCACCGCACACTGCTATTGTACAACGTCTACATACTCTCGCATACATAAATACATACATACAGATATATCGGTGTTCCGTGCGTTACGCTTGATGTGTTCGCCTTGTACTCTTCCTGCTGTCATTCCGTTTCGTTAAATTCGAAATTTATATTTCGCTTTGTCGACAGCTTTTTCTAGTTTTGCAATTTTACTGCATATTTATTGTTGTTGTTGTTATTTGCATTTTCAACTTGTATCCTCCGTTTTATCGTTGCAGACACTGCGGTGTGTATGTGTGTGCGTGTCGTTGTTGTTGTTGGCTTGTTGCGCTCCACTTCACTTTTGGGTACTCGGCTCCTACTCTTCTCTCTACTTTTATTTTCACTCTCCACTTTTTCTGTCACGCTACCGTTATCTCAGCTGCTTGTCGTCCTTGCCATGTCCTGTGACTGCTTTCTTTTGATTGTGCAAAATTTAATTTAACTTGTTTTATTTTGTAATTTGTTGAGAAACTTTTTCATTTGAATGTGTTTGAGAACTTGAGGGAAAACAATTTTCGATTTTGCATATTTCTTTTTTTGTTTTTGTATTGTGTTGAAATTGTTTTAATTTTTTCTAAATAATATCAGTATTCGGTTTCTGCTTATTCAATGTAATTATATTTCTAAAGACATTTATTTGTTCTTTGTTTTTAGAGAAATGGATTTGGATTCCATTAAGGCAAAAAAGTTGGAAGAAATTTTCCGTTTTACTGTTTGGATTGTGCTAGTCACCGAATTATCAAGAATACTTGTACCTCAATTAAATTTAGTTTTTTTTTAAGAAATATATTTTTTTACTGAATTTTGTTTAGTCCCAACTTTCGCTCACATCGAAATTCAATGAAAACAAAATCCAAACCGACAGAAATTTCGAAACTTCATAAAAACCTATTAGCTATAACTATTAAAATTTTTTTGTAGATAATTTGAGTTTTTTTATTAGAGTATGTTAGATAATTTTTGAAAACAAAAAAAATCATAGCAGGTTGAAACCCATTTAAAACGAAAGATAAATAGCAAAAATGACACAAAAAATAATCTACGGGCGATTTGAGGTCGGGAAGAGGAACGGAAGGGGCGTAGTTGATTTTTTTAGGGGTAAAAATGGTTTAGCTCGATTACCGGAAAAACTACGCGTCCTATAGAAAATTTTTATATTGCAAAGTTGTAGGTAATGAGAAGACCTACAACTTTTGTATCAACAACATTTTCACAAAATCTCAAAATTTATGTGAAAAATTCAAATATCCAAGTGTTTGGGATTTTTCTTTTTATATTTTACAAAACAAAAAAAAAAAAAACGTTTACGAAATTTGGTGTAAACTTACCTTCTTATGTCCCAAACATACTTTATTTTTTTTTATTTAAAATATTAATGAGCAAACCTTATTTCAACTTAAAACCAAAAAAACCCAATTTCAATTAAACTTCTCACGCCAAAATATCAGCTTTATGTTTGTTAAAATCTCTATTTTCTGATGGCATAAACTATATATACATTGCTATAGTAAATATTTTCAGAAAATGCAAATTGAACCCAATTCAAAGCTGCTTATATAGCCTGAACAAAAAAAAAACGTTAACTTCGGGTTCACCGAAGCTATGATACACTTCACAAATACAAAAGATTCCGTACAAAAACTTGATTTTGATTAGTCAGCTATACGCTATAGTAGTCCGATCTGAACAATTTTTTTTGGTGAATGTACCGTTGGTTTGGAAAATAATCCATGCCGAATTTCGTGCAGATATCTTTTTAAATAAAAAAGTTTCCCATACAAGGACTTGATACCGATCGTTCAGTTTGTATGGCAACTATATGCTATAGTAGTTTGATATCGGCGGCTTCGCGAACTGAGTAGCTTCTTAGAAAGAAAAGAAAGTGTGCAACATTTTTTTTATCGCTATCTCGGAAATTGGGAGACTAGTTCGCGTATATACAGGCAGACGGACAGACAGGCGGACATCGCTAAATTGACTCAGCTCGTCATGCTGATCATGTACCTATATATATATATCTTATAGGATCTCCGACGACTTTTTCTGGCTGTTATAAATATCGTGGCAAACTTAATATACCCTGTTCAGGGTATAAATATAAGCATCATCCACTTTTTTTTCTCATTTCATAGGCGGTCACGTTTATATAGCAGGTGCTTTACGGTGTCAAATCGGATCTTCGTAAAAACAATTAATTCAAAGATACATATTGAATTTTGCCACCTCTCTTCTTATTAGTTTGAACAACCCTGTTACGTGAAAAACAATTTTAACATTTCTGTCAAACTTTCAAACATTTTAAATTGTCCTTGAAAGTAGAGTTTAATATTTCTATTAATTAATATGCGAAGGTGTAATATTATTTTTTGCCAAGTAAATAATCAACTACATAATTTCAACTTTGGAAAACTAAAATTTCTTAAAATTTTCCACACTTTTGTGCAAGTGCACGAAGGTGTTTACGCACACCCACAAACACAAATACAGATTTATAACGGTACCGCAGCAAACGCACTTTGCTCCAATTCTATTGTAAATATGTATGTACGCATAGATGTGTGTGTGTTGCTTATAATTCAATATTGGCCACGAGTTGGTTGGCCATCAAGTTGCCATGCACCCCGCCCCCTCCCACCAACGATTTCACCTTTTCGCACGTACACAAACTCATTTGCATAGCTGCCAGCCATTGTTCTGTCATTCTACAGCAGAAGCCATTGCGTATTTACTTATTTATGCTTGTATTGTCACAAGCGCTACATCAGTGTAACTCTGTCTGTGTGTGTGTGTGTGTATTTAGTGTGTATTGACTCTTTGACCCAGCCAAGTGACGGCTTTGTTCACCGAGTTTATTTTTTGAATAACAATATTCACACACACACACACACTCAGACAAACACAAATAAAATTGCGCTGAAATAAATGTGAGATACACGGCCTGTTTGCTGTTGTTATTGTTGTAGTAGTAATTGAATTTCAGTGGCGTTTCAACTGCAATCACACACACATACACACACCCACCGAGTGATCCACTGCCCACCAATCACGTTGCCTAACGTTGACTGACTGGCTTTGGGCTTTGGCTTTTTGCCACTACCGCCAACAACAACAACAGCTACAATGAGCACGCCTGCATTAGTACACAATGGATGCAGTGCAATGTAAAGTTTTTATACCCTGAACAGGGTATATTATGGTAAGTTTGCCAAAACCAGATGGAAACGTCGGAGACCCTATAAAGTATACACATAAATGATCAGTGTGATGAGCTGAGTCGATTTAGTCATGTTCGTTTGTGTGATATCAATCTGAAATTTTGCACACGTCCTTTTTTCCGCAACAAGCTGCTCATTTGTCGGAACCGTGGATATCGAATCACTATAGCTTATAGCTTATAGCTGTCATACAAACAAAACGATTAAAATCATGTCCTTGTATGGAAAACTTTTTTATTTAATGAAATATTTTCACGAAATTTGGCACAGATTAATGTCCTTGAAAACTCTACAATTTCCGAACAACTTGTTAAGATCGGACCACTACAGCATATAGCTGCCATACAAACTGAATGATCAAAATCAGGTCCTTGTATGGAATTTTTTTTATTTGTGAAGGGTATTATAGCTTTGATGCAACCGAAGTTAACGTTTTTTCTTGTGTTTTTCTTTCTTATTGTTGTTTGCCCTTGCTGTTGTGTGCCTGGCTGTCTGTCTGTGTGTGTGTTGGTACTTTGGCTACGTAATTAAATTTTTGTTTACTTTTAATTGGACAAAGTTTCATTTTGTGCTGCCACTTCTCGCTACGGGCTACTAAAATACACTAGCACACCAACGCATACATATACACACACCCTATACATACAAATATTGTTTACTACTAAACTGCGTTGCATTGCATTGGACAAGTAATTTAAATACGCTGTTGTTGTTGTTGTTGTCGCCCGATTGTAGTCGAGATTTTTGTTTTGGTAACTAGATTAAATTTACTACGCCTCACCACTACTCCTACAGGGTGTTACATTTTGTTGCGCACCCTATATTTGCAGGCGCTTCCTGGTGGATGTTAGTTGTTGTCAGTCGAGGTCGTGCAGGCAGTGCCGTTCGCCAACAAAACACGTCCGTCCATTTTGCTTTTCATTTGCCAGGAAAGTTTTGACTGAAAATATGATTTCATTTCATTTAGTTATTTCTCAAAGCAATTGCTAAGCTTTTGTGCAAACTTGATTCGCTATACACACACATACATACATGCATACTCAGGCCTTCCACGGCACTCATTTGCTTTTAATGGTGCATATTTTTTGTTTATGAATATTCAATTTCACTTCGGATTTCACTCGTAATAAATGTCTTTGAAGTTTTGTGCGCTGCTTTATTGTTGTTGCCTCTGTTTTTGTATGCCTTATAGCTTCATAACAAATTTAGCAAGCAAATAAAATTGCAAAAGTTTTAAAGTTGTGCCCAAAGATTGCTTAATCCTATTTGTTTGATTAAAAAGCTAGATTTTATTTGCCAACAAGCAAATCATATTATTTTAAAATATTTTTATTTGTGTTTTTTTGGTGAAATATATTTTACAGAGTGCACAGAAAGTAACATTTTTGCAAAAAAATGTTAATTAAGTTTTTCAGAGCATTAAATATTTCTATAGAAGACACAAAAATGCTTGAAAAGTCCTAATTCTTCATCGTTCTAAATTTTTTATACCCTGAACAGAGTATATTAAGTTTGTCACTCAGAAGGAAATTTCGGAGACCCTATTAAAAATATACATAAATGATCTGTATATACGCGGATTAGTACCTGAAATTTTGAGATACCGATCTGAATTTTTGCACATGTCCTTTTCTCCCCAAGAAGTTGTTCATATCTTGGCACCGCCGTTATCGGACCACTATAGATTGTAGCTGCCATACAAACTGATCGATCAAAGTCAAATTCTGAAGATTGTAGGGTATTATAGCTTCGATGCACAAAGTTAACGTTTTTTATTATCTTTGCATAAACTCGTTTGTATTTTTGCTTGTCGAGATCGCGTTATAATTACAAATCAGCAAAGTTAGTTTAGTTGAGGTTGAGATTTCTAGACAGGCAGATTCAAAGATCTTTTCTGAAATGTCATAAGGCATAAAGCACAACAGCCTTAGCATTTTTATATTATATATTCTCACAAGTCTGTTAATAACGCAAAATGGAAAGATTTCTATTTTAAGAAATGAGAACTCCCTTTCTTTAACTAGTCGTATACTTAGGCGCCCAAAAGCAGACGGTCAATTAGGAAGTGCTGAGATAATTCCCATGGTAATGAGAGATAATTCCAACGGTCTGAAAGCTACAGCTGTAGAGTTTCCCCAGTTATAGAGCTCAAGGAGCTCTGAACCATTTGAATCATCTTTTATAGATTTGAAGCTTCGGATAATTTCAAATTATCAAAATCTTTCTAAGTAGCCAGCGACAGACTTTCGTTGTACATGTTCAAACTGTTCACCGAGTTTAACCCTTTTCAGCAGCTTTAATTCTGCCCCCTTAACACATTATAAGTTACCCTCATATAGCCACATCTGCTCTTTTCTTAATCTCTATACTGGCTTTTCCGAAAGCTCCCTGATTTGAATACTACATATATATTTCACCTTATAAGGTTGAAGATAGGTACTTTCATTTAAGGAAGAGAAGCCTCTGCACTTATATATCCTCGCCCAGTTTGTCCTAATCCCCAAATTCAGCAAGATATTGGAGCCTATAAAAATAATTTTGAGAATTCTGTCTCCTGTTTACCTGAAACTCTCTGTAGCCTTTTCCGACCGCCATTATTGTGAGATCTAACTCTCGTTAATACATTAGAATGAACTAATCACGCTGGTTAGTTGACATACATCCGAAATTTTATGAATTCTGCCTGCATCACCTCAAGGTAGATTTCTACAGTAGATGGATTATAAAGAAAGTGAGCTTCCATTAAAAGATTCAACGAATCTCCGCCTCCCAAAGTTTAACTTCGTGACTCCTTGTTCGATTAAGTGTTCACCTCAATATTTTTAGAGAAGGCTCCACCAATAACCACAGTGTAATCCTTCCACTTATCTCAAATCTAAGTATGGAAGGCTCTGAAGAGCAGCCCTTTATACAGAACTGAAATCTTCCGAGTCATAAAGAACTAGATGGAGATTTCTGTGAGTTCATGTGAGAGTTTGTATTTCTCAGATTTCTGTAATGTGCGATAATTCTACGTGTGCTAAACTATATAAAATTTATATGTAATCAGATAAAAGGTGGCCGCTATGAAACTTCTGACATTTTATCAAAATGTATAACGTAGGTGAAGCTTAATTGAAAGTAGATTACTTTTAAGATTTTGTGAGATCACCTCGAACTTATATTTCAAGTAGTACTAGGCCTACTTTTTCACTGAACCAGTTCTTTGCTTGTTTCGATGCGTATTGGAGGCTGTTATTTTAGCTGAATTTCCGTTCAATATTCATACTAACAAAGGCATGTAGCACTATTCATGGTTTCAAAAGGTCAAATTACTAAAGTTTATGACATTAGCTGTTAGTTCGTATAAACAGACCACTGCCAAAATAACTACAAATGCACACCTAACAATATTTAAGCACCTTTTGGGTTAATCCTGGATTTTTTTTGATGTTTTAGTCGATGAACTAGAATTTTTTTCATTCTACCCTCTTGACCTGAATTTCGTCAACCAATTTTTGTTAAAGATTTGCGCTTTAAGCTGCCTCTTCATATAATCCTCGTAATGATGGTATTATAAATGCATTTTTTAATTTTTATGCCTCGACTATATCGCTTTTTTTATTAAATAATAATTTTGTATGCCTTTTTGTTATTGTGTTGCACACCAACAACCCCTTTTTGCATATCCTAACTCTGCAACAATTTATCATATTGCCACTTATTACAACTCCCCTGGTTTGCAACAACCCTCTTCTATATTTATATTAAGCCTCAATATTTTCGTGTTCCGTAAATATTCCGATCATGATTAAATCATTAATTTTAAACAATAATGACGATGTGGCACGCGATAAGGTGTGAGCTAATTCCATACTCTACTTCCATGTTGAATGCAAAACGCATCATAATACCCCAAGAAGTGGTTCAGTGGTAAAAATGACACGCATATATTTGTAATTTTTTATAAATGGGTGTACATATTCATATCGGCATTCAGCTAAAATATTTACAAAAGTGCTACAGTTTTAATCTGACTACCTTATAGCTTATTGGAAACCAATAAATTAATTATATGTAACCACTCCGTTTTAGCGACCATATCGAATTTCATCTTATTGGTAATGAATATTGGATGATGATGATATTTAAAAAATACTTAGTATTAGAAATCCAGATTATCAGTGGTCGAACTTAAAATTTTCCTGCTCTAGTTGGATGTTAAAATATAAATTATTTGAATTTATTTAGATTTTTCATATATGTAATATATCATTACTCCCATTTTTTTAACTTCGGAGTGACCTGGGTCGATGTTTCGTCACCAGAAAGTATACACATATAATACTGGAGGCAACTTCTGCCAATCACAAAATAAGTAATCTTCATTTAGGTTTTCTTGATTGCGAAGTAGCCTTTAGAGCTCAACGAAGTCAATCAGGCTCTTTTAATTACCAGATCCTGAGGTGAAGGCTAAATTTTCAATCGTAAGCCATATTTCCTTTTAAATTAAAAATTAATTGAAAAAATTAGGATTTTCTTAGGCCAAGAGAAGTTAAAAAAGTGTTTCAGTGTTTTCAAGTAACCGTTTCCTCCGTCATTTGTCTAACCTGTAAGGCTGAGCTTTGCTCTATTGTGAAATATATTTCCGTTCGAAAACAACAACAAAGTTGTATAGTTGAATTCAACACAAGAAAATTCATATTGTAATATCATCTTATTCTATATTCACTTACTTATTCTTATGCCACTTTATACCAATTGTTTGTTCGGTTCGCCACTCTCCAAGCTTGAGCAATCAAAGATAGCTAACGCCGCTATGGCGCTTGCATGATAGTTCGGATAAAAAAAAAATTTTGAATTAAAGGCGCTACTTGCTCCCAGTAACATTTTAGGTTCTAATATTAATTTAAAAGGCAGAGTTAAACTGATCAAGTTCTGAGTTTTGGCTTCACAAAAAACTTTGCTAAGCTTATGAAACTTACGCAGAGCTGTATATACATAGGGCCTACAGTTTAATTTTAATACCTTTCATTAATTTTTAATAAAAAACTATTACTTTAACGACTATTTTACTAAAGCTAAATAGCACAATAATTGCAATAAAGGAAAATAAATTATATTTTGCAATGGTAGCACTGCGTGATGTCTCGTATTAACTGAACTTTCAAAATGCTTTCTATTATTGTTGTCTATACACGAATTTTATATATTTATATCATATATACGATTATAATGAAATTCAATTTTATTACAAAAGCAATTCTATGTTAATCCATTTATGGAGTAAGCTTTGTTGAAATTATTCAAGAAGACACAAAACCAATAAATGACATTTTTAAGTGAAATTTGAAAAGCATTCCATTTGTAGAGAGAAATTAAAAATTTCAAGGTAGTGAAATTGCGTAATAATTTAATAATAGGCTTGAGTGTTAAGAAGTTCTTAGACGAAAAGGGAGGAACCATCCATTAATTAATGCAGCGAAAATTGGCCGCCAAAGCTGAGTGATTTGTATGAGTGCCATCCACTGGACAAATCAACCCATATCGGTTAATCTTAACACTCAAACAATCTATAGGCGGAGCTTCTTGATACAAGTCAACCGTGAAATATGTATAAGTAGATGCCATAGCATATTGGTAATTTTATTGCAAAGAATGCTTGGCGTCAGACGAGGTTTCCTTACCCTTTGTTTCGGTGCACTTTGTCTATATATTTGTTCAATACTTTTGTAAAATGTTCTAAGCAGTGCTAAGGATAGCGTCTATTTTATACGCTCGTAATTACTGACATCATTTACGAATATTGAAATAATCAGTCTCATTAAAAGAAGTTATCTGGAGTTTACATAAAATTTTTCGACTCCGAAAATGAGCTCGAATATATTTTTTTATACTTAAATCGAGTCAGAGCTTAAGCTCAGATAATTCATGTTGATTAGAATATAATCTTTTCTGCAGTGTTACATAACTATTATTAATTACAATATTTTATGAAGAATGTACTCTGGTCTTATCGGCAAAGTTTAGAGAATGTCGGATAGTATAAACATCAAGTCAACATTATAAAATGAAATCTGTCATGGATTACGTTTAGAGATGGGCATCGTATAAAAAGCAACTGGTGTAAGTAAAATAGAATACTATAATAGAGAAAAATGTATCTTCGGTTCTCGGTATATTCATTAGAATATTTTATAGAGAATTTACTAGCTTCGGTTCGGCATAGCTAGAGAATGCCTGATCGAACAAACCACTGGTATAAATAAATCAAGTAGACTGGTGTAATACACTAAAGCCAATCTTCCATTTCCTATTATTTAGAAAATCGTATAATTAACTGGTATAAACCTAGTAGAATATTTTGTACGAGAAGCAGATATTTTCGAGTCACGGCAGTTTAGAGAGTTGTGAAATGAACAACAACTGGTATAAATCGCATAGACTGATATATAGACTGATATAATTAGTTAAATATAATGTACAAGTAGATCCTTAGAGCTTAATAAGGTATCAACATAGGCAACTATAGGCTATTGAATTCAACTGGATTACTTTGTCATTGCTTTTACATTTTTTGACAAGAGCGAAAAGCTCAAACATACCGCGTGGCAATTCGAAGACGCCTACATTAAAAATCTCGCAATTCGTAACCAAAAGGCAATTTCGTATATTTTTTTTTTACCTCATTCCTCTTTCATTCGTTTTCAACAATATTTGAAATATTTTTTTCAAACAAAAAAATCAACAAACTTGATATTAAAGGTAAACGCCAAAAAAAAGTCTAACAATCTAAACAAAGAAAAAATTACAAAAAAGCCATAATAACACAACAGAAAAAATAACAATAAACAAACGAAAAAATTTAAGCATAACAATAATAAACCAGGGAACAATGAACTAATAAAAGCGTGAAAATACAACAGAAATGCAGTGGACAGAAGAGACAAACACAACGGTACTACTCTATGCCACTAACAACGGGCTAAAAGTGAATGGGAAATAATAAACTAAAAAAAAAAAAAACGAGCGAAAAATGGTCGCAAAGTGTCCTAAGACATAAGTTCGTACATACGTTAACATGCCACGCCCACTCCTTTGTTTGCTGCCTTGCCACAAACCCAAAAATAAAGAATGCAGTAAAGTACAATAGAAAATAGTCTCTAAACAACTGCGACTATAGTGGAGTCGATGACAATGGTAGCGAGGAAAACTAATATGTTTCATACATCCACAACGAGCCGGGCATAGTGCAACAAAAGTGGCATAAATGAAGGAAGAAAAAATCTACACAAAAATACAAGCAAAACGGTAGCGTTGACAACAAAGCCAACAATAATAAACAAAATGAGAGTAAAATAATAAAAGAAAATATTGCAGGCATCCCACATGACTTCGTACCTATCTAAAATATAATACAATACCGTTACGGTGCAGAGGCGAGCACAAGTAAATGTCGCATGCAACGATGTTGTGGCAACCATTCAATATTCTTAAGTAAATATTGAAATTGTGCAGTCAGTTCTTTCGTGTCGAACGTCTTACAGTACATGACGGACGTAGCACACCCAAAATGAATACAAGGCATGCAAAAAAATATCCTGTAGTGTCTTAGAAAGTTTAAGGTAAAACTAGTTGCTTTTGACTTGTTCTGCCACTAGTTACTGTTTCACTTTTCAATCCTTTGGTTAATAGCTTAGGTTAATGGATATAGGTTATAACCGAATACTTCAGGGAAAAAGTTGGAAAAAACTTCCAACTTCAGTAAAATTGTATTATGAAATTTTAAAGTAATATCTTTATACAATTTATAGCTATAATGAATGCAACTAGACATCTTACGTCCAAATAACTAACCTTCAACTTTTACTGACTATTTAGACAATTCAATCTGAACCAAATCTTATTTACATGATATTCGATTATAATATCGGTTTTGATGAAAAAAAATCGTCCGAGTCTTCATAGAAAAATATGGAAACTTTTACTGCAATTAGAAACAAAATTAATCTGTGATAGCTCTAACCTTAACATTATGGACTCAAAAAGTTACACCGAAAAGAATAGTACATATAAATGTCATACATCATGATGCTTATATAACTAGAGGCCTTAATCTTAACTAATGTCATTTACGTAGTTTGCCTTTTATATTTCGGGATTTGAGAACACTAATCTGGCAACTAACGAGTTTATCGTAAAGTTTGACATTTTTGATGTTACACATACTCAAACCGTTTTGACAGATGAGCGCTATTTGTGTTGTTTACAGTAACTTAAAATATTCACCTCAGTCAAAATATGGAATTAAATCGCGAACAATTTCGCGCGGATAGTTTTTTACAATTTTCGACGTGGGTTAACTCAGCAACAGCATCAATGAACTTAATTCAATTTTTGACAATGAAGTGCAAACAAGGACCAGTGCTTATTGATGATATGGTGAATTCCATTGAGGTCGTAGATTACTCCAAGACGAATTTCGTGAAGGTCGTTGAAAATAAGTTGTGCCTGCCCTCCTACCATTGATGCTGTGCGCAAACTGATATTGCAATAACGTCAAGTGACCTATCGTAAGATTGAGACAACTATAGCCATTAATGGAACCAGCATATATTCAATATTGCATAAAAATTTGAAAATTGTTCACGGTTGATCGAGAAAAATGTAAAAATAAAAATACAATAACGGTGCTTCGAAACAAGTCTATGACATCGTCACAAGTGATAAATCGTGGATTTAAGCGTATTAGCCCGAAAGTCAACAGCAGTCCACTGTATGGGTGTTTCTAGATAAGACGAATCCAACAAAAGTTGTTCGCGTTCGAAGCTTTTCCAAGCAAATGGTTGTCTGTTTTTTTAGAAAAACTAAACATGTCGCAACCATACCACTAGAACAACGCAGAACAGTAAATTATGAGTGGTACACATCCATTCCTCAATCCGAGTGGCAAAAGTGGTTCGAAATTTGGAAAACGCAACCTACGTAGAACAAAAAAAAAAAAAAAAGAAATTGCCATTCAAAAATTTACTACTAAGTATAATGCAACAAGATTTGGGGTATTTGTCGAAAACTCGTCATAATTTGGTCAAAATTTTTCTTTTTTTAAAAAAGGCGATTTGCTACCATACATTTATCTACTATTTCAACAAGGTAACACCTAAAATACCTATTTTCATTAAAGATGTTTTCTTTGTAACTACCGTTTCTATATTATGTGCGGTTTTCATAATGCCAAATTTATTGACAGTCTCTGTCAAATTACTGTCATTTAATTTTGGAATTTTTGTACCAACTATTGATAACACTTTCGAGTCAAATCAAAACCTTTGTGCTTGTCAGTCAATTTGAAACCAATTATTAATATTGAAATTTAAAACCTTTTGTCGTTTGAAGCATTTTTCTCGATATTTCGATTGTGATATTGCATTGCTGTCAACAAAGTGTCATTGAATTTTACACCGCGTGTTAGTTCTCAGGGAAAAATATTCCTATTATCAATGTATGGTATATAATTAAGAAATAAGGTTAGGCTACGTTATTAATAAACACTTTGTCCTACTGGTCAGAGAGTGAAGCACTCTCAACATTCGACATTTCGTCAAAGTTTTTTCTGTTAAGATAGGGTTTTTCTAAAAATAGTATATCACGAAATTAATCTGTGTATACGTTAAAATACTAGACATTGTTTTCCTAATTCTTTGACTCTGAAATTCCTTATCCTCAAAACAATAAAAAAGTAGTCCTTCTTTGAGACCTAACTACCAAATTTTGACATCTGTTTACGAAATTTGAGCACATGTGTACTTACATACATACATATGGTACGTGTAAGGTGTTGTAAAGGCGATGTCTTATTGCAGTTCCGGTAAAAGTCACGCGGCATATTAAGTTACCGTTGCTTATATTTTTGCTTTGTTAATATTCTAGCAGCTTTGTATGCGAATTGAACGCAAAATATCGCATCGATTTCAATGTGAACACTCACATACATACATACATACAATAAATATATATACTATTTATATATATATATATATATATATATATTCACTATAACTCAGTACCCTTGCCACGCTGCCACACGACGTTAAACAAACAGAATGTGCAACGAACAATAGGCGATCCGATCTAAATAAATGTTAACAATGAAATCTAATAGTTTGATAATAGAAAAATTTGTTAAGTCTGCACGAAATTTAGTGAAACCTGATTTTCTACAATGACAGTTGGCTTGGCAGTGAACTAAACAGAAAGAGGGAATGATCCAATCCTAAAAAAAGCATATTTGACAATCCACGTTTCTTTATTACTGTTATAGTACAAATTATGCGTTTAGTCTGTTTCATTTTGTTAAGTTAGCTTTTAGGCGTGATTGCCCCTTCTTTTTGTTGTAAGTAATGATAAGCATGACGATTATATGAGTTTTGTAATATACCCATAATGTATAAAGTGAAAGGTTAATGATGTGTAACTAACTCTTTAAGGTAGGAAGGTAAGAAATTTTAATTTAAATAGATTAGCTGACATGCTCTTATAACAAAAGTCAAAAATGAAAGTGTTTTTTTATAAAAATTAGTACTACTCACTGGCGCATTGATAATATTAGGTAAAGTAAAATATTCGTTCGGTTTTTTATTGATTTTTCAAAAGATGATAACTTTGTGTGCATTTGTCCGATTTAAGTCAAATATGCGCCGTTTTGTTCGTAAGCTTGTTGCCAACGAGATGCCAACTTCATTATACCCCTCTCGTAGTAGGCTGCGTCCCTATTGGCAAAAAATTCGGAGAGCCAATTTTCATAGGCCTCTCTTGAGGCTAATTTATCACCATTAAGCGCATTCGACATGGACAGGAAAAGATGGTAAACACTTGGTGCCAGGTCCGGACTATAAGGTGGGTGCATTAGGACCTTCCATCCGAGCTCCAGGAACTTCTTGCGCGTCACCAAAGACGTGTGTGACCTGGCGTTGTCCTGATGGAACACAATTCGGCCTCTATTGATCAAAGATGGCCTCTTCTGGATGAGTGCTGCCTTCAAGCAGTCCAGTTGTTGGCAGTAGAGAGCCGAATTGAGCGTTTGGTCATAGGGGAGCAGCTCGTAGTAGATGATTCCTTGCCAATCTCACCAAAAACACAGCAAAACCTTCCTGGCCGTCAATCCGGTCTTGGCCACCGTCTGGGCCGCTTCCCCGAGCTTTGACCACGACCGTTTGCGCTCGATGTTGTCGTAAGTGACCCATTTTTCATCGCCAGTCACAATCCGCTTCAGAAACGGGTCGATTTTGTTGCGATTCGCAGATGGAAATTCGGTCCATCGTGTTTTTTTGCGTTAGTTCGTGTGGCACCCAAACATCGAGCTTCTTTTTGAATCCAAGGTTATGCAAATGGTTCCAAACGGTTTTCTGGCTTATCTTTAGTTCCTCAGCAATTAAATAAGTGCTCACGTGACGGTCTGTTTCCACTATTTCCATGATTTTATCGCAATTTTCGACGACAGGCTTCCCGACACGTGGTGCATCTTTGAAATCGAAATTACCGGAACGGAACCTAGCAAACCACTTAGGTGCTACACGTTCGTTTACAGTATCGGGCCCATAAACTAAATTAATTTTTTCCGTCGCTTTGGCTGCTTTTTCGCCTTGATCGAAGAGAAATTGTAAAATATATATAATACTATGGACAATAACGCCATCTCTTAGATAAAAACCGAACGAACTTTTTTACTTTATACCACGAAATTCGATATAGTTTGCAAATTCAGCCCTTTTGCGAATTGGTTGGAGTACTATGTATTTCAGCTTCTCGCCGCCTCATTTGAATTCTTGCTTACTCTTTGTCGGGTAATGGAACGCCAGTACCATCGTCTTCTATTTAGAATTCCCGGGTAAGCTCTGGATGTCAGTTAGCAAATATCGGTTTCCATTTTTTTTTACAGAATTTACATATCGGGAGCTAAATATTCTATATATAAACACTTCTGCAACATTTGCGACATTTCCGTAGTCGTGATTCCACTGAAAATATACAATTTCAAGCAAAGTTGTGGTTAAATTTTTTCTATAGTTAAAATCGCCAGACACAATTTTCGCGTCTCAAGCAAAAAACTGCCAAACACATATCAATTGACTTATGGAGATCAAACTTCATACGAACAAAAAAATCTAAAAAAAATATTTATCGATTCGGTTTGCAGGCACATTTTAAATATACCAGTTCGAGCTCAAATTTGATTACATTCAGACAGTTAAGGATTGGATGATTTCTATGTTTTTTTTTTTTTTTTGATAGAGTGTCTTTTAGCATATCCTCTGTAATAGTTGTTGCTTTATATCAGCGCTGAGAAGTTCCAGAACTTATAATGGGTCGTGTTAAAATGTGGGAAAATGATTTGTGTTTCTAAAAACACTTTCGTCTCCATCTAAGATATAGGTTGAACAGGTGAGTGGCAATCAACAAAAAAGTGAAAATTTAAAAATTTCTACTTTTTACCTTTTTTGTGTTTCCAGTTAAGGGGGTAAATGAGCGGGGGGATGAAACCAAGTGGATC
Organism: Bactrocera oleae; assembly: GCF_042242935.1. Taxonomy (NCBI): domain Eukaryota; kingdom Metazoa; phylum Arthropoda; class Insecta; order Diptera; family Tephritidae; genus Bactrocera; species Bactrocera oleae. Next base: position 19,971,902 of record NC_091537.1, on the reverse strand, counting down.
ACCTAGAGAACACTCGGGGCTTCCATTGTCACCATCAACCACGAAAATATTATTCCACACTACTTATGTTTGTACCAACTTAAGTTTCCTAAAAATTTATGACGTCGTATATGTCGTTAAACTAGAAAAACTACTACTTTACCTTCAATAGTGGCTTTCTCAAAACAGCTTTCTATATGTTAGCTTGGCTAAGGTCACTTAGATGCTGTGTGTAGAAGTATACATTTTCTATATATATTTTTGCTAGCAGCTAGACAAATCGGCTTTTTGTAGCCTATATCTGGATGGCTTCTAACTACTGAATTTTCTTTCAACTTAGCGATAGGTTTGAAATCACCTCAGGTCAGTCAGTAGTTATAAAATTAAATTCCAAGTTTCCTTAAAAAATCGTTCAAACTCCCAAACGTAGCTGCTTAGATGTGATAGCTTTAGCTTTTAATCCTTAACTAAGTTCGACAATAGTCACAATCGCTTCTAATGAAGTTCAAAAGCCTCAATAATCAAACACATGTGTCGAATTTTGTCCTTCGCAATGGTCAACCTCAACAATGATCCATAGATCAGCCACATTAAAATATATTGGTAGATTGGTCCCTTTGTACACAATTGACACTTCTGCCATACATTGTCGCATAAATTTCTTCGCAGTCAACTTAAATCACTTGAATCCATCGAAACAATTATCAACAATCGTAAAAGTACAACGGTAATAATTGTTGTATGTAATTGAAATTTCGCGCTTAATATACACTTATACGCAGTAAACCAAATAAGTGCCACATATGTATGCATGTGGTATCCTTCAGTTGCTAAAACTTGTCTGCCTGTCCGTTCACCACCCTCTCCTTAACCCACTTCGCGCGCGTCAACATTATTTCTGCAACATTGCGCCCATTCAAGTACTTATCGTGTTAACTTACCAGCATGATGGAGGGCTTTTACGCCAGGCTAGACTCGAGACGCTGCACGCTCTATAAATTATCAACAAATGCCACAACAACAACAACGATTATACAACAACAGCAGCAACAATTGTCAGTAATAAGGGTGCTTAGTCAAAACAGCGGGTGTGTTCCGCTGCTGCTGGTCAATAAAAGAGCAAAAACAAAAGCAAAAAAAAAAACAAAAAGTAACGAAAAATGAAAATTACAACATCATCATCAACATCAGCGAAAAGGACATAAAGGACGCAGCCATGCAAACACCTATACATACATACACCTATGCATGCATAAATGGTGGAAAGGCACATCAAATCATTAACATTAACAACATTGCTCGCATTTTTGTAGCAACTTTTAATACAAAGCGTCAGTTGGTCACAACAGCAGCAACAACAACAGCAAATACGCCTCAGCGGCAGCACACCGCGGGTGGTTGTTGCGCTTGCCTCGTGCTCTTCGCGCCATGTGCCGCCAGCAGCAGCCCCTCGAGTACCTTGTGGTCTTATGGTGAGTGTTCTTTTTCCTCTTCGGAGTTTTGCATCTCGCTAACAGATGGTTTTGTTGTTTTTTGTTTTTACTATATTTCCGATATCCTCTTATTTTGCTCTAATTTCACGCACCCTCTCAGTGGTGTCTGCTCGTGCTTGTTAAGCCTGCCGAAAATTGTGATTTGATTGACTACAGATCCCCGCTGTTTGTGCACCGCATTTATCTTGTTATTATTGTTGTAAGACCGTAGTTTTTGTTAATGCATATGATGACTATTATGGAGAGTTTTGGAAGAGTGTGGTTGTTTTGAGTTATTTTAGGTGCTCCAAAAAGGGGAAACTGGCATTTTTGTAAGCTTCGGAAAGTATGTTTCTTAAACCGGTGATCGCCGGCTGGTTTTGTAGAGCTTCTGTTACGAATTTGGACAATTAGTACAATTCTTATGAAATATTCACTATCCCGACGATTATTTATGGAATAGTAGAAAAGTGTGAAATTCAATAGATGCGCTGAAAAATTGTTTAGTCAATATTCAATTTTATTTTCAAATATCTCTCTATTATATATAAAAGTTTTCTGCTGCTGTCGAGAATCAACTAACATAAGAGCGAGCTAGCTCGCGCTCGGCGGGGGGCGCCTAGTATATATATATATATATATACTCTCGAGGGCGATACATTGATTATGCCGATCCTTCAGATTTTCCATATAATTTTTCTAAACATATTTGCTCACAATAGGCCTTAATCTCGCTTTACCTTTTCATCTTGGCAAAATTTCTCTCTAGCGAGTATTTCCTTGCGCTCTGAGAGTAGAAAAAATTCCCTGGTGGTCAAATCTGGAGAATACGATGGATGTGAAAGCAATTTGTCCACCGTTTTTGTTGCTTTGAGACACGTTGCATTGTTTTGAATGTGAGCTAGGGTAGCAGCCTCCACTTTGTTTAGAGCTTTCGGATATCCAAACATACATGCAAGATATGTCTATACGTTCAGTTCATTCAAAGTTATTTTGTAGACATTTTTGATGTTTTCGTCTGTAACACTTGAGGTTAACATATCGTGTATTTAATTGTCTTCTCGTCGAACTTTTCAGTCTATCTGGTCTATTACGTACTTCTATGCCGGTTCTATACTTATGGTCATATTTGAAGAATATTCGCAACCTATATTGCGAATCAAACTACTCTTATAAAACAAATTCTCGCTGGGAGACGTTAAAGTCGAATTATTACCAAAAATTATTTTTATGGTCTGATTTGGTTCATGTTTTAATAGCACTTACCATCTGATCAAAATTGACCCAGACTGGTCCATTCAAATTGCGCGCGCAAACCGAATTGATAACATTTTTTTTTTGTGGTATAACATTCTCTGTATTCTTGTGAAGTTTGATCTGAATAATAAAGATATGTTCGACTGTCGATTTAGTGCCCAAAATTGTTTATATAGTCTGATATCGTTGGTAGCTATGATGAGATATCTGAAGAATCGGATAGGCCACTGATACCTTATACGATGCCTAGAGTTTTCAGCTGGAAACGCCATGATTATTTTCTGCTAAGGTAAAACCTAGTGTTGTATTAGACACTGCCAGCTGATATACCAAAATCATGAGGTTTATTAAACCAAACTTTGACTGATTTTGATTTGAAGATTACCACTCCTTTAGTGTTGACCTCAAGATTTCTCAGCACAAATAAAAAAATTACCTAGTAATTAAGCTTTGAAAATAATGTAAACTTTTGTAAACAAGTATTTACTCTGTAAGGAGAGATATATCAGAACAGAGGTTTACTAAGCAGATATCGTGCTAAAAAATCGCAATCACTTTCTGATGCAAAAGATTAAATTCAGTTATGTTACGTTTGTAGTCCATCCACTCAACTTTTGCCACCTCTATGTTTAGAAATAACTTTCATAATATACCATTGCAGTGCTTGCCTTACACATGTAACACACTCCCTGTCTTCTATCTGCAATGAGCACCCCACCCCGTATCTATTTACTCCCTTTCTTTGCTGTTATAAATTTTTTTCGTCATTATCTTTCACTTTTGATGCGTTGCAACAAGATTTAATTTTCTTCAACGCTTTGACAGACCACTGCTGCTACTGTTACTACTGCTGTCACTACTTTACTCTTCTCATTATCACCCTCACCGTTTTTATCACATTTGTCCTCATTGAATCTCTGATGAAATGACCGAAGTGCATTCTGTTCGTTTGTGTTTTCTGTTTGATAGCGAGAAGTCAATGTCGACTTGAGTTCAATTTTGTAACGTTATTGTTGTTGTATGCGTGTATGTGCATAAATGTATGCGCTTGTATTCCCTATAGCTTTAAATCAAAGCATACATTCAGGCTGCTGGCATATTTTTCTCCTGCTTCGCCTATTTACCGTTGCATTCCAGCTACAGTCGGTTTGCTGTTGGCTTGTTCTTCCGCCTCGGCTTTTGGTAATTCAATAGCCTCTGTTGACTGACATATTCATCGTACTTCGCTGTGTGTGTGCATTTGGCTCATCATCATTGACTGACCTTTTTGACAGACATCAGTCGCACTTCCAATTTTTGACATGCAACTACTGTGACAGCAAACAAGAGCACAAAAGGAAAAATCGCAGGCATATCATACCGTTATCTGAGTCACTTTGCATGCAACGCATTTTAGTTGCATATGGCAAGGTTCTGCTTTTACTTTACCCCATACGTTTTTGTTGTTTTTTGCTTTTATTATTGAATTGTCAGTGGAAAAAAGGTTTTACTGCTTTCAATAGCAACTTGTATGCATAGGAGTAGCTTTCTAGAGTGCGTGTGCGAATTCTAACCTCAAACAGTTCCATTTCAATGCGAGACACACATACACACATAATTGTCATTATCCTTACTCCCTGCTGCCATTTGATCTTCACTTGCCTCAGTCATTTATGCCAAAACTATAATTGCACTGTCCTTGCTGACTATCCAGTACAGGGGTTTGTCGTAATTAATGCTGTATTATGGGAAGGCAAGTCAAGAAAAATTTGTGGACTAATGTGGAATCGATTTGTAATATTAAAAAAAAATTTGATTCCTTTAAAAAGATTTTTAGATTATTATATTTTATTTATTATAAATTACTCAATTATTACTATTATAATAATTAATTTGTTCTACCAATTTGTTGGACCTAAAAATTTCAAACGGGTGTCATCTTTTCTCAGACTTTTTTTTGAACAGAAATCTTGATATTCTTTCTGAAATATTTCATTTTAATTTATAAATTTTGTAAACAGATTGCCAATTCTTGTTTAAAAAAATAAAAATATTTTCTACCGTAAGCCTTCGTTAACCGCTTTAGTTTGGTAGCCGTATTGCAATAATCAGTATATTATGTCTAAATAATAATAAATTAATTAACAAGTTTCAACAGTTGGCAACAATTAAAAAAAAAATATTGTTTGCAGTAAGCTTTCATTGCACTCTTAGTTCTACCATATTGCTTCTCTATTATACAAATTGTTTGTACTGTTATGTACTCACCAGCATGAACTTTAATATATCTTCTAATATGTGGCAACCCTTCATTTGAAGTATAAAATATTTTCAATTCAACTCTAAGCCTTCGTAAACCTCTTTAGTTTGGTATTCGTATTGCAATAATTGATTTATAAGTATATTTTAATTAATTTTAGGTGGCAACGCTCTTAAAAATATTGTTGATTGTAAGCGTACATTTACCTCCTAGTTATACTAGTCCTACTTTATTAAAAAAAAATTTTTTGGCGTTTAAGATTCTAAAATAGATGGCAACACTGTTTTTTTTTTTTTTTTTTGCCAAAAGCTCTACGATCATCTAACTATTGCACATATAACTAACTAAATATACCTAACTTTTACGCTGTATGTTCAGCGTTATCAGAAAGTAAGATGCTGTTAAGTCCATCTGAATGTTAGGGGGGGGCAGTAAATTTCAGTGGGACTTTTTGGCTAAGTCAGGAGTGAGAATAAACAACTTAATTTCAAATTTAAAGTTCTAAAAGAGCGTCAACGAAGTTAATTATACGAAATGGCCTCGTTTTTTATTCCTCCCAATCTTGTCAACTGTTTTATGTCGCTACAACAACAACACTGCTTAGAGCTCTTCACTCCTGGCCTGAACGCCGGTGTATTCAAATCATAGTAGATACAGAATCCCATAAATGGAATGTATCTCAGGACTTCTCATAAAAATTCTTCAAAGGTTTGTTTCAGTCCATAATGTATATAAACTTGTTAAGTTTGAAGAACAACAAAGTTTTACAATTCCTCACCGATCTAGGCTACTCCATAAAGTAGATATTTTAAACTTCTTTCTAATGGATAAAACTCTTTGTTTATATTTTCCGAACGTACTTAATTTTGTTCTTTTTTATTAATTCTTCTTAAGCGCCTTCCAATGAATGTAGCCGAGTTGACTATTGTAGTATTTATTATAGAACCCAGTGCCGGAATAGCTTAGATTTGTTTCAAGGCTAGAGAAAGAAGTTTGTATAACATCGAATCACGATCTGCAAGATATCAGAGCCGTTCTCAAGTTGTATTGGACCACGTCTACACTACAAGTATTCTAGAAACAATACCCTTTGGGTCGCGAACGATCAAAGCGTCAAAGAAAATGTGACCTTTCAAAAATAATCTAACGTGTCTTGTGAGATCTTCTATGTTAGGGTGATAGAGGAATCTAGACTAAAGCTTATAAAACAAATTTAATTCAGACGTCATAGTCGTGTCCATAATAACGTAAAAAGTTTCTTAAATTCATAGATTTATCGTAAGGTGAATGCTTTTTAAGTTCGGGTACTTCCTCTCTAACCAAAATTGGAACCAAAAGTGGCCTTTCTTTTGATATTTATATGCAAAATCATATATTTTCCAAATCTAAATTGACAACTAATGAGACAGAAATAATTTACGACACGACTCTCGTGTCGCTGGCTGTCGATCACTGCTTTAGTTCGAGCAGTACCTTGTTCCACTTTTGTCCGTTAGTTTAACGGTGTGTATTCACCCTCACCCTCACCACTTTTTGTATGTATTTTTGTCAGTCTCATTCCCTTTGTTTTTATAGTCGAAAATCTGCATGCACACGTTTTCACTTTATTCGATTTTTTTGTTTATTGTTTTTGTTTTTTGGTCTTCCTATTTTGTTCTCTGTTTTCAGTTCATTTTCACTTCACTTTGGCCGTTTTTAATTGACACTGACTTTATGACAGTTTGAATGGTTGCAACTATATGCACAAGTATAACAACAAAGGGACAAAAAATACAACAAATTTCATTGCTGTCCAAAACGAGCCGAGTTGAGCGGTAACAAAAAGTAACAACCCAAACAAAAATCTGTTTGACATTTGAGCTGCGCTTTTGACAGTTTTGATTGAAATTAAATTATGCACTCCACTGCTCAAAGAAACTTTGTTGGGAGAGAAATGCTGGCGAAAGTTGTAAAGAAGTATTACAGAGAGTAGTAAAAGAGTTAGCTCTAGGCACTTCGGAAACATTTCGAAAGCAGCTAAGAAGCATTAGAAATAATGCGAGTTAATGCCTTTTTTTGTTTTTGTTGGTTGCCTAGTTGTTCATCTTCTCTGATAAAATGCTTGCAATTTTGCAGATTTCTATAGTTGCCTCTGATCCATCCTGTTCGGTGCAATTGAGTCTAATGAGTTGCTTTGAAAACGCTCTCTAATTATCTTTTCCGATTCATTTATAATTTTAAAGAGGAATGCTAGACATCGAAATCTTAAGCTTACGATGGAAATTCTTTGCTTTTTTGCCTTTATAGAAATCATTCTTAACTAGCTTGTACATACATATGTCGCAATGACGATTTTTTTTACCCAAAACAGGTTAGATTAGGTTTGTCATAAGGTTTATAACACCTAGAAGGAGACGTCGGATATATATAAACAGTCAGCGTGACGAGTTGAGTCCATTTAGCCATGTCTGTCTCTCAGTCTGTCTGACAGTATATACGCGACTTTTACACATGTTCTTTTCTCTCCAAAAAACTGTTAATTTGTACGATTTGCCGATATCGGGCCACTATAGGATATAGCTGTGCTACAAACTGACCGATCAAAATAAGAATAGAAAATCTTCGACCTAGTGCGTAAGAGAACCCTATAAGAGAATTTCTGAATATTTCGAGAATCTAGAAACATTTCCTTTAGAACATGTGTTCTCTTGAATAAAAGTAACTTTCCACAAGGAAATAATAAAACCGCATATGCTTAAGAAATGGTTATCTGATCCTGTTTTAATCGAAAAAAATGGAATGTTTGTATCTTGATATCTTACGGTTTATGAAGACGAAGTTCAAAACAATGTTATAAAAAATTTCCTTTTACATGTGAAAAGTTCTCTTGACGACCAGACGATAAGGGATATAGAGACATTCCAATGGTTCCTGATAGACAGTTGCTGTGAAAAAAGCCTTAGAACTTAGATTTTATTTATAAAGCCTTATGTGTTGTGGTATTCACCAATTAGTTTTGAGCAAGACTGCTGTAATGACTCTGTAATGAAAGGACAATTAAGAGTGTGGAGATATTTCTATCGCTTCCTCTTCCATACGAAAACTGGCATGGACACAAATAGGGCAATCGACCAATTACAACTTCTACAACTAGGGAGAGTCTAGCCTTACTGAGGTCAAAGAGCTTACTAGATCTTTCGCGATCCACTTTATTACAAAAGGCTCTTGCGATAGCGGAAGAGCTAATAGTAGCCCAGCGCTGACCAGGCTCCCGCTAAACTCTGCTATCCAGTAGTAGAGCGTATGAAGAAAACAGATCTTCGATCAGGTAGATCAAATATCCTCTGTCATTGAGTACAACACATCAAAGCAAAGGAAGGGGAAACGTCTACTGGGACTTTGCCTCATTGGGTATTTTAAATTAGATTCATCTTCTGAAAGCTAAATGTAGATGACAAGCTTTTGAAAAAGAATAGTTGATTTTCATGCTATTTGTGTATACTATTGTATATTGGTTGGGGAGAAGACGTCTACTACATTTAAAATAGAGAGGACATTGCCTCAATTGGTATTTAAAATTGGATTCATCTGCTGAATGCTAGAACTGGATATCAGGCTTTCCAGATCTTTGAACTTTGAGAACTTATTCAGCTTAAGAGAATGATACAATACAACTGCAAAGCTTGCTATGGCGGAGGAAAAAAAATTGATTATCTATCATGCGTATAAACTTTATTTTTTAAGTTGATTCTGCTTGAAATAAGTTGTAAGTACGTTAATATGACAGCAAAGTACTTCGCCGGCATTGGGGTCAGTTCACTGAAAAGCCAAATTCAGACTACAGAAACTCCATTTACTAGTTTTGAAGGGATTTAAAGTAATCAGCAGACTTACTATTTCTAGCAGTTTAGCTGTCACTGCCGAGGTTTTCATTCCAACTGTCATATTTTTTGACAGGGAACTTATTACATATTAATGATCAAATCTCTATCTCTGTCTGCCGAACCCGTCCAAATTTTAGCAACAAAATATAAATTCCATAAATTTCGATAATAATAAAGTAATATTAATAAAATTTAATAGCAATTATAAAAAGCTGAGACTCAAAAACTTTAATGTATTCCCAATAATTTGTGTGCTTACTTTGACCTGGCCTCAATGTGGTATGTTTTGTGCTGCTGCCTCTAAATAACTCGCAAGCGGTAAGCATACGCTGTCTAACTACTGTCTTTAATATGCACCGGCATTAAGAAGTAATGGATAATACACACATGTATTTATTTATATATACTATATATGTATATAAATATATATGTATTTAGTTGTATATAAAATCCGTAAGAAAACATTGGCGCCACACAACCGCAACCATTTTGCGAAAGTTAGTGCGTCGTAAAACGACTCAACGGCGATGGCGACAATGGCAAAGACGACCTGTGAAATTACGACCGCATATAACCGCCAATGCAACACTGGCAAAAGGATCAAAGGCCTGCCGTACCATGGTCGGGCTATCGAGGTTCGTGGTTCGAAGGAAGGGAGTGTAAGAGCTAGACGCTTCTACTGCCATGCAGACAGTCGGTCGTTTGAAGAGTAACGGTGTGGGTAATCGAGTTGTTAGCAGCTTTGAGTGGAGATTTCTTTTAAGCGTCTCTGTGTTTTTGTATGTGTGTGTGTGACATGTGTGTTTGTGCGAGCTTTTTGTGCCACCCAGTTGTTGCGATTGTCGCCAGAATTGCCATCGTAAAAGAATTATATGCACACAAAAATATTGTTAACGTGAAAAACACAAAAGCATACAACAACTAAAATAACAATAGCAACATAGCTACATACATGTAATAATGTTTCTTGTCTTGTTTCTATTTTGTTTTTATTTAAAGCGCTGCCATAAAGGTTTCGTTGTTTTTATGTGATCTGAGTGCCGCTACTACGTTGTACTCGGCTCTCACCATCCCACACCACAGGTCTGCAATTTTCTTGCCTTCTGTGTAGACTTGCAACTCATATTCAATGTATGCTTGTATATATGTTTGTATGTAACTTTGTATTTGCCCATGTTTCCACATACTTGTAAATGGCGCTCTCTTATGGCACTTTTGCGGAAAATGAAATTAGAATTTATTAAAACATCAAAATTCTCAACAACTCACCCATCGGCTGTCTCAATAACCAAGCAGCTAATACGAAATATACGTAGAACTTTACATACATGTCTCTGAGTGGTATACAATTCGTATACAGTGTGACTTTTCTGCAACTTGTTAATAATATTTCTTTGGTGATATGACAAGCTACTGCTCTCTAGAAGATTTTCTACAGCCTGCCGGAAGACGAGCTGTTCGTTTAACTGTTGCTTCACGACGTTTAACTGCGTAGTACTTTCTTTTCGATTAAATGATTGGACAGCAATGAAGCTGAAAAAGGGAAGAGCTCTTTGAGATTACCAACAGTATAAATAGTAGCTTTGCTCAGGGTGATATGGAGGCAAGATCTGGAGTTAATGCGTCATCTTTGGGGTACGAAGTTTGTCTTTGTCATCGAGTCTTCATTAAAGGCGACCTCATAGCTAGGTATTTTTATTTTTTTGATGCAATTATTGTGAGTTGTTATAAAGATATTTTATTGAGAGGATCCTACTTCTTTCTCTAGCCGTAGTATTACTAGTGATCGAACGACAAGATGTTGTCGAGGGGAAAAAAATATCAAAAATTTGTTTATTCACAAAACTTATAATTTTCTTACAGTTGTTTTACTTACTTTTACCAGAACCCCAATATAACATTACCTTATGGTCACATATGTATATAAACTACGGTCTATAACTCTTAATGTAGAATCGCTACCGTTCCTCGAACTGACTGTTTTCCTTTTTGTTCGGATTCCATGGGTTACTTGACTTCTGTTTGCCTCGATTTAAAAACTAAAAACTTATTCTTGGAAGTTCTTCCTTTGCTTGGTACTCAAGATGAAGTTTCCAACGTGATCTTTATGATTTATAAGAAATAGTTTAAGAAATATATTGAAACATTAGTATTAATCATATTTAAAGCTGGTGCTATTGTTTAAATCGACATTTAAAGCTTTGTAAATTTGTTATAAGCGTCATCGTTCAAGATTTTGAAGGTTTTGCATATACCATTCGGATATTTATTCTTAGGCCAGTTTTTAGCTTATATTTTACTTAGAATTCGTATTATATCTCGAGGTGATGTCACATCCTTTATTACACAGTCAAATGAAGGCCCAAATATTTCTTCGACTATGTTCTCATTCAAATTCGGTCTTTCCTCCAGTTCTCTGTCGGAAGATTCTACTTTGTTTTTGTCCTAAAACGAGATAGATTATACATTTTTAAGCTAATCAATTAAAAGACACGCTATATAAAAAATATCTCTCTTTATATAAAAGAGTGGTTGAGTGAGTAGCCTTTTTAAACTAGTCATTTAGTGTTAAAAGGGCTGAAGAGTGGTATAATAGTGCCTGTCACTGTCGCTGATGATTTTTATTCCGACTAATCGAACAAACAACTGGTATAAATTAAGTAGATTCGCATAATCAAACAAATATAGCATAGAGATGGTGTAACGGTAACTTCAATGAGGTTTCTTGAACTGAAACTAGCTATTTAACTTTGTTGCTATTTTTACATTGTAATTTTTTTACAGCTGCTGATTAGAAGCCGAACCGAATCTCATTATATATATTTAGGTATATATGCACTACTTAGGGATCTGTCGCAGACTAGTGCTGCTTTACCATATATTAAACCAGTTCTCTGGTAGTTTTTAAGGCTCTTAATTTCCACTACAAATAGTCGTCAAAACACACATAGCTATATACATATATACCCTATATGCATGTAAATACCCATATAGATATTTGTACATACAAATATATCTTTTTGGCCTGTAAAACTATCCAGCACCATTAAAAAACTAAACGACAGCAGCCAATGTCTCTAACATTTTAAGATTGCCGTTATGTTTTTTTTACCATTTTAATGCTTTATAAATGACATTGACTGGCTGTTGCCTTTGTGGCATTTTCGTTATATGTATATGTGCATACGTGGCCTTTTTATGGCCGCCATTAGAGTGTGCGACCGAAATGTTTAGAGCCGAACATGATTATGCCTACACAACAAATGCAAGTGACATAGCGCCAATAGTCTCTTATACTCTGTTAGTAATTTTTGTTATAACCCATAAGGTGTTTATGATTTTTTCTATCTATTATATGTTATATCGTACATACATAGGTAAATGCTTTTATACATTTTTGTAGATATGTATTTCGAGTTGGTATTTTTATGATATCTCACTTCAATATATTAGTTTAAAAGAATCAGTTTGTAAAGTTTTTAACCACTTTTCAAGCTCGTGAACATACTTTTATATAATGAAATAGATTGTTCTGGATAAGTCATGGATGAATCGTATAAAATCCATTATAAAGGTAGCGAGACTTGACTCGGGGCGAATCTTATAATTTTCTTAGATATATAGATATATATTTTTTTCGATAATTGATATCTAAAACTGTATCTTCAGTTGTACCAAAGTTTAAAAGCTCTTACATTCTTCAAAATAAGTTGATTGTTTTCAAGGTGGTTCCTAATATTTATGTATGTGGTTCCTAATATGTATGTATTCTTCAAAGTACATGTTTGTCAATGTCAAAGCTTAAAATTTTTGCAGAACCTTTCCGGCCATATTATTTTTCTTCGTTGTTGTACTTTCATGAGTTCGTTCCCACAACTTGAGATCTGATTTGGTATCGGAAATCTTATGGTTTCTTCTAAGCCCATTCGAACGTCATAATTTCTTAATATTTCTTGAGATGCTTTTCAAAGTATACTGACTACTATGTTTTGAAACGCGTTAAGTTTATTTGATTTTTTACACATATTCGAACCTTAAAAAATCGTTCATTCCAGAGTTACATCATTACTTGATTTCATTGACAAATGTCTCTTTTTCTTCCAAGATAATTATAGTTAAGTTTAAAAGGCTTTTAAAATTTATTATATTTAAAGTAATGATAATTAAAGTTTATATTCGTGCTGATAAATTCCCTTAAAAACTTACTGGTATCACATCTGTTGGGCTATAAATATCTGATTATTATGTTGGGCAAAAAATTAGCCTCGAGCCCGTACATAAAAGAGTTAGTCCACTGACAAACTCTGGGTTTCACTGCAGAACGTTATTTTCTAGTTACAAAACTTTAATTTCTTCATAACCCACGAAGGAGGAACTCACGGTGCTTCCTAAGCAAAGCTTTTCTAATTGTAAATCAGTGTGTCCTTTGAACCACATCAGTTTAAGAGGAAATAAAAATGTGACTGGTAAAATACTGGTCGCCCGACACGTAATCAGTACGAGGTCTAGGCAGAGTTACTTTTGCATTAATTTCAGTTTCTCCGGACTTGGTACAAACTGATTTTTCTATCAGTCTTCTGAGACCATAGTATTTATGTAAAGGTCAACTTTATTTTTAACTAACTATTTGCATCTAAGTAAAAATTACAGGGGTGTGGCGAGAAAGATAATATCATGAATTTTCTTCATTGATGTTCAGTAGAGCTCATAGAGTTATAGCAGGAATCGGAGCTCAATGAAGAACAAAAATTTTTAGATATTAATCTCACTCCGTTTATCTGCTCTCCTTGAGAGCCATTGTCCTTCGCCGAAAAAACATATTTCCAACTGGCTGATTCTATAATATTAAAGGTCATTATGAATTCGTAAATAAACTTTTAAGTCAAAGTTTTAAAATTACCTACATTTAACAAAAACAACACGAAATTTCAGCCAACTACTGTACGAATTCAAAGAGCAGACAAAACGTCGCTGTCACAACACACGTCAACGCCAACGAAATGACAGTGTGTCTGCCATAAAGTAAATACAAAAATTAACAGTAAATATATATAACTATGTACTCCCTCGCATACAGCATATTTTGGGGGTGTCGCCAGCGCCTGAGAACGAACACCTTACATACACTCGCGCGGCGTCGTCGTATTGTCTTCCCGCTTTGTACACTAGTATGTAGGCATTGCGGGCTGTCAACGTGACAGCACGTTTTAAAGGCACAAAAATCGTTTGCCAAGATTTCAGTCAACTGTCAAAATAAAGCAGCGAAATAAATGCCTGCTTACAACAATAAAACAATAAGCGCGCATGAATTTCTCCACAACGCCGACGATGGTGGCATTTGCCACCCGCTTCACCACACCGCTACTGCCTAGGCACACACATATATTGACTGCTCAAATATTTTCTCAAGAATATGCGTGATGTGTCCGCGTAAATGGAAATCTCATTGGGTGGCAAGAAAGTGCTAAATGCGGGAGAAAAGTGAAGCGAAGAGGTGCGAACATAGTGAAAGAGCAAAGCGTTCCAATGAAAACACACGGTGGCGTTTGTGGCGCTGATGGCAATTGCTTGAAATCTCATTTAACTCCTTGACAGGATTCATGATTGCCACATCCGTGTTTGCTTTGACGCATACGCCGCCACAGCTGACACAGCCACAGCCGTCTGGTGCCACACAACATTCCATGCCACTGCTCATGCGGTGTGTGTTGTAAAGCAGCCCTTTCAACGCATTGCGTAAAAAACAAAATTGAAATTTAGAGTTATTAACTAAAACACATTTCAGCCGTTTTTACTTGAATTTCGATTTTTTTGTTTGAAATTTTCAAAAATGCATACCGAGTCAGCACCAAGAAATATATTTATTTTTTCCTCTTCTTTTTTGTGTTGTTGTTGCTTTCTTGTGCTGTCTGCACATTTGTGTGGAGTGGAAAGCAGCTTGTTCGTCTCAAATTACAACGAAACAACAACATTGGAGGCCCGGCCGCCCCACACATAGTCGAATTTTAGTTTTATTCGTATGTTCGTGCTAAAATTTTCTACAACAAAAATTTCAACTCATTTTAAATACCATAATATTTTGTTTTGAAAAGTATATTTATGTATGCCAGTATTTAGTTTTATGAAAATCTAAGAGAATTTTCTCCATGTTGCAATAATTACACACGCATTGCATTTTCTGCAGCACTTTGAAGCGCTTCTAAGAAGTATTTGCAATTTATTCTCTTTGCGACGAAAAACTATTATACATTTCTGTGAAATGTTTTCGCGCTAATTATGCATGAAAGGGATTTTTTAATTATAATTTTCTGCATTTTCCTCGAATGATGCAGTATGCATAAATCAGCAGGGATTTGAGAGCTGATATGCTATTTTAAAGTTTATCGACCAATTTGGACTGTCTAGAGTTCTTAAAAAGGTCTAACTATGATAACTTATTCTGGGAGTAAAGAGAAATGAACGAACTTCTTTTCTCTTCTAGACTCTTTAAAACGTTTATTTGAGTGTATGAAACAGTTTTTGTGTGCGTATTTTGATACAAAATGGCGGCGACTGAGCCAGTTTTCGGAGGGCCTCAACTAGCGACGATGATTCTAGGAAATTGTGCTAACAAAAAAAAAATCAATAAAAAACGTATATTTCGGCTACACCGAAGCTATAATACCCTTCACAGGTAAACCGACCAAGTTTGAATGACAGCTATTTGCTGTAGTGGTTGGATCTGAAGAATTTGATCAGTGATGGTATCATAGCCTTGCACAAAAATATAATAGGATATGCCAAATTTTGTCAAGATATCTTGTCTAATAGTATAGTTTTTCAGACAAGGACTTTATTTTGACTGAGCGAGGTAGCTATATGCTATAGTAGTACGATATCGGCGGTTTCGACAAATGAGCTTCTTGAGGAGAAAAGGACATGTGCAAAATTTCAGCTGATCATTTATGTATGTATTTTATAGGGTCTCCAAGTTTCTGTCTGTGCGTTGCAAATTAATATATCCTGTTCTGGGCACAACAAGATCTTAATCTCCATAAGACTTTCTAGTAGAATACGTGTATTTATAGCTCTACATAAATTTTTCGCAAAATGGCGGACTGTTTACAAATCTACAATTTTTTTACAGAAATAATGAGCAATAAATTGGAAATATAACACTTCCAGACTACAGAGTATATACAAATAGGGACATATCTTTTACTATTTAACCAAACTAACATTGTTAGTCTCTCGTTAAGTCTCTTTAAGTCAAAACAAAAAGGTTCGATGTTTTGAAAATTGAAATTTATATTAACAAAAGTTAAATCAACATACAAACAACAAAGAAATAGTTAAAATAAATTTTCGTAAATAATTATTAGCCTTATAAAAGCGCAGAATTTCTTGTCATTCTGTCTGCGTTCGTTATATCAGTCTGTTTCATCTAATCTTGGTCGAATCGAAGTCACCGAAATAGCTATTCTATGTCTATTGATGACATCGTGGTATGAAATACCATTTGATGCGTGCTACATCGGTGCTATCGAGATAACTGGTAAAGGGTATAACGCGTTTTTACTCAAGTTTATTGTCTTATTTAACGGATAATATGTCCTTCTTTTATTATAGCTAATCAATACTTGCCTGGTTTAAAATCCCGTTGAAGAACGTTCTGTACCAGCAATGTTTCTATATTAGTAGTTCAAGTATTTTTATACCCTGAACAGGGTATATTACGTTATCCATGATGTTTGTAACACCCAGAAGAAAACGTCGGAGACCCTATCAAATATATACATAAATTATCAGATTGATGAGTTGAGTTGATTTAGCCATGTCAGTCTGTCTGTCCGTGTGTCTGTCTGTATTTATACAAACTAGTCCGTCAGTTTTTAAGCTATCGATCTGAAATTTTGCATCTGTCTTTTTCTCACTAAGAAGCTGCTCATATGTCGGAACGGCCGATATCGGAACACCATTGCATATAGCTGCCATAGTTCTTCTAAGGAGCCTTTGTATTTGTGAAAGGTATTATAGCTTGGGTGCAACCGAAGTTAACGTTTTTTCTTGTTCTGTGTTCGCCTGCTGTGAGTAGAGAATTCCTGAATCATTACTTAAATTAGCGTGTTGCAAACGAATTTAGTGATCCGCGTTACTCCTCCACTCAGCTGACCATATACATCTAGTTTTATTAGTCTGTACAAAGCGCTTATTTATTTATTTTTAAATTTACATAATAATTATCAGTTTATAAGCAATTAACAAAATTATCAGAGATATAAATAATTAAAATTATATAAATTATGCTTATTGATCATTAGTTGGTATTTCAAGGGTTGCCTCTTTTAATCATCCTATTCCCTCTAATTTCAAACTATTTAATATGTATGTATGCACACATCATTCCCTCAACCCACAAATTACCGCTGATCTTTGAAGCAATTCATTAACCCTCCGCCCTCTGGTTGAGATTAAGCACAATTGACAGCTTTATTTTTGTTATTGTTTTTTTCTCTAATCTGCATTCTTCAATTTACTTCTTGAGGCAAATGCAAATTTTACAACATATGTGTTAAATTTGAAATCATTTCCAACATTTCATGCAGCAACCTGACAGCATTTTTACGCTATTGTTGTTGCTGTTACTCACTTTTGACAACATAATATCAAAACGTATGCGTTTTGATTTCACTTGATGCAGCACTTTGCATAAGGACCTCGCGGCTGTTGGTATATC
The DNA here is from genome assembly GCF_042242935.1 of Bactrocera oleae. Classification (NCBI taxonomy): domain Eukaryota; kingdom Metazoa; phylum Arthropoda; class Insecta; order Diptera; family Tephritidae; genus Bactrocera; species Bactrocera oleae. Next base: position 19,954,376 of record NC_091537.1, on the reverse strand, counting down.
TTCTTTTATGTGTGTGTGTGATTGCATGTGCGCTTGTGTTCAACTTTGTGTGTGTTTATATGTATGTCTGCCTGCAGCTATTTTGATTCACTTAATATGAATTTAATAGTTTGACAGCCGGCCGTTGAAATGAGCAACAATGAGCCCTTTTTCCACAGTTGCCACCAGTTTTCTATTTTTTTTTTCTGACTTTAATTTATTCATAACTTTTTATTAGGTGCTCAGGCACACACCAATAAGCAAAAGAGGGTTTGCGGACATTTTTCGCAAGCGCGCATACTTATAAACACACATACATATGTATATACACACAGGCTTACATGCATGTACATATAGGTGTTACATGCAAAAAGGGGTGAGCCCGTTAGCTGATAATTCTTATGTCACTATTACCAAAAAAAACGTTGAAAATGTTGTCTCACCCTTTCTTGTTGTTGGTTTAGTTGCAGTTGACAGGCAATGTTTGCATTATTCGGCATTCGTTTCGCCCGATGAGCGGAACATGTGCCTGATTTTGTGATTTTCGGTGCCCCAGTGCGGATGTTCACATACATATGCATGTGTTTGTGTGTTGGTTTGTAAAGCAGCATGCTGTTGTTGTAGCGGTGTCCTTGTCAGCCCTTATACTTGTTTCAGGAAAGCCTTATGTTTGCATGTGTGTGTGTGTGTGTGCGCCTGAAAGTGCGTGTTACTCTGCGCTTCCGCCGCCTGCTGCCTTTTGGTGCGTGCTGTCGCTGCTAATGACTTCCTTGTTTTTGTTCCGTTAGTTTTTTTTTTTTTATATTTCACCCGTAACTTTTTTATACTTCACGTTTTATTTGGAAAATTTGGCGTTAACGCCCTCTTCTATGGCTCTGCGGCGCATTCTTTACGCTTCAGCGGCGCATTGTCTCTTTGCTGTTGCTTGTTGTTGTTCAGTTTTTGTTGTTGCTGTTACAATGTTTTTGCGGCTAGCTGCAGTGAAAATTTTTGAATATTCATTGACAGCTAACGCCGTGCAAAAGTTCATGCAAATATTTCACTCGCTTGGTTTTCTACCCCCCTCGCTGCCTCTCTGCTCTCTGTTTGGGAACTCCTGCTTACTTTTTTCGCCTGCTTGGTTGCTTCTTTTTTTTTGCTTGCTTGTAATTTTTGTTGCGCTTGTGTTCAATTTGAAGTTTGATTTATGAATGATAATATGTAATGACATGCGAAAATGGGCGGGCAACATGCGGAGCACACACACACATAAACAATTGCATTATTCGTGTTTTTTTCGCGACATATGACTGCATATTTTCTTAATTTGCATTAATAGCACACAGATATGCGGCAAATGTGGTGGTGTTTATTTGCTCATACAACCATACACATACATACATATATTCATACATATATACGCCAATAATCTTATTTCGGAGCGTGTGCATTTATGTATAATCATTGTTACTCTCTATATCTGAATATGTGTTAATGATGCATAGCTGAATTCAGATCCATCAGTTGAGTGTCAATTAATTATTAAGAAATGATGAAAGCTTTTAAATAAAAAATCTTCATACATTTTTTCTGAAAACTTTTCAATATATTATTTCGTAAGGCGCTCACACTCTATTTAACGCTTACTTTCATTCGTGCGATTCGCCAGGATGTTAATTTTTGGCGTATATTTTCTACTCAAAAATACTTAAAAATTTTTTTTTCTTAAACCTGTTTATTTATTCAATTAAAAAAAATTAAACAGGTGGCAATTCTTGTCAAAAATATTTTCACGTGTAAATAATGTTCCTAACCGCTTAAAAATATTTTTTGATCAATTCGATAAAAATTAAACAGTTATCACCTACTGTCGAAAATATTTTCATCTTTCGATAAGCTTTCACAAACCGTTTCATAAATTTAATTTGTAACCAATCAGTAAAAAATTAAACAGGTGGCAACTCTTCCCAAACATATTTTTAAAAAGCTGTCATAAACCGCTTGTGTAATCATAAATAATATTTTTAAAAAATCAATAAAAAATTACACATGTGGCAACTCTTGTCAAAAAATATTTTTGCTTTTAGATACGCTTTCTTAAACCGCTTTAGTGTAACCTTAAATTAATTTTCGTTTTAATAATTCAATAAGAAAATAAACGGCTGGCAAATCTTGTCAAAAATATGTCCACTTTTTAGAAAGCTTTCCCTAACCGCTTTAGTGTAATCGGCAACTCTCGTTAATAATATTTTCGCCTTAAGTTAATATTTCTCAAACCGAATTAATTGATATTTTTACAGGTGGCAATTCTTCCAAAACATATTTTCAAATCTAAGCTTTCGTAAACTTTTCTTAAACTTACATCGTTTGATATTCATTTCGTAGCATTTCTTTAACTCATTATTTTTACAAACTGATGGCAACCATTTGTGATTATAATGTAAGCTTTATTTATTTGTATTTATTTTTTTTTAATTTTAAAACGGGTGGCAACCCTCCTCAATATATGATAATAAATAAAATTTAAGCTTTCTCAGCGTTATTTAATGTTTGATTTGATTAAATAATTCAAATATAATTTTCTAACTGGTGACAACGCTTTTAAAAATATATGTGAAAATATATAATTATATTGGAATTGTAAGATGTCTTCAGTTTGATATTAATATCTCATTAATTCAGTTTGATATCTACATATATCGTACACTAGTGGCAATTCTTCTCAACAATATTTTCAACTTAAAGCATTGTGAAACCTTTTTAGTTTGTATTCAATGAAATGATGCAGTTCCAATTTCCTAACTAAGTGGCAGCTCTTTGAAAAATATAAAATTCTACGACCTATAAGCTTTCTTAATTCTGATAAGTTTGATACAAGTATTGTAATATTGACTTAATATTTAATTATTTGCCTGAGTTGGAAATTCTCAAATGAATGCCACCTTTCCAAAAATTCAATGTCAAATTTTTTTCTCCCAATTTAGTTTGGAGCCCATATTTATACCCTCAGGGTATATTAAGTTTGCCACGACGTTGTAACACTCAAAAGGAAACGTCGGAGACCCTATAAAATATATATATAAATGATCAGCATGATGAGCTGGGTTGATTTAGCCATGTCCGTCTGTCTGTTTGTCCGTCTGTCCGGCTATCTGTATATATACAAACTAGTCCCTCAGTTTTTAAGCTATCGATCTGAAATTTTGCACCTGTCCTTTTCTCACGAAGAAGCTGCTCATTTGTCGGAACGACCGATATCGGACCACTATAGCATATAGCTGCCATACAAACTGAACAATCGGAATCAAGTGTTTGTGTGGGAAACTCTTTCATTTGACGAGGTATCTTCACAAAATTTGGCATGTATTATTATTTAAAGCATTAATCTAATCTTCGAAGAAATTGTATGGATCGGATGACTATAGCATATAGCTGCCATATTAACTGAACGATCAGAGTCAAGTGCTTGCATGGAAAATTTTTTTTATTTGACGAGGTATCTTCACGACATTAGACACGAGTTCTTGCTTAAGGCAACAAATTATTCTCCGCAGAAATTGGTCAGATCAGATCACTATATCATATAGCTGCCATACAAATTGAACTTTCGGAATCAAGTTCATGTAAGGAGCCTTTGTATTTGTGAAGGGTATTATAGCTTCGGTGCAACCGAAGTTAACGTTTTTTCTTGTTTCTTGTTAAATATTTAATTTGAATGAGGAATGTCTTTTTTTTGAATAATTTGTTGAGATAAACCTCTTTTCAACTTTATTTTTATTATTGATACTGTATTTTATTAGCAATTTCTACTCTCTTTCGACTTTTTAAATCTCTTGTTATGAAATGCTGGAAAAATTTGAATGATTTGAAAACATGTCTGTCGGGATTTCACAACTCCTAAAATGGAAGAAACCACTATAAGTCGACATAAAGTCTCCTAGATGGATGTGGGAGTGAGTACTAAGTTGCGAAAATCCGGGATATTGAAGAGGGAAGTTTTCAGATGATTCCATCCCACCATTTTCTAGACAACGCCGACAATAGCGGTCACGCGAAACTTCTTCGCATGCGTGCTGCGTCGGAGATGTATCTTACTGTATATAAAAAGCTTTCGAGATTCCTCGATACAGACAAACCTTGAATCATATAATTACCAGTGATCGGTATGAGTTTGCTGAGCTTAGGTGATGGCCAGCTGTTCAATAGGAAAACGCAGTTCGACAATATTGAAATATGGTTGTCTTATATATGTTTAATTTTTTACAGTTCCTCTGATTTAACGAATGTTAAGTGTTATCTACTGTGTCTTCCATCCCCTTTCGTTTGTTCCACATATTTCTAACACACTTGTATATTAAAAATTTGTTTGAGATAATTTTACAGAGTTTTTGCAAAGATAGCAACATATTTTAATAGTTTTAAGCTCAAGTGGAAAATATTCTCTCATACAGTTTTCTCTGGTTCGTCTTATCTTCGAGAGTAGTGATTCGAACGAACAACTGGCATAAATTAATTGGAGTGGCATAATACAAATAGCATGGAATAACACACTATTATATCACTTTAATGAGATGAATTTGTTAACTTTTTTTTATCGATTCCCCATATATTTTTTTCTGGCAAGAGAGCAGCACGAGCAGGCAAATAGTGAATCGAAGACAGTTATTATAATTTAAAAAACCTTCCGCACATAAGTTATTCCATTGCAAAGAGTTACGAGCAAATGTCATAAAAACGTCAATAAAACGTAAGGAATAATAAAACTTGTCACAAAACAAAAACCAACATCAACTACAATAAAAGCAAAGATATTGCATTAAAACAACGCATAAAACTAGAGAGTGACTAAAGTTCAAAACCGCCTCGGCCATAATAAATTCCAGTCGAATATTTATTGCTCATCATTAATTTCGTCCAACTTCGGTTGATAAATGTAAATTAATGTCAATACTTGTTCCGCGTCAACTGCCTTAATTTATTTTGCATATTTGCGCACTTTTGTTTTTGCATTTCGTTATCATTTCATTTTGCATCTGAGGAGTTATTGGCAGCTCATAAACTTTCAATTCGGCTTTTGCGATTTTCTTCGCCGTCGAAGTTGCTGTGAATCAGAGAGGTAGAGATTTTTAACTGACGGTAGCAGTTGTGATTTTATTTATTTGTGTTTGGAGTATAAAGATATTTGTACCGGTTTGTGATCGTGCAAATAAAGTTATTGCAAATGCTAGTGATTTGTTTTATACATACATGTGTATGTATAAGATTGAATATGTGTTTCTGTAGTATTAAGCAACCCTCGAGAAATTTCACTCGGATTATTCTAGATTTTCACTGTTTTTTACGGCTGTTTTGAACGAATTAAGAAGGAAATGAGGAAGGTGTTTCGGCAACCGTTATTATAAATAAAATTTGTTTGTTCAACATACATGTAAAGTTTGGTTATCGGGACTGAGTAATAAATATTCATCATTTTTGAACTGAAACCTGTTTTTACGACTCTATTAATTTGGATCCGAATATCCATTAAATGAGGGAAAATAGCTGTCTTCGGCCATTTTCTTCCAAAGAATCTATTCTACCTAAACTATTTCTTTCATTTTCTCTGACATATTCTAAAAAAAGTACTATAATTGAATATCTTAGAAATTTTCTGAACGAGAAGTAGAATTGAAAGTTGAATTGAAGGCTACTGAAGATTCGTCAATATCTACGAAACTTATTACCAATAAGAAAATTGATGAAATAGTAAGGAAAGAGCGAAGAATCAAGTTGTTGTCCGAAAATAGTCTATTAGATGCCAGAAATCGTTAGATGATAGAAAGTGGATCTCACTTACAATAATATTGACGTTATCAGTTCATTGCTGTCAACTCTGGTGCGAGTACCGAGTAAATTTCCTCCGTTCAATACTTTCTAATATATAATATTTCCGTAGATTTCTCACAAAGTATTATCCATTTTAATTTATATTGATTAAACCAAAAAGTTTTGGTATACATAAATGTTGTGAAAATCAGTAATTCGTCAAAGTAGAAACAGAACATAGACAGTCTATTGAATTTCCAAGCGGTTGAACCAAACAGTAACCTTGATTTTGGCCTTTTGCCAATCCAAAAATGTAATACTGTTCGAAATATAACCAAATGAACAGAATCTTCTAAACACTTTATTTTCACCATAGCGCCTTTATAGTAACTACTACTAGCAAAAACGGTTTCAACGGTTAATTCGAGCAAACAAACTCATCCACCAGTCAATATTGCTTATACTAATCAGCTTAGTCGGCTTCTATTTCAACCCTGATTAGTTAGCGCAGTAATTTAATGGCAATTTGCTCTATATATCGGTAATAACATATTGGGATCATAAAGCACCTGCTTTGTGCCATCAAATGTTTGCTGAAAATCTTGAGTGCTCAAAATTATTGGAAAATATTCTTAGTTTTTCTAAGAATTATTGGCGCCCGGATTGCCACATATGTGCAAGATAGATTTTTTAACACAGTATAAACAGCTAGGAGACTCCCTGTTGACAGTACGTTAAGTTCTCTGCATATTTTTCTGATGAGTATTTCTTAAATTTGGAGGTAAAAAGAAATGAGGTTTTCTGGAGTTAGTTTTTGTTAAGGCCACAATATTTGAGCAGTATTTTCATTCGTTTTATAAGTTCTTTTCTAATTTTATTTAATTCAAATTTTAAGAGTTTGGTTTCCCATTGAATTTTATAATTAAACCCCTTCTATGTAGCCGAGCGCTACAAGTATACAGTAATTTCATTTCCCTCAAGATCTGTCTGGGTGAATATTGTACATTGAATTGTGAGTCCGAAAATCTGCGGAACGGAAATATATAGTTATAAAGGTTGTAAAAATAATCGAATTTGAAAGGGACTCTCTCTGCATCCTCTGGTTGTCTGATACTGTTAAAGCGCTCTCCACAAATATTCGTAGAAAGAGAGCTCGGCCATATACCGGATTGATATACATGACTACTACTTGAAATATGTTAAAAAATTTTTCCTTACACACTCAGTATCTATTTCGAACTAAAGAAATAAGAGCTCTTTTGGAAATTAGCGCCTGAGTTGCTTGGTTTAGTTTTACATAAGTTTTTACTGTAGCTCGGTAAAGCTTTAGTCTGAGCCAGACTTATGGGTAGGTTTTGTAAAATTTCGATGTTTTCGTAAAGCGTATTGAAGAAATAGTACAGAATCGGTTCTCCAACTGAAATTGTCTGGATGAAACATAGTTTTATATCAGATTATATTTATACTTTTATTATTATTTTTATTGCTTCATTAAATGGTCTTTCACTTTCCGACCGCTTTTAATATAAATGCAGGCACTTTCAAACCGCAATTAACAACCCAGGTGTCCCACTCAGGGCACACGCACGCCCAACAACTCAATTCCTGCTGCCGCCTACTTTACCATCACAGCGTGAAATCATCGAATGTACCGTTTCTTTTTTTTCAATTTTACAATTGCAAAACAATTGCGTTCATAATTTGCTTTAATGACCGAGAAGCATTTTATAATCAATTTTCAGCACACTTTATGGTTTACCACAATCCCTCTTCTCATCCGACGTGCTTGGACATTTCGAGGCACAATGATTGAGTTGTGTAAATCGAAGTTTTATATTTATTGGCATAATCAAAAGTGAAACTAAAAATTTTATGATTACTTTTTCCACTTTAATGTTATTGTTTGCAAAATATTACCAATTGTGATTGCCGATTTCAATCAAAACTCACTGGACATTTGCAATGAAGCGTGTCCACTACAGGGTATTCACCGTTAGGGGCTAGTAGTACCTTTGCCTTGTTTTGTGACACGCGCCCTAAGTTGCTCTAGTGGTTTGATTTTTAATTGTGCTGAAGTGGTGTCCAACTGTGTTGCCTCGTATGCCCAACATGTGCACTTCCAACGTAAATAGTTGACGGAAAGGTGCTGCAATGATTTATGATTTTACAACTGCAACGTAAATGGCACTTAATTACAGGGTTGCACTTAGCGGCGGAGCGAAGCGGTGGATGCTTTGTAATTATACAAAATGTGGTGCTTTCGATATTGGCACACTTTTCTACGAAAATTAAATTTTTTTTTGTGTTTAACGAGATTTTTTGTTAGTTTATATTATAATTTTTGTACCCTTGATATAGTAAAATAGTTTTGTTCACCTAACGGTTGCTTATAGTTACTAAAACTGATTGGGATATACCTATATATGTATAGTAATTAAGGTGATGTGCAGGCCAGTGAATTTCCTGCCCGCTGGTGCGGTGTAACATAAAAATTCTGTTCTATGGAATGGATGAGAATTCGTCCATCCCTCCTTCCATCTTTCCGCTCATCCATTCGTCGGTCCTTCCGCTTGTCTGTTTTTCCTTCCTTTTATCCGTCTGTCTATCCTTCTTTTCGTCAGTTTGACTATCCTGTTTGACTATCCTTTTTTCCTTCTATCTCCGTCCATCCGGACTTCCTCCCGTCTGTCCGAACTTTCTTCCTTCCGCCGGAACTTTCTTCCGTTCGTCTGAATTTTTTTCCATCCGACTGAACTTCCTTCAGTCCATACAAACTTCCTTCCGTCTTTCCGAACTTCCTATCGTCTGTCTTCTTCCATCTGCCCGAACTTTCTTCCGTTCGTCCCAACTCTTTTCCTTCCGACTAAACTTCCTTCAGTTCATACAAACTTCCTTCAGTTCATACAAACTTCCTTCCGTCTTTCCGAACTTCCTATCGTCTGTCTTCTTCCATCCGCCCGAACTTCCTTCCGTTCGACGGAACTCTTTTCCTTCCGACTAAACGTCTTTCAGTCCATACAAACTTCCTTCCGTCCAACCGAACTTCCTTCCGTCCATCCGAACTTACTGCCGACCGTCAGAACTTTCTTCCTTTCCTTCATTCGACCGTTCTTCCTACCTTCCGTACGTCCGTCTTTTCTTACGTTGGTTCGTTTACTTGACCTATTCGGTCCAAATAAGATTCTGAATATTTTTATTGTGTCTTATTTACACAGCATATAGTCGGTCCAAACCTCTTTCTAGTCTACTATATATAGCGGATTTAGGGATATTCGTCCGACCGGTTGACTATATACCATTAATTTCCTTTAATATATGGGCCCTATTAATGAAATTAGGTGGATGGACTGGTATTTTTTACCACCACGTGATTAGGTGCCTAAAGTATATGAAATCGGTCCACAATTTCTTCAAGCCACCATATGCTTATTGTATATATTGGCTAGTGGGGGGGATATTTAAGAATTTTAATGGGTTTGGTGTCAAAATTTACTGAAATTCTTTAGCTTCAAAATCGCAACACGCTCGCCTTAAATTGGTCATCCAGTAGTTTTTTTTATATTTGACTTTCTAAGTTTTCAGCGCCTTCGTACTCTTTTCGTTGCCATCATATGTATGTATATATAAGTATGTATACTCATATAGCCAAATCCGGTGATTCTGTGTGAAATCCGCACCACATTAATAAAGATACATGTAGGACACATAAATCCATTTTGCACGCTGTTTCACAATTCGTTATCGTTCATCAAGTGGAACCCATCAACAATAATCACACAGCATATTAAAATCTCAACCCCTCCATCTTCACGGCTGTCTCAACAACAATATTGTGTGAACGTTTTTTTCTGCACTGATTCAATTGTCCTTTCCGCCACATTCATCTCCCGTGGTCCTGATTCATTTAATATACTCAAACCATATAAAGACAGAGAGCGCGCTTGGTGTTACGGTAATTGAAGTGTGAATGCGAATTCATATTTTTCACAATAAAACATACTTAAAATTACACACACACCTCACATATCCACAAACAATCGTATAACAATGGGTACGCCCCCTTCATTCAGCGCCTTTTTCTATGCTACGCTTGAATTTCTTCAAGTAGTTGTTGCTGCTTTTGTCAGCATTAACAGCGTCCAACTTCATCAACTCTACGTTTGGTGCTATATTTCAAGGCTGACAGACAATACACGCCTGTGTGCGCTGAATAAAAATGAAGACAGTCCTCCGAAAATGTTGGGTGTTCGTTTCCAAAGCTCTATGGGATACCCACTCAGCACGTCCCAGTTTCACTTGTATTTGATGATTGAACGTCTCTATTAGTGGGAGTATATGTTTCCGGCTTCATGTGATGGTTTTTCGTAGTTTATAGAGCATAACGGTAACGGCTTAATTTTCTTTAGTTCCTAAAATTGACCTTCCTTTTTCACTTGACAGTTTTTTGTTTAAGTGAAGTGTGACTGAGATCAGTTGTTTTATATTTCAGAGATTTTTAACAAGTTATTAAGGTATTCTCGCCCAGCATTAGTGTCTGGATCTTAGTTAGAGAAAGCTTAAAAAATTATTCGATGAATTGCCGTTATTATCAGGAATACTCGTACTACTTTTACGAGATTAAAACTGTCGGAAATAGTTAGTACTAACTCTTTAGCCGATAAGTCAATTTAAAGATTTGTAGTCACATGTGACAGTGATTATAAGCACTTATAGGCAACGAAAAATAAGGGCTCTGTACCATATTTTAAGATAGTGTTGCCACCTCTCTACTTGTATAATCAAATAAAAATTTTAAAATGCTAGTTTCTGCTATAAAATTCAAAATTTTTAAAACATTTGGTACAATTGGTTTTGTTCGAAATTATCTCTTGAAGAAATTACGGTATATTTTAATAATAAATTGAAACTATAATTTAAATTTGGAACTTCATTTTGGAATGGTTATCGAATAAAATGTTCTGAGCCCTAAAATGGATATTAATTAACAAAGTATGCAAAATATTAGGTCAAGTAAAAAGTTCCTTCGGTTTTTATCTAAGAGATGACGTTATTGTCCATAGTACTAGTGTTACGTGTCGCATCATGTCATACTATACGGCGCTGAAAACGTTTTTATTCGCGCTAAAAGTTTGTCTTTGACAGTTTTTCGATTGATTTACTCAGTTCGTTGTGAGCGCTCGTCAAAGATGGACACCAACAAAGAGAAAATTCGCTATATTTTACAATTTTTCTTCGATCAAAGCAAAAAAGCAGCAAAAGCGGCTGAAAACATTAATTTAATTTATGGGCTCGATACTGTAAACGAACGTGTAGCACAAAAGTGATTTGCTAGGTTCCGTTCCGGTAATTTCGATGTCAAAGCTGCACCACGCGTCGGGAGGCCTGTCGTCGAAAATTGCGATAAAATCATGGAAATAGTGGAAACAGACCGTCACGCGAGCACTTATTTAATTGCTGAGGAACTAAAGATAAGCCAGAAAACCGTTTGAAACCATTTGCATAACATTGGATTCAAAATCCAAGCTCGATGTTTGGGTGTCACACGAACTAACGCAAAAAACATGATGGACCGAATTTCCATCTACAAATCGCTGCAGAATCGCAACAAAATCGACCCGTTTTTGAAGCGGATTGCGACTGGCGATGAAAAATGGGTCACTTATGACAACATCGAGCGCAAACGGTCGTGGTCAAAGCTCGCGGAAACGGCCCAGACGGTGGCCAAGACCGGATTGACGGCCTGGAAGGTTTTTCTGTGTGTTTGGTGGGATGGGCAAGGAATCATCTACTGCGAGCTACTCCCCTATGGCCAACCGCTCAATTCGGCCCTCTACTGCCAACAACTGGACCGCTTGAAGGCTGCACTCATCCAGAAGAGGCCATCTTTGATCAACAGAGGCCGAATTGTGTTCCATCAGGACAACGCCAGGCCACACACGTCTTTGGTGACTCGCCAAAAGCTCCTGGAGCTCGGATGGGAGGTTCTAATGCACCCACCTTATAGTCCGGACCTAGAACCAAGAGATTACCATCTTTTCCTGTCCATGGCGAACGCGCTTAATGGTGGGAAGTTGGCCTTAAGAGAGTCCTGTGAAAATTGGCTCTCCGAGTTTTTTGGCAATAGGGACGCAGTCTTCTACGAGAGGGGTATAATGAAGTTGGCATCTCGTTGGCAACAAGCTTACGAACAAAACGGCGCATATTTGACTTAAATCGAACAAATGCACACAAAGTTATCATCTTTTGGAAGATTGGAAAAAGTATAACAGAACAGCGAAATTTATTCGAAAAATCAGCAATCTTTCTTACGGAAAGCATTCTGAAACTAAATAATTTAAATATGTTTCAGAAAAGAGTTGCCATGTATCGAAAAAAGTTGACTGAAAATACCACGAAATGAGCTCATAAAGTTTAATGTTGAAAAAATTCTTACGGAAAATATTCTACAAGTCTAAAATTTGAATATATTTTGGAAAAGAGTTGCCATCTTACGAAAAAGGATTGACTGCAAAAAATACGAAGTTTGCATGAAAAAATAACAGTTAAAAATTTTTACAGAAAACATTATACTTGTAGTATTTAAAAATTCGAAAAAATTTTAGAAGAGAGTTGCCATCTCTCGAAAAATGGTTGACTGTAAATATCATGAAATGCGCCTGAAGCCGCCTCAAAGTTAAAACTTTGAATATATTTTGAAAGAGAGTTGCCATATATGCAAAAAAGTTTGACAGAAAATACCACGAAATGTGCCTAAAAATCAGTGATCCTTCACTGTCAAATTTTTTCTTACGGAAAACATTTAGAAATTATAAATTTAAATATATTTTGAAAAATAGTTGTCATTTATTAAAAAAAAAGTTGGACTGCAAATACCACGAAGTGTGTCTGAAAACTTAATTGCTGGAAATCTCAGAAAAACTTTATTTTTAGAAAGAGTTGCCACCTATCTAATAAAATAAGCAGAGAAATAATGCAAATCTTATTAAAAACTTGTAACTAAACAGCCGTTGAATGTACCCTAGCTTTCCTCTAATGCAAAGTAAGACAACAGTTAGGGAAAACTATTCGTAAATATTCTAATTGTAATCGCCCTATTATAATTTTCATTGGACGCCTGCGAATTTCCACAAAAGTCAACAATAAACCGAAAATCCAAATTAAATCAAAACATTCAGGATTACTAGAAACAACAAAGCAGAAACAGCAGGATACCCAACAACCATAAATCCCAGCTAAAATAACAAAGGCGAAAGCGGTAGCCGAAAAGCAACAAAAGGTGTTAAAGAAAAACATTTCACCAAACAGTTTCACAATCCTTTTACCAAGCGCTGCGTCTCGAATGCAAATCAAAACAGATGAAAAGCTGAAAATCCCCGAAAATATGAGTTGAGCATTAGAAACGAGTACTTGTCTGCCGAGCCGAAGTGTACTCAAAGTATGAAGTGGTTAAGAAAACAAGCAGCTAAGATTGAAAGTACACATGCTGCATGCCACAGCGGCCACTGGGCCTGCACTCGAGGCAGCGTGTCGCATTAATGAGCAATCATCAACATCAACAACATCATCGTCGTCAAAATCGAGCCGACAACTGGAGCGCACTTCATTAAAATGCAATTTTATTTGTGTGCTGTCAACAGTTTATTAAAATGGCAATGCTAGAAGTACGAGTATGTTGGGTATGTGTACCGAAGCAGCAGCGCCTTTTTGCATTCGTTATGCTTCAGCTTCACGTGGCAAGGCGCTCGCCAGCAGACAGGCAGACACAACATGCACGCGTTGACAATGCTGAGGGGCGCCGCCTGGTCGGCAACTGCAGCCGAATGTTCTTGGTGGTGATAGGAAACTGGAGCGCATGCGCAACGGCGCATATCCCTCATGTCAAAACAATGAAACTCAACACGCCACAATTCAGCTAAGTAAGCGCTCGCAAGCCACCATAGGGGTGTGTTGTAGCAGCAACAGCAGGGTGCGCGCTGATTGCCCTCAACAACCTCGACGTGGAGGGGTTGGCTGGCGAGCTATTCAAAAACGATTCGTTTCTATAATAAAATTGTATTCGCATTTGAAAAGGTGTCGCCTGCTGTGTGTTGTTATTTCATTTGATTCGGTTTCATTATTCGCCGCTATGCAGATTCCTGCGACTATGCGGAATTTGAATGCCAATGAAAGTCAATGAGGGAAGACCCAAAGCAATGTAATAATAGTGTAATATAGCGAAAGGGGAATGCCGTAGTTGAAGCGAATGCAGTAGACGCGTACTAGAGCTGCTATCAATACATTTCTGTGTAAAAATTGGCTGATCAAATACACCTGGTTATATCTGTTCACTGAGTAGTTGTTGTTGTTACTGAAAAAAGGTCCAACTTGTATTATGCAAGGCAAATTTACATTGCTTGGATTGAATTTTTTATTCAAAAATTTTTTTTTTTGTGGAAAATGTTTAATTTGTTGCAAGTTGTACTGCAGCTATTCATGTGTATAGCAGTATTTTTTTGAATTTTCTCTCTGCTCGTTCTATTTGTGATTTCTTTGCTAATTGCTAATATATGAATACCTTGATAAAGCAAGAAAAACTCTCACTATTCGATCTATATTTGGTTAGACCTGTTATTCGATTTATGCTAGTTGCTTGATTGATTCATCTGCTGTTGGTGCTTGGGTTTTCTAACTTTCTAGAAACGTCTCAGTGCGAAATAATACTTTTCACGAAGAATCTATTAGCTCTATTCTATTTCTATTATATTATAATTGTTATTTCAATTATACAAGTTGCTTGTTCGATTCATCATAACTTAAAATAAAACACTAGATAGATTAACCATGCAAATATTGATAGATCTTATATGAAGCATTTTCTTTGAGCAATCTAAATAGTCATGCCATAAGTTCTGTTACAAGTTCAGGCCGTAGTAAAGGAGAAACTATAATACAATTTTAATAAAGTTAATTTTTATTTTAATAGTGCATATACTTCTGCTTTCAGCCATGACCTCAAATGATTCGGTCATTGATCAATAGCAGCACGCACAGTTTCTACTGGTATTGCGACGCCGCTCGAACCAAAGATTTTTAGTGACTACTCACTGATTCTGTGGGGTATTCGACAGCCCAAAAATTGTAAAACAGAAAGATTTTTTAAGCCACTGCTGGGTAGTTTTAACTTATGCTCTCCATCGAAGAAAGTATTACTTAACTGCTTTACCACGCCTTCTAAAACATCCTGCTGGTACATTTTTACCCCTTTTTCACGGAAATGAAAAGGTGTTAAACCTTTACCGATGGTGGGGGACTAACCACCAAATCATTACAGTAGCTGGACGATGACCATGTTGTACGCTTGGAGTAACATTTTTTGCGTCTTGAGAAGACAACCAGTTGACCGCCGGTAGGCTTTTATGTGGAGATCATTCCGAATAGGTGTTGACATTCATCTGGTCGCTATAACCATTTCCCTTGACATAATTATACCCTGAACAGGGTATATTAAGTTTGCCACGAAGCTCGTAACACCCAGAAGGAAACGTCGCTGACCCTATAAAAAATTTACATAAATGATCCGCATGATGAGTTGAGATGATTTCGCCATGTCCGTCCGTCGGTCTGGCCGTCTGTCGGTCTGTATATACGCGAACTAGTCTTTCAGTTTTTGAGATATCGATCTTAAATTTTACATACACAAACTGAACAATCGGAATCAAGTGCTTGCTTGGAAAACTTGTTCATTTGACTAGATATCTCCACGGAATTTGGAACGGAACATTATCTAAAGCAATAATGGAATCTCCGAAGAAATTGTTCAAGGTTTTCTAAAAAACCTTTTGAATTTGTGAAGGGTATTATACTTTCGGTGCAACCGAAGTTAACGTTGTTTCTTGTTTCTTTTTTCTAAGGGTATTTCTGCAAATGCGGTCGTGAATAGTTTTTATGGCTTAATTGGTTCGAACCACTCGAGGACGTCCACTCTACTTTCTGTCATCAACTGTAGGCGTTTGAGAAAAACGATCAACACTGCATACAAACAAACATTCTCGAAATATTAAGTATTTTGAGAAGCTCAAACATTTTACTTGCTCTTTTTCCACACTTAAACTTGTAAACTTTGCAACCAAGTTTATGGCCAAACTAAGTACATACTAATGGTTGGATTAAAATATGCATAAATATCCCACACAGTAGTCCCTCACTTGTCCTATATCGTTCACCCAGAAACTCGTAACAGTGGCTTTCGCTTGCACGTCGTCTCTAAGCGTCACAGTGTTTTCTCTAAGATGCATCTATAGCGACTATTTTTGTCCAAGAAAATAGGAATTACCTGGAGAGATTAAAAAAGAGGTAGTTTTGTCCCTGGGGAAAAGCTCTATTTGCAAAGAAATTAATTCTTGAACGCCTAACATCAACCAATTACGGAATTTCAGGGAATTCTGAAATCCATTTTCTTTGTAAAAAGACTTCGACTATACTTAAAGCTTTAATATTAGAAAAGTTATATATTAAGAAAAGTTATAAAATCAATATTGGGCGCAGGAGTGTGGGTTATGCCTTCCAAGATGGCTGCGGAATCAAACTTAATAAATGAGCCATCTTAAGAGGCATAGCCTACACCTTATAAAAGCTTACGAGTATTCTGCCCGTCCCATTATCTCCCAACATCTGCGCCCGTACATATGTTCCCCATACGTTTATTGCTCATTCGTCCGCCTAACAGCGTGATAATTTTAGCCGTGCTCATCTACATACATATGCTACAGTAGAGTTTGGTCCCTTTATGACCGTTAAGTTTTACTTTCATTGTTTCGACGGCGTTTGCACTTCGTGCACTTGTGCTTGTTGAACATTTGCAAAATTGAAGTTTATGACCGAATGTAACATTTCAACAACTCTGAGGACACCTGATCACGCGCCGTCCTTTGTTGTTAGCTGCTCGCAGACATTTACCGGCTGTCGCTATTTTAATGTCGTAATCATCATTCGCGCTTTATGCGCAAACATATACACTTGTAATGCTCTACGATGACAGTTCCACTGAGATTTTGCGTGGCGACGCCGCTCAAATGAGGATTCCGAGAGAGTAAGCCGTTTTATGCGTTTTTTTTTTAAGTGAAACTTCTTCAGGCGGGGTAGTGGAACCTATCGACTGCCACGAAATTGTGTAATGAAACGAAACTCCGTCACACTCGGATTATGTTTGTATAGC
Organism: Bactrocera oleae; assembly: GCF_042242935.1. Taxonomy (NCBI): domain Eukaryota; kingdom Metazoa; phylum Arthropoda; class Insecta; order Diptera; family Tephritidae; genus Bactrocera; species Bactrocera oleae. The sequence continues at coordinate 19,937,419 of NC_091537.1, read as the reverse complement.
GCCAGCATAAAGCAGGCTTATTTTAATATTTTGTGTGAACATTTCGGTATAATACTCGCATTTTTTATGAAAAGATCGGTAAGACGGTTGCCACCTGTTTGAAAATTATTATTTAAAAAAAATTTACAAACTCGCTGCAAATGCATGCATTTAGAGAGTTTTGGGCAAAAAAAAATTTTTGAGGAAGGTTGCCACTTGTTTAAATATTTTAATTTAATAAAATGTATAAAGCAAGTGATTTATTACAATATGGGCAATATTACTGAAGGAATTAAAAATAGCCTATAGGAAACAATCTATTTGGTAGGGCTGCCACCCATTTACTTTATTTTTAAATAAATGAAAAGCACTATACCCTCACATTTAAGAAAAATATGTATTGAAAATTTGTGAAAGAGTTGCAACTTGTTTCCATTTATTCCATTTTTTAGTTGTTCAAAGTGCAAAAAATAGTGTCTACTAATTTTATTGAAAAGTAACATATCAGTTCTGTATCGTTGGTGCCGAAAGCTGGGATTAGTTTTCAGTAACCCCCACTCTTCGGTTGTAACTAAGTCAACCGATGAAAACGATTCTTAGATATTTCAGCTACATTCAGACTGCATTGCCTTGCCAGTGTTTCTGATTTAGATGCTTAAAGCTACTTTTCTAAATTATCTCATTCAAAAAACCTCGCCAACATATTCTGTCTTATACTCTAAGAATCCATTAAAATAATATGCTGATAAGAACTCTCCACACATTTAAATTTTACCTTTTTTTAAATTCTTTGAGTGAAATTATATAAATGATCGGGTTTTATGTACTATTACCTTGCTCGAAACCTCATTGTATAAAACTATTTGCAATTGATTTGACTTCATTCATCTATATTCAGTTCAAGAGCTGAATAAGCGCTGAAAACCGAAAAATCTATAAAGCTTAGTAAAAATTGGCACTCTCAAGGCTTTGTGTTCATTCAGCTATTGTTATATTGAGCTGAATAAGCGCTGAAAGCCGAAAAATCTGTAAAGCCTAGTATTAGTTGGTACTCTTTTTGACAAAATATCCAAAGTAGGACCTTTTGGCTTTCAGCACGTATTCAGCTCAAGAAAATTGTATGAAAAATTGTTAGAATTTTGTTATTAAAAGTTATGTTATTTTTCGAAATATTGCCTTTCTTTGAAGAAAGTTGAATGCTTATATAGAGTCTTAAAAAGTCGCCAAAGGATTGTTCGACATAAACATTTAATTTTTATAAATTTCATCAATCATTGTGGTGGTCTTTTAAAACTTTGTTGCTTAGCAAACTCCTGCAAACCACTCGCAACCTAAAGATTAAATTTTACATACAAACCACATGAAAGAATTAATTTTTTCCCCTACATATATGATTCTACCTATGCTGACAATGTGACTTAAGAAACCTTTTAGTCCAGTAATTTAATATGCCGAGCCGCCGATAGTATCTATCTCTCTCTCTAAGTACATATGTTCTAAAATATTTTCCACTGAGAGACCATTTATAGTATCTGAAGAAACTTATCCAAGCAGACACTCCAAATCCAATATCAGCAAATATCTTATGCCGTCTCTTTCCTTAACTTGATTCAATTATCGCCGTCGCCCCCATATGCTAGTCTCATATTCCAATGCCTGATGTCAAGAATCATTATCTGTTTCTATCACTTCAAATAGGCAACAAATTAACAATGAATTGGCAGTGAATTATCCCTTCAACTAGTGTAAAACTAAACCGAATTTCGTGCCATCTGCTTATCAACATCGCTTGCAATCCATCTCCACTACACTGGTGAGTTTGTCGTGTTGAGAAGTTGGTTGAAAAAACACTCAGATATATTTAGTGTAAAACGCCAACAATTGCAAACAAGTATTCGGTCAGAAGCGCGCCAACAGACTGTGAGCGAGTGCTATTTGCCGTATCAAAACAATTATCTCGATGACAATCGGTGGCAGTGTCGCTAAATCCAAATGCTACCGAACAACCCTTTGATGAGTAGGCAATACGATCGCTGCTAGCGTTGTTTTGTTGCTGTTGTTGTTGTTATTGTGATGACAGACGTCCCCTTTTGTATGCACGGCAAGGTGTTTGAATTCACAGAAAATGCCAAAGCTGTTCGTGTCTGTGCAAATGTTTCGTGTACTCAGGCGTGTATTGTGTTGTTATTGTTGTCGCCCATCGCCCAGCTTTAGCTGCCGCAATTGTCGTTATTGCCGCAGTCGCTGTGCTGCTATTGCTATTAATGCTACTGCCAATCTGTTTTGATTTTAATCCAGCTTATTCACCGACTGCGTCCGTATCCCTTTCGTTTGCGCGCCTATAAATATGCTGCTTATAAAAAATACAATGAGCTTATGAGCAAGCAGTAGCGCAGGATTGCAGGGATGCTCTTCTTACTCCTGGTACTTGGTGCTGGCCTGACAACCAATCTATCAATCAACCACCTGTAATGCTTGCAAGATTTTGAGTCTTTGCGTCTCTAGCCCGCGGCTGACCCCATGAGGCTCTCCAGAAAATAAATATTATTCCTGACGCAACGGTAATTGGCAGTGTTTCAGTGTTGAATGATAAATGTGTGCAAGTACTGCATGGAAATTATCTAGTTTCGGACTAGTTGGGGTCATATTTCATTCATAATTTTTTGTGAAAATGCGTAAGGATCTGTCGTATATAACTATATATAATTGTTCATAATCGTCTCTTTTCACTCATCTTTTATAGTACCGTGCTAGCACGAAAATTTACAAAAAAAAAAAAAACAAACCCATTAATTTATGCCTCAAACTTGTAAGCATTGAAATGTATAGTGCTTTCAGCAACCGCTAAAACCACGCGGGAGGCGCACGTCACTAAAACCGCCGTCTACATTTGGATTTTTTCAAGACTGGTAAGAAATTTTGGAACTAGTTTTAAAGCTTTTGTCATCACATGACACAGTAGTCGCTTCGAGTGAATTAGTAAAACTTTCTTTTAAATGTGAGACATTTTAAGCAATTTCAGACTGATACGAAATTTTACTAGTTCCGAACTAGTTCCACATCCACTTCGATTCAGACATTAAAACTTTGCTTTAAATATTTTCAGCAACTTATTTCAAGCAACTTTGAACTAGTTTGAAATTTCACTAGTTAATAACTAGTTCAGTTGCGCTCGAGTCACTTATCTGATGCTTTCTTCGCAATTATCTGCGGGGCAATAGCGGTAGCTTGTTGTCACACGTACTTAAAATGAAAATCCCTACAACAATAATAATCACCTTGTTTGTGTCACAGTTCCTTTCTTCTTGCTGCGCCCCTCATGCCACGTCTATTTACTACAATTCGACAAATCTGCTGATGATTATGTCCTTAAGTGCCGAAATCAATGCACACAAATGAACGAATTACCATTGCAAACAAACGCACATACAAATATTTGTTGCTGCAGCTCACCTCTGTTCGGCCAACAACGACAGCAAGAGCTGCCTGCACCCATAGACTTACCATATATACACACTTATATATATGCATATATACTTGTACATATGTAGATATGATTATATTGTATTTACTCAGTTGAGTCCTCATTGTCGTGTAAGCATTTTGCAATTGTTATGAACGCTCTCTCGTTGGCCTTCAGTTGATCGGCTTGTTGTTGTTGTTGTTGGCCTGCCACATGTTTGCCATTCGGTCAAGGGATAACCGTCGAAATTTCACCGATTATGTAAATGCCACCGGAAAGCAAGCACATATGCATACAAATACACATACACACATCTACACACAAACCTACAAGTATATGCATTTACATATTTGCTCAGAGTTGCATTGCTTGTCTATTACTTCTACTTGTCTGTTGCTTCCTAAGCATATCCTTCGGCGTTTCTACTCGTTATGTGTGACTGTGTGCTTTGGAAAGGATATGTTTGAGTTCTGGACTTACGGAAATGTTTGGCTTGTGGCATTTACATTGATAAATTTAGTTAAAACTACAATTGAAATTTTAACAGTGACTTTTTTATGTGACAGGAAATATATTGGGTTGAATATTGTGCAGATTAACTATTTTTATACGCTGAACAAGGTATATTAAGTTTATCACGAAGTTTATAACACTCCGAGGGAAATATCGGATACCTTATAAATTATACATATATATAAATAAATGATCAGCAAGACGAGCTGTGTCGATTTAGTCTTGTCCGTCTGTCTGTATATATGCGAACTACAATAGTTCCTCAGTTTTTGAGAAATCGATCTGAAATTTTGCACACGTCCTTTTCTCCTCAAGCAGCTGCTCATTTATTGAAACTACCAATATCGGAACACTATAGCTAAACGACCGAAATCATGTCCTTGTATGGAATACTATTTTATTTGATAAGATATCTTCACGAGAATGGACATGGATTATTTGCCAAGCCAACCGTATAGTCTCCGAAGAAATTGTTTAGCTCGGATCACTACAGCATGGACCTGCCAACCAAACTGGCCCGATCAAAATTCAGTTCTTTCATGGATCCTTTTGTATGTGCAAAGGGTATTATAGCTTCGGTGCAACCGAAGTTGACGTTTTTCTTTTGATTAGATCTTTTGCCATTGTAACATCTCGTATCAAAATTTAGATATAAATACAAGGTATAGTTCTTTACTTTTTCATTAAATTGAAGGTTTTATTTTGAATAATTTGATTTATTCGTTTTATTGGCAAAAAAAAAACTGCGACAGTTGGATTACACAATTTCTCGTAAGGCGAATGGTTTACTAGCAGCATCACTATAGACAGAAACAGGTAGTATACACTTGGTACCACGCTCGGTAAGCTTCTGGTGAGTCACTGCTACTTGGAAATCGAAACCATGCTTACTTGATGGTCGGACTAATTCTATTATTTAATCGTTTTTGTCGACAATTGGTATTCAAAGGCTTGATCCATCTTTGACATCAAAACACTTAAAATTTTTAGCCTGGCTTGTGTGTTCGTTTTTAGCAATGAAAAATCTTTGCTAGTATTCATACTTGACGAGTTCTCACAAAAGTCAACCTACCAAAAAACTGAAAACTTACCTTTCTAACGCCATATAGCATAACTCGAGCGCATTTACCTAAACAACGCGAAACACAGAATACTAAAGCCATCTATTGAAAAGATAATGGATTTCTTGCACCTAATATTTTCAGTTACAAAATTCCTTGTAAAATTATCGGTACTATACGATTTAAATTTACAAAAAGTGGCAACTCGACTGAAAACTTATTTAATTAACTATAACTTTTACTAACTATAAAATATAATTTTTTACTATTCTTATTTATTAATCTAAAAATTTTGAAATCTCTGCAGTATTATTCTGAACAATCCTTAAGTAAGTATGCCAGTAGGCTTAGCTGAAATTTCTTTATAAAAAAAAAAAAACAAAAAAAAACTATAAATAAATGCAGTTTGACTGATAAGTAAAATATTAGAAATTAGAATAAATCTTTACAAGCGCGCCGACGCCGTCTTGGCCGTAACCTCTAAAATATTTGATTGGAATTTAGGTGCAGAAAATTCAAGAAATGATTGAGAAATGGAATTTTTGCTAGATAGAGCTGATAAAGTATTTCTTTGTTCAGAAATTGATTTTACTTCACAACTGATTTTTTTTTTAATTTTTTATGAAATGGTATACTAATTTTAGACTTAAATTTTTATTGCACTATTGCCAATCTATTTTGGAAAATGTAAATAATATATGGTATGTAAATATTTAATGAACTATAAGTTGCAAATAAATGGCAACGCTAATTATTAAATAAATATTTTTTTTCTAGTGCACAAAACAGTCATTCAGTTTACAAAAATCAGCGCTTTCCAATTTTACAACTGAAACACTATTTCGTAGAAAACTGTTTCCCCATATATATTTTCGATGTCTGAAAGATATAAAAACTATGTTTGCACATTTCGCATGGTAGTAAAAAGAAGTTTCACTAACAGTTATGAGTCTGATTGCTGCACAAGTCAATGCAAATAAGTTTTCCATCAAAGATTTATAGCCATTTCGGTTAAATTACACTTCTCCAGCTACCTCGGCATCCAAAATGTCCTGTTTCTGTTTCTCGTCCGGAGTTTCAATTTACAAACATATGTATATTTGCATATATATGTATATATATAGAAGTAGCTTCTTGCTGCAGTTATGCAAAAATTTATTTGCATGAAAACTTTGTGTACTTTTCGCATTCGTCTGAGTTCCTTGCTCTAGGGCTAACTTTCTTTTACTCGAATTCTTTTAATTTACGCGCAATTTTCGCACAGCAAAAGTTAAAATACAACTACAAACAAATGTGACTACACACAAACTTCTATATGTATATGTATGTAATTGAAACTTACACCCTAGTGCGCTCAAATGTATGCTTCAATATCATTTGCATGTACATATATACGTATGTAGGTGCGCATGTGTGTGCTTGCGCATTTTCCTGCTGATGTTGCTTCTGTCGAAATTATTCTGTGTGCATGCAAATTACTGGCACGCTTCTCGCATTAAATCTTCATTATTTTCCTTTGCTTTCTTCAACAGCTTCGTGTTATCCTTTTCGCATTGGATAGTCTTCGTAACAGTTTTCGCCTCTGTTTTCGAATTCGATTATGTTTGTGTTTGAGTTGCTGCAAGTGCATGCAGAAACTTTGAATTAACATATATACATATATTTTTAAAAAGTCTCACAAACATACTTATAAACACGTATAAAATATAGTTGCGTGTACTTGTGTAAGAAAAGCTGTGTGATTGCCCATTTATAACTTCGAGAAAGCGTTGCTGTTTAATTCCAATGCAGTTTGCAGATTGCAATTATGCCGGTATTTAAATATAAATTTGTGTTTTCGCCAAATACCCAGCGGCTGGGGGTTTCAGCTACGTATAGAAATGACGCTGAAAGCATGAAAGTTTTATCAAACTTTTTTAAACCATTGATCCCAGATAGGGTTGGAAGTTTTATTAGATTAATTCGAAAGTCCGCCACTTACATATCCCCAATACTTCCTCTCAATTCTATGGGCACTAAATCGGTTTTCGAATCAGCCATCCATACCTATTGTTGTTGCATTTGCCATTCTACTCGAAATCGATAAGAATTGATCTTACCGAAGCAAGCGTCCATAAAAGAAGGAAAAGTAATATAATCTTGTTTTTATTGAAGAGCTACATTTGACTTTCACAAAGCTCAGCTGACTTATTATAATATCAAAATCTTGTAGTGTAGCATGATCACTTTAGAATGAAAGAGAAATTAGATTCAAAGCCAAGCTTGTTAAAGTCATGGCCTATATTTCAATAAATTATCTCGACCACTACTAGAACTACTTTTGAGCCCTTAATATACCTTAAGATTCTAGCTAGCACTATTTCTCAAGACTATGCGCTTTACTATAGCTATGATCATAAGGAGAACGTCCGACATCATTATCGCTTATTAAAACCGTAATATGGATAAATAAACTAATTTCTTTAAATATGCTTTGTAATTACCGAACATTAGCTTTAGCTTGGTATTGCAATTTTCATAAAATAAACGAAACAATTTTGTGGCAAATATTATGTTAAATAACCGCTTTTTCCTTGGTTAAGGTGGTTTCTAATTATTTAGCAGTTCGTCGTTAAACACGTCATAGATGTATTATTTATTAAAAAGCTAGGGCTACCAGCTTTTCTTCACATGAAAAAGATTTTTGATCGTAGCTCTTTGTTGATATTTGATTTCATCCTTCTTGTGATCGTGTCTCTTTCCTAATATATATTCTTTTATCTTGCCTGCTTCCTTTTCCATTATTTTGAATTTACAGACGAACAATTAGCGGTTGTCTTATCTCAACTTACATAATATTACAGTTTAAGCGATAGAGAGTGGAGAGTCTACTCCTTTTATTGAGATATTCGTTTAGTTTCCTATATTGAATTTTACTACAAGACTAAGTGAAATCAAAAATATGAAGGGTTTTATTTTTGAGGGTTTAGATTATCACATTTTAACTACTTTCCTTTGAAAAGAGAACAAATCAATTATTTTTAACTTAACTTATAGACTTCTTATAGAGTACTTCAAATCAAAAGTATTATTTTACAGAATATACCAGAGCAAACTATCGACTGGAAATAATTACTTATCTTATTAATATTATTCAAACTTATAATAACTTAACTTAACTTTTTGTATCTGTTCTGAGTATATGAATAACTATTTTCATCTTATCTTATTTTTATATAACTTAAGTGAACTTAACTTGACTTTAATTAATACAACTTAACTTAACATTACTTAACGCAGTTTATCTGATTCTGCTATAATTTGTCATATTTTAACTTATGCATACCACATTTGTTAACTTACCTCACATATCTGTTTTTCGCCTAAAAAAAATAGTTTAATCTTGTCTTATTTTACCTGAGCTTCAGTTACCCTTACTTATGGAAACATAACTTGACTTAACATAACTTATATTAACTCAACTTAACTTAGCATAACAACATGACATAACTATATATATATAACACAGCTTAACTTAAGATAACATAACACAACTCAACATAACTAACATATCATAGCTTAACTCAACATAACTTAACTTAACATAACTTTACTTAACATAACTTATCTTAACTCAACTTAACTTAACATAACATAACATGACATGACATAACTAATATATAACATAGCTTAACTTAACATAAAAAACTTAACATTTACTTACACACTAACTTAACATAATACAACATAGCTTAACGTAACATAAAATAACTTAACTGAACAGAACAAAACATAGCTTAACTCAACATAACATAACTTAACTTAACATAGCATAACTAACTTCATATAATTTATCTTATTCGAACATAGTTTTTCTTATTTATATATTGTATCTTATCTTACATATAGGTATGTAGTATATACCACATTGACATATCGCTATTTGTTGTATTACCATAAGCAGCTCTTTTCCATATACATATTTATCAATTTTATTAAGTGCTCTTCATTTATTTTATTTTTCCCGATTTGACAGTTTCTTTAATTTATCTCAATTATTTATGCAAACTTTTCCGCTCACTATGCATTTAATGCTGGGCGAAGTATAAGTACATAGTACATAAGTATCTGCCATGTAATGTTTTCCCTTTTCTGTTTGCTTATCTGCCAAATCTGCTCATTATGACTAACTGTTGTTTAGTCAAAATATGTAATACGATGTTCATGGTAAACAGATAAATGTGGCATTTCTATTAAAATTTGCGTAAATATTCAATAGAATCAACAATTACAACAAAAACATGCAAAATGAGCTTGTTTTTATTATCCTTTCAATTAGTAATGTTGATTTGCGCACTAAAACTATCAAATCAAACAATGAGCATAGTGATTTATCACAACGGAATTGAACGAGTAAATCAGTGGCACGAAAGAGTGAGTGAGAGAGGGAGTTTGAAAGAGCGAACGAGAAGTTGGCTTCAAGTACAATGACAAACCCATCAGCGGCATCATCATCAATTATCACTAAATCAGCAGTACAGTTATTTATTTTTTGATTGTGTGAGTGTGTTTTCATTTGTTTTGTGTTTGAATGTTGGTGTTGTTGTGTGACGTTCCTGTGCTCCAGGCAGCGCTTACGATAATATTTTGTCCACCCGACAACCCCCCACGTCTGTGTGGCTTTGGTCCAGCACAGTTCAAACATTTGCGATTTTGTTTGCGATACCCGATAATTGTAGGTAAATAACTGGGTATTTGTGTGTGCCACTAACACAACACAATCAAATAAATACAATATAGAAAATTGCTGTGCGCAAATATTTTGACATACTCGAAGAAACGTTAACCGTACAACAAAGCGCATGCTGAGTTTTTGTATGAGCACCTTCTCCTCTTTTTCCACTCGCCCGGTGCCACTGGCAGCGTTTAAATGTACTCAACGCTTGAGTAGCTTTTATGGGTGACAATTTCGAGCTTCAAGCCTGAGAGTTCCTGCCTTTGCTATTCCGAAATATCTAAAATGACTGATTGCTGTGGCATGACAAAACGAAATAATAAATTGTGTGACTTTATTGTGGCCCGTTACTCATAGTTCATTTGCTGCGCAGATCTCACACACTTCGGCGACGTTAAACAAAATCCATTTTGACCCTTTTTGACACATAAAAGTGGCATAAAGTGCACGGAAAATAAAAGTGTCCATTACTCAATCCCAAGCAGGCGGTCGCTATTGTGTACGAAGTAAGAGGAGCGCGAACAACAACAACATGGTTGGTGGAGTTCCCAAACTGTTTCGGCAGCCTATTTATTTATTTACGTCTTTTACAACGCGCATGTGTTGTTGTTGTACATGTCAACAACTGTCCATTCGTTTACGCAGATTTTTTTCTCCTATTTTATATGCCCTTTATTTATTTTCATTTCTATTTAGTTCCGCTTCAAACTGTTTTTCTTCGTGGCCAAGGCATATCCATCATTGCCTCTTGCCACACTCATGCGCCAAAGCGCTCACTCATGCGCCAACACTGTCAAATGTGTAGAGCGTACGTGTTCATTTTTGTGTTGACAGCTTTGAAGCGCTTACTTCTACACACATACATACACATATACACATAGAGTACAAAGTAAATATGCGTACACCTAAAATGGCCACAAACCCAACACATTTATTATAGCCTTAACCACACACTTCATAATCTAGGCACAAAGTGTCCAGCATCCATTTAATTCATGTGCACACATACATATGTACATTTATAAATAGGTGTTTTAGCGCCCTTACGGCAGACCCATTATACACTTGCAAGCTTTATCTGGGCATTTCCTTCAAAAACAAAACAAGAAACACAAGCAAAACCAGAGCGAACGAAGCTCAAAGCAAACTCATCAACACCACAAAAATATCCTTAATAATTTTCCTAAATCAACAGCACTCTCGTATGTTGCCCGTTAGTCAAATATATTCTTATTTGCATATGTATATTCACCACAAGAGTACTTGACTTGAGCTTTCAGGCTCGTTACTCGCTCGATGTTATGGTCAGTTATAGCCTTTCGGTAAACAGTCATAAACATGTCGATTATTTTATTTGCCTTGGTTCTATTCCATGCAGAACTTTTTTTTACGTTGGCTGTGATACCAAGATCACTAGATCAATCACCTTATTGATTACCCACATATTCGTTATAAAATTTACCGCAAGTGGTTTTATATTTCGGGTGACACTCTTAAGTAAGCCGAAGCTTCTCTCTTAGCTAAATATGGTATTTGTTCTTGCTCAAATATTTCCAAAGCTTGGCTAATCACTCCGCAAAACAAACGAGACAAAATCATATGAGATATGCAAAGAAGATCTCCCGTTTTCCACCAAAGATTCATATATTATAGTACTCTGTAAAATATCTTATTTATAAAATATTCCGCCAAAATGTGTACTCTTGCCGAATAAGGCCTGGCATCTAACAAGATTGTCCGTATATGGTTTAAAGATTAGGAGATCGTGAAATTGAATTTTTGTCTACAAATTACTTTTAACATCTGCTTAGTATGACATCGGTAGTAGAATGTATCGTTTGATAAACAAAAGACATAAGCCTCTTCATGATTACTATTTATACTTTAAATTTTTGTGAGGTCTACAAAGAAACAAATCCATTATTTGTTATTTAGCATAGTTGGAATGCTCCGAATTAGCTCAAATATGCACTATTTTGTTACTACTTTCTTATAAACCTTCCTCACTATCGGCAGAAAACTAAGACAGTCGATTTTCATAAGCTTTTCTTGAGGCGAATTTTTCACCAGTAAAATCATTCGCCATTGACAGAAACAGGTATTAATTACTAGATGCCAGGTTTGGTCTTTAAGCTGAATGCATAAAAACATTTCAATAAATTTTCCAAAGCTTTTTGAGAGTCACTATAGATGTGTGCGGACTGCCGTTGTCCTGATGAAACACAATTCTTCTCCTATTGGCTTCTCTGAGCGATTGCTTCTTTCAGGCGGTCCAATTATTGATAATGGCCCGAATCGGGAGTTTGGGGTGCAGCTCATAGTAGTCATTTCTGACTTGGCCACGATTTTCGCCGGTTTACCGCGATTCAACCTCAACCGTTTTCGCTTGACGTTGTCATAGGTGATTTATCATATATTGAGCTTCTTTTTGTGTCCAGCTTATGGCTTACAAACAGCTTTTGTGCACTATTTAACTCCTCCGATGGCTAATGGAGTGGGCACCGGAATCTATTGCTTGTAACTAGTTCTCAGGCGATCCATCACACCTTCGGAATACTGCAGTATCTTTCAGCCGGAAGTCTTTGCAGTTAAGATAGCGCCTGAGATAGCTAATATTGCAGGAAACAACATAAAGAAGATCAGTATCACAGCGTAATAATCGGTAATAATCTCACATCGTATTATCTCACATAATGTCTCTAGGAACAGGGAGACAGTGGAAAGCGACTGCATACAAGTATATGGTATACCGGGTTCCAGGCCACAAAGGAATTACGGGAGACGAAATAGGTGATGAGATTGCCAAAAGTGTCATTCGTCTGGCTATCGAACCAAAAACGATACATAATGAATTTTCGGAAAGGGCTGACAGACGGATCATGGTGAGATGGATTGCCTTAAACACATACAGTATCGCCAAGATCATGCGCAAGAGCCACGAATTTTTACACATTGTTATTTACTAACACGGCCTCGAAAAGACTCCAGAACAGTTCACTACTGACAGGTCTCAACTTACTGGCAACACATACAAGCCGGATGAGCATTAGTAACAACGATACATGCCGAAAGTGGAGGAAAGTAGGTATGAGAGAGATGCTGAAACACCTTCTATGCTTCTGTTCAGCTTTATCCAGAACTCATCTTAGATATCTAGGAGCTTTGCAGTGTAAGAGACTAGATGAAGTATCAAAAATAGATTTCAAGTCGCTCTTAAATAAATCTAACTTAACCTTAACTCCTGAAGCTTACCTAACGGTTGCTTTCAATGATTTCCATTAATATTTCGATATGTTCGACAATTGATCTTCCAGGGCGTGGAATTGGTGACGCATCTTTGATCACAAAATTACCTGAACGGAATCGACGACACCAAAATTGTGCGTAACTGTGTTTTACAGTATCAACCTCACTCAGAACTCGGTTTGCATTCGAGTCTCTTCCTCCTGAATCCGATAGCTCCGGTAACAACTCTGCTCTGAAACTTAACACTGAAATTTGCAAAAAATTACAAGCAAAGTAATTATGTTCACCTTACAAGCATATTTTGACTTTAGCGAGTGTTCGTTTGCAGCTCGTTGAGGTAGGTAATCAGAAAGTCAGTATGAGACCTTTTTTCTTAACGCCGGGATATTAGGAACATTCATTAAAGGTTGAGTAACTTAGTACTTCCCTAAGCTGAGGGTGTGTTACCGCAACCTCTTCCTGGCTAGATTTTTCCTTACCCGATCTGGGTAAATTCTCATCCACTTGTTTGTTCTTGTTATTTACCAAAAGTGGCAGCATAGCTGAAGGGTAGTGCCAACAAAAATAAACAAGTTACATCCAGCTATATATAAGTATATATATTTTATATACCGAACCCAAGTGGTTGGCTTAGAAGTTGCAAAGCATGCTTTGGCTAGTTAGCAAAGGGGGAAAACTACACACATACACATGTGTTTGCAGTAGTAAAGTAAACAAAAATAGAATTAACATCCTTGTTAGTTGAAAAAACACGTTCGTTAAATAATCTTGCCCGAGCGGCAGGACTAAGGATAATGCTGCCATGCCCAACACCCGGTTGCCCACGTCAGATTTTTCGGTTCTTGCGCGTTCAAGAACGCTGTCATTGACGTGTCGATGTCGTGTTGATGAGTCGCTCTTGTCTCGTTACCACCAATGTCGATGTCGATGTTGTTGTTGTTGTATGGGTATATGTATTTGCACAGGCATTGGAAAGCGAGCGGCTTTTTTTTCCTTTATTTGTTGACTCTCATTTCTTTTCTATTTATCCAAATGTCTGCTGCAGCCTCATGTATCCTTGCCTTTTCTGTATGTGTGTGTGTGTTTGTGTATTTGTGCGCTGTGTGAATTGTAACAGTTTGTTTGCGCGATTCGGTTGGATTTTTCCGGTGCTTTCTTTCATTTTATTTCATTCCGTTACGTTGCTTTATTTTACATGCAGCAAGTTTGTATTTTATTTTCTATAATGTTGCCACAATCACACACACCCACACATACACACATAAACATATAGGAAGAGAATACATGTTTGCCATTTCGTTGCTGTTATTGTCACCCACTCGAGCAGTAAAAGGCATTCGGCACACACACACACATAGAAGCGCTGTAAAAGGATAACGACCACACGTCTTTAGTTGTCGAGCACGATTATGACATTGAATATGGCGCAGAAGCGGGCTACCGATGACGAGTGCACATACACACATATACATACATACATACAAACAACGGTACAGCAGCGCATTGGCTAAAGCACAAATATTTTAACAAGTGTCAAATACACACGCTACTTAAAAACACGTACGCGTCATTTCATTTCGAGTTTAAGGAGAAGGAGGCGAACGAACGCAAGCGTGTGCTGCTGTTCGTGGCATAACGGTAGTCCGAAAGTGTTGCCATTGTGTGCATATTTGCACATTTCTATGAGTGTTGCGTGCTTCACAGCTGTTGTGTTGCAAGTTTTTACAGTTTTCTCTTTTTTTTTAATTTTTTTTTTTCAATTATTTTGCCTTCTAAATTTTACTTAACTTTCTGTTTTTTTTTGCTCTGATTTTGCTTTTCACACTCTATGTGCCGTCGTCGATGGAAGCATTTTTGACAGTTGTTGACATTTTTATTGCTTTTAATTTACAGTTTAATGCGTTGCTTCTGCACCTTTTCGGTTGTCGGTCCATTATTTCACTTCTTTTTGTTAGTTGTACTGCTTTTAATTTGGGTATTTGTCGAAATTGCACCTTTTAAGCGTACTTGTAAAATATTTGCCATACTTAATTTAGTAAGGGTCCAAGCAACAGCGCAACAAGCGTTGATTTTTTTCCGATATTTTTTTCGATATTTATTTTTTTATATTATTCCGAATTTTGATATTTTTAAGATTCCTTTTTTTTATAATTTTTTTTATTCATGTTTAAAGAATATTTAAAATAAATTTAAACAAATTAATTAATCGTAAAGTTGAGTTCTTAAAGTAGAAGCAAAAAATGCCGTTTCCTCATCGCCTCGTTTTCTAGTCTTGTGGTGATCTGGAAAAAAAAACAGTAAACAACAAAAAAAAAAACATTCTTTGCAATAACTTGGCCATACTAACTATCAGTTATATGCTATATTTTTTCGGAGATTCTACCGTTGCTTTGCACAATAATCCATGTAAAAATTCGTGAAGATATCTCGTCAAATGAAAAAGTTTTCCATGCAAGCACTTGATTCCGATCGTTCAGTTTGTATGGCAGCTATATGCTATAGTAGTCTAATAACGGCGATTCCGATAAATGAGCAACTTTTTGGCCGGAAAAGACGTGTAAAATTTTTTAGATCGATATCTCCAAAACCGAAGGACATCGCGTATAAACAGACAAGTAGAATAAACCATACTGCGAAAAAATTTAATAAAATAGCGGCTATTCAAAATTGAAGTAAGATTTTCTTTCTTTTCACAATTTTTTTGTTTCAAATATTAAGCCTCAAAAATATTTAGTTTTTGAAATATAGAGACGAGCGCATCGAAAATGGTAGTTTAAAATTTTACGTTACGCGCAAAACGGTGGTTGTTGTCTTGACTCATAAATAGCTAAAACTGCAAAAATATTTTGAATTTTAAAACATCCTTTAAGGATATCCCAACTATCGAAATGAAAAACTAAATCATCAATTATCGATCTTTTCAAGATTCCATATTAGAATACCCGCTTCATTTAATGCAAGGAACTTCTACATGGAAACATTTTAAAATTGTTCTAGTTAATGAGAATAAGGTATACTGATAGATCCCAACAACTATGTTACACAAGATTCTTGATTCGAACCATCTTCCGACTAATATATGTAAATACTGGATTTTCGGTCGCGCCTCGGAATATTTCTGCATTGGAAAAACTTCTCAAGAATTTTCATTCGGAGTCAGCACACAGATTTTTAGGCTACTATTTAGTCTATTAACCTCAAGGCGCTTTTTAAAGGTTGATGACCCAGCTAAAGCAAGGTATGCAGAGTAGCTTCGTACTGCCTATCTGCTCAGAAGTATACTGCTGCAACTGCGAACCAATAAGGAACTTTCAATGGAGCGCCCAGAGTCCATTGATTGCGCGAAAGCGATTCTACAAAATTTTAGGCTTGAACCGCCAGCAGCGGCAGCTAGAAATCTAATAAATCTATTCAACAATTTTACAGTTAAACTTCAGAACGAGATGGCTATTTATGATTAGACTTACGTGTATAGCTTAAAAACAAGATTATAAAAAAATATTTTGTGTTATATATTTATTTTGAAATATCATGTGTACATTAATCTATATATTTTTTTCTTTCCAGCTATGCCGTTATTATTGGTCTCATTGAAATCCTTTCGCGGCGCTGCATGAAGATACGCGAGTGCATCGAAAGTCATCAAAGTGTAGTGCTCTCATTGCTGGCCACGCTCGGCTTCCTCACACGATTCATTGACGTTTGTCCAGCAGGTGAGTCACAAGACAAAGCGGCACTCTATATACATATGTATGTGTGCGCGCGTCTAATGATTATTAAACACCAGTAGCTAAAATGTGGCTTCGGACATTGAGAAAGACAAAAACCACGTTTATTGCAGTTGGAAACGTGATTGAAGCGCTATCCGAGCCTTTATGACGGCTGTTAGTGCTTGTTAACATCTAACAGCTAATTCGTTAGACAAATTTACTTTGTAGAGTTTTTAATGCTACACTTTTATCAATCCACGTTTAATTTCTTTTTTTTATCTTTTTCTTTTTTCTTCTTCTTCTTCTTCATTTTAAGGACCCACAGATGCGACGCGTTTCCTGAGCGCAGCAAAATCCACGGAACTTTTCGGTTCGGTATCGATGCTGTACGCGTGCGTGGTGCCAATCGGTAAGTAACTGCCGCCTACAATAAAAACAAATCAATTACGAAAACAAGAAATCAAAAAAAAAAAAAAATCAAAAATTAATTGTTATTGCTATCTTAGCTGAGTTGTTTTAGTTCATTTCTCACTTGTCTGTGATTCATTATTTTGCCTTCCTCTACTATTTCGTGATTTATTGCATTCTCTTTAGTGCGTGCATCTTTCGCACACTCATTCGTCTAAGTACATTCTAATCGAGTGCAAAGTGCATTTAACAGTTGATTGGCTTTCTGTCGAATATTTGTGTGTTTGTATATGTGCACGCGACGTGAGTTGTGCGCGAAGGCGGAAATTAGAGATTTTACCCTTTTATGTTTTTTATTAGCGTCATATCCGCTTAGTGCAAATGCATCTTATATACCATATATATATATATATATATATAAGATAAGTTTATTGACAGAGTTGTCTTCGATTGTTTCCTTTTGATAATCTTTATTCTTTTTTTTATACAATTCTTTTATTTTGCAGGTGAATGCATTCCGCCGCGTACGGTTTCATTAGCGGCAGCCACTTTCAATCTACTGGTCTCCATGGCAGTGCTGGATTTGCCGACATTCCAGGTAAGTGAACGATTCTGTCAAATAAGATATTATAATTTAAAAAAATGGAAGAGAATAAGATACAAGACTAGGGAGAAGAGAAAAATTCGGTCGCCACCGAATATAAAATTCCCTAGCGAGTTAAAAAATTGCAGCGCCTGTGAAATATGTTTATCGAAATACCTGCACACATACTTACTTATATATTAATCGATATCACATATGTTTCAGTACCAGACTGTACCGCGTTCTATTTAACATTTCCACCTAATTCTATTAAATTAATTCCATTTTGTCGATTTTTTCCATATAAAGTCCAAGGGCAGATAATTGATGATTTAATGAAACTTTTAATGCAATATACAAACTTTTATAAAGTTGTTTCACCTATCTACTGTTTCGTCTGTTCGCGCCTTCGTCTGTCTTTCCGTCCGTTATTCTACCCGTTTACTCATTCGTCCATCTATCTGTCCGCTTCTGTCATTGAGTCCACAAGTCCGTCTGACTATCTGTCTTTCCGCGCATTTGCCTGTCTGTCAGTCTGCTCGTCCGTACATCAGTATGTTAATTAAACCTCGCGACCGACTGTCTATCTGTCCTCGTGTTCGTTCATGTGACTGTACGCGCGTTCGTCCTTCTTTCCTTCCATCTGTGCCTCCGTCTATTCTTGAGCTAATCCATCCGTTTTTTTTTCTGTTCGAGTATTCGTCTGTCTGTCCATGCTTATGTCTGTCCGGGGGTCTGTCCATCCTTCTCGTTTATTTCATCGTCTGTCCATCGGTCCATCCGTCCGACTGTCAACCCGACTGTCCATCCATCAGTTGCCTGTCGTAAAAGGCGACTATGAAACCTAAATGCTGGAAGAACTGTAAAATTCAGTTCAATGTAGAGTTGCATACGCAACCGGGTGCCGTACCCACAGCACGGCAGAGGTTTTAGGTCGATCTCGAACCCGACCAAGGTAGAATAGGTTCCATACTATCAATTGGTATCCAAAAAATATTTGCAAGCATTTTTGCGTTATTTGGGGCGCTGATCAATAAATTGTTTTGATCCGTTGTGCTTTTAACACCGTGAGGTTAGGCCGTCGATGGAAGGTACTCACGTAAATCACAACGAAAGTTGTCCATCCATCAGTCTCTCAGTACGTATATACTTCTGCGCGTCTGTGATTAGTACATGGTATTAGTTTGTATCAAGAAAAGGTTTACAAAATAACATTCAGGGAAACAAAACTAGTATAAAGCTTGCAATCTTCAACAGATTTGGGATCACAGGAATTTAATTCGAATCGCGAAAGAGATTTGATAATGTGCGTTATGAAAACTCTCTGTTAATTGACTGAGAGCCGCTTTTGGTAACCATTTCGAAAGGCAAAAATTTCGAATATCATCAATGGGTTAAAATATTTGGAAAGATCACCAACACAATATTTTTTTCCTTTTTCTCGATACAATAATTAAATCAATACCAATTTCGAGAAGCGTATCAATTCAGTAGGACTTCTCTCGCCTCTCAACCAAATCAAGCGCAAGCAAATGAACACACCAAACCAACCAACCATCCGAAGTATTGACAAACAAATAGTCTATTGAACGCTGAAAAAAAAATTGTTCAAAAGCATTCACTCGCTTCTTTGCTTTGCACTCGGAAAGTTTTTCAAACGTAAAATCGCTACAAAATTAAAATACCGTTGGTGCTGGGGACGGAGCAATAAAAGCAAATATTAAATTTAAAATAAAAACACATGTGAAAAGCATGAAAGTGAATGCAAAGTCGTACTGTTACAGACACACACAAAAGTATGTCACCCACGCACCACCACCGCCACCATTAGGCCTTCCACACTGAAGCTCAAACAGTTGCTGCCGACGTCCGTCGAGGCAACAACTTAAACGAATTGAATTTACGAAAAAGTTTCAAGAGCCGCTGTGTGTCTGTGGCCAATTGAATGCCACAGGTCCACTGTTTTGTTTCGAAACCCAGCGTCAACGCCAACTTTGCCGCCGGCAAGCGAATTGAAGTTGCAATTTCCGGTAAATGCAAAACTTTGCCAAACACATTTGGTTTAAAACAAATAAAGAAACACCGATAACTTTCAATAACGATGTTGTGAAGCCACCAACACCGACGTCAACACCCATGTAAATGTTTGGTCGCTAACGAGAAGAGCAAAGCAAGCAATTGAACTGTCATTGGAGCGTGCCATGGGAGTATTATTTTACATTCTTGATTGGGGATTGATTGAAATTTATTGAAAGACGTTTAAAATTTTCGTAGTTTTCTGAGAACGTTAAATGTGTGACTTTAAATCAAGGGTTACTTTGAATTGTGGAATCAAAAGTAAATCGCTCTCTCGAGCAACGTTGAGTCTCTTCTCACGCTTGGTCTAGTACTGATATTAATTAATTGCACGAAAAATATAGGTCCGCTAAAAACATACTAACTGCTATCCATGCAGACCACAAATTGTCGCGAAAAATACAGAGAAAATTGCAAGCTTTGCAGTTCTACGAACGTTTTGTTCAACTTTTTTTTAAATTCCTCTCTCTTTTTGTGTGAAACGACTAAAACAACCACCTGGTGCAGGCCAGCTGGCTCCCACCAGAAACATCATACAAACACCCCACAAAACGTTATGGACTGAACTGAAGTTTCATGAGCTGCTGAACTTTCGCTGTTAGACACCACTAGGTACTACAACCTCGCAGGCTGGAGGCAAATACTTCCCATGGAGATCAGAATCGCATGCGGGATTTTGAATCCTCCAGCGAATATAACTAATTTAGTACATTTACATTTGTATATTTTTAAACGCTCCCTTTCTGTATCAGATCGCATAGACACAAAGAAATGTAGTGCCCGTTTTGACAGTCCTTTGTGGTTACGCTGGTGTAACACTTTCTAGGCCAAAAGCCTTGAAGGGTTTCATTGCAAATGACGAACCATTCAGAAGTTCAGCCTAAAGGAGTCCAATAGAAGTTTTAATAGATAATAGACTATGGATGCTCCAAACAAACTTATCCAAATGTACCTATAGTCGGAAATGGAGTGATCATAAAAAACTCCAGAAACTAGAGAGATACAATTGCATTCGAGGCCAGGGTGAGTTTAGGTATTTCTGCCAGTCTGACGCCACAATAGCGGGTGTGCGTCTCCTGTTACATATAAAAATATCCTCATTTACAGTAACCTCAAGGTGTGACTCCCTTCTATAATTTACATCCGAATTAAATCAGATAGAATGTCGTGAATCCGTATATGTTTACATGATATTGGTTCTATTTTGCTTTGACTTCATCAGTGTCTTTTTTAATAACAACGGAGGTTGTTTTACCAACTCAGTTCTCCTCGAATAACTAATCAATTCTGAAGACGGAACTGTCGCTTGACAATCCGCCTCCAGTACTCGCTGCGCCCGATAAGATCCCGTTGATCATTTCGTCATTTGGCCTTCTTCTTCACTCTTTTCTGTTTCAGTTGGTTCCGTAGAACCATCCTTTCGCAGCTATAGCGTATGGCCCCTGTGACAAAGCTGATCAGCACTGGTTGTTAAGGTTACTCGGTTTTCTCCATCACTAGTTCCCCCTAGTTAAGGAAAAAAGGCATCAACGAAATACAGTTTCATTTCGATAATCGATTAAGATAAGTATATTTGTTCGATATTTGATTTTTTTGCTGTATGTATCTATACAAGTATATAGTTTTATATTTCTTCAGTATTTGTTACAGAATTTCAAAGCATTCTATTTTCTCAAAATCCATACCCAACTCGCTTCTAAATATTCCATTTGAAGGCATAAATTTCGCAAGTTGATTAACATTTTGCTGCCGAAATTCCTTATTTCGCGGCACACTCAATAATTCAACTACTGAGGCACTACTTGTAGTTGCGTTCCACTTCTTGAGATGTGCAGAAACTTTTCGCTTTTGCTTACGAAAATTTGTAGCTTGAATATTAGACGAGTTGGCGGTGAATTGAAAAGCTAAACTTAACCGATGGCGCTGTCATTCTAACGAAAGCAACACAAAGTGAAGGACGCGCTGATGTTTTATATACAAGTACATATATTATTATGTAGATATGTATGTGATATATATACATTAGGGTGACATTTAAAAATTTAAATTGACGATACCTTTCAGTTCCTCGATACCTACTCTGAAGGCGGTTAAAAAGTCTGTGGGACCGGGGTAAAAGCTTAGATTTTCTAAACTCTCCACTGAATTAAAACAATTTTTTGTGATTAACTTTTAATTCTCCATAGTTTTTAGCTTGCGCTCGATGTCCGCCTGTTTTCTAGTAGTATCAACAATCGGAGACAAAATCAATAAGTAGTCAAAGTCTTCCAGCTTTTGTGAACCTCCCTCATATACTTACACAGCTATAAGCATTTACATTTTAGGATTATCCTTCATCCCCGTTCGGTGCAATCAAATGTCAAATGTCATCGAATGCCAAATACCAAATGCCAACACACTTGTTCGCGGCATATCAAAGTAGCATGTCAAAATATTTACCTTCGTAAACGCGCAATCGAACCGCGAGCAATACACCGCAAGCTCTCCACTCTCCGCTCATCTCCCTGCGGCACACGGTTTTCCTAATATCCTGATATTATGACATAGTATTCGTACGGTTGACTTTTCATTTTTGTTGTTATTTAAACACTACGAAATATTTAGCTTGTTTTCATTTTGAGCGCGCGATATACACTCAAACTGCAAATTAGAACAAGTGACATATTTAAATTTTTAATTTAGCTATTTTGCATTTTCTGCAAACATTTGCAATTCATAGTAGAGGTGTGTGTTGCTATTTATGTATCCGCGTTTCCGTTTTCACCTGGGAGTGAGTTTAAGGTTAAGTTTGTTGGAATTCATAACTTATTTTTAGGAATACCTAAATTTTTTACCTTATAATGATGGTTCTTTTATTGTAGATCTAGAAAAGTTTCAAGATGTTGGATCAAAATGCTTGATCTATTTATGAGAGTCTTTATGATCAATTTTAGAGGACTTCGACGTACGACAACGGACCGGTGTTATAAGTTGTACAAGTGAGCTCTGTATTAGTATTGACCATTTAACCTAACCTTGCTTCAGCATAATGTGGTTTGGTCCAAACTTTTGTTTCAACCTCCAAATCATTTCCGTCCATCTATCCAATTCTATATCGCGAATCTCGGTTAGTGATAGTTTGATATCAAAAATGGATAAAATTGCTCCCCTCATGCTCCCCTTGTACCCATATACAGTATACAATGAATCGAGATCTTCTGGTTAGTTAGGTTAATTCATATATATTTCTCGGTATATGAGTTAACTTCATAGAAGTGAGTTGGAATGTAAGAGTTAGATAACTATCATTTAATATTAACCGCTGATATCAGCTTCTTCTAAAATTTCACATGTCGGTCTGTCCGCTTAACTTTGAAGTCAATGTCCCTATACGAGCATATTACATAATCTATAATTGCTTTCGGCTTATGAGACTTATACCATTTCCTTCGCTTTAGTTTTTTCTGAAATTATCGCCGATTTTTTATAGTCTAACATTTCATTTAAGGCCTTCAGTGCTGCTGTAATATTTCTCGTTGAGATTTCCTCTTTCTATCTCACCACCCTTCACCTGTCTAACCGCTACTGCTGGGCACCTCATTCCGCATTTTTTTTCAAATGTCAATATTGGCTTGACATTGTTTATTTGCTTGTTATGCCAAATGTTTGTTTGTGCATCTTTTCGGTGAATGCGTCGCTGCATTCTGCCAATCTGGTGGCCGATGTGTAAACTAATTGAGATGGCACACAATGGGGCCACTCAGACAAACAGAGAGGCTCGAGTGTATATAAGTATTTTTTTTTTTTTTGTTTTTTTATCTAGACCACTCTTTGACCTATCCGAGCGCACAAATCAATTTCGTTTGTAGGTGGGGTGGATGGAGTTGAGTATAAAGAGTGTATATGCATACATTTGTAGACTTTCTGTGACACAATAGAAATTTTAAAATTCAGTCAAAGCGGATTGAACATGTATATTTACGTAGGTAACAAATGTTCTGTATAAATTTTATCAAGCGTCATATCATTAATGGAAAGATATTTCTAAAACTGATAATTATCATTACAAGGCGTCGCTAAGCGATCTACTAGTGAAAAGAACACTCGACTGTGTATCTTGGGATAAAAATTATGTAGTTTATTGCGATAAGTCTTCATTGCAATCTTAGTACCGAGCGATAAGTAACTTTTGTAGATCCAAGCACGGGGTCAGATTGTGCAAATTTGCCTACAGCCATTTTAGAACAAGCTTAGAAAGCATTTATGATACTTACTACTGAGTTTATCTCGGATTTTATCTATTATAGTAGCTGTGAGTGGTTTAAAACTCTAAAAATATTTGTGCCTAGAGGAAAAATAAGCTGTGCCGCTCGGAAAGTAGCGAATCGAACAAACAACTGGCTTAATCGCATAAACCGCAATAGTAAAATAAAGAAATATGAGAAGAATTAAAAAGCGGCTTTCCTCTTTATTCATACACTTTTGTATTGAATACAACTTAAGAGAGCAGTGCTCAAATATAGCCACAATTAACTGAATTCTTTTTGTTGAGATGTCTCATACTTTTTCGAGCAACTTAAGCAATGATTTCGACCTTGAGTAAGTTAGTAATTAGAGGATTGCTAACGTACACCCTGTTTGTTCCATAATCCTATCAAAAAAAGAAGTCAGGAGAGTCGAATCTTGAAATCTGGTTGACTATTAAATGACAACTTCATTTGACAACCGATCCAAAAAGTAATATTGTGACCACGCTATAATGTTTTTTTTGGATCTCGAATCTCGAATGCACTTTCTGTTCCGAATACAACAGATTTGCTTATTAAAGCCGCATGACTCTACGTGATGGGACTGGTCGCTTCAAATTCATTGCCGTTCATTTTTACCGACTAGTTTCAATGTACAAGTAAATCGTGACTCTGTCGCTTGTTCTTTCGGTAATTCATGGTTAGATTAGTACTGAATTGAGACTTTCAAAGCATATGTATGTATGTAATCAAGATTAATAAATGTCATGCATAGCAACATACTCGTAGAATATCACGTACCCTGTATATCAGTACATTGATGACCTGGAGCTATACAAAGTTATAGACCAAATTCATCAAAATTTGGATTACAGGCTAATTTCGTATCGGACATAGATATGTACTAGACCTACTGTCCATGATATCTCTAAAACAATCGGATCAGTTTATAGATTCTGGTGAAGTAGGCGAGGTTAGGAAATTTTTTTCAAAGAAATTAATCGTAAGCGAAACCACTTGCCTTGTCTCAACGGAAGGGAGCTTAAAGTTGCCATAAAGCCTTGAACCAATTTCTCGAATACAAACAAGCACAGTTATATATCACACAGAATTCTCTCCCATTGCCAAAAGCGTGGCTTCAATTTGAAGTTTATGTGCAAAGCAAATAATTGCCGTATCTCTAAAAATTTCATTTGATTGTGTAAATATTTAATATTTGTGGCTGAAAATGAACTGAACTAAGTCGGCAAATACACAAACGGAAATTAAGTTCGCTTATATACATACACACACGCATACATAAGTATGATATATGTATATGTGTAGAGTATGATTTCTCCAGTAGTCGAATTGTGTTGAATTTGCTTTGCTTTGCTCATGATTAAAACCTAATAAAGTTATTTGCCGAAGCGCAATAACAACAACCGTCATGAAAAACAGAGCAAAGCATCAACTAGAACAATGAGCTTATGTACATAAATCCAAATACGTAAAGGTGGCCTGTAGAAAATTCTTTGGTTGCTTTGCACTTGCTGTACCGTGAGAAATGGTATGCCTTTAAATCACATAGAACTACTCACTAATTTTTATTATAACCCAATACAATTTTGACAATTTTAATACGAACAGCAGCATTAAAGGTTATATATATCGAGGACCTAGTAAAAAACTTGGTTCGGTATATGAGGTAAATGGAAACGAATTAACAGATTTTATAAAATGGTTTACATATATTCAAATACATAAAGATTGACTGTTAAAAATCAAAGACGGATTTCGTACGAGAATAAGAGTTAGTAGAAAAGTGTTCTTTTCGGGTTGTGATACCTATTCAACTCTATAAATACCAAGAATACTAGAATTATTCTGCTGAAAAACGAAAGTATTTTTCACAGAAGCGCCTTTCAAGGCCAAATATATATAAATTAAAGTTACATTATAAATTATCGGGCTTTGTGGGGGCTTTGAAGATATCTATTGTCTTTAATTTCGTTAAAAAATCTTGCATATCTATAAATGCGATATAAAGTCAAGATGAAGGTCGAAAATTACTAGCAGTAGTATATGGGGCTAAAGGAAGGTAGCAAATTATTGCGAAGAAAAAATATCAACTTTATTTCCTTTATATGCTTTTCAAGTTGACAAATTGTTTCGGTAAAAAGTCAACTGAACATAAGGAACCATACATACATACGTCGTTAGTCAAATCGTCAATTATCTCACATCGCGTTACGTCAGATAATGTCCTAGGAAACAGGGAGGCCGTAGATATAGTGGCTGCCGAAAAGCGGCTGTATATATAGTGGGTTTCAGGCCACAAAAGTGCCATCCGCTTGGTGACCGAAACAGTACAGGAAATAGGGATATCACTAATTTGCGAAAGGGCTGACGAACGGATCGGAGGGAAGTATGCATGAGAGACGCTGGAACACCTCCACTGCTTCTGTCCGGTCTTATATAGAACTCGGATTAGATATTTAGTAGCTTTGCTGTTCAAGTTCAGAATTACATATCAAGTCGTTCTTAAAGTTCGCAAAAAGCATTGACGTCCGGCACGACGTAAACTTCAGTTCATATTATAATGAACCTCCATCTGGCATTACAAAGGACTTGTAGGTCTATGTATGGTGTGACAGTTTATATTTTTTTCGATTCTCGGCGTTGTGTGAGCGTGGTAAGGGCCTGATTTTGTTTGAATTTAGTACAAACCTCCTCAGAGTACAAAGAAACACGTGTACCAAGCTTTATAAGGATGTCTCAATTTTTAATCACATTATCGCTTAAACGGACGGACAAACATTCACCTAGAATTTTTATCATCCTGATAATTTTGATTAGTTTTAGGTGTTACAAACAATCTTAAGGGTATAAAAAGTAAAAAAATTTCTCATCCTATGACTTAGCTAAAGTCCACTAAAAAAAATCTTTTGTTTAAAATTTCCTATAGGGTATGCTTAGAAAATGAAAACGAGAAAGCGCTGAAATTATAACTGGCTGCTAAGCAAATACCAGCAATCCAAAATGCAAAACTAACAAAAAACACAAATATCAATCTCTACGCAACTCAATTTATACGCAGGGGAGGATGCGTCAAAGCTTTGGAATGGGAGGGAAGGTTTGCTTATTGGCGCTCTCTCTTTCACTTTATTTACTGCCTTTCCGCCTTTGTTGGGCGTTTAAAATTTGGTTAGCAAATTTTGGTTGAATGTGCACTTATCTATTTGCGGTAATTTAAAACAAATACCAAAGTTTGTTTAATAAAATACACATATACACACACACACAAAGAGCAAAAATTGCCAGCACAAGGGTTTGGCGTTTGCGGCAAAGCAGCGCAGGGCCGCGGCGAGTGGGTTGCCGCTGTAAACATTTAATTGGCAAAAATAACCAGCCTCAAGTGAAGAGTACACAAATAGTTAGCTGATGAACAAAACAAAAAAATTAAATAAGCCAGAAATGAAATTTGTGCGAGAAGTGTTTTAATTAACTGAAACAACAAAAGAAGTCAAGGCAGCGCTTAAGCTCTCGTTTCACTGGCAAAAACACACATAATTTTTTTTTTGATAATAGAAATCTGTAAAATATATAATTTGTTCACTTAACGGTTGTTTAAAACGCCTCAAACTAATCGTGGAATCTCGATTCTCTATTGATATCAAAATGATTGGGATGACGAGGCGAAAAAATTTGGGGTTGTCTATCTTTCCGTCCGTCTATCTGTTTGTGGCAAGCAATAACCTGAGTAAAATTCGAAATCCATACAAGAGCTTGGTTTCGACAGTTTAGTTTAGGCGGTTCCAACAAATAAACAGCTTCTTGGATAGAAAAGGTCTGTTCGATATCTCAAAATCCGGGGGACTAGTTCGCGTATATACAGATGGGCATAACTCAAACGACTGAGATCGTCACGCTGATCATTTATATATATAATATCATATTATGGTATATACTTTATATTATGGTATATACTTACTATTTCTTTTTGGGTGTTACAAACTTCGTGACAAACAATATGTTTAGCACCTCCCATTTTTAGGTAAAACCCATATCTCAGCTAGAATTATTTTGTAATTTTTTTTTCACTCATAATAGACACTTGAACATTAGGTACGTACGGTTTTGATTCTTCTAAATTGAGAGAGTGTGTTATGTTCGGCTGTACCCGAACTTAGTTCTTCATTACGTGGTTATATATTGTATTAAATTTTCAGCAGATATTTGAAAAATAAATTTTCGGCAGTATCTGATTGTAGCAAAAACCCTTCCTCCTTCAGCGGTTCAGGGGGTACTAGTAAGAATTCATCCACGGCAAGGCATGCTTGCTTCTACTTCAAGGCGGAAGGGAGCTTTGTAACATTGTAGGGGTCATCACAGGGCACCTACCCTTAAAATACCACCTTCAGAAAATGGTAAAAAAGGATTCGGCGGAATGCAGAGCATACGCAGAGGATGATGGGACACTGGAACATTATCTATGCTTATGTCCAGCCTTCAGCCGGATGAGAAGGGATATAGTCCAATAGTGCAAATTAAGAAAAGCTGGGGTGGAAGAGAAGGCTTAAATTGGTTACCACCGGAAGTACAATGCGCCTAATGATGGCTTAGGTGCAGCCGCCTGCTATCCGGCGATCATGCGCTTCCCTTTTCAACCAACTAACCAAGCCATGCCTGTCCTAACAGGCAGCTAAAATCCAATATGCTTTTTGGATGGAATGGAAAATACATAAAAAGTTATATGAAATAGTGGTTTCTATATTAGCATAGATTTCTTTACGGGTTTACAATAATATATAATATATAGACAAGTCAGCGTAGTACACGCAGTAAAAATCTGAGTTGTAATGTATCAATTTTATTAATTTCACTTTATTCCCTTCTTCTCTTCTAGGATGTCATGTCAGGTGAAACGCTGTCACTTAAATTCCTCGATGTTGTTACCATTTTGCTCAAATACTGTGGCAGCAACTGTTCAGCAGCCAAAAATAGTGAAACACAAGCTGTGATTATCGATCTCATCGCGACAATTGGTTTCCTCTGTGCCAACAACAAGAAGAATCAGGTAAACATTTCGTTTGTTTCTCTATGCACTGCATTTGACAACCTCCTTACGTAATATTAATTTTCGCCCCATTACTCTTTTTTTTTTCTCTACCCCCCACGCAATAGGATCTACTCACCTCTGAGCAATGTTCCATTATAATTAAGAGCTTAACCAAACTACCTGAACATTTGAATGTGGTCGTTTATCCTTGCTTGGTCACAATAACGTTCCAAAATGAGAATGCTCGCAATGTGATAGCACGTGATTTTAATTTAGACGTAAGTCAAATGAAAGTAATTTTACTAAAATCTTATAAATTTAGATAATGTGAAGCGATGATACATACATACATATATGCACACTTAGATTACATGTATAATGCGTTTTAACTTATGTCAGTGGTTCTTAAACTAAAATTCAAGTGAACAAACATTTTTGCGATAAGAAGATCTTTGCGCTGCTATCTGATAATTTATGAAGAATTCTTAAAATTTTTGCTCAGTATCAACATTTATTTGAAAAATATCTATAAATGGCAACCTTCTTCAAATTATTTTTGTTCTAAAACTTTAAAATTTACTTAAGCTAATTGGCAACGCCGATTTGACCTGTAAATCAGATTCCAGATTTTTTACATATCGTCGAGGCACACAAAAATTTAGGTAATTTTTTTGTTTTCGATTGGTAAGTCTGCTTGGTGAGTCAAACAGTAAAAGTAAAAGAAATAGATGTTGCCACCTGCTGAAATTTTGTGTAAACAAAATTATAGGAAAAAGTAGCACTGCAATGTAAACTAAAAAAGTTTTGGAAAGTTGACTGTACGAAATATTTTTTGAGGAGTGTTGCCACTTGTTTCAAAAATAGTTTTATTTTAAAATCATGCAATAAGCGCATTAGTACAATAAGTATATCACTTTCAAAGAGTTTTTAGAAAGCTTACAGCTCAAAATGTTTTCGCAAAGGCTGCCAATTATTCAAAAATTCCAAAAAATATAAAATTCATGCATTAAGTTTCTTCGTTAATTATGTAATTAATATATTTATATTTTATAAATAAGGATGGACTGGTTGATCTGTTTATTGATAGAAAAATTACAATATGTTTTATTGTTGGTTTCTTTATTGAAATACTAATATGATATTGGTAATGAATGTTATTTTAAACATCTTTATTGTAAATACTGCAGAAAAATGTTTACAGTAGCATTATAAACTTTATTATGCATATGTTTTATTATAATATAAAAAAAGAAGTAATCGATAATAATTTAATTAAAATAATTGTTAAAAAATATTTTTTTAATATTAATGTTGCCATATCTTCTATATTTATTTAAAAAATATTTAAATTGTTTAAATTTAAACCCTTATTTAAATTAAATCAAAAATGATATTTTAAAATTTAAGTAATAGTTTTGATTAAGTTGCCAGATCTACAATCATTTATTTCTTTGAGGAGCTCATTATTACCGCTATTAATGTTTACTACATTGGCTCTTTCAATTATTGAAAAAATATATTCGTAAACTTTACCACAAAATATAAATAGGGCTGCCATATAATATATAAAATATAATAGTAATAGTGTATAATAGAAGAAATTAATAATTTTTTTATTTAAGAAGTTAATTAATTTGAAACGAAAATTAGTATAAAAATTATTTTGTTTAATGACGTTGCCATATCTTCTATATTTATTTCAAATAATGTTCAATAATTTAAATTTAAACGTTAAAATTGGAACTAAATCAAAAATTAATTTTGAAATTAAAGTAACAGTTTTAATAAAGTTGCCAGATCTATAATAATTTATAAATATTTAAGAAAAACAGCTTTGGAGGCCTATAGAGGATTGCCATATTACATAAATAATTAACAAATGCGCAATAATTTCATTAAAGCAAATATTTTCAATTAGAAAAAAAATCAAAATAAAAACAAAAACTATATAAACCAACGGTATATATAAATGTATGTATGTATCAGACTTTCGAAACATTATAAAATCAGCTATTTTCCATTACTAAAATGTATTTATTTTTCTCATATTTAATTAATTCTTATTTTTCTATATAGTTCTTGGATGAATATAGCAAATCAGAGAAAGCCAAGAAGAACCATCTAATTGCTTTGCTCAAAGAGAAGACTTAAATGAATTTAAGAAAATATTTGGAAGATAAGCTTACTGCTTATCACTGGTTGAAAATATTTCAAATAAAACACGAAAGTGTCATCTGTGGCATATGAAACGTTCAATTACTGCCTTTGCAACTAAAAGAATCATTGCACACACTTGCATATTTATAACAATAAATAACTAAAATTATCGATTCTTAGAAGCATACTGACAAACACATCAAAAAAAAATATATAAAATAAATATAATATTTTTGCACTCATTTATAAATGCTTAGCGTCGGTTTTTAATAAAAAAAAAAACTAAAATTGAAATTTTTCAAATAAGGCGATCGGTTTATTGAAGATGCGCCAAAAAGCAGTTTGGTTACAAAAGGAAATTAAATAATGGCACTAAATATTAAGTGCTGCACATATTTTTTTATATTTTATAAAACAATTTAACCAAAACATACCCGAATCATCGTGATAATAATGCTTTTATGTAAGGGTTTTTTGAAATGTCCTTGAAACGTGGAGGGGAGTGTAAGAAAGCAATAAGTACTTGAACTATGTAACATTTGATTCCTGTTTGTTTTTTTTATTAATATTATTGTGACTAAAACCTATATACTATATATATGCTATTTATTATATATACTTTTATATAAACTACACTTATTGTTTTAAATTAATTTAAATAATTGAATTATTATTTATTTTGCACTATTTATAATCCCATATTGTTCTATCTATGCTTCAAATATATATTGTATATTTAAAAAAAATTTTTTTTTTGTACTTAATTTAAAAATATTCTCTATATATTTTAATGTTTTCTCACTTCTAAGTAAATTTATTACAATAAACTGTTGTTTGCTCATGACCACGCCTACTAAACTAGGTTCACCCACATATATACATACTTTCTGAATATGCTTAATTACTATTTTATTCCCACCTATGTATGTGCATATATATTTTTAATGAAATCTTATTGCCTATAATTTGGAGTATTATTGTCATAATTAATTTTTATTATTAATTTTATTTTCATAATACAATATTATTATTATTATTATTATTATTCCAGTTACTTTAATCTCTCTGAATACTTATGTCAATATTCCTTTGTTGTTTGCTAACAATAATTTTAAGGTTAGTTTTGCTCGCAAGCATTCGCAAATCATCTCGCCTACACTCATACATACATACACATTCTTGTTAATGAATTTGTGAAATTCAAACAAAAACAAAATATGCGATAATCGATACTCGATACTAATTGATGATCTAATACCTTTTTTAATATTATTCTAAGAAAATACGCATAAATATTTTTTTATATATTTCACTAAATCGAATAAAAAATTATAATAAATATGGAATTATTCAAAAATAAAATATAAAATGTTTTTTCTTTGTTGAAAATTTATGATAATTTTATGAAAGGGTAAATTTTTGTAAAAAGTGTGTAATGAGTTTAGACCGCGCTGGTGTGTGGAGAAAATACGCGATATGGCAACTATGAAAGTGGACGATTTTCACGAAAAGATGTCATCTATAAAAGTTTTCTTAAATCGTTTACAAACTTGGTTTAATCATTTGAAGAATTTCGAAAACCATAACGTTAATACTAACAGTAAACTTTTCAGATGAAGATTTAAAACATTCACTTGCTCACACAGCAGACATTTTTACTCTCTTGTGCCTCTTAAAGGCATAAAACTGATAAATTCGAGAATTTTCATATAATAAATATGTGTCATAAATTAGGAAAATTCTTCTACCGAAAATTTACGTACGAAAACTTTAAATTTGTGGAACAAAATGGCGGCTGGTCCAACACTACAGATCTTTAATTTTAATAATATTTGAGTTGTATGTTTTTTCGTTACCGCATAGGGCTATTAAATGGATCCAAAGCAAGCAGAGGTAATCCGATCTGTAACTTAGTAACGAAAGCAGCAAGCAATAATTTGGAATTAAAACCAAGAAAGCCAACATCTAAGTCACTCTATAGCGATCAGGATAGATACCTTTTCATTTCTAACAAGAATATCTACTCACAGTTCGCAGCCTTTGACAATAGCACTTAGAAAATATTGAGCAGTTCTCATTATCCACATGATTGTGGGATATATAAATCAGTAATCATATTTTAGAGTTCAACATAAATTAAGGATTTTCGCTGGCTCGTTGACCTATATTCGGTATTATCCTTTACTAACACACAACACACTTTATTCGCTTGAACTACCTACTACCTGAACATAGGAGTTACGATTTTCATCGAAAGACTCAAGCAATTCTTGACTAGTCACTTTAATACTTTTTTCGGAGTTGATCTTTTTGACAGCTGTTACTTGATAACAGACTTACTGCGGATGCGCGATTGCAAACTTGATTCGCAAGCAAATTTACTACGAAAATAATGGTTCGGTTCGCGCGACGCGTCACGCGATGTGTCCAATATTCGGTCGACATAATCGGAACGTTTTTGCAGCACGTTTACTCTAGTGTTTAATGAAGATCTTCATAGATGCCGTACAGTGCGCAGTGAAGGCGCTATTGCTGCTATGGAGCAGAGTATCGACGAAAATCCGAATGAGTTGTTCCGCCATCGAGCGCAAATGCCAACCTTTTTATGGAAGACTGCGGAAGATTCTTGGTTTGCGGACTTGGTTCAACGAGACGACGCTAAATACCATACAACCAACGAAACAATCAATTTATTGAAGGAAACTTTTGATGAGCGCATTATCTCGCCTTGTGGGCCGGTTACGTGGCCTCCAAGATCTTGCGATTTAACACCGTTGGACTATTTTTTGTGGGGTTCTATGCAGTCGTTTGTCTACGCAAATAAGCTGAAAGCCACGTTTACGGAATGTGTTGATTGCCGGAATGTGTTGATTGGTGTGACACAATATAATTTTACGGTGAAGCAATCTTCAATATTTAATTTTATTTTAACTCATTTTTTTTATTAGGACAACTCATGTTCATGGTTCTGCTGGGTGCAAATAGTTTTCTTGACTCCCTAAGTACTCTAACCTGAGCTTTATAACCAGTATGCTAAAATCATGGAGTACTTTCAAGAACGCAACAAGGTATTTAGAATGTACAGAAGCTCAACAAACAACAAAAAAAAAAAAAAAAAAAAAAAACAACCATAAGAAATGATGTTGGGGTTATGAGCGTATTTAACACACTTTACAATTAATTAAGTAGCAGCAGGGGTCCGCATGTCGACGACAATGAATGTCTTCACTCCCTAACGTTAGAAATATATTTATCTTACCTATATACATATGTATATGTATGTGTATACATGTTTGTTAAGCAATTTTTCTGTTTTCACAATTTTTTAATCCTGCCATATGGACGTTGATTCAAAAAAATCCTCTCAAGGGTGGAATCAAGCATACTATAATGTCCAAAATAATCTAAATTCATGTGACAGATTGAAATCACTCAACTCGAACGGAAAGTGACATTTGAGGCGTTTGTGTGCGTGTGTGAGTGGCAGAATTGTCTCGCACAAGTTGTAATTGTCTGGAGAGAGGTGGAGAAAAAAGCGCATAGAGTGTGCAAGTTGCTTGAGGCAGGACAATAAAACCGAAAACTCACATTCAATAGAAACGGATGGACTAGGTAACGATGAATGGAAGTTGACGTTCGTATTAATAATAAAGAATGAGTGAATAATAAAGAAGCCAAGTGTAAGGCAAGTGCGTCCATGTAACTGCAACAAATATGTACCTATATATGAGATATTGAGGCAATGGCTACAGTGGTACGTTTCGGTGGAAAAGTAAATGAAAAAGAAGAAAAAATTAAAACTTAAGAAACCAGGTTATAGCTTAGAATTCATGTAAATAATATTATTAAGTATATTGCAACTAAATAAAGTATCACAAAATTACGGACGGACAGACATAACCATACAATTTTAGTTTTTATGAATTGTAAAAAAGAAAGTTTTAATGAAATTATCTGAAATAAAAATAATAATGATCTCAGATATCCACTTTAAAGCCAACTAGTTAACATTTGGACGGACGAAATTTTGTATAATCGTCATATGGGAGATGTTGCGCGCTCTTCTTCACACTACATTTCGCTTTACATAGTAGCTTAGCTTGTTAGAATCATATACAGAGCTAATAGCATACATAAAAGGAAGACAATTAGCTAGCGTTACGAAAATCGTTATATTTATTGTAAATAAGGGTTTGTTAAATATATAAAACGATTTCATCCATTTTAATCACATATCACAGCATTAATAATAATAAATCCAACGACTACCCTCCTCTCAACTAACTGACGCGAAAAGCAAAATCCGCATAAGATAGGTATTTGCTGAGGCATAAGAGCTAACCGATATAAAACCAATCGGATGGACGAAAATAATATTTTTTCGTAATATATACAAGGGCGGAGGACGATTTTTATTAACGATTTTACTTACACACCATGCTTTTGCATTTGCTGTTGACAACTTCGGCATAACGCCTATAGCCCTAGTTTTGAAGACCTAAATGGATACCAAATACATGCATATATCCAAAGGACATTCTCTATCATCATGAATTTTTTTAACATGCCAGATACATTTTCTATCCCATCGTTAAAAATAAGAGGCGGAAATGGTTATTACCCGATTTTGTTCTCAGTTTTCATTCAATGTTACCAGCAAAAATAACCTAAATTTTGACGGTTTCGATCGCTTTGTTTTAGAGAATCTTAG
This sequence comes from Bactrocera oleae, assembly GCF_042242935.1. Classification (NCBI taxonomy): domain Eukaryota; kingdom Metazoa; phylum Arthropoda; class Insecta; order Diptera; family Tephritidae; genus Bactrocera; species Bactrocera oleae. The sequence continues at coordinate 19,901,531 of NC_091537.1, read as the reverse complement.
ATAAATATGTGGTACTTGTGGTTGTGATATCATAGAGAAAAGGGTTAAAATGCATTGGTTTACTATGAAAAATTTTACTGTATGCTTTTTAATTTGTGGAAAGTTTCGAAAATTTGCCATCTTGATTTCGAAAGCGCTTTCAATTTCTATGATAATTAGCTTTTAAGGGAAGCTAATAGCTATAACTTATGTTAGGGTCTGGGCTATTTATGATCAGTTTGAAGAGCGTTCAGTCTGTCTGTCTATATGTACGCGAACTAGTCGCTCAGTTTTTGAGACACACGGTCTTTCCTCTCCAAACAAGCTGAACTCGGTCGAATAGGTCTCGAGATATGGGTTTTCTTTTAAAAGCCCACTCATACCATCTCGGGTAGGTCTCTGGCGCATTTATTTATAGATTTATCAAACTTTTAATAGTTTTTAACAAAACCGTTATATAGGAAGTGGTCGTGATTATAATCCGAATTCACCCATTTTCACAGGTAGAGTAAAAATTCAGAACAGATATGCCCCCTAGCGAAGTTGGTGATTATAACTTGAACAGCTTAAGAGATATGTACATTAAACCTTTTAAAGGGCAGAGCCACGCCTACTTTTAAATGTTTGTTAAACTACAGGTGCCCCTACCCGCTGTAATCCTCTGCACCAAACTACAGTTTTGTACATTCTTTGGAGCATAGAATGCTCTGGTTACGCCCATTTGCAATACCAACCGTCTTACGGTACCAAGAAACATATGTACCACGTTTCATCAAGTTATCTTAATTTTTACACCAATTATCGCTTGCACGGATGGACAGACAGACAGTCAGTTCGATTTCAAATCATTCGTCATCCTTACATATGTCTATGACTTTATATCTAACTCGATTAGTTTTAAGTGATAAAAACAACCGTTAAGTGAACAAAACTATTATACTCTGTAGCCACGTGTTGCAAAAGTTTATGAGTAAAAAATTATTTAGCCCACTGTACTAATTAATTTGTGTGCGAGTATATTAGAGCACACTGCATATAAATACGAGTATATAAGCTTACAAACATAACGTAGCATGATTGCAATGTGCTAAACCGTTAAACAGCCACAATGTGCATGAAATTACGAAATTAATTCGCATTCACAGCGAAGGGTTGCTGCCGCCTGGATGACATTTATGAAATAAGACTCACTCACTTTCAATTTCTGATGACATGCAGCGAAGCGGTAGTAAACAAACAACGAGCCAACAAAGCGAGCGCAAACAATGCCCGAAACTGTAGATGTGTGTATACAAGGTGAGCTGCACTTGCCGCGTTGCGCACGACAGGACGCGCATTTATTGTCCTTTAACGTTATTTTTTTTTTGTGTGCGAGCTAAGCATTTATGCACTTGTTTTTGAAAATTGGTGATATTTTTTTTATTTATTTATTTATTTTTTCTTTTTTTTTAGCTACCTTTTTTCTATTTTTGTTCGGAATTCTATGGCGAGTGTGTCGTGCCACCACGATTCTATTGTTCGGTTTAATTTTGACTTCGCTTTAATGAAGACAAACAATCAGCGGTAATTGAAGGACTCACTTTCTTATTATTATTATTATGTTTTACTCTTGCAATATGTATTACAAATAAGCAGAGATATTTTTTGTTTGCCAGAGAACAAGAAAAAAAAATTAATATTCGCACTTTAATCAGTGTTGTGTGCCATTGTTAGGATATTATGTGGAACCAGGTATTTATTATGTGACATGAATTTTATATGACAAATTTATGAATACAGATGAGTCTATAAAATCCTACATACTTATATGGAAAGCTTTGGCAAAAATACTACTCACTTTAGCATGACAGAATTCAAAGAAATTGAAAAGTAGTCTACTTATTTATATTTTAAATACCAGCTGTTAATATACAAGTTTTATTCTCTTCAGATCTATGTGGAAAATTATTTGACTTCAGTTTGCTCTAAAAATTTTAGAAATAACGGTTGCGACAATTTCGTTCCGTTGCTTTTTTGGAATACGTTTGACAGAAAGTACATTGCCTAGTGACGTCATAAAGGAAAGAAGGCGAAGACTTTGTTTACTATCATTAAGGAAGTTATAAGTTATCAGAAAGCTCTTGCAGGAGTCAAAGAATACAGCAAGATGAATTTGACGTACTAAAAGTTTTGAGAAATTGATACAGGCGATTGACATTCAGAATATACTTAAACTGTGGAAATAATAATTTTTCAATTGCTTACTGGAGCCAGCGATCTTAAGATTATGACATGCCTGAATTCAATGCTTCTAAAAATAACAAGTTTCGAAAGTAAGCAGATTACCAACGGAGCGGAACTGTTGTTAGCAGTTATATAAATTATGATGAGGACCTACAGGAACTCTGAACAATAGATTAAAAAGAGGGGACACACAAATTGTGAAAACTGTAGCGAATGAGTTAGCAAAAGATTGCTTTGAAGATTTTATCGACTGTATTAACGCCCATCATCTACTTAGTGAGACTGCGTTTACACTCTCGAACTCTTTTCTCGTTCATTATTTTCTTTTGCTGCCGCTCATTGCGTTCTCACAACCGACATGAGTCCGTCCATACAAAGCGCATCTCCCGAGAACGAACGACACCTATAAAAACCCACCGCCTGTAACCTATTTGGGCAGCAAAAGAGTTTGTGTGTGAACCGGCACTTCTGCCTCTAACACATTTCTTTACATACATACATGGTCCTAGACCTAAAAAGTCTGCAATTGGTTATATATTTAACATGGGTAAAATCTTTGAGAAATTCCTAGAAAAACAGAGGGTTCGATCGATAGTTTTTTACGAATTTATAGTTGCTTTCGGAGTGCTTTCGAAAATAAGGAAGCCATTTTTCTTTCTATGCTCAAACTTAATATGTTGTAAAATTACTCAACATAATAACCAAAATTAATCTAATTTAGCCCTAGTTATACTTTTGCTACAATTTTAATTGAGCTTTTATTTTTGTAGTTACTAAAAAAGCAGTTCGGAAGATTAATAAAATCACAACAAACAAACAGCTATGTCATTAAAGTAGCAATTTTCTTAACAGCACGAAGCCCACTGCCTATTTAACAAAAGAAGTGAGGGTGTAGTTAGATATCGAGGTCACCACTAACTACGCTACAATACTAGGTGTCAGCAAAAAAGTTTTCTCTGTTTTCAGAACATAATACAGCGATGAACACTAAATAAACAAAAGAACCTTGCCCACCACGTACAAAGCCATCGATCCGTATATGCGTGACGAGTCTGGAATGCTTATAGTTAAGGGGCTCATAATTTTTGGTTCAAGGCAGTACCTGTTATGTTTTCAAAGGCGGAAACAAAATAACTTTCGTCTGACAACGAGGACGAGAGGCGGTTTGGACAGCATTTAGAGGCATCTCGAGCATTTGTTAGAAGCTTAAGCTATAGTGCTGATCAGACACATCTGGAGGCTCTAAAATCGGGTGATATTTGTTATAATATTTGCTGACATCAGCGACAGTCCAAATTCGGTATCTGATCGCATCCTAAGGTTTTGCATGATGCTCTCTTTAATTTTAGATTGCTACACATATTTCTCCATAACCTATTTTTGTGGTCCATTATTCTGACTTTGCCAAATTGGTTTAAATCTGGTGGGTATATTTATTGTATTACAAGTAGTTGCGTTCTATTCATCAATATATAGTCAGGACTCAATCTATTCGAGCTTGTGAGTCAAAATGGAGGTACGGTCGCTCATCTCTCTCCTTTACTACTTTCTAGAGGTAAATTTTACTTAAAGCTATTTATTGAAATCTAATTTGAGACGAATAAAAACTTACTTTCATTTCTATTTCTTTTCTATATAAACGGAAGATATTCTCGATTAAGCCTTTTGAACTATCAAGCAAATAGCAGGTCATCATATCAAAACCATTTGCAGCTTGCCTTAATATTAAAAAACAATTTGTACAAAATTATATTAAATTACGGAAATTACTTTCTAAAAATAGTATAACTTTTACAGAAGTGCTGAAAGGGCTTTAGGAAAAACAAAAAACAATAATAAAATAGTTTTTGTGTAGGTGCATATTAACTTCCGACACAAATGAACTTGTACGCTAACGGTACGGAAATTATCAATATATTTATTCACTTGTAATTGCACTGAAACATTCACACACATAATGTGCAGTGTCACAATGACTAAGTGAAGTCACTTCAGACGACCCAAATTGTAATTAATCACAAGTGTCGAATTTTGTATTACTCACATGTATGCGTGTGTGTATATGTAGCCTACTATGGATATTTGTGTTTATTTATTTTGCTACTCAATCAAAATTATGTCAACAAAACGAAAAGGGGTGGGCGAAAAAAAAATTGGAAAAACTAATAATAATGATAGTAAAAATAATACATTATGACTAGTAACGGCACAAACGAACAGCGCATATTTTAAGCTAGTAAGGCAGTATTAGTGAAGGAAGGTTATGAAGCGCGTAGCTTGCCCTAATGATTTCGGGTGTTTGGTTTTGCTGAAGTTAACTGAATGTGAGGTGTGTGGCAGGATCACCAAAACTACAACTACAACAACACTGGTACTATATGCCTAAATGCATATATATACATACACATATATATATACAATATACGTACTTATATATAAGTATATTTGCGTGTGTTTGTTGTATTCTATTAATGCCTTGCGTGCGCTAACCTCGTTTAGAAGCCACAATTCGCCTATAATAATTTTACCCTTTTTAATAACCAGCTTGCATGCGCTGACCACTCGCGTTACTTCTATTTCACTGTCTAAGTATGTAAATATTATATATATGTTTGTATGGGATTGTAAAAGGTATTGCTGTTTGCGACAGATTGCTTTCACACCAAACACTACAGCAGTAAAGAGTTTTACATAGACCCTGTAGGAAATTTAAACACTGTAATCTCATTTCTGGCGCTTTGATATTCAGCGCTTTATTACGCTATTAATCCTACAAGCTGAATATGCGCTGAGTGCCGAAAAATCTACTAAATTTGATATAAAGTAAGTAATACCACTATCGAGTTCATATTCATACTTTTTCTTCTAATCTGCTGCTGAATTGGGTGTCATGATGTCCCAAGACGTTTCTATTCTCGCATTTCCATCAACCTTTTTAATAGTTCGGAAGTAGTACAAAACAAGAAAAAATGTGAAATCCCCTTCACAAATAAATAAGTTTCCAAGCAAAAGCATGATTTTGTTCGATAAGTTTGTAAGGCAGCTTTATGACATAGTAGTCCGATCTGGAAAATATGTTCGCAGAATATAGCGAGGACTTTGGCAAAAGAAAAGAAAGAAAACAAATTTACGCCAAATTTCGTGCAAATAACTTGTCAAATAAAAATGTTTTCCGTACAAGAACTTGATTTTGATCGTTCAGTTTAATATGCTATAGTAGTCCGATTTCAACAATTTCTTCAAATATCGTAGCACTGGTTTGGGCAATAATCCATACCAAATTTCGTGAATATATCTGGTGAAATTAAAAAATTGCTTGATACAAGAACTTGATTTGGATCCTTTAGTTTTAATGACAGTTATATGCTATAGTGATGGACCACTGAGATTGTTAAGATACTCAAAGCCTGCATAAATTAGGAAAGACAAGAATCGACAAGCGCAAAGAATACCGTACTTGGAAAGACCACAAAATAGCATATAGGCAGGCAGCTGTTTTAGGCAACTGGGACACTGCTATACTACAAAAATAAAAGAGCAACGAGACTTGCAGTTCTTATGCCTCCACAAAGGCATCCGGCTAAAAGTTGACGATAGAAAATATACGACTCTCAGTGAAGAGTTTTCCTTTGCTATTAAAGTATGTAAAATCGTCTAATATGGTTCCATAAACTTGAAAGACAGTCGAATCAATCAGTCGCTTATATATTTGTATTATATTTTATATACAATCGGAAAAAGATTTGAGACAGATAAAAATAATATCAACTAACACGTGACACCTTACAAGTATCACTTTTGGGGCTTACTCTGTGTATAAATGCAATTATGATAGAGAGTCGGATATTTTGATGATATTGCGATGATAATGGTAGACAATTACTACAAAAAAAGAAAACCGCGGACAAAGGATTGATTAAAAATGCGAAACTGGAGCAAGTGATTCAGAAATTTCATGTCGTGAAATCATAAAATATGCTGACAGAAGGTAAGAAGCAACTTTCGAGAAAGCATTACCTCACTATCACAATTCACTACGGATTTATAAAAGAAGGTAAATAATATGAAGAAAAAATTTGATTTGAACCCTTCTCTGCTAGTTCAAAAAAATAAATGTGTTCTAATAAAACTGCTGCAAGACCAGTTGCAGTACTGGTCGACTCCTTTGGGACGTGAATATGAGAAACAGTCCTACAGGAAACTGCAATGAGAAGAGTAACTCCATCTGCAACAAGTTGTAACACCGTAAAGTTTCTGCTTAAAACTTTAGATGGTCTCCTGACGAGGGATACATAGTACCATCTTAATGATTTCAGAGAACGTAAATGAATTCTCTGGTTCAAGTCTCACAGAGACTTAAGCTTTCAATTCATCTCGCCAGCAAATACAAAATATAGTACGTTTGTTACGCAGAAGTTTTTTAGTATAAGTGCCAAGTATTTTATAATTTTAGATTTGAATTAATTATATTGAATGCTGCGTATTTTAAAGTTTCTAGAAAAAATTAGCCAATTTAGCAAAATTGCGATAGTCCGAAATGCGTAGTTCCCCTTTTCCTGCAGGGTGAAAATTCAACTTACAAACACACATTTGTACGCACATACAAATACACATAAATTGCAGTTACACCGCGGTCTGTTTTGGCTTACTAATCATCGCATAGAAGAAGTTAATGAGTCTCATCAACGTGCCGTCGAAGTCGTCCCCAAGCGCGTCTCATGTAATTTGTCATGAGCAGGCCTTCTTCCCAACCGCTGACCAAACATTGACCGACCACGCGTTGTTGTTGATTTGTAGGTCCTTAAAAGACTCCCTCTACTCTGCGTGTTGTGTCTTGTTTTTATTTTGTGTCGGTTTGCTTTTGAATTGCTGTTTACCCACGTTTTGTTTTGAATGTTCTTTTTTTTTTGACTAAGCAACATGACGCTAAACGGCATTTTGAGGTGCGTCCGATACAACTGACTTCGCACCTTTTCCGGTTTCCGTTTTCTACATTGTCGGGGTAAAAACACTAAATTTGGAAAATCAAAAAGGGATGATGTGCGTATTTAAGGTACAAATTTATATTTATTTTAATACTCTAAGTAAATGCTAATTACATATATCCCATACAAGGTGTTCATTTATTTGTCAATGGAATCGAAATAGTTGAATTATTTTAGTGCCAGGAAAAACCAACATATTTTCTTCAATATTAACGATACAAAGTTCAAAATTTTTTTAAGGTTAAAATAGAATAACATTTTGTGCTTGCAAAAACATTAAATATTTTTTTGATAAGTCTACATTTAGGCGCCTGAATTTTATGCTATATAGCAAGCTAACATTTAAAATAAATTAGGGTCTCAATTGTATAATTTCTTTATATAATTTATATTATAATTTCTTCAAACCTTCTTTTTGAAAGACCCCCAGGTCGTATATGTTTAGTTACTTTAACCTACATACATGTGTACTTTTCTTCCATTCATCTCTAAAGACACTACAGAAAAAATTTCATAAGTAAAATATTGCTCGCGAGAGAGGCGAACGCCTGCTTTGTGAGAAAGACAAGAGAGTGGGTTATACAATTTTTGTTTATTCAGTTACAGGCGCTGACCTTAGCGGTTTTGGAACGTAAGTTCTAACTTTAGCCTACAATCTAGAAAGCAGGCAGCCTAAGCTTTTATATTGCTCTTAAGTATCTCAGAACTCAGAACAACTCAACAATAAAGTCTCATTGTTTAAATTTTTTTAGGCAAAAATTGTCTACTCCAGACCCCGACTTAGTCAGCTTAGTCGCCATCTACAAGGATGAAGCAATTTTCAGGTCAAGGATTTGTATTCGCTTTTAACAAGGATTACCAAAATTCTGCTACCATTAACACGCATTTTAAAAAATATTTTAATGGGTGAACAGTGTATATTAAGTTTGCCACGAAAATTGTAACACCCAGCAGGAAACGTCGGAGACCCTATAAAGTATATAGGTATATAAACGATCAGTGGACCTGAGTCGATTAAGTCATGCCATTCTGTCTGTCTCTCATTTTTTGAGATATCAATCTGAAATTTCGCAAACGTTCTTTTCTTACCAAGAACTGCCGATATCTGACAACTATAGCGTATAGCTGCCATACACACTGAACGATCGGAATAAAGTCTTTGTATGGGAAACTTTTTATTTGACGAGATATCTTCACGAAATTAGACATATTTGTCATAGTTCAGTGCAGCCGAAAGTATAGTTTATTCTTGTCTTTTTCTGTTTTTTTTTTTTTAATTAGCGTTTCGATCTATAAAATCCGTGAAAAAGTTATATCGGCGAAATTATAATGTCGAATTCCAAAGCAGAGTATATGCGTAACTTAGTATCAAAGTCTCGAAATGTTAAAGAGGTGAAAGTTATCTTTAATTTTCTGGAAGAAATTGTTGAAGACTAAAAACAGATTACCGAGTTTTAATGTGGAGGGTTATTTGTTATAATGATTTTTGAGACTTGAGTTATCAGAAGGAGAGAAAATTTATGAAAATTTTAATTACGAATTTTTAGTTCAAACAAACTGGAGTCGTTGAGGCATAAACTAGATATTTTACTCCTTTGAGAAGGTTGTTTAACCCAAAAATATAATTAAATATTTTCAGTATTTTGTTCCACAAATCGTCCAGCTGAGTATACGAAACAGATTTTGATCTCTCAATAGTAAATTAAAATTCTTTAAAGCTGATGCATTGCCGGCCCATTTGATCTTACTCAAAGAAGAGTTAAAGATTGTCAAATATTGTTACAAAAGTTCTGAACTAAAAGACATTATGAACGAGCGGAATTTAGGCTCTCAACTGGGGACTCAAATTTTCACTCTAATCGAAATTAGACTCTCCACTGTGGACTCAAATTTTCACTCGAATGAAAATTAGACTCTCAACTATTGATGGAAATTTTCACTGAAGGATATTTTTGAGATCCTTGAGCTCAAAGCTAGTCAAATTTAGTTTCTGATACACATAACTATTTCTGATTCTACTGGCTAAGCTAAACCTAGGAAATTTATGGTAACTGTGGTTAAAGGTTGGTCCACGCAACTCCTGGTCAGCTTATCCAATATAGGTGGCTGAAACCTATTCATACAATGTTGGCAGAATTTCATCCTACTCCTGCATTCGTTTGCTCGATTTAAGCGTTCGTGTTGTGAACGCATTAACTACCGTCATTCGAGAAGTCAAAAAGAAGCACGGCACTGTAAGCGTCAGATTGCGCGGAAACAGTCACGATAGCGTTACAGTCACGATATTCTCGCAGAGCTGAAGTTCTCCTGCAATGACCAATACCGCTATATATACAAATATGTGTGCAGATGAGAGAATTGTGATAAGCAGATGGTCAAACAGCGCGGCAATTGACGCGCTACGTTGAGACGCCTGCGTTTATGCAACGATTTGTATTGCGGCGTGTGTATAAGCTATTCGTGTGCTTTGTTTTTGAAAGAAATTAACTTTGCTATTGCGCGTTTAGTTGCCGTTGGGGGTGGCTGTCAGTTGTTGGCCATTTCCCGTTAGTTAGTTGAGTTAACTTGTACGTGTGTGTAGTTTGTTTTGGCTTTTGCCAGTCATTGCGTGTCGGGATGACCTTACGATGACACCGAATGATAAATAAATATCAAATATATGTACGCGCGTTTACTCTTGTCTACAATTTACCTTTGCACGCGTTCATGAACGTGCAATAAAATGTATATTTATACATATACATATATATATTAATACAATATCATATAAAGGTGTGGGAGTGTGGCGAATGTTCATATAAAGTCGCGTTGTGCTTTTCAAGTATTTAATTTGCATTGCATGCGAAATTATGTAATTTCCAAACAGAAGACGATAACATCAAATATTTTATGGCTTTATAAAAATAATTGTCGAAATGTAATAAATACTCAAATATAAATTATACAAAATGTATTTTTGGGTTAATAAAATTCCTCCAATTGAGTTCATCTAAGCTAATTAAAAACTCTGTCTCTGTCTCTCTCTTTCTTCTTAATTTCTTTCATTAATTGCTATATTACTTGCAAGGTTATCAAATATAGTTCTAGTAAAAATATATCCATTCGTTTTGCGTAGAATTTAAGGTTATGCTCGATGAATTTCATAATACAACTTTCTATTGCCAAAAAACTGGCACAGTCAATTTTCATAAGCGTTGCTTGAGCCATTTTCTTTCGTATTAGAAAGATAATGGACTTCTTTTTACCACACCTAATATATCAGGAATGTACCACTCTAAATCAAAACTCTGGGTTATTAGAGAATTTGTCTTAAACGAATTTTAGACTGCCTGTACGGACTTACTCCGAAACATCGTTTGTAAATCCTGCAAATTTACTACTAAAATAATGGTTGGTTGCGCGCCACGCATCGAGCGCTGCGTCCGATAATCGCTCCGTAGAGTCGATAATTCGAGCAACCATGGATTGGTTTCGCATTACGTTTATTCTATATATTGGATAATGCGCACCCTCAGAGACGCCCTACCACCGCGCGCAACAATTGGAGCTGTGCCTTTCCACTGTTTGGAAGATTTTGCGGAAGGATCTTGGTTTGCAGGCTTACAAAATCCAACTCATGCAAGAATTAAACCGGACGTCCATCAAGCGTTTCGCACGTTCGGTGAATGGGCCCTACACGGGATGGCCACCGATACCGAGTTTCACAAGAAAATTTATTTTGAATGAGTACGTTACAAGTCACTGTTTGGTGTGTTTTATGAGCAGAGGAAATCATTGGTCCATTAATTTAGTGAAGGAAACTTTTGGTGATCGCTTGTCTACGAAGTTAATCCCGAGACGATTGGCGTCTTGGAAAAGAATTAATGCTGACATACTCGTATGACCCCAATCGCTGTAAAAAGTGTTCGAAAATTGCGCCTTCCCGTTTGGATTTTATTCGAGCCAGACGTGATATATTAAGTGGATTTTGAGGCAGAACCTAAGAGTAAGAGTAACCAAAGTAAATTAAATATCAAGAAATGACAGAAGGTATCAAGATAATAGACAATTTTTGCCTTAAATTTATTATGACTATTATCTTCATTCCAGTAACAAAGATGTTTCATCCTCAATAATACCAATATTGGGGGAAAGCGTCAACAACTTGACCACTACAGCTCAACATTGTAGTGTCTCTGCAAAGTAGAAAACATTGGGACCAACTCTGGATAGGATGGTATCGCTGTGATAGGCATGGAGTTGCTAACCACGGGGAAATCTTAGAGAATTGTAATGCTGTAGAACTGACAAAGTGGGAACAAGTCGAAGCACTATTTAGGGTTAACAACTAGATGGTTTATCTTCAGATTAGCTTGACGACGTAATTCTGGCTTAAAGTTAATCGAAAGCGGTCTAGTGAGTTCAGCGCCCTCAGAAAAGTTCATCATTCCTCTTTTTTAGGGAATCTGACAGGTCATTGCCCTACCCACCGATAGGTGGATACGCCCTAATGTTAAAAATTTTACTGAATGCCAGTAGTCGAAGTTGTTTTGAAGAGCCGTGGTAGAATCATCTTAACACTACCTTTTTGACTGTCACTACTTTGTAGACACAAGGGTTAAACACCTCGGATATCACACCTTCAGTCAACCAGGCGAACTAGCTCGAGTATTAACGAACATTCTAAGCGCCATGTGATAGGTTTAAGGACATTTGTTTGGAGTTTACTGGCTTTACAAAAAATTTTGCACTTGGCTGTTGAAATCTGATACCTTGCTAGGGGATCTACTATAAAACTTAACTTTAAATTGCACTTGGAAACCATCTGTAAAGTCCAGCAGACAAATTATGTATGAAAAATTATTGATGCTTGGCTAGTAATAGGCTAGATTCTTCAGGTGTGAACTTATTGAAATGCCAATGACTTGCCAAATTCCTGGAAATATTATAGTGTTCTAGACTTTAGAGATATAGCATGTCCGATAAGAGTAAACCTAGACACTTTCATTTAAAACAGAAGTCACTCACTCCTTTCGTGGGTCCTTCTTTTGAGGTCACAAAACCCTTTTTTATCGACCTTTCATTAACCGTTATAGCAGTTCACTATTTTAGAAAGTTATGCTAGAAAAATTGCCACATGCATTTCTATATTTTTATCCCTTTATAAACATGTAACAACTTCTAAAGCCTACATATATAGCAAGTATTGTACTTTTGTATATATGAATGTTTGTATGTATGAAAATATAGCACAACATTCGTCAATCCATTTAAATCGATGGCATTTTAACGTGCGACAATACCAATAAATCTGTTTAGCCCACAACTCGAACGATAACAGCCGCGAAAATAAAAAATAATAAACTTAAAAAGCGTGTGTGTGTATGTGGGTGGATATTTTTATCGCAGCTGACTGAGCACTTGGCCGCTTGGGCGACTGGTGTTACGCGTATGAGCGAGCGGCACGCAGCGTGTCACTGATAACCGAATTATAACAGCAAACAGGCAGGCAACTAACGGTTACAAACAACTTTTGTCACTTTTTTATTGCGTTTTTTTGTTGTTGGTGCAATTAAAGCCCACAAAGAGTATAGTGCGCATTTTTCCATTTTTGGCTTGTTCGAATTTTTTTTGGCATAAAACAGATTGTCAGATTACAACAGTGCCTAAATTAAAAAATTATTACCAACTTTAGATGCGGAGAGCGGGCGGTTGAGGCGTGGAAGTGAGTGTGTGGTAAAGGACTGCTTGAAATTAAATCAGTCACTTGAACATTGGACAGGCAACACGATAAGTTATTGACAGTCAGGCGATTTAATTACAAGCGTGTGGGGCAACAGTTAGACCAAAAATGTATATTTGGGTAGATATGGATTTTTACTTTTTCGTGGAATTCAGTGATAATGTAAAAAAGTTGGGTGGTAACAAAGCGGAAAACCCATATTGAAGCATATTTGCAACAAAAAAGTTATAATAATATATACTAAAGTAAGTATACTGGAATTTTCGAAAAGAAACAAATTTGCCAAAAAAATTGCACGATAAAACATGTAGAGAAAAAATTGCATGAAAAAAAAAAAATATTGTGAAGGCGAATTATTCACGCACAAGCGGAATATAATATAATATGTATGTATTTATATAGAAAAATTTGCATGATATAAAAAAAATATTGCGAAAACAAAATTACACCAACATAAACGGAATGAAGTATAATTTAAATTTCGATTATAACTCAATTAAAAAAAAAAATTGCATGAGATAAAAAAAATTAAAGCAAAAACAAAACAACACAAACATAAACGGAATGAATATAACGAAAATTTCAATCAAAACCCATTTTCGAAAAAAAATTGCTAAAGATAAAAAAAAATTCTAGCGAAAAAAAATTATACAAACATAAACGGCATGAATTATAAGAGAAATTGCGAATAAACACATTTTCGAAAAAATTTCAGAAAAAATTTTGCACATAAAAGTATTAAGTAAAGTCAAGATTGACGAAATGAAATGAATTTATGCCGTAGAGCAATAAATGCTTGCTCAGCAAAAACACACACACCCAAGCTGTAGTAAGAAAAAAAAAACGCATATAAAATTAATCAAACAAAAAAGGGAAAATAATAAAAAAAACCCCAAATGTGCTGCATAAATATGAAAGTTTTATGAAGTGAAGGTAAATACTATGAAATGTTCTTTCGTTTCATGATTAAATGTACACATACGCTTAAGCAAAAACAATCACACGCACCCACACACATACACATATGTATGTGTGCGAAATTCCGCTGAACATTGGCTATTTGCATACATTCAGGCGCAGCGTGTGTACATTTGAAATGAAATGAAATGAACATATGAAAATGCAATGAATATTTAATGAAATATTTTTCTTACATCAATTCTCTATTGACACTAACACATACACACATATACATGCATGCACACATTGAAGTGCTCATACATTTATATGCATAAATTGCGGTAGCCAGCAGCCGCAGCAGCAGCTATGAAGTAGCTCAGGCGTGCAAGTAAAAGCCATGACGGAAACGGCATCGAAAATACATAAAAATTGCATAGCGGATGAATAATATTGTAACATATCTACAGCTGTATATAACATTGTATTTACAAAAGTAAAGATATACCATAGATATATACAGCTATGTTAGGGAGTATCAATTTATTATTGAAGCCAAGGGTTGGAGTAATTTAAAATTAGATCGCACGATAGCTTAAAACAAACCTTGAAGATGACTATGGAATAAGTTAGCAATGGCGAAAACAAGAAAACCCGTTATTTTCGACTGCACCAACGCTATATAATCATGACAGCTGCATTTTTTACAGTATATAATGTACAATATAATACATAAAATATAAAAAAATCTTTAATTGATTTTAAGCGCTCAGTTTGTATGGTACCTATATGATATAGTGGTATGTTTTAAACACTTTGTTGAGAGATCGAAGCGCTGCTGTCATCAATCAAAATTCATGCAATATTTCGTGAGGATATCTCGCCAAATAAAAGAGTTTTCCATACAATGGCTTGATTTTTGGCCAATCAGTTTATATGGCAGATATATGCTATTGTGTCCGATATCGGCGAATTTCAGATCGATATCTCAAAATTTTAGAGAATAGTTCGCGTACATCGACTCAGTTTGTCACATTGATCATTTATATACTTGTATAATATACTTCAAAGAGTCTACGACGTTTCTTTCTGAGTGTTACAATCTTCATGACAAGCTAATATACCCAAACTTAAGCCTACTCTCGACACACAAAAAAATTAGGATTTTAGAAGTAACTCCTTATATAGAGCCAAATATCTGTTTTAGTAAAGTTACTCTATGAAGACATCGAAAAAAAAGACATGAAAAAAATAAGCTAAAATAAGAAAGTTAAGCCTTCGAACTAATAAACAGAGCACCAACGTTATAGCTTAAAGTTCAATTTGCGAAAACTTCGAGACCAATAGATACCGTCCAAGAGAACAATTTGTCTTATGGTGAATTCCGAATTCCGATGAGCACATGATTGTGAGAAATGAACTGATAAAAGCTGGATGGACCCACTTCACGTTGCAAATTGAAGGATGTTTCGATTTACTTGCAATATAAAGAATAATGAACAAAAATACTAATTTCGATTGCCCATCTACGACGCTTAAAATACAGTCTAAAAAACCTTTGGTCATCTTATGTTAAAGAGAGGTTGTACTGGCTGACTGACATATTTGATTGTGTATTTCAACGGAATCGCAGGCAACTGCAAAGCGGATGAGTTAACAAGGAAGGGCCTCAGCCTCGCTGTTGTTGGAGTAGGAACGGGTCCTACCCAGCTCCGCTGTCCTCTTGCTAGTTACTGTTGGACAGGTGAGCCTGGCGGTAGCTTGGCGAGTGCTGGGTAACTATCGGTACCTCTGCGGTCGTAAGATTCTTTTGTACCAAAGTCTATTGCAAGAGAACCAGCTAGATCTTCGCCCTCAGCAAGGCGCCTACTTGTAGAGGTTATGATTGGACATTGTTCTAATGATATACACGCGGTAAGATTAAAAATCTTACCGGATACCAATTGTAGAAGCTGCTTGATAGTAGACGAAATTGAAAATTCTCAAAACTTTCTTCTTGTTTGCTCCGCATTTATGAGATTAAGGTAAAACACATTGGATCTCACACCGTTAGACATCGAGCTGAGCTGGCAGGAAAGCCAAGCATATTTGTAATGGTTACAAGGCGCTTTGTCAATACTTGAATCTAATTATTGGAATTATTTTTCAGGCGTCAAAAAATAATCATAACACGTCGCTTGAGATCAGCCTTAAGTTTGTGAAGTTATTAAAAAGCAAAATGTAGCCCAGTAATCCTTAGAACGTCAGTAGTCAATGAAGGCGAATATTCTTGCCGAAATCAATACTATGACGACGGAAATAATCAGTAAAGTGAAGGAAGAAATACAATTTCAATATAGTGTAAATAACGGTTACCCTAATGTTCATATGTAGTTTTTAGAAATTTGTAATCCCTTAGTTGAACTGGATGGCAACATAAACATATGCATCTGAATGGAATGTTGTAAATCTCTTATGCTTTTTATCGTAAAAAAGATTCAGTCATTTTAAAATTTTAGTTGATATGGAGGCATAACGGAGAAGTTTATAGTGATAGTGATAGTGTACGAGGATAGGGGAACTGCTGCTGGTTCCCAGCCTGATGGAATTTGGGTAAGGGTGCCTTTTCCTGCAAGCTCATCGGCTTTACAATTTCCGACGATTACGCTGTGGCCAAGCACCCAAACAAGTTTAATGTGGAAATAGCTTGATGCTACTGCTAGTTACGTCCTTCTTGACTAACTTTGAGTTCACTGTTAGCGAGCTGAAGACTTTTATACCAGCTCTGAACTACTTGAAAGACACTACAGTGGTCTGGCAGTCTGAAATAGGAATTGATTGAGAACTCCCGACATAAGACTGCCCCTCCAACCTTCCCCTTGAGCTTCGATCCATTCGTGAAAAAGCTCACTGCGCCTCTTCTCCAACGACTCCGTCCCGTTCCCATTTGTTAACTAAATAAATAGACTACTTTTCACAAAGATTCTATTTTTCTAAATTATTTTTTAACACAAAACAAGGGAAAAAAAACGTTCCCTGCTGCTAGACCGAAGCTTTAATAACCGTCATCGGGACATTTCTTATAACGTAAAAGGGTAAAAAAGATATTTATCTTGACTTTGATCGGCTCGTTTGTATGGCAGATATATGATATAGTGAACGAATATGGTCCGATTCTACAAAATGAGCAGCTTCTTGGGGAGCAAAGGACGTGTGCAAAATTTCAGGTTCATATCTCAAAAGTTGAGAAATTAGTGCACGTATATACAGACCGGCGAACGGACAGACGGCCATGCCTAAATCGATTCAGATCGTGATACTGATCATTTATATATATATTTTATAGAGTTTCTAACGTTTCCTTCTAGATGTTACAAACTTCGTGGCAAACTTTATATATCCTTTTCAGGGCATAATAACCGACTCATGCATGCAGTAGGAGGTTTTAATAGAAATTGCGATGATTTTTTCGAGTTTACAGATTGTTTGAGGTGAACTTCAAATATTTCAGCAATATGAGTACCAAATAATTTCGCTTTACTTCAACTAAATTTTTGCATAAATATAACTAATATTTGAACATCTGCCAGGCTGTGCGCCTTAACATATGCTATGAATTTTGCGCGCAAATTCAACGCTAATGCTACCTACACATACACATTTACCTATTTCTAGTTGAACTAACTAATGCTCATTGATCAATGCGCGACATGTTGAACTGATAAGGACAAACCTGCTTACAACAATTTAGTTTGCTTACTTTATCGCTACCACTTTGTTACATATGCATGTATGTAGTTATATATGTGTGTGTGTGTGTGTGTATGTGGGTGATATCGTTGTGTGGGCTCTACTAAATAATGCGCTCATATCGAAACTAAAGCACCAGCGTAGTCACACTCGCTGTCTGCTCGTAACGTGCGTTTAATTATACGCTTACATGGTTTTAATTTATTGGAAAATACACATGTACATAAACACTAAGCTGCAGCTGATATGCAGTTATGTCAGACCATATGCTTGTAAGTGCCACCCACATGCGCACGCTCGTGAGGGGCGCTCAACACTTGGCCTCCTTTTATGCCAGCCATAGACTTACTACCTGACATATTCTAAACGTCGCAGTGTGTTTGTTGTTATCTTGTTTTGTCTGTCATGTAGATTTGTGCTCGAAATGATAAATGTGTCATTCTAGTTAAGCAGACAGTTGTTCTAGCATACTTTCAAGACTATTTTGTATACTTTGATTGAAATTTTGCTAGTTTTGCAGTTCAGCTCAGTTTGTTCCTTAAACACTAAATATAAGGAAATATAAGAGAAATAAAAACCAAAACGCATGTCACTGACATATGGTTTTGTATTGACCGCGTGTTGAAAAGAGCGTAACCGAAGATTTTAGAAATATAGAAATCAGTTGGTGGCTCAATTCTTGATTTTGGAAGGAAAATAGCGCAGTCAAATCAAAGAAAGCTTGGATATCGTAAACGGTAAGCCTTTTTGACATTTGCGCACTTCGGACAACAAGTATGATCTTGAGAACACTTCACAGCAGCACTAAAAGTTAAGCGTAATTCGAAGGAGTTCCTGGGTCGCTTCGTGGCCGTCGAAGGACAAAAATCCGCTTCTACACACAGTTAACAAAGAAATACTCGAAATTTCGTCCGCGAAACTTGTTCTGAAAAAGGCAAAAGCTGCTCTATCGGCCGCAAAGGTAATAACCACTGTAGTCGGGGATTCACAGGGTGTGTCCTACATCTATCCCTAGAGACGTGAAAAACAGTCACAGGGCTCTACTATGCCAAATTATTGGGCCTATTCGAAAGCGAACTGCAGAACCATTTGGCGATGGAAAACATCTCTTGCATCACGACAACGTACCGGGTCACAGCTCCGCCGTTGGTACAGCCAAATTCTTAGTTTTCGACACCAGAAAAAAGTATTCAGTAATCTAAAAAGTGCCTTCAAGGATCCTAAAAGTATCAAAGTATCTCCCAGTGGGCGCAATTGTGTGAGTAGCTTTTACATGCGAAAATTATAGTAGATTTTATATTGAAAATATACGTTTATGTGCATATGTCAATAGCCGTGTTGCCTTATAATTTTGATCAAAACAGCCGTAAATCATAAGTTAGGTTAGGTTAAGAGGTTGATTCTATCATGGGTGAGATCCCATGGATAGCTTAGAACGCCGATTCATTGTCGTACTTAAAACTCCTATATAATAGATCATAAGAAACCCACAAATCGACAAAGCACTTTGACCCTTTTACAAATTTGTTGAGATGGCTAGTATCAATTTCGGATATGTCACTTGGTTCGTCGAAGCTAAGACTGCAGGGATGTTTCAACTTCACTTTTGCAATGGCTCGAAAATGGAAGAGAAAGTGCGTGAATAATTCCACCTAACCTTACAGCTTTGATAACTTGGGTTCGACAAAATTTTTTGACTTACTGCATGAATTGCCTATTGGACAATATCCAGCTAGAATCCCTACGATTGCGGCAAGATGAACTTTGCTAAGAGTAAGTGTGTTGTTCAGTAGATCTCTTGCGTTCTACTCTAAGCCAAAAGTATCTTGCAATCGCACAGTTGTGGATCCTCGGTCAGCGACTGCTTAGCGCACGCGAGGTCCGTCGCCCCAGTGCTAGAACACAAGATTTCAATGGAGATCCAACTCGCTGCCATTCCGATGTGAGCGGGACCAGGGTACCCCCTTTGGCTAGCTCATCAGCTTTGCAGTTACCAGTGATTTCGCTACGACCGGACACCCAAACGATGCTGATGATGAAGTAATAGCCGTAAATTGTACAAATAATACTTTTTTTACTTTTACGAAAACTAGCTGCAAAACAAAAATTATTAAATAAAATTGAAAATTCTACAGATTTTACCTATATTTACCTATTACTACCAAAAATACAAGCATATACCCAAATATTTACCAAAACTAAACATTACCAAATTCATTCTAAACGAAATCATGCATTATTACACAAACAAACATTAAATAAATTTTAATTTTTAAAAAATGAAAATTTATTGAATTTACTTGAACTGTTTGGAAATTATCGCATGAAAAACACCAAAGTACCGCAGCGCACAAAAAGGCGGCGTTCATACAGAATTCCAGTGGCCACCAAGTGATTCCACTTTATTTCCTATCATTTATCATATTTGTTTTATTATCAGCGCCAAACTAACACTAATGCACACACACTCATACACATATATACAGCTATCAGTTATTATTTACGCATTTGTGTAGGTGTGATTTAATTTATGAATATTTAATATTTTAATAACTAAAGTAAAATTTATTGGCATGCAATCAAACAGTTTTCGTTAAATTTACACCCACCGACGAATGGCCGGCGTGAATGGGTGAACGAATGCTTGAATACAGTACTTGAACAAATAAGCGCATAACTATTGCTCATAAATATTGTGTTATGCCGAAAATGAGTGCGTAATTGGAATATGCCCTTAATTTACAGTCATTTATAACGTTATAAATTTTGTGCATAAACGCATATTGGCCGCAAAAGACACACACAACAACAACAAATACTATCGTTTGGTATAATATGGAAATATTTAGTGCTCATAAATCGTAAGGTGCCTAATGATATTAAATACTCATAATAGAATCGGTTCAGTTGCCAAATATAATATTGAAATAGACATAACCTCACATAAATATATAAATTAAAGTTAGTGAAACCACGAGCTGATTAAAATTTGAGTTACAATTGGGGATTGACTAAAAATGGACTAGTATAACTCGCGGTACACTTGTAGCCAGGGTTGCGAATTTTTTAATTTAGATTAAAGATTATATTTTAATTTTTTAATCCAAGATGATTTTTGATTAAAAACTGAAAATTGAAAATCCAGTATGCGGGTTTATAATTTGTATATTTTTTTTGTAATCCAAAATACGGGTTTCAATTTCAAATGTTAATTAAATTATTTTTTAATGCATTATTTCCAACCCTTGTTTTAGCCAGGGTTGCGAATTTTTTAATTCAAAAAGTTGGGATTTAAAATTAGATTTTCATTTTATATATCGATGTATGGATTCAAAATTAAATTGTTATATTTTAATCCAAGATGTTTGGGATTAAGCAATTTAAATTGAAAATATACAAAAAGTTACGAACTCGAAAAAATGCGAATTCTTTCTTTAATTCTTAAATATATGCTTCAGATTAAAATGTTTCTTTTTTATTTTTCAATTCGGTAGTTGGAATAAAATATTAAAAATAGATTTTATATTCAGTATTTTGTGTTTACATTTTTTTTTTCTAATCCGATATGCGGAATAATATTAATTTATTATTTATTTTTTAATCCAGTATGCGGGATTAAAATAATTTTTTTTATTTTACCATCTCAAATACGGGGAATTGTTAATTAAATTATTTTTTAATGCAATATTTGCAATTGTATTATTATATTTTTTATTTTGATTGCAATTTAGTGCAGGAAAATAGTAAAAAATTTATTGCAAAATACACCGATAAAATTTTAAGAAATACTTCGAAAACTCTTCGTCATATACAATATATTTGTTAAAGCCATTACATATTTCGATACATTTATGAAATATATTCAAATATAATTGTCTAAAGTGGCAACTCTGCTAAAAGTTATAAATTATTAGCTTGCTACGAAGAGATTTCGGTTTGATATACATAATATAGAGTTTCTTTAACTTAGAACTTTAAAAGTTCTTTAACTTAAAACTAAAAAAGGTGGCAACGCTGTTAAAAAATATCTCAGATGCATATACATAAATATTTCTGTCTGTTTAATACCACTCGCATAGTAATTAATTTTTCAATATCAGAGCAAGAAATTTTTTGAAATTTATTTTAACATGTGGCAACTCCTTCTAAAAGTATTTTTAACAGGAAATGTTTTGAGCTTTGGACCATCGCATAATAATTAACTTTTCCATTGAAGAAGGAAACATTTAAAATTGATTCTAACATGTGGCAACTCCATTTAAAATAATTGTCCAAAGGAAACCTACTCAACTCTGTTTAATTTTAAACTATTATTGTAAAAATTAATTTATCTTATACATTTTAATAAATCCAAATTTTAAAACAGGTGGCAAGACTAACCAAAAAATATTTCAAACTGTAAACTTTCTTAAACTTTTTCATTTTGATGCACATATTGTGTAGTTATTAAACTTTCCACTTCATAAGGGGGTAACGCTGCTCAAAAATATTAACAAGGGGGACTTTAGCGTAATACTCATATTTAAATATATTAAATTTCTATTGTAAATTTAATTAAATATTTTGTTACACCTATAATAGTACAAATTTCCTATTATATTAATGTAATTGAATAAACAATAATTGGCAACCTTCCCAAAAGTATTTGCAACCATATGCTTTGATAAATTTCTTTGAGCTTATTTCAATAGTTCGATTTTTTAATCTGATTTGATAAAAAAATAAACAGAAGGCAACGCTTTTCGAAGTATTTTTTGTACTTAAGCTTTCTCAATTCTTTTTAGTTTTTACATATATCATAATAAATTTAGCTGAATTAAATGGCAACCTTTTCCAAAAATCTTTCCCGCTTTTCTCTAAATCTCTTCGGTTTTTTGAATTAAAAATTTAAAACAAGTGGTCAATTTCATTGAATAAAAACATTAACAGATGGCAACGTTTTTCAAAATAACTTCTAAAAGTAAGTTTTGGTTTTAATGTATTTAGTTTGATATCTAACCAAAATAGTTTAGTTAGGCTAAGTTTTTTTCATTATGTGGCAACCCTGCGCGAAAAATATATTATATTATTGGCAGTCTTAAACCTCTTCCGCTTTATACTGATCGATGTTTATTCTTTTAACCATTTGTTTGACTTAAATTTTTGAAGCAGGTGGCAACTTTCTAAATTTTTATTTTTGTATTTTAGACGAAGCGAGAATTACAGCGCAAAGGCCGAAATTTTTTTTTAATATTTTCGTTCTTTCATTCTTTATACTGTGAACGTGGTGAAGTTTTGTTGTGCAACACAATTTCGCTGCACTATATTTAGGATTTATGTATATCCACTTATGAATATCAATAGATCAAATAGTTTTTTAGCTTCTGCATATATCGAATGTGTATACATACTATATTTGAGAATATTCTTCGAAATTTTGAAGTTGATCCAAAAGATGGCAAAAGTTTAGGAGTCTGTGAGGTAAATTTCCTTAAAACAACTGGACTTGAAATTTTCACACGACCTTCTAGATATATTTTTCAGGTAATGATTAAAGACATAAAATTTTGATAATGGTTTCGATTTTTAAGCCATTCGAAATAGCATTTTTTTCACAATAAACTACTTTTTTTAATAAGCCGACATTTAGTCAAAAATCAAAATTTTGACTTGTCCTTCGATCATTACTTGTAATAATATACTTTTCTCGTTTGTGGTTTTAATAAATATAATGGGAAGAATCTTCCTCGCTGCCCAACACTTTTTTCCAGAGGTCCGACTACGGTTTCAAGAGAAACCAAAATCAAAGAAAAAAAATTATGGAAAAAAAGAAGTTTTCATGACTTTCAAGTCGATATATACCTGCTCTGGATTAAGGGGTAAGTTCTGAGCAAACAGAAGAAGGACTGCGATCCGGAGTAAAAAGATAAACTTAAAAATGCATATTTTTGCCATAAAAAGTAGTTTATAAATTAGCAACAGAATTCGAACGTTAGCCCGAGGATGGCCTGAATGTAAGCCTAAGCCTAGGAGAAGCTAATTTCACAAACTTTAACCAACCAGAAATACGACAGGTAACAAGATCACCTGACCAGTTGGACTCGCGCTTCATACTAGTCACAAGAAAGTTTACAACTAGTTGATTTTACTACAGGCTATATTAAAGTATGTAAATATTAAGCATATACACACATACATATAACATATAAATACTATACGTATGGTATGTTTGTGCACGTGTGCCACATTAAAATTCAGTAGATAAACATTTACAGTTGCATGCAACCAAACGCGCTTACGTTCCATTCAGGTTCATATGCACGTATTTATATACCAAATATATGTACATATGTATGTAAGTGTGAGTGTCGTTGTTGGCATTCTGTGTAACGGCATTTCATCCTTGTTTAATACGGCTTAAATACGCTCGAACGGAGCAAATATCTTTGTTAATGTTATTGTTGTTTACTATTATTTGCCACTTCATATTGCGGCACACCACTCGCCCGTGTCCTTTTTATGCCTGTATATGTATGTGTGTGCAGCATGTCCGTGAGTCGTACTTATATTCGTACATGTCATGAGAGCATTTCACTTCATTCGCTCATGCGCTCATTCATTCGTTCATTTGTCCGCCCATTAATTTCAATTGTACACTGCATTGTTGTACTTAAGTCCATACTTGTGTGTGTATGTTAGCGCGCTTGTTAGTATCACCAGCTCACTGAGGCGTTTATTATCCTCACGTGGAAATGAGCAATTGCAATCGGATTAAATCCGGCCCAAAAGTTACGGAAAGGCGCTCATAAGTACCTGAGTACATGCATCCAAAATATTTAGTACAATATAATTCGCACTCAGATACAGTGGCGTACAAAAGTATGTAGACGAATTGAGCAAAATTATAAAGAAAAGTTTGTTTGACCTTTGAAGTGCTCTCTTTTCTCAAAAAACTTAGTTATGATAGTGCAAAATACTCCAAATAAAATAATTAGGACCTTCACCGGACATTTTTTAGTTTTCCTAGTTTCACCTAGTTATACGAACTGGGAAAATATATTAAAAAATTTCACCGGTAAACATTAGCTATTGTGACGTCATCAAAGTAGTAGTATTGTGAGAATTGCTCACAGCATTTGCCTTATAAGGGGAGTGATACTTTTCGTCGGCTAGATTATCAAAACTTCAACTTCCAAAAATATAAATAAGTTATAAATTTATAGTCCAGTCTGATAAATTATCAGGAAATATAATTTTTTAGCATAGCTTTAATGGAGGTCACTAACTCTGAAGAACGAAGTTGTTTTATACCATCAACATATTGGAAACGAGTTTCCTAATAGCTAGGCAACCAAATGTGGCTGAACCGAATAATTGAGAAAGAGTCGAAAATATATATCAGAAAACAGAAAACAATGAGAAAAGAGATATCAGACCTCTCTAGCTTCACTCACAATCCATCTTCATTTTATTCACTTTCATCAGCTTTGCTGAGATTGCTGAGATTGCTTATCTTTCCAGTGATAATTTCGATTTCTATCCTCACTAAAAATAGCATAGGTGCCTGACCATAGCGGTATCGCTGAAAACTGCAAATCTGATGAGCTCGCAAAAGGCGGAATCTCGTCGCACTGGCGTTATAACACTGGAGCTATGAACCTCGCGTGAGCTAAGTCCATTTTCGATCCTTGATGGCTCCTGTGCGACGGCGAGATCTTTTTGACCAAGAGTAGAACGCAGGATATCCACTGAACTTCTTCTTGCTCTCAACAAGGTTCATCTTGCCACTATTTTATTCATGCGTTAAGGCTAAATAGCTAATCGGGCACAATCTGTCAAAGTTGTATAGAGAAGATGAGATAGAAACATCCAATCACTTTCTCCTTGTTTGTCCAGTTTTTGCAAGACTGAGGTTTAAACATCGTGGGGCTCAAACTTGTGGTAGGCTCTTTATCGAATTTTGAAGGCTTTTATAATTATTATATAGGACTTTTAGGTGTAACGATGGACCGGCGTTAAAGACTGTCGAAATGGAATCCCAGTTGGCGATTGTAACAGAATCGGACTAACCTGGGACCGGCGAAAAATTGGGATTATAAACGAGCAACCGATAAAAAGTCTGGTAAAGGTCGGGCAGTTGCTATTTCTTTATCGCCATACTAGGTGACATATTACTGCAGAAGTAAGAAACTTAAAGTCTCTAGTTCTGCTATTTCCAAAGACCTCATTAAAGATGAGTAACAAAACTCGAAAGTAAATCCGAGGGTAACTTGAGTATAAGCCTAATTAGTAGGGATCCTCAGAGAATATAGGGCAGCAATGAGTTGCTGACGCTTCTGGTGTTTTATATAAAAATATACCTTCTGAGTCTGATATTGCCAGTTCGTAAAGGAAGGAATATTTTATACCATAAATTAATAAGCATCCTGGTACCTTTAGATTTTTTCATACTCAAATATAGTTCAAATAACTTCATTAAAACTCAGGCCATCAGCTTACATTTACAAGCCATGCTTTGTCCGTATATTTTTTACCACCACTGTGTGAGCGTGTTTCTGTTTGCATAACTTCCGTGGAATCGCCTTAGTATGTAGTGAAAATCCTGCGCTTGAAATGCGCATTCAAAGCTAAATACATTTGGTTTGCCACAAAACTGAGGGGAGGAGTCCGGGAATTTACCTCCATAAAAAAACTGTTTCTAGTTTTTGCGACTCGCATTTATCGTATTTTTTACACTACTTTATTTACTGTTTTTGTGTGTTTTCCTCACTACGGCTTACGTTTTATTACAGTTAAAACCGACACAATGGCACTTTTACGTGTTGCAACTGTCGGTGTTTCGTTATCTTTAAAATTTATGCGTGTTTTGTATTTGAAATTCAGTTTGACGATAATATTTCTTAAGTCGTTTCGGTTCAGTTAACTAATATGACTTGTGACAAGGCGAGCAACTTTATGCTAAGTATGAAAGTTATATCGAAATTACGGCGAGCCGTTACAGCCCTTAACGAAGAGTTTCGCCGAAGGAGCGGTTCAGTGAATTTAGAGCGAAAGTGACAGTCCTTAAAGCTTTAACCATTTTACAGAACAATCATTTTTTATTAACACCTTTAAATGGAAACTGAAGGCGATTATTCTTAAATTTCGAATTCCTTTTTAATTTCAAGCTCTACATACATACCAATAATTTGCAATTGTCTGGTTCACGAAGTCAATAGGGTTTAATACGTTACTGTAGATTTCGTTATAGAAACAAATTTTGCGATTTTGGGGCCAATAAAACCTTCTTTGTTCTTATAAATGCTGTCAAAGGGATCGTAAAGAGAATCTCAAATCCTGATTTATCTTTGACGCATGGTTTTATACCAATTAAATGTTGAATCATTTCGCTTCGAACAATGCGTTTAACCACAGGAATTATCGTTAATTGCCACTTGTTAACGATGTCTCTTCCCTAAAACAAATTTAGCACAAAATTATTGCACTCCTTCTCATATGTACGGATGAACGGAATCTGTAGTACACGAATTGAAATTAAAGATAGTTATACATAAACCGAGGGTTTTCATCAAAATAGACATCCGCATCTCAGGATTGACAGATGGTAGTCTATAGAAGTTAACAATTTCCTAGAGGGAAAACTTTATAATCAAAATGCCAATATTTGTATTTATGTTTCAAAAAACTATTTTCGGGTTAAAAGTTAACTTAGATTCTGAAGAGTCTGTGAAGGCTCTCTTGGATCAAAAATTGCTCTGCCTGGTGTGGATTGTATGTAATATGAAGCCATTATTGGATCAACTTGAAAATGTAACGAAAATAGCCATAAATTACGAATGCAAAAGGTTCCTGAATTTTTGATCCCCCATGTCCATATCCCTTGTGCTCCAAGTAGCTGAATGCAATCATTCACGGGGTGTGAGAAATTATCACTACTTTGAAATGAATTTTTGCTTACAGAATACTATGGAATAATAGGACCGTCAAATGATCGCCTTAAAAATTTTACGTCAATTCAACATTTTGTATGGTTTTGGCGAGATGAAATCGGTTGTTTTGGGAAACTAAGTGCGAATTTGGAAAGACATGAACTTCATAAGACGAAGGTACTTAAGTACTACATACATACATAACCCATATTCTGAGTAAAAAAATTGCAAGGCGAAAATTTTTAAGTTTCACATTGTTCCATTGATAGGTTATCAATTAGGAAACACAGTATGGAATTGCAATTAGTGACGGTATTAGGGTTTAATACTACAAGTACGTGACGTGTCAGAACAGTGCACACGATATGATTACACGATGCCTCCTAATGTCTCGTGTCGAACGCCTATATAGTGTGTCCTGCATGCTTTTGGTTAAGGAATACAATGAACTTTTTTTCAAGCAGCGTCTGCTATGATGTTTTCGTTGACTTCCTGCAGTCGTCTGCTTAAAGCCAAGCCGTCTCCGACCAGACCACAGACGCAACTAACTTCAGGCAGGCACAGATCGCCATTCACAGTGCAGCTATTAACATCCACGCCGACTTCCTTCTACTGAATACTTGAACTTGAAGTTAAACCACCACTCATAGCAGACGAAGAGCTTGAGTTGCCTCGAGAATATAGAGTAATCCATACGCAGCTTTGTTCCGGATACTGTAACAGGACTACTTACTACTTATTCAGAATTGACCCCGACATATCAAATGGATGTCCTGAGTGCAACGAGTCCCCGCATGATTCTAACCACCTCTTTGTATGTCCAATTAATTCCACTCATCCAACACCGCTTGGTTCAACCCCGTCTAAACAACACGTTTCCTGAGCCGAACGTTAGATGACTTCGATGACAATCAACTTGAACCTTACCATCCAAGCGGGGATTAGATAATCGCCACAAGAACAAGAACAACAAATCTTGTACCACACTCAAAATATCCCCTAACGAATGAAGAAAGAAATGGAAGTTCAAGCTTAGGTGTATATAAAGTTTTTAGAGATCTCCTGAAGTGGAAAGTACATCGTCTTATAAAAAATTATCCATCTCATTCAATAATAAGCTACCATGGTCCAGCAGCCTGCCATTTTGACTATTCACAGGAAATTAAAAGTTCCATAACATTATAAAACGTTATAACTGAAAAACTTTTGGAGCAACCGCTTAAAAGCTTATTTTCCACATTACCCATCTAATCTCTCAGTTTCCTAATAAACTTATCTAAAATTCGATTTTTCAAAGGTGGAATGGAGACTTTTGCATTATAAAAATTAAAAATTAAACCCGAACAACGCTGATGCCAAACAACAAAGATGAAAGCTTTGTTGAATTTTTAATCCTTACATTATCCTTTTGCAGGCAGCACACACTCGTAATCAAAGCTCAATTAAATATATATTTCTTTTTCAAACTATGAAACAGTTGTTGACGCGAACAACCTTTGACCAACGTCCGAAGCGACATTGAAGGTGCAAATCCCATTAAGCGCCTGACACACGAAGCGCAATACTCGTGCGATTTCACATGAAAGGTGTGAAAATTAAACAGAGCACCAAAAGGATTACAAATTATCACACGCGAACAAGGCGATTGGACAAGCGATGGACTAATAGGCGATCTGAAGACAAGATAAAGGACAACAAACAGAAGGGATGATGTCGAGAGCGGCATATACAAATGTGCCAAACTATATGCAACGAGAGGGAAGAGGAATTGCAGAGAACGTGGTTGGATGCTTTCGGTTGCACAGATGACGAGTTGAATGAAGCAAAAGTGTCAAATGGGATTAAGCATTGAAGGATGACCATAAAGTAGCCGAACAAAGTGAACGAGCGACCGTAGTGGGCACTGAGGAGAGTTGAAGAGTAGTTAAAGAGTATGTGGTAGAAGAGTATGAGTTTATTTACTTGTATGCCTGTGTGTGTGTGTGAGTCTGACATTCGCGCGATTAATGTCACTCTGGCGGCTGTCAACACCGTCAGCAAGTAGTCGCTGCTTTAAAAAGAGTAGCAAAGCCAGCAACAACAACAACGCGATTAACACCAAGTGACATTCAGTATAGCAGTGTCAATTACACGCATACACACACACACACATATATATCTACATACATGTACTCATTGTAAGTGGCAACAGCGTGTGCCATACTAATCGCATGCAAAGTGGCAACACAACCTGCCAAAGCCAATTCGTTAATAATTTAAGAGACGGCAGGTGGCAATGCCGACACGAATGTATGCTACACTTGTAGTTGTTGCAGTGTTGCCAAAGCACATATACGTACACAAATATACTTTCACGCTATGCCTGTTGTTGTGTGGTTGTTGTAGCCGAGTAAGGCGCGAGTTAGTCGATGCTCAGCGGGATAGTGCCGTTTGTAGTTTAATGTGCACATAAAAGCACACCTTCAGGCGCTGAGACAATTTAAAAATTTATCTTGAAGTGTGAAGAGAAATAACAAAATAGACTTTGGATTTAGAATTATATTTGTATTAAATAGGAAATATTTTTTCAGCAAGCTTCGCTTTTAATCCCATCGAGGTATTGCAGAGCGGATTTTTTTATTAGATTATCAACTATTTTTATATTCTCGCAACATGTTCTATAAGGATATAAACATTTTGTGTGCCTTACGGTTGTTATACAAGAAAAAACGTCAGCTTCGTTGCAATTTTTTACAAATTAAGAAATTTTTCATTTAAGAACTTTATTTTGAATGTCAGTTTGTATGGCAGCTATATGCTATAGTAGACCGATATCGGAGGTTCTGACAAATGAGCAGCCTTTAGGTAGAAAAGAACTTGTGCAAAATTTCAAAGCGATATCTCAAAAACTGAGGAACTATTTCATGCATATATCGACATGCAGACGATTTATATATATATTAAGTAGGATATCCGACATTTTTGTAAAAAATGCTGTAGGTTAAAATTTTTCATTCGATTGAGGAGATTACAAGTTTCATCCAGAAAAGGACTGTCAAAAGTCAGCATTCCTCAAAAAATATTTCGGAAATATTTTCTGCCGATACAAGAACAAAAAAAAACAGGATTACGAGATGGATTGATTTCGAGACCTCAGTCATACAAATCAGCATACGAAATAGTGATATTTTGATAACACCTGAGACACGTTTGACATTTTCGTATTTTGATGTTTTACTAGTGGAAAGGATACGCGAGATTTCGGTGTTGACAAATTCGTTCCAGTAATTTGGATATCAAAGATGCACCACTTCTAATTGTCGAAAATATCGATAAAGTAATAGAAATCGTCGTGACCAGGAGTCAAGCATTGCACAAAACATCGTATAGAACCTTTTAAATAAAGTTGAATACAAACAAAAAAAAGCTCGATGCATAGGTGCCACACACGTTAACGAAAAAACTAACTGACATAATTACCATCTCCGAAACGCTACCAAATCGCAACAAAATGGAACCATTTCTGAAGCGGAGAGTTAATTTTGATGATAAGTGGGTCACTTACGACAACCACGATGAAGCGAAAAGGGTCGTGGTCGGCTCGCGTTGAGTCAGCACAAACGGTGGCCGCGCCAGGATTGACGGTCAGAAAGGTGTGTTAAGGGAGAAAATCTACTATGAGCTGCTCCCCAGCAGCCAAACTCTTAGATCAAATCTGCAATGTTAACAACTGGATCTGTAGAAAGGGATCGCCCAAAAACAGCCAGCTTTGAGCATTGGAGAAGAATTTAGTTCCATCAGGACATATGGAAATGCACCTCAAGAGAAGCTTGTGAAAATCGACTGTTGCAGTTTTTTGCCAGTCTAACAAAATGGCTCATATTTGACCTAAATCGGATCGAACTACTTCTAACAGCAAGGACCTTGGTCAGAGAAAAATGTTGAATATATACAAAGGTATATGTTATAGATGTTCAGCGTGACAAGCTGAGTCAGTTTAGACATATTCGTCCCTCTGTCCGTCCGTCAATCTTTCTGTATTAACGCGAACTAAATCCTCAGCTTTCAATATATTGATTTTGCACACGTCCTTTTCTTACCAAAGAGCTGCTCGAATATCGGAACCGCCGATATCAGACAACTAGGGCATATAGCTGTCATACAAACTCACCGATCAAATTAAAGTCTTTGTATGAGAAACTTTTTTTTTTGTCGAGATATTAACGAAATTTGGCGCAGAATGTTCTCAAAAGTAACACTAAAAACTCTGAAAAAAAACGTGTATGGTAGACTTTTTATTTTGACAAGATATCTTCACGAAATTTTCCAAGGTATCGATATAGTCTCTAAACAAATTATTGAGATAGGACTACTACAGCATATAGCTCACATACAAACTAGCTGATCAAAATCAAGTTCTTGTAAGGAATCGTTTGTAATTGTGAAGGGTATTACAGCTTCGGTGCAACAGAAGTTTATATTTTTCTGTGTGCTTTTAAATAATTTTTTTTTGTATTAAAAGCTTTTGTGTATTACAAAATTTTTCTAGTATTGTTGCATATACTTGTAAATTCATTTCAGTGTTATTATTTTTGCATTGTTTGCCTAGCAAAAAAAAACAAAAAGAATTATGTTTGGTTTGACTTTATTCCTTTGTAATGGTGACGGAAGTGGCAAGGATATAGCAATGGTGTATTATTTAAATTCATATGAAAGTGTAACTGTATGTGTACTGGTATAGTTGTAGATGTGTGTGTGTAAAAGTTGTTGTCGCTTTTGCATGGACAGTTGCGGTGTTTGTGGTTATGGCCGGTGTGTGACTGAAAGTTGGCATCAACATATGTACTCGCATGTACATACATATGTATTTGAATTTGTATGCATATGCACATAACTTTTGTATTGCAGCATGACTAAGCATGTGCATATGTGTGCCTTTGTATGGATAATACCAGTTTCATTGTAGTAATTTACCGTTCTGTGTATTTCAGTTTTTTGCGTTCATTATTTGAGGTTTTTATTGTTGACATTATTCATATTATTTTTTATTAATAAATACCTGCAGGCATATGAAATTTTTTTGTAGGTGCATTAGGATTGTCCTCAAATAAAAGCAAACGAATATACAAAGCCACCCTTATACAATGCTCGCTGATTGTGCGCTCAAAGCCAGTCAAGGAGTGCATTCTCCGCATTAACAATAGCATCAAGCTTCCTCAGTATTAAACTTGTTAAACATGGAATCACCGAAAACTGCGAAGCTGATAAGCTTACTAAAAAGATTTCATCCAATTGAAGCAAGTCGGTACTCCGTTATCTCTTGGACTTCCCGTGAACTCGAAAAGCGCTGGTCAACAATTTGACCTTTTGCGCCTGCGAAATTCTTCTGACCCAGGATGAACCGCATGATGTGCTCTGAACCACTTGCTCTTAACAAAGTCAATCTCTCCGCAATTGTAGGTGTTCTGACAAGATACTATCAAATGGGCTTACATGAGGTGCTTTTCGCCAAAGCTGTAAGCGTCTCTACTGCCCAACTAATATCTTTGTAGACATATTTTTTGAGAACCTAGCGATGTGGCTATTATTTATTATATTAACTGTATAAAGCTTTGCATGTTCAAGCCTTCGATTGCCTAACTTCACACCGTCAATCCGTAGCACTATGGATAGAGTTATGGCTTTTTTGGTTGCTGTCAATGTATCTGTAAAAAGACGAACTAGTGCTCAGTTTTTGAGATATCAATCTGAAATTTTTCAGACGGTCTTTTTTCTCCAAGAAGCTGCTCATTTGTCGGAACCGTCAATAACGAACCACAATAGCATATAGCTATATACAAACCGAACGATTCAAATAATTTTTTTATTTGACAAAATATCTTCACGAAATTTGGCATGGTTTTTTCTAAGGCAAGAGTACGAACTCCGAACATATTATTCAGATCGGACCACTATAGCATTTAGCTACCATACAAACGGACTTATCGAAACCAAGGTAAACATTTTTTTATACTATTTCAAATAGCTGCGGTGCGACAGAATTTTACATTTTTTCTTGTTTTATATATGCAAATTATGACTTTTTAGGGCTCTAGGAAATAAATATACTTTTTTTTTTAAATTTTTCCTTGAAAAATCTGAACTTTTACTCCCACCCCGTCAATGCTTCCAAGCCGCAAAGATATTATTATTTTTCTGCTTTGTTTATATATTAGTATTGTATGCAATCACTCAAAGTGATTTCCACCAGCCTCAGTCGCCTACAACAGTTTTTTTCGCTCTCACCTCATTCTGTACTTTTGGTTAATACTTTAAGCAGCGCTTTGTTGTTGTAGTTATAGGAGCCCAGTATGTATGTTTGATTGCCAGTCGGTATGTATGTTTGTTGTATGGAAGTGCGGTGTTTTATTAAAAATACATAAAAGAGCAGTGCTGCCATATGTGTGCATAATTCATCGGCGCATTAGTTTTGTGTTTATATGGATGTTCATCACAATGCATTTCAAGAAGAATAAATATTGAATTAAAAAGAAAAACAATGCATAAATAAACTTACAAAATGCATATGTTATGCGTTGATTAAAAAATTATAATGGCTAGTGGATGGAAAAAAATCGGAAAAGAAATAAATCACGCTAAATATTATTGAATAAAAATAAATAGTATTTAAGTGCAAAAAAATAAACGGATTAACGCGGGTTTTGTGCATTATCTTTAAAATTAATTATTAATTTAAAATTAACGACATGCTGTTAATTTATGGTATATGTATGTATGTATGGGTGTAGGCGAGTATATTGTATATTTTCAAAAAATATTTTGTGCTTAAATTTTTAAATAATTTTTGTTGCATGATTGGTGAGCTTGGGAAAATATCCTTACTTAGTCGCTAGCAAACAAGACTTTTTTCATAAGCACTGTAATACTACAGTCAAACCATTTTTATACCACAAACAAGGTCTATTAAGTAGCCGCGAAATTTGTAATACCCTGAAGGAAACTCCGACGCTTCCCTATAAAATACATATGTGTTAGCAGAGTCGATTAAGCCATGTTCGTTTGTGTGTGTCTGTATACCTTTAAGCGAACTACTCCTTCAGTTTGGCAGCTATTGATCTGTAATATGTTTCTACCATTAGCCATCTCTCTTTCGCCAAATAATCTTTATTCAAAAGCAACATTGAGGTTATTTCGTGAAATTTAATTCTAGAGTTCTTTGTTCTGTCTTTCATACCTCATCCCATAATTTTAAATTATTTCTAAAAAAACCGAGGCAAAAGCAGCTACATTTTACATGGAAACAGGGCGCCAGTTCTTGCCTCTATAATAAATAATTTTATATCGTTTATCGATAATTTTATCAGTAACATTTTGTGGTCTCTGGTTATCTCCAAAAATTAAAACTAATTGGATCGAAAAGTTATTTGACAGCAACGCCAAGAGAATTCAAATGCTTCATGCTGAACTCAATAAGTTCAAAAATTGAGATTTTTCAACCTGTTTTCAGAACAGCATTTGTAGCTTTAAAAGTAATGACTAATATGTAAAGAAATTAAATAAAAATAAATACGAAATTATTCTTTTGATTTTTTTTCGGGACCACTAAGCGAACTTTTGTTTTTATTAGTTAGTCCTCTTATACGAGTATGCTTCACCTAAATGAGTGTAGTTCACCTCTACCGAAGTTTAAGCGAAGACTCCTTAGAAACTGGACTTAAAACAAGAAAAGTGTTAACTTTGGTTATACCGAAGCTTTAATATCCTTCACAAATAAAAAAGGTTTCTTACAAGACTTCTTACAATCTTATGGCAGCAATATGCTATAGTGGTCCGACATCAGCAGTTTCAACAAATGAGCAGCTTCTTGAAGAGAAAAGAACTTGTGCAAAATTTAAGATCAAATATCATAAACTGAGATACTAGTTTATACTAGCGATCTTTGATCATTTATGTATATATTTTATAGTCTCCGAAGTTACATTCTAGGTGTAATAAACTTCGTGGCAAACTTAATATAATATATAAAAAAATAGATTGATAGCATAATGTTGCTACGAGTTGATAGTCCTTTGTCGAATATAAATTTTGATCCAATTCGGTTTTGTAAATTCAATAGTCCTAGAAAGTACCTTGGTGTTGTGGTAAATTCTTGGCAGTCCCGAACTGGTTTCTGGTGATCTAAAAGGGGAAATATTTCCTGAACCCCTTAGGCGGCCACATCACTCAAAGTTGAGGCAAGGCTCTAGAGTTGATCGAGTCATTGCCAACATATATTCACCATAAAATACATGCTATAATCCTTTAACACCTCTGTGCCTATAGTCACTTTCGATCGAAACAATTTTTCTGTAGTTGCATCCCTAGACTTTAGAATATCACTCGCAGCAGAGAGAAAAATTGTTCCCTATAATCAAATTATTTGACCTTAATTTTTCCTTGTAGGTCTACTTAATAGTCAAGTCGTTGATTCGAAAGCCTTTGGAGAATAGCGAATCGAACAAAGAATTGGTATAAACCAAACAGACTGGCATAGTTATGCATAGATGAAACAAAAGGAGATTGTTATATTTTAATAATATCTCCTTTCTTACAATGAACTTAATTGGATAATTATTATTATTACCTTTATATCGAAATTACTTGACAAGAGGTCAGAACTGAAATATAACGAACAAAAAATACTAATACATTTGTTACTTTAATTTAATTTACCTTCGGTTGAATTGCAATCTGTCAAAACGAGCTAAAGCGCACTCCGTTGACTTGCTATGATTGAGTTATAATATTATAATGGGAGAAGAATAATTAAAAAGAAATTCTCTCTCTCTCTCTCTCTCCATTTATAAGCACATTTTTTTCAATTATAGCTGTTTACATCATTTCCGCAAAAAAGAAAATGATTTCTGCTTCCTAAATCGCTCAGCGAGTTATCTTGGCAATTAATTTATGCACTTAATCATTTGTTTAAACATTTTTAATTATTGTTGTGATGCATTAAGACATTCACAAACAACCGGTACTGTCAATAGAAATAATGATTTGCCGCCAGCAACCACCTCTCTCCCCGCCAAATATACTTACTTCACACAGCTTGATACAACTTAAGAACATAAGATTTTCTTTCAATTAATAAAAAATGCACTTAAATAATAATAACATAAGCCAATAGGAAATAGCGGAAATAAAGTAGCAGATTGAGATATCAAATGGAAAATAGGAAAATATGTTAAATATGTTTGTGAGAAAATTAGAATAAAATACTTCCTTTTGCCTTGAGATGATGATAGATGCTATAAGGCAGAAGCAAGAAGGCAACAATTGGCTGAGAAACAGACGGTAAGACAAACAGAGAGACTGGCACTCAGACGGGCAGAAAAGCTGCGTCACAACTGTAGCGCCGTATTTCACAAAGATAACGGATTATAAAGTGAATAAATGAAAATGAAAATAGGAAATATATATAAAATTGTTTTGTAAATGCATTTGTAAATATATAAACTCTTCCAGTTTTATATAGATGCGTGTACGAGAGTCTTGCCAGCAACAATTTAAAAGAAAATCAAGCAACAGCCTTGCCTAGCGGCAACTCAAGCTGTCCGCTAGACAGCGAGGGAAGCATTGCATGCCTCGACAACTCACTGGAAGCGCCTTTCAGTCAAGGCATGTAAGTTACTTAAGTGCGACGTGAAGTGCTCTACTCAAGTGCTTAATTTATTAGAACACACATTTAATGAGGGAAACGGAATTTCTTTTAGTAGACAAGAGCAAAAAATTAAAAAAGAAATATTACTGACTACAGCACATTTACATAGTTTTTATTGTTGTTATTCCAATGTGATACCCGTATCCAGATAATGCTTTCAAGGTTGCCGCCAAAGCAAAGATTCTTTGCTTTTTAAAATACCGCAATTTTGCATCTGTTTACCGTGAACGATAAAAGCAAATAATTTCGTTCGGTTTTGTGTGGGAAATTTTGGAAGACAAAAATAATTTTAGAATATTCAGGAATCTTTAAGAAGTCTGCTTTGGATTTGGTTCCAAAGTGTTCTTGACAACCTGACTTAGCAATATAGCTCTGTTCATCTGTACAAATAGTAAATCCAACATGGATCACATTGGACCGATGCCAAGTCTAAAAAGTAATATTATTAACAGATATATGCAGTGAAGATTAATTAATCGGCGAAATCAGCGTTCAACGCTCAACAAAAAGAGCTATATAATATTTTTTAAAGAACACTAGCGATATGGAATGAAACGGTTATTTCACAAAAGCTGTCTGATCTTTATTGAACAGCAATATACGGTCATATACCGCATAAAGACGACTAACTTTCGTGTAAAAAAATAGGAATTATCAAACCTTAACGACATCTCCAATATGTCGATCACTAGAAAAGTGAAAACTTTCTGACATACTATTTGACTACCACAACCCTAATATTAATTGGGGAGTTTCATTGAAGCAATATGCATGACATTTTTTAAACATTTCTTCTTTAAACTCTCCTACCAGTGTAATCAATTCGTAAACATTATTTTTTGCTAGAAAACATCGATAAATGTAGAAATATCTGAAAAGAAGTAAGACGAGAATGTGTCGCTTAGTATAATGTTGGTCCAGTCAGAGCTGGATAAATTCGGTCTATGTCTTCAAATCGACTACTTATACCGAATCAGGAAATCGCCTTCTGGTGGTTGATCCCATATGTGAAGTTTTTTTTAGAGATGTGGCTTCCAAGAAGAAATTAAATGGATATAATTTATTGCCAAGAAATTGGCTTTACTATAAAGATAAGGGATTGCCATAATGTTTAAAAATAAATGACCGCCGCGGCTGGTACGAATAAATTCCAGTCAAGAGGTCCAATTTTCGATTACTTTTTGCAGCAATTGGGGTCGTATGTCTGAGTTTTTCGTTGACTATATGTCATATATCCTCCAATTTAGTCACAAAAAAGAGCATTAATCTGAGCTTTATAGCGTTTTTTATTGACCAATGATTCCCTCTGCTTATAAAGTACACCAAACAGTGACATTTTAAGGATGTTATTCAGGTCATTATATCAGATATATATATTTATAAAATTAGGTCATAATGTTATATTGCTGTAATTAGATTCCAAAAAATTGTGGATACATTCATTTACATATGAACATGTATAGAACTACATACATCGAATCTACCTTTGGATCAAAATGAAGAAGTTTATGATACTACATCGCTGTCGCTAAAGTAAAAGCTTTTCCAACGGAACCTATTACCGATTTGACTACAAGACATTGTGAAAAAAGGATTAAAATAATAATAAATTTATCCCTCACAACGTTCCTTTCCGGTGCGTCGTAGGTTCAGATTTCTTCGTACGAATTCAAAAAAGTGTAACAATAGTAAGAGACATCTACCAGAGTTTTATCTGAATAAATTTCAGGGCTCCAGCAGTGAAGGCCTTCTCTGAGTTAGTAAAAATAAGTATGCTTCACTTTATTGTCAACTTGTGAATCGAAAGCACAATTTGGATGCTAGGGTATACCAGTACTGTATAAAAATCATAGTTGCCCCTGCGATATCGAAATAACTATTTATATTCATAAGACAATAATTGCAAGGATGCTTTAGAGCTTGGCGCTCATGTTAAGACAACAACAAATTTATGCGAATCCGCCTCAAAAGCGCTGCTTTAGAAGTTCGATGCGCTAAAGATCAAGACAGTCATTCATAATCAAGGCGCCTACTTTACATTCGCACCTACAACTCCCTTGCCGATGTATATTCGTCTTGCGTCAATGGTCTTAAACTGCGGTCTTCCCAACTTTTGAAGTTTTAATTATCGGTTTCATGTGTCACATAATGCCAGTGGCGTCAACAACGAGTGCAGTCCGCGGCAGCATAAAGTTACGAGTACATAACGGATAGATGGTGCATATGGCACGCGCCCCTAAAACAAATCGGCATTATGCGCTTGATGAAAGATGCAACGAGTGTTGGTATTGTTTTTTGAAATGGTGCGGGAATTGTTTGCCGGTCGGCTTTGTCGGTTTATTTGTCTTTGTTGCTTTTCGCACTTAAGCTCGGTCGGCGCTGTGTGACGTTTTAATTGTCCACGCGTCTCATAAACCAGTCAGTTAATTGGCGACAAAATGCAATTTGAGTGGCGCTACATTTCCATTAAAGAGCCCCAGTAAAGTTGGTATAAAGTTACTAAGACGGCTATAAAGTTCTCTTCAGCTGCATTGCGACATATTTCTACCACGCACACACGTATTTACTTGGGTAAAGTTTTGTTGTTTCGCTGGAGTCAGTGAAGATGCTGAGATAGTTTTGTTATGTATTCAATCTGTCAAAAGAAACGTGCCGCTATAGGACGAGGTTAAATTGTAAGTATTCTTTCTATCTTCGCTAACTAACATTACTACAAACTGCTTGTTTAAAAGAAGCTTTCGAAAGCGTGGGTTTTATGTATTAATACTTAAGCTCTTGAATCCGTGAGGTTTTTACTTATCCGTAATCGTATATTGTGGACACTTACCTAGCAAAACTCGACTGAATAACAGTGCTAGAGGTCTATTTAAGCCGTCTGCTCGAAAGCTAACTTCTGTATAGGGATTATGCGAGCGAGTGATAGCTTTGATATCACCAAGATCATCTTTGATGATACCAACTGCAACCAACTCTCGTCAAATACAAAAGTTTTCCATACAATTACTTAATTCATTATTTTGATCAATTTGTTTGTAGGACAGCTATATGCTAGAGTGGTCCAATATCAGTGGTTCTTAAGGGAGTATTGTAGAGTATAATTTCTAGAAAAATCGATTTTTTTTTTTTATATTTTCAAAGTTTAACTATATAAAAATATGTCTACGAGAGGATTACTAAAAATTTAAATTATTTTCTCAAACTGGTTCGGCTGGGTCTAATCAAACAAAAGACTTTACGTGAAACTTTAAATGCGTTTTTCTCAGACCAGACTTTTTTAATACGATACCCAAGTTTCTCGAGTTCTACTGACCGGGCTAGCCTCATCCCCAAATTTCAATTTTTACTATTGAAAAAATACGAGAAAGTAAAATAAATGGTCAAAAAAATTCATCGTTTTTTTTTAAACGGTCGTAGTTTTTTCAAAAAAAGTTTGGGCTTACTTATCACAAGTTCATACAATTGCGACGTCATTGCAGATTAAAACCTCTTTTTTTTTAATTCAGATGACTAGGAGGGTTGAAATCATGGGTATGCTACAAACTTCGTAGCGAACTTAATATACCCTGTTCGGTGTATAAATATGGGTGTAAACTAGAAGAGGTTTTAAAAGCTTAACTACTGGACAATTTTTGAAAAGCGTTACCACCTAACATATTTTTCGTGCAAATAAAATAAAGAAAACACTTAAGATGAGGTAAGTAATGCCATTTTTTGCAAAAACTTAATTTGTAGAGAATTTGAGAAGTATTTGAGGAATCTTTGCTGTATTTAAAAATATCCGATACAATAAAGTAGGGTTATGTATATTACAATAGAAAATACCTTCGCGTACGAGTTGAATAACTCACAAATTTTCAAAGCACATTTTACAACAAACCCCTACTACAACACATTCAAACAGTCTTCGCTCAAACCAACCGCACTGAAACAATACTTTAAACGTTTTGAGGACTCTCCACGTTTCCACAAATGATGGCGGCTAAAATATGGTTGGACAATGGTAAGAAAACACAAAGGCACAATATGCGAAGCCATTATGATGTTGGCACCCATTTTGTGCACCAAAGAAAAGCTACAAAAGCGCCAACACAAACATATTGATAAGGAGTTGCAAGTTTGACTATAAAAGGTGGATACTTGAAACAGAAAAGGCACAAAGCTACATACTAACAATGCAATAACAAAAACTACAATAGGAAACCCGACCAAAACAAACAGTTCGCTAGGAAACCATGCAACCAAACAAGCAAAACAGTCGGACCGGCGCAAGGAGCAAGTCAGCGCTAGACTAGAGCAAGAGTGGCGCCACAGTTGGCAAGATGGCTATAAGCGACACAAACATACAACTCAATACGAAAATACACACGTTGCACTCAACGAACCTGTAAAAA
Source organism: Bactrocera oleae (assembly GCF_042242935.1). NCBI lineage: Eukaryota > Metazoa > Arthropoda > Insecta > Diptera > Tephritidae > Bactrocera > Bactrocera oleae. The sequence continues at coordinate 19,860,015 of NC_091537.1, read as the reverse complement.
TCATAAATACTCGGTTATAAAGCCGGCGGCAGGGTGTTGCAAGTGCGGGGAGGGGATGCGCAGCAAGAACGAAAGCAAAACCAAGTGTCCTTTGGGACAATACACGAGAGCAACTGGAGCTTGGCAGCGAGCGGTTTGATGGCTGGCATGGCGTGGATTGGAGCTTAAGGTGTTGGAAGCTGCAAGGGGACACCCCCTTTTTGGGGAGTGTACGTCGCACTGAATCTGAGCTGGCGCAGACAACTTTTTTGCGCTTCTACTTCGGTCTGACACACATACATATGTACACAAACACATAAAGGTTATGGAGTGAGTTAAAGTTGAAGTGCGGTGTTGAGCACAAAATGGTGTGTGTGTTGGCAAAAGCCACAGTTGAAATCAGCAACAGCCAACAGCCAACAGCCAACAGCCAAGTTTCGTCTACTAACTCTACAGAAAAACACAGATAAACACATACATACATACATTCATACGGGTATATGTACAGCTATGAACATGTATACATACATATATCTAGATGGGCTTGCTGGAGTGTGAAGACGCGTTTAATGCTCGACAACTTGGACGCTGTTGTAATAAATGTTCTATAGTTCTTGATGTTGTTGCTCAACAAGGGAACGATGCTTGGAGCTGTAGATATTTATGCAGGGATGTGGTGTATTATGTATTATTATTTTTGTTGTCCCAGCTGCAAGCGGAAGCATCGGGATTTATGAGGTTGTATATTCGGTTTGCCAAAAAAAAAAAAAAAAACAATATTAAGAATAGCTTATGCTCCATGTGTGGGATGGCGAGAAATATTGAATCAAGAGTCTTGATGCACAAAAGAAAACGAATTGAGATATACAAAAATTCATACATACATACAGGTTGGTTGAAAAATTTATATTTTCACAAAGAAATAGCACTACTAGCTCCAAATTTTGTTTTCTTAAGTTGGTACATCTGTCGTAAGAACACATGCAAAGTCATTCTGTCAATTAATTCTTTGCTTACAAGCTATTTGAAGTTGACGTATCAGAGTATTTTTTTAATATGGAAAAAATTTAAGGGTTTAAGAAAGGTTTGAAAGAAACTGAAATTTATGAACAAGTGTTAGAAGTGTTAAAGAGTCCTCACTTACAAAACGTGATGACGCATGAATTTGGTTTGGTGGATTTCAACGTAGTCGTACTAGGTTTGAAGACGATCCACGCGAAGGACGACCAGAAACCGCAACCACACCAGAAATCATTGAGCAAGTTCAAAATATTGTTAGTTAAGATCCAAGTTTGACTAAGCGTGAAATTGCTAATGCTATAGGCATCTCAGACGGACGAGTAGAATATGAAGAATTGCATATGAAAATGCTCTATGGAAAGTTAGTGCCGCACACGTCAACAATCCAACAAAAACTGGATCAAAAACCAATTTCTTAACATAATTTGGAGCGTTTTAAGCAGAATAAAACCGATATCTTGCGTCGTTTCATAACTATGGACGAAACTTGGATCTACCAGCGACTGCTAACTCTTCAGAAACCTGAAACAACTCTCTTGTGGAAAAGGTTTTTCGTATAATGAATGGACTGCTGTAATACCGTAGACAGATATTTTGCAGAGCTTCCGGAAAGTCATTATAGGGATGTCATAAAATTATTGGAGAATCATTGAAATAAGTGTATTGAAGTTAAGAGAGATTATATTGAATAAAAATATTTATTTCGTACCAAAAACAGTATTTTTTCATTTCGAGCGCAGAAACTTATCAACCAACTTGTATAAATAGAAGTTTGTATACCTTTCAAACAATATTATAAATATTTTTTATTTATTGTATACCTACAGTACAAGCATAATTATAGGTATGAAAAAAAAACTACTTTACGATCTGATAGAATTTTCACGTATTTTAATACAAATTTTTATTATTGCGTTCAAAAAAGGCATCAATATAATGAAAAGGCTCAGCTGAGATTGCCTTCAATTCCCACAGAGAATTTTATTTTTTTCGATTTCGGCAAATTTTTGAAGCGTCATACGCTAGATTGTTTGACAGTTTCGAAGTGAAAATCATAAAATCATGTCTCGTCACCGATACCGATGCATTTTATGAATGTAGTGTCCTCAATTACGTTGCCAAATATCTTCTTTGTGATCTCTACTCGACGTCGTTTTTGCAAAAGATTCAGGTATTTTGGTATGAGCACGCTTCATACCCAAAATATTAACCAAAATGCATTGAAGCGAGGTTGAGATTCTCTGGTATCTTTTTAATGCCACGAACTGTTTAACTTTTTCGATGTTATCATAATTAACAGAGGCTGTTTTGCCTCTAATAATGACTGCTCGTGTCAACGGGTGCTAGAACTTGTAGTGATTGCGGAATTCACTCCATAAATACCTTTGTGACTTTCAGTATATACTACATATACGGCTGGTGGGCTAATGTCCGTATTCTCTGCTTCCAAAAAGTTATGGCAACCATCGGTTATCGCTCCACTCACGTTATTCCTCGGTCGATGTGATAAGTATATATTGAGATTCGACTCCTTTATATATTATGATCGTCTATATTTTGCCCTCATAGCTAAGTTAACCTTAATTTCCATATTCGCAAAATAGCGTCAATGACTATAATCAAATCTTCTCTTGTCAGTCTAATACACATAGTCGTATATCGAAACTTACACTAACCACGTGATAGAGTACATTAAAATATTTTCTATGCTACTGCCTGTTCAACTACTACTTTTGGTTCGTTGAACGAATATATTATTCAAATTTGAACCCATGGACGACGATACCCGATGCTCTATATTTTCGATACCAATTTTGAAGTATGATTTGTTTTTAGTTGTATAATACTTGTAGTCTAAGAACAGAAAAAATCAGTGAGAGCCATATACGGGTAATTCGTTGGATGCGGAAGCAACTTGAAGTGCAATTTTTGAGATTTTATCTAAGTTTTTATGGACTTTGAAAGGGTGAATTATTTTCCAACTTTTATATGTTAATAAACTTTGGAAATAATTAGTCCTGTATGGAATTCAGCAAGGTTAGATCAAATGAACTTTACAACCTGCATGGTATTGAGGTCGTTTAACTGTTTATTTCATACAATTCGGCTTTGCCTCGATCTTATGCAGAATATTTCTCTACAGTAACTTCTCGGTAGACACACCTTAATAAATTTGTGATAAGCTTAAAACGCTTCGTCGATCTATAAGAGTCTGGTAAACCATATCTAGTAGTGTTGGCGATCACAAAACACCAGCATTCACAGCTGCCCAAGTGAAATCCGGTAAGGTTTCCTAGTACCCTACCTAACCTAACTAAACTTAGGGGTTTTCTCTTTGGAGTTAATCATCATCCATGTTTCTGTATCATATATCAGTATGAAAATTATGCAAGCTTTCAATTTTTGCCCTTTTGGAGAAGCATATCTCTTCAACTAGCCTAACCTAACTATATTCAAGCATTTTTTCGACCTTCACCACAAGTGTAAGCTTGCTGCAATTCGCCGGTTCATATTTTACGAACGAAATATTTAAATAAAATGAATCGAAATCTAAATACAAGTATATATATTTATAATATATACTTTACAATATTTAAATTGAAAGTGGGCTGATTTGTGTTCTAATGCGCTCTTAGATATAGATTATTTTGACACAATTGCGTTTTATAAAAAATAAAATTTCAAATTTATTAGCACGTCAGCTGTCCACAGGGCACTCAATGGCCTTAAGCGAAAATTTTCAGTCGCGGCGCTTGAACCCATCTATGGAATGCAGTAGTTGGTTGGCCGATGGGACTTTCCGCCTAAGCCTTGATTAACATACGCTCCTTTGCTTTTGTATTTGTTGCTACTTTTTTCTTGTTTTTTTTCCTTTTGCTCTTATTTTTGTTTCAGTTCACAACTGTTGGCTTTGTTGAGCAGCTAGTTGCTCATAGGTATTGTTGCCATAGTTGGTATGCTAGGCTTCCGCGCTCCGCAACACGTTGCCGCGCTCCGTCAACGTGCGATAAGCAAATGTACGTTTTCACTTTCTTATCGTTCCAATTATTTGAATTCGCCTCGTAATTTGTCATAAATTCGCAAATTTATTTGTTCATGTCATCAGTGCAACCAGTTTGCAATTTTGCTTTTCTTCACGCGGCCACCATTCACCATCCACCGTTCACCGTTTACTGTGTTTACCAACAGTACAACAGTTACGTGAGCTCGCTGCTTGTTGTTGCCACTGCCTATGTTGATTTGCCATTGTGTATGTTGTTTTTGCTGTTGCTGCTGCTGCTGCTGCTGCTTGCGGTCTTTCAATTATGCTTATCAACCGCTTGAGCAGCTCATAAAGTATCTGAGTTATTAACGACTAATTTATTTGGTTCACGATAGCGAATTCGCAACTTATCAACCCGTGGGGATTTTATCCCCCTACTTTGTTATTTCTTCTCATTCTTGCTTGTTGTTGTTGTCCCTGCTACTGCTTTGTTTAATTTAATGCGGCAAAATCAGAGCAACTTGCTGTTGTTAGCTATTATAATCGCTGAATTAGCTGAAAAACAAATGGGTCCAGAGTGGTTTCATGCATAATTCCACGAATACCTTAACTCACGAATTGCGAAATATTTTGAAAAAGTTTGGGAGCTCGTATATGAGAGTAGCGGTTTCATGAATTATACTAGAGGAGTTATGAAATCCCTCCTCAAAACCTTTCATCAAAACACATATATTTTTGATTAAGTTGCAAGATTGAAAATTCTAGAATCGCAAATTATGATTTTCATAAAACTAATCTTACTTGGGATGATTTTAAGAATAAGAAAGAAACTTTTGTTGAATATCTGATTCCTTTTTTGTGAAAATTTTATAGAAATTCTATTCGAAACCAAATCGAAAATTATAGAAATAGCTTTTTACCTGATAACACCACTCTTCTATGGGATCTGAGCATCTGAAAAAGCAGAAAAAAATGCTCGAATGCATAATAAGTTCCAGAATGATCTAATTTTTTTATGTTAAATTGAAAAAGATATTAATAATTCGATGATGACTTATGAAGAGGTGCTCTTGAAGAAATTAATATGAACAAAGATCTGATGGCTGATTAGAATATCTTAAACCCCGAAACATAAGTCTTTACAGATAATATACATCAGACGATACATATGATTATTGGGAAAGATCTATAATTAGTAATATTCATATCACGTGTTTTTTGTAGGTATATTAATTTATTTCAAATAAAATACTTAAATAGGCTTTCTTCGTTCAAAAACTTAACTTTTGTTTCGAACTTTGCGTATATGGTCAGGGACATGTTTTTATGAAGAAATTCCTGCCGCTCCATAGGCGACCTTATATCGGCAGTAGCGGTCGGCGTTAGGTAGTTTATCAGCTTATACTATTGACTTGATGCACCCCACAAAAGTAGTCTAATGGAATCAAATATTGTATCTAGCTGGCCGAGGGTTATAAGAATAAACTCACATGATCGTAAAAATGCAGAGAAAACTTTAAGAACTCGTGGAAAATGCCCATCGGCCCTTTGAAGTAACAGTAAGACCATCAAGAGGCATCGAAATTCTGAAGTATCAAATATCACCAGCTTTATAAGGGTCGTAGAGCACTTGATATCCTTTTGACATTGTAAAGGACATTGTTATTGTTGCAGCCACATAAAATATTTCCATAACGGATGGTTTTGATCCAATAGTCTACGAAATGGAAGACATAGCATGCAGAAATACCTACTAGCCTATGTAGGGTGCAGTAGTTCTTTAAAAAATTCGCCCCTTATAAGTTTCGTTATCACTTATGTTAAATAGTTACTAGACTCTGAGGGGTGCAGAGGACTATGTTCGAAGATTCGTGTATAGAAGGTGAAACGATATATCACAATAACTCCACAAAGCCTTAATGCTTTCAGTTATGTGATATTTGAAATTGGAGTTATGAAATTGTTAGCTTTGGAGAAGAAGAAACTGCTGGAGAGCCTTTCATCATATTTATTAAGACCGTAAGCTTAGCTTAAAAGTTTAAAGCGTTCACGGAACTATTGAAAATATTTTGAGAGTATTTTCTTCACAGCAGAAATATTCGTATAGTCAGATTTATAAAACTATATTTTTGATTGAAGAGAAATTGGGATCACCAGCAAGACCTATGTAGCGGTAGTGTGCACCTTTTAAGACCATATCACATTGGGTTCATTAAAAGATGTCCAAATGAATATAAAAGTTATAAAATGGTGAATTACATATAATAATTGGTAAGTCTTAAGTCACTTCTGAACGTGTGATGTATGTTATGCGAAGTTTTTCGTAGTAGAATCGTAGCCTAGTAGTTTTATAACTTTAAATTTACATAAGGTCTAATATTAATAATTCGATTATTTTTGCATTAAATTAAACGTTTCATTTAGAATAGTTAGCCTGGTTTGATTAAGCTCACTTATACCAAATACAGTTTTTTATAATAACTAGTTGCCATTTGAAGGTAATTTCATAATGTCATTCACTTTAGCAAAAAACTAGGACACAAGCTTCTCTTGAAGTGTAGTTTTCACCAGCAAAATTATTCGCCATACACAAGAACGTTTAATAATCACTTTGTGGCTGATCCGAACTATAATATAAAGGCACATGAACCATTTTACACAGCTCTCGGAGCTTCTGGCGCGTCACTATTTCAGTGTGTAGCCTGACGTTGTTCTAATGCAACACTAATCCACTCGTATTGGATAAAGTTGGACGCTTTTAAACGATTGTTTCCTTGAGACGGTCCAATTGTTGACAGTATTGGTCCTTATAGCAGATAATTATTTGGCAATCCCACCAAACACATTGCAAAATCATCCTGGCTTGACCACCGTTACCGTAGGTACACAGCGATTCGGCGACACGACCATTTGCGTTTGACGTTGTCGTAAGTGACCCACTTTTCATCAACATTAGCCATCTGCTTAAGAAATCAACCGATTTTGTTGCGATTCAGCAGCAAATAGAAGATGGGTTCTCTTATGCTAACTCGAATTGCACCCAACAGCTTCTTTATGCGCCCTTATTTAAATAGTTCCAAACGGTTTCCGAGGGAATCGAAACAGTGCTTACATGAAAATCGACGACATCAGAATTACCGGAACAAATTCGACAAAACTCAAATTGCACGTGATTGGCTTTGAAGTATCAACACATTTATGGCCTACTATGCACATTTTCAGCCAACTGACTTACGTTTTCGACTTTCTCGAAGAAATACTGTAAAACATAGCGTAGTTGCTCTTTGCTGCTCTCCATGTTTGACACGTGCTCAAACAATACTGAATCAAGCAATTACAAAATTGACTTAGAAGTGTTTTTAGTATGAAATCTTATATTTCTTATCACATGTAGCGTAACCCGATCGCACTTATTACTATAGCCATCTATTGGAAAAATAACGGATTTCTTTTTACTAGACCGTTTATATAATTTTTATAACTTTATATACCATATGAGTATGTATGTAAAAAGTGTGCATAATAATCAGATCTCAAGGCATGCATATACTAATAGCCTTGTCGCAAATACTGTTATATTGCAACCAATACGAACAGTTTTATATATGTACAACAACAAAAATAGAGCAGGCATTAAACTGAATTTATATTGCTTGCAACACATTTGAGAAAGTCTTAACACTTTGCATTTGTAAAGCAAAATATTTATACACAAGTTAAGTACCATTGCTTTCCGAGCAATCACGCCTCTACTTTATGTGTGTAAAGTTAGCATAAACACAAAAACAACAACAGTCATAAAACCAAAGACATTTAGTTGCTTATGTGCTTTGTTGCAAGTCGTGGAATTGCTGGCGGTGCACTTACTAGAGCATTACTAGCGCCGCGACAGCACTTCCGCCACACACACACACACACATGCATGTAAACGCTCCAATTCATGTATGCTACATATAAATATGTGACTATGCATTGGCGGTGAACAAACAAGCTCATAATTCGCACGATAAACATGATTAATGCAAATACTTACAGGTTGCCACAATATTTAGCCATTCCGGCGAATGTATGTGTGTGTGTCGGTGGTACGGTACTTTTGTCTGCATGGAAGAGACGTGTAAGGAGTGTGTTGCAAGTGCAATTTCCACACTTCATCTACATCTGCGCCGGCGATAAGAGACACTTAGGCGCTTTGTGTGTTTTCACTCAATTTACAATTAAAAGCTGAGCCAAGAATGCCTCAAATGAAATGAGTTGTAATATTTGTTATCTTTGCTAAGCGCAAAGTGTTGACAATTTTACTATCACTGCATTTGTGTGTGTGTGAAACGTGAAATTTTAATGTATGCATTAATATCAAAGGAAATGTAAATTCATGTTTGTTTATGAAAATATTTTTTTTTTGAAATTTTTGATTTATTGTTGCTGTAAAATAATGTGAAGCCTGGAAGTTGGACCAGAATTCAGTGTCAGTTTCCATTTGCGTTGGTAGTTGTATCGAGCCTTGTTGCACAAATTTTTTGCTAAAACGCAACTGATTTAACATTAACTTAAATAATTTATCATGGTTTCAGCAACACGTTGAGGCTATATATCACACCCTGAAGGACTAATTGTATAGTTTAAAAATTTAATGGAAAACAAGAAAAAAGGTTATCAAAGCTTTAATACCCTGCACAGTTGCATTTGTTATAACGTAAAAGGGAATATTAATTTCTTTACATTGATTTTGATCGGCTAGTCAAATCTAAAAATTTCTTTCGGATATTGTATCGTTGCCTTGTATAATAATTCATGCCAAATTTCGTGAAAACATCTCGCCAAATAAAAAAGTTTTTCATACCAGAAATGGTTTATATGGCAGTTAGAGTATATGCCAGAGCTGTCCGATCTGAACAATTTTCTCGGAGATTTCAAAAATGCCAAATTTTATGAAGATATCTTATCAAATAAACAATTTTTTTTATATGCTACAGTTATGCGGTATCGACGATTCCAACAAAATGAGCAGCTTCTTGGATATCTCAAAAACTGAGTGAGTAGTTCGTGTATATACAGACGGATAGACACACAGACATGTCTAAATCGACTGAGATCGTCACGGTGTTCATTTATATATATACTTTATAGGGTCTCTGATGTCTCCTTTTGGGTGTTACTAACATCGTGGCAAACTTAATATACCCTCTTCAGGGTGTAAAAAAAGGGAAGAATCATTCGCCATAGATAGGAACAGAGAGGTATTACTTGGTTACAGTTTCGGACTATAAGTTGGATGCATATGAACTAACTCAGCTCTCAGAGCTTCCGGTGAGTCACTACCGATGTGTGTAACTGTTTTATAGCAATTTATTGTTAACTATGTTAGCCCAAATTAGTCCACAAGATTGACAACATTGTCTACAGTTTCAAAGGGAAAAGCACCAACTCTTATATAAGTCATGATGCTGATGATACGAAGTGAATACAAAGATTCTGACATTTATGTAGTTCGACTTGATAGTTAGGCCAGTAACAGATCTACGCCAAAAATGTACAATCGAACGTCAAGGTCAACATATGTATCCCATAGCAAAGACTGTCTGTTAGATATCTCAGCCATCAGAGTTGATAAGACGCTGTGAGAAAACACGAGGTAACTGTTTCTAAAGCGTTAATGAGTTATGATGTTATCCATTACTCCTTGAACAACATGAGAACGACAGATTGGATTCGTGCACAGCGTTGTGGGAAGACCTTCATTAGTTCGGACTGTAAATTACTACTCAAGTAAAATTTCTGGAAGAATACACCCCACTTGTATACCTGGTTTTGGCTTTGTCCCTTCAACAGTTCCACGTTTTATGCAGATAAGATAAGAGTTAAAATAATTTTTACTTTTAAAGGTAGGTCATAAACTTGCAACTCGATAAGTGGTATTTTTTGTATGACGAAAGTTAACGTAGGTCACTTATAAAAATGTAACAACTTGTGGGTGTTTTCTCGTACTTGTGAAACGCCAATTTAAAATGAATGGTCAGCTTATTGGGTTGTATGTTTTAATACTTAAAAGAAAGAAATTATTCTCTCTCTCTCTCACACTCACTCTCTCTCTCTCTCTATTAATTGTTCTCCAAGCTTTTGCCCTATATTTGCTGAAACACTTGATATTATTCGACAAATGATTAGAGGTACACGCTAACTCCAAACGGTTAATAAACTTATATGACAAACTTTTCCATGGCAGAGGTGTGCTTTTAAGTAAGAATTCAACTCCATGTAAATATGGGAAGAACTGTTCTGAAAAGCTTAGTATGTAGGTATGGTTACTAGCTGAAATAATTTGATGTTATTCGGAAACTATGTCGGAGCGAATCCAAGTTGTCATATTGATACACACTTTTAACCACCCTTTATTGCTAATGCCTCATTTTTGACTAATCAATCCTTGGAGAATATCTTACAAATTATTTTCAATATTATCACAGTCGAAATGTTTTTTAATTGCTCTTTTTTGAATGTATTATTTACCTACCAAATGTAGACTCCGATACGGCAGCTTCAAAAAAAATATAATATATACGGAAAAATCGGGGAGATTTGAGTATATTTTAATGTTTAGACCAAAGCTGATATTTTCTGTAACCCGCTAAGGTTTTCGAAAAGAACAAGGCCCAAATTTTCAGTAACTACAGCAAAGACGCGTCGCCCAAATGTATATATTATATGTACCTATAAGTATTTATGTCAGTAAATCGGTGGGCGTAAAGAATATTTCCAGTCGTATGATATTTTCATTACAAGCGGATATCCATTAAGGTTAGATTTTTATTTTGAGCTTCAGCATTTGCAAAGGCATCCGGTGTGCCGCGAATTTTATGCATTCAATAAACCATAGGCGCTGCACAATGCAACACACACACACACGTATGTACAAACATACAATCGCTGTGTGCAGCTTCCGCGTGGCATGGCAGTATAGGGTGTAATATAGGGTAGCAAAATTGATATCGGGCGCTAACAATGCGCTAAGGCGACATACACATACACACTTATACAACGGCATGTATACAGTGAGGCTTAAAAGCCCTTTGCGCCGAGTAGCCAATGCGATTTACATGGCTTTTTCGCTAGCGCGGGTGTAAGTGTGTGTTTGTGTATGCGTGAGACAATGGGATTTCGCCATTTCTACACATTTTTCATTGTACATTGCATGCTTGTATGGCGATTTTCCAATACCGCGCAGCATTATCGCAGTGTTGTTGCAACTTTAATGGCAACATGCAGCACCTTTTTGTTATTGCAATGGCGCTTAGCTTGTTTTTGTGCCATTATTCGTTGTATTCGCTGGCTTTGGCAGCGTTAGTCGCCTGCCCAGCGGTGGCCAAAGGCATATGAATATTTTAATGCATTCGCATATTTTTTACAACACCAACAACAGCGCTTAGCGACGCGCAGTGAATACATGCATACAAACACATTTACATATAAACATGTAAATATTTGATATACAAAACTGTGTATATGTATGTGTACCAACTGCCGCTCTTTTTCCGCTTCCCACTTAACCCCACGCCCGCACCGCAAAAAGCCAGCAAAGAGGCAGGAAAAGCGACCACCAAAGCGCGCTTAAAAGCTAGAAATTCTCAACAAGCGCCATGGCACTTTTATCAAGCATACTCAGCTACACAGACACACACATACATGCAAACGCGTTTATAAATATTTGACTGTCAACAATGCATTGACATACTTCGGAGCGCCTCTCCAATCACCTCACGCCCACATTTATTCATGTTCAATATAAAAGCATTGAACTCTGACTGAATCCCATATTCCTGTGGCGCTTACAAGTCAATCCGTACCGCCGCTCCCAACTGCTGTATTGAGCCTCTGGATATCCGATTGCAGTTAACCTACTTGTATAAATGGGCAGGCGCGTAGTCTGCTGACTTTTGCCCATATCTGCTAGCTAAGAAAGCCGATTGGCAGCTTACATACATTTTTACTTGCTATTAGGACGAATAATGGACGTGCAAAAAATGTCTACATACATAATTCAGTGCTCGCAGATAACTACAATTGGGTTGCATGTGTGATTCCTGAACAAGCTTTTGGTAAAATTTTGCATTATTGAGCGGCAAAAATAAGGCAATTGGAATTTTAAAATTTAATCAGAAAATTTCTAACTTTGTCTAGTTGACAAATCAAGGTCATCCGAAAATTTTGAGGTTACATCTGGTAATACAATATATTTACAAAGATGCCATACGGTGGCTCTACAATTAAAAACCATACAGTAAAATTAACAAACTTTTATTCAGGGGTGGTACTGGTCCTATCCCAATGCAATGCCTTTCAATATTGCTTTCAAAATGACAATGCTATACGTGGTCATTATCTCCTTTCGCATAAGTCTATAACACATTCTTAACTGATTTCACTTCGAAATTGAAGTTTACTTGCACAAATATAGTAATCAACTGACCCACTTTATATTTTTCGAGTAATTCTGAGATAGTCATAAATTTTATGATGTGGACTTACCGCTTTTCCTAGTTAATCTTTTTTAATCGAACTTAAAACTTTTTAATGAACTGTGATCCTTACTTTAATTTTTTTATCAAACCAAATTAATATTGATTATATAATAACTTAGTCAATAGGGAAAGCGAGTTCAAAGGTCTTCTGTTCTCAATTATGTAGAATAACTTTCCTGACGACTGCGATTTTCCATGAATTACCGTACAAATGACAGCTGGATTAACTTAACAGAAATAAACCTGGATTTATATTCGGTTGTCAACTCGGCAGCATTCCTTAAAATTATTCGGGCATTGTTAGTTTAGAAATCACTGCAGAATCGCTTTCGGTAACAATGTAATAATACTTCATTAAAGCATGAAAACTACGCTCTACCAAATTCATTAAGGAACAGCTATTTGAAAGTTGGCGCAGAATATTCTACGACCAATTTATGGAGTTTTTCTCTTAAAACATAGTAATCGTAAATGAAGGAGCGTTGAAGTCTACGACCTTTGTGATTCCATTTGAATAAGTCACTAAGAAACAACGACTATGCCATAACCGTTATATGTAGGCTCCTGTATAAGGAGAAAGTGATTATACTCGTATTCTATATTATGTCAGGCCACTGTCTACTTGGGAAACTCAGTAACAAAAGTTCGAAATAGTGGACTGCACTAATACATCTTTACTTAAAAAGTTCTTGGCGACTACTTAACTTAGTCTTCATGTGAGGAACCCTACAAAGACAGTTCGATTTAAAGGTATGGTTGGTCAAAAATTCTTTTATCAGTGCGAATGCCTGCCAGTCTCTACTGCGAAAACGCAAGTCAGGCGGCTGGAAATATAAATCATGTTTGGTCTTTGGTCCTGATACTGTAGCCGCCGATCACGCGCTGTTTCGGTTTTGTTCATTCCATTGCGATAATTTTTATGTCAAAGATAATCAATTATAAAAAACATCGATAGAGAGTTCACGTAAAAGACACGTATGAGTCGAATTTCTTCGAAACGCTACTGAATCGCAATAAAATACATCCATTAATGAAGCGCATGGTTACTGGCGATGAAAACTGGGTAACTTACGACATCGTTAAGCGAAAATGGTCATGAACGAATCGCTGTAAGACGGCGAAAACGGCTGACCAGTAAGGGAAGTTTTTCTATTGATTTGGTGGGATTGGCAGGAAATCATCTACCACGAGCTGCTTCCCTAAGGCCACCATCTTAATTCGGAGAATAGAAGAGAAATTGTATTCCAACAAAACAACGCCAGGCCATACACATCGACAGTGACGCGCCAGGGAACTTGGTTGAGAGGCTCGTATACATCCACCTTATAGTCCGGACCGGTCACCAAGTGCTACCTATTCCTGGCTATGAGGAATAATTTTGCTGGTGAAAAAGTCTCTCAAGAGAAGCTTGTGAAAATCGGCTATTATAGTTTTTGATGAAAAAGGAGCGAGGGTTTCTAAGAGAGCGGCATTATGAAATTACCTTCAAAATGCCAACTAGTTGTCGAACAAAACGGTACATAATTTAGCTAAATCGGATCGTTCTAACTATTTTAAAATGAAACCTTTAATTTAATAAAAAAATTAGTTATTTATTTTTATTATAACTTCTATTAGTGGTTTATAAGATCGAACTTGGCATTAATTCGAACCCAAAAATAAATATATTCACATACACAACGCCCCAGTCTAATTTCACGAAAATATAATATATTTGACTTCCTCTATTATTAAAGCTCTGTTGGTATATATGTACATAGTTCAACTGTTTTAGATGTGTATTAAACTGGTGCTATCTAACAACACCTATAACCAGAAATTTAAAAGATTAATACTAGACTAAGATATCAAACCAATTCGACATTCGTCTTCATTAGACTTAAGACATCCAATTTTAACAACGACAAGTTTTGTTATTACTTCTCGTAATACGAGAATCTCCATCCTATATGATTTTATACCGCATATATTGGTCAATAGGAGGGCTATTTTAGTGAAATTAGGTGTTTATAGTTTCTCGAATCTTCTGCAAGTTCTTGCTTAAACTTGGTAAAATCAATGTATGGATTATCCTAGCTGCTGAAATTCTCAAAAGGATTATTTCTGTCTTTTCAATTTATTTATATCATATATTTCGTTTAGTGGGATAAATATATTGATGGAATTGAATGTAAGTAGATATTTTCCTGGCAATACTTTAGTTTGCTTAAATCAATTTCAGGTTGTATACATATACATATTTTAAAATATTTTCTATATTATGCAAGATATCAAAACAATTATTATATAATGCCATCGATATACCCGGTACAAAGTGATGAATTGAAGTGATTCAACGCCGAAGTAATTGCACTCATAATTCGCTTAATGAACTTTTTCAGAAAATGTTAACTTTAATTACTCTCCGGTAAATTCGTCGAACGTGTAAAACAAATATTTACTTTCTTTTGTCACAACAAACAGTTAAAACAAAGAACCTGCAGCTTCTGGCGTGAACTTAAATATTTCCGCGAACTTTAGCACTCCCTCAAAAATGAACATAAATATATGGTTATATACACATGTATAAAAATATACAAGTATTTAAATACATATACAAATATAATTACATACATGTATATGTACCCGGGCTTATGCAGGTGTCACAACCAGTGCACTGTTGTTGCTAAATTCGGGTGCGAGAGGGGGCTTATATGAAAGATTGCGTCCGGCATTTAACGCACGTTTTGTTGAAATTTTAACAACAGCAATAACAACAAAAAAAGTCAACAGTTAAGTTGGCAATTAAGAGTACAACAACGCAATGTATAATATTGGACATACATATATATTATATAAGAAAACTCAAAAACTGAAAACAACAACACCAAGAAAAAACGTTAACTTCGTTCGCAAAGAAGCTATAATACCCTACACAGGGAAAAATATCTTTATTATGAGTTTGATGGGTCAGTTTGCAATAGTGTTCCGATCTGAACAATGTGTTCGGAAATTATAGGCATGCCTTGGATAATAATCTTCGCTAAATTTCATGAAGATACCACGTTAAATGAAAAAGTGTGCCATACAAGATCTGGATTTTGATCGTTGAATTTGTATGGCAGCTATGTCCTATAATAGTTCGATATCGGCGATATTCCAACAAATGAGCAGCTTCTTGGTGAGTAAAGAACGTGTGCAAAATTTCAGATCGATATCTCAAAAATTGAGAGACTAGTTCGCGTATATACAGATGGATAGAAGGACATGTCTGAATCGACTCAACTCGTCACGCTGGTCCCTTATGCATACATTTTATGGGGTCTCCAACGTTTACGTCTGGGTATTACAAACTTGGTGACAAACTTAATATAACCTGTGCTGGGTATAAAAACCACTAGTAATTACAACAACAACCAACTGACCATGCGAATTCACCAGCGCCGCTGGCGACGGCGACACGCTTACAAAATCGCGATTACACTCTCTTCTCATTTCGCTGACACGCTTTAGTTGGTTTTGCATTTTGTGTTATTGTTTTTTTTTTGCTGTTTTTATTATTACTTGCTTTTGTTGTTATAAAATGCATACGAACTCATCACGTAGGTGTAAAATAACAATTAGGCGACCGTAAAATTTTCTTAACAACTTTTAAAAATTGCTCATTTCAGTGTTTAGTGCCCTCCGGGGTAAATACACGGACCGCAACTGAAAAATAACAACAGCAATATGCCATTATTGACAAAAGAACTGTCATAAAATGACAATTGAATATAGTATAGCCAGCAGCTGTCAAGCGGACATGTAAACATTAGCATTACAACAATAACAACAACTAAGAGAATTGCAAATAAATTTGTCTCCTATAATGCACAAATATTTTCTAGATTATTTCGTTACCTTTCAGGTAGCAATTGGATCATAAGAGCCCAGGCCTTCATTACAGAAAAGTAATTAGCATTTCCAGATATGTAGAAAAACCCATAAATCCACGGATATAAGTCTAATATATTATTTTCTACGTATCTCCGGGTAATAACAATGCAAAAATAATGATTCTCATCTCTAGATTTGAGCAGTAAGGGAGTTTTTGGAACAATGCTCAATTTCAAATGGATATATATATTGTATATGGGCTGAAGCCTGCGTAACACAATCGAGTTTATGTGTTTTAAATGATAATTTAGGCAAGCCCACTATCGGTTTACATAGTTCGGAATTGAAGCTCCTGCGCTGAGTTTCGTACCCTAAATTAGAAAAGGAATCAAATTTCTTTCAGGCATTAAGATGTTACAAATACCTATGCTGAAAATATTAGCAAGTAAAAGATTCTTTCATCAAACCCTACCCGGATTCTTACTTCTACTTCCGGAAAAAAAAAACTAAAAAGGTACCCAAAGATCAGATTTTTCATCATGGGCAGAGAGTGTCTAAATTCAAAATAAGCTTCTTGATTTTTATAACAAAATCTGCGATACTGCCCAATCGACAGTTCTTGAGCAGATATACTCGTAAGTCTGGGTACATTTTGGTTACGTAGATACTTATGTCAGAACAGTCGCGACTTCCTTTTTTATCCACGCTTCAAACGGATCTCTATCCTTTAGCAAATATGCCTTGGGAACTGCTAGAACTGGTAAAAAGCCCGTACAAAGCAAGGATAATATGATTTTCATAAAGCAGGCTTTTTAGTGAGTTTAGGTAAAAACAAAAAACTTAGTAAGCTGCCGTTAAATTTTCGAGTGAAGAGACTTTAGGTATATATATATATAAAGTTACCTACCAACTCATTAAATCTTCATCCTTAAATCGTTAAAATTTTTAATGGCAAGTTAGTAGCCCATATGAAAGTCCTAGTTTGCTATTCTAATATCTTTTTGAAAACAAATGAACAGAAAGCTAATCTTTTTACTTGAAAATTTGTCAAACTGGACGGAATTTTTGCACGAATTCTTCCAATAAGCCCTCTGAAAAATAAATTTCTTTTACGGCAACCATTTATTTACCAGGCCAATTTACTGAATTTTGACTTCCGAAGCATGTGAATGACCTTATCATCAAGTCAAGAACATATCAAACGAAATGTGGTCTGGTTTTTTCTATTTATGAGGTTAAGTACGAATATTTTCATTTGAAAAGATGTTTTCAATCCCAAGTGATCTCTGATCAGTCTTGAAAAACCTAACAGTGGAATAAATTTCTAAATGACCTTTGTTACAGCTTTTGAGAGCTAATAGCTCCCTCTTGAGTATAATCTTCAAAATTATTGAACAGTTTTTGAATATTTCAAACATTTTTTTAATATTGAATAATTCTGCTTTGAATTCTATTAAAAACGGCCCTGCCTCCTCCACGACTTTAAAGCGGCTGTGATCAAACCGAGAATTCGGAGCCGAATATTACAATTATGACGAAGAATAACTCATTACCAACAGAAATACACTTTTCTAATTGAGCCCAATAATAAAGCACAAAATTAGTCACATTTATTGTATACGCTGAATTTATATATTTCATCTTTACCGATCTCGGTGCTTTGGTTTTAACCAGTCATCCTTTAACGTCCAGCGCACGGAGAAGCGGAAGACCACGGAACGGAACGGAGATGGCTTAATTGAAATGCTGCAAAACACACAAGAGACGAGACAAGATGACTGCAACTGATATTGTAAATTAACCAGGATTAGCAACACAAATTGACTTGTAGCCGCGGAGCCGCGATCAACAACAACATTAAGTATACAACAAACCAAAAAAAGGAAGAATATTAAAGTCAGTGACTTGCTTGCATTGGTCGAACGAACAAACGATAACCGCCCAGGCCAACTTAATCGCCATCTACAGCACCACCTCTCCACCGCCACCGTCATCGTCTGCAACGCCGACGCCAATACGAAGTGACGGCGTTAAATGTCGATCAACACAAGTGAGACAGTGAGTAGGCGCGCACGCGCTCAAAATATACAACAACAAACAGACAAAAAACATGAAGCGATATGAATCAAAATGCACTAAAGTAAAGGTAATTTCGAAGACTTATGACGTACGTACATAGATATATCTCGAAAGCGAAGGAGGGCGGAACTGTTCGGTTTGCTGAAGATCTAGATTCCGCTTAAGTAGTTGGAAGAGAAAGGTGTTGGCGTACATTTAAGTGTTAGCGGTGAAGGTGGTATTGCCCTTCGGCGATTCGTTGGTCATGACGATACCGAGCCTGATAGCGCACGTAGAAGAAGCGCTGAGTCATAAGCGCCGTCACTTCGCCACTTTATTTTTCGTTCACTTGTCCAAAATACTCGTACAAGGCGCTTATCGCGGGTGCTAATCTCCCCGAAACCGCAACAATATGCACTGATCGCCCGTCAAGTCCACTCAAACCAACGCAAGTTAAGTCAAGTCAAGTCAAGTTGAGTTGAGTTGTGTTGAGCGTTACAGTCTAACAGTCAGTCCGACAAAACTCGGTTGAATGGCATTTACTTTGATGTTTAATGACTGGCAAATGATGGGGCGTGTGACTGACGTGCGGGCCAGGTGAGCTGTTGTTGCGCTTAGCAAATGCGGTAGCTGGCGGCCACAGCGTGACGCAAACACTTTCAATGCAGAAACAACTAAAGACATAAGCTGCATTTGGCGGAGTTGGCTTTCAAATCTCGATTTGTCGTATACATATACAATTGATGGGCGTTTTCCATTGGACAGCAAAAAATCATGTTGGCACGTCACCCACATATTAAGAAAGTATAATTTAGGAGTAACATAATATAAGCTAATACTTGAATTAATGGAAAGTCACTATATAAAGGTTAAATGACGAAGATCGTAGAATTTCTACGGGAAAGCAGATCTGGTTGGTTGAGTGACGAAGAAACAGCAATGATATTGCCATAGTATGGAACAAGTTGCAGGTAGACATGTTGAACCATATTCGTATTAAGTAAAGTTCATGAATTTAAGAAATTAAAATAATTATTATTTATTTTAAATTCATGTAGCTTCGTGAAAAGATTTGACAACCTTAAAAAAGCTTAAACTTTTTTAATATTACTGGGTTTGACGGGAGACGATGATACTACAACATTCGTCATCTGATTCACAAAAAACTCAAAGCAATGAAAATTTTATTCAAAATGAATATTTCATTCCAAAATGAATATAATATTATTGTATCGTAAAAGTAACAGTAGTTGTTGTTATTGTTTGAACAGAAAAGATATTAAAATAAAACCGCAAACCAAATGATCAAGAGATCCGTAATAATCGATGAATGATAATGAAGATTTATCTTTTGGATAGTCATATTGGTTAATAATTAATAATTTTTGAGGTAAATAGATAAATAGAGCCAGTAATCCTCAATACAAAGAATATAATGAAATAATTTGTCATGATAAATATAAAATAAACACAGCAGTAATACCTATAAGGATGGGTCTAAAGATGAATCAACAGCATAGCGTGGGTATGGACTTCAATTAAAATCGACTATGACTATAACATCAGCAATATTTAAGCTAAAGAATGATAAACTTTCTCGAATCTAGAATATGTGTGAGTACAGATATACAAGTATGTATGTATCTGCTAGTTGTGTCGAAATTAATGAAACAATATTAGATTGAAGCCAGTTTTAGACTGCCTTTTACTTGTACCAGGCAGGCTGAATCGATTGGTATCGTTGCTATGAGCCGAAGTAGAAAACTAACCTACAAAAAGACCACATGTCACAGAGAAAATATAAAAATCTAAAAAATGGTTTTGAATTTTTACCGTGCCACAAATCAATGAAAACCGCAGTAACTATTTTTTATTCGCAAACCACGAAGAATTGGCGCTGGAAAGAAATCACAAAGTCTGAGGTCTGCTTCGAAGCAAAGATTATTCGAACTACAAAAATGGTTATAAGTTAAAAGTTGAAGGAACAATATAATTGATGTTATCAATGATACCTTTGCTGCATTGTAAATTTCAGTGAGAGAATGCCGGATTAAAAACGTGTAAGTATACCGAAAAGAATTGTCTGAACATCACGCCATGTTAATGCATTGTATAAAGGTACAATTTGA
Source organism: Bactrocera oleae (assembly GCF_042242935.1). Taxonomy (NCBI): domain Eukaryota; kingdom Metazoa; phylum Arthropoda; class Insecta; order Diptera; family Tephritidae; genus Bactrocera; species Bactrocera oleae. The sequence goes on along the minus strand of NC_091537.1, from coordinate 19,839,472 downwards.
ATTAAAAAATTATGTTACCTCTCAGCATAATATAAAGGAATTTAATATACCATTTGATCAAATTTAATTTATTTAAAAAAAATAACATATTCATGTATTTGAATACAAATCTTTATAGGCTCCTTTTGGGCTAATATAAGCATCCTAACGCCATCCATGTTTCCATATGTTGCACTTGTTATAAGCCTCGCCTCTTTATGGTAATAAAGCACTGTGCTTATTTTAATGGCTTCAATGGGCACATGGCGCGTTTTCCGAAGCAGATTTTGCAGTTACGAGAACAGAAAAAGGTCACAGGGAGCCAAATCTGGCGAATAGGATGCTTAAACGATGACTATTGTTTCGTGTGTGGTCAAACAGTCATCAATTTCATGAATTTTCTACCCAAATAATCCGGTCTTTTACAACGAATGTCTTAAAACGGCAAAGTAGTATTGCTTATTTTCAGTCTGACCCTGTGGAAGGAATTCATAGTGAACCACAACCACGCTAATAAAAAAAAAACGCATAACTTAAATTTTTGACAGACTTTGAAGTCTTTTTTTGGGTTTCGGCTCATTTTTGTATAGCCATTCGCTAGATTATTGAAAAGTTTCGACGTTATATTTATGAACCCATATTTCGTCACCAGTAATGATGCGTTTGATGAAGTTAGGGTTCTCAGCTACGTTGTCAAGCATCTCTTTTGCGATGTCTATCCGACGACGTGCAAAATATTCAGGTCTTTTAGTACGAGTCTAGCATTGAAACGCTTCATACCCCCAACATTGAAAAAATATGTTGAGTCGATCAATAAGTGGTGTTGAGATCTTCTGCTATCCAACAAGACAGTTTTCTGTTTTTATTTTTTATTTTTTCGATGTTATCGTCATTGATGTGGTATCACAATGGGCCTCCTATAGGCCTAAGTGCGTCGTTAGACAGTCACTCTACCTACCTACCTATCGTCATTGACAAAAAGTGGATGAACCTGCATGTGACTTTTACTGAATGCTTTAAGCCGTTCAGGTAGTTATGGTATGTTATAATTATACTCCCCAAAATACTTCGGCATCATTTTTCATTATTCCGTAGCCGTGATTCCATTGGAAACACAAAGTTTCAAGCAAACTTGTTGTTAATAAATTTTTTTTCAAGGTAATAATAACAAACCTTTTGCATCATAAACAAACAGCTGTCAACTAATTGATATATAGAGATGGAAAACGTTTTGTGTCGATTGGGTTTACGCGCGCAGTGTAAAAAAAACAGTCCGAGTCAAATATGATCAGATGGTATATATTGATTATTGACATTTTAAGAAGCAAACCTTAAGTATATATTACATTTTTTCGGCACCTCTTTGCAGCATTTTTTATATTGTGAATTTCGATTCGTTTAAATTTGCCGGTATTGAGATGAATCGATATCTTTAACAAAGTGTTGTAGGGAGTTTTTACTTTGAAAGCCCAATCGGTTTATAGAAAAGCCATAAACTGGAAAACTATTAGTTCTAACTTCGTACATTTTTTTCGAAATATCTGTTTCTTGAACAAATTGAAAATATATAAATATATATATATTCCCTTCTGCGTTAATCTATTTATTTATCTTACTAATGCCTGACTTCAGTTTACTTGTGAGGCCACTCTAAACGCTCAAAGGCCACGGTGTGCCGTAGGAATAATATAAATTTTTGACAGCACACACATACACTCGATAAAACTATTGACTAAATACCGTCAAATGCCAATCTTTTGTAATTTCATAATTTCTCAGTTATTTTTATTTTTGAACATATCTTTATGTATGTGTGTATGTGTATATATTTGTAATGCGCACATTTTTTCGAAAACACATTTTTTATAAAACGTGAACATTTGGCGCGGCTGCTGTTATGCCACAACTAACGGACAGTGATTTAGAAATGTCTGGTGTTTATGTATGTATGTGTGCTGGTTGGATTGACAGGCGACATGAATCGATTGACGTTTCAAACAAATCATCTGCCACAAGCCAAACTGATGCGACTAATAAACGCAATTAGCTGCCGCTGGAGCTAGAGGTAAAGCTGAGCACCAAAAACTCCAAAAAAATAAAAATAAATAATGCAAACATTTTGACGCACATATGCGTAGAGTTGTAAATAATATATGTGTGTATATATATATGAAAGTATGTGTAGATATATATGTGTATGGATGTGTGTATGTATGGCTTTGTGGCAAAACATGTGCGATCTTGACAAGTCGTTTTGTCCACTGCCGCCGCTTCCTCACCCACCAGTGGTAGTTTACAAGTAACGTCAACACCCGCGCTCACCACACAGTCGGTAGCAATAGTGCTGCGACAGCTGATCGATTGCGATTTCCATTACTTTGCCGCCGTGTAATTGTTGGTTAGTGATGTCAATGTGTTAAAACGTTTGATTGCTTTTGTGATTTTTATGTTGCTTTTGTTGTTGCTGCGATACGGCGTGTGCCACATGCCTCGTATGTATGTATATACAAGCATATTTATATAGGTATATAATTTATATTTGAACATGCAGAACATGTGAACCTTTTAACACCCGAGACACCGCTGCATTCCAGCGCGCCGCTGAGGCATCGCTAGGCTGCTGCAACACGCTTGACGTTTATTTATTTATGTCGCACAATCCTTTTGTTGTTGTTATTTACTTTTATTATTTAAATAAACAATATAAACCTTTAGCGTTTTCACTTTCGAAAACTAATATTACAACTTATTGTTTAATTTAGTTTTTTTCTGTCCACGCGCTATGACAATGCTACGTGTTGCATGCCGCATGCTGCGCGCGCCACAAAATGCATGCACTCAGCCTGGACAATAAATCTGAAAATTGAAAATTATATATACACAGATATATTTACCGTAAAAGCAAACGACTGCAATTTTTAATTTTTACAACAACAACAAAGGCGACGCGGCAAGAAAAACAGATCCATTAGTGTGCGTCGGTGGGCAAACAAATGCATTTGCATGCCACGCTACGGCTAAGTAGCAATACAATTTGTTTTTTTTTTCATTGTTGCTGTTGTTGTATTTTGTTGTTGTTGCACCGCCAAAGGGCCCAGCCGCCTGCGTTTCGATAAGTAGTCGGCGTTGCTAAAATTAGTGGAGTAGCGCGAACATTGCCGGGCTGACAAATGGCGCAAGCTGCGGGCCGCACACATACACATACACACACAAGCAAGCGCACTCAGCGCTTTGCTGCATTTCAACAGCGCGCTGCATTGCGCCTCAGCTGCGCGTTGTCGGCGACTGGCCTTTTGGCTTTTGGCTGCACTTTACCGGCTGGGCCGCTTTTGAAATTTCAAATTTTATGACTAGAACATTTTAGTGTGTTTTTAGCGTGTTGCCGTTGGTAGCGTGGCGCGCGCAGAGTTACGGGCGGTTTGGCGACGCTGAGCGTTTTAACACATCACCCGCTGCTGTCATCTTCATAATTATCACATGCATATGTTTTGTTTGTGTGCCACTCAAGCCAAATGCATTACAAACAGGCGCGTTTAAAATGCGTGTGTGGCGCGTCCACGCGTGTGTGTGTGTGTTTGTATGAACGCGCGCGCTTGGCTGAGGATGTGCGCTGACATCACGCATACTCCCGTTTGTTCGCACTCAATAAATGTTTTTCCTTAATGCATTGCTGGCGGTGAAAAGTCAAGAAAATCACTTCATATTGCATGCATACTCGCACACGCGCCCCTGTATATATGTATGTGTGTATGTGTGTGGATGTTAATATAGTGCGTGGCATTTAAAGTGATTGTGTTAAAATGTGGCTAACAAGATTGATTCACAAAGTGAATTATTTATAAATATCGCGCGTCATACAAAAGCAGATTTACAAATAAAGATATGTGCATACATACATTCAAAAATTAACACAAACATACCTACATACATGAACAAGAATTCAAGCATAAGTGCAACTATAAAAATTTCCAAATTTCCGTTTGTGTCTAATAAATTTTATTTTTAATTGATTTTTTTACTTTTGAAATTATTAACTAAAAGGTGGGTCCACAGTATTTTGCTTAATTCTGTAGGAATTTGTGCATTTACAGTGCGGTAAATAGACTTAGTATAGCAAATGTACTAAAAATTATATTAGTTAGGCCACTTAGCGGTTTTTTTTGTTCCCTATAGAAACTTTGTCTGCTCAAGAAAATAGAAACTCTTCGATAATCAATTTTAATACAGTACTGCCTGGATATAAAATACACTTTATTTGCTTTAAAGTTTTTTTCTCAAGCCTTTTTCAACAGGGTCACGCGACCCACCAGCGCAACTTTCAACATCTACACGGACGGATCAAAAATGATGGCTGATGGAGTGGGCGCCGTTACGGGCATTATTAACGATGACACGTGTAGAAAATGCGGGGAAGTAAGCATGAGAGCGACGCTTGAACACCTTCTCTGCTTCGGTCCGGCCTTATCTAGAACTCGGCTTAGGTATTTAGGAACTTCGCAGTTCAAGAGACTGAATGAAGTATTAGCCTTAGATATCATATCTTCGCAAAAAGCGTTGACGTCGTGCACGACGTAAACTTCAGCTCATATTAATAATGAACCTTCATCTGACATTACAAAAGAGCTGTAGGTCTCTGTATGGCGTGACAGCCAGCGAGGTTAACCTAACTGAATGTAATCCTATATTCAACATTGTCGTAAATTTTAAACATTTAAGTAGTTTGGTATTATCCTAATCCAAATACGTTAGTACATTAATATAAGTAAAATGCCTTATTAGTTTCATTATGATAGATTGAATAATATCTGCCTTGAAGGAAACTGATCTTATAACCTTATGGACTTATAGTCCTCAATATTTCCCATATAGGGCTAAGGAACGGTTTGGTCCGATATCTTCCACATTTAGTACCAAATCAAGGAACAATTTTCACGAAGTCGTATTAGAATTAGAACGAAAGCTTGACAAAGTTCATGTAGGTAATATACAAAGATGTATGGCGTCTTGAGAACTACGTCACTGTTGGCAGATATAAATTTGAAAAACTGAAGGACAGGTGCTACTTTGGAATGGGTAGGTAATTGAGAGGCAAATCCAACTTTCGACGAACAGAAATTACGCTCTATAAATCTCTCAACATTTAAATTCTATTATACGGTATAGACACATAGATAACGACGAACCGAGTTGATAAAGCAATTGGAGCATTCGTGAAAACTGTTCTCCGCAAGGTATTTGGAGCCGTTCGCGTTGGGACATATGTACAACTGGCGTGACATTGGTACGGTTGCAGTGCCACAGAAGAAAAATATATATGTTATATATATAGAGGGACCAATTTGAAAAATGTTAGGCACATTTTTAATTAAGATATGTTACGAACAGAGTTGACATCCATCGAAAAATTATGTATGTATGTACATGAAAGTATTCTTTTTAAAATTATTATTTGCAAAAATAGCAAATTCTAAAACAGAATCTGCTCATACTATATGTATAAAACACGTCACATATAGGTATGCTGCACAAATCCAATTATTCATTATCACAGATAATATGCGGATTATAAAAAGTCTCTTTAAAATCCGTTTTTGCATTTATCCAGATATACGAATCCATTGGCACGGATAATATTCCGACAATAACATATTTTTAAAATCTGTTTTGACAGTTACACATAGCATATACGAATGGATTATCCACTAACACGGATAATATTCGGAGAAAAAGAAATATTTTTAAATTCGTTTTTAAAGTTATCCGAATGCACAAATGATTTATTAATTGACACGGATAATCGGAAAATAACCAAATAATATAAAAACCAATTCAAACTACATTTACTCAGTTATCCGAAAAGCCGGTAGAATTAGTGATTTTGAATACAATATACATATATTATATGTATACAGGTTGCCTAAATATTTTTCATCTATGGGAAAATTGAATGGAAACTGAAGTACGCCAAACATTCGCTTGAATTTTTTGGCTTTTTTAAGTTTATCCGCAAAATTGAAATTTTTTTAATTTCTCATTTCTAATATAATTTTTCAAATTTTGCTTTTTATCCCTGATATTTTGTTTTATGTTTTGAACATAACATTTGAGCATTTTGTTTATGCAATACGTTAAAAAATTCGGAAACATTTCCCTACCCCAAGAGAATTTTCGAAATTTCAATATTCCAATTCGATGAAAACCGTCCTCGTTGCTATTTGTATAGACAAGAATGTGAAATCCCCAGAAAAAACAAACATGTCATTTAAAAAAAAAGTTGGGGCGCAAAGTAGATAAATACTTCTATTTTCATAGCCGCTGCCGCTGTCACCGCCGCCATCTTTTACGTTAGCGTAGACACTAAATGCCGTAAAGCGGATTAACTGTCATTAATGCAAGCACTTTGGACTTAGCTGCATTCCGCCGGGCGAGTTTAGCTTGTAGGCGTGAACAAAGGTGTGAGAATTTTCGAAATTTTCTATGCTGTCATACTTTTGAGGTACATTTTGTCAGCTGCGCATTGTTTCGGAGGCAAGTGAAGCGCCTAATTTGTTTTGTGCCACATCATGCGCCCCGTTGAACACTCTATTATCGCAGACGTTGCATCTTTAGGCGTTATATTAGTTCATTTTTTGTTTTTTTTTGTTTTGTTATTCTCGTATTTTGCGTCACTCTCCACAGCATCGATCCGATTACGCTAATTCTCGCATTTACAGCTACACATTCGTCTGCGAATTGCACAAAGTGGCCGCCTGGCATTGTGTCATCCGGATCTTGGATCTGGGCATATGAAGATGCACAAACACCTATCTTCGTAAGATGCTCTCTTCTTTGTCTTACATTATTCAGCATCTTATCGCTGTCTTATCTATACTATCCTATCTGTGTTCAGCACCTTAAATGCTTAGCTCTTCACAGCGGCGCGCATATGTTGCATGCTACATGGTACTTTTTGCGCTTTGCTTCTTTCAACATTTTGCTGTCGTTGTTAGAGCGCCTTGCGGCGTTTGTTGCTGAAGGATGGCTTAATCGGCTGAGCGGCCGCTTTCTTCAGTTGTTCGCTTTGGCAACGCGCCTATGCCTTGAGCGGTCACTTTCACATATGTGTGTTTGTGTGTGTGCACCTTTTGGTGTCTTTTTTTTGGTTGTTTTATTGCGCGCACCTCTGTGACATGACCGGCGGCGCGTTAAGCCGCTCTGCGCTCGTCGAGAACGCGCACGCGTGTGTGTGCGCGCTTGGCGTTTGTGAAACGCCACATTATGTCAATTTGCTGTCGTTCAACAATACATTAGTTTGTGCATTTCGTTGTTGTTGTTCTTTTTTTTATACTGTTTTAAACGCTTCACCTCTCACCTCGGCGCGCACCTTGAGCTCGATTTTTTATTACTTTTCTTCTCTGCTTTAAATTTATTCAATGTTCATTGGTTCAATTTTATTTGGAATTTGCTTCTTCAAACACTTTTAGATATTTGTTTTATTTCTCTACTTCATTTCTACGCTTCAAATTGTCTTTATAGTTGGTCCATTGTGGTTATGTTCGTGTTTACTCGAGTGCTCATCACAGCATTTTCGGCTTCTTTAGAAGTGATCCAAAGTGAAAAAATGCTGGAAAACAATGCTTGCGCAGACAAGGCAAATAAGAATAAAAAAACAACAACAAAAAACAACAACAACAAAATTGATAGTATTTGTATTTGTTTAATCTGGCATTTGCCGTTTCGGCTGGTCAATATGATTCTTCGCTGTTGACACTTTTGACATTTCGGTCGGTAGTATTTAAGGTAGTCTCATAAGAAGGGGTAACATTTACATGGCAAAGGCATGACTTTGGTAGAAATACCGAATTTGTTTACATTTCATTTGATATTTACATAAATGCTCATGAATTTATTAAGCGTTACTCCTTCCTTTGGCGGCGCACTTGAGCCAATAAACCGAGATGCTCGTAACTATGTAAATTTGAAGCAGTTAGTTTATCAAAACAAAACGCTGGATATTTGTATTTATCACGAATAGACAGCAGAAGGTCTTATAATCAGCAAATATCAAGCAATAAGGAGAATTTTAATGGAGAATAGTTTTTAAGGCATCCCTTAACCTCTATAACCACTGACTGATGCCGTTCGCAAATTTTTTTGAAGGCTTCATCCATTTTCGAAGTAGCTTGACAGCTAAGTTTTACTTATAAACGCTTATAAGTTAAATTAACGTTACTCAATAAGGAAAAAAAATCATTTATGTCGATCTTGATCTTGATTTTAATTGGCCATTTTGTATGACAGCTATATGTTATAGTGCTCCGATCTGAACAATATGTTATGAGATTATATCGTTGCCTTGGACAATAATCTGTGCCAAATTTCGTGAAGATATCTTATCAAATAAAAAGTTTACAAGTTTAGTTTAGTACACGGATATTATTCTGATCATTCAGTTTGTATGACAGCTATATGCTATAGTAGTCTGATATGTTTGGAGATTATAGCGCTTATTTAGATAATAATTCACCCTAATTTTCGTGAGGATATCATCTCAAATTAAAAAGTTGTCCTCACAAAAACTTGATTTTGATCAGTTAGTTTGTATGGCAGCTATATGCTATAGTGATCCAATATTGACCATTCCGATAATTAAGCAATTTTTTAAAGATAAAAATTTAAAATCGATATCTCAGAAACTGAGGTCCTAGTTCGCGTATATGCAGACAGAAGCGCAAGGTTAAATCGTTTATGGTGTGTATTAGGGTGGAGCGAAAATAATTTTTTTTTTTGCTTAGCCTGAGCGTAAAATTTGTAGATTAAAAAAAAAGAAACTTTTTGGGAAAAATTTTTTTTTAACATCTAGAGGCTCACTCACTAACTTATAAAACATCTTTTTAATAAGTGTTCTAGAAGCTGTGGAGAGTCCTCTTTCTGGCCAGTTAAAAGTTATCAACTTAAAAAAATTTTTTGTGGTCATTAAAAAAGTCATAAACGACAAATTACTTTCCTTAAGCTTTAAAATAAATTGAGTCAAAAACCGTCAAATTCGGAAATTTTTATATAAATGTGAAGAGTTTAAACCAAAGAGTTCTGTCCATAACAAATTTTAACTCGAAATTTAAATTTTAAAATTTTTACCGATCTTGGATCATAACAATTGAAAAGTATCACTTCACATATTTCTGAGAGAGTTCTTAAAATTTAACTCGGACATTAAAACCTTGTTTAGGCAATCGGGAGTAATTCGGCACTACAAGGAACTCTGATATAAGTAACCAGATGGGTTTAAACAAAGTATAAGCATATTTGTGAGTAAACTATGCTTGTTTAACAACAATAACGGTATGCGAGTGCTTTTGATCTTCTTTGCTTAACGTTCTTTTATATTGACCGTTTTTTGGACTCTGTTGTGGCCCGTTTTCGACTCAAATCTGATTATGCTTTTTTCCATTAGATTTCAAAGGTTCGAAAAACTTTCATATATACGTTGATCATAAAAATTTCGTTCCAATCATTGAAGACCGCGTTGGAACCCTAAGTATAAACACTGCAATCTAATATCGAAGTTTTGGAAAGTCTAATAGCTCGATCTCATCTTACTGGAGTAATTTTTATGAAATATGAACTTGCCATCTTGATATGTTCGTATCGCTACTATGATAGGAAGCCACAGTATCCAGATATTTTAGTCCTAACCTTCAAAAGATATTTAAAATTTCCCTGAAAATAAGTTCGCGCGGTATAGCATTTTGAATGATGAAATTTTGAAAAATCTGGAGAGAAATGTATTTCGAGTGTTAATGAACAACCATTTTCTGGTAAAAAAAAGAGATAGAGACTAGATAAGTTTACCATGTGGAGCAACCATTCGTATTTAATTAGTTAAATTGAAAAGATGCCATATGAGCAACGAAGATTCACATGAAGAAACCAAGTGGTTGTTCAGTGGAGAAGACGTTTATCGAAAAACACAAAAAAAATCCAAAGTTGGGACATTCGAAAAATGAAATTGCTCAAGACTTATATGTATAATAAAAATACCAAAGGGACATGTTGAGCATAACGTTCTTAAAAATTTGAGAAATTTTGAATCCTGGGTGGATTCAATTCTATAAAAACCATGGTGAAATCGCCTGAAATGAGATTTGACCTGCTTACGCATCCACTATACGCTCTAAATATGACCCGCATTGACTTTTTCCTGTTCTCAGAACTCAATCGAATGGTCGATGTAATGGAATATGCTATATTAAATACGTAATAAAATTGAATTTTGCACAAAAAATTAGCTTATACTTTTTTAAAACGATGCGAACTTTTTAGCTTACCTGTTATGCAGAGGTGTCTCCAAGGCTTAAATAGTAGGTATGTTAGTGTGTCTCTTAAAGTTTTTAAAATCAAATCTGCTATTCATAGCCCTATATTAGTTACACAACTCTTTCCTTATTGGTTTATTGGCTTTATTGCTAGATAATTTCCCAGCTTTTTTTTATTCCACAGGCTTCTGTTTATTGAGTAATCTGAGTTAGGGAGTAAATAAATTCAATAACTCAACCCACTATTTAATTTATGTAATATATTCCCACAAGTCATGGACAACCATGCACACAAGTGAACAATTTTCAACGCACAAAAATTAATGAATATTATTTAACATTAATCCTTTGATGAGAATGTGTGACTCGCGACGCGTTTATTGGCTTTGGAAAACGGCAAGCTTCTCACGCTCGATTGTGTCAAAGACAATAAAAGGCAAATGTTGCAAAAGACATGCACCACAAGAACAAAAATCACCTTCCACAATGAATGGGAAAATAAGTGACTCTGCCAAAGAATCGAATTAACGCAGCGAACGAGTTGGCGGCACAAGTGCACCGCATGTGGCAATGACGCGCCGCGCAACACTCTTAATGACGCACATGCCACCCTTTAATGCCGAGGCGTAAACAAGCAACGCGCTGCATTTTTTGTGCCGCTTTTTGTTGTCTAATGTAGATATGCTATTATTACTTAGTTATCTAACCAAAGGAAAAGCGAAATGACGGAAACATTAGCCGCAAAATGGCCTAAGCGAACACGCCCGCCGCGAGCCGATATATCTAAGCGTACGACATAGTGGGGAAAGGACGCATTAAAAATTTGTACAATGAATTATGAGCAGCTGCGTAGTGAGCAAAGAAAAGCGTGACGCAACACACACACGCAGGAGACCAGCACCACGAGGAGTGGCATCGGAAAACAGCGTAAAAAATTACTTCCCAGCCGCGGGCGGTAAGAAAGTGTTGAGTTAGTGGTTTCCGCCTTTAAGGACACGCCGATGAGCATATGTAAAAAAAGAAGTTATAAAGTGTATGCAGAGTACACTTTTTGCGCCCAACACTTAAAAAATTTAGACGCCCGTCAATCGACACGTGCGACCCCACAATGACCAAGTGTGGCAATAATGAAAACACAAAATATTTTCAAAACATAATCGAAGCCAGAAGCAAAACATAAACAGTGACAAAAAGTCAACCCTCTAAATGTTGTTGGACGCGCGCGCGCGTGTGTGTGTTTATGTGTGCGATGCGAATGTTGCTCCGCATAGTTGATGAGCGCGCGACATTGAACGACACGTGACCGCGGGCCAATATGTAGCGAGGACACGTGACGCAAAACAATTGCAACAATTTGGGAAAGGATATGCGAGGATACACAAGTAAATACGTAAGCGCGCGCATACACAAGCAAACACGCTTTAAGTGCAACAACTAGCCAAAGTGGGCGGCGGCTGTACGCATTGGCAATCAACAATCTAATGTTAGCTACTACTACTAACACGATCGATTAACTCCCACGAGGCATGCTATGTGCTGAATGCCAACATTAATTTTCACTTTCCGTTTGACAGCGAGCGCAACAGCAGCTGGACGTCGTTGTCGACGCTACGCGAATGTGGCCGTATTGTGCCAACTAATAAACGACGTGGTTGCATGGACGCGGATGTTAAGCGCGTCTGCGGCACAAATTGTTAGGATAAACAACAATTGCGGCGGCACGTGTGGGCGCCCTTATGTGACGGCGGCGATGAATGTAGCGGCGCGACGAACAAGTGCAACGCGTGCGCCGCTATGTGAAGCGGCATATACTGATGAATTCAACAAACGGCACGTTGACTTGGAAAGCAGTCTGCAATAAGCGCTTGAGCCAACGTTATCCAGCGCTAGAGGTTACTCAGCGCGCGCACCGACCCAAACTGGAACGGAAGTGAATAATCGCATTTCCGTTCATCGCCGCTTGCTGCATGAAAGGCAGCATGGCATCGCGCGCACACATTTAGCATTTGTGGGTGTTGATACGCGTGCAACACATTTTCAAAGTCATTCCCAAGCTTGCGCTCAACACGAAGAGTTACACTTTTTTGTTTCACTTGCATTATGTGCTCTTTGCCTCGGGCGCAAGATAAGAGTAAATGACCGCTTACAAAAATAGTGCCGCCTTCTGCCTCCCACACTTGAGGCAGGCACGTGTATGCGCTGCCTTTTTAATTGTTCTTCTATCGTTTTGATCGCATTGGCGTAATAGTGCAAATCCGAAAAATCATTTGACAATTCGGTTTATCGCATTAATTTTAATTTGTTCAGCAATTAAGTGCTCTTACGATTTAGATTAAAACTATATTTGCAAATACTTTTGATTCTAGGTATTAACGGGGATAAATCATTGAATGTGTGCCATTGTCAAAGCGACTGTATGGCAGGCACTGTGGAGTAAAGGGTGAGAACGAAAGCCTGAAAGTGGATTCTAATTCGAGTGTTCGGGCAAAAGTGTGTGTGCCCAATTATTATTTTTTCGCAAATCGGCTTTTCATACTAATACAAAATAACTGTAGAATTTAGAATTAACAAGGAAAAAAGTTAACTTCGGTTGCACCGAAGCTATAATACCCTTCAGTAGTATGAAAGGGTATAAAAAGATATTTATCCTAATTTCGATAGATCAGTTTATATGACAACTATATATATGCTAAAGTATCCGATGAGAACAATTTGTTTGGAGATTATACTTCTGCCTTACATAATAATCCATGCCAAATTTCGTGAAGGTAACTTGTCAAATAAATGTTTTTCCCTACAAGGACTTGACTTTGATCGGTCAGTTTGTATGGCAGCTATTTGTTATGATGATCCAATCTTAAAAATTTCTTCGGAGAATAAACCTTTGTCTTGGAAAATTATCCATGCCTAATTTCGTAAAAATATCTTGTCAAATAAAATAGTTTTCTATACAAGGACTTGAGTTTGATCGTTGAGTTTGCAATAGTGCCGGTTGCGACATATGAGCAGCTTCTTGGGAGAGACTGACAGAAAGACGGATAGACGTACAGACGTACATGGCTAAATCGACTTCGCCTGTCACACTGATCATTGATATGTGTATGCATATACTTTATAGAGTCGCCGATGCTTCCTTCCGGGTGTTACAAACTTCATGGCAAACTTAATATACCCTATGTAGCGACATTGTAATTTTTGGTATGAGTCCATTTTATGATATATATTATTATTAGACGGACAGAGGGGAATAATCGAATTCTGTATAAGAGGGTACAAAAAATGTTTGCCCTATTTCTTCCATTCTGTTAACCTATTCTATACTAACCCAAACATTTTCATATCAAAAAAGTGCTGGATCCCGAAATTTGATGAAATCACTCTAGTGATTTGTGAGACACATACTTATGTATCGCCGGAATTTGTTAGAGTGAAGGTGGTGTTTACGATTTTCTTCATTACTTCACAGACTTTGGTCAAATTAACTCAAATAATAATGAAGAGAAAGCTTTTGTGTAGCAAGCACAAGAGTTTTAAGATTTTTACGACGGCAAAAATCATTTCACTAAAATTTTGTCTTTTAATACAATTACTAGATTGTTCAGTGAGGGTCTCGAAATCGAAGAAAATCTGTAAAGCACGAACTGTTAATCCACGTCTGCTAAAGCCCAACAGTCTAGATAATATATAAGACATATGGTTTGCCTTAATGAGCTGGCAGGGGTTCTCAACTGTTCTCATCGACTGGGTTTTGGATAGCACTTAAAGTATGAAGCCCGCCACAGCTAATGTCGATTTAAACGACTTGCATTTTTAGCGTAAGAACGAAGGAACACTGTTCGAGTGGTCCTACGTTATACGCGATCTGTAACTCCTTCTGACTTTTTCATGCCACGAGAAGATATCGTCTCCATCTTTAAAAACTTATTTAAAATACTCCCAGGAGATTGTTGAAAACTATCTGCGTTTATTTACATACATCGAACCCTGTCGAAAGAGCATTTTTTTTGGACCTGTCATTAGGAGGTCTCGACTTCTTCTAGTAACTGTAGACAGGACTAAGCATGCGGCAATAATTTCAAACATTGAATGTTATAGGAAATTGTTTAAAATTAAATACATTTATTTCCAAAGCCTTAAAACTTCTCATAAATCCTGGAATTTGTATTCTTTTGAGACGAGTACTTTAAAGTGTGGGCCATCTATTTCTGAGTCCATTTCTTGAAAGCTACACAACACTCTTACACTGCTAATCGGTACTATTAGCAGCACCTAATATATATGACCTACAGAACCTCTCGGGAAGGTGAGCTATATTTTCGCTGAAAATATGCATTACATCGCATAAATTAACACTAAACCTACCACGAGCGGTCAAATGACCGTTTTCAAATTTTCTTTAAAATTTTCTAAGCACCACGTTATTATACCGCCATTAAACTTCATGACTTTTCCTAAAATATGCATACAGTTGTTTTTTTAATATTTACTACTTTTTCGATTCTTTGATTTTTGAGATAACTATGTAGACCGTTTTAACTACCACGAGCGGTCATTTGACCGACTGAACGATTTATATGTTTTTGTAATAGAATACTCTCGAAAACTCAAATCTGAAATTAAAAAATAGATACTGTTAACATCATAAGTTCCATTAACTCTAAATTTGGCAACGACTCTGACACCGATAGTGACCAAGAAAACATTTTGAACATACGTAGAAGACAAAAGAGAAGGATATTTGTAATTAGTTCCGAAAGTGAGAATGAAGAAGAGCTAACCGAAACTGCTATAGACGGAACTGAATGGCAAGAAATAAAAGAAGGGTCTAATCCTGGAAGAACAGAGATGCATAATATTTTTAGAGAAACATCAGGCCCAACCGGGCATTCTAAACGAACTATTATGAAAGATAAATTTTTTACAGCATTTTCTCTTATTGTTGATCATAATACAATCGAACATATAAGAAACTGCACGGAAGCCGAGGCATTTCGAGTGTTGGGAACTAAATGGAATCTATCTACTGCAAAATTATATGCATTTATCGGATTATTGTATGCACGAGGTGCATATGAGGCAAGAAATTTAGATATTTCACTCCTATGGAACAAAAAATGGGGACCAGCATTTTTCTCAAATACTATGAGCAGAAATGCATTTACGGAAATTATGAGGTTTATTCGGTTTGATCAAAGAAATCAAAGAAGTCATCGCTTACAAACCGATAAATTCGCTTTGATTTCTAAAGTTTGGAACAAATTCGTAAAGAATAGCCAAAACTGTTATAAACCAGGAGCATATATTACTATAGATGAACAATTGTTTCCAACAAAGTCAAGATGCAGATTTACCCAGTACATGCCAAATAAACCCGACAAATTTGGCATCAAATTCTGGCTAGCGTCCGATGTAAATAGCAAATATATAATAAACGGCTTTCCTTATTTGGGAAAAGATGAAAGCAGAGATCCTTCAGTTCCCCTTGGGGAGTTTGTCGCTCTGAAATTAGTAGAACCGTATACAGGTCGGGGAAGAAATATAACCATGGACAATTTTTTTACAAGCATTTCGATAGCGACTAAACTTTTTAGAAAAAAAACTACGGTTGTTGGAACAATTCGAGCAAATAAAAGAGAGTTACCAAAATTGGCAAAACAGAAAAAAGACAATATGACACGTTTCTCAACAAAATTATATCGGACAAATAATTGTACTCTGACAGTTTATAAGGCTAAACAAAATAAAAAGGTATTGATTCTTAGCTCAATGCATAATTCGGTGAAAATTGAAAAAAATGATGCCTGTATACCCGAGACAATAAGATTATATAATAACACCAAATTCGGTGTAGATGTTACAGACCAAATGGCCAGAAAATACTCTGTAAAATCTAAATCTCGGAGATGGCCACTACAAGTATTTTTCAATATCCTAGACTTAGCCGGGATAAATGCATGGATATTATATAAAGAAACAACGGGAAGTCTAATATCAAGGCAAAACTTTTTATTTCAATTGGGAGAAGAACTTATAAGCGAATATCAAAAAGAGCAACAGCCAGGCAAGGAAGAAGAGCCAGCAAAAGCAGCCAGAAACATTAGTGCACAAACAAGTGATCGGAAAACATGTCAGATAAGATATTGCAAAAAAAATAAGACAAACAAATTCTGTCTAAAATGTAAAAAGTACGTATGCGGAAAATGTGCGATTGAGAAGCCTATAATTTGTAAAAAGTGTTGTATATAAGGAATAAAATGTAGATGATTTATTTTTAAATAAAAGAAACTATATTTTTAATTATGAAATAATTATTTTCTTCATTTTATATTAAGAGATATAAGTAATTTCAAAATCCGTCATTTGACCGCTCATGGTAGGAATAGTTATACATGCAATGCTGGTAGGTTTAGTGTTAAAGCCACAAAAAAAGTGTTACAAGTTTGTATAACCCAATTACAAAAAAAAAAAAAAAACGATAGATAACATTGCGATTCACTGGAAAAACCAAAGCATAAATTAAGTCAAATAAAACAGTAACATAAGAGAGAGAGAGAAATAACTGAATTATTACTAAGCTATCCTCGACAAATCCTTTCACAAATGAACCAAAATTTAGACGAGTCGAGCGTTCTTTTGGAGACGGGTTAGAAATAATTAACGCCAATAGCAAAAATTTTAATTATATATTTGCCTTAAAGCTTAGCAAGCCCAATTAGTGAGTGAAAGTAGTTTCTGAGTGTAAGTGGAACACCAAAGATTCCAATATGCTCTGATTTCTGGAGTTTTGTATACCTTGCGAGCACCGTTATACCAGCAATTCGGCAGAACAACGGAAAACAACAAATAAATACATAAATTTAAACAATTCAAGCCAGCCAGCCGAAATGCAGGATTAAAAGAGTCTGTTGAAAATAAAAGAAAAAACTATTTACGAAAAAACTCTTTCAAGTAAGCAGACCATATATCCTTATGACTACAACTTTATACACACGTATATCAAGGAGCCATAAATTGTCTGTGGTAACAAAATTACAGCATGTAATCGCATATGAATAAATTATTGGCGCACACATAAAACGCGCGGCGTTGAGGGTAAAGAAAAAAGGGCAAAGCAAAACGGCAAAAAGATGTGACAATTCGCCTACAAGCGAATCTCAGCCAAAGGCAGGCTTTATGTGTATATATTTATGTATTTGGGTACCCAGAGCAGAAGCGACTGCTGTACACGGTACCGGGGTGTACCGACATCCATATTAACTCACATAATAGCAACTACTGAGTAGCCGCCACCCTGAGTAGCTCACTGCGATACAAATGGTAGGCCAAAGTAGTGTCTATATAGTTACATATGTACTCGTGTTCGCCTGCGTATTTATGACCGTGATGTGTTCGGTGATATTTCAAGTACTACGAAAAACCAGAAAACCAGACCAGCGTATAACCAAAAGCGTTATGCGCGTAGATTTACACATAAGAGGGGAAAATTCTACAAGCATTAAGGCTCGGCAATACACGAGGATGGGCAACGATGTGTGTGTGTGTGTGTGCACTCAAATGCTTTTGACTTTGAACTCTTGATATGCCGGCTGGTCACGGCCCCTTCTACTCAATCACACATATTAGTATGTGTGTTTTGTACGCGTTTATGCCTGAGGCGCATAGTAGCTTTGTTTTGCTGATGCCATATGGTGGCTATTTCGGTGATTACGCAGATGATACAGCGACTCACATGTGCGAGGAAGCGCTGTTGAAGTAAAAGGCGTAGTAAACACATGCATGTATATGCATCTGTGTATATACATACAAGTATGTATGAATTTATGTATAGTTAAGTATACTTTCCGGCAAAATAAGACGGATAATGCTAAGATTTGCAATAGTCTGCCGGTAAATAGAATAGAAAGCGACTGTACAAGTTTTATAAGTAAAACAAAAGCAACGGTTGGAGAACATTAAAATAATTTTACAAAACTAAATTACAATATTTTAAGAACTAAAACAATTTTAAATATTATATCAATTTACGGAAAATATTTACTACAATATTAAGATATATTAAATTTTTAAAATTGCAAAATATTTTTATAAATTAGAATATTTAACAATTAAAAAATAAAAACTTTTGAGAATATTTTTTAAACTAAAAATTTTGCATATATGTATTTTAAAAATAAAACAGCAATAATTGCGATTTTTGACTACATTAACACAGATACATGTTAATTAATAAATATGGCGCTAGTCATTCACTAATAAATTTTTTTAATTTCCATATATTTTTATACCACGAACAGGGTGTATTAAGTTTGCGACGATGTTTGTAACACCCAGAAAGAAACGTCGCAGACCCTATAAAATGAATATATAAGTGATCAGCATGACAAGCTGAGTCGTTTTAGCCAAGTCCGGCTGTCTGTCCGTCTGTGTCCATATATACGCGAACAACTCTCTCAATGTTCAAGATATCGATCTGAAATTTTAGACACTTCCTTTTCAACCCCAGAAGCTTCTCATTTGTCGGAACCGTAGATGTCGAACCACTAAAGCATATAGCTGCCGTACATACTGTTTGATCAAATAAAGTCCTTACATGGAAAATTTTTGTTTTTGATAAGATATGTTTATGAAACTTGGCAAGATCTTAAACAACGGCACAATCTTCGAAGAAATTGTTTAGATCGTACCACTTTAGCATATTACGGTCATGTGTTTTTTAAACGTGTGAATTGACTTGCTCCGTAACAACATTTGCGCATAATCGCCTTGCAGTTCGAGTATAGATCAGTTTCGAAAGTTTACTCTCGTAAACAATGCGCATCCTTAAAAACGAAAACTATATTCCTGTTGTGGAGTTGAATATCGAAAAGGCCCGAATGAGTCCATCTTCCATCGCGCACAACAATCACTTCATGGAAGATAGGCGGAAGGTACTTGATATGCGGGCTTACAAAATTCAAATCAAGCAAGGCTAACGATCCGGTTTTCACAAGAAAATTTTGTTCAGCCATGAAGCTAATTTTAGGTTGAATGGGCCAGTCAATGAAGAATGCTATAAAGCCATGATTAATGACTGGATCGCATGTTGACGGCTCATATAAGGAAAGTAAAATTACCAAACATTTACTAACCAATTAAGTTGAGGGTAGAAACCTGAGATCTAACCATGAACCGCGTCATACTAAAACAGTATGCTGAAATAGTTACGTTGTATATTAAAGTTCACTTTGAAGATCGACGAGGCTTATTTCACACTGCTTGGCGACGTTAATAAAGACAATTTTAGTAGTCGCGGAACAGAAACTATATTTGGGCTCCATCACAAAAAATTAACTGGATAATATTATTTAAAATGGAAAGTGTTCAATCTTCAACAGCTCTCAGACCAATGACGAACTGAAGGCAAACATTTGTGTCGCAATTGCCAGTCGACCCTTTATGGCTTAAAAGTAATGCAAAACACAAATAAAAATGCCGGATGGCTAAAAACGGCAAGCAAAGTTATAATTTAGAGCTTTCCTTGCCTGGACCTGAGCCTGGACCAATAAACACGAGTTCTAGAAATTTTGTTTGCGACTCCCACTAACTTTGTAGCATGTAAAAGTTTATCTCAATAATAATTCCAAGCTGATCACCTATAATAATATATATTTTTTTACTATCGCTTAGTCTTCTGTCAACGCATAAATGATGGTTGATTGGAAGCAAACATAACCAAACTACAGGTTTCAACTTCTTCTTTGGACAAAGCAGATTATTGACGAATGACACAGTAAGCAAATTTTACCAAAATATTGCGTGCCTCGATTACCCATTTAAACAGGTACTTATATTGACCGCATATTTTTGTTGGCTGAGTTGCTGATTGACTGATAGACGGACGCAGTGCTACTTAAATGCTCTTAAGACGATCTTAAGTTGTGTCACGGCAGGTATTTGCGTTCGCCAAGCAATCTGATCGCGTCACATACAACAACACAGCGGGAGTGGTAGCCGCACTGCCATACTTACAGACTTCAGCTGTGGTTTTTCGTCAGACCATCCCTTTTGCGACCGACTGCAATGCAATGTGCGACACTCTATTTTTCATCAAGCCATAATTCCATCCATATATGTATGTTTGTAAGTACCTGTGTAAGGCCTCAAACAGTTATCAGTTTTACCCTTTCGCACGCCTCATTAGTCAGTTGGAATGTAATACCAGAAGCCCAAAATCAATTGCGTATTTATTGACCACAATCACTGTAAGACGACGCGTCGCGGCGCTTCGCCTGGTCTGCCGTTGTTCAACGGCGCGCCATCAGCTGCTTTGTTGCACCTTGTCTGTTCGGTTGTTGTTGTTGACTCTTCGCACAAATGCGCACTTAATGAGCTCAGTGACGGCGTCGATGATGACTTGAACACTAACGCGAACTCGATCACCTACGGCGTCACGTTGTGACGGCGTCAGTGTGTGTTGGCAGCGACACAGCGTTATGCCGAAATGCCATAATAAGCCGAAATGTTTGGCAAATCCCTGCCACGGCGGTTGGATCTGTCTTTTCGGAACTTTACAGTTGACTGGAACTTTGCTGGGTTTGTCTTGCTGGCTTCGATTTTTCATTTTATGGATTTTTCGCATTCACGATTGCAAAAACTTTTGTATATGTAAGCTTAGTGGGAATGTTTACGTGTTTATATTGCACTCGTTTGGCAGTGATAGTGCTTGTCCGCTGTCAAACAAGTAGATTATTTTCATTTCTGACTTGATTCTGCGTTAGTTGCGAAAATGAATGACTTCTGCTTGCGATAAGTTTGCTAAATCTCTTGAACATTGCACACAATAGCTCTTCGTGATGTATTTTCAATACGCTGATTGAGATTAAATAAAAATTTATTTTGGGAACGGTAGTAAAATCGAACGACTACAACGAAATTATGCGACAAGCGAACCATCAATCGCAGGATACAGAGCGTCATTGAAGTGAATACTAAATCGACTTGAATAATTAATCATTTGCTATATTGTTCTGGATAATTCTCAGAAAGTTTGAAACAAAACATGTTGTAATGTTGCCACCAGTTTGAAAGTTGTGAATGAAAAAAATTAAAAAATAAAATATTGCTACCAATGGAATAGGTTTAAGGCTCTTAAATTAGCATTTTTAGAAAGAGAGTTGCCACCTGTTTAAACTTTTTTTAAAACAAATTGATGAAATAAAGTAAAAATGTTATATATTATATATGTAAATATATGAAAACTAGTTGAAACTGTTTTTCATTCGAAATAGAATAAAAGTTATTAATAATGTCTAAGAAATGTGAAATATCTCCTTTATTTATCCCATAACAATGCCAAAGGTATTCGCTGAACGCAACTCAATCTAAACTGGCAACAAAAGTATCATATAGTGTCTTTCTGGGATTCTTAAGAGAGAATACAACTTCAAATTTACGATAATATCAAAAATCAGAGAGAATGCTTCAAACTAACAATTAATGAGCGAAGAGAAGCCATAAAGACATACATGTAGGCATAAAATGGAAACAGGGCCTTCGGAGAACACCAAAGAAAGCCATATAAACATGAGCCCGATATTCAGGAAGCTGCTATTCATTCACATTCATCTCACAACTCTAACTGACTTCTTCGTAGTATTAAACCCTTGGACCATACCATAGACCTATTGATAATTATCTTTCATCCGTTAAAAGTGTTTGCGGTTTCGGTTAGAATTCTCTGAATTACGAAGCAACGAAATTTAGTGTTCACTTGTAAAGGATTAAGGGACAGTTAAAGTTTCCCTAGTAATGGGTTGTCATTCCAATGCACTTATGTCGACCTTTATTCAAAAACCAATCACGTTTTCATATTTGTAGGTCAGAATTCAAAATTTGCAAATTTTCTTAATTTTTTAAAGAAGATTTTATCATACTCGTATGATATGAAAACAGCGTTCCTCCTTTACCTTTTGTATCAAAGCTGTTGAAGATCCTGAGGCATGTAATCATATGCTGCCTTTTATATTTGTTTTATATGAAATAAATCCAATCCAAACCGGTTTATCTAGATTAAATTCCTCCCCAAACAGTTACTGTTTCGGATTGTGAGATCATCATATATATTAAACACTACAGATCGGTAATAATACATTTATTTTTAAGGTTCCATATTGAGGGTACAGATTAGAATGATTCGAACCCAAACAGAAGATAATCTGAGATTCACTTAAAGTCAATAATAAGGATGTTAAAAGAAATAATATTTTATACATCAGGGATGATCAGAAGTTAGCTCATCTACTTAGGGAGCTTTGTGGTTTTAATATTAATTTTGTTTTCAGAGAACTCCTTTATATTTTGTGGACACTAATGACTTATTTCAAGGAATGCATGAAGGAAGAGTAAAATTTTTTTTTTATGATACGTACTATATATTATATAAAATAGGTTCTATTTACAGTACCTACTACAAAGTCATATTATTTTATACGAACATGTAAGGTAACACCCTAAACGAAACGTCGGAAACCCTATAAAACACCTTATACATAATTATAAATGATCAGCATAACCAAACGAGTCGATTAGGCCATGTCCGTCTGTCTATTTATAGGCGTACTAGTCTCTCACTTTTTAAAATATCGATCCGAAATTTCGCACACGTCCTTTTCTCTCCAAAAAGCTATAGCATAAAGCTTTCATATAACTGTGTATATAACTTCCATATAAAGTGCTTGCAAGAAAAACTTTTTTATTTTACGAGCTATCTTTAGCATTACCTGGCGCGTATTGTTGCCAAACACAAGAAGAGCTTGCAAAATCAAGCAGTTATTTCAGAACGTTTAAAAACAGCCCGATATAATCAAAAGCAACGAAATTGGGTGGCATACGAAATGAAACCAAGAGACATTGAAATGCAGCTTTAATGTTAAAAAACGAAGTCGCTTTTGCATCGGATTGTGATCGGAGATGAAAAGGGATCTATTACGAACACCAAAAACACCAAAAAAAAAAAATGTGAAACCGGGATCGTCAGCTAAATCAATGGCAAAGCCGAATATCCCAGATGTATTTGGTAGGATCAAATGGGCGTGCTGTATTATGAGGTTCTAAAACTGGGTGAAACGATTAATGGGGAACGACAACAACTCATCATATTGAAGTGAGCGATAATTTGCGACTAGATACGAGGCAATAATTTTGCATCCTCACAACTTTTGGTCTCATGTTACAAGACCGGTTAAGTACTATTGTATTTGGTAAAGAGCGGCTGAAAAGGTTGCCTTTTCCGCCTTATATCCCAGATCTTACCCTTTCAGACTAGTCAGGCGTCACTGAAATACAGTTCTCATCATAACAGGGTAACAAAAATTGGCTGGATTCATTCTTGTTCACTAAGCCGGAGCAGCTCTTTTGTGATGGAATCCACAAACAGCCAGAAATACGGAAAAATTTTATAGCTTCAGATGGGTAAAACTTTGAATAATATTGTACATGTTTTTTCTTAAATAAACGTTTAAACTTTTGTTCTAGTTATAGACCCAGTATTTAGTTTATTTGTTCTTGAAATCAATGTTTCTATAAATACACTTAAATATCTTGAAACCCTTCAACTAAAAGCCATCCAACAATTGGCCGAGTGTAAATCACCGAGCTATCGAGCACGAGCAATCACTTAGCATCTTTAAGTGAGTAATTTGAGTTACATTTTATGCCAACTTGAGAGAATTTCGGCGCACGACAGGATCGATGTGGTCAGCTGCAGATCTGCATTTTAAATTAATAACAACGACACTCGAAGAAAACTCAAAAGTAACATGAATTTCAAGTGGTTCCCTTCCAAAAACATGATAAAGACGATGTACACATACATATTTGTGTTGTAAGTATGTGTGTGTTTTTGGCATTCAGGCACACAAAGGACACTTTGTTTCCAGCTGCTCAGCTTGCAACTGAAACAGCGCGCGACAAAAGGACTTTGTGGCAATAAACTATACGCTCGTTTGTGGCACAGCAAACATACTTGCCACATTAAAAATGTATGTACAATATGTGCTTATCGGCGCATCGGATTGTAATACGAACGGCTAAAAGCATATTTTTATATTTAACACAATTTCCACACTTTTGATTTTTGACAAAAACAACAACAAAAAATTATTAAAAGAATTTTGGTGAAAAAGGCTGCATTTGATGAGTTATGCGTGTGTATGTGACATACGTTTGTATATGCTGCAGCGGGTTATCCTTTGGCTTTGTGCAACACTGGCAAACGGCCCACAAAGTGCACTCGAAACAACAAAACACAACAATAAAGTGAAGTGCGCACTTCGGCGGTGGCAAGAGTAGCAAAGTGTTGTCGACGAGCCAAAGAGTTACTTATGCGTGTGTGTGTGTGTGTGTGTGTGTGCAACAAAGTACAAATGCATATATCGATTTTCACAAATATTTAATGGATTTCAAGTGGCCGATCGCTGCTTGAATCACAATGCGCCGCGAGATTGTGGTGCCACTTATTTAGATGCCACACACACTCACACATGCAATTATGGATAGCCATAAGCATATTTCAGCTCCCTGATTTTTCGAGGTGCCATTAAAAGGGGTATGAAAACTAATGTATCCTTGTATCTTTATTATACAAAGCAAGCCAAAACACACACACACACACACACAGACATACATTTGAACAAACAAACAATACAATCACACAAATGGAACACTCTGTTGTCAGCAGCTGTTGCTGTTGCCATTACTTTTGTGTGTTTTTGTTGCTATTGCTGTGACAAGCTGCCAACAGTAGCGTATTGCTGCCAATTATTTTGTAGCCTGCATGCTGTGCAGCAGCTGAGGAGCGTGT
This sequence comes from Bactrocera oleae, assembly GCF_042242935.1. Classification (NCBI taxonomy): domain Eukaryota; kingdom Metazoa; phylum Arthropoda; class Insecta; order Diptera; family Tephritidae; genus Bactrocera; species Bactrocera oleae. The sequence goes on along the minus strand of NC_091537.1, from coordinate 19,814,359 downwards.
TGACAGCAAGCGGCGAACTGAGCTGACGTGTGTCGCTGTAAATGCGCCTGGAGTGTGGCCACGTTTTTGGTTATAATTAACTCGAGTATGCTTCGAGATGTGTGTGTGTGTGTATGTGTAAGTGTAAGTGAGAGTAAAGTTAATGCGATACTGGATAATCGTGTTGTTAGCTAAATAGTTCCACATTTATAGCATAAAGTATTATTGTCAGCCCGGTTAATGAGCTAGTTTTGACAGCAGTTGCTCTTTGTTTGACCACAATTTGACAGTTTGGTGAATTAACTAAAGAAATTGGTGGATCATGCATTGATTACTTGCATTTTACTAGATATTTGTTAGACTAGCTTTAATAATTTCCAACAAAGGGTGGTGCAACAGCTTGGAAAGGGTGATAGATTCTTTTAGTGAGCTTTTGCGCACCAGAAATACATCCGACGCGTTTCACATTGGATATACAGGGGTAATGCTTATTAAAACCAAGAAAAATCGTTACCTTCCGTTGCCTCAAAACTATTATACCCTTCACAGGTGCATTTTTATAGCATAAAAAAGTATAAGAAGACATTTTTTTTGATTTTGATCGACCAGTTTGGATGGCAGCTCTAAGCTATAGTGGTCCGATCTTTGCGATATTTTTGGAAATTGTGGCAATATCTTGGATTATTATATATATCTGCCAAGGTTTTTGAAAATACCTCATCAAATGAAAACGTTTTCCATACAAGCACTTGATTCCGATCGTTCAGTTTATATAACAGCTATATCCTATAGTGATCCGATATCGACGGTTCCGACATATCTGCAGCTGCTTGGAAAAATTAGGAAGTATGCTGCTACATTTCAGATCGATATCTCAAAACTGACAGACTAGTTCACGTATATACTGACTGATGGACGAGCAGACGGACGGACATAGCTAAATCTACTCAGCTTGTCACGCTGATCATTTATATACATACTTCAGAATAGGTAAACTGTTAAGATATAAAAATTATTTCTAGCTTATAATTCAGACTTCTACCAAAAATCTTCAAAATAGGTTCCCTTTTATTTTTACTGCTCAGAGTCCTTAAAAAAGATTCATAAAGAACATGTTTCTCTGTTTATGAATTTTTAATAGATTATCTTTTTATTGGTATACTTCCCTCTAGCAAGAACAAAAATTTGGTCTGATTCGCACTAGAATGTCGAGGTAGAATAACCACGGCGCTTCTTTCTTGATCATCTCCCGTTTTCTGGTGGTTTTAGGAGCACAGAAAATTTGGCTCTTACTCTGTTTGCTTGTATCACACTTTGGAAAACTTCGATAGATGATTAATTGGTTGTGAACTCTAACCTATCAGTATACTGTTTACTCACGTGAGCTTGTAGATCCCATCAGAGCAAGATCAGCAATTTTTCAGAATCTAATCTAAACTTAGATAAAATACGATTTTTCAACGTCTTATAAAGAACCACAGGGACAGTTTAGGACTCACGATTATATATTAAGTAATTCGGGTAAAGCCACGATTTCTTTTCATGAAAATAGTTAGTTCAACATCGAACGCATAAGCCTATACCCAATTTATATTTCCCGTGTAAGAAATTTTTATCAAACATAGACTTTTTTCTTATATTTACGTACATAAAAACGATCCCAATTGATTTTTCGTGGCATGTGGCATGCAAAAAACTACATAAAAAATGCCAGTAAAATCATATAAAAATAATGGTGACATCTCATTCCAAGCAAACCAACTTAATGCAGAAAACATACAAGACACCCCTGAAATAGCTTTCTAAGAAAGTAGAAACACGAGCGCTGTGTCAGAAACCAAAGCGCCGAACTCTTAGCGAGTGATTAAGAACATAAGGAGCGCATGAAATGCATTTCATGCAGGATCAAGGCAAAGGTTGAAAGTACCGAAAATCCGAGCGTAACTAAATGAGGCAAACGAAATGAGGCAAATGAAAAGAGGCAAACAGATTGAATATTGCGCGTTAAATTCAATTTTTGGGTAACAAACTCGATTACACCGGCTACGACGATGCCACACTGCTACCCTCGTTGACAGACGCAACACAGTTATACACAGTTGTCAACTGTGTCGACAAAGGAATCGGCCTTAGAAGTACAACTTTATTGAGGGGTTTTACGCTAGCTATTACACAGTGGCGGTGGTGTGAGGCGGTAAAAAGCAACATGAGCCTTATTAGTTGATTACAGGACGCATTATCGTGATTATCGAGTGCGCGACGGGATAAAAATCTTGCAACAGATATGCAAGTGCCACACTTTGATGCATTGATGCAGAATTGCGGCCACCCATAAATTTTCGCAGATGCGCCGCACAGGAGGCAGTATGAAAATGAAGTAAAAACTCGCTATCGTTAGGGTGGAGCAGTTAACGGTGTCGAGGTCAAAAGGAGGACGCTGCCGTAAAGGGCAACAGCGCGAATGCTGGTAGACTTTCCAAGAGTGAGGCGACAAACGCAAAGCATGAAGGATGAAAGGGGTGTGTCGCTGGCGCGCAAACATAAATAAACGTATAAATAAATTTACAATAACAACAACAATAAATTGCATTGAAATGCTTTTGTAGCTAAATTCACTGCTAATAGTTTGATTAATGGGCAGATTTCAATGCGCACACAGCAAGAAGTGAGCAACAACGGTAATAAAATTATAACAAAAACAACAAATAATAGTGCTTGCAACTAACAACAAGTAAAATGTGAAAGGTTAAGCAAAACAACGCAGCATTGGGGTGCCGGGCCAACAATATGGGGGTGGCAATGGCGATGACGATGATGATGTGGCACGATAAGATTCCCGAATAAATATTAGAGTAAATATATTTTCAGGCTTTCCGGCGCAGCTTTAGAAACCTATAATCATCGGTTTTGATGTGATTTGTTTTTCCGGCGCGACAGCGCTTAGTCGGAGTGAGGTTGTGTGTGTGTGTGGGTGTGTGTGTGTGCGGGCAATGCTATGTGGGCGGATTAGAAATGTGGCAAGGCTGTGGATTTGTGTTGACCAAAAAGTGGTCAATCGATGACTGTGCAACTACACTACTTACTACTATCGCCACATATCAACACAAACACCCACTTCAATATGCATATATACAGATATATATTTTACACAACATATATGTACTTGCATTACAGCTATTAAGTACTTTCACTGCCTTGAAAATGTCAGCTGGATAAACTATCAATGACTTGTGTGCGACCGCTTTTTCAGACATCATAAATATTCGTGTGTCGCGAGTCTGTTGCAAGCAGTGACGGTCAAAATTAATAATCGCTGTTATGTTGGCATTAATGCCATTGTGCTTACACACATTTATGTACTGTTATTTATTATATTTTCGTACATGTGTAGCTACCGTTATTACAGTTGCTCCTGTTTTCTTTGCGTCCAACTTGATTTTCAGTTGACCCTGAATATTGTGTTGCAGAGGCGTGGCGTGTTTTCGAAAGCCATATACATTAAGATTACACGCATATTTGCCAGCTTAGTGTCGATACCGATGATTTGCAAAAAATAAATAATTTTCACTGTGAATATAGGGGCGTACAAGCATTAAGCACTAGCGTGAGTGGCACAAATGTTGCAATTTCTATTTCGCCGAACTTGTGACAAGGCTTTAGTGTGGGTGAAATAATTTGCAAAAGTAGTTTATAATACTATGAAGGTTGGTAATTATATTTTTAAGCGAATTTATAAATTTTAAAAAACGTTGAAAAACACGGTCATTTTTCTAATTGTTAATAGCAGAAATACAAATATTTAAATAATAGCTATTTTATGGAATTGATCATTTTAAATATGTGGGAGCGTTTCTAAAATCAATTTAAAATAAGTTTTCCTAAACCACTTCAAATAGATATCCACATCGTACTTTCTTAAAGTTTTCAGAGCGTTGGCAACCTTCCTACTATTCTGTTTCAGACCAACCAGTATAACAGACCACGAACAACCAAAAAAATTATTCAAATGGGGTCAGCAAAACGAAAATTTAAGAAAGACATGTTTATGACTTCACTGTCTCAAATTACTGATGAGATCGAATACTATCCCTAAAAAAATATTAAAACGTCAGTAGTAAAGTTAATACAAATGTACTAATAAGTCATTTACTAATTCTGGAATTACCTGTCAAAAACTTTTACCTGGCCTGTACCTAATTGTTAAACAATATTTTAAAAAATGTTAAGCCTTAAATGAAAAATTCCACGACAAAAATAATGGACAGAAAGTACCAAAACCAAAAATTATATGTACATAGGTATGGATGTAGGCATATATAAATAAAAATAATGTAACAATCAAATACAAATTTTATTTTTATTTATTTTATTTTTATATATACATATATACATAGTATGTGTATGTATATGTTGGTGGAACTTTATCACTTTTAACAACTCTTATTTGTATTCAAATAATTTTTATTTATTTTTTTGTGTATTTTTTTTTTGGCTGTATGAGTAACTACATATATAATGAAAATATTTTTCATTCGCATTTTATATTTTTTATTAAAATAACAGTCACTTTTATTTATAAAAACTTTAGCAACAATGAAATCTTGACTTACCGCATTTTTCTCACAGGTACGCTTAATTCTGGAACTTTAACATGAATGAACACAGCATCACATTGTAGCAGCCGACTCGATTGAAAATATGTAATTACAACGTTTAATCACTACTTTGGGCTTTATTTCACATTCTAACTATTTACACTAATTTCTACATTCACTTGAATTACTTTATCACATTTAAATACACTAAAAAACACACAATTTCAATTTTTAACAAGTAATTTTACAAAGCGCAATAATTTTCACACCACAACTTTTGTTTGCCTTGCTCAAATTCACGTAAGCCCATAAGAATATTCGTTATTGATGACATTTGTGTATAGTTTGTTGGTGCCACCTGCACTCAAATGTCTCAGAGTATGCATAGAATTCTCATTACTTAATCTCAAACTCGCTATTTCACTTTATGCTGTTATTTGGCAACATAAAACAATATGCCTACATATTCACAAACAAACATACATGCACTCATAATAAGCCAATACTTCTTTGCTGCACTGATTGTCAAACTCACGCATATATGAATGTAGTTATGTAGTTGCCGTGTGTGTTTGTTGTACATCTTATTGCCTTTGTGCTCTTAATTTCTTTTTGCGGCAACTTTCTGGGAATTCTTCTTTTGTTTTTTTTTTGTTCGATGCTTTTGAAAATATTGATGAGCGCATAAAATAGCCTATTAAAATTTACCGTTACTCGCTGCTTTACCAAAGGTATACCTGTAGAGCGAGAGAGACGCTGTGCACTTAAAGAATTTACATATACATGTATACTCTCTCTTTATGTTGATTGCCTTGCTTTGCTAATTGTTGGCGACAAATATTGTTCGTTGATTGCGCACACTCATTTAACTTAGAAAATCATATAAATATAAAATTTTAAACTATTACTGAGTAATTGTATAAATTTCACTTTTACTAAGTAATTGTTATTAAAAAATGTATTTAATTTAAATGAGCTTCCAACCAAATTTAAGTTCGCAATGTTTTTCAGTTACTGTTCATTAACTGATACTCTCGTTGGTACAACGGATCTAACTAACGAATTATGTTTGTCTGGAAACGGAAGTAGGGTTGCATTTGAATATTTAACATTATTTAAAATTTAAAAATATTTAAAAAAAAATATGTGAAACAAAATTTGCAAAATATCTCAAAAAACAATGCATTAACTTTATTTAATATAAAAGTAATATTTAAAAGAATTTTAAATATATTATTATTTTCGAGCTGAACAAAAATTCTTGAACAATGTATTTAAAAAAATAAATATACCTTAATTAACCTTTATACAACTTTTTAAACAGAAAATATAAAAAAATTAATAAAAATGTAATAATTTTTTTTTGCGCCCTAGCTATATATCAAAACTCAACAATAGTATTTACTTTTTCATTAACATTTTAGTTTGATTAAGATTTACCTTGTTATTATACAACTAGTTCTTTCGCAAAACAATAATATTCAATTATTAACTACTTTCCATGATAATAAAATTAATAAATTTATCTAAATTTCTTCAAAATAAAACTTTTTATGTAAAATCAACATTATTTCAAAAAGATTTACCGCGAATGCAACCCTTTTCCGTTTCCCCTTTGTTCTCGCTATTTCCTTACTTTTAACGAATAACTCAGCTGTTCCGCGGTAAAAATTTGTCAGTAGTCATTCGAGAAGCTTAAATTGGTGCTTTAAATTTTCAAATTCGAAATAAACTATATTTAAGTGTATTTAAATAAATTCGTTTTGTATTGCCGAATATGCAAACGCATTGTTTTATGTGAATATTCTGTATTGTAGTTTTCAGTGGTATTCTTAGTGCAGTCTCAAATGAAGAGTGTGCCTTGCTAGCAGCAATCGTCAAGTGTGCAAGTGTAGTGTGTATGGTAGATTTAAAGTTAATGTGATAAAATTATACTAGTAAAGTTAAATTACAACAATATTTTAAGAAAAAAAGTTCTGTTGAAATTGTTGTAAATAGAAATTGGTTGAGTGTTCACTGGTTTAGTCGATCGTACGGCTGCAAAGTTGAGCTAGCCGACGCAACGAAAATATGCATACAGATGCATATACATACATATGTCTGTATTTATGTATGTATCAAGTGGTATAATTATTCAATAATGTTTCTTGTCATTATAAGAAGTGTAATAGTCTTATTCGCGATATTCATGCATACATCCAAATGTACATGAATACATAAATACTTGTATGTTATGCAGAACAAGGAGTGAGAATAAAATATCATTAAGCAGAGAGTTCTGCTCTAAATCTACTAAATATATCAAATACGGTAAGTAGTTTATTTCTATATGAATGTATATATGTAAGGGATAATGATTAAAACCAGAAAGATTAATGTTCATTAGGAAAAAATTATTGAAAAAAAGGTTTAAATACAAAGAATTTATATAGCTACATAAAATCTAAATTTGAGAAATTTATGACTTAATGGATATATTATATATACGAGTACATACATATGTATAAACTGAGCATGATCAATAAAAATAAATAAATCTACTTGTACCGTGTTTGTAGAACTTTGAATTTTTACAAAAAGGCCTATTTTCCCATGGTTTTTTATACTTTTGATAAATCTACCATATATAAAGCTTATTAACATAATCTTTAATTTCTCCCTATATACTTAAAATTTAAATAGAATTTGCAACTGCGTGGTTAAATATTTTTTGCTTCAAATATGATAGTTAATATTTTCAGTCTTTTTTATGCAAAAAATTTTGGGGACTTCACACGACTTGTCTTACGATTGCTGAAAACTATGATTTTACATATTTATAGAAGTTCGGAACTCTTGCCGTTAAAACCGACTATGTAGTAAATTAGGGTGATTGCAACAGGACTTGTTCTTTAAATTTTGTACGAAAGTCTCCCAAGCATTAAAATTTTATTATAAGTATAGTATAGTATAAGTTCTATTAGTTAAAAATTGTAAATATATAATATTATTATCAGATGTTTCAGATATATTAACACAAAATATCACAACCCTTACTTTGCATATATTTCTTCTTGGATCTAGCAAGCCAAGTGTGATATACATATGTATGGTATGTATGTACAAGTACTTATGTATGAATATCCTTCCTCTGTTTTGGCCATAGAGAATGAATGCATCATCCTAAGTTGAATAGGAAATTGCAAATTTGTATGCGTTTGAATACGAATATTATGAGGAAGAGCGTGTCTTTCTTTGTAGGAAAAACAAATTAAAGATTTGCCTGAAGAGTCATATGTGCGTAAGTGTGTAGTAATTGTGCAAAAGTAGGATGCGGCCAAGCAGCCGACCAAGCAGAAACACAGGAACTGCCCATTTTTTCGGTTTTCTTCACAGCTGAGTGACCGGGACGCCTTGAAATAGTGCACACACACAGACATACTTACATACTTACATAATTACATACATTTATATAATGTGAACGCACACAAATCACAACAAAAGTTGCCACCCCGCGCGGACGCCCACTTGAGTGACAGAAGCGCAAAAGCGTGGCATGAAAGCGACTCTGTGTGGTGCTCATGCGTGCGTTATGTTAGCAAATATGTTTGTATGTTTGTTAATATGTATGTATGTATATATTTTGCGATGACATTAGTCTTTATGACAATTGTTATTGTTGTTTATCGCTATTATTGCTTGCAATATTGTGTGTTTCGTTGACGAGCGCGCAAATTACAACACTTAAATGAACACAGACACACACACACACACGTACGCACCGCATATACATTTGTATTGCACGTTTGAATGCGTTTTAAATCTTCCACTTGATTAGGTGCCAATTCGGTTGATCGCAAAAAGAGGCGTTGAGCTTCAATGGATTGGGCAAAAAATTCAAAAAAAAATGTTTCTTCCATCACTACGCCGGGAAAAAGGGGCGGAACAATCAAAATCCTTCGACGTAAATCAATTTCGCCGCTATTATGTAATGACAGCAACAACAACAAGCGCTTATGCTTGCTGGCGAAAGAGTTTAATTGTTCGCACGCGTGTCGTTGTTGGCGTCAGCCGAGCGCACTGTGCACTTTTGATTGTTGCTCCGCGCGTTTTCGGTTGTTGCGAATTGTTTTATTTTGCTGACCTTTTTGATTTGCCATTTTTTATCTGTTTAGCTTTCTTTGACATTCTCCACCTTTCAGTTGCTTAAGTTATGAGTTTCCACTTAATTTGGCAGAGTTGCTACTGCTGGTTTTTTCAGCACTTTGTATTTGCGCAAAGATCAACCCTCGCAATAGTTACACCATTGAAAATTTGAAAACAGTGCTGACATATGTTGCTTTTTTATTGATTTAAAGGCGCATTTGATATTGTAGGTACAATATATCAAAAAAGTCTATGGGCACAAATGAACGCAGAGTTCTAAAATCATTAGATCATTTTAATATATTAGGTGTTTTAACAAAATTATTTGAGACTATACAATAACATCACTAAATTTTTTATTATTTATGGAAAAATATCGTAATGGTACTTATAAAAATTTTATAGCACAAGTTCATAAGTCAAAGTATTTAAAAATAACTATAAGGAGAGAGAATCATGCATACTTCCTATTGAAAAATCGTGTATTTAACAGTTAGCTTAGCAAAAGAGGCATACCTAGTGCGACAGCCTAAAAAAGGCTATTTTCGGGAATAAAAAAATTACTAGTGTATTAATTATTTCGAAATCTTAAGAGATTATTTATACATATTTTAAGAATATTACAGAGCAAAACTTTTAAACACAAGAATTAAATATTTTTTGATCTACACGCGATCTCCGACGGTGCTTAGATAAGCTCATCCAGTAATCCCGGCCTTTTCCGTGGTTGAAATGAAAAATTACTAACGGTTCGTGTTGCAAATAATGCATTAAAAAAATTTCATTAATTTTTTTTTATTTTGTAATCCCAAGTACGGGATTAAAAAAAATTCCACAAACCGGATTAAAAAATATAAAAAAAAATGTTTAATCCCAGAAACCGGATTGAAAAAAAAAAAAAAAATTTCTATCTTAAGCATGTAAGTAAGAAGTAAAAAGAGAATTTACTTAAGAATTAAATATTTTTTGCGTTCATTTAAATCAAAAAGTAATAGTTCAATCTTTAAACCCAAACTTCTAATTTTTAATTTCAAACTTCTTGGATTAAAAAATGAAAATTAGTTTTTAATCCCAATTTTTTAATTAAAAAATTAGCAACTCTGCTAACGGTCGAAACAAATAAGAAAAATTTACAAAATGTCGGCTTAAAAGAAAAGATGCTTTTTACTCAAAACTTTTGTCGTTTTTGACTTGCCAAACATGTAGGTCAGTCTATCAAGGGGATATACTGGTTTAGAAATTCATAAAAACTAATTGTTTTTTGCATATTTTTGTACTATAACCTTTTAAGAATATGTCTCTAAAAAATTTTTTTAAAGTTTCAATTATTTTCGGAGTTTCAGCTCATTTTGGATGCGCCGACAAAATCGACTGGCAGCTTGCCGAGTTTTTAATTCGTTTTTCTCTGAACTACTTATTTAGAAACGGTGTGCATGATATCTCAATTTCCAATCGATTTACTTGAAATTCTATACAGAGCATCTTTTTACATTACACTACCGCATTACTTAAGGGTTTTTGTATAAAATTTTTTTTTTTTTTTTTTAAATTTCGAACACCAAAAAAACAGGGAAATAACGACACATAATTTCAAGCAACCGGCATTTTGTTTAAAAATTTGTTTTTCCAAAATCCTCTCGTAGTGCTATAACTACATCCTTCCTCTTTAATGATCACTTAACAATTTCTATTTCAAGTTACTGGGAGTCCTGATATGCTGCACACCAGGACAAGCCACTTTTTCATCAGTCCCCACTTTGCTGGCTTGGAATTTTTAGAATTTTTTTTTAAATATTATAAATGATTTGTACTCTTTAAATATCAATAAAAAACATTTAAAAAAATGTATAGCAAAAATACTTTTTGTTTTTTTTAATGGGTCCGAAAAAGAGTCTTAAATTCGGGCTTCTAAACCAGAATACCCCCTTAAAATTTTTATAGAAGATATGCGAAAACAAAAATGTATTGTAATCAATTCATTTGTCTCCTCGTAAACACTCAGGCAAATTTGCAAAATGTAGTTTTGAGAAAAGTGCGTTTAAAAATACCATATCATGAAAGATCTGATTGAGCTCGAAAACTATTACAGACATCGTCTAAAGATTTTATTGTGTTATATTTAAATGTATAATACAGTAAAATATGAAAAAAATTAATTTTTTAATTTCACATTGGATGTGACTCTCAAATGCTTACCTCGTTAAAAAAAATGTAAATGCCAAATGACTTCGATTGACTTTTATTGTTATAATTTATTTTTCACATTGTGTTGAAAATGATCGCAAGCAGATTTGACTGTTAAAACATACAAATCTTATCTTTATTTAGTATGATAAAACTACCGAAGTGCATATATTTTAAGATGAAAATTCAACCTAATCTTTTTATGTATATTTTGAAATCATATTTTTTTTTATTAATCTATTTATTAAAATTTGCTTAACCTTTTGAAAATCATTCAAAAAAACCTAATTAATTATATTAAAAAAAAACCTAATTTGAAAATCTTTATATTTTTGTCTTCTCACTCGATTGCCTTAGGCCTCTTTGATATAAACCTGCATTTTTTCTCTCTTTTGAATTAGATTTTCTAACTTCCCACCTACTATATCACAATATGAGGCGATATTTTCGATAATTTGAAGTTTCATTAATAGCTGTAAATACTATCGGCATTTCTAAAATCAAATAAACAAGTTATATTTAAAAAAAAATCATGAAAAGAATGGGAAATCCAACAACATCTATTACTACGATATGGTATTTTGACTAGTATAGTATTTTACCAGTTTAGAATGATTTTCTGCTCTTATTTACTGCTTATAACAATTGTTTTATAAAATTATAGCTCATATAACATTCATATTCATAAAACTTTGCATAAAAAATTACAAAAATCAATTCTTTACTCGAGGCTACAAAAAAGCATGTTAAACTTTCATTATTAACCAATTTATTGTAACTCGTCTCAGATCGGACCACAATATATTAATTTTAGCAACTTTTGTAATATCAACTTCTCTCTTCGTCTTTGTATTTGAGCAGGTCGTCTGAAAAATAAACACAACTCGTGATTATTCCTCTTATTTGCTTTAAAAGTTCTTTCTTTCCTTTTCGGCGTTGCAGAGAATCGTTTTTCTCATATTCCTCAAAGCTGTTAATAATAGATCAGCCGAAATCATGCTTACGACTTAAGCAAGAATAAAATCTACATTTTTAGTTCAAGATTTTGCTGTGCACAATTACGCAATGATTATGGCAGAAGAAAACCGCTTCATGATACCATATTAGTTATGATTTGGACAAATAATTGATAGAGCTTCTCCTCCTCTTAGGTTAGGTTCTATCGCTTATCTCCAAGAAAGAAGATCGGACTTCGCCTGTTGGGTTCGATATTAAGTCTAAAGAAGCATCTCACATACGCCACAAATCTTTATTTCTATTGCCTCTAGTTCATCGAAGGTATGAAATCTGTAGGCATAAGATATTTTGGCCTGAATCTCGTAAAAGCGTGACAGTCAAAAAACGCTGAACAGACTCTACCTACTCCTCTTGATGATCTCAGCGTTTTAGTATATGCTGTTATATAAGAGGAACAAGCTGATAAATGAGTAATATATCAGCTTTTATATTACTTTTGGCTTAAAGGGAATATCATGAAATTCTGCCAAGATGTGTTATATCTATCAAAACCGTACATTGCGGTCACTAACTTGAAAGAGGAGGAAGAATGTAGCGCTGAAGACCCGATAAAATATCTATATAAATGAGCAGCGTGTCGAGCTGGTTCGATTTAGCAATGCCCGTCTCTTTGTCTGTCTGTATATACTCGAACTAGTCGCTCAGTTTTTGAGATATCGATCTGAAATTTTGCGCACGTCCTTTTCTCCCTAAGAATCTGCTCATTTGTCGGAATCTACCATAGAAACTAAACGTTTAAATTCAATTATTTGTATGGCAAACTTTCTTATTTGGTATAATACCAATTTTGGCATAGTATCGTTCAAGTATATTGTCCCAGGCAACGCTACAATATCCGATGAGCAACCGAGTTGCAATTTTTTCTTGTTTTTCGGCGCTAAGAAAAGCTCCATTTTGAATGAATCGAATTCTTTTGGCATCTAGTTAGTGTTAAGAACACTAACGTATTAGCTCTAACAACTTTAATGACTTCGAGATAGTAGAAAAATTAAACCTTCACGACTCTCATAATATTTTTTTAGCTTACAAGGCCTCAGCAGCTGTTTTAGGTGAAGAGAACCAACAACAATTTTATAGCCATTTTACCGCACAGCAATATACCCACACTGGCGCCTATTTTAACATTTGAATAAAATAACTTTTTAAATTGTTAAATAAGTACCAAAAGCAAAAGAATTAACGCGATGCTTATAGCAAATCGAAGCGTAAAATCGTTTGCTTGGCCTTTGTATAGAAAACTCGACTTTGGTGAATAGATAGCAAAGCGCAAACTGAGCAACTGACAAATTAAGAAAAGACGGAGCCACGAATGATAGACGACCAACCGCATCAATGCACAGCGGCGATGCAGCCATTTACATATGTACACTTACACACTCAAACACACATATACACTCGGTATCTTTATATGCGAGTAATAAAGGCAAAAAGGTTATCGTGAGACAAACTTGTGTCGATGATAAAAGCCTCGACAGGAGACGAATCGAGGCACCTAGATACTTGCATATATGTGTGTGTGCATATAAGACTAAGGGCTGGCGCTTCAGCAACATAGAAGCTTGTATGTAACCCCATGCAGTGAGTGTGGGTATAATTTGTTTGTAGATAAGCGCATACGAGTACATATATCTGCAGAGAACGCATGTGTGTATGTGTATGTTTGTGAACTGGCCATACTACTTGCCGGCAGCGATATATATTTTATGCTTTTTCCTATACTTTTTATATGCACTTTTCACTTTTCGTTTTTATTTTCTTTCTTTTTGTTGTTGTGCTACTTTTTTTGATTTTGGCTTTTATGACTTACGTATGTATATATATATGTATGTATGTATGTAGTCTATCTTGAAACCGATCGCGCTACAAATTTGTTTAGTGTTGCCATAAAACGGCGACTAATGTTGAAAAATTGTAAAATGAGAAAAAAAAATAGTCAATGGCCGCAATGATAACGAACACGACAACGATAATTTCCAAAAATACATGAAATATTCAAATGAGCGTTCGTCGCGCGTTATCGTGGAAATTAGAAAATTTGCGATAAAAGTGACTGGATCAAAATTTTATATCGTATAAAGTGAAATAAATTAGAGCAGAAAATTATTTGTTATGTGTGTGTTTTAATGTTTAGTTGACGTGATGATATTTATGTAACGTCGGAGCTTTGGTAGTCACTACATATTTTGCTTTTTGTATAAGCCTGCTCATATGCTTATTTACATACTTAATATATACAATATTATGAAACTCTGTTTTCTCTTCTCGAAAATTTTGAGAGATTTTCTAGATTGATTTCAGAGAGGTTTCTTATTTCTTCTAAGAGCTATTACACAGTTTTTCTCATGAATAGAATTTAAAACTTAGAGAGTGTAATGGGTACGTCTCATAACGAGTGTTTTTTAGATGTGTGATTTTCAATAAGGTAACGCTTTTTTCAAAGTTGGTCTTTTTAACAGCTGTTACTTGATTTATACTCAATTTGTTTTGTCATTTCAAGCTGCCTAGACAGACTTACTTCAAAACAACGTCTGCAATTCGTGCGAATTTATTACCAACTCGTGTTAGAATTGTAGCCGAACGACCAGAAGCGCGTCTTACGTTCGGTGTATTGGCCCACAACAAAATAGCCACCAAGACCGATGTTCACAAAAAAATTTTGTTCAGCGATAAAGCTCACGTTTGGTTGAATGGGTACGTTAATAAAAAAAATGTATCGCATTTGGAGTGATAATAATTCACAAGCCATTGCTAAGATGCCATTGTATCCAATGGTTCGTATTTCTTCAAAAATGAAGCCGGCCATAATGTTACAGTCAGTCAGCAATATAATTAATGACTGACTAATGATCGTACCGGAATTGTGGTTTGTGGCCTTTGATTCCAACGAGATGGCACTACATGCCATACAGCTAACGAAACAATCAATTTATAGAAGGAAATTTTTGGTGAGCGCATTATTACTCACGAAATCATTTTTAAAACATAATGACAAGCCCATATCTTTATAACAAAGTCCAGTTTTTTGGTCATAACATTAAATTATATGTGTTTTATTTCTTCTTAAATACCACATGTCTAAAATAAATACCCATTACATGCATTAATAATAGATGAAATATGTATATGCTGCGGAATTAAAAATCCAAGGAAAATTAGAGTTAAAACGAACTTAAACTAAGCAAAATATTACAAAGTTAAAATGTTGAAGTAATTAATGGTAATCCTATAGTTTAAAGCTAAAAAAAATAGTTGAAAGTGCGGTCTGGAAATAAAACATGGAAAACCCCAAATATATTCAATGAAACTTTTATTTATAAATATTTTAGAAAAAGCTTCCCCTCATCGAAAGCGATTAAGTATATCGAAACCAGGATTTTGAAGTTCGAATCACAATAATCTGTTACATATTCAAGTAAAAATAGAGTAGACATCGAATATGCTCGAATAGATATTCAAGTAACATTTCCCAAAGCTCATAAATATAAAAAAATGTTGAACGGAATTGCCATTATCTCAATTACAAACATATCATTAAAGATATGCCACAATAATATACAATAATAGAAGAAACATATTTGAAGAAGCCACCTATGTAAAAGAATTAAAACAGAATTGAAATCAAAAATTATGTTAATCCATTATAATTAGGTTAATTACAATCTCTGTAATTTAAAAACAATTAATCCATGCAAAACAGTGATTTTAACATTTCCTTACCGAGGTAATATAAATAAATTAGTTTTCTAGTAAAGCCCAAAGACTTGCCATGGCCGTATATTGAAGAAGGTACTTCAAAAACTTAACATCATTAATAAATAAAACGCCATAAAAATCCTAAAAATGAGGTTAGGTCAGCACTAATGTGTTTGAAATTATTGCAGAATTATTGAAGATGACAGAAATTGATTTGAGAATTGTTCTGGATAACCAAATCAATTAACAACAACGATATGGTTTTGGATTTTTAAAAGTAAATATCTTATGATAATTTATTTTATAATATGTGACAATCGAATGGAATAGATAATTACTGACTATTCCCTTGAAATTTCAAAAATTTCCCGATGAATTTTATCAATCCTCAAGATTAGTGTCAAATTGTGGTGGGAAGCAGATTTAATCAACCAAATTTGAATCAAAAAAAACAGAAATGATATTTACTAAGACTAAGATGCCCATCAACCATTTTCTATATGTTAAAGTTGAGGCAAATTGCGGGTGTTCAAATAAAGCAATTCCTACCCTCAATCGTATGCTCACCGACTATTTATTGTTAACGAGTAAAATATAAACAAACAGATGAATTCATAAAAAGGACATTTAGTAATGGCCACTTTGGACAGGCTACAAATGAGCTTGCAAGATACTTATTTCTGCTTGTAAATATATATGTATGATACACATGTATGTATGCACATTTACAACTGTGGTATATGGAGTGAACATTATTGGACGCGCGTAAATGTCAGTCACTTAACACAAACAATAAAAACAAAGCAAACGCTCTAAAAATTTAAAGCACAGCGAAGCAATAATAAAAATGAAAGGAAGGCAATGGTGTGCAGAGCAGTCAAACTGAAACAAAGAACTTTAAAACGACGAAAGAATATAAAAATTAAAAATAAAACGAAATTAAAACAAAAGCAATGAAATCAGAAGACAACAAAAAAAAACTTGGAAAACAAATGAAATACGCATCAACTGGCAAAGCAGTCAGCCGCCAGCCAACAGCCGCCAACAACAAATGGTACAAACGACGCATACAAGACAGCGAATGGACGAACGAATAAACGCAGCAGCGGAATTTACGTGTGTCCGAGCGATTGCATTGGCGCCATGTTTATCTAATTTGGGGACATTATGCATGACATTCCGCGCGGTTGTTTATAGGTTCGGTTAAACCTGCACTGATAACGCGCGCGCATGCAGCCATTGATACACAAACCTGCGCACTTGCATACCTGGGGAGACACAAGCTGTAGGCGCTTGGCTTGGAACAGTGAAGAGGAAGAAGAAGCAGCCAATTGCAAGATGCTAGCGCGCGCTTCATTTGGCTGTGAGTCACCGCCGCACAAAAGGTGGCACTATGTGTAGTAAACAGCGGTCAGCGGTCAGTGAGGCAACAGCGCTGGTCAGTCAGTCAAGCAGTCAGTCTGACGGACACTTCAGCTGTAGAAACGCTTCAACACATAGCATTCAACTGCAACCGCGCGCTACCTTTTTATATATATTTTGTAGGTTCTGGAAAGTGCGTGCGCGCGTGTATGTGTAAGACAATTAAGCAAATGCGGCTGGCGGCTGAAATTTTATAGCGCTATATCCATTTTTTATACGCATTCAGCGATTTTATTTTATTGAACCACATATATAAATATATATTTGTAACAACAGACTTACGAAAGCGACGACGCCGTCGCCAATTGCACCGCCAATGACTACTTGTGAAAATTGATGATGAACGCCAGCGCATTGGACTGTTCCATAGCGACAGCGCTTATGTGCGCGCAAGCGAAAGCTAATCACGATTTGGAAGAGCGCGCCACTCCTCTCTTCCTCTACTACCGCTTTCTTTACGATGCTGCTGCTGCTGCTTTGTTTTCGTTCGCTTGCCGCTTATCTAAAGAATGTTCTTAAACTTTAAGGATTACTACTACCTACCTTCAATAAATCTGCGATTTTTATATACCAAAACAAATGAGACGCAACAAATCGAATGACAGAGATTTTTATAGCGCGCGCAGGCGCTGCAACAGCCCCAAAATCAGCAGTGAAATTTATATGCGGCTGATACTTAGCAAAATCATATAAATATATATGTATGTCACGCGCGTGCGCTAATTGAAATAAAAGCAAATGCAACCGCCAGCAAAATGGTTAAGTGCAAAATAAAAGCAAGAACAAAAATAATACAAATAAATATCTTTGCTATGAAAATGTATGAGCTGTATGGCGCGCACGAGAACTTTCGCACAATCTCACCCGCCTATCTAATGCCCGCTCTCGCCTGCGGCTACTAACCATTTAACCCTTTTTCGCAACCTTGGTGATTGTCGACGGCGGCGCGCAACCGGAGCAACTGCAGATTGACGCTTAATTAGATACTGATTCACGTTACGGGTAATCACTCGCACCGCCTGCCAAGCGTCAGTCCTTAGCGTTAATTAGCTGCAAAGTATTTGCGTTTTTGTTGTATCGTAAATCGTTGAGTGTTTGCCATGTAGGAAACCCGAACGGTAGTAAAGCAACAAGCGAAATAATGAGTTGATAAATATTTGAGGTTCTAGAGGTTCTAGAGATTTTATATATATATTTTTTTTTACTTCTTGTAATACTTTGCCTTCTTGATTGCTGAAGTGTTGTCCTAAGCAATTTTGATTAAGTCCCTATCATAATCTAGTTGATATAGTCAAGCATTTATATTTATTTTACGTTGCCCAATTCTTTTCAAATGTCCTACTATTATTCTCCGAAAATTTGAATTTAATCCGACAACATGAATAAGGAAATATAATATGAGCGTATTAGGGTAAACATCTTTTAACTTTGTGTACTTTTATCGGCACGATGTTTTCAGAGTCGTTGAGCAAAGTTTCTTCGAAACGTCGAATACCCTTTAAAGTATATATATAAATGATCAGTGTGATGAGCTGAGTCGATTTAGACAAGTCTTTCTGTTTATCTACATATAAGCGAAGACTAGCTCTCAGTTTTTGAGATACCGATATGAAATTTTGCACATGTCTTTTTCTTATCAAGAAACTACTTATTGGTTGGAACAGCCACTATAACATATAGCTGCCATACAAACTGGACGATCAAACTCAAGTACTTATATGGAAAACCTTTTGTTTCAACAAGATATCTTCACGAAATTTGACATAGACTATTATCTATGGCATCGCTACAATCTCCAAAGAAAGTATTTAGATCGGCACACTATAGTATATAGCTTCCATATAAACTGACCGATTAAAATCAAACCCTTCCTGAAATCTGTGAAGGGTATTATAGATTCGGTGCAAACGAAGTTAACATTTCTTCTTCTTTTATTTATCAGAATGTCAAATATGTAATTTGATTACATCCTTACATCCCTACAGGGCAGCCTTCGTACCAGATACATTGAAGTATTAACAAGGATGTGTTTTGTAATTATTACGCTATATCTTAATGCTTTAGAAAAAATACCTTCAACCCAATAAAAGAGTTATGTTACAACAACACCAAAGGTCATGAAAAGCGATATCTTCTAATCTTCTACAGATATGTAACTTATCTTAAATTTCTTCGGTATTTGCAGGTGGCTTTCCTCGCTGCTTGCCGTGTTAATTATTTAGATGTAATTGATATATTTTCGTGTAAATTATGCAACATTGAGAAGGAGGCATTTCTGTTTACATATATGTAAATTAGTATATCATTTATATATAATGTAAAAAGGCGATCTCATTTATCTTCACGTATGTAAATAAAATTAACTGCGTATCCTGGACGTCGGTAATTTTTCTACTTCTTAGAACTATTTTCTGTTTATTTCAGACATCAATTCTTCTGTAAGAGCCAATGCAAGCAGAAGTTTCTTAATATTTTATTCCAAAAAGGTATTACTTTCTCAAGGCCATTATAAAAGTTATATGCCTTATTGAAGTACGTGAAATCCAAGTAACTTCTTTATTGATAATATGTTATTTAGATATCAGTAATATCCAAGAAATCTGAAAAATCCGCCTGTATATAGTATTTCCCCATTTGTTGCTTGATTTCCTAACTTGATTACGGAATCTGCAGTAAGTAAAAATTTTCTCAACATATAATACTTGTACTTGAAAATTTTCTATCGGAATAAGTATCTATGCCAATAATAATATTTTAAACGGTTCTTCTTTACCTCAACTATCCAAAGGGCAGAGCAGGGTCCGATTCTTGGGATTGATTATAAATTCAATCGAAATTTTGCTTGTGACGAAACTAAAAAGCATCCTTTTATAGCCTGTATATTTATTTAGGTGTTGCCAGCTGTGTAAAAAATAAAAGTTATTTTAATTTATTAGTAGAAACTAATTATCAAGTCAGCAATATTTGAGAAATATATTAAAGAAGACTTAGATTGAAGAAATGTTAACCGGCGTTGCCACCTTTTTGAAAAATGAAAAATAAAAACATAAGGTCTTTATATCATATCAATAGCTTGTTACAAAATTTACCCATAAAACACTTGGAACAGAGTTTCTCAACTTTTAAGAGCACACCTAGTGTGTCAGCCTTAAAAAAACGATTTTCAGGAATTAAAAAAACACTAATTTATAAATTGTTTAAAATTTTAACGGTATTATATATATTTGAAAACGGAATTTTTTGAAGGAAAAAATTAAATATTTTTTGATTTTCACACGATTTTCGACGGCGATGAAAAAAAAACTCTGCTGCGTGATTCCAGCCTTCTCGGTGGATGAAACCCAAAAACAAAAAACGATTTCTAGAGGAATGACCTACGGTTGGAAAAAACTACAGAAATGGACAAAATGGCGGCGCTTTAAAATAATTTTTGAATTCTACCTAAAATTTTGTCGTTTTTGGTCTGACAAAATTCAATTTTTATCAGATCAGAAAACTGAGTAGGTCATTGTAGGAAACTTACAAAACCTGCAGAAAAATTTTAATCGGATCGTTTTTCCCCTCTAGCAAAATTAGAAAAATGTAATTTTGAGAAAAGCGCGCATAAAGATTAACTGATAAAGTTGATTGAACTGAGCGGTTAGATTTTAGAAGCCTGTAAATCAAAAAATATTTAAAATGTTCAATTAAATTTTTGTTTTATACTTTTAAGGGTATGGACTATCGAAATCTGCAAAAATTAAAAAAATAATTCTTTCAAAAATTCACACTATATGGATAATAATATCTGATAAATAATAATCAAAAACTCAAAAAGGAGAAGAAATTAATATTTGGAACCTTTTATTTAATACAAAAGCTGTCAATAAACATATAGTATGTGAGAAGTGAACTATTTGGAACTTAAATTTTGCATTTTGATCCAACTATTATCTAACAAAAGCGAAGGAAGTTGACTGATACTGTTCATAAACCTTGTGTAGAGGCTATATCTATAATAATATATATTAGTAAAATCGTCAAAAATTCAGAAAATAGCTTAACAAAAGCCAAACCCAGAACCGATTTGAAAACGTTCCTGAATTTGAGAGGATGACTATTTAGTACATTTTTTTTTTATATCCAAGCCCGATAACTCCGCACATGCTTCGATGCATATTGAACTGATTAGAAATTTAAATACTGTTTTCTTTCAATCTTGTGAAAGAAAAATTTTGATAAAACGATCAGTTAATATATGTTCTTTTCACCCGAAATACAATGACAAATTAAATGTTACAGCGATTATTTTTTCTCCCAACGCCTTAAAATATACTTTAATTTACTTGGAAATTCCATAAATCCCTCAAACAGTGTTGCCAATTTTCCATTTTCTTCATCATAACGAAAGCGCCACACACATAAGATAATATTATTCAGCATTTTATGAAAGCTACGCAAAATTAATTGAATATTTACAAGATAAACTTTTGTCAATTTAGATAAGACAACAAAATAACAGTTGCCCAGCTAAGGAGTGAAAAGGCAGAAGTGGCGAAAAAGTACGAATATAAGCAGCAAATAATAACAACAGTGTGCGGGAAAAGTAAGCAAACGATGAGAACACCAAAAGGAAAAATTATATAACGGTAAAAGTGTACATTTACATATCATTTATGAGCAACGGCGCTTACCTCGCGCTATCCCTTCTCCATATACACGTAACACACACACACAAACGCGTTGCTGTGTGTCGCTCCAAAGATTTGCAGTTGAGTGCGAACCCTTGAGGCAAAATGGCATAAACTTTTATGAAAACAAATAAAGAAAAATACGTATTTTTTATTTTTTATTTGACGTTGTCGCTTTGCCTATGTACCGACGCTGCCTTGCCACCGCGCTTCTTTCGCATTCAACACGACAAAATCATAGTTAGACGGCGTTTTGTGCTTAAAGCAGCATTTCTTATTTTCGGTCTTCAATTGCACTTGCTTTGTTTTTGTTGTAGTTTTGCTTACCTTTTTTTTTTGTTTTGCTTGGGGCTGCTAGTAACGGTTTATCTCGGTTATACTTTGACGAAAGGGTTACTCAGCTGCCAGCTCGTTGGACGCAAAGCGATTGTTAGCTCATACAAGTTGTCTAAGTTTCCCCCCAAGAATTGCTCGAACAACAACAGCAACAACAAAGTGTGTACATAGCAACCCCAAATTCAACAATAACAAATAAAAATTGTGTGCACCTTCACCCATACGCCCAGCTTTTCGCATTCGAGCGCACCTCCCGTATCCACCCACATACAGTCTGTCATACAAATAGTCATACAAATGCTCATATACATATAAAGCTATAGTATTCGTAGCGTTTGCGCTTGTCCGCCATATTGAACAAAGTGGCAAAAGTATGACAGCAACAACAGTAACAAGTGATGGTGCAGCGTACATAGCTGCCGGTGTTGGTGTTGGCAAAGTGTTGAAAGCAAAAATGCAAAACAGTAAAAAACGAGAGATTACTTTCCTTGCAGCTCTTTTTTGCTTGATTATTTTTTTTTTTTTTTTGTACTGCTAAGCTTGATTGAAACATCTTCAATATAAGGTTGCCATTTGAGCTGGAATTGCATTAAAAACTATTAAAATACGTCTCTCTCAACCCTCTTAATCTTATTGAGCAAACTGCCAGTAGACTCCATTCTGGAATCGTACCCCAACGGTAACTATTGTTCGTAAAGTTCTTACGTCCTTAAACCAGAAAAGGAAAAAAGCCGCATTCTCACCGTTACGATTTCTTCCCTTGTTGTTATTTGAAAAATTAAACAAGGATGGATTATTGTGATTAATACAAATGGCATTTTCGTATGAACCAACTAAAATGGAAAAAAATGGCGGCACTCGAACAAAAAAAAATATTTTTCACTAATTTTTTAACTTTCTCCAATTTTAATTAATTTTTTTAATTTTTTTTTCTTGAATAATGAGAAATTTGAATTTTTTAGTAGTTTAGCGGCTAGACAGATATTTAGAGAATATTTATACCAAATTTTAAGTAAATCGATCGAGAAAAACGCGTTTAAAGTTTTAAATTAGTGTTAAACCAGCCGAATTGTCACGACACTAAAAACTGAATTTCATTTTGTTTTAGTGAGAAATTTCTGAATATCTAAACTATCGAAGTATGAATTCCATTTTCTATTTATTCAAATTTCCAGCTTAGACCCCCTAAGGATTTTTTTCATATATAATTTTAGTATGTTCTTTGCCACTCCATGTCAAAATTTTGTCATGGCTGCTGATAATCTCTACATAAAAAAAAATTATATACACAGACGAAATTAGTTCAAATTAGATTTCAAAGCTGATTCCAGCTATGAATATTGCGAAGATATTGCTTGGGTAGTTGAAACAACGACCCTTTGTGATGCCAAAAAATCCCAGGTGTGGATCAAGAGACCCTAATGCATTTACAAAGACTTGAAGCCTACCACAAATTTATTAAGGCGGCTAATACGAATTCCAAAAAATTCCCAGCCCCATTTTTCGGATAGGTTTCTGGTTCTAATATTTTATTTCATGCTCTAAATGTCTTTGAGCGGTGACTTGACTCAACCAAGAATATTTCTACAAACATTTACCAGAGCGATGCAGTTCGTAACTTCTGATTATTATTACCAGAAATACCAGATAGATTTTTGTACCAGAGATATATGGCTTGAGTAAAGAAACTTAATGTAATTTTTTTTAAATTTTTTCAATTATGAAATAAATAAGATTGTAAATATCTCTTTTAAGACACAGCTTGACTTCAGCGTCATCTACCGGATAGATTTTGGGTCCCAATATTTCATTATCTGTGGTAAATGTAAATCATGTACAGATCCACCAAATTTTTGTATTTTATACCATTAACAGGATATATTAAGCTTGCCACGCAGTTTGTAATACCCAAAAGAAAACGTTGGAGATCCTATAAAATATATATATTCATAAATTATCAGCATGACGAGCTAAGTCGATTAAGCCATGTCCGTCTGTATATATGCGACCTAGTCTAATCTAAAATTTTGCATACGTTCTTTTCACACCAAGAAGTTGCTCATATGTCGGAACCACTCATATTGGACCACTATAGCATATAGCTGACATATAATGCTTGTATGGAAAACTCTTTCATTTGGCGAAATATCTGTACGAAAAAAGGCATCAGTTATTATTTAAGGCAATGGTAGAATCTCCGAAGAAATTGTTTAACGGATAATTGTAGCATATAGCTGCCGTACAAACTGAACGATCAAAATCAAGTTACTTTAAGAAATCTTTTGTATTTGTGAAGGCTAGTATAGATTCTGTGCAACCTAAGTTAACGATTTTTCTTGTTGTTATTGTTTTAATTTGTGAAATATTGAAAGCAATGTACGCATCTGTGGCAACGCGTTTCATCATAACCTCACTTCCAAAATGAAAGCAAGAGATTTAACATCTTCAGGACCAAATCTGAATGTCACGTGACTTTTTCTCTCTCATAAAACAAAAATGAAGTCCTTGTTGTGGCAAAGCTTTAATTAAATTTAGTGTAAAATGTATATAGCGTATTTCTTTTATACTTAAAATAAAGTTAGTTGGCAACCATGTTTGTGGACCACTGACTCTGTGCACAATACTTATGTATATACACAGAAATCTTCTCGCCAGTGCCGTGCACCGCTTGGCTGGTTGGCTGTCGGTGCTTCCCTTTCTTCAGTCATTTTTATAGCGCTGGATTTGCATGAAACGCCGCAAAAGAAACGCCAAAACGCTAACAAACATTCCACACACAAACATATACATACACATATCATTATTTACGTATGTGTATGTGCTTGTATGTAAATTTTTATATTCGCCAACTAAGCCATAAACTTGTAGAACCAAATGCGGGCGGTTTTATTATGCCATGCTAAATATGCAAATGCCCATTTATACAAATACACAAGTCTGTACGTATGTATGGATGTCTGAACTCATATGTGTCTGTGGGCTTGTGTGTGCGCTTAAGTAAATGTAAGCTTGCATAAATGCACACATATGGTTGGATATACGGCGAGAATACAACACGCAAATACACCCGTTATATGTTTATGTACATTTAATGGCGTCTAAGGACCACCGCTGCTGCGCCGGCTGTGTGCTCCTCCACCAATTGGATTCTCAATTGATATGCAAACTTGAAAGGGAACCGCAGAAATTATGCTCAAGTGAATTTTTGAGACGCACGGATCAGTCATAGAACTTTTGAAAAGACAATAGTAGATGATTTAAGATGGATATATAATATTATATATACGGTAAATATGTACTTATACGTATATATAGTTATATATGTTATAATGAATTCTACTTAAAATGTAATAGAAGCAAGAAAATATGTTAATTTCAGTTGCATCGGAGCTAGAATACCCTTCACAAATTAAAAAGTTGCCACACAAGCACGTGATTCTGATCGTTCAGTTTGTATGACAGCTATATGATATAGTGATCCGATCTGGAAAATTTCTTCAGAGCTGCTTTGCATAATAATCCATGCAAAATTTCGTCAATATATTTTGTCAAATGAAACCTCACCCTAATGCATGAATTTAGTATGTTGATATTATGTATATATAATATATGTATATATAGAGCCAGTATCTATCTAGTTTAGAATATAAGTATAATACATACATGCATAGTTATATCTTCTTCAATTTTGCTAATCTCGCTCTAAGCTCAATTAAACTGCATACAGTACATAAAAAATTGTATAACTTGCGCTTCTCTTGCCAGAGTTAAACTTTATTAAGCGAATTTAAAGCATTTTGATAAATTTAAATTACTTTCCACAATTTTTAAATGAGTTTGTTTGAGAAAATTAAATTTGGTTGTCCTTACTGAAATTATTGAGTTCTTTTTTTAAGTTGAGCATATAAAAAACTAGTAATCGAGAGGGTAGTCGATGAGATCTATATTTATACGAGTATATGTGTGTATGAATGCTTTATATTTAGAAACTAGTTGCACGTTTATTTATGTATATGTACGTATATATATAAAATATTATAAAGTATTTATAGACATTTTAATTTTCAATCTTGGTAAATTGAATGAATGAATGAAATAGTTAATGTCCATAAAAGGATAATGCTCTAAATTCCTCAAGAAAACTAGTTATTCATAGACATATGGGTTTTAAAGATGTCTGCTAAGCTATTCGACTTTCTGAAAATTGAAAAAATTAGTTCTTTGCTATTTTCTTCTTCTGGCTTTTTCTACTTTTATAGTTACTGGTACTAAAAAATTTCAATATTGGTTTGAATTTGATAGTCTTTCGAATAGATTTTAATTTTTTTCAGAGAAAACTTCGCGTAAGCCCTATACCGTATAAACATCCTTTAGTGACACAGCAATATCTTTCCACACGGGTTTTTCCACAATATAAATAATAAACAAATAATTTTATAAAGTGTAAAGTAAAAAAAAAATCACAGAAAATTCAAATTTCAAATTAAATGGGAAATGTTTATTATTCTTCGAAAAAACATTCGTTGGCATTTGTTTTTTTGAAGATTATCTCTTTCGAATGTTGGTCGAGGCTACGTCGCAGATGGTCCATTCATTGAGTCCAATTTTCGAGGACTCGTTCGAGCATTTCGACTGGTAACTGGCTCATAGACTTAAGACTTTACATATCCTCACAGGAAAAAGCCGTCATGTTGTAATTAAATGTGGTCAAAATCACGAGCTTCTATTTCAGGCATCAAATAGTCGGTTATCCTGGCGCGATAACGGTCGTCATTGACGGTTACGTCTTCACCAGCATCATTTTTGAAGAAATATGAACCGAAGATTCCACCGGCACACAAACCACACCAAGCCTCATCGCTGAACAAAATTTAGCTCGAAAACGTCGGATCTTCTTCGGACTTTTCAAAAGCCCATAGAGCAAAGCAATGTCGAGCGGATTCAACTCTGCCACAAGCTGTATTTTGTACGCTTTCAATTTATAATTATAAAATTAAGTAATACTGTAATGTAAATACTTTAAAGAAAATTTCGCACAGCTAAAAAAAATTGTACCACGACTGCCACCCGTTGAAAAATGTTTATTTTATAAAATTGAAAAAATATATATTTTTTTATTATCGAATTAAAGTTAGAAAAGCTTTTATATAGTATCTAGGACGGCACAGAGTTGCCACTTGTTTTGTACCTAATTAGTATTGATAGAGAAAATTAAAATGGTACTATGGTACATACTACTATAAGGAAATATTTTTAACAGAATCAAAGAGAGTGCAGATATTTTTGTTCAGGATTATCAGTTTTTGAAAAGTTTAAATAAACGCAATTTATGTACAATATAAGGCAAAGGAAGGCAGTGGGAAATACTTTTTAAACAGTATAAATATTTGTATCATTATTATTAATAAAAAAATTTATTATTATAAGACAAATGAAAAATTATAAGATGAACAACAAACTAAAGAGAATTGAATTAATATAGCGTTGCCACCTTGATACATTTTTATTAAAAATTAAATATATGAAATGGTGCAGAATAGAATGTTATAGGGAAGAGTTGCCACCTAGTTGCATTTTTATTTAAAAATAAAAAAAAGAAGCGGTCCATAAGAAACATCAACATAAAAAGTTTCAATTTAATATACTTAGAGTTAAGAATGTTTTAAGGAAGAGTTGCCACCTAACTACATTTTTATTTTATTTTAAAGAAACGGTGTAAAATTTACATCAAAATAAATAGTTCAGATTTAAAAAACTAAGAGTTAAGAATGTTTTAGGAAAATGTTGCCACCTAGTTATATACAAATAAATTGTTGAAGAATATACTTGAAAATAAATAGTTTAGGTTCAACAAATTTAGAACCAAGAATGTTTTAGGGAAGAGTTGCCACAAACAGGCATCAAAATAAATAGTTTAAATTAAAATAACTTAGAGTTAAGAATATTTAAATGAAGAGTTGACACCTAATTAAATTTTGATTGAAATAAAATAAGTGAAACGGTGCAAAATAGACACCAAACTAAATGACTAAAAAAAATTCTGTCGCATTGATACATTTTTAAGTCGGATGGTCACTGTAATTTAATTACAATAGATTCGAATACTAATGGGAACCTGCCATGGCAAAGAGTTGTATGCAAACACATTTTTGGTGATAATAAATAAATTCATTTCGAGAATAAGATTTCCCATTTAAGGTCACCGATTTAACGGTCTTTACCGTATATTCTAATATCAATAAATGTGTATGTAAATAAAATAAATCAAGTGCAAGAAAAGGAAAAATATGCAAAATCAATAAAATTGTAAATCAGAAAAATGCGCTGCCAACCTAAATTGTCCGCAATTTCACGTGGAATTAGAAAATTTATTCGCAAAGAAGCTGCCAATATAGCTACATACTTAGGTAAAATCATTATGTAGGTATATGCGCTATTTTTGTAAACACGCACGCAAATTCGTATAACTGTATGTATGTAGCGCCGGAACAACGGAACTGAGCGCCACACAAACCGAATCCTTCGTACGTGCTGTTGCATACTTAATTGGGAATTTGATGCAAAAGCATAACAGCTGAGCCGGTGCATGGCGGCAAAGTTGAATGTGAAAGCGATTAGGTAGACAAATCAACACAAATACAACAATGAGTGCATGCATACATAATATGTGTATATGATATACATATTTATATATGACATACATATGTATGTAGTATGTAGATATGTGGCATGTATCGCTGTGGTATATTGCATACATATGTGAAAGCAACGACTTACCGTTATAAACATGTGAAAACACTATGTATTTTCAGCAATATATGTAAATATGTATGTATGAATGTGTGTGGCATGAAGTTGAGGCAGACACCGAATCAATGTACTGCGGTTGCACGTCATTCACGGCATATGCAGACACAATTTGCTTAACAATGTAGCCGATATATACATATTTTCATACATACATATGGTATGTAATCAGCTATGTACATGTGCGGCACATAAAAGTCGTTGCAAGACACGAATTCGGCATATTCAATTGTGGTTGCATGATTAAAAGGACGAAGGAGGCTGGCTTGGCATTTAGGCTGCGCCAACGGTAATGAATAACGGTAAATATATAAATTAATATATATGTACATAAACATATGTATATCAGTATGTATTTGTGTTGCAAGCGACAACGAAATTTCCAATTTGGCAATGTCTGGCAACGACGTTGCGAACGACGAGGACGAGAACGAAACATTGTAGGCTTACCACAAGCAGCGTGAAAGGCAGCAGCAAAGCAGCGACATGAAAGGAGCTGCTATGACGTTGCATGACGTGGCCAACGTGGCATGATTGCTACAACGCTGACTGACGACAGAGTTGTGGTTGCAACACGAATGGCACACTCAATCACACCAACAACACACAAGCACAGCAGTATGTGTGTGTGTGTGTGTGTATGGGTCGTAGACGCTCTACAAAAGCTTTTGCGCCACTGCTCGTTGGTTTCTGTGTCAGTCGCACACCGCACAGTTTGCCACTTGGACAATGGTTGCAAGCAGCCGGCGGGCGGGCGGGTCACAGCAAGTGCCATAGGGTAAGGCGCAATAGTAGTAAGACTTACAAGAACAACAAAAACATTTTGCATACATGTATGTATAAATATATGTGTGTATGTGTGTGTGTATAACAATAACAACAACAACACAAGCGACAGCTATGCCATGGCATCGTGCAATAGCAACAGCCAATACACGTGCAAAAGTTGACTTTTATAGAGTCGCAATCACAATAAAGGAGTCTATTATCCTTTTTATATGCGGCAAAGGAAGTCAGTGGAAGGATCGATATCCATTAGGAAAATTAAAATTGTGGCAGAGGCAATGAACGCAAACGTAAACGTGCTACAACCAACAAAGGCGCATACACATGCATAACGGAACTCATATACACACAAAAACATACATACACATAAAATACAAACACACACATATACATACATATTTGTATACATATACACTGAGAAACCGCCACTGTCGCCAGACCAACCAATATGTAAACAAACACTCACACATGGACAAAACCGCCAAAGTTTCACATACTCAGTCACACACCTTTTCATACATACAGATATACATAGAAATTATATTCCCGATTATGTTGGCATTTGTATTAGTTGTTGTTGTTGTTTTGGTTTTATTTCCTCTTTTGCGGAATTTGAATTTAATTTCGTTTTCAACGACGCGTTACAACACCGTTTCGCCGTCTGTCTCTTCGGCTGTCTGTCAGTCTGTCTATCGGCGCACTATTTGTTACGCGTGGTTGAAAGGCGATAAGTGTACTTATTTGTGTTGTGCTGCCGTTCGTCGCTTTAAAGCATTTAAGTTTTCGAGTCGAAATTTTTTTTTAATGTTGCAAGTAATTCAAAATGGTCAATTGTTGCACATTGTGCGGTACTGATACTGAAATTTCATATATAATATATATATTTCTTTGAGATTCCATTCGAGTCTTATTGTCGACCAGGTATTGTCTCTTATTACTTTTCGTCGACTGAAAACTCGTGAGCACACTAGTGAGAAATTTCGATAAAAAAAATATTTATTTTTTCATCTTAGCATATTTCAATATACCTTTAACAATAACATACTGAAAATATCAAACAAATATTTCTAATAGTTTTTGAGTTTTAGCCTTGCAAAGTGTAGCCGTTCAGTTCATTCAGCTACATCAGCTTATCGCGTTTTTCTCAAAACTACATTTTTAAAATTGGCTGCAGTTGTAAGTCGAAGACAAGTGTTTCGATCGCTTTAAATTTTCTCTCGCTTTTCTGCTTAGTTTGAATATATTTTTCGGCCCCATATAATTATATAATATTTCACTATTTTAGCGAAATTCGAAATTTTTTCCAAGTATTCTATTTTGTTGAATTTCCATTTTTGTTTTTTACAGATTAGTAATCTTTTTTTATTTTTTTGTTTTCAACCATGGTGATGTTCGTAATCACTGTAGCAATGAAAAACTTTTTTTAGTAACTTAGGAAATAGCAAAGAACTCGCTAAATATTATATTTTTTTAAATTATTTTATGTATCCGTATTCTTTACTTATAGTATAATATATACCATTAATATGTATATCCTCAAAATTTAAAATACATTTGTGGCAGTAATTTTCTATAAAAAAAATCTTAAAAATCACCCTTTTTAGGGTGCCCCTCAACAGACAAGTGCCTTAGTTTTTAGTAAACAGCCAAGCAGCCTTCTAAAATCGCGTTTGTAATATTTAAGATAGGTGGCAACTATAATTCAATAAAAATTTCTCTTTTTAATCGAAAGAATTGGCAACTGCCTTCCTTTAATATGGGGGTATTTCGCATAAAATAGATACTTTGTTGACAAGTGTTAGTTAAAATATTTTTGGATCTAAGTTAAGTCTTAAATGTATATGTTCATACACCTTTTATTTGTTTTTCATGCCTTGTTTTATATTGAAAGCCATTTTAGTTTTAAGACAGGTGGCAACTTTCAAAGGAACTTGCTAATTTTAGTACAGCTATCCTTAAATTCCGATTACTTTTGCTGACTTTAATGGCTTTAGTCTTTGGTAGGTTAAATAACTTGAAACTAATTTTTAGATAATAAAAAAATAAAAAATAATAATACCAAAAGTCAAGGGGCAACTAAACTGATTTCCATGTAGAAATTTTTAAACATAATTAGTGAGTGCTTAATCATAAAAAGTGGGCAAGTTGGCGCAGATCTTGCTGGAGATAAGTTGACCGTAAACTGTGAATAGTATACTGAATCTATGATTGAAACACGTGGTGAATTTCCCTGAGATCTCATCCGACCGAAATCTATAAATGTTAGAAGCAACAGCATATAAATGCGAATATCCAACTTTAAGGCGATTCAGACGAGCTATTTTTCAAGGTGCTCCGCCATATGTCAATCCAAGATATATTTTAGAGAATTCTGCTATACACACTCTTTTGTAAATGCTTTAATACCGAAATCTCAGATTTTACTCACAGCTCATTTAAATGGACAGTATAGGTATTTCTCATGAAATAAGAAGAGCTTCCACAGAGAAATATCGTTTAGAAATTCCGACCCCGGCTACTTTTATCGGCCATATTTCACGTAGTAAGATCAAAATATGAACTAAATCTATATTAACCTTAGCGCCACTTACAGAAACGATTTTTGGTCCGAATATTTTACTTCACCTCGCCTCCTCTCCGTATAGGTTAGGTTTCCAAACATTTTCTTTTATGTAAAAAAATGTTCGTATTTAATATGAATTCTGATAAAACAGACTATAAACAGGTTCGAGATAGGTAGGTTTTTTTTTGTTTCTTGCCTAAATATAAAATTATATGTATCTTCGAAAAAGTGTGTTTAAATTTTTTCAACAATATTAATATTTTTATTTTCAGCAATTCCAGTTATACTTATCGGATACACATTCTTTGGAGGGTTCACTATACATGCTCTGAGGCTTTTTGATATAAACACATATTTATTTTATTATTTTTAGAAAATGTTTCGAATTTTATTATAATACAATTTTTTGGTATTAAAATTTTTTTATATTCCTCTTATTATACCAATTTTTTCTGTCACACTCTTTATATTTTGCTCTCACTCAGCTCTTTTTCTCTAATATTTTTCATTGACCATTCAGTTCACATTTCTCGTTTTTCATAGTTTTATTGTATTTTGCGCTTTGTAACGATATATGCGCTTGATTACTGAGTGTTGTAACATTTAACGGTAACTTTTGTTCAACACTTTACCATTTTTTTTTTTTGCTCTATTCAACCGCGTTGCTATTATGACCGTTATAAGCACATTTCTATACATTGTGTGTATTTTCGTTGTTGTTCTTGTTTGTGCTGCTGTCGCTCACCTGCCATCGTCTTTTTAGACATTGGCTGCCACACTGTCCGTTCGTGCGCCAAATTCAATCCATCAAATGTCAAAAGTGCACGCCATGCTTGCGTTCAAGCTTTTGTGCTGTTGCCATCACTCTCCGCTGTTGTTGTTGCGCATTCATTCAATCATACATACATATGTACGTATACGCGTTCATAGATAAAGTGTCACAATTGACTTTCATTAAAAAGTTGCTAGTCACATTTCAAATTGTGTTTGTAATTTTAAATGTTACGAAAGCAAATTGAAAAGCAACGGTGTATTTCCACACGGCAACTTTTCACAATTTGTTTGGCTGTGATTTTTAATTTTGTGCTGAAATAAGGGACAGAAGTTTGTGTAACGGAAGTGTATATGGGAAGTATTTATCTAGGATATGGCGTTTAAGCCTTCATAAAGACCTATTAATTTTTATTATATTTCTTTATTTAAAATACTATATTAACATCTGAAGTATTGAAGTTATCACTTATATATTTAGACTATAACCTAAGCTTTGCTTAAGAACTCCTTCAGCATCTTAAAACAAATGTAAAATGTAAGTACAAATGGTTACATAATTTCTCTAATACCTATTTGTAGCATACTTTTGTGGGCTAAA
Organism: Bactrocera oleae; assembly: GCF_042242935.1. NCBI lineage: Eukaryota > Metazoa > Arthropoda > Insecta > Diptera > Tephritidae > Bactrocera > Bactrocera oleae. Next base: position 19,780,810 of record NC_091537.1, on the reverse strand, counting down.
ACTTTAAATGGGATATTTAAAACTTCCTCTCTATCGTATGTTATGTTTGATTCTACTTCAATATTTTAACTAACGGTATATTTTTGAATTTATACATAGAAAAATATACTCAGAATTAAATTTTTGTGAGGCATTTGATGAGCTACATTCTCTCCATGAGCCAACTAATTTTTTTTCAAGAAATAATTTTCAGACAGTTATAGTTCTTTGGTCACAAAATTCAGATATATTCAGATATATTGTATTTCAAAATTTCGTGATCTATTATATATGTATGATGGTTGAAATACCCAATAAAATACCAAATAAGTTTCATAAGAAACATAGTCACCTCTTGTCTAACATATTTTAGCTTGAGGCGAAAATAGAAAGCCTCTACGGTTTCTTTACTAATAGAAGTAATACGGATTATTTGATGGACATAATAAATTTTCTCGGGATTGCGCTGCTCCCTTGGTACTTGTAATAGGGTAATGGGTCCACTATATTGTCAATATGAAATTTTTTAGCCAAATTTTGAGGTTATCCGAAAATAGAGCTCTTTTTAAAAGAAGTTATGCCGTGTGACTCAAAGATGGATTTTATTTTTGAAAGCTTAAGTCTCGCTGATGGATTATGAGTTATATCACAAAGATTCATAAATTTACATATGAAAGCATTAATTATTATCTGGCAACACAATTTCGTTGCTGTATCGCTGATTTTGAGCAAGAGATTTGGTAGTCCGGGTGTATAGTCGTTAAATTTTTTACAACTCTACGTATGTTCCTTTCAGAGAAATTAACAATACAATAAGTATCAAAAACCTTCACAATGGTTTTACCTCACCTCGGCTAAGAATTACTAAGCAACGAAGTTTAAAATTAGATATTTTTTACTTTTGAAATTAATTATTGTCTTTGTTTCATTATTTAGAATGCAATTTTTCTGTTTTAAATTTAATAGCATAATTTTTAACAGCATTAATGTCTTTAGCTTTCAGTTTGCAGTCTTAGAAATTTTACCAAATTTTATAACTCTTATTAAATCTTTGGAAGAAGGTGGGTATGTTCAGCATACAAATTTATAAAATATCTTATTTTTGATATTCATATTGTGATATTCGATGTGGAGTGGGGTCTTTAAAGGCTAATTTACTTTTTTGCAGAAGTTGGTAACTCTGTTTTAATTTTTTTCTACCTAAATACTCTTAAATATACATATGTTTTACTTGTCTTAAAGCTATGCTTTATAACATATTGAAGGAAATTTTATTTTTTGAAAAGGTGGCAGCTCTTCACAAAGTCAAATGTCTTATTTCCGCGAAATCAGCATTTTTAAATTTTGAAACAGGTGATACCTGTATAAATGGCGTTTTTATATACTTTTTCCAAAAAGTTGACCTCCTTCGTACATTAATTTTTATATCTAAGTGCCTTTAAATATATTTTTATTAAACCTTCCATTTTATATTCATCCTTTCCTTACAAAGTGAAGAAAATTCATTGTTGCCAACAGGTGGCAACTCTTCCAAAAATGTTCTTACTTTTCAAGAGCACGCACCTGGTTTCAACACAGCTAATTAAATTTAAATTTCGCCACAATCGGTTCAGTCATTTCGTTTTCTTCATTCCAATTAAATAAATTAAAAATAAAATATTATATTAAGCATTCTTCTAGGAAAAAAGCAAACAAGCCAGAAATAATAGCAAAACCAAACCAACTGCGGTTGTACAGAAGCTAGAATACCCTTCACAGTTGCATTTTTAATAGTAACTATTTGGAGGACCATAGAGAAAACACCGGGGACCGTGGATGATTGATGAGCACCGCTGATAACTTCTGGCCCGGGAGAAACTTTCCATGATCTCCCACCCTCTCTTTCACTGTATATGTATGTATAATATAACTAAATCTGAAAACCTAGCCGGCCAACGGTTTTCATGGCATCTATAAGCTATAGTGGTCTAGCGATTTTCGTGAAAATATCTTATCTTTTAGTCTGTATGGCAGCTATATGCTATAGCAGTACGATATCAGCAGTTCCGACAAATGAGAAACTTATCAGGCAGAAAGAGACGTGTGCAAAATTTCAGATCGATATCTCTATATATTGTATTGTATATACTTTAAAGGGTCTGCAACAGTTCTTGCTGTGGGTTAGAAACTTCGTGGCAAAATTAATATACCCTGTTAAGGGTATAAATATAGCAAAACAAACTAGTTTTTGTCTCATAAATATTCAGGCGTCATTTAAATCAATTTGACAAAGAATTGATTCCGTTATCAAAAAATAAATTTGCTACGCTGACACAAATTTGTCATAAAACTCAAGCTACTAAGCTCGAAAAACTTGTTGAATTGCCAGAAATACCTAAAAACTTAAATATACTTAAATCGAAAAAAATGGTATCTATCCCATTAAATCAAATTTTGATATCACCGCCATAATAAAAATACAAATTTTATAGTCAAAACCGCGACATTTTGATTCGGATTCGCTTGAGTAAACTGCGAAAAATTGCGTAAAAATTTAAGACTCAAAAAGACATGCTGAAAAGGCAAATGCAAATCGATTTTTGAGAATGCTCATGAACCACAAAATTTAAATAACGAAAAATAACGGTAAATATAATATATATACATATGAATACTATATGTACGTAAGTATGTAATAGCATCTCAACTACATGGCTAACTGGCGCAACAGGAATTTTGAGTGACATGTCCTAATTTTAGAAACACTTTTACCGGCAGCCATTTTGCTTGCAACACATACATACATATGTATGTATACTGTGGCAACAACAATATTGCTAGTGACTGTGGCAGCATTTCAATTAACCCAATTAATGGACGAACCTAATTAAATTTTGAGCACGAGCAACAACAGCAACAACTACTACTACTAAAACAACAATAACTACAACAATTACAACTACAACAACAACAATAAATTTACGACAATGAAAGTCATCGACCATACAGTCAGTTGAATGCCAACCAACCAAATGGCGGCTGTATGTAACGGCGATTACAACAACAACAATAAAAATAACAATAACAATATAAAAAGCATACTAAAAACAAAGTAATGGCTACTAGAACAGCTGATTTGGAAATTAAGTGCGCACAAACACATAAATATATACATACGAGTACATATATACATACATATATATAATATATATATACCTACATATACACGCAAATAATATATATTGTACATAAGTTAAATACATATATTTATAGCATATATGTTTGTATATTAGTCGCCTGCCGTAAGTGGAGGTCGCTCAACAGTAACGTTGCCTGTTTGACTACTGCTTGCTCGAATGGATGGCTGGACGGACGGACGTATGGTTGGTTGGTTGGTTGGTTGGCTGGCTGAATAGCAGCAGCCTTCCTTATAGCACACGCTCGTATCGAGTGTGACTCGTTGTCGCTCGATATTTTGGCGACCATAAGCATTCGAGTGGCGTTGTCAAGGTCCAATGCGAATGACCTTGAGACGCAGCAAAGGAAGCTGGCGCAGCGACCAAAGTGTTATTATTCAAAATCGTCGTTTTTTTGTTGCTGCCGTCATTGCTGCTCATTAGCCACGTCATTATATCGAATATAATTGTCCATTTTCGGCAGGCAAAATTTGGCTACGAGTAGTGATAGACAAGAACTGGCTACCACGCATGCTAATTAAAATCGCGGAGGGAAGAAACGTCAACATAAATTAACAAATAATGAATGGAATTGCAACAACAAGAAAAAAAATTAATAAAAAGAAAGAAATCTTAAATTAAACACTGTGTTGATATGCGCATGTTCAACCTTCTTTTTTTTTTTTGGACTTGGTTAGCGGAAATTAGATTGCCCGCCTTAAACTCGCGTAAATAGTGGCGAAACGAACAAGCCAATGACATTAATCAAATAAGGAAAGAATAGCTAGCTACTATACTATTTTAGGCTAGTCTAGAGCTCTTATAAAAGGCGTAACTATGACAATTTATTCTTTGAGTAAGGAAGAAGGAATCGAATTATTTTTCATTTAGGTTTTATTAAACTTTGTTTTTTAACATACATTTTTTTTTAACATACAGACATTTCAGTATGAAATGGCAGCTACCTTGCCAAGCTTCAGAATCACCTTTTTCAATGGGGCTAAAACAAATGGTAACCCCTTTTTTCTATATGAGCTGAATGTGAAACAAAATAAGGTAAAAACATTAACTTCCACTGCAGCAAAGCTAAAATACCCTTCACATCTTTGTTTTGATTTGGATCGGCCAGTTCGTATGGCAGCTATATGCTGTAGTGGTCCGATATCGGCGATTCCGACAAATGAGCTGCTTTTTGGGGAGAAAAAGACGTGCTCATAATTTCTGATCGATATCTTATAACGTTCGGCGCGATACGCGAACTAGTATATACAGGCAAAAGAACACGGCTAAATCGACTCAGCTGTTACAAATTTCACAATAATATACTCTGTCCAGAATATACTAATACCTAAAATGTGAACTAGTGACAACCTTTTTTCCTGTAGTTTCAGTCCACTCGGAGGCTGTATAACCAAAAATATGCTACAAATTCAAAATAAGAAAAGGTTTCTTTAAAACCTATTCAACTTTCCAAAAGCAGAGCGCTTCTGAGCTGTAAAATATTGCAATAATAACATAAGCATCTGGCTATAGATTTCAAATATTAAGACAACCAAAATGAGCTACAGACTTAAAAAGAAATTAAAATTATTATTGTTGTGATTATACTCTAACACTTCATTTATTTTTTGCTTTTGAAGGATGTCAACTGTAATCCATACACAAAAATACAATTTGTATACATTTTAAACTATAGTTTAGGCACTATGAGTTACTTTTCCGTATTTGTATATTTTACCACCATATATACATATACACATGTACATATATATATCTGCATATATATTATATTTATTGCTTTGACTAGAGCCAAGTCAACCAAGGTACCTACAAAGTGGCAAAATACTCGTCTGACACAAAATAAAGCACAAAATGTTGAACTACAATTTCGCCTCATTAAAAGTGCATGAGAACTGCTACAACAGAGCGCAACAACAATACCAAAAAAAAAGTACACAACAACAACAATATCTTTGAAATAGATTGCTAGAAAGTAGTACAGCAAGCGTTGGCGCAAGTGAGACGAACTCAGCTGGCAAAAACCACAAAAGCAGACAAAATCAAAAGATCAATAATTATAACGATGTTGCAACATTGATGGCAGTTAACCACACCACAAGACACATGCGGCTTACTATGCACGAAAATTTCTCATTGTACAACAAGTAAGATCAAACGAGTACCTACCTACAAGCTTGCCTAGATATACATACATATATAACAAGATATATAAACTATTGATGCAGTATTCTTTTGCTAGTGAGACTCACCCAGCGAACAAAAAGAGACAGAGTCGTGAGTTTATTAAAAGTCCAAGGTAGAAATTTCCAGATAATATTCTGCAACCAAAAACTAAAAGCTGTCAGGAAAAATGATACAGGAACAGTCGACTATTATTTTTTTCCAATAAGCCATATTTTATATGCCACTTCTTTTCTTTCGTTTGAAATCTTGCTCTCTTGTGAATAAGATTTATACCAGTTGTTTGTTCGATTTGCCGCTCTCTAAAGTATTATGCCAATCTCTTAGATTTATAGTAGTTCTTTGTTCGATTTGCCGTTCCTGAAATTATCATGCCAATCCAATAGATTATACCAGTTGTTTAATTGAGATGCCGTTTTCCAATCCGTTATGCCAATCTCTAAGAGTTATACCAGGTGTTTGTACGATTTTCTATTCTCCAAAGTATTATGCCAATCCTTTATATTTATACCAGTTGTACTCTCTATTTGCCGCTCTCCAAAGTATTATGCCAATTTATTAGATTTATACCAGTTGTTTGTTCGAATTACCATTCTCCAGAGTATTATACCAATCTATTAGACTTATACCAGTTGCTTCTTCGACTCACCACTCTTTAGAGTCTGACAATTAAGCAAAGAAAAACTCTGTCTTCCAACTAATATAAAATAATATCGTTCAATCGTAGTTGAGTTAAGAGAATACAAGTATATCTTGGTATTTGTACGCTATAAAGCCATCTGGGGCGATATTATGTAATATGGTATTATGTATAGTATAGGCTCCTAAATTTGAATAGACTTCAGTTCTCACAGAAATGTTCAAACATACATATTTTTCCGAAAATAGAGAGTATGAACGGTACAAGGCGCAATACCTTAAGTGGATTTCAAGAGAGGAAGGAGAAAAAGACGGTTTAAAAAATGTTAATACCCGGATTTAATCAAAATAGTCAATAAAAGAAACTCAAGCCATGTTTGCTCAATGACTTGAAATTGTTTTTTTTTATGGTCAGACCCGGCAAAATTAAACAATAGGCATAGTTGGTTCACCAAAAAAGAAATAACAATATAAACAACCCTGCTTCTAAATTAGTACAATATAAATTCGAAAAGGTTCCAACTTTTAATAACCATGGCGAATCCTCACAACACACTTGCACACTTTTGGGGTTTTTATACTTTAAACAAGGTATATTGTCTACACACCGAAAGAGGCTTTGGAGACCCTATAAAGCATATATATAAAAGAATCATGCCGGTCTATCTCTCCGTCTGTCTGTATATACCCAACTAGTCTCTCAGTTTCTGTTATATCGATCTGAAACTTTGCACACGTCGTTTTCTCTCCAAGAAGCTGCTCATTTGTCGGTAACGCCCATATCGGATGACTATAGCATATAGTTGCTATACAAACTGACCGATCAAAATCAAGTCCTTGTACAGAAAACAGATCAGATCGGACCACTATATCATGTGGTTTCCATACAAACTGATCGATCAAGAACAATATTTGACAAGATATAACAAAACCATAATAAATTATGATATATTGTCTACAATCTATTGACAAAGAATAGTAAGTACATAGAAAGAAATCTTAAGTTTTCTTTTCAGCATGTTTTATTTTGTTTTCTAGTGTATTTCTGAATAAAAGTTTGCATTGTTTTTTAAATTGTTCGCTGGTGCGGAAAATTGTTAACACCCAAAGCATTTCTTTACAGCATTCACACTACTAAAGCATACACTTTTTTGACATTTATATATAAATATACATATGTATATATTAATATATACAAATACATACATAACTATATACACACACAAACATATGCATACACAAATACACAAGCTTTAAACGCGAAAAGAACTCTCCACAGCCACCAAAGCCCATAAGGAATTTTATGAGCGCAAGTGTAGACATTGCAAACGAAGGGTGTGTACATAACAAGTATAAATATGTATACATGCACACATACATACGCACATAAATTCAGCAAGCGTAACCATTTTGTACGAAGAATGGCAACAGCAAGCTTTATAAGTGCTGCAAGCGCTACGAAACAGTAGCTAAGGTGAAGCATGCAAACAAAGGAGTTTTTGGATGCAACAAAAACAATAACAACAGCCACAAAGCGACACAATAAAGCGTTGCAACAAATTGACGAAGAGTACAAACACCATTTTGATTGTACTTGGCAACACACGGCGACTACCGTGGATGCAGCAACAACAACAAGCGCCTTAAAGCAAGAACAACAAAAATATAAATTAGAACTTGGTGGCAGCAACAGAAGCTGGCAACTGAAAAAAAAATACAACAACAGCAGCAAACGAAAAGCACTCATATCAGCAGCAGCTGCTGCTCTAAATCCACTAACAATTCTTGCAGCGTCAACACACTAAATATTCTATGTAACTGTATATGTATGTATAAGTATGTTGCAGCAATGCAAAATCTGCTTATAAATATATGTAGAAAGTAATTTTAAAGCAGCGCAACTTAAAGCAGGATACCAATTGCGCAATGCGGCTCAAATTGTGTTGCACGCTGATCCATGCAACATACCATATACATGTACGTACATATATGTGTATATGTGTATGTGTTCGCAAAAGATTATGCCCGCGACTGTGACTCGGCCAGCCAACACGCGCAATTAACGCCACGAAGCGGCAAACTTAAATGATAGAGGATTTTTGTTTCGGTTTTGTAGCGCACAATGGCGACGCACAGTGGTGTGGTGATGTGGAAATTTGGCGCAATATTCATTTTAAAAAAATGCAACAAGTGTAATAAAGATATTGCCATAGCGCTGGTGAAATCAAAAAGTAATTAAACGCTATGAAAAATAAAATAACAATTTCAAAAATATTATTGTCTATTATCGAAAGCCAAAAGCTATTGATATCGCCTTAATTTTTACAACAATTTGGTAATTTTTGTCTAATTTCTTAAAAAATACTGAGTTGTATAATCACATTGCACCACTGGGCGTGGATCTGCTTAAAAGAATCCCAATTATTTAGCTCATTATCGTCAACTGCTCTATTTTCATGTTCATTTTCCTCTCGTTGTAAAATAATATACGCTAGAGTAAAGGAATGCCTTCAAGTCAGCAAAACAAACTCAACAATTTTTCTGAGATTAATCACCCCGATTAAAAAAATTAGCGACTTAAGGCACCATTGTTAATGGCATCTTGAAAAATAACTTCGCTAAGTATAATATTTTTCGAAAAGCTTGAAACTTCGTAAACTGGTATTCAAGGATACCTTTACAGCTTGCTATTGCCTATAGAGTTGCAATGCATTTCCGTCTGCTAAGATCATAGTGATAATCTGTAACATTTTACACATAAAATGATAAATTTATTAATTTTTTAAACATATTTATTAAAACTTAAATTAACCACCTACCAAATAATCATTGAAAATACCGAACATAACTTTCAGGAAATTAAAATTCATACTTTTCGCCGTCGCTTCGATAAAGCTAAAATTTTCATAGAAAAATATTTAATAAACTTAGATAGGATTTCAACAACTCTGTCGTAGAGCGGTCGCTTCAGTTGTGTGTTGAAAAGCTCTGAAGGCTATAAGAGCTAAATAGAATAATAGAAATCACGAAGATAGTTCGAGAGAAAGCCAAGATTGTGCCCACAATAATTGGTAGCAAATTGTCCAAGACTGTCTGCTTAACAGCTCTCCCAAAACTATTGAGAGTAAGTTTTAATCAAAAACATAAACAACAACAACGAGAAAAAACGTTAACTTCGGTTGCACCGAAGCTACCGAATAACTAATTTGCCATACAAGAACTTGATTTTAATTCTTCAATTTTTATAGCACTTGCATATATGCTATAGTAGTCCGATATTGGCTGTTCCGACAAATGTGCAGCTTTTTGGGGAGAAAAGAAAGTGTGCAAAATTTCGTTCGATATCTCAAAAACTGTGAAACTAGTTCGGGGATATACAGACAGACAGACGCACATGGCTAAATTCACTTAGCTCGTCAGGTTTATTATTTATATACATATTTTATAGGGTCTCCGATGTTTCTTCTCGCTTTTACAAACTTCGTGGCAAACTTAATATATCCTGTTCAGGGTATAAAAATAAACAGAATAAGGAAAAAAATTTGTAAAAGCTTATATAAATGTATGTGCACAGGTACGGATGCATTCGGGTTCCAAATGATCTTTAGAAGATTTTAGCTGCGAGCAACACTGAGCGTTAAGTAATGGCGTCATTAGTGCAATACATGGCTATTTACGAAAATATTATCAAAAAGCCAAATTTTTGTTTTGGGTTTCAAACTCAAATAAGAGAGTAACATCCTTAGATATTCATGTTGCAATCATACTATATTTTCCGAACCTTAAGGGATATTTAAATTTAGTTCAACACTCCTTTTATAACTGCTTACAAAAAACTATGTTAGATTAATTTTATGAATATTCAAGCTGGATTTAAAAAAATTATTCTTAATTTTCGTTATTGATTTTGGACGAAAGAATTTAATATTATTTAAGGGGTGATTTATTCCATAAGATTAAATTTCGATGTCTTGCAAGGAATATGCGTTAAAAATTTGTTTATTTTACACACTGTCTTTATATGTATATCTTCATATCTTCTTGGTAAAACCTAAGAAAACTCTCCATAAAATATTTTAAGTTCACAGAGTTGACTCCCAACTGATAAGACCCTCCATTTTCCAGTTGGCAACACATTTGTAGATTTTGTGTATAATATATATTCTCTATGTAGGCTAATAAGATCTATATATGTGTAGATGTGTGTATATTTAAAAATTGACCTCTAATCTTCTCTCATACTTGAGTTAGAGAACTACTGTCGTTGACTTTCGGTTATCACAATATATTATTACAATGAGTCAAAAATATTTATTTTCTCCAAATTTTAGATTTTTTGATATTTTAAAAATTTTAAGAAACTAGACGAAGATGAGAACTGTTCAACAAAATCGAGAAAATAATTTCTCAAAAAAAAAATTACAGCGTCCACGCGGTAATCGAGAAACCTTAAATTTTAGTATTAGTATATTCACACATGAATATGTATGTACATACATACATACATACCAAATGTAATCAAAATACAATATAACAGTATTTATATATTAAATTTATGAGTATATTCAAAGCCAACAATCTATTTTTAAAGGCTTTGATAAAAATTATTTATTTATTTGAAACACTGTGCAGCACCTTCGTCTAGCGGCAATAAATTCGTATACAGCTATAAATTCACGCACACACATATATATGTATGTACATCGATAATCATATTTACATACACACATACATACATAGCAACAATTTCAAGCACAGAGGTGGGGCAGCATAAACCAGTTGGAGCCACTGTTCGTGCCAAGCAAACGGTTGCATTTCGAGCTACAACAACAACAAGGCAACGTTCTGCACGCTCGACCGACTTGCATGCACAATGCCCCCGGACTCGTCAATGGGCAGCCAAACGCAGGCGCACTAACCTCACCCGATTGGCCCGCTTGGACGCCATTTACAAAAATAAAACACGCACACAACAACACGACCGAGTGGACGGACATGAAAAGTCGCACACTTCTGCCTTCTAAAGAAAAAATGAAGAAGCTGAAAAAATTCTATGCAGCGCCAGCAAAAGAAATAGCAAAAGCAAAGGAAGCAGCAGGCAGCGTCGTGAGTGGTTGGCGGCGGCCAACAACAAAGCGCACGTCGCGTGTTTCGGCGAAAGTGCGAGAGAGACGAGTGGACTGCGTAAACAGGCGGATTTCAACGAACACCTGTTTTTCGAAGTTGAGAAAAGCGAATGTGTGTGTACATGTGTGGGCAAAGTGAGCGGAATAATGAGCAAATAAAAGGCAGCACAAGGCATAAAAGAACAACAACAACAACAGCAAAAGCGCTAAACAAAAGTGCCCTTAGTGTTTCAGACTGCGGTTCGAGTTCGAAACCGGTTGCACCACTTGGACAGCTGGCTATCATATATAAAATAAATAACAACAACAGCAACAATTGCTGCAAGGCAGTCTCACTAGAGTGTCGTCGCTCTAATACATACGCCAACTGCTTAGGCGCTTGCAGGCGTTGGCAGAGTGCGGCATGATGTTCGAAAAGGGGTGGGCACGCCAAAGACACACACACATGCGCACACGTGTTTTTTGCGGGCAGCCAACAATCACACATACACGCCTCACTGCTGTGGCTGCTGCCGCTGCTGTTGCTTTGGCCTTTTTGTGCAGCGCTGTCGGGTGGCTGACGGTTGGCGTGCGGACTTGACTGCGATACCGGTTTAGTCGCTCGTGAGACTTTGTCATAAGCATATTATTTACCACGCAGAACGTTGTGTTGCCCAACTCCGTGGTGTTGGTGCGTCCTCGTGCAATCGTTTGCCGTCGTTATTGTCTCTGATCCCAACGTTCGGTGCGGATTTTTTGGTGAATAAAATATGTACGGAAACGAGTGCGTTTGACAAATGTGCATTTATTGGAACACAAATTAGAAAGCATATTTATAGTGTGCGTATGCGAGTGTGTACGCGGGAACGTAATGCCGTTAGCTGTAGTGCATTACGGACAACGGCAGCGGAACTGAAGAAACATATTAACGAAGTGGAAATATTGTAATTTGTTTTGAATTTTGAGTTATGAAATTCAGAAACCCAAAACTAAGAAAAAAGTAGGAGCTGACTTGAAATTCGGCACAGAAATTCTCCTGCTGTGTGAGGTGTCTTAAAGCAGGCAAGTTGTTGTTGTGCATATTGTGCGCGTATTGAAAATGCACCGTCGTTTTGAACAACAACAAAAGCAGAGAGATAAATATCCGAACCTTGAAAAAAAATATAAAATTCTTTGTGATTTTGTCTAAATTGGATTTTTGAAAACTTAAAAAATATATAAGAATAAAGAAAGAATATTTTATAATGTGAATAAATGTACTACAACAAAATTTAAATCAAATCAGGCCCTTAAGGATTTGCAAAACAATCAAATAAGTGAAAACTATGTCAAAGCGCCGTTTGGAAGTGCCTTAAAATAGCAAACAAAATAAAAAAATAAAACCAAAATTTAAAATATAATAACAAATATTAAAAAACAAAATTTAAGAAATAGAAATAAAATAAAAAAAAAAAATAAATGAAGCTTAAAAAATAAAATTAAAATATAAAAAATAAAAATTATATATAAAAAATAAGTTTAAAAAAACACAAAAAACTTCAATATTAATTTAACAATTTGCTCAAACGGAGACTCACCGCTTCGCCTGTCGGTATTTTGATTTGCACGAAAAATAATTAAATCGGACAGCAGAAAAAAATAATACATAAATTAAAAACAAGTATTTAAAGAATATACAAAAATAAAATATTTTAAAAATTCAAAAAAAAAATAATTAATGCAAAATTAGCTGCTGTCTTCTGAAAATATAAAAAAACAAAAACACTTAGCTTCAAATAAAAAAAACATAATAATAATATTAAATAAGTTGTATACCAAAACAAAACAACAAATTTCCAAACGCTTCAAAATCACTATATATTTACTGCGTCGCGTCCTCCGTCGCTTAAACCATTTCAATTTCCTCTTCGTTTCACCTGCGCCGTCAAACCACAATTAATGCCAAATTCCAATATTAATTTTGTGCTCAACATTCGCTTTAGTTACATTCTACATTGTGCCCTTGCCAACATAATACAACAAACGCAACAACAATAATAATTATAATAATAATAGATAACGGTGATCTGTGTCGCGCTGCTATTCAATGTTGTCATAGTGTTTGAGTGTGTGTGTGTGTGTGTGTGCTTTAAAACTGCATTCTTAATCCATAAATTCATTCATTATCTATCAGCAAGACGCCCGCTTTAAGCTTAATATATGGTAATGGCAGAGATTGGTGGCCATTTGGCTCACCAGCTACCAAGTTTGCACAATCACACACAAAGTGGATTACAACCGTCGCTGGTGATGAATCATCACCTGGAATTGGATTGCCATGGACATGATGTGATAAGTGAGTACAGCAAATGAAAATTATTTATTCATATTTAGTATTATATTATATGAATATACAAGTAAAATGCTAGAAAAACGTGGTTATAATGCTGTTAGTGAGCAGAGTTGGTACAGAGTTGCGCACAATTCTTCTGAACCATCGCCGGGATTTTATTTAATCTGCATTTAATTAGACGACGTTTCTTCTAAAACTATTGCTAATAAATTAAGTTAAAGCGAAGATTTTGAATTTTTACTCAAAACTGACTAAGTGTAGTATTGTAAACAAACTTTTCTTAATTGAGTTTTTTGTTGTTATACTTGTAAAAAATATTTCTAAGATAAATTCTAAAAAATTAATGTTTAACGTTTATACGATTCTAAATGTTATGAAAATTGTCAATAAGCTTGAATACTTCAAAATAATTATAAATACTTGTATTACGATCGTCAGCTGACGCTTCTCTTCTTTTACTGTCTCAAAAACAACATTTAATTAAATCGAAAATATTTAATTTGACTTAAAAACACTTTTTTGTTTATTTATTTTTTTCATTATTTTATATGCTTCGTAATGCAAAATACTGATTGGCTCTCAATTGGGCATTTATTATCATTAGTTCAAGGTTTCTTTAAAAATCCGAAGTTCTAACGTCAAATTTTGTTGGTACTGTGAAAAAAAAAAACAAAAAAAAAACTTTTATTCGTTACACATTTATTTCGACAACACCGAAGCTATAAAACCCATCACAGGTTCAAGTTTTCTTACAAGAACTTAATTTTGATCGTTCAGTTTGTATGACAGCTACGTGCTATACTGGTCCAATTTCAACAATTTGTTCGGAGATTGTAACGTTGCCTTGAACATAAATTTATGCCAAATTTCGTGAAGATATCTTGTCACACTAAAAAGTTTCTCATAAAAGGACTTGATTTTGAACTTTTAGTTTGTATGGCAGCTATATGCTATTATGATTTGATGTCGGTGAATCCGATAAATGAGCAACTCCTTGTGAAGAAAAGGATGTGTGTAAAATTTCAGATGGATAACTCGGAAACTAGGGAACTACCGGGTACCCTATAGAAAATTTGTTTTTGATACGAAATTCTTAAGAAAATTACCTTGATATTATAATATATACAAAATTATTATGTATACTATAAAATGCCGAATTTTGGCAAGATTACTTGTAGGTAAAGCCATTTCGAAACAAATAACGCCTTTGTTTATTGAATAGCTCAAGTGAATTTAGTTTAAGAATTTTCTCATAAAAGTGTACGCATTTTGAAGATTTCTCTGTCGTTTTAAAGCTTTCGCAAACAAATAAAACTAGGAGATCAATGCTCCATTTTATAATGATAGTAGTTTATGGCACAGAAAATAGCTTTCTCATGTCAAGAAATAGTTGAAATGAAAACAAAGTTTACAAATTAATTAGAATAGCCTACAGGCTTCAAACTGTAGTTTCATATTTAAATGAAAATCATTCTAATGCACCAAATCTGCTAATTAAAAATAATCGAGAACATGGTCTCAAATTTAAATGTGCCCGATAGGAGTTGTCATTGTAGTGGTTATCCAGATTCGATCAAAGCGGTGGTAGAAAACAGGTCAAATGTATAAAGGTCAGGAAACTTAAAGGCATTTCTTCATATTAAACACTAAACCGAGATAACTTTCGATAAAATAAAAATAATATGGGTAGTCATAGAGGGCGAAGTTTGTGAGAAATAAAACTTCAAAATATTTAATTACGATTACTTTTTGTCTTAAACCATTTGCAAAAGAGTGTACTACGTGTTGGAAGTGTTATGACAACTCAAATATGATAAGTGCAAATATTTTTCTAACATCCCAATGGGAATGCTTAGATCGCTTTGGAGATTTAAAACACACAATTCCAAGTCGGCTATATAAAATTCATAGGCGTAGAGAAAGTTAAATAATATGTTGTGAATATCTTCAATAAAAAGTATTAAGTGTAGGCTTCTTATATTTACATACATACATATACTGAGAAAACCCTATCAAGGTATGAAAATGGTTCGAATGAACTCCAACAAATATTTCAATAGAAAATCTACTCATTAGAAAAGCTTCAATTCATTGTAGAAAAATAGAAGGAGTGTTTGAACAAGATAGTTTATTGATCAAGAGATAGAATAATATTAAAATGCTGTTGAAAAACTTGCTTTTAAAACCGACAATGTTAAGTAAATAAAATTTTCTAAAAACACGCCGTAAAAGAAAGCTTGGTTTCCCTTAAAAAAAGATTGTAATTTGTAGAAAATTAGGAGCTCCTTGAAAAAGTACCAGTGGCAAAGACGAGAAGACCTTACTTAAGCTGTACGAGTATATTTTTGAACCCACTAACTTTTTTATCCCTATCGCTTCCTATGCGGCGTAGGAATATTATCTTATGTACAAGTATATTTAAGTATACATACAAATGAATGAACATATGAATGATGTCGGACTAATTACATTTTTAAATAAAATTTTCTTGTTTTTGCTTTCTAATTCCGTGTTCACTTAGCTTAGATTATGAGCTTAATGTAATTTTAAATACAATAAATGTTTAATTTACGATTAACATCGATAGAACGATTGTTGCTAGTTTTATAACTAAATACTTCTAATAGTAAATTAAGTAATTTCGTTAAATCGAATCGATTTTTAATTGCCTCGAATTATTAAAAGCAAGTTATATGCACCGAAAAACATAAAAAAAAATCAAAAAAGTAATCTGAAAAATTAATCTAAACAAAATATTGTTGGTGTTTGAAGCCCAAAATTCTGTAAAAGCTGAATTTGATAAAACTCGAATAAATATTAAATTACTTTATGACTACATCTGTAATTAATAACAAAACCATGTAAAAGTCTAATTTATACACTCATAGTGAAATATTGTTAATAATTTTTGTCAAATTTGTTATGCTGGCCAGCTTTCCAAGTGTCTGTGAGCTTCGCATGTGAAAATCAAAGAGCTGGGAATTTTCTAAAGTTTCATTTAAGAATAAAAGAACTGAAAGCCAACGAAAAATATTTATTTTTTGAATTTGTTATATACTCTCTCATAATATTTTTGCATATCTTTTTTTCTACATGCTTTTTATATTTTTTATTTATTATTATTATTTTTTTATAAAAACTTTTTTTTTTTGTTAAAAATATGCATGTATGTATTAATATTTTTCACTTATTTTTTTTCGCATTGCAACAGGCGTTTAAAAATTAAGTATTTCAAAATTCATTACCGCCGCCACACCTGACTGACTGCCTGCGTGTGTCTGCAGCGCTAGCTAGCAACACTCCATAACACATCACTTTCTGCACTAGACTTTAAACTAAATAATGTACATTTCTAAGCAGCTTTATGCTTAGATTTTAATTTGTACAAAAAATGTATCGCAAAGTTGCTAGAAATGAGTTATGTGTCTAGCAAGTGAATGAAATTGGCTTAGGTTAAATTTTGCTCGCGTTTTTACACCGCTCAGCGCTATTTATCTTCATTTTTACACATTAAATTCTACTTTTATGCGCTGAGTCGCTTAAATTGTACTTCGCTCTTTTAATTATCGTGTTTAATGCGCGTTTGTTGCGACTGCGCTTGGACGATTTTTAAATGCGCGTTGATTTATGGCATCAACAATTGTTGGATGTGTGTAATTACAATGGTATCTGATGCTTTTGAGCTCGATTAGTTGGTTGAATGACATTTTAATTGTGTTCGCACTGCATGTAGTGCGCCTGCAAACATTTATTTTTACTCGACAGTAATAAAACACAGATTTCAATTTGTTTAATTTTTTGTGAAAAAAGTGCACAGAAGTTAACAGAGTTGTTATTTAATAAAATATACTTGTATGCACATGATTAAGAGATATTTTTATTAAAAGGATTTTATACAAAAAATAATAAAATTTTAAGTCAGAAATGCAAATTTTTGATAAAATGTTTGTAAAATCTGCTACATAACAAAATTTTCTTCATAAATTAGTTAATTGGGCGTAGAGAAGTAAATAAAAAAAAATAAGTTTGAAATATAATTTTATAAAGTTAGGCCTAAATTAAAAAAAAAAAAAACTAAACTCCAGAAATAACAAAAAACAAAACTTTTAAGTATATATTATTTTCTGATCTAAAAATGTTTAAAATTTATTAAAATAGTTTGCGAAAAAAATATTTTCTTTTGATTAACTTGAAAAATATATTTTATTTGTATGTAATTTTGTCTAAATGTTTTAAACAAAATTTTTTTTCTTATTTTTTTTTTTGTTCTAGCAATGAACTTTTTAAATTTATATCTGTCTTTTCAAGTAAAAATTGCTTGAAATGTATTTCTAAATTTAAATTACATGGTTATACACATACATGTATGGCATTCTATAGCAGAAGTTATTCACACTTTCACATAAATTAAGCAGATGTTTGATGAATTTTTTTTTTCTTTAAAAAATTTTCTAACCCTTTTTTGAATATGAAGTTGAAAGTTATATAATTTTTTTCTTAAGAACAATTTAAAAAATTAAATTAATTAATTAAAAAAATAATAATTGAATATTTTCTTTTTAAAGTTAATATAAATATACATTTCTGTTATAAAAATGATTTCCAAAATATATTTACAATATAAAAAAATTTTCAAAATTCTTTCAAATCTGAATGAAGAAAATAATTTTATATGGCTTTAAAAATTGAGAATTTTCCGAAATTAAATTTTATTTACCTTACACAAGGAATGCAAAACACATTTAGGTTCTTCAGCTCACTCAAGATCAACATTCTTCGTTTCACTATCGATAAATGCATTCAATTATTATAGTTTTATAGAACTATTCCCTTATATTTTCACTAAAGTTTTATACCCTGAATAGGATATATTAAGTTTGCCACGATGTTTGTAATGCTTAAAAGAAAACCTCAAAGTCTCTGTAAAGTATATTTTGTAATTTTTTGAACGATCAAGAAATTTCTGCATGTTATAGGTATAATTTCAAAAATAAACGCTTAAGTAACAAGAAAGAGTAGTCGGAATTTAACACTATTAGCAAAACTATTAATTTGCCAAATTTTAAATAACAAAAAAAAAATATTTAACATAAAAAAGTTTTTTTGTAAATTAAAAAAAAAATTTAATAAAAAAATTTAAAAAAAATTTTAATAAAAAAATTAAAAAAAAAATTTTTAATGAAAAAATTTAAAAAAAAAATTTTAATGAAAAAATTAAAAAGAAAAATTTTTTTAAAAAAACAAATTTGATAATCGAAAAAAATTAACTAATTTTGACCACAGAATGCATTTGGACACGAGTTTTAACTATTTTTTTTAGTGCTTTATTAAAAACTCTGAACAACCAAAAAAAACTTTAAAACTTCTACACTTCAAATAAAATTTTCACATAAATTCCATCTTAAATTTAAACAACAACAACTGTGTGCCCAACCTGCTGCCGCAGATCTCGTGCCATCAACTGTTTGCCATAAATTTCACAGCGAACTTTGCAAAATTTACAAGCGTTAAATAAAAATTAATTACAATTGCAATGGTAAATATTGTACAAAACACAACAGCAAAAACACTAAACAATGACAGTCAACATTTGCCCACACCCATGCGTGTGTGTTGGTGTGAGTGTGTGTGTACAGCTATGCATACATAAATAGCAATAACTAATATTTGGGTAGAAACGCATAAATTATTTGTGACAGCCATCAAAACGCAGCGCACTAAAAGGCGGACGGACAAACTAATGCGAAGAGGCTGGCCAGCGGTTGGGCGGTCGAGTGGGTTGAACCTATGACCGCCAATTGCAGTGATCCTTTGGAGACACTTTAGCAGTGTGCAAATAGTGTAGCAAATTAATATTTTCAAAGCGATCGCTTGAGTTTGCCGTGATGACGTGGAGCGTGGTGCGCTTATGTGGCGAGAACGGGTGTTCGTTGGGGTTATGGTATGAAGTTGGCTGCGCTTTGAAGTTCGCGCGGCAACAAAACGCACTTAAAATTAGTTAAGAGCGCGGTTTTTGTTTAAAATTAGTGAAAATTGGTGTTTGAAGTGTTTGGTGTGCTTGTGTAAGTGTAGAAGAAGGGAGAAGGCTTGAAGCAAGTAAAAATTTACTTGTCTACACAAATTCAATGTTTTTATTCATTTTCTAGCTACAAAAAATTTTAAATGATAATATTTTTTTTATTATAAATAAAAATGTTTTCTCGAAAAATGTTACCATATTTTAAAAATTTTCATACTTTTACATATATCTGTTTTAATTTGTGCAAATTTTATACAAAATTATAAAAAATCGCCAAAATAAAAATAACTATATATGAAAAATGCAAAATATTGAAAACATTGTGCATCTTTTACGCATTACAAATACATGTTATTACAAATATTTTATTTCGGTGTTATTTCAGGGAAGCTTTGTTAACAGTGCTAAATTTTTATTTGTGATACTTCAAAAAAAACCAAATTAAGAAAAATTATTTTTCAAAATTACAAACAAAAATACAAAAATTATGAAAAAAAATTACAAAAAATTTTTATAAAATATTTTAAAAAATGACAAAAAATTTTTTTTAATGTTGATAAAAGTCCCGTTAGTTTTGAAATATTTAACTTTGTTTTTAAAAACTGAGTTACTGAAAAACTGTATACAACGTTCAAACTTTTAAAATTCAAAATTAAAAAAAAAATAACTGATTTCAACGCACCAACGTCACTCTTCTGCCACAAAAAGCAACGAAATTTTGTTTCAGCAACACCTCATCAACTTGGTGAAACAATGCACGCGGTTGACATGCGAGCGAGCGTTGAGCGCGGCGTAACTTTGGTTTATAGCCGCAGCGAAAACAATTAAAATACTTAAATATGTATGTTAAATATACATACCTGTACTGTTTTCTGTGCAAAGTTGCAACTTTTGCTCTGTTGTTTGTTTGTTTATTCTTTATATTTTGCACTTCTGCGCGAACGTAAATATTTTAATGAGTTTCTCGTGTTTTAATATTTTTTTGGGTAGGGATGTTTGTTTTTGTAACGCCACCGCTGATAACTTCTCAAGTAGTCGTTAAATTAATTAAATAGAATAATTTTTCCTTTTTTATGCTTTCTTTTGTTTAATTTGCATTTATTTGTTTAATATTTTTTAAATATTTATTTTGCAGATCTTTGTTTGTTTTAATTTTTTGTTTATACATACGTTATTATTATTTTTTCATTTTCTTTTTTATTTATTTTAAATATTTGTTTATATTTAATTTAAATTAAATTAATTTATAATTTATATAATTTTAAATATTCTTTCGTTTTTATATTTTTTGAGATTTTGTTTGTTTTTTAGATTTTTAGTTTTTTATTTTTTTTATTAATTAAAATTTAATTACTTTTTATTTATTTAAATTTCCTGTTTTGAATTTATTAATATATTTTAAAACTTTTATTAATATTTATTATATAAATATTATTTTGTTTAATAATATTTCTATTTTTGAGAAAACTTTTTTTATTCATTATTTTCTGTTTTATATAATAAAAATTTTATTTATTCTTTATTTTTTAATTAAAATTTATATATTTTTTATTTGTTTCAATTTATTGTTTTTTTCGTTTTTGCTTAATATGAGTTTATTTATTTTGAAATTTGTATAAATATTTATTATATAAATATTATTTTGTTTAATAATATTTATATTTTTGAGAAAAGTTTTTTATTAATTGATTATTATTTTTTAAATAATTTAAATTTTATACAATTTTTACTCATTAAAGTTTTTTAATAACTTTTTTTGTTTGATTAATTTTTATTTAATTTAATTATTTTATATTTATTTATATTACTAGCGTTTTTTTTTTTTAAATTTGAATTTTTGTTTTTGCTTGTTGTTTTATTTTTCATTTTAAAACTTCTATAAATATTTATTTTCGTTTTATATATTTATTTCAATATTTTATTTATACGTTCTGATAATATTTATAGTTTTGCGAAAAGGTTTTGTTTATTAATGTTTGTTATGAAATTAAAATTTTTTAACTTAATTATTTATTTTTGTTTATTTCTGGCATTTTTAATTTTTCAATATTTTGTTTATTCGTTTTTTATAATTAATTTCCTATTTCTTAATTTATTTTATTTTGTTTACTCCTTGTTATTTTTTATACATAATTAAAATTTAAATTTTTATTCATGTATTTAAATTTCTAATTTTTTTTTGCTTTTTATCTTTTTTATTTACTTTTGTTTATTTTTGACATTTTTACTTATTAATTTTTTCTTAATTTGTTTTATTATATTTCTTATTTATTTGATGTTCTTATTGCTTTTATTATATACTTTTATTTTTTTTTATTTATTTTTAATTTGTGTTTATTTTTTCGTGTTTAATAGTTTTTAATCTTTTATTTATACAGTTTTTTAACTTGATTATATATATATATATTTTTAGTTTTTAACTATATTAAATTATTGTCTGTCTTATAAAATTTTTCTTATTAATTTATTTTTAATGTTTTTGTTTATTAAAATTTTGCTTCTTTTAGTTTTTATTTATTCAATGTCTATACACTATTAGTACATACATATAATTTTTTATACATATTTTAATTTTTTGTATTTAATTATTATTATAAACTCTTGTTAAGTTCTTAGCTTTTATTAATTTCAATTTTCTTTTTTAAAATTTTTAATGTTCTTTATCCAATAAAATTTATTTTTTATTTTTTCATATAAAATTTTTTTTTTATAAACTCTCCACAACTCTTTCTTCCGTCTGTTTCCCCGTAAATATTTATTTGTTTATCCGCAAATTTGCCAAGTTGGCAATTTTTACCCTCTTTCTGCTGCTGCCGCTACGCCAATAAAGTTTCCTTCAACAATTACTTAAATGCATCAGCTCCATACTGTCATTAACGACAAATTTATTTCAGTGAACTTTTCACAAGATTCTGCAAATACGCGTACTTTAGTTATATAGACACTTATGCATATATACATGTGTGTGTGTGTGTGTGTTTATTTGTCACCCAAAGGCAACTCTTCACTATTCACAAGTAGTTTCAGTATTTATTATTTGCCTGCGCAAACAAATCACACGTCAAGTGTAAGCTTTTATTTGTGTGAGTTTGTGTGTGTGTGTGCGTACCGCTGAGTGATACTTTAGCGAATTTATTTAGCTGTTAAAAAGCAAATCTGCGCGCTAATTCAGCCTCCACCATGTCTTGAGCTGAGAGAACCAATTCCATCGAGCAAAACTCACCTCATCCCAGCCGTCTAATCCAGTTTCAGTGTGGCGCTTTTTCATGCGCTCACTCGTAAAGTAAACAATTTTATGTCACCTTATAAATAATAACAATGCTAATGACCATGAAACGTTGTAATGAAGTGACAAAAAGTGCGGCAGCCTAAGGATAGTGGTTAAGTTAATTTATCGTTAATTTTTTTAAATGCCTTTTAAATAAATATTGAATTGTACACATAAATTATTGTGTTTAAACAAATTAGAAATATATTGACATAAAATGTTAGTTTTATTCAGTGAATATGCATTTCTAATGCTTCCTTTTGGTTTATGGCAAACTCGGTGTGACAGTGCTAGTAATTGGCCTAGATGAAAATGTAAAATTATATGTGGCAATTCTTTAAAGTGGCATAAGTCAAGTTAATTTATTGAGAACATATTTATTATTCTAGCGAACTACTTCCAGACTCGTTGCTATGCTTTAACTAAAAAGATTACTCAGAAACGGAAGCTTACGGTGAAATAGAGTTAAACTCAAGAAAAATATTTACTTCGCATTTTTATAGCATTAGAGGGTATAAAAATATATTTTTCCCGATTCCGATCGAGCAGTTTGTATGGCAGCTACATACTATAGTGGTTCGATCTAAACAATATATTCGGGTATGGTATCCTTGCCTTGGGCAATAATCTGTGCCAAATTTCAGGAAGATATTTTGTTAAAATAAAAACTCTTCCATACAAGGACTTGATTTCGAACGTTCATTTTGTATGGCAACTCTATCCTCAGCGCATCACGCTGCTCATTTATACTTTTATATATACCTTACAGGGTTTCCGACGTTTCTTTCTAGGTGCTACAAAATTTCTCAAATTTGCTCAAATCTTTTTAAGGGCTATTATTAAATTGTCTCTATCTAACCAATGAGCTGTTTATATGAGTAAAGACCGAGGTTGAAAAAATCTTAGTTGAGTGAACACCTATGAACGATTATATGTTTTTATAAAGGTCTGTGAAGTGATCCATATAATATTTGCATATTAAGTAAGCCCAAGTCTGACTGGGTCATATATGAATTTCTTCTATATACGTAAATCGCTATTAATTAAATCACTCTCTCTTCTCGACCCAATTTATTCTCTGCAACACCTATTCATGACAATTCGATGCTGTTGTGGTTTCTCAATTTTTCGGTTTTTCTTATGTTTCCTACTGACTGCGCTTGGTTGTAGTTGTTCTATAACAATCAATATCTCTTGACATTAATAATGGGTACACTCTGTTTATGGCGATTTTCTACTAAACTATAATAAAAATAGCGGGATATATTTGTGTTGTCGCAAGAAAAGAGTTCATTACGTGCTTTCTCTCCGTAGACACCGCCAAGACGTTGACGTGTGTGTTTTGGAGCGATCTTCCTCATTAAAGTCCTAATGGTTTTGTAATAGATGACTATTTTCTGTAAATTATACAAAGTTGTGTGATACGCCACATACAAGTATCACTTTTTTTAAAACATATAAGACTCTGCTGCCGTGGAGCTTTCAAGGTTATGTACATGTAAAAAGCGTTTATAAATTCTTAATAATTATATGCTATGTTGCATTTTTCTTTAAAATGTTTCAGATTTTATGGTTTCTTGATTTTTTCTTCAAAGCTTTCAATGTTTTGTGACTTATTATTATAAATTTGTCTCTAAAACTCCCAAGCTTACATATATAACATGTGCAGTCCTTAGATAATGAGTGTTTAAGGCTTTGTTGTTTATTGATGTTTGCTCGAAGTTTTTAAGTTTATTCGATTTCTAAATTTCTATTGAAAAGTTTTAATTGGATCTCTCTCGCTCTCTTTTACTCAAATGTGTTACGATATGTGTTTCTTATACATATGCACAAAATTCTATGCGAATTGCTTAACTCTACCACTAGCAATATACATACATACATATGTAATACATATATACATATATATGTCGCTCACACAGTTGAATACTGTTGAATTCGAATATTATAAGTTCTGCTTAT
The DNA here is from genome assembly GCF_042242935.1 of Bactrocera oleae. Lineage (NCBI taxonomy): Eukaryota > Metazoa > Arthropoda > Insecta > Diptera > Tephritidae > Bactrocera > Bactrocera oleae. The sequence goes on along the minus strand of NC_091537.1, from coordinate 19,756,149 downwards.
ACAATCGGTTATTTTCAAAAATATTCAAGGTTCAAAAACAATAGTTAATAATTATATTAATTTTATTCAATTACATACACCTGAGTTATACATATGTATACAAGTATATACTTGTATATATAATATATGCGGACATCATTTCTTCTACCGAAATTTCGAAACTTCCAGCAAGGCACTAAAACGCAAGCAAACAAGTTTATTTTAATTAAAAGATTGTCACTGATTTTAATTATATAAAATATAAGAAGAAGAAGAATAAAATACAAATTGGATTATAAATTGGCTGTCAATTATTGCTTGTATATACATATGTATGTATTTTATTGCTTACAAATTTTTATGAGCCTCGCGAATTTAATGAATTTCATGAATACTGCGAAAAAATTTCCAATACGTAAAATTATACGTAACCTTACCTTAACGGTATTTTAATTTTTTAAGCGTTATTTTTTTATTTATATTTTTTATTTTTGCGCTAATGAAGTGTTGATAAGCTGTCATTTGCATATAAGCTATTTCAGTATATCTATAATATATGTACTATAACCAATCATATTTTTATTATCATACATAACTTAAAAAATATTAATTATTGCGAAAAATTAATAGCGTTGGCGGATAACTGTTTGTTGCGGGCAATCGAACGGGCATCAAATTACAGATTTTTCCGAACATACTTTTTTTTATAGAGGTTTGGTTCACTTATTGTTACAATGATTATATAAATATATATATATATATGTATATATTAGGGTGGAGTGAAAAAAAAATGCTTTTTTTGTTTAGCCTGAGGGTCAAATTTGCAGATTATAAAAAGAGAAAATTTTTTGGAAAATGGAAGTGTTCTAGAAGCTGTGGAGAGTCCTCTTTCTGGCCAATTAAAAGTTATCAACTTAAAAAAATTTTGTTTTGGACATTATTGGAGTTTAAATAAGAAGTCTTAAACGACAAAAGCGTTGAAATAAATTTTGTGTCAAACCGTCAAATTCGCTAATTTTCTTATAAATGTAAAGAGCTTAAACCAAAAACTATTTATTATGTCCAAAAAAAATTTTAACTCGAAATTTACTTTAAAAGTGAGTGGGATGTTAAAGAAAAAATTTTATTCCAAAAATTTTCTTTTTTTATAATCTACAAATTTTACCTTCAGGCTAAGCAATAAAAAAATTTTTTTTCGCTACACCTTAGTATACATATATATATATTTCATTAATCATAGTTGTAATATTCAGTTACAGTTACTTATTAATAATTTTTAATGAATAGTATTGTAAATTTATTTTTGATAGACAGAGTTCATGTAATTTTGTCTCCCGTGTTTTACTCCTCAGAACAAACTTTTCTAGAAAAGGAAGGTTAATCAGGTTTGTTATGAGTTTCGACGCTCTTAAATTTGATGTTGTAAAATATTTTGCGTTACTAACGAACTAATTTCGTTGCTAAAAGTTCTCTGAATCGCATTGTTTACGTTTTAAATCATATTGATACTATACACAACAGCTTTGAACTAAAAATTCCATTCTTTTGACTTAAAAGGACTTCGTCGAACTGAAAATAGGTTATAATACCACTTTTTAGACTTTCTATGTATATTCTAAAGCAGTTTCGAATTTCGAATAAGTACGGGAACTTTTTAACTTTTTTCATTCATTATAATTTGAATTCAGCTTTACAACAATTGACAATATATTATTTTTTATGCGAGTTTTCAAATAAATATATGTGTCTATAAATAAAGCATTGTTTTGAACAAGCAAAATCTAGCATAAGTTCTGAAAATCTTTTTAAAAACTAAAGCTGCTCTCCGTTTGGTCAAAAATACCTAAAATGTGTAATGTGGCGAATCGAACAAGCAATTCGCATAAATCAAAAAAACTGGCATAATCAAAATGCGCTGAAAAAGCAAGCGGTTATAAAATTTTAAAGGCATTTTAGAGGTATTTTTGTACACTCTAGTACTAAGTTCAACTAGTACGATTTGTTGTACCCCTCTCTAATAAATTTTTTGACCTAAGAGCGGCGCTCAAATATATCGATTAGAAAATTGGCGAATCAAAGGTGACTACTATGACTTGTCTCTAATGCTAGTAGCTGTCAAACAAAAATCACTGAGTTTTCAAAACAACCGGCGCCTAAACAAATGCGAATGATAAGTGGTTTAGATTTTATGTTTGCGAATATTGATAACTTTTTACGACTTTCATATTAATAGTCGAACTGTCACATATAAGCGCGCATCCTAGACATCGTGTTTGGACAGACAGACATTGGAATGCACGCTAATTGTGTTGTTTCTGCAGTCATAAAATTATAAATTACTTTATAAATAGAAGTAAATTATTATAAAGCACATTATTGCCAACAGTTTGCAAATAACCGTTAACCAAAGTTGACACTTTTTATGGTGACAAATTTCCACGCTACTAAAAATGGTTGTTCGACAACATAATTTCGAAAAGGTTAAGCCGCACAAGTGGATGCACACATACATAACGGGGTAGGAATACATACATATACGTATATGTATAAATATAAATTTGAAAAAAAATATATTGTGTATATATATAAATATACATATATAGGCATATAAATATAGCAATTTGCTTGCAACGCAAACCGGTACTATAAATTAACCAGCTGATTAACTGATTAACTAATTGATTGAGTATATATAATAAAATGGTTGACACAGCTGATTGCTGCCAAATGGTCAAAATGGTGGTGATTTTGCAAATGTTGCAAATTGAAAACGACTAACGGCAAGCGATATGGAAATTTTGTAAAACATTTATTCGTTACATGCCTATATAAGTAGATATGTACGCACTACCTATATACATGTACCTGCATAATTAAGTGTTGCAAGCATTATTTTTATGCGTGTAATGCAGATTTTTAGCATATTTATTTTAAATAATTTATATTCAGTACGAAATTTTAGAAATATACAGACTTTCTGAGTTTAAAAATTGGTTGAAACCATTTTTTGTATTAAAAAAAATAATATATCCGCTCATACTATATCTGCATTACATATATACTATTAGTAACAAGAATAACATTACGGTTATTATGTGCAATCGCTTACTTGAAAAATGGGGCAACCTCCAACTTTCAGACGCACATTTTTAAATAAACCGTTATACAAACAGGGGTTTCTCTCTGAAACTATGATTTTTTTCTCAAATAGTAATGGTTTTCTCTACAGAAAGCCATTTCTACAGAGAGAGAGAGAAAATTTCAAAACGCCACAAAATACCCGGATAAGAAAAATGGTTTAAAATGATGCTTAAGCATTTCAATCCGGTATAAACTTCGCTAAAGACTATTTAAACGGACGGTTAAAAAGTCGGTGAAATATAGAGCGTTTTTTTGGACATATGGTTTTTAAGATGAAATTAAACGCATGTAATTTAGTGTTATGGCCAAGAATTCAGCTTTATTACAATGATAAATGGTTTGCCATTATGTTTCAAAAATGATTTTTTTGCAAGGAACCGTCGCGGCTGGCTCAAATAAATTCCAGCCCAATTTTTGACCGTTTTTTCAGCAATTTGAGGCCGTATATCAGCAATAACGCGTCGATTATTACCTTCCAGGGCGTCAATCGGCTTATCAACGTAGACAAGCAACTTCACATAACCCCCCAAAAAATAGTTGACCTTGGAGGCCACGATGCGATATAATGCGCCCTCTAAAAATTTCCATCAATAAATTGATTGCTTTGTTGGACAAGATGTGGACAACACATCACCTAGCTGATGAATTGGTAGAGACTTCTATTAGAGAACCCTTATATAATCAAATCGAAAGTATTCGCATTTTCCGTCACGTCTGTACCAGCTACATTTGAACCTGTTTTCTTTTCACAAAATCTATACGAGCAAGCAACTACAATAAAAGAGAGGAGCAGAGATGAGAGATGATTATTCCAGTCTGCTGACTTTGTACCAGTAGTTTGTTCGATTCGCCAAGCTTATGTATATTTTTTTTATGAAAGCATATGCAAGCAACCATAATAAAAGGGAGTAGCAGAGATGAGAGATGATTATGCCAGTTTGCTGACTTTATACCAGTAGTTTGTTCGATTCGCCAAGCTTATGTATATTTTTTTTATGAAAGCATAATTAAATTAAATAAAGTTAATAATAAAATATTCAGATGTACAACACCTACATTTGTTTTTACACAAATTCAAATATAAATCATCGCGAATCTGGCAGAAAATTTTCGTATCCTTCATTTTTTTTGTGATTGCATTAAATTTTTGCGCATTTGCTTGTATTCAGCGAATGAAATTAATTTGCCATAAATTAGTGGAAATAATTGCTTTGTCTGTGAAACAAACTAACCAATTTAACTAATTAGTGCAAACGCTACTCTTCACAATCGAATACAAATTATCGCTAATCAAATTATTGGCAACCACGGTGAAAGAAACAGGTGTAGGCATTTGCATATAAATATGAAAAATATTCACATACTCATCTACCTATGTATTATATGTATATGTATATATCTTTGTATGTGCTCAAGTGTATTTAGCATATGGGGCATGGATAAATGATGAGTTAATCAATTAAAAACTAAGTCATTTTTTGCACGTTTTTGTTTTATTTTTGACTAACTCACATATTTTTATAAATTTTTTGAAGGCTTGACACCGTTGCTAAGTGGTTAATATATGAGTGAAAAAATACACGAAGTATGCGGTTTCTAGGCACTTATACACATTAGAGCGTGTTACTGTTTAAATTGAAGTTATACTAATTAATATAACTATTTACTGTTTCTCTTTCGAGTAATATACAAAATTGTTTTTATATTTTCATAAAAAGCGAGAAAATCCCACACTTTTGCGGAAAATTTATTTTTTTCTTCTTTCTTTTCGTTTTTAGTTTTTTATTCGACTTAACAGCTCTAACTATGTTGTGTTGTTATGAGACTAAAACGAAAATTTAACTGTTTAGCCTTAATTTGAGGTTAGCTTGTCATAAAATACGACTATAAATGCAGCAGAGGACTGCAAGTGTGAATCGAACAAACTACTGGTCTAAGTCTCATATACAGACATAATCAAATTTAGATAAAATATAAAGAAGTTAAAGAAGAAGAAGAAAATCTTTAATATAATTAAACAAGACTTTATAAAGTTTGGCAAATCGAATAAGTAACTGTTATAAGCAAAATGCACTTGTATAACAAGGGTAATAGAATACTCGTAGAAAGAGCATATGCGACTTCAAAAAGCTATATCTCTTATATTCCATTCAACTCACACTCTCTAAGGTTTGGTGAATCGAACAAATGGTATAGGTCAAGTCGCATCAAAAAATTAAGATGGTACTAAAAAGCTTACACTACTTTGAAGAAGCAAGCATTCAACTAGATATTTTTGTAATTGCTCTTAATTGTAAACTTTTTGATAAGAATGCAGAGATTAAACAAGCTTCAGCATAGCGTGTAGAGAAGTGACTAATCAACATCACTTTTTAAAGTGAATATTTAAAAAAAAAAAATATTAAAGCTGTTATATATTTCTTATTTAATAGTTATATTAAAAGGCAGTATTTCTAGTCTTACTATTTAATGGCTTTTAGGTTAATGTATTAGTTATTATGTTTCAATATAGCTTAATGGAGTCTATACAAATTTCTTCGAGCAATATTTTCTTTATTAACAACGATTTGGATTATTCAGAACTTTCATTAAAATAGTATTTTTTTATTAATTTTTGATACTTCAGCTCTCTAATTTCTAATCCCACACACATAACTTGAAATTTATGGCATCTCAATAGTTTTCTATATCAATACGATATTCAAATTCATCATAAATGCTGCTAAGTGGCGCTACCCAAGCATTTATACCACCTCCACTAAGTAGAGCCAACACAACGTCATATAAATCAGCTCAAAAGTATCTTTCTTTCACAAACAAATTTCTACCTATACTTCACTTAAATTCCACTCTTATCTCACAGCGTGCAGCTGCACCCACAAATCTAGTAGAATCGCCGGCAGATGACACATAGCGAAATGTATGTGTGCAGGTAGCAATAAATATTTAACTCAAATTAACTATCCACCAGCAGCGAACGCTGTGTGCAAAGGCCAAAAAAGGTATGCAAATACTTGAAAAGTGTTGGACTCTCAGGAATTTATGATTTGCACACGAAAATCTCAATCAGCACAAAAAGTCAACAACAACAACAACAACTATGTGTTAATACAAAAGAATGTTGGCACAAAAGTCAACATAAGTCTAAAAACAAAATAATATGCTTAGCTATTGAAGCTGTTTTTTCTCACAGCCACACACATACACACACCTACGATTATAGCTATAAAATACTGCCGCTGTGTGTGTTTCCTTTCACATTTTAATCAGCACACATCTGTCAGCTGGAGATCGTATTCAACCGCGGCAGTTCGTGGGCACTCGATTTCATTGTCGCTCTTGTTCCCAACGCAAATCGCCATGTCACACCGGATGTGCAAAATCTTTGTGGCTCATAAACAAAACTATTCGATAGAACACCCTCACACTCATTTATGTCGATATGTATTTATTATATACCTACAAACATACTGGAATACTAAAGGCGCATAAATAAACCCAAATATTTACCTGTGGCCAATTTGAATGCCATACATGTTTTTGTCACTTTTTTAGTGTCTTTATTTTTTGACTCTTCTGCTGATCCCGATGTCGTTTTTTTTTTTTTGCTGTTTGCTTACCTCAAATACCGTACCTGATTATACGGCGATAATGTTTGACTAGCTGGCTGGCGTTACCCTTCCGTTTGGCATGACATTTTTCGTTCTCAAATTTGTTTTGCAAAATTTCGAAAAGGTATTAAAGTGAAATTTATTTGAATACTCATATGTTATATTCTATTCATATGTAATTAAGGCAGTTAACGTGTTGTATACCAGTTGTTTGTTCGATTCGCCACCTCAGCGTATGCTATATCTCAGCTCTGATGGTGATCTGATTTAGATATGAAAGCAGTAAATGAGCACATTTTTTTAACTTATGATATATAACCTCCTTTATTCCATCATGCATCTGTTATACCGAATCAATTGACTTATAGCAGTTTTTCAATCCATTTTGAAAATAGCTATTTAGTTCTAGAAGTCGCTTCTTACATAGCACAACACAGACATATAAATACTACAGTTCACTCAATATTTAACCAAGAGCAAATAAGATTTTAGTTGTGATACTTTCTTATTTATGAAACCATAGCATAATGTTGAGTTCCCTTAATTTTTATGTCTGTAAAAACTCTGTATTTTTCCTTAATATAGGTATTAATTTATACTGCCGACTATACACCCTTAAGCTTAATTAGTCGAGGCAATTCAATTTTATATTGAGTCATTGAGTTTGCACTTCAGACCAATTAAGCTTTTGTTAGTATGTATCTCTTACTTGACAGCACATAAAAAAGTGTTAAAACATGATTCTGACTTATTTTACTTTTGAGTACGATAAACAACTTTCATAGTAAAATATACTAAAATCCACCAGATAACCTAGAGAAGAGTCTAAATTTAGTCATTTCGAATTATCATAAATTTTACTAATTTACAATTAGGGTTAAATTTTATATTGAAAATTAACACAACTAGTGAATTTGACCTTTTCAAGAGACATTTTGTTGCAATCTTAGTATAAATTGAGTCAATTTTCTAGGGTGTATGTGTGAACATATTGAAATTTAACACAATTGGTAAATTGTGCCTTTTTAAAAGTAAATTTATTGCAATGTATGTATAAATTGAGGCAATTTTCTTAATTGAGAATAAAGGTGTCTGTGTGAACACAAATTTTTATTTAACACAATTAGTGAGCTTTGCTTTTTTAAACGAAATTTTGTTGCAATTTAAGTATAAATGTAGCCAATTTTCTAAATTGACAATTAAAATACTGTGTGAATATAAGTTTTATATTATAATTAAATTTTTTTGTCTACGTACTAATTCTGTCCAAGTAATAAATATTATTATATTTAATCATATTAAGGTTGTAGGAAAGTGTCAAAGGGAGGCTGAACTTGAATGATATTTTCTTTAAGTTATTTTACAACAATGCTAACACTTCAGCTGTCATTTGTGTGCGCTATTTTGTTACCGTTGCTGTATTTACTTTTCAAATATGACCTTTGAAATTGCTTACCTTTTGACTGAACTCGTTAAACTTAGAAAAAATAGCCCAGGCGTTGTTTTTGAAATATTGTACTATTTCAATGAGCGTTCGTTTGCCGTTCACTTACAAAATAATGATGTTGATGCTGTTATATATAAATATTAATACTCATTTCTATTTAAATAGTGGCTATTCACCCATTATAGACTGCAATTTGCATAAGAGTTAGCCTTGGTGTACAAGAGCCTTTATAAAGCTTTTGAATATATATAAATGAGCCAAATAACAAAATTTAAAACCCACAATATTTGCTGCAATAAACTGATTTTTGTTGTAAACTACTTTATGGGCAATTAAAAGGTTAATTAAGATTTAAAATTGTATATAATTTCTTCGCTTTAGAATTGTTATTTTATATTTTACACATTTTATAATGCTTTTGCCAAATTGGTGTTGGAATGTATTTCAGATTTAAAGGAAATTTTGTTATTTTGTTCACAATCATACAAAGTTTATATTATAAGTAGTATACTCCTGCCACAATACTCAAAATTCTCAAGCATAAATCATGTTTTTTTTTGTTGTTTTTCTTTCCTCCACTCATTAAATGCCGCAAATAAAACAAAAAACGTGGCATTTATTGCCAGTATTTGTGGCATGCAACACTGCAGCACAGTGACACCAATGTCGTGCCCAATTGCGTGACAGGCGCACTGAGTGCCACAATCAAACATGCAAATGCACAAATATACGAAATTATTCATTGGGGCATAAGGCGGCCGCCATTGTGGTCATTGTTGTGTAGCTGCCGCCAGTGTGGCATAAAATTTGCCAACCAACCCAATCGCGGCTGACGTTGCATGTCGCTTGCCGGTCGCTTGCATGTAGCGCGGCATATTGCGGCACATAAAGCGGCGTAAGAAACGCCATATTGTCGGCACGTTTAAAGTCAAACGCGCGTTTGCTGTTGTTTTTATTTTTTTAAATTTTTAAAAAATATTTTTGCTGATATATTTTTTTTTTTGTTTACAATTGTATGTCTTTTTTTTTAAGTTTTATTTTTATTTCGCATTTTATTTTTATTTCCGCTTTAATTCATATAACGCTTACTGCTATACCCGCAGCTGACAGTTGATGGCCGCGCTGACTACTGGTGTTACTGCGGCCTGCTTTTTGCTTGCCGCGGCGCGTATTGGGCACAGTGTTTTGCACCTGAGCGCATGCAACATGCATGAGACGCATATGCAAAATACACACACACACATACATCGGCATAGCTGTAAATTTATGAATGCACGTGTTTGTGTGAGTGCGTCGCTCACGCTTGCACCCGTGACCGCAGCGTAAAGTGTCATAGCACACAGTGGGCGTTCGGCGTGTGTGCTCCCAGGACGCTGCTGCTCATTTGCGCGCTTAACGTTAGCCGTTGCTAGTGTGCGACTGCCGCTACGGTCGTCTGCTTAGTCCCGCGGGAATGCGTCGCTTAATGAGCGCATAGCGGCATTCACACGCGATAAACGGGCGTGGCGCTCATTATGAAAATATTTATGTATATTTGCATGTATGTGTGCATATGTATGTATGTAACTATGCGGTAGACTAAATAAATATCACATGGCCGCAAAGTTAGCAAACGCCACGCGCGTTAGTAAAAAAGGTGCAAGCGGCATTTTCCAATACAGGCCGTAGTTTTTGTATGTGTATGTGTGTTTGATTAATATGGGCACGTGTTTGCAAGTTCTGCTGCCAATGAATGCGCTCAAAAAGCAATATTTCTCTATAAATAACACAGTTCACTGTTCACGGTACTTCCAAACCTGCCTTAGTGTTGCTTCGCTTTGCATTCAATAGAGTTCTTGTTGTAATAGTGCACTTTTTGAAATTTAATATTTTTGTGCCACACAATGTGTGTGTGCGTGTGTGTAAGCGTTGTCAAAACTTGCACTTTTGATAAATAACTACTCCTTTGGCGCTTGCATATGTTACTTATTGTTGTTGTATTATATTTTGTTGCAATGTTGGCTGTTGGCAGTAGCCAAAACGCTGACAAGCGCTGACACTTGCCAAGACAGGCTGCCAGCTGAGAAAACATAACGTTTGGCAAATGTCGGCGAGATAAAGTGTGGATTTAAGCGTGCGATAAGGAAAGCTAAATATTTAAAAAAATTTAAAAAAAAATATAGCAACAAAAATATGTGCATATGTATGCATATACATGAATTTAATTAAATCGAAGATTAACTTAAATTAAATGAAGTAAATTGAGATAAAATAAACTAAATTTATATTAAATTAAAAAATTTAAAAAAATAAATTAAAGAAGAAAAGAAATTATTTTAAATATAATTAATTTAAGTTAAACTTACATAAATTAAAATAAGTTAAATTAATTTATAATACATTAAATTTAATTAATTGAAAATAAATTAAGTTAAGTAAAAATAAAATAAAATTAAGTAATAAATAATAAAAAATTTATGAAAATACATTTATACAATTAAATCAACATAAATTATAAAATAAATAAATAAATATAATATATAATATAATATTATATGTATATGAAATATATAACAAATAAAATAAAATTAAATAATAAATAACTGAAACTAAAAATAAATAAATTTAAAAGATTAAAAAACTTGTATTAAATTAAATTTATTATAAAATATAAAATAAAATAGTATAAAACGCGATTAATAACTAATTAAATTGAAACAGTAAACATACATATATAGTATTATAAAATTTGTATCTTTTCATATTCTCAAAAGTTGCCTTAAATGTATACCATTATATTATTTTTTAACACAGATGAAGTATTTTTTTATAAAAATAATTTAAAAATATGACGATAAATTTGTAAAATACTAAGTATATTATTCTCCACTTCTAAATTGTTTCATTTTAAATCTTCTAAAAAATTTAATTTTTAAATAAATTTAAGTTTTAAAATTTTTGTATTTGTTATTTGCATTTTTTTATTTTTTTTTTAATAATTTCAAAAATTCCACGAAAAAATATACTGCAATTTTCATATATATAATTTTTTTCAGTTATTTATTTTCTTTTTTCCAAATATTTTTTAATTTTTATTTGCAAAAATAATTTTTCTAAAATTTAAAAATGTCATAAAAAATAATAAACTCTTTAAGAAATCTCAAAGAATAATGCTGAAATCTTTAAACTTAGTAGTTTATTAATATATTTAAATTGAAAAAATTATTTCAAAAATATTTAGTATGAATTAAATATTTTCTTTAAATTAAAGAATAATACTTACAAAATTATATGGCATAAATTGCAAACCGGTTATTTCTGGTGAATACGGAAAGAACATGGTAATATACATATTTTCAAAAAAAAAAAACAACAAAAACCTGTTTTTATTTTCAATACATTCTGCATACAAGCAGCATCCATAACAGCTTCCGTCGCTAAAACCATGCTTCTATCTCTTTATACAATATATATGTGCATATGTTTGTAAATATGTATGCATTGGAAAACGATTTTCCCATTCACTTAATCGTTATAGTTTTCCCATACAAATACAAATATACAATTTTTTTTTATTTCCCAATTTTTTTCTCAAGTGTCGGCATAGATATGACAACCGGTTCTTATTAGATTTCCCTACAACAACTTTGTACAAGTTGAGCAGAGTCTTCATGAAACATACCCTCCATCGGCTTAATACTTGAACTCTTTTCTACAATGCTTGCAACTCAATTGAGTTGTTGTTGTAATTTTTCCGAAGTTTTTTTGTATGAAACCTACACAAAACTGCTTTCCTATTTTTTTTCTCGTCGTGTTTTTTAAATCCTTGCATGTTTTAGGAATGCTTGAGGGTTTTGTTTTTGTTCTGTTATATTTTTTTATTTTTTCTACTTTCTTTATTTTGTTCAACTAACTTTCTTTACTTGCGCTCAGGCATTTGAATAAAACTCACTGTCGCTTGTAGTTTACACTCGACCTTTGACATGTTGCTTTTTTTTAAGATTTTTATTAGTTTTTTTTTGTTTTTTTGTAGCAAACTCGAAGACTTTGCTGCTCTTATTTTGATCTCTGTTTTCATTCTTTTGAAATTCTCACGAAAAAATGTGCTACAATTTTCAAATTGCATTCGCTCATATTGCTGAGGAAAGTATTAATGAGGCTTTTTAAGTTTTGTATATACATATACATATATAGTCAGCTGCTGCATGTTTATGAATTTGTTTCTGTTTTTCAAATAAAATTATTTGTGAGCACACATATGTATATTACATACCTACATATCTGCATATATGTCGTAAATGCAATAAAAGTTAGACCTAAAACTGACTTTTGGATAGGTCGTAGGTTCATTAGCAGTTAGTAGACATTGCGAGTGCAGTGGGAAAAAAAATTGTGTATACATACATACATACATACATACATACTATGTGTGCGCTTGTATGTAAATGCGTTTTTATATATAGAATGTGTTAAATAGGAGACGTCTGATCTCTCTCAAAAAATCTCTACGAACTTTTTGATATGACTTACAGCGTAATAGGTAAATGCTTGCTTGCATAGTATGTATGGATATGTATTTCAATATATTTTTCACTTTTATATTCAATATATAATATATATATATATACCTATAATTAATTTAATTTTACTGAATTTAAATTTATAAAGCTTTTATATCATACATGCATAATTTAAGCATATACTAGTATTGATTTACTTTTATATGTATATTTTTTTTTAAATAATTTATTATTTTTTTTTTTATTTAATTTTTTGCATTTTTTACTTTTAATTTTCTTGTGGGAATAAGCATATTTTAATAAATTGTTAATAAACCAAAATCAAAATATTAAATTTTATATAATTTTATTATTATTTTTTTTCCATAAAAAATCATAAATTTTATTCATCTATTTACTTTTATTTTAATTTTTTTAAATTGTTTTATTATTAAATTTTTTTTGTTTTTCAAGTTCTTAATGCTGATATAATTATTATATTTTTTTATTTCTATAAACCGTTTTTTTTTAACTCCTCTTTGTTTGCAACGTATCTCTTCAATTCTTCCCTTCCAAATTTTTTTGTTCTTCTGCTCTCAAAAACTGAAGTCAGTTTAAAGTGGCGCTTAGGTAATTCAATACCTCTTGCATTTACATACATACAAACAAACCTAGTTATATACAATACTTTATGTCGCGCCATCAATGTCTAGCCACAATTACTCATCGCATACATTACACGTTTGTATATTTAAAAATTTTCATAGTGACACGTGAAATTGAGTTGTAAGACGTTTTGTATGCGCAGCAAATGTTCATCAAGCGCCACTTTAAGACGCGCACACCACTTGAATTGCCAAATGTTGCATCATATTGCGGCATAGAATTTCTAACACGAAGTCACGAAAGCGAAAGGAAGGTGAAGAAGTGAATGTAGAAAATATGTAGAGCAGTAAGGAGGTGTGTACGAACATGTGTAGATATGTTTATGATGGTACACATATACCATATATATTATATATTTAAGTGTGTCACATGCCACTTGCAATGAGGAAGGTACTTGTGTAAAGTATATACATATATATATATATATATATATATATATATATATCTATTTAATGCTCTAAGGACCACCTATATAATAGTCGAAAATTTCGCTGACCTTTGAAGTTATGTCATTTAGACATTGATTGAAAGAAGAGCAAGCGCTCACTGGCGCCATTTGGGAGTTAAGTGACTTTGAGTATATATATACAATATATATACTTGCAACATGCGTAAATATATATTTATTCAACTAGCTGATAGATTTCTAAACAATAAAAACTATATTTTCGCACTCGTAATATCTCAATAAAAAAATTTTATGTAAAAAATCTAAACTTCAAAAATCTAACCTCAAAAAATTTTCGAAAAAATTTACTAGTTGTCATCACCGGAAGTATCGTAAAAATTGCAATGAAATTAGATAATCAAAAGTCCTATAAAAAAAATTATTTGAATGATACTACTGTTCACAAAAAAGTTCAACACACACTCTCACTCCCATCCTCAGCATCAACGCCTTGTGTTCGTCCACCACCAGCCACTCCTTTTGTCAACAAAGAACAAAACCAGCAGCAGCGCGGCAGTCGCGCCTACTCTTTCAGCTGCTTCCCGCTGCGTTGTCACCATTAATCCGCAAACCAATAGCTTAACAAATTCGGAAATTGACTCGACACAATTCGTTGCGCCTCGCCTTTTTTTGGTCGGGCGTTATCCAGCTAGCGCAGCGGGTGATTTTCATTCATAACTTGGTTGGTTCGACGCGCGCAAGACACGATCGCCATAGCGTCAAGTATACTTTAAGGTTAGCTCATCTTACCGCCGCGCCGAGGGGCGTCTACACAGCAGTGGCCGTCGCCACTAGCTGGAAGACACTTCATCATGCATTAATGTCTTCATATATGTGTGTTTGTCGATTTCTTTCACTACACATAAGGTGGCGCAAAACAATTAACCGAAATACGCCGCCGGCCAGCCTACAGCTACCTAAAAATCACACAGTTCTTCTTCTGGCACTGCCTACCTGTCCGCGACTGTAGGACTTCCATGCATGCGCCCTGTCTAATAACCGCATATCCGCAATCAACCAGCAACTAATTTCTATTAATATTTATTTTCATTGTTGATATATTCCTGCAGACAGACGGCGCTCTAGCGAACATAGACGAGTACGTACGATTATGTTTGTTGTTGCGTTGCGCCTTTTCGACGCGTCGTAGCTCGTACTTGCCTCTCAGATCCTTTTTGGTCCACACTAGCCGCATTGTTGTCTTCTTTGTTTGCCAACAGCGAGTCTGTAGCGCGCTTTCTTTCTCTTTCGCTCTTTCCTTCACATTCTATTTTGCTTACTCAGTTATGGTTTACCATGTGATTTTCTTATTTCTTCCTTTTAGTTGCTTAGGTCTGCTTATATTTATTTATATAGGCACTCATTATAATGGTAATAGGCATTTTATGACCACTCATAAATACTTGACGTCGTAATTAGACGTGTCTATGCGCTTAAGTAGTTGACCAGGTGTCGCGCCGCTTCACTGCTGTGTTATGACTTATTGGCTGGTGCGGCAGGTAGCTGGTAGACGGTAGAAAAATTTTCGAGAATTTTAGAAGAGTATTTGCTTCACGAATGATGAATCGAACACACAACTGGCATAATTTACGGAGAGATAAAAGAGCATGCGTTTATACTCTCTGTCTCTCTCTTGTATAGCACTAAATTATCTTCTCCGTTTATATTTTTTATCAAGAAAGTAGAGCTCAAATATAGAGAGCAAGGAAGAGTGGAAACGGTGAGGACTACTGAAGATATAAGTCAGCTGTTGAAGCATATGACAAGATCTAATCTACTGATTTCAACATTTTGTTTATCCAGCTAATTTATGTTACTCTAAAAAGTCCTCGCTCAGCAAAAGATGGGTTTTTTGGTTACCGTTGACTGTTATAAACTTCAATTGTACAGCTTTGAATTTTTTCAGCGATTAAAAGCAGACCAAACGCGAGAACTTCCAAAACCACGCGTTCACAGTACTTAACTTAGGTTTGAGTGCCAAGCACACTCTACTCGAACTTATTTGTCATCCGAGTTTAGAATTGGGTTTACTCGTACTCTCTTCGTGGGCTTTTTACTTGACGTTCAAATAATGTTCATCGGTACATCGGCTTGCGTTAGCTGATGACAAGATCTAATCTAGAAATTTTAGATCTTGCCAAAGAGCACACAGACAATTATTTTCTTAACTTTTTCGTGCTTTTCGCGAGGATATAGCAACCAAAAAACTAATAATAATTTAAAAGCTTTAAATATAGAGAGAGGACTGGGACTTAATTGAAACAAAGAAAGGTCCGATTTAGAAAGAGATAAGAAGAGAGAGATAAAAAGAAATAAGGAAAGGCTTGTGAAAGAGCTGTGTTGATACGTTAATGCCGACCTTTAGCTGTGTAAACTAGATCCGAAATAGTTGAAGCAACAAAAGATCAAACCGAGAATTAGACAAACTAAATTACATGGAAAAGCTTAATTAAAAATTAATCAAAATAACCTAACTTTGTGGAAGGGAACAAAATTGCTTTCCGATATCTAAAAGCTTTACAAGTCGCTACCGAGCCACTGCTTATAAACTCTACAAACTAAATAAAATAAAAAAAGCCTTTGAACTGGTGGAACAGAAGTTGCCGACAATACAGCGGTAAATGCGTGATAACAACAACAACGACAGCAACTATCAGGGCAACCAACATATCAGCGCATCGTGCGCAAAGAATCGGTTCGCTTCGCCGCTTCATTGATGAAATACAAGTAAAGTAGCGCGGCAAGTTAAATATTACCTTATTACCAACAAAAAGCCACTTGCTGCAGATTATTGCAACATACAAACATTACACTACTGCCGTAACCAGTTAAGAGTGACTAATTTATGAGCAAAGCATTGACTTAAGCGGTTGCTACAGATTTTTGCATTAAGCGTACGACACACACAAAACACGCGACTGGTGGTAAAGATGGCGGCGCGGTAGTAGAGCAAGCGCTAAAGGCAAAGCAAAGAGGCTGCGTATAAGCTGAACTGGTTGTTAGTTGTTAACGGAGAGTGCGTATGTGTAGCAAAATGTAGCATGGTGGCTAGCAGGTTATAATGCGTCCCAGCTTAGCTATAGTAAATTCAGCGTGCGCGCACTTGTTTCGAGTAATTAATGCGAAACAGGCGAGCGCGCGCGCATCCTCAACCGTACCACTTACTGCTATTTTGTAGTGAGGCGCGGCATGACAGTGTATACAAGTATTTCTCATTATGTCAAATTGAAACGTTGCGGTGAATAAATGTGCGACCAGCTACATGAACGTTGGAGTGCGTGAAGCGGAGAAGATGCGCACGCGTACTTCAAATCAGCTTATGAAACGCCACTTATGGTGACAAATCGCTGCGATCTATATTACAGATATGCGCTGGCATTGTGTTGTTGTAAATAGTTAGTTGCTCATTTAAATGTAATTTTACTTAAGCGCGTCATTGGATACGTAATAGATTTTATCGCAACGTTTTTGTAAGGTTTACTGTTAGCGCCGCGCACGCTTTTACTTTACTTATAGTTTTGAATAAACGAACGCAAAAGTGATGTACAGCGCGCATACCTTGAAGTAATTTTTTCAAAACAAAAAATTTAATAAACGCCACAACAATTACCGCAATAACAATAAAAAATAATTTTTACAACACTATTGGCAAGTGTTGCGCGAATGGCCCACCGCTGGCCGTTGCCGCTAATTTTTATAGCTCCCATCATAAAGATGGCCTTTGCTGGTTGGCTCTTTGTGCGACTTGAAGTGCTGAAGCGTTGAGTGTTTCTTATAGCGCTTGAGCGCGTTCCGCGCTAGACCGAAGATGAATGAAGATTTAGTAGCGCGCGCAGTTGGAACACCCAAGTTGTGCTGCTAAGCAGCGTGAAATTTATGTGAGTGCCTTAAATAAGTTTACCGCCATCGCTTGTATTTATTTACATATACACATATATATATAGCGCGCTGTGCTATACGTATATAAACGCTTGCGCTCACAAACACGCACGCGTTTTTCAAGATGCAAGCATAATAAAAGTATATAAAAGTAAAAAATAGCAGCGCCTATATTGCAACCATACTTAAATTGCAATAAAATCAGCAATTTATGTGGCGCAGTCGATCAGCTGATAGCAGGTAGGAGCAACGCGCAGCTAAAGAGTGTGTGCAGCGACAGGCGGCGCGCGGTAAGGAATGTGTGCAAAAGCACTACAGAAATACACACAGTCGAGAACTCATCCATACTATGCTCCCGTAATTAAAAAGAGATGATATAAAAAACATTCGACTCCAACTGTTGTCATCATCGCGTTTACCTTAAGCCAAGGCGCGGCGCGCTCAAAAGCGACCGCAGTAAGAGCAACAAATGTAGCAAACATGCCGCAGCGGTATTTTCCTCTTGAAATTCAAATTTTATGCCACTCATTAAATATAAATTTGTCGTTGGGTATTTTGTGGCGTGCAGCAAGCGCAGCAGCAGTACGTATAGTAGCGGCAGCAGCAGCTGTGCGCCGAAATAAAAATTACGACGCCGCGTTTCAATATACAGCCAGCAGCCACTGCTGCAACTCAACGCGCGCTTACGTGGTATACATACATAAGTGCTTTGTGAAACTCGTGCGCTTGGCAATGGTCGACAGCGCCGATGGCTCATTCAATGTTGATCATTGTTAAGCGAAAACGAAGGAAAAGCAAATAAACAACGCAGACGAAATACGACACCCAAATAAAATAATATAAATTAATTAACAAAACGTACCACAATGAACGCGACGCAGTGCAACGACGATGGTGGCACCGTCCACAAGCCACTTTGCGGTATTTTACTGTTGCTGTTGATGATGTGCTGGCGCTGGCTTTAGTGGTAGCAGGCGTTGAAGGCTCCACAATATGTTGCATGCGCGCCGCATCACCACCTTAGTGTGGGTCGTATAAATCGCAATGAAAATTTGCATAAAATCAAAAGAGAAGCGCAAGCAGCAAAAACAAAAGAAACCTTCACGCTGTGACGATTTAAGGCGCGGTCAACACCGCACAAAATATATGAAATAAAACGCTTGCGTGCATACTGTTGACCGAGTATGCGTGCGCGTAATCGCATGCATGAAACCGCTGGATGTGCAAAGGACGATACTCATAAAATTGGTCACTAAAAATTCGTAACTAAAAAAATAACAACAAAAGCAAATGTATGAAAAAGGATTTGGGTATATTTGACACACATATGTGTGTGCAGGCGTCAGCGGTTAACAGCTAAATTGCTGTGGCGCGCCAAAAAGGTGTTGCCGCTACGGTTATTATTAGCGGCGCGGCGTTTATTGATTTTTTATTTATTGATGTGGCGTCACCCTAGCAAGCGCGCTAACGAGGCACTTACTATAAATGCGCCACCTAACGGTTGTTGGGTGAAAAATGCCAACCCTTTACAAGTCCTTGAGTTAAGTGCATGTATTGCTTATTGATTTAGAAGTAACTTGAATAGATAGTAACAAACAATTACCTACTATTCTATACAATGAATTCACAAATTTTGGCATACCGCGTACCTTGTTATTTTACACAGCATCCAATAGTAGACAAGCATACCATATATTTGGCATACAAACAATATCAAGCAATAGCTTTGCAGTGTCGCATTTCGCACTTTGCTCTGAAATACTTTCAAAGCAAATAGGTTCATAAGTGAAGGCATTGCGCGGCTTTCTGTCAAATGCGCGTGCGCGCTCCAAGTTCGATTGTCTTCTGAGTCTAGTGCAGCTAGCTCACACGTTCCTTATTTGTGGTAAATTGCGCCAGCTGTACAATATTTACACTTTGTTGAGAATGTTAAAGCTCGCACTAGTCTTATACTTTCAGCAAATATCTACGAAAAATGCCAACGTTTTCCCTCTGAGAAAGGAGGACATTTTGTGAAAAATAATTAATACGAAAATTAGCTTGAAGTTCATAGAAACCAAAGATTGAAGCGCTAGAAAAAGTTGCAAAAAGCTTGAATATTTAACAGAGCTTTCACAGCAATATAGCTAAGTACAATATAATAGTTTTGGAGCTAAGTAAAATGAAAAAAAAAAAATTTTAATCTGGTGAAAGCTCTATATTTTTGAAAAGCTTTCACTAAAAGCTCACTTTAGAACATTATTTTTTAACATGAAACGCTCTACTAACGTTTGAAAAAATTAGCCGATAACTTTCTGTCCGCCGAAAGCTTTATCTTCTAAAAGAGCTTTTACCGACAGCTTATTTTGCAAATTTTTTTTAATACTATCATGTGATTTTGCAAGATATAAGTCATATTACATGAAAATGTTCAAGTTTTCAAGTAAAAATAAGCTTGCGCTTAGATCTCATGCTGATATTTCTTAAAAAACTCTATATTCCATCACAGCCCTACAGGGCGCTTTTGTTTATCCAAACCTAAACATACCTCTATAGATATAATTTACACTGTATTTGTGCAGCACATTCTTTTTGCTAATACTCCGCCGCCTTGTCTCCTCATCAATGGTAATTGTTAATCAAGTCTGCCCATTGCAACGATTACTTTGCGGCATATTTGCAACATTCGCTTACAACGTATTCCAACATTGTTTGCCGCATATTGCTACAATATTTGAACTTGCAACATGCGAACTGGTGACCTGGTGATGAGTACATTGTGAAAAATTATTGAAATATTAAAGAAAAGTAAGGAAGACTTTCACAGACGAACCATATTTGAACTTGCAACATTCGGACTTAGAAATCAGTATTTAAAATATTACTTGTATATTTCAGAAAAGTATGGAAGACTTCATATAGTTTCTTATACCAATAGTACATCCATTAGACGAACCACATTGACTAAAACAATCCGAAAGATTCCTTTCCAAAAGTACTCATCGAATGGATGATTATCAATATAACTAAGAGAGTCGAAAAAATGTGAAACAGACCCTTGGAGACAACCGTCTATGGAAGTAATAGTTTCTAAAAACTGCAGTTATAATCCGATTTTTCTCAGTGTAGCCCACCACAATTGTTGCAAGCCTTTACATGCGTACTTTCAATGCAGTGCGTCTTCAAAGAGCCGTGGCCAACGTAACATTGTGTCGAGGTGAGACTGCAACAGAGCATAAGTTGTAGTTATTTGCTCGCATATGAGTTCTTGACAATGCAAAATGCCGATGCAAAATGTTGCGATTCCCTCGTGCTTAGCTTACGTGCCGAAAGGGATTTGTGTGAAAAAAGCGAAAAGAAACATCGCATTTCGTAAGAACTCCGAAAGAATGTGTGTAAAGAAATGTTAACGTTACACTGTGAAGCAAATAACAGCAAGATTTTTCACCCATTATTTGTAACAAATAAACTATAAAACCCAAAAGTCAATATGCAATCCGAACGCGCACAAATATTTGTGCAAAACGAGGCAAAGTTGCAAAATCACACACACATAAAAGTCGAATGCGCATACGTGTGTGTATGTGTGTGTGAAGAGGAACAAAGCGCTAGTAATGAGCTTAGAAGCATTATAAACACAAAGCTCGACTTACTCAAATTACAAAAACAACAAAAAACAATAGTAAGTTTAAGCAAGTTAGAAACAACAGACGGTTATTAAAAACAACAACAAAAGCTTCGGTATCATTCATAATAAAGCTAAATTTTACGACTTTATGTCTGCTAACTTGAAGAAGTTACTAGTTTGGACAGGTGCAAAGGTATCTTAGGTGAAATGTGTTGAAATTTACTGTTTTGGAGGCATTTAGCTTTCAGTCAGAATTTTGTCATTTGTCAGAAGATTCTACAAATTTCAAAACATGTAAATTAAAAATATACTGATTTCGAATAACTTATATATATTTATTACAATTTTTATTTTAAACTTTCATATACGAACATATAGTTTCAAAGAAAAAACATAATAAACAATAAATTTAATATTTATTAAAAAATATATAATTATAATAATTTAATAAAAAACGTTTATATCAATAAATACTAGCATAAGAAAATCAATTACTTGAACTTTTTTTAACTAATTTAGTTTTAGTAATTTTCGAAATCAAATGTTTTTTGAACTTAAAACCGTTTAAATAATAATATACTTTGAACGAAAACGGAGGTAGGACACTTTTTGAATTACTATTGCAATTAAATTACACAAAATCCGTTTGAATTAATCGATTTTTATTTAATTACAATTAATTAAAACAATGTAAAACTTCTAACAGTAACTAATTTTAATTTAAATTAAATTAAATTAATCAATTTTTTTTAAATTTAATTTAAGTTCTTCAAACTTTTTAATTCAAATTAAATTAATTTGATAAATTTTTTTTTCTAATTTTAATTCAATTTGATTTACATTTTTCACATATTTCAAATTTTAATTTAAATTAAAATTAAGTCAAATCTGAAAGAATCAATATAAAAGAAAATGAGTTAAGTCAAATTAAATTAAATTAATTTAAAATTACATAACAATAACAAAATAAAATTCATTAAATCAAATTAATTTTGTTACGGTTAATCAAATTAAATTAAATAAAATGAAAATTAATTAAGTTAAATACAAAAAAATAATTAAAAATTATTAGATAAAAATTAAATATTACTAAATTAAATTAAACTGAAATTATATTAACACAAATTAGATAAGTTAAATTAAAAAAATTTAATTTAATTACACTAAGCCAAAAAAATTTAATTTAATTAATGCAAAAATTATAAAACGTAATTAAATTAAATAAAATAGTATTACATCAAAATTAAATAAACAAAATGGAATTCCCATAAATAAAATTGTATTAATATAAAAAAAAAATTAAAGTACATTGAAATTTTTTTTTTTTATTAAACCAAATGAAAATGTATTAATTTAAAAAAAATCTAATTTACATTGATAAAAATTTAATCTAATTCAAGAAAACTAAACCAAATTAAATCTTATATTTTATGATAGCTTAGTTAAATTTCAGCAAATTTAAAATGATCAATTTTAAATAAATAAAAACAAATATGTTAATAAGCAACAATAATAACAATAAAACATTGTAAAAAATTCGAATTAATTAATATAGAAATAAATTAAATTTAATCAATATAAGATTTTAAATTTGTAATTAAGTTAAATTAAATTAAATTAAATTACAATAAATTATAATTCATTTAAAAAAGTAAATTTTTTTGAATTAAATTAAATAAAAATATATTAATATAAAATCAATTTTTAAATGAGATATCTAATTTAATTATATAAATTTTTTTATTTCATAAAATACGTATAAAAATACATTGTAAAGATTCGAAATTAATTTATTTATACCAAAAATAATATTTAATTTGCAATTAAGTTAATTAAAATGAATCAAACAAGTTAGATTACATAATTCTATTATTTATTTATTATAATTAAATAAACCTTTTTTTTCATTAAATCGAGCAAAATTTAATTACAATAAATTCAATAATTAAAATAAAATTAAATTAAACTTAAAAAAAATTAAATAAAATTTTTGTTTGTTTAACTTAAATTCAAAAATATTAAACAGAACTTAAATAAATTGAAAAAAAAAATTAATTAAATTAATTTTATTTAGTTTTCGAAACTATGAATAGAGATATTCATAATACATTAGACCGTTGATAATATATGTATATAATTAAAAAAACAAGCAAGTCTTAAAATTTTCATATAAGTATATAATTTTTTTCCTTCAACATGTAGAATAAATCAATGTATGTTTTACTTTTGTACCGCACTGTAAATATGTAAATGCTTTACTTATTATACAAATTTTTTTTTACTAAATGAATCATAAACCTTTGTTGCTACACTTTTTACAAGAATAGACACGAAGACAAAATACTGACGTTTACGAATTTGACAAGTGGCCATTGTGTATTTGACGTTAATTTGACAGCTCGTATGGGTTTATACAGGCAACTGTGACGTGTTATTTGCTGGTTTCGAACTAGTTAACTCGATGAAGTTTTGTGATGCATATACAATTATATGTATGTAGCATTTTGTGTGAAAAAATCTCGTGATTTCAATTTTTTTTTTTGATAGAAATGTCATAAAAATTTTTATTTCCTTAATTTTTATACCCTGAACAGAGTATATTTAGTTTACCACAAAGTTTGTAACCCATAAAGAAACGTCTGATACTCTATAAAGTATATATAAGTATTTAAATGATCAGCGTGACGGGCTGAGTCGATTTGGCCATGTCGGTTTGTTCGTCGATCTGTCCGTATGTTTATATGTATATACGTGAACTAGTCCCTCAGTTTTTGAGATCTCGATCTGAAATTTCGCACACGTAATTTTCTTCCCAAGAAATTTCTTATTTGTCGTAACATACAAACTGAACGATCAATATCTAGTCCTTGTATCGAAATTTTTTTTATTTGACAGAATATCATCACGAAACTCAGTATAACTTATTCTCCAAGACAATGCTACAATATTTAAGAAAATTGTTCAGGTTGGATCACTATAGCATATAGCTGCCATACAAACCGACCGATCAAAATCAACCCTTTTATGCAATAAGAAATGCACCTGTGAAGGGTATTATAGCTTTGTTCCAATCTTAATATTGTATCATTTTAAAGTTTTGATATTTTCACTTTTTATATATGTATGTATGTATGTATGTATAAAATGTCACTTCTGCGTCCCATCATTTACAACAAAAGTGATCAAAATTAACAAATTCTCACGAATCACCCAATTAATCGCCGCTGACACATTTAGTTAGCACTCCCTCAAATTAGCCACAAATTTCGACACTTGTACTCATACGTCTAAGCTGTCGGCGTAATGAAAACGAAAGCACAGCAATAAAAAAGAAGTATAAAAAATTATCAAAAAAATATTTTTAAAAAAATTTCGAATTAAGGTACAACGCTCAAATACTCAAACACTAACCTTCATAAGGCTTGCAGACACATACATACTCCAGCTAACTTTTTTGCATACATACATAAAAATATACAAACATAAGTACACACACACATACATACGTATGTATGTATGGATATACAAACGTACTTTGAATGGCGGCAAATCCTTTCATTTTGATGCGCCTTGTTTTGTGTCTTCAAGTGAGGGCTCCATCCTTTTCTTGATTTTTGTTGTTGTTTTTCTTTTTTGCCTCCACTTACTACTAATGTTTTATTTGTATTGACATTTGCTTGCTTCGACTGTGTGCGTGTGTGCTGTTTGTGGTTGCATACAACATAAATTGTTGCATCCGTCAACAGCATGAAAAAAACAACAAAAACAACGCAAGCACAGCATCATTGAACAAAATCGGCTGCAGCTCAGTTGGTCAGCAAGTTTGTCGCTGAGAAAAGTGTGGGCTTGACACAGGACGTGGCACACAAACCCACAAAGGCACAAACGTACATAATCGTATATATACACATATATGTATATGCATGTGCATGTGTATGTATGCGCGTACTGACACGTATGTGCTTAAAAAGTCATTTGGCCGTGTCTGTCGGCTAGTTATCTGCGGCTCTGACATTTTTGGTTTTTCACTTTTCTTCTTCTTCTTCTTCTTCTTATTTTCTATGACCATCACCTTTGGCGGCAAGTTGTTGCGGCTCTTCATTTATTCAAATGCTTTTTCAATAAACACACACAGCACTTGAAGGTGCGCAGTGATTTTGTTGTTGTTGCTTGCTGGTAGTCGGCATTTAGGCTGTCGTTTATATTAGCCGAGTAGCGCTTGACAATTTCTGCTTTCTTGTTGTTGTGTTTGTATTTATTTTTTTTTGTATTTATTTTTTTTTTGTTTTTTGTTGTATTTTTTGATATATACCAACCATCTGCATGCCAGTTGTGTCGCTTGTCATTCGTCTGGCAGCGCCTTGGTCATCGATTTCTCTGGGGCAATGCGCTCACCGCCAGTCACTTGACCCCTCACCCGCCACCGCCTGTTTCAATTAGCCACACACTCAATGTATGTATGTATATATGTCTACACCACCTCCGTCGATTTATGGCACAAAATTAATGACGGACGGCATTAAAGAATGCAATATTTCGGTTGTATTGATGCTCTTTGTTTCCGCTCGCTTCTAGGAAATCGTAAATATTCGCAAATTTTATGCCAAACAAAAAGCTCGTGTCTCCATTTGCAACATTTTTCACATGTCAACACAGTAATTGCCTTAATTTCTCCACAATTCAGCAATCCTTTCGTGTACGTGAATCATTTAGTCAGTCAATAAAAATCACCCACAATCACTGCTCGTAAATTAATTGACATTTATTAAGACAAAGGCGCAGGCGCAGGCGCTATGCGAGCGTCCGTTGTTGAGAATGTTGTGTGCGGGCTGCTGTAACCGTAATGAAGAAAGATCTGCCAATAAAATAGCATTTCGAGATTTTTTTTTAATTTGTGCTGAGGTGAGACCAAGTTATTATTAAAGGAATTGACTTAAAAAAAAGGAAATTAAAAAATAATAAAATTTAATAAAATTAAATTAAATTTAAAAGTAAAATAAAATTCAATTAAATAAAAAATAAATGAAATTGCCAAAGTTGGAAAAAATAATTCAATTAAATCAGGTGAATTAAATATTGGAATTCAATTATATTTCCAAATTAACGCATCAAAAAATGCATATAATATTTTTTTTAACATTAAATAAAAAGTTTTTAAATAAATAATTTAAAAAAACTTCAATTTCAGCCGAAGCTATAATACCACTTCTTATAGCTTAAAAGGGTAGAAAAACATTTTTATATTGATTTTGATTTGTCAGTTTGTATATGCTATAGTAAGCCGATACGAACAATTTATTTAGACGTTGTAGCAATATTTTGGGAAATTAACTAAGCCAAGTAACGCGAAGATATCTTGTGAAATACAATAGTTTTCCATACAAAAACTTGATTTTGATCGTTCAGTTTGTATGGCAGCTATATGCTATAGTCATCCGATATCGACGATACCGACAAATGAGCAGCTTCTTGTAGAGAAAACGGCGTGTGCATTATTTCAGAACAATATCTCGAAAACTGTGGGACTAGTTCGCGTATATACAGACGGATAAGTAAATAAACGGGTATTACTAAATCGTTTCAGATCATCATGCTGATCATTTATATGTATATATAAATGTATATATTATAGTGTCTCCAACGTTTCCTTCGACGTGCTAAAAACTTCGTGACAAACTTAATATACCTTGTACAGGGTATAAAGCATATATGCACCAATTCATATCAAATGCACCTTCAATAAAACAGCTCATTGCCTCATATTCCTTGTTTATGGAAATTAATTAAATACATTTAACTAATCATGCACAAACTGAATTAACAATATCTTGCCTTATGTCAAACTTCCACTTCTATGCGTTGCTTAACATCCAGCGCCAAATGACACACGAATCCCTCCAAACCAACACCTACCCACACTCACACTTGCATATCACTGTGTGTATAGGTGCATAGCGAGTTCACGCCAAAAATGTGTCGCCTCCGTGCTTATCTACAAAATTGATGAGCCTGTCAAAATGGGCATTTCACGGGCACGTGTTCATACGTTGCGTTGGCGCAGCGTAAATGCCAACCCGAGGACGTCATTCCAAACGGATCGAACGGAAGATTGAATTCGAACAGCAACAGTGACTGCCGTTGGCTGTGGTGGCACCGATGACGCCAATCGCACGTCCACCGACGCCACCATGCAACCCAAAGGCCGAACTGTCCGGCTACCTACACTCTTACACTCACACATATGTACTCATATCTTGGGATATGAGCTGCATTAATGCTGGTATGTGTTTTATGTCTTCCTTTTTAGCGGCTCGCCAACAGGTAAGGCACAACGCTTGCTTGACTTAGTCTTCGCTTTTTTATGTGGGCAAAATTGAGAAAAAGAAATATCCTGGCATTAATGAATTAACGTAAATTGAAATAAAGCAGGTAGAAAGAAGTGTATCACTGTATTTTTATTCCAGGAATATTGCTGATTTTTCGTGGAATCTACACCTTATTGGTAGTACGACGCATGTGGCTGCTGCTTCATTGCTTGCTTTTCGGGTATTCCCCCATACGAACACATATAAATATGTGTGTGGAAAAATATATCTTTTATTGTCTCTCGAAATTAAAAAAACAGGGAACAGTGAGAGAACATGTTTTTATACACAGTGCCTTAGTATGTTCCACAATGATACAAGTTTTGCATGACTCCATTCACTATTGGTCGAGTCTATTAAAATTATGTTGTTTCATATAGTTTTCACAATCTCGGCATTTAGTCATAGTTATACACTCTACCAAATATGGCAGGCTAACCATTACTTATTCTAATCGCATATAGTCGACAAGAAAAGACAGACTGATCTTTTTGCTAGCTCTAGCACCATGAAACTTACTCATATAACGTAATAAAGTTTAGTTAACTGCTATAACAGAAGCAGCCTTTTTTTCAATCTGTTACTCTTTATTAGATTTCTTCGACAAAATGCGTATAATTAGTTGGCATCTGCTCTCTAAGCATCATTATAAGATTGTATTAAGATTTCTTATTTAAAACCACGAAAATCGGAACATTTTGAAAAATTATTTTTTTTTTTAAGCAATCGACTTTCCAAAAGCAATGCTAGATAATGGAATGTATTTCTGAAACATCAAAAACCATATGAAAATCCATCTACTGTACGATATATTCTGTGATTGTTTCATAGAAATTTTCAAAACGCAGCGCATAATTTAAAAACAAAGGGCGTTAAAAATCACAGAAAACCCATTTATTTGTATCGATATGGATAAAACAAGAAAAAGCCATAAGGTGTTATCAGAACTGCTCCCAAGAAATTTCGAAAGCAATCGAGAGTTATGAACAAAAACTTCTCAAATCTATCTGTTGCCAATTTGTATTCACGTAGATCACATAAAGTCATAACTCCACACAAATAATATTCAGCTACTTCATCAGCATCTTATTGTTGTAAGACAAAGTGATTCGGATCGTCTAACTACATGAACACAACATGCCTTCGAAATTTATGTCTCATCTACAGCTTTTTGTCTCTGGTCACGCTCGATTCGCCTAGCAATTACCAGACCTGTAACCATATACGGTAATATGTTGTATTTTTTATGAACATGTGAAATTCCCTAGTCTACTGCGATTTGACTACACCAAACCAGTTAAACAAAGAATCAATGTTTTCATTGAAGAAACAAAAAAAAAAACCGAAAAAAATATCGTTTTATGATACCTCACATACGCTCGTCTGTTGATTTTGGCTGACTTTGTTGCTGTTCTTGCCCATAACATTTACGATATGTTTTTAATCCGCTTTACAACAAAATCAGGCGTAGTAATTTTTACACATACTTTGTTGTATGATGCGCGCTTTGTTTCAAAGTTATGAGTCATAACTTCTACTAGTGCGATTAGACAATACCCATAAGGCAAACAAATAGGCAACAATGTTAGAAAACATACAGTCGTTGACAAAGACTTAATAGATTTGTTGTCGCTTTCGGTAACTGGTAACTATTGGCTTATTTACCCATTAAGCGCGGTTGGTGAATGGCCGAGTTGGACGCATATTTCGCATGTCTTGACGCAGAACATGCAGAAAGAACAAGAAAAAAATCAAAAGTGTTGTTGTTGTCGAGCCAGTAGACCGGCTTTAGCGGCCTATTGTTGGCTGCAAAGAATTGCGGATGCACTAAAGAAGCGCACACATACCAATTATACATATTGTATATACCATATAGGCATATATTATACATATATCTATCACCGATCACCGTTCCGCTGGCGACGCACACAAATCTCTTCCGATCGCTTGTTGCTGCACAGTAGTTGCAACGGATTTGCGTTTGCCTGCGGCTTCCATGATTTGCTGCTGCACTGCCGCTATGCAAATGCCCTGTTTGTTGTTATTATTGCAGTTGTTTTGTTCAAAGGCTATCGGTATCTTATCAGCGGCCGCATTTGCGCAAGAGATTTGTGTTGTTGCCGTGTTGTTGTGCCGTAGCTGGCGAAGGCAACTCCTTGAAGTCAATGCAGAAGAAAGAAAAAAACACAAAGCGTGTAATAAAAATTAAAAGAAATCTCAGAGAAGCACGTCTGACAGGACGAGTGCGTTGTGTATCGTCAAAACTATGCCAGCAACATTTTCGCGCCGTCCTACTTAAATTTATGCTGTTGTTGTTTTTTTTTATTTTTTCTTTCCTATATTTCACTTCATTTTATTATAATATTATTTTTTTTCAGTTTCTTCTCATAGCCAGTTCGCCTTGTTTAGGCCTTTCCTGTTCGCTTTGAGAGATTTCCGACTTGATAAGCGAATTCACGATCGTCGGCGATCGCCAGCGATCGCGTTCAACAAGCCCAACAACCACGAATAAATAAACTTTAATAAAAGTAAAAATGCCTTCAAATTACAGCAATATAATAATAAGAAAAATGTAAAAAGGGTGGCCAATAACTAAAATCAAAAAAAAAAATATACGACGAAAAATAGTTAACGCCAAATAACAACAACGGCGAAATGCCTAAAACGATAAAGCGATGCACACAACAACAAAAAAACTTAAAAATCGCAAAAAGGCGGCAGCAATATGACCAATTTAGATATTTTTTCTTAGTTTTCATAGATCCAAGCTTACTGTATTTGACTTTTTTTAAGTTAATTCATTGAAAAAATCTATGTATTTGGCCAGAAAGTTTCCGGAAATTGTAAATTTTTAATCTGCATCAATATTTATTTTGTCGCGTTTAAAATATGCTTCTTCTGAAGCGATACACATATGCCACCTCTTTTTCCAATCATCGAAACATGCCTTGTAGGTCCGGGTCCGGGATCGCCTTCAGTCCCCTCTGCGAATTTTATTTTACGGCTTTAATCGAGTCGAAACGGGTTCTACGGAGTGGTAACTTGAGTTTTGGAAACAAAAAAAAGTCGCATGGGGCCAAATCCGGTGAATACGGTGGTTGATCGCTGGTATTGTAATAAATAAAGTAACAAATAATACTCTTTATTGACCGTCTGTTCGTTGGAACGAATTCATGATGAACGAAACCGCGAATATCGAAAAAAAACATTTTCCGGAAACTTTCTGGTCCTAAATGTATAAAATTTTGTATTTTCTATATTAGATTTTTTCTTATATACCAAATTTATTTACTTAACTTACATATAAAAATTTATTTCAAATAAATTTAATAAATAACCTCAAAAAGTAATTTAGCCAAAATTTTAGTTTATTTAATTAAAGAATTAGTATACCGAAACGTAGGCAGAACTTTTTATAGGAAAAAAGGACTCTCAAATAAATTTTTTATTTTGGCTGTCGACTGATTTTCTTCACTTTAAATGAATGCTCCTTTTATATATTCATTATCCACACCATATTAGAATGAAACTTTCTTATACAAAGATGGAAGTTTAATTATAGCATGCATATAATGCTCTAAAAACACCTGATAGTTGATTTTGATAAAAATATTGCCAACTTTCCCTCACCTGTCAACCCATATTCTTTCTTTCATGTCAGATTTTAAAACACTCGGTAGTCGATATTTGAAATATCAAATAAATCATTATCAATGGAAAAAACCCCATATTTCGAAATATCGCAAATATTCACTTTCCTGATTACTCAGTAGTCAGCACTTGTAGTCGGTTTTTTTAGGAAATGAACCCTTCTATCAATCCAATAAATAACTGGTAATTCATTATCGATGAAATATTTTAAAAGGTGTCGCGAATCCTCACCTTACTCCTAGGTATAAAAATGACTATCGGTCGGTACAAACAAACTTGAATTATGCAAAGTAGCCGTGGGGTCTTAAAATACTCGGTAATCGGTTATTGACAGAAAAAATGTCTACCTTATTTTTTTGAACTACTAGGTAGATAATCTAAGATCTAATATTCCGCCTTTCTAGTGAAATAACTTTTCAAAACTAGAACTGGTAGTGTCCCAACATTTTTTATATAATTTTCTGGTGGAAAAGTGAACATGTTTCCTACAAAAAAAACAACATTATTTTCCGTTTGTAAAATTTCTTGTCAAAATATCTCAAATGAACGCGCCTCCCCCTGACAACACACATACATCATTTTGTGTCAAACAACTGCAACAACAATTGCTAACCGTGACGGTACAAAAAAAAGTCGCAACAAGCCGGCAAGCCGACAAGGCAAAAACCAGCCGGCAGTCGCTGCAAGTACTTACAAAACGCTTAATAAAATGGAGAAAACCCAATGAAGGCTGAATTGCGAACAGACATGTATACATGTACATATATGTATGTATGCCTAGTAGAGAAGGTGGGCGAAGGCATGCATATAAATGTGTGTGAGTCGACAAGACGTATAGTTATGTATTCAAGAAAAACACGACAAAATGCGTGTAATTAGATAAAATAAAATGTAAAGTTTGTAAGATACGCTTTGACGCGTCACGAGCAGTCGCTGGCAGTGGCGTGAAGTAGCGTCGGACAAAGCGATGGATAGTGAACAAGAACACGCCTTCGCCTTCAACTTTCGCACAAGCGCAAAGACAAATGTACCTACAACAAATATACAAGTATGAACATATACATGTAGGTTGGGATGTACATCTGTGTGCTTGAAAGCTCTATAATAAATATATGGTATATATGTATGTATGTGCCATTTGTGTATGTTATCGCAAAAGTATGTAGGCTTGTATACTTTTGCATATTATGTAAATACATATATACTTATATATGTAATAAATATGCATTTAATAATGTTTGCATTCAATGTAGTTAGGGTCGATCATATATTTGTAGAGATTTTTACTAATTTTTTTTAGGATTTTTTTTATAATCAGTCACCACTTCTCGCAATGTCAAAAAATGACAAGAACAAAAATCAATTTTCACGGGAGCATTTCTTATAGAATGAAAGGGTACAAAATATCTTTATTTAAATTTTGATTGGTGATTATGTATCGCAGCTATATCTAATAGTGCTTCAATCTGAACAATTTCTTCAGAGATTATAGCCGTGTCTTTAGCAATAACTTATCCCAAATTTCGTGAAGATATCACGTCACATAAAAAAGTTGTTCATACAAGGACTCGATTTCTAACGTTCACTTTGTATGGCATGGTATGGTTCTTCGAACGTTACACTGCTGCTTTGAAAAATAACTTATGCCAAATTTCGTGAAGATACCTCGTCAAATAAAAAAGCTTTCCATACATGAACTTCATTTTGATCGGTCAGTTTGTATGGCAGCTACATCCTACAATGGCCTTATATCAGTGATTTAGGCAAAAACACAACTTCCTGATTAAAGAAAAATCATGTGCAAAATTTCAGATCGATATCTCAAAAACTGAGGTACTAGTTTGCGTATATACAAAGGAACAGGCAGACTGACATGGCAAAATCGACTCAGTTCGTCAGGCTGATCATTTATTTTCAGGATATAGACTTAAACGAAAACGGTTACCCAGTTGAATTTAATACTATGTGGCTTATACTGTTTCTATTTTCTCTTGAACTGATTATACCAGTATATTTGACTTATGCCAGTTGTTTGTTCGATTCGTCACTCACAAAATTTTGTGAAATTAAATAGTGTATTTGCTATGTTTTTGAATAATAGAGCTTTTAAGCTAAAACTACTTGAGTTAGTAAGAAATCAATGCTGTAATTCAATATCTAAAACTTGAAGTAAGCACAACCCTAATGTGGTCAATTTTGCTATAGTGCATATATATTTATGGTCATTTTGCAATTTGATTTGTTGCGGAGGCTTATCGCAAAAAATAGTAAAAACCGACGAATGGCAAAGCCAAAGTTGTATGAAGAACAGCAAATAATCAACAAGCTGGAAATAACAACAACTACCGAATGCCGATATGACTTCGCAGATGTACATATATATTGTACTCAATACCTGTATAGGTTTGTAATACAAGTATGTATGTGAATGTGTGTAGCTCTGTAATAAACTCGTTACAGATTTTTTTTTATTTTTTTTCTTTAGAAAAAATAGATTAAAATACTAAATCCGGAAATGTATGAACAATATTTTAGAAAGAAAGCTAAAAACACAGATTAATTTTATAACATAATTTGATTTTATAACTGCAATAATACATTTAATATTAAAGTCATAAAAAAAAAGAAAATAATAAAGGTGTTAATAAATATAATAATAATAAAATAATTTGTTTTTTATTAAAATAATAACTTTGATCAGCATTACAATTCAAATATACTTTATCTTCTCAAATTTATTTTTTTTTGTGTTTTAGAAACTTTGTTTTTAATTACCCCACTCTCTCGATACTTTTTTATAAAATTTTACCTACCACACAAAAAAAAAATTCGCAAAAGAAGTAAATTCACCCGCTCAATACATTTAGCTATGACCGACCCATATGTTAACTCTTTTTACTCCATTTGCTTTTCATTTTCTACTACGACCTCCAAAAATGTCGATAAAGTTAGTCACTCTTTTATTTAACAGCTACCATACCAACTGCAGTGTATCAAAGTTCCCTGTAATAGAGCACTTTTCAGCATAAACGCTACCACAAACCATGTTAACCGCAGGCAAACTCTGTGTAGTGGCCCAAAAAAGAGTGTACTCATCATCGTACTTTGCTTCTCTTGAGGATTTACACACGTTTTGCTGTTAAAGAGTTCATTTACTAACACAGATACGTGCTATTTCTCATTTAGTTGAGTATATGAGTGACATAATGATTTGCATACGTTGCACGGAGTTTTTAAAGTATATATAACGGTGAAACCCCCACTGAACATTATACAGGGAAGCTATAAGAGTTTTATCTTATAAATTGTGTTTTGGGTATTTTGTTTCCATTACCTAAATGTCAACACGGGTTTGTTGTCTATTTTGATGTTTAGCATTAAACTCCGAGCTTATAATAAACCCTGAAATTTTAACAGACAGTAGTTATTTATAAGCATATTTGATTGTTTTATGTAAACAACATATTTTGCCATAAACTCGAGTTGATTTTGCTTTGTAGTGTTTAGCATTAAACTTTAGTCATAAACTCTGAGTTTACCATAAGAAAAAAATTTACTTTGACGTGCCGTTAACACCATTTGTTTGTATTAATAAACATGTAACTTTTTCCAAATGAAAATTTGGAACTCGCGCTGAAAAAATCTGGCCACACTGTTAGCTGTTTTGAGTCCACACCACTATATAAACTCTGAGTTTATTACACTCTTCAATGAGAATACTCTATAAATACCATATACATATTTGATTGGTATTTTCTGACAATTTTACCAAATTTTCTAAAATTTAACAATATTCGAAAAAAATATCACAAAATTCGAAAATTGAAATTAACTATATTTTTATATATTAATTTAAATATTTAATTTTACCAAAATGCTAATCTAACATATCTACAAAATTATGTAAATACAAAAATTATTAAAAGTGTCGAATTATTTGTAAAAATGTAAAACAAAAATCGAAAATTAAAAAAAACTTAAATATTTATTATTACCAAAATGCTGCCCTCCATACTCCATGCTCGTATCTTCAACATGATAAATGCTGCAACCCTATACTCGTATTCACACAAAACAGCCAAAAATGATACCAAAAAAAAAAAACATCGCATTCATCTGCTCGCTTCACTTGTGGATACAGAAATACGCCACCATACGCTCAAATTCCCATTATGACCACAATGGCAGTATCGTCTATATGCGCTAGTGGCCAACACATTCACCACCAAATGCCGGAAATACAAGTACGCGCTTCCCATAACCCCCCTTACCACACCACTCCCAACAACTACTACTACCCACAAGCACCCACCAACCCCCGTATTCCACGCGCAATGCGTTCCAGCTGCAGCAACATGAAACCACTGTAAGTTACCACCGCTCCCCCTCAAAAGTACGCGTACAAGCAAAAGCAGTCAGCATGGCTGCCGCTAACGGGAAAAGTTCTTAAAAATAAAAATTTTGCAAAAAAAAAATGGCGAGCAACTGTTGCGGCTGCGGTGTTTATGCAGTTGTGTTGTTGCTTTTTATTGTTGCGCACCGTGTGCTAAGGGTTGTCAGCCTCCTTCCACCTGTCTTCGCCAGTCGGCCAGTCGCTTAGCCAGGCAGTCAGTCTGTTTAACAAATGCGTACAAATATGGGGTCGACATACTTTGAGTAGGCGCATCGGTGCTGCACGGAGCGCCAATAACAGTAACAACAACAGCAACAATAATTAAGGTAGTAATAACTACCATTTGAGAGCATAATATAGTAGCAACAACAATTTCTACTTTGTATTTTTTTTTTGGTATAATCCCTTATCCTTTGCTTTTAGTGTCGGTTCCACGCACGCACTGCGCAGAATCCATCATGGATTTGTTGTTTTTGTAGTTACAAGCATGCGAATTATGCGATATACATATATAGAGATAGGTACATATATATGTACTTACCGGCCAAACAACGAATGCCAACAACTAACGTACAATTATAGCCAAGTTGCAAAAGACGATGCCATTGCCGATGCTTGCCGACGGTCAGTCACGCATAGCTGTTATTCGGGTCGTGTATCTAACAGATACAGTTACATGTGGGGCGAGAAAAATCATATTAAAGCAATTGAAAAGGAAAATTTTACAATTTGTAATTTTTTCCGCGATATAAAAGAGTGAAAAGAAGTGAAAAAGACGAAAGAAGAACCGTGCTGTTTTGAAAAATCTAACGGTTGTTTAAAAAATGTGAAAATTAAAGTGGTGTTTAAGCAAAGTTTGTGTGCTTATAGAAGGGAGTGTGGCTAGCTTTGTGAGTAAATGTTGAACGCGAAAGAATTGTAGGTAATTGAAAATGCAAAACTAGCGAATTAAAACACAATTTAAAATATATAATTTAATTTGTTCCTTTTATTTAATAATTATTGTTTATTAAAACTTATATAAATAATTTATTTATTACATAGAATTTAACATTCATTACATTGATGTGACTTTAACCTGGTGATGGTGATTTTGGGCCATTATTAGCTGAGCATCGATTATAAAGAAAGATAATTGTTTTCACTAAAAAAATTATGTTATTGAATAAAGATTAATTAAAATTCTATCTAGCATAATACAGCTGCTGAGGTCATAAACTATTGTTGTCATTATTTTATTAGAATTATTTCCACAACTCAGTGGTGTTTAATATATAATATAATTGAAAATTTGTGCTTTCTTTAATAAAATATAGTTTTCACCAAAAAAAAAACGTGAATGAGAAAGCAATGCATGGTTTACTGTTTCTCACTCATATAATTGTTTTTCTCAAATATGTCTAACCCTCTCATTAACATATGATTGGCTTCACTTTTATCCAGAAACTGCTGCCAGAAACCTTGAGACCTAATATTTACCAAAAATGTATACCCATAAGCTATTTGAAGGAGAGGCATCCTTAAGAAATCGCTTTCAGCTATACATACCTTTACCATGAGAGAACCCATAATTTCCAAAAATATAATACAGGCAAATTATTGTTATGAAAAACTTCCTCAAAATCCATTGTTTGAATTGTTTCAAGACGCCGAGAAATATTTACGGCAGTGATAGCTAAACCTTCGTCTAAAAGCTAATGTTCGAGCTCGCGTGCTCAAATAATAATATGTATACTCTGGTTGAGAGGCAAACGGTAAATTTTTTGACAATGCTTAACGCCTCTGATAAGTTTGATGATATACACCTGTTATATATAATATTATGAATCCCTTTAGGCAACCGTTGTGATAGACATTGAAGGCAACAGGGGGAGATCGGGGACAATTCCTCCCGGGCTCGCAGTTCTCAGCAGCGCCCGGTTGCTCTGACTGACTTCAAAGCAATTACTCGAGGCTCCGGATATTCAAGCTATGAAGGAAAATAACCCAATTGTTAGAGCCACAGACACAGAGTAACTTTCCATACATTTTGTCGACGATTTTCGGTTTTTAGATGGGTTCAATTATGCAGGTTCGGACGTATCGTATATTTTTCTAGAAAATATTCGCATACTCTACATTATCTCAACGCGACGTACCGCCGTGACATCTGTTTGCTGACTAAACTATGTAGGCCTAACTTTTAATATTTATTATAAGTAATTGTTTACTTATCAAACCGTATATGTATGTTATATAATAATTGTAATAAATTTATAATGCTAACAAAATCTGCAAAATTATAACGGAGAACAAAAATAATAATAACAACAACAACAAAGCAAAAGCCTCAACCATAGCGGCAAAGATCCAACCAATGCGCCAATACTTGCACTCGTCCACTCACAAGCGCGAATAGGCACACATACATACAAATATACAACAACAAATACAAAGTGCACAAAAGCAGAATGGAGGGCCGTAACTTTGCGCTGCCAACAGCTACAAAAACAACGCAAACCACAACACACACACTCGAATACCCTAAGCGCGCACACACACCTTTAAAAAGAAGAATAAGACATAAAATATATATATATATATATATTCGTACACTCAAGACCACAGATATTCATCCATTCACGCACCGTTTGACATCGCACCGCAACCATACACTGGCTTGGCAGTCACCCTTTGCTCCCCTTTTCCACTTCCCCCACACACACTTTGCGCCATGCTACTCGCCTTTTCGGTCTACTCGCTGCGCTTGTTGTTACTGCCTTCGCGCGTTGTTGTTGTGCGTTTGCGTTTTTTGCTCTTTGTGTTTGTGAGGGAAAAAATCTTGTCTGCTCCGCCTTCATAAATAATTCATGGAATCAGAAAACGCGCAATAAAACAGAAAAAAGCAGAAATAAACGAAAAAGAAAAGAAAAATCAAAAGCGACAAACGCCAGTTGTAGAGATACTCACTCAAGAAGGTAGACACTTGCGCACGCACACACACTTATACACACGTATATATATATTGTAGTATAAGCACTTGCTCTCCACTAGTTCGGCCGATAGGGCAGTTGATTACACATGGCAACCCTGTGGCTGCTCGCGAAGAAGCTGTGGCAGTTTAGCAAATGTGAAAAAACAAAATAAATTACAAAAACAAAAATATATACAGAAGTGGTAGCGTCAGTAATATCTGATTTACTATCTACTAATATGAAACTATAAAAAATGTATATGCGTCAGCAATAAATTTGTTGATAATTTTTAAAATATTTTCTTTTATTATTTTTAGTTTAGGGGTGTATAAAGAAAGCGCTAATGATTTATTAATACAAAAGATGAAGCATATTTTCGCATTGAAATACCAAAATATGCTTTAAAGAGCATAATGGATAATGGATCTTTATTGTTTTCAATTACTGCTAATTGAAACAAAATTAAGTGATCCATTTGCTTAGTCATACTTAAATTCTAAATAATAGCATATATGTATTTCTGATTTATAATCAAATATATAATATATTGTATATTACTAATTCAAACAAATTCACAATGAACATACAAGCATAAGAGGCATTTCCGGCAGCCTCTAAATTGACTCAATTAGTATTTTTTAGCACTGACAATTTTATAAAAATTAAAAGTGTTTTAAAGTACTGTCTAAAAACTCTTCTTAATATACAGTCTTAAGGGGAAAGCCCAGTCTAAGGCTATCAAAAAAGGCCTAACTTTGACAACTTGTTAAGTAAGTAAGGAAAAATTAATTGAATTTCTTTAGTTCAGGCTTTATTAATCATGCTTGGAAATCAGTAAAAATAAGTAAAAAACATTATTCATACAGCTTTAATATCCACTTACTTTAGCGTAAAAGGGTATAAAATGATCTTTATATCGATTTTGATGTGTCACTTTGAATGACAGCGATAAGCTAGAGTGATCTTATATGAATTATATATTTGGACATTATAGCGCTGTTTTCGACAATAATCCATGTTAAATTTCGTGAGAATATCCCGTCAAATAAAAAAGCCAATAACTTGATTTGGAACGTTCACTTTGTATGACAGCCATATCCTATAGTGGACCGATATCGGCAATTCTAGTAAATGAACAGTTTCTTTGGGAGAAAAGGACGTGTGCAAAATATCAGTTCGTTATTTAAAAATCCACCAATTTCCGTACATAGACACACTCACAGACAGGCAGACTGACTGACATGGCTAAATCGATTCACTTTGTAATGCTGATCATTGATATATATATTTTATAAATTCTCAAACATATCTTTTTGGTTGCTACAAACTTCGTGGCAAACTTAATATACCCTGTTCAAGGCATAAAAACGAGCTTAAAGTTTGACGTGCTGAAGCTAACTAACCCGAATGCTTCGACACTACAGCGGATTGAACAACAAACATTTTTTCCCGCTATTCAATTGTTTCTAGGCCTTTAAAATGCATTTTAATATATTTTTTTAAATCATAGGCTAGCCTTAACTTTAATAAAATGATAACCTTATTCTTTTAAACATTTTATTAAAAACTTCTCTTAAATTTCTATCAATTTTTGATACTTTTTATTTCATGTTCTAATTATATACCTCAGACACATTTTTTAACATTTTAATATTTTTTTAAATTTAATTTAAATTACTACCATTCTCGTTATTAATATATTAAAAATTTAATTTTTAACTTAATTGGTGGAAATTAGCAAAACAAAGATGGTGCTGTATAAAAAAAAACTGTAAATGATTAATTATTTTGCTTTTAACAATTTTTTGACTTTTTAAAATTCAAATATAAAAAAAAATTTATTTGTATTAAAATGGCTATGCCAAAAGTGTAAGTTTATGTGAAACAAAATAAATACTTCTTGCACTAAAACTAATTTAATTTTGAATTTATTTAGAAACATTAATTTTTTTATCGACATACCTACATACCAAATTTAGTGTTTCCAATATTTGAAAATTTGTATATGTATACAAACAAAAAATATTATAACTTTATATTATTTTATAAATATAAATTATAAAATAATAAAAATCGGCAAAATAAATTAACTTGAGATTTTATTAAATATTATATTATTTCCTACTAGAAAAATGTATATAAGTTAACTGCTACGTTTTTTTTCCATCTACATACCAATAAAGGTGCAACTGTTTTCTAAATTACAAAAAATTTTAGTACAAAATCTGGTTCTAAACTGCTCACAAAATATATTCAACACTTAATGCATACCCTTTTACCCTTTAACATTAAATATCCGCCAGGCTTAAAGCGCAAATAATACGAATACCGAGAAATGAAAATGCAACTATACACAAATTCGTTAGCAACAACATATTTTCAGAGATAAAAAATACAGAGCCAAAAGAAAATTACCAAAAAAATTCAAGATTTCCAACAGTTAAATGAAGGAAAGAACTTTTGCTTGCCTCGCTGGCAATTCGGCCGGATAAAACGGCATTTAAAAGCATTTAAGACGCAGGCAAAAAAAACTTGCAACACGACATGTCGAAGTTTTTGTGCCGTTACACCAACTCACACTTGTGCCAAAATGCCTTACGCAGAAAGTATAGCAAAAGTCCTTATACCAAATCGCTTTTATACTCGCACTTACATATTTACAAAAAAAAAACAAAAAAAAAAAACAAATCAAAAAACTTGTATTTCCATTCAGCTTAAGCAGCAAAGAGTCCGTCAACTTTGTTAATCTGTCGTGCTCTCCTTCTTTGCTACACTTTTATGCACCTTCTGCTGCGATTCTAAATATCTGCAGATTCTTCGTTTTGTACATTTTCCGCCATTTTGGTAAATATATATGTATATATATATAACATATATACAAGCTCGCTATGTGCTGCATTGATTTTTTTGCACAACGCACATATACACACTCATGCACTTATATTTTTGCCACTATTCCCTTTCGTAATTTCACCACCTATCCACCGGGACGTATACTTAACTTTCTTGCATTCCCTCGACAAACTAGTAACTGCTCCGCATTTTACAACTTTTGTGCTTCGACACACGCATCCAAGTGTATTTAGATATGTATATATGTATTCATATATATCTTTATTTTTATTTAAACTTTTTTTCTCTTAGAAGTGTGTGTGTATGTATTTATGCGCGCTTCTACCACACTTTTGCAAGTTTGTCTTCATTTAGTTCCTGTCGTTTGTTTTTTTTTTTGTGTGTGGGGAGTGTCAGGCAAGGTAAGTTGTAAAAAATTGCAAGCTCACAAAGCTAGTAAAAAAAGTTCCACTAAAAGAACGTTAAATGTGCGTAATAACGTTGAAGTTTTCATTTCGTTTATTATGAAGGATGGCACATTCCACTTGCCAAGTCCCCCGGGCGGCACTACAACGCACGTCTGGTACTCTTTTGTGTGTGTGTGCATAATTTTACTTTAATAGAAATTTAAGTTTTGCAAGGAAGTAACGTTTTATGGCAAACTGGGGAAAACTTAAGGCGCTGGCATACATATACTAATGAGCAGTAGGGTGGTTCATTAAAAATCAAATTAAATTTTTTTTAATGTAACGCGTTAAATTAGTGCCACTGTAGATACAAATTTTATTTATTGATTTTTATGCTGTTAGGGTGTGATAAACAGGTTAGATTACGAAGTTATAAATATTAAACAAAAAATCAAAGTTTCT
Source organism: Bactrocera oleae (assembly GCF_042242935.1). Taxonomy (NCBI): domain Eukaryota; kingdom Metazoa; phylum Arthropoda; class Insecta; order Diptera; family Tephritidae; genus Bactrocera; species Bactrocera oleae. Next base: position 19,713,829 of record NC_091537.1, on the reverse strand, counting down.
ACTCGATACAAAAATTCGTATGTAAAGCTTCGATAAGTCGTAGTATCGATTCCGAGCATAAAAAAAAATAAATGATTTATATTTCACGTGTATTCATAAATAAATCTAAATTTCTTTCCTGGTGTAACCCCACTTTATAATATTTAATCTTCAATCTTAAAGAAAACCCTTATGTAATAACTTCGACCATAGTATTGTACTTAGTAGCTGAAGTTTAAAAAATGTGTTTTCAAAAAATTATTCAATTTAATTTCAAATTTCGACAATTAAGGCACGCTAGTATTAGTTAACAAATAATGAATTATGTTTATTATTTTCTAAAAGGTCTTTGAAATTACTCTTTGTATTAAAATTTTGTTTTTTAATTTTTTAAAATTAAACTTCAATTAAACTCAAACAAAAAATGGTTAAAAAATTTTTAAAACTTTTTGGTCTAAAAATTTCTTTCCTCAAAATTCAAGTAAACTAATTTCTTTTTTTTGTACAGTAGCTAAAGTTTAAAAAAACTGCCGTCAAGAAACTTTAACGCGACAATCAAGGCCTACCCTAATAATTTTTCTTTAATTTTTAAGAATTTACAATTATTAATTTTTGTTTATTATGTTCAAGAAAGTCTTTGAAATTGCTTTTTAAAAATTTTTAAGAATTTTTTTTCCAATTTTTAAAAATAAAATAAATAAAAAGTTGATTAAAAAATGTTGGACAAAAACTATTTTTTCCTCAAAATTCAAGTAAAATAATTAGTGTGTTGTACATTTTATACGGTTTTTAATATTTTTAAAGAATTCAGGTTATTGAATTTTCAAACATACAACAAGAAAAATGTGTATTTCAACTATTTGCTTCAATCAAATGGAGAATTTTTTATATTTGGACTCTTTCTGCGGTGTCCAAATGTAAATTAATGGATGTATGTATGTATATATTTTTCTATGCAAATATGTGTGTACTAATATATTTCCATATATTAAAATTTTTTTATTTGCCTTTTCTTCCTATAATACCATAATATTTGTTTGAAAAATTTTATAAATTCAAAGTTTAATTTTGCGGCAGAAATAATTTATAATTCATAAATATTGAATACGTCGAAAATTTATGATATTATGCTAAACCGATTTTTTACAGCAAAATAAAGTGAAAAGAAAATTATAAATATGGCAAAATTAAGTATAAAAAACTGGAAAAAGTTAGCTGAGTTTCAAAAGTAAGCAGATTAAAAAATTTTTTGAAAAAAAAATCATAACGAAATTAATTACGAAAACCGCAGAGCAAAATTTTTTAAATTGTTAACTTTTTGAGTGTTTGAATTTGAGTTAAATCGTATAAATAAATAGAATTCATTTTAATTGATGCAAACTGAAAGAGTATAAGCCGATTATATTGATACATATTTTTTGCGTTTTGAAAAGAATCAAAAATAAATTTTAAAACTTTACTTTGTAAAAGCACTATATGTCAATATATAAATCTGCACAAATGGAAAAGATTATAAATATTCGTTTAAAGTCAATGCTCGGCAAGGTTACGAAGTTTTAATTCAAAAATTTGATAATAAGAATAATATTTTCATTTTTTAATCCAAGATATTTGGGATTAAAAATTGAAAATTGAAAATATTACTTTTTGATTTTAATAAACGCGAAAAAATGTTAATTCTAAAGCAAATTAATTAATTCTTTTATATTTCTGCTGAAAATTAAAATGTTTCTTTTTTATTCTTCAAAAATAAATTTAATTTTTAATCCGGGTTTTGGGACAAAATTTTTTTTTTAGTTTTTAATCCGGTATGCGGAGTTAAATTTTTTTTTTAATCCCGTAATTGGGATTACCAAATAAAAAAATTTGGATTCAAATGTTAATTCCATTATTTTTTAAAGCATTATTTGCAAGCCTCATGCAAAACAAAAAAAATGTATTTTCTAGGTAATGTATTACACCGGTCAACATAAAAAAAAATTTTTGTTTTTGGTTTCTGTTTTCGTGCTCAAATTCTGATTCTAGACACTGAAAATACTGGAATTTTTATTTTTAGCTCTTAAAGTTTGCTTTTGCCTGATACGAATGAGCCTGATATGCGCCTACGAACATAAAGAAAAACGAAAAAACTTCTACAAAATCAAAATTTTAATTTAAACAAGAAAAAACGTTAACTTCGGTTGCGTCGAAGCTATAATACCCTTCACAAAAACAAAGGCCCCTTACAAGAACTTGATTCCGAACGTTCAATTTGTATGGCAGCTATATGATATAGTGATCTGATCTCACCAATTTCTGTGGAGAATAATTTGTTGCCTTAAGCAATAACTCGTGCCTAATTTCGTGAAGATACCTCGTCAAATAAAAAAATGTTCCATGCAAGCACTTTACTCCGATCGTTCAGTTAATATGGCAGCTATATGCTATAGTCATCCGATCCATACATATTCTTCGGAGATTAGATTAATGGTTTAAATAATAATACATGCCAAGTTTCGTGAAGATACCTCGTCAAATGAAAGAGTTTTCCATACAAGCACTTCATTCCGATTTTGAATTTGCGAGTATTATTAACTTTTTAATAACTTAATTTTTAATAAAAAAATGTTTATTCTTTTTTACAGAAAAACAACGCTTATCCCTTTGCGTGGGCTGTGGCGGTCAAATTCACGATCAGTACATTTTGCGTGTTGCCCCCGATCTGGAATGGCATGCGGCATGCCTCAAGTGTCAGGAATGCCGACAATTTCTGGACGAAAGCTGTACGTGTTTTGTGCGTGACGGCAAGACGTACTGTAAACGTGATTATGTTAGGTGAGTACCACAAGCAGATACATATATACTTATATAATAAGCAAGTATGCAATGACACAAGTATTTGTATAAAAATTAATAAAAGATTTAACAATGTCAATAAAAAACTGTGTTATATAAAAAAAAAGTAAAATAAAAACAAATAAAAATGTATAAAAAAGTATAAAAAAGCAAAGCAAATTTGAAGAGTTATATACATATAATATATATACTAGTATATTGTATATATATCAATACACACTTTAGTGTGAACTTTGCCTCAAAAAATTTATTTTTACTCCTAAACACGCTTATGCTTATTTATCTATAAGTAGGTGTAGTTGCTTTGCCATGAACTACGTGGCTTTGTGTTAATATACTTATATCAAAATAAATTTTGTACATTTTTGTTGTTATTATAGCAATTAGTTACAATAGCTTTCGCAAAATAACCGCATAGCAACTATGAAATCCATCCTTATGAAAATTAAACTGTCAGGCACTTTACACACGCGCTTGCGTATTTTTGGCGTTGCCACACGTATATTTTCATGACTATTTATAGATCTCGAAAGTCATGATGTGCTTTAAACTAATTTAATATGATCTACTTACATACAATTTATGTGTACATATGTAACATATTGGAAACAATGATGGTCATCTGATTGAAATATCTGATGTTCTCATTTATTGCTGAGGGAAATTTTTTTTTTGTATTTTTGACAGTTATTTTGTAAAATTTTTCCTAAAATACGACTTCGAATTGCAAAAAAAGAGAGAATTCAAGAAATAATCACTACATATAGGAATAAATGCTATGGAAAATAGCTGTGAGCTCTTAGAAGACAAAAGCTTTGCATTTTGTAACATTTTCAACTTTCGAGCTGGTCTTAATTTAGATTGACAGGAACTATTATAGTGCGTAGTTTATTATCAGCAATATATTATCATGTTTGCAGAGCTGCTATTTATTGGAACCCACAATCGTGGACGTCCGAAAACTTACTGGCAACGTATGGGAGTTGCCTACTTGAAAGCTTTCATACAAACTGAAATAGTCCAACCCAAGTTAAAGAAAATAATACATATATATATATATAGTTTTTTATTCAGAAAGTGCCTTAGGCATTTTGAACCGGCGCTGAAGCGGGTTTTCCATATTTATATAAATTTTTATGCATATTAGGTTGCAATTTGGAACTCGGTTATACTCTAAAAGTATTTTTTGTCACTAATTAATGCCTAATTGTATCCAAAAGCGATGAGTCTAATTGTACTTAGTACTCTAATTATACTCAATAGCAAAAGAACAGCCAACTAGTGTCAGTTTTGAGCGCTTTTTATGAGCCTTATATTCCAGCATCTCGTATGGAGGGACAAGTTATAAATATGCTACGCTACCGGATATAATTGTAGAGAAAAAAAGCAATTTATTTGTAAATTTGCTCCAAGCCGTTTCGAACTAATATAATATATACTAGCTGTACCAGTTAGTTATTCACTTAAGACTACTGTATACCGAATTGCCTTCGCAAGAGCTGAGTTCGGAACTAATTCGTGGTCAATTGTAAGTTATAAAGAGAGAGAGCGAGTAGTGCTACTATACGCTTTTTAGAAGCTTTTCGCAGAAAATTTCGTAGACTTAAACTACTTACGAACATACTATACTTTAGCACATAGGTATATACATATAACTAGATGCTATAAAATAATATTGACATGTTAATTTGCGGCCAAAGAATGCTGCTGATGAAATTTTCGCAATTAGCAGTGGGAGTTTTAAAAAAGTTTATAATTAGACTTTTAGGTTATGCGAACTTGCTTGTAGGTAAGTGCGTGGTCACATGATTGTGGGCGAAATCTAGTGTTTATGTTATTTGGTAGCAGCTGATTGAAATGAATAAAAATAAAAATAAGGAAATTACTGGAAATAAAGAGAAGCAGAGAGCCAGAAAAAGTTAAAGACAAAGCGAGGGAGAGAAAAAGATGGCGAGAAAAGAGAAAGTGAGAGAGATAGATAAGGAAAGGAATCTCATTTATGATTGGAAAAATGAATATACTTATCTAGAACAAGAGTCAGTAAAATAGTAATTAATGACAATTTTTTGGAGTTTACAATTTTTTTCTTTTTTGTTGTTTTTAAAAAATTTCATAGTTTATATTTTCCTATATTTGGTACAGTCGCTTCATATATGTGAGCACACTTATTTATTTTTATTTTTAAATTAAAAAAAATTCATATTATATAAATATTTGTTTCAACCAATCAATCACTTCCACCGCTCTTCTTCATATTTGCTATAAAAATACCGTCAATATGCAAATGAATTGTACAAATTAAATTCTTCAAGCGCAAATTTGTACTCCACCACAATGGCATTTAGCAAATCTTCGATAAATAATGCGACAACAAAAGCATTTAAATAACAATGTGCGACTATTTAACTACAGTAGCCGAAATGTGCACACACCAACACATACACACGCATGTTTTTATTTACAAATATAGGTGTATAATAGTTATAATAAATATTTGTAAAAAAAAAACTTGTTTTTGTAACAACATGCGCCACCGAGCGTTCACCAAGAGCTGTCGAAAGCTGAAAATGCTTTACAAAAACCACAAAAAAGCCACAAAATATTCAAATGCGGTGCTGCCGTGTTCGAAAATGCTTCAATTTGTTTAACGATCGGATATACTCTAATAAAAGCTGTTAAACAGTTAAAAATAAACTTTGGCAGCATAGAGCATACGCTTTGTAGTTACCATATTTATGTGTTCGTGCTGCCGCTGGCACTACCGTTGCAACTGTGTGCACAATGTACATGCGTGAATATTTAAATAATTCATTAACACGCGCCAGGCAATCGATAATAAATTAGCACAATTTTCACCTCAAAATAAATAAAATCAAATAATACTCAATAAAATGAAAAATAAATACAAAAGCAACAAAAAAAAAACAATTTGGGAGTTGGTAGTATATAATTACACATTTTTCATTACAATTTAAGAAAGAATCACACACGATTTTTTTCTTTATTTTGAAAGCTTTACCAGCGCTATTGATACTTTAGCGTTATGAAAATGCATGAGCAGCTTCAATTTATACCTATTCAAAGTAAACCAGGAAATATAAACAAAGCAACGCATACACTTAGAATTTGTTAATAAATTTACAAAGCAATTTAAATAAAAATCTCAATAAATATTTAAATTACATGGTCGTGTCAGCAATAAAAATATGATTTCTTAAAATAATATGGCAAGGTTATGCAATAACTATGCACTTCGTGGTTGCTTGCTTTTATTGTTAACTTCTTTTTCTTACATTTTATTCATATAATCTTCAATTTTTATTACAAAAATTAATTTTATGGTCGTGTAAGCAATCAAAATATGGTTTTTTTTTTAAATAATATGGCAACTATACAAGGTTATATACATAACTTTACACTTGTTTGGGTTTTTGCGGTAAATTTAATAACTTTTTTTTCTGTACTTATTTTTTTAATAAAATTTTAAATTATTATAAGAATAATATATTTCATGATCGAATGAGTAATATATAATATGAATTTTCTATTGTATAATAATATGACAAGGTTATATACATAACTGAACACTTGTTTCCTTGTTTTTGTTGTAAATTTTAATTTTTTTAAATTTAAAAACTATAATTTTTTTACAAAAAAACTTAATGTTCTTGCGGGGCATAAAAATATAATTTATCTACAAAAATATGGCAACTTTACAAGGCTATGTTCACAGCCTTGCATTGGGTTTTTTAAAGTAAATTAAAATTTTTTATATTTACATTTTCTTCACTGGTTTTTATTTATACAATTTTTAATATTGATTACAAAATATAATTTCATGTCCATGTAAAGCATAAAAGTAGGATTTTTCTAAAATAATGTGATAAGAATATATGCATGCCACTTTGCATGTTTTTGTTGCAAATTTTAATTTTTGTATTTAAGAAAGTTATAATTATATTTACAAAAAAATTTCGATAAAACAATATTTTTTCAACAAAAATATGGCAGCATTATTGTTGTATATAATACGTAATTATACACTTAGTTGCATGTTTTTCCTTATATTTTTATTTAAAAAAATTATATTTTTTTACAAAAATAAATTATGTGATTGTTTCAGTCGCAAAAATATAAAGTTATAATTTTTTTTTCACAAAAAAAGGTCGTGCTCAGGCAAGCGATTAAAGTTTGATTTTTCTGCAAAAATATGGCAGCATTACAAAATTATATACATAACTATACATTTGATTGCATTTTTTATATTTAATTTTAATATTTTTTATTTTAAAATCTCTAAAAATATAATTTGTACATTAATATGGCAACTTTGCAAGGTTGTATACATAACTATTGTATATTTTGTTTAAATTTTAATAATTTTACTTAAAATCCTTATAAATTTGAATATAAAAATAAATTACATAGTTTTCATGGCTATTTGATTTTTTTTTTAATATGACAAGGTCATCTGCATAAATTTTTATTTTTTTCTATATATAAAAAATCTAAAACCTTTAGTTGAAGAAAAAACTCATAATCATGTAAGCCTTGAAAATATGATTTTTCTTTAACAAAATGGCAACTTCAAAATCTTTAGATATGTTTACTTGTTTTTGTTGTAAATTTAAATTTTACATGTTTTATTTAAAAATTTTAAAACATAATTTTTGTTGTGATTTTTAATTAATATATTTTTATATATTTTTCAAATATTAATATTAATAATTTTTTATTACAAAAATATCAATTTAAATTTTACTATACATTGTATATTATATTATTAATTACAAAAATAAATATTAATATTTTTATTAATGAAAGATAATAATATCAAAAAACTTTTTAATTTGTTCACCCTTTTTTAGGCTAAATATTATATAATATTTATATACAAAAATGTATTACAAAAATAATAATAACACATTTTAATAAAAATAAAAATTGTAATAAAAATATATTAATAAATTTACAATATGTATAGTACTATTGAAATATATATAATTATTTCTACCAAACAAATTAAAATAATATAAAATTTCAATAATTTTGTCTCCCTTTCATAGGTTATTTGGTACAAAATGTGATAAATGCGGCAGCTCATTTAGTAAAAATGACTTTGTGATGCGCGCAAAAACGAAAATTTTTCATATTGAATGCTTTCGTTGTTCAGCGTGTGCGAGACAGCTGCTGCCAGGTAAATATTTTATTATAGTTCAATAAAAAAATAATTAACTTCTATTAATTCTATTTTATTTCTGCTGTAGGCGATGAGTTTGCGTTACGAGATGGCGGCATTTTATATTGTAAAGAAGATCATGATGTTCTAGAGAAATCCTCACAAAGTAGTCTAACGTCATCATCCATAGAGAGCAACAACAATAATAGTAGTAGTAATAATAATAACACGAGTCTTAGTAATAATAATCATTCCAGCGAGTTGGGTTCAATGTCAGGTGAGGCAGCAATAACATTTTTATTTTTTTTTTATTTTAACTATATTATTGTTAACTAATAGTGCGTAAACATATTAGACTTCTCACTGGTTAATTAATATTTTATATTTTTTATTTTTATTGTTCGCTATATAAAATGAGTTATTATAAATAAATTTTTTTACAATTCATTAGCAACAAAAATCACTCAAACCGTTTAGTATTTAACCAGATGATGTCCATGCAATTTCTGGCTTTCAATATTGTCTTTTAAGAGCTCTTGGAATCTTAGGTGATCGAAGAGTTAACCTTTTGAGTCATATAGGTCTTAGGGTCTCCTTCGTACTCTCTGTCATATCGTGCTCCAATACTTTTAGTAGAGACCAATGAACACCAAGACAGACACTAAGTACCAAGACAGAGCTACCACTTGATATTGTACAGCTTGGGTCCAACTCAGAGCTGCTCGCTCTTTAATAACACCTGCATTCAACAGAAATCAAAAATCATTCTTTCTAGCATTACCTCCATAGATGTGACGAACTTTCTGAAATTATTCAAATATGATCACCTAATCGCCTAATCTGCTATTTGTAAATCGCTTAACCACACGCATATCATTAACCGCATCTTCAATATGTTTTCTTTTATCAATATCTGTAATTTTCTAATCTACACTCCAATCTCTCTGTATCGCCTTGTAGCGACAATTGTGAGAACATTCTTAATTATGTCTTGTTCCACGACACAACTACAAGTTGTTATCTAATTGCGGGCGCTCTTTGTTCTACAGCCCCTGCCAACGCTCCTCTCTCCCGCCGTAATTTCTATTTCCGACAATCGATATTTATTCAAACGATTACTATTCGGAGAACATTTGTTTGTATGCGTCGGCCGCTTTTTGATCTTAACTTTGTATAATGAAACAAAATGAATGAAATGAAAATCTGTAACAGTGAACAAGCTGGTAAACGTCATATCGCCCGCGCTCTTAGTTTTGATCATGTTCATAACTGTTTTTCTTTTGTGCTCTTTTTGTTTTGCTTGTTAACATGTGTGTAGTATATGAAAAAGAACAAAAAATCATGGGAGAAATGCTTTTCGTACATATTAAAAATAAAAATTTTGCTCGTGGCAAGGTCATTGGGAAAGTAGGGCAACAGTGCTGAATTATGTCTGGCTCTCTGTGTTGAAATATCTCCCTGCATAGAGATATCGCATGTAGACTCTGATCATTTACGACATATGTCTTAACATTCACGGTGTTCGATTAACTGGTATCAAACTGAAGAGAAGCTATACTGAAGCGCAGGCTATTTTATTTTATTCATTTCATTATTTTATTAAGTTAAAGACTGTGAACTCGGCAACAATCTAAAGCCGCGACAAAAACATCATGTCCAGCTCGTTTCTAAGTCTCAGTTGGTCGAAAATTACCGAATCAACTATTAAGTCGATCTATAATTATATTTTAGGTTTTGAATTTTTTTGTCCATCTGCCAATTTGTGGATCCTATAAGTACTATGCTTGGTGTCTAAGAAGGAATCAAGCTAATTTTTGAAACTCTGTTTTTATGTGAACCGCATTCCAATGTTGGTGTTCTGTATAAATCGGAAAAAATGGTAGTTATAAAAGGCAAAGTCTGGGTTATAAGGCAGGTGAAGCAAAACCCCTCAGCCACTGTTTTTCAAATAGTCTTTAATCAGTCTTGCAATATGGGTCCATGATCCAGTCAGGAGTTCCGGGCGGTTTCGGCAATCGCTTGCTGCAATTTGATGAGTTTTTGTCAACAGCGTTAATGGTTTCATCCGGTTTTAGAAGCTCATAACACAGCAACAGCTTAAACTTTCCTTTTTTGATTGATATCTAAATTTTCTCTCAGGTAACCATAAACTCAGTAAAAATACTCGACCTTAGCTTATATTTAAATAATTTATATTTAGACCGGCTTGTAGACAGTCTGCAAGTGACTAACGCTATAAGTATAACCAGTCCACTCGCTAAAACTGTCAAAAAACACTGAACTACACATATACTTGAACGGCGATTGTTCATTCTCAGCTGAACAAGCGTCGAAACAATGTTCATTATGACGATCTAAGCAACATAAAAAGTGCCGCTAAAAATAAACAAACAACTATTGTACAGCAAAATGACAAGAGGTACAACAATTTCGATAGTTCATCAAACAATTGCCAACGATTGGAAATCAAACAGAAATCAAAAGCATAAAGAACAACAAAATCAAAACAGTGATCGCTATGATAAACACCAAACAACATGATCGCAATCGCGCATATACAAACACACACACATACATACATATGTATGTAAAGTATTACGACTGCGATCGCGCGGTATATTTGTGGGCGGCATGCAGTTGGAGACAGAGCGCACCGGTAGACAGGTGACATTGCCGACTATGAGACACCATGTGTGCTGGTGGTTTGAGCGCATGTGTGTGTGTGTGTGTGTATGAACTTTTCCCAAGAAGTTGTCAAAAAAAAATCGACCAACAATGTTTGTGGTTTGCAGAGCGTCGCTGTCAACCAACCAACCAGCCAACGAAGCAGCAAACCAGGCAGCCATGCCACCAGCCAGCCGTTCACTTGCTCACTCATGCAGCCCTGGGGCGCAGTTAGCCAAGTCATCTACTACACATTGTATTGACCCTTTGGTCTTGACCATCCACTACTTGTACGTAAGTAAATATGGAGTGTAACTGGCTGACTGACTGGGAATACGGCTGAGCGCTTCGCTGCTTTTTGTTTGTGTTTCATTCGCAACGCGGCGGCGTTCTTTAAAGTTTTTTTTGCACATATCGAAATTCCATGCCCCGATGACGTTATATAAATATACATACATACTTAGTGTGTGTATGCATGTATTAAGAAAAATATTTACATACAACCCTGCTTGCATTGTCAACCAGCGAATTACAAGTTGAGCAATGTAGGTACACATGTATGTATACTAACATATATACTATATACACCCTGTATGCACCCTGTATATGACCACATATATATCTATATACACGTCTGTATACATGCACACATATATTGAATAAAATATCATTTTTAAATATTTCTATATATAGTATACATACACCTGCTTTCCTGCTTATGCTCTATTCGCCTTAATTGCTCGTAACTTCTTAACTTTATAAGATACCGCCAGAATCGGTGTCAACAACGCTATGATAGGTATATAGCTAGTATGTAGCCACGTCATTTTCATTCGCTTAAATAACATTTCGCATTTTTCACTCGTTATGCATACTAAATGTGCCAATTTCTGCCGACTCGCGGATACCTTAATTATCGTAAATACCAAGATTGTAGCTGTGATATCGTATTTGCAATAGGTTGTGAATGGCTTACTCCACGGTAATCGTTAATAAATACAGCGTCTACCAATAGGGATAACGTGAGTTTGATAGCTCGTGACGGACATATATATGTTATGTTACACATTGCGTGCAAAGTTTGGCGACTCGTTAATTACGAGAAATGTCGCGGTCAAATGGCCGCCAAGTTTATGCGATTTAATGTCTCCAAATCTAAATCTAACCTCTGGAGGTATGGTGAATCAAAGGTTTACCAATTATTGTAACATCACGTCCTTCTTGTTGGTAGACCCTGTACTTATGGTATACACAAGTACATACATATATAAATTTATGTATTATGTATAAATTTATGTATTTATATATGTCTATTAAAGCATGTCTAGAACTTTATATAACTTATAATATTTTTACACTTTTATCATTCCGGTTTCATATCATTCTCTCTATAAAAATATACTGAATTAAACGATACACTTTTAGATTTTACCAGCTTAGAAACCATTGTTCATATCACTTCCTCGTTATATCAAACTTAAGAATTAATCGATACTTAATTTTACCATCTCTAGACACTATTTTTTATATATTTCTATCATCATTTCTACCAATTTTAAAAGCTATATGCAGTAAGTAGATACTTTTGTTGATTTTACCATCTCTAGACACTATTTGTGCGGGTATTTATAGCCCAGTCTAGTCTGAGTCAAAGTCAACAGTAAGCCGATCTCAGCTTCAATAAACAAAGCTCATACATTTGGTATAGCTTTTTTCTGAGCTTAATATATCCTTCTCAACATCGTCGAATATATTTCTTTAATTAGTGACAGTAAATACTTATCACTAATCGATAAATTTACTTGCAAAATAAGAAGACTTCATGTTAAAAGCCCCAGACCCTCCGCTATTTTAGAAAATATGTTCGATATTATAAAAAAATATAGTTGGTTGTAGATATAGATATTTTTAAAAGAGAGTAAAGAGTTAGTTCGATATAATATAAAAGAGACGCAGACGTCAATAATGTAGCATTTTAACCATCAGATCGACGCTTTAACAAAAAAAACAGTATAATTTATAGGTCTTGAAGCTATAGCTATTGGAAAGCTTATAAATGATACTCTCTACCTCTGAAATAGCCTATTTTTTAGGTGCGTAATAAACTAAAGAATACTGATAATAGATTTTTCAACTTTAAATTAGCAAAAATTTTCCGAAAGTACATGCCTGAGTGCGTGTCATGGTTACTATACAATAGATCTGAGATATTAAATACAATTGAGAAATATTTACAATTATCGTATTCGATTCTTAGCAAGCTATTTCAAACAGCCTAGTGAATTCTTGAAATACAAAAAAAAGCTCACGCAAAACTCATCAATATTTCGGGAACGAAGACTTAGTAAGCTAAGTAAAGTATCACATCATAGCCTGATTCTAAAAAGTGGCACTTTTAAATAGCAAAGATCAAAAATTAAAATCACAGAAATACTACTTCTCTTCATACAAAAGTTAAGCTTCAATTCCCTACTATTATGACGAGTACCCAGTTTTAGAGCTCCATTTTTGCACATGTTCAACCCTGAGTATATCAAAAAATGTTAATGAAAGTTTTTTATATTTTTCTCTTATTGTAAAATTACAACAATCGCTAAGAATATTCACAAAAAGTTCACACTCATTATTGATATGTAAAGAGCATACAACAAAAAGAAATTATCGCATTTCTTTGGAGTTAATTTTAAAATCGGCAACATCTCAAAAATTCCACTGATTTCCAACAATTGATCTCGATACTTGTCTGTTGTCGCAAATATTCGCTTTGAACTTGCCGAAACGCGCCGGCAAGTAAATATTTTGTATGCAATTTTTCAACACATTCGGTGGAGAAAACTAATTATAGTTCTGCACAACAAAAACAACAGCAATATAAGTCGAAATAAAGAGCGAATGTCATCAGAATCTTATGCTTTTTCCTGTTGCTTTATTCAATTTTGGGTTGAAGGAATTGCCAATGCAAATTCTAACGGAAGAAAATTACAGCAATACAAAAATATATAATATAAAAATATTTATATCTACATATATACATATATCTTTAAAAGTATATAGAAATGAACAGGAATAGAATATGAGAACTAATTTTTTTTAAAGTTAGAAATAGGCAGCATTTTTTTTTTTTAAATCTGAGGTTTCGAATTTTCGTGTTTGATATAATGTAAAAAATTAGTTAGTCTTTATTTAGCATTATTAGGTATATGCATATTTTAAATTTAACTAAAATTTTTTTAGTGTAAGTGAGGTTAGGTCAATGTTTTCCATTTATTTAGATTCCGTTTTGGCTTAAAACCTAATCTAAAATAATTTATTTTATATATTTTTATAATTTCGATATGCGATAACTAACTTTCCTCAATATTTTTCAATTTATTTTACAGATTCTGGTAGTGAATCAGGCTCACATAAAAGTATTAGGGAAAAAAGGCCTTCGGGTCCATCGGACGGTAAACCGACACGGGTGCGAACGGTCTTGAATGAGAAGCAACTACACACGTTAAGGTAAGTTTCCACAAACTTCACAAAAGTTCACAATTAAACCCTTAGAAGATCTATAATTGAGGTTCTGCTACTTTTTTCGATATGTGTGTTCTTTTCATCACACAATTCGATGGTTCTATAAGTTTTACGTTGCCTCTGAGCGGTTGAAGGATTTTTCTGATTAAAATTTGCGTCTCAAAAAAATATATATATATATATATATAATTTGATATTAGCTATCGGCAAAGCGCTTTATTTCTATTTCCGCTATTTCACCTGTATGTCTAAAAGTATGAGATCAAAGGTGTTTTGTCTTAATCTGGCAAAGGCGGAAGATTCGAAGAGAAAGTGTTGAGATTATTCTATTTCATCTTCTTTCAAACAGCTGATGCAACTGGCAATATTCAACTTTACTGCATAATTGCCGATCGCACAGTGTTCACTTAGAACACCTACAATCCTTGAAAGATAGACTTTGCTGAGAGCGAATAGTTTACCAACAGTCTAGTACTGTATTGTATTGAAAAGAGACTCGCTGTTGATTGTTTTGCACTTTCCTACCAAATCGCTGTAAGTGAAGTCACATTTCTACCAGAACATTATTGACTTACTAGGGTGGAGCGAAAAAAACCCCGAAATTTACTTTAAAAGTGAGCCGCCTCTAGATGTTAAAAATTTTTTTTTCCAAAAATTTTCTTTTTTTATAATTTACAAATTTTACCTTCAGGCTAAGCAAAAATAAAAAACAAAATTTTCGCTCCACTTTACTATTTACTGACCGTCTCGTCTTTCCTTTGTATTTAGCTCTTCGGCTCTTTCTTCATGTAGCGTCTGATGCTATTCTATAACATTCTACGACGATGACCTGCAGAGGTTGTACCACAAATAAAGACCCTATGGAAGACTTCTTCCTTCCCCTAACGTGATTGTGACCGCTTCACTTTCGCCAGAAAGCTTAGTTCAGACTACATTTCCTACTTTTTCCTTAAAAGAGACGAGACTTCCAGATAAGTCTCTACAATCTAAATGTATATTTTCAAATATTTTTTTATTAATCTGCCTCTCACAGCAT
Source organism: Bactrocera oleae (assembly GCF_042242935.1). Lineage (NCBI taxonomy): Eukaryota > Metazoa > Arthropoda > Insecta > Diptera > Tephritidae > Bactrocera > Bactrocera oleae. Next base: position 19,698,620 of record NC_091537.1, on the reverse strand, counting down.
GTTGAAAAAAAAACAATCTTAAACTTGTAGTTCCATTCCAAACCTCTTATAATACTGAGTTTATTCGAAAATGGGTGGAATTTAACTACTGAAGACTAGCTTTACCAATGCGTCTCTTCTAAAATCAACTAGTTTAAGTTAAAGTTTCGGTATAATTTAATCCATATACCCAGAAGTGTAAAAACGTCTTTTCTATATCTAGGTTCCAGGGAACGTAACATAACCTAAATTACATTTCCATCACAAAAATCCTTTAAATTCTACTGTTATACACTTCTAGCTTCAATCTTTTTACATAACAAAGTCAACAATTTACTTTCTCATTTGCAGAACCTGCTACAATGCTAATCCGCGACCTGATGCGCTCATGAAGGAGCAGCTGGTGGAGATGACTGGTCTATCGCCACGCGTCATACGAGTCTGGTTTCAGAACAAACGCTGCAAAGACAAGAAGAAAACCATACAAATGAAACTGCAAATGCAACAGGAGAAGGTATGTACAACTCACGAAACTTCTCCGAGCATTAATCTCTTAACAAGGGCAATAATTTGAGGTTAATTGATGAAAGTTTCTCTTTGCTTTGCGTTTATAGGAGGGACGAAAGCTCGGATATGGCGCCATGCAGGGCATACCGATGATAGCGAGTTCGCCGGTGCGCCACGATTCGCCCTTAAATTTGCAGGGCATCGATGTGCAAACATATCAGCCGCCATGGAAGGCCTTATCCGACTTCGCGCTGCATGCGGACTTGGACAGCAACGGTGCGATCAATACGCACACGCCCGCGTTCCAGCAACTCGTCAATCAGGTGGGTGCCACACAATTGCAATTGCTCCAGTGCTGTGACTAAATTTGTAATTTCCGCTCTCCACCGTTTAAACAGATGCATGGTTACGATCTCAATGGTATGCCACCGTTGCCGCCGCATCAACAGCAAGGACCACATCCGCCACCGCCCGGTCAGCAAATGAATGGACCACCCATTGGTAGCATGGACTCGGGCATTACATCACATCATCACCCGGACAGCACTGACTCATATGTGACCTATCTGGAGAGCGATGACAGTATGCAAGGCAGTCCGTAGAAAAGCATGTGCAAACGTATCTAATTTGCTCTTCTTCTTCTTCTCGTTCTTGTCGATCCAAAAAAAATTAAAAAAAAAAAAAACATAAAAAAATTATAAAAACAGAGTCCAAACTGGCTTTGACACCAACATCGTCAATGTCTTTGTCAATGTCATCATCTTCATCGCTATCATCCGCATCGACATCGGCGGCCACCTCAATCGCTTCGCCACCATCAGCCTCGAACACAGTCGGTGCACTTTTAGGTAGTGGCTCGGCAGCTGGCGCTATTGGCGGTCTTGGTGTCGGCGGTGTTATAGCAGCGGCTTGTGCGCTTAACAGCGGGCTCGGTCTAGGAGGCATGGCAGTGGGCGGCGGTGGTGGTGTTGTTGGCAGTCTTGGTGTTGGCAACACGGCGAGCTGTGGCCAAGCGCAATCGGCCACGGAGCAGTTGATGCAAATGTTACAAAAGGTGACGGCTTCGCCAACGCACGCGGTGCTATGAAGGATGTACGAGGAGTTCTGCCGTCAAGCCGGAACTCAGTGATGCGCGTGCAAAGGGGCAAATGTGCAATTTTTCAAGCAGGGAGGAGGAGCAGTTGGTATGCGGCGGATGTAGGAAACAGTTAAACATAGTATGTGTTTGTGTATGGCTAGTAGCGAATGCGATTAGCGCCTCACGAGAAAAATTTTGTTCACGTGTCATCACTAAAGCTCTCATAATGAAAGTTTCAAGTCGCTAAAGAGTCAAAAAGCTGCAGCGTTGGCATATTGTAAAGCAATTTGCTGAAATTTCAACTACACAAATTAATAACGGTTCGCGAGAAATTTTTTTTATAAATCTAAATTACGCTTACCGTTATTTTCAGATGAAATTTTAGCGCAGTGTATTACAAAATCTCAATGCTGTGTCACTAATCTAAGTATGGTTACTTTCACTTATTAATTGTTGTATTATTTTTGCAAAATTTTAAAGTTTCATTAAAAAAAAAGTTAATAAAATTCATGTGAATAGTTTAAAAACTTTCAAAGAAAATTTGCACATAGGCATTCAAAAATGGCTGCAAATGCAAACGGAAATGCTCACTCACTTAAAAAGTTCTTTTATCAAAGGAAAAAATGATTAATGCTTAAAAATTAAATAATTATTATTAATGTAATTATTAAAAAATAAAAATAAAGCTGCAACTAAAACCAAAAGCAAAATAAATACTTATAGGGAATTAAAAGTTTGTAAAAGTATGAGAATTCATATATCCTAAATAACTGTATATACTTATGTAAGTACTTAATGCATAAATTTAGAAAGGACATAATTAAACAAAAATTTATGATAATTAAATTTCTAGTTAAACTAAAGAATAATAAATAAAAGTAAAAACTAAAATTAATTAAAGAATAGAGCCATAAAAAATTAAATAATTTGAGAAAAAACACATCTTGTAAAAATGCAACCCTGTAAAACAGCAAGAAGCGTTATGTTATGCAAAATTGCGGTAAAAACATGTTTGTATGTGTATGTATTTGGGCTTAAAATGTTTGCGCCTTTTACATTTCGAAATTAGTTTTGTGAATTAAAAATAACAAAAAAATTAAAAAAATATATTTTTCTGTAATGCTGTGTTTTCACGTTTTTCGAAATTAATTTTTACAAACTAACAAAAAATTAAAAAAAAAAATTTCCGTTAGTCTGAACTTTCCTTTTTTTGGAATTCAAAAAGTTATCAAAAATTATAGCTTTGCATATGTATTTGGGATTAAAAACATTTGCTACTTTCACAAATCGAAATTAATTATTTAAATTTAAAAAAATTTAACAAAATTTAAAATATGTAATTTTTTATAATTCAGAGTTTTTGCGTTTTATAAACTTGATTTCTACAATTTAACAAAAATAATGTTTTACACTAATTTATATTTCCAGAGCTCTGAATATTTACTTTTTTTTTTTTGATGTACAGATGTACATATATATTTATACTAAAATAAAAAAATTCACTAAAAAATTTAGAAAACAAAATGTTTCAAGAGCAGTATTTAAGACAAAATTTCGGAATTTTTTTAATAACGAAATAATTTAAACTTGTTTAATAACGGAAAAATGTTTAGCAAAAACTATTTGAAAACTCAATAAGTTTTGTCACCAAAGCATACAAAGCCCAAATGTATGATATATAATTTTTTTAAAGCTAACAGTAATGTTCAAAAAAAATTTGTTAATTTTCAAAGCAAAACTTAAATTTTCTAAACAAAAATTTAAAATTGAGATTTACAGCGTTTAAAACTTTTTCAACACAATAACTTCAGCAAGCCTAAATGTATGCTTTGTGAAGATGAAACTTGCTAGTCTTCAGGCATAAAAATTATATTTTTCTTCAAACTTAGTGCTTTAACATAACAACAACAAGAAAATAAATTAAAAAGAGCATGATTTTAGATTTTCAGTACATAAATACAAACATAATCACGTTTTGCCGTAATTCTCGCACTCTACCGTTTTTTTGTGGAAATATTCGCACGTAAGTGCCATTCAAATGTTAACTAAATGCGCAAAATTAGAAAAAAGAAAAGATATTCATCTTAATAAATATACACTGTAAATTAAAAATACACAAAAATAAAAAACAAATTTATGTAATATAGCTAAAAGTAAGTAAACGAAAGCATGTATTGTATATAGTATGATAAATAGATACTTAACAAAGATTGTAACTATTTATATTATAACTAACTAAAAAAGTATAATTAAAAAATTAAATAAAAAATTGTTAGCTTTTAGTTATTTCAGTATGTGAAACAGTTGTATTATGCATTGTGAGAAATAAAGTAATAATATATAAATAATAAAACAAATATTGGCAGAACGGTATATAAGCGTGTCGATATGTATGCTGCTTTTACAAGTTGCCAACAACAAAGAGGTATACAAGCAGCGCTTGAAAGGCCAGCATTTTCTCATTTCTATGAAGGAAAGCAACTAACACAAACTAAATTATAAAAAATTAAAATAAATTGAAAAATAATAAAAAATTAACACTGTAATTAATTTTAGTATTCATAGAAAATGTTTGAAAATTATAAAAATGAATGAAAAACAAAAAAAAACACAAATAAACAAAATATTATTACAATATTGAATTTGAATTGTGTTTCTACTTGAACTTTTTTTCAGCAATGAGTTGAACGAAAAATTTAACAGTTTCCAAATAAATTGTATTTATTTGAATGAAAACAATAATAAACGTTAACTTTGGTTACATCAAAGCTATATATAATACCCTTAACAAATAGATTTTGATCGCTCAGTTTGTATGGCAACTATATGTTGTAGTGGTCCGATATCGGCGGTTCCGACAAATGAACAGCTTCTTGGAGAGAAAAGAACATGTGCAAAATTTCAGAGCAATATCTCAAATACTGTGGGACTAGTTCGCGTCTATACGAACAGACAGACGGACATGGCTAAATCGACTCAGCTCGACACGCTGATCATTTACATACATACATATATACTTTATGGGGTCTCCGACGTTTCTTTTTTTTGGGTGCTACAAACTTCCTGGAAAACCTTATATAGTCTGTTCAGGGTAAAAATATCTAAAGCGATTGGTTTGGATTGGTTGGTGAAGTATACTTTTTGGCGCTGCATTTATTTAGGTGCAGACTAGTAAATTGAGTTGTTATCTTAGAAAAAATAATCCAACTTCAACCCATATATGAAAAAATGTAAAAAATTTATTATTTAAAACTCATTTACTTATAAAAATTAAAATATTTTCTTTTCCAGCTTCGGTTTATTGTTTCATTTCCACATCATCACTATATTATTTCATTTTTATTTCCAAAATACGTGATATGATCGATGTACGTTCTCTGCTGTCAGCTGATAAAAAGCGTTGCCACCGCAAAAAATTAAATAAAAATAATTGTTTACATAGATTTGTGCTGAATTAGACGTTTGAAACAAGTCTGAGAATATCTGGGATTTAAGTAACTATTTTTAAAAAACTTGGTTAGTAAATTTAGAGTTTTTATGCAATTCTCTCTGCACAATTTGCGAAATAATTGAAGTCAAATTCAAAACATTTTCTGTATTATACAAAAAGTTACATCCGGCAACACATATTCGCTTGAAGCACACCATGCTCCAGCTGTAATGTGCAACTAATCAGGAAATTGTTATTTAACAACATAAATCGCTAAAGTATTGAATTAAAAACACCAAAACATGTCGATTGTAAAACGTGTGCAGGTAAGCGAATATAAAAAACTTAGTAGCACATAAATTACTGTTAATATACTATTTCAGCAATGGGCAACATTTGCGAGAACTTGGCACGTCTATGATTGCACCTGGCAAAATCCCTTCGATTCGGCGCTGCTTATAAAGACACATCTGATGGGATTACACAAACCAATCTATCATCCAATGAGTGAGTATTGATGCCTCTTTCAAATTTATTTTCAAGCTGATGGCTTATACAGTGTCTCACCTTTGCGCATTTTATTTTGATTTTTACATTACCGGTAAGCGTAATTTATTCTGTAGTTCTGGTTCCTTAAAAAATGTAAATGCATACCAATAAAAATATGTTTGTTAGTTGCTTACTTAGTGAATTAGTTTGAAAAAAAGTTCTTGGTAAATACTAAATATTATTTTCCAATTGTATTCTTAACCAATTAATGGGCTTTACTTCTAGGGAGACACTGAATTTCTGCATAAACTTTAATGGTACTCAAGTATAGCAAAATTTTCTGTTCTGAAATTCCAGACGACTGTGGCGATCATGTTGTTTGCATCAATACCAAAGAAATTGCGTTGCCCGGTGATGAATGGGTTAAACGCGTTTACTTCCATCACACAGGCTATCCAGGTGGTGCCTCATGGACCCTAGCGTGGCAATTGCACGAAAAGGATGCTACAATGATCATGAAGAAGGCTGTGTACAATTCCATGCGTGGCAATTTACAACGTAGATACACCATGCAGCGATTACATTTGTTCGCCGATGACCAGCTGCCCAAAGAGATACTGGAAAATTTAACCAATCAAATTAGAACACCAAGGGAAGTGCCACAACGCCTTGATCACATCGACAAAGAGACACTGGAGAATTTCCCGTCCATTATGGATTATCCAAAAGATTATGTTTTGCGTTAATAAGTGGAGGTGTGTTTAATAATGTTTATGATTAAATAAAGTTGAATTGTAATATAAAAAGAAATATATATAAAGTTGATAATTGGAATATTTGGACAGAGCACATATCGTCACCTAAAATGGAAAACAACTCAGGTTGCGAATTTTTTAATTTAACAAATTTGGATAAAAAGATTAGAAAAACATTTTTACACAGTATTTTATTATTTAATGTCGAAAATCTTAATTAAATTAATTTATAAGGTTTTAATCCCAAATATCGTATTGAAAAAAAATTGTAGTCCCGAATACCGGAATAAATTTTTTTTTTTTAAATTTTGTTTTATATAAGTAGTTAATATTTTATTTCGTATTTTCTTTTCCTATAAATTTATGAAAATTGATAATACGTTATGGTATTTCCGTTATTTACGTGCTATCATGGCCGAAAGTATTTCAAATGTAAAGTGGGAAATAAATTGAGTTATTGCTTTTAACATGCAACGTTTATTCGCTCCAATCGATAAGGTTATCGATAACTGCAATTTAATCTCTGCCTTTGCCTCTGTCTGGTTACACTGAATGCTGTGATGAGTGATTTTAACTGTGTCATTTGTATTTGTTTTGCTTGTATTATTCCATTACGCTTTCTATATCATTCGTGAAGAAATCTACAGCATTTTACGTGCACTTAAGTGGGAGTATTTTTTCAACTTATTAAAAAAGAAAAAGGTGATTTCATTCTGCTTTTGGAACAAAACAAGCATAAAATAATACCACATACTAATATTTGTATATATAGGTATGTATATGTGTTCCTTTTGAACGTGTATAAATTGCATTTAATGACTCCGTCGCCAGCAGTTGCGATAAGATTAATAATATTTATTACCTTTTTGACCAAGTAGATTAAAACTTGAAGTAGCACTTACTTATATATTTATTAAACTGAAATTACCCACTTTCAGCAAACACACGTTCAGTTAGCACTCATCGACGCATTCTCCAACAACCTTTCGCCAGTAGCAGTTCATTGATTTACACTCAACAGCAACGCAATATGGGTCGTTTAGGTAAAGTAGATCCCAGCTCTTACTCAGAGCCCGAGCGTATCGTTACCAAACATAGCGCTTTCAAATGGACGGTCGATTTTACAAATACGAAGCTTTTGGGCAGTGTAACTCATCAATTTAATGTGTTGGAAGCCAACTTACCGGCTATTGTAAGGATCAGATAATCTGTCGCATTTTTTCTTTATCTATATTTGACATTTGCTTTCACTTTGTGTACAGTTGTTGGATGTGCGAGACATCAGCATAAAAAATGCATCTATACTCTGTAGTGGCGGCTCAGCAATACCCATCAACTACTTTGTCAGTGATCAAGTAGATGATATCGGTGCTAAGTTGACATTGGAGCTACCGGAGGGTACTGCCAAGGGAGAGTAAGTAATAAATTTAAGATTTTAAACACATTTAAGTAAACACAAAGATAATAGCAAATATTTTTTCGTTTAACATTTAATTGTTGCCAAGTTAAAATTATCTTTATAACTGGGTAGGCCTAAAAAAAAGCATCTGTGTTGTAAATTACAAATCAAACATACTTATCTTTGTCAACAGAAATGTGAAATAATTTTCCTTTCCGCTGTAAAACATTTTTTAGTAACTAAATTTTATTTCACTCCCAACAGCCTACTCGTACGCATCGACTATGAGACTTCCAATCGTGCTAGCGGTCTACAGTGGCTCACACCTGAACAAACACTTGGCAAGCAACATCCATACCTTTTCAGCCAGTGTCAAGCGATTCACGCACGTTCTGTATTGCCATGTCAAGACACGCCCGCGGTTAAGTTCACCTATGAAGCCACAGTGGAACATCCAAAGGAATTGACTGCGCTGATGAGTGCTTTAGTTGAAAAGAAGGAAACCGGTGTAACCAAATTCAAGCAGGAAGTACCCATACCAGCATATTTGCTTGCTATAGCAATCGGCGATTTAGTTTCGCGTCCACTTGGACCCCATTCCAATGTCTGGGCCGAGGCTGGTATTGTAGATGCCGCCGCCGAAGAGTTCTCAGAAACAGATAAAATGTTGAAAACTGCATCGGATATTTGTGGACCCTATGTTTGGAAGCAATACGATTTGCTTGTGATGCCGCCATCATTTCCTTTTGGTGGTATGGAGAATCCTTGCCTAACTTTTGTAACGCCAACATTGTTGGCTGGTGATAAGTCTTTGGCTGGTGTAGTGGCACACGAGATTGCGCACAGTTGGACGGGTAATTTAGTAACAAACAAAAACTTTGAGCACTTTTGGTTGAATGAGGGTTTTACGGTGTTTGTGGAGACGAAAATCGTGGGACGCTTGCAAGGCAATAAGGAACGCGACTTTCATATGCTGCGTAATCTGACTGAGCTCAAAGAGTGTGTAAGTACACAATAGTTATTTACATGAGTCTAGCTTAATTCTTCGACCCTTTAACCTTAGATACGCACCCAATTGGCCAACAGCCCTGAACTTACCAAGTTGGTTGTGGATCTCTCCAATTGTGGGCCAGACGATGCTTTCTCCAGCGTGCCCTACAACAAGGGCTCAACATTCTTGCGCTATATTGAGGATTTACTGGGAGGACCAGAGGTGTTTGAGCCATTCCTACGTAGCTACTTGCAAAAGTATGCCTACAAATCGGTTGTAACCGATGACTTCAAAAGTGCCTTGTATGATTACTTCAATAAAACTGATAAAAAGGATAAGTTAACTGAAATCGACTGGGATTTGTGGCTTAGCCATGAGGGTATGCCACCAATAATACCAAAGTGAGCACACAAGCTTGAAAGTGTATATATATAGTGTCAATAATACAATGTCTCTCTTAAAACACTTTTAGATTCGATGAAACACTCGCTGATGTTTCGAAACAATTGTCGAAATTGTGGAGTATCAAGACGACCGCTGAGCTACGCTCTGACTCTGATATTACAAAACCAATTTCTTCACATCAACTAATCGATTTCCTCAGCAGACTAATCGAAATCACTGAAATTGTTGATTTAAATGCGGATAAAATCGAATTCCTAGAGAGCACATACAATTTGAAGAACACCAAAAATTCCGAGGTGCGTTTTCGATTTTTGCGTTTAGTCATCAGAGCGCGGTTACTGAAACGTATCGATGAGATTATTGCATTTGCCAACTCGAACTTCCGCATGAAATTCTGTCGTCCAATTTATCGTGACCTAGGACAATGGCCGGAGGCTAAACCTATTGCGATTGAAAGCTTCGAGAGTGTGAAGAATCAAATGATGGCGGTTTGTGCGCACACCATTGAGAAGGATTTGGACTTGAAATAAGCATTTATTAGTTTCTTACTTTTTTATAAATCGTTAAACTAATGTATTAACTGCACGCATAATATATTTTTTTTTTATTAAACAAAGTGTTTAACCCGAAGAAAGTTTGAATTTTTTCTCAAGAAGAGTTGTTGAAATTCTTAGAAATTTATTGATCTAAATACAGTGAGTAGCTGAGGGTGCTCGAAGCTCATAATTGTGGGAGTTTGTACTAAACAAATATGTTGTTTTTTTTTAATAAAAAACAGTTTTTGGCGCTAGTTCCCTCGTCGATTGTAAAGTTTTTGCGCGCGCACTTTTTGATATTAGTGTTTTATTAAAAAATAAGCAAAACTACGATTATAACAAGATGATTTTCTCTTCCATGCTTAGCCATTATTATTTTACTGATTTCTGTTTTTTTTTTAAGTTTTTTGCTTTATTTTTTAGGCTGTTTTCTAGTGTTCTTTTCGTATGTGTTTTAAACTTTTTACTGTTATTTTACTCTTACTTTCTCAAACGTCACAAAATGAGTGTTGTCGGCTAGCATTTCATTGTATTCATGATTTTTCTTGTTTTTTTTTATTTATAATGGTTCAATGTTTTTTCAATTTATATGTTTTTGTTGCAGTGTTTTTCGTTCATTGTTTTTTTCTTCTTCTTATTTTTATTTAAATCTCTTTTTATACTTTTATAATTGTTTCAAGTTACATTTGTTCTTCTAATATCAAATATTATAACTACCGGCTGCAGGATATTTTCCAAAAAAAATATATATATTATTTTAATTATTTGGATGTATACATTTATGAATGATTTTACAGTTTCTTGCTTTTTTATTGATTTTATATGTCTTATATGTTCGCTTAATTACTGCAAATGATTTATTTCTTTAATAGTTTCGCAAAATTGTTTTCGAATTACTTATAATATTAGTTTTTATGTGCCTACAATTTTGTTTCGAATTCTGCCTTTTTTGTGCCTATATGCTTTCAAACCCCTAACTTCGTTTAAACGTACATGTACATACATATTTATTTCTTTATTTATATATCGACGTAGTTACTACAAATGTTGCTGCTGAGGGTTTGCTTGAATAGCTTCGTACATACGTACATACATATGTACGTTCATACACGGACTGCTGCATTAAAATTTAGGTACGAGTGCGCTTGCACTCGAAAATTTTATTAAAATAGAAAAGGAGAATATTTTCAAAATGCAAGGCAATGCGTATCTAGGAAATTTATTGCAGAATTTGGTGATTTGTTCATTATAATAAAATTAAAATAATAATTTGGTGTTTATTTAATATATTTACTATTCTATAAAAAAGTAAAAAATTAACTAAAGTTCTAAGTTTTTTTACTTGTAAATTTATTAAAAAAGACTTAACGGATTTAAAATCAGAAAGAAGATTCTTAAGTTATAATTTAGGCTGATAAAAAAATTTTAAATATTGCCGCTCCTTAACATAAATTTCGTTGTAATAAAAAAACATAATAAAACAATTACAGTATATATAGTAATAATATAGAAAATTAAGATATATAATAATATATAAATAAAAAATAATAATAATAAAATACTTTAACAATTCAACAAAAACAAAGAATATTGAAAAGTAATAAAAAAAAACAATAAAAATAAAACATATATACATACAATATTAAAAAAATTTTAAAAATAATAATAACAACATATTTAATACAATCTAATTAAACTAATATTAAAAACTAATAGAAATAAAGAAAAAATAATAAAAATAAAAAATAAATATATAAAATAATAACCGACAGCTTAAAACATATTGAAAAAAAACTTTGCAGTTTGGAAAGGACGTTCTGTTATTTTAAAACTATTACAAATATTGATTAAAAAAAACATTGGAAAATAAAAAAATATTAAAAGATTATATTTAAAACTATTAAAAATAATCATTAAAAAAACATTGCAAAATAAAAAATATTTAAAATTAATTAAAATAAATAAAAAAATTATAATTAAAACTATTAAAAATAATAATTAAAATTATAGGTACAATGTATGAAAAATAAAAAATATTCAAATAATTTCCAAATTTTAATTTAAAAAAATCGGCATTTATTAGTTTCTTACTTTTTTATAAATCGTTAATCTAATTTATTAACTGCACGCATAATTAAAATAAATTGGTATATAAAAAATTAATTATTTAAGGTTTGAACATTTTTTGTTTGAACTCCATTTACAAAATATCAAAAAAAATTGCAGAATTTTTAAAATTATACTTTGCTTAAAAAATAATTAATTAAAGCTTACTGAGTGCAAATTTAAAAATTGTTTTTCGGTTGAATAAAAAGAAACGTACCTATAACTTTTTATTTCATAAAATTGGAATAATAATTACAGGTATAATAGGATCCGAGAATTCTTCATAATTATATACATACATACTTAGTAGTTTATATAAATATTTTTTAAAGTTTGGTAATATTTTATTTTATTTTTGAAAATATTAACAAAATTTTACGAGTTCAGATAATCCATTTTATACCTTTTTCAAAAAAAATATTTATTTATTAACAAAAAAAATTACATACCTACAATTAGAAAAAATATTGTTCTCAAAAAGTTTTGTGGTTTTAGACAAAGTATTACTTAGAAAACAAAAATGGTCTTCTCAAATTGACAGTGCCAAAACAATTAGGATGCGAGAACTACAAAAATATTTTAAAACTAAGTATTTTATATAATTTTTTTTAAGCATTATTACTATTTGATTTCATTTTGGAAAATATTTATGAAATTTTATAGCTTAGGTTAGCTAGGTTTGCTTTATATATTTATCCAAAAATTAAATTTTAATATTTTAAATATTTTTTATTTATTTATAAAAAAAATTATACGTATTTATTACTAATTAATTATTAATTTAAAACATAATTATGCTCTCAGAAAGTTTTGTGATTACAGGCAAATTATTAAGAAAAGTAGCAAATGTTTAGTAATATATAAAACTTAAAAAATTGCTATAAAAATAAGTAATATTATATTAAAAATAATTTTTAAAAGTTTATATGAAAAAACAAAATATGAAAAAAAATTCAAAAAACATATTTCTTACAATTTAAAATTAACTTCGCAGCAAATTAAATACGTAAACGTGAAATAGAAATAAAATCACTTGGAGAGCAAACGAGTAAAGGCTAAATGCTTACTTTTACTTTACAAACTTGCATTTTAACAATAGCAGAAAATGCAGACAAATGTATTTTGTTCAACAATTTCGTAGTTTCTCGACATCATGGGACTCACAAAAATCTGAGTCCCTTTCAAAATGATGATTTCTAAACACTACTGGACGCTTTATTTGGCGCTGCCAACGTTTTTGCCACCAAACCAATTGGTTATTCGATATTTAATTACTATTATTACTTTTGGATTTTTTATTTATATTTTATATTTATATTAGTACCTAACATACATACATAAATACATATGTTTGATCGTTACCTACGTTTACAATGTAATTTTAATTATTCTTTGTCGCCATGCTTCTTCGTCTCCGTTATTGCAGTGTTTAAATTCATTGAATTCTTAGTGTTTTTACCATTTTCTTATTTTGTTTGTTTCGTAATTCGTTAAACTCTGTTTTACACACACACATTTAAAACTATTATTTATGTATTTATTATTGTTGCTGTTGTTTGCCTTTTTCACTTTGGTTTCATTTAAATTTTTCTTTATTTATTTGTTTTTGTTTTTGTTCAGCTATAAACAATTCGTTACAATTACCAAATGCATTTTGTTTAAATAGATTTTTTCTTCAGTATTCGTTGCTGAAACAAAATTCAGCTGCTTAATAATTTTTTTTTACTCATTTTTCATACCCGCGGATATAGTTTTCTTTTTGCTTTTCTTATTGTTTTGTTTCATCTCGCTTACTCTCTCTTTCTATCTCTATCTCTCTCTCTCTCTCTCTATCTCTCTCCAACAACTAATTGTTAATATGTTTTGCGAATTTTCGTTCAATGACAATGTTTTATTGTGTACGCTTTCTTTGTTTCTTTTGTTGTAATTTGTTTGCAAATTTTTTTTGTCTTAATTGTTTTTTATTATTATTTTATGTATTTTATTTTAAATTTATTACATTATTATGAGGAATAAAAACTATCACGCACTAGAATTATCATTGGATCGGGATGTGGATGGACCGGCCCCAATGTCATCGCCTAGGACGAATGTGGGACTCTGGCGGGACGTTGACGCAACTGGTTGATAATGATAGCCTTCACGGTAACGAGTATTTGGTTTCCTGGTTGTTTGGGTGTGACCCAGTGTTGGTCTTTGGTTAATCAATTCATTGGGTCGTTTGGCTGCAAAAAAACAAAATAAGTATTTTATACTCATGATATACATATATATTTTTATAACCTTTTACGCCATAAAAAATGCACCTGTGAAAGGTATTATGGCGTAAGTTTTGCGGAAGTTAAGTTTTTTCATGTTTCATATTAACATATTTATTTCAAAACCATTGCAAAATCTTTTTTTGGTTACAGTGAGAGTATACCTTGAATGCAAAACTAATAGAACAAAATTTTATCCAATCGATGAAATGTAATTGACTCGTCTAATGTGAGCTCAAAAGAGAATTTTTTATATCAAAATTATTAATTTACATTTTCATTCAAATAAAAAAATATGTTCTTAGAATATTCTAATTAATAATATTCTTAATAATATTCTTCGATTCGACGAAATAAAAGTTATGACTCGAAAATTTCTATTAAAAAGATGAAAGAATGATAAATATATATTTTTTCTTTAGCTCTTTAATATACAAATTCAACCTTTAGATGGAAAATATATTCATAATAATAGAAATACTTTTAAGTTCATCTAACTAAATTTCTTCGTTAACTTAAGCGCTATGTAATTTAAGCTCAAAACCATATTTTTTATATCAAAATTAATAATTAACGTTTTGATTCAAATAAAAATATATATTTTCAGAATATTTTATATATAAATTTTTTTTTCAAAAATATTTTTCGATTTGATGAAATAAAAATTAATACACGAAATGTTTCGTCGCATGTATGAAATAACGCGTCTACCAATAGGGATGACGTGATTTTGACAACTTGTGGCGGCCACGTTTGTTTACGGATTTTTGTCAAATTTTGTCAGTGTGTTCAGTAAGGTTTGCCATTTCATCATGTTACGTTTCACTTTGGTGCCACGCTTGGAAATTGTTCAAGAATAATTCGAATTCTCCAAAAAATTCACGAAATCACGCTTATCGAAAAATCATCTTCTCAGCTGAGACCCATTTCTGGTTTAATGGCTTTGTGAACAAACAAAATTGTGGCTATTGGGGTGAGTCAAATGCTCATGTGATTTAGGAAATGCAATTGCATCTCCAAATATTGACCGTTTGGTACGGACTGTGGTATGTTGGCATTATCGGACCTTATTTCTTTCGAAATGAGGCAGGAAATGCCGCTACCATCAATAGCGAGCATTATAACCTGACTTCGACCGACCTTTTTTGCCGGAATTTAATGAAATCAACGATTCCTATTTTCAACAAGACGGTGCGCCACCTCATGTTTTAAGTCTAAACATGAATGTTATGTTACACATTGCGTGCTTAGTTTGACGACTCGTTAATTTCGAGAAATGAGCCAGTCAAATGGCCGCCAAGATCATGCTATTTGACACCTCTAGATTATTTTCTCTGAAGGTATAGCCGAAATGCTGTACCAGGTCATCGAAAATTGAAGTAAACGGGACCAACATTTTATTGAAACTATAAAACATTTAGCAAATCTGAGTGTTTTATTTGATTTTAACATCACGTCAATCTTGTTGGTAGACCCTGTAATTTCAAACTGAGCAAATACGTTTGTTTTGTAGAATTTAAAGCTGAGAGGTTCACGTCATGCTTAAATTTAAGATCTTTCGAGAAACTTCATAAAAGCAATTCCTAAGCGCTGATTCGAAATTTCAATGAGTTTTTACTCACCAGGTATATAAGGCTTTTGATTATAGGACGACGACGATGATATTCGATTGTATTGTTGTTGTTGTTGTTGCTGTTGCTGATTATTGTGATTTGATTCGCTGTGTGCAGTGCTATTATTTCGATTGTTGTATTGTGTTTGATGGTGTGTATTCGGCACATCAGTACTCTCGATTGGACTCATTGGTGTCATTTCACGATCTTCGATATACATTTCGCTGCCATCGTCGGGCACCTGACGATAATATTGCGTCCATGGCCATGAGGCAATGCCGGACAATATAAACGACTCAATGGCACAAATGTAACCGATAAACTGCGCAGTTATAAAAAGTATAAATTTTAAGAAATTATTGTTAATCCATGCTGGAATGAAGAATTCTTATATACCTAATAGAAGTGTTACAAGAGGTCTAATTTATAACTATGGTAAGAACTCGGTAAGTCAGATGGTACAACCGTCGAAGAGAATCTCAATTATCTGTTGATAACTGTACAATTATGGAATCAGAGTCACCGAAGGACTATGATCGTACGGATGCAGATAAAAAACTTTATATCTTCTAGAATACGGTACTTCGATCAGGGACAGGATGCCTTTTAAAGTTTCCTAAGCACCAACTATCTACCAACAAGCATACATTCGCAAAGAAGGAGTTAGAATTTCGAATCTCAATGACGTTCTTAAATTAAGAGATCAAGAGCTCGAGTTTCTATACGAGACTCGTGTAATCTTTTGCAATTAGGGTCTGCATGTTATTAATTTTTTGCCCCTGACTTAATTTCCCGACTAATACTAATCACCCCTATAGATGTCCACTTAAGCCACTCTAATTGGTTCAGCCAGCGATTTTTTAAAGTACTATTCCTATGACTCTTCGGTCTATGTAACCGAACGGGCCCTAAATGGTATAGGGAATGTTTTCTGTCATTTCCACAACAACAATGCCTAGGTTAAGTTAGGTTAGGTCATAAGGTTGATTTAAAAATCGATTGATCTCACTTGGACAAATATTTGTCCTTTGTGTTACCCAAAAACTCCTCATAGGTCGATGAAGCGTTTTGAGCTCACCACTAATACCAATCCCAGCCACTTCGCTAGGTTGTCCAAAGGTTTGACTACCGAGATATTTCAATTTCAGTCTGGAAAAAGCAATAAAGGAGAAAGTGACAAAATGATAAGAGATTGACCTTGCTAAGTGCAAGTAACAACAGAACTTAAACTATGGTATTTTGTCGTAATCTGCCAGCCGAAAACTGGAATTACTGCAGACCTATGCCAAGAGTGCAGAGTTTATCTACTAAAGACGAATTTGGCTATCTGGAATGACCGGAATTCATTTCGAACTAAGGATTATAGAAGAATGTATAGTATATAGGTATGTCTAGTCATTTATCTTCACATACCGCTGAAGTGAACAGTGTATCTTTGGTGTGCTTGTTGACCAAAACGTATTCCTCAGCATAGAGCACCATATGCATGACCAATGTCGAGCTCAAAATTAATATCAAACCAATGCTCAGGTACATCCATGTATTCTGCAACAAATACACAATATATGTAAAGATATTTATATCAACATATAATATATAACGTAATATATAGTATTCAAAAATATTTGAAAATTATATCAAAATTAAATAAAAATCACTTGCTTACAACTTTAGTCCAATTGAATGGGAACATGAGTGCTATATGTGAAATGTCTAGAAATAACATCAGACAGGTGATTAGTAGGGAGAAGATCGCACAGAAGACCATTAATCTCAAGCGTCCGATGAGTGGCAGTAAAAAGAGGCCGACTTGTACCGTGCCGGCGGAGCATTCGCAGGCTAGACAAGCGGCTGACGATAACTGCAAAATAAACCAGAGAATATTATTTAAATAGGTATACAAGTGTTATTGATTTTTACTGACCACCAAGAGAATACGCACAATCCCTGTAGGCGTTTTCAAGTGTTGCGGATCACAGTGTAGGGCTACACCCCATGGCAGTGGCGTTTGGCCGCTGCGCTGTTTATAATTGGCGTGCGAGTCCCACGACGTGCACGTGCCCAGCGGCGATTCTAAGGATAGTGACAGCTCACCGGCTCTGCTGCCAGCTATTTCAAAATCCTGTTCATCGTCCAGCTGACAGCAGACCGGTTCTAATTCGCGTATTTCGTCCAGTAGGAGTTCTATCTCGTCCGTCCCATATAAATCAGATACAGACGGTATATAACGTTGGGTTTGTTGCATTTCCCGTTGCGGGGGTTGTCCCACATCACCGGATCTTGTGCGAAATTATGATGTATTTAAAAATACCGAAAAATAACACACCAACCGCCAATTTGATGTTTATGTTGACACTTGGTTGGACGTTAAAGTGGCGCCCTTAAATCGATGTGCTCTTTTATGCCAGATGTCCAAAAAACAACTGGCGCTTAAATATATATAAGTATATTTATACCTTGTATGTTTGAATGTAGTTATTATTAGTAGTAGACGACGGATGGGAGGTATCGTGTTAACGCTGCTTCAAATATATATGTAGAATCTGTTTCGAGTTGGGAATTGTAGCCAATTTAGAAGGGTTTGCACTTAACGGGCGATCTTCACTGTAAAATCTGTGGACGGAAATGCTTTAATTTAGTGATATGCGTAAACTCTATACCATATATGTATGTATATTATATTACATTACTTACATATACATATATATGTATAAAATAGAGAAATATTTAAACTAAAGGGCAAACAGAAAAACAGTTATGATGGAAAAGATGCCTAATAAATTAATTAATAATATCTGTATTGTCAGTCCTCACTAGAAATAGTATCAAGCTATTTCTTTATTGTACTCGTTTGGGTTCCAGAGATTCATAGCGTAATCGTTGTAAACTATGAAACCGGTGAGCTAGCAAGAGGGAGCATTCTTGCCACCCGTATTGTAACGGGTTAGATCTCCGTTGACATCTTGCGTTCTAGCACTGGACCTACGGACCTCGCATGTGCTTAGCAGATGTAGGTCGAAGAACATTTTCTGCGCAATTGCGAGATCCTTGCGGCCTAGAGTGGAACGCAGAAAATCTACTGAACTACTTAACCTTAGCAAATTTCATCTTGCCACAATCGTAGGAGTTCTTACTTTACATTGTTCAATAGACATACTTGCAGTAAAGCTAAAAATCTTGTCCGATGCCAGTTGTTAACGTTGTAATGGAGAAAGGTGAGGTGGAAACATCAATGCACTTTCTTCGTCATTCTCTAGCTTTTACAAAGCTGAAGTTGAAACATCTAGTGAATTATACCTTCGGCGAGCCATGAGACATAGCCGACACTGGCATTAGCCGTCTCAACAAATTTGTGATGGGCTTAAAGCGCTTTGTCGACTTATGACGGTCTTTCTCATCAATTATATAGGAGTAATACTGGCGTTCAGTTGGGGATCGACCTCTTAACCTTACAACAAGAATCAAAAATTGCTGTTTTTTCTTTTAATTTAAACCATTAATTATACTATATGGTAAAATCAACTGTTTTTCTGGGTATTGCACGAAACTAATTTCTTTGGAGAGATAGACTCTTAAGAAAAAAAAAAGTTAAAATATTTCAACATTTCAATAGTGTATAACATTTTTTGTTTGAAGTTATATGACAGATGTTATAAGGTTTAAAGTCGGTCCAGTATTTTTAAAATCTAAATTTTTTTTGAAGATTCGACCAACAAGTGTAACTATTCTCTGTTAATAATACTATTTTCAATAAGTCCGATACGCAATTTGAAGGCAAATATTGTATTCGAACTTTGAGGCTTACTATAATGGAGAAATTACTTTTTTACTTAGAACAGTTGATAGTCGAAGTAGTCGATAAAATTATCTATTCAGCACGAAGGCGAAAGCAAGAAGATACATAAACGCCTTCGAGTGAACTCAAGATGCAACTGGTAATTGACATCACAGCCCCTCCATACTTTCCCAACTCAATTTCAGAGAAAGATGTTCGGTCTCAATCAACTCAATGTCCTGAAATCTTTCTGTGCATTCTTCCCATCATCCCCTGTTTAGAAGAGTGATATGTGTAAGAGGTTAGGGTACTGTATATCTGTTTTAATTGTGTTGAACTTGGTTCTATTCAACTCCTTTTTCGATCTAATAATTTCCAATGAAAGGGAACAGACTGAGCCTATCCAGCAGGTTTTTTCCTGGAGTCAGATATTCTGTAAGGGTAGTTATAGCTGTAGCAGCAGTATTCTTCGAACAGAAATACAGAGCTGATCCAGTAACGTGAACCGTCTACGGTGCGACCGGTATATAAATGGAGCCCTAAATTTCACGTACCCAGCAGTAAATTAACGGTTTTATAGCCTTAGTGAAATTGGCTTTTATTATAAATGCCATATCTTAAGGACAGAACTCTCACCATACATCATTTGCTATTATTAAAAAGATACACTATTATTCTTATCTGTAAGGACCCACAAAATGCTGCAGTCAAGTATTTTCTTCCTTTATTAAAGGAAAATGTTAAAAACGTTATTCGAATATTTGATAATGCACTATATTACCGTTATACTGTTTTCTAAAACTTGTATGTGATAGAGACTCCATCGAAGTGAATTTTGACTTCCTTTCAATGGTTAACGGTTATTTTTGTTTGCATGCAAATCGGGTTCATAAATAACGAACGAATGCGCCCAGCCAGGCAGACAACACTCACGAGTCAAGTCAACTATAAACAGGCCAAGTCAACTAAGTGCAACTTTTGCACATTACCGTTAGAGTGTGGTGCAACGTGCGATTTGTGCGACAACAACAACTGCAATGCATTGGTGCAACAATATGTCGGATCTATTATACCCAAGTTAAATATATATATATACTTACCGACACCAGAGTCAACACCGAAGCGAACTGCACTGCACGGCCTAACCGACAAACTAACGCCGCGCGTGCTGACTCTGTGAATGCCTCAAGGAGTTGCATATAAAAGAAGGTGGAAAAAATATACGGCTTTTATGCACTTCAATTGACAAATTTAGTTCGACGATGAGCCGGATGCACAGGCGACGACGGCAATCGTTTAATGGTTAAAAGACGTTGGCTGGGTATGGAAATAGGGGGGTACGACAAATGGTGAGAGCGAGGTTTGACCGGAAATAAGTGGGGTAGAGCGGCACACTAAAGCCGTTTATATGCAGATGAGCATAATTGATTTCATATTGAATGCGCTCAACACGACTATAAAAGCAAATGGGGTTTATCTATGGGCTGTGTGCTCAGAGACTTTTACATCTATACATACTACGTACCCCGACATACACTCATTGGTTAGTAGGCAAATATTGTTATGCAGAAAAGTTGATATTAGTATGCAATCATATGCCACCGCCTATAGTCAAGTTTTATTATGCATTTTGAGAGACCGAGTAGGGAATTTATAGTGAGAAAAAAATAATGGAAGTAACTTTTGTTAACATTTTTCGTGTTCGTAAAGTTTTTTTCTACAATTCAGTCTTTCAGGTCGCAATTGTTGGCATAACAGAAGGTACCAAGTGGGCTTTTGCTCTAACCAGCAAATCCATTAACCTTCTAGTGAATAGCCAAGCAGCAATTAAGGCTATCCGTAGTTTATATACTAAATCTCACTTAGTTAGGTTACAAAGGAGGCAATAACGATATTCTCAGTGAGAAACTGGGTAAAAATAGGTACTCAGTCTTATAGGAACAGAAGGAAATGAAGTGAGTTTGCTCGCTCAGGGGTCGCCAGGAATACAACTCCCCTAAGCTCATACAGCTATTTGAGGTAAAAGGCAAGAGTAAACCTAATAAAATTGTAGGGGTGATCACAGGGCACTTACCCTTAACATTTCACATTCAAAAAATTGGTAAAGTGGATTCGGTGGATTGCGACGCTAGAACATTACATTTTCGGCCGGTTGAGACGGCCGCAGGGGGGAAAAAAATCATGTATTTTTTCCGAATTCACAAAATTGCTGGATAAGGCCTAATTAATTACTACTCGGGAGTACAATGAGCCTAATGATAGCCTGGTGATCCTGGCAACCAACCCAAAGTTTCTTTAACGTTCTTGGCGTTCGCTATAAATACACATAAATATCGAGGATCAAAATATTCTTCAGTTTTTTCTTAACTTACTGATATCTTTTGATCTATAAATAAACAAGTTAAGGCTTCGTAAATAAGTAAATCATTCATACCTTTATGTTTATTGCCTTTACGATTATTATATTAAATACTTCAAGGACTTCTCCCGGTATCTAATAACTAATCCTGTATAGTTTGAGAACCCACGCTAATTATATATATGCTTGGTGCTCACAACTTTTTACGATATTCTCTTATAATACTTGACCTAGCTTTTTTCTATAATTGCATAGAGTGTTTTGATGTGATCGGGGTCCTATATGACAACCTCTGAACATCTGGTGGATCTAATGAATATTTTTTATACTACAGAAATGCACTAGGCCACATTAGAAAGTATTTTCTATGTATTTTCAAACGATCTAAAGTATAGCAATTACGCACTTGAGTAAGTCGTATCCGCGAAACCTTTACATATATCAATAGTTCGTATATAAGTGTTGAAATAAAGGTTTCAACCTGCCATTCCATATTAAATGTTTCCGCTCCCGGTTCTTGTGACTGGAACGGACCCGAATTTTTAATCGGCTAAGCGCTGTCAACTTTGCAGCAGTTTACAAAAATATTTTCGAATTCCTTTAGGATAGTACAACAACAACAAAGCACTTTCCGGTAAGGACTAATCTAATGTGAGAGAACTACTACATGCGACTTTTGGGTCGAAAAAATAAAAGCGAATAGTTTAGCAGAGCACGAGGACTAACATAATTCTTTTTCTACTAATCAACTGAAATAACAACCGCATAAACATTTTTAGAAAATGTTTAATCATTTCAAAAACTTTAGATTATTTTTAAAAAATATTGTAGACCCTAACCAATAATTGAACCACTTTTATAAAATTGTAATGATTTAGTTCGATCATATGAAAAAAAAACATATTTTTAACATTTTCGTTTAATTATCTTCCGCTAATAGCATGTTTTCTAAGCTACTTCGGTAATTGATTGCGAAATTCCCACAGGGTCATCGGCATATAAAAGTTCCCTACTGCATAATGCAAGTATTAGATTATACATACATATAAGCTGATAGGACATTCATGCATCGGTGCACCAATACAAATGGGTATATACACGAGTACACACGAGTGAGCATTTATTTTATGGACTTATGTGTGTGTGCGCGCCTAATAGTATGCAAAGCAAATAGCACTTTCAATGGTCTATTGTGTGTACGATATTGGTGAAGGCAATTCATGCTTTACGGAGGAAACGCGCAAATAACTTAAAAAAGATTTCATATAAAAATACAACAACAATGTGGTGTTTTGTTGCCGCTCTGATGTCGTTGCAATTTGATTGTTTTCCCCGCAACGCGAACTATGAAGTGCATGCACCACTTGATGGATGGATGTCGTTGATCGTGCGCTGCGGAAGTGTAAACGAGCGACAAATAATGCTGCATACAATGAAAAGTAACAATAGCAACAACATGCAATATTGAATTCAATGAATTTACAAACACACACACACATATCCGTAGATGCATATATCAACGATAGCGCACGTAACGGCTGCCATTAGGAAGTAAAACGTGTTGCAAATACTTGCACTAAGTATTTATTAAGTGTTTTTAAGGAGTTGTAACGCTCTTCGATGATATTCTGTGGAAATCACTTAATTAAATGCTTCCCATTTAATATGCAGTACTTGTAAAAATATGCGCTTGTGTGTTTGTAATAAAGTCGTTGCGCGGCAGCTTCTTAAAAAATGCAGCATCAGTCGAAGGACACGCTTAGTAGTGAGCTACTCAGCGATTTGTATGCATTTTTTACCCATGTATTCTTTCTATTGTTTTAAAGGAAGATTCAAGGGACAGAACAATGCATGTCTTTAGCTATAAAGAACGTGCAAAGAGGTGCTTGAGTGTATAATTACACTACATGTATATTAACTGCAATATTTTATCTCCCTATTTAGTTGGCTAATACAAAACAAAGGGGGTATTTAAACAGTGAAAAATATTGTAATATAGTTCTCATACTGTCCAACATATTGTATTATATATGACACAAATATAATCGAAGCGCTGAAGCACCATTATAGCCCGCATATAGGGACTAAGCGAAAATACGGACCGATTTCAAAGATTTTTAGCTGCCTTTAACAATATGCTTTGGAAAACCTGCTTTCCTTGATTTGTATAAAACAGCAGCCGAAGCTATAATACCTTTTACAAATACAAAATATTCCTTACAAGTTGTTGCTTCCGATCGTTCAGTTTGTATGGCAGCTATATGCAATAGTGATCCATTCTGAAAAACTTTTATTGAGTATTGCACCATTGACTTAGACAATAACTAATGCAAAATTCCTTGCAGATATCTTGTCAAATAAAAAAGTTTTCCATACAAGCTCTTGATTCAGATCGTTCAATTTGTATGACAGCTATATGCTAAAATAGTTCGATAATGCCGGTTCCGACAAACGAACAGCTTCTTGGTGAGAAAAGGACGTGTGCAAAATATCTTTCGATATCTCAAAAACTAAACTGACTAGTTCGGACATGGCTAAGTCAACTCAGGTCGTCATGTTGTTAAAAAACTTCGCGGCAAACTTAATATATAAATATCATTAATTCTCCTATTTATGTCTTTATATTTTCTGTATGCGAACTAGTGAAATATATGTACATATATATGAACTAATTTCAATCGTTTCTAGATGTAACTTCCACTAGAATGGTTGGATAGATACTTTGCCTACACAAAAAAAAACAAAAAATTAAAAACTGAAAAATGTCTATTTATTTCTTCTATAGTCTCCTTTTAGCGCAAGTACTTGACCCAGCGATTACTTTTTTAAGTTGTCTGAGAAATACAATTTCTGGAGATTTGCAAAGTGGGCAGAACTACCACATTCAATTCCAATTTCCGCTCAGTCTATTCTATCAGTTTGGAATCAAAAAAAATTCGAAAAATCTCAGGAATACGTTGGAGGACATAATTCGAACAATTTGTCTTGGTGGAAGAGTTTTTTTCGCCAAATGGGGGAGTCATTTTTGTGATTCAGCGTTGACATCGCCCATTATTCGAAACTTTTTGTGACCTTTTTGCAAATTTTCAAGGTACTCAATTCACAACTTGTAAAACCTCAGAGAAAGGTGGGCGAACAAAATTGTCTTCGCCTTCTTTGAAGCAGGTTCAGATGATGTGTACTGTTTCGAACTTGGTCTCTATTGTGTACCGATCGAGCGATGTTAATATGAAACGGAGAAACCCATTCCGGTTGCGCTTAAACAACATCAGTTACAGCTGGTCTGATCTCTGTGCTTATTATATAGAGTGAGCAAAAACGGTACTCAACGCGTCAACAACAATATTCAAACCGGATTATGTCACACGCAGTCTGTTTAAATACCTACTAAAGGAGCGCCTGGACGTGGCTTATCAAAAATCAATGTATGACCGCGTTGAAATTCGTCAAACCACTTTTTAACGGAGATCATCGAAGGAGAATAATCAGCACATACAACATCTAAGCGTTCTTTGATTTCATTGTGCGATTTGCCTTCCAAAAACATATCAGCCACCGATATTGCGATATAAGTTTTCAAAAATCCGCGGACACCCCTGCTTCCAGGCGACCAAATAAAACTCCGTCTCTGCTAGTATTTTGACAGTAGTCCATGTCAACAAAAATATACTACACAATTGCGATAGTAGCGCTATCGGGCGGTAAGACTAAATACTTAATGGACCGTCCTCATATAAGTAAAATGAAATTGAATAAGCCTTCAATAATTGGTTTGGTAAAATTCGCTTTTGCGAAGCCAGCCGGTAGATAAACATGATATATTTTTGAATTCTTAAAAAGAAATCATCTTAATTACTTCCTCAACACAAAAAAAGTTTCCCAAACTATCCAAAAAAAGTTTCAAGCCCATAAGTCACGGGACCTTTATGGTCAGTGTTTGAATGTATATATAAATATCAATCAATGTATAATTTCACAAAAACTGTCTGCAAAAAAAACATTAAGTTATCTCGTGTGCACAGCGTGTTGAACAATCACTCAGCTTTCACTCGGCCAAAAATAGTCAATGAAACAGACAGCACGTTGTTAACAGCCCAAGAAGCATATAAAACCGATGTGCGGACAGACAATATCGAATGCGAATGAAGATGTAAATAGGTATGTACTCTTCGAGGCTTGGTAAAGCTCGATTGCAGATGCTGCCATGTTGGCCTAATTTCAGCTGAAACTGTGAAATGATGTGAAATTTACGAACAAAGAATAATCAAAAGGAAATCCATTCAATCTATTATTCTAGATATTTTATTATTGTTGTTGTTATAGTTTAGTATTGTGCTTCGTTCAGCTTATATACATGAATACTCGTATATACTGTAATACTGACCGACACGTTCGTTTTGCCTGCTTGGCTACAATATTGAATTGTTTGTTATTGTTGCCGGCGTTGCAAGTGGAGCAAGGACACGCGCGCCAACTTTTCGGAGTTGTTGCATATTCGCAAATAAGACTCTGACATACTTAGAGTACATACTATATGTATGTATACTAATGAACATACATACCATACACACACACACACACACACATATGTCATTCTCAAAAAGAAAACTTTTTAAGCTGCATCTTTGTAAGGTAAGCAAGCAGGGGAATTTGTTTGCTGCATCCTTTTGCATAAAACTGAAATAAAATGCTGCAAGGACACACATATACACACACACAGACATACATTTGTTTGTGATTCATTATTTAAGAAGTAAGCAGCTTTCTCTAAGACTAGTTTCGGGCTCTTATTCGGCAGCGCAACAATATTGGATTAAGATGGCATAATTGCACAGGGTCTGCATAAGTCAGTTTTAATTAATTTTGAAAATGAATTTGCATAAATGAGGCAGCTGCAGGCGTGTGTGGTGGACTGACTTGTTCTGTGAAAAAAAAACGTTAAAACTTTCCGCAGGGGCATTGAACTTGTTGTATGTCTATTTATGATATAAGAACTAGTAAAAATAAATCCATTATTTTTGCATTAAAATTAATCAATTTGGATAAAATATGTATCGTTTTGTTCATTAGCTTGTTGTTATTTTGAAGGGAATTGCATAATGTCACTCTCATAGAAATTCTCGTTCCTAGGTACATTCGCTTTTCATAAGTCTCTTTTGAGGCGAATATTTCACCAGCAATATCATTCGCCATAGAACAGGCAGTAATTACTTAGGTAAATGCATAATATCATTCCTGGCGCTCCTGGCGTGCCATGAAACGTAATTTCTCTCATATTAGTCAAAAAGAGCAGCTTCTAGGCGATCGCGACGGTCTTATTATTAATAGTATAGGTTCGACCGTGCTTAAGGGAGTAGCTCATAGTGGATGATCTCTTGGCAATCCCACCAAACACATAGAAACGCCTTTCTGACCAAAAAACCTGGCTTGTCCACCGTTTGCACTTGCTCAAGTCGATTAAACCACTATCATTTTAATTTGAGGTGGTTGTAAGTGATACGCTTTTTATCACCAGTAACCATCCGCTTCAGAAGGACATTGAGTTTGTTGCAATAAAGCAGTTATTCACAGATCGAAATTCGGTCCATGAATTTTTTTGCGTTAAAATGTGTGGCACACATACAGCGAGTTTCTTTTTGATATCCAGTCTTATTTAAATGCTTTCAAGTGGTGCAATAGTTAGCTCATGGGCAGCAGAAACATTGCTTACTTGACAATCGTACTCGACGATTTCCATTATGTTATCGATATTTTCAACAATTGGCCTTCCAGAGCGTGGTGAATCTTTGACATTAAAATTACCGGAACGGCATTGATGAAACAAAAATTGTGCGTGATTAGCTATTACAATAAACACTATTCACTTTTACAGTCGCTTTGCCTTTATCAAAAAAAAACTGTAAAATATGACGTATTTTCTCTTTGCTGGTGTCCATCTTTGACGTGTGCTCAAACAGTACTGAGGCAAGCAATTACAAAACTGCCGAACAGCATTTTTTAATACGAAATGTTATCTTTCTAACTTCATATAGCGTAACCCGACGAACTTATACAACGTGAGATACTTAACTAGATTTTACTAGACCATATATTTCTTTTAGAAGTACATTTTTTTAGGTTTCACAAATTATAATTTTTTCTGTGCGTGGATTTTATTGAAAGCATATTCAACTCGTAGAGACTTTTATTAGATTGACCCATTTATTTTTGTTCTAGAGTAAATTGTGTAGTTACATATATAAGACTAAGTATCACAGTCAGTCAAAACATATTCGTTATTTTAGTTTGACTCATTCTCTCTGAGAGCAATATACCATAACTCAATACCATTAGAGTCATATCATGAATTATAGAATTCACTGACTGAAAGCAACATATCAGAACTGTTAAACTTTTACAGTAATTGTAAGCAAAGCTCTCCTTTTTTACTTCTAGACATCACAATCTAATATATTTTTCTGTCACACAAGCTTCAAATAGAATATTGAGGTTGGAAAATGTCATACTTGTCTTCATATTTGGATCACATTTCTCTATCTGACTTCTGCCTTTCACTGGCGAATGTGTAATAAAATTTCGTATAGCCAGACGCAATGCTGCCAGATCTGTACGTACACCAGGCTGATATACAATGTTGTAATTTTAGATCAAAATAAAATCTATAAATCGTAAGTAAAGGGTAAGAAGGAAGTATTGATTATAATCAATATTAAAACAACATTCCATATAGATCCAAACGCTCTCTTTGGCTAAATGAAAGTCCAAACGGAAATGTAAACTTTCATACCGGGGAATCAGAACCATTGAGAGAGTGCAAGAGAATGCGAGAAAGATAGAAAACAAGGGTTTGCACCCTTGAAAGGAAGAAAGGTCACAGTTCCGACTGCGTTCAGTCCTCTCGATCGACCGACTATAGAATGTATTTTTTTCCATCATCGCTTGCTGAAAAGATAAACCGATATGCTTTTTCTTCCGAATTCATATTAAATATATAAAAAAAGTAGATCTTATGAAATGATTCGCTCGAAATCCAGATAAATCATAAAATCCGAGTATAAATTTGCACGACCTGTTGCGAAATGCGAAATCCCGAAACATACGCCGATCTGGCAACGCAGCGCAGATGCAGTATATGTAGTTTTTTTGTCATCGGAATCACACGAGTACTTATGCTGTGTGGGAAAGTACTTAAAATATAAGACTGCCATTTTGATCGAATAAAAGAAAAAGATTTGCTCGGTGCTCGGGTAAAAGGTAAATAGTTTGAGAAGCTGCCAGACAAAAGATTAAGCAAGATGCCTTCAGAACGAAAGAAAAAAGGTAATACTCAGAGCTTACAAAAAATTGTAGAACAAATATCTTTACATTATGCTGAGAGAGGACAGCAGAAAAATAAACCAAGAATCTTAAAAGGAGACGACGGAACAAAAATTTTGTTATACGCAGCATATCACATAATGGTAAACGAAGCTTTCAGTTATAATAAAATAATGGTCAAGCAATTTTATAAGATACATATAGTTGGAAGTATATCGGTTTGGATTCATCGAACTCGACAACGAATAAAACTCAACTCTACGCAATTTGTTATGTACTTGGAATAATTAAACAACATGTTTATCACTATTATTTAAATAATCCTGTGTTTCAATACTGACGTTTTGAAAAGACAAATTTTCAGGTTTCCAAAAATGGGATAGACATATCACTTTACTTAGTTCTTAAAGCGGTGTGCCATATGCATTCAAAACCCCTAAACCGAAAACAAATTATTTATAGTCTTGTTTAATTATACCAGCTTTAGCATTATTTCGTGTATGTTCTTCTCTTTAAAAATGGTGGTTAGTGTAAGTCTACATCGTTTTTAATAATTAGTTAAAATATGTCACCTGTGAAGTATGGCTAACTTAAGAATTTTTGTTCTACTTCCTTTCGATAACCCCACTTAGGCGACGTTTTCATTTTGTCAAATTTAATGACGTCAAATTCAATGACACTAATTAATCATTAACGATATAAGAATTTCGATATTCGTGAGTCGAGAAAAAGGATGCAAATGATTTACAATGGCAAGCACAAATTTGAATTGCACATACTTGTTTTATATTTTTTCTCACTATAAGGAAAGGTGTTGTCATAAATTTTACAGCAGACTCTCATAGCTGATACCTCACTTCTGTGACATTATTAGTTATAAAACACGCATTGATGTGGAAAGCTAACCTTACTATATATTTAAATTCATTTCGATACGCTACTTCTTTGCTCGCTAAGTTTATGATATTATGCCAATCCTTTTGATTTATACCAGTTTGTTCGGTACACGAAGGTTTGGCGTAACAAAACTGGCCATATCTACTTAACTGAATCTTATATACTCGCACGTATTCTTAGCTAAATGAACTCTCCACACTTTCAGTCGACAGAGTGCAACAAATATTTATTCACGTAATGACTGGAACAACAACAACAACAACAAAAAAATTATCAGTGTTGTTATGTAGTAGTAGTGAAATGTTGAAATAATCCGATATAGATCAATGGTATATAAATCCTACATTCGGTCAGCCAACATAATCGTTTACAGCGGTTTTAGCGAATGAGCGAATGAACAAACGTACGCGACTGAGCACACACATACACATATAATATAGACGAGTGTTTGTGAATAGAGCTCCATTTGAGTGCTCCAACATGCAGTTCTACTCATTTGTAGTACAATGTGACTCGTAAACTGAGACTCTTGTTGCGGCTTTATCGATTTTCAGCAGCGTAAGGTGAGCCAAAGGGTCTGGCCGCTGACTGTTTGTTGGGTTCGTTTGAACTAGAATTATTTCAGTTTACTGCGGCGTTTTACGTTTGGCTGACTGTGGTTTTGTTCTGGCTTTGGTTTTTAGTTTGGTCTCGTATGACAAGGCTTTCTTAGCGACGCATGTATTCGCTGTTGTTGTAGTTGTAGTAATTATTGCCTTCATTGAATTCAAAGAGCGAGGGTAATAGCCTTATGTAGTTAAAATTAGTATATCTGTGAGTGTGGCTCGTACTTACATGGGCATGTGTAGCACTTGGCTTGTTGGCCTAGAAGGCAAGCGGCGCGTAACTATATTTAGCAGCATCTAACTTTGGCTCCGCACACACATACTTCAAAGCAAAGCAAAAAAAAACAAAAACAAAAAAGAGCGTGTACTAAAATTGCACAACAACAGCGACATTGCCGCAAAGCCACCAAATGGCCGGCATAGAAACGCAGCCAAGTAGAGTAGCGCAGTGTCGCGTAGAGCGGCTGGCTCGAGACGCCGCCACTCATTGCAATCAATATTAGTTAATGTGACGTCGTGGTGTCTGTCTGCACTTAGTGCCATGAAATTTCGCCTTTCGCCACGCACACACTACATTTGGTACCAGGAAGGGTTGTAGTTTAACAACAATAACACAAAATGACATGATTATTTAGTAAACAGAAATCAATTCACAACAACGGCATTCGAATCAATGTTTAATTATAACAAACATTGAGCTTTTGCACCCGCGGAAGTAAAAGCTTAGAGAATATATGTTAAGACAGCGAACTGTATGCAAGACACAATTTGACTAGCTTTTTTGGGCAGAGTTTATTTAAAATCAAAGCAAGAAAAAACCTTACCTTCGGTTGCACCGAAGCTATAATACCCTTCACAGATACAAATGCTCCTTACAATAACTTGATTCAGATCTACTTTCGTGAATCGGCAATAAAAAATAATTTTTTTTTTCCATTTACTCCGATCGTTCAGTTTATATGATAGCTGTATGACGATCCGATCTAAACAATTTTTTCGAAGATTATATTTTTGCCTTAGAATATAACTCATGCCAAATTTCGTGAAGATACCTCGTCAAATGAAAAAGTTTTTCATGCAAGCTTTATGTTACAGTTGTCGGATAACGGCCAACAAATGAGCAGCTTCTTGGCGAAGAAAGGACGTGTGTAAAATTTCAGATCGATATCTCATAAACTGAAAGACATATATATAAACATACGGACGGACCGACGGATAGACGAAGTGAGTTCTTGAGGGCTACCAAGCATATATTGTATATAATATATTAGGTCAAGTAAAAAGTTCGTTCGGTTTTTATCTAAAAGATGGCGTTATTGTCCATAGTACTAGTGTTACGTGTCGCAATAGTGTCATACTATACGGCGCTGAAAACGTGTTTATTCGCGCTAAAAGTTTGTCTTTGACAGTTTTTCGATTGATTTACTCAGTTCGTTGTGAGTGCTCGTCAAAGATGGACACCAACAAAGAGAAAATTCACTATATTTTACAATTTTTCTTCGATCAAAGCAAAAAAGCAGCCAAAGCGGCTGAAAACATTAATTTAGTTTATGGGCCCGATTCTGTAAACGAACGTGTAGCACAAAAGTGATTTGCTAGGTTCCGTTCCGGTAATTTCGATGTCAAAGATGCACCACGCGTCGGGAGGCTTGTCGTCGAAAATTGCGATAAAATCATAGAAATAGCGAGCACTTATTTAATTGCTGAGGAACTAAAGATAAGCCAGAAAACCGTTTGGAACCATTTGCATAACCTTGGATTCAAAAAGGAGCTCGATGTTTGAGTGTCACACGAACTAACGCAAAAAACATGATGGACCGAGTTTCCATCTGCAAATCGCTGCAGAATCGCAACAAAATCGACGCGTTTCTGAAGCGGATTGTGACTGGCGATGAAAAATGGGTCACTTATTATGACTATTAACAGTCATGGTCAAAGCTCGGGGAAGCGGCCCAGTTGGTGGCCAAGACAGGATTGAAGGCCAAGAAGGTTTTGCTGTGTGTGTGGTGGAATTGGCAAGGAATCATCTACTACCAGCTGCTCTCCTATGGCCAAACGCTCAATTCGGCCCTCTACTGCCAACAACTGGACCGCTTGAAGGCAGCACTCATCCAGAAGAGGCCATCTTTGATTAACAGAGGCCGAATTGTGTTCCATCAGGACAACGCCAGGCCACACACGTCTTTGGTGACTCGCCAGAAGCTCCTGGAGCTCGGATGGGAGGTTCTAATGCACCCACCTTATAGTCCGGACCTGGCACCAAGAAATTATTAATGTTAAATTTTAAAAATTCAATAAAAAACCGAACGAACTTTTAACTTTACCTAATATTTAAACAGACACAGCCAAACTCGCTTCAAACCACATATAAAATAGACAAAAAAATAAAGTTAACCAATGTAAATTCTGAGAAATTTTGCACTATCTTCTCTGTTATGACAAAACTTAAAACGTTTATCCATCGTGCTTCAAGGCTCTTATAGTTTTGTGGTTTTAAGGAATATTATTTCTTACCACAGTTAGGAAACAATAAATACAACATTAAACACTAATCTGTTAATCTGAGAAGGAAGTACATGCGAAATGCGTGTTTCCATGAGTGTCAGGAACCAGGAACCAGATCTTGATTTTTATTCGAACCACAAATGTCAACTCGACAGCAATATCAAAACCTATTTGCCTCAAACATAAATAATGAACGGGTTCCACCCAGCAGGTTAATTTTTTTAGTCACCTTGTTTGGGGCTCCGCCAATATTCAGTTCTACTTATGTAAGGATTCATCTTCTTACATTGCAAAACTATCAAAGTAAATCTATTTTCGCTGTTTCCACTTTTGTAAATTTAATTCGGGGCATTCGATATCTTCAAATAAATTATTCGCCATCATGAATGATCCAATCGAAAAAAAATTAGCTGGGTTTAGATATTGTTTTTCCTCTTTTCTTTAGGATGGCATTTTTGTTCTCGATTTAGAGGGCTTGCAGAGCTTCTTTTAGATTCTATTTTTCCACTCAATCCTGAAGAAATATTCATTAGAGAGCTGCGAGTGGATGAAACAGAGAGCATTATATCTAAGTGAACTGTATAAGATTGGTATACATTTCTGGAGCTTGAAGACAGCTTGAGGCTGTATTTATACCAAAGGCTAAAAAAACTCCAGGTACTGTCAACGTGTATGTAAGATGAAAGTTTAACCGGCGTCAACAAGTCACTAAAATAGCATTCCTGCAATTCTACAAACAGGACTTTATTTGCAAGAAGGCTTAGCTTCGAAAGCAAAAACGGAAAAAGATGCTGTTCCATCGCCCCCAATAGTCCGCATTGTAAAACCTTATGGATGGGATTTCTATGAAAAGCACTTTACTACTATTATTATATAAAAATCCACGGAAATAGGAACATGTTTGACATGTGGGTTTTAAGAAGAAATAAAATGCATATAACATAACGTTATGGTCAAGAATTTAGCTTTATTATGTAGTTGCAGTTATTATGTTGCACATCAACACAAAAATAATTTCGGGAAAGTGAGTGCCGCGGCTAGCTCGAATCAATTTCAGTCGTCATTAGTCATGGCTCTATAGCTATTCCCCATTGTCTGTTTAAGCTTGGATATGATTATACTCAAAGAAACGAAAAATTCTTGCTTTTGCTCTTCCTACATCTCTTGGAAGGTCGTCGCGCTGAATAAAAACTTACGTTCGTTACTCTACCAACCTTTATTAGAGCTTGGATGTGATTTTACTCGAGGAAACGAAATTTTTTCACAAAACATGATGTTATATAGTCTAAAATGGTTGAGAACACTCTATATTATGAATTAAATTGGTCCTATATGGAATTTAAGTAAGCTTTAAAGGAAGAAAAAATGCGGTGAAGAATGAATCAAAGATCAAAAATTAGTCTTATGGCGTCCTCAATCCTAAAAAGACTTACTACAAGAATTCCGAATGAGAAAATTTTTTGAATTGATGAAAGAAAGGTTTATTGATCAACCAATGCAACTAAGTTCACTCCTTAATTGTAAAACTTTGAGTGAAATTTGAAGAATGGTACTTTATGATGTAGACTGTGTGCTTTAGTTTAATTCTTCGGTGTAGTTTCGTCATATTTCTATTTAGTTGATTAGAGATGTTTTCAGCTCATTTCACAAGTTGTAAACATGAGCTTCACTCAACATACATACACACCCACACAATACAATTTGGAGCAGTCATACCAATTTATGACAGCATAATTTCATGGGAGTGTATTACAGCGGGTCCACCAGCTGTCACGCGAGCGCACATAATGAAAACTTAAATACACATTGTGACATGCGTCAAAAAAGTGGCCACTTTACAAACACACTCACACATACAAAAATACAAATGACGGACACGAACACATGCAAAGCTGAATCAAAAGGTAAATTGTCTGTTAGTTGTCAAAGCGTGTCGTGTCCAGTCGCTCATCAAATTCCTATTGTCATCCATCTACTTGTGTATATTTGTATTTTTATAGGCCACATTAAGTGCTTACGAACATGTGCATATGTATATGTATATATATATGTGTATTTATATAGGAAAAGACAACAACACCTGTCATTAAGTAGCCGACCGCCTGAAAGCATTTTAGGCAACATTATCTTCAGTGGCCTCATTCACAACGGACACACACATGACAGAGAAACCCATAACTTTTTGCTAGCCATGCCACATGAGTACTGTTATGTATATATGTATGTATGTTATGCATTTGTAATGTTTGCTTTTAATTTTAACTCCATGACACCTCACTGGGGATGTTGCCCACTAATTACAGCCAACATGATAGTCACCTATCGCCAAACAACACCACCAGTAACACATATAGAGATACATACATATGTATATTTGCATGCACATCCTTCAATGCTGTCAACCATTATTCCGACCATTTGAATAAAAACGTACAAAGAAAAGAAATTGTGTAAAAAAGTGTTTAAAACATTTTCCAACACGTCACTCATTGCTTTCCGCACACAATGACACACATCCAACTATCTTTGCATGCATGTGTACATGTACATGTGTGTGTATGTATGAGTGTACGACGATATTGGTTTCTTTGGCGCGTGTTTGTGTCTCTGTGTTCTATTTGACGCTTTTCTGCACATTTCAGCATAACTGTTTCTTGCTTGTTTGTGCTTTAGAACATTTAAATATATGTTCTCTTTGCTTTCTGCCGGCGTTTGAATGAGTAACTGGCGTGAATGTAACACATATGGGCTCTGGTAGGCAAAAGCTACATACAGGTGCTATACTCGTATATCCTGTAAGGAAATGTGCCTATTACAGCCGGACTAGTTTTACCTCAATTAAAACCAATCGAGAAATAATTATCTATTTTTCAAAGAAAATAGTCTATGAAATATGAATTGTTTTCATATGTGTCCTTTCTCAACTAGTTTTCTACTAGTGTTGATTTGAAATTTAGCTCATGAAGTATAAAATGTCACCGCAGATAACTTTTTCGGTAGTTTTGGACTAATACTACCTTCGACTTTCATCTCTTTGAACCAGCACTTACTTGAAACTCATCAAATGCTGTAATTATAAGATGTCGCTCAAGGTATTTATTTTAACTATTTCTGAATATATATTAACCAATAAATGTATTCAATTAAGTATAAAATATCCTTGGAATTGTGTTTTAAATGTTATGGAATGTATCTTTTTTCACTACTTGTGAACTAGTACTAAAATGGAGTTTATTCTATTTCTGGATGTATCCTTTTTCACTACTTCTAGACTAATACTAACTTGGAATTGGTTCCACTAGATATAAAAAGTCGCTTAAGTGATATTACCAATTCTAAACTGGTATCTTTTTGACCAGTTCTGAACTAGCACTAACTGAAATATATTTTATGAAGTATCACCAGTTCTGAACTAGTACTAACATGGCATTCAGCCCATGAAGTATACGTATAAGTCATGTAAGTATCCATTTTCACTAGTCTTGGACTATTACTAACTTGGAATTTATTCTATGAAACCTTTCATACTAGTTGTGGACAAGTGCCAAGTTGGAATCGAATCTATGGTCTATGAAGTATAAAAGTATTCTCCCGAGTAATCCCTTGTCATTCTAACCTAGTGCCAACAAAGAATTTATAAAATGTAGTAAAAAATATCCCTAGAAGTATTCTTTTCCACACGTTTTAGACTAATACCAACTTGGAAAATCTGAGAAGCAAAACATTATCGATGAACTGGCGTATTAAGTGTTAAAAGAGTAAAGAAAAAGCAGAGAAAAGAATGTGAAATCGGAGTGTGAATTAATAGCAAAACATCAGCTACCAACCAATAAAGGAAAGGGAGTTGCTCCTATAGGTCTTAAGTGACTCATTAAGTTTTTATAGTTAAGCTTGATGGCTCCAAACCGGTTACTACCATATGGCGCAGATATTATACTCAATATAAGTTACGTAAACCCGTAAGGACCACAAGTCCAATAGTAGATCAGCGGTGGCTTGTGAAATACCTTTACTACCATTCATAGTGACTTTCTCGGGCTAATACTTTCTCCGAAAGAATTAGGTGCGCACACTCAAAGACCATAAATTTGATGGTAATTTAATATCTGAAGTGTCGCCAAGATGGTTAGCTTAGAGCAATCTGCTCCTTCTGGAAGACCTTCGTAACCGTTTTATTCATGATTTAGAAAAAGTATAGTTACTTCGTTGTTCTGCGTCTGGATAGTCAAATATTTGGATTAACTTTAGCAGCATATAACCTCCAGTAATCACAGTCTCATATTTTAGAAAGTTCGTAAGAACACCTAAACTTTTTTTTTGTACAGATTTAGACCACCGAGAGCACATTATGTATATTCTCTACTAGTCATGTTATGAAACCCCAACAATTTCTGCTACAAGTTGACTTGACTACCTACATACCCACATAGATATATAGGTGAAAACGAGTGTAGGTTCCTGGTGTAGCTTTTATATCATGAGTGCCGCTGCAAGTGCTTAGTTATATGTGTACTTTGTTGGCTCATGTGAAAAGCGTGACCAACTGTAATGTCGCATTTCTGGTAACGAGCCTTAAATGATGTTGTCTTTGAAGCCATTATGGGCACACTCATAAAGATTCAAGAGGACCCGCATAAATGTTAACTGTAAATGCATGTAGATATGATACATATATAGGTATAACGGTACTCAGGGCCATTATAATCTTTGCTTTAAACTAAAGCTTTGCAGCATTAAAATAGTTTGTGTATTTGGAAGGTCAATTTTTTCACTGCAATGAGACGCTAATTTGTATTGCTTGAAAAATAAAAAGAATGATCTATAACGGGATCAAGGGTACTTTATTTAACACGTTAGAAACTCTATTTTCCTTTCACATTTGATTTAGTAACATTTTGTCACTTCCGCTTAGATGTTTTGTTATCTCACCATTGTTATGTTTCGATAAAACTTTGAAAGTTAAACATAAGCAATATCGGTTATCCACAAGATTAGAGCTACAGTAAAAACCTAAAAACTTAAAGTCTTTAATCGCTACTTGACCTCGCTATTGTAGATGATGTCGGTCTTCGCCAACAGTAAACATATAAAACCGTTCAGGACTGTCGTGTAGATAGTTGGACCCAGACACGGATATTTTCTAACATAACATCAATTTTGTTATGCCTACCAATATACCATGTATTTATCTTAGCATAGATGAGGTAAAATTGTCTGCTTCTTCAACTAGTTCTCTCATTTTAGATATCATCACATCCGATAATAGAATTAGTGAGGATGTGACTTACAATTCTGTCTCTATTTATTAACTCCTCTTTTTGTTTTTGGTTTTTATTTCATTAAATTTAAGTCAAAAACAGACGAATGGCAAGTCACTCATACGCCTCGTGTTACTTTTTTTCGAATTTGTTCCGCTTGTTGGTAAATATTTTTTAAAAATGCTCCTATACATATTATACTACTATATTTTATTAATTAAAAAATCATTATTTAAACATTTGTGCATTAAAATGTTATCCGTTCGAAGAAAGCTACTGTAGATGTGATTAGAAAATACATGGCCTTATGTGAAGTCACTTGTCTACGCAGATAAGCCCGAGATGATTGATGTCTTGGAAGAGAATATTCGGCGTGCTTCAAAAGTGGTCAAAAACAGGGTCTCTCGGCTGGAATTAATTTAAAACTAAATTCCTGGCCATAACATTACAATTTGCCTATTATTTGCAAGAGCGTCTATTATACATATTACGATTTCGAATTCTTTTATTTGTATTTTTATAGATAGATAGATAATTTTCTAAAATTTAGTATTTTCTCTACCAGTTAGTTCTAACCTTTAATTTGTTTATATATATGTATATAGAATTAATCTCATATCTCCGTTTGATGTTTGGGCTAGTTTAACTCCGCTTTTGTTGTGCGCATAAATATTATATAGATATTATGCGAAGCTTTTTCCAGGACAGAAACATCGACAATCTTCCGCCAAGGAGCGGACATTATAGGAAATAAATATTTTATATTAGTCTCAATAGGTTCTACAATACGATGACTGCATAATTCCTTAAGTGCATAAAGATCACGTTATTAATTTGAGTGCGCTTATTGCTTGCTGCCAGGCTATAAATTAAAGATCATTGAACATCATCTCTGCAAACAATTGTCACTCATACGCCATGCAGCTCAACATTTATTACTAACTATAACTATTAACTATTAACAAAACTATTTTGAATAAGAAGTTAGAAAATGTCAAGTATTTGGTAGCAACATGTCTGGTAATAGGGTGGTTAGTTTTGTTGTTGCGCTATTTTTCATATATTCGGAAAAACGTTTTCGGAAATGAGGTCACCTCATCTGCAGATTATATGCGAATCGAGGTTATATGCGGATGCTACAATCGAAAGAGCCGATTCGAGTAAAGCAAATCAGAGTAGTTAATTTAACTTAACGTTTAAAGTCTTATTTACTCTCAATCCAATATTTCAAATTTTCTAACCTCAAAATACGTTTACTAGTGTTCTAGCGAATTTAGTTGATTTAAGGGAATTATTTTATAGTCTTAATTTCACTTGAACACAAAACGCGCATTTAGTGTTAAAAATACCGAAAGCAATTAGAATATAGTAAACCCTCTAATTATTCACTTTATGACCATTTAATCATACACCATGGAAAAACTCGTAGCTCGGTCGTTTCTTTAATATTTCTGTTTGCGTTTACAAATATAGTTTAGGCAATTTGCAATTACAACGCGCATAAGAGTACACAAAGTACAAAAAAGTAATAAAAAAAAATACACATAAAAAATTTTACAAGAGAAAGGCAGAAGAAATGCTTTGCATACGACGCCTAAATGGAAAGTGAAATGCCAACACTATAATTTACACGCCGCGCCGTATATGCAAGTCAACACATAATTAAGTACATATATATATGCATGTATATGTGTATTTGCATATATTTACATAAACACACATATGCTATTGCATATGAACACGCGACACATGTGAAGGCAGCGGCGCGGCAATTGAAATGGAAGCGCATGAAAATGCTGTTAAACACTTACCAAAGCACACGCGCACACACATATATATACATACATACATGCGCTCACATTCGTGAAAAACTATATACATATACATATGTATATACCATATATATATATTTATATTATATACAATATATTTCCGAACTAGCGTCTAAATACGACGGCAACAGGCGAAGAGCAGACGCGGGTTGAGTCGCCTAGGCGAATGTGGCCGAACAACCAACCGACCGACTGCCAGCTGACTACGAACACCACGAACCGTTAGTTGTGACACACGCAACAATCAAACAGTTGACAATGACGATTTTCGACACGCGAACTTTTCACGGCAGCTACTTTGCCCAGCTTTTAACGCTTAAAATGAGAAAACGTAATGAAAAGTGAGCAAAACTATGCACATTTCAAAAGCGAAATGACAAAGTAAAAGGAAGCACAAGCGCACACATAGTACAAATACACAACAACAAATGATTTAAAAAAAAAAAAAAAAAACAACAACAACAAATAATAAATTAGAAATCAAGTAAATAGCATATAAACGCTGAGTGTATTTGTTGTGCGAGAGCAAAGGGTAAACGCTGCATTTCAGTTAATGCAATTCATACGTAAGCACATAACAACAACAACAACAAACAATTAAAAATAAATAAAATCGCAAATTAAAAGCAAGCAAAATAGGCAAGGAAAGTCGCTGCACTCAAGCGGAATAACGGAATAAGCAACGCGAACAACATGTAAATAATGCAACTGCACAAATGACAGCAAACACACACACACACACACACACATATATACTAAAGCACGCAGCGCCTGAACACAGAGGCAAGTGCATAAAGCGGCGCTTAAGTGCGCTAAAGTCAACAGCAAGTGACTCTTACCATTGCCACACCCATAGCTAGCGTAAAACACCAAAACAACAGCAACAACAGCACAGGTGCAACGCTGATGGACAAGTTTAACGCGCGAGTTCACCAGCTAGCAGCTTAGACGTGGCGTTTAGCCACTTTCACTGAAAATAAGCAAGGGGCGCCAGTGCGTGGGGTGCGGGCTGGCGTGACTTTGATAATGGATGCATTGGTTATATACAATATATGAATTTACATATGTATGTATATACTTGTATACAACTGTCATTGAGTTAATGTGCGAAAATACAAACGCACCTATGTATTTTACAGATATACACACATGCATGCAGATATGCGTGTGTGTGTATGTGTTTAGCTGTGGCAGCCCGTTGACCTTGTTCCACTTAACTTGTATCTGCATAAACATGCAGACCGCACACGCACCATATGCTTGCATTTACTATGTACGACTGCATTTGGAGGTAACAAATTAAACAGATTTACATGCACATGTGTTTGTATGTGTAATGAAGGTATGTATGTATGCCTCATATGTTAAGAAAGTAGCCAGACATCGAAGCATAAACGTGCACATAATTTTTCCTCAATTGACAAGCTATAGACGAGTTGTTAGCGGGGTGTGTTGAGTGCACTCGGCACGGCCGAATGTCAATGTTGTGCATATTTTGGGAATGGTTTTGGTCAGGATATCTAGTAAATGGTATTTCCTGTCGAAAGCAACTTTTAGACCACAGGCGGCAATTGAAAATTGAATTGTGGTGTGTGTTCTGCAGTTTCAGTGGACTTGACCTACGTCCAGGAGTTACAAGATAATTGTGTATATATAAAGTGTTGTCACAGTGTGGGAAATGCATTTAAAGGTGTTATTCAACTACAAGTTTGCACATTCAAAAATAGAAACGCACGCTTTTGATTACCACGTTGAATATAAAAGACGAGGTTAGGTTCGACTTTGAGGTTAGGGTTGATTACGCTTGAAGAGAATTTCAGTCATATCTTTTGTGATGGTAAAAAGTTCCGAAGACGAAATAATTTTTCTTATTCAAGATCAAAAATTAAAACCAACTAT
Source organism: Bactrocera oleae (assembly GCF_042242935.1). Taxonomy (NCBI): domain Eukaryota; kingdom Metazoa; phylum Arthropoda; class Insecta; order Diptera; family Tephritidae; genus Bactrocera; species Bactrocera oleae. Next base: position 19,656,627 of record NC_091537.1, on the reverse strand, counting down.
CTCAAAATATCGTGAGTTGTTGTAGTAGTTGTGTTGGTAAGCCTAAGGATCTGCTGAAAACTTTATTTTCCGATATTCCGAAGGCATAAAAAGTTGTTCCAGCTAATAATCCTATTTGTTATATCGTTACGCCCAAAACTCCACCAACGGCATCTAATGTCTCATAGAGATTTAATTTGCTGTGCCAGCTTGCTACAGTTGTTTGATATGTGTGTGTGTTGCTTGAAATTATACAGCGATGAAGCAAAACAATTTCTATATAAGATGTCTTAATGGTAACTTATTTCATTTAATCATTATAAGGCATGGACCAAATCTCTTGCATACTTCTTAGAAAGTGTAATAACATATAATGAAATTTTAGTGCTTTTATTTAAGATATACATAAATCAATCGAATACCGCGAAGTTACTCATTATTTAAGAAATATTTACATTTAAAACTCTGAGTCACTTTAGTGTGGAAAGTTCAGATTGTTCAATAGAGGACACACTCACACGCTCGATATCTCTTGAAGTGGTTGGCAGATTTATTCCTTATATAACATCACCATAAAATTATATATATTGTACATTGATGCATAAAAAATCAGGTCTGCCAGTGCGTATGAGTGATATTTCTTTGATTCACCGCAAAATGTTATACCGTCTGATCCATTGTGAAACGTACTGGTCCATATAAACTGCGCGGACAAACCGAATCTATAAAAAAAAACTTTTATAGATTGGTACAACCTTTCTTATGCATGATCATATGAAGATTGATCTTCATATGCCAACTAGTGTGGATTTGGTAGTAGTTTGTTTACGTCGCGAAAAATTTTGCTTCGGATTTTACCATGAAAAAAAAATTAGCAATGAGTTTGCTTGAAGCGTTGAAAATTTTGCAGAAGTGTTTTGGGAGTCTACTGTTTACTTTATCACGGCTACAAATATTTGAGTGACATTTAGTGAGTGTCGTGAAGTCACCAGCCACATTAGAGTCCATCAAACTCTGTAAATGACGATAATATACAAAAAGTTAAAGAAACACTATATGAAAATCGTCGTGTTGGCATCAGAGGGATAGCAGATCAATTCAACGTATTTTATGGATCGACTCAACCAGGTTAATATTTTGGGTATGGCTGTGGGTATAGTTTTGGGTATAGTTTTGTGTATAGCTTTGGGTTTGAAGCGTGTCAAACTCAACTCGTATTAAAATACCTGAATCTTTTACAAAAACGACTTCAAGTAGAGGTCGTACAAGAGATGCTTGACAACGTAGCTGAGAACCCATACATTCATCAAATGTAGAAACTGTTGAAAAAACTGGCGAATGGCGCTCCAAAAATGATGCGAAACTCTAAAGGCTATCACAGTCGAGGCTTATAACAAGTGTATGTAAAATTCGTTGAAGCGTTGGCATGCTATTTGGAATCGATAATAAAGATTTGTAGACGTAATACGTGAAAATTAACTCTTTTTGTCAGTCCGGGCCAAATTTGATCTAATGGTACATAACTAAGTTTTCTTAAATCACTTCCCTGAAAAATTCCGCAGAACATTTGACGTCTATTTGTTCTAATAGAAAATGTAATTATTGTGTGAAAGTAAAACTTGTTTCATATTTTAGTCTTGTGAGAAAAAGGTAATAGATAGATCACATCTCTAACTATATGTTTGAGATCTGATTTTTTGTAAAATAAAATTTCATTTGACAGCAAATATACATATAGCCAGTTGAAATGAACACCAGACTTTATTTATGCCAATCTATATGACCGGTTATTAAATTTTGGTCAGTAGAAGGCAATAAAGCTTGTTTTCTACATCTTATCTTAAAATATATATATACAAGGTGCGTTCCAAAGTAAACAGTAAAAAAGTAACACAGTAAACTCGAGTGGCGCCATCTATATGTTGACTAGTGCTTCCACTAGTGACTTCCAGTAAAAATTTAATGACATTTCATCTATTGGAAGTGAAGTTGTTGCGTTTTAAGTGTCAGTATGTTTTTGTCATCGGTGCGAAAATGAGCTGCAAACAAAGAGCCAACATTAAATTTTGTTTTAAAATTGGTAAAACTTTTACCGAAACGTTTGAATTGATGAAACAAGTTTATGGCGATGATTGCCTATCCCGTAGCAGAGTGCACGAGTGGTTTCAACGTTTTCAAAGTGGTCGTGAGGACATAAATGACGATGAACATTTGGGCCAATCAAAATGCGTGATCACCAAAAATTCAATCGAAACTGTGCGTGATTTCATAAAAATTTAGCCGAAATCATCATTGAAATTCATGAAAATAGAATTGAAAATCTCCGAAACATCGATTTATTGCATTTTGACCGAATACTTGGCGCCGTATTCGACGTGTTCAGCCCGAATATCGCGAAGATAGAAGTTGCCGTTTGTTGCACGATAATGCGCCGTCTCATCGATCGACGCTTGTGGCCGATTATTTGACCAAAAATCACATTTTAACAACTCCATGTATTCACCTGATATGGCACCGTGCGACTTCTACCTTTTCGGAAAAATGCATTTGCTTATGAAAGGAAAGCGTTATGCAGACGTGGAGGCCATTCAAAAGGCTTGCACCGGCATACTGGCGGTCATACCGGGCAACGAGCTGAAACACTCGTTCGACATGCTTTTGGACCGTGCAAAAAGCTGTATTAAAGCAGAAGGAGACTATTTTGAATAAAATTAATTGATTTTGCCGATAAAACCATTTGTTCTGTCTTTTTTCAAAAGTCCTGTTTACTTTGGAACGCACCTTGTATATGTTTATTGCTTTTTTGCCAACTGATTCTACTCTAATTTCAGTATAATATCTACTATTTTCAGTATAATATCATTAAAAGCCAATAAAAATTTATTAATTGCTTAGTTGGCAATATTACTGCAATATTGTATGCAAAAATCGATACATATTCAATATAGAAACTTAAACAGAACAACAAATGCAAAGAGGCTAAAAATAATAGGTAAAATGAAGAGTTCTACTTGAAAGCAATATACATGAATTTCAATTACATAATGCTCATGTCAATACATACTCATGTTAAACCATCTTCTTAGCATTATTAACTTAAAATCTGATATTGATATATACTTATAGCTATTGTTGTACGCAACCTGTACATTGAGCAACACCCAGGTAAAATCTTATTTGGCTCTTTTGTTCTATAACAATTGCCTGCTTCAATGCCAATGGCCGAATATTTGCTGGCGACAAACAATAAACAAAACATTTGCATATAAATAATAGACTAGACACAAACACATACATGCGTGTATAACAAATAATGTATGTATATACTTGGAAGTCTTGCCTTATCTCCACCTACACATTACCTTTGATACTATTATGCGACCGTAAATGGGTCACATGTTCAGAGTGATATTTATTACTACAAGTATGTATGTATGTATATGTAGATCTAAGTAGATTTCTAATTACCTGGTAATGAAACACCGGATAACACAAGATTCTGCAATTGAAATTTCCAGACAAAAAATGAACTAGTTAGGAAGAAAATAGTTTACAACAAGAATTCTTTGACTGAAAGCTAACTAGTCAGAATAAAACGAGTTTACCCCGAAAATTTCTGGACTGATAATGAACTAGTCACGAAATCACTGGTTCAAAACCAGAAATTTCGAAATGAAATCGAGTCCGTCAGGAAACTAATATTTTCTACTTCAATGTCGGACGAAAAACTAACTAGTCTGAATAATACAAGTATAAATATGAAATCATTGAAATCTAACTAGTCTGCAAACATTAGCTTACTAGAAGTAGACTGGAAATTTTAGTTTACCTCGAAAATTTCCCGATTGATAACTAGTTACGACCCCATTATTTCACTATTATAAGTTTTGAAATGAAATTGAATCAAGAATTTACTAGTTTATCATTTTTAATTGAAATTCCGGACCAACAATTTACTAGTCCGGATAATACTAGTATAAAACTATACATTCAAATCAAACTAGACCGCATAATCATAGCTTACAATTGAAATTTCAGAAAGAAAAGAACTTATGAGGAAAGTTTTGGTTCACAAGTTAATGAGATACTCAAGCAGATGAGAAAGAAAAAACTAATTTACCACCGAAATTTTCGGAATAGAGAGTAACTAGTTACAATAACGATAGTTAACCACTAAAGCTCTTGGTTTGAAATTGAATTAGGCCGAAAAGGACTAGAGTTCTAGGAGTTATAAAACGAGTTTAGCGAATTAATTTATTGAATACAGTTAAATTTATATAAAGTGTCATAATTTTTTTCTAATTTCTTTTGAACTAGCTGGAGGCTAGTATATTTCTGACAGAAAACTGGCAATCAACATCCAGTAGAAAAGTTTCATATAAAAAGTAATTTTTAAATATGAATAATTATAGCTTGGAGACAAGTACACACTAGTTAGAAATTAGGTTATTTATTATTTTATATATATTATTCGTTATTTCCAAGTTGATTTTTGTTGTGGAAACGCCACCTGAAATTTAAATTTTGACTCTAAATAAAAAGGATGCAACGTAAACAAGCTCTTTATTTTCAATTTAAACCTTGCCTAATTGACTTTACTTTTCCCACATATTTTACATGGGATTTTGTGGATAATGTACACCCTAATGCACATGCACATACCAACATATAATTCCTATTAAAATTTAATGACAGCTCGATATGCTAAACAAACCATTGTTTATCATAATTTCCTTGAAGTTGACATTTTATAAGCACAACAATGGCCATATTTACAAGTATGGAGTTGATTATTCTCGAAGGTATTTATAACAAATTTAAGCTAAAAATATTATGGGTAAGGATAATTTGAGTGCTTGCTGAGAATTTGATAACGATTATCTTTAAAAGTTTACTTCATCTTCCCCATGAATATGCACACCGCTGTACAATTTACATTAAAAACACATTTGTACATTGTAATTATTTGTATGCAAGTGTAAATGAGCTAAATCGTGCATTGCACTAAGCTAATATTAGAAAATGAAGGCGTCCATTAAGACAAGCCAAACTTCTCAAGGGGCCCCTGTCAGCAGCAAAGCGAACTAAACGTAGTCGATTTTCGAAGGTGTGCGTTTATCATACAAAATCAAAGCATACATTTAGGAGAAATATAGATTAATATAGACAAGTATATACATACATATATATAAACACAAATTGTAAATATATAAGCGCATAAATGAACACAAATAAGTCAATGCTCTCAATATATGCCTCTCTTATCACCTGCCATCAGAAAAACAGGCAAACTACCCACACATACAAACCGACACAATCGCTTGAAATGTTTTTGTTGTAAACATGTTTATTACTTATTTATGTCAATATGTAGAAATATGTGTAAGTACACGTGTATATGTGTGTAAGTGCATAATTTATGCTTGCGTGGGAGTAATGAGGTCCTAACAGTGTTAAACAATTAAGTGTCAATCCACTGGGACATGACGAAGTACACGTACGCTCTGGCAGATGAAGACTCAAACATGGCAGACACTACCAGCTGAGTGCTGTCCCTTCACCGGCGCATTACATACATTTTTTTTTCTAACATTAGATTTATGACTTAATTGCTGGTAATGGTCGCTTTATGTTGAGAGCCAATGGCAGTTTTAGACAAATAAATTATTGTGTGAATAAACACACTTATTTACACAGGTTCGTTGAGCATACATACTTGTATATATGTTTTAGACTTCATGCTCAGAGCTTCATTGAGTATTGGAAATCTATAGAAATTCCAGAGATCTCTCGTTGCATATTGTTGCTACTAATTTTTTTACAATTATTTAAGTTCTCTGCCAAAATATAACTATAGAAAATATGGCACAATACTGTCTATTCTGTAGAACCATATTGATTTGGACTAGATGTCGCAATTACGACAAAATTTGGTCATTATAGAGACATTTTTGTCATATTTTTAAAAAACTTAAGGGATAAGACCAGAAAGATCTATGTTATCTAAATGTTTTCAGCCATAGCGTACATATAAAATAGGCGCATCTGGCTATGGTTGTTACTGAAAACAGGCTTCTTTCATACCAACTACTTCCTTTTTTTATATGCGGGAATTATCCGTGAGGGTTTTATAATAGAAAAATGCTGGTATGTCACAGAGAAATATATCAAATTAAAAGTAAACTTCTCACGAAAAATTAAGCTTAAAGTAAAAGAGGTGTGATACCTTCAATTCCGACCACTTTTTTTATTACTACAAATGCCTGTCTCATTTGAACATTGAAATTTAGCTATACTTGTATTATAAGTTCTTATGCAATTTTTACACGGTAGATTTCATTTAATTTTTTTTAATTTTTATAAAATTTTGTATAATTCTGTTTTTGAGATATCGATATGAGATTTTAAACATGTTCTTTCCTCCCCAAGAAGTTGCTCATTTGCCGGAACCGGAACTAAACGTTCAAAATCAAGTTCTTGTATGAAAAACTTTTTTATTTAACCAGATATATTCACGAAAGATTAGATTAGATTAATATCAAAAGCAAGGCTACAATCTTCACAACATATTATTTGGATCGGTCTACTACAGCATGCCACTGCCATACAAACTAATCGATCAAAATCAAGGCTCAAAACTAAGATATCGTTCAGTTTGGACAGGCATAATGTAATAAAATGAAATAAGTCCTTCAAAGTTAAAAATAATACAGCCAAATACACAGTTCAAAAAGTCGTAGCTCAGCTGTGTGTAAACTACAATACATAGTATGTGCATATTATAATTTAATTAGATTAATTTGTGTACTCTCGCAACATGTTGCACAAGGGTATAATAGTTTTGTTTACTTGGCGTTTGTATGTAATGGAATAGAGGGAAACTAGATACATGTAGGGTATAAAAAACTAGGAAAATACGAACTGCTTCTGTTATTAACATTAGATTTATATATTTATATAGAAGTTAACTTAAGTAAAAATTGAGATACCTCCGACAAATTCGCTTCACTAGTTCCTTGGCATCGAAGCGTTGGAACTTGTTTTAAATACCTCCCTACTACAGTTTAGAAATACCTGCACAACTCCTTCACATTCTTATTTATCTACAGTTTCGGTTCTTATCTGCTTTTCTATTAGATGATTAAAACGTAATCAGGACCAAACCATTCCCACGATAGCTAGGGGTACATAATAGAAATGGGCTCGGATATATACAATATATATATATATCCTACAAAGAACTAGCTGGAAATGCTTTCTTCTGGTACAACAACAACATCTCAAAACTAAATTTTGTTTACAGTTTCCATTGTCACATTTATGTATTTTTTTACATCTTGAGGAGAAATCATTGTATCTCTTCCTATAACAACAAAAGTACCTTTGTAGTAAAATTATTGCCGTTCATCAGGTTGGCTTTGTATCGGCTAATACCAGAGCTATCTTCTTACAATTAGATAAAAATGATTTGTTTCATAAAATTTGGCTTGCAAGCGAATCTACCGTTGCCTTACTTGTTTTCTCCCGTATGCTTGTTAAGCTAATTGTATGAATAATAAAATAGTAAAGACGACGAGTGTAGTAAGATTTTTAGCGAAATGCCAATGTAAAATTATTTCATGTAAATTTATTAATTTCAAAAATTTTCAACGCATAAATTACGTGCACATGATGGACATAGTATTCTATACATATACATATGTACATACGCGTATATGTATATCATTGGTATGCGCCTCAAATATCATGGTAAGTTTTATATTTAGCGTCTTCAGTAATGAAAATCCACCCAAACTATGGAATCCAGCAAGCAACCAATCAACCGAACTATCAGTCAGAGTTTTGCAGCCAAAAGAACTTTGTGCGCTGCAGTGAAATTATCAGAAGTTATAAATAAACAAACAAAACATAAAAGCTGCAAGGAGTGGAGAGGAACACATATGTAATAACTGAAGAACAAACAAGAGTCTAAAGAAAGAAAGCGAGGAAGAAAATGTGTAGGTGTGCATATTTGTAGTCCTTAAAAAAGTACAGAGAGAGAGAGAGAGAAAGAGATAGAGAGAGAGAGCGTGAGATGTACAAGTGATTTGAGCTGCTGGCGGAGCGCCAGGCTGAGCTGTTGTATTTGATGGTGCGCATGCGCCAAGACAGAAAAGCTTTTCACCGCGGAACACTGATACATTGAGTAGATGAAATGAAAAGAGAAATATAAAAAGTCAAAACCAAAAAGGTTGAAGCACGCTGCTGCTTTACATAGAAATTTGTGTGTATGCGAATGCAGAATACACAGTTATTCGTATATGAGTTTGCACATACAGTGGCACTTCAAGGAAGTGGAAACGTTTCTGCATTTTAGGCTATAAAAAGAAACACGTTTTCATGTGACGGCTGCGGCGGCTGGCAAACTGGCATGCTGCTTGGCTGTTAGCTGCTTTCGGCTACTTAGCCGTGCCGTTGATGTGAGTGTAAGCATGTATGTGTGGATGTGTGTGTAGATATACTGTGCAGGAAAATGCCAACTGGTGACACAAATCGACAGTTCATAAAACAAAAAATAAAAGATAAATAATAAAAAACTGAAAAAAAATAATAATATATAAAAACTTAAAGTAATTTTAAATAGCTAATAATTAAAAATAGAAACAAGAAAAAAAGCTATAACTTAATTTGTGATCGGTCAGTTTGTATAGCAGCTATATGCTATAATAATCGGATCTAAACAATTTGCTGGAAGATTGTATCGTATCGTATCAAAAAAAATGAGGTTTCATACAAAGACTTGATTTTGATGGATTTGTTTGTATGGCCGCTATATGCTACAGTGGTCCGATATCGTTGGTTCTGACAAATGAACAGCTTCTTGGACGGAAAAGAACGTGTGCGAAATTTCAAATCGATATCTCAAAAACTGGAGACTAGTTCGAGTATATACACACAGACAGACGAACCGAAGGGCATGACTTAATCGACTCCAATTCCTACAACAGCCGATTCTACGTTACCGGAATTGTCCCGGGTTTTATTCGAGTTTTTTTTAGACTAAATCGATTCAGCTCGCCTCGCTGATCATTTACATATGTATATGCATATTTTATAGGGTCTCCTTTCCTTATCCTTTTCAGTGTCTCGTGGAATACTTAATATACCCTGTTCTGCTATTTTTGCGAATGTAGCGAATTTTCCAATTAAAATTTTGAATTAAATATTAAAATTAAAATTTTTATCTCCAATTTCGCTATTAATTGAAAATTAAATTTTTAATTTCAAAGCTATTTTTCAAACCGAGATTTAGAATTAGAATTTAAATTTTTGATACGAAATTTGGGATTAGAAATTTTAAAATTATTTTTAATTAAGATTTTCGGGATTACAAGATAAAAAAAATTAATGTTAGTTAATTTGCGCTTTTAATGCATACTTTGCATTCCTGCTCATAAGTAGTATGTCATACTACTATATAATCGACTCCCAGCAGCTAATTTATCACGCCTCGTTGAACATTGCATGTTGATGTAGATGAAACGTGTTTGAGCGATAGAATTTATAGGTATCTTCACGGAAGACTTCTCGATGCGACTTTTATCGCTCATACTGAGTCTCAAGTCTTTTTCAAGAGTTGTTCGACACAATGGATTGAGAGAATCATCATACCTTGACAGAATTTTAATGGAGATGAAACCGAAAGTCTTTATGTTACAATTATTCTACTAGCATTCCTTCCAAAGCAGACGATAATACTTTTTTTTTAGCAAAACTCATGTTGACATCATGCACATAAGATTGGTTTAAATCTTGATTCCAAGTTGCTTACATAGACAAAAACAATAAGGATCTATTGATAGATATATTAAAAGTAAGCTAGAGGCTTTTGTTTTATTTCCGAAGTGTTCCACAATCTATTCGCTAAATGTTGACCAACCAACAAATTTTAAGCCGAAATACGTTTGGAGATTTGACATTGTCTGCCGGGGTCAGTCTTTTCTTAATTTGGCTGTATCAAAAGTAGTATTCTCGTTTTTCGTAGTGGGAGTTCGCACATCTAACCACTACAAGTATAACACCCTTCGAGATTAACAATAATATGTACAAGTAATAGGAAACCGGAAAGGTTACATTAAACTGGTAGGAATTCTGTAGCCAAGCACAATATCTTCAGTGAGATTTTCGAAATTTTCAGTTTAGGTAAGAACATGACTGGTTTTTAAAGGCTTACTACACCTCAGTTACTTATTAGAGTTCGTAGAGGTAGATAATATCCTTTAAAATATTATCAAAGAGTTTTCAACGGGCGCGGTTACCATACGTAAGATTAGATTAAAAAAAACTTGGTTACATAATATAACCTTACGTTGAGTTGACTTTAAATTTGTTCTGTATCGATGCCAAGTAATTTATTAATTATTGAGTGTCTAAGATTTTTAAACCATAAGCGAAGTTGGCCATAGGGAACGGTAAATAAGAAAAAACGTTAACTTCAGTTGCACCAAAGCTATAATACCCTTCACAATTACAAAAGATTCCTTACAAGAACATGATTCTGATCTTTGAGTTTATATGGCAGCTTTAAGCTCCAGTGCTCCGATCTGAACAATTTCTTCGGAAATTGCACCATTGCCTTAGACAATAATTCTTGAAGATATCTCGTCAAATGAAAAAGCTTTCCTTACAAGCAATTGACTATTTTAGTAGCAGAAATAGCTCGCTTAGCAATTGGCCACACAGAAATCAAATTACATCTACAAGCACTTGATTTCGAACGTTCAGTTTGTATGGCAGCTATAGGCTATAGTGATTCGATATAGATTATATAGGGTATATAAAATCCGACAAATGAGTAGCTTCTTGAGGGGAAAAGAACGTGAGCCAAATTTCAGATCGATATCTCAAAAACTGAAGATTAGTTCACGTATATAGAGACAGACGGTCATGGTTAAATCGACTCAGCTCCTCACGCTGATTATTTCCTTCTGAGTGTTATAAGCTTCGTTGCCGACTTAAAATAACTGTTCAGGGTATAAGTAGTACAGTAGACGAGGTTTGTCAGATTAGAGTTAGAAGTAAGGCATATTTCTGCCATACAAGCTAGCTGGGTTTAACCAGACTATTCTAGAGCCTATAGACAAGCGATTTGTGAAAACCATTGACTTATGTTATTATATATTGCAAGAGAGGAATGTTTTAGTGTGCGTGAATGCTTCTTAAGCAGATTATAATTGCATGGAATCACCCGTAAACATAATGGCTGTGTACCGACTTATATACACGTACTTACACACATACATACACGTGAATAGTAGAGTTATGCCAATGTTAAGTTTGCACCAATGAATTGAAGCGCGAACACTCGCGGAGCAGCGATTGGGGGTTGGGGAGATTTGTAGCTATTGTTACGTTCTGATATTACAGCAAATGTACCAACAACAACAAAAAATGCGCTAAGCAAACAAAATCAGAGGCAACAGCAGCAGCAGTTGTGGCAAGCAACATCAAAGTTTATGTTAGCGATGTACACAGCAGGGCAGAGGCCAATGTTGCTTTACACATACACTCAACTACAATACAACATGTATGTATACATGAAGATGAATGTGTGAGTGCGTGTGTATGCAATATGTTGGGGTATAAATTTCATATTCGCGTCCGTGCTGGCGCATTTGTTGTTGGCACAATAAACTGACTTACAAACACACATGTCTGAGTATATATCAGTGGCTGTATGTATGCATGTGTGTTTTTGTTGTAATGGCTTCACTTTAGTAAGCTGACATGTATATACATATGTATATGCACTTATGAGCATGAATTCGCGCTTATTGTGTGTTGTGTGGCATGTCCTGCCGCAGGCGTGCTGATAATTTATGAAACTGGGCATAACCTCAACATAAATTTATCATCGGCTGAAGGAGCAGACGTGTCTTCGTAAGCATGTTACAATATTTCTTGACTATTTTTCACAATATTTCATTTTTATATGGGTGTAAATGCATACATGTAACGGCTTTTTAGGTCACCACGAGCAATATCTTTTCGCCAAGACTTCTTTTACTTATGATTTAATGCTTCTAATAATGTCACTGATTTTGTTCCAATGTAGCGTAAGGTCGACGATAAAGACGCGCTCTGCCCTCAAATGAAGCTGGCTTATTGGCACACAAAAATAAATGTGTTTTTATACGCTTGCAACATGTTGCTACAGAGTATAATAGTTTTCTTCACCTAACGGTTGCTTGTATCACCTAAAACTAATCGTGATAGATATAGGCGCGCGATAAATCAATAACTAAATGCTTCACAAACATACAATTTTACAATTTTAATGGCACAAACCCTCTTGTACACATATAGGGAAAAATCTATATCTCGGCACATACTCGACCGATTTCAATCAAATTCGGTACAGCGTAATATTACTCTGGCATTTCTACATTATAGTGTGAAAATAGGCGAAATCGGTCAAAAACCGCGTCTACATCCTATATAACAAAACTTTAAATTCCATCAGATTATTTCACTTTCCAGTATACAAATTAAGAATCAGTCAATGTATCCGGATATAGCTTTGCACCAATAGTGCCCTGAAAGTATTTTGTCATACGTCAAAAAATTGCCAAAACCAGACTATATATTTTGAAGAACCCAGACGCCAAATATGTGGACCCCGGTGCGTATGGCTAACTTTTTGCCGAAAATATCGTTCAATCTGTGAGATATATGTACCATTGAAATTCGGGGAAAAAGGTCAAAAATGGATAAATACTTTCCTTAGCTCCCATATACCTCATATAAAGATTTTCGAACTTCCAGTTGTCTTTATACCACATATATTAGTCGATGTAGGATTAATTTGAATGAAATTGAAAGAGCGTGTTTTTCTAATAACAGCGTATCTTTGTGTCTAAATTGGATAAAACCGGGCGAAAACTTTCTTTAGTTCTCATATAACTGATATTCATGACTTTGAAAAGTCCGACTGACTTTACTCCTTATATATTATATATATTTATATTTATATACTATTTATAAAATTGCTTCAAAATAAATTCTAGTATATAGTATACCTGAGCAATGTTAAAAATTAATGCAATCAGCACTTTCCTTTCTATGCCCCCAAAGAATTTAGTATGATTTTCGCTGACGGGAAGTAAAATATAGTGATAAAACTGAGGCTATGACCTTCAAAATAAGTTAATATGATACTAAATTTGATTGCAATTCATTTCCCATTTCGTCTAACGATGTAGACGAACCCTTTCGTAAAATTTTTTAATATTACCAACACCTGAAGTTATTTAGCCGGCTTTGACATTTGCAAGTTGCAAGAGTATAAAATGTTCGGCTACAGCCGAACTTAGCGCTTTCTTACTTCTTCACATATACTTCTTCATACATACACTTGCATATACATATGTATATGTGTTTTGATGCGCATACATTTATATACAGCAGCTCCTTTCAAAGCACATATGTACATATGTATTTATGTGTGTGTATAAGCGCCGTCCTTTAGTGCCTCTTTAGTATTCACCAGCTTGCCTGTTTTCTGCACTTGACCCACCTTTTTGCAGCAATGCAGCAGCAGTAACTGTAATTTCGCGTGCTTTGCACTCTCACCTTTTCACTTTGTGCGCTCACCAGTTGTTTGTAATGGCATTTTGTTGGCGTAGGTGCACACAGTTTTAGAGCACTGACGAATTTTCTAAAATTGTCATCACAAACATACAAACATAGTGTAAGTGAAAATATTAAGAGTAACCAAACACGCACGAGGATACAACAACAAACATACAAAGAATCTAGTATTCCGAATTTAATGAGCTCAGAGCTCAGTCCGGTTGATATTCTTATTAAAGCGTATCACTTTTTATTTTTCAACTGAAACTAATATTGAAAATAAAGATTTTGGGCTTATTTTAAGATCATTCCATGGAGGTTTCTGAACTTATAAATATATTCTCGGAATATGTTGCACAGAAAGTAACTGCTCAAAACCTACCAAAGAATTCAGAAAGGCGAGACGAATTGATTTAGAGTTGACAGTTTGTCTGTCAATACACAATATTGAAATGGAAAAAAGCGCCAGCTTTAATATACGGGATCGTTTAAAACTATTGACCCCAATGAAGGATTTTCGACCAACCGCTTGGCTTTATGGTAATCTTTTATTTCTTGTCACTTACAATTTGAAAAAGTCATAATATTCGATTTCAAAATATATCTTTGTTCTTTTGAAAATCTGCTTTTGATAACTTTAATTAGAGCCGAAAGAATAGTGGATAGCTACCGGAAATTTCTAGCTGAAGCAGCAATTATATACAATTTCGATTACGGTCATTCCCGCTTAAGAAAATCTCCTCGATATTGTGTTCTCTGATGGACAAGGCTAAAGGACGTGTTATCCAAAAGAATCAGAAAAATTCTGACAGAATAAATTTTTTCATCTTAACCTACAAGTATATTGGATCGACAAGAATAAAGTATTTCACCAAGGTCCACTCTAGCTATACTGATTGTATATCACTTCTAGAATGCATATTACTAGGAACATTAGAATATTTGTTCCTAAACTAAAACAAGGAACTTTATCCTCTCTCTCACTATGATATACTTACTTACGCTCTGTAGCGGCTACTAAGCTGTTGGAACCAGAACCATTCTTGGCATTGGGATTCCCACACTATAAGATAATTATTCCGATAGGAGCAAAGAGCGGAAAGAGATAAGTATTAACAGCAACCTCTTGGGTTGCGTCAGGCTAAACTGTAACTTGCCGGGTACAACCGCAAAAGGTTTAAATAAATAATAGGCCTCTCGAGAGAAAAATTCTGGCTTCTGATGTCAATATACATTGGTCACTGCAGGCTTAAGAGGCACCTAGGAACATGGAGCCTGAAACTCTGAAGCACCTGCTTCTAAATTGCGTGGCAAACTGAAGACGCAGAAACAGGGAGCATATTGTATCATAGGTGAAATTATTAGAGTGTTATATGAGTGTTTGTGAAAGAGGGAAATAAGGCAAATCATGGGCGCAGTGCATACCTCAATAATTTTTCTATATTATTCTATTTTCTTCTTACTATTAACAAATGGAATGAATGATTAGAGACTATATAACAATCTTTGTCAGCAACACAAAAGTTCCGAAAGTCAACCACACTAAAACTACTGAGTGTTACGATTAAGGTACAGAGTCACAATAATATCCTCAAATAACTAGGCGTTAGTATTTGCGGTAAATGCAAATAAACGTTGTTGTTTGGATACAAGACTACAAGCGCTAATCTACAAACATGCCGCCCTTAGAATTGTGAAAGAATACCTCTTGATGCCTTGTCAAGCGCACACACACTGAGGTCGACATCCATGGCAGATGAATAGCTCGAGTTTACTTCGCGCGATTTCATTATGGATATTGTAGATATTGTAGCAGGTTAAACATCTACTTATCAAGACTTCACCGCGATATACCCAACATACCCACGGGTGTAATGCTCAGACAGACAGGTCCCCGCTCGAAAATAGTTAAGAAATACCTCATAAAATGGATCAGTTGGATTGACCTATTTCGTGATGAGACTTATATGGGTGCCTGTTCATAGACGAATAGGCAGGAACTACAAGTTTGATGAGCTTGCAAGTATATACTATATTCTCATTATTACCGAATTGGCGCGGATGTGAGTTCCGTTGTCTGCTTGCGCTTTTCTGTTCAACAGTTAAGTCCCAAGAGCGCTGTTATACTGTCGGCACTTGCGTGATATTGTGATATGCTCCCCTTGTGCATCATTGTCTGATTGGAATTCATGCGGCAGGACTAAAAATCTAGCTAGATGTTTAAATTGCATGTAAGATAGCAAGGAAAAATTTTCTCAGCACTAACAGTTTGACTAAAAGAAGCTTCACTCTCACTATTTAAGTCACCTTGAAGCAGTATGTGAAAATTAAACGCCTTGGTAGATTTGTGATGGAACTAAAAAATTTAGTCGATATTTGAAGGTTTAATTTATCTACAGGAATAATTTAGCTTTGAAACTTTTGATCGGTAATCAGGAATATAGCATCACCTAACAAAATGACAGCAAAAACAAGCACTGTATTTTATAGGGAAACCTCCTTATCATATTTCTTTGTAATGCTTAGGCTGTGAGGCTAAGATATAAACATATTTATATGTACGTTTAAGAACATTGTCACAAACTCTATTAGCACCTGCAAAACACTCGCGAAACTACTATAAGAATTTTGCAACGAACTTTATGTTGTTTATTAACTCTAGAACCCACTGTACACTTATATTATTCGCGAATTATTACTACGTACATATGTATATATATATTAGGGTGGGTAAAAAAAATTAAATTTTATTTTCGCTTGATGATTCGAAAAATTGTTTGGTAGACACCCTAAGAAAGGCTCTACAAGTATCAACTCATAATTGTAACGGGAAGGTTCTACGCCGTACCGGTTTTTTCGTAAACTTAATCGCGTAAAAGATATTAACGGTTAAAATTTGACTATTTTAGGGCAAAATTGCTTTTTCTTTTGAACTTCATAACTCAATGAAAAAAACATAATTTTAAATTGCAAAATCTTATAGAAAATTTTTTGCTCTACAAAAATGGTCAATATAATTTTCGATTAAGTTAAGCGTTTGCGAGATATGCATCGTCAAACATCAATGTTTATCAAAGGAAAACACAAAAAAATAAAAACGAGAAAAAAGAGATAATTTTTTCATACGATATTTTGACCCACCCCAATATATATATGTATGTATGTATATTTTTGTGAATGCTGTTGAGCCTCTACGTACATTTAGAGAATTTCAACTTTTTTTCCATCATAGTGGGTGTGTATGCAACGTGGGTGTATGGGTGTGCCTTTATGGATGCGAGTGCGAGTACGCTACACACGGAAATACAAACGAACTAGTGTTTCAAGTGTGTGTTTGTGTGCGTGTTGAAGCTTGCGCGTGATTTTTCCTAGCAGGGGGTGAATTATATATATATATTTCCATTCATGCTCAACACTCGGCTTTATGCACAGTCAATGAGACTACTAAGACGCACTGTGAGCTATAGCGTAGCTGCTGCTTTGCTTTTGTTGCTTATTTGCTGATTTTTATTTTTGGCAGCAAAAGACGGTAGAGCTTAAAACAAAAGTCAGAAAAACTATATTTATTATTTTATAAATAACAAAATATGTATATATTTTTAAACTAATCCTTTTCACTTCTCGTTTGCTTCACATTTCACAAAATATTTGCACGTTACTGTAATTATGCGAAAACTTTTTGCTTAACTCATATTTCGATTTTTTCACACTTTCGCACATGTTTTCTGTTTGTGTGTTTTTTTTTTTTTTTGCTCTTACGCTCCCTTAAGGACACGTTCGCACATACATACATAGTGTATATTTATATAGGTATATTTGTCATATTTGCTCCCGTAGTAGTTTTCCACATTTACGCTTTATTTCACTCTTATATTTTGTGCTTTTTTATGTTCTTCTTTTGTTGTTTTCTTATTTTGTCATTTGGCTTTTACCTTTTCTGATGGTCGTTTTTACGCACTGCGGTGGACACTGCGGTCCAATGGTGCTTTCAAAATTAATTATTCACTTGCCCTGTTAAATTAACATTTGTTTAAGGCACCATCATCATCAGCAATAACAAAAGCAACAATATAATAACAACAATATCATCATCATCATTACCATCTTTGCTTGCTGGCCGTATGAATGGATGGCTAACAACGCTTGCACGAGGAAATTGAGTGCACGAGAGAATGGTTGGGCAGGAAGTTGCCTGCACATGGATGTAACTGTAAAAAAAAAGAGCGCTGAGCACACAGCTACACACATTTATACATATGTATATGATATCCATATAAGCTTATATAGTATATTATATTGAACTCCTACAAAAGTGAGCCGACGTACGAATGAGTACAAGGACTCTATAAAATTTTCAGTCTTTCGACCGTACGACCGACCTACCGACCGAACGAGCAACTGTAAAACGCTGCCTGTGACACCAGAGCAAACAACAAAACGTTGGCAGTAGAAAGGCAAAAAAGACTCAAAAAAAAAAAACTTAAAAACAAAAAAATTTTAATTTTCATTTAAAAAAAATTGTATGTGTTATTTTAAAATTTTTTTAAAATAAATTGTTTGATAGGAAGACGCTATTTAAACACGTTGTGTCTATAACAACCACGAAAAAAATCTAAAATCTACTGATACTTATTGTAGGCAATGCTTTTCAGCAGGTTTACCGTCGTTTTTGGGCAGCGTAACACAAAACCATAGATCAGTTACACATTTCCGCAACAACTTTGCAGCTTTCACGTATATTTTCTGCCAACATATAAGCGCAGAATTATCATACATAATTTTTCTCACATTCCCATACACGATTACATTTCATTTTCGCATTTGCTTTGCGCACATTTCACATGTAATTTTCACGATTTCCGCAAATTGCACAATTTTTTTCTTTTTCTTTTTTGCACGATTTTCACAAAAAAAATCTTCAACTTGCTTTCATTGCGATTTTCAGCGAATTCCAACTACCGTGAAAAACTGTTACCGAAGTATTTTATGGAAACGCACAAAAAATAATGGAAAAGTTGTTGCGAGAAAGGAAAGAAAAAACACAAATTTCTTTAATTCCAACAAAATCCACAACAGCAGCGGCGCAGCACAGCACAGCACAGCAAATTATCAACGACACCGACAGCGACTACAACGACTTCGAACGACGGCGACGACTACGACCACAACGCACGAACAGCAACGCCAGTACTCATCAGGCCAAACGGCTCACGTATCCTGCGAACCCAATATTGACGACAGCTGCTCCTGCCAATGCTGCTGCTGCTGCTACTACTGCAATGTATAAGCGCCTATTTCTATGCTTTGTGCGATGTTTCGATGTTGCTCAGTACAATCGCTGCAGCAATGTAAGCGCGCTCACCACACATGCTCGCCACTTGCGCTCTACTCGCTACGTTAAATTATGCACAAAGCACATCGTAAGCGCTTGTCGCACTCTCTGCCACTTCCCTGAAATTATTTTCGTCCTTCAAGTGCATAAAATTCAGTGATATATTTTCACCACAGCGCCTTTCAGTTTCCTTTGCCACTCAAAGCTCTCAGGCATGTGTGCTTTTGTACCCACGCGCGATGTTTGGTATACTGTTGGCGCGCTCTCACTCTCTTCTCATACGAGAACTCCATTAATTGCGGCGTAAAAAGGATAACAGTATATTTGGCGTTTTGGTTAGCGTCAGCGTCGAAATGAACAAAAAAACATCGCACAAACCATGTGCTGTTTGGTAAGGCAAATTAGTGTGCCGGAATTCGGATTTAGATTTTTATTTTGAACAGCCTAGTTCAAATAAAAAAGAACGGTAATTTGGGGTGCACCGAAGCTATACTACCCTTCACAAATACAAAAGAGTTCTTATAAGCACTTGATTCCGATCGTTCTCACGTTCAGGCTCAGTTTGTATGGCAGCTATATGATATACTAATCCGATATCGCCGGTTCCGACAAGCTGTGAAGCTTCTTAGGGGAGGAAACGATGTGTGAAAAAGCTCATATCGATATCTCAAAAATTAAGAGATTAGTACGCGCATATACAGACAGCCGGACGAAGCGGCGAACACGGCTAAATCGATTCAGCTCGGCACTATATTAATTTATCTATTTGTTTTTTAGAGTATTCGACTTTCCTTCTTGGTGTTACAAACTTCGTGGCAATATTAATAACAGGGTATAAAAAAAATACATAATTAATATGGCAAGTTGTTCTTCATGCTGTGCTCCGTACTTCATGTGCTTCCTAAAAATAATCTCACGCTTACACCCATCCTAGAGCCTTTTATAATAATCTTTTCCTCAACATGTTTTACGAGTACATTTTATGAGAATCTCAGGGATGAACAGTTTTAAACCTACCCAAAACGGCTAATAAATTTGTTGAGAAGCTTTTCTTAATTCAGAATTATATTCGGAGATCTCATATTATTTAATGAGTGTCGAAAGCTTTTGGAAGCTAATTATTTTGAAGTGATTGTTGCCTTCGCAAAGGTTTTGAGCTAGGAGTTTTTGGGATTACCTGAATATCTGAAAGAGATAGAATCGATATAAGCCTTAAAAATTCAAGATCACATTTATGCATAGTTCCGGTATTAGATCATCAGTTGAACTTTGAAGTTTCAAGGCATTTTGGAAGAACTTGCAAATAATAATAAGAATAATACAGGGTATGGCTTAGTTGACAATACTGCAACTACATTAAGTATTAGCAAAACCAGACCATATTTTTGCCCACCAAACGTTTGTCAATAATAGGATATTTGATTCAATATACATAGTTTTTGCAGTTAACCATGAACTCAAAGTTTCCACATCTTCATATTTCGATAGCTAATACCATAAAAAATAACGTGCTAAAATTGAACGATATCTCAAATAGCTTTAGAGTTATAGCCTTCTAAAGTGCTGCTCTTTGGTATATCTTTAAACGTGTGGTTCTTAAAACTACATTTTCCAAATTTGCTTGAGTGATTTCTCGTAGATAAATGATCAGAATTTTTTCTGCTTATTCCATACAAGGAGCTACAAGTTTTTTGGTCTTATCAAATTTTTGGAGAAAGTTTAACTATTTTTTAAAAAGCCGCCACATTGTCAGTTTTTGATTTTTTTCTACCGTAAGTCATTGTACGTACAATGTTTTCCAGTAGAGAGCTTGTTTTAGGTTTTATCCAAGGAGAAGGCCGAAACCACTGCCGTAGTGGAGGAGCTTTGCTCTAGCGCCATCAGAGTCGCGTTTAACTCGTAAAATATTTAATTTTTTGCTTGAAGCATTTCATTGTGTATTGCAAAATTATGTATAAATATACACATTTAAAATTTTAAAACAAGTGATACAGTAGATTTGAATTTTTAATTCCCAAAAATCACCTTTTATAGGTAGTTACACTAGATACATAAAGTAGTGGTTATGGTCCTTTTGTTTTATGTACTTATGTTTCCTCCATTTTGCTTGTAGTTGTTGTTTTTAAGAGATGATGAGAGAGATCTGATTCAAAATAACTCGCTTACAGGAGAACGTGGCTTCTAAATGCGATTTAGTTACTAAAAAGAAAAAGAAAAAGAAAACCGAAAAAAAGAGATCGAATCAAGGCATTGGAAAAATTTAGATATTGGGAAATTGAACTTGGTACTAGAAATATTGGGCCTAAAAACAGAATAAATAAAAGACTAAAACATAAAGCTTTTCAATTAAAATCATGTTTGTGGTAGTAGTACTACATGGAGACAAAGTTAAAATTAAGGATCCTGCGAATGAATTTAATATTTTGATCTCCACCTTTTAAATTGATTGCCTTTTTTCGACAAATAATTCACAATTTTAGTAGCCTAAGGTTTACTAAATATATTGGAAATTATTATAGATAACTATAACAAATTATGAGCTCATTATCTTTAACTTGCCTAACTTAACCCAAAATCAAATAACGACTTTCAAATCTTTCCAAGAAATTAGTTGTAGTAGTAGTAGCGCGTGCCCGTTTACATAAAATTTGGTCCGGATTGAACTTAGTGCTTCCTTACTTATGGCACTATCAATTACTCATTCATTGATGATTGTATTGTAGTAAAAATCTGCTTCAATGGCGGTCTCTTTTGATTGTGCGCCTCTTCTACTTAACGAAGAGTGTATTTTGAATTTGGTGATAAGCAGGCGGTTGCTGGACACACGATGCGTGATAAGAGCAGTTGGCTGGCTCAACAAGTAGATTACCCCCGGCGATCGCATTGAGCTAATAATTCAGTTTCAAATTAATACTAGAACGGAATAGACCGACTAATCGGTGCGAACGGTATTTGATACGGAATAGTGAATGATACAATTTTGAAAAAGCGCTTCTGGTGACAAAGTTGTTTTAAAAAACAAAACGAAAAACGAGATTTTTAACATATAATCGTAAATATTTAAGTGAATTCTTGCTAAAAAAAAAGCAAAGTGTGCCTACAGTGTTAAATCAGTTAAGCCAGTGAAGTGGTGATGTGAAAAAATGGAAAAGTAAAGTATTGCAAATTGCCAATGCAAACCAAATTATGGTTGAATTCGGAAAAACTAATGAGGATATTTATTTTTTCATTTTCTTTAGAATTCTGCGTCAAGTAAAATCATTTTTCAAAGCTTTATTATGTTTCCTAATTGCCTGCTGCCTGTTGCCGATGGTGATATTGTCCTTTGTATGTAAGTATGGTGATCATGTGTGCGCTTAACTAACAGACATGATCATCAATTACAATAATACCAAATGATACGCGCTAATAATATAAAATTAATTAGAAAAAAAATTGTTATATTGATGAACAAATAGCGTACTTTTTTAATTAAAAAATTATTCAAATCACTCTAAAACAAGAAAAAACGTTAACTTCGTTACATCGAAGCTATAATACCTTTCATAAGTAAAAAAGAGTCCATACAACAACTGGATTTTGATCGGTAAATTTGTCTGGCAGCTATATGCTATAGTGGTCCGATCTGAATAATTTGTTTAGAGATTGTAATGTAGTCTTGGACAATATTCCATGCCAAATTCGTGAAGATATCTTGTCAACTATAAAAGTTTTCAATACAAGGACTTCATTTTGATCGATCAGTTTGTATGGCAGCTAAGTATGTATTTCGATACTGGCGGTTCCGACCTATGAGAAGCTTCTTGGGGAAAAAGGACGTATGCAAAATTTCAAAGAGATATCTCAAAAAGTGAGTGACTAGTATACTATATACAGACACATGGACATACATTCTAGGGAGCAAATATGCTAATGTGGATGAGAACGTGTAATATCATTTTGATTGCACGATTTTGATTAATCTTAACTGAAAATTCGGTGATTTATATATTTTTTTTCCAAGACATAGAATTTAATCAGATCAAAAATAACTTTTGTGCTGTGGTTGCACATTTTTGCCCGAAATATAATATTATATATGGTACATTATATTTCCTATTAAAAATATATAATATTTCTGCCTATGAGCACCCACGACTGGATGCATGTGTATGCAAAGAGTCTTTCAATTCTATGCACCAAATCACATAAATTATAATATTCGCCTGATAACAAATTATTAACTACAAACACACTTATGCACAAGTAATCAAACATATTTATGCATATAATATTTTTTACATTTATTTGTACATAGTCCACCTATCAGCTAAATAAATTGAAATAATGTGAAGGTATAGTGATAGCCGGTGTCGCGTACCGGCTTCAGTCTACAAAAGTTCCAACAAAATTTTTTTATTTTTTTATTTGAAATAATGAAATACTATTTCGAATTTAAAGTTCAAGGCCAGATGCAGGGGAATACAATAACAAATATTGATAATATTATAATATTTTGTAGAATATGCAATGCTTTCGAAGCAACGAGAGGAAGACTGTTTTCGAAATCTACAAGTATAAGTAAAGAAAGTAAACACTACTTTGCTACCCAGTCCGAAGTGGCTCTTAGCCCTGAAAAGAAAGCTTATGCGTAGGATTTTAAAGCTGATAATGCTGGCATGAACCCACAGTATATTTTTAATTTAGGAAATTTTAGAAATTTCGAGCGAATACAATACCATTTCTAACCAGTGATTTGTTTTGAAAGAACTTTGCAATATTTAAAGCTCTCTCTACTTCACTTATTCATTTTCTATCTGGGAAATATCCGTCTTTCCGCCTGTCGCGAAATATCGTTCTGAAATTTACCCTTTCCTTACCAAGAAGCTGTTCATTTGTCAAAACCGCCGATATCGGACCAATGTAGCATATAGCTGCCATACCATCTGAACGATCGGAATCAAGCCCTTATATGGAAAACTTTTTCATTTGACAAGATAACTTCACGAAATTTTGCAAGGATTATTGCCAAAGGCAATGCTATAATCTCCGAACAAATTGTTCAGAACGGTATTCTATAGCATATAGTTACACATTGACTAAAGATCTGCAATTATTTATTCTTCTAAACATAACATAAACATAAATATTTATTTTATTAATTTATCCGGGTTCACTTACTCGGACCTACCCAACTAACTGATCAAATCAAATAAATCACAGTGAACTTTGCACACTTTTCGAACTGTGTTAACCGTTGGCGTCATCTACAACAAGAATAAAACAAAAATAATAACACAACAAAGCCAGTCATTATGAACTTTGACTATTTCTATTACTCATTAATCGCCTCTTTCTGTGCGAAGATAAGCAAGCATTGGGCCTCACTCAATAATAATTGTATACAAAAAGAGAGATGTATATATACACATACATGTACACATATATGTATATATTTTACATTAGGCATTGTTTTGTGTAAGAATACGAAAAATTGTAAATATTATCTATTGCGATTTAAGGTTAGACTTTGACTTCGAATAAACTTTGAAGAATTCGACTCGACAAAAAAATCATGTTAGAACTTTTTTGTTGATCGGATTTGCAGAAAATATTGCTGTGTTATTTATATGGGAAATCAGAAATCACAACACTAACATTACGCGCTCAAACTTTCTTAACATTTTTTCATCATTTCGGATCATATTTTATATAACGGAAAAAAATTAAAAGTAATTTTTTGTCACACTCTAATAAAAATATATGTACGAGTATGTAAGTATGCAAACGAGTATACAACATCTTTTATCGCCAAATTAAAATGCACAATTCAAAGAAATCAAATCTACAAACTTTACCAAAATAGATTTATTAGCACTAGTATTATCACAATGCAGGCTATCAATATACACAATTAGAAACATGTATACAGGTTGGTTGGTCCCACCAAAAAATAGCACTACTAGCTCCAACATTTTTTTTTTCTCAAGTTGGTACATCTGTCGTGAGAGCACATTGAAAGTAACAAGTCATTCTGTCAATTAATTCTTTGCTTACAAGCCATTTGAAGTTGACGTGTCAGAGTATTTTTTTAATATGGAAAAAATTGAATATCGTGCAGTGCTTAGATTCTCTGCTTGGAAAGGTTTAAAAAAAAAGGAAATTTATATACAAGTGTTAGAAGTATTAAAGAGGCCTCACTTACAATATGTGATGACGGATGAATTTGGTTTGGTGAATTTTACGTGGTCGTACTAGGTTTGAAGAAGATCCACGCGAAGTACGACCAAAAACCGCAACAACACCAGAAATCATTGAGCAAGTTTAAAATATTGTTAGTTAGTATCCAAGTTTGACTAAGCGTGAAATTGCTAATGCCATAGGCATCTTAGACGAACGAGTAGAATATGAAGAATTGCATATGAAAAAGCTGTTTGGAAAGTTAGTGCCGCAAATTTCAACAATTCAACAAAAACTGGCGCGAAAACAAATTTCTCTGCATAATTTGGAGCTTTTTAAGCAAAATAAAACCGGTTTCTTGCGTCGTTTTTTATTTATGGATGAGACTTGGATCTACCACAATGATTCTAAATTGAAACGAGGACGTTTACAGTGGGCTGAAGCTGTTTGTTCAGCTCCAAAGCAGGTTAAGTCACAAGGATCAGCAAAGAATATTATGGCATCAGTTTTTTGGGATGCAAAGGGAATTTTGTTAATTGATTATCTGCAGAAAGGTAAATCAATCAACTCTGAATATTATTGCAGCCTTTGGATTAGCTGGATGAAAAAGAAAAGACCTGGTTTGCAGCACAAAAAAATAATTTTTCATCAAGACAATGTCCCTGCTCACAAAGGTGTTTTAACAATGACAAATTTCAATGAATCAAAGTACGAATTGCTTAAGCATCCACCGCATTCACCAGACTTGGCTCCCAGCAACTACTAACTCTTCAGCAACCTGAAACAATTCCTTCGTGGAAAGCGTTTTTCATCGAATGAAGAAGCTATTACAGTCGTGTACGGGTATTATGCAGAGCTTCTCTAAGGTTATTATAGGGATGGTATAAAATTAGTGGAGGATCAATGGAATAAGTGTTTTGAAGTTAAGGGTGTTAAAAAATAATTATTTCGTACCAAAAACAGTATTTTTTCATTTCGAGAGAATAAACTTTTCAACCAACCTGTATATACATACATGCATATATGTGTTCATATACACGCTCTATATACCATAGCTTTCAAATATACACATATGTACATATGTATGTGTCCATAAAGCTTTGTTGAATTCCGAATCAGATCCGGCATGCGGTCTAAAATTCAGATGCCAAAACGGAACAATTGCATTTACAGTTAGTTATATACTCATAAAAAAACATTATATTAGTGATTATATTTACTTATTTTATAATCACATATTAGCTTGCATCTACAAGCACCCTTTATTGGAATGTCATCTTCATTAAATCAATGTATTTCAGGTGTCCACTACAGTGATGAGTTGGTTAATTATGTGCTTAGCATCAAATACCCCACACTCACCATCTCCAAATCGAAGAAGATTCGTACTTTTGTCGATACACCACGCAATGCGGGAATATTTCACTTTCTTCTTCAAATTAAAGGTCAGTGTGACTTTGAACAAATAAAACAGTACTATGCCGATAATCTGACGGATGCGCGCGACAAGGCTGGTTATTTGCGTTTTCCGAAATTGCGCCAAAAACTGGTGACCTGTTGGGGTCACTATGCTTGGGTGAATGATAATAGGTGAGTGTAAATCAATTTAATAATTACGAGAGAGTCGATTTTCAATGGAATTGAAACATAAGATATTCGCGTAAACTTTAAAATGGTTTCATATATGCATCTCATTTATTGTCAGGGAAATATATAACAATATATTAATATTAACGGCATAAATGGAATATTATTTTTTTCTTAGACGAGAGGTAAGGGAAGATAAAGGTATTTTCTCGCTCTTTGAGACCTTACTACCTTCAGACATAAGTACACTACTTTCTTTGGGATTCCGAAACTCCAGATGGATACGAGAGGTGGGGGGCGGAAAATCGGCTCCGAATCTCGCAGGGTCGGCTGTCCGGTGCTCTGCAGCAATTGTTTTCAGTTTTTCTCTAATAGTTGTTGAATCAGAGAGCCCGATTATATATATTATACCCTCCCCGCGCCCCTGTTTTCTCTATACGTCGCTGGATGGCTACCTAATTTTGAAATTTATAATTGATGGAACTGACTACAAGTATATCTACAATAATATTCCCTGCTAAGAGCAGATAAGCCCAATGACATTCTGATGCTTAGGTTATGATGCCCGATCAAGAGGTCACACTTAGACAATTACAAATAAATCCTTTGTAACACCAAAAACGCCTAGAATGGTCCGTAACAAAGGTGATGAAGCGTTTGATTTCGATTGCACCTAGTCCATATGGCCGACTGTAGGTATGAAAGCCAAATAATTTTAACTTTTCTCTTGTCAAAGTGGGCGAAAGACTCGAGTACCAAACACTTCGATAACCGGAATGATTTTTAGCCTTAATATATGAGTGACAATAGGAAAATTACCCCTATATATAAAAAAAGAGGTTCCTTAAGTACAAGGAGCTCACTAGATATATTCGCAGCAGTAGAACTTTACTACTATCTTGCCTTCCCCATAATGACCTACTCCAAAAGAACTGTACATACTAGTTAAATCGTAAGGTCAGCGCCTTAAAGAATGTTCGAAGGGCTTTGATCTCACAAGGGGCATTATGGAAATTGTGATCTCACAACTGGGTTCAGAATCAATAATATAACCTATAACTTCTGAATTCTACATCCGAAATATTAATTGCTCTTTACTTTAAGGGGATTGGTAAAACTTTTCTGTATCTGTTGGGTATCTGACGAAATCACCTTAGAAATTCTAGTTAGTCCAATATACTAATACATTTCTAGGAGATGTTTTAAATTATAGAAATATGTTTAAAGGCGAGACTATCTAAGGATGAAATCTGTTACATACATACATCTAATTCTTTGTGGTTATCCAATATTTCAAAAAACAAATGAGAACTCAGACAGACTCTTTAGAAATATAATATTTCGCTACCTGTTGAAAGAGATTTGATACGATCCACAGTCTTTTATTTAATCTCACGTAATATCTCTTTCAGTTCCTTCAATTTAAACAATCATGTTGTACTCAGCGCGCGTACGTATCGCGGACGTCCAGTGAGCGACAGTAATATACAAGATTTCGTAAGCGAATTGGCCACTAAATACATACCATCCGACTTGCCACAATGGCAAGTAATTATTATACCAACTGCATCGATTACGTCCAATACAACAAACACACCAGAGGCTGAAAACGAAAATGTGGCGGCTACGGCACAAACCATGGTTGGTATACTCATTAAGTGATCGTTGAAGATCTCTATTCCAACTCAATTTATTTTAACCTCTCTCTTCTCTATTCTCCGATTCTTAGGACGATCACTACTATGTGCTTGTGAAAGTACACCATCTAATCATAGCCGAAGAGGAAGATCTACACATAAGCGAAATATTAATGCTGCAGGAGAATGGACGTAAACCACTGATAGATATCGATCAATACGGTGGTAGACGGAAGTCACAAGCCCTATCCTATTTCGTGCGTGAACCCGTGCACATACGACGACTGATCAATCACATTGCTGTGCAGATAGTGAATGCCTGGAATGCTTTCATCTATGAGTTTGAGTCGCTAGAGACACCAGATGGCTATAGACCCGTACATATTACGAATGTTACGCAGCTGCTGTCGGTGCTACTGATCGTCACTGTGAATGTGTGCATCGATTATTGGCGTACAATGCAATTGCGTCAGAAGCTGCAACGACGATACAATGTGCAAAAGGATAGCTATGGCCGTCTCAGGATATTCACGATGTTGCTAATGAAGGAGATCGAACGACGCAATCTCTCATGGCAGTCTGCTTGGATGTCAGTCTGCACATCGTGGCAACCAACGAATATTGTGAAGACTTGGACTAAATTCTTGTGGCGTCTCAATATCAACAATACCATCTTGTTGCCCTACCGCATCTACTGCGAACTGATGGCTATACGCGAACTCATTTTCAGGGGACAAACTCATCTTACGCACACGCATGTGGGACGCATATCGATATATTTGCCGATGGTGTTGTATGCGCAAATCGAATTCTACAAGATATGCTATGAAATCTTCAAGGCGCCAGTAAATATTTACGAAGAACTCTTTGTAAAACCCTCAAAAGAAGCGAATATTCTACAATTGAAGTCATATTCGGGGCGTAAAATTGTTTCATTCTCCAAATCTATTAATGCCGCTGAACTGCGTCAACGTCACAACTTTGATGCGACGACTTGTGAATCCGACTTTATACTCGCCTGCCTCGCTGGCGCGTTACGTGACTACTTCGCTGTGCATAGCAGTCAAGCGCCAGTACCACAGATGCTTAATACGACGTGTCGCACCATTGCCAAGGGTTACTTTACCGAGAACACGGGCAATAAAGCAGAGAATATTGGTGGTGTGGTCTTTCTACAATTGCCGTTGCAAGCACCCAGCCGAGAGCTCATCCATAAAGTCCACACGATTGTTGAAGATATACGTCGCAAACAAATTATGATCTATCTGGCGTCGTTGGGACAGACTCGTTTCGATCTGCTGACCGCTTTGTTACCGCGTGTGTTGACGAAAGTTTGTTTGAATTTTTTCTCACACAATTTTCCCGTTACCATTACGGAGATACACGGCGCTACGTCAGATTTTGAAACACTCTGGGGTCATGTGGTGGAGGATGTATTGCTCTTCCGACCGCCGCAGTCGAAAACTTGTGGGTTTCTTGAATTTCTGTAAATTACGTAAAATAATTTTTATAAAAATTTTCCAGGTTTATCTTTGAATATTCATCGCTTTGGCGATAAATATCGTTTGGCTATAATGGCGGACACACAACTGGGTCCGGACCACGCCCAAATATCTCGTGCATTTGAAAATTATATAGAAACATTGCAACTATGAAGGGGTTTTAACTTATTCATTCATTTCTGTGATTAAATAATTTTGTAATAAAAGTCGTTTAACGAAAGTAATATAATTTAATGAAGTAATAATTCCTACCAGTCTGAATCAAAACAATGCTATTCATTACAAAAAGTTATCTTGAGAACTCTGCTAATATTAATGGCCGAGAGCTTAAAGCTACTCTTCAAGGAAATTGCGCAAATACCATTCTTGTGGGATAATTCGGCAGAACTGTAGCCTTATAGCGATATGCGACGCTGGCTCAGCGAACCAATTTGGGTTGATTAAGCTCTGTGGAAAGTACAGGTTTCCGAAAGACCTGCGAGGACCGCTTCAGAACATAGGATTTAGCCGCGGACGATTTTCGGTATTCCATCATACATGAGGTAGTTAAGGGCATCTGTTGCGATGCTGACGTCCAACATAAGGCATGTGACAGCATGAACTGGAAGAGATAGGGTGTACTATTAAATTGATTATTTTCTAGTAGAATCTATAAAATGGGTATTTTTAGATATATGTATCTAGATATCACTATTAGCAATGATCTGTTGAATAAGTAATTCTGAAAGTAAAGGGCCTGTGTGACCTCAACTTAAATGTCTCAAAGCTTTATAATTTATGAACTGGTTGTCAGTTCCCATAGCAGACGCCTCTACAATGGAATTGACCGGATTTTAGCAGTCAAGGGCTATTATGTCGACGATCTATGCCTTGGTAGTCTTAAAAATTCTTGGCAGTCACGAAATGATTTCTGGTAGGAATATACAACACAAAAAGCGAAGTGAAATAAAGGGAAAATATTTCCGGAACCCTTTAAGCAGCCAGACTTCTCCAAATTGAGGCAAAGAGAACAATAGAAACAGACCTGTAGATCAGGTTCCCCGTTGATTCCCATGAAAAAATACGTCTTCGTAGGTCGGGTACCAGATTTGCCAAGGTATAGACTAAGTTGACGTTGTTGTGTTCTCAAAGTGCAATTCGATCAGCTCGGCGTAGAGATGGGAATACAAGAGACTACTGATTGCATTTTATTCCTTGTTATTAACCTAACCTACAAAAATGAATGTGATGAACAAAATGACTTTTTTAAGGATATTTAATAAAATTGTAATATTTTAAAATATAATATATATAAAGGCCAATATGTATATTACACTTTGTTCTCAAATGATGTCAGCTACAGCAAAAACTTAACTTTACATCAGATTCACAAGTCAAAACGAACAGATATTTTTGAGATTAGAAAAACATTTTTATGTACAAATCAGTAATTTTAAACTTCTTTTCTCTGCTGTATATATATTTTGTAAATCAATTTTAAATTAGCCTTTAGCAATGGACAACACGACTGAAGAATATCGTACTCAATGGAAAAACCAATTTTTACACCATATGAAATCGAAATTTCAAGTAAGCGGCAATAGCAGTTAATGGTACTTTTAGTATTTAATAATGCTAAAACTTTTAGCCAAGTACAGCACAGGCATGCCAGGAACATATGAATCACATGAGCAAATTGCCCGAATTCGAGAACTACAAGCAACAACGCCGACAAGCGCAGCGCTCCAGCGGTGGAGATGCAGATCGGGCGATCTACGATATGCATTTTCCGGGTCATAGCAGTCAAGCCGACAGTTATCGCGGCAGTAGTTACAACGATAACGGTAGCTTTAATCACTATCAGCCTAAATCAAAACCAGCACCTGCGTTGCCTTTATCTAGTCACGCTAACTCACACAAAATGCATGGCATGGACACTAATGTATATTTATATGAGACTGATTCAAATATGGGAGGCGTTGGACCAGGTTCCGAAGAAAGTAATAAATCACAGAAGTCATCAAAAACTGTAGTTAGCAAAAAAAGTTCACAAGACTTACGCAAAATGGTTAAATCACAGTGTAAGCTACATGAAGTGATTGATGAGACCTTAAAGCAAATGTGTACCACCGAACCGTTTACTTACTCCGAGGGTGCTAATCCTAGCATTAAGGAACAGACGGGGCAAATGGGCTTGCAGAAAACACCAGGTTCATGCAAGCGTTGCACCGATAAAGTGTACACACGTTCAAGCCAAAAAGATGTGATGACTGAAATGTCTAAAGGTGACTTTCTTGAATGTCGCTCAGGCGATACGCTAACCATATCAGTGGATGATGTTGTCAATTCTAAAGTGATTAACCCAATGATACGTAAATTACAACGCATGTATCTGAACAATTTGCGCGAAGAGATGTCACTGATGGAAGATTTGGAACGTTTGCCACATAAAGTAAATGAGGTTTACAAAGCCACCATATTTAAACAAAAAGAATGACACGCTATTCAGTAATGTTACTTGAAGAAAGTTTTTTGGGGAGACGGTGTGAAACATGCATTGCACATTTCAAGCACATTTATTTCTTTATAAATACAATTCATCAAGGCATTATTTTCGAATAAATACCATTTCTGATTAACGCATCAAACTTATATTTTCGATTTCAAATAACTGCATATAACAAGATCTTTATATTTAAGGGATTTAACCGCTTCTGTAAAGCTCCTTGCAATTGTTCAAAAACTCGACCATCATATTGTAGGCGTCTTCATCGAGGCCCGGCTCATCTTCAGCAAATAATATGGACTATAAGACATAAGCATACTTTAAAAGAGCACTAATAATTAAGAAACTGGCAGTAATGCCTTCATTAAATACCTCTTTGGCTTCGATAACATCACTACCCATTGGCTTGCCAATGATTTCCACCCAGCTGCCGCTACGTCCACCCGTTGAATCTTGCAGCTTTACACGAACCTTTTGTTTGTCCGTTGACAATCCTACAAGATTTGTGCCGGCTTCCTCTTCGATGCGCAGGAATATGCTCACATTTTGGCCATTGAATTTCCGTAGCATACCACCGTTTACAAATGTACGTGTCTCAAAAGATGATGCCATTTTTGAATAATTTGTGTAGGAAATAAATGAATTTTAAATATTAAGATAAATGGAATTGCAAAAAATCCGCCGAACAATGACAGTCGAAAATAAACACGGTCAGAGATAATGTCAGAGGACGCTAAATCAGCTGCCGGCAGTGTTGTAAAGCATAATACGGTGCTTGTAGACTAACATATTTAAAAGTTTCTTCAGCTCAACTTTTATACAAAAATTGCAACAAAATGTAATGCCGATACATTAAATATTTTTATATTTAATATACTTTTGTCAGTTGATAAACATTCATTACAATATTTTTCATAAGAATATTTCCTTTTAATACTAATTTATTTTAAAACTATGGCAACTTTTCGGTATCAATCGGAAATTTTGTTTTCTAATTGGAACGCAACCCTGACTTTTAATTTTTTTTCGCGGCAACCCGGTAAATGTACAAAAATCAATCGAGGCAAATCAAATTCTGCTACTGCTGCCAAAATTTTCAATTTGAAAAATTCTAAATAAAAATTCTTTGCAAAATTCGCTCATCTTTATTAAATTAAATCTTTTGTACATCATGCTAAGATCTTGCAACATAAAGTCGAGTTTTTAATTGAAACATTTGTGAAAAGTGAAGAGATCAAAAAAAGAATTTAAATAGAAAAGTGTATGGAAAAACCGTCAAGTCGCTGGTGTATTCATTTTTCACACCGCCCTCCTATCACCGCAAAAAACAACATCAGCTTAATATTGCTACAATTACCATCAACGTCGCCGTCACAGTCAACGTTTTCCGGGCAGCATAAACAATACAATTGAAGTATTTAATTTTATTCATTCACATAGCAAAATTGAACGGGCCATTGATTTTTCTCAGTTGTTTGAGCAAACTGCTGGAATTTTCAGCGTTAGGAAGTAGTAGTGCGACAAAGAGCTGCTAAAATGAGTAGGTTACATTATTAGCGATGGAGATTAGTATAAAATATGTTTTTATAATTTAAATAATACATTTATTGTACACGCTTTTATGCCAAGGATGAAAATGCATGTCATCATGATGGTTAGGAACGATTTGTTTTGACTACATTTTTTCCTGAATTGCTTCATTTATGTACATATATTTTTTGTTTACACACTGTTTGGTATGTGTTGCGATGTCGTCATCGCCGACATTGCCGCAGGCGCACAACAACAAAAAATATCCTTAAAATCGTAAAGGTAGCATAGAGTAGGATATTTATGAAGTGCGTTGTCACTAAACTTAAGAAGTCTTTATGCTTTTTTAAAAATGCGTTAATTGACTTGATTTCGATTTAACGTATGTAAATATTATATATAACAGTAAATTATTTTTGGAAAAAATAGAAATATATATTGATTATATTCAATTGAGTTTTTATTAACTTGCAGCTAAAATATGTGTGAACAAATATATGCATATACATAATTATTATAAAGTCACTGACCTTGGGCTGTACAGTTATTTTTCTAATTTCTTATACCCTTAACAGTATATATTAAATTTTCCACGACGTTTGTAACACCCAAAAAGAAGCGTCGGAGACCCTATAAAGTATATATACGACCTGAGTCGTTTTATTTTGTGAATTAAATTTTTTATATATGTACATATTTGTTTGTATTCACTTAAATAAAAAGAACATTGATTTAAATTATAAATGTTAATCTTTTTATATTTTAGTTGTAAATATTATTAATTAAATGTAATTGCTTTATTTAAAATGCATAACAGCAGAATGCGACCTTCAAATATAGTCCATAATTTTATTATTTTTTTCTGACAGGTGAAGAGGAGAACGATAAAGTCACTTTGGATCTCTCGCGAAAGCAATTGAAGAAAGTGCCAAAGCAGGAAGATGCACAAAACGTGCGTGTACTCAAACTAGACGAGAATGAGCTGCAGAAGATCGACAACATCGACTCCTATTTGAAAATTGAAGTTGTAAGTGCGCATACCTGGCATAAAAACTACTTAAAAAATCTAAAAACTTTTTTTACTTCACACATTTCAGCTTTCACTTAGTAAAAACCAGCTGCTTCGCATGTATGGTGTCTGTCGTTTACATTGTCTGCGCGAACTAAATCTCTCATTCAATGGCATACTCTCCATTGAGGGCCTAAAAGATTGCATACATCTAAGGCATTTGAATTTGGAGGGCAATAACATTAAAACCATTGAACATTTAAATAATAATGTTAAATTAGAATATTTAAATTTGGCTGAGAATAGTATAGGCAGTATATCGGATATATCGTTTTTGAAGAATTTAAAGGTAAGAAAAAAGTTATACACTTAGCATTAAAAATAATAATAAAAGTTAAACTTTTGCTTAAAAATTTAAAAATTTTCTGCTATACAGGAATTATATCTGCAAGGCAACCGCTTAACGCATCTCCGACAATGTGATAAATATTTACCCGTATCCCTGGAAATTTTAACCTTAGCAAAGAATTCTATTAGCGATTTAAATGAGATCTGCACGCTGTCTAATTTGTCAAATTTGCACAGTTTGACGCTGAGCGAGAACCCATGTATTATGATGACTGGCAACGTCGAGTATGTCTTGCTTATGATTAAGAAATTCGCTGCATATTTTAATACTACTTCTCACGCATTTTTTACAGTGGCTTCGATCATCGTCCTTTCGTGTTGAATTGGTGTATGAGCTTAAAAGTGATTGATGGTTTTGTGGTAGATCCCATAGAGAGGTATAAAACGCATAGATAATTTGTAAATACAATATAATTATAAATAATATAAATTCAATTGCAGTCTTAAAGCAGAATGGCTCTATAGTCAGGGGCGTGGTCGACAATTCCGCATTGGTGAACAAGCTACCTTGGCCAAATATTTAAGCTCTGTTTGTCCACTTATTGGCAAAGCATTGGAGAATGAGAATGAACGCAAACTGCGTTTAATACTAAGCAAAGCTCAACAGCATCAACGACAATTGCAAGAGGAAATATCTGAGAATTCAAATGCGTCGAGCAATAATTCACCCTCTTCGTGTAGACGAAAGACTAGCAGTCGCATACAATCACCGAGATGTAAGAAATTATTCACATTGACTTAACTTATAGTTTTATTCCCTGTTTAAGCGATATTAGATTTGCAACAAAGTTTGTAATACTCAGAAGGAAACGTCGGAGACCCTATAAATTATATATATAAAAGATCGATTTAGATATACGTGATAACTACATCTTAATTTTGCTTCTTATTTGTTTTTAGTTTCGCGTCTAAGTGGACGTCAAGGATCACCTGACTCAATGGTGAATAGCTATCATGGCAACACTTCAAGTGAAACGAGTAAGTAATTTGAATGTGAATAAAATTTTTCTAATTTTTAAACCCGTTTTTAAAATTCTCTTTTAGTTACGAACAATATAAATCATACAACGCCGATGACCACTTCTTTGATAGAGAATATCAAACATGATTCAATGCTTATGTCACAAAGCACATGTGACAGCGGTGGCAGTAACATGAATACACGCACGAATAATTCGCAGGAATCTACGCCCCGCACGATAACGCCAAATCCATATAATGGTTAGTGAAATTAATATTTTTAGGTTAGGAAATTATATTTTTAGGTTAAGTATTGATATTTTATTTTCAGATTGAAAATTCTATTTAGATTAGATTTGCTTTTTAAGATTATTAAATTCCATTTTTAGATCAGAAAATGATATTTTTAGGTTATAAATCATTAACTTATCGAGCATAAACTAATTATGAAGCTATTCATTCACTTTTAATCTGTACTACCTCAAATTACGGGATTTTTCCAAATTACAGATCAAAATTATACCAATATGCCCATTAACGTCGGTGGTCCCTTGGCCGCGGCCTCCAAAATGGTGCCCGTACCGGAGGCGCTTATGAGTCCAGATGTTTGTCCCGCCGCTGTGGCGCAACGCGTCACCGTCAACGCAATCAATACGCAAATGCAAAATTCAAAAACACACAAAAATAAAGGTGATTTTCGTTTATTGTCATTTTAATATATTTTTCTCTTCGGCATAAAGATTTCGTTATTTTGTATTTTTTTTTATATTTTTTTTTACAAATTTTTTGTTGTACAGCTGTCATATATTGTTTGTAAATATGAGAGTCATTGATATTGAAATCGTTTTAGATAACAAACTCAATTCACCGAAGATGCGCAGTCCGCACTTGAAACGCAATACGGAACGCTACAGCCCCAATATGAGTCCACGACGCGGTGGTAGCACCACGAATATAACGCTGCAACACAACAATGTATCGAATTTGAATCGCGTCGTGGCGGCACATGCGCAGGCGCAGGTGGATAATCAAATGAAGTCGCGTCTAACGGGCAATTCAATGCATGTGGTGGCACCGGATACGGGTTCGGGCGGCATGAGTTCGGATGATGACAGCGATCACATAAATATTGACAAGCTGAAAACGATACGCAACAAGGCGGCACAGCGGTAATGCAAAATTATTATACTGCTGAGATGAAAGAAAAATAATTTTTATTTGCAAATATAGCACACAACAACAACAACAGAAAGAGGCCAGTGTGCAGCATGCAGAGAATCATGCTACAGAATCGTCGGCGGTTGTTATACAGAAGATTTGGCGCGGTTATCGTACACGCAAGAAAACCAAGGATATAGCCGAAAAGTTGCTCAAGATACGCACACACGAGTATATTGAGTAAGCAGAGATTGAATCTTCCAACTTCTGGTCTTTCTGTTAATTGTTAATTTTAATTTCTTTCACTACTCGCAGCAAGCTTACTAAAGACATGGAGCTCACCAAAGCGCAGCTGGAGAATGAACGTAAAATACAGCAGCTGCAAATGCAGGCTATAAATGCGTTGTGGAAGAAGGTCTCCACAATGCAAGGTGGCGCAACGGTTACTAGCGCCACAGCTAGTATGGCGGACAACGCAGCTACTGCTACTGTGGATGGCAGTAATATCAGCGTTTCGACGGATAGTGGGCGTACCTTAGCGCTGGATAACAGCTCCACCGCCGCGGTGCACGACTTGGCCAAGACGTGTACAATGCTCACCAATCAGGTAAAATCGTTGTTTACCTTTTCATATATATATTTGTTTGTATACAATTTGCTTTGCCAACAGGTGCAACAACTGCAAGGCTCTATGCGTGACATACTCAACTGCCTAACGTTATTCTGCAACTTGCCACAGGAGAATGTCAAGAAATTGCTTTCCGCCGGCGTCGCTGACGCACTTGCCACCAATGAGAAACGCGATTGCGCTGCTACGCAAACTGAAATCGTCGCTGTGCATACGCCACAAATTGAGAATCAAAGTAATTTTCCATTCTCGAAAATACGCCCATCAACATTGCCGCTGGACAAGCAGAAATGCGGTGGTGGTGGTGGTGGTGTGGGAAATGCAAGTCAACAGCAAACTGTCTCAACGAGCGTTGGTTGTGGCGTGCAATCGCAACAATTCCAACACTTACAGCATGAAAAAATCGCCGAAGATGCTGAGCCGGCAGATCAGTTCGATGAGAGCGGCATACAGAGTGAGGATGTGCGCAGCGTGGATGTGCTGGGCGATACATGCGGTGAAAAATCCGATGGTGGCAAGGAATAAATTGCAGTTTTCTTAATTTTCCTATGTAAAATTTAGTTGCGTGAAGTGAATTTACCCAAGCAGTATAACGGTGTATATATTTGTTGGGTGTGTGTGTGTGGAAAAAAGGACACTTCTCACAAAGCAAATAGTTTGCGCAACCAAAGAACACAGTGACAGTGACGCACTGTTTGGTGTGATCTATGAGCGCAAAACAGATCTCAGCTACGGAATGTCTATTTTCTTATTCCCCTTTCTAAGTGCTATGCTTCTTTGTGATTTTTAAACATTAGCAACCTGAATTAATTTCGTCGTCCACTTTCAGCGTTTGATAGTGTACATTTTGAATTTTACCCTTTTTTTTTGGTTATTTTGTGGTATTTATTTGGTTTAAGCAAAATTTACAATTTTATGTACCTAATTTTAATGCTAATGATTTGTGAAAGAATTTTCGAAAACGAAAAATGCTAAAATAATACAAACGGAAAATTATTTGTGAAACAAATAATGTTTGTACTGTTTTTTTTTGGAATTTCCTGAATTATGTAATTTTTGTTGTAAAAATGAACGATTGATACGTGTGAACACCAGCTAGTCTTATCAGCTGTTATTGGACAGCAAGCAGCAGTGAACCTCAGTTTATTTGCTTTTTAATTTAAAAATTTAAAAAGAACGCCAAGTATGTGCATTGAACGAGAATTCAATGTTTGTAACTCGATTTGGTTCAAACCAAAATGATGTAAGAGAATAAGTATACCAAAGTTTGTGGCTTCAACGCTTACATGGCAATGTGTACAATGAAATTTTTCGATAATTTTTAAGAATTTAACACTTATAAACATAATTTATGAATTTTAACTTAGTTCTCAACATAATTTATTTTCATTTGCATTCCATTGCTTTTCAATTACAAGAAAAGTACTATTCGTTTATAAATGTAGTAAATATTTATCTTGGTACACGACTCGTTTGTGAATAGCTTATGGCGATGTCCACTTAGGAGCACTGAATATGCTTTATAATAATTAAGAATTAAATAAATGCTATCACTCATACAATTTAGCGAAAAATATTCATTAAAACACAAAAAAGTTAGTGCTATGCTTACGAAAATAAAACTACAAAAAATGAAAATAAAAAAATGTAAATTTCGAGCTTTTGCACTTTTTACTGATTTTTACACTTTAAGTAACATTTGCATCTTAAGCATTGCAGAGTTTGAATAAAAATGCAAATAAAAGCAAAATTTGGAAAAAAAACAATGCAGAAAAAGTTGCGTTTCGCTCCTATTTATTGAAACCTAGCAATCTATTCAATTAACATTACTGAAATAATTTGCACTAAATAGTTTATAATATACATACGCAGTTGCAAAAATAACGCAAATTAGTTGATAGCATAATAACGTACACATTTGTTGTTGGTAGAAGTGGAAAGGTTGCAGTAGCATAGTAATTATCATACATAACACTGCAAGACATTCTTAATCGTCATCACTTGAGGTCTCCTCTTCATCATCCTCTGCATCGCTATCACTATCTTCCTGTGTTCGCGCCGGCCTATTGGGATTTCTCATTAACAAGTCATCACCGTCCGTGTCTTCGTCGCTATTCATTGCTACTTGGTCATGTTCACGTTTTTTGCCAAACGCTTTTGGCCATACACCTGATTTAGTGTATTCCTTTATGTGCTCTGGTGTGAGGATTTTACAAATTTCTGCCTTCACTTTGTCACCCTCTTCGATGGGTTCCACAAGCACATAATCACCACGTTTAACCCAAACATTTTTACGAAACTTATTCGGCATAGATGCTAGGAAATTTTCCGCATTTGCTTCGGGTGTTTCCACTTCATGCAGATTATTGCCACGACTACTGACCACCCGCACAATTTGTTGTTTTTCGGTGGGCAATTCGAAATCATCCTCCATCATTTCCTTGAGCACATGTTTGCGGCGTACTACGCGAGACATTTTGTAGCGCTAGTGAAGTAATGAAATAAATATATTAATTTGGAATTGGTGCTTGTAAACAGTAACCTGTGCGCGTTTTAACATAGGACACAATAAATATGTATTTTACATACCTTTAGTGTATTCAAGATTTCAACTCGATTCGAATTCTTATATGTTTCTTTTTTATGCAATCTTGTGCTTGTAAATGCATTTAAAACCAAGTTAATTTGCAAAAATTGCCGCAAAATGCGTGCTTTGGAATTTTTTGTTAACCACGAAAAATTCACTACAATGACTGCTCAGCTGTTTCTGCACGAGCTGCCAGAGCGCATAAAAAATTTATTTAGCTTGAGTGAAGCTCATTATGAAACAATATTGCATATCGAAACGGAAGTGGTGGCAGCCCAGGAAGTAACGGGAAATCGTTCATTTGCAGAAGTTTTTCGTCGGTAAGTGCAAGTAATAATTCGTAAATTTTTGTTTCGTATGTTTTATAGTTAAAAAGTGTGTAGTATTATATAAAATATATAGTATAATATTGTAAAAGTGATGTTCGTGTTATAAGCAGTATATGATATTCCAATTGTTGGTTAGGTTTTAAACGTTTAAATTGTGTTTATAAATTCACTCTTATGGCGTTACTTCCGGAGCCATTTTTAAATCATTCGATTTCGTCGGGAAAGTAGTTCGTTTGTAAATAAAAAAATTTATTCTGTGTCTAATTCGCGTGATATATTCGTGTGTGTGTGTGTTTTTAAGTGTGTTATAATTGCATTAATATTCCAATTTTGCTAAAACTAAAATGCGTGATTGGAGTCATATATTCTCGCATTTGGATACCAATAAAGGTTAGTGAAATTAATATATGTATGTACATATACATACACATTTATGTATGGATGTGTGTCTATATACATATAACCTAACACACATGTTGTAGATTAAAAAGTGCAATTCGCTAGCCGCCATGCTTACTTGCAGCAAATCTGTTCAAACGTACTGACTGGTGTTGTTGCATTCTATATATATGTATGTTCAGAATATTTATAATTTGATAAAGGTTTTCATTGAAATATAAGACGACTTAAATATGATAGAACCTTCTAGTTCTCCAATAATAAGCACAGAATAAATAGGCATAGAAGTTTTACAACTAGCAAATTTTTGTTCTGTTATTCCATAAAATAGCGCTGGAACAACTAGGAACACTAAGGAATTATTGTTATCACTTTTAATGTATATTTAGCATAACTTTGATGTATGAAATTCAATTCGACTCCCTGCGAAAATAAGGAGTTTTTCGCATTTTTAAATGATTACTTTGGAAACCGTTGTTATTTACGAAAGATTCATTACCATGTCAAACAGCTGTTTTTGTGTTGCCAGAGCGCATGAAAAATTTATTGAGCTTGAAATGTTATTATATTTGTATGGATGTGTATATATGTACAATATAAAAACAATATTACGTTTTGGAACGGAAATAGAGTTGGCAACACAGGATGCAGCAGGAACAGTTTATTCCTGCATATTTCTTTCGATAAGTTAAGTTTGTCAAGTAGTTTTGCAAATTGTATACTTCAGAAGCGTATAATATTTAAAATATATTATAATATTATGGAAATAAGCATGTATTATGTTAACAAAAAATGTATATATCTTTTTTTAAATTTTAATAAAATAAACAATTATATGAAATTTTATTTGGCACTTGGTTTTATGCGTATAAATAAATTTTGTTTTATCTTTCGCAGAGATTTTGAAATCATTTGGTCCTATCAGAATTAGTCAAAAGTGGTTTATATGTATAAAATATTTCATTGTGCTATTATGTAAATATCGTTACATATTCGTATGTGTTGTTAAGTGTGTTTAATCATATTAACAAGGTTAAACAAAATTTCATATATTTAGTCCAAAATGTTTATAAAGAACTGCGATTATTACCTTCTTCCAGAACTTAATAAGACTTTTATAGCAAAAACTGTCTTCTTTAAATGTTCCACCTAATGATTTTTTAACAGTGTGAATAGAGGGTGTCACTGTAACCCTTACTTCGTCCACAAGTACTTTAAATGAGATATTTTTTGAAAGATTTTCACAAAATTATTTATTAGGTCTTTAGAGATTGCTTAGAACTTTAAGAAAACTCCATAGAGAGAGAAATCTGGGTTAAATAAAAATAAAAATATAATATTTATTATAATATAAAAAGTAAAATACAAAATAATTTATTGACTCTAAACTCAATAATTTCCGAGACTAGCTTCTGTGGCATTACTTCAACTCACATTATTAACCTGCAGAAAAAAAACTTCTCTTGTTAATTTTTTAATGTAAGCATTTTTATTTAACAATTTCGAATTAAATATTTTCTGTAGATTAAAAAAAGAACAAAAATAATATTTCTTATATAAACTTAATTTAGTCTAAAGGCTAATCATTATATAAGGCTACTTAGCTAATATTACAAATATAATAAATACAATGCGTAAAAAGCTTTTAGAGCAATATTAATGTATATATGAATGCTTTCGTAAAATATTTATATATCTAACAAGTTTTCTCTCATTCTAATAAAAAAAAAACCCAACTGTTATGCAAATTTATTTTTTACTCAAACGCAAGATACGTTCCTTAAGGCAGCCTGGTGTCACTTTTGTCGTTTTCACCTTCTTACGTGATTGTGTTTGTATCTGTTTCGACTTGCGTAACCTTAAAAAAAATTAAAAAATTTATTGAAAAATTGTTTTTTTGTGGATTATTTTTTTAGTTCTATTATGGTTTTCATGCAACGAACTTACAAGTCGTCATACAATGTGGCTATCTCCTTCTTCCATATGTCCTTAAAGTCATTCGTGAAATTGGTCCAATACTCAAAGAACTGATCGGGCGTGCATTGCTCCAGTGCACGTGATTTGGGCGTAAAATGATAGAAACGCATTGTCTCGATGAATGTCGAACGTGATTCATCCAAATCTTTGTTAAGTTTATCAATCGTTTTGGTGGCGCTCTCTATAAACTCTTCCATTTTCGACTTAAATGGTTCCAAAGTATTGGGGGTTGAGGCGATTACAACACGTTCAGTGGTTTTTTGATTAGCTACAAGGAATAAATTATATATTATTTATGTCAGTATTATAAGTAAACAAGAAAATAATCCGTGCTAAATTTCTTGAACATATCTCGTCAAATAAAAAAGTTTTCCATACACGAACTTGATTTCGATATATAGATATCTTATAAAATGAGGGACCAATTCGTGTATATGCAGTCAGACGGACAGACGAATATAGTTAAATCGACTCAGCTCGTCACGCTGATCATATATATATATAAATACTCTATCAGGTCTTCGACGTTTCCTTCTGGGTGTTAAGTTTTTTAATAAGTTTTTCATGCTTTTTCAACCCACTCACCTTTAAGTTTCTTATGCAGTTCCATTATTTGCTGTTTAACCTCATCGAAATCCACTTGTGCAGCACGCTCTACGTCCGAGGGTTCGGGTATAGGTAATATCATTTCCAGCAACTGTACGCCTTCCTTTCGTCGCCTACTTATATAGGTACGCACGATGAAGTGTAGTAACGTTGTATTTGACTCCTTCGACTTAACGTCTTTGAGTTTGCCTAAAATCTCTAATGTAAATCCGTCCGCTTGTCCTCTCTGCCGATTGCCACCGTTCATATAGTTGCCCAGCGTCAGTATTATAGCAAAAACAAGCTTTAAGTCTTCGCTCTCAAATAGATATTGTGAAAGTTGTGTGACAACTTCCAGCTTTCGCGCAATTACCGTGGCGGCCTCTTCGAA
The DNA here is from genome assembly GCF_042242935.1 of Bactrocera oleae. NCBI lineage: Eukaryota > Metazoa > Arthropoda > Insecta > Diptera > Tephritidae > Bactrocera > Bactrocera oleae. The sequence continues at coordinate 19,612,374 of NC_091537.1, read as the reverse complement.
CTCAGCTTGGAAGACAATACATGATATGCGCTCCGTAGACATTGAGATCTGTGAGATTTTGAGTAAAAATTGTTCGGGATAGTCTAGCGGTATGTCGCTTTGTGCCGCCTCCTTGATGAGTTCCAATTCCTCATTTGTCGCTTTAATGTTAATAATCTGTTGCAATGTTTCTAAGCTTACCACCGATGTGTCCACGTGGTAGATGGCGTGCTCGATCTCACAGAAGTCAACATGCAGACTCCGCGACACAATACCGACATTCTGTGAACGCTTACTATCCAGCACCTTCATTGCCCTTACACGCACCACTTTTTTCTCTTTTGGCTTGCTGATGGGCACCACTGCCTGTCGCGAAAAAAGTTCGGTAAATTCGTCGATATTATCGAGATTTGTCTCTTCAATTTCTTGCCAGATTTCTTTAGGTGTCGCTGAGTCCACGGCATCGTCTGGTGAGCTACCACTACCGCTAGAGTCTGTACTGGCTTGTGGCGGTGGCGGTTTAGGTAGTGGCGCATTCGTAACTATGCGCGTCCAGTAAAGCGGCTTCATCGGTTTGGGTGGGTTAACGGCAGTCTTTCGTAGAGCTGATAGGAAAAAATAAATGAAGTAATTTAAAATTTTAAATAGTTCAAAATAATTTTACTACTTACTATTCGTGGTGTGAAACCAAGCGCCTTCGGTCGGGTTTGGCAGTGGGGCTGGCGTGGCAGAGGAAGGTGGTTTTGGCGCGCCGGGTGGCGGAGGTGGTGGCATAGCTGAGACGTTTAGAGGAGGCAACGCAGGTGGCGGCGGTGGTGGCGGACCGGCTGCAGGAACTCCCAACGCTGGTGGTGGTGGTGGCGGCGGTGCCGGTGCATTCATGCCCGGCGGAGGAGGAGGTGGTGGTGGTGCCGGTGCTGATGATGTTGGCGCTGGTGGAGGAGGCGGTGGTGGTGGTGGTGGTGCAAGTGCTGCATTGAATGGCGGTGGCGGCGGTGGTGGAGGTTTAGGCGCTTTCGGCGCTTCTTCCGCTTCCGTTTGCATCTCTTGATCACTGGTTTCTTTCGTTTTCACTTTACATAGCAGACAAGTGGTTGTAGCCGTCACTAATATTTCATCAGTCTGTATTGCTATATCTTGTAGAGCTTGCCGGGGTATCGCAGGAACAACGCTAGCTGGCGCTACTATTGGTTTTTCAATTTCGTAAATCGTCGCTTCACTAGCATTTAGAAGATCGGTTAATTCTATGCAGCGTTTTGATGGACGCCGTGTCATTTCGTTAACATTGAGCAACTCGTTGACCACCGTGTGCACTTCGATTAGGTTGCCACAGGCAAGCAGCCGCTTGCGGAGATTCTGTTGAAATGTGAGATCACCTGTGGTGGTATCCACTTGTACGCCTTTTGGTATGCGCGGCACTGTGCTGGGTGTACTGCAATGGGGCCAAACTGCGACTGTGTCCAGTCTGCCAGGCGTCAGAGGCACAGATGTGGTTGGCGCCTCTGTATGGGTCCATTGGTACATATAATAAGGCTGCAGAAAGAGAAAATTACCATACGGTTAGTTTATATAGTTCAACAAAGAACATTTGCAAACTCCCTTTCTTTCGGCAGGTTAAACTCTGCGTATCATCTCTTTTGCAGTGCGGGTTAAAATACTGATAGATACCGATATGGAAATCAATGAATCTCATCATCAATCAACCAACTCTTAAGTTAACATATGTATCTTAATTTGTAGTTATAAGTCCGAAACAATTCTTCTTTATCAATCTTTGTTTTATTGAAACAAAACCTTTGACTTTATTCTTCGCGATAAAGCAAAGCCTCGAGTCTCGAATAAGTTTGTTAGAATAGCAGCAATTTTGACTTGAGGTGACTTAAGTCATATAACATGTGGGTTGAAAACTCGACTACCTGCTCTTTGTCGAAAATTTCTTTTCAGCGATAATTTTTTTTGAGGACAGATAAAAGTTGTTACGTCCAAATCCGGAGAAGATGATGCATGTAGAAGCAATTGGAAGCAATTTGCCATCGTTTCTATTGATTTGAAACACATCGCATTGTCTCTATTGTAAACTCACGCGGCACCCGCTTTGATCAGAGTTTTATCATACCTAAATATCCATAACGGATATGTTCAACTCAACTCTTTACTATCTTTAGTTATCTCGCATCTTTTGCTGTCGTTCAGAGCCATTTTTTATATTTTTAGAAAATTTCCTCGGTAATCGTCCGCCTTTTTTTTTGGCGTTCATTGCGAGAGTACGAACTTCGGTGCTCGTATTGTCATTACGGACTTTAAAAATCACTTACGAATCTTTCCGCCTAACGCTAAGCTGGGATATAACTTCTAAATTCACATTTTGGTATCTGAAGTACATTTCTAACAAAAAAGTTTTTTGTAGTTAATACACAACACTATGGCTTGCCCTACTCAAAAGTCTATAACTCACGAACTAATTGTCTGATTATGAAATATATAAGTGTATTTGGAAGGGTAAGATTAGGTTTGGCGTCTCATCATTGAAACGAAACGAACTATTCAGCCTCCTTAGTACAGAGAGCTTATTTGACGCATATCTTTATATTATATAGTTGTAGGATAAAACAAATCCCGTTATACCGCGAAAACCCAACAGAGAGTGCTGCGATCTTTCTATGTATTTGATGGATAATAACAAGAAGCTCGATCAAGCATATAGCACAGACCTCAGACTATATACTTGTATGTAGATCTAATATCCAATCTGCCCCAACAAAGGGTTGCCACATTTGTTTTCTGTAGTTTCCAGACGTTTAGTTTTTCATATGTGTTTGTAAGATTTTTCTAAGAAGGAATTGAGACGCCATTACATGAGTCGCTTCATGTTATGTGTGGAAAATTAAATTCTTAAAAAAATAATTGAACTGTGTCAAAGCAAAAAATTTATAAATTTCATTTCAAACGGTTTTGGCTCACACTACCTGAAGTTATGCAACACTTTGCACTTGTGACAAAAAAGTTTGAAAATCACAACCAGGATAAGCCAACAGGGGACAGTGTAAGAATCTGCAACTCAGAAGTGTCGCGCGAAATAGGCAAAGGGTAGGAGAAAAAAAAAACAAGGAAAAAAAAACACAACAAAAAAGAAAAAAAATCGAAAAAATTAGCAACATCATACTTACAATTGCACAAAGAGCGCAGCAACAGCCGTCGCGCAAATGAAAGCTGCTGCAAGAGGGAAGCTGAGAAGCGCTGCAAGTATCGGAGAAGCGCATAGCAATTTGCCAAGCCAAATTGTTAATGCCGAGGGGATTGAATATGCAACGGCACAAGGCAAAGGATATTGCGCGCTAACGAATATGTAGCTAGAGGTATGCAGGTGTGTGTGTGTGTGAGTGGCAATACTCGTTTATCTACAAATATTTTTTATACCCTAAAAAGTATATTAGGCTTGCCACGAAGTTTCTAAACCCAAAGGGAAACGTAAGAAACCCTATAAAGTATATTTAAAATGATCAACGTGACGAGCGAAGTCCTTTTAGCAATGTCCGTCTGATTATATGCGAACTAGGCTCACAGTTTTTGAGATATCGGTTTGAAATTTTGCACACGTCCATTTCTTATCAAAGAACTGCTCATTTGTTGAAACCGCCGCTATCGGACAACTATAGCATATAGCTGTCACACAAACTGAACGATCGGAATAAAGTGCTTGTATGGAGAGCTTTCACATATGACGAGATATCTTCTACAAATTTGGCATGGATTATTGTCTAAGGCAATAGTGTAATCTGCTAAGAAATTGTTCAGATCAAACCACTATAGCATATAGCTGTCATACAAATTAAACGATCAAAATCAAGTTCTTGTAAAGAGTCTTTGTATTTGTGAAGGGTATTACAGCTTCGGTGCAATCGTAGCTAATGATTTTGTTTGTTTTGTTTTCCCGTTCTACATAAATGTATGTGTATGTGTTAGTATAACTGTAAATGCAGGTGTATATTTGTGTAGATCCATGAAGTCATGCAATCTTTTTCAAAGTTAAACGTCACAAAACGTTGATTGGCATAACGAAATGTGGGGGGATGAGGGGAAAAATGTTTGGCATTAAAAGGCTAATAGCTGCTGAGGTGTAAATCTGTCCAATATATTTTTATGTTCATGTGTATGTGAGTGTGTAAAGTAGATGTATGCGTCATGTCGCTCACCTTCCAATTACAAAATTGCTAATACAGAATCACTAAATACATATGTATGTGTCCATAAATGTTTGTATATGGTTCCATATGCTTCGTCACACACACACACATACACCGTCCATATCTGTGTTTGTTTACCGCTTTTTGTGGCGCATTTTAGGTTTAACAGCCGCTTCATACTCCAACACTTTGCATTGAACTTTTCACACACAAACACCCACACATACAAATGTTTGTATTTACCGTTGCATATGCACAGCCACACACACACACACATGCCACAATTGCATGTGGTTGTGTTTGTTTGTGCACTTGTTTGCAGAGTGCAAATTATCAACAGTGTGTAAACACTCTTCACAAATGGTGTGAAATGCGATTAAAGGTTCGTGTGTGCTTTTTTTTTATTCATTTTTTTCGTAACTTGCCCTTTAAACTTGATTTGCATTTTTATGCGCGAAGCTCTTAAAATCTGAACGTGTGTAGTGTGTGCCTGGAGGGGGGAGAAGATTCTTCAAAAGTGTTTAGTGGCTTTGAGCGGCTGAATGAGAGTTATTTACTGTGTTCATTGATGGTGGCTGGTGGCTCAAATGCCTTAGCCATTCACTTATATCCGTGTGAGCATATACGACTATATTCATACATGCATAATACATACTTATGGCTGTATTTCCATAAGTGCAAAATACATACATATTTATTTAGATATCTTTGATAAGCTAAGAGAAATAAGTTAATTGCAGTTGTTTCGTTGTTGCGATGAAATTTTGAAATGAATGCTTAATGTACACTGTAGGATTTAACAAACATTATTAAATTAGCAAAAAGGTGAAACAAATAGTTTACTCGAAGACGTATTCATCTAAAATTTTTAACTCTAGCTTCACAGTATTATTTTTAAACAAATAAAATTTTTAAAAATTTGTTTAGAAACAGTTTACTGCTCTTTTACCTATCAAAAATTTAATGTTTTCTATATTAAACCGCCATTTTGCGAAAAATTAATTTAAAGCTACAAATATGTATACATATTTTACTAACAAGTCTAATGTAGTTTAAGCTCTTTTTTAACATTGTTTTAGATAATACGATTTCTTACAATCACCGTTGCTCGTAGAGACCCTCTAGAAAAAGATAATTTCGAAAATAGACCCAGTTCAACGAAAATCTATTAAGTGCCATTACTAAGTACTAAATTAAGACATAAAACTAAAATTTATTAGAGGAGATCGCAGTAGCCACGGATACCTGTGTGATAAAAATTTGTAAAGGGAGTGTGGCTCCGCCCCCTAAATGGTTTAATGTACATATCTTCCAAACGCTTAAAGCTATATCAACCAAACCTACTGAGAAGAAGTAATTTTAGCACCGCTTCTAACTCTGTGAAAATGCTTAAAATCAAATATTAACCACGTCCACTCCTCATATAACGGTAATGTTGAAAACCGCTAAAAGCACGATAACTCACTGAATAATTGCGCCACAAACAATAAATTTCACAAGCATAATGCTAAGGATGGGTTTTATAGGAGCAGTGGTAAAAAATTTAACAATGGGCGTGGCACTACCCACCTTTATGTAAAATTCTATATCTCAGGAACTACTTGATTGATTTCAACCAAATTTGGTGTGTGAGCTTACCCTAACATTCCTATTATGCTTGCACACTGTGAAATGCGATGACAACCACGCCTACTTCCCATAGGACACATTTTTAAATTCCATCAGATTCTTTTACTTTACAGTATACTATTCCAACATCAATGAAGTTATCAGAATAAAACTTTACACAAATAGTACCCTCAAAGGTATTTCATCTTACGTCCACAAATTGTTGAAATCGCACTTTAACTTGTGCCTAAAACGTGTGAAATCGGTTGAACACTTCCCTTAGCCGCCATATACCTATTATAAATATTTTCGAACTTTCGATTAAATTTATAACGCATCTATCGGTTATTATGTAAGAAATCTTAATGAAATTCAGAATGTAAATATTTCTAATAACTGTATGCTGTTGCCTTAAATGGATGACATAACAGCATTACCTTTCCTAGTTCAATGTAACGTTTTGCCAACACCTGAAGCTGTTTCAACATTGGTATCATCGAGGACATTGTCTTTTGCCTTCAGTGTGATATTTCTTTTTAAGATCGTTTAAAACAGGAAAATGTAGCTGAAGCCAGTTAAGGAAAATACGGTAACTCTGAAGACAATTCATTTGTAGCATAGGTATGTCATATAAGTTTGACCGAAAAATGTTATACACCATTGAAATAAGAGGAAAATGTAGATGATGTCCATATAGTAACCTTTTTCGGAATTTACACAGTATAATGAATATGGGCTTTTCTAATAAGTGTAATTTCGAAGTTCGAAATCAAATATTTAGATTTTGGAGGCTAACTTCGAAAAATGGAGAACACATTTTTTTCTTATCACTCAATCTCTCGAAAAAATCGTTTGGCACACTGTAATCGCTTACTATTCCATCGCTATTTGATTATACCAATTAGCTGAATTTATATCAGTTGATTGTTTTATTCGCCACTCGCTAATTTTTGACGAATCAAATAAGAGAAATTGGTTCCTAGTGACAATTTGATGTATAGGCTATGTAAGCTGGATTATATAGATCAAACGTATCGAAAGACAACAATGGGTGGCTCTTGACCAATAGTGCAAGACAACGAACCTTTGGAAATGCTTGATTTGGTTCCGTTCAATTTTTTTCTGTCTCCTAAACTCAACTGTCAACTTTAAGACACGCGACCACGCGTTTTAATGGAGGCTAAAATATTTATTGGCCGTTGCCTATAAAAAGTCTATGAAATATGAATATAACTTTATTTTGAATGCGTTTATATAGAACACTTCTGGGACTCGATAGTATTCATATCAAAACTGCAAAACTCCTACTAAAGTCGGTTCTGCGTGGCCCTAATGGAATTGTATAAAACTCAGCCTAAAGATTGTGAGCTCGCCAGCATACTCTAAAGCTATTTCAACAACATGTTGTCTAAGCTGAGGAAATCTTGACTGCAGTAGTTTAAGAGCTAATATAACAGTAGCTTAAGATATAATATGCCCACTCTTTCATTTTCGGCACTTTCAAAACCAAAATTTGTTAAAACAGCCACAATGACATAATGGCTCTAACAATCTGCAGTTATTGAAGAGAAGTCCTTGTTGAATATTAGTCGAGTTGCTTAATTATTAATTTAACTTTTACCTACTTCATCTACAAATCACTTCCGCATATTCCACGTTTTCTTTCAACTTTAATGCTATTTCATTATCCTTGCTGCAGTTAGATGTTAACAGTTGTAAATAAGTTTCGCTATTCTTTTATTGTGTCTACGTGACGCTTAACGGTGATAAAAGCCAAAAGGGCCAATGAAAAACGTAGAACACGTATTCCTAATTATTTCAACAGACTAACAGACTAACAGACTAAATTGGCGTGAAGTCACCTGTCATTTGATTTATTAACTTTGTTGCTTGACTATGTAATCGATTGAGTTAGCGATGAATGCGCTAAGCGGACACGGACAAACGAAAGCGAAGTTCTAGCCACATGTACACCGTAGCTACCACACCAAAGTGGGCGCGTAGTTTGTGTGCACTTTATGTGGTGGATTAAGGGAGTTTGAGAAAGTTGTAATCGTGTTACACATAGATATATAATTTGTGTGATAATCATTCTGGTTTGTAGCCGTAACTTGTCTTTCTAATCATATCGGATAAAAATGCATGTAATTGAATAAAGTTCAGCATTAAAGTCTTACATAAAAAATCAACTACGCGTTTCGAACTTTTAATTACATTACTCAGATGCATATTTGATTTTTTCGTTTCTCTCTCTCCCTCTCTTTCAACCGAAAGTTGTGAAGCGAAAAACTCGAAGATATTTTAATAATTGCGCATTCATCAAGCTGTCGGTCTTTATTTACTGTCCAGTTCAAAATTTACACTGTCTCGTCTTAACCACTCTAAAAATTGCGTGAATTTCAGGAAGTGCTAAAAGCAAAGCACCGAAGTCATTTCTTTAGATTGAATCTAAAATGGAAAATGCTATTTTTTTTGCGCCGAAAATCAACACAGACTCGGTGAAAGCGTTGGGGTCGCAATGTTGCTGAACTTAAAAATCTGCGACAAACATTCCTCGGCGTAGGAGAGTGTATCTTTAAGAACGCTTTCCGACTGCTGTAAAGCATTGAAAGCGACTATGCAGCGTTGCACTCAATGAATTTGCATTAAAAGTACCGTTATCAAGCGACATAAAATGGAATAGAACAAAATGAAAGGAGTAAAACGAATAAACATTTGAAGGAGCAAAGAAGCAGCTCGGAAAAAATTGACACTTGAAACTGGGCACAGTTGTTAATGACACTTAATCACAACAACACTGGCAGCAACAACCTTTCATAGCCTTGTGACCGTTTTCGTTTTTTTTTTGTTTGTCAGCTAAAGCTATCTAAGTTTCTGTGCGCGCTTAACTGTCATAACTCTTCTACAAGGTGCGCTCCAAAGTAAACGCAGTTTTGGTCTCTGAACTCGCTTAACTTACTAAATATTAATTTTAAACTAATTTTTTTAATTCCAAACTCAAACGAATTATATAAAACATGGAAGAGAAAAATAAAAGTAAGTTTAAAATGACTTTTACTAGATGATCTCGGTCCTAAGCAATGAGCCTTAGAATGGCTCCTCTAACAAATAAAATATACAGTCGGAATGTTTGGAGAGTTTCTTTTGGGATGCGTTACGCTGTTATTGGACAAATATATATTTCTAGATGCTCTTAGATCTCTTATAGCTGCTTCTGATTAGCTGATAGCTGTTGTGAGAAGTTTCTTTAAATCAGAAATATACTCTTGGCAATACACTGCCTGATGAAAAGCAACAGTTTTTAGAGGAAACATTGTAAAGTTTCATTAGTCGCCACGACCATAGAATAGAATATAATATTAGACATAAATTGAGACGTGCACTGCGACCCAGGTCTATTTTTTCACACGGACTCACAACGGCCCAGCACCCTGATATATTCCAGTATTCAGCTAAGCGCTATTGAGGCGATGCCATCCTTATTCAGATATTTAGATCCAATGGTGCTGTCGCTCCATTTCGCAAAACGTTTTTAGTTTGAGTAAGAGACCATACCTATGTTAAGCAGGTGCTTGAAGCGGAAATTTATCTCTCGGGTATGGTGCTTTTGAACCTCGTGAGGTTGTAACCAGTTTTGAGTTTAGTTATGTAACTCATAACGGAAATGAACTGTTGAATCTGAGAACACAAAGATAGAATACCAATGCGGTTTCCAAATATTAAAATTATATAACTGACTCCGACTGGAAAAGCTTAGAACTCAATACACTGAGAGTCAACGAAATATTGAAGCTAATGAAGGTTAACTTGAACTTAATCATTATTCTATAGCGTAGGTTTCGAGTTTCAAAGATCTTTCAATTAGACGTGGATCTCTTTCTATCTGAGCCGATCTTCGACCGAATTATTGTTTTTTTTTATATTTTTTTGAAGAAATGGAACATTTTACATGGGTTCTATTGCTTTGTATCTTCAATAATTCCTTTCGAACTCAAAGTTGAATTGAAAAAAGTCCCCTCCAATTCTCAGCAATTTCATTCATACATTATGCAGCACACCTTGTTGCTGTTGTGTGAATAGTTTAGCATGAATCGAAGCTGTAGGAAGTGCAAAACACTCGAAGGCAAGTAACTAAGTCGGTTGGCTGGCTGACTGGTCGTTGGTGCGCCCGCCTTGACAACTTCAAAGTACTCTAAAAAGTTTGGTTGCATTCTTGCTTGAGCAAAGGATTTGTATTTTTCCTTTTTTTTTGTTTTGAGTATTTTGCATTTTTGTAGCAATGGCTCACTCACGCTGAAGGAGTTGATAAGTTTTTTAATTCTTAAAAGTACCGTTTTTTTCTATTTCTTTAAGTTTTCTAAGTGCAGTGGCAAAAGTCACTGAACGTTGGAATATCAATTTTTAATTTGTGGCAGGAAGTGATGGTTGCGTTTTATTTGCGTTTTTTTTTAAGTTTTTAGTTTATTTTCGCTCACTTTATGCGAATACTCTTTTCTACAACTTTGTTTTCATTAGACTCGACGGTAATTAATATGCATTAAACTTTACTACAGTTCGACTTTAAATGGTGTTAATGGTGGTTGCGCGCCTGCATATTACAAATAAATTTTTGGAGTTATGTCATTTATATACTTACACTGAAGTTTTTAATATCCGTTTCCTCGGAGATCTGCTTTAACACACCCACATTTATTAGATTGTTACAATACTGTATTGTTAGATTATTTAAGTCTTGTTCATTGAGATTACTGCCCGATTGTTGCAGCGATGAAATCAGCCATTTCATGAGCATTTGACCTGTGAAGAAGAAGGAGTTGAATATCTTTTTAATTAAAATTTTCTTTTCTTTTAATATAAAATAAGTTGTGTCTCTCTGGTCTGCTTCATCTCCGCTTTCACTCACTTATCTTGTAGGAACTATAGATCATATGTAACATTTGTAAGAACGCCACCATATTGTGTAACGGTATATATAGTATCTCAAAATAGACGCTCTCACACATGGAATTGCTACAAAAATTGGTGATAAACAGTTGTTTTATTTATTTTTGAAAATTTTTTTAAATAAAATTGGAAAAAAATATTTTCAAATTGTAATAAAAAAATTCAAAGAATGAAGTTCAGTAGAATTTCTTTACAATAACATATATTTATGAATGAGATTTTGAATACAGAAAGACACAAGAAATTAAAAAAAATAAATTTTAAGTTGTATATTATTTTAAAAATAAGGGAACAAGCAGACTTTTAGTAATGATTTTAAAATCTTGAGGCTGATATGTTGTAGATACTACGTTCAACCCGTCGTGAGATTCGGAAGTTGGTTGGTATTATTAAAGGAAGCGATAATAGTGAGATTAATAGTGTCAGAAAGGGATGCTTAGCCTTGTTTCAGCTTGTCTTAAATAAAGTATAATACCCTTGCCAAATGCAAAATATTCCTTACAAGAACTTTATTTGGGTCGTTCAGTTTGTATGACAGCTATATGCTATAGTGATTCGATCTGAACAGTTTTTCGGATATTGCACCATTGTCTTAGATAATAATCCATGCTAAATTTCTTAAAGATATCTCATCAAATGAAAAAGTTTTCCATACAAGCACTTAATGGCGATCGTTCAGTTTATTAGCAGCTATATAGTATTGCGACCCAATTTCGGTGGTTCCAACAAATGGAAAGAAAAGGAAGTGAGCATAAGTTCATATTGATATCTCAAAAACTGAGGGATTAGTTCGAGTAAATACAGACAGACGGACATGACTAAATCAAGTCAACTCGTCATGCTGATAATTAATATATTTATTTATTAGGCCCTCCGACGTTTTCTTCTGGGTATTACAAATTTTGTAGCAAACGTAACAGGGTATAAAGGGTATAAATTGTTTGGCGAACTGATTTAGCCTGGTATTAAAAATAAGGGATCAAAAGTTAGAAGAAATTACTCAAGTTCGAGAAAAAACGAGGCTTGAAAATAAACTGCAAGAAAAACTAAATATATTTTCCAGCAACATTTATTGTCGGAAATTCTGATTCACTCATACATATAAAAAAACAGTTAATGTTAAAAATGTAAATAAAATTGTACAATTAGGTTATGTATGATGAAAGTAACCGGTAAATGAAAGTAACAAAATGAAGCCAAAAAATAAATGAATGATTGTGTTCAATTTATACGGTTCATAAACTCCACAAAACCATAATATAAATGCAAAAAAAAAAACAAGATTTCGTTTACACCTTCTTTTAAACATTCTTATCAAAAGATTAAAAATTATATTTTGCTTTAGTAGGAAAATTGTCTTGCTGAACAATAATATTGTATTAGACTCAATAAGTAGATAAGCGATTTTGCAAGTAAAACTAAATTAATGTTGGTCTTTTTAGAAGAGATAACAACTATAATTCTAAGACTCTGGCCTTCACAAGGCCACTCAAATGTTTACGGCTTTGATTTGCCTTCATTTGCCTGGCTTTTATGTCTGGTAGCTTGTACTTATCCACAAGTATATTTCAATATTTTCAATAAGTGCTTTTACATTTATTTATCTTTTAAAAATTCTGAATTATTAACAAGTATTATTGCAATTTTGAATATCTAGAGAATCTTGTGCTAAAAATATAGTGGATTAAAGCTGAGAAAATAAACGGTTTAACCCAATTAAACAAAACATTTACCATAACTTACAAATAAGAGGCTAACACAGGGTTCTAACATAAAGTTAGTTTCTTGTTTCAGTGCCGATTTCGTTTTAATAAACATTTCTTAAGTTAAAGAAAAAAAGTGATTACATTTTGTTGCAGTTCAATTAGTTTCTCTTTTCTATTCACTCTATTGAATTCTGGTAATAGAACCGCAGTCTTGGTAACGAAAAGAGCGCGGTTTAGTAAACCTCCTTCGCAGTTCAAGAAATAAATTTTCAGATCTAAATACTTTGTCATTTTCCAAGACTACATAACTTAATAACACAGCACGAAAAATGATTTTAGTTATATTTTTACAAAGGTAATCTTCATAAGGGTATATTTTTTAAAGACTGGTGTAAGGAAATACAAAAATATCATTATAAACTTTCATTTGCTTCCGAAAATTTTTTGGAAAGGTTTGCTCCGCGGAAATACACTTATTTTTAAATCCGCCACTATCTAATTTATGGCTCACGAATGTCACTACCTTATCCTTTTTTATTTCATACCCAAATATATAATTGAGCTCCATTTACCATACAAGGAAGGCAGAAGCATATGCTTGAAGATAAAATAAAATGTCATAAAATATTACAGAAATAAAGCAATTAAAGCTTTTGAAAGAAAAAATTAATTTTGAAAAAGAGTTGCCACCTATCAAAAATTAACACTTGAATTAATCAAAATATAACGGGTTTTAGAAAACATTTACAAAAACCTTACTTCTTTAACACAGAGAAATTTTGAAAATACATATTTGTTAAGCGTAAACCTTTTTTCTACTAGAGTTGCCACCTTTTGAAAAACTAAACCTGTGATTATTAGAAAATTTAAAGTATCTTAGAAAGCATTCCTCATAATCGGCAACTTTCGTTTTTAAATTTTGGAAAGAGTTGCCACCTTTTAAAAATATTTTAATTGAAATTATCAGAAAATATAAGGTATATATGAAAGCGTTTCCAAAAACCGGAAACTTTTTTAATATATTAGATTTTATAGAGAGTTGCCACCTGACGAAAATCATTTAATTGCGCAAAATATTACAAAATTGAATTCAGAAAATAACTTTTTAAAGCGCCGTCAAATACTAATTGTTTAAGTCAAGATAAATTAATAACCTCAGCTCTAGTTGAGTTGCTTGAACATGGCATAATTATTCGTAATTATCGGTTCTTCTTTTTCAGTAACACATTCAAGACTCTTTTAAGTAACGAGGAAATACATTTCTATTTATTTGTTCAACACTTGTGAGAAAACCTAATGAACTAGTAAATATGAATAATTGGTTGAGCTCCGATGACGTAGGACAATCGGATATATAATAACTACAACACTTGAAAACCATTGCTTATATTTATTTATTTACTTATTTATTTATTTATATATGCTTGTATGCTTGTAAGCCCATAAGTAGACTGCAGTATGAGTCAATAACACATAATTTATCGATTGATTATTATTGTTGATATAATTTGTTATTGTTGCCTTTTATATTACTTTTAATCTGGCGTTGCACTGTGAGTTGTTAAAACTACACGATAAATTTTATTGGGTGATTAATTTCATTTATATTTGTTGTAAACTTACATTTTATTGCGAATTCAGTCGATGAATAAGCCACTGGGCGCAATTGTGGCAACGCCAATTTATCAGGCGCGCCCACATTGCTATTGTTTGCGATGCAAGGTTGAACGTGGGTTGATAACTTAGGTGCTAATACGGTTAAAGAACGTAATGGGCGTTTAATATGCGTCGCTAAATAGATATCACAATGGTAAAGAGTGAGAAAATTTTGGAATACGTGTGCGGAGATCGAAAAATTATATTGCTCAGAAAGAGTAGAGGCACTACTCGAAGTTCGTACGACCTTGAGATTTAATTTGTGAAGATTTTTTGTGCTTGTTAGCTTTGTCGTACTGCCGAAATCACCAGCTGGCACTATGACAGCTTGGCCTTCGACGACACTTTCGTCTAATTGTTGCAGTGCCTGGTCTCCTGTCGTCTCTTGGCCTTGCAGTGCCAAGCTTTGCTGCGACCGCACTTCGATCGTGTAGTCTTGCGCATCAATGCTCACTAGTTTGGCGAGTAAAGGACACCAACCGGCCGACAACTGTATTTTGCTGCGATTTCTCGCTTGTATGGGTTGACTCAGCGGCGCTATGCGGAGCTCCTGATCCCAATCACAGTCCTTTAGGTTCATCACAGTTAAGGCGTTCGCTGGTTGTAGTTCTAAGCTCTCTGCATAGTCTATGTCATCGTAGGCGAACATATCCGCGTTTTCCAGCTCGTCGTAGAAGCCTTGTAAATTCGGCGTTTTGAATATTTTCTGCACGATCTCAGCATTTTTGTGATACTTTTCGCCATTTGTCGCAGGCATTTTATTTATTTTTAAACACTTTGATATTTTATTATTATGTTGACTTAATTTTATTTATTTTCTTATAAATTTTTTTTTCACATTTCTAGCAATTTCTTTTTGACGAAATTGTTTCCGTTCGCGTTCACACTTTGCATTTGCATGCGTCAAACACTCGCGAAAAACTAACAGTTTTGTTGACACACTGAACAATTGTGCAAGTCAAGTCAAGATGTTTTCTAAATGGCAAACACTTGAAAATGCTTCGAACGCTTATCAAATCACCGGCTTGTTGCTGATAACCGTTGACTGCTACGCTGAGTGTAGCACTGCCAACAAGTCTGCGAGCAACTAATGTATTTTTGGTAACTAATATTTGTTTTCATGAGAGTTGATGTCATTAGAGAGATAGAGCATTAAGTACTTTTGTGTGGCTACCCTGTAGGAAAGTGATAACTAGTTCTACACTCGAATTAATTTAACAGTCCCCGGATAATCTTAAAATATTCTGCATTTATACGAAGAGTTCTCAACTTAAAAAAAGGCAGATTAGGTTAGGCAAATCTAGAGCCCTCGAAATGACCTAACTTGGACAATTTATTTTGGGTGTAAGTAAAAATGAATCGAATTCCCACCTCATAAGATTAAGTTAGGTTAGCTTAGGGGTCACGCTATACATAGATCTACAGCTCCTTGGTAATGCCAGGTGGAGCTTTATTAATACGAGCTAAAGTTTATGTCGCGCAGGACGTCAACGCTTTTTGCGAAGTTTAATAGGTACTTGATATCTAAATCTGTTATTTCATCCAGCCCTGAGGGTATAATAACAGATAATGTTCAGGGTATAATAACAGATAATGTCTGAAATTATACCGTATAGCTTTTCTTACTTTGTGAAATATTATCATAGTGGGATAATACTACACGTTTAACCTCAAAAATTACACTTTCTTTTCCTTTTCCGTCGGCTATCGAAATCCACATAGCTTTGTAATAGTTCTATGCTTGTAAAGACCAATTTTAAGCTTACTGGCGTCTAACTAGTTCCTTACAACTGCATTTCCTACAGGGTGTTTCTATAAATGCTGACTAGTATAGTCTTGTGAGGTATATCAAATATAGGTTTAGCATTTGCTTTATAGAACTGATAATTTCTAAGCATTATTCAATCATTTGTTTGCACTGAGCGAAAAGTTTTACGTGTGTGTATTTGTTCGATGACACTGTTGTGTGAAATAATTTACAGTTAATGTAAATATCCAAATTTATTGTTTTGAAAATAAGTCTTTAGCATGTGTGTGGGAAATGTTAAGTTGTGAAAATTAATTGCTTTTTCTCAATATTTACAGAGAATATTTTTTCAATAAGTTTTTGTTTTCCAACAACGGTTATACATTGTATTTTGACCTTGACCTTTTCAAAGTTAAAAGTTTTCCACTTAGAATTTTCCATTTAGAACTGTTTCTTACACATTTTAACTTCAAGTATTTTTAAAATATTAAAAAATTTTATTTTTATGTAACTAATACCTTTTAAAACCGGTTAGTATATTCGGTTTGCTATTTCGGTGCATTCAAAACTAGAAAGCTAGAAGGCGTTGCAATTAAGTAATTTTCTTTTAATATGCATATGCTGCGATTTGGCTAAGTCTCTAATTATATTTATATCCCCCAGGATAGTTTTCTTCTTATAAAGCTATGCGGTAGATGGCGCAACCGAAAAATTATTTCCGAAAATCGGTTTTGTGATCGATT
The DNA here is from genome assembly GCF_042242935.1 of Bactrocera oleae. Lineage (NCBI taxonomy): Eukaryota > Metazoa > Arthropoda > Insecta > Diptera > Tephritidae > Bactrocera > Bactrocera oleae. The sequence continues at coordinate 19,595,807 of NC_091537.1, read as the reverse complement.
TTGGTTTATATTACGACTGTGTGTGTATATCGGTATGTCAACAACGCATAAAAAAGTGCTAGCACTAGGTGGCGCTAGAGCTTTATTACCACAATTAGTAATTTCGGTACAATTATCATAAAGTTTATGAGTTAAAATTGTTTAAATAATAAACTTATTAAGATTTTCAGTTAATTTACGCTTTCATCTCAAAATATTTGCTGTAAATTAGTGACGAAGGAAAATCGAAAATATTCCGAACATTTTATCAAATTTCTGTTTAATCTCTGTCATATCAACACCGAAATATATTTATTATAATATAGGTACATTATAAACAAAAATTAATTTGACATTGGTGTTCACTAAGTGAAGGTGTAATCCCTGTTTTTGCTTTAGGTTTCATTCTGAAGTCGACGGAATTTTTGGTGTCCGATAAATCGCCATATATGGTAGTGTCAGCTGCTTTTATAAAATTCTCTATTGCTCCCTTGCTAAGGAAAATCGATCAATTTAAGTCTGTTATCTATTTCTTGTCTCAAAATTGGCTATCTTGTGATGGATGAGGAATGGAAACATGAATTTAGAAGGTTCTTGTCTTGATTTTTACTATTTTTCACATGAAACTGAAATAACTTAGCGCAATTAATACGAACGCTCTAACTTTGAAAGCATTCACTGTGGTACCAGCTGGTCATAACAGTGGGCCTCCTTTTTCAAAAGAAGGAATAAATGTAAAAAAGATATCGTCTTAATTTGGCGTCGACGTACGAAGGGAAGAATTAAGAAGAAGAAGAATCGAGTGGAAGAACACATCTAAGAAATCAATTTTGTTCAAATTGATTAAGTGGCTAGAGAGAGATACACATTTTGTTTTCCAAAATAATGAAATAGTGGTCCCCTAGTGTTTTTAGTCTCTGTCTTATTGACTAATCAGGCAGATAAATGTCTCATTCATCAGTCTAAAATATCTTATAAATAATTATTTTATTTGATTACTGTACTTTCTGATCACAAGGTTCTGCTATATGAACGAGCAAATGATCCCAAGGGAACTACGAAACTACAATTATTATACTCTATAAAACATTTTTGTGAGATTTTTAAAACCATTATAATTTTTTGGTTTAAAAATTATGAAAACCCTAGTCAAAATGATTGTTTTTAGTCGATTTAAACTCTAAGCTCTCTAAAATATGAAATTTTGAGTTTTCCTAGAGATTTCAGTACATGGTGCAGTCCAAGATAATGTTCTCAGTATATCAAGATAAAGTTATCGGTCTATCAAGCAGATATTGTTAATAAATATTAGTATTTTAGTTTCTCAGATTTTCTAGGGATTCTTGTACACATCGAAATTCAAAATTACATTCCCGGTGGGGATGCACCCTTAAAATTAAAAAAGTTTGCGATAACTCGATTTGAATCTTGGTGCATAATTACTTGTATTTATTCAATTACTAACTGGAGCACAAGCAATCTTAATTAGCTTCGTACCAAAACACCGTTAAATCCATCTATGAAATTGTCAATTCTCAAACACAACAGAATATACCTTATTTTATCATCCACATATGCCCCGGACCTCCCATCTGCTAAAGTAAGCTTTACGACTTGTCAACCAATTCGTTTTATATGTATTTTAAGTGCCTCACCACGACCTTATTACGCCTTCAAGTACCTATTTCTCAACGCTGCTAATTAAACAAACTTCATTTGCGCTGTAATGATAATTTATAGCGCGTTCTTCGTGCCAGCAATGTCTCACAAAATATCCCAAATTCCTCCTTTTCAAGCCTCCAGCACATTTCACGCACCGAGCTAATGAAAATGCTAAGCCAATAGCGCATTTGAGATCGCGCCCGCTTCTTCTAATGAGCTAAAATTTTTAATGCGTTACCGGTTAACGGTGTTGCAATGCTAAGTCATCTTCCCGCTACAGTCGCACATTGTAAGTGTCCTTCAGCTTGCCAGCAGCAAGCTTATACGGTTGCACCAACAACATTTAGATGATTATTGCCACCATCAGCGATGTTTGCTAAATAAACGCATTAAAGTTGGCAGTCTTCTCTGTACGCCACCACCATATTCCCTGCTTAGACCACGCTAAACCCGAACCCGCTCTCCTCTCGACCGTTTGTTTTGTGTTTTGACGGTATGGATTTTGGGTAAACAACGAAAATCTGATTTATACGCGACAGCAATAAAACTGACAACAGCAAGCAGCAGGAAGACAGGCAGGCAGGAAGGCAGTTCGAGTGTTGCAAGGTTCCTTGCAACAACACTCGTCGCTGCTGTAAGTATTCTATGCGCCACAATACAAGTCATCGCTGATGGTTGGCGTGTGAGCTTTCGTTTCATGTCGGGATAAAAGTCGTGAAATGCCAAAGGTGGTGGGCGGTGGGCGGTGGGCGTTGCGTGTCGCATGTTGCTGTTTTTGTTATTTTAGCTGTTGAAAGCGATGTAAGTGAGTAGTGTCGCTGCACAGATGGTGGCTCCGTGCATTGCAATAATGAAATGCGTTGGCGCATCTGCATCTGTTTGCAATGTAAAATGTTGCATGCACATAATTTTGCAACAATATTTGCACTACGATCACTCTTTGCACTGCTATGCTGTATGCTGTTCAGCGATTTTATGGCATCTGTTTTGTTGTTGTCTTTAATTTTGTTGTTTGCATTGTTTGGTAATATGCAACAGTGTTGCTTGCTGGCTTGCTTGGTTATGTGGTTGTTGTAATATTCATTGTCGGTTGACTGTTGCGGAATGATGGCGCACAGAAGTTTTGCTAAGCTCAAAAGTCGCACAGTGGTGTTGTGGGTGTCAAAAATATTTTCAAATATTTTTTCTCGATAAAGAATTTTGAATAGTCGAGTAGATTTCTATTCAGAAGATCAAAAGAATTTTTTGTTTGAAAAACCGCTCAATAAAAATTTCTGTAAAATGTTTTTCTAGAATTTTATAATCCTCTGTTGGCCAAAACTTTATTTTTTTCAGAATTTTTCAAAGCAATTCTCAAGTTTTTGTTACCCGCTTAGGCTACAGAACCTTTGATTGCTGTGCTGCTATCTATAATATATCCAATACTTTAAAGATATCTAAATCAGATATACATATTAACAAATTCAGAGGGAATTGATATTAAATTCTAACAAGGCATATTTTGTGAAATTTCTCAAATGCCAAATTTTGACTGCATGTGATCTGGTTGCTCTTCTAGCGACCTACAAAATTTCTTAAGTAGTTTTTACCGCTAAGATTTTCAGAGAGAAAGAGATGCCACTATTAAAATAATTCAATTTCAGAGAGAAAGAGATGCCACTATTAAAATAATTCATCTCACAGGCTTATCAGTCGTACTATAACCCGAGCATTATTACAAATCATAGTAAAGAAGGTCAACATTTCCATATACTCTTATAATAACCTCTTATAAAAGGGTGTTTTTTTTAGACATGTGGTTTTCATGAAGAAATAAAAGTCATATAACTTAATGTTATGGACAAGAATTAAGCTTGCAGTACTTGGGGCCGTATGCCATCAATAACGCTCCGAAGTTTAGCTGTTAAGGTTCAGCCAGTTCAGCTGTATTAAATCGCACGATTTTAGAGCCACGCCACAGGCCTACGACGCGAGATAATGCACTCACCAAAACTTTCCTTCAATATATGGATTGTTTCGTTGGCTGTATGGCATGGAGCGCCGTCTTGTTGGAACCAAAGTTCGTTCACATCAACTTTATAGCCTTCCACACTAACTAATATTATGGCCGGCTTTATTTTTTTAAGAAATGTGAACTAATGATTACCTCTGCTCATAGGACACACCAAACAGTGACTTTTTGAGTATATAATAGCGTATCGGCAATGTTTTGTGGATTATCTTCGCTGCAAATGCAAGAAATTTGTTTGTTAACGTATCCATTTAACTAAACGTGAGCTTCATCGCTGAACAAAATTTTCTTCTGAAAATCAGGACCGATGACCATCTCGTTTTGGCCCATTCACGAAATGTGCGACGTGCTTGCTGGTCGTTTGGCTTCAATACTTGCACGAGTTGGATTTTATAAGCTCGAAAACCAATATTTATTATTCATTTACGTTTTTTTTAAAGCTACTTATATTTTTTATATACGGTTCTGTAGTGGTTCTCTCCAGTGGGACTCCAAAACAACTATTTGATTGCTTTTTCTAAGTTTTCGTGTTATATACCTACTGAAGGAGAAACCCAAACTAATATTTTTTAGATCAAGAAAGTGCGAGAAAGTATTCAACATCCCTGTGATTATTAGGAGTTAACGGTATACCGGATCTATATTTAGTTTACTTATCTTCGTTTCAATTAAAATTGTGGCAAAATAATAAATTACGTTTTTAGGCAATAAGGAGCAATTTGGATGATAGTTTTGGTTTCTTTTGATACATAATCGCAGCAAAATACATCGTTACATCTTAAAATAATGAGATAGCTGCCTAAACTACTAATTCGTAGCTAACTTAACACACTGTGCGACTGTTACTCTCCCAACTTTGCAATGTAGTTGGATTAACTGAGCTTGTGGCATCAAAATTTATCAACGTAACTTAAAATATTATTTCATAAAATTCACTTACAGTATGCGACAAAAGTTTGCGCAATCTCGCATTAATTTAAAGGAAAGCTTAAGACACTTTATTAAAAATGATGCAAAAATGTAAATATTTCAATTGCCTAACATTTAACGGCGTAGTTCTGTCATATCTCTTGAATTCTTTTCCTGACTGCGCACAATTAAACCGTTTTTTTCACAGCTAAAAGCTAATCGAAGATTATTTGCCTCAAACATCATTATAAAATTCTACATTAAACATTCGAGAGCGGCAAATTTCCGTTTTTCAAAGTAGGTAACTAAAGAGACTGAGCGAGCTAGAGAGGGTGAGAGCGCGTGGAGTGCTTAACGGTAGGTACGTTTGACTTGGCTGATTCTCAAGATTACAATTTCCGCTTACAATATGCGTCAATATTTAAACAGAAATTAAAAGAGAAGATTTCGTTGCAAAAAAAAAGGAGCGAAATCTTTTGCACAAAGTGTGAGTAGAAAAAATATCAACACATTGATAAAGTTAACAAAAGGTAAATACCGGCGCATGAATAATAAAAACGTGTGCAAATTTGCGCACCAAATCACACACAAAAGTGAAGCGGAGAGTCAATCGGCAGCGGCGAAGAAGACACTACACAATGCCATAACATCCTTTCGCGGCGCACTCATTTGACAGGACGAAGCCGTTGTGGACTAAGTAACGTTAGCAGGGACCAAGACAAGCAAGCAGGCTGGCTGGCAGGCAGGCATAACACAGGCACACGCTTGTACTTACCTTCGAACTTTTCATACGCAGCGAAGCTTAACTTCTCCGGCACATAAGATAGACGCCGACAGCCGCTGATATACTCCAAATGCGCGGCCATGCCGGTGGCGCTCGCACTTCCGTTTGCATTGGCGTTAATAGCGTTGGCGGCGGCTGCTGTAGCTGCTGCCTTCTCAGCCGTGAGTGAAGCGACACGTTTGAGTACATTGTTGCTAGGTGTGGCGGGTGTCAAAGGTGTTGCCGTTAGAGCGCCAGTTTCTGTGGATGCCAAAACTGTTGCTGTTGTAGTTGTTATTGTAGCGTTCGTAGGCGTTGATGCAGCAACTTCCGATGCTGTTCCAGCCGCCGCTGTGGTTGTGGTTGGGGTTGACACGCTAGCGGTTTCCCGTTTCGTTCTTGTCGTTGGAGGCGGTGTCGCTGGTGCTGGCGATTGTTGCTGTTGCTGTAGCTGTAGCTGTTGCTGAGACTGAACAGGTGTTTGCGATGATTTAAATGAAATTATAACGGTTGATTGAGTTTCTGTTGAAGGCGGCAACTGTTTGCTGTTCGTTGTGCTGGCATCTGGTGAATGTAAAGGTGTTGTTGTAGTAGGTTGGTGGTGTCGGTGGTGGGGGCGTGGTATCCGCCGTGAAACCATGAAAGAAACAAGAAAAAGGAAAAACACGTTTCTTTGTTAACAAAAATGAGACGAACTTATATTCTTTGTAATTGTTTGCGGGCTCTACTTTGGCAGGCGGTGATGAGCCGGAAAAAAGGAAATAAAAAGAAAAAGGAAATCCGTAAAAAGTAACAAAAAGTTCATATACAAAAAAAAAAAAATAATAATGATAATAAGAAAACAAATGAAAGGCAATGAGCCTTACCAATAAACACAATAAAGGGATAATAAAATAAATAACCTCGGAAAAATAACCCTACGCCCACCATAAGAAACGAGCATTTATACAGTGGTTTGTCTTAAAGATGCGTTAATAAGAAGCCTATATAATTATAGATCGTTTTTTTAAATTGTAATAAAAGCGCTAAGATGCTGAAAAATTAGCGCTGTAATGAAAGCCTGTGAGTTTGAAATAAAAATGTCCGAATGTTCGGTAATTTAATGTGGATCCAGTTTTCTTTTGTTCCTCGCGATTTTAGAGCTTAAATTGCTTCAAGAAACGCAAATTATAGTAAGATCTGTAGAAAATATTCAAACCGCTAAAAAAATGCAGAACACATGCTCCCATCTTGTTCGCTCCTATTTCTGTCATTTTTAAGAGTATCTACTGTTAAAGTACGGTCTTACAGAGCACTTTAAGAAACATTTAGTTTGATAGACGAACGTAAAAATTATTCTAGTGACTGTGAAGCGACTTTTCTCGTAGATATACAAAAAAAGGCTGCTTCGTAAGAGCAGGCTTTCAACTAGTAATGATCCCTTCCGCAAGATAGCGGTCCATAGACAGATGATGGATATCGATAGCTGCCAGTATCAAGTTCTAGTTTATCGTCCACAGTCGACTAAATAAATTAACAGAATTTGCAGCTTGGACTTTGGCCAAAAAAGAATCTGAACTAAATAGTAGTAAGGACGCATATCAAAAAATCTGTAAGAGATGGCGATTCAAAACAGCTTTTAAGATAATGATAAAAGACGCGGACAAACTTGAGGCACTACGTTACTGGTACTGACCCGGATTCTATTCGGCCAACAAAATCTACAAGTTCATGTCAAATATGTCTCATACAAACTCTATGGTCATGATGATTTTTGACAGTTTCTTGAAGCTTGTCGTGTCAGTTGAGGCGTGGTCGTTAGCTCCAATAGGTCAAGCCATAAAAGTATATAAATTTTTATCTCCAAACTCACGCTTTTTTAAGTTAGAGAATATTAAAGCTTTTCTTTTAACCACGCATCCCTCTTTCCAATGCTGTGACACCCTTCGTTTTTACTTCCTACGTTTCATAGTTTTGTATAAATAATACTTATCATTACTTTGCTGATATTTCTAACTTTTATGTTTATTATTAGCAAACACACTAAACAGTCCATTTGTGTATCTCTAAAGTAAGCCCACTCTCTTTACGTCTGTCTCGGATGACTAATTTACTTAGCCGTGTACCTTCTTTACGTACGTGAAGTGCTTATAAAATAACCTAATTTAATTAACAGTAAAAAAATCATGCATAAGCACTTGTGTTTGTGCAACGAGCTTTCAATATAATTGTAAAAATACTTTTAAGGTCAATAAACATGAAAAGGAGATTTAAGAAAAAGGAAAAATTATCTCGATAAAAGCTTAGGCAATAACGTTTAAAATCTTATCGTTTGAGAGAAAGGGTGAATGAGCAGTTGCAAGTTTGTTTGTAGGGCGGTTTTCAAGTGAGGGGTTTAATTAATAGGTTTACATTTTTTCGGGTTGAAGGATTTTAATTAGTGGCGAACGGGTGTTCTTGGAAAGTTTTAAAATAACAGCGCATTTGCAAAGAATGCTGATAGGCGTATTGATGTGCCGGAAACTTTTTACAGGAAAAAATGATATTTATCATAAATTTACTAAGAAAACAATATGTACGTTTGTTGTAATAACAATTAAGGTATATTTTTTTAAAATAATTTTGGCAACAAAAATTATTTTTATCGAGTTTACTTTTGAATTTCTGTTTTGTTATCATTAGTAGGCGGAGAAAAGTTGTGAAGTAACCTAAAAGTTTTTCATTGAAAGGAGTGTTGGCAACGCATTTAAAAAGGTGTTACCATTATAATAAATGGATCCCTAAATGATTTATAAAAATAAACTTTCACTTTTTGCCTTAAAAATATTATTTTAAACTTGTGCATAAAAGTCATAAGTCAAAAAGGTTTTTTAAGAAGCTCTTTCCACCTATCTAAGTTTCGTCGCTTAGCGATCGCCATATTGGGTAGGTAGAGCGGTCATCTAGCAGTCGGCGAGTCGGCGGCTCGCTATCCGTTCGTGTAAAATATCAAAAGCTCAATTAAAAAAAGTGTGCTTCAAAGTGTGAGAAACTCTTAAATTATTAGGTTTTGTATAAGGTAGAAAAGTATTTGAAACTCCGTGGTTTTTTGTACCAATTTGTTATTTAGATTTGTTACTTTAGGTGCATTTTTCTACGATGTTTTGAATTCTTATTTGCTCGACCTTCCCTTTCAGATTTGGTGATAGCTCTTAGTTGGATATATCAGATCAGACATTCGCTATGCTCCAAGGTCTATAAGTTGAGGCTTCTAATGTTCGGAAATTTGATATTGAACAATTATAAGTGAGATTTTTTCCGTAAAATATTGTTGCAGGTCACATATTAGACCAAGAAATCAGACATTTTTTGGCAAGCAAAGAAAAGTGTAATTCCAATTAATGAAGAAACAAGAAAAAAAACGTTAGCTTCGGTTGCACCGAAGCCGTAATACCCTTTACAAATACAAATATTCCTTATAAGAACTTGATTCCGATTGTTCAATTTGTATGACAGCTATATGCTAAAGTGATCCGTTCTGAACAATTTCTTCGGAGAATACATTTTTGTTTTAGGAAATAACTCATGCCAAATTTTGTGAAGATACCTCGTCTAATGAAAAAGTTTTCCATAACAGCGCTTGATTTCGATTGTTCAGTTTTTATGGCAGCTATATGCTATAGTGGTCCGATATCGGCCGTTTCGACAATTGCTAATCATTTATGTATATATTTTATAGGGTCTTCGACATTTCTTGCTGGGTGTTTCGTGGCAAACTTAATAAACCCAGTTCAGAGTCTAAAAAGTGGGATATACTTTCTCTAATGAAATGGAGAGGACCAAAATACATGAGTGTTAAGAGCTTGAGTTCAAATATTAGAGCAAATAGCTGTAAAAGGTAAAAAGACCTAATCACATATGTCCTTATTGGATTGAGTACTTTTTACCTAAGTTGAATAAACAGAGCAGTAAAACACCGTTTAGATGATTAGCCAGAACCTCCAATCTATGACAATATAATCTATCACCCAAACATGAGGAATTTACAAAAACTTTAGTCTGGCTAGAGGACAATACTGCCGGTGCCGATATATCATCGGCAAAACTATTAAATTCGTCGTCTATGCGCTGATTAAATACTTTGTACTCGTATACATTCTAAATCTTAAGCTAAATATCATAGAATGATGGCAGCAAATTAAACTATAAGTATATTTTGTCCAATCTAAAAGATCGGTGATGCCATAATCTACGCCAAATAACATGAGATTTGTCTTCCTAATATTGAGTATGAAATTCTGTCGGCTAAAGCTCATGGGACTATAAAAGTTTGACTTTAGACAGTTAAATCTACAAGTAATCCGACTTTAACCATGTGTCAAATCTTGAGAAAGACACGAGATGTGTAATCGACAGTCGATTATGTGTCGACTTTTAAACCGCTTACGGTATCACAATTGGAAGTGGTTTTCATATCGCTATGACAGGAAATATCTATTCTGCTTAAGAAAAATTAGCGCGCTATCTTGCTAATAAACACTTGGAAGCTGTGGTGAAAATGTTTGTCTTTGTGTCGCAATAGACACAGTGGACAATGCCAGTCTTTATATCCAGCTGAGAGATTCCTAAATGCTTGCTTTGTTCGTCGAAAGAGAATTTTTCTTGGGGTGCGTCAGAGAAAGATTGTGCAGAAGAGGCATGGACCTTTACGCATTGCAGGCAGGGAAAATCACATAAGATGACTTCTTGAGATACATGCAGTAGATTCTTTAGCTAACTAATTTGCTGCACTCTCAGCTGGTGGTTGCAGAATCATACAGGAGAGGATCTTATTTGTTTATTAATTGAAAAAATTTAAGTCTAATTTACCACTTCTGAAGCAATGTAATGTCAGTAGAGCTATAGTATGTTAGATTCTTTTAGAATTGCTTAAGCTATTACAAGGCCAATGCTGAAGAAGAATGTACTTAAAACTTATGAGAATATTATTAATATTAGAACTTCTAGCATTTCGAGCTTTTGAACTACGAATGTTCTCTAAATATTTTGAAATATTTCATGTGTATGTATCTCCAGTTATTGCGGTTGCAATTCCGCAACCATTTATTTACTTCACATACACATTCGTTGTCTCGTCGCTAGCCAAATAGAGTTGTGTATGATCTAGGATTTGTTGGTCATAAGGGTATTTAAATAACTTCTAGCTTGTGCCGACCACGTGTGTGTGCGCACCAACACAGCTAATGCGGCTGCATGTACACAACTTATACGTATATGCAAGTAACGGTATTGTAATTGTAACCGAATTGTTTCTACATACATACATGCCCTCCTTTGAGCTTGTAGCTTTTCATTATTGTATGTGTGTATGTGTGTGCACGTACAAAATGAAAAGCATCCACTGAGCTCACATTCTCACGTCCACTACCAAATTTTTGCCAGAGTGATTTTATATACATACAAGTATGTATGTTTGCCTGAATGTTCGTGTGTCTGTCCACATGCAACTCAATTGCGACGGTAGTGTGTTAAGGGGTAAAGTAAATGTTTTGCCGCATTTGTTTTGACTGGGTTAATGGGTAAATAAATACGAGCAGCATGCGCCTAAAAGCCGGTCATATATGTTTGACCTACCATATACCATAAGTATATATACATATGTGTGTGGAATGGGAGCGCATGTCGTAATAGCACGTTGATAGGTTGACGCTGTTTATTTATTATTTTTACGCAAATGGAGCGTTTAATGGAATGTAAACACGGAGCAGAAAGTGGATGAGCTTAAAGACTTAAATCTTTATTAAACATTATTTGATTATGTTTTTGTATGATTGTCTGCTAAATCTTGAGCGCTTGATTAGAAATATTTGCAAATGTATTTACACCCACTGACAATATATTAGATACACTCACAAAATATCTTGAAAGGTGTTTGGAAAATAGATATTTGTGTACGCACGGAATAGCTTACACTGAGTGTATAGACTTTATTTTCAAACAGACTGTTAGTTGCTCTCTGAGGGATTTAGTAATTAAGCTGTATAAAGGTATAAAGGACCAGTAAAAGGAAATCCATTATTTTTGCATTAAATTGAAGGTTTTAGAAAAGAAATAAAAATAAATGGTGGTCTCATAGAAACTCTCGTCTCGATTGGTAAACAACTGTGACAGTTCATTTTCACAACTTTCTCTTAAGCCAAATTTTTCACCAGCAAAATTCTTCGGCATAGACAAGAACAGATCGTATTCACTTGATACCGGAGCTTCTAGCGAGTCATTATCGGTGCGTGCGGTCTGGCGTTGCCTTGATTGTGCCCAATTACTTTTATCCTATTGGTCAAAGCTGGCTGCTTTTAGGCGATTTTTTTCTTCTGACGGTCCAATTTTTGACAGTACATGTCCGTATTAAGAGTCTGGTAGTAGAAATGCAGCTTATAGTAAATTATTCCCTGCTATCCCAAACCCACCATATAGAGAGCAAAACCTTCCTGACTGTCAATCCTGGCTTGGCCACCGTTGTCCTGATGGAACACAATTCCTCGTCTATTGGGCAAAACTGACCAGTTCTGGGCAATTGCTTTCTTCAGACGGTCCAAATTAAAAGTTTGGCCGTATAGCAAACATTGCCTGACTGTCAATCCTAGCTAGGCCACAAGCATGAGAAAAATGGATTATATCGACCAATAACTTATCCTAGCACCCATATATCCAATACAAGGGTTTTCATCTTTTCGTTTGTCTTTATTCCATTCAAATTCCGAAATCTCAAAGAAATCGTTGAATAACCGTAGTGAAGCGAACACAGTGCATTATCACTACCAGAAAGTTAGGGGTTTAAACTGTACCTAAGGTTAAATCGATAGAAGAAGTCGGACGTTCCCCGGCAGTCAATGCCAAATCTTCGAGAATATTGTTCCTTAAAAATCAGATGCACGAAGGTGGCTTTAAGTTTATAAGGAAGAAAAAGTTAATGCTAATTGAGCTTGAAAAATATTTATAAAGGGTGATTCCCTTTACTTTAAGTAAATTTGTAATACTCGAGAATTGAGACTAATTTAACGAACTTTTACTTTTTCTACGCGCGGTTCAATATATCAGTATAAGAAATCAGGGTGGGATTATAGGCTGATCAAAACAATATAGTCAACTTCGCAGATAATGGATCTGTTTTAAGGAAATCAGCCAAAATATGGCTATTATTGAAAAAATTCTGTTTTGTTTTTTAAATGAGATGTGAAGGCTATTAAATTATTATAAACCAAATTCACTCACCTGTTTTCTCCTCTGTTGGCGTTGTAGTTGCTGCCGTTCCCAGTCGCGACGATAAATTATGCAATTCAATTTTCTTGGTCTTCGCCAGATTACCGAAGAGATCCGCACCGCCCACAGTGCCCACGGTGGCATTATCTTGTGGCGTCACTGTGGCTGCGCTGCCACTACTGCCGCTACTACTTAGCACTTGTGCCAATTTCTTACCCAATTGCAATGCCATCTGTTCATCCGGACTATCCGACTCGAGCTCGGGACTCGCGTCGGGCACTAATTCCAAGTATGTCGTTTGTGAGACGGACAAATGTGCTACCTTATCGGCGCGATGTCGACGCTGTAGCTCGTACACAGCACGTGCTGTTGTCGGCGAGAGTATACCCGAAGTATCGGCCGATGTTATGCTGATCTCGCTGATCGGTCGATCTTTAATAAGCGTTGGCAAATCGTTGAGGCCACGCGCTGCCAAACGATTGTATGTGCGTAAGTGTGTACGTTTGTCCGATTCATTTGCGGTAGTCTCTGCACTCTGTTGTTGTTGTTCGCCAATGCTACGCGGTGAAAGAGGGTCTGTAAAGAGTGAATCAGAACTTGTTGACAATTCCTTAAGTAGAACAATATCATAGTTATGTTGTTGTTGTTGATGTTGTTGCTGTAGTTGTGGCTGTTGCCGTGCACTATGGCGACCGGAGGAGATGAGCATGTTGTTGTACTCATCATAGACTTCCCCTTCATCGAGTGCGTCTGCAGCGGTGGAAAAGCGATTTTTAGTGGAAAATTGTGCCGCAGCAGCGAAATTGAAGCAAAAGTGTGGAAGAATAATCAAAAGTTAGAGAAAAGTAGTGCTTTTCATTTTACTTTACTTTATGCTAAGTATCTTAATATACTGAAGCAAGGTAAAGGTTTTAAGGATATGAAATGTTGCGGAATTCCTGTTGTTGGGGAAATGATAGTTTCCGATTTTGTAGTGAGAGGGTATTTGTACATTTTTTCTAATTTAAAATTTGTTTATAAAACACTACACAATATTTTCTAGGAGATATAACAAATAAGTATGTTAATGAGTTTAAATTTTCCTCTATAAGTCTATTGGAGAAGGTTATATATGTAATTATGAGAAATTAATACTTGATGATATATTTAAAAATGCTCTTCTATAACTAGTATCAGTTTATTTCATTAATCGATGGTGCATTCATTGCCTCCATTAATACAATTTTGACCGAAGTACTACTTTTAAATTCATATTATCTTTGTATTTTTTTTTTATCGAAATAAAGAGCTTCTCTTGGCTGCGCTATGCAAGATTAAAAAAATTTTTTTTTGCAAATAGAGCAAGTTCAGTCCTCGCCTGAAGCAGATTAACTTCATAGGACTAGCCCTTGCAAAGCGCATTAGATATTATGTTTGAAAAATATAATACAATTTTCGTTTAATAATGAGGTCATTGCGATTATTCTTCAAAAAGCGGGACAAAAAAGCTTTGTTAATAACTTTTTATAACACGGTCTCATAAGAGTTTGGTGCCTCAATTTAGTCTTCTACCCAGTTCAATTAAATTGCTTACCGTTACACTATCCTCAAGAAACGAGCACCATCATTTACCACGACATCTACTCAAATCTTCCATAGAAGTTTCGAAAAACTGAAAACGTTTCTAAGGGTGTTTCTTTGACGTAATATTTTCAATGGGCCAATACTTTTTTCGGAGTTGGTCTTTTTGACAGCTGTTAGTTGATTTATACCCAGTTTGGTTTGCCATTTCATAACAAATAGGCTTACTCCGGAAAAACGTATGCAAGTCCCGAAAATTTATTGCCAAAATAATGGTTCGGTTCGTGTGAATCGGTTCGTGCGCATCTCATTCGGTCGTCATAATCGCCCAGCAGAGTCGGTAATTCGAGCAACTATGGATCGGTTTCGCACCACACTTACTCTAGTAGATTATGCACATCCTCAGACATGCCGGGCAGTGCGCATCGAAGACGCTATTACTGCTGTGGAGCAGAGTTTTGAAGAAGACCTGCATGAGTACATTCTCCATCGCGCGCAACAATTGGAGATGTGCCCATCTACTTTATGAAAGAATTTGCGGAAAGATCTTGGTTACCGGACTTTTAAAATCCAATTCGTGCAAGAACTGAAGCCGAACTTCCGTCAGGCGCATTGCACGTTCGGTGAATGGGCTCAGAACGAGATGGCCACCGCTCCTGATTTTCGCAAGAAAATTTTTACAGCATTTTTTTTTTTTTTACATTTTAAGCACACTTGGGGATACATATTTTAAAATTTAGTCATTAAGTCTCGAGGAGAGGAGGCTTAATTAGAAACATATCTAAATTCACTGAGGGCTAGTTAAATAACCGCCTAATAATTTGGGCTAATTTTCGTCACAGAGTCTTCTTCCCAAGAAATCAATTGTGCTTGGTTATACAAATATTTATACTAATTGTTTGTCTGTCAGTTTACGACACATAAATCATATTCGATTCGCTTCGTCTCTACTCGCTTGATTTGAGCTCCGCTCTCTTCAACAAAATGTGGAAGTGAAAGCAAAAATAAAGTTATGCAATTTAATTTAACCCGATGGTGTCCTATTTGAAGTTGTATAAGCGGTTACAGATTTACTTTTATATATTTATACCAATTTACTGCAATTATACCGGTTGTTTGAACGATTCGGCACCCTCAAAATGTTGATGAGACGAAGTAATGTTTGTTATGTATAGCAATTGCTGCCTATGTTTAATTGAGACCAGTTGTTTGTTCGATTTGCTACTCTCCAAGTATGCGTTATTTGATGGCAACTCATTGTAGGTGTGTAATATAGATTATTGCTAACGTGTTTGGTGTAAGTTATGAAAAATTTGTAGGAGTCGCTCCAATCACTACTCCCATTATACTAAGAGTAGAGTATAACATTAAGGCTTACATTTGAAGTGATATTCTACTGCTTGTGAATTCCTATTGGGTGTTGTTTTTTACACGATCCGAAATTCAACCAATTTTTAGTAAATAATGATGATATTAGCTATTTATAACTATTATGTGTTTACCCATAACACTTAGGGAGCCAAGCCCTATCCAAAACAAAAAAAAAAAAGAAACATCAAGTTCAAATTTTGCGAATACTTGCGCGTTCACAATCAATCTTACTACACAACATATGGTATGCTTGGAATAAACAATTAAAGCAAAAGATTTATGACATCAAAATTTTAATATGCGGCAAATTTATGAACCCCCTCTTTTACCGAGCTGAGATATGCCACACATCGTTTATATCTATGTACTCATGTATTTTTTTTATTAGCGACCCACACATAACAAATAGAGACTTTCAGCGACAGACGCAAAAGTGACAACGCCAGCGTAAACAAAAGTTAAGTCAGTTGCCAGAATGTGATGGTGAAGAAAGAATGTAAAAAACAAACTTCCAGCGCTTAACAGAGCACCAGCACACATTTACATATGCCGAATACGAGAAAAGAACAACCAAAATATAACAACTGGAAGGGAGAGTGGGCACAAAGGGCGAAGAGCAAAAGTAGAGCTGTCAAGCAGGGTGAAAAACAGCATTATTTTGACCGGCTACTAGAACTGAGCTGGGTAGTAGAAAGTATGGTGTCTTAAAAACTAGAATAACAAAACAAAAATGAAAAACCGCGACTTACGAAAGAAAGTGGAAAATCGTAAGATATTAAAAAATGACCGGAAACGTGTTAAGGTTGCCAGCAGACAGGCAAAGGTCATGTGTGGTATTAGAAACGTATTTGGTATACTCATAAACACAGTTATGTATAAATATACATATGTACTTACAAGCATATATACATATGTATATGTACTTATAGCCCCGCTCTCGATCTTTAAATAACATATATAATATTTATGTACCGTAAAAATTGTGCTTCTGCCGTGCTTTGTTAGGTTAAGGGACCCGCTGGAGCATTACACACACACACATTTACATTCACATAATACATACATATATGTATGTCTGCATGTATTTAACAATTTGCTTGTAATGCTGCTGGCAGACTGCTATTAGTGGTTACTCGCTTGGAACTGGAATTCATAACACCGAGTCGGTGAACTGCGGAGGTGGTTGCGTGCAACATGACATGGCTGTAGAATGACCAAAACGTTATACCTAAGTGGCAGCTAAATATATTTAGACGAGTTTGCATACACACGCAGTGGGATACATACAGAATAGTAAGAGCAGCGCGCAAAACAAGAAAAAATAAGTAAAATTTGTGTTGAACAGTGTTGGTACTGCTGTGGCGCTGCGGCTAGGTGAAGGGGAATAATCAAGCGTTGAAAAATCACTGTATGAAAAGTGTGATGTTCGTAGCCTGAAGTGATTTATATAGATATATATATTATATTTATGAATATATAATATATATAATAAAGCAAAATTTATTTTTGATATATGAAGAAAAATTTACAATATATTGAAGCTAATATAGATCCATTTTGAGATTATGCAGTTTTCGACTGGTTCTTCCTTTTGAATTTAATGTTGGTTAAGTATAGGTTATTCTAAATTTTCTACTCGAATTGCATTTTTTTGCTCGATTTTAGACTTGAATAGAAATTTTGGGAATTCGATGTGGCTGATATGATACATTCGACCAATATGTAGATTAGTTTAAAACTGGAATATAGGCGTGGCGTAGCCTAGTTTTAGACGAAATTTTAGAACTTAGCAGTTAACTAGACCCCGCTTGGGAAGTAAGTTTCTGGTTGGTTATCATCGAAGTCCCAGGAAAGGTGCTGTTTCGACTTGGTCGGACCATGGGAAGAGGAGTGTGGGCTGAGCGGGGTGAGTATGCAAAGAGGTGGTTAGAGTTATACGCGGACTCATTGCACGCTGGAAATACCATATGTTTGGTATTTTGGGGTCGATTCTAGATAAGTAGGAGTTTAACCTGCCACAGCATGCAGAATGAAATCGATCATTCCATAATCTCATATTCTCATATTGCCTTTTTAGTTTGCTTTGAAGATGTTAATATGGATGAGCTTTGGATCCAACAAGACACCATCAATTTGTTGAAGGAAACTATTGGTGAGCGCATTATCTCGCGTCGTGGGCCTGTGCTGTGGCCTCCAAGATCATGCGATTTAACAGTGCTGGATTATTTTATTATGTTAGGTAGGTTTAGTCAATTAAATAAAGTCTCAGAGTTTACGAGATGTCTGAGTGAAATTGAGCGAAATTATTCAGATTAGAAGCATCTAAACTATACCTCCCACGATAGTTGGACCTGCCTAACTGGAAAAGATATCCGTTGAGAACTGTCAATTCGGCAGCATTATCCGAGATTAGTTCAGGAATATTTTCTGCCATTACAACTGCAACAATTATAAGATAAATGCTATACAAGATAATTTTCATAGAGTAACTTGACATTATTACTCAAGGAAATAGAGCTAAGCTGAATGATGAATGAACGACAAGGAACTCATCGTAGACGAAGATTATTATTTGTATAAATTGTATTTTTGTTTTTGCTCATATTTTTTTGTTATATTTTAGTACACATTATATTCCTTTTTACCTTTAGTTTATTTTTTGATGTTTGTATTATTTTAATTCCATTTACTTAAATTTTTTTTCTCATTTTCATTTTGTTTTGAGTTAAAGTTTTTTTCGAATGAAAAGGTTATGAAATCGCATGAAAATTTGTATGCAATATATATGTATTGTATGCAATATATATGTATTGTGTGCAATATATATGTATGTATGTATATATCTCTATATATGCGCTTTGTATATATATTGTATATTCACTACTTTTTGCACTACTCTAGCATCACCTAAATTAACATTTTATTTTCGTTAAACACGGAAAACTATTTTCCTTGATGCTTGCATGCACTGCTTTTTTCTTGAACTCTTTTATAGCACTACCATAATTTGAACCTTTTTGTTTGCCCACCTGTGGCTTCTTTACGTGTAATTGCACTTTCTGCTCCCACCGTCTGCTCGTTTACACTTTCTGCTGTCTCTTGTGCTTTCGTTTGCTGCTCTTCACGATATTGAACTTCAACACGTTTTATGGCATTCGCCGTTTTCCACGATTCTGTTTGTACGACCAACTTGCGAACGCACAATTTCTTCGCATTCTTTACACGCTTACCGTAGGTTTCGGACTTAACCGATTTTTCCAATTTTTCACTATCAACACACTGATCCGATGATGCATAAATTTCACCTTTAACTTGGCGCCTCTGATATGTGCACCGCTGTGGCTTGCTTACACCACAATCGGCAGCAACAACTACATTAATCGATTGCGCCGCGTCGCTGTCTTTGTCACTGTCAATGCGAATTTTTGACGTTTCAACTCGTTTCACGTAAGTCGCCGAACCGTCGCCTGTGAAATGTAAAGCATTACTGAAGTCACACTGGAAATTAGTTTGTGTGAATTGTAGATTGACATTTGTAGAACACGGTTTGAGGCTCCAATTGGAGCTGTGCCTGCATTGCCTGCTGCTAATGCTGCTGGCACCGCTGCTAAGCGCACAGAAAGCCCAACAATGGGCATTGAAAGCAACAGCGGTAAAAAAGAGCAGCAGCGGCGGCGTCGCGTTATTGACTGTTGCGACGCTTTTGTTGAAGCGCCGTCAGTGTTGTTCATTCTGTAATTTCTCGCACTGCTTTGGAGAGTTTAAGTGTATGCATGTTTGTAATGTGGATATGTAATGAGCGGCTTGGTTTGGCGATTTTTAAGGTGTGCTATACGTCGT
The DNA here is from genome assembly GCF_042242935.1 of Bactrocera oleae. Classification (NCBI taxonomy): domain Eukaryota; kingdom Metazoa; phylum Arthropoda; class Insecta; order Diptera; family Tephritidae; genus Bactrocera; species Bactrocera oleae. Next base: position 19,576,494 of record NC_091537.1, on the reverse strand, counting down.
TATATTAAACAGTCATTTATAGTTGCGTGCCGCAGTTGTAAAACGGAAATAAAATATACACATGTGAGCAGTAGGAAGGCTCTTCGGGGTCAAAATTAATCAAACTAATATGCCTTTGCTTTTTGTATTTGTATAATTTGTCAAAGAGTAGAGGTTATGCGTATGTAATTTATAATTAGTTAGTAGTTAGTGTTTGTGATCACTAAGAGCACGTTTTGGAGACTTTTGCAAAAAGTTGAATAGAAAAGAAATGATATACTTTAGATATACTTTTTTTTAGCTAAATTATACATGTATATTTTCTAATTTGCTTTATAAATACATCAATCGCGTCCTCGCCTTAAGAAATTTTATTTAGTTGGAAACGTGTATAGATCATTTAACTTTTGTTCGCCGGAAGCAAATTTCAGGATATACTAGTCGTCTCTTGTACAAAATATTATATTTCAGAGTTTCAGTTTTATTTGAAAAAGTATGAAAATATTAAAAATATGTTATATTTATACCTACTGAGGCTAGAAATTTCGTAAACCCTGCCTTAATTTAGAACTAAGTGTCCGAGAGAACGAAAGATGCAGAAAGAGAGACTGAGAGAGAGTCTTGAATATATCAATTCTGAAGTTTTTTTTATGACAATCAGTTGGCCTGACTTCCTCTAATTTCTCGTATCAAATTTTATTTGACTATTTTGTAAACACATATTCCAATTTATTTTTATACGAGGTGGAATAAAACGGATCGAAAGGAAGGAATATAGAATCAAACATCATGTCAAATAAAATCATTTTTCCATACGCGGACTTAAGTTTGATCATTCTGTTTGTATGGCAGCTATATGCTGTAGTTGTCCGATATCGGCGCTTTCGACAAATAAGCAGCTTCTTTTAGCAAAAAGAATCGATATCTCAAAAATTGAGGGACTAGTTCTCATATATACAGACAGACGGACGAACGGACATAAATGGCTAAATCGACTCAGCTCAGCGACGTTTTCTTTGTAGTATATAAATATACGCACAGCTCAGTTTCACGTTTTCAATCCTCAAACTAAATTCATGATTAAACTAGGCTTCTTAATTTCGAAACTGATCTGTTACTTAATGAAAAATAATATAAAATATTAGGAGATTAGACCAATTTGAGCGACATTTCTGGTCCCCTTTGAAATATGTCGGAAGTTTTATTACGATTTACGGTTCTTATACTCATGACTGGGAGAGCACATTAGATACTGGAGAAACAATAATTAAAAATTAAGCAGTTGTATATAATAATAATATTATATAATAACTAAAAGAATTGAACAAGTCATTTAGAAGATTAGTGGTTGGGCAAATTATGAAAATCAAGAAATAAGCAAGCATAGGTTAGGGCCGAATAGAATGTGAAGCGCTTGAGATATGATAACGGTAGTGTTCCATAATGCATAAAATTCTACAAAACTCTACACTAGCACATAAGCTCAACACTGACAACGCACTCTCCCGATTGAGCCTCTCTTTTGTAGTTGTTCAGCGAGTATTTGAGTACAACAATACAACCGGCTTGCTTGTACTACTGCACCTCTTCACCACATAATTCGTGTCTCAATATAGCACTACGCTTCGTACCATTTTCCTTTGCGTTGACATTCCAATTGGTGGCAGCGTTGTTGTTTATTGTCGGCGTAGTAGGTAGCGCTTGGAAATCTTCCAGCGTCGTGGTGGAATGAACTGTTGATGCTTCCAGTTGGCCAGCTTCTATGGCATGTTTTCGTGTTTGTTTTGCTTGCCTGCTTCTAACATTCGTTGTCTCACGCGATATAACACCAGCGTTATTCACGTTGTAGCCGTCATCATCATCGTAGTCTAACGATTCTCGCTCTTCGTCTGTTGCTCCAACGGCGTCGCTATATACTGTGCTGCCAACAGCTTCGCTGCCGCTATTATCGGCGACCGCAGCGAAGAGATGCTCAATGAACTCACGGTGATCTTCACGCTCTCGCTTTGGTGATCGGCTTGTGGGTGCTGTGTATTCGAAATCTTTTGATGATTTTATTTCTTTGCTTACAGTGGTTGTTGATTTTGTTGTTTTCACTTGTTGCGTTGCTGTTATCGCTTGTTCTGTGCTTGTTTTGCTTGCTTTTGAAACAACTGTCGGCCTTTCTTTTATCTCAGGCGGTTTTGGTGCGGGTCGCTTTGGTTTGGTACCTGTCAATTTTTTGTTATCTTCTGTTGTGGTTGTCTCCACTGTCGTCGCCTCATGATCCACTTTTCTGCTGAAGAACTTCGATATCTTTTTCTTTGCCGTTTGCGGTTTTTGGATTTTTCCTGTGCGTATTTTGAATTTATTAAAATTTTCAAAATTCATATTGTTATTGTAAGCTTCTCTTATAGGGGTTAAATCTTACTTTTGATAACGGAACTTTAACTGTAACTCGAAAACAGGTTGTAAAACTCCGAACATAACTGCATGCAAGTTATTATATGTACATAGATATAAGAAGGCTTATTTAGATATGAAAGTATGTATGTAAGGTAGAAGAATTAGAAAAAGTCTAGTAGAATAATATTTTTATTTTTGGCATATAAAACAACTACTGCAAAAACTAAGGGGTTTTTCAACTGAAGTACTAATTTCGCATGAATGATTTTATGATGAGATCGATTCAGTTAAGGTAGAAACATATACATATGTATAGGTAGAATTTTATAAAAATATACTACTAGCACTAGCTTCAACATTTTTTTATATAAAAGTGTAGCATTTGAAATTTTCTATTATAAAGGAACCGAACTCTAAAGCGAGGTAAATAATTATTTTTCTGAATCTCCAAATTCGCAAACTACAAAAATACCGGTGTCTCGGGGTTCTGTAGATTCGAATGATCCTGCATAGATTGCTTATAATTCAGGTTATAAGCTTCCTAAATCTTTAAACTTGTTGCGACGTTTGATATATAGTTCTTATCAGAAACTGTTTATCCCCCCTTTGAATGTTCTTTTGGTTTTCCAGAATTTACATATCGATGATGATGACTGTTCGATGATAGATTGAGGATAAAAGCCAATCCGAGTTCAATGTCATGAAAAAGAGCTGACTTTATCTCCGAACCTCGCACACTTCTGAAGTTAATTCAATTTCTAAGGGGGGATCACAGTTAGATTGTTACTCTACATAACATGAAGTCAGTTACATTTATGAAGTAAGACGAAAAACTTCTGTGGCTGGATATCAGCTATCGGCAAAAACGCCCTGAACCTATCGCAAATTTGTAGTAGGAAGTATGAAATCTGAGGTGTTTTTGATTTGATCTGGTAAAGACGGCACATTTGCGGAGGAAGTGTTGAGATGATTCTATCTCGTATTCTTTCAAACAGCTGATGTAGTTGGCGTCCGATAATATGGTCAATCTAAAGTAGGCTACTCTCCGGAGCAGTAGATTCACTGCTATCTTTAAGGCAGTCACCTCCGCTTAGAAAACGCTACAGTGGTCAAGAAGCCTAAGGCAGGAGCTCATGGAAAAATCCTGATAGAGTATGCCTCCACCAACCCTCTCTGCAAGCTTTGATCTATCGCTAAAAAAGCTTAACGCCCTCTTCTTCAACGAGTCCTTCCCTCCCATGGAATTTGGAATTCTCTAAATTTGAGTCCGCCGTTGCTACATGCAGCAAGGCATTTTGCGTCATTGTGGGAGAGAGTCCCGACTCTTTGCCAATGGATCTCTTGCAGAAATACAGGGCAAACGATTCCTTTCTTGTTGTATCCCCGACGTTGGTAGGTACCTATGTACCTAGGTACTCTGTCAGCAGGCCAATGAAACGTCGCTCCCATTGATGGTGAATGCGACGCCGTGGTTTTGTATTTTCTAGTAAGTAAAACTAGTTAGGACTTGCTAGAATTTATGGACAGGCCATTTTCAATAGCCCAGTTGCTAAGGTGATTCACATAGCTCATACAATGTTTTCAGAAATTTTCCCCCAACTATGAGAGCTACGTCGTCCGCGTAGGTAATCACCCGGTAGATGACTTTCCCAAGCTTTTTCAGAAGATCATCAACAACCGTGATTCAGAGCAGTGGTGAGAGAACTCCCCTTTGTGGGCCGCCCCTGCTCACATTCCGCCAGGATTGTTCTATCACAGAGAACTTTGAACATGAGATGCTTAAGGTTCAATTCAATACGAAACCTATAAACGCTTTCGGCAAAACTTTGTTGAATGCCTCCTCGATATCGAGGAAAGTCTCACTGCCAACTCCTTGTTCCTTATGGTGCCCTCGAGCCAGGAGGCAAGAGTGTACAAGGCTGTGCCCACTGAAATACCTTTGCAATAAGCATGATGTGCCCTTGAGATACAATTTAATTGCCATTGATAATACTAGCACATTTTGTTCGTGTCGATATCATCGGACTCCATTCAATAAAAATTAAATGTTAGTGTTGTAGATAGAACAACTTCCACTGGAATTTGGAATTTCCCCGAGGGGAATCTTTTAGATTGGTACAACTACTTATCACGTTTAAAAAATTTCTATGATACAACGTTAATAACTTCATTCACGGCTTAGTAATTTTATACATCTTTCAATTACGTAAATGAAATACCCTAATAGCATGTGGCGCCAAAAATTATGCAACATATTTTTATTTATTTTTTCAATCTTGTGTGCTTAGCTGCTAAAACAAGGCGAGAAATTTACTATTATCTTACAATTAAATTTCCTTACATCACAGCTAAAAACAAAAAATAGTTTGAATTTATAATCAGTGGCCACTATGGATTCGTGTATTCGAAATACAACTTTGAAACAGTTTTTTTTTTTAGTTTTCACAAACGTTACGCTTATGCAATCAGCATACATAACTGTTTTATATTCATATAACTGTGCATTTTAATATGCGCGAATTTATCGTTTGCCTATTCTATATCGCCAAGCGGAAAGTTTATTCTCATACACAGACACACTCGAACGCCTGCAGCAACACACGGGAGTTGTCAATGAGCAAAACAGGCAACCATGCGGATTCGGGAGCATATGCTCTGCAGCTACTATATTGCACCACCGTTATTTGTTGATGAGCGTATGTGGGTGTGTAGCGGTGCATATTTTGCATTTTGTGCAGCACCGCCGGTAATGACGGCAATGCAACGACATAATTCGGTAGTTGTGCAGCGTTCTGTGGCAAGTTATACTAACTGTACCATAAATGTACATTCAATTACAGTCACCCATACAAACACACATGCATGTGAACAGTGGAGCATAAATGCACGCCAGCGCGTTGTTACGTAGCAAACTTAATTGACCACGTTTCAGCTGCGAAACTCCCCGGAGCGCAACGCAACGCGCCGTAACGCTCAACTCGTTCACAACACAACACCGCAGCAAAGAATCAAATTCGCGCGCTAAAAAGAGCAGCGGCTGGCAGTGGCGCCTACCCACACATACCCACAGACAAGTGTACAAAGAGAATGGAAGAAAAAATGAATTGGAAATCTATGGCGGTGTGGTGTAGTGGGCAGAGAAAAATTGCCATAAAAATATTTGAAGCGTAGGAAATTTGATTTTGAATTTAGACTTTTGGCCGCGTGACGAGCGGCAACACAAGCTGCTGTTACGTAATGGCGTGCGTTCAAATTTGTGTGGCAACATCGGTGCCGCGCAAAGGCTGCAGGAAAATGTCAACAAGTGCGTGCATGTGTATGTGTATATATAGAATGCATATTAGGGTCAATCCAACAAAATTGGAAAATAGTATTTATGGGTTAAAATGAACCTATATATGATAAATAGAAAAATATCGCTGCTAGAAAAAATATTCAGCTTAATTTCAAAAGTTGTTGGCGCGCCTAAGGCGTAAGCCTTCAATATTCCTATATATATAAATAAAACGCAACAAAGTCTGTTTTCTTTAAAAGTACCGTAACTAGTATAAAATTTTGTCGAGCATTTATCTTGTCACGATGTTAGTAACCCCCTATAAAACAAAAAAAAATGATGAGCGTGACGAACGGAGTCGATTAAGTCTGTGTTTTTAAAGCTATATAATTTCCTAGTGTCAAATTAGCTTTAAAAGTATAAACATGATAGCATAGCACTGCCATACATGAGTACTGTCAATGTTTAATGGGTTTTGCATGTATTTGATTAGCGAACGCAGCACATGACATAGAAGTCTCTTTAACTTTGATTTCTATGCTATGTGATATTTCAGACAGCGGAATCGCTGCTCTCCTCCCTCTCATTGCATCTGCTCCCGCAAATAGTAAAAATCAGCTGAATTGCTACGCGCTGTGTGAAGTATAACGGTGGCTATGTTTCACATGCAATGTTTCTCTATACAGATCTGTGCTATGTATGCATAACTGAGCTTTTATTTTGAATTTATATGTGTATAGGTATAACTCAAATTATTACATTATTACAGTAAAGAGAACGTTAATCTCGGGTTGTATTATGTATGCCGACGACATTATAGGGTTACACTTTCTTCAAACTGAAGATGACGCCATGCAATTTGACCCAAGCATACCACTCTCCATATGGTCTTTACTGATAGACCAGCTAAGATTGACTAGTGGGAATCCACTTTTGGAGATAAGGCACACTTCTTTCAGAAAAAAATGCAAAATTGTTTGGTCTTCATAAGACGCAGTCATCGTGTTTATACCATCTGATCAAATTCAGCCTAGGACTGGTTTACTCACGCGCAACCCCATTTTTAACATGAAAAAAATTAACAACGCGTTAGCTTGAAATTTTGTGTTGCAATGGAGTTCGGGCTACAGAATCGTTGAAAAGGTTGCAGAAGTGTTTTGGGGCGTCTACTTTATAACGAGCACAAGTATTTGAGTGGCACACAGCATTCAGTTAAGATCGGGAAGTCATCAAAAATTTGCCTCAAGTGAGGAGTCCATCCATCTTTGCTAATAACGATAACAAGTTAAAAAAATATATTCTTGAGAATTATCGTGTTGGCTTCAGAGAGGTAGCAAAAGTTCTCAACATTTCTTATGAATTGGTCAAAGTTTTGGGTATGAAGCGTTTCAATGTCAGACTCGTCCCAGCTTTTGCTTTTATGGTGACGTCGAGTAGAGATCGCAAAGGAGACGTTAGACAACTTAGCTAAGCAACCTACTTTTAATGGCGCTGCAAACACGAGCTGAAATCGGTTGGCGCTGAAGGCCATCCCAGTCGAGGCTTTTAAGAAGTGTATAGAAAATTGAATTAAGCCATGGCATGCTTGAAGGAGATAGTAAAAATTTGTTTTAAAAAACTTGAAACTGAATTTTTGTCAATCCGGGTCAAATTTGATCAGTTGATTATAGTTTTTAAGGTTACAAAATTCCATTGCTTTATGCCTGTTTTGTTATAAATTTTCATTTCTTAATCAATAATTTTCATAACTTCTAAAACAGATATGATCGTCGTGAGAACACAGTTTTATGAAAAATTTGTCGAAGAAATATATGTTATGGGAGCTGGGGATGGTAAATATCAATTTTAAACAAATTTTGTGAGCAACAATGTTCCCATTAAATTTTATTTAAATATTTGAAATAATATCCTATATATTTGTACATGTGTATATATGAGAAAAAAATTAGTAGTAGTAGTAGACATTTTTGTACTGAAATATATTTAATATATATGTACTGGGAAATATTTAATATATAAAATTTTTTAGAATTTTCTTAGAGAAAACTTTTTTCTGGTTCACAAAAGAACCACACTAATGTTATGGTCTATCTAACTGAATGTATAGGTGAAAAATTTCGTTGGCGTGTGTGTAGATGTGTATGAATGCTTTCCAACCAAAAGCTGATAGATTTGTTGCACCAGCCGCAACGGTATCTAAAGGGGTGTGTGCGCGAGAAAGGTCTGGGTGTTGCCGCTGACTTTAGATAAACAAGCGAAAAACTGAAAAGTTGAATGTATTGCAGAGCGCATTGAAGGCTTTATGTTCCACATGTACTTACAAACACACACACCCCCACACAAAACGACATACAAATATACAGACACATGTAAACACGTCATTATAATGCGCGACATTGCCAAACTAACTGGATTCTGTCTGTGGTTGCTTTGGCTACATGCACGAACGCCTAAAAGCACACTTCTTGCTACGTGCGAAAGGCTTAAAAAATATTCAATTTCATTCAATGTATAGCTTATGAATTATGAATTTTGTTGCGATTGCAGTTAACACTTGATCTCTGTGTATGTGTGTGCGTTTGTGTTGGTATTTGTGTGCAAATATCGTTGGAAATAGTTGTTAGTGTTAGATTACAAAGTATTTCTGCTTCAAAAGAATGCAAATCAGTTTTGAAGTGTTTGGAAGCGGCGACACTTTTGTTGGTGTTAATAATAATATGGCTTTCATAAAAATATATATACAGTTGTAAGTGTATTTATAAATATTTCTGTGACTTTTCAAAGGATTTGCTGAACTAAGCGCTTCAGTGACAGCATTTAAATTTGTGATATTAAATTTAGTAGTATATTGAAGTAACTGTGAAATATATTCGATTTGATGATTAACTTAGATATTTGACGTTAATATAATGTCTTAGTACTTTCATGAAATCTCTGAAAATCGTTCGTTTCTTCGAACAGCGTTTTCAAAGCAGCTAAGATTGTTTTTGCGGAAGCGGTAAATGTATTCCTTCGTTAAGGAACTATAATAATATTGTAGCTTATAGCTTCCTGTTGTATCAGTTGTATGAGAAATATATGGTACATAATCATAGAATATGACCAGCACCGATTCTTGTGGGAACATATATGCGAGGGCTTGTGGACAGCAAATGTACATATATAATATTTGGTAATATTATTCGAAATTTTGAAATTAATTCGGCAAATAGTTTTGGAGATATGAGTGTATTAGTAATATTTTTTGAATTTAGTGTAATCGACTCTTAAAACGCATTTTTCTCCAACCGCGGCCTTTAGAGTTGGTGAGGAAAATTTCTCCGAAATGGCTTTAAATGACGTTTTTTTTGGGAAATCGCCATTTTGTCAAATATCAAAATTTTGACTAGTGTTCGATTATTGCCTGTATTCATCTAGGTAAGGAGACAGGTAGATTGGTCGTTTGATGACGCACGTAGGCCTTCAGGAGATCCACTGTGAAACCACAGTGTGTAAAGTCCTTTCACTTCAATATGTCCTCTCTGAACCACTCTGTGCTCCTGATGAAGTTCATTAGTTCAAAAAGTTTTATATGCGCAAGTTCGCAGACATTGTCCAGAAACCCTCAACTAATAGTTGCGAATCTTTTCTTATAAAAAGCCGTGCATTCGCATAGAAGATGTTCTGTAGTCTATAATAGTCATTGTATGGTGTTCTCAGTCTGCTGACAAGTCTGAACAAGTTAAGGACTGACTCCACCGGTACTCCGCTATATCTATAACATGTTTGTCGATTAAATATCTACAAGTAGACAGAGGCATTTAAATTTCCTCTTTTTCTTAATCTAGTTGTAGTCAACCCTCCCCGCAAGCTAGGGTGGCACCTGCTGTGGCTAGTTCATCTGCTACCAGAGATATCACTAAGTCCTGGAATCCATTACATTATCCATTACAAGCTAGATACTCATCAATGTATCCTGTTCACTTCGCCCCTTTCCCACTCCTCTCTGGAAGAGTAGGCAATTTTGGAGACCGAATTTAAGTCTAATTCTACAGGACTTCAAAAATCTGTGGTATTGGGTAGAAGCTGTATTCATCCATAGTAAAAACAAATTTGTTTTGGTATTTAGGTAGATTTTACATAATTTTAAGCTGGAAAATTTTCCTCATCGCCAGACAACTTTTTTCGGAGGTACTACTCGAGATCATCTACGAGATCAATGGGAATCCAAAATTTTTAAAAACTAATCGCCGATTAATAAACCCTTCGCTATTATGTTTGTTAAGTTATATTTTGGGCAAGTATAGCTACTTGGGTTTGCTTTGGTGCAAACATGCTATAGCTTTTCAGTTTGCTTGGCAAAAACACTGAATTAAAGTTTTATATCTTAACTTGGTTAATAATTGTAATAATTATAAAATACAAAGAGCAGCCTGTGTAGGGGTTACCGGTGCTAATAAGTCGTGTCCGATCGAGGTGCTTAATATGCTCCTGCATTAACTGTCTTTACTTGGAAAGCAGCAGATAGTTGTACTCTCAGAATAGAGGTATTAAGAGCTTGGAACCGGAAGGATTACGAACATAGCGCCATCCTGAACCAGCTGAACCTAATTAAATCAGACTATATACTCCCAAGGTTAGATTTCAATAGTCGGATTTTATTTTCAGATGAGGTTTCCCTCCAGATCGGTATGCAGATGATATTTAGATCTATACCGACGGTTCCAAAATATACTGCCGAGTAGAGGCCGGTGTATACTTCAAGGATCTTGATATCTCTCTCTATCTATACGTTTACTAAAGTCAGCTAATATCTTCTAAGCGGAATTGCTAAGTATAGAAAAGGTCTGTAGAGTTCTATTGCATAGAATATTGAATAGCGAATAGCTAGTCACAGGAACATTTTCTGCAACGTAAATGCAGACGAATTGGTAAAGCTAGGAGTCTCTTTAGATGATTCCGAGGCGGAGGTAATGCCATGCCCGCTGTGAACATTCAAAAGAGAGCTTAATACGCATTTTGAACAAGTAGATCGGAACAGATGGAAATCAGTAACAAGCTACGACAATTATGACAGGACTAGAACCAAGAGTTTATTAAATAGGTCCAGAAGTAGTATAGATAGACCTACTGCTACTAAAACAGCGTAATGCCCTTTCGTGCTAAAAATAGGCCTCACCTACAACAATATTTGCCGCAGCTTCAAGCTGGAAGTGAATATGGAAACTGTCTTCCACTTTATCTATGAACGCCCAGCTTTAACCCTTGGATGGTTGTTCACCAAAAACAACGATGAAACGGGATAGCAAGATTATAAGATACTATGATAGTGCATCAAAATGGCGCATCCAGCGCTAACTGAGCCCATGGTAGGAACAACCAACAAATATGATCGAGTTCTAATCGCTCGGCTCGGTCGAATGTATAATCGAAGAAGAGTTTTCCAAATATCACAATATGCCAGCAATGCTTGGCGTTCTTACTCTAATTAGAGAAATTCGTAAATCTTATCAAATATAGTCGAAGAAAAATATTGTAAAAGAATTTTAAGTGGATATTTGCTACTATTAATGAAATGATTTGCCAATCTTTTACTACTCACACTACACGGAAACTACAACAAGAGGAAGGAAAAAGCACAAAAAAATAACTTTCAACTTTTCGCAAAAAAACAATTCTTTTTTCTTCGATATTTTCAAACTTTTTAACAGGCAATCAAAAGATCTATAAAAGTTGTATTAACGTTAAAAACAACGAAACATGAAAAGACGAAAGAACGAATAATGAACAATAAATAACAATTATAAGAAGAAATGCTAGTAAATCAGCCAACTGCCAAAATCAGTAAATATTTAACGCTACAAATTGCATTTCCGTTTAATTTAAAAATACATAGACATATTTATAGAATTTCACAACTTCTTCGCAGGAAGTACAGAGTAACGGTAACAAATGTAACAAGCAAACAAGTCAACGAACAACAATAATAAAAACAACAATTTGGTGAAACTTGATAAGCAACTGTTGTAGCATTAACGGTATATATGTATGTATGTATATATATAATAGAATAAAGTATACGAGTAGGAGAATTTCAGGAGCAAGTTTTTAATATGTACACCAACAACAAAGTAAAAACCAACACAACGAAAGAAGAAAGTAAACCAAAACTGTTTTACAAGATACAATAGAATGAAAGCCACAAACTTACGAAAATCCATTTGTTCATCCTCCAATTGCCTTATCACAGACGCATGACTTTGGCGTAGCATCAGCAGCTCCTCCTCGATCGAGTCATCGTAAGCGGAAGTCGATGTGGGTGTGGCGACGATGGCCTCCTTCGACGCGGACGCAGTCGGCTGTTGCTGCTGCGTTGCTTGTTTCCTTTGACTGAAACGTGCAAAAACTTTCACTCGACTGCCACGTCGGCTTTTCAGCGTGCCACCAGCGCCAGCAGTGCCACCACCTGCGCCATTTGTCGGCGTTTGCGGCTCATGAGCTGGTGCGCTATTGTTTGTTTGCGTATTGCCCATACTTTCGGCGTTAGTCGATGCGCTTGAGTGGGTTCGCTACAATTGAAAGAGATGAGAGGTGAAGAGAAGAGTAGAGAAAGAAAATCAAAAAGTATTAAAGTCAATTACAACATTGTTTAATCGTATTAATTTTCAACTTAAATTCAAAGTGAAGTGATATCGAATGAATTCGAGAAAGCAATGTTTGTTAATGAGTGATTCTTAAGTATTTTCTTAATGATCTTATTGCTACCATACTGTCTCGAGTTGATTTGAAGAAAAAAAACAAAAACAAATAATGAAATAATTACTATTTGAGTGGTTAATTCATTCTAAGGCTCTTATAAAGGCTTAATAATTACTTCCTTTTTATTGGAGACAAGGAAGAAGCTAATATAGTATAGACAAGAAAGAAGTTAGAGAGCAAAATTTTGTGCGAAACCGAAAATAAATATTCTAGGAATCTGGATTAGGCAATTTGTCGTGGTCGTAGAAAGTATGACTACTAAGATGCTGTAATCTTAATCGAGCGAAAGATGGGCCGTGGATAAGAAAGTACCAATAGAACAGTGTCCAGTTAGAACTCAAATCATTGAAGCGAGGTGAACCTTGATAAGAGCAAGTAAGTCAATCGATCTCTTACGTTCCACTCTGGACCAGAAGGATCTTGATTTCGCACAGGTGATTGTGGCTAAACAATGACTATTGAGCTCGCACGCGGTTCACAGATACAGTGCTAGAATATAAAAGGCCTGCGCAGTCGTTGTAACTTAAGCTTTTACTAGTAAGTTGAGACACTTCTTGACTTGACACTTTGCTATTGGAGAGAATGTCCACCTCTCTGGATGAAAATGCACTTCGAAGCAGTGCAAGTATCTTATTTGCAGTCACTTATGCCTGAAAAATACAACAGTGGTCTGTTAGCCTGTAGCTAAAATTAATAGAGAGATTCCGACAGAAAAATTCCTCTCGATCGTACTCCCTGATCGTCGATTCATCTGTGAAAAAGCTGCGCCTCTTTTCAAGTGACTTCGCCCTACTCTAATATTCCTTCTGGGTATGTGTTCAGAAAAGACAGAACCAGGTGAAGTTTCCCGGACGCAGTGGTCTAGCATATCAGGGATACCAGAAACATATGAGAAGAATGTCCTTCCGATGAAAAGTGTTAAAAAAGCGAAGCTTGGAAAGCTCATAGAGTTTGCTTCAGAGTGTTAATGCTTACAATTTGTACGCTCTTACTTTCTTAGTAAGAAAGAGAATCCTAAATAACAAATATTCTGTCTATACTATATCATAATTTAATGAAGCTTGAAAATAAAAAAGCCCCAATGTTGGGACAAAATTCCATTTTTTTGGAAACCTTCAGTAGGCTTGAGACTAATGTGTAGGTGTGTTTAGGTTTTTTAATTCCTTTTTTAAGGAAGTTTAAAAAAATATTCGGCGATCACTAAAAATTGTAAAAATATTACTTTTTTAGTAGAGACACTATATTTCAAAAGATATGCTTGAATAGATCAGGCTCTATACAGAAAATGCGGCAAGTTCATATCTCTTACTGAAATCTTTGAATACTTCTTGTAGCGAGATTTCAATTGTGACGAGCAAGTTTTCCAATATCTGCTTTCAAGGTTGCCATTATATGCGGCTGGACCTCATATTATTTAATAGCCCTAACAATAGATATTTCCAAGTGAGTGACTTGCACTTTGCTTAAGGCAAAAAAACCGAACACACCACTTAATGTTGTTGCTAAAATACCGCTCGATGAACTCACTCAGAGTGCGCCGAACATTTTATCTCATGGTAAATGACGGTATGTCCTAGTTCTCGAGTCTCTCTTCTACTTATTTCTTTAACGTTCTAGTGGGACTTTATTCAAGTGAGCAGAGATCAAAAGCGCTCTATCTTATGATTTTTATGATGCGATTATCGGATTATATTTGTTCGACGTAAAATTCAGAAGAAAGGGAAATTTTTAAAAGTTGTGTTAGTGAACTCATACTAAGCTAATTGCCGCTAAAAGTTGTGGTTTCAAAAACCAGTTTAAAGTTCACTTGAAGAATCCAATCAAAAAAAGCTCATCGCAATTAAAAATACAAGCTTACGACAAGCTAAAGTAAATTAAAATTCCAATGAACCTTTGTCAGCAGCATATCAATTACACACTTAAATAAAACAAAAAATACCCTTTGTTATTATTGTTTTTGTTGATTGGTAATACTTCTGTATGTGATGACTTCGGTGAAGTATTTTAAATAAATGTTATGAGGCTTTGTAATTAATCCACATATATAGTATATACGTATGTATGTATGAATAGGTGCTAACATGAGTCATACAATCGGAACTTTAAGATGAATTTTTTTATAATTTTGAGGGGTTCACATAGCTAAGTGTACATGGGAGACGGTCATATGATTTTAATAATATAAGAAGGGGATGTGGCATACACATATTCATACATACATATGTATTTCCACTGACCTTATAATGGTACTGTTAAAAAATTTCAATAGTACAATAACTCCCTAAAAAATAATTCATAAAAGTTAGTACGTACAGTACTGTCGCAGTTCAAAAATTGGCCTTTGATCTTACAAAGAACAAAGGCTTTCCTTTATAAAATTCAGCTTTGGCCTTAACGATACATGCATTTTATTCCTCATTTCTCATTCCAGTTGATTTTATACCGTATGTAATTTAAGATCTAATAAAAGTAAATCCAGTATTTTTTAATCAAATTGAAGGTTTTATTTGGGGTAGACGTTTTTCACAAGCTTCTCTTGAAGTGAGTGAAATTATTTGCCATTGACAGGAGCACGGTGCCAGGTCCGGACTATAAAAGTGGTTGCATAACAAACTCCCAATCGAGCTTTGGCGAGTTATTATCGATGTGTGTGGCCTGTGATTGCCCTGATATAACACAATTACACTTCTATTGACCGAAGCTGGCCGCTTATGGTGATATCTACCTTTAGACGGTCGAATTTTTGACATTACAGGTTCGAATTAAGAGTTTGGACGTAGGAGCAGCTAATACTAAATGATTATTTTCTGGCGTCGCATTTAATGACAGCCTTTCGATTAAATGTTTCTTTGAAAGAAAGGCCGGTTTATATAGACAAAATAAATTCGAAATTTCAAATTTTCACTGAAGTTTGAAGCCAGCAATTGAACAAGTCGGTGACTACCGTGGTGCATTGTTTAGATTTACATTCGTACCACACTACAAAGACTTTTGGTTCTATGTCAGTTGCAACTAACTCGGTAGGTAATAATAAATATTCCAAGATTTTACTTGCCATGAAAAAGCTACTCTTAAGGTCCATTAGCCATACGCTTTTCCGATTGTTGTGCTGAAACAGAACTAAACTTGATTGTTGTGGTAGTGGTAGTGTTTATCAATGGTGAAGACCTCAAACCCAGTCTAAGCTTTTAAATACAGATTTTCTATGTTGTTCTATATACATATTTATATAATTGTAACTTCCGGCTCAGTAAATTCATTTAAAGTGCGATGCCGCCCCAAAAAACGCTTTCTTACTAGTATACCGTAATTTTCTTTCTTGACTGAAATTAATACTCACACTTACTTTTAATTATGATTGCGGCTAATTTGTTGGAGGAAAATAATTTCCTAGCACCGGAATTGCCTGTAAATCTGTTCGAGCGAACTGTAAGTAAACCAAACTTTTCTTTGGTTATGTAATAACCAAATATTTTTTGTTTTGATTTGACTTTTGTGTCCTTCGTGTGGCTTTTATTAGGAAAGCGATGAGGTGAAACTGAATTTAATTGCTGTGTTGCGCTTTATTGTGCTCGTTTTTTCATTACCTAACTTTGAGCTTGGTGTTGTTGTACACAATTTTTGGGTTACTATTTATTTCTTTGTTGATTGTAGTGTGTTTTCATTATTTTATTTAGACTTTTTTTAAGTTTTTTTGTTTTTTTATTTAAAAACTCATTGAAGTTGTTTAAAGAAACAATTTTACATTTTTTTTGGTTTTTTCGAAAGCATTTATTATTTAGTGTATTTTTGGTATCTTTTTTCAATCACAGTTCTTTATCATTTTTTTCGTTAATTAAATTTTGTATTATAAATATTTTTATTTTTTATTTTTTGTGCATTATTTAATACTTTTATTTTAAAAATCACTTTGATATTTTGGTATGATGATGTTTACATAATACTTATTAATAACTGTTTAATTTTTCTATCATGTTGTGAATGTGTTTGTATTCATATATTGTTTTTTTTTTGTAAAGTTTATTTTTTATTGTATCTATTTATTTTTTTGCGCTTGGATATTCCCAGTAAAATACTTTGTTGGTAGTAACAAACATAATTATTGTAGTTTACTTTATTTTTTTCCGTTATTTATTTTAATTAATATTTTATTATTTTTTTGTTATCATAAACTGTTACTAATTTTTTTTTGCCTCAGTTGAATTTTTTTTACGTATTTTATTATTATTTTCATGTTTAATATTGTGTTTAAGTTTTTTATTTCGATTTATTTAGTTAATTTAATATTTTTAGTTTCTGTTTGTTATTTATATTAGTTTTTATTCTAATTTTCTTACGACTGTTATAATTTTTTTCTTTAATTTATTCCAATACTAAATAATTATTACTTTTTTCAATATTGTTATGTTACATACTTTTTTAATTATAGAAATTTTTTCAAGCTTTTTTATAATTTTAATTTTTTATGATTCAGTTTTAAAATTAATTTACTGTGTCGGTTTCACCCAGTATTATACTTTTTTTTTATATTGCTTATTTTTGCTTTATTGAATTTGTCACACAATATTTGTTGTTTTTTATTCATATAAATTATAATTATTTATATTATTTAATTTAATTTTTGTTAGTAGTTTTGTTTTACACATTATGTATGTATGTCGCTCGTGTGCAAATAATTATTTGTGCAATTATTTGTTTCAGTTTCCTTCTTTATTATTTTGGTTTTTATATTAATTTTTTAAAATTAATTTTGTTTTATTTTGATTCGAATTATAATATTTTTATTTAATTTTTATATATAATTTTTATTTTTTAATTTTAATCTTATATATTGTATATTATTTTTAATATTGTTGTAAGAAAATTTTTAATTTACTTTTTGTTTTAGCTTAAAGTTTATTATACTTTTATTTCTATTATTAATGTGTTTAAAATATTTTTTATTTTTATTTCGTTTTTTGGTTTTTTCGTTGATTTTTTTAATACTTATATATTTAAAATTTTTTTTAAATATTATAAATTTTTTTAGTTTCTAATGTTTTCAGCTTTAAGCGTTTTGTATATGCACATTCGTTTTTTGTATGCGTATATACCGTTACAGATATTTTATTTCATTTATTATTTTTGTTTTATGTAATTTTTGGTTTTATTTTTATTTAAGTTTTGTTTTATTTTTATTAAATTTTTGTGTTTTTTTATTTTATTTTTCTAAATTTAATTTTTGGGGTTTTTTAATTGTATAAATATTATTAAAATTTTTTAAAACCATTTTTTTCTAATATTTTAACTTTATATTAATATTTTTTTTATTAAAATAAAATTTTTTTATTAAAATGGTTTCTTAACGATTTTAATTTCAATTTTATTTCTTTCTGTGTGCGTATTTTACGTTACAGCTATTTTATTTATTATTTTATTGTGTTATTTTTTGAACCCACTCAGATACTTTTTTTTTTTATATTTTATTAACATCATTTATTATCATTTAGTTATTTTTTATTGAAGATGAATTAATTATTTTTTCTTTATTGCTTAGTAACTTGTTTCTGAACATTGGTTTTTTAATTTATCTTATTATAATTAAGCTTAGCTAATATATATGCTAAATTGTGTATTATACATACATATATTATTATTAGATATTTTAAAACTAATTTGCTTTATTATTATCCTTTACTCTATTATAAGCTTTTACATTCTTTTTTATCGTTTTTTATTTATATATTTTTTATATTTTTTTATTATTTTTGCCTTATTTGTTTTATTAATTTTTGTTATGTATTTGGTACTGCTTTTGAATTATTTTTGTTAATTTTTATTATGTATATTAATTTTTTTTATAATGTATATTTAATTATTTTTAGTTTGATAATATAATTTTAGAAAATTAAAATTTATTTACCATATTTTCATATCTTTTTCATAATTCATTATTATTTATGTATATTTTTAAATTTTTTTTAACATTGTTTTAATATACATATATTTTTTATAGATTCTTAATATGCTTTTATAATAAAATTTGTGAAAATTAATACTAATCTAATTTTTTTTAAATTAAATTTTAATTTAAATTTATTAAACATATTTTCTCACGCACTCTAATTAAAACTTCTTTGTGATCACTTTTCATCAATTGTGCTAATAATTTGCTAGTTAAATAAACACATACATATGTACATATATGTTTGTACATTTATATTGACTACGTGCCTTTAATTTAGTTGTCATATAGTTATCTTCGCCATTCGGGCTTTGATCTTATTTACTTATAATATTTATTTGGCGATTGCTTATAAGTTTTAACTATAAATTTGGGTGCGGCATTAACTTGTGTGCAATTTGCTGCACACACACATATATTTATTGTTGTGCTTGGGTTTTATTTTGTTAATATTTCATTATGTGTTTCGCTTTGCTTTTGCTGCTGTTGGTTTTGCTACTTGCTGTTGCTTTTTCACGTTGTTGTTGTAGCTTTCTGACATGGTTTTCATTCGTTTTTGTTGCTTGCTGTCGCTGCCATTCATTCGCTTGCAAATGCGTTGCTCTCGTGACTTTCTCAATTAAATTAAATTTGATTTTCATTGAATTATTGAGGCTACTAAGTATGCCGACCACCCCAGCCACTAAATTCTATATAACCTAAGTAAGAGCACCGCCAGCGGGCACTCTCGGTTCTATGGTTGCCTCCGCCCTGGACACTGCGTTGGCAGTGTCTTATGACGCTGCTAATGGCCGCAAATGATACTTCCGTTCCAAATCACCAGCATTTATGCACTCGCTTTGCATTTATTCTTTTCCATTACACATTATTGTTGGTTCTTATAATACATTTCACTGGTGTTTGCACGTTTATGGTTCGAACCGCAGTTCTGCCACACACACACACACACCTTCGCCTATTTATAACAGTAAGCTTTTGCTTTGATATCTTTTTTCACCGATTTTGCTTTTAATTCCACTTATACAGCTGTATTTCTGGGCTTAACGCTTGGCGGTCGCTCCCGCCGCCGTTTTATCGAAAAAAAGCCGTACACTTTATTGGCACTCACTTCCGACTTGTTTTCCGGCGAAATGTCAGATTTTCAACAAACTGCTCAATAATTACGAAAACGGTAACACTAACCTACAGCAACACGCAACATTTGGTGCAACACCAGCGCGTCAGCAGCAACAACAACAACACATAGCAATAACAGCGAACGAAATTTGTCAATCGCCTGAAAACCACACACTTTGCAACTCTTTTTCAAAGCATTTTCATCAACAAACAACAAATGACAGCTGTTTCACTAGCAAAACTCTCACGTAGCACACTTTTCACTCTCGCTCTCTGTCAACTGCGCTTGCAAACTGACATTTGCACTGACAGTTCTCGAAAGCCAACGCGAATTTGGCGAGCACGAGTTTGCGCGCGTTTCACTTTCGCACTTTTCGAGCGGCGAAAAATCGATAGCTGTAAGCGTCAGCGCTGTGCCAAGCTTGGCGTATGACTGGCGACGTGCTGTGGTCGGGCGTTCGGGCTGTGGAAGCCCGTACTGACTTTGACCACAGCGAAGAAGCGCAGCATAGCCCGACGATAATGGCATAATGTCATGTATAGTTAGCGATGGAGAAAAGTACAAACTGTGGCAACAACAATAATAAAAACAACAACAATAATAGCAATAACAACAATGAGCTGCAATGATAGCGAGCAATTGTTGAAAATTCAAATGTGATTAAGCTCATGAAGGCCCATGTGTACCCTCATATACCATATGAGTATGTATAAGTACATATGTAGACATAACAACATACATACACAACAATAATTTCTTTTCATATGTTTACACTGCACATTACTTTTTTCACTGATAAAGCGATTAGCGGCTCGGCCGGCCCGTCAGCCAGCTAATTGTGTACAGCGTCATCGACGTCATTGCTGCGTCGTCTGCTGTCCGCTGCCAATCATCGTTCATTTTATATGGTGTCATCAGCGGTGCTTTTGTATCGTTATTGCTTTATGTATTTTGTTGCTATATACTTGCTCCATAACAGCTTAGCGCGCATATGAAAACAGTTAAACACGCTTTAGCGCTTTGAAAAATTAAAATAAATTGCGCGATTGTAATGTTGGAGGCAAAAAATACCTAAAAGCAGCAAAAGTATGTACTAGAGAATAGTACTAATTAAAGATTTCGAGATGTTTGCAAACTATATTGGAAAATTATTGAAATATGGGTTTAACATTTTTTATTACTCGAAATGTTTGATCATTCCTCTCATCATACCCTGTACAGGGCACATTAAGTTTGCCAAGATGTTTGTGACACCCAGAAGAAAACGTCGAAGACCATATAACATACAAGTACATATCTAAATGATCAGAGTGACGAGTTGAGGCGATTTAGTCATGTCCGTTCGTCCGTCTGTCTATATATACGCCAAATAGTCATTCAGTTTTTGAGATATCGATCAGAAATTTTGAATTTTATGTCACATGTCACCAAAAAGCTGCTCATTTGTCGGAACCACCGATATCGAATCACTGAAGCATACAGCTGCCATACAAACTGCAAATAGCTTCACAAAATTTGGCATTGAAGGGCCCTTCCTAAAGGCTTAGCTTAGTTAGCGTCGTCCGTCGTTAGTTAGCGTACCTACACCACACTAGATTCTGCTCAATAAAGTCTCCTGATCTAATTTCGACTAGATATCACATATTAACTGATTTTACGGTGTTAAGTCAATAGAAGGGACGTGTCATACTCGTATGCAGTTTTGGCATCTATGAATTTCGTCCATGCTTAATCGTATGGCACATGTCAGTCGGAGAAGGTATGAAATAAAATTTGTTGAAATAAATAATGATATTTGAATCCTGAATTTACACTTAAAGTGGGCGGTATTACGCCCATTGTTCACTTTTGGAACTAATCCAATCAAAAGCTCCTGATTTGCCACTATAGTATTAAGTGCTAAAATGCAATGTTCTCGCTTATATCAAAACTTTCAAAAGCCTTAACCTCTTTCGCTAAGTTGGAGTTTAGCAGTATTTACCAGGTTAGAACACCTTCTGTTTTTTGGTATACATCCGAGTTATGGGCGTGGCACATGTCCGATTCTGTCCACATATGTATTAAGTTTCATAAGGTTATCTCAAAACTACTGTTTGTCTATATATTTAAATCTAACTTTACTGACTTGTTTAACGAAAAATTAGCCGACATTTAATATTTTACGCAGAAAGTCGCCTCTTACTTTGCTTCGTTTAGTTGCGCTCGAACTCCGCGTATCTGTTTTGTGTTTACAAAACATAAAAAATTAAGCAAACATTTTTTAATGAAATGTTTGGTTTTTGATATCATTATATATTGTGGGTATATATTATTTGCGATCTAATTGAATTTTATTTTTCATAATTTCAGGTATGTCATGTATGTACATACATTGTATGGTATATATCAAACGCAATCAAGAAAGTCAACTAAATTTATATCCAACCCGGAAAGTTAACAAGGTGCAAGTACTTATGTTATAAAATACAATTCTACCTTATAATTATTATGACACTTCTGCAGCATTTAGCTTTTTTTGCAATAACCTTTTCGACTAAACTCGGCCTACAAATTTTAGCTCCTCTTCTAACTCATTTTTTCATTGGTGTAAAAATTAATTAAATTTTTTATATATATATGTATTAGTGTGTTCTTACTTAGGTACTCAAACGTTTATATATGTTGTAAAAAATACTCAAACATTCGTCTTTACTCAACTCTGAGACAAGGTATGATTAAATTAAATTATTGCGAGCTTTTTTCCAAATTCTAAGTTTAGTAATACCATAACTACTCTTTTTCTAAATATAACCATACTTTGTCTTTGAGTTTAGTAAAGTTTAGACACTCAAATTTAAAAATCTGAAATGGTTTCTTTTAAAAAATTGCGTTAATTATGTGTAAATTAAATTTTTATTAAAGTAATTTTTCCCATGTTAATTAAATAGGAATCTAAAATAAAAATAACGTGCCCTTAAATTGAGTAATAGAGCACATTTTTGGTGAGGATTTTCTGTCATCAAATAGTAATATTTGAGAGAGCAAGAGTTGGAAAAATTAAAATTTTTTTGAAAAACCCAATAAATGTAAAATTAGGGTGTCCGTTATTTGCAAGTTTATTTGCTTTTGGCACACGTATCCTGAAGTTTTTTGCGGTAAAAAAGAAACCAATGCAAACAAACCGTTCATTTTCAAATAAAAACGCGCCAAGTCATTTACTCTTTCTATGTATAAATTTTACATGGGATTTTTTGATATTTTACATTGAGTTTTTTTATTTCCCAAGCAAATAAAATTACAATTTGAAAAAAATATATTTAAGCCAGTCCGATTTTTTAGGGGAAAAACTAAAAAATCAGGGTGCGTTTGCCAAAAAAAAAAAAAATTACTTAGGAAATAACGGACACCCTAATGTAATCTATATATATATATGTATATACATATGCATATAATATAATATATACTAGATTTTTAAATTGGTGCCAGCTTTCTCACATCAACTCGATAATTTCGTCACCTAACAGTCTTAGCGGCAGCAGTGACAAATTAACAGTAAGTCGACTGCACTGCCGCTTTTTATTACCATACATATTCATTTGACTCATAACTATTTTTTAGTACTGTTGCTATTTTTTTTGTTTAGTAATTTACAAGTAACATATATTTATATACATGTATAAACATAAATACCATATACTCGTATGTATAATTAAACTGGAAGTCGTGCTCTGGTAAACGACTCTATTTTAAATAAACTCGCATATCTTTTCATGCATATTTTTAAACGATAAATGAATATACATATGTACAACAATATGTATCCTTATCTATTATACAAACTAATTAATGTTCGTTTGTGACTTACGGTTGCCTGCCGTTCGTATGGATTCGATCGATTCGATTTATCAACTTATTACTATAATATTTTGGAGACGGTTACACCATATGTATAATAACATTTCGATATATGGCATAATAATCAGATTGTTACCAAAACTTGTATTTGGGATCTTTTTTGATTTCACTAAATTTACTGGAATCGGAGAGTGAACTATGCTTGAAAAATATACCGCTAGGTGGCGCCATATCGAATTATGACAACACATCTTTTATTAGGTCTAGTAAAAATAAACCCATTATTTTTCCAATAGATGGCTTTAGCGATCTGTATCTCGTGTTGGGTGCGTTTCAGTTACGCAAAAAAACCTTACGGACCGAATTTCCATTTGGGAATCGCAAAAAAATCGAACAATTTCTGAAGCGGGTGGCTACTGGTAATAAAAAGTGGGTCACCTGCGACTTTCGACGACAACATTTAACGAAAACTGCCTTTTCTGTCAAATCGCGGTGAGCCGGTGCAAACGGTGGCTAATGCAGGATTGTAGGTCCAGAAGGTCTATTTTGAGCTGTTCCCTACGACCAACTCTAAATTCGGACCTGTACTGTCAACAATTGGACCGTTAAAGGGTGGCGATCGCCTAGAAGAGAACAGCTTTAGCCAGTAGGAGTTACCGATACCACGACAGTCGGTGCTACGTAACCGGAAAGAACCCGATTTTTAGCCGACCAGGGTTAACTTGGCAGCAGTCCTCCAAATTAAGGAATGTTTTCTGCCGCTATAACAACAACAATTACAACCAGGCCATGCACATTGATAGCGACGCTCCGAAGTTCCGGGAGCTTGGTGCAGAGGTTCTTATGCATCCACTTTAATGTCTTAATCTGACGAAATATTCGCATCAAGAGAACCCTGTGAAAATCGAGTGTCCCAGTTGCTTGCCTACAAAACTCCTTGCTGCCATTTTACCTAATTTGTATCATTCTAACTATGCTAAACATAACCTTTAATTTTTTAAACTTTTAATGTAAGACCTTATACGTAAATAAGTATATCGATAAAAATATATTTTTGTGAGATTCTAGAACTAGAAAAATTACCAGAAATATAAAACTCTCTCCAGAATGGAGACAATGAAGCTGAGTCGCCAATTTTGAGTAATGTGGTTAAGCAATTTGCAAGTCAATTTAGCAAAAGCTTATATTTTCTAAGGGAAAGCGTTAAGTTTGAGTATGAATAGTAGAAATGTTCCGGAAAATCAAAGCATTTTCGCGCTAAACAATTAGTGGGAAATGCAAAATCTTATCGTCTATACAAGAAACCAATGTGAAGTAAATAAATCCGCAAAGCAATTGCGCTCCTTACGCCTAAACAGTAGTAAGCACATCCCTGGAGCTTTGCGTGCTTTCGTTGACAATAGCAGAAAATCCTATCGCGCGTTTACGCTCAGGCAACTGAACTAAGAATGTCCGCAGGCGCCTCAGGTACGACAATACTGATTTGCCGTGTGTTTGTTGTTGCTGCTATTAGCGTTGTGCTACCTCTTAAGCTATTTGCAGGCGTCCGAGCCGAAGCGCGTCTTTGCTTGCGTGCATAATCCTCGAGACCAACACAATGAAGACTGCGATTGCTAGTTATTGCGACCTCAATTCCCGAGTGGATGGATGGACCAAAAGATGGATGGACGTGCAGGCAGAAGGTTGGACAAACGGAATGAAATGGAAAGCATGTTTATATACCGTCTACTTGCAGCGATTGCACAAAAGCAACAATATAAGCGATAACAATTGCAGCTGCAATTTCCCAGCAACATAGTATACGAGCAGCAACATTGCCGACTCGCTGCAATTTGTCAAACAATGTCGCAGTAACTGCGGTAAGGTGAGCGAGTGGCCGCGTGTTAACGCAGTTGGTTGGGACACAAGGCGGTGAAGAGTTGAACGATGCGTCGCTTGATATGCTTTTTCTTTAAATTAATTAAATGACACGCCGCACAGTCTACATGTCTATGTCTGTGTGTGTAGTATGTGGTTGCGTGACTTGTGTGTTCTACCCACGCATCAGCTTATGTTCAGGTGAAAATGCACACACTCATACACAGCTATACTCGTATATGTGTGTTTGCATGTGTGTCTTCCAGTCGGTTTTGTGTACTCAACAGTTGCAGCTTGCAACAGCTCCGCACTTCTTATCTCATTCCGCAACACTTTGTTTCGTTACATTTTCTTTTTGGCGCAACTTTGCGTCGTGCAAAAGTTTTACTCCTCGCGGCTGACACATTTATTGCTGCCGCACAGTTCCTGCTCCTGTTCCTGTCGCACTCTTTTGCCATGTTGACAAAAGTATACTTGCAACATCAACAAAAGCGTAGAGTAGTTTGGCCGTTGCACGCACGCATTTACTCATAGTAGGTGTATATTACATATATGTTTACATATACAGGGTCTACCAGTTTTTCTCATACATGTAAAATCCTATTGAATATAGGAAAACCGAAATGTTGTTGTCTATATGTTTGCTGTTGTTCAGAAACTTCAAATCGATGGACATAAATTAAAACGTTTGGAAAAGTTCAAACAGCTTAAGGCTGTTTCGGAAATAGAACAATGAGGACCGTATACAGAATACGCCGGTTGATTTATTGCTACTGAGTTACAAAAAATGATGTTACAGTCTCATACCAAAGGTTATTTTCTAGTTATACCGACGGTTATTTTTAACTACTTTATGCTGTTGGGCTCTTACGCAAGTTTTGCGGAATTAAGAATACCAAAAAAATGCTAAAATGCTGGAGAGGATGCAGACGACTATCACAACTGGTTCCTGCAGACCTCTAAACCTACTTTATGATTCAAAGTGGACTTACATTTAAAGCCAAAGAGACATTAAGAACAAAAGGTAACTGTTTTAAGCTTGGTATTTTTCGAAAATATGTATGGCCTCATAAGGTGAAATATCAGTTAAAGGCAAGGTTGATGAGCTCGTCAGAAAAAGCATACTCAAAACAGTCTAATTGGACTATGTATGTAAGAAATTGTTTTGAACAGATGTAAAACTAATATCCTTAGAAGAGGTTGACCCAAAATGAAAATATAAAATATTGTTCAAAGCGTCAACAATCTATAAGCGGTGGTCTTCGAAACATCTGAAGCTAAAAAATTGCTGCTATCGATAGTAGAGTCCTACTGAACTATTTACTATGTGTTTTCTTCTAAGCTAAGAGAGCTCATGTACTGGCTGTTTGGAAAACACCGCAGTTGCATCATCGTTTTTTTTTCTTTCTAAAATTTCTTCTAGTGGCGTGTTTTATTAAAAAGGGTGCAGATGATATCTGGCGAAATATTTTATGTAAATATTAGACAGGCCTAAGAAATTGTGGCATTTGTGTTGAAACCTTTTACCAAAACTCGTAATTCTGGTACTTTCTCACAATAAAAATAGACCAAGCCTTGTGGTTGGAGAATTGTAAGTAGCTCAAAATTTAATTGAAACTTCATGGATCACGTCACAAGTCAATCCGCTGCATAAATGTTTGCTAAATATTGAATAGTATTTTAATCGTCCAATTGTCTGATAATAATCTTTTGTTAAAGCCGTTTAGAAGGATCATTTTATTTCATTATATTCCATTTTATTATATTCCATTTTATTATATTCCATTTTATTATATTCCATTTCATTTCGTTTAATTTGTTTCATTCCATTTTAATTTTATTTTTCTCATTTCGTTCCGTTCAATTTTACTTTATATCAATTCATTACTTCTTATTCGTTTAATTTATTTTCATTTCGATCCATTTGACTTGTTCAACCCGATTTCAATTCATTCCATTCAATTTAAATTCATTTGATTGCCTTTCATTTCGTTCTATTTCACTTGATTACATTTCATTTCATTCCATTATATTCGCTCTACTTCTTTTCATTTAATTCAATATGATTTCGGTTGTTTTTTATTTAAATTTTACACCATGAGAAGGGTATATTTTTTTTGCTACAAAGTTTGTAGCACTCGGATGGAAACATCGAAGACCCTATAAAATATATATATGGGTCATTCCATCGAAAATTTACATTAAAAAATTTTTTTCGTAGAAAATTTTTCGTTTTGTGTTCTCATCAAAAAAAAAAAAAGAAATCAAAATAGTTACAAAATTTAAATAAATATTATTTGTTTAAAAACTTACCTTTTGTTTATAAAAAAAGGTCGAAGGAATTCTTATTAGAATCGTAAAGAATAGGCCAGCTAGTTATTTTTATAAAGTGAAATTTTTCTTTGCAAATGTTTAAAGGTACTTTTTTTAAGTTCAAAATTTGAAGATTCATAACTCCAAAATTTTGAATATTAAGTCGAATTAAAAAATTAAGTTTTCAATATTTTGCCTCAAGCACACAAAAAAAATGTTTTGTACGAAAAAGTTGTTTTAATGCAAATTTTCGATGGAATATCCCGTATATGTATATACATAAATGACCAGAGCGACGAGCTGATTTTATTTAGCTATGTCCGTCTGTCTGTGTACACACGAACTAGTTCCTCAGCTTTTAAGATATTGATGTAAAATTTTGCACACGTCCTTTTCTCCTCTAGAAGCTGCTCATATATCCGAAGAAATTATTTAGATCAGATCACTAGAGCATAGAGATCAGATCATATAGCAGCCATACAAACTGAACGATCCGAATGAAGTGCTTGTCTGGAAAACTTTTTCATTTGACGAGCCAACCAAACGAAAATTGGTATGGGCTATTGTCTACATCAATAATGTGATCCCCGAAGAAATTACTAAGATCTCGTCACTACAGCAAACAGCTGCCATACAAACTGAACTATCAAAATCATGGTCTTGTAAAGAATCTTTTGTATTTGTAAAGTGTTCTTGTTTTATTTAATTTGTTTTTCATTATCTATTTAATTTTATTCCATTTCTTAATATCTCATTAAAACTCTTTTCCCTTTTTCTCTTCGTTCTTTTATTTTCTCTTCTTTTCGTTTCATGCCCTATTTTTCCTTTCTTCTCCTTCTTATCATTTCCCTATTTTTCTTTTCTTTTCCTTCTTTTCATTTCCCTATCTTTCTATTCCTATCATGTTTTTTCCTTACTTAGTAACGTCTGTTTTGAGGCCGTTTTGACGAAAGGAACTCTTCTTACCTTTGCTTTCGTTTGCATTCCCTCTCGTTTCCTTTAATTTTCTCTTCTTTCCTAAATAATTTTTTAAAAGCTTTATATATAACATATACTCGTATATACCCTAGAAGAGGGCTTTGATTTTACTTTCCAAGAGGACACCCTGTGTTCTTTTAAGTTCTCATGACCACTTACATACTGAGACATGTATATATGTGTGCCTGCGTTGCTGCACAAACTTTATTTCACTTGTGACTGTAGCAGTTGGCCCTAAAGTGCAAGCGTTCTCTACATCAACTATAGATACATGCGTAGTTGGTTGTGTTTCTTGTATGCTAAATTAATTAAAATTAATCTGATTACCTTTGTGTGCGTTTTCCTTTTGAGTTTTTCACTTTGTTGCAAAACTTAAACACCATTCTGTCAAGAGCGTAGAAATTTTTCGCTTTCATTTGTCCCACACAAATACCCAGCCGCACACGCATTCATATGCAGCTGACAAAATGAAGAGAATTGCACGCACACCAGACACACACACATACATATATTTACATAAAGAGTGTATTTAAATGAATTCAGAAAGTTGGTCAGAATTCACAAATGAATACCAACGTCACTGAGTGGAATAATCTCAAAACTACTAAATGCAAAATCAAAAAGATAAAAGCAATTAAAAGACTACGAAAACTTTATTATTTTTTTTTGTGTGTGGAAGTGAATTATCTTTGCTTTTTTGAATGCATGCGTCGAGCAGTCACGTTGGATTCAATTACTTTTCTTCCTATACCTATTTGCTATATGTTACATTGTACGCAGAGAGCGTAAGAGAGAGATTCAACGGTTCCAAAGCATTAGCTGTGGATTTAAAATTTTATCATTAATAATTTAGATAAACTATTTTCTTAACGCCGTCGATCAGTTTGCGTTCGTTATGTTTCTTGTTGTATTCGTTTTTCTTTCTTCATCCACCACTTTGTATACATTTCTCTAGATATATGCATCTCCTTCCATCTGTTCCTCCCTCTATCTATTTGCCACTCTACCAAATTATGGCCCATAATTATCTTAACAGAGACAAGACTAGCTAAAGTTTTTTTCCTTCCGAACCGCATATAGGTAGATCTAATATAGAATTGTATTATTGTGGCTCATAATTCGCCATCGAAGTTTTCATTGCTGGCGAGAGACGAAAAGGGTGAAAAACTTATATGAGTATCTTAAATAATTGAGAAGAGACGAAAAGTGTGCATAATAGTTCACATAGGGAGTCGTCATTTAGTCCAATAGAGCTTTAAGATTTATCATTTTATTATACTCTAAAAGGATGGACTTTCTCTTAACATAATTAATATAAATTTTTCGAAGTCAGCCTATGGGTGTATGCCAAACGAGATCTTTTCTTTATATACGACTTGTTCACCATATTACTTCATTTTCCAACAGATAATCCAGAATGGTAATCTTTTTGATTCTTCTAGCAAGTTCTCTAACAGTAAGTCCTGGTACTGCTTTATTGTAACGAGGTTCGTGAGTCGCACTTCTATTGTCATTAAAGGTATTAAAAATATGGTTTCTCTACTTTTTACTACTTAGTCGAACTTAAAAAATATTAATATTGACTTGAAAGTATTCCACATTATTTGCGACTAAGTAACTGTACTCTTTGAATCAATTATATTTTAGGTTCTTCAGGTTAAACCCTACCTTATACTCAATTTTGTACATGATTCTGCAGACTAGTTGACAAAATTTTTTTCTTGGAAAATTCGGAACTATTTTTTTTTGAATCATCTATTGAGTATCTTACAAATTTTGAAGCTATATTATACCCTCCGCGCTTTTTATTGCTATTAAAGGCTTAAGAAAAGGTACTTAAAGTTGGAATATCTGAAACTGAACTTCCAACTGGCATTACTAAGTAGGTACTTCATGACAGCCGGCCAATATAACCTAAGCTATCTCGGACAAGCACATTCTTAAATTCACTTTTAGGTACAATATACTTATATTCTCATTCATTATCATATGCCTTTTAGACTATTATGATTATTAATTTTTCATAGAAAAGAAAAATTTAAACCTTTTAATATACTCTCCGTACTTTGGGTTGCCATTAAAGCCATAGAAAGTTAGATATTCCATATTTCAGTACTTAAATGAACTTGTGAAACGGTTATTGTAAACTTCACTGAGTTGGTGAATTTTGAACTGCAACCGACCACCAACTACACACATCATAATTATGCTTCATTCTCATACAACATTAACAATTAAAATATAATTGTAATTGTAACGCGATGGTAATAAAGCAAATCGGTCGCCGCACACCATGGCGTATTAGTGCTCTCGCATATTTTCGCCGCATGTGACGAGAACTGTGATGAACTGCATCGATACGTCGCAGTCGCGCTGTCACAAATGTCACGAAAGTCACGCATTTGTAAAATTATATTTATATTTACTTTCAACGAAATGTAACTAAAAACATTATGTAATAACGGAAAATGCCACCGCGGTTGCGGCACACACGCACCACACAGGCATCAGGACAGCCAAACGACCGCACCGAAACAAAATTACAGCGACTACATTTTAATTATGGTACGAATTTAGTTTGGCGGCGTTGAAAATCTCGGTTTCCGAGTTGCATAAAATTCATTACACTACATTTGTGAGGTTAAGTTCGTCCGCTTGCCGTTAGCCACGCCATACTCATTTGCTGGTGGTATGTTTTTTTGTTAAATCTTTTGTTTTTGTTGTTAGTAATTTGTTTATAATTTATGACAGCGAGCGACATTTGTGTGTTGGCCGTTGAAGGATTGCCCGGGGGGTTGGTGTTGGTGCGTTTTGGTTTCGCCGCTGGTTGGTTGCTTGATTTAGTTCTGTGATTTGACATCGCGACTTTGTTGTTGTTTGTATTACTTGCCTGCATGTGTTTGTGTGTATAGGTAGTGCTATATATTATATGAATTTATCCGCTGACAAGCTAACTGTTTGATATTGTCGGCAACGCTGACATAAGTCCTCAGCTGTGTAGCGGTTTTTGGGGTCTGCGGTCGCTTTGGTCTCCGCATTTGCCGCTTCGACCGCCCAAAAATTTGCGTGTGAGTTCATATGAAAAATTGAATTTTGCGGTTGCCATAGTACCAGCTTCGCTACGCAGGTAGGTGCGAGCACATTGGTTTGGTGAATACGCCGGCGACCAGTATGACAAATTATATGCTCCTATTCTCCATATGTGTTATACGTGTGTGTGTGCATGTTTGTTTGTGAAACCGCAAAATGTTAACAAAGTTCTAGGTTAATTCGAGCTGTGAGGTTGTACTTGATAGATAGACAAATTAATTATGTTTCCACGAATTAGGTTCTTCTATTTCAAAGCGTAGCTGTTATGCTCGAGTGAGACTGGCTGGCTGATAAGGTAAAGCGTGGTGTACGTTTTTGTCCGAAGGTCTGGCTTTGAAATAAAACAAATCACAAAACTTATGAAAATGGATGACTACTATTGACTTGAAAAAAACCCAAAATATTCACCGATAAACGTGTGTTCTGAATTATATAGTAATCTTAAGTCTGAAGTTAAAAGTATAGTTTTTAAAAATATGGGTCTTCGCCCGATTGGCTTCTCTTCTGGAAAAAAAGTAAAAAAAAAAATAACGTTGACATCGGTTGCACTGATGCAATAATTCTCCACTCTAATTCACAGTTCCATTTCTTATAGTACTTGTATAAAAGAGTACAAAAAAATGTTTATAGTTAGCATGGCAGCTATGTGCTATAGTGGTCCGATCTAAACAAAATTATGTCGCAAACTAAAACAGTTTACTATAAAAGGACTAGCGTGTGATCGGTCAGTTTGTATGGCAGATATATGCTATATGTCCAATATTGGCGACTTTGACAAACAGGCTGCTTCTTGCACATAAAAATACGCCCTGTAATGAGCATAGGTAGCTTTGATGTTGTAAAGCATCCGCAGAGAAAGCAATACTAAGCTTGAAATACAACATAGAATCTCTTCCAAAGACTTCGATCTGGGCCAAAAAATATTTCCTTATGTGCCTCATTGCGATTGAATTCAAAGGTAATGGTAAGGCTAAATGTGTATGTATGTAAAGTACAATATGTATAGTAAATAAAATTGTCAAAAGTGCAACCGGTCTGGCTGCGGAATGAGTACAGGAAATATGAAGGTCTTTAAAAACGATATATAATAAAATTAATGATACGCATAAGTAACGACGATACATGTAGAAAGTGCTTAGAAGTAGGTATAAGAGAGATGCTGGAACACCCCCTATAACATCCTATGACTCTGTCCAGCACTATCTAGAACTCTTCCTAAATATCTAGGAGTTTCGCAGTTTAAAGGACTAAACGAAGTATCAAACTTAGATATCAAGTCGATCTTAGAGTTCACAAAAAGCGTTGAAGTCCTGTGAGATGAATATTTCACCTCAATTTAAACAAAACCTTCATCTGGCATTACTAATGACCAGTAGGTGTATGTATGTGATGACAGCCGGCCAGTATAACCAAACCTAACCTGCCGAATATAGTGGATATTGAGTGAGATCAGTTGAGAATCTGACACAGGATGCCAAATAATTTCCTAGAATAGATAAGGGTTATCTAACAAGACGTATCATTTTGTCTAGTACAATTTTTCACGATCTTAGCCATATCAACTTGGTTGGTTTTCTGAAGTCACAGTTCTTGAAAATCGCCGCGTTGACATTAGATAGATATCAGAGAACATCTAATGAATCAACTTTACACATTTTGGTTAATGTTTTAGATATATTTTTAGGTAGTTGGTCTAATTTTGGGTATGCAGCGTGTCAATGCTAGACTCGTACCGAAAGACCTGAATCATTAGAAAACAAAATGGCGATTAGAGGTCGCAAATATATGCTTGACAAACTAGCTGAGGAACCCTTATTTATCAAACGCATATTACTGGAGACGTGACGTGGGTTTATAAATATGGGCGAAGCTTAAAACAAGTGTATGGAAAATTAAATTAAGCGTTGGCGTGCTGTATTGGCTCAAAAGAAGCCTATTTTGAAGGCGATAATGAAGATTTGTATTAAAATAGGTTTTTGTTGTCAGTCCGGCTCAAATTTGGTAGTTTGGATTGGTACTTTGATTTACAGTTAATTCTAAAAATAAACGTTACGTAACGAATTTTATTTTAACTTATCTTTAACATTTCGTATAATCTCAATCTAAATCTCACTTCTAATACCAAACTCCTTAACTTTCCGCTTGACCAAATCATTAATTTAAGAATTAATCCTCATTCACACATTGGCCCATAATGTGGTTGCGCTTAAATCAGTTTATCGATAAAATTGAATATCATTTCAATATGCTAATGTCGATTTCAAACAAATACCGCAAGCAATTAATTTGCTGTTTAACAAGGTGACCCACAGTGACTACAAATAACCGACAGAAATTCCCAAAGGTAGCCAGTGATTCATGTATTGCCATTTCTTATCTGGTCGACCCCGAATAGCACTGGACTTCACACACACACGCACACGCACACACACACATCATCACACTCACCAACCCACTTCACACCTAAACGAATTCTCATTTGGCACCACTACATATATACTGTTGATACACCAAAGGCAACGTTAACGGTATATATTCGTATTGATATTTCTATGTTTATGAATCTGTAGAGAATTAGCATTGTTGTATTTACTATTGTTATCATGCCTTCTATTTTGGCCGAAAGTGTTGAGATAGTGGTAATCACTGTTCATAGATAAATAATTTGAAAATATTGAATACATTTGGGGGCAAGAATCCAATAACTAAAAGTTTAATTACTTTAGCGGTTTGGGGTGTTAATCGAATCAAAGGAAGATAAAGTTAGGATAACAAATACGAAGAAATACGATTGACCAGCAGATAATTGGGGTGGAGTAATGACGTATACATATATTAGGCGAGATATAAATATAGGGCCTATAACTATATACAGGCCTTTTGTCAAGAGGTGGCGTAGCTTGATTATTTTTCCATTGTTCCAATACTCCATACTACTACTGGAAAGTTACTAGTCTTGTGTGTCTTTTTTAGTGCGTATCACTGTTTTGAAGTGTCGTTGGCTTTCACTCTTATATTGAACTTTGTTCCTGAAAAAGTGTGTTGTTGCTGTGAGTTATTACTAATTGCTTTATTATGGAGAAAACCTCAGCTGAAAATCATCGTCTTTAGTGGAAGTTTATGATGAACATGATATAGCTGAGCGAACGGGCCAAAGGTAGTTTGCACGATTCAAAAGTATTGATTTAGACTTGAAAAATTAAGAACGTTTCGGACGGCCAAAAAAGATGAGGAACTGAAAGCAGTACTAGATGAAGATTAGTGCCAAACACAAGAAGAGCTGACAAAATCTTTGGGAGTCGCTAAATACGCCATTTCAAAATGTTTAAAAGCAGCCGGTTGCCGGAATTTAAGCCAAAAGACGTTGAAAGATGATTTTTCATGTTAGAAATATTGCTTTAACGCTACAAAATAAAGTCGTTTTTGCATCGGATTATGACTGGTGTTGAAACATGAATACATTACGAACCCTCGGCCTTATGTTGCAAGACCGGTTAAAAATTATTTAAAAAACAGCGGCTGTGAATTTTTGCGTCATAGGCCAGACCTTGCTCCTACTGACTACGATTTGTTCCGGCCGATACAGAGATCCCTCTCTGGAATACGGTTCACATCAGAACAGGTATCGGAAATTGGCTGGATTCATTCTTCGGTCGCCGAGTCGGCACAATTCATTTGATATAGAATCCACAAATTGCCAGAAAGATGGAAAAATGTGATAAGTTTAGATAAGCAGCACTTTGTATAATACTACTGTACTTGGGTTTCTTAAATAATGAATAATTCCAAATATTGACCATTTCTTTTAAAAAACGCCCATTATAATCAAATGTGCGTAGCATCTTCATGCCTGAGTACTTTTCTTCTACCATAAATTACCATTTTTATTTCATTTTTTCTAATTTCACATAAATTTATTATGACAATTTCTAATTTGAATTGCGTCAGACAACTCATAAAAGTTAGTCAGCCAGGCAGCCAGCCAGCAGCAGTAATTTTAATGTTGCCAGCATACCTGCTCGCTTGCTCGCGCGATACACGCACCCAATGCCCCAATCCGACTGTCGCATGTAAATGATTAACGCTTCGTGCATGCACCGAACATCTATCAGTGGCATCCGTTGTTCGCCCGTTGCAATACCCACTGCGGGGTTTTTGCTTTCTCTACAAAATTAGCTGCGCGGTGTACTTGTATATTTAGTAGGAGGCATTCATGTAACTATGCCCTAAAGTTGTGTTGAAAAATGCACGATGGTTCAGAGACAAGAAAGTAGTGCATAAAATCTGTTTCCATATTCCAGCAAATGCCAGGTCCTTATCTATATTGTTTTTAATAAGAAAAATAGGTGTGAAGCTATCTAAACTGTAGCTAAATAGAATACTTTGAGTATCCCTACCCGCTTTGTGTTTTCATCAATAACACTTCCGAGTATACAAAATTTAGCAAGCACTTCGTATCGAACAGTTCGAAGTTCGGTTCTTCAGGAAGCTAGTGGGATACGCCATTTTATTTTCCCTTTAACTATTTTCAGCTCACGTAAATTTTAACTTCCACAGGCATGTTTAGGGATTCTTCAAAAAGGAACATTTTTCATCGGAAACGAGAAGTCTCATTAACATTATCAATAGCTATCCGATATTGGCAGAAATATATTTAGGTATATTCCGTAGAAAGAGCAAGGAGACACAATCGAAAGACATTTGTAATTAATAAGCGCATCACACAAGGAAGAAGACACAGGAAACAGATTAAGAGTAAAATGATATTTGGCCTGTATTACTTCTGGTTTTTACTTGATGGTAGCTATTGTATAAGTGGACATGATCTCCCTTTCGCTTCGGTTTGTATCCGTAGATTTGAGGGATAACACAATGAATTTGAATGGATTTTGGCAAGTTTGCTTGGCTCTTAAAATGAATGAGATCACTCTTGACCTCATCTATCCCTCGTATGCCGAGCACAACTATCTTTCGTTCAGATCGACCTTACTACCGCTACATTGCTGTAGACACCGCTTACGCGATTATAGCTGAATCAATAACTTCGCGAAATTTGTTTTTTCTTATGGCAGTTTGGCGCCAATTCGAAATACTTAGCGAAACCAGATTGCTCTCCACCGATTCTTTCCAACGGAGTGGAGGTCTTTCCCATCCTTTGCTTCCACTAGCGGGTACTGCATCGATAACCTTCAAGGCTGAAGTGGGTTCCATTCACGACCGACATGACCAAGCCAGCATAGCCGCTGTATTTTTATCCGCTGAACAATGTAAATATCGTTGTATAACTCCTACAACTCATCGTTCTATGGTTTGCAATATTCGCCAAAACCTATGTTCAAAGAACCATAAATCTTCAGCAAAACCTTTCACTCGAAAACATCGACTCATCAAATGGCGACATCGTCCACACATCACATACCAAGACAGGAATAATGAGCGATTAATTGAGTTTGGTTTTGTTTCGCTGAGAGAGGACTTTACTTTTCAATTGCCTACTTAGTTCAAAGTAGCACCTATTGATAATAATGATTCTGCGCTGGATTTCAAGGCGGACATTGTTGGTGTGGGTGCTGCTGGTTCCGCGATAGTTTTAATTATCGACATTACTATTTTCTCCAGTAAAAAAAAAACCTGATAAGGAGTGAAAAAATCACATGATAAGGAGTTCTGACTGAAGTTTCAATTGGTACCAAACAGCTTGGAGCGCTCCTTTCCAATGTTGACTGCGGTTCTGGTATTGTTCAGCATCAGATGCACTTTTCATTGTAAATATTAGCAGATTAGTAGTTAATAGGCGAGAATATTTCCATTAGCTGATTTGGTCCCAAAGTTTTTTGTTACTAGTCCAGGCTTTACTCCAGTTCTAATACGACGAATATGTTTGTCCTTACATGCTGTCAAAACCAACTTATTACCCTACCACTTTCACGACCCTTCTTTCTGACATTGTTTCCGTATTTTGTAACATAATTGATGATTTCGACGCTTGTTTAGAATTGGGAATGTGTTCAGATCTAGATTAGAACTTTATTATTAAAGGAAATTTGGTTTCTCACTTATTTGAATCTGCGGTCTTCTACAATTATCAATTCTAACCTCATTTCTCGTAGTAAAATACAACACTGTATGCCACAAATGCATTGCCTTGTGCCCCAATTGTGGCGTCGTCACGTTGCGATATGTAACTCAGCGCTCCAACGCGCGACGTGTCAAATTTGCAGTGCACCCAAAGGAGCGGCAAAGCGGTGGCAGCTTCAGGATACACACACGCATCTGCTCTAGGCGCCCTAAACTGCGTTAAAATTATGCAAACCTATATGGTAACAGCTAACTATGTATCTAACACAATAGCCTACGGTCAACAACTTACAACTACTTAGGTACGCACATACACATACGTATACATTTACATATACATAGATGTAATGCCTATTGGAGGCTCGTAAATGAGTTTGTTTCGGAGGCACGTTGTACACGACCCCAGGGAGGCCGCAATGATCAAAGCGATATGCGTTGAGGTGCTGAACAAATGCACAAACACACACAAGCGCACACAGACACACAGTCACACACATTCAGCGTCACGCCTCAATGAAATTTCTAAGCAAACTTAATAGCTAATGGGATGCTCAGCTTGCTGCTCACAGCGCCGGGGGACTCAAGTACTCATTGTAGATTTTTGAAAAAGCCTGCCTCACTGCGTATGCGCGTGTGGCTAAGCCCGTGTGTGCGTCTGTGTGTGTGTGGTGTCTGTGTGTTGTAAGTCACTGAGACTATAAAGTGGCAATCAAATTGATTTATTTTACTTGTTTACGTGTGAGCAGCGTTACAAGTGTACGTTTTTCTTTGTTTACCGTTATTTAAATTAAATAGAGCTATGAGCTTGTGTGTGTGTGTTCCCTCTTTGTTTACAAACTTTTGTTCCAGTCTATAGTGATAGTCTTAAGTACTTGTGTAAGCACAAATCATGCATGCAATCTATACTTTGCTATTCCCGGTAGGGCATCGAAGTGAAAAATTTTCGTTCCGGGAAGTTTAAGGTTTCTATTTTCTTTGATGAGCTAGTTGCTGTTGCCGTAAGGGATATTTTATTTAAAATTTTTGCTCATTACTGTATGGATCTGGATAAATAGTATTCTATTGAGGATTAAATTATAGTTGTTGTAGTTTGTTTAAGCATCCACGTCTTTTAACGCCGAACACAATAGGTTAGGTTAGGTTTGGTAATCGAACTGATATTCGTGTAACACGAATGATCCTAACAGGACTGATGTTGTTGTAGCGGTTAACTAGTCACCGCTTAGTTGGTTGTTAATGGGGGGTCGATTCTGGATAAGTAGATGTTTAACCCGCTATAATTTCTAGAAGGAAGTTACGTGAGGATTTATCGACCTCTATGTATGTTATGGATGGTGGTATGACTCCACGTACGCCATTCACTGAGGGAGGGGGATGCCAAGATCTTAAACATAAGTATGGATCGAGCAGAGGATAGTAAGCGCCCTTCAACTGTCGTAAAAGAAAAATTCTATACCTTAATACTCGCTAAAGATCTCACCTCTCTAACCGAATTTCATAAAGAACTAAAAAAAAAATAAAAAAAAACTGATCTTCCACTTTAGTCTCCACCTTCAGTGTTCCACAAAACCACCTGTGCCTAATATTTTCATATCATCAGATCAAAAGTACATCTTCACTTATTGTAACACAAATCTTTATTATCTGAGTTGAGCTAATACCAGCATTTCAGCACTTAGTCCAATTTGCCATACACTCGTAATAAGCCTCGATTGAGATGAATTTCAGCACTTTCAACAAATTTTGGTTTTTCGGTTTCGGCTTATTTTTAAAACGCCATTAGCTAGTTTGTTGGACAGCTTCAGTATCATATTCATAAATACACGTTTTGTCGTCAGCAATGAACATTGGATGAATGTAGAGGCCTCAGCTAAGTTGTCAAGCACGTATTTGACGACCTATACGCGAACCAAAACTTCTTTAGTCGATCCATAACAAATAATGAGATTTTATGATATCTCTGTGATGCATCCCTCATTATAACTAAGTTCGCAAGTGTCAATTATAAAAAGAGGTAATCGAGCAACGAGGGAACGATCCAAAAATGATACCACATTGAACACAACGCTATAGTTCAACGTTGTGCTGAGTTGTTTGGTTAGAGAGAAAGGCATGCATATCGTCGTCGGTTTCGAACTGCTTTTAAACGAGCCTCTTGAATATTTTTCATCTTCTATCTTCGAATTAAAATTATTAGGAAATATTTGCTTAATTGAGTGAAGTATTGCAAGAAACAGATCTGACACCGATATGGAATTTATTAAAAAATTGTTCAATGCATGCCTAAATGCTATTGGATTCCCGGAAAGCTATCTACTGTTATTGCAGAATTTAAATGATGATCTGTTAGCCATGATCTCAGTAAAAACTTTTTATAGTACGAGACCATAGCCCCAAAAAATATGTACGGTTATGACTTCAGCGAGATAGATTTTAATAAAGGTCGGCTGCTCTTTATCTAAAATTTTTTTAATAAACCTTAATATATTTTGGACCCAGTTTGTAACACCCAGAAGGAAACAACGGAGACCCTATAATATCACCAGAATACTGAGCTAAGTCGATTTAGCAATGTTCGTCTGTGTCCCTAAATTTTTTAGATATTGATCTGAAATTTAGCACACTTTTCTTCACTAGAAGCAACTCATTTGTCGGAACCGCCGATAATAGATCGCTACAGCGTAAAGCTGCCATACAAATTGAGTGATCGGGATCGAGTGCTTGTACGGATAACTTTCTCTTTTGACGAAATATCTTCACGAAATTTGGCATGGATGATTGTCTAAGGCAATGATACATTCTCCATCCAGCAATTTTTCAGATCGGATCACTATAGCATATAGCAGCCATACAAACTAACCGATCAAAACAAAGTTCCTATAGGGAATATTTTGTATTTGTAGAAGGTATTATAGCTTCGATGCAACCGAAGTTTATGTTTTTTGCTATGATCTAATCAATACATAGTCGAGGCAACGACCACGGGATAGTCAATAGTAAATAAGATCTAACCTCAACCTGGCTCTGAACCCACACATATTTTTAAAACCCTGTGACATAAAGGTTTAGGTACAGCTAAAACTTAAGACGAACCCGCGTAACCAGAAAACTAAGCAAGCACTTCTCTGCAGAGACTTCAGTAAACAATATGTCTTCCCAGCTTACATCTCTCACATTTTTCATAGTTTCTTCACGAATAGCACCAAAGTATTTGAGAGGTTAGGGCAAATTGTTGGAACAATCTGTAAATGAGAATTTTAGTCCTATTGACTCGATGTTTTAGGCATTAAATATGTATGGGCATAATGGTGTACACATTTGTTTAGTTTCCCAGCAGTATTTAGCAGTTTGTGTGAGTTATGTTCTAGTGCCTGCCATATTTTATGAATAATACAGCATGGCATGTAGCAAAGACTACTAGCATGTTGCTCTACTGCGCTGCCACAAGGCAAATTCCAGTGAACCAGAAACAATAGGATTTAAACACGTTACTAGGCCACTGGCGTTTTAGCTGCAAGAGACTTAAAACACAACAAAAGCGTTTATATTTTAAGGAAGCTGCATAAAATGAGCCGACGAAATCACAGTGCCAATAGGGAGAATCTCAAGAGAAGAAGAGCGGAAGAGAAAATTTGACTCGACGGAACTAAGCAAGTACAAGCTGTTTCCTTAAGTTGTTATTAAATTTATGAAATAAACGTACTTACATAAATATATATATTATTTGGTAGACGTAACTTAAAGGCGAGAAAAATTGTAAGCAAAGTAAGCTGAAGTTCGGACAAAGTCGAAGTTGAGTTATTTTGGCTTTTCAAGGATTATTTTTGGAAAATATGAAATTTTGAATGGTAATGTTTGTATATTACTCAAAGTGTATTATGAAACTAGTAAGTCATTCGCTAAATTAATGTGAGTTGCCAGTGCTTTTAATCCGACCAAAACGTCAAATAAGTGATCCATTTGTCAAACAATTATAATGGGAAGACAATGAAAATTTTTGATTTTTTTTACATCAAGATTAAACTACGTGGTCAAGGATTTTCATAGCCATATGGAAAAAAATAAATACTTTCTAGAACCACGGATATTATTTTTAGAATAATAATATTTTGAGAAGAAAAGCTATATATTCAATATAAATTCAATTGGTAGGACGAAGATTATCCTGATTGGTCTCGCAAAGCTTAGAAAATGACATCCTTGAGTTGGTAAAGCTTTTACACGAAATTTATATATAATTTTTGGTCTAAAAGTTTTATTCAGCTTCAGGTTTCTGTGAAGATATCTTTTGAGCAGTTAAATTAACAACTTAAATTTTGTACTTCGTTCAGCATTTATTTTGGTAGATCTTGTTTGTTTTTGGTCCCTAAAACAAATAATATATAATACTTTTGAAAAAACTTTTATTAGATCTTGTTGAAGGTGCAATCCATTTTTGCAAACTTAAAAAAGTTCCCCAGCAAAACTGTCGGGTTTAGTCAATAGTAGACTTTAAGACATTAGCTGAGAATTGTTAAGCTGGATTTGGTGTGATATTCGATGATTGATTGAAAATCGAGGCTCTTTTTAAAATAGCTGTATTTATAACTTAACTATATTCGTGCGGTATTTTTTTTCAAAATTTGATTGTTTAAATAAGAAAAAATTTACAATAGTATTTCTCAGCTGAAGCTATAACATCTTCTCATATTTCTTGCAATTATTGAATTCCATTCCAAAAGAACGCGTGCTTGGCGGCCGAAATGGAATCAAGCCAATTTTTGATACTCCGTTCTGATGTGCACCATATTCTAGTTAGGGTGTCCTGCATTGATCGAGACAAATGATGGTCCGAAGGGGCAAGGTCTGGACAATAGGGTGGGTAAGGTAAACTTACCAGCCACTGTTTTCCAAATTGTGTTTAACCGGTCTTGCAACATGAGGCCGAGAGTTGTCATGCTGAAAAATTGTTGGTTCGTGTCTGGTCGCAAATTCCGGTCGTTATTCGGCAATCTCATGTGTTGTAGCCGGCAGCGTTGTGCACTGATTGTTGCACCCGGTTGTAGAAGCTCATAATAGAGCACGCCATTTTGATCCCACAAAATATAGAGCATTAACTTGACGTAATAGATATTTGGCTTTACAGTTGATATTTCAGACTGGCCAGTTTTCATATATAATTCTTGGCGTGCAGGGTTATCGGTATTAATCCATTTTTCACCCCAATCCGATGCAAAACCGATTTTTGTTTATAGTGTTCTAGCAGCATTTTTGGCACACAAAAACGTCTTTCAACGTCTCTTGGCTTCAATTCGTATGGTAACCAGTTTTATTGCTTTTGAACGCACCCGCCTGCTTTTAAACTTTTTGTAGTCAGTGCGTGAGTGAGTCCCAAAGATTTTGTGAGCTCTACTTAAGTTTGGCAACAACTTTCACCGTTCCTAATCTTCGACCTCTTTTGGCCGCTTAGGGCGTTCTTCGCCTTTAAAGCAAAAATCAACACTGTTGAATTGTGCAAACCTCTTGGTACGTTCGCTCAGCTAAAGCATGTTCACCATAAAATTACACCAAAAAACGATGACTTTGGGCTGTGATTTTTCATATTAAAGTAATGAAGAAAAGCTCCCCACAACAACACACTTTTTCAGACAAAAAGTTTGGTATACAAGTATTTGAGTGAAAAAAAATATTGTATACGCATCACATAGATTATATGCACTGAAAAAGATGCACAAGGTCAGTAGCATTCCAATGCATGTTCGAAAGATTGGAACCATAGTATAATAATCAGTTACGCTAACTCTGGGCAAATCTCACATATATAAGTATGGTATAGACCCAATATGTTTTCATATGCAATGTAGTACTATAATCTGATATACAATCCGTAACTCTCTAAACACAATACGAGGTTCAGTGGGAATCTT
Source organism: Bactrocera oleae (assembly GCF_042242935.1). Classification (NCBI taxonomy): domain Eukaryota; kingdom Metazoa; phylum Arthropoda; class Insecta; order Diptera; family Tephritidae; genus Bactrocera; species Bactrocera oleae. The sequence goes on along the minus strand of NC_091537.1, from coordinate 19,533,001 downwards.
TGAAACTTACGATAAGACCATGCTTCAAGCTTTTCCCCATTTAACAAAAACTGAAGCATAAAACCAAAACACACAAAGGAGAGCTTTGATTGATTATTCGTTGGTTTAAAATTTTTATTTATAAACCTTCGGTAGAGTTGATGAGAAATCAGCAGTCATTTCAGTGAAGGTTATCGAAAACTTGCCTCAGGCGAGTCGACCATCCACCTCTGTTAATGAAGATAACATCGAGAAAGTTAAAACAGTGCTTGAAAATTGTTATGTTGGCATCAAAAAAATAGTAGAGGATCGCAACAGTTCTTATAGATCGACTCAACACATTTCGATTAAAGTTTTAAGTATGAAGTGTGTTAAAGCTAGAAACGTTCCAAAAAAACCAGAATTTTTATTTATCGTTTATGAATATGACGTCGCAACTGCCCAACTGGCTTATAACAAGTACATATGTAGAAAAGCACGAGCTGAGGGCGATAATAAATTGGCTTCCTGTTTCTAGCACTAGACTAATAGAACTCGCGTGCGTTTAGCAGGCGATGGTAGACGACACGCTTCTGTGCGACGGCGAGATCTTTTTGGTCTAGAGTAGAACACAGGATCGTAGGGGTTCTTACTACTCATTCATTTGGTAAAGCTAAGCATATTATTGAACGCAGGTTGTCAAAGTTGTATGGACGAGGGTAACGTCTAAAACTCTAGGCACTTTGTCAAGTCTGTGCAAGACTGAGGTTGAAACATTTCTGTAGTATTACCTTAGTCGATGCTGACATTAGTGGCTTTAACAGATTTGTAATAGCCTCAAAGCGCTTTGTCGATTTGTGAGGGTCTTATGATCTATAATATACGTGTTGTAGGTGTACAAATGGACCGGCGTTCCAAGCGAAATCCCTGTTAGGATCGACCTCTAAACCTAACCTAAGGATTGGAGCGGTAATCACTGCTGATCTCACGTCTAATGTATGGACAGCGTGAATAATTCTTTACCTATAAGTTAATTTCTTCCTTATTACCATGCTCAGAATTATAAGAACAGCACAAGGTGAGTAGGAGAGATTAGCTTTACATTACCTTACGGCAGCCGCGAGCTTTTTCACCGTAAGCGCTTATCTCGTACAAAATCATAAACGCATTAGCTTAAGCGTCTTATAGGTTTTGCGATTTTGTGGTAAATGAGATGCAGTACCGTACATATTATCGCTCTCCATCTCTTTTACTCACTCTTCTTCGCTCGCATTACATTTATACAAATTTACTATTTTATTTTTACTATTAAGCATTTCGCGGTTTTTGAGAATTTTGTTGGAGGCTCTTTGTGCTACTACATTGTTGCTGGCAAGTGGCGTGGAAATCTAAAGGAAATTTATGAAAATATACGCATAGAAAGTGTGTGCAACAACAACTATGCAGCATTAGCAAAACAACTTCAACATTATTTTAAAAGTGCTCGAGAAACCGTTTTTCGGCTATATTACATACTTTTAGGGGTGCCATGAACTTTAAGTACTCGAAAAAATGTTCGCGAGTACTTCGTATAATGAGTTCGGTAGTTTGTCGTCAAAATATTTGTGTGAGAAAATTTCGCTAATTTTTTGTTGTTTTTTTCACAGACATTTCTTCGCTGTAATTCACACTTTTGAGCGATACAAATTAGAACTGTTCGTTTCAAGTAGTGCCCATGTGTTCGTGTATCCGAGCTTTGCAAACGACTTCGCAATCTGTTTAGCATTGCACGTAAAATATAAGCCCATTTTGTGGAGATTTGATGTTTATCATTAAATTGTTTTTACTCCTCGACAGCAAAACGGCAATCGGAGAGTGTTTAATGTGCGTAACGGCGACAATGGCAACAACAATTTTGAAAAAACGAACAGTGAAAGTAAATGCTTAATCGTATTGTTGGCAATAACAATTACTGCACCTTTAAGTATCTACTTACGATTATGGTAGATATTAAGCAAATCGCGCACAGTTGCTTGAAGTAAAAGTAGAGTGTCCAAAAGAGGATACAGTTTACCTGCAATTTGTAGTTTGTGGTTGCCACTATATTTGCATATTATATGCTTTCAATGAGAGAAACGAGTAGGTTCTTCTTGCGTCGATACTATCTATTTAGAAAGATCCCGGTCATTAATTTTACAACCATGACGCCAAAAACACTTTGGTGAATGCAGTCACCTGACGACTTTTCAACTGATAACATTTTCTGGTAATTCTGGTTAATCTTTTTGAGATATTGATCTGAAATTTTGCATATAGCTGCCATACTAATTGAACGGTCGGAATCAAATGCTTATATGAAAAACTTTTTCAATTGACGAGATATCTGCACAAAATTCGGCATGGATTATTATCCTCCGCAAGTTTCGGTGCAACCGTTGACTTCGGTGTTTTCTTGTTTTTTGTTTATTTCACTAAAGGCAGTGAGTGGTAAGGAGCTTTTTCAAGCAGCCAAGTAAAATAAAGATTTGCTAATTTTTATCAAGGTAAAGAATAAGCAGCCGAGCATCAAAGGCTTATATGATTGGTAACATTTTAAGAAAAATTCACCCAAAAAAAACTTCAACTCAAAAATTGCTTAAATTCCACATATAAATTACTCAAAGAAATCTCAGCTGCTATTTAATTCACAAGAAACCCTGTGAGAAACAGCAGCTGTCTTGTCGAAACACTTTTACATACGGAAATAAAAAGAAGTCATTCGACAATTCATCACTTGCCACGATGTCATAGACATGGTTTGAAGCTATCGTATTTTATTAGTTGTCTCACTCTCACGATAGATCACATGACGATCTTGGAATATCACTTTGCGCACAGCATAAATAATTTCCGGAACAACAACTGATTATAGATGACCTTCCCGAAATTCATCTTGGAGTTACCAACGACCTCGATTCCATTTACCATACATTTCATCGCCAAAAATTGAATTAAGTTCATTGATGTTGCTGAATTTATCCGCGTCGAAATTTGTAAAAAATACTCGCGCGGAAATGTTCACGATTTAATTAAATTTTTTGGTCGAGATGAATAGTTTAAGTTACTGTAAACAACGCAAATAGCGCAGGTATGTCAAAACGTGTTGAGTATGTATAACATCAAAAATGTCAAACTTTAAGAAAAAGTTGTGAAATGCCAGATTGCAACACTAGGGTGTGAAATTGAATAACTTTATTCCAGCTAATGCTTTTCACTCGATTGCCTCAACTGGTAGTTGGGTCGGTTCTCAATGCTCTATTATGGCTCATTGGTATTGGATCTATTTCAACTTTATCATAGTTGAGTATTTGCAGACATTACTATCTAGTGTCCTCTAATTACTTAGTGCTTCAACCAGCCAGTGGATAAGCTATGGATGTTAGTAGTTCCTTACCAAATTCCAACGAATATTTACAAACCGAATGAATTTGCTAGGCATGCTATAGAAATCTTCCAAAAATCGTTTCGTGGTTTCGGATTTAGTTGATCACGAGACATTAAGCGTTCGTAGAGACGTAGCTCATCTACCATCAAGACGCTCAAGTATTCAGATTAAAAGAGAGAGTGTTCCTTTAAATCCCCACAAGTTGTAGGTATAGTCATTTGTCATTATAGAGGTGACAGGGACTACTCACCCATATCTATATTAGACTACCTTCAAATTCGTTCTGTAGAGTTATTTGAAATTCAAAGTGGTTGTTGGTAATCCATTTTATAAAATAGGTTAGGTGAAAAACAGGCAGACTAAAATTTTCGATTATATTATTAAATAGATTATAGGTTAAGTAATGTTAGGTTAGATGGCTGACCCCTCACAATGGCGAAGCGATCACACTCAGACTATTATGTACATTCCTTTTTGAGTCCAGACGAAAAATCGTAGTTGGATATCAACTATCGGCAAAACACTCTGAACCTATCACAAATCTATATTTTTTCCTTTCTATTTTCGTTTTATTTCTTATTTCGATTCCGCAGTTATTGAGACTGAAGTACCAGTCCCAGCAAGCTCATCAGCCTTGCAGTTTTCTGCTATACCGGTATGGCCAGGCACCCGAACCAGTCCAATCATATAATAACTCGGCGCTAGAGTTAAGGAGTCTAAACATCTCTTCACTAGTTTTGAACTCAAAGCTGATATCGCTGCCGGCGAGGATAGTCACTACTCTAAAGGAGCTTGCGCCGCAGAGCAGTAGACCTACTGCTACTGTTAAGTTTTAATCTCGGCTATTCTTTTCTAAACGCCATTCTCTTGATGTGTTTGGTTCAGGAAAAGTCGCTAAAACCAGATTAGAAGAGTGAATGTGGGAGCAATTCGCAGCCCAATTCATACAGTATTGATGAACTGTACTACCAGAACTCGTGTCAAACCATCGAATCTCCCGAAATGCTCGAAGAAGTAATAGAAAAGTGAATCAAAGAGGTCTCATTTCAGCTACCTTCAACTGGCATGGCGTTTATTTTGAATTAAATAAAGATGGAAACAAGTTTTATAACTTTAGATTTACGGTACTAGAACCGTGAAGTTAAGAAATTTACAGTAAATGCCCCAATAACTGAGAACTACAATAATAAAGACGTAGTGAAGCTAACCTCTGCTCACGTACTTCATTGCTGCCATATCAGGTAAAATAGTAAACCTAACCTTAATACATTAATTTTATTCGTGCATTTGTTTGTCGATGGTTTTATATTCCAACACACCAATACACACACATGCACTTCATGGTATTTTTGTTGTTATTACAACACTACTCCCGTTGTGTGCATTTGTTAATTAAAATTTCAGAAAAAGCCAAACAGTTCTTCTATGCGATCGACTTACCTGCATCGATGGTTTGTGCGTTTTCGGCTCGCTCAGCGCACGTTTGGGCGCCTGGTGGTAGGCTTCATTGTTTGCTATTGTAGGGTTTTCAGCGCTGCTCGTGGCTTTGTTAGGATTGTTTATCTTCTTGTTGTGGCTATTGTTTTCCTGGCTATTGCTGCAGCTCAAGCTTCTGCTTTTGTTGTTGTTGTTGCTGTTGTTATTGCTCTTTTTGTTTACACTATTGCTGCGCCGAACGCTATGCGTTGTTGCTGTTGCTATTGGTGTCGTTGTTGTTGCTGCCTTCGCTTCCACATATTCTGCATATTGAGTTGTTGTTATTACAAATAACGGTAGTATTTCGTAGCAACAAGCTAAAATGAAATTGAAGCAAATACTCAGCGTTCGTCGAACACTTTTCAATATGCCCTTCGTCATTCGGTTGCGCTTCGTTTCCTGGTGCGCCCTCCTGCCTCAGAACTTCATAAACACGAAATCGGTAATCAGTTTATTTCTGCTCGTTGTGCTTTAGTATGTGTGTATATGAATTTTGTTTTTATTTTCTATCGAAGAATTTGGATGTAATTTCTATGTATTTAAAAATTTGGTTGACATTTTTCACTGAAAGTTTTCAAAACCGAAAATATAAAATCGAATAAAAATTGCAGGCACAAAAGACAGCGTGATGCGTTACCGTATTATAGATTTTAAAAGTTTTTATACGAGGACAGTATAAAAGTTCGGTGAAGTTCTTGTGTGGTGGTGAGTAGATAAATTTAAGATAGCTTCTTCGACATTACTCCCCGAATATTATAAATCTATGTTTTAGGGCCTTAAGACTGTTTCGAAAAGAGAACTTAACAGGTCAAGCCGGCGACAATGGAGGTCAAGATCTCAATATTACGCTGTGTGCTATTTAAAAACGCCGTTGTTTTGTCACGATTTGATGTCTCTAAAAAACAGTCCTTAACACACATTTTATTTATGTAATATCCCTACAGAGAATAAAAGTTCGTTCTTTATACCTTAGTCATAAACTAAATAATAATTTATTTCTTAACATTGTCTCCTTTTAAGTCAATACATATGATCAATCAATCAGCGATGTTCGAATTTCTTTTATCCGTCTGATAAATACTATGAAAAGGCGAAATTTGTTAAAGAAGTGTTGAAAATCGGGTCGATAGCTTTCATTCATTTCATTACATTCACCGGTCTAGAAATACGATAGCGTGGCCTTTTGTCACTTTTTCCTTTGGTGTTGTCGGCTTCGGATCGCCTTGGCTCAACAAAGACTGGCCAGCGATCACTTTGACCCTCGCTAAAAAGACTGGTGGTGGTTGCCATCGAAGGAGGCGCTTCTAGATTTCACTGAGCGATTTCCGATATTACTTTTTTCCTGCTTTCTAAAATCCGCAGTCTCGCCATATTTCAAACGCGTTGAAAATAAAAAATATTACGATTCGGCTGAAATTTTGATAGTAGCTGTTCTACACTATATTGAATCTCTTTTGCGATAGTAGAGCCATAAGGCGCTGAGACTAAGTCAGTAACGAATCAACCTCATTGTTGATGAAGTATTGTAAAATATTTACTATGTGTTTTTTATTATATGCGCTAGTTTTGTATGTTTACGCAGTTTGGAGATTCTGTCGATAAATCGGCTCCCCTATGCTCCATCTTCTGGAAAACTGTTATACGAGTATATTTAAAATGTGTTATTAGATTTTCAGGTTCATCGCCAAATCAAAATTTTCTACTATTTGAACTGGTTACCTCTTTCGTAACTGTTGGTTAGAGAATGTAACTATTGTATACCTATATGTAAGCCTGCCATGAAGTTTGTAATACCCAGATGGAAATTTCAGAGACTCTGTAAAATATATATATAAATGATCAGCGTGACGAGCTAAGTTCAATTCAGGTAGGTCTGTGTATACGCGAACTAATCCTTTAGTATTTTAGCGCGTGTTCTCCAAACGGTCAGTACCCCATTATAGTAGCTGTAAGTCTGAAAATACTCTTCATGGACTAATGTAATAAGTCTTTAGTTCTAGTCTTATCATAGCTTCGTTATCATGCAGAGATATCCACCTGAGCTAATTGTGCAAAGTGAGTATAAAGCTCTCTTTTGATCGTTCCCCGCGGATATGGTATTAACTCCGCTTCTGGTTCATCTTAAGAGGCTCCTACTATGGCCCACTCGTCGGCTTTTTCGTTACGGATAATGTTTCTGTGGACGGGAACACAAATTAAGGACAAGTGAAGTTGACCTGCCAGTAAGCTTAAAGCCTTGCTGCAATTGTTAAGTACGCTGGAATTAATAAGTAGCGTCGACAAGGCCAGCAGTGCTGTCTGGCTACCCTCGATATTTCTTTCTATATCCTTCCGTAGTTATTCAATAGAGCACCACATGCCCTCTATATACTTAGTATTTCCATTTGGAAAATGCTGGCTGAGTTTTGGAGCCTAGACAGGAAAGAGAGAGAGAGATTTTGAGATCATCGGAGTGTACCTACTGGACCCGTCAGTATAGACAAAAGCTGCATCATCCTCTTCTACTAAACATCTTCTTCATTCACGTCTACAGGGTCTTCTTAGACAGAAGTTGTTGTTGAAATCTAACCTTGTGAGAATATAGTCTGATTTACTTATGTTTAGCTGGGTCAGGATAGCGCTATGTCCATAATCTTTCCTATTACAACCTCCTAATTCCTGTATTCTTATAGTAGAGCTTGCAGGAGTATATTGAGCGCATCAGTCGGACATGACCTAATGGTACCATTAACCGCTTTACAAGCTGCTCTCTGCACTCCAGTTACTTTTCTGATATTATAGTGTTTCTTTATTGCTGGCCACCAAAACAGTGCTCCGTATGTCAGCCGTTACCGAGTACATGCCCTTGTGTGGAAAACTTTTTTATTTGACAAGGTATCCTTATGAAATTTGGCATGGATTATTGTTCAAGCCAATGTAACAATAAACAAGTGCTATGGTTTTGTGCGTGCTGAGTTCGAAAATGACTTTCATTTTGTCATAGAAAGTCACGTTTTCTGACAATGTTAAACAAGATATAATCTTAAAATATAATATAAAAGACTAAAAAAAATTTTAATTAAAAATTTGCGTAACAAAACTTACTTTTTTTAAATCAAAAACACATTCATTAGATAGTACTAAACACGTTAATTTTTCCCAGTGAAGCTCCTTTTGATGCATTTTCGCTTGTAGGAAGCATTTGGAAGGTCTCTCTGAAGCGTTCAACTGTAGTCTGCCACCATTGAGACTTTCCATCTTTCCTGTTATCTTTTTTCCAATTCCTTAATATCTTTGGGAAATCGTGCACATTGGTCTTTGCTTATATCCGTTAATTTTCTGAATAGTAGTCGAGGTGGGAATAAAGAAAATGTACTTTTTGACTCATTTGGTAAACTAAAGCTTGAAATGCTTTTAACATTCTTTTGACGATTTTTTTGTAGTTAGTGTCTCTGTTATTACCTAAAAATTTTTGTATGTCCTATTTTAAAGCAATTCACCCTTCTCTTTGACTAACCGTCATGGTTGTGATGAACTGTGGATCAGCTATAAGCTGTCGAATATGTGGTTCAACCTTGCAGGCCAACACTTTCGGTGCAGTGATTTGCTTGGTCTGTACTATCCAATATACACAAAAATAAAACGAATTTGATAAACTCTCATTTTTGTTCGAGTATTGTGTCCAATATTGTGAAATCACCGCACACTCGCTAACCTTGGTCTTTATAGTTTAATTCAATTCTATGTTTATGTAGGTTTCCTTAAGGTTTACAGTATGACCGACAGGACCGGAAGTATGGAAATTGCTGTTTTAAGGCTTATTTTTGAAGAATCTATGAAAATCCGCTCATGTGCGTTACTTTATGAGGTGTCCAAACTTTATGCTGTTTTCCAAGTTTTAAGCCAAAATATACGAAGTATAATTTTTTTTGCAAAATGCGTAATATTAAATTGTTGCTTCGATATCTTATATTTGCCGCCACAGAAACCGTCCGACGAGTTCACAAACAGACATGACGCAGAGATGACATTGTAGTATCAAAATCTATGAAATAGTGACGAGTTAACATGTAATTGTACCGCGCTGCTTCCAACACTATCGCAGCGCACACTTTTACCTATTTATTTATGACTTCAAGTGAGTCCAAAAAACTCCTAGTTTTTAATAGAATTTAAAATAGCCTGACGTCCTGGAAATTTCTGAATATTTTTTTTAGTTTTTAAAGCACTTAAATACATACAAATCAGTTGAAAACATCCAGACAGCATTTTTGTTGTAGATATCCGAAAAAAGCTTTTAGATCGGACCACTATGGCATATAGCTGCCATACAGCATGTCGATCAAAATCCAGTCCTCATATAGAAAACATTTGCATTTGCCGAGATATCGTCGCGAAATTTTGCATATACCTACATATTATTATCCGCGACAACGATATAACCTCCGAAAAAGTGGTTCAGCTCGGACTACTATGTCTTATAGCTGCCATATAAACTGACTAATCCCTGATTTTAATGATGAAGATGTTTTATACCATTTTTTGCTATAATAAATGCACTGTGAACGGTGTTTAACTTTCGGTGCAGCCAAAGTTAACGTTTGTTCTTCTCCTACAGCTTTATTTGCCTTATTTCTCTTAAGTAATGACCTCAAATTTTGTTTGTATTTACTTACTCAGTATATTTTGATTTCGTAGTAAATAAAATACACATTTTCCAACTTAGTTTTATTCATTTCATTTATTATTCATTACTCTTTCATAATTTCTTTGCATTCATTTTGTTTGTATATCATTTCGTATTTCGTTTTACTTAAATTTCAATTGAATAACTTTAGTCTTGTGTATGTATGCAATTGCCTATGCAATGCTATGTATACTATATATTTATTTTTGGTTTCGCTTTGCCTCTCGGCTGCACTAAGACTAATATTTAAAAGAAAGTCTAAGAGCTACTTAAGGAATAAGAAGTACAATAAAAACTATTTGCATTGATTTGGTCCATCATAAATTTCATACCTTAACGATAAGGTATACGTGTATGTATGTATATTATACATATATATGTATATCTATATTTATATATAATATCCGTGCTGTTACTTAAATTTTTGTGTATGTGGCTGCGGTGCGCATTTCCGCTGTTTTCTTTATGGCAGGCACATGCAAATCTCGCATGCGATTTTTTTTTTGTAAATAACTTCTGTGTCATATTTTTCATACAATTTACAATGAGAATAGACACACACATACATAAGTAGTTGACTGTAGTGATAAAATTATGATTTCATATATTTACAAATATTCGAAAATATTTCATTTCGAGATTTTAAGCGTTATTTTATAAGTTTTTAGCGAATTTAACAGTAATTGCGACCAAATGCTTTTTGTAGCGCCATTTACTACTTATTTACACAAATATGTTATTTCTTTGAATAAATAAAAAATGTTGTAGGATAAAAATTAAATATTTAAAAATTTCTAAAAGACAGATTATTTGAAAATTGTTGCGTTTTTATCCCTATACACATAATTTTGCAATTTTAGATAATTCCTTTTATGCCTTTTAAATATTTTTTCGCAGTTATGCATAATTTTTGTATTTTTGTAATATTGATTTTTTTTTAATATTTGTTAATTTTTTTAGTTTTTATATATATGTTTTTGTTTTTTATTTAATTATTTATTTTTTTAATTTTTTTTTTTTTTTTAATATAAATAAATTTTTTATTTTATTTCTTCAATATTTATTTTGTTTTTACTTTTAATAATTTTTATATTTAATATTTTATTTTTGTTTAATTTTTTCATGCTAAATCTATGTTTTATTTCCTTTTTTAAGCTTCTTCAGTGCATATAAGCGCGTGTTTATATCATATTATATAACTATATTGGGTGCAGTATATGAAGGTAAGTTCTATATATATTATTCCTATTTAAATATCACCAGTGCAAATAACAGTATACAACCGATTAGAAATTGTTGTTTCTCTCACTGTTTTAATTACGAAATTCAATTACATGTAAAACAAATATATATATTTTTGCACATGTATGTATACATATATTTTATTATAAAAGAGATCGTATTTGGTAATTTATATGGCCGGATAATAGGCAAATTATTTGGAAAGAAATGATAAGTTACACTGATAGACGTGGTAGGTTGAAAAATTCGTGTTTTGAAAAAAAAAAATTATATATACATTTGTCCACAATAATATTGCCGCCTTCAAAATAGTTCCCATTCGATATTATGCACTTATGTTATTCCAGCGCTTTCTCCAATCGTCGAAACACTTCTTAAACTCGATTTGTAGGATAGCCCTTAGCTCTTTCTATACTTGTAAAGCGACAGCCCTTTAAGTTTCTCTTTCTCACACGGAGCCATGTTTGGTAAATATGCGGCTGGGGCATCGTTACGGTATTGTTTTTGACCAAGAATTCATGAACAAACTCCTTGGTTTATTTATTTGAACAAAAGAAAATCGCCAAGCTCATAAAAACACGTCTAACCTTAGCGGCTGCTACAGACAGAGAAAACAAAGAATACAGCTGAAAATTTACATAAAAAAATTTCCCGTTTTTTTCTAAGAAAGCCAGTTAGTGAAAATTCGCTACAAATCGATAAAAGCTTGCTACTAAGTTTATAAACAAGTATCTAAACTCAGTATCTAAACCATTTCGGATTATTTGCAGCATTCTGTCATTGTTAGCGTCATATTAATCACCGGGACTCTATACTTTTGGGACAGACTTTTTCTACTTGGGTTTGTAACTTCAATACATTTTTTGAGAAATTTCTGCAATTCATTTATTATGTTCCCATTTCGTTACGTCAAAATCACTGACAATCATATTCAAACCGTCGTTTTCGTTTGTCATTTCACTTTCATGGCGAAATATGACAACAGTTTCAGCGGAATTGGTTGAGGTTTCTTATCAAGTTCTAAGTATTCTTTTTTCTTTGTTTTCAATTCGTCGAAGTTATGGTCAATTTTGAAAACCGGAACGGAACTTTCCAAAACAATGAGTTGCTTATTTGAAACAATAATTCAGTATCTTCAAAATTTAAGATTTTTGTTAACATACATAGCGTGCTGCTTTGTTTTTATATAAAATATTTTGTGTATAAGTTTTTTGAAGGTGGCAACACTGTTTGCTAAACGGTTACGGCTTTTAGTTATCGCACAAAAATTTTCAATATAATCTTGGAAAAGGGTGGCGTTATATCACTGAGTGAGAGAAAAAGAGAGTAAAGTAATATGTATAGTTGCATTTGGCTCGATTTTTCGTTACATAATAATTTCGAATGCTGTGTTTCTTAAAATCATAACTTAATAATCAATATTTCCAGCCGTTTGACTTGGAAAATTGGAAGTAAAGTTCGAGAGACAAAATATATGTAAGTCACCAAACCCTTCAAATTGGCGATTCGAATAAATTACTGGTATAAACTGGTATAATAAGAAAGTATAGCATGTAAAGCGGTAATACTTTTAGAAAATAATTCTTATTGATGACTTACTTGTTTCTTCAGCTTATACCTTTTATTGGCATGAAAATCGATTTAAATATAGCGAACAGAGCCGAGCTGAATCGTAAAAGGCTTTAGTTATAAACTACTCAGATTTGTTGATTTGTGGTAACACATATTACCTCGTGTGGTCTATCCAGTACTTTTCTGTGTTGTTTTTGCTATGATTCTTAGGGATAATGTGTTTTGCTCTTTTTATAGTAGTGTTTAAATATATATTTTTCTCATAAAAATTTAATTTTTTTATATAAATGCATTAGTTTTGAACCACAATTAGTTGCATAATTTGCTTATTTACATAAAATAATATTTAAAAGTCTTTGTAGCATGAGTGAGGCCTACTTATACACTGTGCGACAATTTGACGGTAGCTGGCTATGGTTCAGAAATCGATAAATGGAAGCGTAAATTCAAAAATGCGAAAGTAGGTGAAGAAAGGAGAAAAAATGTTGAGGAGGCAAAATAAATCTAAATATTATTTTATATTTCAAATAGAATACCATCGAAAGACATCAACAACTAAAAGCTTCTTTACATCTATGCCTTGATTTGCTAAAAAACTTTGAAACCTCGATGACCCTTTTAAATATATATACGATAAACATATACGATGTATATATTTAAATGGTCAGCAGGACGAGCTGACTTGATTTACCCATATTCATCTGTCTGCATGTACGCGAACTCAGTTTTTGAAATATCAATCTGAAATTTTTCACACGTCGTTTTTTCCTCAAAAAGCAGCTTATTTGTTGGAACCGCCCCTTTATAACATATAGCTGTCATACAAACCGAACGATCAAAATCATGCCCTTGTATGAAAAACTCTTTTATTTGACAGTTATCTGTATGAAATTTGGCATGAATTATTATTTGAGTCAACGGTACAATCTTCGAAGAAATTGTTCAGATCTGACCAATGTCGCATATATTTTTCATAAAAATAGAGCGGTCCAAATCATGCCCTTATATTGAAAACTCTTTTATTTAACGAGTTATGTGGACGAAATTTGGCATGAATTATTGTATAAAGCAAGGATATAACCTCCTAAGAAATTGTTTAGATCGAACCACTATTGTCGCACAGCTTATATGGTAGCTCGTCGCACTACGCACATATACATACATATACTTATATTCGCTTATATATTGCTACCACTTTTTATGCTGCCAATAAAGCAGCTTATATGAAGTACATACATCTTTCTTCTAATAATTTTACTTTCAAATTAATATTTTAAAACACTTATTTCAAGTATACTGTAAGTTTTTTATATAGATTATTTTAAAAGTCGCTATTTTGTATTTCTTGTTAATCATAAATTATGATTTTCTACTTACATATACATAAAAATAATACATACATACATTTGTTGTTTTATATACATTTATATTTCAATAAAAAATTCCTAAATCAATTCTATTTTAATTTGCAATTAATAATAATTTCCTAAACGATGCATTTCCGGTTGAGTTCGCACACCAAAAATTACATGCGATGAACGTCGCTTTGTAAATGAGCAAATAAACAGTTAACGCTAAGTTCATTTACTCGCCTTAATAAACTGCCAGCTAATGCATAAATTCAATTACGCATGACTTTTCTTGCCAGCAAAATCAATTAAAAATCAGTTAACACACACACACACGTGCACATTCTCGCACACGCACACACAAACTTTTCGGTTTGCATTTGTTTTTGTGCATTTATCGCTTACTGTTTGCACATACACACACATACGCATATTCATGTGTGCAGCCTCTTTCTTTATTGCAAAATTATGTTTTAATTACCATTACTCGTGTGCGCCTGTGTCTATGCTAACATTTTGTTCAAAACATTGAAATTGCCAGGCATTGCCATTGTCAATGGATTTCCATGAATTTTTGATTAAGTAATGAATTTTCTATGATTTTATTTACGTTATTTGACGAATTTTGTTATGTCCTACCTGTGTCTGTCTGCCGGTGTTTATATATTCATGTTTGTGTTTACACATTTATGTAAATAAATACACAAATATTTGTTTTTGCTGGCAAATATTTGCACTTTGAAATCTCAAATATGTGTGTTATGTGTAAATAATTTAGTGAAAAATAAATTGTAAAGGCATTTACACACACACACTCAAACACACACAACAGCAGTGGAGTCAGTCTATTTGGTCCGGGCTGTGTGAAGTGCTTCCTGGCTGGCACTTTAAAGTATTTACGCACATCTGAAGGTGAAATGTCACTTTCACGCGCCAGCAATTGCTTTAAATGTGTAGAAGTGTGTTTAATAATTTACGGCGCCGTAATCGTCAAAAGATTTTCACCGAAAATTAGAAATTTCACAAAAGTTGAGTTCTAATTATTTTAAAATTAATTGAATTTGTCAAAATTTTTGAAATGTTATTTGTTTTGTGATTTTTGTATTATATATTGTAAAAATATATTAGATATGGCATTTGAACAGAATAGTTGTCAGGTGTTTATGGAAAAAGCTGCGAAATTTTCTCGCTTCACACAATTTAGAACTTCTTCTTCTTTTCGTTTTAGTCCAAACCCCAATAAATCTGAACGATTTTGGTGGCGTTCTAAGTAGAATATCTAAATTTTTTGCTTTGAATGTTGGCTTCATTTTGAAACCCAAAGCAATACGCAAAGTCGTTTTCCTTTGGCTTTCAACACAGAAGCGAACGCACTCCTCGGTTCCTTATTTAAGCTTACAATGTAAAATTTTAAAAGTCTTGCGTGTCTCAATTCTGTTCGCCTTCTTCAAAGTATTGGCGGTCCCTCAATTTTGTTACGTTAACTTAGCACCATATCTAACGAACAGCAGAGCAGGCGCGATTTTATTTGGTGTACAACATAGCGCTGATTGCAGATGCCTTGCTGACTTTCATCACCGTATTTGAATATCGTCGCCGGATTCTTAAAGACACTATTCTCTTTCCATTCTAGCTTTTCTTTCTATCTCAGCACAGATGGGGCTGAAGAAGTAAAGCCATCATTCTCGACTGTGAGCTCGGATTCAGTTCGTTTTCTACTTTAGATCTTCTAGAGCATACGACTGGTCTAAGTAGCAAAAGCAAAAAAAACGTAAAAACTTCAGATACACTCTTCTATTAATGGGAAGCTTGGGCGTATTGCTAAGTAAAACAGTGTCTCACTAATACTGCGACTAAGCGAAAGCTCACTTCAACAAAAAATTTCAGTCACATCAGCGGATAGTTCAGTTGTCAGCTTGGTTTGCGGTATCGTTTTCGAAATATAAAATATTGTTTTCATGCAGATGTCTTCTCGTAGTCTGAAATTTGACCTCAGGCTTCACTAATGATTTGTATTGTTTTTGAAATGATGTCTGCGATGTGCACCACTTTAGAACCCACAGTGCAAGTATGAATGTTTCCTTTTTAGTAATCTCAGGACGTTATTGCTTCTGTATATCTCTTATAGATGTTTCGTTTGTTCAAAACTTTTTTTTTTTGATTTTGCGTGTAGGTATTATTTTATAGAATTTGTTACTATCTCTATATACTATAGCTAATTTATAACTTTATATTGTGAAAGGTAGCAAAGAGGTGTCAGTCAACGGAATTGTATTCATATAATTGTTTTTGTAGTGCTTATATAAATACTCCAGCGATAATAAATTAATGTTATGTGTCATTCAAAACAGTTAAAGTAACATATTTTCTTGATTTGAAGATGTTTAAGAAGAGATGCGTTAGTTGATTATATTTGTGTGAGCTGATTAGTGAGCTGATTAGCGTCGAGTAGAGGTTTCTGTAGTTATGATATATTTTTACTATTTCGAGGTTAAGTTTGTATGCTAAGTACTACGGCATGTAGAAGGTAATTGGTTGAGAAATGGCGCGGTCTTACGGAATCTATATGAACAGTGGTGTTCTAAATTCCAATAATATTTGTGGAAAGGATCACTTCTTACTATAATAACTTAATTCTTTTGATTGAGTTGTTAAATCTTAGCTATTGATAATAACATTTTATGATTATATATTATTATATATTCCTCAAAATTTTTTACAGCATAACTTCGTGTATATATGCATGTAGTCAAAACTTCTAGAAGCTTTTCACAGCTTTTAGCTTTTCTCCTCTAGCGCAATTAATATTCACTCAGTGGTTGTTGGTCATACTCTTAGTGGCTTTGGGGTTGTGAACCGAGAAGTCATTGCATCCAAACTGAAAAGTTGACGCACTATTGGATTTTTGCGCATTTCTTGCCGCAAGCTAAAATGATTTTTTTTTTTTTTATTATTCAATCTCACAAATTAGGCAACCTCAGAAAGCAATGACATCTCTACTAATAAGTTACACTAAGATCGTATGGTAATTACGATTTCGAAAATTTTTCGACTTCATCGTTATCTGTGGGGTATAAAGTTTTAAAAACTACTCTTGAAGGCTTCCTTTCACCAACGTGGCAGTCTAGAATGCATATTGCGTAGATGTGTTTCAATCTGACCTTCAAATAGACTGTAACATGCACATGTTCTATAAAGTATAGTACTAATTTTAGAGCTAGCAAGACTGAACTCATCTTCTGAACGTCCTAAGTTAGAATAAAAGATCTGAAGAACGTACCATAAATTTTGTACTGTCAGTTTCCTTGTTATTAAATTGAAGTCTCTCGATAGATGAAGAACTTTTCTTTTCACACCTTTTCTCTATAGTTTGAGCAGTGGTAGCATTGAATCTGCTGCATTCTTGTCGGTAGTAAACTTTCTTATTCCTTCAAAGCATATTGTTTAAATGTTTCGCTTATATTTATATTCTCAGCAAGAGTAAGGTAAGAAATTGTCCATTGATTCGAACTTTGTGTGATCTTGATTTTTATTTTTTCATTTAAGGGATTTGAGATTTAGTTTTACATTTGAGGAAATTGAGAATAAAATAATATTTATTTTTGTATGTTTAATATGTGTTGCGAAATGAACAACACTCGTTGGGAAATATGAATTTTTGAAGCATTTTGAGGATAGCACCACCTATCGGGTATATGTTTGACAAGTGCCTTGTTTCATATACATTAAGGTGAATATAGGTATGATGTAAATATGAGCTAATTCTGACGTAAATAAGGTCGTTCCAGTGCCACCTAGCGGAAATATATAATTTACGAATATCATGATATAATTGGTTCCCAAGTGTAGACTCGAATATGACATCCGAACCAAATTCCGAGCTTTTGAACACGAAAATTAGTTCTTGAATAGTACAAATACAGATTAAACAGCATGCTCCGACATTTAACGAGAATTTTATTCCAAATTTAACACACTATTTCCTTGCAAATTTACATAGAACCGCTTGAATAGTTCGCAAATAACTGTAATGCAATCAGCAATTGCGCAAATTACATTGCATCCCCGCGCCGCGCCATCTATAGTATTTTTGTAAATTGACGCATACAAATCATGCCCGAAATAATATTAAACGCGCATTTGGCAAATAATTCTCCAATTATATTTATTACCAGGAATTCGAATATTAATTCAACAAATTATATTACGTTGGCAAATCAAAGGCATTTAGTTGCGCACGTTCACTGATTCACTTGCATTCAGCGAAAAGTTCCCCCGCCTTCGCTGTGCGTTAATAAAATAATAGGCGACACGCAGATTTTTCGGAAATTCAAAATGCAAATGTTACACGGTAAATAGTAAATAGTAAGCTTTGATTTGGTAATATACGCTAATGCAATAATTAAAATCCCGGTGAAAAATATGCGCCTGAAAGCAAACACCAATTTGTATAAATTTACAAAGCAT
The DNA here is from genome assembly GCF_042242935.1 of Bactrocera oleae. Taxonomy (NCBI): domain Eukaryota; kingdom Metazoa; phylum Arthropoda; class Insecta; order Diptera; family Tephritidae; genus Bactrocera; species Bactrocera oleae. The sequence goes on along the minus strand of NC_091537.1, from coordinate 19,514,868 downwards.
GGTTGATAAACGGAAAGAGTAAATGGAAGAGAGAGTGAAAGCGTGAGTGAGAAAAACCAAAACTAGGTGAGCGTGTTTAAAATGAGCGTGCCTCAATTATTAAGTAAACTAATAGCACGCCTAAAAGCAGGCTAAACAAATATTGAATTTTATTAGAGACCAGAGGAATAATGCAAACGAAGCGTTTAATCATGGGTGTCAACATACAAGGTTGCCAGCTGTGAAAAACAGCTAATTTTATACTAAAATTATACATATGTGTTTATTAACTGTGTTGCATTTACATAAAAAATTATATAAAAATATTTGTTGTTTTTTGTACTCATTTTTTTGTTTTACATTTGCTGGTTTATTACAAGCAGCGTCTACTGTAAGCTATTTGCTCTATTTTGCCTTTTTAATGCTCTAAATATGTAAGCGCACTCATATTACAGCTAAGCGCCTAATGATAGACAACAATAACTGTATCATTTTAATAGAAATCTCAACTAAATGAAATTAAATCGGATTAACTGTGTATTTTTGGTGGGCGCTGCTTTGTGGTCGAGTGTTGATGTGTAACGTAAATTATAAAACGTACACATAACTCCCACCCACACATGCGTATATTTTATGTGTAAATATATCTAAAATCATAGATATTAAATGGAAATCAGTGTTACGATCATTACTTTGTTTTACAGAAATTCGCTTGGTAATCATTTAGTGTTAAATTTCGCGAAAATGCTTAATTTGATCTGCGTGCCTAAAGGTAGGCAGCGAATTTTTATAGAGGGAATTGAGTTATTGTAATCTTATGTGTATATATATATGTGTAGTTACGTTCATTCCGTACCCCATAATATGAGAGACCTAGGTTCTCGAAAAGACGTAATTATTTCCTATCTTATCGAATATACCGCGATTTAAATGTTTACTAGACCAATTAAAATTTTGCATTTCATGCCGTATTGATTGAGAACCCCAAGCTTTTCAGTTGATACACTTTAATTAATATTATTATTAACTTTACTTAATAATGGCCATCAATATTGCTTAAACTATTAATTTAAGAAGACAGGCTTCAAATACGTAGACCAATGACCGAAAGAGCTAAGTTTTCGCGATTATTAGAGCACTCTTATATAATTATTTTTACGCCTAGTATAATCTTTACAAATTCGACTTCAACTCTATCGCAATTGATTGGACCTGTGTTATGCTTTTAGTCATTGAGCCTATCTCCGTTCAACTGAGTAAGTACACAACGGTCACTGGCTTTGGAAAGTTTAAAAAAAGCCTATGTGAAGGCTAAAAGTGAAGCATTTATACAGAACAAATTACCCCAAGTTAAAGTGGGGGAGTGAACTCAATTTTTTTAATAGTACAGCTTTTATTTCAATACATTCCTAATTGCCTAATAAAACCTAAACTCACCACACATAAACTCATTGCATTTATATTGAAGACATCTACTCCGCAACGGCTAAATTATAAATACCAAAACTCACCATATCTAGCTCACCACACCTATATCACCACACTTAAACTCACCACAATTAAATTCCTTCCAACTAAACTCACCATATTTAAATTATTCTCTTCTTTAAAATCCCATCACTTCACTCAATAGATATGTGGGTTGGGATTAAGTTGCAGTTAACGCTTTCCAAGAATTTAAGCTTTATGCTGAAAAGTACAGTAGTGCAAAAAATTGAGTTTTTTAAACCTCTTTTTGTAACAGCTAGAAGTTTTTTACATTTTTTTGGCATTTTTGACAGCGCTTGAGTAAAAATTATCGCAGCTAATTTTACACATACAAACATATGTGTTATGCTTGTTAAATTGTCCGCAAGAGCAAACATTTTTAGTGTAACAACATCAGCGTGGAATATTGCCTGCTAAGCGCTCAAACATAAATCATTTTGCCAAATTCCGAACTAATCACGCGTGCATTTTACTAATACCGCACAATTTACTACGTATTTGTAAATTGTTATTGTTGTTGTTTTATATGTATGAAAAACTATTGCTGTAGCAACACAGAATAATTATAATTTGCATATTAGCGTTTAAGCTTTCAGTGTTATGTTATTGTTGTTAATTTGCTCAATGGGGCATGCAGTATAAAGAATATATGTATTATCCTTCGTAATACCTAAGTATCCCAATAAGAACGTCAAAAGTGGTTTAAGTTGCAAGCGAAATATATAGAAGAGAAATTAAAGAATGCCTTAGAATTTTTTAATAAAGTTTTTAATTTTGAAATGTATCCAAAGTTATTTCCGTGAATATTTATTTATTTGACTTCATCCATACCCCACGATTATTTTGGATGTCGGAACAATATTTTACAAACAACAACTATATGTTATGTATAGATGATACTGTTGTCTTAACTTGCTTTCTTTACTGCTAAACCTCTATTACTGGGTGATGAATCCCTGATTCGTGTACGAAAATACACGGATTGCGGTTGATCAGGAATAAGCTCTTCCTTAAAGTCTTTCTATATACAAAGGATCATGTTTGTTTTCGTCTTCCCCGCTTTCAGTCGGTGATATTGCAAGCTTGCACGCGGCCAGCAATCCAGCCGATATCCTTTTTCCAGATCACTCACTTATCTTGGATGTCTTCTCTCTTGCACTCAAATTTAACTTAAGCTTGAAGGAATTGAATTTGTCACCTTCTTTAGTTGAGCTAAGTATTTTTGAGTTCCCTATACATATTTCTACATTCAAATCAGGCCTTGCTAAAATTTGATGAAAAAACGTTAAGATAGCTTCATAAAATTGAAGAAAATGAGGATACCATGAAATTGGTATTGTGGTAGGAAGAGACAAGCCCACGAAAAGAGTTAAACTATGTGGGTTGTTAGGGATAAATGGAAACGATTTACAGATTCCAGGAATCTTGAATCGTCACTTTAACCTCGTATATAGTTTAAAATGGCTTTCAAACACAATAGACCTACCAGATTCACAAATTCTAAGATTTGATTTTTGAGTACATAGCAACTTTTGCCTTCAGAACTAATACATTTTGATGGGCCAAATATGCATCAGACGTTCACGTCGCGCCTTTTAAGGTAAAAGAAATCACAACAATTACTAAGCGTAATGAGTCGATTTCATCGACCGGCTTTAGATTAAATATTTTTAGAGTTCAACTCTGTACTAGTATTTTCAGCAACTTTGGCATTCAGCGGCTTATTCAGCTACCATTATGTTGAGCTGAACAAGCACTAAAATCCGAAAGCATCAAACAGTAAACCACCTAATAAAGATTTTAAGAAGTTCTGGTATTCAGCGCATTATTCAGCTACCCATATATTAAGCTGAACAAGTGCTGAAATCCGAAAGTATCAACGAACTAAGCATAATATCAGACTTTTTAGATTTTGTGGCTTTCAGCATTTTATTCAGCTACAAATATCGTAAGCTGAATAGGTGCTGAATGGCAAAATACACGAAAAACTGGACATGAAGGTGCTTTGTTAGGACATATGAAGCAGTTTAATGATTCATTATACACTGGAATTAATATCTAAGGCAGTTAATTTACATATCTATCGCTTAAACTTTTTCAGATTTCGAGAATTTTTCTAAGCTAACTCGTTTTCTAGTATGAATCAAGATCTTGTCAAAATTAACAATATGAAGTAACATTATGTTCTGTTCTAGTTAAAGAAATTAAAGAAAAAGACGATTCTGTTGTTTTCAAATATGTTTTTTAAAATAGCTTCGGTGCTTGATCGAATATTTCGCCATTTCGTCGCACTTGCGTCTACCTGACCCTCGGGGTAACCTTTGTAAAATCTCGAAAAAATATAATTTTTCTGTAGGATATTTTTAACGGCTTGTTGAACAGATTATACATAAATTGACACTCGAGTGATTGAATTCGGCTCAATGTGTTGAGTATTGCATACTTTGTGGCGCGTAAAAATGAAATTTATGCAAAACATTAAAAAAATACATTTCACAACATTCTCGCATTGTTTGCATACATATTTTCTGTTCACACATACTACCATACACATTTAAAATGTGTGTGCGCATGTGTGCGTGCGCATTTCTGAGCGTGGATGTGTGTTTGTGCGTGCCACAATAGAAATTAGTGTGAAATGCTAAGTTTGTTTGCGCAATTTTTCCGGTATTTTTGTATTTAACATTTATTTGTTGTTGTTGCTATTGGCATCATTGCGTTAATGCACAATTTAAATGCTTTGTTCGAGTGCAAATTTTGGCAAAAATCAAGCAAAACCACTTAATGACTTTTCCGCTTCAACAGTTTTGCTCCAATACACAAACACAAAGATGCATATTTGGTTAATTGTATTTGCTTTTGTTGTGGCATGCGGTTTATTCGGCTTTTTGGTTTTTCGGGTATTTCATGGTTACAAACAGTCAATAAAATTCCTAAATTCCTTTATGTATCATATTTAGTCAGCTAATCAGTGTCCTATAGCCTTATTTTCTATTTTCTATTTTTGTTTTTGTTTTTTTTGCCACTTATTTACTATGCGTATCACTATGTACTTAGCTTACATACATACAATATAATAAGTGGTAAATATATATTTTTTAAATACAACAGTGCCGGATGTGAAGAGCGTAATGTGCGTGTACAAATATGTACATATGTATATGTGTATATATGTATATGTATGTGTGTGTATTCACAAATTTGTGCAGTTCTAATTAATTTTAGTTTTTTTCTTTGCTTTTTTTCGTTTAGTTTTGTATTTTTCTAAAACTACTCCTAAGCTTACCACATATATAAAAAATTTAATATCAGTTGCTTTGTTTGTTGTTGTTATTTTACTCCTTATTTGATTTAATTAATTAGCTAAATCCTGTATGATGTCCGCTGAAACGAGATTGTAGTGAAGAGAGAATAGAAAAGAAATTAAGATTAATGTTGGTTACTTGGCAGAAAATCGATTTTTTCGTGGCATGTATTGATAGATTACAGTTATTTTAATTAAATTATTTTTTTTGTTAAAATAATTCGTTATAAAATAATTAGCTTGCAGTTAGAGCTCATAGAAAATATATTACGAGTATATGTTGCATATTGACCTTAAATTTATTATAAACATTTTTATTGTCAATTATTTTTGATGACGACTAGGAATATCTGTGTTAAGCATTGTTGTTTTTTTCTATCAATTTGACTTGGTTAACTTCTATTTGAGGGAAAATATATTTTTTAAATTATTGAGTGGTGCAACACTTTATTAAAAACATTGCTTATTAAAGGCAGATATTATAACTAATCGCACCTATACTCACCACACCTAAGTTCAACACACATAAAAGCACTAAACCTAAATTTACCACACTTAAAGTCCCCACCCCTAATTTCATCACACATAAATTCACCACAGTGGTATTCAAATCTATATTTACTTGTCTAATTAAGCAAAGATTGCCGTACTATGGGTTCTCCAGGTACTTTCTTTAGTACCAGTTATGGGCAGTGACTACTTACTGATGAGTACTAAATTTTTTCGATATGACATTAAATACTGTCATTAGTCTTATTTGTGCACTTTTGGCATACTAGTTTTTTAAAAAACGCCAGCAGTTTTTTGAAAAGTATTTCTGTTGCTTTGAATGTTCAAGCTATAGTAATGCTGAAGAGTATAGGGGAGATATTTTTTGTAATTCTTGCCATCGAAGTTAGTTAAAAGTACAAAAAACCGATAAAAACACCACTAAAATCGTCGCTACATCCACTTGAATCGTATGGTCGATACAAGGGTTGTCTTTTACATTTCGAGATTAGGATGAGGAACCAAAACAAATATTAGTCATCGAAAATCGCTTTTTTCCATTAGGATCTACGCACTTTTGTCATTCTGATTGAGGTATCTCCAAAACATGCACTCTGAAAGCATCAACCGACGATCTACGACCTCGATTGTATTCATCATACCATTGCGCGAAAATGCTTAGGATTTAATTACAGTTTTTAGGCGAGCTGAGTATTTTAAGTTACTGTAAATAACAAAAATAGCACTCATGTATCAAACCGTTATGAATATGTATTACAACAAAAATGTCATACTTTACGATAAAGTTGTGAGTTGCCAGATTGCAGCACCAGAGTTTATAAAGCACGAAATATAAAGGGCAACCTACGTATCATATTGGAAGGTTGGAAAATACTTGTGGGTCCCAGTAAGATAAATTGCAACTGCGCAGTTTTAGCGAATACCGTAACCAAGTGACCATTCCAAAAAATTGCTCATAGAGGTAATACAATTTCAAACTCAAAACTTTAAGAAATCTCACAGCTGTTAATTTTGTATACTTTTTCGAGAAGATATAAATGAGTCATTCCATTCAAACTTACATTCAAACATTTTTTCGAAGTAAGACCTTTTATTTGTGTTCTTTCAGGAAATATATTAGACATGTATGTTTTGATTCCACTCATTATACAAAATTTTAGAGCTAAGAACTTTCCAAACTTCAACGCTCGAAAAAAGTACCTTTAAACAATTGCGTATACGAAAAAAAATGTTTTATTATTAAAGTAGCTAGTCGTCCCAATTTTTAACTTTATTTCTCAGCTTTCCAATGAGGTATACATTCATTTGTATCGAAAATGAACGAAAGGTACAGTTTTATAAATAAATATTTTTTTTTCAATTTGGAACTATTTTATGTATCTATATTCAGTTATTATTAATGAAAAATGTACATTAACAACAGAAAAAGGTATGGTGAACAGATAGGATAAGTAAAAAAAAAATGACCTGTAGAAACTATACGCTCGTCATTAGAGGATTTAATAATCGGAAATAATATCGCGCTCTACCAGCTAGCATGTCTAATAAGTACAATGATTTTCCAATTTACATCTCCATACTCGTTTTAAATTGTTGAGCCAAAAATAATAATTTCCCTGGGATAACCATAAGGAACCTCAAGTATAATACTGAGATGAATCAAAATTAGAATATTTTTAGAGCTCTAAATACTTGTAATCGTTCTTTGTAATTATACCTATTTGACCATTTTGACTTCCTTTTTCATGACTATGAAATTGTGATTGAAGCTATCAGCTTCACACTCCTACGCTAAGATCCGTTACGTCGAAAGGAAAGATTCTGACTAAAGAACATATATACATATATACATAATACACGGAAGCTACAATACCCTTCACAAATACCAAGGCCCCTTACAAGAACTTGATTCTGAACGTTCAATTTGTATGGGAGCTACATGATATACTGATCTGATCTGACCAATTTCTGCGGAGAATAATTTGTTGCTTTAAGCGATAACTCGTGCCTAATTTCGAGAAGATACCTCGTCAAATAATCAAATTTTCCATGCAAGCACTTCACTCCGATCGTTCAGTTAATATGGTAGCTATATGCTATGTATATATTTTATAGGGTCTCCGACGTTTCCTTTTGGGTGTTACAAACTTCGTGACAAACTTAATATACCCTGTTCAGGGTATAAAAAGCAAACAAATTGCTTTCGCACTAACACTACAACAACAAGAGGTGGAGCACTGAAACGGCATTGTAAATAATGAGTTGGAAATGAGTTTAGAAAGAGCACACACCAAGGTTACACTTGAGCTATTCTTCGCTGCCAAACGAGTTAGAAACTTAAAAGCACTTCAAAGGCGTTGAATGATAGCAAAACAAAAAAGGAGAAACGGCTGCAGAATATGCGCGTCAAAATCACAAGGGCGGAGCAGCGAGCGGAGAAAGCGAACAGGATAGACAAAATTCATTGAAAATGTGAAGAAAGGTTAAAGCACTAACCGACGTTTAATGCTTTTAATGAAAGCTTTGGTATTGCTTACAAAGAAAGGGCATTAGAGAGAGAGTTTAGTGTCATGTATTGTGGAAGAAGTGCATCACTAATGGCATTTCTGTATAGCTTAAGATCTCTGTAATAGTGAGTAGATGCTTGAGGGGTGGAAAAAATGGGTAATTTTTTGGAAATATAAGAATTATTTCGAGTTAGTACAGCTCCTTAAAAGGGAGTTATGAGAGGTAATGGAAAAAATAAAAAAAAATATATTGCGTGTGTCCTTTGTTTTGAAGTGCTACATAGACAAAAAAAGGAGGTAAAACAAATATCTTTTTTAAAATATATATTCATTTAAGTCTTAGTGTTTTTGTCTCTATCCTTAAAATCACTTATAGCTAATATAATTAGTTAAATTGAGATAAAAATTCTCCAGAGCATATCATAGTGGTTTATTATATTTGACGATATATTGCGTAAGGGATCACATTGAGAGAAGGAAGCTCTCACGATCCGCCTGAGTACTGATACGCAGTCTCTATAGTGTCGTGAAAGAGATCACCATATTTATTGAATTGCCTATATATTAATTGACACAATAACTTTAAATCTAAAGCACAGAATGTTTCTCAAAATAATTTCTTTGTTTTTAAGTCTTAAAAGCTAAATGAAATCTTTATATAACCTTACTGAGTCCTCTTATCACTATGCAGTATAGAACCTTAGTCACCAAGTTTACTCCGATCAATTTAAATACATCTAACACTATTTTTATTTTTTGCTTTTGGGAAGTTGATATTGCTCTCTTCGGGTCGGTTTAGCTAATAGTTGGTTATTGATCTGCTGAATTTAGATTACAATTTCATTAATTTTTGATCTCTCAAGTTTCTTAGTATGCAAGTGTCAGAGCCTCTGTATCAAACAGTCTGTTTAGATACATTGCATACATACGCTCTGTAACATTTTTTCTCACAGAACAAACCATAATGCTGGTAGTTAAGAGCTTTCCAATCAGCGCCATACTATGAGTATAGACAATGCAAGGTTTTAACTCGCGAGTATAATATCGGGAGAAGGTCTTGGTGGGTAAAGGGAATTTTGGACTTAGAAGAATTGAGGTTTTACTTCAAGCACGTCGAAGTTTGCCTACACAGTTGTCGCCGAAGCTAAATAAAAACTGTAAATAAAAACTGGTTTCGAGATGTCTTGGGCTTTACAGAACCTTAGTACTCAGAACACTGACTTAATATCCAACTAAAAACTTTCTAATTCAAGAATAATGTGATAATTGCCTCATCTTAATGCTGCCTCATCTTTGTTGCGGATGTTATAGCGCACACGTTCCTTTTGAACAATCCCAAAAGCATAGTCGATAGAGTCAAACTGAAGATCTAGATGGTCAGTTAATTTTACTTGTTTTTGAAATCAGAATAGTCTGATTAGTTGTGTGACATGGCGCGCCATCTTTTTTAAACTTGTATCGTTCTTTTAAGGCAGTTAAAAGCAGATTCATCGATTTTTAGCCACTGGCTTGTGCCGATTCTTGCCATTTCATTTCGGACAAGCAATAGCATTTCGTAGAACTCAAAAAAAAAAATTTAAATATGTAAAAATATTTATATCTTCTTTAGCTAGTATATTCATTATAAATATGTCTTATTGTAGTCTCTGTATGATTAAAATAAATCTTCACTATTTATGCCTCTCTCGAAAAATAGCATAAATTTCAATTCAGCTTGCCTCAGCACGCAGCAGCATGTCGATTTCGAAGTCATTTGAAGAGTGAGTGCATTTCCTTAGGCGATTAGACTGCGTTCACACGAGGACTGTTTTGTCGCTCATTAGCAGTAAACTCACCTTTGGTGTTGCTCATTGCCGACACGAGTCCGATAACTTGTGTCAGAAAATTTTCCTCAATTTCTTTTATTTCAGCTTCCTAAATTCTTGTATGCTTCATGTACGCGGTGCACAAAAATATTTTTGATTACCTAATTTTTTTAAATCCTTTTTCACTCTTTTCTTAAGCATAATAGAAATGCATATTTGCATACGAGTATAACTTATGAAAAATAGATTATGAAATTCAAATCTCCAAATGTTTATTTAAAACCGAGGACAAGCACAACCATTGAAAGAATTTCAAAAAGAAAAGGGACGAACTGCTGCGAACCAGAAAACAGAGCGTGCTATTCGAGCAGTGTCCCTTCATTTTTCCTCCTCGTCCCATCGCCTACACAAACCCAGTTTGAGTGACAAAAGTGTCTTCATGTGAAAACAGTTTTATAGTGAAAACGCTTGGAGCGTAGTCAATATTTTCAGTGATTTTGTTGTTGTTTTTTTTCGTGCCTTTTGAATAGTCATACACTTTGCTGCTTCAAATCTATTCAGAGATCCTTTCTGCTTCCTTCATCTCGACATTTATCAGAATCGCACTTCTGACTGTCAGTACATACCACATATACATACCTACATACAAGTATGTTATGTACCATATATTGATAGTGCTGCCAGGCGACATTTATGATATTTGTTGTTGCATACAGTTCCTCATTGTATTTGTGTTTTTCTTCACTTCAGCAGCTATATATTTTTGTTGGTCGATATTTTCGCATTAAATATTCGCACACAGACGTGTTGCAGCAAAAACATTTGTTCATATTGTTGTTGTTGTTGTTACGCTTTCACGCACATTTATGTTTATATGCGGCTGTCCACATTTGCGGCTTCATGTCACATGTTTTTTTTTTTTCAGGTTCAGGCTTCCACCAGCTGCCTCACACTGTGCTATAAAAGTATTGTACACCTTTCGTAATCCGCATTTTCCTGCACTCGCATGCATGATTGTGTGCATTTATTTGGTTTATGCGAAAACAGCATGCCATCACAGCGTCGTTCTGCTTATACCATATTTTTTTTGTAGCTATGTATTGTACACCACAAATGATTATTGTTTTTTTAATTCACAAACATTTTTCAACACATTAAAACCGCAAAACAGCTGCCTGTTTACACTCGGTGTGCCACTATAATCACAAAACAAAAGCAATATTATTAAAAATTGTGATTTTCATTAATGCAAAGTGTTTTCTGGTCAACCCTCCGCAGCGCGCTCCGCTCTTCTCTTCGCTCACTCAGCGCCGACCGATTTCATTTGCAGTGCTCTCTGCTTCTCTGTGCCCCGCTCATTCTTGGTTTTTGTGATGAAGTCATTCCAATGCGGTGAATATTCATATTGTTTATGCCGTTGGTTTGTGTGGTTCCATAATTACTTTGAAAGAAAAGGGGTCAAAAGCGTAGAGATTCCTCTTCTTTGTTTGTTTTGATAACTCTCTGCGAATATTTGTAGTCACTTTGAATGTTAATCAGTTGTGACTTGACAAAGGTGTTGCATAAATCAAGATTGTTTGTTAAAAATATTCTTATAAAGGGTGTTTCTTTAGAGATACGTAATTTGCTTTTTCGAAACAATCATGAAATAGAAATATAATTTGGTTTTGTTCGCTTGAAAATTTTCAAACATTGTGTGTTTGTGCAGAGTTTCGGGCTATCGGGACGGCATTTATTGAAGGTTAGTTTGGGCTAGGATCCTCGCAATAAAGATAGTGCTGGATGTCGTTTGAACGGCTGTGAATGTTGGTCCATTGTGATTATCAAAAACGCATAGAAATGGATCACTAGATCCTCATAGATCGGCAAGGCGTTTTGAGCTTACCACAAATTTGTTAAGGCGGTCAATATCAATCCCAGCTATTTTGCAGAAGGTGTGTCAGGCTCAGTCTGACAAAATCTGGACATTAGATGAGAAAGACCTACACTTTGTCCTTCTTCATATAGTTTTGGCAAAAAGCGTTCACTAAAATATTAACATTACCGCGTGTGAGCAAATGCGGCGATATTGACTTTGTTAAAAGCAAGTAGTTCAAAGGGATTCGCACGGTTCACTCTGGGTCAGAAGGATCTGTCAGTCGCACAGGTTCTGGTTGTTGACCAGTGCACAGCTCATGGGAGGTCCAAATGTTCAGGCAAGAGCGCATCAGGGCAACGAAGCACCGACTCGCTTCCAGTCGGTGGAAATTACGTTAAGGATGCTCTCACTAGCAAGCTCAAGCTTTTCAAATGTTTGGCGATGCCATTGTGACCGGACACCCCAACAACTCTTTTACAGAGAAAACTTATTACTATTGCTGAGGAGACCATGTACTCTCTGTGGTTAGCTTTGAGCGCACAGTAGGCGAAATAAAAACGTGTACAGACGCTCTGCTATCGGACTGAATTCGGAGTAGCGTATAGTGTGTTCAAGTATGCCCCTCATGTACCCAGCTTCCCTGAGTCTAGTAGTATTTGCCAGTTATGTTTTCAGGTGCAGCATGTAAGACGGTATTTGGTTGGTGTTGTAATTAGTGCACTAGAGATACCAATAAGGGCCGCTCATTGAACATGCTTTGGAGGCTTAACTAGTGATGTTTTTTCGACCACCAGACAATACCCTATAAAACAAATATTAGCTTAACTACAGTTTCATAGAACCAGAATACCAATTTCGGTGAGAGGCCCCACCACGTTTAATGTAAATCATCCCACTTTAGGATAGTCTGATAAAATCACACTAGCCGGGTGGACAAGTTAGAAACCTATTATAAAACCTTAGGTTAACGTACCTTATAACTTTATTTGTGGAACCCAAATTATGAATGGTTTGTTTATCTTATCTAGATTTTTAAAATGTATGATCAGATCAGATTACTATGGCATAATGCTGCTATACAAACTGAACGATCTTAAACAAGTGTTTTTATGAAAAACTTTTTCATTTGACAAGATATCTTCGAGCAATTTGGCATGGATTATCGTCTAAAGCAACGGTACAATCTCCGAAGAAATCAGATCCCATCACTTTAGAATATAACTGCATTAAAAACTATACGATCGGAATCAAAGTTTTGCACGGAATTTTTGTATTTGTTTAGGTACATCCGAAGGGAATGTTTTTTCTTGTTTTTAATACAATTGGTTGCGTAATATAACTATCTTATGTCTACTTTTAGCTTAGCTTCATGTATTTATATTATTTGCAGTTCCAATTTAAAAAATCGGAAAGTCCAGAAATCCATTAATTGATTGTGTTAATGACAGTTTAGTCTAAACAAAATACGATTTCAACAAATCGAAGGCTTCACTAACATCCTGTTCTTTTTCTCAACTGTCGCCCTTATGCGAACCGCCGGCTTTGTTAGAGAAAAATATTCTTGGGAAAATATAAATATTGGAATGCTAATCAATAAAACGATGGGCTGCATGCAGTTATCGTTGACAACAAAATATCTTAAGAAATCGTAAAATCAAGCTTATACTATGAAATTTTAGAAACATTTATTAACACAGAGCTGATACTCGACGACTTAAGAATAGAAAAATATGTGAGCTAATTGATTAGAAATAAAATCATGCAGCTTGGAATAATGCCACGAAGATCTGATGTTCATATTGAATTTTTATGTTATTCTTCTAAGTAGATCGATGTTTTGTTAATATATATATATTATATTATTATGAAAGTCAAAACTATCTTTATAAATTATGAAATCACCAGAAGTGGACGAACGGGATGAAAAAAAAAAATAAAAAATATCACAACAGAAAACTGTAGTTCAAAAAAAAAAAGATATAATATAGAGCATATAATTAATATATGGGACAAATTTACGGTTGTACGAGACAATACTATAAGTAGAAGTTCAGGAATGCATTGCAACATATGGTCTTTAGTGTCCAGTTACAGGAGTGAGCGAAGGACTTTCAAAATTCTACCCCTATCTTATAAGCTTCAGAACAGCTTTCTAGTCTATCGCCTTCTTTAAAAGTAGCCATTCCAATTTTTGCCTTTTTATACATTGAACAGGGTATATTAAGTTTGCCACAATGTTTGTAACACACAAAACGTCGGAAACTTTATGAGGTATATACAATATATAAATGATCAACATCTTGGCACTCAGTTTTTGAAATATCGTTCTGAAATTTTGCACACGTTCTTTTTTCTTCGAAGTGCTGCTTATTTGTTGGAATCGCCGATATAGGATAACTATAGCATATAGTTGAACGCTGAACGCTCAAACTAAAGTTCTTGTATGGAAAACTCTTTTATTTGACAAGATACCTTTACGAGATTTAACAAAAATTTATATCAATGGCACAGCTACGATATTCGAACATATTGTTTAGATCGGACCACTAGTCAAGGAACCTTCACGAAATTTTGCCTAAAATATTATTCAAGGCACCGCTATAATATCCATATATATTTTATAAATCAGAATATAGCTTATAGCTGTCATATAAGCTAAGCGTTCAAAAACAGAATAAAGATATTTTTGTAGCATTTTATGCCACAAAAAATGCACCTCTGAAGATTATTATAGCTTCGGCGCAGGCGAAATTAACGTGTTTTCTTGTTTCATCGACTATCGAGCAATTTTTGCAACTTTGGACTAGTTGAGAACTGTATAAAATAGTTGTTAATGGAGACTATGAACACTCTCTGAGACATTGCAAAAACTAAATCGTCTGATGATGAGGGCGTAAGGCACATGGTTATATTAGAGTGCTTATATTAGAGTCGAGTTAGTTCGGCACTGGTACATTTTCCTACAGGGTTAAATCTAGATATAAAATACGTTTGCGCATATGAGGAGGCAATAGAAAGGGCTTGATGACTTTTTCAATGCCAAAAAGAGTACACTTAAAGCGTGAAAAGGTACGGAGCAGGTAAGTAGCAATAAATGTGATGGCATGACGACACACACTATCACAGCAGTGATATGAGGGTGAAGGAAAGGTTAAATGGGGATTTGACGTGTGGCGCAGCATTTGGGGCAGCATGTAAATATATACGAAAAAGGAGCGAGCAAAGCACGTGAAGTGTCAAAGCACTTAACCCAAGCGCGCAGAATATATATGTTTACAGACACATGCACATACATGCACAAACGCACACGTTAAACGCATTTTAGAGCGAAGTATTTTGCGCGCCACACACAATTAAATCATAAAATTCGACACATATACATGCATATGTATGAATTTACAACAAAATATAGCATTTCATACAACACCAAAGCGACAATGTATGTGTGCGCTGGTGTGCGTGTATGTGTGTATGTATATTTGCGTGTGAGCCTGCAATTACGGACAGTAATTAAATTTTGAAGCGATGCTTTGAAGTGGAAAATGCGCCGCGCATCGAGCGTTAGCGACGGCTGCGTTGTACTGCGCACACATACGCGTACACACAACTACAGCCACGTACACACACACACACACATACGCACGCCCATTAGCGGCATTCACGAGGGTCAACGGGGCGTATGAGTGCCACTTAAACGTGCACCGGAAACAGTCAAGCATATTTCCAGGCGAGCCAAAACAGTTACTCAGCAGAGTCGATTGTTGTTGGTGGGTGGCGAGCGCAACACCTGCATCGAGTCACTTATGGGCGCACATTGGTACGCCGGGAATGTGTTTGGCTGTTTTGTTGCGGTTTGCCGTGTGAATTGCCGCACATCCACCTGTATATGTATGTGTATACGCACACACACACACGCTCCGCTGCCAATACATGCACATGTGTTTTTGGGCATGTAATTATTTTGTATTCTATGCGGTTATTCGCATGCAAATTTCTCAAATGTGTGTGGACTTACACGCTGAAATATCTCATTTTGCCTGTGTATTAGTGTTTCCCTTACACACACATGCATACACATATCCATATTTCAATTGCACATAATTGGCATACTTCTAGTATTATAAGAATTCCATTGAGCGTAAAAGTTGTTGTGGCTGCTGTGTTGTGAGGTGTCAATATGACCGTCAGCGCTGGCGTCACCGTTGCCGCTATACCGTTATCAGCAGCAATGCTGACAGCATACGTTGTTAACCGCGTCAACGCCAGAGTTAATATATCGATGCGAGCCTACATAAATAAAAAAAAATTTGCCTATCGAAACTGACATTGAACACTTTCAAGAATGTATGGGTGTTGTTGTCGCTGATTTTGAGTAACGGCAGCTTCGAGGCTGTTGAGGCGTAAATCGTTTATTATACCCTGAACAGAGTATATTAAGTTTGCCACGAAGTTTATAATACCCAAAAGGAAGTGTCGAATACACTATCATATATATATATTTATATAATATTTATATAATATATATACAGATCAGCTTGGCGGGCTGTGTCGGTTTAGTCATGCCAAGTCGTCTATATATACGCGAACTAGTTCTTCAGTTTTTGTGATATCGATCTGAAATCTTGCACACATCGTTTTCTCCTCAAGAAGCTGCTCACTTGTCGGAACCGCCGATATCGGATCACTATAGCTTGTAGCTGCCATACAAATTGAACGATCAGAACTAAGTGCTTGTAAGGAAAGCTTTTTTATTTGATAACATATCTCCCTGAAATTTGACATTTGTTATTTTTCCAAACAGCGGTATGATCTCCAAACAAATTATTTTGATCAGAATACTATAGCATATAGCTGCCATACAAACTGAATGTTAATTATTAAGTTTCTGTATGAAAGACTTCTTCATTTGATAACATATCTTCACGAAATTCGGCATAGGTGCCATCGAAGTAAACGTTTTGCTTGCTTCTTTTTGGAGCGATATAAAATACTACTCAAATTGTGTTGTGACTACTGCCTACTAAGCAAAAAGCCTTTGAACATAGGAAAATACGATTTCGTTACAAATTTGTAGATCCGACTGTTGTGGGAACCCAGTTTGCTCCATTGAATCTATTGCTTTGCCCTGATTCTTCGTCTCAAATGAAAATATTTTACTTTTGTTAGTGGTAAATTGCTAAATTAAGCTAAGTCACACTTGTGAATCGTGAATGTGGTCAACTAAGTTTCGTAACTATCTTAAAAGGGAACGTTTCAGTTTCTATGGTTTTCAGTAGAGTCTCATAGCCAAGGGAAATGCATATGTTACGGGGTTTGAAAGCAATTAAACGAGAAAGAAAGTTATAATCAACGTCACACAACAAAACTTCGCCGAAAATACAAAGATTTGCAAAGCGGAAATCCTACTAAGAAGACGCTATAGTTATTTAGAGAACTATTGAGAGCACTGTCGATAATAGTTCCACTGTTATATAGGTCATGAAGTTATACATTCTTCGTCCGCGGATAAATAAATTAAGTGTATTCAACTTTCAATATTATGTGGTTGAGAGAATTAAAGCCAATGTCGCCCATTTGAGTTCAAGTCACAGTCACAATCGAATCGAGGAGTTATTTATAGAGTTGCCATCAGATGAGAGCTCTCGAAGAACTTTTACGATCACGATATATTTGCTTTATTTTTTCATATAGACAAACCACTCTGAGATATTTGCTTGAAAATTTGTTTAAGTGCTATTATGTTAAAATCGCTCTCCTGATCTAGGCAACACTTTTATAAAAATGAGTTTAGGTTAAAAAGGCTCTGCTTTAATACAGACACATTTTTCTTTCAAAAGAAACATTAAAACATGCTTTCCAGTCTTTTATCAAAAGGGAATTTCGCTAATGAAGTTAAGTGTGGTTATGTTCAAATAACTCTACTAAGTTATCGAAGCACTAATTATCTGAAGTCATGCATAACGGCTCAAAATATGAATATAGGTATAACCTAAAAGCAAGCCGTAACTTAACTCTGCATCAATCAAGCGAACACTTATGCAATGGTGTGGTGGCTCATAACGAAAGCGCTCTTGATTACTACGCAGCGGAAACATGACATTGCGAAGTAAACGTTTCTAGCCACCCACAGTTGATTGTCAATCAACGAGCGGTGTGATGCCACAACAACCGCCATATTATCGTTCATGCAATTAGTCACTTATTTGTTGCGCCGCTGCTGTTGCTCGTTGCCGCTTTCAAGCCAATTTCCGAAGACATTTTTTTTGTTTTTAAAATTTCGTTTGCCATTTGAGCCATGTCATGCCACCTGGTTGTATTGCACCAGTGAAGTAAGCAGTCTCAATCGTTATTATTGCAGTGGTACATTAATGCAAACGATTTTTTGTTGTTTGTGTGTTGCTCTTTTGTTTGCTGCTGATTTTTGCTGATTGTTGCTTGCTGGCTGTTGACTATGCGGATGTTAATGTAGTTGTTGTTTTGGTTACTCTGATTGTTGTTGTTGTTGCTGCTGTTGCATGATATGATTTTGTTGTTGTTGCTTATTTTTAATGCACTTGTTTTTGTTATTATTATTGTGGCTGTTGTCGTTGTTGTTGTTGTTGTGGTGGTTACATTACCAGTACAGTCAATATTTTTATTGGTGTTGATGCTGGTGGAAACGTTGTTGTGTTTGTTGTTAATGTTATTGTTGGTGATGTTGTTGTTGTTGTTGTTGTTGTGTTACAAGTAAAATCAATAATTAAAATATTGTTATTGCTGCTAGTTACACCGTTGTTGTTGTTTTTACATACAATATTGTTGTTGTTGCTGCTGCAATCTGACTCCCTTCCTATATTATTGCATGTGATTGAACTCTCCGCGCAATATTGTTATTGTCCTTATTATGTCGGCGTGTCTTTGTTGTTGTGCGAAATTTTTGTATTCACCCGCTGCCGATGTGGCCTAACGGCAATCCGAGCGCAGAAAAAAACCAAAAAAAAATATATTTCGTGAAAGCGCACTTAATTATGCACACATACATATGCATGGATATATTTCTGCTGTATTTGTATGCGAACAAGTTGTTGTTTTAGTTGTCATGAATATTTCATTTAATTGCCACATATTTTACGCCCACCCATACTTACATCTACATATGTATGTGTGTGCGTGATATACTCGTATATATCCACATGTGTCTGGGCGTATGTTGCAGCCGCCATACTTGCCACAGCATTTCGTCTAGGAATAATATACAGTGCTCGTACATTATGCAGCGGCCACTTCAGCACCTGTCCACAAACACATACACCTACATGCATGTATGTATAGATGTGTGCGTGTTTACAAATGCATATGCCAGCAAATATACTGTGTCGAATATGTTCATCAATATGTTGTACATATATCCACACATATACATACATACAAACATTAACAAAATTTGTATAGTATATGCGCATATGCAGCAATAATTTAATATTGCTCTGTCGATGCATTGCCACAACGGAAATTGGTGTGGTTAACACGCGCGATTGATTATCGCCAAGATTCAATTAAACGCATTCGCTTCACGTTTACACCGGTGCGCCGCGTGGGCGGAGCGGTAGCGGGTGTGTGCCATGCAATTGATGGTACTATAATTTACCGTTATACACAAGTAGGCTGCACTTGAGTGGCTGTAAGCGCGTGTGCTGCCAAGCAATTTGAGTGTACGGAAAGTGGAAACGGCGCAAATTGTTCAGAATTTATTCATTCAGAGGTGAAAATTAGCTGCGGTGAAACTTAAATGAGCATTGTATGGCTAAGGTCTGTTATATGTGCTCGTGTACTTACACATATACGCATTCATTACCTTTTAATATTATTTAGAGAGGTAAACCCTTTAATATTAACAAGTTCGAGAGCAGCCAACGCGTGGATTGTTCTAGCAGTTGATTCATCAAAGTTGTAGGAATAAATTTGAGAGTTCTGAGTACGAGCTCTATTAATTACGTAATTATATATAAAATGGTTTGTGCAGGGTTTTCATTTGGTAGAGGGAAAGGTTAGACTAGAACATTGGCAATATACCTACAAAAACAAGTCCGCTAGTTGCTTGGTTAATCTTCTTCTTGCGTTTGCGGTATGCGTCCTTAAGTTCTCGTGCTTTGGAGATTCCTCCAAGTCCCCTATATTAGTTAATTATCCGTAATTGGATATTTTGTGCCGAGAAGCGACTGCTATTAAAAAAAGCTTTTTGATATTACTGAGAATAGGGTTTGAATTCAGGTCTTAAGTTACCGCTTAATTCTTAACTGTTACAAATAAAATATGTAATCGGAGGAAATTAATTGAGCTTGTACCTCTCCGTCATCCATATAAGATGCATTATACTCTGAACAGGGTATAATAAGTATGCCATGAAGTTTCTAGCACCCAGAAAGAAATGTCGGAGACCCTACAAAACGTATATATAAATGATCAGCTAGCGAGCTGTGTTTATTTAACAATATCTATTTATCTATCCGTCCGTATATACACATACGCCCTTTTCACTCCAATTAGCTGCTCATTTGTCGGAAACGCCGATATCGGATCACTATAACATATATCTGTTCTAAAAACTGGAATAAAGATACATCTGAGTTTTAGATGTGGTGGTGGCTAACGTCTTCGGAACCCCCTAAACATTCGTTTGATTTTTCGGTAGTACATCAGTCGGAATGGATAGAACCGGGTATCAGCATTATACTAGATCTTGTTAAGCAATTAATGATAGCCTGGCAATGACTTCTGGGAGAAGAGTACAACGTCTCCCCTTCGTAATTTTTAGCAGGAAAGATGTAGTAAAATGTTAAGCAGAGCAATCTCTATACCAAGCCTCATTTTACAAACGTGATATACGTAATTATGTAAGATCGCTAGTGGAACATCCATAAAACTGTTACTAAGTAATTAAGAAATAAAATTATTTTTAAAATAGTGTTGTTCCCTACTACTGAAACTGAAATCTATTGAAAAAATTATTAGCTTCTTAAATATCCAGTTTTCAGCTGACTTGAACGAGATATCCTATTTTCCCGTTCACAAGATGTTGCATCACCAAGTTGAAAAAAATTCAAAACTACATCAAGTCCGATGGGTAGTTATATGGACTCGATTGGGAATCGCTAGACTTGATGTTCAAAAACTAACAACCTTAACCGTAATATTCCATATTTTTGGCACTAAATACTTGTTTTTCTAATTGTGAGCCAGGTTTATAACGACAGTCGATGTGGAAACTGAAACTTTTCACTACAAACAGAAGTCTAACGAAATAAGAGAGTTGGATGATAACAAGAAAATCTTACAACAGAATGATTATGATAGAAAGCTGCTTAAATACATTGAGTCAGTCTATCACTCGTAGATTTTCAATTTCTAGATGGCGATAATGAAGAAAATTTTGACCAGTAAGCTTGTAATAATCGATGACCACACCGCAGTACTGTTGTTAAAGAACATTGATTTTGGCTTTGAGTTTGCAATACTTCGCAATTAATTCAAGCGCAAAGCGGTTCAGTTAGCTTCAAGCATACTCATATACCTATGATATCGATTTGTTGTCGAGATGTCCAGCTACCACACTCCTATTAGTATAAGGTTTAAAAACCAAACGCTAAAATTTCCATATATTCAGTTCACATTTTCCTGCAATTAAATTTTTCATAGGCGCTCTGTTAGTTAAATGCATTCGAAGACACTTAACATGCAACAATAAAGTGCTTGAGAATCCTTTAAAATTTATTTAAGTGTGAATTTCAATCTGCAATTGTATTTAAAAGCATTTCCACTCCACGCAGCTGCACCCACACAAATGCATGCAGTTTTACACACATACAAACACAACGGTGAAGAGACAACCTGCCACCAGCTCCACCGGTATCCTCGTTACCTGCCAAGAGGATATGCCTTGACAGTTGGCATTTGAATTTAAATTTAAGTACAATTTTTTTTCTTTTCATATTTGCCAGTCAAGTACAGTTAGCAAGCGTGTGTTGCAACGTGTGCATTGCGTATATCCTTTATTGATTGTGTGATAAAACACACACATACACATACACGTGTGTCTGCAATGCCAGCAAGGCATTAAGGTGCACGTGTGTGCGTTTACGCTTGTTCGTAGATATGCGATTACTTTTAAGTTATGCAGCCTGTCGCATCACTCCGATTGCACTCAAGTGTAACAAACGGCAATGCAATGCTCACATCTGAGTATTTGTGTGTGTGTGTGTGTTTTACTTGTATTTGCTGCCATTTCTTCTTTGTCATTTCTATTTTGCTACGTTTTATTACCGCTACTTATTCTTTTCTTCGTCGCTTACGCATCGCTGCTCCAAGACAATGTGAGACACACGTGAGCACTCACACACATACACACATACATATGCGTACATATGATGCCACTTTATGGCGCACCTTGATAGCTAAGAATTCCTTTGCTTGTAGCTGGATATCTGCGAAATATTTTCCATTATAAATTCTTATATACAGTAGTGTGAAAAATATTTGTAGCTGGTAATCAAATAGTTTTTATAGCCCAAACAGCGTATATTATGCTGGCCACGAAGTGTGTTACACTCGGAAGGAAATGTCGGAGATCTTATAAAGCTGACTCGATTTAGCCGTATCTGTCTATCTGGGTATATGCAAAATAGTCTCTCAGTTTTTGAGACATTGATATAAAATTTTACACCCGTCTTTTTCTCCCCAAGAAGCCGCTGATTTGTCGGAACCACCGACGTCGAAACGCTATAGAATTAAACTGCCATACTGATCGATCAAAATCAAAGGCTTATATGGAAAACTTTTTTATAAGGCCTAAAAGCAACTCTACAATCTCCGAACATATTGTTCAGACCGGACCACTATAGCATGTAACTGCCATACAAATTGACTGATCAAAATGAAGATAAGCATCTTTTTATGTCCTTTTATGCTATAAGAAATGCTCCTGTGAAGGGTATTATAGTTCCAGTGCAGCCGAAGTTATTATTTTTTCTTTTATTGTTTTAGGTGACTTTACGTTAGGTAAGGTACATCGGCTGATCCAAGGATCGCATTAAGAATATGCTATATGCAATTTATCGTGTTTATAAATCGGTAAAGCGCCTTGTGGGCAGTCAAAATTTGCTTAGGTGTTTAATTTCTATTGTTGAGATGTCTCCACCTTGTCTTCTTCCATACATCTTCTGCAGATGGCATCCGGTAAGATTTTTAACCTTACAGTGTAGACGCCGATAGAGCAATGGCCTGTTAGAGCCTCCACAACTAGGGAGCGGCTCACCTTACTGAGGTCAAAGAACTCACTGGACCTCTTGCAATCGATCTTTAGCCAAAAGAATCTTGCGACACCGACCCGCTCCCATTTTCCTGATGGCGGATCTGGGGTGCCTTTCCTTGCTTGCTTTTCAGTTACCTGCGATGCCCTGGCACCCATACTAGTCTTATCACAAAATGACTCAATGCTATTGATAAAGAGGTTGGGCATTCCTTAACCAGCCTGGAACACGCGGTTAATGAGCTAAAGGCTAGTATAGGCGCGATACTATCAGAATGGATAGTCACTTTTATGAAGGAGACTGCATTCCGGAGCAGTAAATTTACCGCTACTTTAATGGCAGCAACCTCAACTTAAAAACTCTACAATAGTCAGGAAGTCTGAAACTGAAGATAGAGAGTTTCTTAAGTTATACCAATCCAGCAACTTTCGCCCCTAGCTTTGACCCATCCGTAAAAAAGCTCTCTGGCCTTCACCTCAAACTGCTTCTATCCACCCACAACTCCATCGCAGGTATGTGTGTAGAGAAAAATTCGCTAAAGATCCGGTATGAACTCAAACTGAACGTGCGATACATGTTCATTTAGAAACACAGATTATCTGAGTCGGATAGCAACTTTCGTCGAAGGCGACTTTGATTTACCATACTTTAAAGAGTGGTGAATAGAACATATAAGTGTGTAAAATCAACATACCAGCATTATAAGCTAAAGCTTGGATTGAAGCGAGTTATAAGTACCTTTTGACCAGATATCCATATGCTGTTTAATGAGTTCACCTTCTTTGTTAAGAGACTGAGTGAGCGAAAGTGGCGAAACGAATATGGCGAAGCTGGGCAACCAATATGGGTTGGTCTTAAGAAAAACTGCGACATTGGAAGTGTAATGTAAAATCGATAAGAAGAACAAATGTTCACAGTAATAAAAAAAGATAGATGTAAATATATAAACTGACGCAACCTTGAGGTGGAAAACGGCCTTAGTAGAAAAATTAGCAGTAACTGATCTGAACATGATATTGAATGTGGACGGTCCTCAAAATAGAAATGTTTAAGTTATACGGTTTTTATGGCATTGAAAAGAATGTGAACCCTGTAAAATTATGAGACTTATAATTTTCAAACTTTTACTTATGAAAAGAATTCTTGAAAAAAAAGTTTGCTTTTTTATTGGTCCAAAAATAATAATAATTTTAAATGTGTTTTCAATATAGAAGAATATAAAATTGTTATCTGATTGCTATCAAGCTAGTTCATCTTATTGTTTGTAAAGTTCGAGGGGCGCAGCGTTCAACACGTAAGTTGTAGCTATAGTCTGATTTAAAGTACTTTATTATAATATATACAATCTCAAGAAAAGAGTACATTGGTAATAAAAACCTATTACCGCTAGTTGGCGCAGTCTTCGAACGTTATTCCTTCTACCTAAAACGGCCAGGGGCATCATTACTTACTGCACAAGACACATAATCATTGAAAGCAATTAAAAGGAGTTAAACTGAGTTACTTATGCTTTGCGCAATACTGTACATATCACACATGTATAATTTATGCTTGAATGGAAGGCAGTATGCCAAGTGGTTGTGCGCAAATCTGCGAATAAGATGAAAAATCTAACGCATGCATATATTTGTAGCAAATTTATATATTTATTTTATGAATAGTTATATTATGCCAGATATCTTTTCTAGATAGATACCTTTCGTCTGCTGACTTCCAACGTTCTGTATACACATACAGTTGTATGAAGGTATGAAATATATAGGTATGCCAGGATTTATATTTGTGCAAGGACGGATTTATGAAGCTACGAGGAGGGGTTTCGTAGAACCTGACGTCGATAGTACTGTGGACGACGTAGAAGTGAAGCAAATCTATAAAAGTATGGACATTGTAGTAATATCGTGTTTTGGTGAGATAGGAGGCTGATATAACTAAAGCCAACTCAAGGGTCTATTAAAGGTGCTACACAAAAAATAAGGAAGAAGACTTTAGTGAAGATCTCTTGTCTTGTATATAGCCACTTTCTAACTTGAAAGCTACTTTCTAACTTTTAGAAATATTTTTTCGTCTTTTAAACGTTTTCCGTGCATTCGGGCGCTGGATCTGTCGGCCTAGCGCAGGTCAGCAAGCGTTGGCCAGCAACCAGCACTTGTGCGATTGCAAAAGCCTTCTGGCCCAGAGTGGAACGTTAAACGTCCATTGAACTGCCAGCTCTTTCAAAGGCTCACATCGCCGCAATGATAGGTGTCCTTACTAGACACTGTTCCATTGACACTCCTGCCGTGAGATTAAATATTTTAGAGGGCGCAAGTTGCCGATGTTGAAATAAGGAAGATGAGGTGGAAACAGCTAGACACTTTTTCCTCCACTGTCTAGCTTTCACCAGACTACGGCTAAGGCATCTCGGTTGTCATATTTTCTATGAACCCGGCGAATTGGCTGGAATTGATATTAGCCGCCTCAAAAAATTCGTGGCAGATTCTAGGCGTTTTGTCGATAGGCGACGGTCTTTTTGATCCATATATAGGAGTTCTGGGCATCTAAACGGACAGACGTATCTAGGAAACATTCGTTTCTTCGCTAACTAATTACCAATATGCTATGCTATGCAATATTCGCAATTGGCTGTATGGAGCTGCAAACTGGCTAAGTATCTCTAAATGCATCATTTATTATGATAACTCTAAAACTCTGGCTTAAAATCTGTGAGAGAAAAATCCTTACGTAAAGAGCAAACAAATTGCGGGTCTCAGAGAAAAAGTTCAAATAATTATTAATGCATCATAATTGGTGCTATTTTTCGAAAATGGAGCACCTATAGACTCTGAATCTTTAACTGATTTCATGAGAAGCCACGATGGAAGTTTGCTGAGAGTCAACTGCCATTTGATCAGTGGCCATAGCTTAGAAAAACCATTTTGATGTTGATCGGAGCTGGGATCGAACCTAGATTTTGCGTATGTGCAATACGAACCATTAACTCATTAGTTTCGCCAAGTATTATTTTCTCTGGTTGGACTTGATGGCTGAGAAAGGGAGTAGCTGATATCAGTAGAGGCCAAAAGCTATCAAAATGTCCTTCCACGAACATTTTCTGCTTGCACCAGTGTAGAAGAAAGCTAACTGTATAGTTATAATTTACATATTGTATATTGAAATATGCTTTCTCATTTCCTTGACACAAACGTAACAGAAGCGTACGTTAGCATCTAACGGAATGCCGAGTGAAGCGCTTATTTTTAGGCCTGAAGTTCTGAAGCCATTGAAAATCAAGTTTACTTGAAAAAGTAAATTAAACAAATTGTATGAGAGTATGTATTTTCTTCTTCCAATTGGAACTCAATAGCAGGTGTTTTTAAATAGCATCATGCTCGAAAATTTTTAAATTGAGAGATTTCAAGGGGTGCCAGCTTCTAATTTCTGATTAATCGGGTTCCCATATGTAAAACGACGTACCACCAACTACCACTTTTTACAATCCGATCAACTCCACAAAAACAGTATTAACTCATGCTCGAAAATGCTTCTCAGTGATGCTCTCTGATTATCACCAGTTTCGCGTAGTCGTGAGTTTGGGCCGATTAACGCTAAGTGAAACGCTCCTGTCTCTCACGTAGTGTACTTGTAAATATATAAATGTATTGGTGTACCACATACATATATGCTGTACATTTATACAAATAGAAGCAGAGAAAGTTGTGTATCATATTATTCCTATTCGCTGTTGTTGTTGTGCTTGTGCGCTAAGTGCATAATCAATCACCGTGATTTGCCTGCTTATCTCCTTTGTTTTATTATTTATATTTTTTCTTCATTCTTACACACACTCTACCACGCACACGCACACTAACACACATGCAAATGCGGAAATGTACGGGCATTTTCTATTCTTGATTGCTTTGTGGTAATATTTTTTGAAAATAAGTGGCTTTAACGTCGAAAAGCGCACATCATCATCTCGTGTTGTGTATTTTCTTGTTGTTATTTCTTTTAACTTGTTTATGTATTCACCACTTTTTGTGTTTATTTTTGGCAATAACCAAAAGATTAACTTAATAATGATATTGTTATTCCTTAAGAAGATTCAAGAAAACCATTGTTTATTCACCTTTCTAATTTAATACCGAATAAAAATTAAGTGTGTGTGATAGATATAGGCTCACTTAAGTTAGTATTGGTCATGGAAAAGTTTGGCCAAGTTTCCGTCTGGCCTTTTTTCGAAAATATTCATCATAAGTTTTCCAATATATTTAACTTAAAATACCAGCAACTCTTAGACCTGCATTTGGCTCAAATACCATTGTCCATTCGCGAATCGTTTTCTTCAGATTTCGGATATCAATTAAGAAAAAGGTTTTATTTCTCCATTAATAAAATTTACTCTTATCAACTACTTAAACCGCTGAAGAGTAGAATTTTTTTGGGCAAAAATGTTTGCCACCTCAAGGAACATATCTTAAAGTTAGTAAAGAAAAAGAGATTTTCGCTAAATGAGCACATAGGTTGGGACTCGCTGTGAATCCGGAGAAGTTCGAAGCCTATCTCTTTAAAATGAAGTCGAAATTTATACTATTCAAGACCGCTACTTCAAGTAGTAAAGTTACTTAGGCGCCGTGAAATATCTCGAAGTAATGCTCGATAGAAAAACTCTGCAGAAAAATTGATGTTTAAGGTAAGATTTTCAAAGCTTTTAATATACTCTGGACATTCCTGTAGAAATTGTTTGCTTTGAATCGGGTCGCACCGTCCGTTGGACTTACACGTGTGTCTTCCCTTTACTAGTACAGAGTGCCGTATAATAGTGGCACAAGTTCAATGTGAAGCCGTATGACCGTAGAGACCGTATGTTTACTTTCGCGAAAGCCCTGAATATTTGTGTTGACAACCGGCCGAAAAATATTTAAGTAGTGTACGAAAAAGGGCTTACAACGGGACTTCTAAAAGTGTTATCAAGCTCGGCAGTTGACTAGATTTTGTTGCGAAGATCGATCTTATTTCTTATATACTACTATGATCAAAAGTAAGGTGAATTTTTTTACTTGTAAAATATGTCTTTAGTTATCCTTCCATATCAATTTCACCCCCTTAAAAGTAATACCTTTTCGATAAAACACACTTTTCAACATTTTTTCCAGTCATAAAAACAGTCGGAATAGACTTCTTTCGGTCTAGCCATCAAGACCTTATTGGACTCGGAGTCAGTTTGACATTACAGTCAGCAAGAACCAATACAGCATTGATGCAATATCGTGCTGAAGGAACCAAGTGTTGTTCGCCCATAGTACCGACTGTTTTAGACGAATAGCTTCACGCAAACGACGCATAATGCTCAAATAATATTATTTGTTGACAGTTTGGTTTAGCAAAAGCATTAATATTGAACCACAACACGATAATTACCTCAACTTACTTATTGATCACAGTACTATGTACCCCGATTGGTCAAAATATCGGGAAAGCAAAGTTTTTAGGTGGCTTGTCTTTGAACGTAATGGCTAGAACTTCGTCGTGTGCCGATATTAAGAGAACAAGAGAAGAAAGCAATGGAATTCCGCTTTAACCGGCATATACATTAAACCTTTAGTGGATTTCTGAGGGGAAAACAATGCAAGAGTCTTTCAAAAATTTGTAGTGATAAACTCAGGAAATATCATCTGGCCTCTTATCATAAAGGAATATCTTACAAGTCAATCAGATGATCAGGAAATTTGGATGAGTTGGCCCATTATCAGAGCTATCTGAAGACTTTACTGATAATCACACCATTAAATTTTAGAAACCAGATTCATCCTTACTTAGAATGAAATGTGCTGAACTAAAAGACTTTAAATCACGATATTTATAGTCACGATTCAAGACAATTAATTCGCAGTCAACCAATGCCGCGATACGCGCTGCCTTGTCTTTTCCAGTCAATCGATAGTCCTTGCGGCTCCGCGCTTATTGCTTGACTGCTGATTGGAAAATTAACTGCTGTGCCACACAGCATTTCAATTACGAATTTCGAGAATCAGGAGTAAACGCAAACTTGAACTTCAGCTCCTCCGCAGAGTATCACACATACCTACATAAACGCGATGCACCA
This sequence comes from Bactrocera oleae, assembly GCF_042242935.1. Taxonomy (NCBI): domain Eukaryota; kingdom Metazoa; phylum Arthropoda; class Insecta; order Diptera; family Tephritidae; genus Bactrocera; species Bactrocera oleae. Next base: position 19,486,047 of record NC_091537.1, on the reverse strand, counting down.
ATGTGCAACAGCAAACAATTCTTCAGGCTTCTTCCCTTGGTTCGTCCACTTCAGCACCTCATTTTGGCGAACACACGCCAATAAAAGAGCGATATTAATTCTGGCCACACTTACCTAACTGCTGCTCCATGCGTTGCTGTTGCTGTTGTTGTTGCTGACGCGACTTTTTCAATGTGCCAAAACGTTGTGGCGGCGGTGGCGGTGATTGCAGCTGTTGTTGCTGCTGCTGCAACTGATGCTGATACTGTTGGTGCTGTAGTTGCTGCTGTTGCTCATGCAACTGTTGCAGCTCGTCCACATACTCCTGCCGCTGACCACTCTCACCCATAGCGGCGGCTTGGCTGACGACACTCAACCCGCTATTGGCTGGCGCGCAAGGACTTTGACTGCTGCCGGAGCTTGAAAAATCGTGTGGATTGCCAGTGCCACAAGTGCCAGCCGTTGACGTTGCCACCGTTGCGGCGGCGGCGGATGCCTGCGTTATATGCGGTGGCGGTGGCACCGGATATCCGACATAGTCGACGACGCATTGCGTCAGCGGATCCATACAAGTGCCATACGCTATCGAACCGGGCGGCTGTTCGATGTAGATTTGTGCGCCAGCTGCTGCCGCCGCCGCCGCTGCCACCGCTGCGGAGGAGTGCTGTTGTGCGGCAGCCATTTTCACACGCCACAATGTGTCCTGCGCGCTAGCTAGACTGCTGCAGATGCTATTCGACTTGGTGGAGTAATTATTTTCGGCTGACGGATAGTGCAGGCCTGTGGACCCTGCCAGCGTTGTGGATTGATGGTATAAGAGCAGCAGCAATGTGAAAGAAAAACAAGAGTGAAATTAATTATATTTTTAGAGCGGGTGTATGGCTGGTGTGTGAAGGAGTTGATAAAGAGAGCGTGGAAAGAAAATTGGCATTTTGTGCGTTTGGTGCAAATTGAAAATGAGTGAGTGAGGTGGGAAGACGTGTGTTTCATAGAGAGTTGTGCATATATTTATATTTAGTTATATTTTATACATAAAAGTTTTAAGTAGTTTATATATTCAAAAATATACGATATTTTTAATTGAAATAACTTTTCTTTCCCGAAATTTAAGCTCTTTTTGTTTTCGTTTTTTACAGATAAGCTGTAAAATGAATAATTAGTTTATAGGAGTTCTTGGAAGTGAAATATTCATATTTGTCGCCACATTATTGAAAATCATATTATAACAGCAAAGTAAAAATCGCCAATAACACCCTCTATGGCGAACTTTGAATATTGTATTTCTTGAACTTAACCAAATACTAGCCAAATTTACTTATTACACTTTTTAAACTGCATAGAAAGATAGAATTTTTAAGGTGCAACTAGTATGTTAAATTAATCCAAAGTCGGTGAAACCTGGGTACGAAATTCTTATTAATGTCAGTGTCTATGACAGTCGGGTTTGTGTAACTGGGTTGGACTGGGATTCAAAACTAACCAAGGAAAACAAAAAGTACTTATTTGAAGAATATTTTGGCTATATTTAGACCAACAAGGTGGTTTGTATCGTAGAGAGGCTGATTTCCGAAGTTGTCGATAAATGCCTGAGTTAACTTTCAATTGGATCAGTATTTGTATTGCAGAACATTTTGGCACTGTAAATAAGGGTCACTCGAATTGGTTAGTTTTCGTTCAATAACACTTATTTTCGTATTATTTCTCAGAGTTTTTATGGGGTTAGAAGACTGAACAGGCTGATCTCGACTCCGTTGACTCTACAACACTTTTTAAACCCATATAAATGTTATATTCCATCTGGTATTATTCGACATATACCGCTTGATCCTAGACGCGTTCAATGAAAGGAATTTGACCAACGCCACTATGTGAAAAGCTATCCCATACCATGACTTTAATGCCACCATGTTTGGCGGTTTTTATTGTAAGTCAGGTATTATTTTTCGTGTTGAGGGAACGCCGAACAAAGTTTCTAGAACTTTTACCAACAAATAATTCTATTTTGGATTTATACAATATATTTCGTCATTTAAACACGGGCCGGAAGACATGCTTTTCGCAAATTGTATAGGCGCTTCCACTTGTTTTCTATACGCTTGCAACATGTTGCTACAGAGTTTTGTTCACCTAACGGTTGTTTGGTGAGAAGGATACACTATGTATTAGCCTGAGGGTAAAATATATAGATTATAAACAAAATAAAATTTGTTGACAAAAAAAAAATTTTTTTTAACATCTCACTTTTAAAGTAAATTTTTGAGTTAAAATATTTATTTCATGAAAAATTTTTGATAAATGTTCTAGAAGCTGTGGTGAGTCCTCTTTCTAACCAATTAAAAGTTATCAACTTAAAAAAAAATTTTGTGGTCATTATTGGAGTTTTAAAAAAAGTCTTAAACGTCAACATGCTTTCCTTAAGCGTGAAAATAAGACCGTCGCATTCGGTAATTTTTATACAAATGTAAAGAGTTTAAGCCAAAAATAAATTTTTCTTGTCAAAAAAAAACTTTAACTCGAAAGTGGGCCGCCTCTAGATGTTAAAAAAAATTTTTTTGTCCAAAAATTTTCTTTTTTTATAATCTACAGATTTTACCCTCAGGCTAAGCAAAAAACAAAAATTGTTTTCGCTCCACCCTAATATATATATATATAATATATACATATAAATGATCAAAATGACGAGACAAGTTGAAATCCGGTCGACTGTCTGTCCGTCCGTCCGCAAATTAACATGAAAAACTGTAATTCGGTACAGGAGATCGCAGTAGCCACTGACACCTGTGCGCTAAACTTTGTTTTAATTGGGCGTGGCTCCGTTCCTAAATGGTATAAAATACATATCTTCCAAACGGCTTAAGATATATCAACCTAACTTGCTGAGAAGAAGTGATTTTATGATCTCCCTTTTATTGTTCTGTGAAAATAGGTACAATTGTATATTAACCACGCCCACTACCCATATTATGGTTATGTTGAAAACTACTAAAAGTACTATAACTCACTGAATAAATGGGAACCAAGCATTAAATTTCACAACCAGGATGGTGGAGAGGAGCTTTGTAGGATCTAGTGTGAAAATTGGACAAGAGGCGTGGCACCGCCCATCTTTAGGTGAAATCCTATATAAGAGAAAATATTCGACCGATTTCAACCAATTTGATGTGTAAGGTTAACCAAACAGAAATTGGATGACAACCACGCCTAATTTAAATATAACAATTACTTAATTTAACTCTCTAAACACTACTAGAGTTTATGCGCATTTTTTTGTATTTCATTATTCTAGAGTTATTCAATATGGCTCTTTTAAGCCTCTTTTTAATAATTTATAAAATCCGAATTAAACCCGAATATTGCTCACATTTGAAGCATAAGCTGCTTATAGATTACTCATACATATAAATATACTTAACTATAACGGTAAAAAGTTGAATAAACAAAAGTATGCAGCGTGCTAAGAAGAAGAAGATAAAGAAGAAAAGCTTAAGAAACTGTGCAAAAGTTGGTGCGCGCTTGTAAAAAGCCGACTTTAGTGCATTAGACCAGCAGCTAACGGTGTGGACTCGCTATTAGGAGTGCTGTGTGGCAGAAGTGCTAACAGGCGTGCGGTAGCGATGGAAACAAAGCGTAAAAAGAACACAACAAATAACAACAACTGCCTACACATTTCATAAGTCCGCAAAAATAACAAAAAAAAAATAAGAAGAAGAAGACAACTAACTAAAACACCGTTAGACAAAAAGTGCAACATCCACATGCCACGTAGCGGCGGCTGTCACGGTCCCCACGAAGCGCGATTGTGCGGCAATTGTTAACTTTGCGGAGCCACCGCCAACAACCCTGCCACCGCCGCCACGCCGAGGGGTGCAAATTAAATTTACCTGAAACTGCTGGCGGTTTCGCGGTTTTGCGGACATACGCCGCTGCTGTCAGCGACATAAGCGCTCTTGACATGCCCGCTGTGCCAATGTCACAACCGGTCTGTATTGTTGTTGCTGTTGTCGTTGTTCTTGTTGCGTCCGCCGCCTTTGTTGTTGCTGCGGCTAATTTTGTAGTTGCATCACATTTTGCGGTGCGATCGCCGACACCGGCATCACCTCCGCCGTCATTCATGCCATTAACGCGGCTAGTGTAAATATTGTTGCTGTTGTCGCTGCTGCCGCCAACGCCACCACCAGCATTGCTGTTGCACGAGTACGTTGGCACGTGACCAACAGTCATTGTGGTGGGTTTGCTCGCCTGTTCGTTATTGCTGTTGCATTTCAAGTTAATAATATTGTTGTTGTTCCCGTTACTATTGATATTGTTGCTGCTGTCATTGTGTTGTTTATTGTTGTTACTGTTGCCGTTACTGTCGCCATATACGTCCAAGCCAAATGGTGGTCCTATATATTTGCGGTGAATGAAGTAGATAAGATTGCCAGCATGACAAAGGGTCGCAGAGAAGATGAGAGAGAGCGCGCACGCGGGGTGAAGAGCGTATGTAAATGTGTTTATAGAGCTAAGACTTATTTTATGTAAATGTATGTGTTTGAAAGTTGTTGTTGTATTTTGATTTATTTACATATTTTCTCTCAAAAGCAACACAAAGGGAATATGGAAATCAAGTTGATGGCGTTCGTGATAACGTTGCCTTATAAAAGGTCACGCAAAGTAGTATTGAGTCGAAAAGACTCTTATTTTGAGATATTTTTTCCCTAGTTCTTTTGTCATATAGGAAGCTTTACATAGATATTCATAAGTTTTTCATCAAAAGATTTTGTCATTATAAATATTTCTTAAATAAAAATATTATATTATTGCCTTATAGTTCGATCGGGCATTATTTCGGCATTTATTTAATAAATTTTAAGTTCTCTTCTTTTACTGATATTTCAAGTGAAATTGTTAGGTCAACGAAGGAGAAATAAAGACGAAACTCAAAGTATTAATTAGCCCAAGAATTTCGATAGTTTCGACTCCATAATCAAGCGCTAAATACTTCACTCGCTGAAAAAGCTGACATCCCTGTCAACCAGCTGATAATTAGCTAACAAAAATACTACAATTTTAGTACGTAGACACTGTTCCACAAAGATTGTGTCCATAAACTCCGAAACAAAAGTGGTGTTTAAGTTAAGTAAATGCGAGATGTGTTGATATAGCATATGTTATGTTTGTCATAAACTTGAGTTTGTTACGCGATTTGCAACGCTCCTTCCATCGACTAAGAAACTCGGAGTTTAGTAAAACATTCATAGGTATATACTGTCGAATTAGTCAACCATTTATGTATAATATAATATAAACTTGTATCTCCTCTCCATACACAACAAATATGCTGTTTGGAAGTTTCTCTGCTTGTGAGTTGTATTAAACAGTAAAAGTCAATTAACTTGAGTTGAAAGAGCGTTTAAGAAACGCGGAGTTTAGTAAGATAGTTTTTGTTAGCATACTAAGTTCAACTGTCAACTGTCGAAATAGTCAACCATTTTTTGTATACAAATTCTGATTCCCCTCCATAAACATCAATTACAAACTGTGCTCCTGGCAAGTTTTTTGAAAATTTGTTTGTTTGATAAATTCTCTGTTTGTAAATTGGTTAAACAATTAAAATAACTTCTAAACTTAGCTTATGGCGCAAACCCAATTTAATTTAATAATGATCAGAAATCTTTATTTTTTTAAATGCGATGCCTTAGGCAAACATTTTGATATTTGCGAAATCTCTTATATAAGAGTTTTGCTAGATACTTAGAAAACCAATAAACTCGAGCTTTTCATTTCCAGTCTCCTTAAACACCACAATGAAGTCAGTTTTTTAGGCGAGTTATTGGAAAAGGAGTTAGCATTTTAATTTCTATGCTTCTGAGTGGGCTAAACTATAAAATAGCCAGACATGAGTTTGAAGCACAATATGAACGAACTGTTACACTTAAAAGAACCGTTCATTCGAGCAGTTTTGAGATATTTTACGAAACGCTAAGTTTATTTTGAAATGTTTATGCGATGTTGAACTTTCAAAATAGTACACAGTGCCGCCAAATTTTATACTAAAACTGTATTTTTTCAATAACCCCTCAAAAAGTGCTGTCTAAACGGAGTTGATAGATTTTTTTTTCTCAGGTGAACTCCCATTTTCCACTTCCTAAGTTGCTTTTATTGGTCAATAAACTCGGGTTTGTCCCGTGATGTGCAGATAGATGGAAAAAAAATTTACCTTCTGTTTGGATCTAAGGCTTTCTTGCCAACATATTCAAGTGTGAGCACCTAGACTATATATTAAATTCTACTTATTGTTAGCTTAAAGCTTAGGCAGAGTGCCAGAGCACTTTCAGAGTTAAACAATTGGTTATTGTTTTGAAGATTCCACTTAAATTTTGCGGCTATAACGCAGGTTGTTTTCTTTACATCTATAAAAAGTTATCGCTATACGGACCTTAGCTCATCGCTATCATATAAAACTCGATTATTTCTCAGAACAAATTTCTCTGATATAATCCTTATTAAATTCATTCGGTCTGAATTTGAGTTCCACAATATAAGTCGGCTTTACCAAAAGCTTAAGTCCTCTCCAAACATCTCTTTCGTAAAAAATGCAATTGCTGGCGACATTCGTAATTTTTATATGCTTTGAAAAAAGAAATAGACTTCGGGGGACAATTAGATAAACTTTATTCGTATAGCACTTCTTTTGAACTGTCATGTACTGGAGAGCTCTCAGTTGGTTTGTAGACTGATCGGTTCAAGCCTTACTTAGTGAGAAGTGGATTGTATATGGAGAAAAGACTACTAAGGTATATGTAAACGAATAGCTAAATAATAGAGCGGTAAGTAACCTGTATATAACTTGTTTTTCCGTCGAACCTCGCTGTCACATTAGAAGCTTCTTAGCAAGCCGAAAACTAACCTAAGTGCCTGCATTGAGCTGTCTTTACCTCAATTCATTTAATTTAACCACTGTGGTTAGGCCATTGCGGGCGAGTTATTTACTTCGAAGCGGCCAGTTAGCGACGCGCCTCCTTGGATCATGGTTAGTTTGCGAGCTACATGCAGTTGGCAACACTAATAAGCATAAAATACATACAACAACAAAAGCCAGTACGCTGCGCGCGAAGCTACAGGCCAACTGCATTAAATAACAAGCGGAAAGCGGCAGGACCGGCGACGACGGCCGGCGATGACTAGAATGAAAGTGACGATAACGCAAGAACTATGGAGAAGAACAAAAGTGCGCTGGTTAGCGCAACAGTAACGGTAAATGGTGAAAGTAATCAAAGCGGAAGCGGAAATGTATACAAATGAAACTTGAGCATTTTCCCCTTTTAATTATGCGCACTTATAAATTTCAAGTAACTGTGGACACAACAACAACACTAACATAACAGCTAGAAAAAAAACAACAAACATTGGCGAACAACGTAAACAAATGCTAAACAAGTACAATAATAATAATAACAACAACGACGAACACAAGCACTTGTGACAACCGTAAATTTACAACAACACCAGCAGCAACAAAGAAGCGTACAATGCAAAGTTCTGGGACAAAATGTACACACAAAAAAAAAAAAGTTGAAAAAATATAAATTCAATGAACATCGGTTGTGTGCCAAAAGGGAAAAGTTACTGGCAAATTCTGCCATGCAGTAGAAGTGCAGCAACAACAAATTGTAGTATAAGTAGCTTAGGGGGTTTGGAGAGAATGCTTTTCTTTAACAAGGTATTGAGTCGCACCGAAGCTTTAATACCCTACACATATAAAAAAGTTTCCATACAAGAACTTGATTTTGATCGTTCACTTTGTACGGCAGATATATGCCACTGTGGTAAATCCAGAACAATTTATTCGCAGCTTACGTCGCTGTATTGGATAATATTCTGTATTGAATTTCGTGAAGATATCTTGTCAGATAAAAAAATTTTCTATACAAGAACTTGATGTTGACCGATCAGATGGTATGACAGCTATGTGTTATGGTGATCTTATCGGAACAATTAGTTCGCAGATTATACCGCTACTTTGAGTAATAATATCTGTAAAATTTTTAGAAGATATCTCGTCAAATATTGGCAGACATAGCTTAATCGGCACAGCTCGTCGTGTTGCTCATTTATACATATAACCATTTTTTTTGCTTATAGGATCTGCTACTGGGTATACAAATATTTTTATTTCCCATAATAATTTTATAGCAAAGCAATTAACCATAAATTATTCAATGATTAATGTGGAGAAAATGAATTTTGATGTAGAACACTGAGGATCGCTGGATATAATTTCTATCTGATAGGTAACATGCGAAATCGTCGATCTTCTCAGTTAAGTTGGGGCCATGTCTGAGTTCAGTGATAAAATATTTACTTTGTCGGACAAGATATGGATGTATTGTTTATTTCCTTACTAACGATATTATTGGAAATATGTAATATTTTTCTTCATATCATGCTACTTCGTAATACAGTTGGAGCTTAAAGGTAAGGTAAACCTTGACTCCTTACCTAACATTTAGGCGGCTTCGGGAAAACAGAAGCAACTTCTATTGTATATAACGCAGTATTTTGGTGTTAATTTTTGCTAGCTTGTCTTTCAACTCAAGACCTTTGGTACACTGCCTATCCACAAAATTTAAAGCCATGAATTCAATGAATGAAACAATAGCCCTTCAGAGATATTTTTCTTTGTTTTAGTATTTGTTTTTGCTTTCATTGTTCGAGCGTTTGCTTACACTTTACCCTCAAAGTATCACAACACCAGTTATCGAAATTGTGATCACAGCGTCGATTATGCAACGCTCGTTTTTCTTTTGTTTGTATTGTTGTTGTGCTTGTAATTGCATTGTGCTTACGGCATCATGCCAACGGTTATGTAAGGCTCCCAGTATCCGCTTGGCGCTAGTTGTCGCTTGTCTTACAATTCATATTTCCTCCTTTGGGTGTATTTTTGCTCTCCTTTGGAGGGTTGCCAAGCATTTTTACTATTTTTTCTGGGACTGCGTGTACAAATATTGGCATTGTTTGGCTTTTGTTCTCGCCCCTCATGTGTTTGCTCGCAACAGTTTAACACAAAAAGCACTAATTTTTTATTGAAAAGCGAAAGAGCGTAATAATAATAATAGTAAAATTCTTTAAAATCATAAACTACAAATGCAATTGTGTTCTTTTACTATTAGTTTCTGGATTTCTCTTCAACTTGTCGCTCTCATTTTGTTTTTTTCCCTTTCCCTCCTTTAAGAAGTAATTTGCTCACAACTGTGAAACAATTAAAGCAGCATAATTTTTGATTGCTTTTCATTTATTGTTATGTTTAATAATAGCCAATAGCTCCCGCACCTCGCCATCGCCATTACTTTTAGGAGCCTTGTCGCATTAAATGCTAAATATTATTGTTGAAATCATAGAAATTGTGACTACTTCCGTTTCATTGTGTTTCAAGTGTTCCGTATAGAAGAAACTTTTAAGAGAGGTATATTGGGAGCAAAGTTATTATTGCAGAACTTTGTTTTTTAAATCAGCGAGTTTTGAATGTTTTGAATAAAAGTTATCCAATGAAAATTTTAGATTGAAGTTTGATTAACTATGAGGACAATACAACTCTGCGCATTAAATTGAAAGTATCTGAAAATAGGACATGCACTATACATATAAAGTGGACATTGTTTAAAGTATCGATAGTATTTTTACACAACGGAAAAGCATAGCAATTGCTTAAAAGTTCACTAAATCTCTTAGAAAACAAGTTATATTTTATAAACAGTCTGAAATCCAGTCTCTTTTCATTTCCACTTCCACTTTTTTCATTTGTTAATCTGATTATACAATATATAGATAGGTAGGTAGTGTGGCTGTCTGCCGACGGCACCTAGGCCTTTAGGAGGCCCATAGTGAAACTACCCGTACTAAAATCCCCTCACTCTATTGTCTTCTTTCTAAACCACTACTTGCTTCTGATGAAGTTCATCAGTACAAAAAGTTGTATCTGTGCAACCTCCGAAACCTCGAAAAGAAACTCTCGACCGATAGTTGCGCTTCTTTTTCTATACAAAGCCTTGCATGCGCATAGTCTCCTCTTCATGTACCTGCTTCTGTAATAGTCATTGTATGGTGTTCTCAGTCCGCTGGCATGTCTGAACAAGTTATAGTTTGACTCCACCGATACTCAGGTATATTTATAACAGGTTTGTCGATTGAATATCTCCAAATAGCCAAGGCATATACATTCCATCTTTTCCTAATTGTAGGGTGGTGCTTGCTCTGGCTAGTTCATCTGCTTCACAGTTACCATTGATACCATTATGTTCTGGAACTCATTGTAGGTTTATTGTGAAATAGGATGCTGACTTTGCACAACTTTACAGTTATGATTGGCGTGGGACTTCTTTATCTGTTTACCCTCAGATCCATTCTAAGCTTTTTCTAAGTTGGAGAACGCTATTGAAACAATTATTAAGAGGTTTTCAACTTGGGAACACACATTAGTGGAACGTCCCATTGTTTAATAACCCACGGTTCATCGAAGGCCTTCCGATTCTGGCGAATCTGGTGATGCCGTTCACGTACATCTTATAATAAAAGTTTTAGAGTTTGCTGTTCAGTAGTAGAAATGGAAGAATTACTGAACAATGTTGGTGTTTCGAAGAAGATTTCAAGGGATGCGGCAGTGTAAAATATTTAATCTATTTCTATTCGAACGTTTTCGAACTCTATGTGCGTCGGATCATGTGACTTCACCCAGAAAGTATGGGCGTAACTAATCAGAATTTTTATAATTTTCTGTTATGGTGAAGTTTAATATTGTGGTAAAAAAAAGTACTTATGGAACAGAAGATTAGCTCTCAAGGGTCCAACTGTTTTGGAGGAAATTACGAGGTAAAGTTAAAGCTACTGAAACTTAGTTAAAGAACTTAAACTTGCGATATGTATCAAGCAAGGTTACAATTTTGACGTTCGTTAATATTAATCATCTCATAAGCCGTACTCTGACACGTGCGCGCTGACCTTCCATGTGGGACCTACTGCTAAAACAAATAAAGTGCTCTGCTTGTCATTCTCACATTCAATAAATTTCAACGTCAATGTGCCAACGACTGCGACATGTCAAAATTAGCAACATTTGAAATTCATCCTAAATTCCAACACCCACACACGCACACAACGTACTGAAACTAGTCGAAATAGTGAAGGATGTAGCTTGCCAATTTAGCACGAAACGCCTCGAACTCGAACTCGACTCTACAATAGCAACTTCAATTTTCATTTCGCTCATTATGCTGAGAATTGCATTTGTGCACTTGCACCCACCTACGTCCCGCTGTGGCTCACTGTCTGACCAACCGGACAAATTCCATCCGCTAACTACTTTTGTACGGTCCAACAGCGCTGCGCTGTCTTGCTGGGCTACTGCCGAAATGAGATTACGAGTCGACGCCGCATGAAAACATTCAACGAAAGAGCGAACGCTGCATCAGCACAATTATGAATGCAAACATAATCCTTGCGAGCTTTGTCTTTACACGCACGCCAAATGAGGGTGAGATGTTCATGATGCAATGGGAGCTGGGTGCTTTGGACGGGTGGTCAATTGGTGCATTGCACATAGAGAAACTTACACACTATAATCTACTGGGTACTTACACTCGTTGCGTCCCGCGATGGCCGAGTGCGCTAATGGCGTCACTTGGTAGCTATCCGCATCACTGCCAACACTGCTGCCACCAAGCGTCGATGTGACATGATAGCCATAACCATTCTGCGAGCCATAGACTGTCATGCCCGCTACAAAGGAGGCGGATTTCTGGTGCTGCTGTTGCTGCTGCAGTTGTTCCTCGTTATCCTGCACGGCTGTGAGTGTTAGTTCCATCGCATGCGAATCTAGTGATTTGCTGCTATCCAGACTACCGGTTGGATAATAGGGTGGTGGCGCTTGATTTGTTTGCGCCACTATAGATGGACGACCCGAGTCGAGGTCGTATTCTTTGGCCGGTGAGCTGGTGTTGGTCTTCTTCTTGTTGGATGCCACGCGTCGGCAGTGACAAAAGAGCAATAAGAGTCCGACGAGCAGTAGGAATGCAATAGATGAGACGATTATGGCTATTACAGCGGATGTCGTTAGCGTTGATGTCTCGGGCATATATGATTTGCCAACTGTGGTGAAGTGCGTTCAAATCCATACCAAATGTTTGCGGAGGCGATTGATGAATGGTGACGTGTGAAGAAAAGAAAAAAATTAGCGATGAGTTTGAGTAAATGTGAATAGGTAGTAATGGTGTCATGGAAGTGGACATGAAGTTGACCTAAAAAGGCGATGAAGTAGTATTTGTATGGATGTATGAAAGTTAGTCATTTGTGGACCTCTTCATCTTCTTTCTTCGTCGGGCGAAGATAAGAAGGAAAACAAAATTTGTGTTGTTATTTAGAGCTTAGGAACGTAAATATGTACTTTGTGGAACGAAACAGTCAGCTCGTTTTGAGAACTTTAGATCTAAACCAGTCCTTTACCTTAAGACACCATGTATATTGCTTAAGTCCTGACTCATAATAAGACTGATTGAAAGGAAAGTCCGGTAGCGGTTGAATATCTTAGCATTGAATATAAGATCTATATCATAGAGCCTGGGCTTTGAAGAATTTTTGAGAAATATGTATACGCATTAACTTGGTAAGACCGGAATCCAATATCAGATGAAATGAAGCACGTTATAGCCCATCTATTTAGAGTTTGGGCATTCTACCCATGTAAAGTTTAATGGGTCAAACTCCATTTTTTTTTTTAGATTTATTGACTTCTCGGATATGATTTCATACCAAGGTTTTCCGAAAAGGTTATTATTTAATTCCCCACTCGAGAAATGAAGCATTATTTAGTGGAGGCTAATACGAATATGAGGGTCAACAAAGCCATGTGTATTTTAAGACAGTGTCCAAAACCTACATTTAGTTTAGAATGATCCACTGGTAAGTAAACGAGGTTCGGCAGGCTCTACAGCCAAGGTTAAGTGATATTTTAACCGTTTAGATTTACGACTACTAGGGGTACTAAGAAAATCGTGGTATGTTAAGTGTACTGTAGTAGTCCAAAGCTAAACGGAGGAAAGATAGTACAGGCATTCGGGCCTTTCGTGATTTCTAGCTCTGCCCACAGGAAAAGCTGCCAACAAAAACTCCGCAACTTGTTGTGGAAAGCAATATATCAAAGAGTTTTGAAATGAAAATGCAATGTAAACCATGGTAAAGGCGCTGCCGATAGGAAGCAATATTTCAAACTAAATACATCTGGGACACTCACATTCACTTCACTCACTACTTTGTACTGGCTATACTCACTTTCCGCATTCGCATACTGTCCGCAATGGTCGTGATTGGTGCGTAGGCACAATTTCACACGCACCGTCGGTCCCTGCGCCGTCTCCGCCAATGCCAACGTTATGTCCTCTGCATGGCCCAATGTTCGGCCCGATGCGCTATAATGTGTCGTTTGTGGAATGTGATTAATTACTGCCTCTTTGAATGTGGCCTCACTGCCGGACGGTAGTAATGTCACTGTATCCACAATCTCCCATGTGGCCATTGGCGTTTCGCGATTCACCAATGATTCGACTATTGCAATTAATGACAGACATGTCGCCGCCACATTGATACCCAGAACATGCGAGTTGGGATCATAGGTGACATGTAGGGGTGGTGGAATTTTACTGACTTTTGTGGTGGCCAACATTTCGTTGGAGTAGCCAGAACTGCCTTTCGAATTCAGCGCATACACACGAAACATATAGCTTTGATATTGATCCAACGGCATCACTTTACAGGGATTCTCACGATAACAATCGTACTCTAGCCAATCTGCTGAGCCGGCACTACTGCCAGCGGTAAAGCTCGCACCGGCGCTACTGCTGCTGCTACTGCTCACAATGGACGTAGTGTAGGTGTGTGTGGCGCAGTCGGAAAGCGTTTGTTCGCGTGGTGTTGCCACACGACGATAAGTGACAAGGAATTTTGTGCTCAACAAGCCACCATTGAAGCCCGGTATCCAGCTGAGTATGGCATAATTGTGCGATATTTCCATTACTTTCAGCGCGGTGGGCCGTTCTGGTGCACCCTTGGGTTGTAGTCTAATTTGCGTGCGTATTGTGTCGAGTGGATTGACAGCACGACAAGTGTAGTCGCCATAGTCGGAGTGTGAGATATGGTTTATGCGCAATATCGAGGTATAGACATCATTATTATCCGTGCGTATTGCAATTTCATAATGACCATCCGAAGACATTGTAAGCGGCGAGGGATTGTTTGCGAATTGCCATTGAAATTCTGGCTTCGGATAAGCTTGCACCTTGCACAAAACCTCCGCCGACTCACGCACATCGTAAGCCACCTTATTATACTGATGCAAAACAATCGGTTCGTGTTCGATGCGCAAATGCATGCTCGAGTTGGCCGAGTTCACTTCATTCTCGTAGAGACATGTGTATAGCCCGCGATCACCTGGCACCAACTGATTTCCATTCGGCCGTCCTTTACCGCGGAATTTCAGTATGCTTTGCACGGTTACGACGCCACCTTGACCCTCGGTGGGCGTCGTGCGTATATCATACATCTTACGACCTGGCAATACTTCGGTACCATCCTTTATCCAACGTATAATGGGCGTGGGTTTACCCTTGGCGCTACACGTAACCGCGTAGTCGACATCGCCCACACGTCGTGTCATGTGTTGTTGTAGTTTGGCTAGAAATTGTGGTGGCTGATGTACTTCGAGTATAATCGTAGCCATCTTACCAATACCTAACTCATTAACGGCATGACAGTGATATTTCCCCTCACTACCAAGATGCGCCTTCGGTATGGAGTATTGTGGTCCTTGCGCCAAAATCTTTTGTGTATTACTAAACTCACCGTCCACATCACGAAACCAACGATACTGCGGCACTGGCCAGCCTGGCGGATTAGCTGAGCAACTGAGCGTAACACCGTTGCCCACATGCACAATCGGTTTATTTGGTGTTATGTAGGCTTGCCCGGGTCGGTGTCGCACCAACAGCGCCACCGTAGAGTTCCCAACACCTTCTACACGTTTCGAATTGTAGGGGTTCATCAGATTGACAGCGCGACAAATGTAGTTGCCGGCGTGTTCGGCGCGCACAGTTACCAAAGTGAGCAGTTCGCCAGTGAAGCGAAAGTCTGGCGCTCCCTCCTTCAACCATTCAATGGTGATGGGTGGCGGGTTGGAAGTAACATTACAGCGCACCATAACCGTTTCGCCCTCTTCGGCTTCGTGTGTCTTCGATTCGATAACGACTATGGGTGGGAAGAGCACATCAAGTATTATGTCCTTCTCGCCTGATTTGCCAAGCCCATTGTCTGCGTTGCAAGTATATTTGCCCGCATGATGGCGCCCCACACGATATATAGTGTGCGTAGGCGTGGCACTAACATATTGGCCATTGCGTGACCAACGTACATTGGAGACTTTGGGTTTTGCATCGACATTGCATTCCAATTTGGCGATGTGATCACGTTCGATGCGCAGCGGATTTTGTGGTCCCACTTCAACGCGTGGATAAACTGCAAGTAAATAAGATAATAATGGTGTAATTAGAAGAAGCACACATAGCAATCGGTAGAGTGTCTTCAAAACATATATTATGGGTTTAATGTGCAGAAACTGGTATCGCTGAAGCAGCATTTCATATGTTTTTGGATTTGTAATTTACAATTGGTTTGGGAAGATAGTATTGGATTTTATAGTGGTCGATCTATAGTAAACCGTTTTCATCCCTAAAACGCTCGGTATACAAGTATTCTTAGATTGTTCTTAGATTATATTGTGAAAAATGACAATAAATTTGATTAGGAATGGTATCACCCCATTCTCCGAAATTTCTCGTCGCTTTTATATTTATATAAGACAAACGTCCCAGAAGTAAGAAAATAGTTTCAAGTTCTAATAGGCCGAGGAGGTCTGCATTGCTTAGCATTAATATGTAATTTATTTCAAATTGGGTTATAAGTTTTCACTGAAGTTGAGCAAACTGCACATTCCTCCAAATGGAAATTTCAATCCCCTATTTTTAATTATAAAATAAAAGCTCAAACTCGTATAGCTTACAACAACCTTATACCATATAACAGATAATATCATTAGGATTGTAAGCACCCAGAAAATATTTTCATACTTTCAAGCATTGGAGGTTAATGCTACAGTGGTGAGATA
The DNA here is from genome assembly GCF_042242935.1 of Bactrocera oleae. NCBI lineage: Eukaryota > Metazoa > Arthropoda > Insecta > Diptera > Tephritidae > Bactrocera > Bactrocera oleae. The sequence continues at coordinate 19,469,882 of NC_091537.1, read as the reverse complement.
AATCTGGTGAATTTGGGCATGGTGAAAAAGTTTATTTTGATGTGATTACTTGTGTAATTAGATGAGTAAAGTGAAAAAGTCCAATTGATCACGGGAATTGAAATATTTTTGTATGGTGTATTTTAAATTACTGTAGCGTTCATCTTTACTTCGAAGAAGAAGGTAAGCTAAGCACAACAAAACAGCTGAAGTAATAACTATGCACATTTAAGAATAATTTTAGGTGTAAAAGAGCACCGAAAATTTTTACACAATTTTTTATGTTGAATTCTACTATGGTGTGATAAGTGTGATGAATTAAGGCATGTTGATGTGATTTATCCATTTTTTTTCAAACATGAGAAGTTAAGAGGTGGTGAGTAAACAATATCGTTCGAATAAGCTTCACTTGTCATTATTTTAAGTCGTGAGGCTAGTTTGGTGAGTTCATGTGTTCTTAGCTTTTGTGTGTTGGTTCAGCTGAGGGGAAGTTTAGGTGTGGGAAATTGACATAACATTAAGATACCATTTACTTAAAAATGTATCTCTGGCTTAATGTTTTCAAAATAGATAATTTTGTAGTTAAAACTTTATACTGGTATTTACCATGCTCTAAATTTGCATACAAGTACATAGTATGTGTGTATATACCTTTCATAAATGAGTGAAAACCACACATAACACATGTGGTGAGTTCAACTAGGTAGGTTAAACAAGAGAGCTTAAGGTGTATTGTGAAAAGGATATCGAAGTTTCAATTATTATAATTTTGAAGTGAAGTGAGTGTGGTGAGTTCATGTTTGCTTAGAATGTGTGTGTTGGTTTAGCTGTGGGTACATGAAAGTGTGGTGAGTTGACATTAAATTGATATGCCATATACAAAATAATTTATCTCTTACTTAATGTTTTGATAGAATTCTTACTGATATTCACCATTATCTAAATTTTGTTCTATGTCCACATGTATATCCCTTTCACAAATAAGTGAAAACAATACCTGCCAGTTTATAAACCTACTCAAAATTTATACAGATTGCATCAATTACTATACTGGAAAACTCCCCACATCTACAGAGATTCACCTTACCACTGATATATTTAATGGCGATTAATTTTTTAATTTTTCTTTAACTGACTTTAGAATAAAAATTTAATACTTCAAACAAAGAATTTCGACAAAATTGTTGACAGAATTTTAATATGTCAAGAGAGTTGCGTTATCCGCGTTCCCTTCAATCCTTCCCTAAAGCTATCATGGTACATGACAATTAATGCTTACTATTTTTATTCACCTAACATTAAAACTAGCACCCCACTCCCCTCTCCACATTGGCCGTTGCGAACATATGTTAATATTCCCAAAATCTAACGTTCACGCTAGCGGTAAATTGGGCTCGCTTGCATTAGCTCTAATAAATATGAATATCAATTTTATGCAGCGAATTGTGTGCAACGCGTCAAAATGCTGTTAGGCATAGCAAACCACTCATAACGGTAAATGCAAATTTTTACGACCACCTTTTGGTATGCGTGTTCATATTTAATTTGTAAATGCTGCCACGAAAACAGCAGCGCCCAAACACTCAGAGCGACTTTTAGCCGTGCGCACACACACACACACAAACTTGTTTGTAGATATGTATATACGTACTATTAGCACCTATGCATATCATCAATGCCACTCATGCAGGCAGCCGAATAAATGTTGGTTGATAGCTGAAAAATGGCAAAACATGTTTGTACGTGCCAGTCAATAAGCTGCAGGAACTGTGTGACAGGATATGAGGCAGCCGCAAGCGTAAATAACGATGACACCGAAACGTTGCATTGCGTGAGAGGACGCGCTTCAGCGTCGGCTTGTAAAAAATATGCAAATAAACTCGTTCGGTTGCGGCAATTAGTGAGTTGTTGTTGTTTTTTGCAATTGTTGTTGTTCTTCTTGCAATTGCTGTTGTAGGTGTGCGTACTGTTATATTTGGAATATGTTTTTTTGTTTGTTTTGTATATTGTTGTTGCTATGTTTCGAAATTGTTGTTGTTGCATATTTTTTTTGTTGCTATTTCGGTTGTAACTATAGTTTTTATTGGATTTTTTTTAAACATTGTTGTTGTTTTTGGCAATTGTTGTTGTTGTACAAATTTTTAATTGCTGTTGTTTTTGCAAGTTTTGTTTTTATTGGAATTGTTGATTTTAAATTTGTTATTGTGTTTTTGGCATTTATTGTTGTTGTTAATTTTTTTTTTGTTGCTGTCGTTGCTGCCATTATAGGTTTTATAGGAATTGTTGTTTTTAAATTTTTGTTTTTGTTGTTTTTGTTATAATAGCCATTTTTACAACATCTACCATCCACTAGTAACACTCTTTGCCCTTACGCTACGTCATCCGCTCACCTTTATCCCTCATCCAACCTACCGTCCTTGACTCTACGCATCGCTGGTCTCCGTCGGGTGCAGAAATATAGTTGTCGTTCAACGCGTGTTGACAATGCTCATTGCTGCTGCGCCGTTATGTTCACTTCTGTCGTTCCTGCCACTCATGTTGTTGTCGCTCAATTAAATGTGCCACATTTTTTTTGTTTACCCTTGTTTTTGTTGTTCTTTCATATACGCATTCATTATTGCTTTATAGGTATAGCTTTACTATATGTACATCATCCACTGACATCGATAGATCGACTTTGCATAGGCGCTCTGCATTGAAACGGCCGCCAAACGACCGGCGGCACCGGCTGAACACGTTAGAAACGAAGCTGAAGCAAGTTGGTGACTTGTATATACTAACGTTCATACGATTATGACCCATAATAGTATGACTTTTGTCCAGCTACTATGCACGCACACACACATACATAATATATATATATATATAAGTTTACATATATGTATGTGCCCGTTAAGTTGAGTCCGATTTTTATGATCCGTGACGTTGGACATTTCCTGCTCAATGGGTGTGCGCAATTAGACGCATAAGCTGTGTTGTTTTTGTTGCTGCTATTGCTGTTGCTGTTGCTATTATTACTGCCATCGCTATGAAACGCCCAGCGGCATCATTTAAATGAAGTGAAATTACACGTAAATGTCGGTCATTAGCAGCGAGAAAACATATGCACTGCTTTCTATGTGACATACACACCCATACACAGCCACAAAGAGTATCCACATACATACACATTATATGGGCAGAACTGAATTAAAAATAGCGGATGTGAAAGGTGCCCACAGGGTTCGGCAAACTTTGTTTATTGCCGCCTAAGTGTTGATATTGGTGTCATAAATCAATGTGTCGTCAGCGTAGAGCGGAAAGACCGAGTTGCTATTGTTGTTACCGGCTGATAGTTATATAACAAAAACAACTTTGTTGTACTACAAATAATATTTTTTAAACTTGGAAACTAGATACAAGTGGTTGCAGTAGGATCGGAGCTTAGGTGGTCACTGCAATTAATTGGAGGTCAGATCTTTTTGCTATTGAGTTCGTTAATGAGGATCAGAAAATTAATGAAAGGATGAAAGTCATTGTAAATTCTTCCTATACAATTTGGTAAGAGATTTCGCTCTCTTTGAGAAACCTTCATTCGATTTAAGATGACAAAAACATCGGATGCTTCTAAGGGAAACTTTTCTACAATTCAGTATGATGTTCCGTCATCGTCGAGCCAAAGTCCGTCGCAGCTCACTTTTAATAAGCAACATTTTCGCATTTGGAGTGATAATCCACAAACCATTGTTGAGAAGCTTAAAAAGTCATTAATTTGTGTGCCCTAAGAGCAGAGAGCATCATTGATCTGAATTTCTTCAAAAATGAAGCCAGCCATAATGTTACAGTCATTAAGGAATGCTTTATAGAGCCATGATTTCATGCCTGAATTGGAGGATATTGATATGGACGACCCTTGGTTCCAACAAGACGGCGTTACATGTCATACAGTCAACGAAACAATCAATTTAGTTAAGCAAACTTGATGAGCGCATTATCTCGCGTCGTGGGCCTTGTGATCGTACGACTTAACACCGCTGGACTATTTTTTGTGAGGATAGGTATGTGAAGTCGCTTGTCTACGCAGATAAGCCCGAGACGATTGAGGTCATGTGCGTTATTGTTGACATATGGCCTCTATTGCTGTAAAATGTTGTTAAAAATTGTTCCTCACACGACACAACATTCTGTCTCAGAAGTAGTACCAATTCCAAAATTAGGTTACCACAAGCAATCAATTCTGGGGAAGCGAATCAAAAGAGTAACCAAATTAAAAAAAAAAAAAAAATACTGTTTTTTCACAGACGATTAAACTGTGCTTTGATTTTTCGTTTTTGCATCTCTTAAACTTGTAAAGGAATTGCTATTGGCATATCTACTTTAGGCTACTGTATATTAGCAAATGTTATATTCATAAATATTGTTAAATTTATTTCATGTATTCTAGTTTGGTTCAGTGAATAAGTTCCGAAGCAATATTAGAGGTTCACAACAAAGAGAGGACGAGTACACAACCCAGTGAATATTTTTCACAAGAGTACAGAGTTTGGTGATGTTAAGAGGTCGATCTTAGCAGGGATCTAACTTGAACAGCTTAGCGCGCCGGTCCGTAGTGGTAACTAAAACACTTTGGTCTAGTGGTCGAACGATACTGATGTAGATCCAACTTAGTCCCATTCCGTCGATTCAGCTATGACCAGGCACCTAAATGAGTCTGGTAATGAAGTAGCTTGATGCTATTGAGAGAGAGGAGGATGTTAAGGCGCTGGAATTGTTATATTATATAGTTCATTAAAAAGTTTTTGAAATATAAAGTAGCATATCTATGTAAAACGAACTTAGAAAATCAGTTTGTCACAGCATATGTAACGCGAAAAACCTTACATTACTTTACAAAACCAAACTTTTCAGGAGTGTTTCTGCTTCATGGAAGAGCTGCTTTCACAATTCATCAGCTGCCATTCAAACTGACCAATGAAGCTCAAGTCTTTGTATGGAAAACTTCTTTTACTTGATGATAAATCTTCACAAAATTTGTCACAGATCATAACCCAAAGCATCACATTAATCTGCGACTGCATTTTTCAGATCGGACTACTATAGCATATAGCTGCCATACAAACTGTCCCATCAAACTCAAGTCCTTGTAGGCAAAACTTTTTTGTTTAACGAGACACACAAAATTTGGCATAGTGAATGGCATGGACCACTTAAGCATATAGCTACCATTAAAACTGACCGATCAAAATCCCTTTTATAATATTTTATGCTATATAAAATGCACCTGTGAAGGATATTATAACTTCGGTTAGTTAGTGGTTTGACCGAGCAAGTAGAGTACTGCAAACCCATGGAAAGTGATGTGATAACCAACGTCTAGCCCATAAATCCAGTTTCGAACTCAACTACAAATGAGATTATACTGATAAAAAAATACTGTCAAAAAACTTTTTGGTTCTGCTCAAGAAGTATGGTATGACATTTCTTCTCTATTATCGTTCATCATAATAGTGTTTTATTCCAAACGTGAAGGCCAAAATAGATTTCGAATTTAAGTTGATCGTAAGGAATCTAACTGTTCTGGAGAATTAAAATGTTGAGCTTGGCACTTTACTCCGGCTTTCTTTTACCTTTGCCTTTCATCAGTATTCCCAATTCCAACTGTTCTCAGCAGGAAAATTGCTCCCATTTAAGTACGAGGTACTTGTAATGTGTGCATACGCATTTCAGCTCGTCACTCTGACGCCAGGGTTCAACGAGCGAAAAAATGTGTAAATTGAATTTTCCGCCATGTGCGAAAGCAGAATAAACGCATGCACGCATACACGCGCGCTCCTATGTTTATACAACAAAAGCAATGCAACAATTTTATAAGCTACACCGTTACATTGTATCGCTGTTTTGCGACAATATTGCGTACTTACGGAGCGTTTTTTGAATGCCGCGTTTCGTGTTTTTCTCGTTTGGTGCCACATTCTCAGCTAGTTTTTGCATTTTCACGCGCACACGCATCGTGCGAACATACATATTTACATAAAAACATGAATGCATATTTCTACCATTTACACGCATACTTTTCTGTAACACTGTATATATTCGTCCACCTCCGCTGCACACTATTCATTAAAAAATACGTGTACGCGTGCTTGCATATATCCCGTTATTTTGCCACTTGCTGTTCATTTCGCTTTATTTTCTTTCGTTCCATTTCACATCGCTATTCGCTCATTCTCCGTTTTGTCAACTCAATATAATTTTTATTTCTTCCTCTTATTTCCTTTTTGTTGTTGTGCGTAGGTACTTATTGTGTCACGGTTACGTGCAATTGGCACGCAATTAATGGTTTAATAAAAAATCACTTCCAGCATGTTTAATTGAATTTTTCGCCATCCGCTTTCTTTCACGATTCAGCTGAAGTTTGTACGCTGTCTGCCATAATTGGCGGACAAGGAAGCTATAGGGAAATTGGTACTTAAAAACCTGCATGCGAATCTTGATGGTTACAAAATCATATTCCCATGAAACTTGGAGACCTTTCTTCTGTTGTTGTCTATACCGATGGGTCCAAAATAGACTGCATAGTATGGACGGGCATATAATCTGAAGATCTTGTAATCTTTTTCTCTCTCTGTTCGTCTGCTAAACTCAGTTAGCAATTTCTAAGCGGAAACACTAGGCATAAAGAGGGCCTATGGGATCCTACTGAATAACTACGGGAAGATAAAGAAAGCTTGCATATACACAGACAGCCAGGTGAGATTGCTAGCCTTGCCGTTACCAAAGAATAATTCCAGCGTAGTCAACAAATGTAGGAAGAATTTCAGTTCATTGGCAGTTGAACTCCACTTGTCCATAATTTGAGTTTTCGGACACAGGAACATTTTCGGCAATAAAAAAGCACACGAATTGGCCAAGTCAAGAGCCTCTCTAGACGAATCCGAGGCAAAGATAATACTGCGGCCGCTAGGAAGGATCAAGTGGGATATGACCAAAATAAGACAAGACAAGAACTAAGGACGTATTAAATAGATACGGGAGAAGTATATACAAATTCACGGACATTTGGAGAATATGCGTTCAAAATGGGAGTAAGGAAACGGTTCTACACTTTCTTTGTGAGTAGCCAGCTCTATCACAAACCCCCCATCGAACTCTTGAAATCCATCCGGTACCAAACCTTGAATGTTTAGCAGGTAACGCCGGAGACTCTACGAAATATATCTATACATAAATGATCAGCATGACGTGCGTATATACAGACACGCGAACTAGTCCCTCAATTTTTAACAAATCGATGTGAAATTTTGCAAACGTCCTTTTCTCCCCAAGAAGCTGCTCATTTGTTGGAACGGCCGATCTCGAACTACTATAGTATATAGCTGCTACCAAACTGAATGATCGGAATCGAGTGCTTGTGAGGAACATTTTTTCGTTTGACGAGATACCTTCACCAAATTTGGCACGTGATATTGTCTAACTCAAAGGTGTAATCCCCGAAGAAATTGTTCAGATCGAGTCACTATAGTATCGTATATAGTTGCCACCCAAACTGACCGATCAAAATCAAGTTCTTGTAAGGAATCTTTTATATTTGTCAAGGATATTATACTTGTAGTTATAGGTGCAATAGGTGCAACCGAAGGTGACCTCACCCCATATAACGGTTTTGCTAAAAACTACTTAAAGCCCGATAAATCAGTAACGAAATGCGCCAAAGACATTTAATTTTACAACCAGGATGATACAAGAGGCCTTTATAGAAGCTGGGGCTAAAATTGGACGGTGGGCGTGATACCGCTTACAATTATGTTAAATTCGATATCTCCGGACCTACTCGACCAATTTCAGCCAAATTCGGTATACTATTGTATATAATATAATCCTGACGATCCTATGTCACATATGAAATGGACAGAATCGGACTACAATCACAATACTTTCTTCCCATATGGCACAATTTTAAATTCCATATGATTATTTCGCCCTCCAGTACACATATCAAGCATCAATGAATATATTCGGATCAAAATTTAGACAAATAGTGCTTTTGAGGTATCCTTGCACGTTGTAATAGTATAAAATTTTCGATTGCATCCAAACTTAGCCCTTCCTTACTTGTTTCTTGTTATTTTTATAATACAAAACTACATATAAATTATGTGTAATTAGTTATGATATTTCTTTGTTTACATTTGCTCACCATACTTGAGGTCCTACTCATACAGCTTTCACTTTCCACGAACTGCTAAGTCAACTTTTATAAAAAGCTTTCTCGACTTTTTGTTACCTAAGAAAAATAACGGTATAAACTTTGTTTTTGCGTATATATTTCTTGAAACTATAACAGTACAAACTTTGTTTTTGTGTATATATTTCTTGACATTCTAAAACTTTTCGCTTTTCTGAAAAATTTAATTTGTTGTAGCATGAAAGAAAGAAAAATGTACACCGCAACAGAACTTAACAACCATATTTCTACTTATATTTGTATATAGGTATATCTATATATATACTCACATACTTCACTTTCTCTACTGGTAAATTGTTGCTTTACCTTGTTGTAGCATGAGTATTTAAATTCATTGTACTTAATTCTTTGGAAATCAAATTGCTTTTCTTAAAAGTTATTTTTGTGTGCTACAAGATTTATTTATTCTATATGTATATATGTATGTGTTTCAACCGTTATGTGTGCATTGTTTCAATCTCAAGATCAAATCGAAAAAGTTATTATTCCAGAAATGACATTTAATTTTGTTGATTCAAATTTGTTTATTTAACTTTTATATTGTGTTTGGTATATAGGTAAATATTTTAGCTTCATGCAAATATTTGTAGTTAGATTTATATTTGTATGTTCGTATGGTAATTTTTTGATGGCTGAAAAGTTTTGTCGTTGCAAATTAACAATTTCCATATACATCAAAATTCGATCAACAATATATTATGTATAAACCTAATATATTAATATGTGGATGTATGCATATCAGGTACAACGTGCACAGCTCTTCGCTTCTCTGAATATATATAGAATTTTAGTTGTGATTCTAAGTTTGTATTAGAAATATTTTTTTAACTAGAAATATTTTAATTCGAATTTTAATTTGATTCGGTATTGTAGCCAAATTAAGATTCAAAAGAGTTTTCTAGCATTGCCGTTGGAGCGATTGAGCTTTTTCAGGAAAGCTCATCACTCTATTCCAGCGCGAATAGCAATTAAAACTAACAATATATCGGAAAAATTGAGACTTCGTACTACTCCTTCATGCTTTCATTTGCTTTGTCGATTAAGTAGAGAAATTGTCTCAGATTATCGGGGAAAGCATAAAATTTTGTACGAGAAATCTTTTCTAGAATTCCGTGACACTGAGAAAGTCGAGTAGAAATATTAGCAAAGTAGCTTCGAACTTTTTTTTTCTTAATCGGAAATCGCTTACCTATGGGAGAAGTTCCTCAGGTTTAAACCGTTTAGTAGTGCAATACCAGAGTTACTTTAATAAGGGTTCTAGAACTTTTAGTTAATAGAGCCATTTATACTTTCATTAACAACTTGCTTCTAACAAAAACTAAATTTGTATGACTTACCGAAGAATTCATTTCAGAAATTGAAGCTTATGGATTTTTTCCTTACCTCGGTATAGATAAGTATTTTGAGAAGGGAACCATTACTGTGATCTCATTAGATGCATGTTTGTTTCGATTGCTTTGACACATATCATACAACTAGTGTACAAACAATTTTAGCAAGCTTTTGTAAACGATTCTTTAATCACTTTGTACTCATATAGGTGTTAAATATTTGATGTTCCGAAAAACATCGAGTTGAGTACTATCTAGCGGATTCCGAGATTAATGATAACATGAAAAAAAACAAAAAGGTTTGTTTCAGTGTTATAAAAGTACCGATTATGGTGCGGTATTGGCTGTGAATGTACTTTGGGGAAAGTAAAGCTAATTTCGGCAATTAAGCAGATTTTTTAAGAGGCACGTATAATTCCACTTGGACCACTTGAGACGCCTGTCCCTTGTGATGACCAGAACACCTAAGTTTGGATCAATGAAGGAATATCCAAAATCCTTAATCTTCTCAGTTCCTTCACATCCTAATAGAATTTGGGTAAGAGTTCCATTTTCCGTAAGCTCATCGGCTGTATTGTTTCCGACGATGCCGCTGTGAGGCTCGTACAGGCTGATCAATGAATGTAATTAATATGTAAATTGACGGAACTTTTTCTGGTGTCCAAACGTACTCAATTTGGCCCTAAAAATCAGTATCTTACAACTCTCCAAAAATTTATTTACTAAGCAAATGCTGTATTTTTTGGAAAATTTGGCTAATTGAGCCAAGTGGATAATTAGTTTATAGTCAATTAACGGCTAATTGCCAATTAGTTAGTCGCCTCAAGTTTTCTAATTGAGCTAAATTTGCAATTAGTTTACTGTAAATTAACTGCTAATTGTCTAATTAGTTAATTGCCTCATATGTTTGTTTAGTGAGAACAAATTGGCCAATTGTACTAATTTGGCAGCTAATTGGCCAGAGAGTTAATTGCTTCAAATGTTTGCTTAGTGTGAATTGTACTAAGTGGACAATTAGTTTATATTTAGACAACTGCTAAATGGTCAATTAGTTAATTTCTGCATATGTTAAACAATAATTGTTGATCTTGTTTCCTTAATTACTCAATAAGGACCACACTTGGATAAAATTAATATAATATGTCTAAATCAGTTCTGCCGAAAAAATTGCAAACTCAATCCAAAAGCTTCGAAATGCAGTCAGCAAAGCTAATTGCTTTGAATTGAATTCCACAGAGATTTTTGACCTTTATGTAAACAAGCATAAGTTGATGAAAATCTTAAATAGCAGAAATGGCAAAGTGTTCTTCCTGCCAGCCAACAACTTTTTTGGCGTGGAGAACAGGCGTAGAGTCGACTACTTTCCATAGCTGCTGGCTAGCGGTTTATTTATTTATTAGCTTGGTTTTCGGAAAAGTTTTGATTGATTTCAATGTATTCGCATGATTTTGTGCGAGCACCAAACAACCCCGACAAACGAATGGCAAATTGTTGAACAGACTCCGTTCGGAATTGGTAGGCGCAGCCACAAGTGGAAAAGTTGTTGAAATTTTCGAAAATTTTGATTTTTTCGCACATATGTAGATGCTCTGGTTGCTTTTATTTTGCTTGTTTTTGGTTGCATTTAATTTTGTATTTTTATTTGTTTGTGTCTTAAAATTTTGGTTATGTTCTGTTTTTGGTATACTTTAAATGTGTGTGTATTTGTTGGTTTGTATAATATTCGAAAACTAACTGAGTTGGTTGATTGATGGATTTATTGGTTTCATGCCGCATGTTAGCTGGCTGAGCACGCGCCACGTAATCTTGCAAACAAGGCTTGCGTGCAAAAAGATAGAAAAGCAACAACAGTTGGAGAAATGATTATACAAAATAGGTACAAAATTTCTAACTTAAAGTCTAAAAAGTAGACGTGTGGTTTTTGGTTTTTCTTAATGTCAGCACTTTAATATCTTAATTAATATAACAATTTTTCAAACTACCAATTTTTAGAATTAGAAGATTAAAATATGACTGGGAAAGTGATGTAATTGAAATTCGAAATCTCCATGGAATTCACTTTAATTGAAAGTACTACCTGAAAGTTCCTCTGCCCTTGATAATATATAATATATCAAAAAAGGCTATCTCAAAGGGGAATCACCCCAAGTGTTGAAATGCCTATCAGGTTTAGACCATAAGAAAGAAAATAATATCAAAAACTAGAAGGAATTCGTTCATAAATATACATTTTTTTTTTTTGTTTACATTTTAAAGAGATTAATTTACATATTTTAACGCATTTAATAGTAGTACAGACCATAGGATATATGCCTATTCCGATCGTCAAATTTTACACCTCCTTCAGCATATCCGACTTTTTTTCAATAATAACCGCGGAATTTTGATCTCCAATGACCAACGTGGATCATAGATTTGATGTATACCACTAAAAAGCTAAAGGACAGTAGTCAAATGGAGTCGAATGACGTAGTTAGCTGGCATACCCTTTTCCTTATATGATTCAGTAACCAAAAGTTCGTTGCAATACAGTAACGGTATTGGATTGTGGCACAGTCCTGCTAGTTCTGTTTTAAAAACGTAAAGCATCCGGCATAAAAACCAGTTTTTCAACGACAAAGGGACTTTGAGATCTCTCTTCAGTATTTGTTTTGTGCACTATAAATGCAAGTACACGAGATACCTTAGTAAGGGGTTTAAAGATGTTTCTCAAAGCTTAAAGTCCCATTGGAGCTTTAAGCTCCTAGCTTACAGTTGTATTACAAAAATTGTTAGCCAAAATCTGTTATAAGATATCTACGATTGTTCTTATTTAACAGACCTTGGTTGGAAAGAAAGCCTTGATGAGATATTTCCGGAGAGTTAATAGTTAACTTCCTTACCACTTCCATTACCCTACTAAGTAGGGGTTTTTATGTTTTAGTTAGTAAGTAAATCGGAAACTCCTACGGTGCGACTGTGAAATAAAGCATAGACTCCCGAGGAACAATTATTTTCAGGACCGAAATAAAATACTCCGTTTTTAAATGGAATCCTGGTCATATAAATATGTACGGAAATGAAAAATCCACCATGATAGTAAAAGAAGGGACCTGGGTTGTAAAGTCCTGTTCGAAATTTTGAGTAATGAGTAAGAGGAACCTAAACTTGCAATCGAGTAGGAGTCGGATGTGAAACGATTCACAAGCATGGAGATTTTGAATACAGTCAAGAGGGAACTTCTACATTAAATTTTCAGATTCCATCAGCTTTGCATTGATTGAAATAGTGGGAAATAAAATTTTGAAATATCAATAATATACATATACATACTCAAGAGTGTGAGCAACGAAAAACGTCATTTAAAAATGATCACCATAAAACCGAGTGAAGTTGTGAACTCCATCAGCGTAAATATCTGGCTCGAACAGTGAAAACTCCACGATTCGCATAAAAGCCATTGAAGTTGGATGCATAAAAGCGTGCCAACAGCAGCGGATGCCAGCGTGCCTTGTGGACAAGAGAGGATTGCAATGCCAAACGCCAGCCATGCCATCAGCCATGAATTCAGCCATCCAGCCATCCAGCCATTCAAGCATCCAGCCAACCAATGACGTTTGCTGATAAAACATGTGCCACGCAGCATGAGATGCTGTGCATTCATTTCGCCTCATTTTACGGCACTCATGTATTTAACTTTTCTTTCAAAAATATTCAAAAATTGCAAAAGGTAATTCAGTCGTACGCGTATGCATGACTTCGTACCTGCGTCATGTGCGCTAGTGAGTGGCGTCAGGAAGTATTTTAAATCTCACAACTTCTCTGTCACGTATTGGCTGTATGAAGGAAATTGAAGTTACGATTATATTCCAACAAACGCCACGCGTGCAGACCAAATACAGCTGTGGTGGAGCGGGGTCGTCGTCAGAGTACTATAGCTTGTGCTGGTGCGAGGCGCAGCGGGTCATATAATGTTATATATATATAAATGAAAATCACAAAAGGTGCAATATTTACGCATACTCCGGCACCTTTCCATGAGTTGAGTACTCAGAGCTATCTCGCTATGGTGTGGCAGAAAATTTTTGAATATTAAATTGGATATTTATGTGTTTTCAATATGTTATGCCGACTTGTTTCATGAAACTATTTCTATAACTTTTAATGCTTCTCAATTCAAAACCACAAACCTCAGATTCACATACATCTTGCAAGGATTCTTCCCGAATAATCTAGATTACTATAAAATTTTAGTACGGAAGGGTTTTAGTATTCAGCAAATCAAATAGCTATGTAAGCGTGCGGCCCAATATTGATTTCATTTTACCAACCGAGACTTAACCTCAGCATCGTAGACAGACTGACATAATTTCTAATGAATCGGAATCGTAGTTTCAGTTTGACCGGTCCGATAATGACTTAATCTTATCAATCGAGACTTAACCTTACCAACGTAGACGGACTGGCATAATTTCAGCTGAATCGGGTGTCGGTTGGTGATTCGATTCCTACTTTTGGAAGCGAATATTCACAGTAGATTTAAAGGGCGATTTTATTCTGTATTGATGAGCCACACTCCGAGGATCCGAAAACAGCTATCCCATCATTATCTCGTATAAGCATGCCGTCTATTGAAGTTGTGAGAGAGATATTCGCCATTTATGTTATCCATAAACTCCCAAAAGTGGATCACCACCAAATCCAATAAGGCAGTTAATATCAATTCCAGCAACTTCTCTCGGTTCAATAAAGATGTGTCTACCGAGATATTTCAATCTCAGTCTGACAAAAGCCGGACAATAGAGAAGGAAGTGACAAGATGTTGCCACCTCACCTTATTTTATATAACTTTGGCACAGAGCGTCCGTAAAGATATTTAGCCGTACCGCGTGTGAACCTTTGGGACAGTGTCTTTGCTAAAAGACAGTAGTACCACTTACGGTTCACTCTGGACCAGAAGGATCTCGCAGTCGCACAGGTTCTGGTTGTTGACCAGCGCTTGCTGAATTACTGGCGGTCCAAAGGTTCTCCAAGAAGACATCCGAAGACCGACTCGCTTCCAATCGATTAAAATTGAAGAAGGGTTGCCCTCCCTAGCAAGCTCATCAGCATTTTAACTTTCAGCGATTATGCTGTGGCCGAGCACACATATAAGTCTAATATGGAAGAAGCTTGAAGCTATTGCTAATGAGGTCATGTACTCCTTGACTAGTTTTGAGCGCATGGTCAGTGAGCCCCGCCGACAAACTCCTCGCAGGTTAAACTGCCTTAGTTATAGTAAATATTACATAAATAAATCGCCTACAACAAAATTATTAGGCAGCATGGCATTAGTTGGAAGGGCAGCTTCACTAACTAGGACAACAAGCAGCGACCGCAAACTGCTTGGATACTCTGTGATAGCGTGCAAAGGCGCATGCAAAGTACAAATAACGGTGGCCATAACGGTTGATGGCGCTGCCAGCAATCACACGCACACACAAACAATGCAATTTATATAGTATACATATAGGCTGAAGCTGGCGCTTGTGCTAGAAAAAGTCGGCTGGAGCAACAACAACTAAGTTGACAGAAACAACAACACCAATATGTAACAACAAGAACAATCGGCGTCAGCATCAGTGTCGGCGGCATTGCTGCAATTTACTCATATTTATGATGCTCATTTAAAATCCATTAGCAATGTCAGCCAACAAGCGCACACTCGCACACACATACACTTACATACATACATACATATGTATTGTACAAGCGCACTCTCCAACCAAGTAGTATTATTGCAATTTAGACATGCTGGCAAGCAGACGTAATAGAAAGAATTCATTGAGAAATATGTGCAAAAATATAGAAAATTCATAGCTTGCAAAATAATGCCGTTGGAATTGGCTGCCATTGCGCGCCGTTTTGTTGTTGCTTGCTAATATTTCTATTTTTCAATTCATATTTTATTTTATTCTTCTTTTGCTCGTATATGCTGTCGTGTCGCTGCTCAGATCGTTGGGGTTGATCATTTGCGCGTCGAGACTCCAGTTGCTGGGGCGGTCATGCGAAGACGCGCCTAACCTAGTTCTTTGCCTTGTTACTACCACAGTTTTCTATGCATTTTTAAAGGTCTTAAATTATTCGCTTTCCTACTTTTGCCATTCATTTTTCATATTTGAACCGCAGCGCCGCAACAGTCTTCAACGGTTGGCAATATTTATGCGCATATGTATGTGTGTGTTTGCAGCAAAATTTATGAGCGTTTTATTTGTGTGTAAGTATGCATATATTTGTTTGCTTGTGCTTTGTGCTTTTTGATATTTCGGCTCTTATGCAGCTGTTGAGCTGCTGATAAATATGCAATTGAGCCAATATGATCATTTATTTGCAGCTATTATTCAGCGGTCGTAATATATTGATATATGTTAGTGATAAAAAATCAATTTTGTAAATTAAGTTTGGCGCAAATGAAAGTTTTATTCATAGATAACATAAAATATTATATGATGAGTTCGAATATGGTTGATCAATTATTTAAAACGTAAATCTTTTTCGGAGCTTACCATATTTGGTTAACCAAAAACCCGTTTTCGATAACCTTGGTATCTTTCAATACTTGCCACAGACCTAAGTTTCACACGATTGTTTTTCTATAAAAGATTCTCTATTAGACAGTGTTTTGGATGCCCAAGAGTTTAACATTTCAAAACAAACCCGTTGGGGATCATTTAATAATAATACTAATGTATGTGTATGACATGAGTTTACGCAAAAGAACCTCATGTATCAAATTTCCACCTGCGGTGGGATCGACCGGAATTCTTCTGTTATAAGCTGCTGCTCTAAAGATCGGTCTGACCTGTACTATCAAGAATTGGATCGTTTGAAGGAAGCAATCGTCTTGAAGCGGCCAGTGGTCATTAGCAGAAGAATTGTGTTTAATCAAGCTAACTCCAGCGCATTCGTATTAAGAGGGAGACGCCAAAAGCTCCGGGGGTTGATTGGGAGGTTCTTGTGCATCACCTTAGGGCCCAGACCTGACACAAGGGGATTAAGAACATAATTCAAACAATGGTAAATCAAGCCCTCAATTTAATGCAAACATAATGAATTTTTTTACTAGACATGAAATTTTTTTGGAGGTTTACTACGAATACAAATTTGCTATACGAGATGAAGATCCATTATGAAGTCCATGAGGAGAAGTCGTCCTTTAAGATGCCTGCGTTTGACGCAGATTTCAGCAAACTACTTGTATTCTCATTAACGAGCCTTCGACCAGTGTCTAATAACGTCAGGCCTCCAAATGCTTAAAGCGTAGCCTTACCAATGCGAAAAAGTGCACAAGAGATACTCCATTGTTTCTCTGGTGGTTTGCTCTTGACATTTCCTGCAGTTTTTACATCTGTCAGCTGTATTATGCAGGCGTATACCATCATCAGTCTGTGACCAGTGAGTATTCTAATCATGTTCCTACAGTTCCTTTTATCGAGTGCCAGTCGAAAGTTTGTTCCGATCTATCGTTTTACACATAACTTTTGCAGTTTTCTACCGAGGTAGATCGTTCCATCGCATTTTGAGTGCGCGTGGAGCACGATAGGCCGTATATTTTGAAGACACGAGGCTTCACATCAGCTTCGTTATTATATGACCCATTTGTCAATACAAGAGGAACGAAAATAACATACAAGTTTACGAAAACATTTCTCGAAACATCAACTTATTGCCACAAACGATGACGGGTTGGTTTGAAGCCGGTATTTTATTGAAACTTTTTTAATTTGGTATGTACTATAAGGATTAAAATTTTGTTTCCAGTTCCAAAAAATTTTAAAACTTTTGTAGACTTGCATTTATTGGCCAGTATTAAACCATCTACTACTGAAGACAAGGTGTGCCCTCCTGTGTGTACTCCTTTCTTCATGTGGCTAATGTGGTTACACAGCAGCTCTCCTTAACTTTTTACAGCCTTAGCTAACCTAACTTATTGGTTCCTAACGTTATAGTTTTCATTTATATTTTCCCGTCTAAAAGTCCTTACATATTATCCCTTCGGCTGGTACATCCAATTACAATAAGTACATATTCGAAATTTTCACTCTAACCCCCTTTACTCATAAGGTATAATTAAAGCTTAGTTAGCCTTACTAAATAGTAGAGTCAACTCTTGCGGCTACAGGGAACATCAATAATAAAAGCCGCACCCATGTTAGGTATTTTGTTGGAATTACACTCAGTTTGCCTAGTGTGTGCAAGGGTAAAGGCTTGTACAACGATAATGTAATAGTATTTTAAAATTTCCTAAAATATTGCCAATGAATGGGCAGCAGATGGAGTAGAAGCTCAGTAAAATCACAGTAATGTGTTAACGAAATATGTTCCAGCAAGTAAGGCAGAATATATTTGGGTAGAACCAAACCCCAATAACTTTCCCCAATTGTATGATTGAATGCGATGTGATAATAGGCGTAGTGTTTGGAAAAATATTACCTTTTGGCTTCGGAAACCTTATCCTTACGTAGGTGAACTCATACCTGATATCAATATCCTGGAGGCTAGGCATATAATTAAGTGATTAAGACTCAAATTTGATTGAAATTTGTAATGAGACCGTTTTATGGGTGTGGAAATTGCTTGATTCATAGCGATATATATCCGATTTTTTAACGCAAACTGGCTACAGAGTTCGGACTGTCATCATAATTATTTTGATGCATAAAATTTATTTAAAGTTTCCTCCTTGTCTTCAAAGCCTTTGTGGCTTATTCACTGAAGCGTCCGTAACGTCGTTCTGCTTTAAAAATAGCGACACGAAAATCCAAATATTAACGTCTAACAGCTGCTTTGAAATTGTGGAAATGTCTATTTTTAATTCAAGGAAGTAATAAATGAAATAGAAATCCAGCTTTTTTGTTTGTTTTTAAGTCTATTCGCTTTAATTTGGGATGTATTTCGATGCTGACGCCACCTAGCGAACAATTTTATGGTTCCAATATATGGTTTTATGCGATCTATATGTCATCCAGATATAAAATAAATTGGTTAGTTAATATGACGTTTAGAGCCAATACGACCCCAGCGTCATCTATCGGATACATATATATGCTATATATAATATATATATTAGGGTGGAACGAAAAAAGATTTTGTTTTTTTGCTTAGCCTGGGGGTAATATCTGTGGATTATCAAAAAAAAAACTTTTGGACAAAAAAAAAAAGTTTTAGCACCTCAGTTTTAAAATAAATTTTCGAGTTAAATTTTTTATTTCGTAAAAAATTTTTGATAAGTGTTCTAGATGCTGTGGAGAGTTCTCTTTCTGGCCAATTAGAATTTATCAACTTAAAAAATTTGTTTGTGGTCATTATTGAAGTTTTAAAAACAATTCTTAAACAAGTATGACCACTTGCTTTCTTTAAGCGTTAAAATAATTTTTGAGTCAAAAACTGTCATATTTGGTATATTTTATATAAACGTGAAGAGTTTAAGCCAAAAATAATTTTTTTTGTCCCAAAAAAATTTTAACTCGAAAATTGTTTTTTCGCTCCACCCTAATATATATATTGAATATATCTTTAATATATCTACAATGTTTTTAAAGACGGGCCTATGTGTGCAAAACCTTTGTGCATCACAAGCTGGTTCGTCAAGAATCTAAACAACGTGGCACAGTGCCATTATTTTGCCTTTAAAAGCGGCGACATATAAATCTTCATTTTTACGTTTCATCTAGGCTTTGAAAAATGCCTATTTTCAAACCAAAGCTATAGTACCTAAAATACAAAAATCTTCCGTCATTCACTTTAATTTAATTAACTTATGAGATATTTCGATCGATATGCCATCCGGCGAATATACAATAATTTTGATTTGGATTTTTTAGAGCCACTTTGAGCGCCATCTATCGTATATACTTATATATTATTATAAAATTTTATTTCTGTGTACAGTGTAAACAGGTGTGTATTTCTGTAAACAGGTCCTAATATAAACTCAATCAGTTTCCAAATACGTATTTTTTAAATATCCAAACTTCAGCGCCAACTAGCGGATCAAAATGAATACTATATTTATCACTGGTATACCTACAACAACAGATTCGAACTTCGGTGAAATCTTTCAAGTTGGTTTTGCGTAAACGTTGCTAAATCTGTACGATATTTTTACAGATATATATATATCGATTCCTGCAAGTTTTTAAACTAATAGTCGGTTGAACAAAATCATTATACCAGGCGCAACATGTTACGAGTGTCTAAAAATAGCCTACAACAATTATATTGTTAAACATATATACATACATGTTGGTATGTGTATGTGTCCCTAAATGTAGGCAAGATAACAGCCCGAGAATTTGATTATATTCTAAGAGGCATTTGTTGGCTACCTTTGGGTTAAAACTGTGGTCCAGCGCCTGAAAGTAGACTTGTACAATAAATATATATAAAAATGCTTGTCTGCAGGCACTTACCAATTTTTATTTTTACTTTTTTTGCTTTGTCTACAATAACTAACAATAGCGCCAAGAATTATGAAGAACTTACTGTAAACACACCACACGCTCGGGTAGAGGCAAGAATGAATGCAGCACAACATGATACTAGACAATACCAGAAGAAGACTCGCATGTTGTTCATACAAGTATGAGTGTGTGTGCGTGCATGTGTTTGTGTGTTCACGACATAACTATGCGCATTATATTCTGATTTCAGACTTAATCCTCACAATTTTGCCGCCCTGCTGCTCCTTCTGCCTGTTACGCTCCTCTCCCGTGTGTTATTGCCTGTAAGAGTGGTAAACATGTGAAACAGCTTTCAGCCTACTGTCACTGTTGTTGTTGTTGTGGTTGCTATAGATGTTGCTGCCAGGATATGCTAGTAAATTTACTTCTCAATATTATTTATGAGATTTTTGTTGTGCAACTCGTACTCGTTTATGAATTCCTGTCGCATTCTGCGTAATTCAAAAATATACAATACCTTACAACAGATAAGAGCTTATAGCTTTTCATACGCATACACTCACATGCATGTACTTATGTATATACACATGTGTGTGTGCGTGTGTGTTCAGCTGAATTCCAACATGTCTACGTACTCGTATAACTTTCAGCAGGTTCGTTGGCTTGTAGTGCCGTTACTTGTCCAGAGGCACGCATTGTGGAAATCTTTGTCGCAATCACAGTCCTGCATGCCGTTATAGCTTCATGTGATACGTTGATCCTGCCACATGGTGCGATTCCAGGGGTATTGAAATGAATGGCCCAAATAATATTTTGAAGACTTTCTTATAAAAAGTTCGCTATTATTCTGAATCCTATCTGTGTATTTCTAAAGAGGTACGTATAGGCGACAGTACTGCTCAGTACCTAGTGCAAACATTGACCGTAAACATAAATTCGGCTAGATTTGTTTACCGAGTGAACTCCTTAATTGGCACTGCACCTTCTCCATTTTGTCTGTTCTGTTATATAACTAAACCCAATTTAACTATGTCATATTTGCCCTAACCTAATCTATCAGATGGAAACCGTATCTAATCTGACCTAACCTAAAATAACATAACCTAGCTGCACTTAATTTAATTTCATCTAAAGTAATATTATTAATAAACTTCAAAACTTGCATCACTGAGTCCCAAAGACTACTAGGGACGAAGGATATGTGGATGGGGGAGTCGCTGGAGAAGAGGCGCAGAGAACTCTTTCACGGCAGGTTGGAGAGGGAGTTTTCCGTAAGGAGCTCTCCGCCAATCTTAAGTTTAGGCTACCAGACCACCGTACTAACAGTAAACTCCTAAGTGCAGCCTCCTTCAGGGGGGTGAACATTCACTCCGACAGCAGGGCGGCGCGTTGTGCTCGTTAACTGTAAGTTAGTCAAGGAGTGTCTGTCCGTTTTAGTAACAGCATCAAGCTATTTCATTATCAGACTTGTTTAGGTGACTGGTTCTGGCGGATCCGCTAGAATCCAGTGAGATAGCAAGAGAAGGCATCCTTCCTACTCACATCGGAGAGGAATCGAGTTGGATCTCCGTTGTTGTTCTTTTGTAGTAGAAAGTACGAAGAGAGGGGCGCACTGATCATATTTTTATTGACTGATAACGGGGCTAGGATGCCTTTCCTTGCCAGCTCGTCAGCTTGCGGTTACCTCTGCTTCCGCGGTGACCTGGCGCCAGTACCAGTCTTATCACAACGTGGGTCGTTGCCATTGATAACGCGGCTAGCCTTGACTTTCCTTAACTATACTTCGTTTAACGTATGCTATTCCTAACTTAATCCAAGTTAACGAAACGTAACATAATTTATTCTAATATAACTTAAGCCTATTTAACTTAAATTGGCTTGAAACTTAACATAACTTTAACTTGAACTCGACACAACTTACCTTAACAAATCCCAGAATAAATTCATCTGATTTAACATGATATAACTTAACTTAACTTAACTTAACCTAACATAACTTAACTTCATCCAACTTCAAATTTTAAAAAAACGTAGTTTCAGTTTACCTAAGCTAATATAACAAAAGCTAACCGAATTACCCTTCGGATTTCACCTCTAGCGTCTCTAGTCTAAACAAAGTCAACCAAATCTAACCTAGCATTGTTTTTATGGATGTTTCTCTTTGGAATTGCCCAGTATTTATGACCTTCCATATTTCTCTACACTGTCTCATATGTAGGCATCTTATGTCTTCTGTTAGAGACTAAAAAATTACACTACTCCCTCTTTGGCATCCGCCATGCCACAAAGTGGACCTTATTGCAGTAAGTTGCCATATGCCGAAGCCTTGTTGTGTCACATCACGAATGCAGGCGGCTCAGCAAGGCATGATGAATGTTCGCAACCAAGAATCAGGCATGTAAGACATGTAAGGGCTAAAAATGCTTAATATTTACATATGCGAGCATAAGTCAACACACTCACACATATGCATCTTTATATATTTGGTAAGAGTAAAAAAAAAATAGAGAAAAATAAAATAAAATGTGCCAACAAATGAAAACTTGTCGCAAAAGTCCGGCATTATCAGGCACTTTCGACTGCTTATTGAAATGACATTTTTACCCAAAAGATATATTTTTGCATAATAGAATAGAATTTCGGTTGAACATGTGTAAATATTTGCAGCTGTGCGTATGTGGCCACTTGCATAGTTTACATTTTTAGGTATTTTTGACCAAAATTAATATTTTAATTCAGCTTTAGGCCGAAACGAGGACCTGCTGCAGCCAAAGCCATGACAAGACACACACACACACATATCCTGCTGCTTTTCTCATACATTTGCTTGCGTATATTCTTACATAAATTGTCCTTTTTTCGGAGGAAATTTCATTTCCCAAGCACTCTTCACAAACTATGCAAATGCTGAAAAGTTTATATACATACATGTAGTTATGCTCTTGAAATGTGGATTTGATATTGTTGTTTAATATGATTTTTGTGATTTCATCCAGCTGGTTAAGTCAGCTGCACTTACTCGGCTTTACTTTATTGGGATAACCAATTTAATTTGCAACTTTTGTTGGTATTTTTACTGAAGTACTCTGTCATCACTATTAGGGAAATTACTGTGCAGCTGTTGGTTATATGCATAGTGTAAGTTTGTATTGTGTTCGTGTGTATGTTTATATGTGCTTTCATTAATTTAGTCATATTTTTTGAAGTCTAAAGAGTATAACTGCGTACATTACGTTCATTTAATAAGTGTAATAATAATATGAACTTTGAACACATAAGTGGATACGTGGCGTATGAGTGATATTTCAAATGTAATTCAATAACTATATAAAAAATATGTGGCGTTTCTTGGTGCATGTGCATGCTCTGCTGAGTATTTGCGTGATTTGAAGTCACCGTTAGTAAGCACTGTAGGCGAGTTATTTGTAAAAGTTATATATACTCCCTATATGATCTATATTTGGAGCATTTCTTTTTAATAAAACATTTCAACAAATATGAAAAACCTATAGTTGAGCTGTTTCTACAAATTTTTCCTTACATCCTAAAAGCTCGTACAGAAAGTCTGCCACGCATATTAAAACGGAATGAAATTATGATATTGCCATTTTCACTGGGAGTCTCGCTTAGTGTTTTATGACATTACACATTATTTATACTATTTGCATGTCACGATGTTTGTAACATGCAGAAGAAAACGTCGTAGACCCTGAAAAAATATAAATAAATATAAGATCAACCTGACGAGCTGAGTCGACTTAGCCATGTCCGTCTGTCTGTCTGTATCTACGCGAATTAGTCCCTCAGTTTAGGAGATATCGCTCTGAAATCATGCACACGTTTTTTTATCCCCAAGAAACTGTTCGTTTTCCGGAACCGTCAATTTCGGACTACCATAGCATATAGCGGCCACACAAACTGAACGATTAAAACCAAGCTCTTGTAAGAAAAACTTTATTTGACGAGATATCTTCACGAAATTTGGCACGAATTATTGCTCAATAGAACGCTATAATATCTGATGATAGCTTATAGCTGCCATACAAACCGACCGATCAAAATTAAGTGCTTGTATAGAAATTTTTTTATTTGTGCAGGATATTATAGCTTCGGTTCACGTTTTTTTGTTTTGTTTTTAGTTAATTTTTATTAACTCGGAAATTCACATCATGGCCAAATATCTTTGGATTATAGAAAATTGTAAATAATTGGCGAGAAAATATCTGCGTAAAAATATTGTACTTATAATATAATAAATAGAAGTGCTACTATTTATTAATTATTGATAATACTGCTGATTTATGATTTCCTTTTATTATCTTTGCAGTTTATCCTTATAACTACAATGTCATTTAAACGTGTTTGACACGGCGTATACGTAACATTTGTATGGTGAGTGATTTTCGCAAATTATTTTGATTAAATCAAACAGAGAAATGTTTATAATAAAAATACTTAAATTGTTGAATCGAATTTGAATTTTTATATAAAATTTGTATTCTTATGTAGACATTTGATAATTAATTTTCTTCGTTGTCGGCCGATACACAAACTTTCCTTTAGCGATAATATTTGTTAAAATAAGAATGCGGTCTCATCTAAAGAAACCAACACCGATAAGCAGAGAATAGTATGAAATATCTTTGACATTGTTGCTAAGCAAAGTAAGTCTCACAGCAGGCAATACTGAACCTAGGAATGTATTTTTGAAGATAATGCAACAGCTTTACGAAGATGGCGCCAACTTTTGAATTCTCTTATTTCTTGAATAATGCCCAACCTTGCGATGAGGTTAAATATTTTACCATTAAAGCCTGCCTAAACTAAATTTTACAAAAATTCCAATATCGCTGATTTTTACACATATTAACTCATATTGAACATTTGGACTAATTACAACAAAAAATATTGAGAAACTGTAGTAATTACCATTCTTTAAAGTAATTGAATATACTGTGGCCTACTCTTTGTCCGCTTCTTCGCTTCTCCGCTCGCTGCCTTAATGTACTTACCATTATTCAAATTGATGAGATAATTACCATAATTTGCATTCTCTTCAAGTCTCTCTTTAAAAATTTCTACAGCAAAAAGTGGCAATTTTAAATCATTACCGGTCACTCTTTTACAGCCAGACAAGCATTTTTCGCATTTTTCGTAATCGCATTCCACCGCCTACGCTATCAACTTAAAAATGAAATTTTTCGCTTTTCTGCGCTCATTAGTGCAAAGAATTAACGGAACAATTGCTAGATATCAACTCCCGTGCGCTTTATTTGTGGGTTCTTATTATCGGCAGACAGCAGTCGGACAGTCACACGGGCAACCAGCCAGCGCTGCGACCAGGCTGCCAACCGTCCAGCTAGTCAAGCAAACAACATTTTTAGTTTCACTGATTTCTTCGCGCAATTCCAATAAACTTGCTTAACTGAGAGAGTGTATATGTGTGTGTATGTGTTGGTGTGACCACTATGTGTGCGTCTGTGTGTGTGTGCGGGCGCAAAAGCAATTAATTTGATTGCCTACTTACAGTTCACATTCAGCGTGACAGTTGTCTCCAGCTTATGACCCTCGGAGATGGCACGATTCCAAACGACGCATTTATATTTGGCGCCATCGTCAGCGCGTCTTGGCAATATTTGTAATGTTGCATTGGTGTAATGATTCTTGGAGCCGCCTTTCAGTATGTACGATTGTAACGGTACGCTGCTGCCCTCGCGAAACCAACTGCAATAACAATAAAAAGAAGAATCACGGTACAAAATGTGAAAAACCAGAGAGAGCGAGAGTGAAATATAGAACATAGATATGATACATACATACATTTACGTATAAAAATATATATATGTATATATACTACATATATATGTATATATATATATATTATATAAGTCTATTTGTACAATCAAGTGTAGCTATCGCTGACTGGCGCATTAGAGAAGGGCGACTGGGTGAAATTACAAAATAATTTATCGAATTTCTTGTCCGACTTGACTATCTCGCCTTGCTCTTTCTATGTATGTGTTTGCTTATTTTTTTCGTGTGTTCTTCTGCAACAAATCGTTTTACTTTTCATTGCTCATTTCTTTTTAATTAAGTCTTAATGTCGCTGTGGCTTCAGTGATTCTTTCTGGCGTTGCTTTGTGGAGTACTGGAGTAAAACAGACTGCGTTTGTGTATTACAAACAGATACTAAGCGAAAAATATCAAATTCGAATTTAAAATAATCAACCAACTCTGCAATAAGACAAGCCATCTACTGCGTGTATTTTTTAAATCTGAATTAAAATTTTAATTAAAGAAGGTCTTTGGCAATTTTTTGGATTTACCCAGGTGTAGAAACTTTGTACTCAGTATTATTCTATTAATGTTTTAATTTGTAAAATAAGGCAAAACGCAAACTTTTTGTTTTGACTTCATCGGTCAGTGTCTATGGAAGCTATATGCTATAGTGATCCGATCGGCAAAATATCTTCGGATATTATATCGATGTCTTGTACAATAAATTGTGCCAAATTTCATGAAGATAGTTTGTCAAATAAAAAATTTTTCTATACAAGAACGTGATTTTGATCGGTCAGCTTGTATGGCAACCTTACGCTATAGTACTTAAAGCGAATAAATAATAAAATGGGTTGTGTAATAAATCTTTCATTCAGCTTCTTATATTACTGCTGCACAACGGTGTAAAAAATAGACGAAGCTTTAGAATAAGAAATCGAAAACTTAAATGTGCGAAAAGCTTAGTATCAAAAAGCTTTTTAATGATTTATTGAATTTATTTCTATTACTGGCTTTGGTATTAAAGTCTTGATATTAATATCCGATCCAACAAAGAGTCTAATCAGAAGCCCACAAATAGTATCATCTCTTCTTCAACTGTTCCTATTTTCATCTGCTTAGCATATTTTGATGCAATAAAAGTATATTTTCACATATCTTTATTTTGGTTTTCCTTATGAGGAAATGCGTGGAGTCAGATTTGTTTCATTCTACTGTCTCTGTAATCAGACTTGGTATGACCAGGAGTTGTTTATTTTGCAAGGTAACTAGTTATCTCAACTCGAAGCCATATTTGATGAACAACTTTTACAAATCTTTAACATTTGAAAGTCGACATAAGGATTTATATCTATAAATAGTATATATGCTACGCAGTTGAGCTAGAGCGACCAAGGTGATTATGACATAAGCTCAAATCCATTGGCTCTCAACCTCTCTTTGGCAAATTTTATAATATGTTTGATATCATCAGCTATTTGCAGTTATTTGATTTACAGCAACATTATTTTATTTAATGTATTCATAGTCGATGATGTTTAATTCCTTTTATGAAATACTTGACCTTCACGTTAACGCACCGCACGCTCTCTTAAGTCTTTAATAATTAAGTCTTTAATAAAAAATGTCAATATTTTCTGCAAAACCTAAAGAACGTTCCCTTGAAACTGTTAGCATACTTTTTGCACAACCACTGTTACTTTTTATTAAAAACGATTATCAACCTTATAAACTCCATAGCCTTAGCAGACTATATGTGTACATATCGTATACGCTGGTCAGTATGACATATAATATATACGAAAATCATTAACTGAGGATAAATAGTTTAGCTTTTTTCGGTATCAGAAGTTAGTAAGTGATCGATAAAGAACTTCTCCTACTCTCTACATTGAATGAAGTATATTGGTATTTATCTTGTTATTTGATTTTATCCCATACATCGCTTATTATTTGGGGTATTACAAAAAAAATGAAGGTGAGGAAGGAAAATATATTCCATAACATAATATGTTTTCGTGCAAAAAATTTAAGAAATCGCTAACTATGTCTGTTTAGAAACAAAGTACATTAGGGTGGGCAAAAAAAAAATTTAAATTTATATATGGTAAAGTTTGAGCTCTTAGTATTAATATTAAGATGTACCTCATTGATATTTTCGATTTCCCATATAAATAACACAGGAAATTTTGTTTTTTTTCTTTGGATTTTAATTGTACCCCAACAAATAATTATTAAGCGAGAATCAACACATATTCTTATAGCAAATTTACCGATCTACAAAAAAGACCTGAAACTTTTTTTGGTTGAGTCAACTCATTGCAAATTATTCGTAGTTTTTTATGATTTTCTGTTGGACTGATTTTTTGTTGGAAATGTACATAACGATTCTAGTTCATTTCATTCCGTATGCATCGGTCAATATAAAGCATGTCCAAATATAATTGAATATAACCTTTTCGATTAGCATTTATTGTTGATAAATATTTGGTTCCATCCAAAATTCGGTCTTCCCCATATTACAAATCTCTTTACTTTAATTATTATACTTAAACCATAAAGTACAGAATAGGAGACTGCAGCTATTAGTGAAATTGTATGCCCACCATAAAAATATAAGAAAGAGATATCGAAATAAATAATTTAAAAACATTCGCTACACTTATAGTCAACACTTGTTTGCTAATTTACTTCAAAGATTATGAAGTTGCCAGCTTTTTTTATATGCCACCGAAAATTTCACTTCAATTACTCCTACATAAAGTACTACACTGCGTATACGTTACATGAAAATTTCTGTTTCTGATCACTCACTTTGCTCTTAAGTCAACATAATTTTCGAAGTCAATCAATTTAGGTTTACTTTTAATTTCATTTTGACCTTAACTTTGCTTTCCTTTACAACAGTTGATAGCTTAGGCTTGATTTAGCTAAGCGAAATGCTGCAATCACATTCACATCGGAATATAGTACTACAGTACCAACTAATGGTAGTAGGTTGGGATGCAAAAAAGTGCTATGGGCACTGTTATAGGTTTGTGAAGCTAAGAAAATTTATGCTTTAAAATCTACTAAAGGATACTGCAAGTTCTGCGACAAATTGGCTGCCTTAACTGATTGCCATTTAAATCAAATAATTATCTTTTTTCTAGTTGCATAAAGTAGAATTGTCTTCGATTTAGAATCACAGCGATATAAATGGCAATAAGAGGGGAAATATTACTAACTACTATTCAGTAATCATTTTTGACATCAACTTTTGTTTGACCAACGCTTTTAGTCCACATTGAGTCTACTGATTATTAAATCACTGTAATAAGAAATTCTATGGCTATCTTTTCTTTAGTAAGGCAATTATGTGGTTTACGAAAACAGATTCATGGAAGGTGTTTATGTTTACAACACATTGGCATATTATTGATGCTTCTCGATTTTAAGCATTGAAATGATCAAATTTTTGCCTTTGTTTGGAAAGTTCCACTTATAAATACTTTTCGAATTTTCCTTTTATAGTTATTGTACTGCTTTCATTGAAGTATTCAATAAATAATTTGGGTTTTTAGTTGGTTTTAGTTGGATATTTCTATTAACAAAATTAGTAGTTTTGGATGTTTGATTAAAGAAACTCTGACTTTCGGTCAAACTTTTTTGCTTTTTTCCATTGTAGTGTTAATAATAAACTTAAACTTTAGTATTTGCTGTTTGTATGCGAGCCATTTTCATGAAGGTGTTTTCATTCTAGAGTTTAATTTTTTAATGCTTTGTTACGTTTACGGTGTATTATGATCGGAGTGTTTCAGAAATTATTTATATATAATTTTTTCTAAGAATGTACGTTTGTTCTATTGTATTATAGTGTTTAGCATAAACTCGGAGTTTAATATTATATTTTTGGTACGAATACTAATTCTTTTCATTAGACTTTTTGAGTAACTTTGAGTTAACTTGATTCGAGCGGTTATCCTTTATAGTGTTATAGTGTTTAGGAAGCACGGAGTTTAATTAAAAATTTTACTTTATCTGCATGTGTTAATTGAGGCAATAAAACCACCTGAGTTCAATTTGACATTTTCTGGTATGAACAGAAATCTTTTTCATTGTGAGGTTTAAGAAACTCGAAATTTTATACATAAAAAATTTTTTTCTATAAACAGAAACTCTTTTCATTTGTGTGTATGTTTCTTTAATTTCTTTGGTTTGGTAAAATCTTAGTTTAATTTGCTTTGTTTTATTTCAAGTAATTTTAATTTGGTGCTTAATTAAGTAGTGAGTTTTATTTGATATTTTATATGTGTAGCTATATACATAGGTGTGGTTAATGAGGTATCTATGAAGCCTAGTATTAAAAATGATACCTTTTTGTACGAGGTGGAGTTGAAAAAATAGCAAACAGTATATTTTAATTGTGTGGGCACTTTTTTAGAGAGTGACTCTCTGTCCATCCGTTCGTCCGTCTGTCGATGCAATCAATAACTTAAGTAAAAATTGTGATATCGTGATGAAACTTGATACACATGTTCCATAACACTTAAGATTCACGTCATCAGAAGGTTGCGTCGGGCACAAAATGACACTAAATTCAACCGTATAAGCCATAACGAAGCTGCATAATATGATATAAAACTTTTATGTGGTGCAACGAATCGTATTAGGTAGAGGAAGTGTCCCGAAAATACCGGTCAATCTGTGAGACGTATTATTGAAATTTGGAACGAGTATTTTCCTTATAATAATGTACCCTTGTGTCAAAAATGGATAGAAGCCCCTTACACTTTAAATATAAAGATTTGAGGTCCTCCGGTGGACGAAGTACAGTATATACCGGTCAATCTGTTAGATAAGATATCAAATCGAGCGAACGTATAATAATGGATAACTATAGTTTAATGCAGAAAAATGGATAAAACTAGTTACGAATTACCACAGGTTGCATATATTACATGTGGTTCAATGATTTCTGCAATTTGGAAGACTTTATGCTGCATATGTCGGTAAGAGTGTGCATGCCTTGCAAGGAAACATATTTCCGAATATACTTGAGTAATATCACAAGTTAACGCAGTCTTTCTAGATCTTCTTCTAGCCCAAATATCTACGATATAAAGATCTCCGACTTTCTAGTTGACATGAAGCCGTTTATGTTGGTCAATATATGCGAGGTGATATTTCAAT
Source organism: Bactrocera oleae (assembly GCF_042242935.1). Lineage (NCBI taxonomy): Eukaryota > Metazoa > Arthropoda > Insecta > Diptera > Tephritidae > Bactrocera > Bactrocera oleae. The sequence goes on along the minus strand of NC_091537.1, from coordinate 19,438,977 downwards.
GTTTTCATAAACACAATAAGGCTTTGGCGCTAAGTGAAACCGGTCTAAACCGTCAACTTAGACTCTTACCTCTAATAAAATTACTTTCGTTTCACTGGTTGATATTTTCTTTATATACCCAATATATGAAATTTAGTGTCTTTGGTTGAGTTTATATCACATAAACCTCATTTGAGTTTACTAGATTGAATTTGTAGCAATATGAGGACCAAGTAAGACTACGAGCTATAATATAGTTTTAAAATATATTAATTATGATTGTAATCCTTTGACCCTTTCGTCGAATAATTAGTGTTGAATACTGTCGCAACATCTTTTATTTAAAAGTTCTGCCAATACCTGAAGGTATTTCCACGGCTTTGGTCGCTCTTCCTTACTTGTTTTTACCTTTGAATTACTGTAGTGGTGATATGAGCTGTTTCTTGATTTGTTGGAGTATTTTACTAAGTTTACATATGGATGAATTCAAGCTTAGTATAACTCCTACTAGTTACCATATATGCCGAGAAATAGAGAAAGCGTCCAGTATTCATTATTAGATTATAACATTACTCTAACGCTAATAATTTTATCGAACGGCATGTTGGCGATTACACATGTTTTTACTTCTTCAAATCCACTTAGTTCCTGACATCTACTTGCTACAACATTTCCGAATGTGTTTAATAATGTACGTGGCTTTATAAGCATAACTATGTATATAGTGTATATGTGTATGTATATTTTGTGTGAGACTAAAGATATTTACTTTCTATTCACTCACCTGTCGTTAAGTCACAATTTTCACTTAACAATTTCACTTTACTTACGTTATCGTTGGATCCGGTGAGCCACCCACACTGCTGCAAGTCAATTCTAATGGTTTATCCTCGGTGGCAATGGCTATGTTGCCCGGCGTTATCATTGGCGGATGTGGCGGTGTCAAAACTGTCAAATTGTAAAATTCCTGATGTACATCGGCACCGGTGCCTTTGGCCTTGATCCGACACTCGAAGCGGCCATTATCGCGATTGTATGAGGTGTTTTTTATTTGCAAGTCATAAATCCCACGACCTGGACGAAAATCCACTCTGCAAAAGAGAGCAAGGACAAAATGTGTAAGAAGAAGAAGATGAAGAAGAGCAATGTATGAAAGTGTGTGGGAATACTCATATAGCTACAATTTTTTTGTGTTGTTTTTTGGGTTTTTTCAAGTACAGTGGCAACTGCATTGTAAGCGCGCTGATGTGCGGGGGGCGGGGGGTTGAGTCATATTTATATTGAAAAAGTGATAATGGTAAAAGCGTGCAAACTGGTGGCTACCGACCAGTGATGGTAGCAGCTGGCTAGCCATTCAGGGCAACAGCTGTGGTTGAAGCTCCCAGCTATGAGGCTGACGCTTAACGGTCGCTGGTGATGCTGCTGCTGTGGCAACAACAAAGTTATTGTGTGCATGTCAAAGTTATTGTATGCACAGCGGTTACATTGCCACTCGGTTGCTGTGGCGGCGCAATGAAGGACAATGGTGGCGGTGCTGTATACACACATCGGTTCCACCAACACCCCAGTAACTCAGAGCCTCCTCACTGCTTCACTGCCTTACTTGCTCCAATTTTGAGTTGGTTTGTTTGTTGATTTGGTTGTTTGCTGGCTGGCAAGTGAAAATTAGAAAATGGCAATGACAGCGCGTTTGCGCGCGCGCCAAGTGGCACAAGTAAACAAAAGCGTGATGATGAGATTGTGGGCAGCAATAGCGGTGTGCGGGCGTTGGCTTGGTTCGTTGGTGGCAGCAGCTGCAGCTGTCGTTTTTGTTGTTTGCGCTTGGCTACTTGGCCATTTGGGCATTCTGTGTGATTTACAACAGTTTGTTGTCTTGCTGCATGCCTTGCCATCATTTTTCTTTTAGTGGCAGTAAAAGTTTTTCGCCACATTTCTTGGCGACAAAAAATTTTTTTCGCGCTCCGCTTTGAGTTATTCCATTTTGATATTTTTATGTGCACGTTTTTATGCGCTTTTGTGTGGCGGTTCGCAGGTTTGCTTTCAAGGAAATATTTTTAAAATATCTCATTTTCTTGCCACCATTTTTTTCTGGGTCATTGTTTTCAACCGCTAATTTGTTTTTGAACTATTTGTGGGTGTTATTATGCAAAGAAAGATTTCTTGTGATTGCAGGGAGGAGACCGCAATGTGCGCCTTGGTTTGTTGATTGTAATGGAATAATTTCTCAAAGTTGATGGTGAAGGTTGTGTTTATTACTTTTACTTTGAGTGAAACATAAAAATTACAACGACCAATATTAGGGCTTTATTAGTACGCAAATTTTATGCTATTTAGTGTTTAAACAGAATACAGATCATATGACCATGGCGACAGTGTTTTCTGAAGGCTGTCCCGTCGGTTAAATTTTTTCGACCACGACCTTTTTCGCTTGACATCGTAAATGGTACAGCTTTCAACTATCCACTTCAGAAGTGGATCGTCTTTGTTGCTATTCCGCAGCGATTTACAGATGGAAATGTGATCCATGAGATTTGTTTGCGTTCGCTTGTGTGGCACCCATACAACGAGCTTTTTTTGTATCCAGCGTTATTAAGTGGTTCCAAAGGGTTATTTGTTTAATGTATAGCTCCAGAGCAAGTCCTGGGCAACAGCGCTTGCATGATGGTCGGCCTCGACGATTTCCATTATTTGATCGATATTTTCAACAATTGGCCCTTTCCGAGCGTGCTGTATCTCTGATATCAAAATTACTGGAAAGTAAACGACAAAACAAAAATTCATGTTTCTGGAAGGAGTTAAGTGAATATGTCTTATGGATGGATATTTTATGGTGGTGAAAATTGTGTGTCTACGTAAACCAGAGATCAAAATAAGCAACAAGAATTTCTTTTGAATTAAGTTTTTGTTAGATTTGGCCGGGATAATCTTGATAGTTAATTCTAGCCTGAACCGGGTATATTAAGGTTGCCATGAAGTTTGTAAGACCCAGAAGGAAACGTCGGAGGCCCTATGAAGTATATAGATAAATGATCAGCATGATAAGCTGAATCGATTTAGGTATGTCCGTCTGTCTGTCTGTTTATACCCTCAGCAGACCTGAAATTGTGCACGTGTCCTTTTCTCACCAAGTAGCGGCTCATTTGTCGGATCAAGCTCAAGACCTTATATGGAAAACTTCTTCATTTGATGAGATGTTTTCACGAAATTTGGCAAGGCTTATTATCCAAGTCATCGCTCTAATCTCCAAGCAATTTACTTAGATAGCGTAGGCTGCCATACAAACTGACTGATCAAACTCAAGCCCTTGTATGGTAAACTTTTATTTCTATCTTCACGAAATTTGAGATTGATTATAATTTAACGCATCGCTACAAGCTTCAAAAATAAAGAGAACTAAAGTATATATCTGTCAAACAAGCGGACCAATCAAAGTCGGAATATTCTTAGAATCTTTTTATACCCTCTTATGATATAAAAAATGCTGTTATGAAGGGTATTGGCGCTGCGGTGCAACTAAAGTTAACGTTTTTCCCTGAAGTTTTTTCTCGTAGAAATTTTTCTTTCGACAAAATAAGAAAGATCCAATATCAAGCAGTGACAACTGACAAAGCCAGGCAAGTCAACTTTCGATAAAGCGGATATAAGCGGAAGAAGAAATATATATATTTTTTTTACTTTGGCAACGCATTCTTTGGCATCTGGCTAAATTGTGTGGGCGGAGTTGCGCGGATGGTAAAAAACTCATAATAGATAGTTGAAGGGCTGGAATTCTGCTAAGCTTTTTAACTTATTTCAATCTTCGCTTGCACTTTGACTTTCGCCATTTCTGCCAGTGACACTTATTTATATGAATTTGAAAGTTTCAAGCCGCCCACTGCCAGCAACTTTCAGCATATTTTTCTATTCACCAAAAATATTCTCCTCACTTGTATCGCAGTTAAACGCCTCGCGCTTATTTAGTTATGTAGCATATATAAATATTATATGTATGTGTATAACATTTTTATGCGATTTTACTTTATGGCTGCTTTGTGTCGTCGGTGATTTATTCACTTAAAAAAAAATGCTCGCTACGAAAGAAGAACAAGAGAAATTGTGAAACTTATCACTTTCATCCGTTTAAAAAGTTCAACTTTTTCGATGCGAAGCAAGCAATGCGTAGGAGCTGAGGGGGAGAGTGCCCTGGAGAAGCTTAAGATACACACACACACACACACACATACAATTGTGTATATCCCTAACACCTAACACCGACGTGCGCTTCGTTACCTTGCTGCGAGCGTTTTCTTCAGCGTCAACTACTTCTCTGCTCAGCTCTGACTGCATATATATATATATATATATATCTATATATATAATATGTATACATATAAATATAGATGTACATAAGCTCACTTTGCATATGCCATTCACACACACACAGACTAACACAGTCGCTAACACCAAGTGAGACACAAAAGACGCGACATGTCTGTGCCAGCTGCTAGTTGACTGACTGGCGGTTGGCCTTAATCTTATCCTTCATATTTTCTTACTTTTTTTTTTTGGTGAAATTCTTTTTATGCCACCTTTTTCTATGTTTCGTGCAAATTTACTTTGCCCCCCCCCCCCCTTTGGCAGCTTAGTTTTTGTATAAAATTTTTCTTTATTTTTCTTCACACTATGTTGGCACATGTAAAACAGCTGTCAGCATTCTGACAGCACTGTTTCAAGACACTTAGTCTCTCATATACTTGTATACGTCGAGTCGGCTGCCGACATATGCTTTTATCCTTTGGTACAATTTAGTGGGTAATTTAGCAGTAACTCAGTTCATATTTGACTCTAAATGTGGTTATTTCTGTGGTTAATGTTCCTCTCTTCTGTAGGTAAACGTAGTGGCTTCAATGGTCTAATCTTCAAAAATGTGGTTTTCTGGGTAAGTTTGATTCTGTTCGGTAGCTGCATGAAGCGCTGTGAGAAAATATAATATTTCAAGTAAAGTCAATAAGGCTTTTCAAATAAAAGAGCAACCTACTCTGAGATTCATTATTTCACAGAAGCGAAACTGTAAATAAAAGTCGACAGGAGATTATAGTTTAAAAAAGAAATCTAGAAGGAAAGTTACTTCTAGAAGAGTTACTGAACCTATGCTGTTATTATTAACGTTCTTTTGAATTCAAACAATTTAGCAAAAGTCATAGAACTAGCTGGAAAAATTTTGGATTTTATCCCTCCAATTTATTTAGTTGACTTATATACATATATACTACGGTTCCGCAGGGTAGCTAGGACTACAATGAGATTCTCCAATTTATTACATCATTACATATCGTCATGTGTTAGCCTCTTAATTTGAATAAATGTTTGTTTGTGCCTTAGAAATTTCGATTTCCAAAATTCTTCTTCAGGTGGTAGCGGATCGATTTCTCTGTTGGCTGCCATGTGGATTCCAATCGATAGCGTTGCGGGTGATTGGGTGATTATATCTGGATCTCGGCTCAGGTCATGCTCGAGCCAGCCTCACTACCTTTCGAGAATTTCATCTCTTAGAGTTGTTCGGTTTGTGTGTGACACGGACTTAAGCCGTGTTATTTGATGCTACTGCAAAGGCATGTAAAAGCTTGAAGCTTCAGAAACTACCAGATTTCATGTTTTGCAGACGTATAAAAGTATTTGCTTAACTTTGAAGTTTAATATTTTTATTTTGGTACACCGCGTATTAATGGAGAAGTTCCAGGCCGCATTGAGGACGCCGAAAGCTTGTTTGACCGTTTTTTCAGTTGGTGATGCCTTACTTTAATCCTCGATTCGCAGATATAATACTGCCCAAGTAAGAAAAAGATTTCACATTTTCGAGTTCTAAACCATCGACTTAGATGTTCTGTTTTGCCGATGTTAATTTTGAGACATAATTTCGTTGCAGTTGCTTGCACCATTGCACACAAGTGTGTATCGTAAAATATATATTAGCTGCATAATTTTGAGTATTCTGTCTCTTTAGACCCCAGCTTTACTCTATTCATTTTGTTTCGCGCATAGCTTCAACCTTCGCAATTCTTAACCATTGTTTAGTTATCTACATGAACACCTCTGAGCTCTTTTAGTTCTTCAATAAATAGCACATAAGTTAGAAAGCCTACTAAACTTCGTTTTGAAGTAGGAAGCATATAGTGTTAAGAAAAGTGGAGGATTTATAATTTAAACATCTGAAGTGGTATATAGAAAAATATAATTATTTGCCACTTTTTGTACCCGGGATATCGGTCTGGATGAATTTAAACAAAGACCTCGAGAAACTTAATATTTGAGATAGCCAGTAATCAAACTTAGACTGCGCTATTTATTGCGCCCCTAGTAAATACTGGTATAGGAACGTGCATATGTCTACCACCAAGGATGAGCTCCGCAGAATCTTAAGGTTACCTTTTAAGGTGAAATCTATTTCTAAAGCACAATGAAGCCGGGAAAGGGGGTTTTTTGAATTACCGCTTCCTTTGAAATTTATGAATTAAAATTTTAAAAATGCAATGAGTTTTTTTATTTAATTCCGTTTTGAACCAGTACAAGCGCCTTTAAATGTATTATTATTAACTGTTCCCGCAAAATCGGACTCATGAGCACATACAGGTCTTATGGAGGCTGTCGCTTGCGGATTCAGTGTTTTCAATTAAGAAGTTTGAATATCACACTTCTATCAAATTCGATCATAAGTTCAATCGAAGATCTTTTTAAATGGGTTTTTAGCGATCTCTAATAAAAACGCCTTACAATTACGTTTCATGCGACAGTCTAGTCTAAATGTGTAATCAATTTCTTGGGGGTCTAGTCCCTCAGTTTTTTTAGATATCGCTTTGAAATATGTACATGTCCTTTTCTCAACAAGAAGCTGCTTATTTTTTCAAATGCGCCGATAGCGGAACATTATAGCATATAGCTGCCATACAAACTGAACGATCGGTATTAAGTGCTTGTGTGGAAGAAATTTTTATTTGACGAGATATCTTTACGAAATTTGGCACGATTCTAATGTCTAAAGGGACTGCTCAGATCGGGTTCCTAAAACATATACAAAGCTGCTAAATAAACTGACTGGTATTATAACAAACAGGTTTTCTTCTTTGATTTTATTTTTGACCAAATATAGTCCTTTTTACATAAAAGAAGTACCCGATACATTTACCACGTGGTAAAAGCAAGTGCTTCATGAATATAAGTTTGCTGTGATACTTATTAAGTTACTGCAGAGAAAAATATTCACGCATACATGCATACATATATGTGTATGTAGATGTGAATAGCTAGTGACTGAGTCCTTGTTATAGCTTACATTAGCACTTGTCGGCATTTCACAAATACACATGCACACATCCACACACATATATATACATATGATATTATTTTCTAGTACTTGTATATAATTTGGCGCTGTCATAGCGAGCAAAAAACACAGAAGAATGTATCAAATAAGCATAACTTCAGAAAATATAAACACATACATACATACACATAGATATGCCTTTACACTTAGCATACGTCACCGGCACTCAGCACTCACTTGCTGCGCTGGTGTCGAGCGTGAAGATCCTCAAGCAGATGTCATTTGTCAGCGACGCTCAAGTGTATGTACGTACATATATGTTTATTCTTAGATATGAGTGTAGATAGCCCTGTAGGGAAATCCGTTAGTGCAAACAGTTTTCTAGTTCAACAAGCGCTATTACTAATAAGAGTTCAAGGGCTTTCTATTAGAGAAATCAGCGAATTCAACATCGTCAAGTTAATTGTCGAAAGAGTTAGTTGTCATACCTCACTTCATTTTTAAATATGTTATAGCTCCAGACTAGTACGAATTAGTTAAAAATTGATATGTGGACAAGTGGAATACTAGGTTAATTTTTCTCTACAAGGAAATGCCCCGTCAAGTTCATATAAGTATGCTTATATTCTAGCCTGTGTCTACTCACTTTCATGTTTATTCTTGTAATTGGCTTTTGAGCTATGCTTTCTGCTTCCCCTTTTTATACGCCATATTACCCATTCCATTGTAGCCTAATTTGCTTATGATTATGCGGCTTATGAGCGCTTTAAGCTTTTTTTTTTTTGCTTTCTACATTTTTTCTTATCTTTTGAATTTGCAAAATTCACTTTGTTATACTCATTCACATTTGTTGCTTAATTTTATTGTTTCCATCTTTTATTATTATTTGCGCTATTTTCGTATTTTATTTGTCATTTATACTTATTTTCGTTTTCGCCATAATGATTTGGTCTTTAACCAATGCAGGGTTGCCTACATTAAAACACAATGAACACGAAATTTGTAACACCTGGATGGAAACGTCGGTTACCTTATAAAATATATATACAAATGATTAGCATGACGAGCTGAGTCAATTTAGTCATGTCCGTTGGTCGTCTGTCCGTCTCTCTCTATATACACAAACTAGTTGCTCAGTTTTTGAGATATCGATCTGAAATTTTGCACATGTACTTTTCCTTTCAAGGAGCTGCTCGTTTGCCGAAACCGTCGATATCGGCCCACTGTAGCATATAACTGCCATACAAACTGAACGATAGAAATTAAGTGCTTGTATGCAAAACTGCTTCATTTGATGAGATATCCTCACCAAATTTGGCATGGGCTATTGCCCAAAGTAAGGGTGTAATCTTCGAAGAAATTGTTCAGATCGAATCACTACAACATATTGCTGCCATACAAACTGAACGATCAAAATCAAGTTATAGCAAGGAATCTTTTGTATTTGTGACGTGTCTCATCATTCAAACATTCTTCGTGAATAGATATTTTCCTGCAAAATATAATTTTTACATATTGCAGCGAAATATAAAAAATATACTTTGCAGATTTGGCAGTTTTTGTCTTTATGTCTGAGTTCGTTAGAGCTTGTAGAGTGGTGAAACGAACAAACAACTCGCAAAAGCGATATATACTGGTATAGTTAAAGGGAGTTGGTATAGAAGGAGGATATATCAATGTAATGATATTTCCATTGTATTAAATTTGATAAGATAACTTTATCGAAAAACCGACGAATCGGTAGAAGAACAAGTAAATGCCTGGCAAAACTTCTAGAAATTCTTCGATGCCTATCTCAGCCTGGTCTAGTAAAGATATATTGAACTAAAGCTTATTAGTATTGAAGAGTGGCTACTCATTTTCTTCGATGACCATGTTGGTTTAAAAAATCCCGATATCTAGAAGAACCTATAAAAACCCTCACAGTACACGACTCATACTCGTGGGTCTTGTTGAGAGGTAGAATGCCTCAAGGTTGGTAGTCCTTTAAAATTCTCTTATTATGTACATGTTTTCAGTATTTGCAATGAATAAATCGTTAGGAAGTCAATTCGGTTCATATATAACGCGTTTGCTATCGACTTGAATATAGCGCCACCTAGCGTGCATAGTCTTTTACAGAAGTACTACTCTGTCCCTTAGTAAAATTGTACATATTATTCTTTCCCAGTTTTATTTTTAATCACTTTTATTTGATTAATTTCTCTGTCGCCTTTAGTTGTTCAACAGGGCGTATGATTGATGTATTCGTGCAATACTTGCACACCTCTATCCTTCAATCCGCCCGTTTTCGCACCGCTCTCATGTCATGCCGACGCTTCCAATTTAGTGTGGTGTTAAAATGACATTCCCCATTATCTAATTAAAATTGACATGCAAAGCAAATCAACGGAAGACAGATAGTTTTTTGTTGGAAAAAACTCAAGCAAACGTAGGTAGGTGTATGTGTGTATGTATGTATGCGTGTATATACATAGTGTTTCTTTGCTTTTGAGTTATTCCACTGCTTTGGTTCTGCAGCCAGTGCGCTTTAAATTTTCGACTTTGCTCTGCTTAAGCTGACTTAAATGCGAATGGTAAAGCAAACTTGAAAGGCTGGAAGTAGTGGTAAAGCTTAAATAATTAAAAAATTTAAGAAGCTTTTTCCCAACATTTTTTTTTTTGCAATATTTTTAGTATTTTTTTGAAATTATTTTATAAATTTTACACCATTTGGTGTAGTTTTACGGTTGGTATCTTAACATTGTTCTTAAATCAATGAACTTTTAAAATGAGAAATTTTGAATTTGCCTTTCAAATCAGTCTTTAGAACTCCACTCTACAATTGAAATTACATATAACGCGAAACTTCTAAAGTATCACGTTACTTTACCGCTTAGTCAGTAACATAGTATTCTGAAACACTAGTATCGTATTCTACAACCATTTTTGTTCAGCAACAAAAGAAATTCATTGAAAGTAGCATTTTGATATAAAGAAGTTTGCGGATTACTGCTGCTAAAAGATGATGAGTGAAGTTGGCTCAATTTCGAAGATTCTAAGTAAATCCGATACTATAGATTCCCACACTTCTCAAAACACGTAATTTATGCACATTATAGCCATATGGCTATAATTTCGAGAAGCAATTATTCAATTTATATTGAGAACTACGCGAATGGTGTACAAAATCTATAACCTCACCTTTAAAACGCACCGATTTCTTGCGTCGTTTTTAACTGTGGATGAGACTTGGATCTATCACCATAATCCTAAATTGAAACAAGAACGTTTACAGTAAACTGTAGCTATTTGTTCAGCTCCAAAGCAGGTGAAGTTACAAGGATCAGCAAAGAATATTATGGCATCAGTTTTTTGGGATGCAAAGGGAATTTTGTTAATTGATTATCTGCAGAACGGTAAATCAATCATTTCTGAATATTATTGCAGCCATTTGGATTAGCTGGATGAAAAAATTCGTAAGAAAAGACCTGGTTTGCAGCTCAATAAAATAATTTTTCAGCAAGACAATGCACCTGCTCACAAAGGTGTTTTAACGATGACAAAATTCAACGAACTAAAGTGCGAATTGCTTGAGATCCACCGCATTCCACAGATTTGGCTCCCGGCAACTACTTCCTCTTCAGAAACCTGAACAATTCATTTATGGAATGCGTTTTTCTTCGATTGAAGAATATCAGGTATTTTGCAGAGCTTCCAGAAAGTCATTATAGGGATGCCATAAAATTATTGGAGGATCATTGGAATAAGTGTATTGAAGTTAAGGGAGATTATATTGAATAAAAAAATATATATTTCGTACCAAAAACAGTATTTTTTCATTTCGAGCGCAGAAACTTTCCAACCAACCTGTTTATGTATATACAGAACATGCAGAAAAAATTTGACAGTGACCTGATCATTTGCCACCGAGTTGTCATTAGAGCAAATCCGGATAATGATGTTTCAAGAAAAACTTGTTTAAAGATAAGTAAACTGATAGAGCTGATTTAACTGAGCGGTTACATTGTAGACGGCTGTAACTCAAAAACTATGTGATATATGAAAAACAAAAATTGAGTATGCTTACGTAAAGGCTTAACCTATCGAAATGTGATTATTTATTTTTTACATTTTTCACTAAGGGTGTTCTTAAAGTCTTCATTATTAAAATATCGTTCACTTTGGTCTATGCAAAAACGAACTCATAGAAGTTTGTTCTAGATCAATTGAAGGGCGAACTATTCACTTTGAACATATCGACACATATTATTACTGTCACTGTTTGTGATGGTACTATGATGCGCGGGTCTTATTGAGAACTTTCTTGGTACATATTTCAAATCGTTTTAATTTACGCCGTTTGTAAAGTTTTTATATTTTGCATTTTTAAAAGGCTCGAAGCTGAGGGTTCCCATGTAAATATTTCTAATAAAGTCATAACTTTATTTCTAATGAAGTCATAACTAACATCATCTTCCATTCGTTACTTTGGCATAAACTTAATAATCCTTGATTCTTCCTCTTGCTAAAACACCTTAAAACTTAAGGCTGCTAGCTTATTGGACGAGGACTAAGGTATTCTAAGTTTTTTTTCCAAAATCTCGTGAGTCTTAGATAGTTTTTGAAATGTAGTTATATCAATTTCGATTTCTAAATTAATATCGTGACATGCTACGAGACCTTTGCTTCAGATTAAGAACTTCAACGTACCTCCGGTGCATATAAGCTGGTAAACCTATAAGTCGAATATGCTGAAGTTTTAATTCTCAAATATTACAAGATGTGCTTTAGAAGTACTACTAAGCATTGAAACGTCTATTTTATTAATCCCCGCCAAAGTTAAATTCATCGCGCCTTCCTTTTATACAACTGCTATTTTGCTCTTTGTAGCATATGCGCTGACCAACCCATATTCACTTCACCAAACCACGTTGGCGACAAATTGCTTTCAGCCATTGTGTTGCCAACTATTTTCAAAACCTCCACACTCACACATTTCATGCCAGCTCCGAAGTTTATTAAAATTGAAATTCTATTTAAAAACTTTTCCACTTTCGAATGGGTAAAAAGTTTCCAGTCATATAAGAGGTTCTCTGCAAGAGTCAATACACTGTCGCACACCGTTTGTTATGCCACCAATACTCCCACCAACAGCAATAAACAAAAGTCGTAACGCCGTCATTTTTGCCACGCCTGCAATTCACGAATTTCATATTGAGTTCAGCACACCGCCGTGTTGCTCTCCTCATATTAGCGCTCTGGGCGAGCTCAATATGCCATTAGCATTTCGGTTATTCCCGTTACTCCAAACTTTAGTTGCTGTCTTTCAAATCAGTTCGCTCTTATACATACATTGTACATTGGTACTCGCATTCGTTGCTCTGCTTTTTTGGTCATTCTTTAGATGTATTCTCCCCCTCTCCGCCACTGCTGCCCATAAATTAACATCAAATACGCAAATGGTAAAATTATTTAAAAATCTCCACAATACAATAGCGCAAAATAAATTTGTTATACCCAATTTCGAAGTCGTTTTGTCGTCGCGACGCCGCCACGCATTAGTCCGAACTTCATTCCAGCCGTGGATTGCTTGAAAACTACGAATACTTAGCGCGAGTACTTAAAAAAATTTCAAACTGTTATGCAATTATTCTTTTATTCCACGGTCCAGGCATAAATAAAAAAAAAAAAACGAAAAAATGAAGTTATAGCTGTGGCTGTGCGGTCGGAGTTGAGAACTTTGGTTTGCTCCAACGAGTTTAGTCGTGCGTCTGTTGCTCCAAATGCTCGTGAAGCTCTGTTCATGTTGAAATCGGTAGCATTGGCTGTCAGTTGTGTCGCATTTGCTGCGCGTTTCTTCTTTCTTCTCTTTACTTTGCTTTGCTTTTTCGTTTTTTAATTCGCTTTTTTTTTGCATTTTCTCTTCTTGTCGCTTTGGCATTTTGGCAGCGCTAAAATTTATTACACCGCTGCCCACAATGAAATGTTACAAATTTGTACTACTTAAAATGCGCTGGCGACACTGACTTCGGGGACTGCTGTGTGTTGTTGTCGAGTGTGTGTGTTTTTTTTTTGTTGTTTGCTTTTTTTCTTGTGATTTTTTGCAAAAAATTTGTTTTTGTCTGCCTTACGCTGTTCGTGTTAATGCTTCACTTTCTGCTTGCATTTTCCTTGCTTCTTCATGCATTCCTTCGCGAAAGTTTCGTGCAACTTTAAACCGAAACCTTAGAAAGCTTTAAAAAATTCTAAAGAGTATTAAAATGAGCGTTTTGTTTTCTTTAGCGATGCAGAAATTACTTAAGTCCCGCGGAGTGAAATTAGGTTCCGTTTATGTTTACAATATACATATAGCATACAAATCCATTTTTAGAATGTGCAAAACCTCGAAGGTTCAGCTAGTGTTTGGAAGCTAAGGGGACATCTGAATCCGCTCTTTGCCGAACAAAATTACGGTTGATTTCGTTAACGTTGAACAGCCTGTTGTGGAAATTGTATTAGATGGCATGTGTTCAAAATACACAACTACCTCAACAATCTTTCTGGCCCCCACTAAATCCACAGCGACCATATACACGAACTGAAAGAGTATGGACTGAATCTTAATACTTCAGTCGATGGCATTAAAATTCCAACAAATTAACATCAACAATAAGTTACATTTGATAGCCTGCACTCTTTCATTTCGCATTCGACCGCAGTTGCTGTCAAAGTACAGAACCTCAAGTCGTTTTTTGTCAGACACTGCACTCCATACAATAACGGAATGCTGCTTCGTGTTTTCCACAGAACACCTGCACCGTAAGCCCTGCATGCTTATGGTTAAGGAACATAATGCACCCATCTCTAAGCTGTTTCTATTAGGATGTATTCGTAGCATTCATCCTCAGTCATTTGCTTGGAGCGGAGCGAATCATCATTCCTTTAATTCATAGTGGTGCTTCACTGATTTCCTCCCAGTAAATGGCATCTTTGGAGTAGAGAGACGGTGTATCGATTATTGGTCTCTTCACCTTCACACAGCACTGCAAATTGAGCTTCCGACCGTTTATGATTATTTACAGAAGTTTCTCATGTCAAGCCGCTAATTTTTTTTTTCATACAGCTCATTACTGTTAGAAGTTCTTTTAGTATATTTTACATGTTTATAAATGAATTTGCCAATAATAGTTATTAAGGGGTTATATTCACGGAAAGTGGATTTTTTTTATATATATTTGCCAGGTACTGATCGAAGGGATTTTAACAAAAATCGACTTTTTTCTTTGGGAAACTGCCAATTTGTCAAAAATCATAATTTTAACTAGCCCTTCAATCTTTACCTGTATTAACCAACAATAATAATGAGTTCTTTTGGTTTTAGGATTTGAGATGATTGTTAGCAGAAAAATCTCCCTCACTGCCTGTCAACTTTTTTCGAAAGTTCTCTTGCAGATCGGGTACGGGATCAAGCAAATCTAAAATTTTTCTAAACTAATCGTTGATTAGTAAAATACATTAAGCTATGTAAATGAATATTATTCATTCTTATTAAATTGTTAAATAAAAAGTCTTAAAAAAAATTTTTTTTTTTCTCAAAAAAAGCAAACACATTTTTTCTTACTTGCAAGTGTATATAGCTTCCTAAGTCTATTGAAGTAACCCCATTCACCTTATGCTGTATGCGTATTTCGTCACACATTACCTGTTGTATTCAAAGCATTATTTAAACCACAATCCTCTCTTTAACTAACGGTTTATCGTATACTAATTTTTCATTTATTCCCTAAGCTAAAAGGCTAGCCTTGTTTAACTGCCGGATTTACAGACTCAGGCGTTTAGAGTTATTTGTTTATCTATATGTACATATGAACGCACAATGTGAGGTTATGTATGCATATATGAAAAGGAGAACAAGCATACCCTTGAGTATTCCAGCTCGTGTCGTTGATTTTTTCACACACTTACACACATATGTATATACATTTATCTGAATGACTGCATGTGAGTGGCATACTTATAGGCGCTTAAATAGGGTAAAAAATATATAACAACAAACACATTGGCAGTGTCTGCACCACGCATATAATAATTGCCTGTTGCGGCGTCAGCTGCTGGCATATTCTCACGTGCGTTGGCTTTCACTGCCTCATTGTTGTTGTTGCTGCGCATTCAACCACTTTTCCAAGCGACTTGCTCGGTTGGCAGCTTTCATTTGATCGGCGGCCAGCTAATATGAATCTAAGTACGCGGCACATCGTAAGCATCTGCGCACGTGAGCGCATAAGCATGTGTGTAGCATGTGCTGTGTCTGCTTGTGGTTGTTGTTGTTGTTATTGCCGTTGTGTGGCAAGTAAAAATTGAAGGCGGCAGCGGTAGCCTAGATGCTGTCGATTCTAAGTTGGTCTCCACTCCCCACCCTCTTTCCCTCTCTCTTTTCGGGCTACATTTGCCATTCTCTCAGTAAGTCATCTTACAAGACCGACAACGCATTAGTTCTATCAGCGATATCGTTTGCATTAGCGCGTCTTCCACAAGTCTCCTCCCGTCAATTGCAGCTCTAACTTCTACACAATGTAATCTAACAGTACATTGCCTTGGCTTTCTCCCACCCTACGGCGTTTCGTTTACGAACTCGACTCTCATCGCTGAAGCTGCCGCTGCTGTCTTGAGAATTATGCAAAGCAGCCAGTTGGGATTGTTATGCAAATTGCAGGCAATTACCTTGGCAAAAGACATGAAAGTTTTTGTTGTTGTTTTTGTTTTTTTACTTCCATTTTCTTGTTCTTTTCTTTTATTTTTATTGTTGTTACTTGTGCATGTTGTTGTTGGTGTGGTAAAAGGTATCGAATCATAATTTCAATGCGCGAAGAGAACACAAGCGCACACACATACAACATATTACAACCACAACAATAGCAACAACCAAGCCAACTAATGTCAGTCGGCTGATGTTGGCGAACATGAAAGTGCTTTTTACCGTTACACGGCGCGACGAGTTTTTACTCATAAGTAGCTTTGTTATGTTTTTTTCTGTAAGTGTTGTTGTTGTAGTCGCGTGGGAAATATCTTAAAAAGCTTTCGCCGTAGTTGCCATTCTGCGGCTGTGCTCTTTAATAAATTTTAGATCAAATATGCTTTATGCAAAAATGTATCTTTGAATTTTGGCTTCAACAAGCATGTCTATTGAGGTTACAACAGCTGTATCTAACTGCAGTCGAGCAAAAGGAATACATTATTGGTTGACTATCAAAGTTGAATTGTATACGTTTGGATGTAAATTTAGGGGCTGTGCTTTATTTTTGTTGCTCCAAAAAATTTTAGGAGTCTCTTACAATTTGGCTTGAACTGGCTCTTTGACAACTTTTTTGCGTGTCATAAATTCACTAATACCATTAACCATTTTTAAATTCTCTACCGGCATATGAGAAGTTTTTCTACAATTTTATATTACTTAAGTTAACTCTGCCCACGACTCTTCGTCTTAGATACATATGTAGCTCCCTCCATTACGATCATCACATTCTGGAGCAATATTCTATTTCCAATTGTTACTGTGTCTCTTTTAGACATATGAAATTGCTTTGACCTTTTGGTGTTGAACATCATATTCTGCTACTAGGTTAGGTTATGTTCGCTGGCTTATCCAGTGATTGCACTTGGACTACTGCATGCAGTCCTTTGTGAAGCCATAAATACAGAAATACTCGATCTCATAAGTCAGCAAAGCGCCTTGTGGCCAGTAAAAATATGCCCAAGCATTCAATTTCTATTCCCAACAGCTCGGTGAGATATCAAAAAGTGTGAGCTGCTAATTGTTTAAGTCTTGATCTCGCAAACGCGGTATTATCCAGAAGGAAGTGTTGAAATGTTTCCACCTTGTCTTTTTTCATACAACTTCTATAGCTGTTGTCCGGTAAGATTCTCAACTTTACAGCTTGGATGACGCTATGCCAATAGCCTGCTAAAACTCCCACACCTAGATAAAGGCTAGCTAGAGCCCACTGAATCTCTTACGATCGATTTTGGGCCAAAACCGATGGTGATCCAGCGCTGTGCCACCTCTAGTAGTAGCAAACACGATCCGAGGGGTGCCCCTACCCTCTAGCTCAATGATAAATGCTTTCCTCTAAATACTGGAAAATATACTTGATACAACTACTGTTGACAACCTGATTGAGTTCAGGATATATCACCTCAGGTTTGTTTATACTATACAAGCTTCTGAGACCGTAAAAAAAAAATTGTAATATCCATTTGAACTATATAGTTTGGGATTTTGAAGCAGGTAATGGCTAATTGCCATTCCCAAGACAGTCGGTGTTACATAACCGGATAAGACCGGATTTGTATCAGGTTAAGGACTGTAAAATCGGCAGAATTCCTAAAATTTTGGCAGCAAAAGCTCAGTTTGAAAAAGCTCAGGATTAGAAAGCCCAAATTGATATATATTCAGGTCCTTTGGCAAAAGATTTATGAAGTATACTCGTTCTTAAAAGCGGATTTAGTGTCTATGCAAATCTTCACAAGATGAATTCTGATATCATATAGAAGAAGTGCGCTTAACAGGAAATCACCGTACTAACCCCCAGTAATTGCAATAGTTTGAGATTATTTGACATTATTTTCAGTTAAGTTTTTGCTGCTAAGAATTTGTACTTCAAAACCCTTACTATTGAACTGATAGGATTGAAATGAGATCAGCCGTCTGCTAAACTAACCTAAATTGGAGTTAATTGTCCATAAATTGATTGTTGACAATATTCTTTCTTTTCCTTCAGCACTCGTATTCTTTCAAACAACAAAATTTTTACTAAAAATTATTAAACGTCATAAAACATAAATCTCTTAGTTTACGATGCTTTCAGTCTCGTCGCAGTTATCAGTACTCCGCATGCCGTACTTCTTTCAGATTATTTATAATTTATGCCTTCAGATGTGAACATTTATTTTTAGTTCGCTTCGTAGTTTTGCTGAGTGTTGCCTGCCGCCATACTACTTTGCTTTGCGTGGAGTAGCCTCAGGAGAGCAATATATTCTGAATGACGTAAGGACAGACTGAACCACTGCCATACGCCGCAGCACATCAATTGTTTGTACTCGTGCAGACGGTGTCAAAGTTGTGCAAATGACACATACATATATCTTTATCAACATATAGAGGACATTTGTCACACAGCTCATTATTGCGGTCAGAATACAGGTTCTTTTAATCTCACACACTTTTAGATTATTTTTCAGCTTTTCTTATCGCAATTTTTACCATTCTTTATAAAGATATTTCAATTGAATGGGGTACTTACTACAGCCCATGTTTTTGCACCTAAAGGCACACGATGAACTAGTGATGAGAGTGTTTGAATGTTATTAAGAATCGGTTACTTTGGTATCAATATTTTTATGACAATAACTTTTCGTAAAAATAGCAAAACGGAATAGTTCCGAGGAGAGACTAAATCGCACTTTATTCAGAAGATAAATTGAACATCTTTACAACGCTTGAAAGCACCAATAATTATCTAATTAATACTACTAAACTCAAATCATTTATTTATTATTACATTTCATATACTTTTTTTTGTTGTAAATAAATAGCAGTTTTGTCGTAAGCGGCGTTGAAATCGACAAAAAGGTGATGAGAGTCGATCTGTTTGTTGGGATCTTTGATGTTTGAAGTTTTAGTCGTCCTTCAATACTTTTTGAAATACTACAAGTATAGTCGTCTAAGTTCTCGTAATTTAAGCAAATAAGAACTAGTTTTAAGTATATTAAAATTTATACTTATGGTTAAGTCCAATAAAATAACTTTAATATGTGTTTCAAGAGTTAATAGTGTAAAAATATTTGAGCTGTGGTTCAGAAAATATATAAATTAAACATACTGAACTTGTGGAACACTTGGATTTCTTTAAAGAAATAGGAAAAAATGCATCCTTGACGAAAGTCAACTGTGAATCGAATTCGAATTTCCCAAATTAATACTGAAATTTTTATTTACATGGAATAGGTACTTCTAAATAAATAGTTGGATAGTAAGTTGTAATCGATATTGAGTACTTTTTATCGATGTCGAGTCTTTTAAGTGCAATCGTGTGCATGAAACCGAAGAAATTCATTGCTAATTATTTACTACTGACCCACTTAGATGTCAGTAAGTCAATAAAAAGTCTTCGAGGTTACAAAACTAGAAGTTCTTGACTATTATTCGGAGGTATATGCAGTTATATAGTTATTGTATAATTACCGATTACTTTTAAACTTTTCAATATACCAAAAAAACCGATTACTTCAACTTTCCTTGGAGCCTGGCTTACACTCACTATCAAAGGCGGCTATTTTTCTCACCTCTACGACATTAATGCCAATTATAATGTAGTTTGCTACCCTTCCCCACCAAAAAGGCGACCTTCATTATTTTATTTTGCTGCAGTTTTTGTTGTATTGTTTGTGTTTACTTACACATTACTCCCTTCGGACATTGCGTTGATTATTAGAATATGTTAGTTGTTCTTGGTTATGTTGTTGCTGTTGTTGCTGTTGTTGGTTGTGTTTGTTGTTCTTGTACGCACCATTTACTTTCTGTTACATTGTTGTTGTTTGTTTTTTATATTTGAAAATTTATTAAAGTCGGCCAATGTGTATTTAGTTTGCACATTTATCTCGCCATAACTATTGAAATTTATTACCCTGCCCGGCCTGGGGCCAAACAGGCAGCAACAATGAATGAAGGTAAGCAGCAGCAATGTTGATCTCACGGGTATAACAAAGGGGTTGCTGGTATTTAATATAAATGTACTATGTAGTCTACTTAAATACTGCGTTTTTTTTTGTTGTTGTTGTGCGGTACAGGTGAGAGCGATTTAAAGTTTCTTAATGAATTTAATCGCTTTAAAGATTACTACTAACGAGTTAATAATATTTAATGGGCGTGAAACTTATGGTTTATAAAGTTGGTAACTTTTTCTTCGCATCTGTAGGCGTTTCAAATGTAGTGCAAGAAAAAATATTAACATCGACTTCAAGCTGTAATAAAATGCCGTTCACAGGTGTATTTCTTATAGCATAAAAGGTTATTGTCTTGATCATTTGATTTTAGTCAGTTTGCTTGGCAGCTATAGTAGATGTTCTAAACAATATGTTCGGAGATTGTAATAATACAAAAAATAATCTGCACGAAATTTGGTAAAGATACTTGGAAAAATAATATATCTCAAAGACTAAGGGAATAGTTTGTGTGTATAGAAACAGACGAACCAAAGGACTTGGCTAAATCGACCCGGCTCGTTAAGCTGATCATATATGTGTATATATTATAGGATGTCCGACGATTTTTTCTTAGCATATCAAATGTTCGAGGTATATTTACAACAAGAAATAATGAATTTTTGAATGTATTTTTCTCTTTTATTAGCCCTCTATATTATAGCATAGACTGCTGAGGTTGGTCGATTATTTAGAGCCGAGCGCCTAACAAAAGTCTGCCCTTATGCAAATAGTTCGGCGGGGGTTTAAACATAATTTCGTGCTGTTAATTGAAATCATTAAAATTTTTGGAAAACGGATTGAAAGCAGTCAGATGCTCCCAAAATTTTAGGCACCACATATATGTATATATGAATCGACCACTTTAGCCAAAATTTAGTATACTAAATACAAAATGAAAATATACAACAATCGGTATAAGCCGCGCCCACCTCTAATCTAGCGGTATTTATTTTTTGTAACTAATATTATTATTTTATGATTATACTGGTTTGGGTGACTGGCCACAGCGGTTTTGCATGAAACTTAAAGGATATTGAGATTCCTAAGACAGGTACTTCAGTCTGTGGAATGGGAACGGGTAGGAGCTGCGTTGGCTTCTTGTGGTTCACTACTGGACTGTTGGCCCTCAGACCAGCTTTGAAAGCATTGCTTAACTACGAGCAGCTGTGCAATCGCAAGTCCTTCTGGCTCAGGATAAATCGTAAGAGATCTAGGGAGCACTTTGCGCTCAGCAAGAATCATGTTCCTCCTCGAATGTCACACTTTGGCCATATCAAGTCAAATATACTTCTGATCTCATACTTTTAGACATCTAGGTGAACTAGTAGGAAATAGAAATAAAATCCCTAAGCAGATTTGTGACAGGTTTAGGGTGTTGTTGCCGATAGATGATCTGCCGCCATGCTGAGGGATCAGCCAGCTTACCTAACCTAACCTAACCTCACTTATAATATCTTAGAGTAGAGTATCTTTTCAGCGCTATAAAGAACAAACTTATTGAAGAAAAGACATTTTCGACTATGGGTGTGCCAACATCTCATTATGTATCTCTTGCTCTTAACTTTTATCTCACGAACGATTTAACCAATCTTCAAACAATTTTATGACGTTCTCTCTGAACTTAGAGCCTAGAACTTGAAAAATATGAATGGCGTCCGCTAAGGTCTACAATGGCTATCGACAAGAAAAATATTTTCTAATGAAATTGTGTTATCCGATTCCACCGTGTGAAAGACGTTGTTGGAACTTTTATAAACATATACTTTCCTTCTATTATCAGTTTTTGGCGACTCCTTCGAACTAGTACAAGAGCTGTTCGTATTTTGTAAACAAATTCTGTAGAGTTTTGTGTGTCTTCAATGCTATTTACATTCCACAGTGATCAACCAAAACTACAGAAACTAGGATCTGTAACAGTCTCGTAGATAAAAATTATGCAGTTAAAATTTATATGCTTTCGGAATGCTTCCTCATACAATACTTTGTAAGAGTATAGGTGTAATTTTACCCATCTAGAAAGCTTAAAGCTTAAATAAATTTAGTAGAAGATGAATTGTGTTTCTTTTTCGGGTAAAAAACATGTAAAAACCTTATTTCAGAACTTTTATAAATGTCAACGCGTAAACTTGAACTATCAATCTACCGTAGATCGGTCACACACTCAACCCATCCACTATACTGTGGTGATTGCGTACTCCTTTCGAAAGAAGAATTTAAGGGAAACTATGCAAGACTATCCACACAAAAATACTGCTTTAAATAATGTTTGCGAAATCGCGTACAGCCTCTTTTCCAAACGCTCACCAACTACCACATTCAAACTACACTTCAAGTCATTCAAAACCATAGCAAGAAACACAGCGATAGAAAAATCGCTGTCACACAATTGTTAATAAATTGAAAAAAGTATCAAATTGTTGACTTTATCACTTCCTCAATAGCCAACTCTTTGCACAGCATGTTTCCGATACACATCGCTGAGATTTTATTTATATTTGTTTATTAAGGAAGCTGGAGCAGTGCACATATTTACACACATACTTGTATAATCGTATATGTGGAAGAGGGAGTTAATAGATGCTTGAAACATTGCTTGAGAACTATTTACTCTTTTTTTCACATGCGAGAACATATATAAATATGTGTATACATAGAGTGCATATTGTATGTACATGTACAAGTATAACCCTGAGTAGCAAACACACTAGTCTGTTTTTGAACTTGTGAAACGAAGTACTAGTAAATAGTCAGAAAAAGACTAGTTTTGTGCTAAGACAAAGAGAGCGATTTACCAAGTAATTAGATAGTATCTAATCCAATATTATAAAATGTAATACTGGTTTATGCATCCGAGCTTTCCATTTCGAATGAATTTTGTTAATTTGTGGTTTGCAGTAGTGACGTAGGATACCGGCTAGTATAGTAAGAGTTTCATTAATATCGAAATAAAAAAAAATTAAAAATAAAAAGTTGTGGTTCATATACGATTTATATATAATATATACAAGAAACTATTACTTATAAATAATGTCGCTAGATGGCGCTGGAGTCAAATATTATATATATATCTTTATTTGTGCGTATGTAAAATGTTCGTTAGGTGGCGCTAGACAAAATATTACCTGAAATTATATATTATATACGAATCGCTAATGTAATTTTTTTTTACTTCGACCTTCGACTGCCATATATTTATCATATATTTACCGAAAACACCCTCTAGGATTAGACAAAAGTTTAATATTTTTAGTTGTTTTATTTTGCGCCTAGAAAATTAATTATGTACAACAAAGTTCATCAAGCCAGCATTTCTGTAATCTCAATCATTTTTGAAACTCACTTGGTTGTACCGAATATATTAAATAAGGTACACATCTATCGTTCGAGGTAATTTGGATAATATTATATGGTAGTAGAATTAATTTCTTTTAGCATACTTTGAACTGGTTAGAAACTGGTCTATTTCTGACTGAAATATGTCAGTTGAAGTAGTACAACTGAAAAACTACCAGTTGCTTGTAGAGTTAGACTAACTATTCATACCAGTTGTTAGAGAGTTTACTACACGTTCTTCTCCTTGCGTGGTAAAAATGTCTAAGTTTCTGTATATATGAGGGTACATGTCAGAAAGTCACCAATTGCGCCAATAACATCAATAGAGCAAGTAAAACAAAAACATGAAAACAACAACAATACGGCACACTCTTCACTCCTGGCCCAGAAACTTCACAACGTGCCCAACTTCACTTTCTTCACTTTTGAACTTAGGCGCTCAAAGGCATGTAAAAGTGTAAATACATATACATATGTACCACACATGTATGTGTGTGTATTCTATTGTTTACTTTGCAAGTGTTTAAGTGCATATAACAGTATTTTACCAATGTTTATATATTCACCATAAAACACTGCTTTGCACCAGCTACACTCACGGAAACACCCACACAAACACACAAACACATACACAGAAGGAATTGCTAGTCAGCAGTAACCTGCATTTACTTGCTTTTCTATGTAAAAAGTAGCAGATGACAGCACAATCGCTACTGCCAATATTATCAGCATTGGATGTCAGCAGCGTTGCCGGCTGTCTGTCCATGTTGCCGTTGGATCTTTTGCATTGCAACACAAATGCCGGCGACAGCTGTCATTGATGTGAATTATTTACAAATTGTGTTCAATGGTTTTGTAATTTAAGATCGTTTTTGTTTTTGTATTTTTCTCGCTTTGCGTCTTCTGCCTCACTTTCTTACTTAACTTATTTTATTTCAACTTTTATGTTGCCGTTAAATCAGCATTCACCTAGTTTCTGGGTAATGTCTATGTGCAGCACGTGCCAAGAGAGAGGAGGAGCACGCTAATCTATTAGGTAAAATTTCGAATCATGAGAAAAGCAAGTGCTTTTATACGCTTCGGTGTAGAGTTTCTTAAAACGATGCAATCGATAAGGTAACTCAAGAAATGTAGGCAGATAGAGTAAGAGCGTGGATGTTCTGAAATTACGGCAATATAAAAAATACCATTCGCGGATGTTCTACCAAAATTAGATACAAATAGAAATTGTGAAATTGCAGTAAAAAGTTTTTTTTCACTCGTGTAGCCTTGGCAAACTAATCTTTCTTAAAAATAGTGAACTTGACAAGGTAGTCATAAATACTGACCACCGTATATGGGGCTTGTTTGTAAGTTTGGTCCGACTTGGACAATTATTGGTCATAATGTGCACCACCATATCTATATTAAGTTATATATTTATCGCACTTTTAGTAGTTTTAACAAAATCGTTATATGGGGAGTGGGCGCAGTTATAATCCGAGTGCACACATTTTCATAGGGTGAATAGGGTAGTAGTGGTGATACAAACAACTGTTAGGTGAACCAATGAACCAAATATGAAAATATGAAATATGAACCAAAATAATAAAATTCAGAGAGTATCTTTTCCTGATTATAACGTGTCCTAATGTCAAAAATGCTTAAACTCAGTTTAATAATTCTCTTAAACCCTATATACATAATATTCCAAAATTTTCAGTAGATTTTAAACCGGTTAATTAGGTCAATATTAATGATATTTAAATAATTTAAGTAGGCAGGTTTTCTAAAACATAATCTCCGCGATGAATATGAATGAAGACTGACTCCTTTATGCCTTCAGTTACACTTCCCATTATTAAATTTCGTCCCTTTAGTTGAATTTACTATATCTCATATATTTCCATAGAATATAATTATTTCAACTAAATTAAGAAAGGATATTTTAGTTGGGTTCACGTTCTTCGGTAATTAAATATTTTTAATTGCGACTCTAGTTGCGTGTTTCGGCATTAAATGCCAGTTCTAATTTAGATGAAGAGTAGCTTTTATTAAAATTTACTTTAAAGAAATTTCAAGTAATTTAAATGCATGAGACAACTTTTCACAAATATATATAATTTACATGCCTTAACATTAAATTACTTTTGTATGTAACATTTATTCTTTTAAAACTCAAATTTTAATAATATTTGTACCTAGGTTTTCAATATTGGCTTACAAGAAAAGAGAGTCTGCACAAACTACGTATTTCGCCGCAAAATAACAAAATCAAATGATTCCGAGCGCTTATGCACATGCGAGTTTTGGAATAAGTGTACCATTCGTCATAGCGTGCATTTGAAGTGAAATATCGCATGCGAGTAAACTATACAACGAGAGTCTATCGCATCATTGCCCCATGATTTATCGCATATGCAATGAAAACAATAACACAACATAATTATTTCATGAAATGCCTGTTATGAGTGAGCGCTAATGGGAAAAATAAGCTCTCGAACAACACAAATGATCATCAATGCCACCAATAACGGGTAAGCTCATTAGTTTATGAGCAACGAACAGAAGTAAAAAAAAACTTTTCCACGCGAAAGTTAGTGCGCAATATTTTATGGTGAATATTATTGTGAAATTTCATCCGTCAAGTTAGTGCGCGTTTTAATAATGTGAAAATTAATTAATTTGTGTAGTATTTGTGAATAAATATTGTGAGAGTTTCGATTCAAGTTTGTGCGCGTATACATTTTTTTGTTAGAAATCAATATGAAAGTTACCGATACAAGCACACTCCTGTATGATCAAATAGTCAACATAGCAAAGGGTAAGTCTGCAAATACTAATGTACATGCATGAACTTGTTTATAAATTATCAAATTAATTATTACACTTTACAAATACACTTAATTCTGTTTTTACACGGTTTTGATTTAACACGATTTGAAAATAAAACAACTTTTAATTTTTTAGACAACTTTATTGCATTTAGCACGATTCAAAATTTGAGGCTTTACATTCTATTTGTCACATTTAATTTTTGTGAAATATGTATGTATGTACACATATAGTATGTATGATCATATTACAAATTAAGAGGAATTCCCTTTTTATAACGCTTATGTTTACATATGGAAAATGGGCGTGGCATCACCAACCTTGAGGTGAAATTCTATATCTCAGGAACTATCGAACCAACTTCATCCAAATTTGATATGCGAGGTTAGCCATCCATTCCTATCACACATTTTAAAAATGTGAGAAATCGTAAAATGACTATAAAACTATGCAGCTAAAAGCATTAACTATCCATGCTCTCATATGAATACCAAATTTACTGCCACGCATCCTTATTGAAAGAGAAAACACCACGTGTGGCTAAATAATAAGTATGATTTGAAATTCAATACAATACACATTAAACTAAAAAGTGAAAAATAAACGAAGTTTAAAAAAACTAAAATATACGCTTTTAAAGCCACTTCAAGCTAAAAAGTGAAAAATAAATTCTTAGATAAACTGACAGAAACAATGTATTATTATTTATTATTAGTATTATTGTGAGAAAAGCGTGGGATGGTTTGTGCCACATTTTTCGTATGTCGAGCACATGTTTCTTCTGTCAGTATCTAACAGTGCTTCATTTCGAAGTTCCCTACTTTTTTAAAGAAAAAAACACAGACACTTCAAATTTAATGGGGAATGTTTACTATCATTCGAAAGAACATTCTTTTGCATTTATTTTTTGAAGATTATCTCTTATCCGTTGAGTCCAATGTTCGATGACTCGTTCGATTATTCTGAATTGGTCTGAATCGAGGAGGTATTGTCCGCATAGGCTTTAGAATTTACATATTCTCACAGAAAAAATTCTAACGGTGTATTATCACACGATCTTGGTGGCCAATCGACCGTCCCAAAACGTGAAATTATCTACTCACCGAAGTGTTCTCTTAATAAATCCATTGATTGATGCGATGTGTTTTAAGTGGCACAGTCTGGTTGAAACCAAATGTTGCCGAGATCACGCGCTTCAATTTCAGGCATGAAATAATCGGTTATCATGGCGCGATAAAGGTCCCTATTGACGTTTACGTTCTCACCGGCATTATTTTTGAAGAAATATGGACCGATTATTTCACCGGCCCTCAACACACACAAAGCTGTTTTTTTTCTGGATGAAATGGATACAAGATCTCTTCATTTTGCTTTTCGTCTCAAATGCAGGAATTTTGCTTGTTTATATTCCCATTGAGCCAAAAATGGGCTTCAGCACTGACCAAAATTTGGTACGAAAACATAGGATTTTCTTGGAACTTTTCAAGAACCCATATATCAAACCGATGTCGCTTGGCAAGGTCGAGCGGTTCCAATTCTGCCACAAGCTGTATTTTGTACAGTTTTCAGTTTAAGATCTCGACGTAAAATGCGCCAAGTCGTTCCATACGTCAGTCTGAGCGAACGGCGCCAAATCGACTCCCACGATCTTCGTGTACACTCTCAATAATGAATGCTGGGTTTTAGGTTGGGTGATGGTCTTGGAATAATACGCTCAGTAGGCCGATTATGTTGACCATAAGTTGAGCGAAGCATGCGAAACATATTCTTTAAGTGTGCTAAGTGTACTAAGATCACCCGTTATAAGGAAGTTTTTCTTTCTATTTCATGTCTAAAAAATATATTCTTATAAGTGAATATTGTCAAGTCCATGATACGATTTCTGAACTGTTGTGTAAGTAAGACTTTTATACCTAATTTCATATTTCTCATGTTAATGATCTTTAAGTTGGTTTAAACAATACTGTTATATGAATGGTGGGCGGGCTCAGTTACCGATTTCGCTTGTTTTCATACCTGAGCATGAGGTGTAGAATTGCACTGGCCTCACCGACCGCAATTAGATACTATAAATACTTTGTGAAATAATTACAATAAAGGGGTTAAAGAGCAGAGTGGCCGAAGTTTTTTTTTTAAATTAATAAACATTTAACTTAGATTTAAATACAGAATTAAAAAAGACACTTTAAAATGCAAATACCGTTATTTGGGAAATGAATGTGGTTATTATCCGACTAGATGCTTTATAGGTACGAGAAAGCCAGATAAGTAATGCGAAAACATGCCCATTTTCCCAAACCCAATGTAGGAGTCCATTTCGCGTGATGTTGAATTTGTGTGTGTGCACAAAATATAATAGTTGCGCGCTAAAGAAATGATGTCGGTCAAAATAAATAACCCTATTTTGTTATAATTTTTATAACAAGCTTAGCTTAGCTTTTGCGTTGCCTGAGATCACAAATGATCTCAGATTAGAAATATATTTCGAAAACTCTACAAATATATATTTTTATTGAATATTAAACGACAATATCCATACTAACAGCACAAAACGCCTTAAACACTAGCTAAGAGCCGGCAAGGCAACAACAATCACACTAGATTACACCCACGTGAGTACACAACACACGATTGCCGCATAACGTGCACATAAAGCAAGACTTTTATGCTAACGCACAGCACCTCAAGCGTCATCAGGGGGGGCCAAAGTGCACATCAAAAGCTCGTATCAAAGCAAACGGTGCATATTTGCGGCTAAATCGGCCGAAACGTTCGGGCGCTGAAGGACGACTAACTGCCCACATTGTAATCTGCTTAAAAGCAAACACCGAAAAGCAAGCGCACAAGTGCTAGACATGAGATAAACAAAGGAGAGGTGAAGGAATGAGAGGGGAAAGGGGAGAGAAAGCGCCGCAAAGCAAAGTTCAACTTCCACTTGGCAATAAGCGATTGTAGTGTAAATGATGTAAACCAAAAAGGCAATAACAAAAAAAAAGAAAAGAAACGAAAATCGAATACAAAGAAGAGGGTAGCGGTCTTTTAGGCGCAAAACGAGCGTGCGCGAGTGTGCTGGCGAGGATTACTACGAAAAGGGGCTACTTAAACCGAAAATTTGCATCTCCAAAAAGCACCAAAGGGAAAGCGGAAAAGTTTTAAGTTGAAAACAACAAAATAAAACAAAAGCAACAAATTTCGAATCGTCAAAGATTACGCCTTAGCTAAGCACTGCTCGATTGTTTATGCGCTTTTAAAGCGCACTTATGGGCGTAATTTGACAGCACGCAAATGTGACGCCTGTGTCCTACAGTTCCAGCTAATGGGCACGAGCAAATGCGCCAGCTGACGCCTTAACAATGAGACACATGGCAAATACCAAAAACAACGCAAAGCTAACATTGTTGCTTCAAAGGCACGTGTACGGCGCTCAAATGCAACGCTGTGTGTGTTGAAACATAAAAACAGGTCAGTAAGATCAACAGCGCAACGTGCTGAGCCATCTCTGCTGGCATAACAAATACACCAATTATATACACATGTATATATAATATATATATGTATATCAATGTCTCTCTGTATCTAAGTAGTTAGTTCTGCGCTGGCGGCGTGGGCGTTGAGTGCCGGTTGCCAATTGTGTGGCATTTCCGTTGAAATTAGCGTAAATGACATTTGTCTTTGATGAGCGAAATTATCATTTAAGCGCATTTAAATGCGCGCAGCATTACTACGGCACTGTGCTTATAATTTCATGGGCTGGGGTCACAGAGCTTGGACCTCGAATAGGCCACTTGCCTACTTATATACTATGCTTATTTTTGTTTTCATAAATGTTTTGTTTTATACTTGTATGTATGTATATATGTGTGTATTTGTTTTTGTTTGTCTTTAGCAGTTTTCAGTCGGGAAATTGCTTCATGAATTTATGCATAAAGCGAACACGAAACAAAAAACAACAATTTGTAGACATTCAAAATTATGACAGCTCATAGATATTATTATTTTCAGCATACAAATGTATTTATACACAGTTACTGTTGTTGTAGTGTGTTGATTTTCAATATAATTACATAGGCTTGCACTTCTAAGGCGAAAATTTTCTTTTCAATTTTGTCGGAATATTGCTTTAGTAACAGCTTAGCGTTGTAATAATTTTATTGATATGGTTCAAAGAACGTTAACTTCGGTTGCAACGAAGCAATAATATGCTTTACAAATACAAAAGATTCCTTTAGTTTGCATGACAACTATATGCTATAGTCGTCCGATATCGGCGGTTCCGACAAATCAGCAGCTTTTTAGTGAGAAAAGGATATGTACAAAATTTCAGATCAATATATCAAAAACTGAGGGACTAACTCAAGTATATACAGACCAACGAACAGACGGACCTGCTTAAATCGACTCAGCTCGTCTTACTAATCATTTATGTATACATTTTATAGGGTCTCCGAGGTTTCGTTTTGGGTGTTACAAACTTCGTGGCACATTTAATGTACCATTTTCAGGGTATAAAAAAGGCATCTATTGTGCCTGAATAGAATCTGTCCTTTTCGGAACTAAGACACGTACTTTATTAAAATTAAAAATTAGCTTGTTTGGAGAGTATAATTGTCAATTTTTTATTATGTTGATATACATACCCCTGAATTAGGTAGGATACAATTTTTAGTTGAATTCATTATTTACTATGCTTGCAGTAGCCGCTAAGATTAGATGTGTTTAATGAGCTTGGCGATTTTCGTTTCCTAAAAGCTCACACTTCGTTGCTTGTTTGTGAATTCTTGATCAAAAGTAATACTGTAACATTAAAGCGCCATCGTTTTACGTGTATAAGCGTATCCCAAAAATCGAGTTTGAGAAGTGTTTCGACGATTAGAAGAAGCTATCGAAGAAGATATCGAATGGGAACTATTTAGAAGGCGACAATATTAATGTAGAGCCAAATCAGTAATTCATTTATTCACTTGTTAAGTGTTGAATTAGGATAACATAAAAGTGTATAGGTCTAAACTACAGGCATAGACTTCGTTGGACCATCTGAAAGAAGTAATCGCACAGCTTATGCCAATACGAGTGAAATTATGTTCTATTAGTGACTTACCAGAAACTAGAGAAACTTGGTTAGGGGGTTCTAATTCATCCACCTTAGAGTTTGGACCTGGCATCAAGAGATTAGTACATACGAGTATTGCTATGTATAAAAGTTATTTTGCTGGTAAAAAATTTGCCTCTAGAGGACTTGTAAAAAACGACTGACCCATTTTTTTGATAATGGGATCGAGGGTTTTTATTAGAGGGGCATCATGAAATGACCCTCAAAATGGCGACAAGGTAAATCAGATAATTTTAACTGTGCTAAATAAAATCTTCAATTTAATGCAAAAATAATTGATTTATGTTAGACTAGTTTTGATTTTAAAATAGAAGAACGTTTTATATAAGAATAATATGGATTTATAAGTCAACATAATCTCTATATAGAGTAGAGTTTCCATCTCGAGCTCCTCATTTGAGTGACATTTTTTTCCAACAAGTCGATTTTTGTGTCTTATAAAGAGATTTATCGAAGTTACCACAAGCTGAATGAGCCTTGTCTGGGTAAAAGCGTAATTTTTCTTCGCTAAATTAGGTCGCCTGGCATTGAGCTGAACGTTCAGTTGATTCAATAACGCACGGTAATATAGTTTATTGATCGTTTTACCAAGTTCCAGCTAGTCGCAGAGTAATTAAAATTATTTTTACATAGCATAATGGGAATTTTGGAAGCCCTCGCATTGAATCTTATGTCATACAGCATGTAACAGTTTAGAAAATATGGTAATTGTAAAAAATATATACATGTAAGACGGATAGTAGTACATATGATAAGTAATACACCACTACCTCACTAATAAGAAAGTCTTAGCTATAGCTTAACACCGAGATAATGGAGATTACACTTGCGTAGCTAGTTTGTGAAGCCAGGAAGCTCCTGTTTTTCTAGTTCCTATTGTAGCGGCAAAATTCTGTCAAGTTGATAGTCCTTGGACGGATAAAAATACGGGTCCGTTCCGATTATGTAGATCTGTAGACGACTGTCGTGGGAACTGAGAAAACGTCTGTTGCTGGATTTCCTGTATCAAAAAACGTCTTGAATCCACCACAAATCTGCTTAGACCTTCTGGGTCTAGCTAATAGGTCCTGTAAGGCTAAAAGTGTGAGATCCAAGGAGTTTCAGCGTTGATATCAAAGATGTGCAGAGTTAAAACGGGAAAATTATGAAATAATTCCACTTTATGTTATACAAATAACTTCGACGACTGGCTCTCAGCAAGAGCTGTCTAGATTTCTTATGTTTGACCGCGACCATTTAAGTATAGCATTTCTAAAAGCGATAGTTCTAGAACAATTTACTAGTTTGAGAACTTTTTTTATTCTCCACCAAGTGGAAGCTGATGTAAATTTTAAGAAGATATAAAAATTTACTTGGAGGTTTATCATTACCTGTCGAAAAGCTGCCCCCGTTATGAAAATATATAATACATAAAAAAATAGGAATTGGTTTTATGGTCTTCGATTTAGTACTGATCCAGACGAAAAGACTTGTTACGAAAATCAAACAGTCGCTTGGATACATTTTAGAAGTTTCGCAGGCTACTCCAAAGATAAAGTCATTAGCTACAACTTTGAAAGTAGGGAGGTCGGCTAGGTTTACAATACCAAATTATTTTAAATTCATTTTAATTTTTAATTAGTGAGTAGGTAATTCTGGAAGCAAAAAAACAAGAATTCTGTTATGTATTCTAACTAATTCCCGTAAGCATGTGTCCATATTCAACCGTGCACCAGCACGCATACTCAACTACTGCCATCAGTTACCTACTTATTCATGCATTTGCTCACAATGTTATGGCAACACATAATTCTGCATGTCATAACTTATAATCCAGCCGCATGAGGCACACACACACTTATTAACGCAGTGGCGCAGCGTTGGAGAATTGGTGGATAACGTAGTGCAACATAGTTGTTCCACTGCAGCGTGTAAGCGGATTTACGATGCGTACCATCAAAACACGCACTTACATACAAATACCTCTTATGCATCTATGTATGCGTGTGTGTGTGTGTGTGCCACCAATATAACATCACCATGAACGGAGAGCTTTCAGCAGCTTATTTCAATAACTTGGAGAACACTGCAAGCAGCAGTTGTTGCAACTGAAGAGCTATGGGAGATGACAACGTTGTAATTTCCAGCTACTATTTTATCAACTTTACTTTTTATCTTTTATCTGCAATATCGAAATCGCCAATAAGAGTAGCAGCGCCGTAGCTCAGCGTCGAGCACCATAGCTGCAACGTTGCCAGTGTCGAGTCATTACTTATCATCAATAGCGTCGATGCGTCAGCGCTGAGGGATTTCGTAAGTATACCAGCAGGCGTTCGCTGTCGTTGAAGGAAAATGCGTTTCGATATCGCTTTACACACACGCAACGTTTTGGCAGGAGTATAAACATTTAGTTAAACTAACGTTAACCGAAAAAGGTAAAGAATCATTCATATGTACAAGTATATATCAGCAAGGCCAGTTTAATGGCTTCTTATATATCCATATGTCAGTTCGTAAAAACGCGACACACGAGCACTAAAAGAATGTTGGTAATAGTAGTAAAATGATTGAAGTTGTCAGAAAAAGCAATCTGTAGATTAAAAATATCTGCAAAGAAGATTGGGCTCGCCAGAAAGTGCAAATCTTGAAAACCATTCGAGATATATGAACTTAAAAATGCAAGAAAAGGATTACTTTTAATCGTAAATAGTATTTGATATATGCGAAATGGGTTGTTAATTTTATCTATTCTTTTCATATGTCCTCATTTAGGGCCCAAATCAGCTTAACGGGCCTCCCAATAGATAACTCAAACGCTAAGTGATACATCAGTACAAAACAAAGCAAATACAGCATTATATATAAGTGTCAACATATTTTTCCAAATATGGGCGAAATCGACTAACAAATTTCCTTAGCCTCGATTAACGTTTAAGGTTATTAACCTCTATACACCCAACTTTGTAACCTTTTTTATCGGGCAACATACGGTATTTCAACAAATTTACGATATCTAATTACAATTAAATAATGTGGGATGGTTCTAAGAATGGATCAAATCTATTCATGCCTTCCTTTAGATTCCTTAGTTTAGTGATTTCCATGCTTCGGTTTAATTTTATTCAATATATGGATCCATTTCTAGGGTTCTTATTGGTAAAAAACTAAAGATAGTACATTACATCTTCATCAAGACCCCATAAACCATGTTCTCCGTCTGCCCGAAAGTTGGTCTTAAAAGTAAAAATTTTAGAAAATATGGCAGAAATGTTAACTCAAAATGTAGCCGGGTAATAAAAGTGCTGCAGAGTTTTTCGAGACATTGATTTCCAAAACCACTTTTTCATGATCGATTTTTTCAAAACCACTTCAAAATCGTATTCTTACTTCATAAATATATATAGTCTGCCCGAGTCTTTAATACTTGGTTTCGTTCGAAGTAAGCCCCACCTCACTTGCTCCTTCTCGCACGCGTATAAAAATTTGAACGCCACGCACTCACTTTAAAAGGGGATAGGCGCTTGTGTGCGATCGAGCATCGTTTGGTAAGTTTGCAGTATCAGCAAGTAGTTGTTACACTGGCTACAGTGCGTGAAGTTGCTATGGTTGTTGTTGTAATGCGTTACTGTTGCGTATATGTTGCAGAAATATAAAGTTTTCATTGTTAAATTCCTTTTTTCTACCCCTGAAAGGAGTTACGTTATATGTTTACTTATACATAACGGCTTTTATGGTTTTTAGCTTACCAAAAAAAAAAAAAAAAATACTAAAAAATAGACTATAAAAATACTTTAAAAAATTACCCCAAAAATTTCATATTTTCTCATGGTAACAGCTATAATATTGCCAAGACGGTGTCATAAAACGGGATTACTACTTACAAGCAATTTAAGTATGAAGGAATTACAAGCACGTAAGCATGTGTGTGTGTGTGCAAGATTTATGAGTGACTTGAGTATATGCAAATTTATGTCTTACACATGTTTCTTTTCGCTTTATCTCAATTCCAATTATATAACATTATACTGATTCACATATACACATATATATATGTATGCGTATGTGTATGTATATGTATACATATACACATACTTATGAAAATGAGAAAGCTATTCGATAGAGCTTTGGTAATAAGCTAAGTTTTTATTCAAGCCAGCTAGCAACATACTATGATGTTTCGAAACGGAGTTTAACTCAAATAGAGCTGTTTTTTTAGTAATTATTGAAAGCGGCTAACACTCTCCCCAAGCCTCTTTATACCGAATATGGAGTGCTCTGTTGACTTTATACAATAGATGTCGGTTATAATGTATATATTGGTTGATAGAATTAAATGTCCAAATATTCTTGAACATATTGCAGTTTTTTCAAAAATATATTAATTTGATCCAGACCTGAAGTCCCAACTAAAGCAAATCAATGCAATTAATGTAAAACTTCCGGTTGACATTATTCTCTAAATATCGGGTAATATTTTAGACATCTTAATACAATTAAAAACGAAAGCCTGCTTGTACTTTGTAGAATTATTCGTTGCTCTTATATACTCCATTTTCAATTGGTTCGAGATAGAGATATATCAAAAAAATTCAATGGGACGATACACATATTTTAGTCGAGGTTAATACCTCAGAATGATAGATTTTTCTTTGTCATCTTCGGTAGATTTGTTTTGACAGTTAATGCCGAAATAAATCCATGTGATTGGTTGACCAAAATTATGAAAGACTGTGCGATTAACATATGTGCTGGACCTTAAAAGGCTCACCTCATGAGATGCGAACCGGTCTGAAGTGAAATGATTTGCTAAGAAGGATTGGCAGTGCCTCCTAACTCAGTAACATCGAAGGTGAAGCAATCCCCATAACGCAATCCTTCTGCGAGGGAGGTCGTAGCATCTGTTCACATGATAGTGATGGCTACAGCGGGCGTTTGTCTTGGAACAAGCGGCTCGCGTTGTAAACGTATACATTTTTATAACAGGTTCGTAGATCAAGGAAGTTCGTGGGCGGTCGATAGACAGAATCGAGGATCGAAGGGAAAAGCTCCTGATGTGGCTAAATTAATAAGATAATAATACCAGCAAATCGGCAAAGGGGGGATTTGGGTTAATGAGATTGAGGTTTGGCGTTGGCTCGCTTAGACTACAGAGCCGTAACATCCTTATAAAAATTGTAGACCTGTAATGAAGTTTATTGATAAAGTTCATATTCCAAAAACAATACTGTCAAGTGATTACTCCACGAGCTCAAAAGCGACGAAAACCAGCGGAATGAAGCCAAATTGGTGGAACTGGGCTTCGAATTGTTGTCGGACGTCAATATTAAGCCCGCTGGAAAGAAATTTTCCCACAATGAAGCCATTTTCGCAGAATTTTTTATCATAACATGTTTTAGATTAACTCTGCAAGCTCGAAATACTTGTTTATTTATATTAGCCATTCAATTAGCGAAGTATTGCTCGTTTCAAATATAGACTTTCGTTTCATTTATTAATAAAAATCCCACCACTAATTAATTAGTTATATAATTAGTAAGAATATTTGAAAATATTTTGCGCTATTTACGCTGAATAATGATGTGTAATCCTTTTGTCCTCGGTACTCGCTCGTGATCAGCGTTGTCACATGTTTTATGCACTATTGTTGTTATAACAACATGATTATTACATTACAATCTGCTTATTTATACATACATATGTTAAATCACATGAGAGACGCTATTCGCGCACAAAGCACATGTGTGATACATATTACGGTATACCGTTTGAATATTGTATGCCTGTTGGAAAAATATGATAAGACGCATAACGATACTTATTAATAATAAGACTAAAGTGTGAAGGAAATTATAGAGATTCAGCAAACACATTCAATTTTATCGGGTTCAAGTGAATTTGAATATTTTTCGCTCGAATTTTTGTTTTGCAATAATATTCGTAGATACAAGAATCAAATCCGGCTAAGACCTTTTTCACTTTTGAAGTGAAGGACTTTCTGATTTTTCGAGAGTCGTGAAGTCCTTTGCTTTTCACATTATAGAAATATATCTACTTGTATATCTGCGAAGCCTTAATTTTCAAATAGTGTTCACATTTAGACGGAATTATCGTTATGACTCAAGGTCATTTTGTAAAACTATGGAAATTTGGTGGAGGAACTGCGTTCGGATATACATATACATAGATGAAATGACGCAAATATGAAAGAAGTTTTTTTTCAGAGAGGCGCCTGGAACCCTTACCTCTAGTTGGCAACTATATAATTGGCAGATATCGCTTTCTTTTTCGTCAATTAGCCGTTAATGTCGCAATCAATGTTTTCCTACAAGGTGCGAACTCAGCTGCTGCCTGCTTCAATGGATATGTATGTGGTAAACTACTTGTTTCTTCGTTCTCACTCACTATGCTTTTGACTTTATCCGTTACTCATGCTCCACCCCAAACGAAGCCATACATATGTCACATCATCTTCACCACAGTCAGTTTTACATTTTCATCTCGAATCTTTTGTTAACGCCTTGACAAACTGTCAACGCGAATTTGCATTAATTTTCTCACAATTCTACACAAATTTTATAATCGGTGGAAAGACAAGGCGAGAGACAAATTTCACAGTAATATTATACATAGCACCGCATAGCAGTTGACGCATAACATAAACTGCAACAACAAATTCTTGCGATTTTTATTTCGAAATATTTTACTATGAATGCCGCAACTTGGCGTGACGGGCGACTGTTAGTGTTGCCGACTGCAGCTCGTGTTTTACGCTCGCAAATAATGACATGTCATTTCAAATTAGTTATGTCATAAAGCTTAGCAAGCGATGAACAGATGTGTAGTCACATACTCGTTTGGCCGCTTGGTTGGTTGATTGGTGGTCTCACATACATATGTACATACATATGTATATGTATGTATATTTATATTAGTGAGTATTTATGTTAGTATAGTCTGTGCCGCGTGTTGAAGCTGTCAAGTAATCCTAAGTGAATACTCACTAAAATACAGACATATATACATATGGTAGATACTGAGTGATAAGCTGATATGATTGAAATGCTTAACATAACTGCTTACACACACACAAACATACATATATTCTTCTGCGTAAGCATTTTATTTGAAAACTTTATAACTTTGTTATATGCTTATAAGCACTTAAGTGTAGCAGCCACTAAACTCAGCGGCGTGCTTTTCAGATATTTATGGGTGCATATGGATATATGAACATTAGGGCGTCTGGCGTTATTTCACAAATTTATTTTTTTTTTGCAAACATTCCCTGAAGTTTCAGTTTTTGCACTAAAAAAAGAATCCAATGTAAAAATATGTATATTTTTATATTGTATATGTACATATATTAAAAGTTTATTATCTCCTACGCAAATAAATCTACAGCTTTGAAAAAGTGATATTCTCATACACAATTGTCCGTTCCACAAAAAAGGTTTATATGATTTTTTTATAAAAATATCCCTTCAAAAGTTATACGCAGTTAAAATTATACCTAAAGTGTACTGTAGTAGACCATGTCGTATGAGCAACACAGAAGTATAAATCATATGTTAGAATGCTCAGTAAAGAACGGACACCCTAATATGCATATTTATACTATGTACATATGTGCATACTAAGATATATATGTATATAGTGAACAAGTCCCTGTCTTCTGCCTTTCACAAGAAAATTTCTGTCATTCTTCTTGATTATGAGTTCTTCTCTTTTATGACACATACATGCATACATTATTTTATCACACAGCATTTATCACTTCTAAACGCTTTAAATTGACATTAAACTAATAAAATTATAGCGAGGCGTATGAGTATAAGTACTTTTTATGATTTTTAAATATCTCAGTGCTTGATTTGTGCCGTTAGAATAAACGCATGGCGATATATACGAGTATATGTATATATTTATATTGTATATGAAAGTCCATACTCTCTTTATGCCATAAAGTGAGGTTAAGTCTAAATGCTATTAAATACCATATTCTGACTCGTTAATTAGCTGAGGCAATTAAAAAGCTAAATGGACTCAATTTATTTTCTATTAAGACTTATTCACTTCAGCTGCAGCAATTAATATTTGACAACTGTCAAAATTTGGTTCAAACTTTCTTTGCAGAAGAATTTTTATTGGTTTATAAAAAAGCAGCGAATATTTGTTGTTAATAGAAACGAGTTTTGATTGTAATCAGACTTTGTATTGGAAAAAGGAAGAATAACATGTTAAGTATTCAAAATTAGTGCAGCAACAAGAATATCATCATTATTCTATTATATAGTCGGCAACTTTTTACCAAAGGCGTCAATCGCTACAAGAGTGAAGAATATTTTATAAAAACCTTTCACTTAATTGATATTCAATTAGACATGCACTAATTGGGGATAAGTATATTGATCTATTTATGATAATTGGGGAAGAAATTGTTTTGCTTGGGTGATTGAAAATAAGCGCAAGACTGCTTCAAACAACTCTTGAATCAGCTGAATGGCCTGGAGCAGCTTAGGCCAATTACTACTATTCCTATATGACTATTCTATTAATCAAGCTACCTGTTAAGTGTCTAGTTATTGTTTGCTTGCATAACCTAAGGCAGTGAATTATATTATCCAATACTCTTCCTAATTCACCTTTTGAACCGTCGGTGAATATGTAGATTTCGCCGTTGGAACTGTCGATCATAGAACTATTAGTTAGTCATAGTAATTTTTCTCTACTGGGGTATGAAAATGTTGTTTTCAGTTTCCCCAGAATCATCGTTTCTCGGCCGCATTGCCAATTTAGCCCCAGTACATTAGGTCGAGTATGATAGCAAACATTGCGTTATACTTAACTTGAATATTTATTGGCCGGATGTCGAGGATAACCTCCAAACACTGTGACATTTCGCGGCCTATTAATGAACCAGTAGTTGTCAATCCTTTTTTCTTGGATAGACAGTATGCAACGATATTGAATTCTATTCGCTGTTATTTGATTTTTTCGAAAGATTGTAGACCAATGGGGGTTTAACGGAGAGTTTTTGGTTTCAAATATATGTTCTATTCCCCAAACAGCTCGGCCTGGAGTTAAGAAATTAAATCGCAAATGGTATGGATAATTATTCCACTATGGATATTAAGAACGGTGTCAGCTTTTTATTGCAATTATTGTAGCTATAATAAGATCTTGTCTCCCTCCATTAAATATATAATTTAAAGCTTGGCAGTTAGAGCAGTATAAGTCCCTATCATACAAAGAATTGCCTCCACGAACGACTTAGCGATGACATTTCAATAGAAGGAAACCAAATTCAACACGAAAGTGAGGCAAAAAGGGGAAGGCAAGAGAAAACATGGCCGCAACATGCCACGGCAATGTGTTGTCAACAACAAGAAATATGGAGGTAGACAACAAGTAGCGAAGGAGGACAACGAAAACAACACTTAGACCGAAAACAGACTGTATGAGATAAAACGGAAGTGCGATGTATGCGAAGTAGCAGCGACAAGGATCAGGTGAGCGCGTTAAAACTGCTGGCGGCGCTAGAAAAAATACGCGAAGGCTGGCGATAGCAAAAAAAAGGATACCGGGTGCAATAAGAAAACAGCAGCAAAATAAGAGTATGTCTAACAGAAAACAGGATGCAAAACACTTTCGACCGTTTGCAGGCACAGCAGCTGAGCCACGAGAGTAGGATGTCCTGGTAAAGACTAAGTGGTCTGGGCGTTGCGCGGAAGTCAAATTCTCACTTGTCTTTTTCAGAATTTTGTTGAGTTTTTTTTTTCTTTATTTGTTTTTGTGTTTTGCGCGACAGGTATTCACCACTCTGCTGCTGGAAAATAACATTACTATTATTATTATTGCTTTTTTATTTGAGCTAGCGGAAGTGGTAGCAAATGAGATTTTTGCCATTTCCGCTGACAACTGCAGTGTATACTCATATGTTGGTGTCTAAATTCATTCTATTTGTATGTCATGTACATACATAGATTGCCTGATAGGAGTGTTGCGGCAAGCTGTCAGCCAGCTAATGTGAAAATTAAATAATCTAGAGGAAATTTATGTTCAAAAATAATTTGCAAAATTAAAATAATGGAATGTGGCATATTTAGGGATGGAGCAATAGAGACACATATCCGTTGTCCATCGTGCATTATCCACATTGTATGTAATACGATATATTAAAAATATGCCATTACCATTATCGAATTAGTCGTCCTTTATAATGAAATGCTAGTTCAAAGTGTTCGCTTTCGAGTATGCTAATACTTTAAATCGAGTTGGGGGTTAGTGTCAAAATAAAACATTTTCGACTTTAAGGTACAGAAATTTTCCTGCACTCTTACAGATGCCATTCTACATATAGCACCCGTGCACATAGCTGCAGATACATTGCTGCGTCACATACAGGGAAATTTTAAAATTCTCTCTCACTTCGACTGCATCCCTTACTCTTAGCGGCATCTTCTCTGCGCAGTGAGCTTTTTTACCGATGGATCGAAGCACAAGAATTTGGGAGAGGAGGGAAAGTTGCAGTAAGGAAGATGAGATGGAAACATTTACACACTTTTTCCACCACAGTCTAGCTTTCGCCAGACTAAGGTTGAAGCATAATGGCTGCAAGCGTTTTTACGAAACCGGCGAATCGGCTGAAATTGATATAAGCCGGTTCTAAACGTTTTGTCGATATGCGAAAGTCTTTTGATCCATACCTAGTAGTTCTTCTATACCTTGTAGTAACGGACAAGCGTCTCTAGCTGTGCAAGTGGGACTATACTGGCCTCACCAGAAAGCAGCCTATTTACCTAATCTAACCCAACCTAACCTTTGCCAGGAAAATTCCATTATTTTTCTATACAAAAAAAAAAACTTAAATTAAGGTAGAGGGAATGACAGAACGAATACTAAATAGTACAGGTAGGCGCTTAATCTTGAAAGACGGATAAACCTTCGTTTAATCTAAAAAAAGGAACGGTTACTTCAGTTCGCAGTGCGTAGAAACGTCAATGCCAGCTCTTCTCTTCTCTTCTCTTCACTCTGTTCTGTTTCACTTACTAACTGGTTATACGATCAACGGTGGTTTT
Source organism: Bactrocera oleae (assembly GCF_042242935.1). Classification (NCBI taxonomy): domain Eukaryota; kingdom Metazoa; phylum Arthropoda; class Insecta; order Diptera; family Tephritidae; genus Bactrocera; species Bactrocera oleae. The sequence continues at coordinate 19,396,661 of NC_091537.1, read as the reverse complement.
AGAAGTATACAAAGAGGTTTCTAAAGAGATAGCTGACACATCAGCTGTCAAGTTAAAACATGTATTTGATATTTAGATTCACTACAAAGATCATATCATGTAAAGGCTTCTAAAATGTACCTTGTGCTCAGAATTTGTTTGAATAATATTGCAGAGCGAAAACTTGTGTGCTCTGAGGTATTCTATGAGCTAAAGATTTTGAGAACTCTCTTCCTATTCACTCTTTGGGTTTTTTTTTGGTAATTGAAGAGATCCTAGGCGTCATCTTTACATATGTTTGAAAACCTTTTAGCGCAGAGTTCTTGAAAAAATTCAATTGAAGGTACGAGTATATCTTTACTATAGATTTTTGGTACACTCTGCCAAAAATTTAAGACGCGAGTCAGAAGACATCTGCTAACGACATGACAAAACGAAATGCTACATAAACCAACCGCAAAGACAAGAATAATAGCACGGCAAGAAAAGCCAACAAGACCAACAAAAACAACAGTTAAAACAAGCAAGAAGACAGTGACAAGTAAAGTACCAGAAAAGGAAACATAAGACAAACGTATACTTTTCGTATGAACAACGAAAAGACAACAATAACAACATTGATAACAAACCACGCTGCATTCTACAACCAATAGCAACAATAAAAACGTCAACCAGAATGAGAACGAGTACAACATCAACAAGCATAATAAATGTTAACGAAGGACCTACACTTTTCGCTGCCACAGTTAGTTAGCTAGAACATTTCGCTTCAGCTTAGAACACCAAGCGCGCTGTTGCCTTAAGATTGAAAACATGTTAAGCAGGTGTTACTTCGCAAACCAGCAAATAAATAAAACAAAAAAAAAATCAAAAAATGAAAAAAGACAGAGAGACCAGAGAACAACTCGAACAGCTGCCAAGAATCAAGTAAAGCGAGCGGAGTAAGCGCAAGAACAAGACCACAAGCACACTTCCAAACATCGTTAACAACATTAGCAGGCGTAAAATTTTCACCTTCGGAAAAGTCAAAGCCAACATAGCCACAGACAGGCTACAAAGCATATATTTGGTGCAAAGAGATAGAAAACAAAGAAAATAAGCCCGAAAAATGCGGAGTTTGGTTAGGCCAGCATATCCTTGTAAGCTGCATATGTTAGGGGTGTGCAGTACCGAACAGGTGAACTCTACATTCTTCGTGGTGTACGAGCAAGAATATATTTGAAATAGGCTGAAACATGACAAACAAGCCTTTCTTGTGTTCGTAAGGGGTGTAGACAATTTGTACCAACTCAATGCCTGACTAAAGTTTTACGAAGTTAAGTAAAATATTGGTGTGTATATGCTTTTTCTGAAACCGATAATGCTTTTTAATATGAGCTGACGTGCTAAACAATCGAAATGAGTTATTACCAGTGTTGTTTTCGAAGGGATTTGTGGTTTAGGAGATGACTGAAAGGTGACACTCGCCGAGTACGGGAGAGAGATGGCGTTAAAGCATAGATGATTTTTGGAAAAAGTTTAAAGGATTTTAGAGTATGTGAAAAGATTATTTTACGAAGTACCATCTTGGATAAAAAATTAGCTATAAGAGCCTAGATGAATGAATAATGAAATTTACAAAGAACATACTTACTTCGATTCGGATGTATCGGGTATTTTGTGCAGAGAGTCAGGATGAAAAATTCTTTCTCTACACTTAATAATTCTATATTAGAAACGATATGATCTTCAAGCCTGGTCTAGAGTTTTTTAGTCTTATCGAAACTTAATGTCTTGGGATAATACTTCTCTTAAAAACTTCTAGGGCCTTTCACTTATTGGATGCCGTTAAGAAATACATAAAGATAAGGAGAAATATGAAGAATGACGAAAAACTTGGTGAAAATACTGAAAGAGATGCAAGGGGTGCTGAATAAAGATACCCGAATGGGATAACAAAAAGGTTGAAGATCAAGAGAGGGATAATGTCGGCAAGGAAATATGAAAATGACAAAAAAAAAAGACAAAAAGAATTTCAAGGAGAAGATCAATAAGATATAGATATAGATATAAATATAGATATAGATATAGATATAGATATAGATATAGATATAGATATAGATATAGATATAGATATAGATATAGATATAGATATAGACATAGATATAGATATAGATATAGATATAGATATAGATATAGATATAGATATAGATATAGATATAGATATAGATATAGACATAGATATAGATATAGATATAGATATAGGTATCGCTATAGGTATCGATATAGGTATAGAAATAAATTAGTTTAGGAACTGGAAATAAAGTAAGAGGGAAGGGGGGAGATGGAAGTAAGCAGAACGCAACTCTAAACAAACAAGCTCTGCAAATTCTCTTCACTAGGCAATCGAGTTTTTCATCTTTCTAAAACTTCATCTATTCAAATAGCTAGGCATACAAGTATCAACCTACATGTACCAACATGTTTCACCAAATTTCTATAATTAATAAGACAAATCTGCGCCAGCGACGAAAGAGTGAAACATATGGCAGGAAAATGAATGGCAAACAAAAAACGCGACAGCTAAATTATTCATAAACTTTGTCCACATAGTGGGAACAGCGCAGAGCGTGTTCGCCCCTTTCCATAGAAAAGGTTAAAGCGATGACGATGATGATAGCGCTAAAGATGAACGAGAAATCGAGGGCAAAGCCACGTGAAGCCCGCCACGACCAAAACCAATGAAGGGTAAAGTAAGTGGCGGCATGAAAACAAAGCAAAACGGACGAGGCACGGAAGCGCAAATCAGCAAGCGACACTTGCGATGCGACGACCACTTCCGTATAACATGATGGTCATAAGTTAAAGGGAGGAGAGGCATGTAGGTATTATAACGAAAGCTTTTGTAGAGGAGTGGCGGCGAAAAGAACCCAAAATGTACATGCAGATGGGTCGAAGACATAAGGACATGAACGTTTTTGTAAGGGGCTCATGTGCTCAATGTAGCGGTACCCTACCCTCTCAATTGCCCTGCAGAGCAAAATTGAATTTCACAAGGTCAGGTGGCCTTGCGGTTAAATTCGTTAACGTTGCGGCGGCGATAGCGAGACAGTGAAGTCGCCTGTTGTCGGTGAACTTTCTGTGAAACTGCCGGAGTGGGTTGTCACCACCTACCATATCGGTCGAAATTCAGTTTCCGAAAGGCATAAATTTACACTTGAAGAGTTTATAAATTTTTAAGCGTCTCCAAAAGAGCGCCACGCGTCGTCCTCATACATCTTAATACGCAAGGTTCGAACTCACCTAGGCGGTTCGTCTTGCCGACGGTCGCGGTCGTGATCGCTTTTTCCATGTATGTAGGTGTCGTGGTGTAGCAACAAAAACACTCGAAGCGTCGGTTCGTAAGTAAACAAACGCCGCGTGAAAAAGGAAATTTATGTTGTCGGCAGACATTTTTGCTTCATCAAATACTCAGAACTTTAGCACAGCTACGCATAGTCATATACTTTAGCGGCTTTTCTTGTGGCTTTGAAAGGGTAATGCCACAGCGCCTTGATGTATGCTTTGCGCTGCTGTCTTGCCAACTCTACTAGTATTAAATTCTTTAGTGATGCTTAAATCAGCGAACATCTTCTCGGTGTTCATATATTTTTGGCTGACATAAATTATATCGTTTTTGCTATTAGTCCAACGTATGCACCTTCTTCAAGTTGTTGGTAGAAGTGGTCGCGCCATAGTGTTTTAAAAGCAAGAACATTGGAAATAAAATTTTACTTAAGTTTATTTTATTAGTATACAATGGAAGTTTGACTGTTTCGACTAAAAGAAATATTTTAAATACAACTACTTTGAGACTTCTATCAGGCAGTGCCAACACTGTTTCGTAATATTGTTTGGAAAATAAGAAGCTGGATAAATAAGGATTATAGTTCATCGAATCGTTTTTAGAGAGATTTGTCAATGAATTTTCTGTTAGGTTCAAGTTAAGTTTTGTCTTCAAGAACACTGTCCAATAGGTTCGAAAGCGATGTAGCTTTTATGTCGAACTCTTCTTGCCAAAGCTGTATGGAGGAAGGAAGAGTGGAATAATCTTGTCACTTTCTCCTCTATTGTCCTGTTTTTACCAGTCTTCGAGTGAAATATCTCGGTAGACACATCTTCAGCGAGCCTAACTTAGTGGCTGGTATTTAATATATATCAACCGGCTTAACAAATTTGTGGTAAGGTCAAAAAGGAATATATACATACTTTTCTCTTGACTATAATGACTTATGCTCTTACGGTAGTCCTAATCTCTTCTTTATCGATCTGTGTACCAGAATTAATGGGTTAATTTACCCTAAGTATAATACTTGGCAAATAATTTTGAACTAACGGTCCTTGACCTAATGTAAATCGGGGTCCATACTCGTTACATGTGCACAAAGAGAAATTAAAACCAGAACAAATGTTAAGTAAACAGGTTTTCGATAAAAGAACCTAATTTTGATCGATCAGTTTGTATGGCAGCTATATGCTATATTAACTCGATCTAACCCAATTTTTCGGAGATTATATCATGTTTTTGGATAATAATGCTTGACAAATACCTCATCAAATGAAAATGTTATCCACACAAGCACTTGATTCCGTTCGTTCACTTTGTATGACAGTTATATGCTCTAGTGGGCCGATATCGGCAATTTCGACAAATAGGGAGTGAGAAAAGAAGGGCTGTAAAATTTCATAATCGATATCTCAAAAATTGCTTAATCGAATCAGCTTGATACGCTGATAATTTATATACATATCTTTTATTAGGTTACCGACGTTTGCTCTTTGGTGTAAGGAACTTTGTGGCAAACCTAATATACACAACTTTAATAATAATATTGAACTGCAGTGAAAGTGAGTATTTATATTTTTCTGGGCAAATCACATCATTATCACATCGCTAAATAAAATATACTGAAATAGGCGTACAGATCTTTCGAAAAAAAATTTTTTTTTTGCAGGAATCAAGCAATATTTCTTATTGGGTTTCCTAAAAATTTCAAGTTTACACTTATTTTTTTGTTGTGTGTTGTGTATATTTTGAAAAATTTAATTGCAAGTTAGCTTGAAAAGATTAAATTGAAGAAAATTCTGAGTCTCAAATAAAAGAGCTGTAATTCTTCCTCCAGCGAATGTAAAATTCCCATTAAGCATTTAAAATTTAAGTGCTTTCTTAGGCCAACCAAGTGATAAATAAATAAAAATGGAAAAATTCACATTTCTATTGGGCATTTTAAAATTCTAAGCATGTAAATATATTATTTACTAAAACTTTTTCCTTCAAAAGCGCCTCACTGTTAAATATTTATCGAAATTACGGAAATTTTATTGCCATTTTTCATTGTAAAATATGAACTACTTGTTATAGAGTGCATGAGCAATATGAAAAAAAACTAAACACACGCTTAAAGAATTAAAATTGGCTTTAAAGTCACTTTTCGCCAACATAAAATTGCTTGAAAATATGAATATGTTATTATAAAAATATAACTGGGTATATTTTATTGTAAGTAAATATATATAAAATTACAAAATATCTTTTATCTAAAATTTTTTGAATTATAAATTTTATTATTTTCACTGTCTACATTTTAGTACAACAAAATTGTCAATTTCATTTGCATTTAATTGCGGACCAGCAAAAATATTATTTGCCTGTAAAAGAGTGGTTACAAAGTATCAAATGAAGCCGTATATAATATATTATTCTAGCTAGATATCTACATAAATATTACTGCAAAGTACACGTGCAAATATATATATGTATGTATATACACATTTCCAACTAAGCATATTGCAATAAATGAGCGCTGTATTTGTCATTTGAATTTTCCGCTCCAAGTCGCATAATATCTTTTGGCAGTTTTTATTATTTTGGTTTTTAATCCGCTTTGTAGTTTTCTGCTGTTTATGCCAACAACAGCGGCGATATAAAAAAACCATGTAGTAATCGGGCGGTGAGGATTACTGTTATGCAACTGAAAATCTGACAATGTTGCTACTTTGAGGTTAGATACGGTATGTCAGCAGTCACTGGCTGACTGACAGCCACATAATTTTTGTAGCCAAATACATTGATGTAATTCCATTAAATTATAAAATATTCCTATTACCATTTCTAGTAAGTGCAAAATGTTTGTTTTATTAAGTTAAATCAATTTTGACAATCCAACATCATAATTTTGACATTATTGTAGTAAACTTTCTTTCCATGTTATAAAGTTCTCATATGTTCACTAGTTTCTACACGCTATTAAATAGTGTTATACAATAATTAATAATAATTTATCATCGTGAAATGGCAGTTCCTTTGACAATGTGTGGTTCAGATTACGTCAAATTAAATGACAACATAATTAAATCAATGAAGATGGATGTAATTTTATTTTCCTAGTGAAATGTAAAATTTCTACTTCTTCTTCATAATATGCACACTAAGAGATAGTGCAATATAATAATTAACACTAATTTATCTTCGAGAGATAGCTCTCTTGATAATGTGTGGCTGTCGCTACGTCAAATTAAATGACAACATATTTAAATGAATGAATTACACTACAGAAATAAACTTTTTTTTGTTGCCAAGGATATCTTAGCAAATTTTGATGCTTTCAAGTGTCAACAATACGACCTTATTCATGAAGCTATTGAATGTGCTCTGGTTTTTAAGATAATGGTATATCAATTATTTTGATAATTATCGGCTTGTTAGTAATAAAAATTTAGTTTTCCAGTCGTGATTAGGCTTCTGCGCATCTTTTTCGTCACGTGATTCTTATTTTCAGGCTTCGAAAATATGGAAAAAATTATGCGGAATACGGAAAGGTTTTATCAAAAATCCAACGTAAATATATAATATCTAGAATTACAGTCTGTTTAATGTCCTGTGTAACTCAATGAAAATCTTGCTTTCGTTTCAAAAGTATTTCGCATTGACTACTCAGAAACATTGAAGCCGCTAAATACTCAGATATCTACCACAGTTTACCAAGATGTGTGTCAGTTGCGAAAACATCTGCAGCGAAGTTATTTTCTCAAAATGAACTCACAGATTTAATAAATGTTCAAGTTAGGAATTGTAAACGAATTTGTCAAAGTGTTGGGCGTTTCGCCGCAGCTTGATATGGAAAAGTCGAAAGGTGAAATATTTGTTGGTGGTCAAATACGGCACAGATTATATCAAGGTTATAGCTGTATCGGAAAGTGAACCATGGAAACGTTTGGTGTTGATAGTCGCAAATTTCTTAGGCAACCATAAAGCACCAAATTATGTAGAAATTGTGCAAAATATGCTGACAAACTAAGCAATCTCTGGCAGCAAATTTGTGTATCAAGTTAACTTATTTCCGCAATAATCTGAATAAATTTTTGGAAAATTTTGAAAGTTATAGTAAGGAACAAAGAGAGCCGTTTAACTAAGATCTAAAAGTGATGGAACAAAGGTAGCAATGTTGATGGGTGCGTCACATGATGGCAGATTACTGCTGGTCCTGTCAACTGGAAAATTATAAAAGAGAAGCTCAGCAAAGGTGTTTCATTGAAACATAACATTCGATTCGATGCATGCTTCTTTTTCACAAAACCATTGATAGTTTCCTGAACTGTGGGCACAAATAAATTCAAAATCGGTCATATACCTAGGGCAATAAAACCACTGTATGTCAGTGTTATCAATCGTGTTTTTGGTAAACGTGAGTATGGTAGAAATTGCCAGATTATTGTCTTTAAATTTGGCATAATGAAAACCGTATATCAATCTGTAGCTCCATCAACCACTTGTATTAAAATAAATGGTACTAAACAAATGGTAAAGGCAAGAGGCTGAGATTAAAAATCGTGTCGGGTGCTAATTGTTAAGTAAATTTTTTGCAAGCATAATCCTTCATTAGAAGGATTTTCAAAGAGTTCTCTATCTCTATGGAATGAACTAACCTAATCTAGGTGCGCTTTGGAGGCACTGAACTTAACAAGCGCTATAAATGAATATAGTCTCACAAGAGCTCAAAGTGTTCAAAAACAATAAACTTCTATCAAATTTATTTGCTATTGCAATATTCAGCAGTTCCGAAGCTTTTGTTGTTTCCATTTCTAAACTTGCTCATGACATTTTATTGGTTGTTGAAACAAAGGTGTTGAAGTGTTAATACCTACAAACTTAAGTGTTTTTGCTAGTAGCAGTGGTGCCGTTGCCTCTGCTTGCTTTATGACAATTTAAGTTTTTTGCATCGAGTGGATTTTTATTACGCAAATTTGACAGCACGGGTATTTTGATAGTTTCATGCGAAATCAATTGAATGACACACTATATGTGTATGTATGTACTGATTCACGGAAGAGTATAACCGTTAGAAAAAAATCGTACAGCTATATGACTTTATTTTGTTGCATCTTTATTGTAGTTATATTTTCCTTTTGCGTAAATAAAACATAAGTGACAAAAATAGTTTAAATTTGTAGGTTGGGAAAGGTTTCAAGCTATGTAGGATAGCCAGTTTTGTGACAGAACACTGGCGACTTGACTTCAACGTGGCCTTGCTAGTTTTTCTTTTAGAAGTATCGAAGCTAGGCGATTACGTGATTACTGACAGAGAGTCTAATCGCGCAAAATGTCAACAATAAGAAAGCGTTACTACATATATACAAGATCATAATGCGGAAACGTTAGAAGAGCTCATAAGAAATGTCGAAGTAAAAATTATGCAATAAGAAGGCATGCTTGGGCTGCCGACATCAACAGTGCACTCTTCTATTGAAGGGAATTATTTTCCCTAGTGCCGCAAGAGAAGCTCAGATGTATGCGTGAGCTCAAGCCACTATTCGACAATGTCGAAACTGAAAGTCTGTCATTCCAACTTTTACGTTAAAAAAGGCTTTGGTAAAGTAACAAGTGTTTTTTTTTTTGAGACGTGTGATTTTCAAAGAGATAATACTTCTTTCGAAGTTGGTCATTTTGACAGCTATTACGTGATTTATACTCAGTTCGATTTTAACAATTCGTAATGAACTGACTTACTCCGGAACAACGGTTGCAAATCATGCAAATTTATTACCAAAATAATTCAAATAGCGGGACGCATCGCGCGCTGCATTCAATACTCGATCGATATATTCGCGGAGCAGAGTCGGCTATTCGAGCCACCATGGTTCGGTTTCGCAGCACGTTTACTTTAGTGGATATTGCGCATTCTCAGAGATGCCATACAGTGTGCAACGGGACGCTATTGCTGCTGTGAAGCAGAGTATCGAAGAAGATCCGAATGAAACGAGATGGCCAGCGATCCCGATTTTCACAAGAAAGTTTTGTTCAGCGATCAAGCTCACTTTTGGTTGAATGGGTGCGTTAATCAACAAAATTTTCACATTTGGAGTGATGATAATCCACCAGCCATTGTTGAGATGCCGTTACATCCTCAAAAAGTAATTTTTTGGTCTGCCTTATGGGTAGAAAGAATCATTGGTGCTTATTTCTTTGAAAATGAAGCCGGCTATAATTTTATAGAATGCTACAGAGCCATTATTAATGACATTTTCGTGCCTGAATTGGAGAATGTTGATGTGAGCGACCTTCGGTTCCAACAAGACGGCGCTACATTCCATACAGCCAAAGCAACAATCAATTAAATGAACTTTTGGTGGGTGTATCATCTCGCGTCGTGAACATGAGACTTATCCTCCAAGATCGTGCGATTCAACACCACGCGACTATTTTTTTGTGGCGTTGTGTGAAGTAGCTTGTCTACGCAGATAATCCCGAGACGAATAAGGCTAAATTGTTGGCCATAATATTATATTATATGTTTTTTATATCTTCTTGAATACCGCATGTCTAAAAAATCTTTCTTTAGGTATAATATAATATGAAGGAAAGCGGAGGACCATGCCCGATCTTCAAAGAAAACTTGTAACGAGCTATGGCTTTGCTTTTCTGACAACTTTCAATGCAATTTCATAGAGTAACACATAGGTATATCACAGAATTATAGAACTACGTGTATTATTCTAAATCATATTGTGTGCTCACAATCGTTTTGAAATATCAATATCAAAATTTGTATACATGAAATTTGGAATATATGTATCAATTACCATCTAGAAGATTTAGGATTTACTTGAGTTGTTGAGTTATCTTGATTATTTTCAGTTGCCACGAAGAACGATATATGTTAAGACTAACCATGCAACATGTTGCAAGCATATAAAATTCAATAAAACGTGTTTTATGCGTGTTCAACAATAATCCACTTCAATTGTATGTACTATATGTATCTATATATATTACGAAAAAATAATCTATAAAAAATACGACAATAACCCACTGTGCAGCACCGTTATTATATTTTCATTGCACAAGAGGAAGCTGTGAACTCGCACACATTTTGATTGATGAGCGCAATAATTTCGCCTATTTATCCATGAAAATGGCGAAAAATGGATCAAGTGACGCTTGTTGTTGTACTATTTGTTGTTGTTGTTTTTGGTGTTTGCTGTGCTTTGTTGGTTTTGTAACCAGAGTTACGCATACATACATATGTAAATGTGGCAAGAACGAAAGTGTGTTTGCAACAGTGTCATACAATCGATTGTGATACAAACATGCATACACACACATGTGTGCGTGTATGCGCTTTTGTATGTCTGTAACATACTCTTGTAGCTGAGTGTATGACTGCGCAATTCATTGTAGCTGGCACACTTCTTTCACCCATATTTGTTTGTTGTGGTTGTTGCTGACCGCAATGGCTCAACTGATTGAGGTTCGTTGCTGTTGCGAATGTTTTTGTTGTTGTGCTGCTGCTGCTGCTGCTGCTGTTGTCGACGATGGGTCTCTGGTGCTGCTGTGCTACATTTATTTTTTGGCCGCAATTTCATGCCATGTTCCAGTTTGCGGGAGCATATGTAGTGCGATGCCCCGCGATGTATGTGTGTGTTAGCGGCACACCTACGCGGATCCAATTGCGCATTTGTATGTAGTATGTGTGTGTGTGTGTGTGGGTGTAAGTATTGAATATATATAGTCGTATTTGTGCGATTACTTGATTGCTTTAGTATATATATAAGTGTGTGTATGTGTGTATGTATGTGTGACAGCATTTAACCTTCACCCCACGCATGCATACATCATGAAGTTGCATGGTGAGGGGAAATGTGGCAGCTTTTCGCATTTTGACGCGTAGGTGTTGGCTGATGTTGGAAATATTGTGTTGTATGTGCTACACAATTGCACTGTATAGCCGTTACAGTTATATACAATACTACCGTATATACACCAACACACTCGCCCTATATTTTATAAATTGCTTTATATTAATACACACATACATCACTTCGCTCGCTCAATTTTTGTTGCAAATCCGTTACAACATACATATAGTACACATACAAGTATACCTATATACGCATATATTTGTAATTTCGTTCACTTTACCGTATATAATCCATAAAACGGTAACCTGTTCAGTGACTTTAGCGTGCCACTTTCAACAACTTTCTCTTATCGACGCGCGGACATCTCTATGCTGCTGCCCCTTAACCCACTACATGCAGATATATATGTATGCATATAGAGTCTCCTATTCATAGTCAATGCCGCTTGTCATCGCATTCTGTCATTTCAGCGCATGCAAATTGAAATGCAAATAAGTTAAAAGGGACTTTTGCGTTGAGCTGGATAAAAGCGCAAAAATATCTACATAAATAAATATGTAGTTGCGTATGTGTTTGTGTATTGTTTTTTGTCCTTAAGTAGTCGCGTATACCTTTAAATTCGTAAAATCTATGTGTGGAAGGGTTTTTAATCAGTTCCGGATCCTTAATATGTCGATCTCCAAATATGTAGAGTAAAAGGTATCTGAATATTATGATGGATTTCTGAGGAAAGAAGTCTCCGTGTGCAGGCGCATGCATGTTTCATGTACTCCATAAGTTTCGGTTAGATGGTCGATTTAAAAGAGGATATCACTACCTAAATACTCTTAAGTATTGATTGAAAGGACCCTCAAAAGTCGCTTTGAACCTGTCACAAGTCTGTTGAGACGGCTGATATTAAGTTTATTTTATCAGGTTTGCAAAATGTACTAAGGTAATTCTGAGAATCAATGGAATGGTCACCGACCGTTTAAAAAAGGTGCTTGAAATCCATAGCAAATACCAAAACAAATTAAAACAGATAAGAAAGGTGTAAGTTCAGGTGTAATCAAATATTTCATATATTTGCAATTAGCAAGGATAGAAGTCGGGCCTTCAGGTGTTAGCAATATTTAAAACTGTGACGAAAGAGTTTAACTTCGTTGTTCGACAAAATCGTGAATGAATACAATGAAACTTGGTATCACATTAACTTATTTTGAAGGTCATAGTCTCTCTAAGTCTTATTACTAAATTTTCTTTCCGCCAGCGAACAGCAAGCAATTTTATAAATACTATATAAATACAAACATATAGTACACAAAACTATCATACTCTTTAGCAACATGTTGCAAGAGTGTAAAAAATCTTCTAAATTTCGTATGAACACACGCTCTTAAGGGGTTATACCTAGCCACGATTTTCAATAACTCAGTTTTTGTTTTAAGTTTCTTAAAGTATATATATTTGCTTGTTGTAAAAATTTTTTTTAGAAGCTCGAGAAATATTTTCGATGTTACAGACATAATTAGCAAGTCGGCGCCGTGCGGTGTAGCATGTTTTTGGAACTTCAAACTCGATTTTCTCAATACTACGTCTTTTATGTCGGTATAATATCTGAAAAACTATTTAACCAATTTGACTCAAATTTACACGCAAGCTCAACAAATATGTTTTGTTGTCGTTGGTTGATGGTTTAAAAAAAAAAATAAAATTATCAACTTAATCAACATTTTAAGACGATATTTCTTAAAAAAATTTCATTTTTTTCCTAAGAAGCTGCCATTTTATTTAAAAGTGATATTTGTTAATTCCTTCGATCAACAACAACGTATTTTCATAAACTTACAGAATCGGTTTTAATATTTTATTTTGAGATGCTTCCTAAAGGGGATATGTTGGTCACCACGAGACATAGTTTTTTCGTGGACTCTTGAGAGATGGCATACCAAAGGCAGAAAAATTAATATTTAAGTTTGTAAAGAAAATTTTTGAACACACTAAGAGATGTATAATAATATAGAAAAACTTTTATTGACAAAAAAATAATACTTTAAGAAAAAACAAATTCTGAAAAACTGCTTTTTTCCGACCGCTTGATTCGGTGTAACAATTTTTATTTTTTTTTTTTGAAAGAAACGAACTTTATAATCATTTAATAATGTAGGTGAAAATTATTAAATTCTCATATAGAAGAGGTATCGAAACTTCACATAACGTAATCGGGCAACGGAAATAAACAGTGGTTTTGTAAAAAAACCAAATCAATATGATATATTGTTGGGACTTTCTTCATTCAAAGAATTTCGTACTTTCTAATTAGGAATTGCAGAAATTAAAGAGACAGTCTTCTCCAGGAATTAGCGTTCCTCAAATGCACCTATAACGACTATTTATTATCATGTAGATATCTATATGTTAAAAGGGGCTTGGTCTAGTGTCTAAAAGATCACTTATCAGGAAATAAATAACTGCATACGATTCGCCATTTCTTTTCTAGTATTTTTTGAGATCTGCTTTAATATTATACATATATGTAAACAAGAATGCTGACCAGTTGAACAATAGAATCGCTTGCTACACTATCTTTTTCGTTTATGCCAGTTGAAGCGAATTATACCAATTGTTTGTTCGACTCGCCACTGTACAAGTTTAATGGTAAAATGAGTTCAGTTTACTGAAAAGTGATTTCTGTAAGAAAATATCCTCTAACATGAGAAAACATAATTTCTCTGTGGTAAATTTTACTAAAATTTAAGAAGAGGTGAGTGTAAACTTATTACGCTTTTGGTCTTTTCACATTAAATTCAATTTCAACAAATTACTGAAGCACTTTTTCATTTGCTTTCCGCCACTTTCCTTCAATAAAGATTTTCAATTTGTACAAAAGCAGCGCCAAGGGATAACAATTAAGTAGTTGTAAAAATTTCGCGCTGTTTAACGGTCAATTAACACTTTGAAGTTAATCTTCATCACTTCGCTGCAACAACAAAATATCAATGTATTTGCCATTACATAAGCAACAACAAACAACTCACGCGCAATTTGCTACACTATTGTGCCACAAATTGTTGCATAGTGTGTGTGGCGCTGGAGAATGAGCATATGAAAATGTTGATGATTACTTGCTGATACACACACAAACACATTGGCATTCATACAGCGTAAACAACAACACAATAAATAAAGCAAACAGCGTCGCTGCGCGGCACAAGAACGTCAGCGTAGGCGTTGCAATAAGCACACTGAAGCGAAAACAAAAACAATATAACAATAATTGCAACAATGTAGCGACGGCAATGTCTCTGCTGCTAAAGACCAGGTCGTGCAAATAAACAGAATGACTGATAAATTTCAATCAGCGGGGCAACAATGTGGCCATCAGCGGCATGCGGAGCGCTAGAATAAAAGCGCTGAATGACTGCTATTGTCATTAAGTATGGTTGAAAGCGTGCACAATAAATAATAGCGTGGCAGACGCTAATGTACGTGTGTGGACAACAAAAATGTAGACAACAACTAAAGGTTGTAATAATGACAGTTATTGCAACATTGTGTGGTATGAATATCAAAATATTATCAACATTCTTCTGAACAGCTAAAACTTTAAAGACTAGACACCTAAAAGCCCCGCCAAACAGAGGCATGCTGCGATGAACTCATTCTGAGTTCGGCAAGCATTAAATATGGACTGGAATAAAAAGTCCTGGTAAAACATTCAACCGTCTTTGAAATGGTTGAATCCTTGGGGCTCGGTTTTTCAACTCCATTGACATTTTAAGTCAGCAGGTTTTCAGCGGGATAAACTAGGTTAGGTAGTACGAGACTGTACCGTAGTGACTAAGTCCTTTGCTTCTAGAGACGGATCTAGTTCTAATAAATCGAGCAAGAAACCTTTAGCCATCAACGAATCTGTTAGAGATATTAGCTTGTGTTCGTGCTAGTTTGTCTTAATTGTTATAGTTATGAGATCCATGTTTTTCAACCTTAGTCTCGCAAAACTAGTACAGTCAATATAGAATATTCGAGATCATTTTGCCACACCTTCTTCAAATAGCATTAAGCAGAATATAAAGCCTTCCCGTATGGACATCAATTTAAGGTTAGGACTCTACAATTATGGAAGGACGAACTCTGCTGAGTCTCACTGAATCTTTTGCAATTTGCTACGGGAACCTTAAGGACCTTGTTACCATGGAAACAGATTTGGTTGATTAGCTTTCGTGAAGCTTAAAAAAGACATCAATCTAGAACTAAACCATAGGAAGATATTGGATCTACGATTAGTTACCAACCTCATGATATTGAGACAATAGTCACGTTCGCTTCTCTATAAACTTGGAGTTTCAAGCTGACCACCCTTCATTATATAACATCGTTTAATACAGTTTTCTCTATTCTGGAGGTTGATAACGGTCTGCCGACAAACTCAGAGTTTTGTTGAAAGTTTCTTATTTCTTATAAAAAACGGATCTGTTGTCTAGATTGTGTATGTCTAATTCTCGAAGAAAGAGATGCATTATGCAATTATTTTCTTGACGTCTTCTTTGATGCAGCGCCAAAGAAACATTAAGAGATCTCCTACCCCAAACATAGGTCTACTTCGAAGAAATGTTGCCTAAATTTTGGCGCATTGATGTTAAATTATTTTATAGCAGCGACTTAGCTTTAATTCAAATAATAGTAATATAATGATTTTTTTTCGACAAATACACTGACTTTGCTCTGAAGTGTTTCGAAAAGAAATGTTGGATGGATGCTCATTTTAGCTGTAATCAAAAGATATGATCATGGGTAGTACTACCAGAATGGTGTGTAAGTTCTTTTAATGAGGGATGGTGAAGTTTTCCGAAAAGCCAAGCTCCCAAAGTAGTTGGCTCTAAAAATTTGCGACCTAATATTTGTAGAATAAATAAGAAATTTTATAACGAATATAATGTAATAACATCTCGGTCAGAAAACTAGCTGTTTAGCCAAAAAGAACTTAGTCCCGAGTAGTACTGTGGGTACAAAAACAAAATTATATGAAAGGCAATGAAAAATTAGACAACGGTATTTCGGAACAAAGTGGTTACGAGATAAGGATTTGCCCTAGTCTCGTCGAGATCATACACATTGAGAGGGGTTGTTCTTAGTATGAAAATATTGAATGGCGCACTTTGTCTTCCCTACCTTAGAACATGTTTCAAGGTTTACTAATTCATTTTTACGACTTTCTGACCTTAGCTAATGCGCTGTTGGTTAACGGACCGCAAAAAAAAACAAGAGAAGTCTTCCACAACTTGATGTCAGTACAAAGAGAAAGAGACACTGACACTCAGAAAGGCGTACTCTTTCCAGAAGTAGCGCGAAAACGTTTGTCAACTGTAAACACTTAAGCAGATGAAGATAACAGAAAACCCACAAATAGCAAAAGCAACAACAAGCGTTCTTCCAGCGAGTATGAAAAAGCCATCATAGATACTATAATGTAAGTCCATCGTTATTGTTGTTATTGTTTTGTCTTGCCATTGTAATGTCGCCATTATTGACCGTATGGTCAACGTTACACCGACGTCTCTTTTTTTACCGTTACTGTCATTGTTTATACTTTATGTAATAGTTTTTGCTGTCGCATCCGCTCGGCTGCTCGGCCACCGTTCGTGTGCGCGTTAAGTGGCCCATGTTAATGATATCTTTTGTTAGCGGTACTCCGTCCGTTGTTGGCTTTATTGTAGCGCTGCCGCCGTGGAACAACATGTTTTGCGTCAACAGCTGTTGCTGATGTTTTTATGTCAACGCTATAAAGCTGTTGCTGTCAATGTTCAACGGTACTTTGCCCTATAGCGGTAGTTATTGTTGTTTTTGTTAAGTATTTGTTGGTTGTTGTCATATTCTGTCTTCATCGGTATTGTAATAGTAAGTGTTGTTTTTGTCTTTTGTGCTCTGCATTAAAACCTTCTTGTAATTGTTGTTGCATTTTTTTATTTTCTACTTTTTTTGTGGTTGTTGTTTTAGTATCGTCTCTTCTTTACAATATTGCTGCTCATTTGCTGAAGATCGATAAAAATTGCTGAAAATGAATTACTGGCTGCTGTTGTTGCAACAATAAGTGCCTCAAATTTATGACATGCACACACACACACACACACACATAAATTTATATTTATCTGTATACCATATACCCACTTACACCTGCAGTCATCTTTATCCCTCGAAGCTACTCGTTTTCAGTGATAAATTATTGTAATACGCTTTCTGTAGCTGATTTATGAAGTGTGGCCAGATCTAGTGAAATTGTTAACGATTAACGGTAAAATAATTGTATGCCAAGGTTGAGACTTTCCAATGAATTTTTTTTTGTGTTATAGTTCGAATAACGATAGCTTTAATCGCCTGATTTAATATTGCTAGAGAGTGGCGAATCGAAGAAACGACTGGTCAAAAAACCGTGGTAATTAAAAAGGGACAGAATAGATAACGCCATCTCTATGAACGATGGACCTATAATCCTTTGTATTAGATGAAATTGGTTAACAATTTTTGTTGTTTTCCTGCTTAAACTGTTCTGACAAGTGCTGAGAGCCCAAACAACAAAGAAACTGCAAATCGAAGACGATTAGTAAGAATCACTGGTAACCAGTAGTTTTAATGCCACTGGAATATAAGTAATATGTTACATTTAGGCATCATTTATTTATATTTGTGTGTTTGATAATAAGAAATATCATAAATTTTATTGACTAAATGATCTTGATGATTGGTTCGATATCACTTTTCCAAGTCTTAACCAGCTGCATGCTAGTGAGGTTTTCAAGCCGATATCTCAGTGTTACTCTTTATAATTCGCTTCATCGATTGCCTTTTTTGATTTTTTAAGCTAACTGAATAATATTTCATAGTTATTTGTTTGGTCCCTACACATGCACAATACAGTTGTTACGCATTGCTTTAGTGTGGGGAATTTCAAAATCCTAATTTAAGTTTTTATTATTAGAAACTACATGATGGCTATGACTGAGTTTTTAAATGAATGCGGATTATAGAATATCTACAGTAAATATCTTCTAAGCGCTGATAATGAAGTTGAGAAATTTAATCTGGCTCTCCTGATTGTAGATATTAAAGTAAAATTGAACTGTCATTAATCAAATTAGTAGATTTGTGATGAGCTCAAGATATCCCCCAGTAAATGAAGGTTTATTTTGTCCTCAGTAAAATTGGGTCTAGTAAAGAATAAAGTAATCTTTAGTAAAATCATTCAACAAAACCATAAGAAATATTTCACACTGGTTTGCCATTAAACACATGCTTAGTAAAATGCTCAGCAGAGAAAACTCTACAAACCGGTAACTACATTTCTCCATTTACCTCTCTGTCTGCTTGCCCAAGAGTCTGAACGTACTCTTAATCAGCAAGATATTCGACACTATATTCGGCTTATTTTTCGTTAATATGTTCGCCTATCTTTCGCAGCGATCAGATTCAAAAGAAATTGATTGTCCTATGAATGGGTGTAATCTAACGAGGTTTTATTATTGCTAGTGCTACACCAGCAAAGAGCCGAGATAATTAAAAAAATGTGTACAACCTGAACGGTGTAAATTAATTTTGCCATGAACAGAAATAAACCGTCGAGAACCCCAAACATTACACTGATCAGTTAGTGACGAGCTAAGTCGATTTAGACATGTTCATCTATATATTGCATATGCGTACTGATTTTGAAATATTGATCTGAAATTGTGAACACGCTCTTTTCTGCCCAAGAAGTTGCTAATTTGATATCGGACCACTATAGCATCTAGCGGCCAAACAAACTGATCGATAAAAATCAACGCCTTGTATGGAAAACTTTTTTTGTGACAAAATATCTTCCCGAAATTCGGCATAGATTATTCTCTGAGGCAATGCTACAATCTCCGAACACAATGTTCAGATCTATGCTCCATATCATATTACTGTCCTACAAACCGAACGTTTATTCATTGATCAAGTAAAGACAAATTTTTGTTTGACAAATTATCTACGCCGGTATTACAGTGGCTATAAGAAAGGCACCAATGAAGGGTATTATAGCTTCGTTTAAATTTTTTATTTATTTTTATATGAAAAATTATTTTATTGTTTTTTAAAAAGCTGAATTTCACCCACTCTCCTCATGATTTATACAAAATATTTCCAACTTTTTCTTTGCCATCTGGCAACTACAGGCCAGCATCATATATCATTGGCACCTTTCGGTCATTCGCTAGGCATATTCGATGGGTGTCTCGTTTGCCTTTTTAACAAGCAACTACAGCACAACAATGCAACAACAATAAAGCAATAAATTCAATACCACACGCGAATGCACATCAAATTGGCAATAATTCGTGCAAATTACGTCAAGTGCTGATTTTATTAACCATTCGAATGAACCGATGAAATTGCTGCGGCAACATAAATATGGCAAAAGCGCGCACACACACACACATATGTACATTATATATGTGAGTATACATATAGATGCATATGCGGAACTGTATATGAGTGCGCATATCCGCAGTCCGCATGTCAAACCTGTAAAGAGTGAAAACAATACCAAAAACAATAAGAACAAAAAATATAAGCTAAAAACTTTCAACGGCAAATGCTGTCCGTAATGCGCGTACGTTTTATGGCAGCGGTTGCGTTTTATTGGCGCACAAATGGAAAAATATTAAAATGCGGCAAACAAAGAAGGACGCACCAGGAACAGCAGCAGTACACACACACACATATTCATACATATATGTAATTGAGTAAATGATTGAATATTTGGTCGGTTGAGCAAAGTACTGCGCTTACTTATGTATATATATATACATACATACACTCATATACTATATGTTCATAGGCCTCCCGGTAATGTGCTTAACTTGCCCGGATTTTCGTAGCGCGCTTACTGTTTTATTGCCCAACGCTTACCGCTCACCGCTCACCACTCACTCACCGCCTGCTTGCTGATTATTTACTGCTTACAGTTTGCTCTTTACAGCTTATAGCTTACTTACTTACTTACACACTTGAATACTTGCTTACCTGTAATTCATGTTCAGCTGCACATCGCCGATGGCCACATTCTCAAATTGCGTCGGACAGCAATTCCAGCGCGCCCAGTAGAAGCTGAAATCCTTGGCATCGTAGTGCTCGGTGAAGCGGCATTTCAACACCAAATCAACACCTTCACGTGTGTCGAGTGATTCATTCGCATCGATGGCATGTGGCAGATAGGCGAGAGCTGTGCGGTGTGAAAGAAAAAAAGAGAAAAAAGTAGGCATAAAAGTTAATGGAGCCATGGAAATATATTTGTGTGCTTCATTTATTTCAATTACATGCGTTGAATAGGAATTTAATTTTTTTTGTTTTGTTTATGTAAAATTTGGAAAATATTGGTGTTCACATCGGTGCTCTTGAAACACCTTAAATTGTTTGTAATTATGTTTATTATACGTGTGCCGTTCTCTTGTAAACCAGTAGCAAACGAACACACGCTAATGTGGGAACATAGCACCGCTATTAAGGTGTATTGACTAAAAAATTAACGACTTAATTCGAATATAAAAACATAATGGTTATATTTGGTGCTTACTCAAAAAACCACAGCCAATTTCGCTGAATCCTTTAAGTGAGCAGCAACTTACAAGAATTACAACCAAGACAAGCGAAACAACAAGAGACAAAATTGCCGATTTAGCTATCGAAGAAACCGGCATAGTAACGAAGTTATTAATATTTTAGTCGACCATCGATTCAAATGGAACTTCGCACCCAAATTGAAGGCACTAAATTAAATTAAAAATATTCGTTCGATCTTAACCTGAATCAAAACAGTTATGACATTTTAAAGCCAATTTCAAAACTAATTATAATGCACGATTAATATTTGTCGAGAGGTGTCGGTTTTGTTCATAAGCAAAACAAGATTTAATTGAACATTTCGTATTTTCTATTAATTTTCCCGTACAAGATAATTGCGCTTAATAAATATATATTTTTACCGCATGTTTACAAGCAGCGGTCAATAGGGTTCCATAGTGAAAAATCACCTATTTAATAGTAACTCCATAATAGTAGTAGAATAGCGATTAATAAAGACTTTGAGTGCACGACTATAACCCAAATGGACTCAGTTTCACCGGATGTATGAGATAACTTTGAGCGATTAGCGATAGTTCAAAATTGTATCCACCAACTACTGTCATCGCTATTTTGGCATAAACAGTTCGAAAATTTTATATGACCAGACATCTTTTTTAGCATAGTCTGTTGTATATTGCCGATAGTGCGCTGAATATCGGTTTTCAAATATTTAGTTGTAGCTGATTTATACGTGAAATCAACTGTCGCTTTGTACCCACACAAAAATTTGTCCAAGAGGTTTAAATTAATCAAGAGTTGATCGGCCCTTTTAAATACCATAAACTGACCAATCGAGCTTAAGTCCTTGTATGGAAAACTGTTTTATTTGACAAGGTAACTTCACAAAATTTAGCATAGATTTTTATCAAAGTTATTGCTATAATCTCCAATGAAATTGTTCAGATCAGACAACTATAGCATATAGCTATCATACAAACTGATCGATCCATCATGTCCTTGTATTGAAAACGTTTTTGTTTGACAAGGTAGGGTCACGAAATTTGGCATAGATTATTATCTTAGGCATCGCTACATACGCAACATATTGTTCAGATCCGATCACATTTAAACTGACTTGCCAAAAACAAGAAAAAGAGCTTTTTGTATCTATTAGTGCTATAAGAAATGCACCTATGAAGGGTCTTATAGCTTCTGTGTAGCCGAATTTAATGCTTTTTTCTTGTTTATGCATTTGTTATTGTTGGAATTAGCTTTAATTTAAATTTAAAAAATCGTTTTAACGACTATAAATTATAGACATAGTTTATATTTATAAATACAATAAAAGCTGTTATCACTAGGAGAGCAATTCTATGGCAAACCTCGACTATTTTTTGGAAATTCGCTGTATTTTTCCGCACCAACAAATACACAAGTAATAGTACAAGTATTTGTTAGTTGTTAGGGTTGTCGATTTTTTTTTTTTTTTTAATAAATATGTCCATATGTAGGAACAAATAAATATATGTTATTAGAGTATATGTACATGTACATATGTAAATATTTTCATACACCTCCAGCTAAATATAGAAATTGAATATATGTGCAGATGTTTGGTTATGTAAATTCATGCAATATTTACGCTCCATCTGCCACAAAACTAACTACTGTTATGTGGCTTATAAAATTTCAATATACCTTTTACTTTTTAATTATATTTTACTTGAATATTTTTATTTTTCTTTGCAAAATTTCGGTCTACACACAATATAAACATATACGCTTATCAGTGTGTGTATATACCGGTAACTGTATGTGGTCTGGCTGATCGTTTGCAATTAGTTAAGCGCCTGAAATATGAACTCTGTGCGCATTTGGGGAATTTGTTGCTCATACGTCATGTTGAGCCTAGTCAAACACTACTACCATTTATACAAATTATATAATGCATAGTTGTTTTTGCAATGTGTTGCTGCTAACTCATTTCGAATTCTCCATTTTCATATTTTAATATTCATTTATATTGCATATAAATTTATTATTGCCTTTACTTGTACACCGTTTAATGTTTGCTGTGTTAGACATTGCTAAATGTGGCGTAAATTTTATTGAGATATCATTGTGTGCGATTAGCAGTGTGATTAGTTGCAAAGCAAAAATGAAATAATACAAAATTGTGAAAATTGTTTATTAATTACCCCAAAGGGAGTAGCGGTGTCAAAGTGTTTAAATGTCATGTGGACTTATTGTGGAGTTTATTGAAATTGTTTAGAATTTTGCATATGGAAAAGAGAGTTTTTAGTTTATAAAATGTGAATGTAAATTATTTGTACAATATTAATACCAGTTGATTTATATGAAATTTCCAACAATTGATAAATTTTATATTTATGAAATTTAAATTTACTAGGTACAGAATCGAGTAGCTGCTTTTATTTGTAGCGTAAATTTTGGTATACCTATAGTCGTTAACCGCTCGAGTGCCACTCTGAACTGTTTAGTAGACTGTAATATTATTCTAAATAAAACCTTGCGTTGTTCATAGTTAATAACCAATTTTAGCTAAAAAGTTTTTTTTCCAATAGCTAGCAGCTTTTGCGTGTATTATCAAACTTCTAAAAGTGTTTCCATTAGAGCAGAATCGATCAGGCTTCTTCTTCTTATTTTTCGTTATATGGCAACTCTTTGGTGATTGATTTGAATTTTTTTATATTGTAGTCCAACAAATTTTCCAAAGTTTTTCCTATTCAATTCTAGTTTTTAATATTGCAAATTTTACTTTTTTATGGGTGGCAACCCTGTTCCATAATATGTTTGATTTAAACTCCATAAAAAGAATCCTTATTCTAGTTCGATATATTTGAAACATATTTTATATCATTGTGCTTAGCTATAGTTTTGGCGGTCAGTGGCAACTCTTCTAGAAAAAAAATATATATAGAGAAAATTTTTCAAAATAAATACACCAAGGACAGTTGTCAGACTAGCTATTCAAAAGGCTTTTTACTGTGACACACTTCTTTTTGGAAAGCTTTTCAATTTATCAAACAGGTGGCAACGCTAATTCAAAATATGCCCACATTGCAACTTTCGACAATACTGTCTATTTGTATTATTTTTCCTCTTCTCAGTTAAAAAGTTACCATTTTGGTTTGTTGGAAGCCATATTTAGACCTACGAGTATATGTATTTGATGGACCAGCTATTAGCATATGCCTTAATGCTTGTTCTTGTGATCTATAAAAAAAAATGGGTCAATTATTTTTTGGTTAAAATCAAATATTCGCAAATATTATTTCTAGAATATAATATAATCTACAATTGAAAACGCACCACTGAAATTGCGTCATAGTTAAAGCAATTCTCGAGTTTTGCGAACAGCAATAATAGGATATTAGTTACTTTTCTAAATATCTCGGCAAATCTTTTGGGGATTTTAAATCGCTCCACTCTTTTCTTATTTTACAAATTGCCATACTCATTTTATAACGTATATTCTACCGTTATTACAAAGTGGATTTTCTTTACTAGGCTTGCCAACTCGTTTTTAATGCCGGTGTTGCCATTTTTTGTACTCTGAACAGAGTATTTAAGGTTTGCCAAAAAGTTTTTACCATCCAGACGGAAACGTGCGAGACTCTATGAAAGAAATTAATTTAAATGATCAGCATGACGAGCTGTCTCGATTTAGGCATGTCCGTCTGTCTTTATCTATTCGCGAATTAATCTCTCAGTTTTTGAATCAATCTGAAAATTGCTCATTTTCGGAAGTGATATCGGGCTAAAATAGTATATGTACAGTAGGTGCAGAAAAGTTTTTTTTTGCGCCACTCTAATGTAGGTACATTGCTTGATCGAAACCAAGTCCCTGTAAAGAAAATTTTTTTATTGACAAGGTATTGTCCCGAAACTTAGCAGGAATTATCTTCAAAAGCAGCGCTGTAATTTTCGAAGAAATTGTTCAGATCGGGTAATTATAGCATATAGCTGCTATACAAACTGATTGATCAAAATCAAGATTAGGATATTTTTAAACCTTTTTATGCTATAAGAGATGCACCTGTGAAGGGTATTATAGTTACGGTGCAGCCAAACGGACTTTCCTTTTTTCATGTTTCATTTAAATTTTACATAATGTGATTAAATAACATATACCAAATTAATGTAATACAATACAAGGCAATCAAAGTTCTCTAACTTATAGTAAGCTTAATATATGACTCAAATGTGACACAGATTTATTACGCAATGTATATATTACGTTGTTGTTCAAAATAATTAAATAAAAAATTTAAAAATAAATTTTAAAAAATTAGATTCTCCTAATTTAATTACTAAGGCTCATAAAAACGGCAAATCAAATATATTTGCATTTCGTTATTGAACAAAAGAAAAACGCAATACTAATTAAATATTCGCTCCGTGTGGCAAGCGTGTGCAAGTGAATTATATAAGTTTGCGCTACGTGCAAATACACAGCAAATAAATTGAATGCGTTTCAAAACAAAAACCGAAAACCGAAAACTTGCCATCAGAGCAAAAAGAAATCAGTAAAATATCATAACAAAAACATTACGGTAAAAACAGCAGTGTTCAATAAATATCGAATGCATGCCACACGTCATGACGATTTTCATTAAATCATTGTCAACACAATCACCGGGTGGCGAGCAACAAAAACACAATTAAAATGAAATTTGAAGAAAAAACTCAAACACAAAAATGGCAATCAAGTAAACGAGCAAGCGGCAGGTATATTTTTTGAAGAAGCAAAAACCAACAACAACAAAAACTATACAAATATGCTGCAGCAAAAATATTGAAGCGCCAAATTTAAATAATAAATAAATACAGTTACAAAAACGCGCACATAAAATTGGGGATCAACAAAATCGCAGACAACAATTTCATGGCAATTTTTCAGGTTGATTTCTTTTGCTGTGCAGCATTTTCTCTGGCTTTTTTGGTTTTGAGCATTTTTTTCAATTTGCGCTGCATTTGTTGCGCGCTGCTCTATTTTGTTGGCAGAGTTTTTGTAATCGTAATATTTTTATTTCAGCAAAATGTTGCCGTTGGCATGGTGCCGGCTCTTTTGCTGCACACACGCCTTGTTGTCCACTGTTTGATTTTTTAAAAGTATATATATATATATATATACCTATGTGCGTGTAAATATATTTTGCATATGAAAAATTTCCGATTCATTCGTGCAACAAAGCGACCAACAACGTGAATAACATGAAAATTTATGCCGCAAATTCATCGATACACAAAATGCTGCCCAAATGAATGCCTGCCGAAATCCCAGACTTGGCAAGCGCACACCGATACAATCTCCCGTTATGTGCTGCTGAGCCACTGCCGCCCAAATCTGGGCGTATTATGGAGCCTACCTTGTTAGTCTGGTTGGATTTGGTTCGCCGAGTTACAGTGGCGCTCAACGACTCAGCCGCAGCGTAGTGCTTAGATTTCCAAAGCCCACGGCCCACAAGCGCTTATACGCATACATTTATATGTATATACTTGTATATATATAAATGTATGTGTGGATGTGTAAATTTGGACACAAAGGCTTTGTTACCTGAAATATTCGTGGGCGCCGATTTTATGTATTTTTGGTTAGTTAGTTCGTTAGTTGCCAGACGAGATTATTTGAATTTTAACCTCGACTGATGATTTATGCTTCGCTCCTCACTTCTTCGTTGACAGGTTGGAAAGTAAGTCTTCAGTAAAAAACGCATAAAAATGCAAAAAGAGTAAGCGCCAGTTATTACAGTAAGCGCAAAGTACGAGCGCAACCGTGCTGAGCCTTGTACCAGTTCGTTGTGGATATTGTAGTCGACTAAATTCGTATTAAACTTTGACGCAATATTACGAAAGAGCTCTTTGCATGTCCTCTAAAACCTATTCATCTAACTCTCCTTTATATATAGTCCGATCCGGTCGCAACAGCTCGCTTAAACCTAGCGTTCGATAACCTCAATGTCCACTAACTTACCTTTCTTCTATATAAGGTCTTAGATAACCACTGAAACAGCAAAGGCGAAACCGAGTATTTGGCAGATCCTGGCCGTCTTCGATTCACCACTGTTCTGCTGGCTAAGTATGTGCATTTCTCCTTTAACCGTAGTAAAATAAATAATATAAATAAATTCAACATAAGAGAGTATTCAGATACTTTTTTCACTTGTGTGAATTATGGTTTGTGTCGTATCGTCAATGGGGAGATCACACTTTCTCAATTACAGTAAAGTTTTTGTAAGGCGTTTCGATAAAGTACAACTTAGTTTATAAGCGGCAGATCTAAACCCTATCACAACTTTGCTAGGACAAAAAATATGGATACCAGATCCATAGGAACTTGGCTGGCTAAAGGAATGAGATCCAAGGTCGCAAAGGAGCAAATGTCAAATAGAAAGTGCTGAGCCCTTTCTATCTCGTTATTTTTCGTGGGAGCTCTATTTTACCACCTACGATTTTTAAAGTTTTTTTAACATCCAGTCAAAATTCTTTTATCTAGAGAGAGCAGAACGTTGCTGAGCGCACACAATTCACTCAAATTCTTGTGAGAACGCGCAAGTCAGAAGAATCTCGCAGTAGTGTAAGTACTAGCACTTGGCGAAACATCGCTGAGTTCACCCCAGTGGTCCAACAGCAAACTGCAAGAGAAGAAGAAAGAAAGCAATCTACTTAGTTCCTTGGAACACTGGGCACTGCAGGCTCAAGAAGCACCTATCAAACATGGGCTTAGCTTCTTGTGGCAACTGCCGATTCTGCGACATGGGACCGGAAACACCAGAACACCTAATCCTAGATTGCACCGCGATTTGTAGACGCAGGTTCAAGGCCCTCGGTTCCATTTTTGTGACCAGGGATCACATTGCCTCAATAGCACCCAGCAAGTATCTGGAGTTTTTCAGGGTGCTGGGACTTTGGGAATGCATGTGATGGAGGAGAGGGCACAATAGACCCTAGGTCGCAGTGCATACCTCATTTTCAAATCTAATCTAATCTAGTTCCTTGGAACGAAAATCCCAATTCCTTTAAGGTCATCAGATTTAAACTTTCCAGTGCGTCCGCTTTGACTAAAAATTTGTACGGGAAAAAAATTTCGCATTACTATTAAGCTGAGAGCACTATTGAAATGAATGGTATACTCTTCTCCCTGAAAAAAGCTGCACTTGAATAGAGTAGTATCACTTGCCTTAGACTACCTGAGCATCTAACATTTGTGTCTCTGTTTTATACCAGTCCCTAGTATTTATATCAGTGGTTTATTCGATTATTCAGTCTCTGAAATGGGATATAACAAAGGTATCTACAACTTTGCCGTGCACAAAACTAATACACTCTACACAATATTTTGCAAGTGTTTAAAAAAATTTCCCAGCCGGCAATACTTCCGGTCGGCAGATACATCAAAACACACACAAAAACCACAATTTTCGATTCCATTTAAATAAACGCATAAACTCGAACAACTTCGACAAAATCGTGTAGCCGCAGCGTTGCGCTTGAATGCAGCTGCAGCTAATGCCGTTTCGTCGGTATTAAAAGACTTGCGGCGAAAATTCAATATTTGAAAATTCAAGAAGAGGAATGAAGTGGATTTTTTGTTTGCAAAATATTTTACACGAAAGGCATAAAAAAAGATATTTGGGCGAGTATATGCAAAGCAAATACATATGGCTGCCAAATAGAAAACCGGCATTGGTTTTTTGTTCGAAATAAAGCCCAGCGCTGAATTAATCCTTCAAATACTGGCAAAATGCTCACATATCGAATTACGTACAAACATATATAGGTTTGTGTATATGTGCGTGCTGCCAGCTCATAAAAAAAAAACCGCCGAAAGTATTCATTCGACATTTTTGAAAAACATTGGAAACTCCGCAATTGGCATTAGTTCAGAGAACGAATTTCGTACACGAGTTATTTTGCCTACGCTTAGCGATGTTAAGCTGTTGCAAAAAATATGTGACGTAAATTTAATGTATGCACTCATTTGTTTGGCTTAAAACACCACGATTCGGCAAATGAGATTAAGCAAAGTGTCAGAAATGCATGCACGAATAATTTTGAAAAAGCTGGAGGGAATAAAGTATAAATTGGTAAAATATGCAGCGATACAGGATTAAATTGAGAAATGGGGACGCACTTTTGGTCTTTGCAACGGCAGTGAATCTGAAATAATCTGGCCAACTATACTACGTAAATTAAATTAACTATTTGCTATAAAACGTGACCATAAGACAATTAGAAATCGTGCATGAATAAGCCAAAAACCAAAAATGCAAAAGAGAGTCTTTGGTCTCTTTTCAATAAAATTAAGACTTATGTGTCCTTATACTCGAAAATACAGCAGTTTCAACAAAAAGCGAAAATCTCTTCCTTAGTAGAAAGAACCGAATAAAAAAAAAACCTATTTCAACCGATCACAACCGAAAGAAAAGAATGTTCAGCTCTGTGTAGAAAAGATTCACCCCACATTTCAGTACAAGTCTTTGCGACCTTATTTCGTAATATATAAAATATAGCTCTTCGGTATTACAAGACTAGTGACTTAAAAGAAAGTACCGCAGGAAAGAGAACTAAACAGCTCTTTGTGGTATATATTCTTGAAATATGCTTGGAATATTTGATACATATTCAAACAACCGCAGCCAACTTTGCTCAATATGCAAATAAGCTGACAGCTTGCAAAAGTAGCAACCATTATAATAGTTCGGTTCGGGACGCATCGTTCAATATTCGGTTGACATAATCTCCCAGCAGAGCCGGTAATTTGAGCAAGCATGGATCAGTTTCGCACCTAGTGGATAAGACGCATACTTTGAGACCCGAATAAGGCTATCCCCGTAAGACTGTGTCCATTAAAATTTTGGAAGATTTTGCGGAAGAATCTTGGTTTGTGGTGTTCAAAAATGCAACTCGTGCTAGAATTGAATTTCACAAGAAAATTTTGTTCAGCAATGAAGCTCACTTTTCGCATATTAATAAACAAAATTGTTGCAATTGGTATGATGATAATCCACAATGACTTATTGATACGCCGTTACATCGTTTAAAAGTCAATGTGAACGACCTTTGGTTCCTGCAAGATGGCGCTACATGCCATACAGCCAACGAAACAATCAATTAACAATTTGACACCGCTGGACTAATTTTTGTGGGGTTATGTGAAGTAGCTTGTCTACGCAGATAAGCTCGAGGCGATGGAAGACTTGGAAGATAATTTTCGGCTCATTATTGCTGACATACATATTCGTTTTATTTCTTCTTGAAAACCACATGTCTAAAAAAACAACCTTTACTTATATTGTGGAGACATGACATCTTTCTGTCAAAATTTCTATTAAATAATTTTTTTTAGTTTTGAATTTAACCGCCAGAACAGAATCAGCGATCGAACAAGTGTAAAATTCTCCTTTGGGAGTAATGGTTTGTGATTCATTATCGTTAGTCTTTTTGATAGATTTCAGAACTCAAACTTAGTCTATCTAACCTGATATGAGACTGATACTTCATGTGGTTGAGTACTTTCACTCTAAAGCATATTATAGTCATAGTTTAATTTTATGTAAATTATGAGTTACAATTTTCGGCGACAACTAGTGTCTGTTATACATAAGATCGAAATTATGTTGCTGCTATTATAAATGTGATTCACCAAGGCTTGCATGGTATCGAATCGAACATACATCTGGTATAAATAGTATTTACTGGCATATTCTCATAAAGACAGAAATATCAAGTGGATTCTCGACTGTTACTAGTTATTGAATAATGTTGTTATTGCTTTTAAATATAACTCTTTTGACAATTAAATTTTCTAGTCAAAAAGTATTAAGTATTTTATCAAATGGGGTAAGTCCGTCTAAATAGCAGTGCTTGCCACTTATTTTTGTTGTTACATAAGCCATACACTAGTTTGTTTCACTATGCAACTGATTTTCGGTCACACACTTGTTTTCTCCACATACAAGTATTTCTGGCAACAGAACATCTCTCGTGACACGCATCGTCGTTCTTAGTTTCATTTCTGATTGTAGTTTTTGTTCTCCAGTCATGTACCATACATATACATAAAAACATAGGCGACAGTTGCCCAACACCTACGACACCTGTCTCTGACAGTTCTAGCTATGGGATCAACACTACAAAATACACAATACAGAAGCTGTGAGACAATAAAAATGAAAATGTGCCGTATTCACTGTTTTTGTATTTTCACTTTTTTTGCTTTGTCAATGAAAGGTCCTGAAGGTGAGTTTTGTTGTTGTTTATTTGTCAATAGTTTTATCCGGACTCGTTGAGATATTGGAGTGTTGTAGTCTACGTTTTGATGCGGTAACATGTGGGTATTTGTTTTTTGTAAGCAACCCTGTAGTAAACCCCTTCCACTCTAGCGAACTAAACGCTATTAAATATTAGTTCGCGTTTATGCACTCTTCGATATAAGCAAGTAATGAAGAAAGATTGAAAAAGAGAATGCGACAGCTTAGTAGTATAGAGTTAGCAGGAATTCGGTGAAATTGTGGTTAATTAGAATCTTCGAACGCCAATAACAAGTAGTTAGAGCTTTTACTTCTTATTATGAAATCTGTTATTTTTTGTTACAATATAATATTTTAATTGTTCCAATTGCTTTGAAAAATAATTCCAATTTATATCTTTCCCAAATATTTACCATTTCTTCACAGTACTTTGATATATATATACTAATACCCGTGTTTATATTTTCTATTTGCAGTCTTTACTTTCAGTTCGAAATCACAGATTTTTGAACGCCACAGTGGGTAAGTGAATGTTACATACATGTATACAAATTTGGTGAAATTATCCTATATGCACTGTATATTTTTTAGAGCATAACAAATATTCCTACAGGGTATGTGCTTGAGTTGAGTCACATGTGTTGTGTTGAGAGGGATTTCGTTTGTTTGAATTCTTTGTAGCTCTTGGGAATGCTCAAAGGTAATGTCAAACCGCTTTGGCAGCTAAGCGAGCTATCTAAAAAAATATCAACTGGCAAATGCCTATTGGTTGAAGTGTTAGTGGGTATATATATATTTATATACGGGTAGACATATTTGGCTTTGATTGGAAACAATTTTAAAAGCAACAACTTTGAACTCTTTGCCTGAGCCTGAGCTGAATCTGAAGCCAGCTTATCACTTGACTTTTTTTTCCGTTTGTTCAGCGTTTACAAACCAAGACTTAAATACCTTAACTATGACTTCTTCAACTATTAAAATTCAAAGTTGTTGTCAGTCAATAAGAAAGTGTCAAAAGTGGGGACCGTCTGAAAAAATCGTATAGTAGTTATCTATGGTGAACAACTAATAAACTAATCTTTTCTCCGTGGGGCTCTGATTTAGCTGAGAGTTTGCTTTATTCATGTTTTCCCCGAGTTTACACTTGGGTTCTATGAGAGAAACAGAAGAATCGAGTCGTTGGAATTTTTAATACTTTGGCTGTCATTCTTCTATTTTCTTTTTCTCTCTTTCTCAGAAAGCGAATTTGAAGTACTTCATATACGAAACATGAGCTTTCTCTTCTGAATGTAGAATTTTGTGGTTTTTACATTTACAGGATAGATTGATGACAGCGTGTGGTATAATTTGGTTGTTTTTCCGAATTTTGGTTTAGCAGCATTACCGAGCCTAAACCTAGACGTCATATAAAATGAATTATTAGTTTTGAGGGCTCTATTCAGCACTTTATTCAGCGCCCAATTCAGCTATCGTTCTGCTAAACTGAGTAAGTACTGAAGTCTATTAGTGGAATATAGTTAGAACTGTCTAGAATGGAGTTCTAAATTTAGGCTTAAAAAGCAGCATACCCCATAAAATAAGTTTGAGCATAAATATTTTAATTCTTACTCTTTAAGAATTATTTTTCGATTGAATTTAAATTTTACTTTACTTCCCAACTTTAGCTATAGAAAGTTGAATTAAATAAAAGTGAAGTGAAATGAAATTAAAAATTTGAAAAAATTATGTCTACAAAAGTAATTCCAAAAGTTGTTTTGCCTTTACATTTTTTGTACTACTACTCTCACCACTACTCTCGCTCTTCCGACCGGCTGTTCTAAGTTGATATTTCAAATCAAAGTTTGCGCTTATCAGCCTTCGCCAACAAAACGAATTTGATGCGTGTAAATTAATCTGCAGCATAGCAACACAATAAAGCACTCAAAATAAATACAACACACACACACAAACACACACATTCTTAGGTGTGCTCACATTTCAACGCAAACTCCTGCGTTAAGCTGCTTAGGCTTTTACAGAATTTGAAAATTCAACACACGCAGAATTTACGTTTTCGTTTTCGAAGATGCGAACAAAATGAAGTTTGCAAATAGAACGTACATATGCGTGCCAGTGTATTAGTGGGCGTGTGTATGTGTGTGTGATGATGTTGTCATGGCACTGTAGGCCTTCTAATAATTTATTTATTTCGTTGTATCTATTGCTGGTCAAGAATCCTGCAATGCATTTGATAAAGAACTTGACAATTATTTTTCTTAAGTTTAATTGAAGCCGATAAAAAGGAACAAAAAGCAAAAATCGAAAGCAATTTTATGAAAAATAAGCATGAGGAGAAGCGGTGTGGAAATTGAGACAGCTATTGCCCAAATCGGTAACGCAAATAGGTAACAATAGATTGCATAACAACAATAATCAGTGTAGTGACGGAAATTAAGTGCTTTCGGATTTGCTGTCCTGACTCTATTGCACACACACATGCTAACATTTGCCACTGCCACCAAAAATACCTACACACACAAATAAGTGTATTATTTGTAAAAAATTGTCTGTGTTGTCTGAGATAAATTTTATTATTCCCGGCACAACTCAATGCTCATTTCAGACAAATGAAATTATATGAAATCAAGCATTACGAGCTGTATTACGTGTCAATCATTTGCGAATGAGCCAAATGAATGCGCCCGAAAAAAAACAAAAAAAAAACAAAAAAACGACACTTATCAAGAAAGAAGAAAAGATTTCGTGGGTATTAAAAACAAGCTCAAGAGCTTTTGAAGCCCAGCTTGGAAATGAATAAGGCTTTTTCTTCACTTCTCTTGACGTCTGACTTAACAAGCTCACTTTATATGAAGCCTAGAAACTCGTTGCATAAGAAGTAGGTATGGCTGGCATGCAGTTTCGGTAATGAAACTTTTTGAAATTATACTAAAGAGTCAGTACGAGATATAACCTGAAGAATTGGTGGCGTTTTTCAAGGCTAAAATACCTTGGGGTACTCACCGAGATCTTGCTGATACTAAATAGAAAAGCATACGATTAAACGAAAATACTTGTAAAATTGGTAGCGCATATTTGCTATCAACGATTCGACTGAACCATCTCAAGTATTTGAATTTGTGAAGGATATTTTTTTAAGCAAAAACGTGAGTTTAACAAGCACTAGATGAATGCGAATCACTCTTTAAAAAACCTTTATCTTCGACGGACAAAAACTTATCATTTTATAGATAGATATTTTTATATAATACATTCTGCTATTTGTAAGCCAATATCTTCCAACAAAACTATTTAACTATTTTTATACTCTATGCAACATTTTGCTATAGGAAAGAATATTTTATTTATGTATGTGGCTGTATATGTTACGGTAATAGTAGAAAGCCTAAGCACGAAGTGCGCTATATGCTCGTTAGGGTGGAAAAAAAAGCATTGAATACGTTCTAAACAAATCATTATGGCATATGAATTTTACAGCCGATATAGAAGCTATTGCATTTAGCACATATTTATACACAAGCAGCGTTTAGTAACTTCTTCCAGCTATTGAGATTAATTTTATATAATGCATGGCCATGATACTCTAACAGTCTACAGACTACATACATACTTTGTAATAGAAAACTTAGACAATTAATAAATTATGACGTAATTTTTGAATAAAAAGTTAACACTTGCACTGTGTTTAGCCCTGAGCTGTATAAACTTCTATTGGTGCAGTAAGAATACCCCATTTTCTTTGTTAAAAAATGAAAAAATTGGCTTATTTAGATATTTTACTGTTAACTCGGATAATAATACATGCGAAGTTTCGCGACGATTTCTTGACAAATAAAAAAGTTTTCCATACAAGAACTTTATTCTGGTCGTTTAGTTTGTATGGCAGCTGTATGCTATAGTTATCCGATATCGGCAGTTTCGACAAAGGAGCAGCTTCTTGTCCACTAAATTCTAGTTTATAAATAACAGAAAAACCGATTTTTTTTCGTTTTCAAAGTTTCTTTCTTTCTGCATTAATTTTTATTTTTCCGGAAAGGTATTATATCGGAGATACAGATATACGGAGATAAAGGTATACGAGAAAATTTAAACGCGTCTTACGCGAAACTCTCTTATTCAAAACAATATCCGCAATTTCTCAGGTTCTACTAACCATTTTTACTTAATTTTTAGATAATCTTTTTTATAGATTTGTTTAGGTCTGAAACCAGCCATATCTCTAATGTTTACTATATATAAAAAATTCAAAACAGTCAAAAAAGTTTTAAAAAATTTTTTTCTTGCAGTTGGCATTTCGGGAAAAAAATTTTCTTCCAAATTTTCTGTAGAACCAGAACCATTTCAACGCTATTCTAGATTAATATTTGTTTTTTTTTTTGGTTTCAGCTTGCGAGGAGGGTTAAAATCGTATGTATGGTCATGTGTTTTGAGACCCTTCACTTTATCAGCTGCTAATTTTTGGCAGTTTTAATTTTTTTTATTTTATGATTTTTTCCTGTATTATTGTAAGAGGTTCGAATTATATATGCTGGCGTTTTGAACTTTATTCTTTATTCTACTGTCTTCAATAGTTGGCAAACCTAGTCAGATAAATACGAAATTTACTTTGTCACCAAAAACTTTCTGACAGGTTTTTCCTAAAAGAATTCAGTGTGATCTTCACTGTCACATTAGTTTTATTTGAACATCTTTTGGCGGGTGGTAAATCTATTTCAATGTATGTGGCCCATTTTGCGAAGAATATTCCTAAATAGCTTGCATTTTGTAAATATCGACATTCGTCAGTTGGTGAACCTCAAAAAAATTCTTACAAACTTTTACTTTGCTAAATACTTCTCAAAGTATTTCAAAAAAGTCAGTTTGGTCTCACATTGTAATACTTCTTATATTTTGAGTTTTACTTGATTCGATCTTTAAATATAGTAATAAGTTTAATCCACAAAATACGTAGAAAGGGAAGGCTATACATAAATCACTTTTATTGGGAATACTTTTATACAATAATTTAAGTTTCTTTAAGTAAATATTTTTTTTGATATTATTTTATATACAAGAAAGGCTTCTCAAAAATTTTTTCAGAGTGTTTTTGAATGTCTTATACTTGAAAACAATAGGTAGTATTATTCTCATATTTGAATTTTTTTTGTGGGTGGTAACTCTGTTGAAACACAATGTTTAACTAAAAATCAAAAACTTTGCGAAAGAAGCATCTCTTAAAATAACTTACATTTGGCACACTTTATCTAAAATTTTAAATTTTTTTGATAGATTCCAATTTCATGTTCATATATTACGTGCTGCCACTTAATTTACCTCAGAAACAATTTTGAAAAAATAATAAATTTTACTCTCTAAAATGAATACTTGATCACACTGGAAAACGCCACTTCATAACAACGCACCGCAGCTTGAAGCTCAGCTAAGCATGGTTTTAGCGGCAAATACACGCAAACACACCGCTACGCGAGTACAATTGAGTTAGAGGTTACACCGAGTGAACACCTAAAATTATGTGGCATTGTAAATTATGTATGTAGTGTTGCAACGAGCGCATGCTGCACTTGACCTAAAACAGCTGCTCAACGCAGATTTTACAATTGCCACAATTTGTTATAGCCACAATAAGAGCTACAGCGTAAGGACAACAACAACAACTAAAAACATTAGCAACAAATATATTTAATAGGTCTACTTGTAGTAGCAGGTTAGTGGCAACAATAGCATGGCAATGGCATACCAGCCGCAACATAAATGACAAGCAACAGTAGCAACAACAACAGCAGCAGCAGGTATGCTAAAGCGGCTGCTCGTACACACGGGCGTATGAGTGATATCAGAAAGCATGAAATTCGCTGCAAATAAATTGCATGCCACTTGGTGCTGTGAGTGTGTGCAAAACAAACATAACAAGGTATGTGTGTGTGTGTGTGTGTGTATGTGAGCGTACATGCGTGTTTTGATTGTTGCACGCAGCTGCGCGCTGCCACACATCTAATGCATTATAATAAGCGAACTTGTAGGTTACGCATACGCCATGTCGACCTCGCTTGAATTTTGCGCACAGTTGATATTTCAAGCGTTGCATGCATGCATATACTGTTATAAGTGCACATATATGCGTAGTCGCATCTGTATATATGTTTGTGTATTTGTGTTGGTGTGTGCGTGCAGCTGCTAATTTGCGTTGTTAATCTGCGGCAGACCGTTAATGTTGCACTTGCACACTTTTGGCGGACATTTCGAGCCAGTTTGGCAGCTGACATGCACATTCGCGCTATTTCGCAGTCAAAGTTCGCTTATTTTTAATACATTTCACAGCCCCACCGCCCGTTTGCTCCACGATCACGTTGCGGGCATATTGTAATTAAATAAACATAACTTTTAATTGAATTATAATGTGAATTATTTTCCATGCATATGTTTGCATATACCAGCGCGCTGCAGCTCTTACTATTGCATATGCGCTAGCATGTAGCTACACTGGGGAGAAATATTTTTGCAGTAATATTTCATGAGTGTAATGTCAAAGTTTGAGGCTTTTAGTAAAGAAGAAGCAAGGTATTTCGTTAGTAGATGAGATTAAGTGGCATTCACTTAAGGGGTAATGCTAGTATAGTGACCTAGATTTCCAACGTTTTTTGGTATTTGATTAATAAATAGTAATTGTTATTGCGTTCAATTTTTCTATACAAAATATTCAAAGAGTGCACTAAAATTAAAAACTTCGGTTGCATCGAAGCTAAAAATTCATAAATAACAAGTTTCCATACAAGAATTTGGTTTTTATCTTTAAGTTAGTATAACAGTTATATGCTATAGTAGTCCGATCTTAAAAAGTTGTTCAGATATGATGATATCTTGTCAAATTAAAGAGTTTTCCATACAAGAACTGGATTTTGATTGATTAGTTTTAATGGCAGCTACCTGCTATAGTGTTCCGATCTAAGCTATTTGCCCGGAGATTTTACGGTTGCATTGGACAATAATCTACGCTAAATTTTGTTAAGATTTCTTGTTAAAAAATAAGTTTTCCATATAAGGGCCTGAATTTGATCGGTGTGTTTGAATGACAGCTTTCCGAGCTGAAGTTTTCCGAACTAAACTATTTGTTTGGATAATATGGTGATGCCTTGGTTAATAATATATGTCAAATTTTGTGAAGATACCTTGCCATATAAAGAAGCTATACAAGGACTTGAGTTTGAACGGCGGTTCTGACAAATGAGCAGCTTTTTGCGAAGAAAATGACTTGTGGAAAATTAAATCGATATTTTAAAAACAGAGGGACTAGTTCGCGTATATACAGACAAACGGACAGACAGGCGGAAATGACTAAATCAACTCAGCTTATCATGCTGATCATTTATGTATACATACATATATTTTATGATGTTTCCGACGTTTTCTTCTGGGTGTTACAAACTTCGTGGCAAACTTAGAATAACCTTCAGGATATATAATTGGTTTAGATGGAATTTTGTATATGAAAGAAAGAAAGAAATGTTGCTCTACGACAGCATACTTTTTTAAAAGCCAATAAAAATTCTAGTCTTGCTCTCATCTAAAAATAAAAAAAATTCGGTTAAACCTATAACGATACAGTTTTACTCAAATTTTACAAAAGTTTTAAAATTAGTACCCATGCTCTCTAATGCGTCTCTGTTCCTTCATGACCCATTTTACTTACTGAGAGAAATCTAGTTTTTTCTTCAGGCATGACAATAGTCTAACAAGAGCTTTTAACTGTGTATCAAATAAATATTTTCTTTAAAAGCTCATTGCACTCTGCACGTAAGAGTCACAATAAAATAAAAGTACTCGTTAACTGTATGCCATCTCTACCATCTTCACTCCAACGACTCGAGATATTGCTATTTTAATGTTGCCAACTGTGCATGCAAAGCCCATTTGCAGTATGTCAATCACACACATGCACACCCAACAGTCGCATTGTAAACTTTATTCGCATAATGCATTTGTTTTCACAACGGTGCTTGCGAATAAATATATTGGGGTTAATACTTATTCATTTGTATATCGTGCGCTGTGGAAAATATTTGAAACTTCGAAGTTATTTAAATTCAAATTTGAATATTGAAATTTAGTTTGAAAAAATTTAAAATCTGGCAATACTGTTTCATTTAATTTTTTTCCCACTACAATTTATCCTATTACGTTAATAGATAAAAATAGAGAACTACGCGATCCATCTTCTTTTTTCGTTAATATTATATAAATACTAGAAATTTCCTACTGGGTATCTCTATCCAAATACATATATATATCTCACATAAATATATATGTGCATACTTAAGCACACACATATAAATAGCAATAAAATGTTTTGCCTTTTATTCCCGACACTTCAGTTTGCTTTACGCATTTTTGAGTTTTAATTTCTGCTATTCATTTGCAAATGAAATACACATGAGCAAAGTGCATTTACCGGCATGTCCATCGCTGTATACCCATAACATCGACATCTACGTACATAACGGTGCACTCTCAATTGCAATTAAAATAATAGCTAGAGCCTGCATTCAGTGGCGCTTTAGTGCAGGTATCAAATGCGCCACTGTACAGTGGTGAGGCGTAAAAATATTATTGCAATTTTAAATGAGAAAATCTATTTATGTTTGTATTATAACAAATAATTTAAATGCGCGCATAATGACTTTTTGAAATCAAATTGACGGTTGTTTTTATAAGTCAACATTCGCAATAAATACTAAAGTCGCAGAATTATTTGATTGAGAAAGAGAGAGTCAAAAAAGTAATTGATTGACACCTATATTTATGTACGTATATCATCAAAAAAAAAAAAAAAAAAATTATAATTAAAAAACAAGAAAAAACGTTAAATTCGGTTGCACCGAAGCTATAGTACCCTTCACAAATACAAAGGCTCCTTGAAAGCACTTGATTTCGATCGTTCAATTTGTATGGCAGCTATAGTGGTCCGATATCGGCCATTTCGACAAATAAGCAGCTTCTTAGTGAGAAAGGCACCGGTGCAAAATTTTAGTTCAGTTCGATAGCTTAAAAACTGAGGCACTAGTTTCTGTATACAGACAGACGGACATGGCTAAATCAATATATCATTTATACATTTTTAGTTCTTCCGACGTTTCCTTCTAGTTGTTACAAACTTCGTGGCAAACTTAATATATCCTGTTCAGGGTATAATAATAAAATATAGTATAGTTAAGTATATAAAATTCATATATATCGGATTGATTTCGTGAAACTGTTTCCGTGAATATTTGAATATTTTAAAAAAAATTGATAGTTAAATACGATATGGTGTTCTTTAAGAATTGTATTAGAGAAAGATAAGCACGTAAGAGAGTTTTTCCAAAGGTGCCACCTATACAAAAGACAAGTAAGGGAGCGCTAAGTTCAGGTGTAACTGTACATTTTATACTTTCGCATGGTTCAAAGCCGAGAAAATACTTGCAGGTGTTTGCAAAAGTTCTTTCATTATTAGATGAAAGGGTGAAAGGATTACAATTATATTTGATATTGTATTCATCTGTTTATAAGTTGTAGACTCACTTAGTCTCAATATTATATATAATATGTGGCTATATATACAAGTATGAGATATTGGTGTCAAAATCAACCTAGTTAACACAAATGAGAGATATGTGATATAAACTCAAGCAAACAGACTAAATTTAATATAATATATTGGGTATATGGGGAAAAAGCTACCAGTGAAACAGCTAATCATCATACTAGGTATTAAGGTTTAAATCACGTTCTAGACCAGTTTCACTCATATTCAGCGCTAAACTACATACATACATTACGCTTATGAAGAACACTGAAATCTCACATATACATACAAGACCAACATAAAAAACTTAAAGTCAGCTAGAAAGTCTAAAATCATTATAACGGATGTATGTGAACTACACGATTTTATCCATTTTTGGCATTACGACATAACCTTACTAGGAAAAGTTGCTCTCTAAGTTTCATTAAGATACCTCACATATTGACCAATACGAGTATATACTTGTAAGGTATAAAGTCAAGCGGATGTTTGAAAATCTTTATCTTTATATGTGAGTTATGGGAAGCATGGAACCGATATTTTCCTTTTTTGACAATGCTGTTATATGGAGAGTGGGCGTGGTTGTCAAATATTTTAACCGATTTTCACAGCAAACAGAGAAGTTTTTTATCTTAATTTAGAGCGTAGATAGTTCCCTTTATATGTTCATCGGTCCATTGTCACGCCCACAAAGTGCCCGACAGACAGACAGTAACTCGGTATGCAGCTCGTCTTGTCATCCGGATCATTTATATATATTATACATAACTCAATATCTACCTCGATTAGTTTAAGGTGTTGCAAACAATACTAGAATACTCTATAATCACATTTTGCGACAGTATAATAAAGAATGTTCTAAAAGGTATATACTTCGTATTAAATACTATAATTTTTGAGAAAACGCAATAATAAAATAATGCAGAGTTTTCTCTTATATCAAAATACCTTCACAGATGTTTGTTATATTCAAAATCTAAAATAGGAAATTATAACGGATAATGGCAGAACTCCACATGAAACTCATTAGAAAATATCATCAGTGTGAGTCTTCACCTAGTCAGCGCCCTTACGCGAAAGTACCAGATATCAATTTATAATTTTAGTAGTAGGTATGATATACGTTTAGTTATTCTTTCTAATACAATTTAGCAAAGAACTGTATGCCTTTTTCGTTACAAAAATTTTGAGCTTGAAGAGCACTGAACTGTTCTTATGAATAGAAACTTACTAGGCCAGTACAATTAAAGGAACAACATAAATTCTTCTATATATGTAGCGCTAAGTGATATGATTATAATCCCGATTAAGCCAAAAGTAATCATATAGAAATATTTTAAGTCAAAAAAGAGCGAAAATTCTGTGGTAAAAGCGAATCCATAAATTCTTTGAGAAATAATCTTTACAATTAAAATTAGCAGCAGTAGCAAATTGTGAACAAAATGCAACATCTGCAACTTAGTTGCAATATAAAGCGGTTATAAACATGTATGTGTGCGTGGATTTATACAATTTCATTTCATGTACAAAACGTGTACAGAGTAATGACTGCGACAAGCGCTGGCGCCTCGGAAGCAATACTGAAAGGTGTTGAAATTAGCTACGAATGTATATACCTATGAGCAATAGGTTGGTTCTTAAAAGTGTATTAATGAACTTTTGCAGACACAAAACATCAGAAGAGGTTAATTTAGTTGAA
Organism: Bactrocera oleae; assembly: GCF_042242935.1. Classification (NCBI taxonomy): domain Eukaryota; kingdom Metazoa; phylum Arthropoda; class Insecta; order Diptera; family Tephritidae; genus Bactrocera; species Bactrocera oleae. The sequence goes on along the minus strand of NC_091537.1, from coordinate 19,354,432 downwards.
AATATTATTATTGGCTACTATTGGACATGTTTAAAGTGTATCACACAAAGGATAGGTTCCGCATTATATTTCGCAAAGTTACAAATTAAATTAGGATTCCTTTTTTTAACTTTATACCCTGAACAGTTCATCAGATTGGACCACTATAGCATATATTATAGTTGCTATACAAACTAAACGAACAAAATCAAGTTCTTGTATGGAAAGCTATTTTATTTGAAAAGATATGCTTACGAAAATTTGGAATGAATTATTTTCCAAAGCAATCGTATAATATCCGCTAAAATTGTTCAGATTGGATCACTATAGCGTATAGCTGTCATACAAACACATTACTCAAAAGAAAGTCCTTCAGTGCAACCGAAGTTTTTTCTTGTTTTTTATTTGGTTTAACTTAATCGAAATATTGAATATATTGAAGGAACTGAAATATAAAATTTTGATGCTGAAATCGCATTTTTATTTCATTTAGCAACCACCCTAATGAGCATATACTTTTCGACATTTGTATACGAGTATGTGTAAAGGAAGTGCACTGCATACAAATTAAACAGGACGATATAGTCAATTTTACTTTAATTAAAACATTTACAAAGCAGAGGCAAACGCATGCGCGCACACATAGACACATATCATTGCTAGCACGTGAGCAAACACTACGGCGAGATGCAAAGACACTAGCTTCACACACACACACACGCACACATTAGAGAGCCAAGTCAATTTCCGAACAAACATATCATGAAATATATATGTTTGTGTACTTCTTTATATATATGTTAATATATGTATATGTGTTTGTATGCGTGAGACGCCTATAAGGGCTAAGGATAATAACTACTTTTTGCCGCTGCAATCAAAGTTGAGTTTGCGGCGGCGACGATCACTACGGCGCAGCCTGTTGATGGCACACACACAAGCTCGAAGCGGACACGGAGATACAGTTTGTGACACACACACACACACATACACAGAACTGTGCCTATGCTACATATTACATAATACGCCATTAATAAAAGTGTTTAAAGTTCACTTAAAAGCTGAGCTGAGCAGCGCGTTGTGCTACAAAAGACCAGAGCCAGCTTCGTGGAGGCTGCGGTGTGTGGGGTGAAGTGGAAGAAATCAAGATTTATATGCGGTGAGCGTAAGGCAAATATACAAGGCAGTGTCGCGCACACGTAACCACTTATACACACATACATACATTAATGTATATGTAAGATAGAATAGCTACTGCTACCGCTGTGCGTATTCGTGCAACAACAACAGCAACGTGCTTTGGGTGCTGCAACGACTGGTTGACCAATGACTCGACCACTGCTTGGTAGTGCAAGTAATTTGCTGCTGTGAAGCAGTTAAAGTTTGGTGTCGCTCTATATATGTATATGTACATAACATTATATATATAGAAATACATATTTATATACATATGTATCAAATTGGTTATGCCTTCGTTTTGTATGCGCACCGGCGAGTGTCCAAAGTTATTGTGTCACGTATGGAAATGTATACAGCGCCACTTGTGCTGCCCCCATACATACATACGAAGACTCACTCGCATACAACAGTATGTTTTCACAAACATATTTATCAATTGCATGCACTCACTTATAAATATGCCAGTGCATTTGTGTGCATTCGTTTCTTTATACATGCCCAGTAGGAAAAAGTCGACTTACTCATATGTTGAGTTCAGGTTAGAGTTCCTATCAGAGTTCTTATACCTGCAACCTAGTCAAAAAGTTTTGCAAGGAACGCTCCGAAAGATGTAGTGAGAAACGTAACTTCGTCGTTAAAATCTTCAACAACTAGAATAATGTCAATTATCTGTTGATATTGTTACCTCAATAATCTTTTTTGAACCCGCAGAATTCACACGTGATATAAGTGAAATCTAATTGATGCCGAACTTCTCATTTAAGCAATTCTAGAACGTCTACTCGATCATCATATATTTTTTTTTAATTCTAGGCAGATTTTTCTGCCTGAGGCCTCAAAACGAGTTCAAAAGCTGTGCGGAAGCTTCCTAGTTTTAAGTTGAAGAATTGAAATTTCATCTCGAACGAGCTCATTTTGGGCTCAGTAGTACTAGTTCTACTCTACTTCTAGTTAAAAGTAGTAGTAGTTCTTCTCCAAAATAAACTAAATCACTTCTATGTACTCTCCAGAACGATCTAAATCACGTCTATGAAGGAGCGTCTCTCTAAATCTGAATTATTTGGTTATACTTATTTCTTAGCGGGAGCTAAAAGATATCATTTTTGTTCTTGGATAAGTAGTGAACAGCATTACCTACTTTTTGTGCGACAGCAATATGACTGAGATGTTCTTGCTGGCTCAAGATCAGTCCATTGATCCTCTGTAACTAATAACAGCAGAGTAAGAAAGCGAAAGCTTACTGGAACTCATGGATAAACCAGTCCATGCTAATAATTAAATAAACTCTGGCTTATTTTAGAAGAAATAAGTCAAATTAAGGTTATGTTGTTAGAACCCTTATCTAAATAAAGAGATTCATAAAGTTTGTCTTACATTAAAGTGTTGCGCTTCCAAAACCGTCTAGAAGACTTGCGAGCTACGGTACTATAGTTGAACTCAGTAGAGGATCCTGAATTTCTTTCTGAGGGGGCGTTTTTGGACTTTTAAAACCCGCCACGTGGATCCGTGACTGGTTGAGCCCCGAGAATAAGGGAAGCTGGTAGCTTATTTTCGACTTCACCGCATTTTCCTACAGCACACCAATGAAATCTGCATATATATCAATATGTAGGTATATAACCAAGCGTTGCTAATATTTGCACTTCTCTCGTCCGCATGTGTGTCAACGTATAACTCTCATGTTGTTTTTTGTTTGGTTGTCCATCCGCCTGTCTCCGGCACTTGTGTCAATATGAAAGATGTAGCAACGGTTCCCCTTGATGGGATTTGGTTAGTTCGAGGCACGATTTTGTGGGCAAGCATATTAACAACGCCTAGAAATGTAAATGCTTAAACGCGCACGCACACATTCAGGTAGATATATTTACGTATATATACTCATATATACATACATATATCCACTATACCAATCCATCCCAGTTATCTTACACTACAGGCTGGGCTATATCTACGCCATACTAAAAAATGTCTTGACTCGATGCTTATAGCTGCCGAAGTCAACCGAAATCATATGAAAATTAAGCGACAAATTAGGTCGACGCCTGTCCAGTGGTCTGTGCCACTTTGCAGTGGCTATTCATTTTTCATAATCATCGAAAGGCTATAATGTTTAGCAGCAAATTTAGGGCGACGAAAATTGAGATAAGCGTGTGGAATTGAGGAAAATATTCGGAAGTTTGGAAACTTTTAAATAAGGTTGGAAACAAATTCAAGCTCGATGTAAAGGTGCTACACGAGTTAGTGCAACAACAGCGTCATGGACCATATTTTCATCTGCGAACCGCTACTGAATCGACGGTCAGGAGAATTTTACTATGTGTTCGGTGGACTATGAACTACACTTCTATGGCAAAAATCTTAATTTTAATCTATATTGTCAACAATTAGACCGCCTATAGTAAAGGAATTGTTTTTCAACAGCCCAACAACAGACTACACATATCAATTGTGACTCGCCAGATGCTACGGGAGTTTCGTATAGCTTGAACTTTGCACCAAGATACTACAGCCTGTTTTTGTCTATGGCGAATGATTTTGCTGGTGAAAGTTTCGTCTCAAGAGCATGTTTCATTCATATTATTAAATTTAATTCTTCTGACGTAAGCCGTTAAATAACTACTGTCAATTTAATAATTCCAAACATAACAGTTATATGGGAGGTGAGCGTGGTGAATAACCGATTTCACTTACTTTAAAGTCATATAACGGAAAAAGCGCAACGAAACGAAGCCATACCAAATTTATTAAAAAAATGTATGTTTTCCCCGTGAAAGTACCGTTATTAAAATAAATCCACTTTATACTCGCAATTACATCACCTGAACGAAATCGCTGAGTAGAATTTTAATGAAATAATTATTGCTGCAGCATAAATAAATTTATTTGCGGTTGCATTCGAGCGCAAACAATCACAGCAGCTGAGAGCAAACAGTGAAAGCAACAAATTGCAGCCACACAAGAGCATGTGTGCGAGAGAGCGTGTGTGATTGTATTTGCGATGGTAAGGTGTGCAGACGATGGCGATTAATTGCTATGGATAGCGGACAAATATGGTAAAAGGTAAACAAAGCAAAAATTGTAATGTCAATATTTGGAAAACAGTTTAATGAGAAAATCAAAACAAATAGAAAAAGAGAGAGAGCCAGCGAAAACGATATATAAGAAGTACAAATAAAATAAAATATCAAGTGAAAATTTTCGATGAAATTAAGAAAAACGATAGTAATAAAAACAAAAATGAAAAAGGAAACAAACAACGCAAGCTATTACGAAAAAAGGAATGAAGAGATAAGAAAAAAAAAATAGAAACCACGTTAAGTTCTGTTGCACCGAAGCATTATAATAACCTTCACAAGTTCAAGTTTTCTTAGAAGAACTTGATTTTAATTGGTCAGTTTAAACAACTATATGCTATTTTTTTCCGATCTGAACACTTCCTTCAGAGATTGTAGCAATGTTTTGGATAATAGTCTCTCCTAATTTCGTGAAGTTATCTTGTCAAATAATAAAGTTTTCCATACATGGACCTGAGCTGGATCGCTCAGTTTGTATGACTGCTCAATACTATTATTGTCCGATATCGGTGACTCTGACAAATAAGAAGCTTCTTTATAGAGAAAGAACATCTACAAAATTTCAGATCAATATCTCAAAAACTAAGGCTGTAGTTCACGTGTATACTGACAGACGGACACAGATGCAAGTCCTTAGATCGCCTCAGCTTGTCACGCTGATCATTTACCTATATATATCATATATGTATTAATATTATAGGATCGCCAACGTTTCCTTCTGAGTGTTACAAACTTTGTGGCAAACTTATCACACCCTGTTTGGGGTATAGAAACTAAAATTCCACTACAGAATGGAAGTGAATTCTTTAAATGCGAAAGTCAACACAATTGCATAGCAACAAGCAGGCAACAACGACAACAACAACACTAATCTAAAGTGGTCATAAATGGAACACCATTAAATGGAGAAAAATATAGTGCCATTTAAAGTAACAACAACAATGAAAACAGCTGCAACGAATGCAATACAATGCAATGAATAAATGTAATAAAAATATATATAAAAAAGAAAAAGTAACAGCAAGAGCAGCAGCGATGCAGTCAAGTGAAAAAAGGAAAATACGGGCATCGCTTACAGCGACAAGAAAAACAACAACAGCAATAAATGATAATGCAATATGTGGCACAGAGATAAACTAAAGGCAGTCCAATAGTCCAGTCAGCAAAGTGGAAAACTCGCAGGCAAACATGGCGTGCATTGCTTGCTCAAAAAACGGGCGAAGAGAAAAGACGGCGGAGTAACACACGCAGTAACGCATGCAACTTCAAGATGGTTGTTATATTTATACATATATATATATATATATTCTTGCATACATGTATGCTGCAGACTTGTGTGTAAAAACAAAAATAAAATATAAATAAATAGTCAACAGAGAATGCGCTTTGATCTCCCGAGGATTAGCTGCGAATGGAAGAGCAATCGTGCGTAACTTGCTTGCGGAAGAATGCAAGATATTGCATTTAAATATATACTTTGTTTATATATTATATACCTATATATGTACGATTGTAAGCAGTTGAAGAAATGAGAAGTACATGTATGTCAAAGAGAAAGAGACGGAAGCTAATTTCCTGCATTGCAACATCCGTAAATTAACTACGTTTGTTGCTGGGTGTCAAAGCTGTCCGAAGGATGACAATTCAAGATCTCTTTACGTGACGTATGGGTGTCATTTTGTTGCATTGTCATTGTCATACTTTGGAAATTTAAAGTGTATTACAACTACCTAAGTCCATTTACGCAGCATATTCTCCAAACTGAAAGTATTTTTTGATTGTGACTGTGATTTTCTATCGGTTCTTTGTCTCTCTTACAAACATCAAAATTACATCGATCTATCCACAATGTAAATGTTCTATTCCACGCCTCAGGCCAACGATGCGCGATATTGCGCCTAATAAAAGTTTGCGTCAATAAATTGATTATTTCGTTGGCTGTACGCCATGTAGCGCCGTGTTGTTGGAACCAAAAGTTGTCCTCATCAACGCCTCGAACGCAGACACGAAAACGTCATTAATCATGGTTCTATAGCGTTCCCCATTTGGACCAATGATTCGTTCTGCCCATGGAGCACACCAAACAATGACTTTTTGAGGATGTGATGGCGTCTCAACAATGGCTCCAAATGCGACGATTTTGTTTATTAACTTAGCCATTCAACCAAACGTGAGCGTCATCGCTGAAAAAAATATTCTTGTGAAAATCGAGATCGATGGCCATCTCAGTTGGACTTTGTCAGCCTGCAAACCAAGATCCTTCCGAAAAATCTTCCATAAAGTAGATGGGTATGGCTCCAACTGTTGCGCGCGATGGTGGATTGGTTGATTCGGGTCTTCTTCGATACTCTACTCCGGAGTAGCCATAGCGTCTTCGGTGCGCACACTGCGGCGTCTCTGCGGATGCGCGATATGAACGCATTCTCCAATGGCTGGATAGTAAGTTAATAACGGTCAATTTGGTACAAAGCTTTCTCTTAAATAAAGCTTTAAGCTACTTGACCAACAAATGGCCTGATTTACGTTTTGAGCCCCGTAATTTTGTCTATCTACTTTAACGCCAATCTGGCTAACAAAAATCTGTTTGTTTCTCATAGTAGAGTAATATTATGTAAGCTACATATGTTCCAAGATTATCAAGTTTTAATAACAGATCTCAACTACTAAGAAAATAACCGGAGATTGGCAAATAGAACAAACAACTCGTTTAATTACATTGCGATACTCCATCTTTAGACAACATTCTTGTGTTGAATTGAATTGGATAATTATTTTGTTACTTTATTATCGAGAAGAGAGCAGCTTTCAAACATAGAAAGTTTAGTGAATTATAATGTCTCTGAAGGTAACAAGATGGTCATATAAATTTCAATTTTGAATAGTCGTATGATCCATAAGAGTATACAACAGCCATTAACCAACTTCAATCCATATAAATTGTTGCTATAATTAAAGGAAGATTGTCTACCTAACGAATTGTAACTAAGAAGTGAGTATGGGTGCAGTAAACACATCCACCCAAGCAAGACACTCAACTTCAGAATAAACCGAAGCTTTTAACTCGCCATAATTCACAATGACAAAGTTTTTAAAGATTTATGCCATGTCCTAATAAAAAAATACTCCGAGGTAGATTTTTGTTGTCCATTAATATTCATTTATGCATATTTGGAGTTGGTCTCATTCCTATAACTATATAAATCACATTTTCATCGGCATGATACTTTGTAAACAAAGTTGCTACAATGAGGCTTTTAGTGTCACAAAGTGCAACAGTGTAGTTCCGGGAGTGTCCTGCATCAGAGCATGCCTGCTTAAGAGGCACAATTATTTTCTGTTTCGTTTTTATGGTGACGAACTGCGAGTACATAAACAATAACAACCACATTAAGAATGACAACAGCAAATGTGCTGAAGCAAAGTAAAAAAGTGAGTGGGAGTGTGCGCATGTGCAATAGAGCACCATTTACGTCAGGTTTATAGCTGCACTATAATTAATTTCTATGAACGGCAAACAATGTAGGTTGACAAATAAAAAACTCAAGAATTTGAGTTTGATCGGTCAGTCCGAGTATGATATTAAATATAAATGTTTTATCATCATTTCTGCTTACTTGACATTAAAATATGAAATTGCAGCATCAGCAAGGTTGAAAAAGAGTTTGAAAATCATATGTGAGAGCCCTATTTTTAAAATATCTATGAAATTGGTCTCCCGTACTTACCTTGTATATAAAGAATACTATTCGCCGAAAATATTTATACGATATGGAGTTTTTGCTTCAATCCTTGAGGATCCTAAAAACGAACATAATTCATGGCTAGAATAGTGAAAAACCATTTTTGGCCTATCCAATTTGCTATAGTGTTCAAGCAGTTGGGTTGATCAGCTTTAGCTGAAAAAATTGTCGACACGTTTTTTTCGAAATTTTATTTTTCAAGTCGAGCAACGATAGTACTCGGAGACTATGTAGCTTCACAGTAATACATATTATCTAGTTAAATACAAACGATATTCCAAATTATCATCGTTCTGCGCGGCTCTATTAAAAACCGTAGATCCGAACATTGCCCCAGTAGCTGCCATATGTTTAATAAAAACTGAAGGAGAGAAGCTCGTATTCTTTTACTGACCAAAGTTAGACATTTTTAAGAACTCCAGGCTGGCTTAACCCTTCAAAGTCAGATATCTGGATACCAGCAAATTCACCGAGATTTTGATGATTTATTTTTGAAAATAATGTATGATGAAAAATTTTCACAACAAATCTGCAAACATTTATTCAAATTAATAAATCAAAGTTAAGATTTGTACTATCATATATCCGACTACAGATATCGGACTACAGATATTTCAAAATAATTTGGCTATTGTACCACCCAGTGGGGTGTATGTGGAGCAACGTTTATCTAGCCAAAATATATTTCGAATATGAGCTAAATGGCACCAAAAATATGGAACTTTACAATAACACTAGTTTACTGTCATTTTGCGACTATAATGTTAAAGGCTATTTCTTGCTAATTTTGGGTTGCTAATACCGAAAATGATAGTAAAAATTTCCGTACACATAGGATTTTTTATGTTGCAGTCAAGAGGTGTAGGGGTTAAAAACCACCATTTATTGTATTTAAATGAAATAAATAGCTGTACGTGATGGACAATCTTTTAACTGAAATTGGTAATCAGGATTTGTTGACTAGTGTAATTATAGCGCTATATAAATATGATATAATTTGGGATTAATGAAATCGGTAAAAAGTCTTCACCACCATATAACTAATATTCTGATTTCCGTTTCACCCACATTTAACACGTTCCTAATTATTTTTCTTTATTATTTTTTTTTTTTTGCCTTTACTTTTTAAGCATAATATTACTATATTTCATACAATTTCCTTATAATTTATCTTTGTTTTGTGTCTGTAAATGTGCTATAAAGCGCTTTTCCCTATTGCGAACCGGGAAACACTTAAACCACATGACACAATACTCTTACGGTGGATTTTGTTATACATTTACAAAGCAACTGACACATACGGACACAAATATGAATATAATGCGTGTCAGCGCCGCCATAAGGAAGTGATAGCTGATGTCTCTATAAGCTTTGGGTAGTAGACTCTTACACACACACTTCTCTTCACCCACATTACTCCCTTGGTATAGCGGAAAGGCTTGCAGTGACATTAAGAGCGATGGATGATGCTACACCGTTGCAGATATAAATTCACCGTTGGCTGTTTGCAATGCAAGGTGCTAGTAATATAAATGAATACTACTTAGAAGAGGATTTCAAACGTTTTTTACAGAGACTTTAAAATAACGTCGGAAAAACATGTATAAAGATTAATATTGAGGCATACAAGCACAGAAATATACCATAATTCCTCCACACGTTCGTAAGCAGGAAACAACTTTTATACCTACTCAAAGATTCAAAAAGAGATTCTAAGCAATGTAGCAGCCCTAATTTTCCTAATAGAGAGTTTAATCGTAATGGAGTTAGGCATAACATACGCTGGGCTTCAGTCGAAAGTTGGGCTAAAAATGTTTGTCTTCCTTCAGGGCAACCAATTTGTTAGGCATCCTTTGGTTAAACATCTTTTTATTGTTATTAATTGGGGAACATCGAAATATCAGCTTTTGATGGTGGATGTCGACCTAGTACTCAGTAGGTTATAAGTCGGTGTAGGGTTATCAGAATGAATGCAACTGAATAGTAATTAATTTCAACAATGATTTTAAGTAAAGAAAATTACCAATTAATGGCATTATTTGATAATCATATGAAGAGAAAATATTGCAAATGCTTTACTTAAAAGGGTACTTTTGGAAACAGATGCAGAAATTCAAGTATTGGCACACTTTAAACTATTTAATATTGTTATTGAGCATAAAATAACTGGTTGTGTTTAGGTTTGGAACAAAAAATTATCTGAGAGAATCAGCTTAGAAAAATACTAATTTGGGAGAGAAAAAAAGGAAACTCAGCAATAATGCGATTGTAAATATTTCACATTACTTCTTTTTTCTTACTTCGCAAATAATATTTTCTTATGTCAGACATTTTCTGATCTAAGCGCGAGTTATTAGAGAAGTTTATCGTTTTCTAGTTATCGAAAATCTCCATTATTGCTATAGATCGTTGGAACCCGAAGCAGTTGTTGTTCTATATTTCGGAAACTCTATTTTAGTTAACGGTCACAACGGCGGAATAATAGAATTTACTAGAGGAATTTTTGTATTTGCAAATTGAAGACTTGAAAGATTGCGGGTTACCATTGGTGACCCTGCGACAGAGCTAAGTTCCATACTCTGCACAGAGATTTGCCTTCTACTTACTATACTTGTTTACGTAATGCCACTAGCATTGATATTACATGAGTGATTTATTAATGATCCAGAATCTTAAGAAAAAGACCATGCAAACCATTTCTAGGTTAGGTTATATGGGTGAAGCCAAGGAAGGGACATTAATATTCTTTGTGAAACCATAAAAATTTTTAAATCGTCGCCCTTGACGGCTGTAATTGTTCGAGCCAGCCGTGGCGGTCACTTGCTGAAATCGTTTTTAAAACATAATCGCAAATACTTTTTTTTATAATAAAGCTAAATTTTGGGCCATAACATTTAATATTTAAAAAAAACTTTTTTATCTATTCTTTCACAAGTGCCTTTATATCATTAGACTTCAGAATGTTTGTACTTTATTGCAAAACAAATTTAATTATTTGAGTTAGTGCAATTATAGCTCTAGAGACAACCAAGCCATTCTCAAACAAAATCACACAAGCAACTCAACACTTTGGCCTAAGTGATGGAACGTGCGTGGGGCACCGTAACGCAATAAAGGTGTATGGTATACATATAGATATATACATATCTATATATGTATTTGTGCCTAAGTACTCCTGCGCATGATGAGCAAATAATGGTCTGTCCTCCGTGTACATATGTATGTATGTATGTGCTTGTGAGTATAAGTGAAATAAATAATTACTTGCTTAGTGCAAATGCTAAGTGCTCTGCCACTCCAAAACAACAGGAACACACAAACACACACATACACATATACAAGTGCATGTGTACATGTATATGGTAAGAGAATTCCTTATTTAAGCATGCATTTACATTTCACCGAATGCAACTATGCAAAGCTATTATTGTTTTAGTAGTTGGCACCGCAACTGTCTGCGCAACGATGTGACTGTGGCAACTACTGCGAAACAATGAGTGAGTGCCACAAAGTTGTTACCGCCGCCGCATGCGGCAACTACAGGCTCTACAAAGATATATGTATAAATGTGTGTGTGCCAATGTGCAACTACTAACCAACGGTAAACAAGCAATAATAGTCACATATAATAACAACTACAGCAACCACAAGTAGAACAGCAACAACACTAATTTCAACAACAACAAAAATTCAAAAGCGGAACACCCGCATAAAACAACAACAAGTAGAAAAAATCCAACAACCATTACAAAAACAACAAGAGCAAACAATACCAATTGCAACAACGCTAACGCGGAACACCAACAACAACAAACAGCAAAAGCGGAACACGACGCCTGCACTGTGAGAAAAAATAAAAAAACGAACACTAAGCGACCAGTATAGTCCCCACCAAAGCTGTGCGGTAAATGTTGGCTTTATGTTGATGTAACATTTGTCGTTCGTTGCAAGTAACCGTAAAAGCCAGTAAAAGCGAGCTTACGCCGCATACAGCCAAACATACACTCACATATATACATATACGGACAACCACACATACATATGTAAATATAAACATACACATGCATGCATGTACCCACACACACATACCATTACTCTCACATCCATACATATGTATGTGGTAGGCAGTTAAGTTGCACAAAACGTAGTAGCGGTAAATCCTCGGTTAAGCGACAGCTCAACTAAAACTGACTTTGAGCGCTGAAGTTGGTATTGGGAGAGGTGAGTGGTAGGCGATTCGTGGCAGTTGCAACAAAGTGACTCTGAGCACTAGCAAATCTTCAAGCTTCTTTTCCGCTATAATCGCATTGTTATGACTGTTGTTGTTGCTGCATTTATGACTCCTACGTCGGCTTTGTGCATACGTACTTGCAACACATACGTTCGCCTATACGAGAATATATGTGTGTATGCATTTGTGTAACTAAAGTTGTTATTTATGTTGCCAAGCAAAGTGGCGACTGCGGCTCATATATTGCAAGTCCACATGACTATATACATATGTGTGTGTTTGTGTAAGGGTTTGTCGAGTAAGTCTCTGCTGCTACTTTGATTTCCATTTGTTGCAATTGTTATTTACTCATACTTGTCGGCTGACGGTTGTAGGCTGCGGAATTTGTTTCAATAGCACTTTTACTAGAGCTTTATTTTATACCCAAGTACAGCACAATGCATAAAGTGTATTATCAATGTGTTCATTTAATGAATACTTTTGTTGAATGCAGACATTTGGTAAAGCAATTTCAAACTCAAACTATATTTGTAAGCCCTCTTACCTCATCTTTAAATCTACACTGTAAAATACAATGCACTTCAAACTGTTCAAATGCGAAACCGTGTTTTTTAAATTCCGGCTTTTATGCCACAGTCTTTAGGTTTTAAGAAAAGAGTAACTCAAAACTTACCATTCGAACCATAATTAGACCTTAGTCAGAGCAGAATAATCTTGATAAAAGTTTCTGACGTTAAGTTCGACATGCTTTTAGCCTATGGGAATGAAAGGAAATATTTATTCAGAATAGCTTTCATTCACTTGCGTCTGTAAGAAAAGCTCATATGAAAAAATCTATAGTAGTCAATCTTCGAGATTCGGAGAGAGTATGAGATCTTAGATAGGATATCCCTATGGCTTAATTGTTTCAGGTTCCCGAATTCCAGTTCCTTACAATCAGATTCACTTAATTTCCCGGTTAGTATTGCGTGCGTCGATTTTGGTATAAAAGCGACCACTTAATATCGAATGAACATTCGACCGAATCAACCATCATTTTAAATGAGATGTTAAACCATATTAATAATATACTATTTAATATACTATGTCTCCTGGCTCGCTGAGGGTATGACTGTCGAGATGTTTCAATCTTAGCCTTTCAAAAGCTGGATAATGGAGAAGAAACTGTCTGGATGTTTCCACCTTATATTCTTACATACAAACATGACAGTTTGCGTCCGACTGGATTTTAACCTTTCAGCTTGAATACCTATACCTATGAACAATACTCATTAGACCTCTTACGATTGTGGCAAGATAAACTTTGCTAAGCGGATTTAGTTCAATAGCCGCTTTAAGACAGAAGGATCCCCAATCAACGTCTGATAAGCGAGCTCTTAACAGTAAACTTCCCCTCCAACCTTCCTTCCTAGCTCTTTTTAGTATTATTCTTAAAATTATTTCCAATCTACAACCACTTTTTGATGCTCGGTATTTTGGGAATATTGCTTAAACATGAAATATGTTGATTCGTTGTTATATCTAGTTCCCATAAAACGATACTTTTTAAAAATGTGTTGTCAAATATTGAATATGGGCGTCGGAGTGGCATACTTCTGAAGATCCATTTCATCTATATAACAATTTGCTAGAAAATTGCATTGGAACATATAATCCGAGTTCAGCACGCATGCAGAGCGTTCTTACTCAATTTGTTTGCTTTTTACTTTACTTGCTTTAGCTGTTGTTGCTACTGCTTTCAACCACTAAAGCCACTCTTTTTCTACATACCCAGGCAATGTAATAGCCACTTTAGCAACTATTTACAAGCATATAGGCTCTGTTTACCTTTGCACACTGCTAACGGTTGTTGGTAGTTAACCGACAATGCTGAGTCGTCGGCACGGCGATAAGCCATATTTGTGAAGTAGTAAGAATCCGTTAAGTAAGCATTAATTGCATAGCAATTGTAATTACTAAAGTTTCGAAAACTAATATCAATTAAAAGCGATGAGTAGTTTCGATTTGTGGTCGATTGGGTGAGAGAAGGAAGGGGTGTGGTTCATTTAGTGGTCATAAGGCTTTTGCATTGGAAATTCTAACAGAACCTCAGGTTATGTATATCGATGGAATTGTATCAATCACTCAAGGCTTAAGCAATGTTGGAGAAGCGAATTTCTAGTGGGAAGAGAATTGAAAGGTTATTTTTGGTTACACACAAGGCAATACTTGCGAGGCCAAACGAAGTGAAAGTGATGTATGTATGTAAATATCGCACAAACAGCTGAAAATAATTTAAGGAACGATTTCTTTAGATATAGTAGGAAACCGATAGTCTGCAACGAAATTGTATAGCGCACCGAAATTCCGTCACACCCGCGTACGTTATATTATAGACAAACAATATTGCAGCTGAGCCGATTTAAAATTTGGTTTTTTTTGTGGTCCTAAATTCGAAATACTTCGATTGTTTAGTTGAAAAAACTTGTCAATGTTGCCACCTTTTTGAAATTTTCAATACTTTAAAATTGATAAGATAAAAAACTTAATACCAAAATTAAAAGATTTTGGAAACTTAACACTTGTAAACTTTTTTTGGGGAGCGTTGCCACCTGATCAAAATTTTTTATACAATAAAATTTATGAAAAAAATAGGAAATACAACAAAACAGGCGTACAAAATTCTAAGAAATGGGTTCCCTTCCATACTAAGCCGACTGTTGTACAGTGTTATTATCAAGCATCTTCTTGATATTTTCTTCAAAAAATGAGGTTTGATTAATAAAATGTATACAATCCCTTCCTTAATAAAGTACATTGTAAGAGTTTTAACTAGCGATTCTCTACGTTATGCTCGTGCCTATGACACCGAATTTTTTTCCAGGTAATCAAATTAAATATAAAATAACGGTTTAATGCAAGTTCCACAGAGAAAAAAAGCCCACTTGTCTTCCTCTCTCGGCTTAACGGTCAATACCATTTAATAAAACTATAACCAAACAACCGCTAAATCAATTGCACAACTTTTTACAGTTACGCCATTTCAATTTAAATTTTCCACCCATTTTTGGTTCGAGCAAAGAATTAAAAAAAATTGCGACTCCAAAACGCAAAAATAAAGAACTAAATAAATGACCAGCTCATTCAGTCGTTTAAAGTCCTTTGACATTGCTGCGCAAGCAAATCACTAATGAATGAGAGCAATAAAAAGAGGAGCAATACTCGTATATAGATATATGCGAAGGGAAATCATGCCAAAAGAGGGAAAAGCAGATTAACCTAAAAACTGTTTGGGTGATAAAAGTGCATTGCGGTACTGCAAAAACAAAAACAAAAAATAAACAGAAAATAAAAACGGAAAAATATGCAAATTGAAGAGACAAGTTTTTGTCCGCAACCGTTATATGAAAGTTATTCGAATTTTTATTTTTTTTCTACTGTGCGCGCGTACTATAAAATACCTAATAGAATTACGTAACCTCAAACGTATTAAGAAAAAAGTGCCCTCCGCTAAATAATAAATATAAATTGACTTTATTATGAAAAATATGACGTAAATTTGAAATGGTATTTTATTGAAATAACATTTACTTGTTGACCAAGCTATCAATAGCCGACAAAAGAAAACTATATAAACCATTTGAGAATTTTGGAGCGAAGTTCTAAATAAGCAAGATTGGAAATAAAGAAAAATATAGTGATAGATGGTCACTCCACTTTATCCAAAAATGTTCCAATTAAGAATGGTTATAATTCAAAAATGGAGCTAAATTCTCCTTCCTTCACAATTTGATATTTATTTAGCTCTAATAATATCATTTATAAAGATCTATATATATTTCAATGATTTGAAAACCAAGCAATGACTCAATTGAGAATCTCACACAGATAATAACGGTGGGAAAGTCTGAGTAAGTTCAAGTCTTGTACTTTCAACCACATCATCATTTGGCTCTACAGCTCTTTGTGTTTCTCTGTTTTTTACGTCTCTCTCACTCGTTGGAGTTTCTTCAGATCTTCATTTAATTCGTCCATCCAACTTGAGCTTGGCCTCTTTCTTGCTTTGCTTTTCTTTGAGCTCTTCAATCATAAATTCATATTACATATTTAAGTTGGTAATTTCATCTTATCCTCCACACATCAGATCCCATTCTGACTGCGGCGAAAATTTTCCTTTCGAAAGTCAGCAATTTGATTTTGTTTTTTCGAACATTGTCTAAGTTACGGTTCCATGACACAAGATTGATCGTACCACGGTTCTATAAAGTACCAGTTGGAAACCGAACTCTTAAAACATTTATAATGGCATCTGTTTGTTAGATTGCCAAACAGTCGCCGTTTTTCTGATTCAAATTTTAGAACAGCTCGAAATTACAAGAAACTTTGTTAATGGTTACGTTCATTTGAAGAAATAGTTATATCACTATCTGCTTGCGGTTTTCAACTGTTTGGTGGATTCTCAGATGAGGTTGGCTAGCCCTGGACAACAACTAACACTTGTGCAGTCGTAAGATCTTACAGGTCTAAATCGCTCGTCATGCTAAGCAAAAACAATCTTTCTTAGCACAGGTTTTAAATATTTTATCGGATGTTAGTTGTAAAAGTTGCATGGAACAAAGGGATGTAAAATTATACAATACCTTCAATCTCACACCTTCAGACATCCTGGTGAATTAGCGGAAATGGAAATAAAACACCTAAGCTGATTTTTGATGGGTTCAAGATGTTTTGTTGAGACTTCCAACTAAAGGAGTTCTTTTGGTTTCACAGACCACGGTCTTAATAAGTCCAATTGTGATTCCCCCCTTTTGGCATTCAGCAAAATAATCTATCTTAACGTTACGTTCTTCTTACTTTACATCCATGAACCAATCTACCTTTAGTTGTGTCTGAAATAGTTTTGTTGAGAATGCTGTTTAAGGACAGACCTTAGCCAAATATTAATGCAACTTCTTTCCAGTTGAATGGACACGACTGTCAACGAAAGATATACGCCACACCTAAAATTCATATTGTGATGCGTGATACGCAAAAATAGAAGAAATATGGCTTAACTAAGCTCGGCGAGTGCATAGTTTTTGTTAGATTTGGTGATGATATAGTATCAAGGATAGGGTAATAATTTTATACTTTTATACTTATATATAACAACTCGTCTACTCTAACTTTATACTCTTCAAAAGTGTCATATCTTTCCAGAAACCCTCGTTCCTAATGGCAAAAAACTGTGAAAATTGATTTTTTCAAGAATTTGTCCGTAGTGGAGCAGCTCATATTAGATGATTCACTGCCAATCCTAATGTACACATCAGAATACCTTTCTGGCTTGGTCACCTTTTGCGGCGACTTACCGCGATGCAACCACGTTCACTTTCGCTTGACGTCCTCGTAAGTTAAAAATTTATAAGTGAAAGCCGCAGAGAGTTTGAGTTCGCTACTAGAAAATGCCTCATTAAAGTACCAAATTATAACCGCTTGTTATTCTATCACTATTTTTTTATGCCAGTCTATTTTGTTTAAACCAGTTGTATGTTCGATTCTTCGGATTTCATACTCAACATTTCCTATAATATGCTTTCGCAGACAACTCTAATTCATAAATAGTGCGAGACTACCTAGTATTCTCCCGTGCCCGAACTTATCTTCTCTCAACTTATTTTCAACTGTTTTTATTGTCTTCTATACTTCACATATATCACCTCCATCGTTGTTATAGTTTTGCAGGAAATTGTATTTTCGGTCGAAATTTTTATTTCACTAACCATTTATTTGCAACGATATCCGCTCGTTTATACTAGACTAACTCACTGAGGCAACGAGCCGAGCCAGCTGAGGGAGGGCTGGGCAGTCACTCATTCGGCAAGTGAATTGTTTGTGTGGCCAATGCAATGCCATTAATGGTGGTTAGAGTGGCCAGAAGTACTTGTACGTTATCCTAGGTTTTAGGATTGAGTCTGCAGTTAAATGTAGTCGGAAACTGTGTGTGAAGTGGTAGGGTGTGTGTGTGTGTGTGAATATATGTGTGTCTCTTGTGTTCGCCAAATTTTTGTATATTTCTTGCTTCCTTCCTCTACAAAATTGTACAATACAAAAATATAGAAGAAATAATGCGTTTACTTGTATGGTTCCGCTATGCCACCCACACACCTACATATATATACATACATCTATACCTACAAATGTTTGAAGTAAAAAACTATTCGAGTTGTAGCAGCAATGCGATTGTAAACGAGTCGTTATAGAGTCAAAAATATTTGCTAACAACAAGAACAACAACAATCGTAAAAACAATAACAACAGGTACCGAACAAACAAAAACCAAACTAACAAGTTAAACAGAGATACGAACAAGAAAAACTACAACAACTCAACAATAAAGACCCACCACTCATCCATTACGTCCAAATGCTGGTTGAGCTGCCAGTGCTGCTCGGAATGTGCCATGCATTCTGGGCGTCCAACACCCTCAGCTTGCTTTGTTTGCGAATACTTCGTCAGCTTTGTGCTTAACCTGAAGCTAAACTTTTCCATTGCGGCGAATTCATTAGTTTCCGTTTGTGTGTTGTGTAAATATGCGTGCATGTATTGTGCAACATTTTAAGCTGCTGCAACTCACCTTTATGCTGTTGTCAGCGTGCAACTGATCTCCGTACCTCGTTTTGTTCTCACTTTTGTGTTTACTTTAGCTCTATCCCCTTGTGTGACGATACACTAGATATACGAGCATGTGAATTAGTGAGAATTTGAGTGCGCTATTTTTGTAGTTTATGCATACAAGGGTGATCTTTAAGGCTAAGGAAAATATTGTTAGCTGTAATTCAACCATTTTTTTTTTGATAGAATTATAGTTGAAAACATGAAATCAGTTCTTTTTAAGAGTCGTGGCTATAAATAGTCGGGTATTTCAGTTTGAAGGGATCACCTTAATGTGCATATTAAACAACATATTTACCATTTCTTACTGTTTTTATTATAGTTCATGGTTTTTCTTCGCTATTTGTTTTCCTTACACAGCAGATGCTCTTTTTCAGGTGTTAAGCAAGTCTAGGATTTTCACAAATTATATTTTTTAGCATAAAAAATACTTTACAATTAGTGAAATACTGAAAAAAGTTATTTCCAAAATTGGCCCAGCAGCTGATATTTTCTATCAAAATGTCAATGTTAAATTTTTTGTACAATAAAATAGTCAGAAAGTCACCCAATCTATTAATAGTAAAACTGAACAAGCTTTCGAAGCGTTGAACTTTCAGCTGAAAAAATCAAACTAAAAGCACTTTAGCTATTGAAAATATCGCTAGTAACTCATGTTCATAAATTTGGTGTCCGATTTAGCCGAAAAATCCAGCTAATATTTCAATTTAAT
Source organism: Bactrocera oleae (assembly GCF_042242935.1). Taxonomy (NCBI): domain Eukaryota; kingdom Metazoa; phylum Arthropoda; class Insecta; order Diptera; family Tephritidae; genus Bactrocera; species Bactrocera oleae. The sequence goes on along the minus strand of NC_091537.1, from coordinate 19,334,884 downwards.
TAAGTAAGTTACTCATACGCACCGACAAACCATAGTCATCCTGGCGCACAAAGCAGGGAAATCGTTGTTTTGTAGCCGTAAAGTGGACAAAAATATTTTAGTGTAGTTTTGGTATACAAGGACTCTCAGATGGAATGATGTGGTACATATGATGATTTCTAAAGTACACTACCGACTGTACTTTTTTTTCTACGTTTGTATAAGGTTTTCAAATTCTTTAAAGATCCAACTTCAATCTTCAAATTAATCGAAAACAGATCTAAGCTACTAAAGTACGGGTTTAATAATTTTTATGTGCACACATTTAGCTAAGCTCGACTGTATCAAAAGCTTGTCATTTCGCCGGCAAAGCCCTTTTGAGCATAACTATGTGCTTACTCTGAATTTTTTTAAGTCTTCCGTGACTATATTTTCTTTTAGTGCTTCGAGATTCAGTGTTCGGCCTAACTTTCATCGTAAGTCTCCTCAATAATTCTATACGTTAAGCATTAGGCTTAATAGCCTGTCCTGATGGTGCGCCCTAAAAAATTAAAACAAAAACACATAAGGCTTGCCGTGATATAGTTTCAGATGCGCGAATTGTAACAGCGATGCAAAAGACGGGTCCTAAGCTGGTGTATTAAAAACTTATACCAAAAATTTCTTGATAATACAACGCTAAAATTTGTAGTTATAGTTTATAGAGATGAGAGTCGAAAAAACGTGAAAAGTAGATCTTTCCCTTATTAAGCATACTTAGAATTGAACCTTTATGTCTAAATCATGGAAAATATGATATATTTCCAGCACGAGAACTGGGCGATCAACCACACACCACGTATTACCACGCCCTCCACGTTCTTTCGACTCGTAACTCAAAGCAGAAGTTTAATAAGTAACTTTGGCACACGCCACTTAAACTCTTATTTAGCTAAATCCCATATATTTAACTCATTCCTCCCAAAAATCACCCCCTACAACCAATTTCTTAGCTAAATTAAATGAGTTAGCGTATTTTTTGACTCCGCGCGTATTTACTTAACGCTACAAGACACTGTGCAACAGCTTGTAAAAGTTGCCATCCCTCGACAAATTGTTTGAGAAGTGTCTAAATTGGTGTATCCGTTTGCCAAAAAGTTCCGCTCCGCCACGCCACTCCTCGCACATCCGCTCGCAGCGCACGCCAACTCAAAGACACCTGCCACACCGGCAGCGTGCGCGCGTATTTAACCAGCAAGTTTGCTGATTGTAAGCGAGCAGCGACGAATGGGTTAACTCTGCGCTTACAGCAGACGCAGATTGTTAGGTAAACCCCTTCGCTTTTGCACTTCGCTTGCAACGCTCCTTTTCCTCCTCATTTCACTAGCGCTTTAGCGCAGCGCGAACTCCAGCTGCACAGGAATGCGCGTAACGAGTTGCCAAACGTTCATTTGATTTCATTTCGTTTCATGAGAATTCGCTTTTGGCAATCAGCAGCTGCAGCCGCGCACAAAAAAGACAAACAAACACACAAACAATCGCATAATACATATACGAATTTATTGCTCGCTCCCGTAGTGGGGGCGTGCAGTCGTAACAGCAACAGCAACAAAGAGTGCGTAGTCGGAATGCGTTCAAAAGTTTCATCCGTTCAATTGTTTTGTTTGTTGTTTCGTGTAGCTTTTGCTGTTTTCGCGCTTTTCGCTTGCAAGAGTTGTTTTTGTTATTTTTTTTTTTTTGCAATTTACTTTTCGTTCTTTTGTAAAAGGTCTCTGTCGTCCTTAAACGAATATCAATTGCATGTAGACAGGTGCGCAAATATTTCGCTTTATTGCTGCTCAACAATGTTAATAAAAGAATTGGCCGAAACTGTCGGCAAAACGGAAGTTTACGCGCTGATTGTAAGTAAAATCTTATTTCTTGTGCTACTTTGGGTGGAAATTCATAGCCGCTTTCTTTGGTTACCCAAAACGAGTCAAGTTGTTGGTCAAAAAACGAACTGGCATAAGTCACATATATTGGTATAATGATATTTAAGCTTTCTTTCGGCAAACTACCAACGAAGTTTGCCTTTTATTCGGCGTAATTTGGCAAACCTAGTGCTACAATCTGGCAAAGCACATATTTTTAATTTTATACATACTCAAAACGTTTTGATACACGTGCAATATTATATTATATATATATATTCATCTCGCCCAAAAAATGGATTTAAGCCGCGAACTTTTTTCAAACTTTCGACGTGGATTAACTCAGCGTTAGTGCATGAACATTTGACTGTAAAAAAATTTGTTTACGTTGGCCCAACACAATTCCTCAATCACTCAAAGAAAGGCTCGTGTCGATTGCCCGACAGAAATGTTAAAAAAATTTGATAGCGGTGGATATAAAAGGCAACCCTCATATAGTGGTGAATCAAAAAAACCACTGGTATAAATCACAAAAACTGGTATAATAAAATAAATATACTTGTATTAAAATTTCTGGGCTTCTATCTCTCAGTGAATCAATTAGCCTTATTTCGTCATGTCCTGATGAAACGGGCCACAACTATCATTAGAATAAAATTAAGTTAAAGTGATTTTCAAGAATTTAGATTATATTACCACAGATTTCATTTAAAAAATAAATCTGGCATAATCATGAAACTTGTTAGACTGGAGGAAAAATGCCGCCAAGTTTCCATTACTTTCGCTCTAATGTATATAAGAATGTGACAAAGATGATACAAAATAATGCGAATTCTACCAATATATGGGTGAGACACGAAGTCTAAAAGTTCTAAGTTAAAAATAGAAAGAGAGAACAGAAAAGGTAGAGCTAAAACCCGGTGCGAACTATATCAAAAAATATATTAAACAAATATTTTTAGTAATTTGCAAAAACTCTGAAAAATAGAGAAATTATCACCGATACCTGTATGAAGGTATAAAATTTCCGCTCCTATATGTATGCTACGAAAAATTTTCACAGTCCATGTAATTGACATAGCAATATTCCCGCTCTGCCACTTCTGGACAACACTGTCAGGTGTTGCATAAATCATGATTTCCTTTTCGCTGTCAAATAGAAAGCTATGCGAAATTGTTTTTGTGCAAAAATTACAGCAAAAACAATTTCACAAACTCATTTTCAGCTCAATTCATAATAAATACTATAAACATATGTTGTCGTAAGTGTATATAAATGTGTGTTTGGGAATGTTTGGGTTTTAGGCACATATGGCCTGAAAGACATTTGTCTTGCAGTTATTTGTGTGAAAAGTTTCGGCCAAATGTATTAACAGGTAAGGAAACAAAGTAACTTAAATGACACAATTTTCGACACTGGCTATTGTTCTAAGGATTAGCGCGGCAGCAACTGACAGGCATGAGATAGGAGATAAAAACGATATGACAGGCGAAATGCTTAAGGATATGAAAGAGCATATAAATGTAAAAAGGCTTTATTGCACAGAAATTATATATATATTATAGATTCAACAGAAAAACCCAGCTGTGAAAATGGTGGGTAGGAGCTTTCCTTCACTTTAACATGTTTTCAGAGTTTAAATAGTGTGGGGAGACTATTAGATAGAGCTTCAGTTGAGGTAGCCGACAGATGAAAAAAATAAATAAATAACTTGGATTATATGCTACTGCCAGCACGCTGCTATAAAATGGTTGTGAAATGGCTGTCAGATGATTGCTGTCAATATTGTTAGATGGCTCTCAGTTGGCTGCTGTCAGTTGACTGTAAACAGTCCGTTGTCATATGTTAAATATCATATATTAATAAAGAACATATCCTTATTTTTAATCTTCATCCTTGTAGAGGGATGCAGACCGGGTCTAGTATCATCGATATAACGGACATTTGATTTTGGCACATAAACGAACTTTCTTGGTTTATTTATATACATATCTTTCAACTAAACAATTTTAGTGGTCCTTTAGTAACCCATTTAAAACAAGTTAATAAACACTTCAAACTAGGCACTAAGGTCTCATCTCATTGATGACGTGTTAATTTTAGTTTTTTATTTGGCTCTCTAATAATTGCTATGTATTGAACTAGTCCATTTGTAACCACTTCATAATTAGGTCCATAATGACATAATATACAGCCGAGCGTCATTCGTAGACTGAAGATAAACATTAAGCTGTAAATCTAACAAATTTCTCACCAACTTAATTTGGAAAGTTTGATGCAAGGGGCGGAGCTGCCATTACCAAATACGGTTGGCGACAGTACATATAGTATTTGGTGGTATCAACATGAGTGGCAAACAGTTATTTCTCATGCTGCCATCAACCTTTCTTGGCAGGGGTAGTGCGAAATAAGTGGGTAGGGGGCGCATTACGAAACCATTTTAACACTTCGGCGCAAGTAGCAGCTGTTTGGAGTGGTTAGCACCACATATCAACGCAACTACATGCTAACTGTTGTTACTAACGCCGTGGTTGCATAAGCAAATTGTCATTCGTACATAAATAATGCATGATTTATAATGTGTCAACATGCTTTTATTGTCTTTGGTGTAGGAAAATATTTGCTAAATACTGTTATATATATATACACATGTGCATATATGTGGATACGGCGAACTCACTATGCGTCAAGTTAGCAACCGAGAGTGACAACATGAAAAAGATGAACAGAGTAAAGCAATAAGATAATAATGCAAATAAATAAATCTATACAGTTTAGGATATACATACATATATATTGTATATAATACACTGAAATATACATATATATACACAAATGTTTGTGTGTGTCATCAATCAAAGAATTGAAATATTACTACAAATAAAAGTTATCGCTTGTTCGCACTTGCCGCAAGCTCCAACAAATGCGACATGCGACATTCCACAGTGGAGCTGTACACTAATAGCGCTCCTTTCGTTGAATTTATAAAGCGGATCTAAATTTCAAAGAGATGGTTTCGGGCTACCGGTGCCTTGCATGAGATTTGGTTTCTACAGGATTTATTATTGGGTCTCAGCAAGCATAAAGTTAGTTAATTATGTGAAAGCTTGGAGTCCGTTGAAAAACTATTACTGAGCTACTTTTTTGTCGAGGATCTAACAGTTTTGAAGCATAAAAGTCTTCGAGCATCAACGAGGCAATTTAAGATTCTAGCAGTCGCTGTTTTATCAAGTTATCCGGCTAACTTAAAAGAAACAGCTTCGACAACTAGTAAAAGTAAATAAGAAACATTAACACCTATCATAGTTCTTGGAAGCGTAAATGAGTCGAATATATATTGTAGAATGGATATTCTTACCCAAAATCTTTGTAAAGTGTGATATATTAGTTAAAAAAAGATTATTAGAAATATATTGTAAAAAGTGTATATATTATAATAAGCATATACAATATTGAGCACGAAATACAATATATTACACCGTAACAGCCAAACAGATAAAAATCATCCTACTAAAGTCAAAATAAAAACGAAAGAGACCATGAAAGTTGTGCTCATGTCAACTGAGCGATTAACTATAAAATAAATGCTCGCGCAATTAAACTCAGAAGATAGATTTTTATTTTAGGTTAGCTTAAATGGCTGATCACTCAGTACGGTCGGGGTCCATACTTACACTGTTCTGTACAGTCCTTTGTAAAGCCAGATGAAACACTCCTGTAGTTGGATAAGCTATCAGCAAAAACGCCGTGAACCTATTACAGCTCTGCTTAGGTGTTTGATTTCTGTTTCCGCTGTTTCACCTGAATGTCTTAAAAATATAAGATCCGAGATTTTTTGCCTTGAACTGACAAAAGCGGAACATTCGAGGAGAAAGTGTTGTGATGATTATATTTCATCTTCTTCATTAATGAGATGAATTTGTTTGGACAGTGCCTGGTTAGAACTCCTACAATCATTGAAATGTGGACCTTACTGAGAACGACGAGCTCCCTAGATCTCTTACGATTTACCCCGGACCAGAAGGATCTGACAACTCCACAGCTACTGGTAGTTGCCCAACACTTGCTGAGCTGTTCTGAGCCCCAACAGTTCAGTAGTGAACCCATTCCGCAGTTATTTAGACTGACAGTTACAGTTACAGTTTACTGCAACAACGCTGTGGCCAGGTATAAACCATAAAAAAACGGTTAGCTAGATTATGGAGTTTACACATCCTTTCACTAGTCCTGAGCGCACAGTCAGTGAGCTCAAGGCTAATAGTGCTGCCCTATAGATAGTCAGATAGTAAGGCTTGCTTGCATTAAATCGGGTTAAAATAACTCTGCTTAATGAGGTCTCCCCGTGAGTATTATGCCAACTTATCGTCATTAAGTGAAAAGATTTCCAAAACCTACAATATTTGTCTTCATTATCATCGAGAGAAGAAAATTTGTTAGTTTTATAAGAAGATTTTAGGTTTGCTTTTTCTTTTTCATTCATTAAATTTATCGCTGCTGTCTAGGTTCTCGAACTGGAAGTAAGATTTGCTTACTTCACAATCTCAATCCTGACTATTGGTTGCTTGGTCTTAATTAGTCTACTGTATTCTAAGAAAATTTCTGTATATAATTCTTCAGTATTTGCTCTATAACTCCTTTAGCACACTTGAGCCAGACTGGGTTAGTTATCTTTTAGATTCATTCGGGATTTATCTTTTCTATTTGTTTTCATATTAGTCTCTCTCAATTTCTTCCTCTCCTTCAACTAGGTACTCTTAAGATATTTTTCATATTTTCCAAAAATAATAAACTTTGAAGCATCACCGTCGTCTTACTGAAGATCTGCGAAATATTTATGATTATTTAGGAGTGATAAAGAGAGATTAAACGATTTACCATGGGATCAAGTCGTATGCCAGTTAACTTTATTATTTTTATATCTCAGCAAACGTCTGTATGATTATTTCTACCAGATTTTTACTAAAGCTGCCATATAAATCTTTTTATGTGCCATATAAATCCTTTTTCGCTACAACCCGCATTGCTTCGGTATCTTCAATGGCTACGGCACAATTCCTTCAAGTCTGAGCTAACCTTATCTACACTCTCATATAACATTTCCTAGTTAAATATAAGCAAATAGATAAATCCACTTTTTTCTCTTTATCCTCAGATACTGTAAGCAGCTGTCTGAGCTTATCCTGACACTTGGATGTGTCAAATTAATTGCGACAGCAATGCACCACTAAATGTCACAAATTGAATTATTAGTTGTCATTAAGCGCTGAACGTCTACTAAATAATTGCGTGTGTACAGGTATTTATGTATATCTTTATATATGTATATTATATAAGCACAGTGTCGGCAGTTTGTAAACATTCATGTTCCCTTATATAAACATACTTCTATACTGATAATTAGCTTGTTATTTGACAGCTTATCCGACCGTAATTGCGGTCGCTGTGTTTCCACTAAATCTGCGGCTATTCTTTTGTGTTACAATAACCTTGCAAATTGTTTTGTGGAATTCCCAAAGGGAAATCATATCATTAAGTATGGGAAAATCGAAATGTAAGACGGCTTTTTTATATAAACATTTATTTTTTTTATAACGCGATATAATGTCAAGCATTAAACGAGATAACATGCTATTTTTGGGGTTAGAGGATCGTTTGAAGATATATTATATTATGTTTGTCACGAAGTTTGTAACATAAGGAAGAAACGTCAAAGAGTTTATAAAAAAATATATAAATGATCCCTTTAGTCACGTCCCTCTGTCCGCCTATCCGTTGTCGGTTGTCAGTTTTCGGTGTGTATATACGCGAGCTAGTCCACCAGTTTCTGAGATATCGATCTGAAATTTTACATACATTCTGCTCTCACCAAGAAGCTGATCATTTGTCGGAACCGCCGATCTCAAACAACTATACAATATAGCTGACATATATACTGACCTATCAAATGATTTCCTCGTATAGAAAACTTTTTCATTTAACAAGATATTATCTTTACAAAATTGTTAACGAAATATTGTCCAAGACAACGCTATAATCTCCGAACGAATTGTTCAGATCGGTACATTAAAACATATACCTGCCATACAAACTGAGCGATCAAAATCCAGTGCTGATATGAAAACTATTTGACAAGATATTTTCTCCACTACAATAGTGACTTATTCAGTTACCTATATAAAGCTTCTCTAAAGATATTTTGCCGAATTCTAATAAGATAACGCAGCTCTCTAATAGTTGGTTGTAGTTGAAGATAGCAAAAATGGCAAACGAACAAATCTAATAATGGAAGGACGAGCGAAAGAAGGGTTGGACAATAATAGTTTGATAAAAATACCATTATTACCATGGATTTAGAAGTATATTAGCAGGTAGTTGTAAAGACATGTGGATGGAAGGATGGGCAAGCAAACAAACTAATGTATGGCTGCATTGGCGGAGTGTGGGAAGGCTTATCCATTCTCAAAGAATCTTAAAGTTGGCAAGACGGATATGCAGACAGGAAAAATAGACTTGCTGGTGGACAAATAAAAGTTAAATATTGTATGTTCGCCTCTCTATGTGTAGGATAACTATATAGACTTCACTTGATTATAAATATATTGAATTGGAAACAAGTTCCTTAGCAACCTCGACAGAAGCAATCGTAAATGGAATGATTCAAACCAAGGCACGCCTAGAAAATAGTTTTCTTCGAAAATACGTCTGGTAATATATTAATGTAGACATATATAATTTGATATAAGAGGTCACAAACTGTCGTAACAAGTGGGTGAGACTCAAACTCTACTTGGTAAAAAGTACATGTCTCATAAACTACCTGATCAAATTCGAGGCGGCCAAGTCTGCTCCTAATATTTATAATGCCATTTTGGCGATAATACACTGAATTGGGAGAGCTTCCGCACAAATTTCGACCAAAGTATTCTCCAGACTCAACTAAACTGCTATTCGACCTTTCCTAAAACAATTAGTGAAATGCCTTCAGAAGTCTATTATAATTAAATGTAGGATTAATAATAAAAACGCGTATATCTCTCTATGTACAAATGTAATATGCTCCAAATGTTTAACTACCATCAACTCAACATAACAAATGAACCACTCAATGTCATTAACAAACGACCCGCTAGACCGCAAAACGTTCGCCTAGTCTTAGGCTTGTCAAGCAGTTAAGCCCACATTACCTAAGCAAGAGCTTTATATGCAAGCACATAAGTATATATAATTGTATACATATATGGTACATATATATGTAAATTGTCCGCTATGAACCCGCTGGCAACTTGCCGCTACTGCTACAACAACACAATTGAATTGCTTATGTGTATTTCAACGCTTGATTTGCGCTTTGGGTTTGATTGTTTATATACAACCATCATCGTTCGCCTAGTCGCTGCAACATTTAATTTTCCACTTCATCTCGCTTTCAATTTATGTCATTTGCGTATGGCGTAAGTGTCCTTTGAAGTGGACCGAGGTGGACATTGCGCACAAATTGAGAACCCTTACAATATATATGTATGTCAGCAAATCTAAATATAAAGGGTGCGTTTTTTTGAATTCTATAATTTTGATTTTTATTTGAAATAGGTAAGGTTAAAATATCGACCCTAATACTCTCCCTCACTTCGACAGCTTGCAGCTGATCCATTGTGGTTCCTAGAACTCCTATAAAACTGATTATAAAGACTCGATTAAATTGACGAAGTGCTTGAACCGATCACAAATTTGATGAGGCGGCTAATGTTAGTTTCGGCTATGTCTCCTGGCTCTTACAAAAGCTCGACAATGGAGGAGAAACTGCCTGGCTGTTTCCACTTCACCTTCTTCCTTACAACTTTGACAGTTTGCGTCAGACTCGATTTTTAGCATTACAGCATGCATTTCTATTGAACAATGTCCAGTAAGGAATACTATAATTGCTACAAGACGAACTTTGCTAAGAGCAAATATTTCAGTAGATCCCCTACGTTCTGCTCTAGCACAGAATTTTCTAGTCACAATTAATGCCTACCAAGCGCACGCGAGGTCGATACCTCCAGTGCTAGAACATAAGGTGCCTCCCTCTTTTTTCAATGTGAGTGGGGCAAGGATGCTTACTCTAGCTAGCCCATCGGTCTCGCAAATACCAGCGATTCCGTTATGACCAGGCCCTTAAATCAGTCTGATAATGAAGTAGCTTGATGCCATATTTAATGAGGTTAGAAAGAAGACATACAAAATTCAATGAAACTGGAAATATAGTTATAGTATAAAGTATATGTATATTTAAATGATCAGCGTGACGAGCTGAGTCGACTTAGCCATGTCCGTCTGTCGGTATATACGCGAACTAGTCCCTCTTTTGATATATTGATCTGAAGGTTATTTTTCATCCTAGACCATAGTCTTGAAGTACCCTTTCAAATAATACTCCACCGTATCGAAATTACAAGACCTACAGGGCCGATGGGCAGACCTGCTTCTTTGACACAATGGGGTTGCTAACAATTTGTCAGCTTCAGAGCTTCCTTTTTCGAAATGCTTGCGCCTTTTAGCACTTTGGGGGAATAAATTTTAATAGGTAAGCCTGTGGCGCACCACATTTACCGGAAACTAGGCTTCATTAAAATTAAAAAAAAAAGAATATTAAAGAGCTTGCAAGTCAATATAGACAGCGACTTGTTCTTAATATAGAGAGATCCAAAAGGTCGCATCAAAAATGTCATCTTGTAAATATAACAATTTTAAATATATATGTACCCGTTAAGTCAGAACACTTCCTCACAGCTGCGGGTGATTTCACACCGAGTTTGAAAATAGTTTCTCCTAGTTTTTAAACATTGTTCAGATATTCTATGGTAATATTCTGAAGTATATCGAACATAACTGTCAAATACATGTATTTACTTTGACAGCTGCCCGTGTAAAAAATTTTACACCCCCTAAAAACGCACCCTATATAAAAAACTGTCAATGGCCACCGGAAGTCGCAAGTAACACTTTCTTTTCTAACCAAAAACACAAAAAAAAAAAAAATAACCGAAATTATAAAGTTTTGTCACTGTTGCGCCTGAGTATTCTTTTTCTCTTTGCAGATTCTGTAAATTCTTGCTAAATTCTAATCGCCCGTTGCGACTAATATATTTTTCTTCCATGCTATACATTTTTATGCACCGTTTTGTTTTATGCTGATTATGGGTAAAAGAATTGCGGCCAAAGTTGCTTAGCGCATGCCACAAAGTTGCTTGGCGAAACCTTTCTTGCCGCCCACCCGCAGTGCAGCGTAACGCCCTTACTTCAATTTAATTTCTTATACTTCATTAACTTTTAAAATTTTTTGTCGTTTTGCCTTAAATTCTCGTTTGTGCGCTGAAACCCTTTTCCACAGCTATAATTTATGGTAACTTTTTTCAGCGCTGCCTTTTCTCCTTCTTCTTGCTCGCACATTGTTCAGCTTGTTTATATATATAGTATATATATGGTTTATATAGCTCACGCGTTTTTCGATTTCTTTGCTCTTTCGAATTTCTTTTATTTTTCCCTTTTTTGAAAACACCACTTGTTTACACCAAATGAAATTTTTATCAAATACCAAAGGCAATGGAATGCCTTGATCAAAATAAAACCAAAGTAAGGATAAAGTTTTTCGTATTCGTGTCCTTTTTATTGTTGTTATTCTGTTTCTTATATTATCTTTCGTTTAGTCTCGTCTTTGGTTTAGTAAAAAATTATTGTGTGTGTTCTCCTTTTTTCCCGCATATTTGTTGCATTTCTTTTTCATTATTTTAATGTGGTTCCCCATGCTGGCCATGTCACTTCCTCGTTTCGAGAAATTCTCACTCATTTACGCTAATTTGCGTAATTATACGCTTCATAAAGCATTTTACCTTTTTACATCGTCCCTGTGCTGCATCTTCTACGCGGTAATTCTTAATTGTGCCAAGCAAAGCAAAGCAAGCCTGAAACAAGCTCACAACTTTTCCGCAACAGCAATAATTCGAAGGGAAGGTGGGGGAAGACAAAAATTATTTAATAGGCGACAAAGTCTTGCCGATGGGTTTTAGCAGAATTTTCAGATATTTCAGGAAGAACAAAGCGCGCAGGCTTAAACGAGGTGAAACAGTCTGCGTTTATATGGATAATCCAGCTGATAAAAAGAGGCAGGATAAATGAAATGGGTCTTCACTGTTATCTCTACTAGTTTTATGAAGGCAATGATTCATAAATTTTGTTCTGATATGGCTTTAACTAGAGGTAGAAATTCTTTCCTCCCTTATTTGAATATTTTTTTACACCCACTTAGCTTCTAAACAAAATTTTGCCTTCTGGCCTCATATTTTAATTAGACTACTGACCTTTGGGAGCCCCTGAGAAATTAAATCTTGATAATACGAAAAGTGCTTGCAAGACTTAATTATGGAGGGATATTATTTTCTAAAGTTTGCAGATTTTTTAATCATGCCCATGATACGGTCCCAATTCGAAATCGAGTTGATTTAGCCATATCCTGTATATACGCGAAGTTGTCCCTCAGTTTTTGAGATATGGATCTGAAATTTTGCACATGTTCTTTTCTCCCAACGAAGCTGCTCATTTGTTAGAACCGCCGATATCGAATAACTATAGCATATAGCTGCCATATAAACTGAATGATCAAAATTAAGTTTTTGTGTGTTAACTTCTTTATTTGTGAATGAAGTTAAATCTCATCTAAAGTCATCTAAAACACTATGGGTCCTGTGTTTATTAAATCCGTACCGAAATAAATAATATAGCGTGCATTTAATTTAAAAAAATAATGTGGAATTAAATTCATGTCAATCAAATTATATCGAAGAAAATGAAAGTGAAAGAATACAAATACATAACAAATGACAAAAAATCAACTGCATGGAAAAAAATTTACAGTTGCAACATCAAAACTTCGGACAACCCAGAAGCATTTTTACATGTATTGTACAACATAACAATAAAAACAACAATTCACAGCGACTGACAATCGATGATAAACTGCAAAATACATTTCCGTTTCCGGAAGTTTGCTGCTGAACTGCGCTTAAGCTGTAAATGCAGCAGGATAATATTTGTACGATAATAACCGAATAGTAAGAAGCAGAAATGAAAATGTGAAAGCAAAACGAACCAAAAAAACCATAACAACTACAATGTAAGCAACACATAAACCCACGAAATAAATGGATTGGAGGACTTTGCCCGGAAAGACAGTGAAAAATATCCAATTTATAGATAAACATAAAAAAATCCATTAATCACAAATACCGACGAAATAAACAAGCAGCTGAAATAGCCGAGGCGCAACGCATTTCGAAACAGCAACAGATGCAGCACGCAGCAAACGCATACAGCAAACGTAGGAGCAACAGGAGGCGGCACAATGCTGGTGCTGGCAGTGGAGGGTTCGCCACGGAAAGCAAATGCTTGATCCGCTGGCCAACCGCCGACGCTAAGTCCACACAAACACCGCATGACCTTCGCGCGGTCGCTTACATTCGCCGCGCTTCTGACTGCGTTGATAGATAACTTGGCGAGCTGTACTTTATTTCATAATGGAGTATTTGGCGCACTGAAACGCCGGCATACAAAAAATGTGCGCTTCGCTCGAAATGCGGCGAACTGCCTTGACTCGCACACATTCCGCACGATTTTCTCCCTTTTATCATTCTTTATGCACTGTTTGGCCGCTCAACCTTTACTCACTTCCCCGGCTCTGGTTGCTTTTGTTATTGTTTTATTATTGTTTGTTGTTTTATTATTGTTGCTTTGGTTTTATTTTCGCTTCGTTGCTGGTATTTGGGCGCTGATATATGATGCGGGTTCTTGCCATTTTATGGCGTTTAAATTGAAGTTTTATGGTTTGTCCGATTTCCAACGGACGCTACTCAATTTTTAATGCATCCACAATGAAGTTGAATGCGTAGTGCTTTTATGGGTTTAACTACTTTGCTTATTTGGCTTAACAGGCGAAAATGGTTTAAGTAAAATTTTCGCCGTTTTACTCACTTTAACGCAGTCTTTATGCCACCAGTACGCGTTTGTAAGTCGTTCGACTTAAAGTTGGCGAGTTTTGGTTCTTCTTTTCGGTCGAAAATGCTTAAAGCAACTTCACCCCATAACCACTTTCGTTGTACAACAAGCAACAGCTAACATAAAGTGTACCGATTTTACAGATTTTGAAAGAATTCATAAATTCAACTGATTAGTATTGTATTAGCGACTCCTCAAAATAACTGTTGGTGCTGTTTTAGCGCTAGGAACCCTTCTGATTTCGACGCGCTTCTATACAGGTTTACAAAGAGGGCATTAAAAATTTTCACTGCTAATTCTTATTTTTTGAATTAACTTTAATTATTCTTAAAAATCAGGGCAACCTCTATATAATTATTTCATAAAACCATAGCTCGACTCCTGCGCGATCTACCGCTGATTTAATTTAACGGAGACTTTTTAAGTACCACACCAAATATAGCGGAAAAGGATAGAAGATTATTAGATATGATAAATTATTTGCGAGTGTCTCTCATCACTATCCTTACTAATTTCTATAGTATAAATAATATTGAAAGAAAAATTAATTTTTATGAGTTCTACCTTCTCTTTATACGAAGTTATTGCTTACCCACACAAATGTACAGCTTAGGTTAGGTCGTACGGTTGATTCTAATGTTGTTGGATCTCACTGGAACAAATAATCGTCCTTTGTGTTACCCATAAACTCCTTAAACTGGATAACCACATAGATTGACGAAGCGTTTTGAGCTTACTACATATTTAATAAGACGATTAATATCAATCATAGCTACAACGCTGGATTCGCCAAAGGTGTGTATACCGAGATTAGCGATATTTCAATCTCAGTCTAGTAAAAACCGGGCAATAGAGGGGAAAGTTACAAAATAATTGCACCTCACCTGCTTTCATACAGCTTTGGCAAACCCCGTTCGACGGTGTTCATTTAGCACTTCTACAATTGCGATGTGATTGACGTCGCTGTGAGCAAGTAAGTGCGGAAAACCTCCTTCGGTTCCATTTGGGCCAGATGGACCTCGCACAAGTCCTAGTTGTTGACCAGCGCTTGCAGAGCTCGCTGGAAGTCCATGTATTCAGCGCTAGAATGTAAAAGGCGCTTCCAGGCATCCACACATATCTAATATGAAGAAGCTAGAAGTTATTGATACGAGATTAACCATTCCTTCACTAGTTTTGAGAGCACAGTCAGCGATCTCAAAGCCAGTATAACCGCCCGGCTATCGCAATGAATGCAGACCTCTCTGAAAGAAATTGCACTTCGGAGAGGTACATATACTACAACCTTGCTGGCGGCCATCTCCGATTGAAAAACGCTACAGGGGACTGGTAGCAAGAAAGTAGAGTAAATGGAGAGGTCCCGGCAGAAAACTCCACATTATACCCTCTATCCTAACTTCGATCCATCCGTGAAAGAGCTCGCCTCTTCTCTGACGACTGAGCCCACAAACCAGTTAAAATTTCAGCAATACACTGATCCATATAGTATGAATTGCAATGAAAGCTGTGAAAAATTTCAGTAAGAGAACCATTGGGCAGCCTTGTTCCACAAGTCTCTTCAAAAGGAAGAGAAGGGGGTTCATGTTTCTTGATTTCGTTAAAGACTATGTGACCATATTATAGACTTAAAGAAAATTTACTAAAAATCATAATTAAATGCGATTCAAATAAACTTCGCGTACACATCATTATTTAAATGGAGCTTACTATTTCCTACAGCACGTTTACTAAGAATATATATATGTATATATGTATGTGCAGGAGTATATTATATATATGTAATTTATGTATATAATATTAAGCAGGTATTTAGTTTTCTGCTTCATAATTGCTACCAAGGCGAATCATTAATCACTATAGCATCAATGCGCTCACCAACCAGCGCCACTGTTGAGGCTACTAAAGAATGCTTAGAAGAAGCTTGAAGAGAGAAGAAGAGGCAGCATAAAGTTAAAAATAGAAGTAGGAAAGACCGGAAGTAACTTTGCGCAAGCAGCTGGAATTGCAGCTGGACTTGCTACTTGCCACTTGCTGCTGATGGTTGGCGAGTCCACATCATTACTTGCTAAAAACTTTTGCCTTTCGAATGCCATTAAAACTTAAATTTCATACAAACAACAACAATGAATATTCATAGCCATATTCATGCACTTCAAACAGCGTTTTTGCACTTATTTCTTCGTGTGCCTGTAATTTGAGCATTTCGCACACTTACAAGCACACCTATTCAGCGCAGCGCTGCCAATGGCAACAAAAGTAGTCGCTGGGCACAAAAGCATCGAAAAAAGCAACAAAACTTTATGATGCCATTAATTGGCCAACTTTTGTGGCCTTGAGCCTAAATTACTTGGCGCGTTGGTGAGCCACAAAATTTAAAGCAAGCAGGAAGTGTGTAAGTCTCAAGCTCAACAGCGCAGCTAACTAAGTGAGCTCGGTTGAAGAAAACACTCACACATATCTATACCAACATACATATGTAGATATATGCATGTATATTGGTGAAGTCGTTTATGGCATAGATATTGAGCTCTTTATACATTAGGTATGTGCTAAGTGTTTACTGTAGTTTTAAAGATTTATAGCATATTAGGGTGGCTATTTACTTTGTAAATAAAGTACAACACAAATTTTAGACACTCGCTTCGTTAAATTTTATTTTATTTTATGGGAAACGATTTAAATGGATCACTTAAGGCTATATATATAATATTTTCCCACAGTACCTAAGTCAACTTAAGGCCTCAAAGTTAGGGGTCCTATAATTTTTCAGATCTATTTGATTAAGATGTGCACCATTGAAGATCTTACCACAATTTTAAAAATACATTAGAAATTTTTAACAAATTTTACAACACCGTGGAAGTATTTTCCTGCTAGATTAAAAAAGCACTGTTGACAGTTATGCTTCAAACAGTCACCGACGCAAAACGTAGACCGAATCAGCTGCTTTGACCTATCTAAAGAGAGGTTAAGAAAGCTATCTAACGTTACCTCAAAGTATTACATTATATCAGTATTAAGTCTAACGATCCTATTGAAGTAACTATTGCTTGCTTGTGACGTTTTACAGCATATTATACCCTTTTTAATCTTTATTTTGATTTTGTTCGTTTAGCTTCTAGGCCAGCTATATGCTATAGTGGTCCTACCTGAACAATTTCTTCGGAGCTTGCAGCAATGTATTTAATTATAATATGCACCGAATTTTGATTTGACAAAATCTTGACAAAGAAAACCGTTTTCCAATTTAAAAATGACTTGAGTCCGATTGGTCAGTTTATATGGCAGCTATATGTTATAGTTGTCCGTTATCAACCGTTCCGACAAATGAGCAGTTACTTGATGAGAAAAGGATGTATGCAAAATTTTACATCGCTATCTCAAAAACTCTTCTACTAGTTCAAAATTCTCCGCTTCAGACACACCCTAATGCGTATGTGTAATTTAAAAAGTCCTTAAATAGTATACATGCGTGTATATAAATGAAATATGTACAATAAATTACCCACATAAGTAAATGATATGCTGCTATATTAGGGGTAAGAGGACATTGACGCCTTAAATTATGTAATGTAATGACATGCTAAAAAGACAAAGGTACGAGTAACAAGATAAACGAGCAGCAACCTGAAAAAAAGGTAAACGGCAGACGGAGTCGCACATTTGTTGAAAATAAAATCAAGTAAAACTTAACAGAAAATTAAATTAAATGAAAAACTTTCGACTGACCGCACGCGATGAATACAAACAAAAGACGGCACTTTTGAACCATATAAAGCAATGAATGAAAACGGACTATATACTGACTACGCCATTATAGCAACTCATGCTTAGGAAAGCTAAAAATATGCGAATGTGTGTATGTGTGTGTGTAATGCAAGCTTCGAGCTTCAAAAACCCAAAAATGCAGCGAGCTCTCAAATAGAGCCATGCAGCTTCCAAATGAAATTATTGTCTATATTTCATGGAATACTTATCAGCTCACCGCGCTCGGTTTCCCACCGCCAGCGAAGTCAGGTGAACTACTGTTTGCCGTTCGCTTCTGTGAGTTTCTGCATTTCACTTCAGCTCATTCAATATTTCACCTTCGAAAGTTTTGGCAGTGCGCTGATATCTTTGTGTGTCTTATATAACAGTTATGCGGTGGCAGATGTAAGTCTACGTGTGTGTATGTGCTTCGTGAAACTATGAATTCGTTTAACCAGCAAGCTCTTAGCTTCGTTACTCCTGACGCACTGGTCATTTATCTTCACGGCAGTCTTTTTCTATCGCAGATTTTTTTATTTTGTTTTCAAGCCTTTTGTGCTTTTGGTTTTTGTGCAATCTTTACAAGTAAGCGTTCGGTTGTAGGGTTGGTGGTTGCCGCATATCTTCAGAATCATTAGATATTGGTGACCACAATGACTGAAGAGATTTATTTGACAGGTTGGGTAGGAGTTGGGTGTAGGCGAAAAGAATGCTAGAAGAATTCTGAAATTCAGTAGGTAGGTATGTGCCGTAATAGCATAGAAAACAGTGGGTCTATTGCAAATTTTTAAATTATATAATTTGAATTAAATATGGCGATTTTAAGGTAGTTGGACATTATAGTTGGAGTAAATCTTTTGAACAATGAAAGTTTGTGGGATTTCAATAAATCTGTTTTTTGAAACGTAGCTGTCAAAGAGGAATATTTCACGGTAAGTCAGGTTTAAACCGAACCAACAAAAATATTCTCCGACTTAGCCTTGGCTGTGATAGAAAAGGTAGCTAAAGGTTAAATATCTTACCAAGTGCCTTCTTAATGTTTAATCCTAGTCTTCCGAGATACCTTGCTTACAGTTTGGGACTGAGATCTTTACTTATTTCATATAAAGAAGACAGTTTTTAGAATGAGTAGCATGAACGTTGCCAATATGATCCAATTTTTAAATTTTCATATATGACTTTTCATGAAGGTATCGTTGAAAGTGTGAACTTATTAAGATTTAAGAAAAGAGTACCTTATTAGGCTTACATTGGGTTGGAAGTGGAAGTGAGTAATTGCGTGGTTGAAAGCTTTTTCATACATATGTATCATAAAGGGCTACGAAGTTTCTTGCGTTCAGCGATCCCCTTTAATTATGTGAGATGCATTCTTTTCCAGGCTAGAAAAAGAAGCGAAATAGGTTGATCTTGTTATAAACGTACCTGTAGTATCTGGTCGCGTTTTGGGAACTCCGACAATGTAGGCAGCATAAATACCACCAATAATCTAAGCGTGGAGATCAAACTCAAAATAATCTTGTCAACAGATGCAGTTTTTTTATCATTCCCGTCCTATTATACGCACTTCGAGCTTTCGAGAGAACTGTTCGCTGCAAATTCTTTGGAGCCGTCCGTGTGAGCGACGAGTACAGAAGAAAATGAAACCACGAACTCACCCATGAGTCGACGTCAAAAGCAGTGTCGCCCACGCATCCAGTGGAAGAACCTAGTGCTAGTGCCTAGCGACCTGTTTGTGCTTGTGAAGTTCAACTGGCGTGACCTCACAAAGGATAGAGACAGTTGGTGAAGTTTTGTGTTCTCGGCCCAGACCAACCCATGATTGTATACCAAAGAAGAAGACGGAGTTTCCGCTCTAGAGGTTTTGAGCTTACTATTCTAATGATGAAGATAACAATTTATGCGAGATTATATTTTAAAGAAATCTATGCATAAAAACCAAAGAGGTTTTTGTACAAGAATTCTGGCTATCTGCGTAATCTATCGCTCTCTCTCTCTTAGAGAAGAGAAAATATATATAGAATATATAAGAAGCTAAATATATATATAACCGCATAACAAGAGCCGAAAGAAGAAACTGGCAATGGAGTAAATTAGAAGAGTTGGTGTGAGAATAGAATTTTTCACGTTGATCGCTAATAGACACACGATATAGAGTCTTCGGGTTCGACAAATATTCTCGAAGTAGTGCTGTCTTATAAAGAAATTTTCACGTTGATCGCTAATAGACACACGATATCGAGTCTTCGGGGTCGAAAAATATTCTCGAAGTAGTGCTGTCTTATAAAGGTTCATTTGTGGGCCTATTAGAAATGTTTTTTAAGTTACTGCTTAAGGGACTGCAATTCGAGGTTTGTGAAAATACTACTGAAGGTTTCTTCTCTTAAGGATTTTACTTTTTAAACGAAATTTAGGCTACACTAACTTAATGGTTTTGTAATACTCTAGTACATCTAAATTATGCCATGTAATTAGTTACACTTATCTTGAGATGCATATGCCAAAAACACCACACTATTTTAATTCTCTTGCACACTCATGAATTTCTAACCTATTCCGTCATTATACACAATGTAAACACCAATTTATTAAGAAACATTGTGTGCTCCGTAAAGTCTGCGCCACCAGCTCGTATTTCCACAGTTGCATAGTTACTTGCGCGCACTTCTTGTAGCATCGCTCAAATCACACCGCGTAGCTGCAAGTGTCGTGAAAATACATATCTCATGAGCACATCAAATGGGAAAAGTCAGCTGAGTGGCAAGTGCTTAATGTGGGATTTCCAGCTTAGTCCTTAAACAGTCACATAAAATGGCAGTAGTGTACTAGGTATGATAGCGGTAGTAGTATGTCGTAAGACTACATTAGGGTCGAACCTCAGTGTTGCAGGAAAGGTTTTTATGTAAGCTGTTATGAAATTCAATCTCACAAAGTTTCAGCAAGTACTGGTTGATGGATCTGTATTTCATTACGGTCTCAACTGGATACTTTTCAAGTTTCATCTGAGCGAGTCTCGGATTTCTTTAAAGAGACTCCAAAATCTTTACTTTTTTCCGTTTACGTAATAATAATTCCGGTTCCGTCAACCCGAAAATATAACATACTTACTTTTTTTAAGGTTCCCCCTAATATTCTCATAGGTATAATATTTGAGGTTACGTATATTTAGTGGTGTGCTCTCGTTGTAAGTCAACAATTGACATTGTATTAGTGTGTTTAGTAAACATTTTGATGGCAAAGTCGCGCATGAGCTTGCCTGGGTAGCAGCTGGTTAGTTATATGCCAGCATTGACGGTACTTAAACTTTACAGCTGTCATAAATAACTGACACTTGGCCCTCGTCAATCTGATAAGCAGCACAAAAGTTGACTTGACTTAACTTTACTTCTTTTGCAGTGTCGTGACATTTGCAACACTGTTGCAAATTAGTGAACTGAGAATAGATAGCGGATTTTGTGTGCACCAGCGGAGTCAAGCAGGGGGGATAGCATGTGCTAACTAAAAGGAAGTATCGCTAATGTGAAAAGGAGTTGCACTTAAGCAGTAAGCGGTAGCAAATTAAAAGCAGAGACGCCTAGTCACATGAAATGGGAACCTTTTGCTGGTAGTGGCGGGAAATTTAATGGGTGTGAGTTCTTGAATTTGAGTTGAATTGAGTCTCTTTTTACAGCATACGTTAGATATTTATTACGTCTCAATAGAAAAGTGATTGCCAATGATTATTTTATAACTCTAGTTGAATTGCGTAATATCTCTCTGAAGCAATGAGTTACTATGTACCGTGAGAGTAAAATTTTTCGAACTCTCTATATTCTTTCAGATAGTTCGGTTCAAACATAATACTTTTCCAACGAGAACAGAACAGGCACGTGACCAAAGTATCCAAGTGTTTACCGCATGATTATAACATATTTACAATGGTAATTCGTATCACGTGATATCTGCATCCTGACTCGTATTCATATTTTCATCGATTACAGTTGATCAATGGTAGGGTTCCATCACAATCACTGTATTACTTTACTGTGGTCACTTCAGGTTCGTCAATTTCTTCGCTTGTTTTAGACTGGTAGCTTTTGTAGACTTATAGTAGTGGGCTTATCTCTGTTTAGACATTCTGCTATTAAAGTAATTTTTCAAAATCTAATTTTTTTATTATTTTAATCATAAATTTAATCCACAACACCCTAAAGGCAGAGAGTTCATGGGTGAAATTATGACTGCGGTAATAAAATGTTTCGAGGTATTGTAAAATCCTCCAGCAACTGCATAATCGTTCCGTTGATTATGTGAGTGTGAAGTAATAGAGCTAAATTATGGCAAATCTTGATAAATTGAAAGGGCACAATTTTGTCTAATTTAAACTTGACTGAAATTAAAATCTTCTCTTAAGCACTGGAATTTTTGAGCAGATATTTCTTTATTCTGAAATTTAGCCCAACTTTTGCTATATCGAAATTCTTTTACCCATCTTGTTGAACTACGCGGTACCGATATTAGTCGCTTTAGTGTTGTAGAGATTGGTTTTAGAAGTTTTCTGGTTAGGCAATACAAGCATTTACATTCAAGAGAAACAAGTTGAAGTTCGGGAGCAACTAAACATTTTATACTCCCACAATTTACATTATGCGTTACATTAATTGTGCTAAGACATCATCGATCAATATGTACAGTATATATGTTATAAATTGAATCGGAAGTTTAATATTCGTATATTAGATAGCTGGGGTATATGGCTAGTATTGACCGAATTATCCCCATTTTAGACACAAGTTCATTAGAGAGAGACTCTCTTTTAATTTCCTTAGAAATCTCATATATTAACTGGTATATACAGTATAGAGTAAACCGGAAGTACGGAATAATATATTATGTGTATGGTGGCTAAAGTAAGTAATGATCGCATTTTACCCTGTTTGGACTCAAGAGCACACTTTTATCAGAAAGAAATACTCTCTGAATTTCAATAGCTTGCTTCAGAGTTTTACTGATATTTGCGGTAAATAAGCACTAAGCTCCACATCTCCGGTGTCTGGGGACTTTAAAAACTATGATCCTATTTCGACTATTTTTAAACGGTTTACCTTAGAAGCACTTTTTGTAGAAAGTTTTATTCCTATCACTTTATTATTGCTTGATTTATATTCTGTAATGTGAATGATTCATATAGAAATTACAACTTTTTTATATATGAGAAGTTGTCGTGAATGTTTTCCGATTTTCACAATGTTAAATACAAATCATAAGATAATAATATGCATCGAATTTGTTTTGAAATTAGTCGACAATTTCCTGAGATATAGAATTTCAACTAAAAGAGGGCCCTGCTACGTCCATTATCTAATTTTGATACCAACTGCTATGGAGCCTTTCGATAACATCTCGGGTGCAGAACATAATGTTTCTGATGCAATTATTTATTGAATTATCGTCCATTTAGTAGTTTTCAACATAACCGTTATATGGGGAGTTTGCGTGCTTATCATCTGACTGAACCTTTTTACATACTACATAAAGAAATAGCCGACTTCCTATTTTCAGCTAGTTTGGTTGTAATAGCTTTAGTGGTTTGTGAGATTTCAGCCCACAGATGCCTCTTTCCTTTGCGTTACCTCGAAACAAATTACGGTTTTGTATCTTAATCTGGATCTTAGTTATAACTTTTAATAGGTTTTCGATTAATGTCATTTAGTAGGCGTGGCAATGGTCCGATTCTAAACTACTATCTTTGAGTGCCAAGGAACACGTGTATTAAGTATCATTAATATATCTAATTTTATACTCAAGTTATCGCTAGAACGGACGAACGGATAGACGAAAAAATAAATCAATCAATCAATCTCGATTAGTTTAAGGTGTTACCAACAACCGTTACGGGAACAAAACTATAGAGTATAAAAAAGGTCTCGGTGACTTGAACTTAAAATTAATATTGAAAGCTTGGACTGACTTTGGCAAGTAAATAAGTTCCTGGCTCCTCGGCGCATATTGAAAAATCATGTCAGAATGAGATCTAGATATGGAAAAAAACGTTTGAAAGCGAAACTGGGGCGAAGTTACAGAGGTGAATTGTTTCACGTCTGAGACCGTACATATTACATCGAACCGCTGACTGACCGTCAGAATCCTGTTATATAAAAAATAGCCAATAAAACTGTTTTAAAATATTCCCCCTTCATTTTAGGTAATATAATTAACAGCTCTGTAAAACTATTACAACCATAAATGTAGTAACAATTTATTTTATGTACAGTATGCCACAAAAATTTTAGACTTAAATATTTCTATTTTAATTTCATTTGCTTTATTGCATTAACTCTTATTGCAAATTACTAAGCTGTAAATTAAGATCACCTTTGCCGGTATTTAATTAGTGCCTCTGTTCTGCAAAAGCCATTTCGCTGACATCAATTTACACGTCGAGTTTTTATGACTACTGCTATAGTCAATATCAAAGATTTCGCAACCCACAAAGCTAACAAGACTGCTTTTATTGTGCCTCTGAGAGATAAAGCTCACATAGTATATGCCAGCTAAACAGTAACAAAAACAATTCCCAGCAATAAAATGCAATATAAAGTTCGAGGCAACATTGCGTTAACTGCTGTTAATAAAAGCGCAATAAAGCGTAAACATAGGTGAAACGCCGAAGTGTAAAAGAAACCAGCTGTTCGCTGAAAGTTCGCGCAAAAAGTTTATATTTGTTTTATGACGTTACTTACACTGGTGTCTCTTTGTTGTTGCGTTTGGGCTCTCACCTTTGGTTATAGCAAAGAATATTCCTATTTTTTCCAAACGGTTAATTTTTTCACGTGTCCCCTTATTTAAAATAATTTAGCGTTTATTTTCACACAATGTTTGTAGGATGTGTCTCAGATAAGATAATTTGAAATTCTCTAAATATTTAAAAGAAAAATATACGCAAGTAGCTGTAAAAAAAGATATTTTGGGCATTGATTAACATAGTGAAACTTTCATAGTGACTAAAGAAAGGCATTTCTTGGTCATAACCTTTCGACCGTAATCTCAATCTCGATTTCTATCAATTTTCGGTTATCTGTAAAAAGCTTTCCAACGATTTTTATATTTTAAGAGACTAAAACTAAAGAGTTTGGAGAATCAAATTAAAGCCATGGACAGTATTATGCAATTGCATCCATGGAGTTAGCACTAAAAATGTTCAATTTTAATAATTTAAGGTTTAGCTTTTAGTAAAAGTAGAGTACCTTAATTTAGACGCAACACCTGTAACCCGTCGAGTAAGAAAATCTCATTCTTTCTCTTCTCTAAACTTCTATAAGTGTTTTAATGTTTTGTAAGTTCGTTCGAGAGTTTAATCAAGACTCTAAGAAAACTAGTGAATACTACCTAACTTACCCTCTAGACGGGAATGGAAAAGAGGTTTAGTAGGAAAGGAGACTACTACCTCTATCTATACCGACGGGTGAATAGGGACTACGGATGGGGGTATACTTCAATGTTTTTGACATCTGTTTTTCTAACCGCTTACAAAACTCAGCCAGCATCTTCCAAGCGGAAGTACTAAGTATAGAGAAAGCCTGTGGAGTTGTATGGCATAACTGCGGAGGATACAGAAAGCAACCATATACACGGCGGCATTGCTGGGCTTGTAGATGAGAGACGAATTTGAAAATTCTAAATTTATCCAGTTTTACATTTTTTTGACTCAGTAACTTTGCTAGGGCTTACTCGAAAAATATGTTCTTTTCAAAAAAACCCCAGACAACTATGTTAAGTAGGAATATCGTCTGAAAACTTAAAAAAACTTAAGAAATATACTAACCCCTCAGCAATTTCTAAAGATACCCTTATTATTATTCTATTATATTTATGCGGTAGCCACCAATAGCACCACTAGAATCAACTGTTGCATCAAAGTTGTAGCAGTAAAGACGCCGTAAAATACGTTACATGGCAATGTAAACTGCATAAACTTTGTTGCAAGTTGCATGTTGCACGTGCCACGTTACTAGTTTTGTGTTTGCGTGTGTTTATCTAGTAAAAGCGAAAATTTTAACTAGAGGAATAGTTAGCCAAGTGTAGCGATGAGTTAGCACAACAACTACAATGTAGAGCAATAAACAACATGTATGTGCGTAGAGCAACAACAACAACAATATGTATAAAAGTAATAAGATTACGATGCTGGAGAAACTGTAGCAGAAACGAGAATGCCGAAGGTTTACCATATTATACTCGAGTGGAGGAAGCTAGAAAATGAAAGCAAGAAAATTAATAGGAATAGGTATACCGTTATTTATACTGAATAATATTTCAGTCGCAGTTTGGTTGCTCTCTATTCTTAAGAGAAGAAATTTATTTTTCAAACGCACATGTGACTTTTTAGTAGTTGCTGCAGTCTGTTTACTCGAAAACAGAGTTAGTTAAAAACTGATTAATTCAAAGAGAAAATAATTTAAGTTTTAAGATCATGCATCATTCGTATGTCTAATCGTGATAAAGCACTGCCGATGTGCACGAAATGTTTTGTAAGAAGTCATGTCATCCGAACTGTGGCTAAAATACTTCATCGAAACACTTCTTGAAGAAAACTGCGGATGTTTCAGAATACTTAATGCGTTGGAGCTTGTAAAAATAAATTGAATGAAATCGTTCCCCTGACTTAGAATACATTTACAGACACTTCGGTCATCTAAGATAAGCTATGAAACCTGAAATTTCTGGACGTAATATACTAATATATCACACAATTGCTGAAATCACTCAAATGAAATCGACATACAATCACGCCTTACTCCCATACTTGTAAACAACAATTTTTAATTCCATATGGTTCTTCCACTCTACCGTATACAAATCAAACACCAAAGAATATGTTGGATTAAAACTTTGCACAACTAGTGTCTTTATGATAAGCTATCTCAAATCAAAAATTGGTCAAAATCGGGTGGTAACTGTTCAAAATATCGGTTAATCTTTGAGATATATCGACGAAATTTGGCGAATTCTTTTTCTGATAATAATATACCCTCGTGTCAAAAATGCATAAACTCGGGTCGATACATTCCCTAGCTCTCATATACTTAATATAAAGATTTTCAAACTTCAGGTTGACTTTGTATTGCATATATCGGTCAATATGTGAGATAATAAATCGAAATTAAGCGAACGTATAATACTTAATAGGTAGTTTAATGCAGAAAATGGGTAAAATAGCTCAACACGTTACCCCAGCTACCATATACTACATATAATGAATTTCGTTATTTTAGCAGACTTTATGCTGCATACTTGTAAGTCAATTAATAGGTGTGCTATCTTCATAAGATTGCAAGAAAACATGTTTCCGAATATACTTATTTAATATCACATGTTAATGCAGTCAGTCAAGATCGGGAGAAGACGATATCAGATTTCCGATTTTCTAGCTGACGTTAAGCCGTTTACATTGGGCAATATATGTGATATTTCTATGTTTTCATATACATAATGGGGTTTAGCCGTAATATTAGTACCAATATCAAGGATATGAAAGTTAAGTAAGTCTACGAACTATAACATAATTTAATAAGCATAATGAAAATCGTTTGTCATATAATCCATGTTAAATTCTTTCGCAACATTCCTTAATATTATATAAAGTTCTTTCAACACTTGAAGGTATATCTCCGGCTTTGGACCCTGAGGGAGTATAAAATGTTCGGATAACAATTATTTATTTTTATATACAAGCTGCACTAGATGGACTTAAAGAAAAAATGTTATTGGCGGGATTTCATGGAATTACATAGTAGGGTGGAGCGAAAAAATAATTTTTTTTTGCTTAGCTTGAGGTGAAAATCTGGAGATTATAAAAAAAGAAAATTTTTGGACAAAAAAAAAATTTTGATAAGAGTTCTAAAAGCTGTGGAGAGTTCTCTTTCTGCCCAATTAAAAGTTATCAACTTAAAAAAAATTTTGTGGTAATTATTAGAGTTCTAAACAAAAGTCTTAAGCGACAACATGGGAAGCAGTTAAAGCGTTAAAATAAATTTTGAGTCAAAAACCGTCATGTTCGGTAATTTTTATATAAATGTAAAGAGTTTAAACCAAAAACAATTTTTTCTTGTCCAAAAAAAAATTTAACTCGAAATTTACTTTAAAAATTTGTTTGTCCACAAATTTTCTTTTCTTGTAATCTACAGATTTTCATCTTAAGCTAAGCAAAAAAAAAAACCTTGTTTCTTCGCTCCACCCTAATACATAGTTGTATCGGTTTTTTTACTTTCGTTACAGTTACGAAAAATGATGTTTTGGATCAATATTTTATTATACCCTGAGCAGCATATATAAAGTTTGACACGAAGTTTGTAACACCCACAGGGAAAATTCGAAGACCCTATAAATTATCAGCATGACGAGCTGAATCGAGTTTGCCATGCCTATCAGACCATTTTTCTGTATATACGCAAACTTGTTCCTCAGTTTTTGAGATATCGATCTGAAATTTTGCACCCGACTCTTTCTCTCTTTTTTTGGATTTGAAGAGAGATCGTAACGAAATTTCTCATGAGTTATTATCCAAGGTAACGGTGTAATCTCCAAAGAAATTAATTTGATCGAGTCACTTTAGCATATAGCTGCCATACCAACTGAACAATTGGAATCAAGTTCTTTTATAGAATATTTTATATATGTGAAGTGTATTATAACTTGCAACCGAAGTTAACGTTTTTGCTTGTTTTATTTAATTATTTACCTGAAAGTGGTTATGTATAGTACTCTCTGAAATCGAATAAGAGACTTATGTCGACAAATATTGGGTTATTTTAAAACACTAGTTTCGTAGAATTTTTCGCTAGTCTGAAATAATTGCCATAATTTTGAGGTTAGAGATATTTTACTCGACTACTTTCATTTGTCCTGAGCTACTTTAAGCAGTATTTACCCTCTTTATTTACTTTCCTATTCATGTTAAAAGTTTTTTCTTATGCTCTTCATAGCATACACCACTACATATGTGAAAAATAAAGCCAACAAGTTCACCCTTTGCTATTCTACTCTTTCGTTGCCTTCGCCCCCATCTACTCCAGCAGGCACGTGACCAGGCGTGAAGGATACGCACGCTAGTTGATCGTAGGTGGCAAAGCATGTGTAAATATAGTCACCCCCGAAGTGAAAGTTTTTCAAACAACGTCTGCTAGCTACGTAAATTACCTTACCCTTCACTTCTCTCCGTATGTTCTAAGTTGCTCAAACAACAATGTTTGCTTTTTATGCAATTCTTGTCGCACTATTGTTGTTGTTTTTATTTGATTTGTTTATTGTTGTTCGTGTTGTTGTGCACTTTAGTGCAAGTTAGTATTATGCTACTTGCATAGCATTTGGTTTCTTTGTCGCTCTTATTTTATGGCTTATTGGTATTTACGACGAAGCTTCTGTTTCGATGCGCTTTGATTTCTTCTTCATTTTTCACAGGGGGAGGAAAATGTGAATGCATATATGTTATCGTGGTTATATAATATATATAAAAAAATTGAGTCTATTTCTGTAATTGGTTTTCTCAATATTTTGAGTAGGAGTCCTTGTTTTGTTATTTATATCTACTTAAAAAAATCAGCAAGATCTAAAATACATACTTGCAAGATTTGTAAACATTTTCACTTATTTATTTATAACTATTGTTATCGATTATTTTTATACGCAAAAGACGGTATATTAAGTTTACCACGAAGTTTGTAAAACCCAGAAGGAAACGTCGGAGACTCTATAAAATATATACATAAATCAGCATGATGAGCTGAGTTGATTTAGCCATATCAGACCGTCTGCCCGTCTATTTATATGCGTGCTCGTACATCAGTGTTTGAGTTATCGATCTGAAATTTTGTATACATCCTTGTCTCCTCAAGAATCTGCTTATTTGTCGAAACTGTCGATATCGCATCCCTATAGCATAAGCTGTCATACAACTGACCGATCAAAATCTAGTTGTTGTATGGGAAAGTTTTTTATTTGACAAGATATTGTCACGAAATGCTATAATAAATGCAACTGTGGAGACAACTATAGCTTCGGTGCAGCTGAAGTGAGACTTGTTTTTTTGGTTTATTTAGTTTCCTACAATTTTCCAGAATCTTCTAAATTTTGTTTTTCTAAAATATCTGCCAACATTTTATTAGCTTTAATTATTTATGCACTTTAACTATAACTCCAGTATTCATGCTTACTCTTCCACACTAAAGTACATTAATAAATAAATTATTTCTGCCGTCATGCTGCACGTTTGCTTCCAAATAATTTTTACTTACGCAAAGTTTCTTTGAAGCAATCAAATATTCCGCATATAATTCACTCTACACTTTACCGTTACTTTTTTTTTACACATACAAACACACATAACCTCTATTAGCTAGCAGGCATATATGAATAGTAATATATACAAGCCAGTATAACTACATAAATACAATTTAAACTTTGCAATTGAAATAAAGCATGTTGCGTATACGCCGTGTAGGGCTTCCCTGCAGCAATCATAACTAATTGCCTTGCGTTGAGCGTTTGTATGTGGGTGTGTTGCAAAGTTAGTTATACAATATTATGTATGCACAAATCACACTCATGCGAATGCACACATACACTCATACATTCGCACACATGTATATTCTCGTGCTTATTTAGAATTTTGCCGTAGAAATCTCCATCACATAAACCAAAAACCAAATTTGTAAAGTGAATGAACTCCAAGTGTCATTTTACTACAAAAATATAACTGTCTTTCATCTGTCCAATTCTATGCGTATTTATTGAATTATTTTGTAGAGATTTCGTTATGGTCATAAAGGTTATTTCTCCCGTTATGAGCGGCATTGCTTAATTGAATTACTCGACTCAACTTCAGTTGCATTAGTTGGAAGTTTAAAAATGAAGTAATTTCAGCGATTGTACCAATAAATATTTATCTAGTGAGATTGTTAAAGCAATGTTCAGCTTAAATAAATAACAACTAAAGAAGAACAAAGTTTGGACAAACATTGAAAATTCTCTTTAAATAAACAAGTTATCTTTAAATAATAAAGTTATAAATGTATATATTTATGTTTAAAATATTACCACAATGTATTGGGGAAAATTATACCATTATATGCGTTACGTGGGGACTAGGAAAGGTATGAACAGATGTTTTCATTTTTGATACCAAATTACACTACTTTAGTTGAGGCAGTCTCAGCTAAATCTATCAGGATATATGCCAGTGTAACTTAAGCAAATGGTGTAAAGGTTGCTGATAAGACAGCGCAGTTCATATTAGGTACATTGAGGCAAAGGTAAGATACAGACTGGTAAAGCATAAAAATATTTTAAGCTTTTTTTATACCAACAATTCACAGAATAATCTCACATATTCATAAAGGAGATCGGGGCGTTTGTTGGAGTATAAGGAAGTGAAAGGATCACTTTTCCTACGTTTGGCTAGAAAATGTACGAAATTAGAATATTGTGGTAGTATATTCCTAACTTATTTAGAGATTTACTGAGCGTCAGAAATTCTCTAAGCTATATCCTCCATGCGGGTGCTGACTGGTCTACGGATATCGTTGCCATCACCGTCTCGGCTTGGCAACTGAATTAGTTCCTAGAGGCTGTCTAAGCAATGCGGTAAGGCGGCGTCTAGCTTAGATAAAGGTATATATGTAAATATTCATCCTTCGCTTCCTGCTAATTTTGCTTTGCAACACTATGGGTAGAGGTAAACTGAAAATGAAACTCAACATGGAGTAGAACAAGCCAAAAAAAAAAAATGGGCTGGGATATTAGCCCAAACGTCGCTGTGAGAAGTGGATGCTACCACAGGCGGGCTTAGTGAGTTTACTTACTGTGACGCCAACGGTTATAATGCGGTTATAATGCTACTGCTAAACTCGCTTTACAACGGAGAGGTGACACGTTCCATGAAGACTCGGACCTCGAAAGCGTTGCTACACTCTTTGAGGGATGTCAAGGCTGCTGGTTTGGCATTAACCCTTATGTTAGTAACCAACTTTTCCGACGTATTTTAGCAACCGGGTACCGCGGTATCTGAGTATTATTATTATTTTGTTTATTTTATTAAAAAAAAAATTTTTTAGAAAAAAAAAATTCAAATGTTAATAGTCAGTGACAATTTAAAAAAAAAATAAATAAAAAATAACAACGTAGAATAAAAAAAAAACAAGAAAAAACGTTAACTTCGGTTGCGTCGAAGCTATAATACCCTTCACAAAAACAAATTCCCCTTACAAGAACTTGATTCCGAACGTTCAATTTGTATGGCAGCTATATGATATAGTGATCTGATCTGACCAATTTCTGTGGAGAATAATTTGTTGCCTTAAGCAATAACTCGTGCCTAATTTCGTGAAGATACCTCGTCAAATAAAAAAATGTTCCATGCAAGCACTTTACTCCGATCGTTCAGTTAATTTGGCAGCTATATGCTATAGCCATCCGATCCATACAATTTCTTCGCAGATTAGATTAATGCTTTAAATAATAATAGTCAAATGAAAGAGTTTTCCATACAAGCACTTCATTCCGATTGTTCAGTTTGTATGGCAGCATAGGCTATAGTG
Source organism: Bactrocera oleae (assembly GCF_042242935.1). Taxonomy (NCBI): domain Eukaryota; kingdom Metazoa; phylum Arthropoda; class Insecta; order Diptera; family Tephritidae; genus Bactrocera; species Bactrocera oleae. Next base: position 19,302,671 of record NC_091537.1, on the reverse strand, counting down.
GTCCGATATCGGCCGTTCCGACAAATGAGCAGCTTTTTGGGGAGAAAAAGAAGTGGTTAAAATTTCAGATCGATATCTCAAAAACTGAGGGACTAGTTCGCGTATATACAGACGGACAGACGGACGGACGGACAGACAGACGGACATGGCTAAATCTACTCAGCTCGTCACGGTGATCATTTCTATATATACTTTATATGGTCTCCGACGTTTCCTTCTGGGTGTTACAAACTTCGTGGCAAAATTAATATACCCTGTTCAGGGTATAATGAACTCACAAATAGCTTTATTTTAAGTTAAAAATCGACGATTTGAGAGCTTTAAATGAAATATTGAATTTTTTTTAAGCTATTCACACAAATACACCTCGGTGGGTAGCCGGTTACTAACATAAGGGTTAAAGACTAGGCCCAGGGTGGGGTTAAATACGAAAGCTATACACAAAATGGCAGGAAGAGAAGACGTTGGCTTGGACTAAAGAAAAAATGTCGAAAGGCCGAGCCTAATCGTTTCATCCATTTTCTTATTTCTCTAAAATATTAGCTTTGCAACTCAATAGAGCGGGTACGGTACATAAAAGATTAATATGGGTAATATACTTTTAATATTATGATTCTCTTATATTTTTTTTTTCTATTTAATAACTACATTTTCCTATAATGTAAGTAAAGAAGGTTCTAAAACACATTCTGGAAATACTTCCTAACACATACTGCCGAGTTCACAGTCGCTACAGGAATGCAAGTTCGGATCCATTCTGTTACGGAGTGTCGTCGGAATGTTTACTCATTACCGTGTTAGTTTTCTTGTCTCATTTAAAGTTATTCAATTGAAAACTAATGAAATCATCCATATAATCTCATTCGGAATTCACAACAAAGAGAGAGAGGAAATCTCAAACTATTTTCGGCAGTGATGACTCAACTGTCAAAGTATTGCATTGTATCGAACATTAATTGCTAAAAATTTATGATTTTCGAAAGGGAACGCAATAAATGGATTTGCACACAGCAAACACACACACACATACCTATATTCAGATTTATCACCATTCACTCACTCATGGAAATGAAATTCGGTGCAATGCTGCGTGAATAAATGCGGGTAGTGCTTGTTTGGAAGAAATAATGCCAAATATAATAACGAATGCACGCACAAACACACAAACAGTGGGGCGAAAAACGTGTATGTGAAGAACTAAGACCACATAAATGCGTGTGTTTGTGTTTGTGAGTCTGCGAAAAATCAGTTTATTTTAGAATGTGATTTATCTCAATAAAATTGCAATTTGCCGAAAATTTACAGACGCACGCAGGCACACTTAAACACACACACAATCACATGAAAGCACACACACACTTATTTATGCTCTTCAATACGCACACACACACACTCACCTATACAAATAGTAGTACGCAGCATGTAAATGATAGTAAGTGAAGAGGAAATCAATTTAAGTGCTGCTGAAAGGCGTCTGTGTAGTGGAGGGAGGGAGAAGTAATTGCTTTGGAGTGGAAGTAGATACACGCAGTTTCTCTGACAAATACGCGCACATACAAACATATGCGGCACAGTGTTACGTTCACGAATAAGCGGTGGTTAAACATAGTTAAGATGCTTCGATTTGGCTCCACAACTACTTACGGTCTATTTGCTGTAAAAAGTATAAATCTTAAATACGATAAAAATCAGACAACTACCACGCCCTCTACGCTAGTGGGCGAAATATATAAAAGTGCTCCAATTTCAATGAAATTTGAAATCTGGCATTATATTATTGCAAAAAGTCAAAATATAAAGTTTGAAAGTAACCGGCTTGAAAAAAATGCTCCGCACATCAAAAAAATCAATGATTTTGATTACAACTGACAAAAACATATCATAGATATTTACAACTATTTAGGAGCGATAAAATTTATTTTAAAGTAATATGAAAAAATTACACAATACATATATTATGGTACATTTCAAAGTCAACAAGAAATAAAACAATTTCTTGCGAATTAAAAATTATTTTTAGACAAAAATAGTTGGTATTTCGATTTAGCTATATGCAGTTTAATACAAGCACCCTACTTAAAGTAAAGAAAAAAATCTCAAGTATGATGAAAATTATTCCACTGCCACGCCTTTTACACTAGTAGGCGTGGAACTTAAAATTGGTTACATTTTGGTGACATTTGAGAACTTGCTTAATATTATCTCAAAAAGTAAAAATTTTAAATTTCATACCGTTCAGACTGATCAAATATGTTTATAACTTCATAAAAGATGTGAATAAAAGTGTCACAAAAACTGTGAGTTTAATTACATGTTAGTCTCAAACCCTTATTATTTTTAATATTTTTCCATAAAATTTTAACTGAAACATCACAAGGTATTCGCCAACAAGCTCCTATACTGAGATTTTGATTTTCAATTTTATTTTTATTTTTATTCACACTCGCCCCACTGTGCGCACACACAAACTCAAAACGCAGTGTGTCGGAAGTCAGCACGCAATGTTGAGTACGTACTGCAGCAACAAAAACAAAAAAAAACCGAGTTGTGAGGAACAACCCCAACTGCAAGGTTACATGCAACATGCAACTTTTATAGAGTGATGCTTTTGTTATTGTAATTGTTGTTGCAGTAACATTCGAATGTTATTTCAGCGCTGTGGCATTATAAAGCGAGCGTGTGCAAGCCAATGAAGCATAATCGGTGGTTGCAAGCGCTGAGTACTGTGGAGTGGGTGTGGCACAACACAGCAGAGCATAGCATAGCATAGCATGAGACGTGGCATGGCATATTCGGTCGACATAATGTAATCAAACAAAGTCGAAACGCAACGGAAATGTCTATTGCTGTTGCTGTAGCAATAAATCTCCCGAATGGTAGCAACGCAGTGACAGTGGAAACTTGCAACATCATAGAGACTCTCAGCAGGCCGCGTTTGCCACAAAAAGCACTGAGGCATGAACAGTAATAAAATATATAGTATTCACTAAAGTAATTTATCATGACGCAATATTTTACTATCATCCTCTATGCAGACCTACGCATTCATATATTACATATACATAGGTATTTATATATGTAAGAGTAAAACAATTAGAAGCTGTGTCACATATGTATGCATGTGTGTAGCTCGAAAAACTAATACAAATGCAAATTTTCGCAAAATAGTGGTGACATTTGTTGTTGTATATGTTCAAGTGGAATGATGCGTTGAAAACTGGAATGTTGCTAGCGAGCAGTGTTGATTGAGCCGCTGTCATGTCGGCCACAAATCAATCAGCAAAACGGACAAATCAAAATAAATTAAATATTTAATAGTTCAAGTGATATACATACATACATGTTGACCAAATAGTATGCAATGCTACGGTTTTACCGATAACTACGATCATTTTAGAATTCAATCTCATTTAACGACACCATTTCTCTGAACAAAGTGTCGGATTTTGGCGAGCAAAGTCGAAGCAGGGAGGAATTTATAGATAAGATAAAATTTTGGCTTACTTTCGAAAAACGATCAAATCTAAGGATCCACAGCAGTAAAGAAAAGTCAGGTTTAACTAGGTTCCGAAAGCACTTTCGATACTTTTGCCTCTTCCTAGTTGTCTATCCATCTCTGTTAATGCTGTTATCGAAAAATAAATTTGACTCGCAAATAGTTACAAGGAACTTAGAGGTGCTTGATACCACTTATATGTAGGTGGAGTCAACGCAAACTTTCATTTAAGTAATCGGTATACTTGAACTGAATGTATGTATTTACGATGTCAGGTTTATATTTTTATAGCGATTGGAAAATTGTTTAGTTGACCTCTTGCCTTCCTTGTAGTAGCTGTTGCCGTCTGATAAATACTGTACCTTAAATAAAGTCTATAACACCAAATAATTGGAGACAGCCGATCTCTAGAATCTTCTATCTAACCTCACTTTGTCGTTAAATAAACATATTAACAAATGTAACTACCCGACACTAGTTATACGTGTATTATTAGGCTCTTTTATAAATATTTTATAGAATTGAGAATAATTTCGATAATATTATATGGAACACCATTAAAAACGCTAATATTCAGTTAAACGCGCGCCAAAACAAATTATTTAACAAAGCACCAACGAAGAAGACGAAGTCCGCATTCTTCAGACTTTTTAATTGAGATTTAAACATATATTTACATCGATGGTGAAAATTAACATTCTGACCCAAATTAAAATGGCCGCTAAGCATTTACTTGCATAACTAACTCACCCTTACTTGAATAACTTCGACTTACCTGAAAATATAAAAAAATAAAATAATTAGTATCTAAATCTAGGTATGAGGAGTAATTAAAAGTAAATTACTAATATCTGTTAAAATATTCATATGATTGAGAGAAATCCAATTTGGCAATACTTCATTTGTGTTTGACTGGCTAGAATCTGTTTAGCGATTTCTTCAAGATGTACATTTTGCAAACCATTCGAACACAAAGCATGAGCTCTTTCTATCGTTAAGAGATATTGAAAGTCGCTGCTATCATTCTAACGTTTTCTCTGTAATTTCCAGATCGCATGGGTTTCTCACGACTGAAAGCGAGTACGTTACTTACTATTTTTCAAAGCTCATGTTTTTTTAGTAATTTTCTTAAAGATATATCGTATATTGATCTACATAAGTATATCGGACATTGGCATCCGGAGAAGGTCACGAAGATGTTGATGACGATGAGCTTCCTGGAGCTGCGACCACCATCAATAAGCGAAAAATAGAAGAAACATCAAAAAAGTGAAAAAATTTGTTCTTGAAAATCGTCGAATAACTATTAGGGAAAGTGCATAAGATGCCATGCTATTCAATTTTCTCAAACGTTTTGGGCATGAAACGTGTGGCAGCGAGGTTTGCTCCGTTCGTTTGATTGCACCAGCTCACTCATCAATGCATATTCGAGCTTTTTTGACCAAAAACAAAATCGTCATCATGTCTCAACTACCGTATTCACCAGATTTGGCTCCCTGCGACTTCTTTCTATTCCCAAAACTGAAGAAACCAATGAAAGAAAATCATTTTGTCACAATGGATAAGATCAAGTCAGAATCGAAGAAATTCATCATTCTCTTCAGAATCGGTTCGATTTTGTAACGATTAACAGTGATTCGCAAATGGAAATTTAGTCAATGAGGTTTTTTGCTTTAACTCAATTGTCACCCATACATCGAGCTTCTTTTTGTGTCCTGTCTATTTTAAATGGTTCCAAAAGGCTTCTTATTCAATGTTTAACTTCTAGGCAATCGAAACAGTGCTTGCAGTACGGTCAAAGGCAACGACTTTCATTTCTTTATCTATAGTTGCCAGAATGTTTGAGTAGCGATGGGTTGCTAACAATCTATTATATTATATATAAAGACTGCCGAACATATACAGTTCTAATTGGATTGTTGCAGTGTAAAAAGTAAATTAGTTATAAGTAAGTATTCATATAATGAGTAATAAAGCGTTAAGTTGTTTGAATTCAAGTGTATAGCCATTAGATGAGGACTCTTATTTAATAATCCAGTGATCCAACTCAAAGTAAAGTTTCAATACGTAACAATAAATCATTATACTTACTGTACTTATAAAGCTAGCTCTCAAAGTACTTGTAATTCCTTATGATATAGTTTATTTCTATTAAAGGCTTGATCAATTTAATACACAGATAATATATATTTTTCCAGTATTACCCAGAAGTGAAGAAAATGATGCCTACAAAACCAATATCAAGTAGAACATTCAGCTTATCATTACTGTTAATGGCATTATCATATTCGTAATCACTTGCTACTCAAGCAATATTATATACATTATTTCGCATATGTTTGCTTGTTGGCAGCATTAGTGCAATCGTTATGCTAACTCATCACCATTTATTTCCACACACTCATTTCCTAGCTGATTTTCAACTCAACGCCCCACACAAGCATACCCAGCACTCTTCTACTGTCAAGCCGGCCCACGCACTATTTTATTTTGTATCAACATTTGCGACAATCATCATTGTCTCTCATCAAAAGTTGTCAGCAAAATTGAAGACAGAGTGTCGAGGGTGGCAACGACTGTAGGGGAAACTGTTGTTGTTAATCTGCGCACACACACACGCACTAACTTATGGGTATGTTTGCAATCAGAACGCATTCTCATCAGCGCTTTGACGCTTGACTACGATTAACAAGCGGCAAAAACCCTTCTCCCCATCCCCCAAGCGCCCAGCGTCACGTGCCACCGGTTAGCGCTGGGACATAGTATAAACAAGCGAGTTAAGCTCTAAAATTTACAAGAGTAACGGTAGCGAGATGTGTGCCGGAGCGCCCTATTGATACGTTTGCGGCTTTGGTAGGGTGAGGGGAGGTGTGTGGTGTGTGTTTCAAGCGACGGCCTGTTGCCGACAAGCCTTATTGCAAATCACAGCCGTCTGTTTCGTTATTGACAATAGTGCTGTGTTTGTTGTTATTGTTATTGCTGCTGGTTTGCTTGTTATCGCTTTTATTGTTATCATTGTTGCTAATACAATCAACAATGTTTTGTTTTGCGATATAAATGTTTTTCAGCTCCACGTTTTTTCGCGATCTCATCACTTTTGTTATTGCAGATGATTGCTTTTGTTGTTGTGTTATATTTCCTTTTTGTGCCAGCGAATTGCTCTTGTACACGCTGCTGCCGTGCATATGCCCTGCAACGTTTGCTGCTGCAATTTTTTGTATATTGTTGTTGTTGCCAGTTATTGTCGCGACTGTCATAAAAGCAAACGCATTCGCACAACAAATGGCACATTTGACAATTGCCATCAGCGACTGGCAGACGGTTAGTGCGCATCTGAGCGTCAATGTAAATGACATGTTTACTTTTCATTGGCGTTGGCAGAAAATCTACACGAGAGGGTTGCCAGACGGTATTATTACGAATCATTGTACATGTGTAACAACAAACTTACTATAAATATAAGGTCCATCTACAAGTATATATATCCAATATTTTTCCAAAATACCGCTTTAGTAATCTGTATCTCGCGATGCATAAGAGCGATCGGGTTACGCTAAACGGCGTTAGTAAGTTAAGATTATACACTAAAACAAAATTTGTAGTCACTTATTTGACAGCTTCGCTCAATATTGTTAGAGCACGCGTCAAAAATGGACACCAGCAAAGCAACAATACGCCTTATTTTACAGTTTTTCTTTGATATAGCCGAAAACTCCAATCAGGCGGCTAAAAACGAAGAGTGTTTATGATTTTGAACAATAGTAGTCAATCACGCGTAATTTTCGCTTTGGTTTCTTCTATTTCGTTTCGGTAATTTTGATGTCAAAGATGCATCATGCTCTTTAAGACCAATAGTCGCAAAAACCTAACAAAAATTGCAAACTTCAGGTACGACCGTCATGTAAGCACGGTTTTGATTACCCAAACGCTAACCCTAAATATTTGGAATCATTTAATTAAGGCTGAATTCGAAAAAACGCTCGATGAATGTTTACCATAGAAGAGTTCATGCAAAATAACCTCATGGCCGAATTTTCATCTACGAACAGCTGCTATATCGCAACAATATCGATTCATTTCTGAAAAGGTTTGTTAATGGTGATGAAAAGTTTGGGTTTCTTGCGACAACGTCAAGCAAAGATGATCGTGGTCGAATAGGAGTTAACTGGCGCAAACGGTGATCAGCCTGAAATTAGCTGTGAAAAAGAGTTTGCATTGTGATTAATGGGATAGGAAATCATCTTAATTCGGATCTGCAATCACAAAGAAGTAACCCGCTTTGGCCAACAGGAAAGAAGTTGTATTTCATTAAGACAACGCCAAGCCAGACATAACAATAATTTCCCGCGAGAAGCGCTTGGGATGTTTTTATGCATCCAACTTAGAGTTTGAACACGGCATCAAGCGAATACTACCTGCTCCAGTCTATGACGAATGATTTTGCCAATGAAATATTCGGATGCAACAATATCCTTTGGAATTTAATTAAAGATGCTCCAAATCATGCCGAGCAACTCTTTCCAAGAAAAATGTCTAAAGTAGTAACCAAAGAGATATAAAAAAGTTATGTATAAGTATTTTCTCTTCCAACTTTTCATATTCTTGACATTTAGGTATAGTTGCAGGGAATAAATTTTAGAATATATATATGCACGGTCGTAGCTTATCGTCTCATGCATATACCCAGAGCCTAATAGGTCAGTTAGTAAGGGAATTGTGGCAACTCTCCCCGCGGTCTGCTGACGTGGTGATTTTCTACGAATTGAATTATACTAATATAGATATATATATACGTAATTGTCTAGAACAAAGTCAATTTTGAATAAGCTATTGTAGTCCCAGATGAATTCAAAGTTCGCTTAACTTAAATCAACGCTCATCCCAAGTAAAATCGGACAGTTAACAGATCAAAACCAAGTAACGTTTAGACTCGACTTTCAATCTCAATAGATTTGAAAACACTTAGAACAGAAAACCCACTGGCACTGTTGCACTGCACTGTTCCTAGCAGAAAGAAAGTTTAAAGGACATCTTAAACACCGCGTGCCAATACCGAAAGAATATGTTATGATTATTTATATCCTGAAGAGGGTATACTAAGTTTGTTGCGAAGTTTGTAACATCAAAAGGAAACGTCGGAGAAGGTATATATAACATATATACAAATAATCAACTTGACGAGTTGAGTCAATTTATTCAATTTGGAATATTGCAAACTTCCTTTTCTCTCCAAGAAGCTGCTCACTTATCGAAACCGCCGATATCGGACTACTATAGCATATACCTACCATATAAACTGAACGATCAGAATCAAATGGTTGCATGGAAAGCTTCTTCATTTGACTAGATATTTTCTAGAAATTTGAGGCATAGATAGATTTGTTTTGAGGCTTAGATTGAGTCACTGTAGCATATAACCGCATAAAACTGACCGATCAAAGAGATGATAAGATTTATCTGCTATAAAATGTTTTAAAATAAGTCTAAAAAAATTAATTTTTTTATTGTTTTTTCCAGATTCGAAATTCTGACACAGTCTAAACGGTTATGTAACAAGTTAAGTCAATAAAGATTTCTTATATGATTTTAAACCCCCTAAATAAAATTTTCGCTTCATCACCACTGTCCATAAAGTCGACATTATTTACTTTCCCTCTCTGCGCTCAGGATAAATGCACATTGCAGAACGACCAATTATATGGCAACGCCATTGTTTACCGTTTGGTTGCAGCGATTTCAATTTTCTCTCTTTTTATACTCTCGCAACATGTTGCTACAGTGTATAATAATTTTATTCACCTAACGATTGTTTGTATCACCTAAAACTAATCGAGTTAGATGTAGGGTTATATATATATAAATATAAATGATCAGGATGAAGAGACGTGTTGAAATCCGGGTGGCTGCCTGTCCGTCCGTCCGTCCGTGCTTTGCCGTTGTAACTTGAGTAAAAATTGAGATAATTTTATGAAATTTGGTACAAATATTTCTTGGTACCGTAAGATGGTTGGTATTGCACTCCACTCCACTCCCCATATAACGGTACTGTTAAAAACTACCAAAAGCGCGATAAATCAAGCACTAAACACGCCAGAGACATTAAATTTTATATCCGGGATGGTATGAGATGACTTTAAAGTAATCGCGTTCAAAATTCGAAAGTGAGCGTGGTGAACACATATCTTGAGATCTGCATAACCGATTTCAACCAAATTCGGTACATAACATTCTTCTCATATTTCTATGTTGAAGTGCAAAAAATCGGATTACAACCACGCCTGCCATATAACATCATTTTAAATTCTATCTGATTTTTTTCACTTTGCAGTATGCATCGGTCAACATAGAACAAGGCGGCAAGATCCACAAAGAAATCTAAAACGTGTATACCATTTGACTTTGCGAGAGTGTAAAATGTTCGGTTGCATCCGAACTTAGCCCTTCCTTACTTGTTGTTGCTGTTTTTGTTGCTGCACTGTATAGCTTCTGTTCAGATTTTTTCTAACTGTCTACCACGCAGTATTTGTACCACACGCACCCCCTTTAGTTACTGTACTTTTGTGATTATTATTATTATGAGTTATATTGTTGTTGCTGTTGTTGCACTGCTGCTCGGACACTTATTTGCTCAATTGACGCTATAACAGTATAAATAAAATGGAGCAACAAAAATTTTGCTTGCAAATCTATATGGCTCAACAGCTGTTTTTTGATATATATATACCTATATGAAGAAATATTTATGCGAGTGTGTGTATGTGCGTGTGTTTTATTTGTGATATTGCTGTTGTAGTAGCCGCCGGTCGTTGTTGCCAATTTCGGCATGCGTCAGTTGCGCTGCGAATATTTGCATTTTCTGCTTGGCTGTCTGTCTGTCGTCGCCAATTCAATCATCGCTGACGTTTTGTTGTGGCATTCTTCCCCCGCCAGCTAACCTCTGCTCAGCTCGCAAGCAGCCCTTTGTGCGGCCACAACACATAAGCCGAATATGGCAATTTGTGGTATTTCGCTTTGTTCATATGAGATATATACATATATTTTGTTGTTTTTGTAACATCTGGTATTATGTATAATGATATATTTGTGTGTATGTTTTAAGATGAATATATGTGTGTATGTACACACATAGTTGCATTTTGATAGAAGAAAACTTGAAAGACATAACTTAGAGTTTGCTCAGTTATAATTATCGAGTAGAAGCTGGAGTCTCCAAGTAAGAACGTCCCAACCAAACACCCGAAGTTTTAGGCGAGTCACTACCGCTGTGTGGAATCTGGCATTGCCCTAAAACAATCCTACCAAACTCATAACAAAACCTTTCTACTATAATTCATTATGACAATATGTGAAATCGCCGAAAAACCACGCCCACCTTTATAACGGTATTGTTCGAAACAATTAAAAGTACGATAAAGTGTAAAGAATGTGACTTAGAAGAAGCTTTCAGGTACAATTGTATACACTTAGTATTAATCTATTGATTTGAACGATGCCCATTCACTTTATCCCTTACAACGGTTTGCACGCACTTTGTAAGCACAAAAAATTTATGTTTCAGCTCGACAAACACTTTCCAACTCAAATGATATTGAAACAGCTTTGACGTTAAATTGCTACATACTCGTATTACTAGACTTTCTGATTACCTACGCACACCATTCAATAAACTCCTGGCCATTAAGGAACTAGCCGGATTCAACATGCAGGTTCAACACAGACATTAATTGTACACATGTCATAATGAGCAGACACATGCTGTCATGACATTTCCACAGACGGCGTTCGCCGTTCATTAAATGAAGAGAGCGCAGCGCACGAGTACGAGCTCTTCATACAACAATAACACTATTATGCCATATGCAAATGTCAGCGTACGGTAATTACATTACAATGTCAATTATAAGGAGGCGCGCGTGTGTGCAACTGATGAAGATCTTGATATACGAGTATATATATATATGCATGTATATACATATATGTTATACATAAAAAATATACATCCTAATTCTACGTGAGAGTACTTAAAAAATTTCCTACGTTAGCGCTATGATATATTTATGCTATTTAAAGCGACAGTATCACTAAACGGAACCTAGATTGGATCCATTTGCTGAGTAACATTAAAAAAGAGTTATTTCAAAACAATGTCTCCTCGGAATGTAGTGACAAATCTTGGAGAGTTTGTCTACAATTAAAAAAAATTCCAGTTAGTAAGTATAAGTAGCGTTCCATAATATTCAGCTATATTGTATCTGAGATGGAACAAAGTGTCACATTGAGACTCTTCCATTAATCTCGGTCTTGTGCTAGCCTCTTAATTTGACTCCAACTTTTTTGGACCTTAGATATTTCAATGGCCAAATTCTTTCTTCGGGTTAGAACGGGTCGATCTGTCTGTTGGCTGCCTTGCGGACTCCAGTGGAAGCTTGTAGATCTCTCCAATTGCATTTCGTCTTAAAAATTTTACTTAATTTTCTATACTCTACTCTTCCCTTTAAAAACGTCAAGCAGTCGCACTTACATTAGCCAAATTCTATCAACCAACGAGTAGGTGCCATGCCAAAATAAGTCGACCCAACTGGCATGCGAACGAATTTATTCGAGGCTAACTACAGGATATCTATTAAAACTTAGGCTACAAAAAACCAACCAACCAAAGACGGTTCAAAACGAAGTGACAGTAAAATACACTCACGAGTTTTTGAATCTGTCCAATGTACGAGTATGTGAGGATGATGAGAAAGATTACCGCCTTTACTAAAAAATAACTCTTGCCATAAGAATTTTAAGAATTAATGAAGAAAAAAATTTTATGCAATTTCGGACGAACATCGCGAGTAGTCGAAAGAACTTTGGAGATGATAATAATAATGTGAAAAAAATTAAATCCTTTCCTCTGTTTATATAAAGTGAGCTAAGCACCACTACTTAGACGATTTAGGTAATCTTTTATATGTTTTGGAAATACATACATACATAGGTCTGGCCGAAATCTGTTAGATCAGGTTAGGTTTTGTGGCTTGTGGGAGATCAGACTTAAATAATAACCATCTCCTGTGACAATACTTCTAGAATTTTACACAAATTTCTTAAGTCGAGTGTGTTCAAGACCAGAAAGTTACCCCTGTGAGTTTCATGGAACTTTATCTTTAGAATTACAAAAATACGACAACCGTAAATGAAGTGATGAAAAGTTTCTACCTCGTGGACAATTCGCTTCAAACAAGATTTTTAGCTCTTTCAAATTGGTGTCCAAAATCGAACCTAAGTAACTGGTAGTTATAACAATAATAATTAGCCATAGAAATATGTTCCTTACTTCAAGAAGCTTGATTAACCTCGTGCGATACATTCCGGAACAGAAAATTCTTGCAACCGCATAAGTACGGGCGGTTAAACAACGAATCAACAAAAACAACGTCGAATAGTATATCACAGAAGGATATCGCAATTCATACGAAAGTCAACGTCTGAAGTAAAGAGAGTGCTCTTTCCTGTAAAATTATTGGGTTAGCAGTACCCATATAGCTCCCCGAATAAAATAGGTCAATGCAATGGAAAATGAGCTTAGGCAATCCTTATCTAGTCATCTAGGCGCGTTTGACGAGCTCGGGTCCAGTATGGTTGGTACACAAGAAGGAGGCAGCTGAGAAAATATGTGGTCTACCCTAGCAGTTGCTAGTATTATATATAAATACTAAGTAAGAACTTAATTAGTAAACTCTCTAAAAATAAATGTAGGCTTCATATCTTTGAAGCAATTACTCTTATTATTGCCACCACGAAACCATTTTCCATTATTAAATTGTAGTGCTCGTTTCTGTGAATAAAACGCATCCGAGTTTGGCATAGACTTGCGTTATTGCTCTGTGCAAAAGTAACTAATAGTAATACAATAATAAGAACAATAACCATGGCAATAGCACACCGCAACAATATGCAGAGAATGAAACCAGCCTGTGACGCAAAGCAATAAAAGCATTATTTTTCCATATGAGAAATTGTTATTTGCGCAGCGAAATGAAAATATGTAACAACACACGCATACATACATATATATATATATATATGTATATGTATATGAGTTTGAAGAAACAAAGGCAAAAATATGAACCCACAGCTGAGTGGGTGTATGTGTGCTTGTATTGAGATCAAATTGAAAATAAACAAAACGCACTACGAATATCAAAAGTAGTTAAATTCCACAAGCCTGCAGCAATAGCAATACAAGCAACAACAACAATAAAAGCAACACTAACACACGCGGCAGGGGAAACGAATAAAAATTCATATTACGTATACGCACCGCTGGACATCCGCATGTATGCAGATCATGTGAGTGCGCATTCATAGGCGCGTATGCCCCAACAACAATAACCACAACAACTGACGACTACATGTAGAAAAGGCTGCTAGTGGCAGTTGTAGCGCCACTGTGGATATTGATGATGATGATGGCGACGACGATGACGATGACGATGACTCTGCTGTTGCTTGCTGATTGCCAACAGGCAGCATTCAATGTTTGCAAATTGATTGTCTGCGTGTAAAGGGTGGGTGTGCGGCAGTCTAGCAGGGTCCAACGGCAATGCAGATAAACACTGGATATGGCCGCACATATGAAGAGTGTGTGCTCGCCACCGAATGCGTTTGTTTATTTTGTGCTTTGCGTGGGCGCTGTGGCGCCGGCAATTGGAAATTGAAATATCTTGAACCGAAAAATACACTAATCTACAATAACGTACAAAACAAATACACAACCAGCCATTTGGCAATACTTGTGCCTAAAAAAGAAACAATAGATAGTCACTGTTTTTTTCTCTCTCTCCACTCAAATGCTTGCATTTTCAGTTGAGGCTGTGAGAATTTCGCTGTACTCCCAATGATGAACATCAATTTTTGGAATTATTCATTTTCGTCACCGAGCGCAACAACAGCTATGAGCACACAAATAATAGATAAGCTTGTTGTTGTAGTCATAAGAGCGATTATTTTTAAAACTTATTTCCTCTTTCTCTCTGAAATCAAAATAGTAAAACAATTATTTTGCATTTTGTATGGCCTCTGGTATTTTTGGTGGCAAATCGTCTCTTATTGATGTGGTGGTCCTGGTGGTTCTCATGAGTCACAATGGGAATACAGTTTGGTACGTATATTAAGTTATTTTCTAACTAGTTGCTTTCACATGTTTCAATTTTGGTGCTAATATTGATGTTACGATACACTAAAGTAACCTCTCAAATAGGGTTCATCGGTAACTTCATTGTCAACGAGTGATGAGCTCGGGTTCTACAAATATGTGTGATTTTCACATCGAGCGTTATATTAAGGAAAGGCTCTCCTTGATCGTGAAACCTCTCTTATCAAAGCTAAATCGGAAGTATGTATGTATATTCGAGTCTCCTGAAGGGTGATGGTTTGCTTATTCATGCGCCTCTGTTGCTGAGAGGAGGAATGTAGCGAATGAAGTAAAGTTTGCGGAGATGTGGTTAGAATCTTGTGTCAACCGGAAATGGGTTGCAATCCAAGCGGTTCAATATCCCATGACTAATTCAAGGCAGAATTAATCCGGCTGAGCCAACAGATCTTCATTCCGGCGTTTTAAGTAATTTAAATCGGCAACTGGAAAGCCAGGGTAAGATGCTAATATGTTTCATTAGTTTTTGAAAAACATTTATGAGTTTTGAAATTAGGTCAGTATAGAAATTCAATATGATCGATCGTTAGATACATTTTTTAAGTATATAAAAGTGTAGCGTAAAGCTTTGATAGAAGGAGTGGTTCATGAAATATGATTTATTTTTAAGTGTAACCCGATTGACATTAACAAATAACATACTAACTGCCCTTCCAACCCTTTAATAATATATTTGACCGTAATTTTATATTTCTGGGGCTGGTCCTTAAACATTTTTTCCGTTCTTAGTAGTTATGCGGTGGTATAAACAAAACTGTTAACGGCGGAATGGACGTGGAAAACTGGCTTTACTCTTTGTGCCCATTATTGTGAGATAGAGAAAGCTTTGGTATGTAGGTAGTATAATACTACTACTTAAGGAGATAGAGATGTTAGATTTTGCTCATATTTCTAACATAAGCTCGGAAGGATAATGATAATGGATAAAGGAGTAACTGCTTTGGCTGAAATATGATATGTGTCGCCTCGTGGTTCGAGGTAATGCCAAAACTCAATATATCTGACTTGTATTTGGTACACACATTGCTAACGCGAAGAAAAATACTTTCCAGAAACAAAGCATACAACAGTTTACCACAAGCTGTCGCTCCGGTCACTTCTTTCATAAAACTTGTTTCTCGGGCATCTATGGAAAACCAAAGGGTTTATCAAAACAAGAAAAAACTTTAACTTCGGTTGCACCTAAGCTATAACACCCTTGACAAGTAAAACTAATTCCTTACAGAACTATGATCGATCAGATTGTGTGGCAAATAAATGCTGTAGTGACTCGATCTGAACAATTTCTTCGGGGATTGTACCAATATCTCAGAGAATGATCCATGCCAAAATGCTGGAAGATATCTCGTCAAAGGAAAGAGCTTTCCATAGAAGCTCTTGATTTGGATCATTCAATTTGTACAGTAGATATGTGCTATAGTAGTCCGATATAAGCGGTTTCAAACGAACAGCTTATTGGGAAAAACTATCGTATGCAAAATTTCAGATCGATATCTTAAAAACGGAGGGACGAGTTGGCGTATACAGACGGACAGATAATCAGAGGGCCATGGCTATATTGACTCAGCTCGTCACGCAGATCATTTGTATATTTATATATATAAATATACTTAATAAAATATCCGACGCTTCTTCCTGGGTGTTACAGTCTTCATGGAAAACTTAATATACCCTGTTGAAGATATAAAATAAGCCAAAACATAGTTTTTGGAGATCGTTTATACTATTAAAAGGAGCATGTTTACGAAGGGTGCCGTCAATATACCGATATAACCATTTGTGATGTTTTTTAATTGGGTAATCAATCATTTTTGAATAAGTTCCACAAGTGTTTGAATTGATTACAAGTAAATTACTTTCTTTTGATTGAGTTTTAATGATCTAAACATAACTGCAATATATTTTTAGATATGATTACATAAAATAAATTAAATTTCAATACATTCCCGTTATGGTTACAGAACCCCATTAAAGGTGCATTGCATAAATAATATTGCGCAAATGAAATCAATCAAAAGAAACAACAAAAAGAACAAGTAAATCAATTTCACTTAATTCGTTCGCAAATTGAAAGCAAACCTATGAGTGCGCATAGAAATTGCGTGGTGAGTGTAAACCCAGAGCCAGCAAACAATAAGAACATAACTATATCGTACGAAATCGCATAGCAGCATACCACAGCACCACCATATATTTACGCTTTAACAGATTAATAATGGAAATTTAACAATGAAAACAGCAGTAGGGTTGTCAAGGAGGGTTGCTGCGTTGCGCGCACTGAATGAGTCATGCCAAGCGAAATGCCGTGAAAGCATCATGAACTGTGAAAGCAATCGCAAAACCATACAATCAACACAGTAACAACAGCAATAGCAACATATCAACCAGAATAGCAACAGCAATGACAACATTTTATCCCACACAACAACAACAATGGCAACAATCGTGTTTATGAAAAATTGCCAGCACGGCGCTGAAATAAGAATAGATGATTTGAGAACGGTTACATTCATGTTTTGCATGACAACTGCCGCCTCACCAGTCGCGGGCCACAAGCACAACAATAAATAAAAAACTTTACGCCTCCATTAGCATTTAGCAATAAAAGCATAAATATAGTAGATCAGGGCGGGCAGTTCGCCTATCAACAAACGTCGCCAATGTCGTCTAGACGAACCATAAAATATACTCAAAAACTTATGTTATTTGTTGTTTTTGTTGTTGCCTTTCGCTTACACATTTGCAATTACTAAAAGCATTTGTTGATTGTATGCTCTTCCTTCCGGTGCGACAAATGTGCGCGTTATACGCAACCAATTTCGCGCAGCGCAATGTAGCCAACGCAACCGTTACGTACATACACACGTAAATGTATGTATGTGGTTATGTAGATGTGCCAACAACAATTGTGGCAGTACGCACACACCAGTTGTCAGCGATTACACTGCGTAGAAACTACTTTAAATGGGATTTGGTAAACGAATGGTTTTTCCTTTTCAAATACATACATATATATATTCACACATACACATTGACACCCATACATATGCACTCACGTACATATTCATATGTGTGATGGATATTTTTGGTAAGGCGTGGGCACTTCCATTTTCTAACAATCATATATATGGTAAATGTCTACAAAGCCAACAATCAAAGTGGAGTGTGCTGCTTGTTTTGAAGTGATTTGCAAATTGTGCAGAGTTGCCACATACATTTATAAATCTTTTTATAATCAATATAAAAATGGTTCACAAATTGTTTACAAATATATTTATCCATTCACTTACTGTTCAGGATATACATTATAAGGACAGCGATTACCATCGAAGTGTGTGGCCTAGCGCTATCCTGATTCAACACAATTTCTCTCCTCTTCACCAAAGCTGGCCGGTTCAGGACGATTATGACAATATGGGTCTAAATTAAGAGTTTGCCCGTAGGCGAGCAGCTCATAGTAGATAAACACATGAAAAAATGCTTCCTGAATGTTCAATCCTAGCTTGGTCACGGTTTGAGTCGGCTCATTGCGTTAAAGAGATGGTTTTAAAGAGTCGTGAAAAAAGTTTAATTGAATAACTGTTCACGATAACTTGAAAACTGAGGTTGCGTACTGCAAACTGAAATAAAAATTAAATAAACGAATTGACAAATCCTTCACATTATATCAGATTGCTGTTATTGCTGCAATGAAAACATTAGGAACAATTTATCTTTCAAGAAGAAATTAAATTTAATTTCTTAGAATTATAAATTATCTCAAAAATGTCCATATATATTTAAATATCTACAATAACAGGCCTAGACACGCTTATTTGATTTACAATTCACTTAATGATTATCCAAGAAAATTATCTGTATACAAGAGAGCATAAGATATTTCGAATTTACCTTAAATAGCAGTAAGAGCCAACAGAGCTTCATTAAACTTGAATGCTTTGAAAGCAAGGAAATTAAATTCTAGCATAAGTACTTTCCCATTATCTGTA
This sequence comes from Bactrocera oleae, assembly GCF_042242935.1. NCBI lineage: Eukaryota > Metazoa > Arthropoda > Insecta > Diptera > Tephritidae > Bactrocera > Bactrocera oleae. The sequence goes on along the minus strand of NC_091537.1, from coordinate 19,283,989 downwards.
TGCATTATTCTTATCCGAACACATTGAATTTGCTATTTTATGTTGAAGTAAATTTATAATGTAGAAATTATCATTAAATTTGAACAATTCACTTCCAAATTATATGAATTTCTGTTTTTGTCGCATTGAAAATGTCATTTGCTACGAATATTCATTTGTATGACTTTATCTCAGTTTGTATTTGTTACCGCAAATCTTCTGAAATTCTCAAATGACTATAAATAATGTAGTATAAGTTAAGTCAATACCCAATAGTAAAAAAGAAAAAGACGGACTGACTAAAGCACTAGTTCAGCTATACAAACATACCTCAAGACTATCTCATAACTAGTGAGAAATGGATGCAGAATGGATTAGTTGTTACACATTTGTGATGATATCTTGTCTAATGGTCAATGCTGCTTAAAGATGCTTACAAAACTTCTTCAACAGTGTGTGCCTAACTAGTTCTAAAACTCTATTATGTTCAACCGAAACATTAAAACACATTGCGTTGTGCTAGTGCAGGGACCAGTTCGTTATTGGAATGAACTAGTTATGCACCGGTTCGGTATAACTTGATTTAATGTAAAGTTTATTTGGTTAAATTGCTTATTTGTTGAATCTACTCATAACAAAAGCCAGATAATGTCAAATGTAGTCTTCGAAACTAAGTGCTGGCACTAAGTACATTTCATTTGACTTTAAAGTGAAAATAAGTTAATATCTGCTTATGCATGTAATAAATTTTAATAAGATATTATAATTATTGGTCTTGCTAACCACTTTGTTGCATCACTGCCGATTATGCAGTTTAATGCACAATGTTCTTAAGTGTGCAACAAATGTTATTAGATTTAAAGCAATTGTGGAAGCAAACAATATACAGTGGTGTTCAAGAAAATAAGTTTGATAGAAGTGAAATTTATATTATAACTTATGTTTATAACACGCTGTTATTTGTATCCCAAAAATTTATTAAAAACTTTATTAATCTATATCTTCTATATTTTCTGCATAATACCTATATTTTTATGCTCTGAACCGGGTATATTAAGTTTGCCACTCTATAGAGCATATACATATATAAATGATAGACGTCATGAGCTGAGTATGGCTAAATATGTCCATCTATTCATCCGACCGTTCTTCTGGCCTTCTGTACATATGCGAACTAGTCCCTTAGTTTTTGTGATATCGATTTTTTTATACCAAAGAAACTGCTCATTAGGCGGAACCACCGATATCGGATCATTATAGCATATAACTGCCACACAAATTGATCGATGAAAATCATGTTCTTGTAAGGAAAATTTTTTATTTGACAAGATATTTTCACGAAATTTTAAATAGATTATTGTCGAAAATAGCGATAAAATTCATAACTGTATTCGTTACCAAAGACAGCGTAGATTGATTTTTATTCCATTGCTGCAATAACTTTTCTTCACTTAAATATGTCTAACTTTGTGTCTGAAAAAGTGTTTTTGCGAGGAATTCTCTTTTATTGCCTTGATATAAAGAAACCCTGAGTCGAAAAACATGAAATTTTGGTAAATTTTAATTTGAGTAATTCATAAAGAAATATTATAAAAGTCTTTATTCAACCAATGCAGAGCTAAACTTTCTCTTGTGCAGAATATCGCTGCGGCAACAGATTTAATATAGCTCTAAATTTAAAATGGTGTGAATCTCCACTGTTCTATGATCGGTTCTTGCTTTTGTTCGAATAATAATATTTTATAGGCCTTAGGGTTTAATTTCGATAGATTTGAATCAGTATGTTCAATATACCTATAAGGAGTATAAAATTATTATGATTTATGCGCAGTTTTCATTTAACTTTGTCAAAGATTTTTGGCATAGTTATGTTTTTTTAATTAAACCACATTTTTGCTAACACGGTTACACTAGTGTACTGTAAAGATTTGGTTAAGCCCATTCCTCAGTTGGGGTTATAGATTTCTAAGCCAGAAACAGTGCTCAATGACTTTAAGAAATGTACAAGTAATCAACCGTAGGCTTTGACTCCGGCTTAGTTTAGAGCCATATTTTTATTTACCGCTGTTAAAACCCATAATTCTACTTACTTTTCCAACTCCCCTCGTATTGTTGTTTAAATAACTATGCTTTATTACTTGTTGTGGTAATATTTCATTGAATTACATAAATTTACCCGAAATACAAGTATGTTATGTGGAAAATTCGTTATGCCAAAAGCCACACGAATGTCACTCAAAGCAAAGCATTGTAATTACGGTTGATTACGGAAAAACAAGTGGCACAACACACGAAAATAATTACTAATATCTGCGTACATATAATTAATTAGTAGTTTAAATTACATTTAAGCTAGAAACTATTTACGGAAACCAGCATTCACACGCAAATATGCCGAAAATTCAATATTCAATATATCCGCCAGCCAAGTTTATATTTAGTTGATAATTCAAAGCTATTTTTTTTCAATATTTAATTCAATTAAGTAAAGCATTTGTGTATTTCAAAATAACCATGGTTGGTTGACGCACGAAGTAATTAAATATTTGTTGAAGACGTTTAACTTTGCGCATTACTTTGTACTACGCAATATTACACACGCCACTTAAGTTGCACCAGCAAGATATTTGGCAGAAAAAAAATTGTCGCTGCTATTAATTTTATTGCAACCATTTTATTTAACTACGCTTTTTGTTAAGAAAACTATTTTTGTTTTTATTATTATTACCTCATTTACCCAATCACTGCGCTCATAAAGACAATCGCTTTGCCAAGCACTCAAGCGCCGACATTGCAGCCTAAACTTTCCTCTGCAATTTATGTTTACAGACAGACATAACAATAAGAAAAAAAAACAAGTAAGGAAGAGCTAAGTTCGGGTGTAACTAAAGATTTTACGCTCTCGCTAGGACTAAAACTGGGGAAGCAGTTACTTCAAAAAGCCAAAGCGGCTAAATTTAATATAACTAGTATATGAGGAAAACATCAACCAATGAAACGGAAATCATTATTTAGAGATAAGGGGCTTAGACCGCCGTCTAGACGGATGTACTTCATTCATTCAGCACTAACCTACATTATGTTTATGAAAACATTGAATACACATATATTGACGTACATAAACTATTCACAGTCAGCTAGAAGGTCGGAAATAATTATATCGGGTGTATTTGGTGTAGGAAAAGTATTTACCCGATTTTATCCATTTTTGACATTACTAAATTTCTCTGTGAGTTTCGTTGAGATACTTCACATGATAAGCAATACATAAGATATAAATATTCGCATAATTCAAAATCTCTAAATTAGGTATATGTTGGCTAGGGAAAGTATGGAACCAATGTTTTCCATTTTTGACAACACAACAAATTTTTTCCAGAAACCGACCCTTTCTGACTTTCATAAAGGTACCTTACAGATTGATCGATATTTTCGGTAGAAAGTCAGCCGTAGGCACTGAGGTCTACATATTCGGTAGTTAAGTAGTCTACACATTCCAAAGTTATATTTGGTAATAGTATCATACGAATGTGAAGTAGGCGTGGTTGCATGCCAATTTCACCTATTTTCACTACATAACATAAGAAGGTCAAAATGTCACCATGTACATTTGGTTGAAATCGGTTGAGTAGTTTCTGAGATAAAAGATTCCACCCAAGTATGAGCAGTGCCCATTTTGACGGAAGCTCCTAAGGAGCGCTTTTGTACCCACTTGGGTATAAAATTTAATGCTTCTGACCCTCTTATTTAGTGAGTGCTTGCTCTTTTAGTGATATTTAGCATAACCGTTATATGGGGAGTGGGCGGGGTTATCATTTAATTTATTTATACTGATATATTTGAGGTATCGAGTAACAATAAGCCGAGCGAAATATTGCTGACATATTTACCTGGCTGAAGCCAGTTTTTAATCATTTGGAGGCTAGTGGAAGATATGAATCGATCTTAGCTGATATTTAAGGGCTCTATGAATATGAGGTGTGAGGTGATATAGGTGTGGTTTGATTCGATTATCCCCATTTTCTAACGGCTGTCATTAATAATGATAGAATATATCTGCATACTGCAAATGTATTTTAATATTCGAGTGATCTGTGGGTTATAAAATTTTCCTTAAAAGTAAGTGTCGATAACTCTATGGTTAAGCTGATTCATATGAAAGACTAACATATCCTCTCGTGTACCTAATGCAATTTTTTTCTATCTTCGTTTCACAGACATTTATAACACTATTAGTAGCTTCAATTAATACCGTTAAACGTGGGCTGAAAACATCCCAATATTTTCTTTAATTTTTCCATAATAATACAAGGTACTGTTTCTAATATTTCCACTAGGTTTAGCTGAGATAACTTTATTATGGGTGTATGCATTAATTCGTGCGGTTTTTTTACGAAAATTAAGAATTTATTGTGAAAAAATTGTTATACATTTAATGTTCAAAGTATTGCCCATCGGAAGCTATGATGTTTGCCCATCTTTCTGGCAGTTTGTGGATCCCATCCCAAAAGAACTTCTCCGGCTTGGAGGTCAAGAAAGAATCGAACCAATTTCTGATACCCTGTTCTGAAGTGAAGCGTACTCCGGTGAGGGCATTCTGCATTGATCTGAACAAGTGGTAATTGGAAGGTGCTATGTCTGGGCTATAACCACCCACCCAGAGTTTTCCAAATAGTTTTTAACTGGCCTTGCAACATGTGGCCGAGCGTTGTCATGATGAAAAACTATTGATTCGTGTCTGGTCGCATATTCTGGTCGTTTTTCCACGATGGTCTTTTTCAAACGAATCAATTGTTTGCGGTAGAGGTCCCCATTGGTCGTCTGACCCGATTTAAATAGCTCATAATAGAGCACACCCTTGTGGTCCCACCAAATACATAGCATAACCTTGGCATTTCGCATGGATATTCGGCTTTGCCGTGGATGTCGATGGTTAGTCGGGCTTCACATACGATCTCTTGCGCTTTGGGTTATCATAATGAATCCATTTTTCATCGCCAGTGACAATCCGATGCAAAAATGACTTCTTTTGGTGGCGTTGAAGCAACATTTCCGACATGCAGAATCGACGTTCGACGTCTCTTGGCTTTAATTCATAAGGCACCCAATTTCCAAGCTTCTGGATGAATCCTAATGATTTTAATCGTCTGGAAACGGTTGCTTGATCAACTCCTAATACTTTTGCAAGTTCTTCTTGCGTCTGGCATGCATCTGCGTCGGGCAATATCTCCAATTCTTCGTCTTGAAGTTTGTTTGGTTGTCCGGGTCGTTCTCCGTCGTCTAAGTCGAAATTGACACTTTTAAACCGTGCAAACCACTTTTGGCACGTTCGTTCGGCTAAAGCATGGTCACCATAAACGTCCAGTAAAATACGATGGCTTTCGGCAGCACTTTTCTTCATGTTAAAATAATGAAGAAGAACTCCCCGCAAAAACACTTTATCTGGTACAAATTTCGACATTTTCAAATGAATGAAACAAATTGTTGTTCACGATCAAACAATTTATATCTACTGAAAACGACGCGAAATGGCAGTACCTTTGAAATGAATATAGCCACAGATGAATACGACGCGATATAATACTAGTAGAGCCCTCTCTTAGAAAACCGCACGAATTAATGCATAATAAACTATGTTGCTTGCTTTACTGACTACTTCTAAACAACGTTATTGTTTACTGAGTCTTTCAGTTTATTTTTATAAAACCGTTTAGGGGGCATGTTAATGGTCCAAGTAATCTAAAATCAACTATGTGTGATATATGGCGTGGTAATGGAGCAATTTCCGGCCATTTACGAACACAGGCCTACCAATTGCGCCTAAAACGATTAATTTTCGACGCCATCGAGATTATTTAGTTTGTATACATCCCCATACTACTGTAAATCAACAAAACGATTATACTCTTGCTTAGAACGTTTGTCTAAAAAGAAGATTTTTTTCTCTACCCAAAACAATCTTAGCAGTTGAAACGGATATGAAAAAGAACAAGAGAAGCTAAGTGCTCATACAAATATGTTTGTATTTGCAATTGCGTTTAGTGGTGCAAGTCTATAGTCGCATTTGTGTGCATTTAATGGATGCTGCCGTCTGTCTACTGTTCCCAGTCAAATTACTGCTGATGACGCAAAACCTATTTCGGTTAAGCATATTTCAGTCGTGGTTGGAAATAGTAAGTTGCGTCGAACAAGTAAGGGGGTTTTCAATAATTTTTGGATGACTCATTCAGTTTGCTTCTAGCACTCTGGTAGTATGACATGGTTGTGATTTTTGATTTCAATTTTAATTTAAAAGTAGCCCGTTTTGCCTTCATTCGGATAGGAATATCTTCACAAAATATATTCTTGATTTTAAGTCGTTTTGCTAGCTTTAGTGGCGTGGAACTCTAAATTAGTTTTGCTTGTGCAAAGAGGCTTTTAAAAAAGCCTTGAAAATAACAGGACCGACTTTATGTTAGGGTCCAAGTTTTCTAGAGTCGGTAGTTCGATGAAATAATACCAATTTTTACCACTTCAAAAATTAAATAAGAAGAAGAAAAAGAAATATATTTCAAACTTGATGATCTGTTTTTCTTGGTGTAGAGTGGCCTTTCTCGATCGATCGATCTTCCTCGTTACTGTTCGCGATCTGAAGCGTACACGTCGGGCCCTCAAAAATTACTTCCAAATCGAATCGATGTTGAGTTTTCTTAGTTATACTGCTCGCTACACTGAACGAAAATCTAGATCGTGCGGCCAAATGAAACTTCTGAATAAATACAAGAACTCTTTTGGTTTATCCTAGATAGTTTAAAAATCCATATCCATTATAGAAGGGGTTTCCTACTTCTTTTAGATAGAATGATCGTTTTACATAAATATAAATATTGCCGAAAATCAAAAAATAGACGGGAGCTTGGAGAATAAAAGTAGATGAAAAATCCGAAATCCGATCAAGTATATCAATGTTAAGCATACATGAGTCTGCAAAGAAAGAGCATTCGCAAGGAGAAGATAATGGTGAAAAAGTATCTCAGCTGTCTAAATATTAGAGAATAGAAATGGAAATGGGAAAGTGTGTAATGAGATGCCAAAATAAGTACAAAACCCAATTTGTATAACAATCAAAAGCGATTTTCAGATTAGCGCGACAGCCAAAACAAAAATTCAAATACACTGAGAGCACTTTAGCAAATACCGTTAGCACAAAATGGAGATATAAAATTAAAGCAATTGAGAGCACCAACAGCAATTACTACAACGCGGACATTGCGCGCGTCTGACACTCTCTTACGCATATTAAGCAGTACTTTCTGCAAATGATAGAGCTGATGACACTAGATAGCATATATATATATAAAGGAGCATGCGAATTTCCCACTTTTGGAGTTTGTGTGTAAGCACGTCGGTTTGCGCCTGGTTACCTTTGCTGCAGTTCGCCGGAAGGTCTGAAGTCACCGGCAGGAAAGCGACCACTAATTGCATGCGGTTTGCTAAGCGTTTGCCGGTCTTGAAAGACGCAGATGTATATGACTAACTGACTAGCCGTTGTGTGCACCTATGGCCTGGCGTGGATTGACGTTTAAGGCATGCCATCTCCGCGCGCTGACATGCAACAGACGTTGATGACATTATATGGTAATGAGAATGAAGTGATGGCGATGCTGAAGCGTGTCTCCTAACCCGCACACCTTAAGGGTTAATAATGCATAGTTTTATTGTGAGTTTCGTGGCAATGACTGTTTGATGATGTTTTGAATTTACTTATTATTGGGTATTATGGTTGATTTGCATAAAGTATATTGAATTTCAAGGTTCAGAGGAATTGCATAAAGTAATAAAAACGATTTTATCTTAAGGAAGCCCTGATAAAAGCGAGCTATCGTACCTACATTATTCGAGTAGACTTATAATAGTCAAAAAAGTTCCCTAAGAAGGAACTTCTTTACTTAGCTATTCTTACTACCCCAAAATAATTTAGTATAGTTTTTGTTCCAAGATATTTTACTAAGTTCTGATTTCTGCTAACTGTTAAGTACCTGATGAGTTTGGAAAGATTTTGACTTACTCTTGGTTGATTTATACTTAACATGTAGTACGAATTTTGGAGATACACCGAAAGTTCTTGGCGCCTGTTACAATCCTCATCTGCAACTTCTCTGTCTGGAAGCAAGGAGGAAGATTCCGTTCAGTGTAGGGTTTGTAACTAGGTCGATTTGTGTGTGATAAATGCATCTAGAGTGAATTGAAAAGAAACGAGTAGCTTCAAATGTCACCCAAGAGTTGTAAGTCGATCACAGATCTTGAAAGTCTTTTTGAGTTCAGTATCATTACTTCGTATCATACTACGATCATTCTCAACGTTTCTAGTGTGAGGTCTCCAATATGTGGCTTTTTTCTTTTTCATATGAAACTGATTGAAGATATAAATTGTGAATAGGCTGGGTTAGATAAAAAATATACGTTTTTTCACAATTTTTTTTAAATAACAGCGAACTAGTGCATTAAATAATACCAAACGACTGAACTATTGAGAACATAATGTTCGATAGGCCTCAGAACATAAAATTTACATAGAAGATTTTGAAGGCTATACCAGCCGTAAATAAGGGGGATCTCATTTATTCTGCGGTGTCCTGTCGGAATTTCAAATTTAATTAAACCTAGGCCGGACTATTTGAGCTGTTGTATTGTAGATTTAATTCTTACATATTTTTCGGTTGCTCTTCTAAGTGCTCTTTTCATTGCGGTACAGTTATGTGTGGGCGTAAACACACAGACACGTGTGTAAATTAAACATTATATATATATATATATATATATATACATATTGTATATGCTTATATATATATGCTCTGCCTGAAATATGCAAGTCCATTTGTTTGCCCACTTCCTATTCTCGCACAGGATATAACCACTTTACCTCCGCTCGACCTACATGCCAGCTGTTCTGACTTATTACAAATGCGCGTGTGTGAGTGTGTATGTATGTTTGTCTTTCTCTCTTGCAGAATGCAATACTTATCTGTCTGCCAGTTGGCCTGTCTGCCGGACCTGCAGTTATTCATGCATGCAGATTTCCACCTTCGCACACAGACGCTCCCCAACACACACACACACGCACCCACAGTCAAGTGCAATTATTTCATTTTTTTTATTTGTTTGCTTTTTTTATCGCTTTTGTTCGTTTTGTTGGAATCTTGATTGACGTATGACGCTTAAATGGCAAATTAAATTCCACACAATGTCCTTAGGGTACCTGTCTTTTACTCTTCTCTCATCTTTTTTTGTTTTCTGACTTTTATGCGGTCTTGTGAATAGCAGCTAAAGAATGGCTAGAATGAAAGAAGAAACGAGCAATTTGGCAAAGCAGAAAAAAATCATTAAAATTGCTATAACATAGAAAGACATAGAGAAACATAGAAAAACAACGAAAAACGTAAGCGTAAAACTTAGAATTACACACATAGAGAACGCTCGGCAGTCTCAGGTTCATCCGTCAAATACTCTTGCCAGAGTCATTCAAATAAATGCGTTTATATAGCCATACAGACATGTAGGTGCATACATACCTATATACACATATGTATGTGTATGTAAATGTGAGTAACATACGCACACATAAGTGCAACCTTTAGCTGATAATTTACAGTAAATACACGTTCAGTGCGAGCCAATGTAAGGCAATGCCATTTAGTGCGCCAGCAGTTAGTATGTGTGAATGTGTGCCCATTTCCTACTTTTTGCCATTTCGCTCTTTCTCGTTTCTCTGTGAGTAATTTGGCTTTGTTTTTGTTGCTGTAACAATTTTTGATGTTTTGAATTGCAGAGATTTGCTGTTTTGAATGTTGCCGTTTTTTTACTGTTGATTTAGCATGCACATTTACCGTTATTATTCTGTTTTTCTGTTATTTCTGGGCCCACCATTAATTGGCAGTCGGAAAAGGCTTTAAAGCTTGCATGACGCATGCTTTGGCTTGCATCAAATTCGCTGTCAGTTAAGCTGTTAAGAATGCATGCCCACTTGTATCCTTAGCAAATCTCCAATGGCTTGTGTTTTTAAAATTCTTTCTTTTTTTCCCCACTTCAATTGTTGCTTCAAAAATGATTTTGTATGAAGTCGTTACAAATTCAAGTGTTCTTTTCTGTGATGTATTTGCTTGCGAGGGGATTTTTTTGGCTTTCATTTTACTCTATTTTGCATTGGACTAAATGAATTTTAAATATTTTGTAATACCTAGAAATTTGTGAAAACTTTAAAGAGAACATCTCTTTCGAAGAGTGGGTAAACTTTCCTCGTTCTCTTCACACTGAAAGCTGCACATCTTCTAGAAAGGTTTTTAGTGAATCTACAGGTCCAATTTTAAGACTTAAGTGTTGTAGTAATTACAATTTGAATAAATCGCAAGGTGAGCTTACAGCTAGAATTGGTGCTAATAGCAGCTAGAATTCGCAAAACTCTCATTTCAACAAACAAGAGACCAAACAAACCAATTCAAACAAGTTCGATAGTAAACAGGATCATAGTGGTTGAAAATGGTATTCTTATCTTAAACCTTTACAGGACTTTACAAGTATTATAGAGCAGGGCCAACTGTCGACGTTTCAAAATGTATTTTTGAATAAAAGTTAATTGGAGAGAACTTGATAAGACGTTTGGTCTAGATGATTAAAGAAGTAAGATGCAAGTTGCTTAAAACTTCTTTTAGCTAAATTGGAATAGTGTTGCAACATAACTTTAGACGATACCACCTATACATCTTCCAGACAACTTGGGCAGTGCGGCACAGGAAAATTTTGTCACCTTAACATACTAGATGGATAATCATCGCTAAATGACTAATCAAAGTCTTTACGCAAAGCAAAGTTCAAAAAGCTTCCAAAGGTGTCTTAGAATTCACCGTAGATCAGATCGTGGATCTTGCATTTGACTAGCCAGAATTCTTATACATTACTTATATTACCCTATGAAGTGTCCAAGACCTCTTATAATTCAGCAATTGGACCAAAAAGTGGTTTTACAATTGCGCAAGAAGGTTATCCAGAACACGATCAGCTTACGCTAGCCCCAACTGTCAAAAGTAGACCCTCCGAAGTCAGACGAATTTTCAATCCCTTCAAGTGAATCTCAGTTAGCTTTGAATGTACGTTGATTGAGTTCAGGATACCAGCCACGTCTATTTAAAAATATCGCGGCGATATGCAAGTCTAAATTAAGGCTGATAGAGAGCTCGCGATAGTCGGCACACCTACAAACCTTTAAGTTGAGTAGCGTTTCATCCATGGAACGATCACTGCTTCCCATCTTAGTCAGTCGGTAAGTATTTTCATCTCACATTAGCTGAAAATTTTTTTCAGAGTATCAAGGTTATGTCAAAGAGTAGATGGGATATTTTAAAGACATTTTTCAAAGAATATTTTGGAACAAAGATTTGGTCAATCATTTTAAGTCCTCAATACAATGTAACCACAGAAAAATACTGGGCGTTTTTCTTTAATCAGTCATTACCTCGAGACGCAACTTTTTGTGACTTTTTTAAAGTAAAAAAGCGGTAATTAAAAATTTGTCTTGAATACTAGAAAATCCGTTGCTGTTAGTTTTATTGACATTTGGTTATCACTTCTATTATGGTTTGCAACTCTTTTTTTTTCAAATAGAACTTACCCAAAAATTACATCGAATTGGTGTGCAGACTTCTTAGAAATCAATCTCACATATACCTTGACTATATTTTCTAAGTAAAGCATTTTATTCAAAGCACTCACACTGACGTCACCTTTAACCTTAATCCAGAAACCATATTGCAAATAAAACAGAAGATATAAATAGATTTAAATAATGCTTACCAAATTCCACTCAAAACAGCAACAATGAGGCAAAGAAACGAATACAAATACAACTAGCTTCTTGACTTGTTTTCTTTAGCTTAGCAAATCACTGCAAGAGCAAGAACTGGAAACGTAAGCACACAACACACACGCACAAATTTTTATACGCAATTAATTCCGATGTATTAGACACAAAGCACAAAAAGCCTTGAATTCGCAGCGGTTGCTAAATCCCCCACAGAGTGCTTAGCAAATTAAAGATATCCTTTTTTGACAGCAGTCATCAATCTTTTATAACAGTAGTGGTGACTCGAATGGCACTACACACACATACATACAGTTATACATACTTATGTACACAATAATTTGTGGCGATGATTGCGTGTTTGTTTGTGCAGAGCCAAAAGCTTATTTACATAGAAATTTGTATGTGTTCATTTAAGTGGGTGTGCGCGCTCCCTGCCGTGAAATCAACTATAGTAAAAACAGGAAAAAGCTATAATACCCATCACAGATACAAAGGTTCCTTACAATAATCCTATTCCAAACTAATTTCGTGAAGATAACTCGTAAACTAAAAAAGTTTTCCATGCAAGGTCTTTACTCCAAACGTTTAGTTAATATGGGAGCTATATGCTTAGTGGTCCGATATCGGCCGTTCCGACATATGAATAGCTTCTTAGTGGGAAAAGAAGAGGTGGAAAATTTTAGATCGGAACCTTAAAAACTGTGGGACTAGTTCGCATATACCTATACAGAGGGACAGACGGACTGACGGACATGGCTAAATCAACTCAGTTTATCATGCTGGTCATTTATGTATATATTCTATAGGATCTCCGATGTTTCCTTCTGGGTGTTAGAAACTTCGTGGCAAACTTAATATACCTTGCTCAGGGTATAAATAGTAGTTATAAATTACTTTAGATTTGATATGAACTGCTTGGCTAACTAGGGGCTGACAAAGTGACCAAATTTTCTCCTCACAAGCGCAAATTTGACATGTCCAAATTCAACGCGTTGTCATTTGTCCGTTTTATATCAGAAATATTGTAATTCTATAATTTCAAATATTCACAAAATTATCTTCTTCAATTACTAAGCACAATAATTTTTAGAGCTTAGAAATGTGAGTCATAAAAGACATGAAGTTGTATATAAATACACAGTAAAAAGATCTTTTTATACTCTTGCATCTGTGCTACAAAGTATAAAAGTTTTGTACCGCTGCATTGGACAATAATCCCTGCCAAATTTCGTGAAGGTATCATTTCAAATCAAAAAGTTTTCCATACAAGAACTTGGTTAAGCTCGTCCCGTTTGTATGGCAGCTATATGCTACAGTGTTCCGATATCGGCCATTCCGACAAATGAAGTGCTACTTGAGGTGGAATGGACGCATATATGGATATATCAGAACGATATCTCAAAAACTTAGGAACTAAATCGCATATACTCGAATACAATCATAGACTTTATTAAAGGGGCTCCGCCATTTTCTGCAGGATGTTACAAACTTCGCGGCAAGCATGCCCTCTTCAGGATATTATTATGTTTGTCTCTTTGTTCGACACTCATTTCATGACTAGTTTGAACTCTTCTTATCTTTTGCTTCTCTTCATTAAACCTAACTAAAGGCTGTGATACTATTGATATTGATTGATTAGAGTGTGTCAATGAACGCTATAAGAAGATGTGGACCTCAAGACGGTACACATGACAGTTTGAGCCGAAAATTGCATATTCCTGAATAGTGAAATGTATAGCCTACTAATTACTATTCATTCCATTAACCCGACAGTTGTGAACATAAATCTGTCATATCTGAGAAATGACAAATTAAAATTTTGGCATATATATGTTTTTTTAGGCAAAATATAAAAATTCCTCTTAAAATTATCAACCACTCATGCCTTCACTTTTTTGGCAAAAATTAAAAATATGGCATTTCAATCCTTCTGTGAATCTCTGACGAATACTTTTGCTGTCTCTTTTTGACATATGCAAATTTACTTTGAAATTTAAGTGGTGAACGTTTCACTTCCTCTGTCCAAAATAATGACATTTATTTGACTGTTCCTTTGACAGTCAGCGCTGAGAGTAACGAGTTGTTTAATTCTCGCATACATAAAATTATAATTAGCATGTCAAGGGTATCGCTTTGTTGACAATCACAATGACAGTTGTTCAAACAAACTAAACGTCAAAGTTGTCGAAATAAGTGTGAGTGGTTTGGCAATTTCAGCGGCAACTTCTATCAGTGCTGTTATTTATTCAACTATATACTCGTTTATTGGTATAAGGGCTCATGAGTCCACATACCGTCAAACAGTATATACACCTATTGAAAGCGAATGCAAATAAATTAAAAGCTTTTTATGGGATTCCAAATGCATTAAGCTGCCGAGCCTGTGGCTACAGCTGTCATTTTGTCACTTCGTCTCTGCGCCACGACACACTTGTCGCTGAGCGTTTGTTTATTGTTGATAATGTTTACGCAAACAAATATATACTAACATACAATCGTAGATACAAACATACATTACGGTACAATATGTGGTGTGTAGTCGCCGGTTTGATTTGCTAATTAGCAAGCTTTTGTTAAATATACCAAATACACACATATACATAAACATATAAATGCACATGTACATCTATTCATATTTGTTTTCATTAGAATTTGTTTTCATTAGAATTTGTATGGATCCTGTTGTGTGGCGCTCATATTTAATTTGCTCAAATATTGAACCAATTGATTTTATTTAAGGAAAAAAATTCATTTTGAAATTTCTATTGTGAATGCAGTTGGGTAATTAATTATTTAAAGGCAATAGCGACAAATACTAGTCTCAAAAATAATGAAAAGCATTAGAAGAATGAAATTGTTCGGGATCTATCATTTGTTTTGTGGGGGCCTTTGCATAAATATTTAATTAAAGTATGTGTAATGTGAAAGCCTATTGGGGAAAGTATTGGTGTGAAGCACTAGCAATGCCAAAATATATTGTGGCTTGAATAACTAACAATAAATGCTTCAAATGAAAACCTTGTCTAAAAAGTCAATAGCTTACACTGTACCTAGTATAATTCTAAGACTTTCAGTCGCAATTTCAAAACCTCGATCGGGCGATTCGCGGAGATTTCTGCGATTGGTGAATCATATCTGAAAGCTCAAAGTTCATGACAAATTCCATCATTGTCTCTATTTATTTCATATATTTTGTCTAGACTTGCAAGTATATATCTTTAGTAATTATTAAAGCGGTATCATACTATAATTGATATGCGCTATACAAAATAGTACTTTATATATTATTAATGATGGGTTTTGTAGAATATATGCTGAATTTCGTGAAGATATCTCGTCAAATGCAAATCCTTTCATATAAGTTGGTTAAAAAGTTTCTGCGCTCGAGATGAAAAATTAGTGCTTTTGGTACGAAATATATATTTTTTTATTCAATATAATCTCCCTTAACTTCAATACACTTGTTCCAATGATCCTCCGATAATTCCCTTCAAAACAAAGAATATTATATTATATTTTTTCCATATTAAAAAAAAATATTCTGATCCGTGAACTTCAAATGGCTTGTTAATAAATAATTAATTAATAGAATTACTTGTTACATTGAATGTGTTCTCACGACAGATGTAGCAACTTGAAAAAAACAATGTTAAGCTAGTAGTGCTACTTCTTGGTGAGCACTACACACCTTTCAACCAACCTATATGTTGAATATTAGAGACAACTTAGCTCTTAAACATAATTTCGGTAATATGTTAAGTGAACTCAAGCGCGAACAAGATATCTTTGGTATTTTTCCAGATGGATCCACACTAGAAAATCGAATGGAAAGTGGTTTTTTTTCATCAAAATTAGATACCAGAAGCTGTCAGGAGGTAGAAGAAGTAACTATAGAATAACATTTGTATACGAAGAGAAGGTTTCTTGACGATGTCTCGAATGTTGCACAAATAAAACTTTTTGTATTGATGAACTTCATCAAAAGCTCAGGGTGGTTCAGAGAAAACATAATGGAGTAAGGGGATTTTAGCCCCGGTGTTTTCACAATGTGCCTCCTAGAGTCCTAAGAGCGTCGTCAGGCATCTATTCTACCTATTTATCAACCTAGTCGTTAAGGATTCCAAACGAGTTTTTATGAAAAGTAGACGCAGTATGGATTCGATTTCTCTCATCTCTTCGATTCGCTGGGACAACGTAAGAAATGTGTTGTAGGTTCAAATTTATATATATGTATATTAATCAATTAGCTTTCATACAAGAAATTTTTTCTAGAAAATCACGCTGTTGTTTGCGTTCAATCTTAATTGTTTTTGAAGTCTTAGTAGTTTTGTGAAAGGGTTAGGAGATTTATTCCCGAATTACTTCTTTTCATAAAATAAGGGATTGCGGTATACAGTTCTTGTTGAAGTTAGCTGCTATAGCTTTTGTAGTTTATGACTCACGAGCGTTAAAGGCTTCAGAAATTGGAACCACACCTTGTGCGAAAAATATTTTTTCCTAGCTTAAAGATGACTGGGGCTACATTTTATAGGTTATTTATAATCAACGATTTTGTTGTCGTGGCCATTGCACAACTTCTTTCATGTACAATGCCAACTTTTCTAAAGCGCCATAAAATATGTGTGCCAAATTACAGGAAGCCAGCAGAAGAATCAATTCTTGCTTCAATATGATCATTTTTGTGGCTTCGTATAAGCCGGAATCTCTCTCGACTCATTTAAGATGTTAAAAACCTGGTTATACAAGTATAATTGCATAATATAATATTAAATACTGCCTGGCCAGTTCCTTTTGTAACATAGTCTATCATAGTAATAATAAACCATAACAACATGTAACACAGTTTAACACAGAAGACAAGTCAACAAGTCTAATTAACTCATAAGTTACTACTTTTTAATTTCTCTCAGTTGTTACTAATGGTTTTTAACAAGTAATTTTTGTAATTATCATTTTAAATCCCCAACAACTTTAATGACTAATTGGCATCTCCAAGAATACAGCAGTAATGAGCGTCTTTAGGTGTTATTCTTTTCACTGCATTTCTCTCAAGTATTTTTCGCACAGCTTACGATATTCAATAAGCTACTTGTGAGTTATTAACTCAGTCATTGAGTATCAGCAGGATGGTGGATGACACCAAACATCCATACCCCTCCCACTTTTAGTACTATTAGTTGATACACAGCGCGAACGAGAACTTGGCACAATATGACCATGCGAGAGGCATTGAAGGTGTAATGAAAGATATGCTTCAAGGATTATGGCACAGTATTGGTGTATTTACACTTATCGCTGTTGATGGCAATGTTGATGTGCCGATGTACAAGGGAATCAACAGCGATAAGTGCAATAATAAATGCAACGGTATTAATGCTCACTACTCGGAGGCGCTGCGCATAAAAGCGAATATAATGGCACATTTGAGGGGGGTTGACTGAAGCAAAAAAATTGAGAAAAAAGGTCTGAAAGGAGCTGCTGAAAGAAATTTTCTGAAAAGATTGAGTGACAAGAGGTTGTATGTAAGCACAAGGCAAGAGTGAGGGGCATGCAGAGTAGTGCATGAGAGTTGAGTCGCAGCCATTTATATGAGGAGCAGTTTGTAGGATCAAAGCAAAGGTAAGGTGTAAATATCGAATCAATACAAAGTGGCAATGAGCGGCCGATGCCAAAGTAAATGAGGCACGAAAGGAAAATATGAAGGAAATTTATTTTTTGTTTTATTTTTGTAAAAAAAATATAGCAGTAAATACAATGAACGGTCTTCTGTAATGTGAAACTCAATAATACACCAATATGATTTCAATATTCAAGGTATATCTGATCACTTACGAGAGTACATTATGAAGTAAATGACTTAAGGGGGTTTTGAAGAAAAAGTTTTTCTCATCACTGAAGAATAAAATATTGTATGCTAAAAGTTTGATCGAAAGTTCGAAGATCGTATTTTCCAAAGAGAGCAAAAACGTATCGCCCATTTTAATAGTCTTAAGACCATAAGAAGATTAAAGTATCGCAAAAAAAGAGAACTATTACTGTTTGGATAGACCTCGACCTAAAGAAAATTACAGGCAAACCTTGACGTATGATTTAACCGTTGTATAAATACAACCTTAAAGATGAGCCGTAATGTTTTTTGTTGTAACAATAATTTCGTTCCATTGTTTAGTAGCAAGGTTAGCATTTGACGTAATCGTCATCTAGGGGTTAGTCAAATAGTCTAGCGACTTTAAAGGGGATACATTATATGGACAGGGAGTCTGATGAATTGGTTAGGATAAATAGAGGTATTAAATGTTTTCCATTGCTTACAGAAAATGAAATTAGCATCTCCGACTAAAATTAGGTTATAGTTTAATCTGTTAAAACTCTAGAACCCAACACTACTAGGATTACGTAATTTTCACGCCGAAACTTAAAATATTCGCCTACGGTTCATTTACCACTGCCAAAATCTAGAAAAAACAAATTCCTCGGACTTTTTCAGTTCAAACCACAAAATTTGAGCAATTTTTCGATCAAAATTATAAAGTAGACCTATCGTGTTTTCTAGATGAACTGGTGTATTGAAAATACGAAAACCGACGATCAGTTCGGAGGGTTACGGGGGAAGTTTTTCAGGATACTGAAGCTTTTCATACTACTCTCAAAAAATTCTAAAATTTTGAGTGAGCAGATATTGGTTCGTATCAATCCACTAGGCGGGTAAAAATCACTTTGGTCTCTTTGGGTTTGGAAAATGTGAGGTAAAACGAGATAAATCGAAATAGAACAATTTTTTTGCATGCTCGGGTTTGAAGTATGCTAGCCTGAAATGTATGCTGAGATGCAAATTCCAGGTGATAAACTCTGTTAAAGTGCAAAAAAAACTAAGACCCTTTCGTAAATTGTAATTCTCTTCGAACCTGTCCTTCCCAGTTACTTTTCGTCACACCCTCGTATGCAGCCATCACTCTCACGTTTATGCGCCTCACCAAGCAACAAGTAATTACGCAACATCACTCTACCACACAGTGCCTGACTGCACCTACAGACTGACAGACTGTCAGTCAGGGTTCAATTGTAAACCGATCCAACGCACCTACGCACATACTCATATATTCATACAAATGCTATGTGTAATGTATACCAAGAAAATGTGTAAGCTTTTCCATGGCAAGTCCTTGACAAAGCTTGGGTAAAGCAATCAGTGAGACCGGCCACTTTGCTGGCACAAAGTGCAAAATGAAGAAAGTTGTCAGTTCTTTTTCGAAATTAAGAAAAATACAATGTGTTTGCAATGAGAAGTTACAAGAACAGCAAAAAACAATGAGAAATTGGTAAATAACAAAATGAGCAACTGCATTCATGGTTGCAAATATATGGGCTTCGCTCAGTAATTACTTTGTCCAACGCACGCTTGCAGATTTCCGAAATGAAAGCCTCAATCAGTAGAAGAAGGCGCTAAAACAGCAGGGACGGTGGCAGCGAAAGGTGGTTCCATTATTTGGCCTCTCAAGTGCTTATGGCGTATTGCACTCATGTGGTCTTACAGATCCAGTTTTACTGTTTCTTTTTATTTTCTGCGTAATTTATACTCGTTTTCTGATATTTCTCAAGGTATTCATCATTTTTAAGAAGCGTTTGACTATTTTACTTATTTTTGATGTTCAGTGAGGTTTTTCACGAATTGATCGAAGTTAAGAGGGAGGGTAAGAGGTGGAGTCTTCTATTAAAAGCTGTCCATCAACTCTAGTTTCAAGCTACCAGACGTTTGTAGCGTCTTTGAAGCGAAGGTGGCTGTCACCAAAGTAGCAGTAGATGCGAAGTGAAGCATTCACTGCTATAACCGAGTGTCTATTAGCGCTTTGAGCTCGCTGACTCTGCACTCTAAACTAGTCAAGTAGCACTTGACAATTTCTCCAAAATATTTTGGATTAGACCCTATCAGGTCATATTATGTACAGTATTGAATCATAATCTCATAGAATAGAGGAATTTAACTAAAATCTTGACGGAGCCACTGTTGCACTTTTAAGATCATGTTAATATTGATTCAGAACGACCAAACAGGGAGAATGCTAATAAGCTCTAACAACGAAAACATAGTTGCACGGACCCGACTATTTATTCGACTATTACCTCGGTAGGATTTATCAAAATTATTTGTGGAATATTGACTTCCGCTACTACAACAACAATAATATAAGGAAATGCCGAATGTAATGCAATACCCGCTCGGGGCATAAAAAGGGAGAGCTAAGCCTACTCGTTTTTGAATCCACATCCCACAGCATCCACTTTCACGGTGACAAATGGGTTAAACAACAAAGGATTTCTTGCGCTTAAAGCCTTGAAGGCAGCCAGGCTTAATCTTCAAGATGAGAGAGTCAACAGCAGCGTTATTTCCTCACCTGCCTCAAAAGGTGTTCAAGAAAAAGACGACGAAGCAGCAAACGCATCAACGTGGCTGTAAGCGGGATGCACCAACGCACAATACAAATTACACGAAAGTTCAACGACTCGGAATGAAAACGCAGCTGCAGGAGATGAGATATAGGGTGAGCGCGGAAGCGGAAAGTGCAAAAGTGCGCAAGAAGTGCCTGAAAAAGTGCAAATGGTCTTGGCGAAAACAAAGAAAAAGAAATTTTGCAAGCCAAAGCACAACAGCAACAGCAACAACAACAATTACCGTATTGCGACAACAATCACCAACAGTCAGACATAAAAGTCTCATATACTCGCACTGGGCTTCGGTGAAGCGGTAAGAGCACGTGGATAAAGGCCGTGCAACAAGATGCTGAAGACACGACGTATAAAACAATGAAACAAGCAAAGGAACAAAGGACGACAAAAGCTGCGTAGCTAAGTCCACGCGGCAGGTGCAACGAAAAGCGTGGCTCTAGGTGCCGCCGAAGAAGTAACAACAGCAAAAAAAGATGTTAACGCAGCACAAGTGGCTAGAAGAAGTAGTTCCCAAGTGAAAGCTCGCACAACAAGCTGGCGCAACAGCGCAGCGTTAAAGTGCAAGCTTATTTCTCATAAGTAGAAATAAAAACAAGAAAAAGGAAAGCAAAAACAAAATAAGAAAACAAAAGCCAGAAGTTGTGGAAAAATACGGGTATTAACTGCAATACAAAACTGATGTGAATATCAACGCTGTCATAAAAGATGCACTCGAAAGCACGAAAATATCTGATAGAAAATGCAAAGCGCTCACTTATACACTCATACTTGCACAGAGATAGCAGCAAGACTGCAAAAAACCCAACAGTTTCGACACACGCATACATGCACAATTGTATATGTATATATTGAGGATCAGTGTTGGTTACTGCTGGAAGATAGCACCGAATAGATATGTGTGTTGAAGAGCAAGTTTCTTGGATAAACAAAAAATAGTTTTTCACACGAACAACACAAGAATACTAGCAAAAACATTCTAATAGAGCAGCAAGTGTTACAAGAAAGAAAGCAAAGAAATTCGTCTAACAATGAAAGACTAAATTGCAAATACACTGAGAGAAAAATGTTTCAATAATTTAGTAAAGTGTACTAAAACCAATGTAGCTGCTTATCGTAAATGTAAGCTTATATAACATAATGTTGCCTACTTGGAGGATTTCAAAAATGATTCAAGACCTTCAATGTGTCCATCCAAAAAATCGTTTTACTAATCCGGCTTCACATATGATATTGTATGATATGGTTGGAGTGCTGCCACTCTGGGCTTAAGTAGAACTTTTCTCGATATTCTCTTCCAGCTTGCAGCTGCGGCAAATATTGCTAGAAGGCAAACTCATTTTTAGCGCATGTTCTCCAAAAGGTCAAAAGGTCAGTGTCCCGTTATAGTAACTGTAACTCTGTAAATACTACTACTAGACCTATATACAATAATAAGTCTTTAGTTCTAGTATTATCATACTTGAGCCATATATATTTCGTTATCTCTCAGTTGGTTATTGATTTCTATCTGCGCTGAGCTATTTGTTTAAAGTGAGTATAAACATGTCTACATGATATTAATTCCGCCTCGGATTCGTCTAAAGAGTTTTATAGCTTAGCCAGCTTGCTTGCTTTTTCATTGCCAAAATGTTACACTGGCCGGGAACTCAAATTATGGATAAGTGGAGATGACCTACTAGTAAGCTTACAGCCTTTCTGCAATTGTTGACTACGCTGGAATTAATAAGTGGCATGGACCAGGCTAGCACAATAATCCTTTGATATTTTGATAGTAATCTTGTGTTTGGTTTAAGGAAAAATGTTCGTATTTGATACTTTCTTGGTTTTAATCTAAGCATTGATCACATTTCTCGACTTTGCCTTAGTATTCATTACAAAATTTGCTTTTAACTGAAGCTTTTGCTTGTCCCTTGCCTGAGGTCATTCCCTGAATCTTCTTTGTGGACTTGTTCGGACCCAAATCTGAAGATTCCTCTATATGTTCCATTAATTTTGTGTCCATATTGACTGTTAAAAAAGCGACATAAGGACAATTTTTTCCAACTGTCAGGAGAAATTTTAAATTCGACAATTAATTGTTGGCTGTCTGTTTGCCGGATTTTCTGTTTTTCTTGCAGATTTGTAAGAACAAATATAGACTTTTCAGTTCTAAAATCACAGTCATAAGGTCCAACGACTTGGCGGATATCTTTTATAGCTTAATATAATAAATATTTAACAGTTCTTGGCTCGGTTTGTCTAATAACTTTTTTTCTTTTGGGTTGTATTATCATATCTCCGATCGCTAGGCCTTTTCTTATGCGACAATATTCTACATAAAAGCTGATTTTTTTGGTTTTTTCCTCGGTGCCATATTTGAATAGTTTTTTCACTACATTTAGTTTTCTCGTTTTTAATCCGCTCATTGCTATTCTAACTTTCTTATGGTCGAATAATGGAACATTAATTCTATCGGTTTTGATTGATTATTCGGGATTATGATCTTCTTAAGAAATCTTCCTCTCACAACGGATTTATGTGAATACGGATGTCCGAACTTGAATTTATACATCTGTTGTATTCTGAAACTTAGCTGCAAGAAGCTATGTTTGTAATCAACCCTGGTCTCATTTCGAAATTTTCGTCGTGAAAGCTAATGGTCGCTAGGATCAAATACTCCTTTTCCTGCCAGGCATGCAAATTGTTCAAAATAGTAGAGTGACATAGAAAAAATCTTTAGTGGCGTAGTCATTCTTTCCTAACAAGTTATGAAACCATTTTTTTTCATTTTGATTTACATTCTAATTTTTCGAACAATATGGAATTGATTAGCTCCAATCACCTCAAGCCGCCGACGCTTCATCCCAGTCGTTAAGGGGTATAGTCACAAGGCTTTTTCAAATAGATCTAAGCCTATTTTGGAAATATACTTTCGGCTTAGTCTTCAATACTTCAATGTACCGTTAAACCGAATATGCTTAATGGCTCTACAAATCCTTTCTCTATTTTTCTATTTTAGCAGTACCACTACAACATCCTTTCTAGCTCCATTATCATATGTAAATCCCTTATCTAATACCCTTAAAAAGTATGTCTTATAAAGTCAATATTACACACAAGAATTTCTCTCAGCGCATAATGCAATTGAGACCGACACTTACATTTACATTGTCTCAGCCGGACGTCGGGGCGTATACGTAACAAACGTCAAGTATAATTTGTGTTGATATTCAAAAGTTGTTTGCCTCTTTGTTTCGACTTCATTTATTTACTGCACTGCTGCATGTGTATTTGAATGAAAATATGAATACAGTGAAAGTTGCAAGTGCAAGTGACAAAAGCGTCAACGAAAAGTGCAAACAATAATAACAACAAAGGAAAGTTAAGAACAAAATTGAAGAGAAATTAAAATGAAAGCCGACAATGTGCAAATAAAAAAAAGAGGCCAACTGCCACTGCCGGCTATGGTACAAACACGCAAAACAAAGGCAACAATACCAACAACTACAACACATGACAGATAAAAACATCATATTACGATTTATGCCAAGCAAAACAAAAGAAAGCAACAAAGCGGAAAAAAACTAACAAAAAAGTGTCAAAACAAAGAATGCAGAAATGAGCAAGACAATCAAGGCAGGTAACCAGTAAAATATGCTAGAACAACAAGAAACACACAAGTATGGAGAAGGCAACGCAATGATAGTGTGTTATGTGAATCTCGATTGCAAGTCTTTGATTGAAATTTCATGCGGAAGCGAAAGGAGATGGGCCATAATGTGCATGTTGGCATGATCCAGGCGTTTTTTATGCATATGTATGTGTCTTTTGTTTATTTTTGTTGTGCTTATATCAGTGTATAATTACTATTGCTGTGTTGAATTGTTGGCACCACAACAGACAATGCAATCACTGAGCTCAGAGACGAAAATTGCAAGGTAAATTGTAAATCACGAAATGACAATAACAAAAACAAGGCATTGCAAAGTAAAGAAATGATTTGCTTGGCAATCAAAATGTCGAAGATTAAATGTGACGCGCCTTTAAGAGTGGTATCGCATGAATTTTGTTTATAAGCAACAAGATGTAACCACTAAATTAAGGAACACACCTGATGTGACAGCCTAAAACTGCGTAGATTTTTGGGAATTACAAAAAAACAAATAAAAAAAATTGACAAAATGGCGGCGTTTTAAAAAAATAAATTGAATTTTATGCCAAATTTTGGTCGGCTTGCCAAAACTCGATTTTTGATCAGAACAGAAAACTGATAAGTCGTTTTATTTGTCTTGGATCTTCAGCAATTTCGAAAAAAATGCTTTTAAAGAGTAACTCCTTGGGCTGATTAAACTGGGCGGCTACTCTTTGAACGGCTGTAACTCAAAAACTATAACGAGATATGTGAATTTGAAAGGCATAAGCTATCGAAATATAATAAAACCTATTATTTAAAATTTCACTTTTGGTGTGCCTTCTAAGGAAAATACTTAGTGTACAATCTGTTTCAAGTAAAAATTAATTTTAAGTTCAACTTATAGTTTAAATTTAAGTTGAACAAATAAATTTTTTAGATGAAAAAAAAACTAAAAATTAACTTGTTTAAAATCCTTTACATAACAAACAATAAAACTATATTAATCTTCAGACTTAAAAATTATTAATACAACATTAAAATAAAATAATTTTATAAACTTCAATATTAAAATAGATATTTTATGATTATTTTTAATCCTTTTACCACTTTTATAATAATATATCAATAGGAATTTTTATTTTAAAAGGAAAAAATCTCAATATTAAAAAAAAATTTTTTTTCTGATTTTTAAATGTTTTTATTTGTATTTTTTTTCTTATAAAAAAGTAACAATATTTAAATTTTTTCAAACCCTTTACGTTATGTATGTTTAAATTAATACACTTAAAAAGTATTAACTAATTAAATAATAATTAAAAAAAATATAAAAATGCATATTTGTCTAGTTTTTTTTTAATTACATCGTAATTGGATTTATTTTTAATAATTATTTATTAAATTATAATTTTCAAATTAAGAGCAAAAAAAAACATGACGAAAAATTTTAAATTTGGGATAGAAAAATTTTAAATTTGAGATTGAAAATCTTTAAAATTTTTAAAATGTTGTAGCGTCCTTTCACCACATAACCAAAAAAATCAAATATTAATTTCATCTATCCCAACAAAAATAATATTTTTTATAGCTGTGTATGGCTCACATTTACGGAGAAGATGAAAATAACTTATACATATAATATAATTGGCGATACATTGGTTTTAACCTCTCTTGGCTCGAACTTATTCTTCCTTTTAAAAATGCTAATGATAATAAGCTTTTATAACATAAGCCTTTTCCAAAAAAAAAAAAAAGCAAAAAAAAAAAAATATTTTTCTAAAAAGCTCCAGTTGTAGCAGGTATTGATTAGAGATAATTTTGAAGTGCCGCTGGATATGACAAGATTATAAATAATTAAAAATAATGGGAAGTTGGCTGTGATACCCAATTTTTTTGCGGAAATATTCACAGTAGTTCTTTTTCCTTACATAACATTGACACAAATCTAATATTATTTTCATTTGACTTTAGGTAGCTACCTAGACTTATAGCTTTACATGTAATTCGCACTTTGACCGAGCGTTCTCTAAGCAACTAGGGTAGAAACAAATCATGATTCTAATGTTGAAAAAATAAAAAAAATTTCGTTTGGCCGATTTCAGCTCCTTGGATCCAGTCACACGCTTATCATTGGTATTTAAATTTGAGGTTTTTTTTCATAGCCAAGGGGTGTCAGTAAGTGAGGATCCCACGAATTTTTTTTTTGTATTAGCAATTACTTCACTACTTTACGTACTTTCTGTTGTTAGTAAGCCTTCCGTTTAAAATTAGCTCGAATTAAAAAAAAAAAACAGTTAAAGCGAGAGTTTCTCATTCTCATTTAATCTAACTGAAGACTCTGATAGATCGACTCTACAGATCTGGTGCGAGATAATATAAGTAATAGAGTTGACCAGTCGTCTGAATTGGGGAAAGATATTATTTAAGTATAAAACTATTTCTCTTTCTGTCTTTCGCGTTCTCTCTTTTTCGCACTCTCTCTCGCACTCGTTCGATGAGCTGTTCAATTGCTCTAGGCAAAATTCAAGCAAAATTCAACTAAAACAATCCATAATTGCTTGATTTTAGTGAAAATATATTTCCTTTCGCTTGAAACCACTTAAAGGTAATGCCTTTTCAACATAACCTATAATATGCACGTTAATTGACTTTAAGCAGCGCTTTAATATGTAATCACGGCACACCACTAATGCAGCTTTTATTCCGTGCCAGCTGCTCTTTAACGCACAAACGCCCCCATATTACGAATGCATGGGCGCATCGGTGGCGCGATGGGAGGCGGGCGGGCAGCAGGCGCGGCCGCCAATTACACGTATTTTTCCACAACAACAAAGAAAATACTGCTTTAAAAACATAGCAAGCAACGGTAAACACACCGACCTCGCGACCTAATTTCGACGCAGTTAGTGCAACATTGCGTGGCATGCAACAGCAAAATAAAAAGTTAAAATTCACAAACTCACACACACACACAGAAAGTAAAAAATGGGCATTTTTCCGCTTGAACATACCGTTGCACACATACGCGCTAATCTCTGCGGGTACATGTATGTGTGTGTGTGTGTGAGCGTGTGCTGTGCTTTACTTTTTCCTGTTATTTGTTTGCTCACTGCCTGCTGGTGCACATCCAGCAGGCGAGCAGTGCAACTTGCAACATTGCTGAAGTGTCGTCGTTGTGCGCCCCGACGACTACGACAACGCTGAATGCTGGGCGGCGGAGGTATGCAAATGAAAAATTCATAACGCATAATAACTGACAGCAACTAAAGCGGAAGCAGTGTGCGTGCGTGTGTGTGTGTGTGTGCGTGCATGTGTTTGCGAGAGCAGCCATTGTAACGGCGACGGGCGCAAACAGCATTAGTGGCCTGCTGCCGGCTGCCTGACGTTGTTGCTGACTGCTGCTAGCTGGCAGTGGCACACCATTGAGCCACTAGCTGCCACACAGCATCACATTGCCATGCGGCACATAGCAAAATACCGGAAAAGCTGCTGTTTTGTGTTCTCGCATGCAACAGCGCGCGTGTGGCAAGCTGAGCTGTATGCAGCATGCAACAATATGCAAAATTCAAAAGTGGCAGCCACCTGATGCAGCCTGTCATATTTCCAAGCATACAATTACACATACACAAATACAATATATGCGCAATAACACACACATACACGCACTCGCCAGTACATATATATATACACGAGAGAGTGACTGTTGATGTTGGCGGCTACGCAGTGGCACGTGTTGCATGCCACATGTGCAGCGCATACGAAATTCGCCTGGCAGTCAACCAGCCAGCAGCAGTGACGCAACCAACGAACCAAGCGAGCTGGCAACGAGCAACCAACCAGCCAGTCAGCGCGGAAAGAAAGAAAGGCCAGCAAATGGCTAATTGAAATGTAATGAATGTCGACGTCTGCTTGCCGCGCGCCAGTCGCACCACCTGCTAAGCGCGCCCCCTGCCAAGTGACGCTGTGGCGCACAATTAGCGCACACCAACGACAACAACAACAGCAAGCCCGTTATATGCATAAAAATGCTTTAAACTTTTCTCTTTTACATAATTTTCATGCATATTACATTTACGCTGCTGCTGCTGCTGCTGCCGTTCTTGTTGTTGTTGTTGTCTTGTGTATTTTGTATTTTTTCGTTCTTAATTTTTTGTGGCAATGTTAAGAGTTTTATGAAATTGAAGTGGTGGAAGTTTGTGAAGCGTTTGAGTGGCGCTAACTGCCTGTTACCTACTCACTTAGGTCGAGTTTAAATGGGTCATGAATTCGTTAAGTAACTTTTCGTAATTGCTGTGTGTGTGTGTAGGTGAATGGGTGCGCGAAAAGCTAAAGGAGCTGCCTTGTGGATTTAGCTTGTGGTGCGGTTGAAATATTATATGTGCTTCTGGAGGTTGGGTATAAGCTTTGGATAATTAATAGGTATATTTATAAAGCTATAATAAGTTACAACCGATTTTGTTTGGATATAATAATTATTGAACAATAAAAATGTTAACTTCGGCTGCACCGAAGCTATAGTACCCCACACAGTTGCACTTTTAAAAGTGTAAAAGGGTATAGAAAAATATCTTTATCTTGAATTCAATCGATCAGTTTGTATGTCAGCTACATATAACATATGCTATAGTGATCTGATCTTAACAATTTCTTCAGATATTGTACAGTTGTCTTTAGCAATTATAAATTCCATATTTCGTGAAGATATCTCGTCAAATAAAAAAGTTATCCATACAATCAAATTTTTCGATCGTTCAGTTTGTATGGCAGCTATATGCTATAGTGTGTATGCTTATTTGGGGAAAAGGAAGTGTGCACAAAAAAACTGAGGAACTAGTTCGTGTATATATTGTACAGATGGACTGATGAACGGACGGACAAACGGACATGGCTACATCGACTCAGCTTATTATGCTGATGATTTAACCCTGTTCCATAGTTGCAATAAAATATAATAGAACTTAATTGAGGTTTGCACCACGACCTAAGATCTATTGTGTCCCCTCCTCTATCACATATATTCACAAAGGCCCAGCTCTTTGATGAATTCCCTATAGACATACACATCTGCATCTGCAGATTGCTGTGCAATCTAGAATAAGGTGCTCAGGAGTTTCCGGTTCCATGTCGCAAAACCGACAGTTTACACAAAAGGCCATGCCCGTATTGAATGCGACTTGTAGAAGTTCGTTCGTTTGCCGCTCTGATATCTTGTCACCTACAATAAACAGTCGAGTGACGGTTTCTACTTAATGGCGAACCGTAGAGTCTCGACCGTTTACTTCTCCACGTTGTCAATTGATTTCATAACGGTCCACAAAACAAACATTTGCCTACGAGTAGTATCAACTGACTACCTGAAACTGTTCGGCTTCCCTTAAAGCTGTAGTTATAACCTAAGGCTAAAAATCGCAATGGGTATACAGTATACTCAATATCAATGAGAGAATGTATAAAATCTATTGATCTCTTTCAAACTTGTTCCAAATTATTCCCAAGATAAATTGGTGTCAGTAAGGGAGTAAAGGTGGTATAACGCTGTAAACTACCTAACAAATGCCACGAGTTAATCAAAACAAAAATATTCGGTTACAGCTCTTTGATACAAAAAAAAAACACACGAGAGTCAATATCAGAACACTATAGTATATAGCTGCCATATAAACTGAACGATCGGAATCAAGTGCTTGAATGAAAAGATTTTTCATTTGGCCATATATCTTCTCGAAATTTGGCATGTCTTATTGTCTGAAGCAACGAAGTAATCTCCGAAAAAATTATTCACATCGGTTAACTATAAAATAGAGTATTTAGCTGAGTGTTCATACATACTAGTTCCTGATACATTGAAGATACTTTTCAGATGGCGTCAGACTAAAATAAGAGCAGAAACTGTGGTTATCTCATATCTCTGACCCCTTAATTATATATTATATTTTTGTTGCAGTTTTCTTTTTAAACAGAATTCCTGCATTTTTTCTTAGTTCCAAGGCAAGGTTTCAAGGCAGCTTTTTGGTCCATTATACTTGGACGTATAGTACAACCCGAACCTAGAAGTATCACACACAGTGCTCATAAATCTTTTAAGAACTTAAATTAGGAATTACTTTGACAACGCCTTCTTATCCAGTACAAATAACGACTTACATACCTGAAAAGAAAGAAGAGGGAGAAATAACAAATTAATTATTTTTATTATTATAAATATAAAATAAAAAAAATAAAATTTTAAAATATGGATGCGAACTTTTAAGATGAAAATATTTGTTTAAAGACCTGCTAGAACTCCTACAATTTACCTCGAGCTATATTAAGCTTCCCAGATATACATATAACTGCCTACGATGACAATGAAATTCGCATAAAAGCTATAAGTAAATTAGTTTCTGACAAAAGTTGTTAACAAAGATCGAGATTAGATGAGCGCTCGAATATTTAGTACAGGTTTAAAGATTTTTAATATAATTTGGTAAATAATATTATCTAAAATTAAAATTTAACGTTTTTAATCCCAAAAAGGTTTCTGCAGTAAAATTTTTTTAATTATTTGTCTTCTCTTATATTCTTATTACTTCGATTATTTTTTCTTTAAAATTCATTCTTGGCCTACCCGCTCTTATTGTATAATTTTTATCGTATTAATTGAATGACCACTGCTCTTAATCATGGCGCCTAAATGTAGGCAACACATTGGAAATAAGCTAAAGATACTAATGTTGTAGCAGAAGTAGCTGCATTTTGCTAAAAAAAAAATGCAGGTTCTAAAGAGAGAATGCTTGGCATAGCCACTCATACACACACCTTGCCTGAAATGTGAAGTGAAGACAATACTTAAACAAATTTTTAAAACGAAAATGAAACGAAAACTGCAAAATTAATATTATATATATTTTTTTATTTGTCTCCTTCAAATTAATGGATGAATAAATGCGCTGCTTGAAAAGTGGAGCATATTCATTTCGAAAAATAGAAAGTTCATTAAAAGAACATATATAAAAATTGCAAAATTAAATGAAGTACACCCCGCAGTTCCGATATGCAGCCAAGATATACGAAGAGATATATGGCGCAAATACACTGAGCTGCTAATGCGTTTGTTCGCCATGCGCCACCAAAATGGGTCAAGGTGTATGGGTGCAGTGGCATCAAGGTGTGTCTGTAACTGTGTGTATGTGTGTGTGTTTGTATGTGTGCGGCTCGAGCAATCGCATCGCATTGCAAATGAGGCTAATTTAGTGCAAATTTGTGTTGCATTTCTCTCATTCGTTATCAGTTTACTTTTCTGTTTGCTACGAAAAAACCGGGTGATAACTGCAGCTGCAGAAAAGTACAGATTTCCCTTTTGCAAATGTCGAGCGCATTTTCCACCAATTAACTATGCGAAAATGTTAATTTCTCACCAAAGGATTTATGTATGCATACAGCGGAGCTTTCGAGGCAGCAAAGCGTAGCACGGAGTTTGAGAAGTGTGTGCTGTGTGTGTGTGTGTGTGTGTGTGTCGGCTTAACTTTTATTTAGTACATCACTGGCCTAACTATCTGTGTGTTTATGTATGAGAATGTGCATTAAATTTCATAATCTACAACGAGACTTCTAGATAAGTGGGACTTTTGCGATTATGTGCATTGCTTGATGCGTAATTTTTGCCAGATGTGAACGTTTTTTAAGTCTGAGGAATGGTAAAAATAAATAATATTTCTTTTTCAGAAGAACTTTAAAAGCAACAGATATATGTGTATATATCTTTGACTATTTAAATCAGTTTAATAATATCGCTCGTAATATTACCACTGAATGTCGCCTAAAGCTAATGAGTATAGACAAACAAAATGTTTAATACCCAGTTCAGACAACCAAACCTACCGCTGTATAGACGCTTGAACTCTATTCTTTTAGTATACAATTTCCATCGCACTTGTCAACAAAATATCAGTGATGTCAGAGTAGATACATTTTTTGACTGGACTTACTACCAAGCTATTATTCAACATCTTTTGGCGCTACAGCCCCTTGTGAGCTTTGGCCTATAGCACACATGACCTAAAGACATCACAATCCTTTGCGGTTTTCAATTTTGCGTGCCCAACTTCCTTATGTTTTCCTCGAGTTCATCAATCCATCTTGATCGCAGTCTTCCTCTTACTTACGGTCAATTTTGTGGCTTCTAAAATATTATTCTACGCTCTCTTGTTGTCGGACTGCAGAATTGAGTAGAATCGAATTCCCCCCCGGAAACTATATTTTTTTACATTAGAGAAGACACTGAAGGCAAAATATTTTTATCAGCAGTATTTTTTAGTTTGCTAAAAGCATGGTTGGCAACTCTAATTTAAAGCATTTCATTGTAAAACTTTTTAATTAACTATTTTTCACAAGTCAATATTTATTTTTGATGTGAAATGTATACCTAATTATATTATATTTTTTTAATTGGTTGGCAACTCTGGTCAGAATATCGTTCTAGTTTATTAGTGTTCCTAAAATTATATTATATAATGAAATATATTTACATATTGAAGCAAATTTTATCTCTCAGAAAGTTGGCAACTCTTTAAAAGGCATTAAAACTTCTCTGTTAAACTCCTCAGACATACACTCATACATATGAATATACATACGCGTATCTATGGAGGTATGAGTTTATTAAATGGAGAAGCACCAAAGTCCCACTGCATTACAAACCATCCTATGTTCCATAGGGACATATTATTTTGTAAAAAAAATCCACTATGAAAAATTAGATATTTCCCTACGCCTCTCTCACGTACCTAACAAATACATACTCGTACAAACATATGTAAGTGTTAAGTACTGCGCTTTAAAGAAACCATACACATGCTTATAAGCAAACATGCGTACCTAACTCTCCTCATAAGCACCAAGTTACTCACACATATGCGTATATGTATAGATAGTTTATAAAACAAGAACAACATGTTTTAACATATTTTCTTCATGTTTTCTCTTTTGCCTGGTAAATATTATATATCATTAAAAATTCAAACATGTAAATAGCATATCATGCTCAAGTGATACTTACTGTTGTTGTAGTTTTTGTGCGTTGAAAAATATAATATTTTACTTAAAGGCAATTTGAAGGGAAAAGAAGAAGCGCTGGCAAAA
This sequence comes from Bactrocera oleae, assembly GCF_042242935.1. NCBI lineage: Eukaryota > Metazoa > Arthropoda > Insecta > Diptera > Tephritidae > Bactrocera > Bactrocera oleae. The sequence continues at coordinate 19,250,999 of NC_091537.1, read as the reverse complement.
CCAAAGGTAAAGAGAAAACACGCCATTTTTTAAATTGTACGCTAATAAACACAAGTGTATGTGTGTGTATGTAGTTTTACACGTAAGCACACACACACTGACACTCAAATCCGCTCGCATTTCGAATAACTCTTTGATGAAAAGCAAATTTCAAGGCTGCCATTGCCATGTGAAGCGCATTATTTCACCCTCAATTAGATTACCGTTAAGACTAATTTGCAAAGCGTTTGCTGAAATTTTTACTATAATTTTGAAATAACGAGACTTTGATTCAGTGTGTTATTGCCTGTGGCGTTTAAGTTGAACTCACTATTACTGTGACTATGTTAGTGCTTCAAACTGAGAGCGAAAACTAGTATCCCTCCTAGTTTTTCTCTCTCATTAAATTTACCTGACTACTTAAAACTATAGCAAGTAAGGAAGGGCTAAGTTCGGTTGTAACCGAACATTTTATACTCTTGCAACTTGCAAGTATCGAAGCAAGAAAAATACACTTAGGTGTTGGTAAAACTTTATATTAAAAAAAGTTGCGAAAGAATTAAACATTCATTATTCGATGAAATCGTGAATAAATTACTATCAAATTTTGTACATTCATGACTTATGTATATGGAAGGCCATTAACCTAGACTTTATTTTTTTGCAATATTTTAGCTCTCGTCAGCTAAAATTTTAGTAAAAACATCTCAAATTAGTTATGTGTATGTGATATCAACTCTAACGAAGACGCTTGGTTTAATATACTGAGTTGATGTGGTTTAAGCAGAGGATTAGAATCCATTATATTAGGGATATGAGATTTAGACCAAGCTATAGACCAATTCCATTCTAATTCAACGCTAAGCCATATAATTTTAAATAAATATTGTTTATTTATTTTCATTAATATATCGCGTTTTAACCGACCTGAATGGTTTAAAGTCAGGTGGAAAGATCGAAATCATTATGTGGGGTATAATGGGGGCAGAGGAAGGGATTGCAATAGTTTGGAAATTGCTCTGGTACACTTGAGAATATATTTTCAAGCAATTTTTTTCTTATGTAATCCATTCGCTGACTGACATATGTATTCGGCATAAAATACTTATTAGAAAAACGAAAATCATTATGGTATATGTAGTATATGGGAGTTGCTGACCCGATTTTATTAATTTTTTCCAACACCTAACCTACTACTAACATGCCACAGACTAATTAAATGCTCCCTGGGTTTTAATAAGGTACCACACATACTATCACCAATCTAAATGGAGTAAAGTCAGCCGGATGTTCGAAAATCCTGATATTAGTTATATAGGGGCTAGGTCAAGTTTTTTCCCAATTTTATCCATTTTAAACACAAAGATACACTGTTATCATGAAAACACGCTCTCTTATGCGGTATAAAGTCACCCGAAAGTTGGAAAATCTTTATATTAAATATATGGGGGCTAATGGAAGTATTGACCCGATTCAATATTGACAATAGTCAGACATACTATTGTCATATTATATATATAAAAAGTCAACAACGGCACCACCACAATCCACATATTCGGTGACTAGGCGTTTGAACAGTTTTATTTCGATTTAGACAATTTTAGGTCATAAAGTGGTATACTTTAAAGACATTATTCGTACAAAGTTTTATCCCAATACATTCATTATTGCTTGATTTGTATACTGGAAAGAGAAAGAATCAGATAGAAATTAAAATTGTGTTATATGGAAAATAGACGTGATTTCCGCCAATTTCGCACTGTGACATGGGAATGTCAAGATAGTCGTATGTATCAAGTTTTGTTGAAATTGGTGTAGTAGGTCCCAACGTATGTGATTTCACCTAGAAGTAAGCGGTGTCATGGCCATTGTACAATTTTAATACCGGCTCCTATAAAGCTCTCTTGTACATTCCTGGATGTAAAATTTTATGTCTTTGAAGCATTTAGTATTGATTTATCGCACTTTTAATTTTTTGTCCACTCATGCAGAACTTTTATTGAAAGAAGTGTCAAATTGAACGACAAATGTCATCAATTCAATGAAAAAAATTGTAATTTTTTCTGATTTCAATTTATGCTAATATTTTTGAGTCAAATTGGTAATTTAGCCAAAAAATTAAGTTCATGTGAAATTTCAATCATTATGTCATTTGAGTTATTGTCAGTTTAGTGTCATTAATTTTGACAAAGTGCAAACCTCACATGAGTGTCTGCGAAAATTGCCAGTGGAAATTTTTAAAACCAGGTAAAAGCATATTTAAGTAGCTCAGTCACATAGACTTTTTTCAAAACGTTTCTATTCACAAACTGATCTTAGATCTCCTTAAATAAATAATTACACAACGCCCTTGTTCCCCACGAATATCGCTACTATTCCTCTCATCTTTCGCCTGCTCGCATCACTTCTAGAAACTTCTAAAAAGTAATATTTTCAGCGTTTGAAAGCAATTATTTACAAATTATATGAAATTGCCAAGTTATTTTAATTTCCATTCATAAAACAATTTTCAAATTAGCAACACAAAACATGTAAATAAAACTAAACAAAAACGTCACTTCCCATTTTCCCATTTAAATTTCCAACCAACTAATTGGGTCAAAAGCTGCATAACAGTTTTCACTATTTCACCATTTTTCTATGCACAATTTTCCTAATCACTTCTTCGTACTCCTCTTTTCATATTATTTTGCCCTTTTATTTAGTTACCATACAAATTGGCCTTTGTGGCTGATAGAATAAATGGAATGAAGTCTATGTAATGGAAAATATGAGATCAAGATATTAATTGAAATATGAATACCAGCGGGAGTTTCAGAGAAACTGGTTATACAATAAAAAGAAGGATGCAGATATATGTAAAATAAAAATTAAGCCACACACACACAACCATAAGGGATCTATGTGTCTGTGAGCATTCATTCCGCACATTCAATTTAAATTAGTCGTCTGTAAAAACAAGTCGCTCCTCTGCATATGCCATGCTCAATTTGATTTTATTTTATTATTCGATATAATCAAAGCAACAGAAATTGCACACCCAGCAATGCTTTGACAACACGCAATAAGTGGAGAGAGCTGTGGTGGGAAAGGTAATCGACATAGCGGCATTCAAAACACACACAATATCTTTGTAGTGTAAATATGAGAGTGACCCTGAAGGAAACTAAACCGACATAACACCGAACAAAATTATGAGTTTTTTTATATTTTAGCTAGCGCGGTAGTAGATCACTGGTTAAAATAGTGCACTATCTATCCATTGCAGTTCCAACCAATTTTTCGGTCTATAAGAATAATAAGTTACGATAGGTAGCAAATGTTCTCGGCAGTCAGTTTTCGTTATCCGAATAGTATTGATATGAGGAAGCATCAGACATTCGTAAGCGGCTATAAATTACAAAACCAATCATTTGTCGGTCAACAACGAGTCACGTACCATTTATATCAGGTCTAGCTGAGGGAAGAATGTACCTGATGTATACATATATTCCATTCATTTGAAATTATTTTCCCTCTGCAGAATAAACAGTATAACTAAAAGTCCTTATCATAATTTGTTCAGGGTCGTACCTGTTCATTATTCAATAATTTTTTTTTCGTCATTAAAATTTGCCACTTTTGCTCTGACTTTTTCCTAACCTAAATGTTTAGAAAAGGGTTTTAAAATTACCTATCATTTAATTATGCGTTTATCAGGTAAAAATTAACTCACCTACTCAGCAATCTTAAGAAATGCTCTTGAACCAATGCCTCATAAAGAACCAATTGACAGCAAGCACAATCCCTTTCAGACATTTCTTAGACCATTTAGTGCCCATTGAACTTATATTCACAAATTATGAAGCAACTCAAGAGAAATATGTTCTCAGGTTTTTACTTTTTGTATTATATAATAGTTCCATAATCGAACTATACATATTCTTTATAGTTGGGCAATTAACAGAACATCGGAAACTTACACCATTACACTAAGTTATCAATTCAGAATTCAATGAAGTAATCATTAATGGGAAACGCTACTGACAAAACTCATCAAATTGAAGCGAGCGTTTGCCGAAAAACACCCCGAATTTGCGACTTGACATGACTGGCCATCTGACTGTCATTGTTTCTGGGCGATGCAGAACGCCTTCATAGGAATGTGGCTCGCATCAAAACAGGATATCAAACGTTGTCTTGATTCATTTTTGAGCGCCATGCTGGCGTAGTTCTTTTGAGATAGAATCCAAAAATTGACAAAAATATAAGCAAATGTTATTACTTCAGATGAACAATACTTTGTATAATACTTTTGTACATGGTTTTCTATAATATTATTATAAAGAGAAAATATTTTATTTGTTTGAATTGAATAGGCTCCGAAACTACTTGATGGATTTGAAAAATTCTTTCATCGTTCGAAAGCTACACTCTCTTCGGTGAGGGTACTGAGGATACCTATATACCTCAGTTAAACGACAATAATGTAACGCAAGGTGTGAAGAAATTACCAAAAAAATTCACGCCTCTATAAAAGCGCTTTACTTGTACCTAAATATTAATCCTTAATTACTTGATATGCAAGTATAAATAAAGTTGACTGCTATGGTGACATTACAACACATTTAACAAATTCACTGATTTCCTACAGGTTCATCGATTGTTTGTATGTAGGTGTGTTATTAACATAAAATTGAGGTTTATTGAAGAGGAAGAGGAAACTTTTTACCTACATATGAAAGTGTGCGTGTGTGTATGTCGATGCGTTGGTGTTTCTCCCTGACGACTTGGAGGTGTTTGCATATGAAATTGATCTAGTCACTCGTGACATGAATATCGAGTAGCTAACAGTTAAAAGTGGAATTATGTTTTATATCACAAATTTGATGTTATTTGCCACCTCAAAATCAGAGGATGCTTCAAAGGCGCTAAAAATTCATTTGCCAATAATAATAAACAAGAGCAAAAGTACGCAAACAAATTTAAAAATTATTGGAAATGAGAAATATTTTTCAAGGTAAATATTTTGAAATATGCAACCCTATAGAAGAATTTGATTGAGAATACTGCTTTAAAGATCAATATGGTAAAAATTATTATTTATGCTTAAAACAATTTTTTATTGATTTAAATAATTTTTTTTTTTGTTAAAATTTTTTTTTGCTATTAAAATTCAGCAGAACACAAAATGCGATAAAAATCTGAACTGAAATTCTCTTAAGCGGCTCTGAGCAAAACAATAGCATTCAAATAACATTCTCGCACATGCACACACATATTATATGTATATACAACTAAAATATTGAGCGGTATTTCCATTCAATTTAATTGGGCAATAAATGTTATCATTCAATGGCTTGTCAATCAGCTTGCTATACCGGCAGCAATAGGCAGACAACAATGCGGTAAGCAGACAAACACTCACACATATGTATATATGGTATATACATACATATCTATATAATGATATAGGGTGACCAATTTAGAGTAAATGGAAAGGAAATTCCAATCAATCAACTTGATTGATTAAACGCATAGATTGTCAACGTGACTACATGGCTACGACGAGTAGTTCGCTAATTTTTCCATGACTGGATTCAAAAAATCAATAATCATGCTAATCATGCTGCTGGATCATGAAAAGTTATCGAGCTATCTTTGGAAAGGTTACCGAGTTTACAATTCTTGACCTTACTTTTATTTTCCATACTGAATTAGAGAATTCGCGACATTTTCAAAAAAAAGCACTAAGTAAATTGATCTAACTCTTTGCTGAAGCATCACATCTACACTTCAAGACCAAGAAACCTTCCACCAAGAAACTACACCAAGAAAGATTCGACCGAGGGCTGCGAAGAACATCCTAAAATAGAATACCCTACATGACTGAAATTAATTAATAATAATCGAAGAAAGAAACGACTGTAAAACAACAACACATATAACAATAATTGTCATATGATCACCCTCTTTCAAGCGGCAATCAAATATTTTGTCGTGTGAAGCACAATTCAAAGCAAGGCGCCAATCTACTAAATTACATGTATCATCACATGCAACTTAGACATGTGTTTTTAAATCAAAGAATTCGAAAGAAATCTATAAAACAACAACAATATAACGTCCTGCAACTGACAATGCATGACGGGCCAGCAGTAGAATTCTTCGAATCAGCATCAACGCCAGCAAACCGCAATCAAACAAAATGTCCTTTGGGTGTAAATCGATTAAAGCATCACAAACGGAAGTCAATCAACTGGAGCGGTGTGTTGAAGAAATGGGGAGTACACATCTATATATATGCAATATAACGGTATGTGTTCACACCGCACGAACAAACTAAGTGAACGTATGACAACACGAAAAAGCCAGCTGTGGCGAGCGGTGTGTGTGAAAGCAAGTTGGAAATCGTGTAACACAATCTGTGATGTTGTTCGAAAAACACAATTTCACACAACAACAACTAGTGTTGTTTTTAGTGAAAACTAAATAAAGATATCTTTTACTTTAATAGACAGGTGGAGTCGCTGGCTTAGACGACCTTAACAAATATACGTTTAGGATATGCGATATGAAAGCTATCCAAAAAGCTATCGGATTCCGCCATAGAAATGTCCACAAAATAATGCAAGATTTTTTTGCCCAACCCAGTAGTGGCTTAAGTCTCGTTATTTTCAAAACCAACCTTGCTTTCCAAAAACTATATGTCCACTTTAGATAACGAGATAAGAAATTGATGTAAGCTGTAAAGGACCACCATAGTGCTGCAGTTAAATTTGGCTGGAATAAGACTTCTAATTTATATCCTATATAGTTTTGGATTGGCTGTGGTGCCAATTGCGTACAAAATGTGAAATAAACAAAGATTTTATAAACTCGAGTCTAAACCCTTGACTACTACACTATTGGAATCATCTAAGTCTCATCAAATTGTCTATCATGAAGCTGAATTCTACATTACCTCTGAGTATTTATTTTATAGGTAACTAACTGGTAGATAATTGTATGCGACTTCCGGATTAAAAGTTTGGACATTCGAGCTTAATTTTTTTTACCGAGGTGCCCAAAATTAAAAAAAAAACAAAACGTTGCACGGAAGTTATAATACTCTTCACAAATTGGAAAGATTCTTTGCAAGAACTGGATTTTTATCGGTCAATTCCATGCCAAATTTTATGAAGACAACTCGTCAAATGAAAAAGTTTTCATAACAAGCGCTTGATTCCGATCGTTCAGCTTGTATGCCAGCTATATAAGTATGTTATAGTGGTCCGAAATCGGCGGTGCATGTGCAAAATTTCAGATCGATATCTCAAAAACTGAGTGACTAGTTCGAGGGTTAATCGAATCATCTCGTCATGCTGATTATTTTTATTTATTTTTTATAAGGGACGTTTGCTTCTGAATGTTACAAACTTCGTGGCAAACTTAATATACCCAGTTCAGGGTATAAAAAAAACAGATATTTCAACAAAATTTAGACCTGAGTTTTAAAATATATCAACTAAGAGAGCCACAAGCGTTAATTCCCTACATACCTATTGCTTTACTAAAGCCTAAGCGGTTCGGGCTCTCCGATTTATGTTGGTATACGCGACAAATAGCGTATCTTTGTAACCTATACCTTAACATATCATCTTGAACTTTTCTAGCAGGAGCTCACTGCTATATGAGAAAATGCGTCAATTTCTTTGACAATACTAGTATAGAGCTGTCCTTATTTCAGTGTCACAGAAAAATTTCATAAGACATCGTGTGATATCTTCATTTGTGTTTCGCAATTCCTTCAGACTTCCTGCTGTAATACTTTATAAAAGCCAACAAACGCTGCTAACACTTCTATCAAAGGACGCACACATGAAAATATATATTGTCTGCATTAGTGGAAATGTATAAATACATATATCTATGGTATATGAAAATACTCGTATAACCGCAAACTCCAGCAAGCTGACTGGCATTTCGGCGTCAACATGTGTTTTGCAAGGCTTCCGTTCCATTCTACACACACACCGCTCCAGGCAACATCCTTCGTTTATTTTCGATATTCTGTGCTAAATGTTTACTTCTATTTTCGTTTGCCTTGAGCACACAATATATTCATACACATATATATATATATAAACGTGTGTTTCGAAACGTGTGTTTATATATATCCTTCCCCTTGAAATGCTGTAGCTTTAACACTTTGTGGCTTCTCGTGTCTAATCCATCTGCTTTGATTTCATTTATTGCTAAATTGTCAAAATTAAGAACGTGCCTGCAGTGGCAGACGAAGAGGTGTGAGCAAAATTTGTAGAAACCGATTTGTATACGAAAGTGTATATGTATGTACGTGTTTTTGGCTGCAGGCTCTAAAGCATTTAAATGATTTTTGCCGATGTTGCAGATAAATAAATTTGGTTTTCACTGCAGCAGTTGGTTGCAGACTAATTGATTTTTTTTTTTGTTTAACCGTTTCGATTTATTTGGAAGCAATGCAAAAATCTTCCATATTAAACAATTATTTGCAACATCAATAGTTATAAGCAGACACATTAAAAATTATTGTATAAATAAATTTACTTATATTTATATATTATACCACATATGTACAGGGTGCGCCGTCTTTTAGGTTGGTAGGTAAACCAAGACTAACCACAAAAATATAAACCGTTTTTGATAACTTTAAATCCTTTTATACCCTAAACACCCTAAAGGAAATCTCAAAGACTCTATAAAGTGTGTATATAAATGATCAGCATGACAAACCGAGTCGACTTAGCTAATTCCGTCTGTCTGTTTGTTAATATGCGAACTAGTTGCTCAGTTTTTAAGACATCTGATCTGAAATTTTGCACCCATCCTTTCCTCACTAAAAAGCTGGCCATTTATTGGAACGGCCGATATCGGACGACTATAGCATATAGCTGACATACAAAGAGAACGATCGGAACTTTTTCATTTGCTGAAATATTTTCACGAAATTTTACGTAGATTATTGTCCTAGGGAACGGTGCAATCTGCGCAGAAATTGTTCAGAATAAGTTACTGTTGCATACAGCTGCCATATAAACAGGCTGATCAAAGTTCTTATAAGGAATGTTTTCTAATTATGAGACTATTATAGCTACAGTACAACCGAAGTTAACGTTTTTTTGATCTTTACAATATATTCAATATTGTTTTGTTATTATAATATGGCAAAAGTGGCAACCTTTATAGACCGCAATAACTCCCTCTGCTACTTTTGTTGAGTTTGCAGTTATTTTTTTGTGCATTTCAACACAAATGTTTGTTTTGAGGTCGTCAATAGTCTCCGGGCCCTTTGATTTCGCTTCGTTAATAATTCTAGAAAAAAAAATTGTGGGAGACCGATCTGACGATTCAGGTGGCCAATCAAGGTCACTTGGATTTTTTGTTGACTTTTTAACCTTATATCAAAGAAAATGGACGGTCGGGCGACAATATTTTTATTTTTAGTTATACTTTATATGGAAGCGAGTCCAAGTCATTCTTAAAAAAGAGCTACGATATGACTCTGCCAAACCTCTTGGCAACAAACTCTCTGAGAATTTAGATTTATTTGGTCATCTTGATTATTAATGAACTGCATCTTGACTATCTTTCATTTTTTCGTGATTAACAGTGTTGCCAGTCTGTGCTCGTTAGCCACGATATTATCAAAGAATTCCATTGATTTGTGGTTGCAAAATATATAATCAACTAAATTGACATAAAGGATGACTTACCCTGTATCTATATATATATAAAGACACACAATTCCATCACTTCCCTATCAATAATACAAAGCGCAAAATCTTTGAATACATACATGAGTCCATACTATATGCATTTACCTGACCCCCACCTCTTGAGCGTATTTGTGAATTTGCTACGTGTAGAAAGACTTAACCCAGACAATGGCTACACAATAGCATTAGCAGCCATCAAACGCATATTGGAAAGCAAACACAATCAAAGAAGGAATGTGCTCATACATAATGCACATTAAGGTGGATCTTTTGTGACATTTTTAAAACTTTTCATAACTTTTTGAACTGTTGATTAAGAAATTGGTTTGAAATTCGTGAAAGTGCGGGTATTATACCAAATATACATGCGGCATGAAATCTGGACCGATCCAGAGACAGAAATGGATAAAAGCACTATTTTTGCAAATCACCAAAGTTGTGATAAGTCAATTAGATATAAAAAAGAGGTCACTTATCTTGGACTTTTTTATTCTACAAGCTTCGAATGGCAGTCTGTTCACACAGCAGTTGGGTCAACGTAACTGACAAGGTCTGTTAACACGATAGATTCCTCAAAATTATTCGACAAATGTTTTCTATTGTTACAACAATATAAATAGCGATTCTTCTGTCAACTCTGTATAATTATGGAATGAATTTTATACCCAGTTGTATCACGTTACATGCGAAAACATTATTTTCTCAATTGACTAAAATTATTTTTATAAAAGAGCCCCGAGACTTTACTTACATCGCACAATGAACTGTAAGCAATATCCTTTCACCTCTCTTATTTTATATGTGCGGCGAAAGTTTTATAAATCGCACTAACATTAAAGTGCTCAAAAAATGTGTGCCACCTTAATATGCATATTCGTGCTCTTAAGGCAGAGAAATGAGCCAACGTATAAGGTATAGAGAGATAGTTTACTCAGCATTTATCAATTCAATCGAATGTCTGATTGATGGCTGGTTATCTCTACCTGTCATACAATGGCCAACGTGTGTCTCAATGCACACACAAAGTGACTCACACATATCTATATAAACAAAGACAATTACGCCTACTCAACAGCTGTACAAATGTGTGTGTGTCTCGAATTAAATTAAGTAATTTATACCATTCTAACTATGTTTACTGCTTTAGGTTATATAATATTTAAATGTTACTGTCTGATTGTTGAGTATTGAGTATAAGCCATTGGCAATGACCAGAGGCTACAATAGGTATACTGGTTGTGTAATATATAGATAGTGTGTATATCGAGTATGTGTATTAGTAAAGTATTTCTAACATTAGAATAGTATCGATAACTTATTTATATTCCATTGAAAAAATATAATACCTTTCAGTCAAAATAATTAAGACTAGAACTTGTTCTCCTAAAAAATATTTGGGCATAGTTTCTTTGTTCTGATTTCACTGATCACTGTACTATCAAGTTTACGCCTAGTATACTCAAAGCTATAGTATGATGGCGTCTTCTAGACGCTAAGATAGCTTAATATTACCATGTCTATAGCTCCTAGCTCCTAATTACAATAAAGAAAGAAGCTAACATTGGCACAAAGCAATACATCAAACGAAATTAATAAAAATTTATAGGAATGTCTTTGTCTCTTTCAGCTTTTGTATAAATGCTGTTTACTAGACTAAATATAAATTAATTAAATCTCTAGCTAGATCAAACTGAAAACTAAAATTATTAGTTAGATTCAAAATCGCCCTTGGTAGTCTGAAATCCGAAAGAGATTCTAGTAATACAGCAAATATAAATTTATATAATATATATGTATAATATAATCATACGATCTTTTTAATGCTCTTGAGTTAAACTATCTGGGAACATTGTTCCATACTCGGCATATTTTCGTCACAAAGCAGCTAGTCTACACATTTCTTGCCTCGCTAACTACTTGACGAATGTATATACTTACCGCAGGGTCTACCCCTTTTCTTCTTCTTTAACTAAGTGTATGATATTTACTTTTTTTTGAAATGATTTTATATCAGTTATATAAAAAAATATTAAATAAACCTGAATATTTCAACACAAGTTTATAAGCAGAGATTTGTGAATACGTCTGAAGCAACTGAGACCACAACACGCTATCGTAGTAGGGGTTAGTGAAGCGAATATTGCAATTAGTGCCACTAAAGGATTTCGTTTCAAACCAATACTAGCTCAGTTCCGCCAACGGCTATACCGTAACCATTCATAGGCTATCTCACTCATACAGTCACAGAGTGCGAGCCCCAACTAATATTTTCGACTGCTAGTCGAAGCGCCCACGGCTAGGTCTTGGTGAGTCTCATTTCGCAGAATTGCGTGTTTAAAATTGCAAATCCGCAACTTATTCGAATGCCAGCAACAGAAACAGTCAAGCTGTGATATAAGTACATGTGTGCGCACGCTATCCCCCTCCCCCTTTCATAGCTAGTAAACGTAATTTATATGTAGCGCAATGTTTGTATATTTGAAATGAACATTAAGAGGTGAAGACACCATTGTAACAGATTTGGCGGAATAACAGGCACGAAAGAAGAAGGAAAAAAAAACCAATTCCTACGCTGTACACCTGGGTAATTTGAGCACTCAAAAATGAATAGCAAATGTATGTGTGAGTATATGCAAATGGCATGTGATGTCGCGGTGGTGGTGATGGTGGATGTGAAACCGCAAAAAGTCGCGGTTGAAATTCTCATTTGTCGCATTAAATTACAAATTCCATTAAAGTGATTACCTGAGTTCTCTATAATCATTTATGTATATAACTATGTAGGTGTGTCTGTATGTATATCTCTTTTTATTGCTCCACTGCTGTGTATGTTGTTGGCAGCTCATATATATAGTTGTAGTATGTATGTAGTTGATAATTAATTTGCAACGCCTACAGGCCATTATTAATCCAAGCCGCCGTTAAACTACACACATACACACATACATAAGTACATCGGTATACATAAGCATATAAATAATAAACCAAATTATTTCGTGTTCCAGCGCATAAGCAATAATAAAAGCGAATATTAATTTATATATGTATATATATATATGTGTGTGTGCGTGTGTGTGTGTAGGTATGTGCTCACGAACACACCTGTTTACATAGAGCTGACAAATTAATTATGCGCATTTGGAAGTGTCCTTAAGAATCATTTCTCAAATCCATATTCGATTAAGTGATTTTAGCGCTTTGCAGTTGTATTCGTCGAATAACCGTAAGTTTGATTTGGAGATGCAATTTCGCAGCTAAAAATAGCGTTTTCAATTGTCTGATAGTTATCAGTTATTTAACTGTCATTAGGAAGACTATACAAATTTGCGTTTATATACACCTTAGTAAACTAGAGATCTATGGTATTGCTGACGTTAAAGACCATGCCATATTAATTCTCTAAATTTATAAAGAACTTCCCTCGTTCTCTGTTAGCACCTGTCCTATCTCGAATAAGAATAGAAGATCAGCTACATTACTGGAGTTCCATTTCTTAAGATTTTTATAACAGATATGGAGGACCACTCTATCAGCTATCCTGCAACAGTAGTAATAAGAAACGTGAGAGACCTTATAAAGTATATATATGTATATACATATGATTCGTCCGTCTGTCTGTATATCGATTTGAAATTTGGAACACGTTATTTTCTGACGAAGCTGCTCATTTGTTGGAACCGCCAATATCGGACAACTACCGTATATAGCTGAAAACTTTTTTATTTCACGATAAATCTTTACAAAATTTTGGAAAGGTTATTGTCCAAGACAATAATGTAATCTACGAAGAAATTGCTCATATCGGACTACTATAGCATATAGCTGCCATACAACTGACTTATCAAACTCAAGTATGAAAACTCTTTTACTTGTCAAGGTATCTCAACGAAATTTGGCACAGATTATTATCCAAGGCATCGCTACAATCTCAGAATATATTGTTCAGATCGGTCCAATATAGCTTGTAGCTGCGATTAAAACTAACCCTTATAGGATATAATAACTGAAACTGTGAAGGGTATTAAAGCTTCGGTGCAGTCAAAGTTAACATCTCCCTTTTATTTTTGTGTTTCGCTCTAAACTCTCTAAAATAAACCTTTACGCTAGCACCAATTTATTGAAGAGCATTTTGTATTACTTATTTTGTTTCTGATAATTATAATTTGTTTCGTCAAAATTACTACTCATCATAAATTTAGTTATATAGTTGGCAACTCCTTTAATGTTTGTATTAAACTGTGCTTGAACATAATGCACTCAATTGGGGTACTTAAATATTATATATTATTTTTTTGATGTTCTGCCGGTTGGCAAGCCCTTTTTGAAATAATAAATATTGATTTTTCTGTGATCTTTATTTTTTCCTTGTCATAAAATGACACTAGGTTTAAATAAATATAATTTTTGAAAGGTGGCAATCTATAAAATTGATTATGTTAACAGGAGCATTATATTTTATATTAAATTTGTTGCTTTTAAATTTTTAGTGGCAGCCCTAGACATTTTGTTAACAATTAAATTACATTTTCATAATTTTTATTTATTTAATATAGCAAAACTTTTAATTAATGTTTGAATTTTTAATTTAAAAGTACATAAAATATCTTCTTGCAAACCAGAAAAACGCATTTTGTACTGAATTTTTATTTTCAGTTGACTTTTTTTAATAAGTAAATAATGTGAATTTACGAAGTTTAATTATTCAAAATTTTGGGTTCGCAAGTTCCCGTAAACGATCTCCAAGAAAATCCCCTAAAAAAATTATCTGGCAGTGAGGAAGATTTTTGTTCTCAAATCCAAAAACCAAAAAATATTTATTAAAACAAAGATGCAAAGTCAAAATTTTGATTTATAACAAAATGGCGGCATTCCATAAAATTTTCTTTTTTTTCTGAAAGAATTTACACTTGAAGTTTACTGCTTAAAAAATCGTATTATTATCAAAAATCATACTTCTCGATCATTACCTGCCAAATGTATCCAAGAAATTTGTGTGACAACTTCAACTCGAAAGCCGTTTCAGAGAAATTTTCTACACCCACTCTGATAACAGTGTTTCGAAAAAAACGCGTTTAAAGTTTTTGGGAGCCAATTACATTAAGTAAAACAATTTGCAAATTCGCTCATATCTCCGAAACTATATGTGGATCAGCCACAAATTTTAGGAGAATGTTTTCAAATATATATACATTCGAATTAGTAGTAAAAATATATTTTTTTATGTTTTTACTCACAAGAGGTTACAACGCTTTTAATAATTTCTGAAGTTGTATTTTTAACTCTGGCAATTCTGTGCAAATATGTCCGTGATAAATTATATATACACATATTTCTCATATTCCTCATTCTCTATGCTTATTTATTTCCAGTTGGAATGTGCTTTTCTACCTTGTGTGACCATCCATCGTATGACGCCACTATACATCATCTGCATCTCTAAATTGGGGTGAGTTTTCAAAATATATATTATATCGTTTTTAAATATCATATTTACGAGTTCGAAAGTGTTTTAATGAACATACTGAACAATTTAAATGGCATTGCTTGGCTCAACTAAGTGAAAGGTATAAAAGTTTTTATATATGTACGTATTTAAAATACGAAACAAATATACATATTTTTCGAAATTAGTGCACGAAGTCAGAACACATGTCTATAAATGTACACTGACATTAATATTTAAATATAAATATTTGTATTGGCACGTATTTATATGTTTCCAATACGTAATACATACCATAACTATGCGAGCTACAATATATTTGAGGGCCAATGACACTCATACGCCATGGCAACCCTTTTAGTGCACAGTACTATTTGCGACTGTTCAGATGAATGGAATGTATTATGTTTCAAATATAGAATAATTTCACGAATTTCTATGCCAGGGTTATAAACAGAAAAGTTTTGCCTTATGCAGATAAATAGAGACGAGGAAAGATAATCTAAATTTAGCAAAAAGGTGGATATAAATACTTGTAGTCTACAAAAGCAGAATCCGACAACAGCTGTCGCAGAAAATGTGTCACTTTTAATGAGCCAGGCACGTGGAATTTCGCAAGCCACTAGTAAATGTTGCCATCCCCTCTTTCATCATGCTGCGTCGCACCATAAGCAAACACCTTCGAGCTGAGCGACCACATATTGCTCTCGCACTGACCACGATGCAAGTGTCAACTAAACTTAGCTAGCGGCAACTTCCTGGTGGTTGTGGTCCTTTTGAGCGCACAGTAATCTTCAACTCATGCATGCGTGCTCTAAGCATATATAACTTTGTCATTTTGTGTCCTGTGTGCTTATCGCTCTGCCAAATGACGCAACCCGTGGTAGCGCGTTTCGCGATTTAATGAAATATTAAATTTTATTGCCTGCGTGCCTGTCAACAACTTCGCATTTCACTGCGGGTTGTTTGTGTTCATTTGTACCAGTATGTTTATAGCTGAATTGGTCACACCTGCACACACCTGCGTTTTCATTGAACACTCTCCCTCTCTTTCTGTACATACTTAGAGGCACGTGTACGCTGGTTCATCGCCAGCTCAGAGCTTCTTGCTTATCTCCATTAGTTTTATACTTTAGTTCCTTTGTTTTAAGAAACTTTCGTACTACTCAAATGGCTACCTATCATATATGCTGTTCTTTTATATATATGCGTATCTTTGCTTTGAAGTTTTTTCTTATTGTTTATCTGAATTCGCATTTGCTTCTGTCATATACAGCTACGAGTATACCTTCCCATACCTAAACACATATGGCCAACACCTCGACGTAACTTTTATTTTACTGGAATCTGAAAACCTCTTGAAAGAATTTTCGATTCCTTGCAAGATAAAATTAAAAAACTCTATGCTCTCTCTCTAAAATATGCTGCATAATACTCGTTCATAGAGAGATAATTCATAAGTATGAATCCAAAAGCGTAGGAAAAATAAATGGCTATGGCTATGTATTGATTTTTATTCACTCTCGAGGCATTGTACTCTCTCTAATATACTTTTTCGATATTCTCAGTTATAATATTATATACATAACTAACTCCGCTTATATATGGGCTCGTAAATTCTTCGTTCCCTTGGAAACAATCGCTGTCTTTATTTTGTTACTGAGGTTAAATTAGGAACTGTATACCAATTGAAATATCTCGGCTCTCACAGCAGCTTAGTTCCTATTTCGCATAACGTTTGCTGGTACGTATTATGGACCATGGCACAAGTATTTTCTAGAGCAAAATAACTTTAGAGCACGCTTTTGATTTCGTACATGATTTCAAAGAAAAATCTTCCATCTTGCACTGTGGTTCACCGTGACAGCACAAAACTAAGCACATATGTGCTGATACATACGCACATATAAACGACTTTATCACTGGGCACTGATCACAATGACGCTATCGCTATGACAGAGATTCAAAGGGCATAAACTCGTCAAATGCTAGGCGTCGCAACTCAATCGTGAGGATTTGCAAATAAATCAAATATATGTACCTCCATATGCAGGGTTCACCAATAGGGATGACGTGATTTTGACAGCTCGTGGCGGCCATGTTTGTATTCGGATTTGTGTCAAATTTTGTCAGTTTGTTTAGTAATGTTTGTCATTTCATCATGTTACATTTCACTTGGTACAACGCTTGAAAATTATCCAAGTTTCGTATTTAAATTCTCGTTCACTAATTCGAGTTACCATCAATAACGAAAGTTATAACACGATGTTGGCTGACTTTTTTTTCCCCGCTATGTGATGAAATCCACGCGGACGATCTCTATTTCCAGCAAAAAGGTGCGCCACCTAATTTTTCACGTCTAAACATGGACACATTGCGTAGAAAGTTTGGCAGCCCGTAAATTTAAAGAAACGGTCCAGTAAAATGGCTACCAAGATCATGCGATTGAACGGCTCTAGGTTATTTTCTGTGGGGGTATGTTAAATAAAAGTTTAACGCCAATCAACCAGCAACGCTCGAGGAGCTCAAAGACAACATTCAGCGCAGTATGGCCAAAATTCTAGCCGTACTGCTGCACTGGGTCATCGAAAATTGACGTAAACAAGTAAAAATATGCAAACGGACTCATGGTAATCACTTGGTCGACATTTTGTTCAACTCATGAATGGCATAAAATTATCTTGCATAACAAAAAAAACAAAAAAAACAAAAACAGACTTCATTTTAACATTTCAGTATTTTATTTCATTGTTCCATCACGTCGTTCCAATTGGTACACCCTATATGCAATAATACACATTATAGTGAATCAACTGAGTCCGAGCACCTGTGCCAAATAGCCCGCTATGCGTAACTGTGTCCAGCCTAGCGTCAGAAAGCCACAAGAAACTCGTACACGAAGCTCAGCTCCATATGTGTGAGTAACTCAGTGTAAGCACATTTGGCGATGGGGTTACGCATTTGCGTTTTATTGTGTCGCCAATGGCAAGCTGTTGGCGAAAGGTGTTATAGTCGACGAGCACAAACAGCCAAAATTAAAAGCGAAACAGTCGAATAAACCTTGTGCCGAGGCTACTAACGCACCGCGTAGGCTGAGAAAAACAGAAATAAAGCTTAAATGAAGGTCCTTCATTACGAGACCGGCAACTACCCGTTATGTGGAACGTATGTGATATTTAAAAATAGCAATAAATAAAAAAAATTATTTAACTTTTTTCCGGCTGACACTTAAAAAAATGGTGTGTAAAGAGGCTGTTACATGAAAACGTGTTTTTTTAGTAGAGTTGCTATATGTCACAAAAATTAAAATGAGCGAAAAAAATATTTTTTATTAGATAATCACTTAAAAGTTATACCATCTATATACTATGTATGTTATTCAGTGCAATACATAAATAAAATAGAGTTGCCAATTAATAAAAATTTTCACACAATTATTGCCACATATTAGAGATTATGTTATATTTTTATGATTATCAACTAAAATTCATCTGTATATTTATTGAAAGTATTTTAGCGTATGAGTAGACTTGCCACATATCACAAAAATTAAAATGAGCGAAAAAAATATTTTTTTAGATAATCACATAAAAGTTATAACACGTATATTATTTATACCCTTTTTAAAAAATAGAGTTGCCATTTAAAATATATTGTTCATACATTTATTCCAATATATCAGTTATATTCCACTATTATTAATACCAACTAAAAACCAATTAAATATTTGTTGAAAGCATTACAGCGTCACTTCCATATAGGGTTGCCAAGCATTCACATACATATTTTATAAAACTGATTCAATGCTTTTGTAGAAATTATTTTTACATTTGAAAAGCTGCTAGCTAACAAAAAAATTAGAATGGAAGTTTCGAAAGTTCTATTGAAAAAGGTTGCAATATAAAACTTATAACTTATAACTTATAAAATATTTATCCAAATTGGCAGCAATTATATTAAACTAGCTCTGCTGAACAATAAAAGATGGTCAAGATGTGGTAGCATAGTTGGGGAATGCCAAGACTTAATTGAAAAGTTATTTGGTGTATATAGTCAATCAGACTGGAGTTAAAAAATATAATTTTTAAGCCAAGTAAACATTAGATTCTAACTTTGCTAGGGTTGTCAACAGTTAGAAAAGTCTACATATAAACTTTTCTTTAAAACAGTTGAACTCTACTCTATACAAAAATATAAAGTGAAATATAATGCGATTTATTGAAATTAAAATTTTCGAGTAGGGTTGTCAGGTATATAAAAATTTTAAAAATTGATTAGATTGCATTGTCGAAATCTGGGAGTCATCTAAATTATAAAAAACATTTAAAACAAAATTTTCAAGCAGTTGCCTAATATTTCCTAATAATGTTTATATACTTCAAATTTGACATAGTGATACGGCAATAAAAATCAATCAAATCAAGAAAATTTTTAAAAGCGATTTTTAATTCTATACAAAAGTTGTTTTTATACTCTAATGTCGAGTGCCCACTGTACCAGTGCTTAAAAACAACATGGTCAAGCGTACAACACACCTTTGTGTCTGTCATATCAGGGCGTTTATCACTAGCACAGCTCACATACTAGCTGCTGTACCCATACTACTAATTACTATACCGATAAATGACCGAAGCTTATATGTGAGGGTAAATTGTATGTGCAGGTACATGTGTATGTACACATGCATATACACATTGCATATTGTAGTATACAAGTATTGTGAATTTAAGCCGATCATAAAAACTTTAATTGTCTCAGTTAAACTCACCGATAATGAGCAGTTTTATGGCTGCCCTGTTGGGGACACTTCCGCTACACCGCCACGAGAACATTTTGGCACCTCTCCTCTATACTTTTAGATTTCTCCGGTGACGCGCGTTGTTGCTAATACACTCACGTGTGTGTGCGTGTGTGTTGCAAATATATATGTGTCCTTATTTGCCGAAAATTATTGCCACGACTGGTGTTTTGTTTAACGCTGCTGGTTACTGCTTTTCATGTATTCGACCACATCTCTTTTACTTTTACTTTTTCTGCATATTTTTTTTAATACTTTTTGGGCTGGTCGTATTCCTTTTTTGTTGTTTCTATATATTCGTTTATTTTATGGGCCTTTGTTTCTGGTGGCAAGTTGTTTATTGCCCAGGTCTTAGTTAATGCCTTTTCTTTTGTGATTATCGTTTCCGTTTATAATCAACATGCGACAGCACTTGACCAGCTGCTGACGAGATTCAGGTCATTGATATGTTGGCCGCTGCGCTTTCACGAGTTTTTCACTTTTTCGTTGGCAGGTTTTGGGTAAAATTGTGTTGAAGTTTTTTTTTTTTAATTCGTTTGTTTTTAATTACTCGACTTTCACTTGTTGTGGCCAAATTTGTTTTACTTTAAATATTTTTATCTGAGCATCTTTTCCACTTGGTCGGTAATTTTTATCAAGAAACCAGGTTGTCTATTTTTGTAAAATTTTTTTTCTCTTTGGAAGTTAGTCACAAGACAATTTACTTGATATTCATGAGACTCAAAGAAATATTTAAATTTTTTTCATTAAGCATTTCGATTTTTTTTTCACAAATAATTTCAAAATTTGTTTTGTTATAAATTATTGAATTTTTGTTTGTAGTTTTTTCATAAAAAGTATTTTTACCATTTATTTTTAATATTTTTATTAACTGTTTCCACCATTTTTAAATTTTTTTTTTATTTTTCAATTTTATTTTAAATTTTCAACTTTGTTTGCAATTTTAAGACCGTATACTTTTTTCAATATTTACTTTTGTAACATTGCCAATTTTAATCTTCAATTTTTATTGTTTCCTACTGCATTTTAATACGTAGACTTCAATGTTCATTGACTTGTATACATATATAGACTTATTTTGTCAAAATTCCCTTTTATTAAATGTATTTGTTGTTTAAATCCGTATTATCTGGCAGTAAACGATTTACTTTTGTTTGCAATATATTTTGCGTTCAAATTTTTTGTTCATAACTATTTATTTGACCGCTTTCAAATTAATAATGTTTCTACGTTCAATAATTCTACGCCCTATCTGACCCATAGTATATATCGATTTAAAATTTTCTGCATTAAAATTTCCACGTTCAATTATTTTTTGTGTTATTCATCATCAGTTCGCATACATTTTGCCAAAATCAGTTTGATATCCATCTGAAAAATAATAAAAAAAATTGTTAAATATTAATAAATATTGAAGAAACAAATTTTAAATTATTAATAGTTTACTTTATAAAATTAATGTATATATAAATACAATATTTAAAAAAGATATCATTACATACTTAAAAAAAAAATATTCTTCTTAGTGACAGCCATTTGCCTTTTACTGAGATTATGACATTCCCATCCAAATCCCTATACCAGTTTGAAAAGGAAAGTAATTTCGTTTGCAACTCTATAAAATTTATCCAATCGAGAGACTAAATTTTATAAATTATACGTACATGTTTTCTCAGAAATTAGTCGGCGTTTCAAGCCAAATGAATTTATAAAATCTCTACTAAAAATGTTGGTTGGTTGAAAAGAGAGGCGCAGAAGCGGCTGACCATATGCGGACACCTAAGCCTTCATTAGGCCTAGTGTGCTTCCGTGCGCTATGATTTTTTTAAAATGTCTGTTTTTTGCGTACTAATTGCTCAATACTTGTATAAGTAGACCAAAAATAAAAACTTTTTGTTCTACCCCAAAAGTATTTTTGTGGTGGTGTGTTGTGTTACTATTGTGCTTGAAAACTGTAGTGAATTGATTTTTTGCAATTCAAAACCTGTGTTTGATGCTGAAAGAATCATCAGTTTTAAAAAAATACTCGTGTTTTTCAGTGCTGAGTTACAGGAAGGACATGCATTACTCTTATTACGTCAAACACTGATGCAGTGAAAGATATGGTACGGATATATCGCTTTATAACAGATCGCAAGATCACAAAGAGTCATATAGAAGGATTTTGTGAAATCAACAAGTAGATATGTGTATGTGTATAGGTGGGATTATCCTTACTTTATTTTGTATAATATTTACATGCTTGAAAGTACAGCTATACAAATGAAGCATTCAAATTCATGTCCTTCTAAGAAACATTTTTTATTTGACGAGATATCTATACGAAATTCGGCGTCATTTTTAAGCCAACGGTATAATCTCTGAAGAAATTGTTCAGATCGGAATACTATAGCATATAGCTGCCATACAAAATGACCGATCAAAATCAAGTTCTTGCATGGAATATTTTGCATTTGTGAAGGATATCATATAGCAGCTTTGATGCGACCGAAGCTAACGTTTTTTCTTGTTAATTTACAAAATTTAGCCATACAGTCTATATACTTTTTATTTCTAACTGATGTCCAAGTATATGGAGGATCAATTTATCATCTTTCATATTCTTGTTCTGTGCTTAAGTGTTCAAAGGAATATTTGAACATTATTTTTTTTAGACGTGCCAATAACTTGTTTGCTGAATCAAAAATGGCGAATGGCATACGTGTGCCAAATTTCTGCGAAAAATCTGAATGTCACATCTATATTTTTAACAAGTAATAAGTAATTTTAACGATCGTGTATACACGTATCGAAGTCGCGCTTGGAAATACGCGTTTTGTACTCTCGAGTTATTTTTAGATGTGAGCTCCGGAAGTATATTTCAGTTCTATATTTTTTCTATTTCACGAGTTGTAGTGTGCTGAAAATACTGTGTAATTCGGAGTTCTTGCATGGCTTCTCTAATTTTGTGCAAGGAGTTATGTTTTTCGTTCCATAACTGTCTACATATATGTATATGCACAATTTCGCATAAAATTTGCACTTTATCGATGAACACAATTTTGAAAATGAATTTGCTAAATATTTATAGTTTGGAAAAAAATTAAGCTTATAGATTTTTAAAACTGTAAAAAAAGTTTAAAGCTTATTTTGCGTATGAATTGTGAAAAAATAGACTCATTTTGTACTTGTAGTAAATGATTAAACACTCAATCTAGTTTATGTGGATTTTATACGAACCCTTGACATTTAAATAACGTCTACCGTTCGTTTTTAGTACAGTGTAAAATAATACAGTTTAATTATTGTCTAAAAGTACGATTAATGCTTAACGACATATTATTACCTAATATTTTTCCGATTTATTTGCTTTAATTATATTTAATCCGTACGGTTTTATTTACCACCTGAAGTACGCTTAAGTTTTATTCACGCTGAATTTAAGTTAATAACTGCAGTGTACAAGTTATTTTTTGTATGAATTAACGAACAAATGATCTTTGAGCTTATTTAAATTCGACGCATTTTGTGCGTATTAAATATTTGCATATTTTTTATTTAAGTCCCTATAATTATATAATTATATTATATATAGTGAAAAAAAAAAAATTTTTTTTCACGATTTTTTTTTGGCTTCACATTTTTATTTTATTATTATTATTATACTTTTGTAGCAATTGAAAACAAAGGTAATTTATATTATCACACCACTGCCGCAAAGCAAATAAATTACAATTGTGTTTTTATAGATTTAATATAGCTGTTTGTTTATTTGCTTAGTATATTCTCTTACATATCGCTTGACTTTCTCGCTTGTTTTACTATAAAAATTTGCAACCAATTGTACTAACTAGTAAAGCAATTATAAATTTTATTCATCAACTTTTCACACATAGTCAACTTGACTCTCAAGTAAACATATGCTTTACATACAACATACTTGTACATATATGTATTTACATTAGGGTGTCCGTTATTACTTAAGTATTTTGCATACGCTCATTGAAGTTTCAATTTTTGCCCAAAAAAATTTTCTTCAACGTTAACAAGCTCTCGATTTCAATTTAAACCGTGCCTTAATCATATTTTCTTTTCTTTGTATATATTATGGGATTTTTTTTTATATATTTTGCATTAAGCAAGTAAATCTACAACTTTGAGAAAGTGATACTCTAATACAAAATTGTCGCCGCTACAGAAATGGTCTTGATAATTTTTTTCATAGAGACATTTGTTTTAAAGTTATATGCAGTTAAAGTTGTACATAAAATGACCTGGGCAAGTGATTTATGCATATGTATTTTGCTCATACGACATGGCGTCCTATATTAATACAGTACATTTTATGCGTTACGTCAACTGCGTACAACTTTTGAACAAATATATTTTTATTGAAAAGATGAATAAGATTTTTATGTAGTGCGGAAGATTTTGTATCGGAATATCACTTTTTCGAAGTTGTAAATTTATTTGCTTTAGAGATAAAAATTTGTTTGCAAAAGATAAAATAAACTAAATAAAATATATGTAAAAGTAAAATGATTTAGACACGATTTAAATTATAAATAAAGAGCTTGTTTACGTTCGATTCTTGTTTTTAGCAGAAAACTGAAACTTCAATTTGAAAACAGCATCAACTTGGGAAGTAATGGACACCATCATGTACTTATAAATATATATAAATATTTTTTTTTTTTTTAACTTATTTGGTTTTAACAATTCAACTTATCACATTTGAAAAATTTTCTCTCGAGTGTTTTTTAGTTAAATGCACATATAAAGCGTGTTTTTTAGAGCTATAAATCTTTTTCAAATAATATGCCTCCTAATTAAGTAAATTGAAATTTAGCTTTTTTGATAACTATTTCTTATGAAGATTATGCCTTCAGACCCATTCCACCCCATTTCGTCTCTAACAAGCCTAATGTCCAATCCATAGCTGCAATATTAGTATAGAACATATACTTGACGTACGCTACAAAAAGTAGTTTAGCGGAGTCAAATCAAACTATCTAGGGTTGGTCCGTTAATATATTTTGATGACTAAACAGACCCTTCCTCTTGAGCGGCTTTTCGAAGAGCTGTTAGATTTATTGATCCAACCTGCTGGAATTCGGACATTAATTATTAATTTGAGGAAGCAAACAGCTTTTATTAGTTGTAAATAGGTCGAGAGACCTTCAGAGTCTTTGCAACTCAAAAATATACAAATTTGTTTCTTTCTCTTACCATTGGGCCAGAAATTGGCCTCACTGCCGAAGATAGCTTAACGAGAAAAATGTAGATAAGCATACGACATTAAGAAGTCGAGTTTTAAAAATAATAATTTTCTAGGCTTTTCTAACTTTTGTAACTTATGTAAGTCGTAAGTTGATATATCGTGAGCATAAAACAAGTGTTTACTTTGACAGCTCGTTTGACGGTTATCCCTCTAGAAAATTATAAACCTATAGGGTATATGTAAATATCTCTAAATATGCCATACTTCAGCATATTATACATCTTTTTGAGTAATTGTGGATCTCTTTGATTATAATTCTTATTATTTTTTCTGTAAGTGTATCCACATAATTATTTTACATTTTATACTGAGTATAATTGTCATACCCATGTGATTTTTGACAGTTCGTTTGACAACTACCACCTAGGAAATTATAATCCTGGACAAAAAACGTCTGTATATGTAAATATAGACCACACGTCTACACTTGATAAATAAATATGAGCACATTTGTTTACTTTGACAGCTCGTTTGACAGCTATCCCTCTAGGGAATTGTACACTCTAATAAAAACACCCGCTATATCTAAATTTAACTATATATAAACCGTCTGCACCTCATACATTTATATGAGCAATTGTAGCGCTCTTTTATTATAATTATTTTTTGTTTTAAGTGCTTTCATTTATAATTTATTTGCGGTCCTCAATCAGAGTCCTTCAGCCACATGTCTACATATTGTATAATATGTATATACATATGTATATGTATGTATGTATGTTTGTTTGTATGTGCACAGTTAATATTATTACGTTAACGGTAGTTTTTTTTTAACGAAATAAAAGAAATGCAATTTTATGCATGAGTCTTTTTGTATGCAATCTATTTGATTATAATTTTTTACATTGTCCGCCCATTTACGCTCATTCATTGATTCATTCAATTTGTCACTTGCCACGGTCATTATGTTCAATTATTATGCTGATTTCCACTGAAAAGTTAATGCGCTCGCTTTGCATTGCTTGAAGTGCCTCAATGTTGTACTAATTTGCGCAAAC
The DNA here is from genome assembly GCF_042242935.1 of Bactrocera oleae. NCBI lineage: Eukaryota > Metazoa > Arthropoda > Insecta > Diptera > Tephritidae > Bactrocera > Bactrocera oleae. The sequence continues at coordinate 19,224,805 of NC_091537.1, read as the reverse complement.
GCACACACACAGGCACACGCTCAAACACATACTTCTATGGCTGAATGCGTATTGATTCAATTACATGCTGGTATGTGTGTGTGCGAGTTTTTGTTAAGTGAATGTATTTTTATTAAAATCGTAATGACCACACGCAATTGAGCAGCGCTTTGATTGCAGCAAATAAGTGCAATATGCTGTGGAATTCAGTTATAACTAACACACACACACGCCCACAGATACGAGCATTACAATATGTAAACGCGTTTGTATGAAGTCCTTTAGATAAGTGTGATTGTTATATTTTTTTGCAAAATTAATTCTGCGATTAACCCCAGATGAGCATTGCATTAATTCTCTACGCATTACACTACATATTTGTTGTAAGTGCTTTATACTACAAGTATATGTGTCCACACATAGCATAGAAAAGCATTTGCAAAAATTGTTCTCGTTTATTTAATTGTGCAACTCGCTCTAGTTGTTCTGTATAATTTTCTGGTATTCCATTTCTTAAATCTACTTAAAGGCTATAGGCTCTTTGTGTAGTATAATCATATGCAAAAAACAGAGCAGTGCTAAGGGTTTCATTCGCTCGCTTGTACTCGTATATGCAATTCTCAAACGCTTAATGGAAAAGAGTTTATATACTCTAAGCCTGCAAGTTGGTGGTGTAAAAATGGAAACGAACGGTAAAAGTTAAGGCGGTAGAATATAATACCCTTCACCATTTACTTTTTTATTGCACAAAAGGGTATAGAAAGATCATTATCTTGCTTGTGATCGATTAGTTTGAATGGCAGCGATGTACTGCAGTTATATATAACCAATTATAATTATACGTTCTGTAAAATTGATTCGAAGGTTGTAACGATGCTTTGAATAATAATCTATACAAATTTCGTGAAGATATATTATCAAACAAAAAGTTTTCCATACAAAGACTTGAGTTTAGTCATTCAGTTTGTATGGTAGCTACAAGTATATCCTATAGTGCTCCGTTATTGGCGGTTCTGACAAATGAGCAGCTTCTTGAAAAGTAAAGGACGTGTATAAAAGTCCAGATCGATATCTCAAAAACCAAGCGGCTATAATACATTACGATGTCTCTGCGTATTTCAAAAGTTATGTTTTGACCTCTATGGACTATCAATGATGCATCTTATGTCGTTCGAGAGATAAAACTTCGAACTTCAGTCATCACTTGTTGCATGTACTATCACTCTTTTATCAAAATTAAGTTAACTTCAATAAAGATTTCTGTATTGGCAACCTTTTTTATATCTTACAAGAGAAAATTGAACACTCCACTTCTCATAATTCGTGAAGTCATATAATGGCGCTTTTTAGGATGAATTGTATAAAAATGTTTCTGTGCATAAAGAAACGTCACAACGTCAGCTCTTTGAGGCTATATTTTGAGCTTATGTTTATAAACATTATTTCTAATAGCCTATCTTACTCCAACTTCACAGAAATTAGCTAACTGAAATGGAAAAAAATTTAGCGTTGTGCTATGTTCAAAGCAAATAGATTGCTGCTGATAAAATAGGATTTGCTTTCTTGAATTTTTTTAGCATTTTGCCTTTTTTAAATAATTTTCAAAATAAATGTATTTTTCTAAAGGTGCATGCTTGAATTTAAGCAAATATCTGGCAGTGACAATGTGTAAATACTAACAAAATCAATACTAAAAGTCGCTCAACACTTTGATTTTTATAACTTCAGTAACTCGGAATGTTATAGGTGTTCAGAATTAGAAAAGAAAATGTCGTAGTTATAATTCTCGTATAGTATAGGAGGGAAAACAGTCAAACACAATTTTCTTTAAAAGCAGTAATTTAAAAGTTAAAAAATTGTGTGTGTAACTCACAGCAGACGGAATTCACATATAGTAATAGGATTATATAAGAGAGCTTGAGAGATTAATTAATTAATTTTTTCTACGAAAAATAGTTTTTCATTAACATACTCGTATTTCGCGCATAGACTGATCTTCCATAGTATACCTCTTCAACGTTTAACTGAAGTATACATTTCCCTATTAATTACACAGGTCAACAAAAAAAAAAAATGTTTTGCATATGGGTTTTATTTAATATATTCCGGGTATATAAGCAAAAAAATATCAGAAAGAATGACTACAAATCAATTAAAATGAGAAAAAGTATGTTTTAAGTAAAAATTCAAGCTTACTTCAATCGACCTATTAAAAATCAGGACAAAAAATGGGCACCACATGTGTCACTTAACTCTTGCAGAATATATTCTGGATCGTACGTTTAATTGCTATTTTTTTTTTCTGTAATAATTATCAACTATTTTAATAACATTAATTAGGTCAAAATATGTTGCATGTTATTTTAGGCTGTTATCGAAATGAAACAGGAGCAATAAAAATTGCAGTGCCGAGAATTTGGAGGTAACTAGGTGATCATTTTTAAAGATTTGAAGAATTTTTTCCAAAGCTTTCAGATTCATCTCTGGAAAAGCTGGAAACTTGGTAGACCGTCAAATACAAAAATTATGAAATGTGATATTTTCTTGAAGTTACTTAGCAATATGAGAAAAAAAGCCTGCAACAGTTTTACGGCAGTAGTACATGGTTTCAGTAGATACCATACAGCTGATAATTATAACGAGTTGATCCCTAACATGATTACGATTTTTTCCATCATCGGATGTAACAATAACGTCTCTGCAGATGTTACATTCTCATTTAGATAAATTTAAAGATGATATGGCAGTTTATACGAAAGAACATGGAGAACGCTTCCACCAAGATATAATGGAATTTGAGGAACGTTGCCAAGGCCAGTATACAGTATTGGAGATTAATAAAAGAAACTTCTACGAAACATGACAGAAAAAGTCAAACTATTCATTTTTAAATATTTGCAGTCTATTTTAGAATGTTTATTGTAAGAATGAATCCTAAATGGATAATCGGTATATTTTAATAAATTTTTTTTATCCAAGATTTTTGTGTATTTTTATTGAGTTGAATTCTTCCAGCAATTTTTTTATTCTTATTCTTATTTTAAGGCATAAACTTAACAAAAATAAAGTATGTAGAACCCGTGCGTAAAAATGCTGTTAACCGGTGTTATTGTTTTATTTTCCAGTGGCAATCACCCACGTTTTTAATTAAATTTTACATCAAAGTATCCGCACTTAAAATAAGTACTCGTAAATCGTTGAATTAATTGTAGATATTTTATGTTGGCGAGTTCAATCAATTGCAACTTATTTTACAAAAGTACCATTAAGCGTGGGCGTATGCATATATTTCACACACACCCACACACATATATATACATTCATGCGATTTAAGTGCATTTGCATGCGGTTAATTTAAATTAAATGCTACTGTCATAGCGACTGACCACAGTTGCCGAGTTCAAGCCACACCTTTAGCTCTGCGCTGCCGTGCTCATGAATGGATTATGGCAAATTAGTCTAAGAAAAATATAAACGGATTTAAGATTAATTGCATGATATTTATTTACAATTTCAATTAAGAGTTTTTTAAAAGCTCAATTGTGTGATATTTATGGTTGACTAGCTTTCGGTTATGAGAAAAAGGCAAAGATGAAAACACGTATGTAGAGTATATGTATTCAATCATACAAGTTACTTGTATATGAATGCTGTGCTTAGAACCACATCAAAAATTAGCCGCCAATGACGTAACGATGTTTATGTTGTAAAATCACTAATAAAAATCGTTATCATTCGCCAGGCGAGAATTCTGTGAATTTTTTTTGTCAATAATAGCTGAAGAAACTATAACTACCTCAAACGCAAAATATTGCTGTCGGAATGAAGTATAAATATTTATGACAAGAATTGAATTGGTTGCGAAGACACATTTCTATTTATTTAAATCTGTTTACTTACTTTGAAACCGGGAAAAATTTTTGACTGTGGAAAGAATTTCAAAATTTTTGCCTTTGTATGTACGTGTATATGCAATACGCTCATAAAAGACTAAAGCACGTTTTGACGGACAATAAAAGAAAAACTAACTCTTTAAACTTTTCCAGCCAATAAGCGATATTGCTTCTTTTTTGATCACAGACCGCTGGTTAAGCGACAAATTAATTTTTCTTTTTTTTTTTTGAAGATTCTTAAGTAGTAACGGATGTGTTTCTTAAATGTATAGTTTCCAATGAGGCAATACATTTTTCGGAGTTGGTCTTTTTGACAGCTGTTACTTGATTTCTACTCAGTTTAGTTTGCTATTTCATCATAAACAGACTTACTCCAGCACAACGTTAGGAAATCTTGCAAATTTGTTATTAAAATTATGGTTCGGAAAAATAAAAAAAAATTGCACAGGAATGAAATTCACTATTGGTTGAATGTGTACGTTAAATACAAAATTGTCGCATTTGGAGTAATGACATTCCCCAAGCTATTGTGAAGGCAAAAGGAATCTTCCAAATTGCTTCAAAAACTAAGCCGATCATAATGTTATAGTTAATGGGAAACGCGATAGAGCTAGGATTATTGACTATTTCGTGCCTGAATTGGCGGATGTTGTTGTTCACGACCTTTAACTCAGATATGATTTAACACCACTAGGCTATTTTTTTTTTGCATAACACCCAAATATTATTATTCGACTTAATAATCAGCAATTCAGCACTCATTTATGTAGTTCTAAATACAGCCAAATTGTTGTTGATTTTATTTTTGTTATTTCCGTAATGGATGGAATGTTATCACTTTGAAAGACACTTTCGAATAATCAATAACAAATTGTTTTGAACCTTAAACTTTCATGTTATTTATTAGCCAATCTGTGGGTAGTTTTGGTTGATGGCTTGTCAAAAACACAAGGACTAACTTAGAATTAAAAGGCTTGGCCGCAATCTATTTATATTTATTCTCAATAATCATACACAAGGGTATATTTGTTGGTGCGCTTTAGTAGAATTTTATTTATTGCACTCTAATACTTATCATTATTTGTATACAACACGGAAATATTCGAACTAATTAATTGCCCGCATATTTTGAACTAAGTCAGGCAAAGAGCTAATTGATATTTGTTTGCATAAAAAAGTCACCAATGCATTCGTAAATAAAAATTTCCACAAAAATACCCTGAATGTGAATTAAAAAATTAATATAAACATATACATTTTGGTGTAAGAAATTAAAATTTTTACATTTTTACTATATGTCATATATAAGCACGGTATTTGCCACGTAACTGGAATCAGTTTGCATAAGTTCGCTTATTTTAAACTTTCTATACAAAATATGGGCAAATAATTCTGCTAAATTGAAGCCGCTAGAAGATATATTGTTATCACAATTTGTTGGAAAATTTGAAATCGAAAATACCAAAATAATTTAAAAAAACTTTACTTCAAAGTCTACGAGATATTAATCAAAGCTGAAAGTGAGCGGAAACTCATTATTTTCGCCCTTAAGACGCACGTCTTAAGTAAAAGTGTTGCGCTATATTATTATATTAATTTTTTTTTTTTTCGTGTTTCTTAGTTTTTTCAATATTTTTGTATATTCGAAAATTTTTGAATTTACTAATAGGTAATAACGCATTTTTTAGCTAAAATACACAAAAATTTCTTTAAATTGTGATATATTTTTTTTTAGATTTAAGTCGTTAAAAAATCCACTGTTCCAATTCCCCAGTCTTAGAAATTTTACCGCGCTTTGCCATTACTTTGTAGCGTTGCTCAAGTCACTATGTAAACACAATCAACAAATGCCATAATCAGCTATAACAAGAGCAATAACAACAATTACAATAAACACAGCAATGAGACTAGTTGCACGACTGGCTTTGAAGAATAAAACTCAAACTTGCTGACGCAACCACGTTTTTATTTCTCTTACCACTGGCTCCGTTGCTGTTGTTATTGTTTTCACTTATCCAAACAATGAACTTGACAGTTTTACAAAACAAAACAAACTTATGTGTTTGCATGTGTGCATAGCAGTATGTTTTCTTACATGTACACTGCGGTTGAGCACACCGGAACAGCGCTTGGCTAACTTTTATTTGATATGCTGGTCCATGTGACTGGCAAATTTCACAGTTCTATTACACGCGGCCAACATAACGACTTTAAGCGCACTGTAAAGCAGAAAAACGACAGCGTTGTTTTCCACGAAAAACGCGCTAGTTAATATTTTGCCAACTTTGTAGTGTGTTTTCGGGCGCACGCCACGGCGTATGCGTAACCTTTGCACGCGTATATAGAAATGTGGCTATTTTCGCGTGTGGTTGCTTGAAGACAGCACAGCTTTATAATATTTCACTCGAAACGCGCACATTTATGTACGCCAATAACAAATACAAATAATACTTTCACTTCACTTTCTACACTTTCAGCCTCAACAATTTCGCTTATCAATTTATATTATATGTATGTGTGTGAGTTTTTTGTATATAACTGTATTTCACACACTCAATTGCTGTACGTTCTACGTTCTATTTTTCGCGCCGCTTATTTGTTTTTGTGTGGTTTTTTCTTTCACTATTTGCCATTTGCTTGCCTATGTGGCTTTGTCGGAGCTCGCGTCTTCTTCCTTCGGATTTGCACCGCCCGTAGCCGCAGGATTCTTCTTACCAACTAAGCGACAACTAAGTTTTGTAACTGTTTATGAATTGTGCTAGTCACGAGACAGCGTGCGAGTTGACCTGTGCGTTCGTCGTTTGTCGCATGGCTCGGCTGTTGCTTCGTGCAGGCGTTCGTTGAGTTTCGGACTCACAAACAGGCTGTTGGCCAAAGCTGATTGTGCGCTTGATTTGTAAAAGTTTCAGTTATACATTAAAAAGCTCCTTTTGCTCAGCTTCCATTCATCGGTCGTAGCCAACGAATGGGTCTGCCTTCGTATTTACTCCTAATTCGTTGTATGGGCTAAAGCACGGCATATATTGCACAACATGTTGCCAAGCGGTGCACAGCTGTTTGTCCGTTAGGATATAAGTGAGCGCATTTGAGTGAGTGCCTGAAAATTAAGCTCTACAGCACGTTCTCTTTCACCAATACTCTTCGTGTTGCTCCTTCTGGCGTTTTTTTATGCTCTCCCTCACCTGCTCTCTTATTAGCTGTTCATTTTCAAAAACGCATTCATTCTTTTGTACTCTTTTCGCTCGCAATGCTCATTGTGCGCTCTGCGTAGCTCAATTTCTATTGCTTATGCAAATTGTAGCATACTTTTCGGCACAATGCGAAATTGATGTAGGTTAGTTTTGCTTCGTTTAGGCTGTTTGTAGTTTTTTTTTGTTTTTCTTTAAAGCAATGAAATATTTATAAACGAGATTGTTGATAGGTGCTGAGCAAACTATTGGTTAGAAAAAATACATACTTCTAACTAAACTTGTTACAAAACGTTAAGAGGTAGTTATTTTATTTAACATCTTACACAAAAGAAATTTATGAATACATATCGACTTTATTTTATGTATTAAAGGGTTTTTTCTTACAGATTACTGAATGCTGGAAAAAAAATATATTTTAATTTTAAATTTTTTTTAATGTCACTTTTGAGACTCCCCATTCCTCTCTCCATTCCACAAAGGATAAGGTAACATATGTATTGTTTTCCCTCATAAAAGCTTTGGAAATTTAACATCGATACCTATTTTTAATAGCTCTTTTATGCATTTCAATTTCGAATCATATTACCTGCTTAATTAATACGAATTATTTTCTCTGGTTTGAGTAAAACTCTTTATAGTATTGCTCCTAAATGTAGGCAACAATTTATGTGTATTTCCTTAATTCCTCTTATTTTATCTTAAGTACAAAAATCTAGCCTACAACAGATCAAATATGTCACGCCGTTGTTACAAACTCCCATTTTCAAAAGATTTTTATTAATTTACTTCGACTTATAGTTGGTTTACACAGGAAAAAATTAGCTTTATATAACCGAAAAATTATTATAATTTTATTTCACACCTAACCTTACTCCTAAAATTTTTTTTTCAGCTAGAGAAGAAATCACTACTTGAAGAGTTTCATCAAGCAAACTTATAAAAACGGAAATAACGATTTGGTAAGTGCGAGCTTTTTCAAATATATTTTCTGTATTACAATACTGTACTTTTATTAAGTCATTTCGGTTCGGCTGTGTTACATAAGTTGTGTAGACTCTAACGTCTTTGAAAATCATTTTACTTTTATATGGATACCGACACTTTCGAAGCAATCTCACTCAGATATATTTACTGTCCATATGCCTCTCCAAAGATATAAGTTTTGGCTCTTTTCTTTGTTCTACAAACCCTGTTTCTTCCAACGAAACTGAATTTAATATCTTACTGATGGTAAATCTTCATTTCCTCATGGGTTTCTTTAGCTTTGGCAATAGAGAAAAGGTCGTATTTAACTTTATAGTGTATATGGTAACTAGGATACGAATTTGGTCAAAAGATCACGAAAAAGGAACCACATTTTCAGAATGACTTATGTAAAACGACACCTAACTTCAAGACTACTTACTGGTTCTACAGTGGTCCTAAAAAAAGTGAGCAATACTCTGATATTTTTCGAAAAGTGGATATTTTAATGAACGAAATTCTCCTGAGGTCTTGCTTTGGTAGTTCAAAACTTTGCCTTTCATGCCACAACCATGCATTCTGTTATCGTTGAGTTAACCCTTCCAAACACATTTTCCACTATTTTCTTATCAATATAATTAACATTATTATAAATAAAAAATTGCACCTTAATAGTTTCATACCAAAAAATTCCGAAAGCAGTCGTTCCCAAATGCAAATTTCGCCTAACATATTTTACTATATAGAATATACTTGTATATAAGTTTATGTGTTACAACACTTTTTTTCCTTCCGAATAACAACTCATTAAACAGCTTCTTGCAGCAACAAAAAAATATTAGCAAAAACAACCGCAACAACAATGAAGAAACAGCCGCCTAACTGCATACCATTTTTATGTAGGTCAATTTTTCAAGCACAGCACACTTTTATCAAATGTCATTTGTCTCCAGCTGCCACTTGATGTCGTGTGTGCTTTTGCCTTCATTTCATTTTTTGCCATATTCACTTTAGCTACCTTCTTCTATGTAATGTTTTCCGTCTTGAGCACCACTCTGCAGGCCTCTATGCCACACGCATGCACATATACACACACACACACACTCACCAGTTCATTGTACAGTTTAGAAAGCGCACTCACTCGACGCTCAACAACTGCTTCGGCTGGGCAAATCTCCTTAAGGAAAAACAAATTAAATAAATTTCACTTTTATTTTAATTCGAGAGAGCACAAATACTCGGCTTTCGCCATTCGTTTGGCTCCCTCAGCTGTTTGTTGTTTGGCGTGTGTGCTGCTGCATTGTTTTTCGTGTTGTTGTTTGTGCGTTAAGTCAAGACTATTTCCATTCGCCTTTTAACCTGATTTCATTTTGCGTGTCCGAACGCAATATCTCTTTTGTTGTGACATTTAATAGCGTGAGCATTAATATACATGTTGCTAATCTATTGTTGCGAAACAATGTTGCTACAACATGTTATTGTTTGCTTTGTTCAGATACATCTTGCTGAATTTTTAGTTTGTGCAAACGGAAATGTGGTGTGTAATGTGAGAACAGTTCTGGGAGGATGCTGTATTTTAACGGCCTGCAAATTTCAAATCAACCTCAAACAAATTTTGTTATGTTGAATTTCTATTAAAAAATTAATTTCGACATAGCAACAGATAACTTTGATCGACCACATTACTCGTGAGGACTATAAAAAATTCTGTTATCGCTTCAGGAGATTTTGCGCAATTGACTACAGTTGGATTCGTCTAAAATAATATTAAAGTTTAATCAAAAGCAAGGTTCCACCAGAAATTTTTTGAGCCACCCAAGCTTAATTTTTGAAAATCTGATAGGTAATAACTTGTATCATAAGAAGTTTGAATCTTAATTGTAAGGTTTTGATAAATATGGGAGCAATCTAGCATTGGATATTCTCTTTTTTTTACTTTAAGACAGAAGTTCACTATTTGGGAATGTCTGCAGAAATGCATATACAAGTACTTGAAAAAATTAAAAAAAAAACCGTTGGAAATATGTATAACCGAAAGGATTTTAAAATAAATTAATAGAATATTAAACAGTTTTGCGATTAAATTAGGCGAGGCTCTCCAGTTTTCGCATTGTACTATTTTGATGCTTGTATGAGAACCGTATATACCAAAATGGGTTCAAATTGGTTGAATAGTGTTGGAAAGAAGAAATATTATTATTTTATTGGAAAATCGTGACGCCACGTGCAAAATTAACTTTGTATTTTATTCGTTATTAAAGCGCTCGAATAAATCGTGTATTTGCAGTTGAAATAGCACTTTTCGTTCTATCAAATAACACCGTGGAAAATGAAATCATTATAATCGGCTTCATTACCGCTCAACGGCTAGATTAGGTTATGTTACAGTCTATCCTATCGGGAATCTCAATTGAACAGCTTATAGCCGGACTGTTGTGTTACCTAAAGCACCTATTTTATAGATCATGAGCCCCTTACAAATAGACAAAGCGCTTTGAGCCGATCATAAATTTGTTGAGACGGCTAATGTCAAGCTTCGTCCATACAACTTTGATAACTTGCGTTGCACAGGAGCGGCTGGTTGACCAGCGCCTGCTTCGCCTATTACCTATAATGTATTTCTAAGATGATCAAGTGAAAATTTTGATCAGTAAAGTCGTTTCATAGAAAAAATTTTTCATCGACTCGGAAAAAAATGTTTGGAGAAAAACACATTTAAGGTTTTCAAATCCGAAACAAAATTACAAATTTCATACAAAAATGCTTATATCTCCGAAATTATATGTATGTTAGATCAACTTCAAATTTTCGAAGAATTTGCTCAAATATAAGTACGTTTGGTATATATGCATAAAAATCGATTTTTTGAAGTTTAGAAGTGCATATAATCCTTTAAAAAGTTATCTTATAACTGAGCAAATTTTAGTAAGGTTGTCATTGATCCTGGATCATACTTTTTCTAAATCTGATAAAAAACGATTACCATATGAATTATTATCGAACTAAAGATGGCAAAACCCGTTTAGCGGTTACAAAGTCAAATATATCTAGTAGATATAAATAGAACACGTTTCATAAAAAGCTTTTTAGTAATTAGACTTACTGGCTTTTTCAAAAATGCTGGGTATAGACTGCTGATACCAAATTTAACATCAACAATGTAACAGATCCTTCAATGTCAATATCATATTTCAATTATTATTATATAGCAATATATTTTGTTTGCTATTTAGAATTGAATTATTTATATTTTTCCAACAACAGTCTTTTATACCATTCAGTTTTAACTCTGGAGCTAAAACATTGCTCTGGTGCAAAAAGACTTCCACAGAGGTCTTAAATTTGTAACCTGTTCAATATCCTTATACAGAGTCACTTTTCACACCATCTGGCTGAAAACCTAATTTTATCTAGAACTGAAAATTAGTGCATTCTACTTTCTTGCCTCGGTTCACAGCTAGCTAGAATTTAGCGCAGATTGAAAAATGTTGTAAGCTGAAATATGCTCGAATACTTGATATTGCCTTCTAAGGAGCTAAACCTTTAGTTTCCCTTAAAAATCTGAGCATGTATATTTTATTTGTTTGTCGCTCTCAATATAACGAGAAGGTTTTGAATATTAACTAACAATTATAAACAAAAAAATCTAATTACAACATCAAAATGACTGTAGCAAACAATTTTGTTGGAGTGGAAATAATTTTATTACAAATTAAGGCTATAAACACATACACGCACACATACACACATTATAACGAAAAGTGAAATCCAACTCGTATATTATATTGGTACAGCAGTGCGTATACGTAACATTTTTATGCCGCAGTAGAATAGACCAATTATTGCATATAAGTGTGTGCACATTTACACAGATATATACATAGGTACTTACAAAAACGCACATACAACCATATCCCAGAAGACACCCATTGCAATTACAAATATCGATTTTTTGATAAAATCTACAATTTCGACAAAATACATTTAAAATGTAATAATCATTTTGTAAACTTCTTGCAAAAACAATACACCAAAACACAGCAACAACAGTAATACTCATTTGCATAGCTATTATGAGAACAGCAAATATTTGTTGGACTACTTAGGCAGCAGAGAAATGAAATTCGTGGCACTACGGCACGAAACTCTGGCGACGCAATATAAATTTCAAATGCCAACAACAATAAAATATTTACGTACTTACGGGTGTGGGTGTCCGTTTGTGTTTTGGTGAAAGAGTTTGCATAAAATTACGCTTACGAAGACATAAGGAATGCATAAAATTAATTGACGTCGCATTTTGCATACTAAAATGTTGGCCGAAATACAAATTTGTAATTGTATATGTTTGTGATAAAGCAACTCTTCAGCAACAAAATTGAATGCGTAAATGAAGTACATGAATATTAATTTTAATTTGTGCAAACAGCAGGCAAACTGCGTTCAATGCTTGTGGGTATAGTTGAAGTGCGAAAGAAAAGCCAAAAAAAAGGTGCTTCGGTAAAATAATCGCACAAAAAGTGCTATTCCATCTTCTGCGCTGACTCCTGTGGCATAAAGAGGCAAACATACTCACAAAATTGAATATGAAAATTTCGAAAATAGAACACAACAAAAAATACGCTTTTGTGACTATTTATAATAAAAGTTTGTAGAGTTCTTAAATTTTGTTGTACCAAAAGATAAAAAAGGTAGTAAAACTATATAGTTGCTGAAATATAATATGAATTTTCAGAACTAAGATCGACGCTTCTATGAAAAACGCTCTAATTGTAGGCAATAGTTTTTAAAAAATTCTATTACGTAATGAATCAAAATCTATTGCGTACATTTTGGCTGTCAACGAATAATGCAAAATATAATATTAGCATCATTGTGTGCCTTGCTCAGTAACTATACACTTCATTTTCTTTTTCACCAACATCAATGCAGAAAAACGATGCACTTTTAAGAAATTCTCGAGAGCAGCTTTCAATAAAAACTTAACTACGAAATTTCGAGTACATGTTTATAGCTGCCTTAACTTAAACTTAAACTGAACGATCGGAATCAAATGCTTAAATGGAAAACTTTTTCATTTAACGAGGTATCTTCACGAAATTTGGTATGGATTATTGCCTAAGGCAACGCTTTAACCTCAAAATAAATTGTTTATCGAGTCACTATAGCATATAGCTGTCATACAAGCTGACCGATTAAAATCAAGTTCATTAAAAAAAAAGTTGTATTTGCGTAGTGTATTATTCGGTGCAACCGAAGTTAACGTGTTTTATTTTTTTATTTACATTTTACCCTAGGTGGCCACTATTTTCAAAAACAATTTTAAATTCTTACTTTTCGATTGCTATTGTCGAAAGATTTCTGAATCTCCTTAAGTTTCGCACATATTTCGTAATATTTTGCTGAGTTTTCGTTCTATCTATCGGTGGCAACTCTTTTCCAAAATATTTCTAGTTTAAAAAATTTGTCGAATACGTGCGAAAATAGTTTCTTAAATGATGATGATTGAATCTTGTGTTTGGACAAATTTGAGGTAAATAAGTTTTTGTCAATGGATTAAAATGCGACTAAATTTAAGATTTATGGAATATTTGGCGGAATATTTTTTGTTTTTCAGTATTTATATTTGAACGTAATATTGTAATATATTCCGAATTTTTCATAGGTGGCATTTCTTTTCCAAAATATTTCTAAATGAAAAATCTCTCAAATAAATGTTCTCTTGCTCTCAAGAAACCTAATAAGCTTGTGTATGAACAAATTTTTTTTTTTAAATAATTTTTTTTGGACTTATGGCAACCCTTTATTTAAATATATCCAAATCAAAGACTTATGTAACCCTTTCCGAAATATTTTTAAAGTATTTATATTTCAAACCATTTGGTAATGTATTCAATATTTTTTATGGGTGGTATATTCTGTTTTGTATCTAACTCTGTTCTCTTTCTAACTCTTTCTCAGTTAATAATTGAAAATTTTATTTTTTTCTTGTGTTGTTTTGTTGCATTTGCCGAAATATTTTTTAAGTAATTATGTGTGTAAGCATTTAGCCACATATTCGACATTACATATGTGGCAACTCTATTCTCTATCTATCTGTCTAAGTTAATAAATCAAAATTTTGTTTTGTTCCATAATATTTGTATATTACAACAATGGTTCTGCAATTAGTTCCCTAGAAGCCTTCGTTCTGTATTCAGCGAACCGTTTAAGGTTGCCAAATAATATTTATTTAAACATATGGATATGGGTATTTGAAGTAAGAATTATTATAAGATGTATAGTTATTTTAAAATTCGACTGCTAGTTTAAAATACATATCAAACAGCGCATTGATGATTGCATAAAAGGTCAGATTCGCTTCTATAAACATATTCCTTTCGTCTTTCTCAATTAACACTAATTAAACCACTTAAAAGTGCTTCTAAAAACGAAATATCGCCGTCGACGTTCAGGATCCCGACTACTTACAAAGCGACATTCACTTTCTGATTACTCAACTGACTCGGAGACGGCGAATTTTAAAGGTGTTAAAATAACAAGCTTGCACGCGTAATAATCATTTCGCTGAATAATCAAGGCGGAAGAGTAAGCGCCTACAGCGTGGAATTCTCACCGCCGCCGCCGCAACCGAATTGTGGGCTGACCAGCGCGTAAGGGTGCGAGCGCTATGGCAGCTAGGAGCTATTTGTTATTTTGATTATTGTTCTGTTTTGCTTGTGCTCATTCAGCGCGCATTGTTGTATTTGGCCATTGATGGTCATAACTGCCAACAGCCGTCGGCAATTGAGGGTTATAAATATTTAATTTGTATATTATGCGCGAATTGGGCGTGCCCTGTAATGCAAAGTAAGTAGGCGCTAAACATTTAATATTATATATAATTAGACGCGTGTGGCTGCTTAACTCACCACCTTCGGCGGCTTGTTATTACAATTACTAAAGTGCTTTGGGCCGTAGACGAACTACACCTTCGTTGTATAAATAGTTGTAAGAGAAAAGAGTACAACAAATTATTATTTCTATTTGAATGTTAATATTACAACACCTTTTGAGGTACAAATTGCCTTCTTTAATATTATATTAATATTGCGTTAGACGATTGTAGTGCTTACTGTGAGCTGGAAGACTGTAGAATAATGATAGATTACTAAGTATTTGTCTTTATAATGACTTAACTAAGCCGCTAAGAGAGACCGATTGGTCATCGTAGTTACGAAGTCTAAATTAAATGTTATATGAATATCTGGAGTATCTGCAGCAACACACCTCAATCTGCTTCAGTCTATATATGTATTCGAGTAGTATTTCTTTTAACACCGGTTGCAGTGTAGTGCCAAAAGCGTCAGTAATGGTGCAATAATTAATTCTAATAAATAAAAGTTGAATTAAATATCCTCTACATATATTACCAATATAAATCGAGAAAATGATATTTCAGGGTAAAACATTATAATAAGTAGCTTTCTTGTAACAGAATAGGATACACATCTTAAAGGAACTAGCAAGGGCCCTTAGAAACGTATTATTAATTTAAAATCGAATGCGATTTAAATTCAGGAAAAAAAATTTATATTATAACCGATTTATTACATTAAATTGTAGGTTAAAGTTGGTTACTTTCAAGTTTGCTATATGCTTATTTCATCATCTCTTGCTGTGACACAATTTTTTTTTAATATAGATAATAGAACCTACTTTTTTTTTGATAAATCTTCAAATTAACTTTTTATTTAGACAATCTAATTTTACTTAGTATTACTTTTAGAGATAATTATTACTTTTAGAAGGCAACCCTACTCAAACTTGGTCCAATTTAAAGACAACTCATCTAATTTTCGAAAATAGCTTTCAAACGTATTATGTCTGACACTCATTTAATATATTTCACTTGTTTAATTCTTGCATTCTTCATATTTACTTGTCAATTGGCAACTCCATTTTAAAATATGCTTAAATCAAAGCTATTTCAAATAATCTTTAGCAACCAGCTGGCTACCCTAATCAAAGTAAATAATTTAGAGACAAGTCCACTACTGGTCGAAAAGAGATCTCAAACGTCTGTCTCTAAGTTCATAATATTTTCACTTGCTTTGTTAGCTAGCAACCCTATTTCATAATCTACTTAAATTTAAGTTTTCTGTAATATTTTCCATTTAATAGCTGTTAAGTACTTCATTTTCTGCTAAGTTCGAAAATATACGTTTAAGTTCGATTACAAACTATTCGCTCTGTTAGGTTCTGCATCGTCAACAAGAGAGCTGCTTTTTGGATGTGACCGATCTCGGTAGAAAGCTTGTAACTTTCCAAATAAGCTCACATCTCTCTTCGCAGGCAACTGAAATGCATAACTTTTGGTGACTTGTTATAGACTGCTCCATAGGAAAAAATAGATAAAATACTTTCTCTTTCTCTCTTCTCTTTAAATCATGCACAGACTCAGCTATATAATTATCTATGATGAAATCATGAAAAAGCAGGTAAATACTGTTTGAGTGATCTAGTCAAGGATGGTGTGTTCACAAGTAAATTTAAATTATGTGCCACCCACAGCAACTTTTAGGCAAACGCTACTTGCCACCGACAAGCAATTAAGTGTGAGGCCTGATTGCGAATACTAACCATATAAGAGCAGCTCGAATCTTGCGCCTCCTCCGCAGAAGGCACCGGTGTATCGAATATCCAAAAGGGTTTTTTTTTACTGCTGACTAAACTAAAGCATCTATAAACTAGGGAACCCTTTAAGTGGCGGTTGTAAGTGTTGTTTTTGTGTATAAAAGTGAGTACCCCCAATATTTCCGCGCTCAGCACCATCGTGCTTTCAAAGTGAGAAGAAAATAAAGTTATTTAGTTTTAAATAAAACAACAAAAGAACACTTCCGAAAAGTTAAAACTTTATATTATTTACAGCCGTCAGATACAGATAGCAATTTATAGCCAAAGTATGTGACGAATGGCGTTCATTCTTACGCGCTGGGCTAAAAGAAAAGTAGGAGAACTCTAAAAGTCTCTTCCTAAAAAAAGGAAAAGTAACATATGCATGAACTGTTTAAAATTTTCGTTACCTCAGCATGGCGAAAGTGGTCATCAACATATTTTATGGCCAACAAATTTGTTGTGAACAAATTTTTTATTTTCTCTTCTTTTATATTATTTATATTCACCTTATAAAGCACTTTATTTGTAAACAAATATTTGGCAAAACTTTTATTCGATATGTATGTGTGTATGTGCTTGAGTCTGAGACTAAAAGTATGAAAATTTGGTATAGTTATGCAGTATGAAGGTATGTGTCAATATGTACGAGGATGGATTGATAAATCACCAGTTAACAGTCCAGGGAACCAAGAAGTCACGAATCATTTGGCAGTATCGCTCACCTTTAAGAGACACATTGGCCTCACCAGCTATTTTAATCATTTCTGGGTGCCAAAGAGCATGGAGCGTATCATTAAGGTGGTTCGCACTTCAAAAAATACCCATATCTATCCATTAATGCTGCAAAGTATGTTCTAAAAGTAGAAGATTTGGATGTAAAAATATTAAATAGGTTTGCAGTTCTGGACTTGAGTTTTTCAAATAAATTTACACCATTTAAAAATATTGTTTCCTTAACTTAAACAGGTGGTTTAACAGTTATGCCACTAGGAAATATTATACCACAAAAAAGCACTCAAAGGGTTTGCAATCCATTTTCTCTACACTAATACTTTGCAATTCAAACTGAACTTTACAGAACTTGAATAACATTATTAAATCTTTCTAGTTTTCAGTATTGTATTAGTCGTGCAAATGTTTAATATTCGTGGATACACAAAGTTCCTGGAAGTATTTACCCTTTTTAAAGCTTACGAGATTGCCTCATTTAAGTCTATCTGAAAAAGCAACTGACTTAAAATTTTATTTTATTTTATTTTAATAAGATCAATGTTGCTCTTAGAATCATTCACGTTTTATCAAACTTTCCTCGTAATAAAATAGGTCTCCTTTCGTGAAAATAAATTGGTTTTCTTCTGCTCTCAAATTCGCTAAAACATATGCATATTTAAGAGCTTTGTAAATAAATTCTTCAACAAATGATGGCACTTCGGTATTTTATGTGATTTTACAACTGTTTATTCGATTTAAAACAATATTTTTTCTGGATTTAGAAAGTGCTAAAATATTTATTGAAAGTAAGAATATCTTTTGTTTCAGATAAGCAAAACCGCTTGAGTTCATTAAGATGAGAATTTATGTGCCACGAATTGTGACGGACAGCGGTACGAATTACCATTTTGGGTTATACAGAATGCACAACTCTCCTACACTTCTCGCTTTCTAAGTCAAACTGTTTGTTTAGAAGCGAATAGAATGCATTAGTTTTCAGTTCAGATACTCTCTTGCCTTCTGTATACCAATTTTTCCAGGTCCAATGGGCAAAGTTGTGGTTTCAAGAGCGGTCCTCGACTTAATAAAAAAATTAGGGCGAAAGCTAATAATTCAAAACAATTTTTTTTCTGCAGAGTTGCCAATTAATGAGCTCCAAAAAAATCTTCCCAAAATTTTCAAAATTTTAACATAAAAAAGCTACATTTGGCCAGCTGAACACACTCTAATTACCAATCTCTCCACCGGAGTCAATACAGCTTAACTTCATGAGTAGTTCAGAATACCACGAACAATTTTTCAAAATTTTTGCGATTTGTGGTGCATATCGGTTAAAAGAGTATATAGAAAAACAAAGTTAGGTTAGGTCAGGTTCGATGGCTGATCCAGATATCGTACTTGGACTACTATATGTAGTCCTTTGTGAGGCCATAAAAACAAAACTCCTGCACTCAATATTATGTCAGCAAAGTACCTTGTGGATACAACAAGTTTGCTTAGCGGTTTAATTCCCACTAACTCGGTGGGGTATCTGAAAGTGTGAGGTCCCAAGCCTTAATCTCGTAAACGCAGGGCATTCAAGAAGGAGGCTTCTGACGTTGATAAAGAGTTCCTAAAAATATAATACTCCACCAACTTTCCGCCAAACTTTAACCCATCACGAAAGAAGCTCACTGGCCCTCTCCACCAACACAATCTACGCAACCACAACTCCCTCGCAGGGATGTGGCCAGAAAAATAATCGTCAGAGTTTAGTGTGGCGACTCTATGATACAAAAGATCCGGTATATACCATATATAGTCAAAGCGTGCAATGATTTCCGATTGTTCAGACACGTGTTCATTTAGAAACCTATATTCTCGGAGTATAACAGCAACTTTCGAGGCCATACACCTTTCGGCGATATCTATGGACACTATATGCAGAATGGCATTAAGTGACATGATTGGAGTGGACCTTTTAGCACCACACATGCTGATGAGCGCCGCTCATTGCACGCTCTCGAAGAGAAACAAATTTGTGTTAGAAATTCAATCGATGGATTGAAATGGTGGCTTTTGCCGACTATAGGAATACAGCGAAAGCAATGGAAACAGAGGAAAATAGAGTGTTTTACGTCGTATTCGTTTTATCGTTTATATTTTTTTCCATCCCAATGTTATTTTTTTGCAAGGTTTACCATGAGACATTAATTTATGTAATGACCTGCTTATTCTCCCTTTTCTATGGAACTCGTCTTCCAATACGGAGGTAGGGCATATTTTATTGAAATAATATTTATTGTGTAAAATATATATTTACATAAATACAATTGCTAAGGAGATAGTGTTCTTTGAGTAGACTTTCAAATACGTCCACAGGGCGAGGGAAATATTTATTTACTCTTGCTATTGACTTTTGTAGAACTTTTTTAGGATGTACGAGGTATGGTCAAAAAGTTAGATGCCTTTTCAACATTTCATTAGGAACATATGTACATATTAAGTAATCTATGTACGATGATTGCTTCTACCAAAAACCTCAACTCTCCAAATAAATGGAATAGTGTCTTGGAGCTGTTGTTTTGGTTCAAAGATCGGTTTTAAATATAATACTAAGTAGAACTAGTTATCAAATATCGTGTAAATGGCTAGCTATACTACAAGTTATACGCTTTCAAAAACAAACAAATGAGCTATTGTACACACTGTGCAACATGCTGCGAGAACTAACAGGTGATATGATATGCCACCAATCCTTCAAAATCTCAAGGTTGCACGCCATTAATTAGCTCATTTCGTATATGTGCCACGAAAAACGGTAAGGAAAAATACAATTACAGTTAGCTTAATTACAGAAATTAATTGCATATACTTGTATGTAAGTGCCGTTAAACAGACGCGTACACCAGTGGCTGCAATAACTTAAAATGC
Organism: Bactrocera oleae; assembly: GCF_042242935.1. Lineage (NCBI taxonomy): Eukaryota > Metazoa > Arthropoda > Insecta > Diptera > Tephritidae > Bactrocera > Bactrocera oleae. Next base: position 19,204,497 of record NC_091537.1, on the reverse strand, counting down.
ACAGGAAAATTCGGTTTAATAAAAATGCGGAGAGCAAAATGAAGCAAACATACACACACGCCTACTGGAACTGTGCGAAAATTGAAAGTGATCGGAAAGCCAGAAGGATAAAATACACAAAAGAAAACGAAAGATGAAACAAAAGTCCTATCTACAAGATTTTCGCTGCCAATTTCACCTGACTCGCGCGACTCGCACTTAAAAAGTAGCGAAATGCCAGCAGCCGATGCGAAAGGATGACGGAACGGTATTCGCAGCAAGGACACGACAGCGCACAATTACATTGCAAGCAAATGTTGCACACAAAAAGATGTGGCAAATAACGAGGCATATACATAAACATGAGGCAGCAAAAGGACTGCGCAGCAACAACAACAACATTTTCTTAAAAACATGCTGAAAATATACGAAATTTAATTAAAAATTCTTCACGAAAAAGTTCACCGCTCCAAACGAGTTGCTGGAGCTTGAGCTGTGCTTCAGCTCGCTACTAAAGTGTTGTTGTTGTACATTGCTTTCAGCTGTTGCTTTCATTGCACGAATGACTATGCGAATGAGTGGGTGGAAATTATGCGTTGCACGTTTTGTGGTTTGCAGCCACGAAAGAAATTACCTTTAGCTCTCCTTAATGAAAATCGTTCGCCGAAAGGATGCACAGAACTTGCAGTGGATTGGGAAAATGTTACCGCCATACTTGATGGAATTTGTTGTTTTTTTTTTTTCGGTGACCAGTTATTTTTACAGGCGAGCGAGTGTAAATGCAAATGTAATTATGCCGCATCAAAGTGATTCGATAAGGATTAAGCGTTAATGATAAATAATTGAATCGTATTGGGAAATACGTTGAGGGGTTTTTTGGACACTGGGCATTTGGTACGTAAGCACAAAATTGAAATTACTGACGAACGCGGTCGGTATACAGATATAAGAGATAATGTCACTACTTTTAACAAAAAACGCGTTACACTATATTATATGCGAGGTATCGAATTCAGTTGGCGATTCCTGACAACCCTTGGGTGTGACTGGCACGCCGCATTAACCACAATCCTACATTCATTTTGCTATTTTTTCTCTATTCAAGCTAAGCTCATTCAAAAGCTTCGCTCCTAAAGTATGTATATCGTATGTTTCGGTCTTTGTAGGAATATTTGGTATTAATAGCATTGGGAACTGTTCCAATATCTGTCCAGATTTTTGTAACATCTTTGTAACAGCTTACGAATTAACAAAGCTGCGCTTACGGCTTAACACGCCTTGCTCGACTACCAATTCAAAGAATAAATGACTTAGTTTTTTGCATTGTGGCGAAAACTCGACTACAAGTATTTTGAACAGATTGTAACCGGAACATAAAGAATAATTTTGTGAACTTCACAGACATATTTCTCCTCTTTGCTACTACTATTTAACAACGTAAACCAATAATAAGAATTCCGAATATAAAAAGTGAATCTGTTTTTAATGAATGTCCCAATCAAATGCCGGTTTGAGTTGAGATAAAAAACTTTCTAAACAGATGAACCAGTCTGTCGTAAATGACATCTAAAATCCTAACCCAAACTTGTAGAGATCAACCATTTTAGCCTGAAACCGCTCCCACTAAAACTCGTTCAATATTCGCAGAATTCGTTGTCCTTCCAAGAGTAGCCGCAAAACCCAACATTCTACGATTTCTTGTTCTTTAAATACTTGAAATACCTCAAGCATTACCACAACGTCATTCAAAACCTTGTGAAAGAAATTGCCTAAGTAGCACTATGATATCATTCCACTCATAAGAGACTTTTTTCCTTTTATTCGCTAGGATAAGAATTCACCTTAAAAATAAACAGATTAGAAAACCATGAAAAATAATAAATTATGTTCCCAGCGGCTCTTATCCTCATTTGCTGTGAATTCAGTAAAATTATCACTGAGTCTTCGCTTCAGGAAGCCTAAAAAATGAATGTTCTAATATCAGAGAGCAATTAAGAGCATAATAAATTAGAAAACTTAGAAAAATACAAAATCGCTTTAAAAAATACATTGAAGCAAGAATCCCGAAAAGTGGCCTAAAGAGAGATCTACTGAACTATGGCCAAAACAGAAGCAAGAAGCAAAAAATCTCTAAATTACGTAGAGCTTTCTTCATGAGGACTTTTATAATTACTCCGATAAAAGCTAGATGAAAACATGACAGGGAACTACCCAAGGAAAAACAATGAAATGCAAAAAAAACAAAAAAGTGTTGAATAAAGGAACTGTCACCAAAGACAAAGCCGGAGGCTAATACCAGCAGAAGGTCATAGATAATCTGAGAACTCAAAAGAGCCAAAAAAGGAGAGCGAAAATAAGTGCCCTATTACTTTCCCATCGGCTCTTATACTCTTTTGCAGTGAATACATTAAAATGATCACTGAGTCTTCGCTTCATGAAGCCTAAAAAATTGATGTTCTAATATCAGAGAGTAATTGAAAGCCCAGAGCTAAAAAAAATACCGAGATACAAAAGCCTATATTAAGTTAACTGAGAAGTCGGATATATTTAAATTAACTTAGTAGCGTTTTGAATAGTCCCTCATATACTTAGCCTATATACAGACAAACGGACAGTCGGACATGGCTAAATCGTTAGAGCTCATCAAGCTCATAATTTATATACATACTTTATAGGGTATCCGATATTTCCTGGGTGTTATAAAAATCGTGGCAAATTTAATATATCCTATTGAGGGAATAAAAACAACCTTTTGGTTAGCAAAACCACTATATTCGTTACAACATGCTGCCAGGGTATAAAAAATTGTCTAAAACCGCAGTGCAGTTCGACTAATAACGGGATTTCTAGAAAATTTTAGCGCCATTTCCACTGAACCCCAACCATACTTATACGTTAATAAAATGCCATTACACTTTCAGGTATCGATATGTAGGTGTGTGCGCCTATCAAATGTCCGGTGATTTTATGATTTTAATCGCGTGTGCGTGTCTTTAGTGCATTCCCTTCAAACACACCGTTAGCACACACATCGGTATGTACATACATAGGTATGTATATAGTAATGTCGGGCAATCGTTATGAGTTATTAAAAACTTTATTGGCACATTGATGACAAAAGCTTTTGCCGTCAGCCGGTAAATGCGCTCTAAGACCGCAACACCGAAACTATTAAAGCGGATTAAAAGCCAAGTTAGGTCGAGCGTGTGCACGTTCTCGAACGCCAAACGCCGACGGCGACGGCGACGGTGTGTACTCACCGGGAGCTGTCAAACTGCGATAGTTTGAATTGAGTTGCTCGGAATAATGATTGGCTGGTTGGCCTCAGCGGTTGGATGGACGGGTGGTCGGGTGGTCGTTCGGTCGCATGGTTCACCTACACTGGCTGACTGGCGCTTTTGTGGCAGCTGTCACTTTGCATGTGGAAAACAATTACTCCAGCGGCGCTTCGTGGCATTTTATGTCAGTGAGTGCCACAGTGCCAACGTTAGTTGCACACCGCTGCTGTGGTTCCAATCTGCGCTAGCGGCAACTTTTCCATTGCTCCACAACGCCAAAATGACATGGCATATTTATTATTTTCCATATTGCATGTGTGTTTGCGGGTGTGTGCGGGTGTGTGCGAGTGGGAGCGTGTGTGGCAAAGTTCCGCCAAGCATTATGCCTGTTGCAAGTTGCAAGTGAACTTTTATTAGAAGTTGCACTCGGTCGCTGGCGCTGTTGCATATCCTTTCACCTAGGTGTACACCTTCAATTTGCTATGTTCTTCTATTTTTCTCTTGTTGTTGCACTTTTTTTCTTGTTTTTATTTTTGGTTTTTGCTCTTCGCTTGCATGCCACTTGCAATTTGGCACATTTGCCGATATGTAAATTAAGTCGTTGTGTTAAACGGCGTGCAAGTTTCGCCTGCGTCTGATCATCGCTTTTCCGAGAGTGCTTGTGTGTATTGTTGTTGTTGCGCAATTTCATACTCCACCATGTACCGTTAAGTGTATGAATACATAATAGCCTATATGCGCAGCAATAAATGGCTTGAGTTGTTCGACGTGGCGCAGGCGGTTGCCACTTCGGTTGGGTGCCACTTCCTTTCACGCGTTTACACTTAACTTCGCATACAAGTGTATTCAATCACACTTCTCCATACGTGTGCATGTATGCGTACGTGTGTGTGTGTGCGTGTAGTTTTCGAAAGTTTTGCACGCTTTTGTTGCATGTTGTGCGAAATTTGCAATATGTCAGTGTTGCATATGTTGCACAAACACACAGACGCATTTAGCTGCGCACAGGAACAGTGCAACACTTTCAATTGTCGTTGCATAATTTGTTGCCTGTCGTTCGCCTCGTATTGTTTATGCCACACTCGATGTATTGCAGTGAATTTTAATACGCCTCGAATCACAGTAACAACTGAAGAAATAGCAAACGTGGAAGGAAACTTTAAAAGTTTTTCAACATAAGTCAGGACGCAGTTTCTGGCAACATTCTATGTTTTATGTAATGTTATGTTCTCTTCTACCCCTGCCACCGTTCTGTGTTGCATAATGATAAATTCCTCCATCTTAAGTAATGGTATGTTTTCCTCAACACCTCCCGCCTTTCTAAGAGTTTTGTAATATATTCTTCAAACATTTTAGAAATTACTAAAATTTGCACTAGGTTAGTAGAAGTAGTGCTCCAACTATGATTTATGCCAATAATTTCACGACTTCTATAATACAGAATGATTAGACCACTAACTATGCGATAATAAAACAAAAAGATAATTGAAAGAAGGTTCAATATTCTAAAATTTAATTTTATTTTTGTTTATCCCGAAAGCCTAAGATCTTGTTGGTGATTAGGAAAGTCAAATCTTACGTTTCCAAGATGATGACCGCAATGTTTCAGTTCGGCAATGCGTATTACTTCAAAAGCGTAAAGAAATTACGGTATCCATTGTATGCTGACCCTCATTTCTACCTTTGGACTAGCTCCAGCTCAGTCAAACTTTCATTTTCTCTCAAACGCTCAATGTAGATATTGTATTTTTTGGCTTTAAGTAGGAATTAGGTAGAGTAGATGTGAACGCACTTAGGCCTTGAGGAGGTACATTGTGAAAAAACCGGGATTAGAATACCATCACTCTAATCTGTCCTTTCTGAACCACCCTGTGCTCTTGATGAAGTTCATTAATGCAAAATGTTTTATTTGTGCAAGCTCTGAGAGACCATCAAGTAACCCTCGAATGATAGTTGTGTTTTTTTCTCATCGTCGCATTCGCTTAGAAGATGTTCTAAAGTCTCATTGTATGGCGTTTCCAGTCGGCTGGCATGTCAGCCGATTAGACAGTGCCTTATTAGCACTCCTACTAGAGTTCTTATATCATTCATAAAACGATTGCATGCTTCATGAGCAAATTAGCGATTGACTTCACCGAAACTCAGCTAAGTTTGTGACATGTTTGTCGAATAAATATCTACAAGTAGCCAGAGGCATATACTCGTAAATTCGCTCTTTTCTAGAGGCTTATTTTAGGGTTGTGTATGCTTTGGCTTCAAGAATTTTACTAGGAATATCAATGTGTTCTGGAATCGGATGCATGTTGATCGTAAAGGATAGCATGTTAGATCCATTGAGATATCAAGGCATTCTTTCACTATCTTTGATGAAACACTAACAGACTTTAGCGTGATTTCAAAGCCACTTAGCTATCTGTATATATTATATTATATAAATATATTTCTTGTTGTGAACACACTATTTATCAGAACAAGAAGGTTTTCTTTAACTGCTATGATCTCCGCTTGGAAAACAATGCAGCGGTCTGCTAATTATGCATCTAATTTTGTTGAAAAGACACCACCTCCAACTCGATTATCTCGTTTGGACCCATCCGTATTGAGACTTATCCCGGTGTCCCTGTCCACATCATCCTTTTTCCATTCTTCTCTGGAAGGGAAGGCAATATTGTTAACCGAATTTAAGTTAAATTCAATAGGATTTCGAAAATCTGTGGTATTGGTAAAAACGGAAACTAACTAAGTATTTTATAGTGCCCCTTATTAGAGACGACTAATGGGGAGGATTCCCTCAGCTTAAGAGCAGATTTCGCTGGCAGTTAATTACAGAACAGAGAAGAAAAGACTGTGTGTTTAGTGTCTGCCTTTGTCTTGTTCTAAGAGCTCCACTTATTCATGTACTTGCTGTTCTTTGTATGCTTTCCATACGCTTTAACGCGTATTTCTTTTCCATCATCAATTTACTACCATCACTAAAGTGCTGTAATTGCTTTCTTTACCTCAGCGTTTAAGTTTGATTTTCATGATAGCTTGCTATCTAATATTAGTCCCGAATGGCATTTTATTCATTTCTAAGATCCTGAGAGGAGGAGACAACACGCCTACTTGAGATTTAGACAGATCTGTATACCGTTGAAACTTATTTTTAGCTGGGGGCTCAAGCCTCAAGATCTCTGCAGTACTTGGAAGAACTGCTGCTAGACTAAATTAAAGTATGATATACAGCGCACGAAGAACTATGAAAATTAGATTCGTACAACTTATAGAAGAAATAATAAGTCATATCCAATATTTAAAAAAAATGTGCGAATTCAAAAATGTTCGTATATATAAGCCATTAATAAAATCAGATAGACTGATTTAAAGAGTAGGCTCATGATAGAAAACCAAATATTTTTCTCTGGAGGCAAAAGACTAAATGTACCTTTAGCCACAGTGACTGACTGCTTTGGTTTAGTTTTTTTAGTTCTTCCATCTTTAGTTCATGAATTTCATTCTGCAATCCTCAAGCATCACCAATTAATCCATAAGCAATGATGTATATCGGATTGTATATTCTGATTCTTTAGATTCGCAGCACCGTTGCGATAAATTGTAAAATAGAATTCAGCTGTCATTCTTCTGAGATCTTCTCCACCTTCTACTCCTCATACTCCACTAAAAAATATTTAAATTACCAATCAAGCTGCTCAAGACTTGAATCCTTGGAACTATTTCTCTCACACGAAGCTTATTTTAATATAGACCAACGGTCATTAAAGTATATTGGAGCATTTACGCTCATTCCATATTTTTATAAAAAAACTTTAAATAACATAAGAAAGAAATTGTGTACAATTGATGTCTTCGAAAAAATTGAAGTGCTATAAATTGATTGTTGTAAAAATATTTGAGTAGGGTCAAGTGGGCAAGGCAGAAAGCATTGCGCCCTTAGCTAAATAAATATTGACAGTGAGTAGAATCTTATGCAAACGAACTGAATGAATACAACGTCGAAAGACAGTAGAAACACTCTGCGAATGAGTAGGTATTTATGCATCTACTCACCACCGGCAATAAACGAGCAGAACAAACGGTTCACTCGTGTGCATAAATTGTTGTCTTAGCTGCTCAATTAACTGCGAATAAGTGGTTTTTGCGCCCCTGAAAATATGCAAGAAGCACAAAAATTTCTACCGAATTACTTTCCTCTAATAATTTGGTCTTTTGCTGCGTTATAATTTCTATTTTCGTTGGTCACTAAAGAAAGACGAAAAATAAGCGAACACACACATACGCGTACATGTATAAACATGCCAACTAACAATAATTGTGATTTATTTCGTTGAATATGAAATTACGATTTCGCCACACAGCGAATAAGGGAGGCCCCAGCAGTGAAATTATAAGAAAGCATTTCATGTGCCAGGTGTTTGAGTGGGCAAATATATTATGTATTCCAAGCGTATAAGTATTGGAGAAACCACCACGTCACTCCGGCAATTGCCAAAGCAAACACACGCCCAGATTAGTGACCACCAATACTGTCACAGCCGCCCTGTCCATATTTTCTTAATGAACGCCTCGTAAGTTGCTATGGTAGGCATATTCGAGGAAATTGAGTGGAGGAGCTCTTGAGTGGCAACGGAAATTATTGTGCAAAAGCAATAGTTACAAGTAGTAGTGTTGTTGTTGCTATTTATGAGCTTGTATTTATCCGAAAAGGTATGAAGCGTAATAAAAGCAAGCGAAATTACACCAACAACTGCGGCGACAAGCATTGAATTTTAAATGTAATAAAAATGGCCTACAGCTGAATTGAATTCACACCTTGTCACTGGAATTTGTCGCTGATTTACGAAGCAGGCGCTCTTTTTTTTTTTTCTTTATTATGTAAATGCGTGTTGGTGCATGCCCTTTAGGAAATGTGTATGTTATGTTAAAAAATTATTTGTCGACACAAAAATAATGCAAGAGCCATTTTTTGAAGAGTTACTAAATCTCACTCACAATAATCAAGGTAAAGCCGTTGTATCCGATAATGTTGAGTGGTCTCTATGAGCGGGTAGTCGAATTATGTTTGAACTACTGCCTGAACAAACTCAATATCAATTACAAAGTCATAGGCACAATGTAATGCCAAGTTTTCCAACACAAATATCAAGATGATATTTAAAACATAATTAAGCATAAGTAAAGAGAAATAAAAAGAAGGAATACTCACTTTCAGTAACAATAAACATAGAAGTTTGCTATAGAAATTAGATAAAATTAGCAAAACTTGTTTCTTAGTGGCATCTATCGTAAGCTTTTGAAATAAATAAATATAAAAACAAAAACGTTAACCTCCGTTGCACTGAAGATATAATATCGTCACAGGTGCATCTCTTATAACATATAAATATATAAAAAGTTCTATAGAGGGATTATCACGCTGATTACTCATATATATTATATAATACTTTATAGGGCATTAGAAAATATCCTGGCAAACATAATATACTCTGCTCAGTGTATACCTATATTTCAGAACCATAGCTAAACGGAAAATTTCAGTTGTTCACCGAATTTTGTTCGGTTAGTTCTAAAATATTTCGCAGCGTCACATATCGTACGCTTTTGCTAGCTTTAAGTATCAAACAAATTAGAAATAAATAATGAGTCTGAAGTCACCATTTCCATTATTTGATAAAATTGTACTTAATTATTCCTAAATATGATTTCAATTCTTACAAATCCGCACACAAATATCAGATATGTTTCGAAAAACAATAAGTTTTGAAAGTATGTTGATATACCGTATATGTCTTATTTGCTGCATATAACTGCTAAACTGTGATTCGCCTCAGTTTCCTTTGCGGTTCTCTTTCTACTTTATGGAAAAGATTTAATAACCCATATACGGTTATATTGGTTGTACTTGATACTTCCAGACCCTAATCACAGAATACGAGTCTGTTCATATGTATGCATTTGTTTTCTTCTGATAAAGCTTTTCGACAAAAAATTTAAATTTTGACCCTTGTAGACACAATTTTGGGTCATACGGGTAATTCGAACAGACGTTTTAGTTATATATACGGAAGGAAATTTATATGCAATAATAGAAATCGTGAAAACGAAATCCAAAAAATCATAATTTTTATTTATTTTTGTTATAAGTCAATCTTCTTGCGACTTTTTGATTTCATCTGTAGACAACCCAATTGCAACTTGCTCACATGCACACTTCTCACTTTTCCTACAGGGCATTATTGCAAACAAATCTGCTCGCCGTAAGCTAACTGCTGAAAGGTAGCATAAATTACAGTTATGCCTTGTGTGTTTGTGTGTCTGTGTAGATTCAACGCTGCGTCTGTGATGTTTTCCTTTAAGTTGTTGGTCAGCATCTTCTACAATCGGTGGTAGAATATAAAAAGGGCTTTGATTTATTCTCTGCTACTTCCTGTGTGTGCTGTTCTTAAGTCAATTTCGACTTTGGCTTAACAAAATATTTTAATTATATTTTATATTCATTTTTAACGGGCATGAATAGAAATTTAATTTCGCATCAGGTTTATGAATACAGATATTTATAAATATTGTTTGCTTATGAAAGAGAGATCAAAGTGCGCGTACATGGTGAGATTAAATTAAAATTCAAAACAAATTGCGTTTGAGCTGTTGCGGTGTACAATATGGAAAATATTGCTTCAAAAATTCGGTGGACAATATTTAGAAAATTGAAGTGGCTAATCAACTGCATAAAATATCTAAATTTAAACAACCATATATTTCAATATATTTATGCCGGTATTTATATATATATATACTTGTATATATATATCAAAGATTTGTTTCTTCTCTCGAAATACGTTCATCGAAACCGCGCTACAGTAGCCTCCAGTTCATATCAGTTATGCTTTGTCCTAATTCAAATACGTACTTCCAATTACATATTTAGTAATCGAGGCCAATGTAATGTGAGCTTATGCATGGTGGGTTTGTATTATCTACACTAGTTTAAATTTTAATGATAACTCAGTTGTAACACACATTTACCACATGTAATTCAATCTGCAACACCAATAAAGTAAATTAGTTATGTGGTTGAAATTTACTTCATACATACAAACATATTGGACTAGGTTATCAGTGATCACTTTAAGTTGAGTTATAGATACATTATGTGTATTTAAGCCATGTATAAGAAGCATTTAAAACTTCATATGCGAAAGACTATGTAATTTTCTTGTCGATCTTGGTAGTCGGATTAATTGAATACCCCTCGTTAACTTGAACGGATGACTCCAAAATTGACTTCTAGGACATTTATACTACTATTACATTCAAGCGGTAGCTGTTTTATTCAGACTAAAGAAGAGACATTAATTGCATTGAAACTGTAATGCCCTTCATAAATACCGAAGTTTGCTTACAAGATCTAGATTCTGATCGATCAGTTCGTCGTTGGCTCGATCTGAACAATATCTTCGGAGATTGCAACATTGCTTTAGGCAATAACCCATGCCAAATTTGGTGCAGATATCTTGTCAAATGCAAAAGTTCTCCATACAAGCATTGCGATTGTTCAGGTTTTATGCCAGCTATATGCAAATGCACAGCTTCTTAGGGAGAGAAGGATGTGTGCAAAATTTCTGATTGAGATCTCGTTATTGAGGGACTATTTCGCCTATATACAGACAGACGGGCATGGCTAAATCGACTCATCTCGTCTGGCAGTTCATTAATAAATAAACTTTATTAGATCTCCGAATAAGTTCTTAAAACCAAAAGGCCTGAAAAGCCCTCTATGGAGTTCCATCTTAACTTTACTTCATAATACCGAAAGCAAATATGCGTTCGCCTGGCTTCGTTTTGCGACGCTTGATCTATCTCGATCGTCAGTGCCGAATAATAGCGATGAAAGAAGTCAAAAAACCTATTATTTACTTTTCTAAGTTGGAGCTGTTGTATTTTCGAAAGCTTTCACGAGTTTCGTTCCTAAATAAACACGGAAGTCTTTTATCATTCGCTGGTAGTAAATCACAGGTCATTAAATATCTAAATTTATAATCATATATTTCCTTAAAGTAAGTTTTTTACAATATACAATGTTCTTTTTCAAGCCCTCAGCTCCCAACTTCAAGTCGTAACGTCCTGTCGAAATCGATTTGCATAGTTATTTTTATAACATCAAAGAGAGAGATTGTGCTCTCAAACGTTAATCTCGTGCTTGTGGTTTATTGCTCTTGGTTCAGCATTAGACTTTTCGTCTCAGTTGGTTAAATTAGTTTAAATAAGGTTAAGTTAGTTATTGAGGCGTTTAATATCAATTCCAGACAATTTACTTGGTTCGTAGAATAAGTGTGTAGATGTTTTCACCTTATTCATTCAACTTTGACAAGTTGCGACGAGTGTCAGTTAGAACTCCTATATATTTCTATATAAGATTCCTCTTACGTTCCATTCTGGACCAGAAAGAGTTCACAAAAGCACATATGCTGGTCACTGACCAACGCTTGTTAAGCTCGCGCAAGATTCAAAGATTCAGCGCCTTGGCTGCCACTTCTGCTTGAAGTACACTGCAGGAGTCTGGCAAAAGTTAATTGAGAGCTCTCAAGAGAAGACTTCCGCCCCATCCTTATTCTTGAGCTTCGTGCCACCCGGGGAAAAACTCACTACGCCTCTTCTCTAGAGACTCTGCCCCACCTACATTATTATCGAAAGAGTAGATTTCATGACGCAGTGGTCCAGATTATCAGCAATGCAGTCAAAGTGAGAGAGAGCTCTCTGGGACGCTCAATGTGGGCTGTACATATATATAAGCCTCAATATGTTAAACAAAAATTTTTGATAAATATTTTAAAATATTATGGATGCTTTTTTCAATACAAAAAATTAGGTTTTTGGTCACTGACTTTTTTAACCCCTTATTTTTGCATCAAAATCTCAATGAGCTATTTAAAGTTAGGCATCAATTCATCGCTATACCACCATATTCATTCCATTTGAAAAATTCAGAGAATTCCATTAAATTCGCCAAATAAGGAACATATACATACATATGTATTCATGATTGTCGATCGTTTCACTAATAACCAGTTGAAATTAACTGGAACTATTTTCATTAAAAGTCGAATTCCGCATTTGCAACACCAATAAGCATATACCTTATAAATGGTACACTGCTAATTACCCGTAATGTTTTATAGACTTATTTACATAAGCCCATGCAAACACGCCGACACACATATAGATACATACATATGTTCTCAACTGCATTAGCAACATTTCCATTACTTACTTTTCGCTTAATTGCCATATTCCGCATTCCCGTGAAAATCAATCAACCATTCCACTTCCTTCCTTCAACATACCACAGCAGGTGGCAAGTACCCGCCACAGTCACACACACACACACACATACACATACGCAACATTGTAAACTCTGCTCTGCATTTATGAAAATGGGCATAACTAAGTGCGACTGCACTCGCATTGATGACTATTTATACGCAAACGCATTTAATCGGAACAAAGCGACATAGATTATCCCTTATCCTCCGCCCTTCATACTAATTGAATCGTTTGGTAAGCTTCACTAATTAGTTAACTAATAATGCTATATACATAAGGGTGCAGACGTGCACATATAGCTCATATATGTACAGTAACAATACAGATAAGGAATATAATTCGCCGTTGTTGTTGCACCAGTCAATGATGTTTGTTGTGACATCTGATGTGCCACTGTTGCTATAGTAAACTTGATTGTTATGATTAAGTGTCAAATTATTTTCACACGCATACATACATATATATAGAATATATCGATATAGAGTTGAGGTCTTTAACTGTGTCATTATTTACTGCATCCTGCGGCTTTTGAGTTTACTACAGGCAACGCATAAAAATATTTTAGGTTTATGAGCAGATCCACCATGTTTTCTAGTCATAGGGTAAATTTATCTGATCTCGATCTTGATTTTGATGCTATAATATGAATCGATATAGAATTTTTGAGAACGTTATGTGTACTGTACGTAAGATCACCGTACAGTGCGTTCAAATTTAACGTTTTCGTTTTCCAAAGTGTAGGCAGCGTTTATTGGGAAAAATGTAGTTATTATAGGAAATGTTTAGTTATAGGTCACGTTCAACATTTCAATACTTGCTCTAATCGCCCGCGTTCTCTTTTATAACCTAACATCTTTGATGGAAACTTGCAAATTTTCCGCATATTTCACAGACCATTTAGCAGAAGCGTTCTTAAGGTATTCAGCTAGGTAAACATTCTCTCTTGAATTGGCATCTCATGACTAGGATGACCAAACTAAAGTAACAATATTGTTGTCTTGTTTTCATTGCATACAGAGTCTGCTCCTATGTTTCGTATCATTATCTACTTGCAGTATGCAATTATGATTATTTTTGTCGTAAAGCATTTCAGCTGACTTCTGACCTTTATTATACAATTTTATCATACCAACGGCATGCAGATTTTCTGTGAAGCACCTCAAAGCCGCAAATCTATGAGCAGAAAGCATACATAAACATGCACCTTGTGTGGGTGTTTAGCATTGCTTTTCTTAGCCAAACACGTCTGAAGGATTTGAACAATACAAAAGTTTATTCATCTGTAAATATTACATTGATCCAATTCTCTGTCCCACATTGTATTTAGAGATATGCCATAGCTTTTTCCTGACATTTATATGTCACATGATTCCTCCCTCTCCCTGGCTTGTCATCTACATACGTTTCCAGTTTCTCCATAAAGGTCAGACCAACTCTTCACAATCCTTGGATTTACCAAGCTCATTTATTTTCATCAATAAAATTTTTTTCAATGTCAATAAGTCTTCTAAGTATTGCTATTGGACCAGTTTTTGGCAGAATCTTAAATTATTACCGCTATCTATGGTTAGAATATTTCAAAAAACGCTATTATAGTGTATTCAATACATTATTAGTGTGTATTCAATACAAAAGAAAAGCATGTGACTATTTAGGTCAGCATTTGTGCTAAAAATCATGGCTGGAACAAAGTTTTTTTAAAACCTAAATAAGGTTGCAGGCTTCATGATGGCGCGTCATATTGTCTGTAAATCAAATTATTCAAATTTTGATACTAAAAATAGGTAGGCCTAACTCAACTCGAATAGCTAAGACTTTTAAGCAAACTATATTTTCTATAGCGCTACTGTCTGAGACGTGATGGCTCGCTGTACATATACCATTTTCTTATCCAACTTTTTAATGCAATACAAAATATTTCACAACTATTTTTCTAATAACAATTCCGTAGCAAAGAACTACTAAAACACTAGCATGAATTTGGGATTCACCGCAAGGTTCAAGTGGCTAACTCAACTAACCTTAAATTATTTTAGCACCAAAAGGAAAATTCATAATTATAACGGTTGTAACAAACTCGCCTTACATTTGATATAAGTCATCTGCGCTCGGCTTTCAAACCATAGAATTCCCCCTAAACTATGACGTCTTAATTAAGATCTTTGCCTACGAGAATACATTATCATCGCTGTGGCGCATAGTACACAGAGCAGGAGGGTTGTATTACTCTCTCCACAATTTAATATTGCCACCTCTCCAGCCTTGAATTTAGTTAATTCACGCCGCCATTAATGCAATCTCTATATTTGCGCTGCCTAAACTGCTTAAGTTACCTAAATTCGTTAGTTATCTAAAGAATATGTTTATGTAAATTCTAATGTAAATTGCGGTTTGTATGTGTGTGTAGTTGCCACCAGTTAGCAGTTAAAACAAACGGGCATAGAAACTTCAACGCTTCACATAATTAACCAGTTGGAATTGCCTTAACGAATTACATAACTAGTTTAACGCGAATGAAAACTTTTGGCTTCCAAGCAATAAACCATTAATTCATATGAAAATTGCATAAAATTATGCATGTTGAGGGATGGGTGTGTGTGTGTGTGTGTACTAGTACATAAATTAATTAGTTAAGACACCAGGAACGAAAAGTGGCATGTAAATGTGTTATAGTGTTATAGCAGAAGAAGGAGAGTAGGCACGAATACAGAACCCTGCAGAAAAATTCACTGGTGTCAAGATAAGTTTTAACTCGAGAAGTCAGTTTGAGCACAATTAATTATCCATGCAAAGAAGGTCGTTATACAGTTTGTAAAAAAAAATATACTCACAACAGTGCTCAATTTAATGCATGTGCTCTGAGGCTTGGCAAACAAATCTTGATTTCAAGGGAAGCTTGAAAGAAATATAGCGAATGAAAAGCTCTCAAGGAGTTCTCCAATCACGCTAATACTAGTAAAAAACATACACAGAAATGCTAAACAAACGGCACTCTTTGACAAGATATACTCGTAATAGCACGGAATCGATCACTTTTGGGAGATCTCGAGTTGAAATAACATATTAGCTTTTCTAACCGAATTCCAAACAACAAAAACTGTATATCACTGACTCAATGTCGATTTTATGCGTCTACTCTCAAACATGTGTAACCTAAATTGTATATTTACTAAGAAATAACAGTTTAAAGCCTTGAATATTGATATTATAGTGGACTTTTTTTTTTTAATACTCTTAAACTCTTTCGAAATACGAAACTTAACTTACGTCCATGGAAGGCTTACCACCAAAAATAATTTTGATGTACAACACAACACATTCACAATATTCTTACTTTGAAACCTGGTAATATTAATATTCTAAAACATTTTTTTTTCCAAGTCGAAGGCATTTTTTTTTGGCAAACGTCAATCAGAAAGCGATAGCTCTACTAATCATATTCTAATGAAGAATTTTTCAATTTGTTTGTTTTAGATCACTACAAGGGTTCTTTAAATGTCAGTAAAAGAATCATATCAATAATGGATGGTAAAAATGTTTTTCATGTTTTTTATTTTAGTTTTAAAAATGCCTAAAATGTAGGCATTCAAACAAGAATACCCTCTTAAAACTCTGATTTTAAAATCTGCATCTGCAAAATCTTTTTTTCTATCTGCAGTGAGGCACTTGTGTCATCTGTGGTGTCCAAGTTCAAGAAAATTTCCAAACCGCTGTAAGATTTTTGAGGAGAATTGTTATCGCCTCCGAGAGACGATCTCTTTATTGTAAAAACTCTTTGATGTTAGGCGATAACTGCAATAGAACCCCTCTCTACTAGATGGATTGGAATGGATGAACTTATATCTGATTGGATTTAATTTATTTCGATTTTTAAGCTAATGCAACGCTTCCTGAGGAAGTGCATAGGTTTTAATAATAAGAATAAAATATAAAGCACGATTGAAGGTGTTTCCAACCAGGTGTTAATACAGTGCATTGCGTATGTGAGCACCACTTGATGGAAAGCGTGGACTCCCAGTCGGAGAAAAGGTCTTCAAATATCTCTTATGTTAATTGTGTCACGTTAGACAGTTTGAAAATTACGAACTCTTCAAAAGCGGCTTGAAATTTGTTCGATTCTCAACTTTTCTCAGCAAAATACAAAAATCATAACCCACTAGATCCACACAGTAGTAGATCCACTCTTACCCACATTACATCAATTATAATACTTGTCGTGTGATAACATGGAGGAAACTTTTTTGTTTAGAAGGTTCTGATGTAGTTAACTCAAGAGCTCACATGCACACCTTTTCCTACCCACTTTGCGTTGGCCCACACACTAACTCATAAACCTGCGGCTTTGTATTTTAGTGCTCATAATGCGCTTGTAATACGTCCATCTGGGATTTATCACGGCCTGCTTTAAGGGAAGAGGACGAGCTCATATGAAGGTAGTCGCTTTCTACAGGCCTGTTTCACTTTCTTCACTTTCGCTAGTTTAGCAAAACTTAACGTATGTGTTTACCTGCCTTTCATTATTCGCCTCAGTCATTTAACTCTAACGATACCAAGCGTGAGGCTAGCGTGGCATTTCATCTCATTTTAAATGCGCGCAACAATTTCACCGCTGAGAATACTTGACGCACGCAACAAAGCACCCACCCACCACTCACACCATAAATACTATATGTAAACGGGGCTACAGGAAACATAGTCAAAGCTTAAATGCCTGCGTGTGAATTATAGGCGTGCCCAAGTGGTGGGCCGGTGAAGTAGCAGCGCTGGCAACGACTAAGCGGCAACAAAGTTTTAACCTCTTAGCACAAAAGTTAAACAACAGCCGAACTTCTAAATCGGCGCTAGAGTTGAACGTGCGGTAGGGGCAAGCCCGGCATTAACCCCTTTTAATGGCTAACAATGCCAAACAAAATGCTACTCAAGATTATGCGCGGCCGTAGTGCGGTGGTTGTGGAATGAGTTGTGAAGATGTGAAGTGGTTAGCGTGGCGTAACAGACGATGATGAACGCTGTGTAGTTGCAGCGTAGTCGTTGTGTTTGTTGCTTTTCTATTATTACTGTTTCTATTTAACGGTTATTTTTATTGCACGCACAAACAGTGCAATTTGCGGGGCCCGGCTCGGTGTTATCACAGTTGTTGGAGTTGTTGTTAGTGCCACTTTTTTCATGCTGTTAATGTTGCTCGTTTTACGGCTAGCTAACGCCATTTCCCTGAATATTATACAGGGCGATGTGAGTGAAAATTAAATAGCTTTAAGTATGATTGAACATGGACCTATATTGAAAAGATTTAATAAAAATATTTTCCAATTAATACCTCCGTCCAACACTCTAGCATAGCAAACACCATTCACTATCGAAAAAAGGGATTGAGACTAGAACAAAGGCTCCTTACAAGAAATTGATTCCGATCGTTGTCTTTGTATGGCAGCTGTATGCTATAGTCATGCGATCTCAATAAATTCTTTAGAGATTACATTGTTACCTTAGAAAATAACTCATGCCAAATTTCGTGAAGATATTACGTCAAATAAAAAAGTTTCCCATACAAGTACTTTATTCCGTTTGTTCAGTTTGTATGATATGGACAGGTGCAAAATTTCAGATCGATAGCTTAAAAACGGAGGGACTAGTTTGTATATATACAGACAGACGGACATGGCTAAACCAGATCAACTCATGCTGATCATTTATGTATATATTTAATAGGGCCTCCAACGTTTCCTTCTGGGTGTTACAAACTTCGTGGCAAACCTAATATACCCTGTTCACTGTATAAATATTCTTCGAAGTAATTATTACTCTTCTGTTGTAAAAGTCGAAAAAAATTAGTGGAGATCACTGACGTCGGTTCCAGAAGATTGTGTTACTAGCGAACTGCTATAATCTTTGTCTAATCACAGCAGAAGTCTTTCTCCTTCCTTTCTTCTCTTACTTGGCGCTAGAACTATAATTTGATGTTTTGGTCCGCGCTCATTTAAAGCACCACAGTGCTGCTCTACCACCGTTTTATACTATACGTTGACTCATTAACTCTCCTAACCTTCTTAGATTAACTTCCAATAGAACATATTGCTCGATTTTAACCTTCCAACGACACGGTCTCACAGTTCCGAAGGGAATCACGGTTTTTAAATGACATGTTTATTAGGTTCGGAGAAAATTTCTTTCTGATTGAATAGTACAGCATATCCCCAAATATAGTACTTATATAACTTAGTACTCTAATACCTAACCGATACCTTAAACACCACGGTATATGATGCAAAATCCAATTTATTTTAAATAGTTTTCATTCCCAGCACGAAAAGTGTTTTCTTAAAGACACTGTACTAAAACTTCTGCTTAACAACATTCAAAGATCCCTTTTGCTTTTTAAATTCAGTTCTCATGCCACACCCTGTTATGCGACATATGTTACAGTGTGCTCATGCGTCGTTTGCTTGAGGCGACCACTTCTCAGTCAGTCACTTCGTAATGAGATCATAATATTTTGCAACGCCAGCGACAACAAAACCAATGGGGCTTCTAAGTGGCAACATTACACACAAACATTGTCGGAATAGCTCGACGCTTTACTAACGCCAAGGAAACTGTAGAGATAATAATAATATTATTTAGTTGAAAGTGCTTGCGAACTTTTAAAAGGAAACATTGAATAGATTTGCATGGAACTGTTCGCGTGTTTTTTACTTACAACATACGTACATATATAATGTTTTTTTCCCATATTCAACAAGCGAAATGTGAGTTATAAAAACTGTTTCTGTTTCATTGGCTCTGTAAATGCCTCCGTTATTTTAAATGGATTCTTAATGTTACAGTGTGTGTGTGTAAAGTCTTATTTTTGTTTCACAAATTAAAGCCAGTGTGAAGATCGAGAGAGTTATCCTATCTTCCATCGTTTTTATAGATTTGTGATATGGTTTTAATGAATTTCGACTATTTCGGGAATAAATTGGAGCTTCGTCCAGTTATTGCCAAAACGGTAGAGATCAAACGTTTAGTTTGTCGGGTTTGTTATACCATAAACGAAATTGGAATATGTTATATTCCTATATGCGTTTGTATTTCTGATTGAAAAGATCTGCTCCAGTTTCGCATAGACAAGCAAGGAAAGAGGCTAAGCTCGGAGAGCTTCCTGCTTCAGTAAACTTTCAAGTGAGTATCAGTTCATTCTTTATATAGAACTATGATATGTCACCGATAGATTATAACCATAATTGGTATATAGTTAATTAGTTACAGTATATTATTGTATTATATAATTACAAAATATTATCATCGATCAATGTAAGCTCTATAATTGAATGAATCGAGCTCTTTTTATCTAGTAAACTGGTTCAGGGATCCATTTTTGAAAGGAGAATCGATACATACATGGATAAAAATGTGTAACGGATGAAGCACGCATGTTTGTGATTCTACTTTGTCCATTTTCGTCTATCGTATACTATTTTATGAGTTACAAAATTTATCTTAAAAGTGGGCGAGACAGCATAATCGACAATCGGCTCATCTATAAGCCAATATTTTAAGTGTAGAAAATTTATCACACTTTCATCGAAAACTAAATAAACATTTTAAGCAGTTCTTAGTTATATTGTTATATCGAAAAAGAGCAAGAGTGTTATCCAAATTTCCCAATATTACTTCGTAAAATGAAGTAAAATTTTTCCACGAACTATTGCTAAGATACCAAAATTCCTTTATAAAGTAATTAGCATAACAAGCTGAGTCGATTAAGCCAAGTCCCGCTGTAAATACGCAAACTAGTCCCTCAGTTTTCGAAATATCGCTCTGAAATGTTGCACACGTTCTTTTTCCCCAAATTGCTTATTTGTCGGAACCACCGATATCGGAAAACTATAGCATATAACTGCCATACAAACTTAACGATCGGAATCAAGCGCTTGTATGGAAAACTTTTTCATTTAAGGAGACATCTTCAGAAAATTTAATGATCAGGTCACTATAGCATATAGCTGACATATCAACTGAACGATCAAAATCAAATACTTGTATGGAAACTTCTTTATTTGTGAAGGCTATTCTAGCTTCGGTGTAACTACAGTTAACGATTTTCTTGTTTATTTTTTAGATTTATATAGCTTTTTAGAGGATTGTGCCATTTTGGCTCCAGCTTTGTGTGACAACCTGTCTAAATGCTTGTTTTGCTTCATTAGTCATAGGTCTTTACTTGATAGTTATAGGTTATTATTAAGGTAGATATTTGCAAATAAAGCCTTCAATGGCACATGCCGCTTTTGTAACACAAAACTCTTTAGACTTTCTCAAATTTCATTTCGACTCCTCAAAGTTTTCTTCCTCAGATTATGGTTTCCCAAGACAATTAGATATATCGACAACCATTCGGAAATCATTTCATTTCGTCATTCAGTTAGGTTTTATATATATGTATAATATATAACCTCATATCACCATCGATTATTCTAAAATGTTACAAGCAACCGTTAGGTGAGGAACACTCCTTATTACACTCTTGTGCAATAAGCTAAGTTCGTACAAAAAAAGATAAAACAAAACTCAACCGCAAATCAAAAATTTCTGTCAAACCGCAGAAACGCTAAAGTTTAATTTCCACTCAAAGCAAAAGAGACAAAAACAAAAGAACCAGCAAAAGAAGAGATGAAGAAGAAGAAGAAAATTTAAATTGCTGCAGCAGCAAGTTTGCACAGTCAGCAGTCAGTCAGTTAGCAACGCTTCGGTAACGCTGAACACCTAAAATTTTTATAAAATGCATTTCTTAAATTGAAATGTCGTCGTCGTCGCTGTAGTCATTTGTTGTTGTTATTGTAGTTATCGCTCATATTGTTGTAGTCGTCCTAGACGCTGCGTTTGGCCACAAAACTACAAGCAACTGTATGAAAGTGTGCGTATATTTTCACTAATACACATGCATTTGCACATATACCTATGTGTGTGTAACAGCGCATTTACTTTTTGGTGGCACTGTTGTCGATGCTGCCGCTGCGGTTGCAAGCTCTCAACGCAATTCCTTCGCCTTGTAGCAAAATTCCATTTAATGGCTGTGTGAAGTGACTTGTCTTGTGTTGCCACTGACAGACTGCATAGAGGCAGGCACACATATACGTATACAAATGGATACACATACACATAGACACATGCATATATATATATATACCTATATATATATTAGGGTGGAGCGAAAAAAAAATTTTTTTTGGCTTAGCCTGGGGGTAAAATCTGTAGATTATAAATAAAAGAAAATATACCGAATTTGACAGTTTTTTACTCAAAACTTATTTTAACGCTTAAGGAAAGCATGTGGTCATTTAAGACTTGTTTTTTAAACTCCAATAATGACCACAAAAAAATTTTTTAAGTTGATAAATTTTAATTGGCCTGAAAGAGGACTCTCCACAGCTTCCAGAACACTTATCAAACATTTTTTACGAAATAAAAATTTCAACTCGAACTTTTATTTAAAAATTTTTTTTTTTAAATCTACAGATATTATCCCAAGGCTAAGCCAAAAAAAAAAAAAAAATTTTCTTTCCACCCTAATATATATACACGTGTCTATGTGTATGTGTATCCATTTATGTACATGTATGTATACGTGCGGCAAAATAATAATATTCACTTGCACATAAAATGAATATGTTACTGCATGCGTGTGTGTATGTGTTCGCTGCAGCTGCTCTCGCCAGAGCCTGGCTCCCAAGACACCGTGGCAGCACTTCACTGTGTAATTCACTTCGTACTCTTTAGCTGCGATTGTTGGCGGCGACGGAGCCTCTCTGACTACGCTGCAGCACTTCTTTTCGGTCTTAACTTCATAGCTGAGTCTTATTGCCAATTCATGTATGTGTGTGTGTGTCTGTGTGCGGGCAAATATGCGTCGTGGCTATGGAGGCGTCTTTCAACTGCTTTTTCATTTCATATTCAACTCTTTTTTGCCACTCATGCAACATCACATGCACACAAGCACAAGCACACATAAATACACATATCATGTTTGTGTGTGTGTGTTTGTATCAATTTTGGTATTCGATAAATATTTAAATTCCCTACATTTGACAGTTATCGATTTACGGGTAACTGCGTGCAGTTCTTTTATTATTTTCTTTATCTTCATACGTTTGCATCGTCTAATTTCAACTTCGCTTTGAAAGAAAAATCAGCAAAAGAAATAAATAATAAAGTTTTTGCGAGAGTATATGTATATGGAAATGTTGAGGTTGAAAGGAGGAGAAAATTTGACAGTCGCTGTCATGCGATTTCGTTTTGACAGTATAGCATAAATTTTGCAAGGCGCATTAACGTTGCAGCAGACACGCATACACACACACATAAACCTTTACAAACACACATATTTCAATTTCATGCTGTAAGAAAAGAGGTGGTAATTTATATTCTGAAATGATTTTTACTCGAAATCTTATACATATAGTTACATATATGTATATGCACCTAAAATTTAAATTGCTTTATTTTTGGCAGCATAAATGTATGCATAAACTTTTCTCAACATTAAATTTCCAGTGAATTCAGGTCTTCAACCACTTCTACATCACTATTTGACGGGCATATCCCAACGATATTGGTAACCTGTCAAAAATATTTAGTATATGAAGTATTAGTATGCGAAGAGAGTTAATATTGCCTACAATTAGGCGTATTGTTTGAGATAGTACTTCCCTTGTAGCCAATCGAATCGCGCTTCATGGTCGTTCGGCTTCAATTCTTGCACGATTTGGCTTTTTTGAGCCCGCAAACCAAGGGTTTTTCGCGAAATCATCCATAAAGTTGCTGTGCACAGCTTTAATTGTTTGCGCGATGGCCGATGGACTCATTCGGGTCTTCTTCGATACTCTGTTTCACAGCAGCAATAGCGTCTTCAGTGCGCAACAACATCAACTCTTTCATACCAATTATTCTTAATCGATAGATATGCTAAGAGAGTTATTTCAAAATTTCAAAAGCCGATCGTAAAAAGTGTTGAAGGTATGTCATTTGAAAGTAGTTGACATTCATTCAGATTTTCAAAAGAACAATTTTTTGCAAGGGCGAAAATTTTTTGGAAGCCTCATTTTCACGATGATCGTAGTCTATCTAGAGTACACAAATCCTCTCCGGTGAAATGATGCCTGATTTTATGATATCAGATAAAAATGATCCGATGTCATGACTTACGGAAAGTATCAAAAGTAATTTTTTTTATTTTTCATTATGTTAACAATGTTTTCTTTTATTTATTATACATTTTCATTACATTTATTTCCCCCAAACTGAATCGCGAAAAAATATTTTTTTCGGCATCTATGGATAAATCCCACCTTAACTATACCAAGTTTCACCAATATGCTGTTTTCAAGTAAAAAGTACTTGTTACTTTTCTGCTTTTATTTATTCAATAATCGATATTTAATTTATCGATATTTTGTGATCTTAAATTCTTCGAAGAAAAGTAAACATTTAATATAGATTTCATTTCTCAATAAAAAATTTCGATTCTTTGTGATTAAGCTTTCGATCAAAACTGGTCGCAGTTTTCGTTTTTCTTACTGAAGAATAATAGTTATCAATAGTTTTTAATTTAAAATTTATCGATTTCATCTAATTTCATAGTTATTAGGTGTTTTATTTTCTTGATAAACATAATTTATATATAATATTAAAACATAATTTTTCGTTATGGAATTGTTGCTTTTTCTCTTCATTAAAATTTTATCGACAATATGTTCCGATAAATTAATGCATAGCCTTGGTTTTAATATTTTTTGACCGTACTTGATCAATATGAATTTTTTTTGTGGATTATTCGGAATACCTGTTTTTTTTCAAGAAAAAAAAGTTATCGATATTTTGCATATAATACTTAGTTTCCGGTCAAACATCAATCAATTATAACAGTATTTTTTTTTTTCTAAGATCAAAAATAATAACTTTCAAGTTTATCGATAATAATCAACGATTAAAACAAAAATAATTGATAACTTTATTTATGACGGATAAAACTGAAACCCAAAATATGAATTTAGCAAAATATTTTAACGATAAATTTTCAGAATCGATTAAAAAAATAACATATACCAAGTAAAATAAAAGTAATATATTAATAAAAGACATAGCTGAAACTGATATTAGGCATCTCAAAATATTTGTAATAGCGCTTTGTCAACTTGTGAGGATCAATTATATAGGAATTTTAGATAACACAACGGACCGGCATTCTAAGCTGCCCAAATTATATCCCTGTTTGATTCGACTTCTTAACCTAACCTAAACTAGTAATCTGCGAATCATTTTGAAAAAATTGGAATTCCCTTGGTGGCGTAGCCAATCTCCAGAAAGAACCCCGAAAGAAGGTGTCTGACAGTGTGGCTGATTTTTGTGATATATGTATTACGATTTTTTTAAATTCACCTTTAAACGGGTTGAGAAGACGCTTTTCTTTATGACTAAGCAGATGGTAGTGCTCAGTGACATTTTACAAAGCCGTTTCATCCCACTGTACGAGTATGTATATCGCAGTAAAAGAAACTGTGCAAAATATAACCGTGTGAAAATTGCTATTCATAGTTCAACAACAAGTTTTGAAAACTGAGTCATCAATAAAAGTGCTTTCCATAAAAGCCTAATCCACATATGTGTACATACACAGATGCACCTCACCACAATCTTCACATCTGCACCAAGCAGCGGTGCAATAACACACAATTAAAGTAAATGCACACCATTTTATCACAGCGCCACAGCGCTTATCTTTACAACACCTCTGTGCAATGCAACGCTCACCACACAACGATAAGTAATCTCTGAATTTACGATTATTGATTTCACACATAGCCTATACAGGTGTCACAACGATAACTAACTGCGAACATTGCGAACGTATTGCGACCAACTCTAATGAGTAGACGCTACTTCATTTATCATTACGCTGACACACACAGTAAGTAACTGGACAGCGGCGAATTAAGACGTAGCATTAGACCTAGTAGAGCAATTCAATTAAGGCGAAGCAGCACTCCAACATTTGTAAAAGAGATTGATTAGTGTAATGACACCACCACCACCACCACCATGCGGCGGACCACCACCACCGTGACCGCCACGGCGACCATTAGTTAAAGTGGAGATTATACCACCGTGGCGACGACGCCATCATCACCATCACCACCACCACTCACCACCGCCGCCACCACCGCCCAGTCAGCCAGTCGTTGTGGTTGTACCAGGACAACAGCCGCCACCGCCACCATACGGTAGTGGCTACTATCCACCGCCGCCGCCGGCACCTGGATCACACTACCACAATCCGCCACATTATTGAGCAATTTGCTTGAAGTCAATTGGATCAATTTAGTGTTTAAGTTCACTTTTGAAGGAACTAGTTAGTAGGACACCTGACATGGTGCAATATATATTTTTATTTATATATGTGTATTATATATGATTCCTTAAAAGTATTTAATAAAACTTTGTTTACCATTCAGTGCAAGGAGTGTTCGTTTTTCTTAAGAAATGCTATATTTTAGTTTATTTGTGTCTCCAGTATTATCAGCCTGTTGTTATCAATTGTCATAAATCATTTATCAGCGAATGCTCTGTTCTTTGTATGCGTTCAAGCTCAAGGGTTTAATAAAAAGCTTACAACAAATTTTTGTTTACTTCCATATTTATAGATAATAAATGCATTCTGATTAGTGGCAGTTCTGTAGATTTAGTTCACGACACCAAGATCCCGTCAAATAGAGCGCTTAGGTCCATATTGAGACTATACAAATTTCATGGAGATATATTATACACACTACAAGTATACTTGTATGTATGACTTAGATATTTATTTGTTTATTTTAATGGTTGTTTAGACCCGTGGACTCATTTGTAGTTGAACCGTGCAGTTGATCCAACTTCGTGGATCTTGACATAATCGAAATTTTTTTTGTTTCTTTGTACCTTATACTGATTTTCTAGGAAAATGAAAGAACCTATATTATATTATTAAGCCGACTCTGAGCAGCTATTAAATTTTACGAAAATTATTTTTATAGCAAATATAACATGAAGCTTTGCGATTGTCTACCGAGAGACGACCGCTATAAGAAAAAATGTTTGCATGTTAGTCCGAACAGTCTATTTGGTATCTGAGTAACTTAAATTATATGTGTCGTGCATACCCTTCTTGAACTCTTATCCAATCGCCTTCTCTTTCTTTTCCCCACCTTTTCATGCAAAACATACATATCTACATATGCATGTCATATCGTTAGGTAAACAACAAAGCTTTTTCGCACAAATAAATAAACGAATATATAATACTGATTTTTAGTCACTCTATTAAAAATGCATGTCAAAAGCTTTCTCAACAAACTCAGAAATCCTTTTTTGAGTTTTTGTAATAAGTCTCTTTATTCAAAATAGTGCTAAGAGCACTTTACAAAACTAGACTAAGCTGTGAGTATAATTTTAGTTTATTTTTGAGATTTGGGCTTAACGACCCCTACTGGAAAAAGTGCTTATATTTAACATCTGATCAAATTTGACCCGGATTGCCAAAAAACAAAAACATTTTCACGTATTTTAATACAAGCATAGCAACGCTTAGTCCAACATTACATACACTTGTTATAAGCCTTAATCTTGGTTTTTCCATTTCGACTCATTTTTGCAGCGCCAATCGCTAAATGATTGAACAGTTTCGACGTCATAGGTATACATAAACCCACGTCTCGTCAGTAGTAATGATACGCTTGATGAATGTAGGATCATCAACTTCATCTCAAAAGATTTAGATCTTTTAGTACGAGTCCAGCATTGACACGCTTTATATCCAAAACTTTAACCAAAAAAATTGTGTCGATCCATAAGAGCTGTTGGTATTCTCTGCTGTCGCTCTGATGCCAACCCGATAATTTTCAAGTACTGTTTCTTTCACGTTTGGCAAGTTTTCGATTACTTCACGAAATAAATTTTGCGAAAATTATTGCGCACCAGAATGTAATAGATTTTCTATTAAACGATTATGCAATAATTTTTTCAGCTTTAATATATTATACAATTTTCTAAAGTCAAATATTTCTTTTCACAGAAACTTGTACTTTTCCATTCGAAAAATGACTTCAGTAAATTTGTATATTCAGAATTGAAATTTTAACAATAATTTGCATTTAAAATAAGTGTTTAATGTGCAAATACATATCTAGTTAAATTTTAAATTCTCTAAGAATGCTTTTAATGCATGCGAAGAGTACTTAAAAGAAGTATTTACATAAATACCTTAAAAATAATTTAATTTAGTCAATAACTACTATCCAATCAATAGTAGAAGTTTAATACATTATTTTATTCTATTTAAAGGTATAACTATTGATTCGCAAGAAAAGACAACTTTCGCCCGCACAAACAGCAAAATCAGGTGATACCGAGCGCTTAAGCACATGCGAATTTGCATAAAATAAGTTGTACCAATTAAGATAGCATGCATTTGATATAAAATATCGCATGCGAGTAAATTATATCACGAGAGCCTATCGCTTCATCACTTATCGGGAAGACAACGAAAACAAGAACACAACTGAATTATCTCATGAAATGCCAGTTATGATTGAGCACTAATGAGAAGGATAAGCGCTCTCGAACAACACAAATGAGCATGAATGCCAGTTATAACAGATAAGCTCTGTAGTTTACATATGTGCACCAAAGTCATGTGAATAAATATTTCTACGCGAAAGTTCTTACGTAATATTTTATAGTAAAAAATTAATTTGTGTAAAGTGTTTAGTGAATATTTTGGTGAAATTTTAATTCGTTAGTTAGCTCGCCTTTGTGTGTTGTGTAAAGTGTTGTGAAAGTTTCAATTCAAGTTTGTGCGCGTTTGTGTTGGAAGGCAATGTGAGTAATTGAATGCCGAGACAAGCACGCTCCTTTATGATTGGAAAGTCAACATAGTAAAGGGTAAGTCCGTATAACAAAATATGCATGCATAAAAATGTCTACAAATGCTTAAATGAATAATAACACTTTATAAAAAATAAATTTCAAAATCGATTTAGGATTTTTACTAGTTTCACAAAAAAATTTCAACGCTTTCGGTTAAAATAAATTTGTATTTTTTTATATTATTATGTATAATAATCACTACAGTTTTATGTTCCTTTTGAATAGTTTCCGAACTACATGGTCTAGTACAATTGAAGTAATATTTAAATGTACTTACATACATACATATGTATAAGCACGAATCATATCTTCGGGCATTATGAATCGTTGTAAAAGAGGTCATTCGGTACTATATCAGGACTATAAGTTAGATTAAAACCCATAGATTTCACTTAATCTGGCTTTATATGATTCTTCATAGCCTAAAATGTGTGCAGAACTCTTGAATAGTCTGTAAAGTTTATATAAAAATCAGTGTGGCTAAAGTGAAAACTCTATGAAACCAAAGAAAAATTCAATAAGAATTAAGATAAGATTGATGTATATTTCAAGCAAAAGAGTGCTTCAACAGTAGTAACTTCAAGGAATCTTCTAGACTTCGACTGTCATATTTTCTGAAGCCTGTATGTAAGTTAACAATAGTTAACTAAGTCAGTCTCTTGAACTGCCAAAATTGCAACCTATGCAGTTTGGATTTCTGAATGACCGACAGCCGCAATTCAACACCTTGCAGTAGCCACCGACCGTGTGACCGGCGGATGTAACGCAATGCCTTACACAAGCTTAGGCGTCAGCAGAAACTTAGAAAAGCAGCGTCAATGGCAGTAGCGGCGATAGTAATAGTAGATTATAAATAAGAGAAATGTTATTTTAATAAAACAGTTTAAGAACGGAACTCAACTTGTGCTTATTTAAAAATAACATAATTCCGTGGTAGTCGACAACACCGTCGCTATCGCATAATCGGAAACATTATTTAAATAGTTAGTGGGTAGTCGACAACACCGTCGCTACCAATCACAACGCACATAAGTATTCAAACTACTTATAGTAAAAGTAGTGATTATAAATAAATAACTATTATTTAAATAGTTCGTGGTAGTCGACAACACCGTCGCTACCGAATAAAGGAACAATAAAAGTTTAAAGATAATAAAAAAATAACTGGCGCCCAACGTGGGGCTCGTGAAAAGTGCTGTCAAAAAAAAATAATAATAATAACAAAACCCCATCGTCATTGTCGCGGTACATGAAATTCGTCGTTACGAGAAAAGTACTGAATTTAATCCGCAAATTGCCATTCCAACGTGGAAGAAAGATTACAAGCAACGTGCAAGAAGGAAGATCGGAACCAAGGAGGAAGAAAGAAGATCACAATCAACGTAGAAGAAAGAAAATCTCAATATAATTATGTAAGTTAAACCCCTTTTCATATCCGCCATATATCGACTCTTTAGTAGTATTTGTATTGACTGTAACTGTATGACTGTGTAACTGTCGACTTAAACTAACGAATCAAACGCGGGCAAGATATGAATGAACAGCAGTTGCAAGGTATTATCTATGCGGCCGTTAGTGCCGCACTGCAGGTTCAAAGAAAAGAATTCGAAGCCAGGATAGAGCAGCTTACAAACCAATTCACAACTGTGACAGCCCCCGAAATCAAGGCCTACGAGCCAATAAAAATTATAGACGGTGTCGAATGTCATGAAGGGCTGGATGCAGTTAAGTCGGTCCCAGAGTTCGATGGCTTACAGGAACTATATGTGTCCTGGCGGGAGGCAGCATCTCAAAGAATGTCTGATTACAGACGCCAGAGCGTAAATTATTTGACACAAGAAAAAAATGATGTATCCCAATACAAAAATCAACACGATCAAGCTGCTTATGATGCAGCGGCAGAAATAGAAGCTGAAAATGTAGCCGGCTATGAAACAGATACTCTTAATTTGTTAGCGGAGAAGGCGATTGGAATCCTCCATGCCAGTTCACATATTTTCCCGAATATTGCTACGAGGCAAATAGATCGGAGCAACGCTTATCGCCAGAATATGGTCTTCGAAGTGGGAGAAAAATCCAACAAGAGGTTGGGCGACAAGGTCATCCCATTGCATATTGAAGAGAAGGTTGACGCTGATTTAGGAACAACCGTTCTTATTAAGGGGAGGGTGGTTCACAAGGACAACCTCAAATGAAAACTTCCGATACAGTTATTTTGATACAGTTATTACAGAGGCGGTTATGAAGGAGGGTTTTAAGAGAGTTACAATAACCCAATTGCTTAGGATAGCTAGAGTTAAGGTTTTAGCGAATAAAGAAATAATAATTTTTGTAATCAGCTTCCCTAGAACTAAGTTACTATGTAAAAATATTACTATTTTTTCCCATATCGCATGCTGGCCGTATATTGCACTTGTTAGATAACATCATAGCTGACTGTGAAGGTAGCATCACCGCTGTTACTTCTTGCGTTGACACGCCAATGATAACGTTCTGTAGAGATGCCGTAAATGGAAGACGACGGTATAGTGGTGGTAAATGATGCGCTGGTCGAGGTTAGCGTAGATGATGGCCCTGAAATTTTTGTGAACGGCCCTTACCTTATTACGTTTAAACGCACCGCCTTTATCAATGGTACAAAACATGTCAACTTCAATGACTATCCGAAGAGACTTCCCCAACTGGCGACTTCAGCGCGACTCAACGTAACCTACCATCATGCCCTGCCAAGCTTACCATTCCTTCACAAGTTGAGTAAAAAGAACTTGCAACGCATCTCCGAACTACGCATACGAACAATTGCTACACCAGTCGTTACCGCCGTAATCTGTGCCATTATCTCCGTAACCACAATCGGATTAATCGTTTTACTGATGCGTCGGCGACGAAATAAAACTTCGGAGGCTGTGCGGCGAGTACTGGAAAAGTTGGGTATGGCCGAGGACGCCCATATTTTGGAAGAGGGAGTAGTTAACAATAGTTAACTAAGTCAGTCTCTTGAACTGCCAAAATTGCAACCTATGCAGTTTGGATTTCTGAATGACCGACAGCCGCAATTCAACACCTTGCAGTAGCCACCGACCGTGTGACCGGCGGATGTAACGCAATGCCTTACACAAGCTTAGGCGTCAGCAGAAACTTAGAAAAGCAGCGTCAATGGCAGTAGCGGCGATAGTAATAGTAGATTATAAATAAGAGAAATGTTATTTTAATAAAACAGTTTAAGAACGGAACTCAACTTGTGCTTATTTAAAAATAACATAATTCCGTGGTAGTCGACAACACCGTCGCTATCGCATAATCGGAAACATTATTTAAATAGTTAGTGGGTAGTCGACAACACCGTCGCTACCAATCACAACGCACATAAGTATTCAAACTACTTATAGTAAAAGTAGTGATTATAAATAAATAACTATTATTTAAATAGTTCGTGGTAGTCGACAACACCGTCGCTACCGAATAAAGGAACAATAAAAGTTTAAAGATAATAAAAAAATAACTGGCGCCCAACGTGGGGCTCGTGAAAAGTGCTGTCAAAAAAAAATAATAATAATAACAAAACCCCATCGTCATTGTCGCGGTACATGAAATTCGTCGTTACGAGAAAAGTACTGAATTTAATCCGCAAATTGCCATTCCAACGTGGAAGAAAGATTACAAGCAACGTGCAAGAAGGAAGATCGGAACCAAGGAGGAAGAAAGAAGATCACAATCAACGTAGAAGAAAGAAAATCTCAATATAATTATGTAAGTTAAACCCCTTTTCATATCCGCCATATATCGACTCTTTAGTAGTATTTGTATTGACTGTAACTGTATGACTGTGTAACTGTCGACTTAAACTAACGAATCAAACGCGGGCAAGATATGAATGAACAGCAGTTGCAAGGTATTATCTATGCGGCCGTTAGTGCCGCACTGCAGGTTCAAAGAAAAGAATTCGAAGCCAGGATAGAGCAGCTTACAAACCAATTCACAACTGTGACAGCCCCCGAAATCAAGGCCTACGAGCCAATAAAAATTATAGACGGTGTCGAATGTCATGAAGGGCTGGATGCAGTTAAGTCGGTCCCAGAGTTCGATGGCTTACAGGAACTATATGTGTCCTGGCGGGAGGCAGCATCTCAAAGAATGTCTGATTACAGACGCCAGAGCGTAAATTATTTGACACAAGAAAAAAATGATGTATCCCAATACAAAAATCAACACGATCAAGCTGCTTATGATGCAGCGGCAGAAATAGAAGCTGAAAATGTAGCCGGCTATGAAACAGATACTCTTAATTTGTTAGCGGAGAAGGCGATTGGAATCCTCCATGCCAGTTCACATATTTTCCCGAATATTGCTACGAGGCAAATAGATCGGAGCAACGCTTATCGCCAGAATATGGTCTTCGAAGTGGGAGAAAAATCCAACAAGAGGTTGGGCGACAAGGTCATCCCATTGCATATTGAAGAGAAGGTTGACGCTGATTTAGGAACAACCGTTCTTATTAAGGGGAGGGTGGTTCACAAGGACAACCTCAAATGAAAACTTCCGATACAGTTATTTTGATACAGTTATTACAGAGGCGGTTATGAAGGAGGGTTTTAAGAGAGTTACAATAACCCAATTGCTTAGGATAGCTAGAGTTAAGGTTTTAGCGAATAAAGAAATAATAATTTTTGTAATCAGCTTCCCTAGAACTAAGTTACTATGTAAAAATATTACTATTTTTTCCCATATCGCATGCTGGCCGTATATTGCACTTGTTAGATAACATCATAGCTGACTGTGAAGGTAGCATCACCGCTGTTACTTCTTGCGTTGACACGCCAATGATAACGTTCTGTAGAGATGCCGTAAATGGAAGACGACGGTATAGTGGTGGTAAATGATGCGCTGGTCGAGGTTAGCGTAGATGATGGCCCTGAAATTTTTGTGAACGGCCCTTACCTTATTACGTTTAAACGCACCGCCTTTATCAATGGTACAAAACATGTCAACTTCAATGACTATCCGAAGAGACTTCCCCAACTGGCGACTTCAGCGCGACTCAACGTAACCTACCATCATGCCCTGCCAAGCTTACCATTCCTTCACAAGTTGAGTAAAAAGAACTTGCAACGCATCTCCGAACTACGCATACGAACAATTGCTACACCAGTCGTTACCGCCGTAATCTGTGCCATTATCTCCGTAACCACAATCGGATTAATCGTTTTACTGATGCGTCGGCGACGAAATAAAACTTCGGAGGCTGTGCGGCGAGTACTGGAAAAGTTGGGTATGGCCGAGGACGCCCATATTTTGGAAGAGGGAGTAGTTAACAATAGTTAACTAAGTCAGTCTCTTGAACTGCCAAAATTGCAACCTATGCAGTTTGGATTTCTGAATGACCGACAGCCGCAATTCAACACCTTGCAGTAGCCACCGACCGTGTGACCGGCGGATGTAACGCAATGCCTTACACAAGCTTAGGCGTCAGCAGAAACTTAGAAAAGCAGCGTCAATGGCAGTAGCGGCGATAGTAATAGTAGATTATAAATAAGAGAAATGTTATTTTAATAAAACAGTTTAAGAACGGAACTCAACTTGTGCTTATTTAAAAATAACATAATTCCGTGGTAGTCGACAACACCGTCGCTATCGCATAATCGGAAACATTATTTAAATAGTTAGTGGGTAGTCGACAACACCGTCGCTACCAATCACAACGCACATAAGTATTCAAACTACTTATAGTAAAAGTAGTGATTATAAATAAATAACTATTATTTAAATAGTTCGTGGTAGTCGACAACACCGTCGCTACCGAATAAAGGAACAATAAAAGTTTAAAGATAATAAAAAAATAACTTGTATATGGAACAGATAAATATCGAGGCTTATTCGAGATGATCTCAGCATGAGTCAGTTGATCATCTTTTGACAACGCGGTAGAAGTAAATTAGGCTCAACTGATGCGAGCGTCTTCTTCAGTGGCACGCGACCAACGATCATGAAAGCATTCTTTTTACAGTACATTTAAATATTTCACTATTGAAAAAGTTTTTAATAAGCAAAACAGCAAAGTCTTCGCAAAAACTTCCAAATATGCAAAAAAATTTATTTTGAGGGCCCGACGTGGTCACCATCCTGCTACTACAATATAATGGTTTGGTGGGGAGTCTCCTGTAAGGACGTTACACCTCTTCTTTTTTGTAAAAATGGGGTTAAAACTGGGGCAAAAATGTACCACCAAGATTTTTTAGAAGGCATGCTACAGCAGTAAAGCATTACTCTTCGATCGAAAGCATTGAATCTTCCTCAAGATTCTGCTCCTGCACACAAAACAATCACCCAACAGTGGCTTGAAAGCAAAATTCCTGGTTTCATCGCTGCAGATGATTGGCCGTCTGAAAGTCCATATTTAAATCCATCGGACTACAGTTTGTCGTCTAAGTTGTAGAACATAATTTTTGGAATATTTGGAGGCTCTCAAAAAATCTTTGATTCGAGCCGCTTTGTCAATATCAATAAAAACTGTGCTTGCTACTATTGTTCAAGAGCCAAATCGTTTCAAGGTTTTTGTGAAAGCAAAAGGTCCAAGTATAATTAATATTACTAAACAGTAAAGCTAAATGAGTGGCAACCCTTCTTAAAAATATTCTCGACAAAATTTTGAAATCATTCTCATTTCTCACATTTGATTTTTCCATTTATTTTATCAACTTAATTGTATAAAAAAATAAACCGATGGTAGCGCTGTTCACCCATATTTTAATTAATTTTAAAACTGCATGTTTTAGAATTAATGTTGGTGCTGCCAATGTCGGAATCGCCGATATCGGACCAATAAACACATACATAGCTGCCATATAAGTTGAAAACGGAATCAAGTGCTTGTATAAAAACTTTTTCATTTGACGAAAAATCTTCCCCCAATTTGGCATAAGTTATCACCAAAGCCAACAATGCAATCTATAAAGAAATTGATCGGATCACCATAGCATACAGCTGCCATACAAACTGAACGATCGAAATCAAGTTCTTGTAAAGAATTTTATGTTTTTGTAAGGGTATTATAGCAGCCGAAGTTAACGTCTTTCTTGTTTGAATTTTTTTTTTGGAAAATATACATTAACCTTTACTTGAGTTTCAGTGCAAAATTTCGCATTATCACCATAATTCCGAATTGATAAAAATAATCACGCGTAATTTGTCTAGCCTTATCAATTCAAATAAGTTCGCACAAACAAACACACACGGTCGCATAACTTATCAGGCAAAACTGATTCACAATTAATGCTGCCAAGAATCCCCGATTTTTATTTTGTGTACGTATTTCTATTTCTACATAAGTAATCCACCTTAAATCAGTCATTTAACAATTTTGGTTATATGTAAACAATTACGCCATTGAACTGACAGTTTCAACGCAACGCTGCCAGCAAATAGACGTTCCAGAGCAATAACAGCTGCTGGTATTCAAACCACACACGCTTCAGGCAGATTTTTTGGATTACTTAGTGTTTAATTGAGGTCAATTGCGGACCATGCCGCCACCGATAGTATACTACGAAGATCCATATTGCGATCGCCCTTACTATAACAATCGTCGTCCAGGTTTTGAGATTGATATTTTTCCCGGAGGCATTGTCGATGCGTTCTTTAATCCAGCTCCTCCACCGCCGCCTCCTCGCACAGAGATCGTAGTTATGACTCAGCGTAATGCTGCCGGCTATCCGCCACCACCACCTCCGCCTCCGCCTTATATGCCGCCGCAAGGACAATACTACAACAACAATAATGGCAGTTATAATAACGGCGCTGGCGCCTACAGCTATCCGCGACATTACAATAATCCGCCAAATCCGCGTTGGTAGCACTGAAATAGCTGTGGGAATTCACGTGAATTCCAGTGAAAAGCTAATTGAAGATTATATACACATATATTTCATTAAAATTGAACTGAGTGATGTTTCTTACGCTTTCCCAATAAAAATGTTAATTATTTTAAGTTATTTATTTAGTTTAATAAATATATGCTTATGATATAACTTAATCAAAGTGTCAAAAGTGTAGTTTTGTGCTTAGAAGTGGTGTTTTTATTCAGCTGTTTTCAGGAAGAAACGCTTAAGACAATATCCACTGACGTTAATTTTTATGTTACTGAATGCATTTATGTTTATCAATATTTCAAGCTTTTACATTAAATTTAAAAGTGTTGAAAAGTCTGTTTTTTCATTAACTTCATTTTAATAATTTGTATTCAGTTTTGCAGTGAAAATAATATTACTTGATTCCCTGTACAACGCACCTGTTCACTCATATGGTAACTTAGTTGTGTATTACTTGTAGTAGCTAGAAATATATTGCATAGTTGAAGACCAAACAGGATCTAAAGTATCTCTATATAAGACTGCTATTGTCGTTTGATTTTATGATGAGTTATCGGTAAAATCTAAAAACTATTAAGAAAAATAGTGTGCTGTATAAAATAAAAATAAGTATGACAACAACCAATTGTAGAAAAACATTTTCGATAGTTTTAGCTTGAATATCACTATATTTATCACTATATGCATTGCAGAAGCTATGCTGGACTTTCTGCCTTTTAGCTTCCATAAGTACATAAACTTAACGTTTTTAGTTCAAAAAGTGTATTGTATGCAGTTTTGATTAACAATAAAATAATTGGAATAAATTAGTTTTTTTTTTTATAAAATTAAAGATTTCTTCTAACCATACGAAAAATAAAGAGAAAATTCACGAAAAGTGTAAACAATAGAGTTCGTTAAAAATGTCGTTACTAATCTATTTTGCGGAGTTTCGAGAAATTATTCTGTAGGTCTACAAGAAATATGTTTGTTGTTTAATTAGTAGAAACAAAAATATGAACGCATCAAGGCCATAACCATCGATATTTAATAAAAACCATTAAAAACAAGAAAAAACGTTGACTTTGGTGGCATCGCAGCTAGATAAATAAAAAAGTTTCCATACAAGAACTTAACTCTGATCGTTCAGTTTGTATGGCAGCTATATGTTATACTCGTCCGATGTGGGGCATTTGTTAA
The DNA here is from genome assembly GCF_042242935.1 of Bactrocera oleae. Lineage (NCBI taxonomy): Eukaryota > Metazoa > Arthropoda > Insecta > Diptera > Tephritidae > Bactrocera > Bactrocera oleae. The sequence continues at coordinate 19,166,942 of NC_091537.1, read as the reverse complement.
GATATTGTAGCATTGCCTTGAATAATAATCCATGGCAAATTTCGTGAAAATATCGTGTGAAATAAAAAAGTTTTTCGTACAAAAACTGGAGATTCAGATCGATATTTCAAAACCTGAGGTTCTAGTTCGCATATATACAGACGGACAGTCAGACGGACATGGCTAAATGACTTAGTTCGTCAACGTAATCGTTTATATATGTATACATTTCCTTTTGGGTATTACAACCATCTTGGCAATTTTAATATACCTTGTTCAGGATATAAATATAAGTGCCTTTCTGATTTATTGACAGCAATATTTTTCTGAGTTAATTGGGTCGCATATTTGTTAGATTAGATCATACGTCTGAGTTTTGCATCAAATATAATGCAGAATACCACTTGAACAACAGTAAACGCTGGTTCTTTGTGATTTCCATAAATATATATATTCTTATATTTGTTATTTAAGATAAAATAATCAGAGCAAAGTGCCATCTGATTACTGACCAGAGGTATGTATGAGGATATGTCAATTAGCACTACTTTCTGTCAGATTTAGTTCATAATTTTATCTATAATCAGCTAAAAATAAATATTCGTACAAAAAGTATTCCCAAATGGTTTCGGTGGCGTCAAAAAACGTAGTAGGAATGAATGTGGCATAAATATTTTTATGTATGCGGTGATAGACTGATGTGCAGTTGTCGTTATGTCAAATTCAATGACGCTAACTTGACAATGGGTTACTTTTGATTTTATTTCGACATGGAAGGAAAAATTAATCAAATTGTAACAAGCTGATAATTTTATTAGCAATAGCATTTAATGTTTGCTGGATATACGTTTATAACTGTCAAAAAAATGTTGATACTTTTTTGACTAGGTTGTCACATTTGGCAAAAAAAAGTATGGTATAAATTTATGTAGAAATGAAAAAAAATTTTACAATAATAATAACTGAATTATGACATAACGGCAACAGTACCAAATATATTATGTATTTAAAAAATAGGTATTGTATTATTATTATTAGAAATAATACTTTTTTGGTATTTACGAAGAATTTTTTTTGCTGGGTATCCAACCCACCCCTCAACACTCTGAGTTTAACAAAAATAAATATCAAATTGAATATCGGTTTGATCGTAATAGGCTTTTAATTGGCACTGTTTAGGAAAACGAAATTAATCTGAAAGTGTTCTTTGAATATAAAATAATTTGATAAATAGTTATTCAATTCGTCATAGGCAGTTAGTCTAAAAATAATACAATGACAAAGTCCAAAACAGTTAGTCACATTTCTGTAAAGAATAAATATTAAGTAATGTATGAGCAGTTAAAAAATTTCGGCCTGGGAACCACCTCCAATGGCCATGTAGACTGTATTTTGTAACCAAAATAATTTTTTTAGTAAAAAAAAGTGTTTCACATACAACAAACATATGACTTTGTTATAGGTCAGACCACGCATTAGCACCTGAATGTTTACGCCAGAGATATTTATAGTTATACCTTTGGTAATTATTTTGTTTTTTGTCGGCAAAAAAACAAAACAAATAACTCCGCGTGGCTTAATTTTAAATCACTGCGATAAATATATTCGTAAACATTGTACTAAAACAGTTATGTTGACTCACCCAGCACTACATGAATACCTAATATTCTTATCAAGCATTACTACCGCTGGGGCTTAATTCTTCACACATTCAGTTATATCAGTATTACATGAAGCTCCCAATAACATAGCCATGATAAAACTTTTGATCGATCGCTCCAATTAGTAATATTTGCTTTTTGACAGCACAATAGATAGACCAGTAACATCGGAATTTCTTAGAATATTTATAAATTAGCGTTTCGTTTTATAACGCTCAGTTTTTGATAGTCGCTGGCAAGTGAAGCACACGTAGAGTCCTTTTTTAGTACCAAAACAAAAGCGTCGTAAACACAAAATGTCTTTCTTCCACCATCATCACGATCGTCCCAATGTTGATATTAACATCACCGAGAATATAAACGAACCTGGCTACCAACAACCCCAACAGCAACCCCAACAGCAACCTTATCAACAGCCCTATCAACAACCCTACCAACAGCCATACCAACAACCATACGGTCAGGTGACAGAGAGAGTTGAAGTGATTAAGGAAGGTCCTTACGGTAATGTTGAAGTGGATACAATTACAGAACGTGTGCGACCGGATGGTACCGTGATTGTAGAGGAGGTCAGACGTGGGGGTTACAATGCGGGCTGGTAGTGACAAGCTAAGATTTGCAGTTACAATTTTGTAAAAAAAAACAAAAAAAGTTGGCTGATTTCTGTTTTGATTTATAAGATTATATAATTTTGGTGTATTTTAAAAGTATTTATTTTTACTTAAAGTGTAATGGTGGAATATGTGCATGTTTCATAGAAAAATAAACTGAATGCTCGAAATTTTGTTTTGAATATTTGTTTGTGAAAGTTTCTTGTACAAAATTATTATTGCCAATTTTCTCTTCACTAGAGACAACGTTGTAAATAATACATTTTAAAAAGCATATTTTGTATTGGATTCTGTTTGAGGATATTCCATCCACAAGGTATAGGGTTCTAGCGAAAGTGAAGCTGACATTCAGAATGGACAGACATGTCACACATTATGATTACTATTTATGCCAAGTTTTGTTTCGTTTTATATTGTAGTATAAGTACTTGTGAAAAAATATATATTATTTTTCCAATAAATGAGATACATATTACTAGTGATATCGGGTTACGCTATATGGCTTTAGGAAGACAAGATTTTTAATGTCAAAGATACACCATGCTCCGTGAAGAAAATTGTTGAAAATATCGATAAAATAGTGGAAACTATCATTTCCAACCAACAGGGAGAACATTGCTCAAAAACCCGTTTCGAACCATTTAATTAAGGCTGGATACAAAACGAAGCTGAATGTATGGATGCCACACGAGTTAAGCCAAGAAATCTCATGGAGCTAATTGCCAGTTGCTCACTCGGCTGATGCTCCGGCTGCTTGATTGTTGGCTTATTATGCATCCTCCTTGTATTCCAGGCCTGTTCCTGTCTGTGGCGAATTATTTTGCTTGTGAAAAATTCGCCTCAAGAGAAGCCCGTGGGGTGAGGAATTCTATGAATTAATAAATTACCATCAAAATGGCATCAAGATATCGCATAAACGGTACATATTTGATCTAAATCAAATCATTTTGACTATGAACTAATATCTAAAGAAAACTTTCGATTTAATGCAAAAATAATGAAACTATTTTTACTAGGCCTATTATATTGATGCTTGAATTATTTATGGCATAGGGGAGTCTTTTCAGCTGAAGGAGAATCATTATGAGATTTTTATATGTAAAATTTCGTTTCGAAAAAATAATTTTGAGAGTGTACTACGCTCATAGTTCTATTTGGTCTGCACAACGTTAGGAGGCAACAAGTGGTTTTCTCAAAACATGATAGGGATAACGTATGTTATTTCAAAGATCTCTTTTTCTGACTCAATTTCAACTTGATATAATTCTGAAACTTTTCTGACAAGTTCGTTTTTAGTCGAGAAATTCTACCTGTAATAGTGTTGTTTTCTGTCTAAACTGATGATTTACTGCATACAACACTTACATGTACAACGTTTTGCGAGAATATATAAAAACGACAGTCGATTACGTCATATCTGCTTAAACAATTATAGCTGCAATATCTAACAGTGATTAAATGCAGCTGTAAATTGAAGTATGCTGTGAGTAAGTCGAGCAGAACTTTTGATATCCGTAGAAAAAGGTGAAAATTTCCAAACTCAACAAAAGTGTTGACAGAAGTTGTTGCTACATTCGAATGATATTGGGAATTACACACCAACACTTATGCTTAGGAATACCTGGAGTATTGAATAAGCTGATTTACTTAACATATGTGGTCGTAAACTGGCATACAAACGAAATATTCCGAAATTTTCACGTTCTTTACACCGTTTGCTTATTTGTCAAGCTTTTTCCTCTCCCGGAAATTAGATTTCATGCACAGTACTAAAATAGCTAAATACATATGTTTTCCGCATGCTTATACATATGTTTATGTACACATATATCATATCGCTATGCTTAAAGATTATTAAGCAAAATAATATGTAATTTCTGTGTATAATTTTTTGTATCAATAAATACATAAGACAAAACTTCTCAGGTATTAAACGCTTCACTCCTTTTTACACTGAATTATAAGGACCTCGGCACAATTTATCAAATAAATATTCATTGATTGCAATCAATATTTTTCAAATTCTATAAAGCGGATAGCACAAAACCGTTACGTTTTTAAGCATGTGCGGTAATTCGATGGCGCTTCAGTTCAATAATTACTCTAAAATGCTTTGTTTTTAAGAAAGTGTTTTCTAAAACACAAAAATGTGTGAGCAAACATTTTTCGTTGTACCCGTAGAAAAAATAGAAGATTTAATAAATTTTACTTACCTTTACTGATCAAGTATGATCCGGACTGAAAAAAAGTTTACGTATTTTAATACAAATATTTATTATTGCCTTGAAAATAAGCTTGCCTACACTTGCTATAAATTTCGGCTGGGATTGCTTTCAGTGCACACAGCGAATGGCTTCGTTGGATTTGTGGCGTGTTCCACGGAGCGGATATTACAACTACGAAAACAGAAAAAAGTCACAGGGAGCCAAATCTTGAGAAAATGGTGGCTAAGCGATGAATCTTGTTTCGTGCTTGCCCTAAAAGTCTGTCACAATCATGCTAGAATGTGACGGCGCATTATCGTGATTGAAAATTTATTAATTTTCTGTCCACAAATCCAATCATTTACGACGAACTGTTTCACGTAAGTGATGGAAGATTCCCTATTAACCGCTTGACCTTATGAAATGAATTCATGATGGAACACACTGCGGTAATCAAAGAAAACGATTAGCATTACCTTGATTTTTAACCGACTTTGACGTTGTTTTTTCTTTTTTTTTTTTTGGTTTCGACACATTTTTTAAGCTCCATTCGCTAGATTGTTGGTCAGATTCGATGTCATATTCAGTGTTGATGAATGTAGAGTCCTCAACTACGTTGTGAAGCATCTCTTTTGCGATCTCTAATCGACGTCCTTACGAGTCCCGCCTTGGCACGCTTCATACCAAAAAAATTATCGTTATCGTCATCAAACTTCACACGCACAAAAAAATGGTTGTATCAAATTTTGTTCATCGATTCGGTTTATAGAACATTGATTTCGATTAAAACACCGAAAAGTTAATGAGATTGCTATTATTTTGGCTTTAAATGTTATTGCGTTTGATGCCAGTAGATCACACTATTAACAGTAATACTGGCGCCATAATCTGTTTTAAAAAATACATGTCTAGAGCAAAAATTTCTTCGGCTTATAACTCACACCAGACGGTAATTTTAAGGAATTGTAGGTCTACGAAAACTTCTCAAGTTTGTTCAATTTCGAGAAAACTGTGAAACATAAACATTTACGGAAGCACTCTCATACACAGTTGCAAACGAACAGCCATCATTTTTATATAAAATCTGAAGTTCCCGCCGATCATCATTAAAATGGTTCCTGCGAAGTTAATAAAAATTTCAACAAATTGAGGACAATCCGCACCACTCCAGTCAATACCATTAAAGTATTAAAAGATATTCAAAGAAGAGTGACGGCTTAGTAGTGTGAAGCAGGTAGAAAAGCTGCTAATGCATTGGCGTTCGACATGCAAAACAGCTTTATTCTCATAAACAACACAACTATCGTTCGAAACTCACCCAACAAGCTGTAAAGCAGAGTAACTGGTTTAATAACCCACACGCGATTCCAATGCAATTAAAATGGACGAAGTAGAGAAATTGCGGTCGGAAATGCCTCGCTTTCGCCAGCTCAGTCGCTTCTATTGTTACTGTTACCCATACGCTCAATGCTTTTGCCGCTCCAAAGTAACTTTATACTATTGCTCTATTGTTTTTGTAACATATTATTTATTATAACATGTTGTTGTTGCAATGATAGACGCCGTCTCGCATGCCACAACTAACTATACATAAACTGACCTGGTCAACATGTAGCACCGTAACAGACCGACGAAGCATGCAACCGCGACTCTGGAACCATTCAACCAAGTCGCCTAGCCATGCAAGGGATCAGACATATGTATTAGTTAAACACGGACTACCGCATAACGTGGTGCGCTTAAGTATTTGTACTGTGTTAACATGCTGCGGGTGGGGTTAAATATGATTTATGAAGTGGCAAAAGTCGTGTTGTTTAAAGGCTACGCTGATTTTGTTGCAAAGCGAAAGAGATTAACAGTTGTTTTTGACGAGCGAAAGGCACGAGTATCAGGTGGATTAGAACTCTGTAGGTATCTACAAATGGTGTGGTCAATTTGTTTTGATTATAAAATGCCAATAAGTAAAAAATATAGAGTTTTTGTCTTGTATACGAGGGCTGCTATATATATTTCTGGCCTAGTAATGAAAATACGAATATTTATCAACGAAAATGTTTTTTTTTTTTGTTCGGTCCATTGCTGTTTTGTGCTGTTTTGTTTCGGGCTCATACGCATAGATCCATGATTCGTCACCTGTGAAGATCTTATAAACGTCTTTTGAAGCACCGCGTTCGTATTTTTTCAGCATTTCTTTACACCAATCCACACGAGCCTTTTTTGAGCGATTGTCAAATTGTACGGGATCCAACGAGAACAACCCTTTTTTACGGCCAGGTGTTCATGCAATATCGAATGTATGCTGGTGCGAGAAATGCATAGGCATGCCTCTATCTGAAGGTATGTTACATGACGGTCTTGCATTATCATTTCACGTACGGCATCGATGTTTTCTGGCACAACGGCTGTTTTTGGACGACCTTCACGGAATTCGTCTTTGAGCGAGCGTCGGCCACGATTGAATTCGTTGTACCAGTTTTTCACAGTGCTATAGGATGGTGCTTCATAGCTATACAAAGATTTTAGTTCATCGATGCACTCTTGTCGTGATAATCCACGTCGAAAGTTGTGAAAAATGATCGCACGAAAATGTTCACGAGTTAAGTCCCTGTAAATAAAACAATTCACGATTAAATGACAAAACGTTCTGAGTGATGTTATGCTAAAAAATGTCAAACTTTCCAATGGAAATGTCAGATTGCACCTGGCAACACTTAGTGTTGCCTAGGCCAGCCAGCTATATAGCAGCCCTCGTATATGTTACAGAGACTAGGCAGTGTAGATTATATAATATTATTGCTTTTTATACCTTAAACAGGGTATATTAAGTTTACCACGAAGTGTGTAACAACCAAAAGGAAACGTCAGAGACCTTATAAAATTTATATGTAAATGATCAGTGTGGCGAGATGAGTCGATTTATCCATGTCCGTCTGTCTGTCTGTCTGAAGGACTTGCAGTTTTTCAGATACCAATGTAAAATTTTGCACACAAACTTTTCTCTTCAATAAGCTGCTTTTTTGTCGGAACCGCCGATATCGGACCACTGTAGCATATAGCTGCCATACAATCTGAACGATCAGAATCAAGTTTTTGTATGGAAAACTTATTTAGTTGACGAGATATCTTCAAGAAGCGTGGCCTTGTAAAAACCAAAGATCGTCCACAGCAAAATATTCCAATTCAGCCACAAAAAAGTCATTAATCATGACTTTATTGCTTTCCCCGTTGACTGCAACATTAGTGAGCTTCGACACTGAAAAAAATTTTCTTGCAAAAATCGGGATCGGTGGCTGTCGCAGTTTGGGCCCATTAACCGAACGTACGACGCGCTTGATGGTCGTTCGGCTTCAATTCTTGCACGAGTTGGATTTTGTAAGACCGCAAACCAAGATCCTTCCACGAAATGTTCCACAAAAAGAATGGTTACATTTCCCGTTGTTACTCGCGATGACGAATAGACTCATTGGGATCTTCTTCGATAATCTCTTCTACAGCAGCAATAGCGTCTTCATCGGAAGCGAATATTGGACGCAGTACGCAATGCGTCGTTCGAACCAAACCATTATTGTGTCAATAAATTGGACGATTTTCTATTAATTATTTAATGGTTAACCAAACCGAAGAAAGTGTTGCCTAAGACAAACAATTCTAAGAGAATATAGATTTCTGTTCCTGTTTTTTGGACTTGAAGATTTTTTTAAATCAAACAACATGGCTAGAAGTATATGGATTAATATCTTTCTTAAAAACTTTCGCTTTCTCCTTCTTGTTTTTATTGGTATTGTTGGAAATAGTGATATTTCGGAATTTTTTCTCTTCTCGTTCCTCGCGATGTTTCTAAGTGATAACACCAACGCCTTAGTTCATTTCCAAATCATTGTAGTAGCTAACTAACATTTCTGTTTTCGGTGCAGCAGACATTTTGAAAACAGTCTTCATTCAATTCTTTCAAATTTTCGGCCATTCTATATTTTGAGCACATAAAATGGCAACAGTGCTAAGTTCAATTTATGCTTGCTTGCGTGCTTTCTTCCGGAAATTTACAAATGAAAATTGTACCAATATTTGGTGTTAATGCGAGTGCGCTTTCGTGTGTCTGAGTGTGTATGCGCACTTATCTTCATTTCAATTGATAAATTTGAAAATACACAGGGTTTCTGAAGGACAGACAAAATGAGTTTCTCCGAAATGTTCACATATTAACTCCTTTACGATGTATTCTTATGGATTCACATATCGTACAAACAACAACATAGTTGTGCTTTCATTTTCCACAAATCCACAAATCTTTCATTCGTCCAACACCAAATACAAGAATCGATCTGGAATTGACGTAGTTCTGTGCGAGTAGTTTTTGATATTTCAAACTGTATAAATTACATTATCGCTCGACAGCACATTTACACAATATCTGTGTGTGGGCAACATTGTAAGCACATGAATATGCAATTATTCCAGCAAGCAAACCAAACATTCTATCACATTTGCTAAACACAAAAGTATGTAGCTTAAAAGCACGAGCAGGCAGCAAATCAAAGTAAGGAACTTTAAAAATGGACTAGTTATGGAGTAGCTTCTTTTGCATACATATTACACTAGTTAAAAAATAGATGTAAAGTGATGCCAGTTTAACATCAATTCAATCTAAATAATTTTCAAAGTGAACTAGTTATAGTGTGATTACTTATGTGCTCATCTTATACTAGTTTAAAATGGATGTAAAGTGATGCCAGTTTAGAACGAATTATTATAAATGCAAAGTCTTTACTCACACGACCTGGTAACTAAAATTTCAACCCAAAAACTAAGAAAGTTCGAACCTACTTTTGCACTGAACATTGAAAAGTCTAAAAGGTCTTAAGTATATTGGAATTTAAAGTCTCCTTCAATATCGTGGTAACCTTGTTTTCAGATCCTATAAACTCATATAGTAGACTCATTGACTTCTAATATTCTTAGAAGTCCCTCCATAACACTTTTGGCTCTTTGGAACATGATTCTTTTAAATGTATTTTTTTAGAGGTACACAGCTTTTATTTTAAATAATACACCGAAAAATTAATGGAATTCTCAATATATCGGTTTCGTTAGTTCAAAATTTGAAGATTCTCCTGTGTGGCTAATTTGGTATCACCTTTTACAGCGGAACCTTCTTTTTTTGCCAACCAAGTCTCGGAATTGCCATTAATCTTCTTTAAAATACAGTCATACCATAGACCATCCACTAGATGTAACCCGACACAAAGTAATCTAACGCAGTTATAGTCAAAGTCTTCCTAAAATGATTTTGCTACCGAAATTACTCCGAAAAAGTAGAGAAAAAAACGATCCAAGCATGTGAACGATTGAACTGCTTCGTTCGAACCATTTAGCACTTCCAAGATTAATATTGACTTGGGAAAGCAGAGTCGCAAATAATTTGATTGAAAAGCTCACCATTGGCCTAGAGATGGGTGTCAAATGTATAGACCAAACTTATGATGTTTTGATGCTAAATGCATAAATGTCAAAAATATATGTTTCTGACAAGTGGTTTGACAGTTTTCATTAAACGAAATTTTATACATTTATGCACCCATTACATTCTTGCAGCATACACCAATATTGAAAGAAGACAAATCGCAGTCATATAGTATATTTTCTAGAGTATAACTTAAATATTATATTAGTTCATCATATCAGTCATCATAGTCGTGTATGCTAGTATACTGTATCCAGATCTGCGTCAAGTTGATATCAGAAATTATATTGAAGATTTTTTGTAATATCGTGCGTTCCTCGGCTGCAAATTTCAAACTAATCTAAATATTTCCGAAAGACAAAGCTTCTCATAAAATTTTAAAACTACCTGTAAGCCCTTTCGTTTGTCAGATAAAATCAAGACATACGTAGCAAGTAAAAGTTTCAGGCTAAAAGCCTGAAATTGCACTATATTTTACATTTGAACGGATCCAACTGGTACCGTAAGTATTTGAGCATTCGTGACGTTACTTATTTAAAACATATTCGAGGTTTTACGCAATTTGTTTTTGTCTGAGCGCTAGTTGCTATGGATTGTTTTGAAAATGATTTTATTTTAGAAAAATTTTTTAAAAAAAAATGTGCTCGCTAAAGTCGTAAAACTTTAGTTAGTATTGTAGTTTGAAAATTTTATTTAAATTTGCTCTAGGAAAGATCTTTGAATTCTCGTAACAGTTGTTGTTTCACCTGTTGAAAACCTCTTTTAAAAGACTTTGAGTTATAAATCATTTAGGCAGCGCTCTGCGCCCTATCGCCAAACCTCTGGGACATCTTGATATACCTACATTTCAAAATTACTATGAAAACTGTAATCTAACCCATAAGCTATGGAGTACTTACGTACACTCTAAAAATACTCCAATTCAACACTCTCTCAACAGTCAATATCGTTTACCACAAGGTAAAACGAACTTAATTACTTATTGTATAAACGAGTGTAGCTATACATATTATATATATATATAGAAAAATGAGCTTCACAAAATCATCGATCCTGCATCATTCACAACTTTTCGTGCGATTTTGTTCCTGTACTTCATGAATATCCACATGCAAGATGAATTCTTGCGCATAAACTTAACTGTTACACAGAGCCACACAAACACACATATACTTGTACATGTGCATATGCGACTACAATTCTGTATGGTTGTTTATATGCATTTGCGAATTAATTAAGCATAGAATTGCGCAATCTTTAACCTCCATTTTGTTTTTGCTCAAGACGCAAACATTTGCAATGCAAATGCGTATTTTTCAATTCTTGGTTGAAATCGGATTTGTGTTGCACTTCAAAAATGGTTGTGTTGAGTGGTTTAGCTACGAAAATAAAATCACGTTTGTTTGTAAAACAATTTAAGTGTTAAATCGAGTTTAGATAAAGTTTTGTTGATAGAAAATAAATAAATAAAAAACTAAGTGCAAAACGAAAATCAAGTTAAAATTTGCAAATGAAGAGAAGTTTTAATCTAATAAACAAATGGCGTTGACAATATGAGAAATTTATTTTCTCGACATTTCACGAAGCAGGCGCTGAAATAAAAAATCTACTTGTCACACGTTTTAATAGAATTTAATTTAGTTAAGGCTGCAGTTCGGGTTCTCATGTTTGTATGCATTCGTGACTTAGCTTGAAATGTAGTACTCGTATATGCACTTCTCTTCTTCTCTCTATCTGTATATAATCCCAAATATGCATCTTCTTTACCCAGCGTAACCTTATGGCGTTCTGATATTAAAGCCTTAAGAAAATACAACTCTTTTGAAGCATATTTTAACTATGAACTGTGATTTCTTCCTAAAATACTGTAGTTCAGTATTTTACTCTTATTGTCACTTCTCCCGCAGTTATAAATTACTTTCCTACCCTTGATTATAACACAATTTTGTAAAAGTTCTTTCTAATTCAAATTCTCTCACTGCTAAACGGCCAAGATTTTTATAGTTTTATGTACCACAGAAAAATTGTGTTTACTAACATCATTAACCATAACTGAATGATTTTAGTCAGCGCTCTCGAATTCCTAAATGAGTACTTAACATGTGCTTGCCATAAATATATTAGGAGGGTGGGAATTCACATTCATTCGTAGTTGTCTTATTCAAAGTTTGTCGTACATAAAAAAGCCTATAGTAGTTAGCTTTAACCACCTAAAGAGCAGAGGTCTTCCACAAAGCCTACTCAGTTAGAATCAGCAGTTATTGCTGGGAGTAATTCTTTGTTTGATGTCTATGTTGACACTTTTTTTGCCCTCTTTTCTACCTAACACGCTCCACAGAACTTTATATATATATGGTAGCATGTTTTAATTGAAATCTTACTCGTACAGCTTGTATTTTTGCTCCTTTCAGCATGTTATAGAAATAAACTTAGTACACTCTTAACGTTTATAACCCGAACTCATTTCCAGTTCCGACAGTAATCTGCCCCATGTTGAAAAACTTCTGAAATTCACTATATCTACTGTAAGATCTGGAATGTCTTTATTCTCAATATCAACATCCTTTTTCTCCATTCAACAAATATTATATATCTGATTTACATTTCACTTGCATTAGTATTCGCGTTGAACGCGATCGTTGCGCAGCAGTATGGTTCTTCTCATCTCAGTGGCATCCAAATATGCAGTTGTCCATAGCAGTAAATGAGAGGTGAAATCACTGAAATAAAATGAGCATAGATAGAGTTATAAATATAATGTCCCTCTTTTGCTATAATGTAATTTTTTGAATTGTCGGTCTAAGCCTTTTTACACATATTGCGCTTACAGCTATCAAGATTCCATTGAAAGGGAAGCACAAAAGGCCTAAGGAGTTAACGCCAACAGTCCTTGTTCTTAAGAGCAGAAGAGAAGTAGAGTTAAGTGCAAACAGTCTTTAGTTCATATAAGAAGGATTGCCTTCCGGCGCCTTGTAATAATTTTAATTAATGTCTCAACCTTGCAGATCAAGTTCCGGGTTCTATGCATAAGCATTATAGCTCATACTGTTCGATTAGAACTTGTCACATAAAATTCACTAAAACCTTCTTCTTTTCGGCGAAAATTTTGTATGGATTTTGTTCTACACTAGAGCCGAAATTAATTAGATTGACACCGTTCCCCCGACAGTCGGGTCTACGTAACCGGAACGGACCCGGAATTTTATCCGGCCAAGGATATTCAACTCGGCAGAATTCTGCCGCTACAACAACAGATTTAGTGTTTCAGTCTGCAGTCTTCAACAAAAAAAATCTTTTGAGCAAAGGCAAATACTCGTTAGTTATACATATTTACATAAGATCACACTGAAAGCAAAAGAAAATACTCTCTACTAGAACCTCTGACAAGGTATACCATTTTTGAATATTGACAAAATATATGGTATCATAAAAAGAAGAGTATAAATTCAACTTAATATAAGAAATTGGAACCAAAAACACTAGTAGAAGGGCTGTACCCATATCCTATAGTACCATATACAGAGGTGCTAATCTCGGACAATTTTTCTTCGACAAAGAGCAAACCATCTCCACTCATAGCCTCACTGGCGATGACTTTTTCGAGCTTATCTTTTAAAAGCTCGACGAAGTAGTCTGAAGTAGTCGATATACATATGTCTCCATACTAAGTTAAGGCTAATAGTACCCATATTTAGACTAGGCCAAATCTATAAAAATAATTCTAAAAGAAACCATTTATTCAGACAATATGTCTGTCACAGCCAAAGCAATTTAAAAGAGTTTATTTTTCGCATAGCATAAGATATTTGTGTGTGCGGCATGAGGGACGCGCTTGAAATACCACAAACATACTTTTAGCACATATTCGCTTTAGCAGTTCATTCGAGTGAAAGCTTTTAAAAACTCTTTCAGTATTTGATATATTTGAATTTTACGATTTTTACACACAAACTGTTAGCGGGTACGTGTGTGTGTTTGCCATCGGCCACATAGTACTTGTGTGTTTGTGTGTGTGTATTACAATTTGTTCATGCGTGCGCGCTTGTACGTGTTTGTGTTAGTTTGCGTCCCTTTGTATTACCATTTTGGCCTGCGAATTTGAATGTAAGCAATAAAATTTATCATTTTTATGACAGAACGCAAAGTTTAAACGCGTTGCAAAAGCGTCAGAAATTTATAGAGACAAACCAGAGCAAGTTAACATGTGAAATACAAACATGCCGACACACACACACACACAACCGATATACAAAGCATATTTAAATATATGTATTACATGCATGCGCATACAAACAGTTATAGAAAAAGCCAAAAAGCAAGCGCCTGGAAATGGTCAAAGGGCAGCACAACAATAACAAATGCTTATGTACATGGAGGCCCGTTATCTGGTTCTTTTTGAAAATTAGAAGAAGAAAAAGCATTAACTTTAATTTTACCCAAGCTATAATACTCTACACACATTTAAAAATTTTCATATAAGAGCTTGCTTATTATCAGTCAGTTTGTATGACATATATGTATATGCTATAGTAATAGATCCCGTGAAGAATTTCGTCAAATTAAAAATTACCGTAGAAGAATTTGATTCCGATCCTAAAGTTGTAGTCCGATATCGGCGGTTCCAACAAATGAGCAGTTTTTTAGGGAGAAAGGGACGTGTACGAAAATTCAGATCGATATCTCAAAAAGTGAGAGACTAGTTCACCTTGTTGAACGAGTTAGCTCTTCAAGCTGATCATTTACCATATATGTATATTTTATAGAGCAAACTTAATATACCCTCTTTACCCTCTTTTTATATAATTGCATTGAGGAAATAAAGGCTCTGTCCGGCTTCGGTTGAACATTATACTCGCATACTTTCAGCACGTAGAATATTTCGAGATGTTGGCGAAACTCTTTTATAAAACATGTTCTCTCAGAAATCATTACATTTTACTCGACGAAATTCTTCTTTATTCGTAAGAATTTTGAACCAATTGTCCTCGTCTGTCACACCATTTGACTATTAAGTTACCTTAAGGAATGCTGTTTGACTTGCGAAACCATCTATTTAAAGTCAACCGGACTAACTGAAATCCGTATATTCAGAATTTTTGGGCGCAGAGAAAGGTATAAACCGATATCTCTCATCTTGATACCGAAATATATAAGTTAAATATTTCGACTTAATTTTCTAAGATATCTCGCACTCTAACCGATATATATGGTATAAAATCAAAGAGAGTGGTAAAGCTCATTATATTAGGCCTTTCAAGCCAATAGATCGATTTGCGAATCAATTAACACTGTGCTATGTAGAGATGGAACTCTTTATACTAGTTATAGTGACGGCCAAGTGTAGTTCTGAATCGATTTCTAACTCTACTCTGAACTAAATTCTGTTCAAAAAATTTCGCATATGAATTATTTAATATGTATTACCTTTTGGGCGGTTGAATTGATATACCTAAATTCGACTAGAAGCTCAGAGATACTTGTATTTCATATAAATAGGTTGAAGTCCATAATTCGGACGAATTCGTTTATAATTGGAGAAATGCTGGTGTTCGAAGCCCAATTTGTGCTGAATTCCATTTGGATACCTTAATATTTCCTTGATTGCCTATTAAAAAAAAAAAAAAAGCTGAAATTTGACTACTATTTTCAAAAGTAGGCGTGGTTGTTTTCTAATTTAAACTATTTTCAAACGTCTCTAAAAGTGTGTTACAAAAATTTTATATACAAAGCATAATGCAAATCGTTAACTAAGTACTAAGTTTCATCGAGTTATCTAAGTTTTTATACTAGTACTCACTTACACGAACAATCCAATAGCCATCTCGAACTCAATTACAATATGGTATGTTCTCTGCAATAGTAAACATCCCCGAGACGACTTAGAGACCAAGTATTGAACTAAGCAAGCAATAAAGCGATTGTGCCATAGTTATATTGCATGACATGGCAACTGTTGAAGCCAAAGATCGTCGCAGTTCAGATCTTCAACTTTCTTTAAGGGTACGTAGAACCTTGACTGAAATGACATTTACAGAAACATTATGCTTGAAGAAATGGCCCAAAAGTTAGTCAGAGGATACATTTGTTAATCAACCATTACAGGGTAATTTGATTTGATTGATCGGTAAACTTGGACATGATCGTATCGATCATTTATGAACAATTTATTCTTTGGATTGTCGGTAAAAATTTGTCGAGATAGCAGCAGATAATGAAAAACCCTTCCACGAAAATCCTGATTGCGATCTTAGTTCCTTTCTAACTGTACTAACACCCCAAGAAAGGAACGATAACGCTTCGATGGGTTATGTGTATTCAATTGCTTATTATTAGTCAGACCTTTAACCGATTGGTGTGACATATTTGTGGAAAACATACATCAAACTTATGCGTGAAATGCAGAGTTATTATTCTCAGAAACTCAAATGACTCTTCTCTTCCAAACTTTCTTTTCAATAAGTCCTTTATTTTGATAATTTGTTACATTTTAAGCGTTTGCTAAATTATAAAGTGAATAAGATAATTTTTCAGTGAAATAATACTGACTCTCTGACAAGATTTCCGGTGTGAAAGTGCTGTCACTGCTAAAATTGTTTTTGATTATAAAATATATGAACCACCCTGTGTATGCATATCTAGCACTACCACTATATTAATATACCAACACATTTACATACCAACACTTTCACTGTCTTTTATATATATTTTAGCAAGGCTAGCGAATCTTTTGAACTGTTCCACACATATGTATACACACACACACACATACACAAATAGTATGCGCACATAAAATAGGATTTAGCAACGTGTTCGAGCTGGTTTTCAATGTGTTGTTTTTTTTTGCTTCTTGCAAAGAAATTAAATGTTTCTCCATGAGAAAGGCGTTAAGCGGAATCGGCAGCATAAAGAATTGGCAGCGGCCTATCGCGCCTCGACAAAGGCCATCGAGGGCCGCACACTTTTAGCGACCTAAACGCGATTACGATTGTGTGTTTGCACAGTAATAAATGTGAAATTATAATTTAAGTTGAAAAATGTGTGCCACATAATATATACGTGTGTAAGTATGTGTGCATTGGCAATATCACCTTTGCTTTGTCGCTAGAAATGTCACAGCCACAAGATGAAAGCGTCACAACAAATCAAGTGTCAAGTGGCTTTGCGTGCGTGACAGCTCAAAAATGGCGCTGGCAATGAAATTTATAAGGTACACGCCTATCCTATACCTTTACCACCATTACCCCCCTTACACAGATATTTGTAGACCAGCGTGCTTCGCTATTCTCATACTCTAGAGATGTTGTAAAAATTGGCATAATATTATATTTCTGATATTTTTTATAGCCTTCGTCTTTTCCCATGCCACACATTTGTAGACTCTAATCTTTTGACATTTACTTTTGTAAAGATCAAAGCTAAATACTACTTGTACATAAGCATGCCCGCTTTTATTACCATACAAGCGAATACGTGGAGGCAATCGTTTAAAAAACCGTAACATAATAGGTTTTGAAATTTATTACTCGACGCATGTATAATTTTATTTACATAAATGTAGACGCATGGGAATGTGTAATGTCGATAGGAGCAGAAGACTCCAAGGAGCATGCTATCGCTATGCCTACTTTTGTTGGCTGTAAAGGATCTGCTACTGTAAAATTTTTGAACTTTAAGCTTTTAAGCTCTTTTAATAAGATACAGGTTTTATCATGGCAAACGTATATCATAGACATGTTCAACATTTATGTTAATATATGAATTGAATGTCCAATATTTTGCCTTAAAGAACACAAACAAAACACGCTTGTTCAGCAGAGCTTCTAATTGTCTGCGTTTGTTCAACGGTCAAAACTTATATCAGATCTCCGATGCTGAAGTTTAGTTTCAAGAATTTTTTAAGAATAATGATTAAAAAGTAGAAAAAAAAGCTCAGATTACATTAGGTTAAGAGGTTGATCCGAAAAAAGATCTCACTTGAACAACTTAGAACGTCGGCCCATTGTGTTACCTAAAACTCCGTTATAATTGATCATAAAATCTTCACAAGTCGACAAAGCGCGTGGAGCCTATTAAACAGATTTCTTGAGACGGCTAATATCAGTTTCAGCTATGACTCCTGGTTAACCGAAGGTAGGATTAACGGGATATTTTAGCCTCAGTCATGCAAAGGCTGAACAATGAAGGAGAAAGGGCCTAGATGTATTCATCTCACCCTCCTTTATGAAATATTGACTTCACTTGTATCCAACAAAATTTTTAGATTTACCGCTTGACAGTGTCCTATTTGACAGTGTCCAGTAAGAACTCCTAAGAATGCGGTAAGATGAACTTTACCCAAGGCAAGTAGTTCAGTAGATCTCCTGCGTTCTACTTTGGGACAAAAAGATTTTACAGTCGCATAGAAGCTGGTCGTCGCCATGTGCATGCGAGGTCCATTGGTCCAGTGCTATATGCAATATGCTGATGGAGATCCAACTCGTTCCTTTGCTTTGCAATTACCAGCGATTGCACTATGACCGTTCACCCAAACGAGTCTGATGAAGAAGTAGCTAAATGCTATTTCTAGTAAGGTCAGATATTCTTTGACTAGTTTAGAGCGCACAGTTAGCGAGCTCAGCACTATAATTGCTGCTCTGCTGACGAAAGAAATGCTCACCTCGGTTTCACTTTTGAAAAAAACATAACTCCGCTTGTTTAAGTAAATTCAAGAATTACGTTAACAGTGTCTAATTACACCAATTTCTTGAAAAATAAAATGCCTGATAACTTAAATATTTGGCGGAGCTTATATTCTTATCTGTGCTATTATTTCAAGTCGCCGCTGAAAGGCTGATATATTTTCATAGTACAAATAAGCTTGGAGATTTGACTCTTTGATTTGATAATCCCAGTTAAAAAATATTTCCTGCAGTTTAAAATTTTGCTTGAGCCCTAGTTTAAATCGCCAATCCTCCCACTCGTGGTAACGCACTAAACATTCTCTGTCAAGGTGGCACGTTTTCTACACACGTTTGAGTACATACATATATTTTGGAGCCTTTTGAAAATCTCGTATCAAACGCCCAACAGGATGGGCTTTAGCGAGGAGGAATACTGCCTTCTATTTTCACCTTCCCAGAGCATGGATTCAATTTCCATAAGTGCTTGCTTTGATAGGAAGTTGTTTTGATATATTTAGGCAACTAACTGCGTGAGTTAATTAACAAATTCTCAGCACTGAATTTAAAGGGCAATATATAAAACAATAACACTCTCATTTACTATGCTAAGGATTATCGATTCATTATTTCTTTAATTTCGAATTTGAAAGGATAACTTTTTACAAATAATGAAATTATAAGTTTCACAAATTCAAATTAATGACTACTTCATTAGTCAAAATTGTGTGTAAGTTCAAGTCATGCGAAATTGTTTAGGCTTACAATTTAGTGAAGCAAATTTGTAAAATTGGTTACGCATTTGGTAGCTACATTGTATGATATACGAGGACGGCTAAAAAAATAACGGAAATTTTCGTTTTTGGAAAAAATATTTACTCATTCGTATACAGTAATGTTGTCGCCTTCAAAGTAGTTCCCAATCGATATTATACACCTATGGTAGCGCTTCTTTAAATCGTCCAAACACTTCTCAAACTCGGTAGTTGAGATAATCTTAGGCCTTTTAGCGATAGGCTTTTAATATCGTCTATGCTTGTAAAACGAAAATCCTTAAGCTTCTCTTTATTTTTTTAAATAATAAAACGCCCCACAGAGCCAAGTCTGACGAATATAGAGTCTGGGGCATCGTTACAGTATTATTTTTGAACAAGAATTCACGAACAAGCAACGAGGTATGAGCTTTTAAGAAACGAAACCGCCAAACTCATAAAAACACATCTAACCTTAGCGGTTGCTACAGGCAAAGTAAAAAATGCATACAGCTGAAGATTTTATTGTACCTTAGGGGCATGTATATCAATATAATAATGGAAGAATTTTGATAGTTAGACTCTCCAAACTGTTGAAATTTTATTTTAAAATCCCCGTTATTTTTTGAACACACCTCGTCGTACACAAGTATTATGTGTGGATTTCTTTGTCTCAGGCTTTATCAGCTTTATTAAAATTGCAAGGAAAAAATAATTTAAAATTTTTGGCTTCATTTTCTTTTTTAGGCTTAACATTCGATCTTGTTTTAGTTATTATACCCTGAACAGAGTATGTTCAGTTTGCCACGAATATTGTAACACCCAGAAGTAAACATCGAAGACTCTATAAAGTATAAATATAAATGGATGGCATTACGAGCTGAGTCGATCCGTTTGTCTGTCTGCCTGTACATCTGTCTGTACATTTGTCTGCATATACACGATGTAATCCCTTAGATTTCGAAATATCGATCTATAATTGTGCACATGTTCTTCTCTCCTCAAGAATCTGCTCATTGGTTTGAATCGCTGATATCAAACCACTATAGGATATAGCTCTCATACACACTGGACGATCAAAATCAAGTTCTTGTATGGAAACTTTTTTCATTGTGAAGGGTATTACAGCTACGGTGCAGCCGAAGTTTACATTTTTTCTTCTTTTTATTATATATATTTTTGCAAAATTTTGCACTCTGATTCCAAAACTATTGGTACGCCACTGCATACATGTACAACTTTCAATTTTTTTATGTATATGTAATATGTGTAAATTTGTATTACAAACTTCATCCGAAAGCCATAATTCTGTTATAACTAATCTCATGTGCAATTCCACTCCCGCACACACATCCATACATACATGTACATGTCTAGTATACGCTATGAAATTAGCAAGCCAAACGCTTTTAAAATCTACAACTTTTAGTACACCAAACAAAAATTGACCAAGAGCCACCGCAGAGTGCTGTAAACACTGAGTGCACTCCGTGTTCCTCGAAGCTGAGCGGCGGCGATTGATAGAATTTTCGAACGAGAGGCTTCGAAGATTATGAAATTGGACTGTATACATTGCCGATGAAATTCAAAAGCTATTTAATGTGCAATTTCCAAAAGGAGAAAATGTGAAAATTATGCCAAATAACAGAGCAACGACCAGATAAAAGCCAATTAATGTGAGCCAGTGTGCCTGTACGAGTGCATGAGAGCTGGTGTTTTTGTGTACATGTGTGTGTGAAGTTAAGGAGTTGCCAAAACGAGGCTAACTACAATTACCAATGGCAGTCATAAGCCCAAAGGACATAACATTTAATGGACTTTGCAATGGCAAACGATGCGAAATCATCATCATCTTCTGTGTATGACTGCAAATGTTCGCCGAGAGGCAGCTAGCCAGCGAGCCAGCGAGCAAGCGAGGGGTGTAATGTGGTAAAGTGGCAAAAGTGAGTACAATGAGCAGTGAAAATGTGTGTGAAAAAGTAGATGAAGCAGCACGTATCGATTGCCAACGTTTGGATGGCGAATTGTTTGTGTTGAGAGGCGCTTGCATTTCTATGAACTCGATTGCTATTTGTTGGCGATTTAAACGAGTTAGATTACTTGTAGTGGATTGAAGGTCCTTTCATGCTATTTTTCTCATTTCTGTTTGTATTGCTACTTGCAGAATTTCCCATTAGTTTGTGTTGTGTTCCTTTGGAGAATTTCGATTCAAACAACATGCATACACACACACACACACTCACATATACAAACGCACCAAACACTGAGTCTCGGTCTGGGCAGCACGCAAACACAAACAAATCGCTTAATCAAGCAACAATAACAACAAATGACAACAATGAGCAACGTGGTGTATTATGGCCATGGCTAGGCCGGGCACCAGCTGGACAGTTGAGCAGTCGTAGCGGACGCACCAGCACCAGCGCCAGCAACAACGAAGACGTCGTCGAAATGGACAAGGCGAGCAGCAGCCCGGCAAATATCAACAACATGATGCCGCAAATGGAGTGGCAATAAATGAGGCAAATGAAGGAGTTTCTGAGGAGTTGTAGCCCTGTGAGAAACAGCTGAGCACAGCTGACATTATTGAAAGCAGTTTTGGGTATGTTGCTAGAAGCAAGCTAGAAATCTAATATCAACAAAAACCGAAATTTGATGTAAAGCGTAAAATTTTCTTCAGAGAACTCTACTAAAAATCGTAAGAGATAGCTAATACCATTATCTCCTCGTAGCGATAGAAAGGTAGTCAACAGTTGGGCACTAAATAAATTGGTAAAATGAAGAAGAAAGTATCTAAAAGAAGTTTAGAAGAATTACATCACAGTACTAAAACCCATGAGGTTTTCAAGCGCTCATTATCGACTGTTCCAGTTCGCTGGAAGACGTTTTACCAAAATGTAGCTTATAAGACTGAGCTCTCACCTGAAACTGCATTTATAATAGTATTTAATAGATTATAGTTCAGTAAATTTCAAGTGTAGGGTCACAGCTGTGGACATTTTTTTATAATAATGAGATTCGGAATATGTCAAAATTTTATAAGTCTTAAAAAAAATAATAGATTGTTGATTTCCGAGCAAATTGATTAAAACGCCAAGTTATAATATGAGGACTTTTGGTAAATACTGCGCTATTAGTAAAGCCTTGTGTTAAAGATAAATCCGCATGTGAACGATGACGAGGACAGAAAGTTTTACCCGAAATTCATAAACCCTTGGACATTAGGTCAGGTTAGGTTCCGTGACTTTTTTTCAAAATGAATATCGCACTTCAACTACCAAATACTATTGATGCTGACGCCAGAAATAGTAATCCTGTGCACAAAAGTCGAAAGAGCGCCTTGAGGCTAACAGAAATCTGCTTAGGCGTTTTATTTCCATTTCTATAAGCTTAGGAGGATGTCTGAAAGTGTGTGAGCCCTGGTATTTAAGCCTTGATCTCGCAAAAGAAGGAAAATCAAGAAGGAAATGTTGAAAAGTTTCGATAATAAGCATTCGGTAAGATTATCCATCCTACCCGTGGACATTGGTAATGGTGAATATCGAATAAGGAGAAACGATGAACATGGAATCTTTCAGCGACAACTATGAAGTTGAGCAAAATATGATTACTCGGCTTACCACACTGCCTCAGATAGACTAAAGGAAGCATTATTAAGGTTCGTTTGGGCTTAAAGTATATATTGAGGACTTACTATATAACGGACTCAACCAGAATCACTTGGCGAATTATAACGAGAGGGCAAAAGTGTAATTTCTAAAAAGTATACAATTAATAGTAAATGCCTTCAGCATCCAAAAAATAATGATTCACATTTTTCCTACAGGGTATTCTCCTATTCCATAGTGGAATTTGGCAATATCACAAAGGCTGTGTTTAATGGGTACTTGGTTTATATATGTATGTGTGTGCAAGTCTTTGCGTGCACTTTACGCTCATAAAAGTCATTTTGTTTACCAATCTTTACAAAAACAACAAACAACCACAATGAAAAAATAGTTTACTCATGTTCTGTAATTCAATTGGAAATCGATGCTCGCCGAGCCGGGCAACTGCGACTGCGACAAGTCTGCGACTTTGACTATTAAAAGTCTATCTAAAGTTGCAAGAGTCATCGCCAGCACAAGTCTTGTGTGTAATGATGCGCAAAACCCGAAATTGGCGGTGCAGCCGTAGGTTAAGTATATAAAGTCGCACCAGGAGCAAAGCGAAAGCAAT
Organism: Bactrocera oleae; assembly: GCF_042242935.1. NCBI lineage: Eukaryota > Metazoa > Arthropoda > Insecta > Diptera > Tephritidae > Bactrocera > Bactrocera oleae. The sequence goes on along the minus strand of NC_091537.1, from coordinate 19,143,399 downwards.
TCGAATGTGTTTTGCGGGCCGAGCAAGGACATACGCTGCCACTGTATATATGTATGTAGATACATCTATATCGTATATTGCCGTCGCTGAAGGTCTTCGTATAAGGCGAAGATAAGCAAGCGATTTGGGCATTTTAGTGGAGTGAGCATGGATATCAGAATAGTTGTTGACTGGGTCAATTGGCAATTAGTAATTGCCAAACGCAGAAGTACACACAATCACGCACCCATACACACACATACACATATGCTAAAGTATTTGCCAATCGAACACACATGCACGCACGCGAAATGTGGCCAAGCATCACTTGCCCACTCGACCGCTATGACTGACCAATTCCATTGTTGTTTTTTGTACTTTTTTCTTGTTGATTTGCTCTTGCTTTCATTATAATGGCAACAATGTGGCACAAAGCTCATTGAAACAATGCAACAACGTTCAATTAGCGTTTCCATTTGGCTATTTGACTGCTCGCTTATTTGCTATTTGCACTGCGATCAAACAAATGTGCCACACTGTCGCTTTAGACACTTGCGCTGTACGGACGCTGTGCCACTCAGCGTGGCAATCTCACTCTAAATTGCACCTCGCTTTCGATGCTCATTTGGTATGAACTCATTTATTTTTCATTTTCGAAAATTGCTTTTTTTTCTCAGAATTCTAAATTGCTTTGCGTAATTTGACTGTAATTAAATAAACAAAACATCGAAATTGGCGGTAATTTTCGTTTAGGCATTTGTCCACATAACCCTAATACTAAAAGCGTACTAATTTATTAAGTACCTCTCTAGTGTTTAGCAGAGAAAGTGAAGGACAACTGTGTATGCAAAGTGACAAAATGTTTGATGCTTGCATTTTAGATAAAGAGAGGAAAAGATATAAATATATAAGTACACATTAATTCTCTTTTGCTGGATTGATATGACAGACATAAAAGAGGTTCACTATTTGTTCCAGCGTACTGATATTTAAGATCAATGTTTTCATTTCATCACTGCAGAATATTTCTTCGAATGGCTTGGAACTCTGACCTTGTAGTTAAAATCTCATAGAAACGAATTTATTTACGGTGGTTATAAAATAATACGAGTAACTCAGCTCCAAACTCAAGTTTGGTGGTAAGCGGTTTTTTTTCCAAAATTGAGACTTTATTGTGAAAAAAGTGTTATACATTTAATGTTCAAAGTACTACCCATCGGAAGCTATGATGTTTGCCCATCTTTCTGGCGGTTTGTGGATCCCATCCCAAAAGAACTTCTCTGGCTTGGAGGTCAAGAAAGAATCGAACCAATTTCTGATACCCTGTTCTGAAGTGAAGCGTACTCCGGTGAGAGTATTCTGCATTGATCTGAACAAGTGGTAATTGGAAGGTGCTATGTCTGGGCTATAAGGCGGGCGAGGTAGAACTTCCCACCCACAGTTTTCCAAATAGTTTTTAACTGGCCTTGCAACATGTGACCGAGCGTTGTCATGATGAAAAATTATTGATTCGTGTCTGGTCGCATATTTTGATCGTTTTTCCACGATGGCCCTTTTCAAACGAATCAATTGTTTTCGGTAGAGGTCCCCATTGGTCGTCTGACCCGATTTCAATAGCTCATAATAGAGCACACCCTTGTGGTCCCACCAAATACATAGCATAACCTTAGCATTTCCCATGGATATTCGGCTTTGCCGTGGATGTCGATGGTTGGTCGGGCTTCACATACGATCTCTTGCGCTTTGGGTTTTCATAATGAATCCATTTTTAATCGCCAGTGACAATCCGATGCAAAAATGACTTCTTTTGGTGGCGTTGAAGCAACATTTCCGACATGCAGAATCGACGTTCGACGTCTCTTGGCTTTAATTCATAAGGCACCCAATTTCCAAGTTTCTGGATGAATCCTAAGTTATATAAGTTTTTATGATGAAAGCACACAACTGCAGCGTATCACGTGACAATATTTCATATTTACGAATTCGGTTAAATAGCAGTTCTCTTATACATAGCCTACCCATAAGGAGGATATTCAAAAAAATATAAAAAAAAGTTTGTATAAAACATCCCGCGAGATATTCTGGATGAGTTCGTATTGTCAAAAATAGTTGAATTTTGTGTTTAAACTTTGTGTTTCTCAATACGAAAATTGTTTCCCATCAGCTTTAGCGACAGGCCAAAAAATATGAAAAATTTTAAAGTATCAGATTTATGTGTAACCTGATTAAAATTAACAGTAAAATAAGAATTTTACGTCTAGTGAAATATATGAGGATGAAAGAAGCATGTATGAGGAGGCTTAATCTAACTACACCTTAAAGCCTTCCATATGTATAGATTATATCCAATAGTAATTTTCTAGAAAACTTAAGCCGCATTACAAAGAAAGAGAGTACAGAAAAAAATCCAGCATACCACTACAAACAAAGTACAACTCGAATATCGATTTTCCACAACCCTTTCCGCATTACTTGTAAGTATTTTAAATTTTTGATTTCTTAATCAATTTCAAAGAATTTCATTCTCACACAGCCACTTAGCTTCTGTCAATCACCTGCTAGAAATGAGTGCATTCACCCCCGCACACGTGTTACGGTTTTCCACAGTACTTACTTGAAACGATTCAAGTATTTGTGTACATAGGGCTCATAAAAGCAAAGTATTTCAATTTCGATAGACCAGTGCGCGTGCGAATGCACAATATCCTCTAATTTACAACATAATCAAAATGCGAAACATCTACGCACACACACACACAATGCGGAAGGCCAAGAAAATGGAAAATTTACTTTATTTAAATTTATTTTTGGGACTTGAAAGCATTTAAGGAAAGCTACCAGCATAAGCATATGTACTTATGTATAATAAATATTTATGTATTTGTATGTGTGTATGTAGGTCCTGGTGTGAATACGTGTACATAATCTTTGCAGATTATCAGAAAATTATTTGCATTATTTCCCTTAAAATTAATTTAAAGATTTTTTCAAACCAAATTTGATTTTTGGTGATAAAGTTTTCAAAATTAAAACAAGAAACAGAAAAAACGTTAACTTCGATTGTGTTCAAGCTATAATACCCCGCACAAATACAAAAGATTCCTTACCAGCAATTGATTTTGATCGGGCAGTTTCATGCCAAATTTGGTAAAGGTATCTCGTTAAATGAAAAAGTTTTCCAAACAAGCTCTTGATGCCGATTGTTCAGTTTGTATGGCGGTTTTAACAAATAAGTAGCTTCTTGGGCAAAATATCAGATCGATATTTTAGCAGACGGACGTACAGGGGGACATAACTAAATCGACTCAGCTCGTCATGCTGATCATTTATATGTATGGTATATATATTTTATAGGGTCTCCTACATTTCCTGCTGGGTGTTACAAAGTTCGCGGAAAACTTAATATATCCAGCTTTTGGTATTAAGAAACATTTTTAATTTTCATTTCATTATATTTTTTTTTTATAAATTGGGCAAATCAAAATTCACAGATTAAATTTGAGATATGAGATAATATGGGGATTATCCTAATAAAATAACGCTAACCTGAAGTCCATCCGATAGGCTACATAATACCGCATATACCGAAAGGTCGTGTGTTTGATCGTAGAAGCTTGCGAAATTATCCAATTTGTACCAAATATCGTATAACAGGCTCTATCACAGTTACTTCAGTAAAACTTTTGCCAAATGTTTTACTTAGTACAACTTTCAAATATCCTCTAACTATTTTATATCGAATATATTTCGTTCTCGTCGATTCTAACCAGGATATCGGGTCAGAAAATGTACTACCATATTTATAAAAATTAAATTTTTTTCAACTATAAATATTTTTTTAAACTTTTTAATAATTTTCGAAAGTTTTAATCTACTTATGTAATTCGTCGTACTTGTATTTATGCTGAATTTATTCTTATTTTCACGGAAGTTTAGAACAAAAACTTGAAAGAAAAAGTTAGTAATTTATTTGCTTTTGTTTGAACGGGAAGTATTCAGAGCGCACAAAAAGCATTATGTATAAGTACTTATACATATTACTTGGAAAATTTTGCAACTCCCCGTCAGATTCAAAGTTCCATGCTTCATTCACTTCAACCAAACCCCTTAAATCCATTTACACATGCGTACCAGACCTAAGTACATTTACACACTTGGTTGTTTCATATCGCCAGTAAAGGCTATTGCAAGTATTTATTGAGATTGAAAATCATATCGAGCGCAGCAATTTCAATATTGGCTAATGTCACCATAAGGCGAAAATTGACTGCTAACACGCCAACCATCGACAAAGTGGTCAGCAGGAAATTTTAACGATTATAATAAAGAGAGCGATGAGTTAATGTTGCTTTATTTTCAAATTGGTAGTAGAAATGACTTCTGTGAGATTTCTGGACGTAGACCTAATACGGTTACGTAGCTTGGTTTTAACTCTTAGTACTTGGTACTCCCATAAACGTTATAACGCTAAGTATTCAAACCTTTAAGCTTAAGTAATTTATTGAATCGAGTTAACGGGCCATTGAGTTCACTGCCAACTGCGCGAAGGTCACAGCCTACCTGTCAATCCGGAGAAAACCGATTTCTTTTTTAAGGACAAAAATTTCGCAATTTAATCTCCCCTTTAAGGGGCAGAACTACTGTACTATCGAACTCTGTAAAATATCTCGGAGTTATCCTAGCTAAAAAAAAACTTAAGCCTGAGAGAACACACATTGAGGGCAGGGCTTCCAAAGCGCTTCGAATCGAAGTAAGCTATTATTTGTTCCAATTAATATATTATACTTTTGGCATATACATATTGTACATGTATAGATAATATCTTGGCATTGCAAATCAACGATTTCTAGTGATAGAACTTAGAGATAGAGGAGGCTTCGGATACCTAATGTCGAATTCCAAACATAAACGATTTTTTATAAAATTCCGCCGACTAATCAATGGAAAAAAGATTTTTAAAAATAAAGAGATCGGTCCCATCGTAAAAAACAAATTATTTAAAGAATATTTCTTTACTGCCAAGCAACTTTTATTTCCTACTGAGCAAGCACTATCAGCCATTTGAAAATTGTCTTGAAAATAATCACGTATGAGTACACCCACTCACTCAACGGCAGGTCCTCAGCTACTTTCATTGGACAGCTATGACCGCTTTATACTATGCCTTCAAACCCACCTAAGCAAACGCGTAGAAATATAACGGCACATATATGTATGTATAATATATATAAGTATGTATATGCACTTGCCATCTAGCCAGTTGGCAAGAATAAGTCTATGGACGTCGTGAACGCTATGCCAGCTACGGACAGCACATATGCTCCAATAGTTTTTGGCAATAATAAACAGCATGCATACACATGTGCTTGTGTGTGTGTGTGTGTGTCAAGCAATATTATGAAATGAGTCGTCAATGCGATTTCATTGATTTGCTGTTGGGCTACAAAAGAACAGGCAAACGGAAATGGCCAAAGCTATTGAAGCAAATTCAATTAACGCCATCAAATTACACACTCACATGCACACAATTACTTGTTATATATACATAGGTATGTGTGTGTAAAATTGCTCTTCTATTGCCTTATTATGCACACCTTATTTACATATGATTTTCATATAGTTAGTACTTACTCACAAACACACACTTTTACTTACACAAATGTTTGTGTGTTTACTCACAATCACACACGCTCACACACATTTATAACCAAATTCTACAGAGCTACTCTGCTGGAAGGCGTTATTAGACAAATGTTGATAAACATGTTAGGCATATGTGAAGCTTTTATTCAGAAGCTTGATTAGTAGCATTGAAATTGCTCGACATAAACAAACACACAGCTCACAATTCAAGTAGATCAATAAACATACTCTTAGCATGTCCTTAAAGGCAAACTTAAATACATACATATGTATATGTATAAATATTGACAACAGTTTTCACGCACTGAAGGCAAGCAATTTGATTATATATTTAAGTCGTCCGATTCATTCATAGTTAGCCCTTTCGATTTACAATTCATTATTTATATACACACATACAAACATATATACATATATTTGTTATATATTTATATATAAATATGTATATATACAACTGAACTAAACGCTTTTCTGTTTGCAAATGAAATTAGATGTTGAAATTATTTATGGCTTTGAATGTGCTTAAATCAATATACTTTGGGTGAGTGCTTTAAACTATATAAATACATTAGGGTGGTTCTTACAAAGTTAAGTAAAGGCGGGAAAAAGTTCAACATTTTCGATTCATTCCATTGAGGTACATTTGATATTGACAGACTTAACATGTAAGGTATAAAACCTACCGGAATCAGATCTCTTCGGTATAAAGTCAGTTTTAGGCTATGAGATCCTCATATTATATAGACAAATATGGTGGATTTATAAAACCTAGAAACCATTCGACAATTTTCAATTGAGAGTTGCCAGACTCGCACAATTTGTGCCAAAATCTGTTAAAATGCCGTAGTTGTTGCTCAATTTATAGTCTTTCAATCAAATAGCCAAAGTAAAGTGCTGTGATGAAATTCTAGACGCTGGTATAAAAGAAGGAGGCGTGACTCTAAACAGCTTTATCACATTTTCAGACTGTAAAGGAAAGGATACGGGCATTAATTCGACTTTATTAATTTCTTTCTACCATATTATCATTTAAATATTATCAAGAAATCACAATTAAATATTATTAAGGAATCACGGCAGTTTTTTCAACAGAAACACAAATGTAATCGGTAAGGGAACGTTTTAATCGATTTTCCCGTTTTTTGATCAAAATCAGATATGATTAAGAAACGTTTTCAACCAATTTCTTTAATTTTGGTACTCTTGCAACATGTTGCTACAGAGTATAATATTATTATTCACACCCACCTAAAACTAATCGAGATAGATATAGGGTTTCTAAACCTGTTGACTGACTGTCCGTCCATCCGCGCCAGCAGTAACTTGAGTAAAAATTAAGATATCTTGAGGAAACGTGCTACACGTGTTCCTTAGTCAATTTGGAAATACGAGATAGTTAATGCGAACAATCGGACCACGCCCACAATTTTAATCTGCCTAAATTCGATTTTATTCATTGGTGGCACCGCCCATCTTAAGGTGAAATCACATATCTACGAACCTACTCGACCATTTTCGACCACTTTCAACTAAATACGATAGATAACATTCCTATGTTACAGTGCGAAATAGGCGAAATCGAACGACAACCACACCTACTTCCCAAAGAATACAACTTTAAATTCCATCTGATTATTTTACTTTGCAGTATACAAATCAAGCACCAATGAATATGTCACGATAAAACTTTGCACAGTTATTGCCTTTAAGGTAACATATACCATCTCAAGTCTAAAAATACCCTCCATATACCGAAGATGTGGACCGTAGTGCCTATGGCTGACTTTTTACCAAAAATATCGAGATAGATATTTGATATTCGGCGATAATTCTTTTCTGATAAAAATACGACTGATGTCGAAAATGGGTTGAATCGGATCAATACTTTCCTTAGCCTCCATACACCTAATAGAAAGATTTTCGAACTACCGGCTGACTTTATACCGCATATATCGATCAATATATGAGTTATCTTAATAAAATTGAGTGAACGTGTTTTTCTAAAAATAGTGCATCTTTGTGCCTAATATGGATGAAATCGGGTGAAAACTTGCCCTAGCCGCCATATAACTAATATCAAGATTTTCAAACATCCGATTGACTTCACTCCTTATATGTATATTGGTGATGGTATGTGAGGTACCGTAAGGAAACACAGTGCGCATATATTTCTCTTAATATTATGCAGTAATGCTTACAAATATGTTTTCGAGTATGCATGAACCAAGGTTATTACAACAAGTTCAGACCTTTCTCTTCAATCAATATGCCATGTATCGTGATTTCCGACTTCTCACCTGACTTTAAACGATTTAAGTTGGTCAAAGTGTATGGTATTTTAATGAAACTAACAAGTAAGGAAGGGCTAAGTTCGGATGTAACCGAACATTTTATACTCTCGCAAAGTATAATGGTATACTCGTTTGAGATTTCTTTGTGGATTGGCTGATATTTTCGGTAGAAGGTCAACTATAGGCACTGGGGTCCACATATTTAGTACTTAGGGGTTTGAACAGTTTCGGTTCGATTTAGACAATTTTTGGCCGCAAGGTGGCATACTTTAATTGCATTATTCACGCAAAGTTTTACCCCGATATAATCATTGTTACCTGATTTGCATAGTGGAAAGTGAAAGAATCAGATGGAATTGAAAATGGTGTTACATGGGAAGTAAGCGTGGTTGTAGTCCGATTTCGCCCATTTTCGCACTATGACATAGAAACATGAAAAGAACGTCATGCACCGAATTTGGTTAAAATCGGTTAAGCAGATCTCAAGATATGGGTTTTCACCTAAAAGCGATTCCTATAAAGTAATCTCATACCATCTCAGAGATAAAATGTAATGTCTCTGGCGTGTTTAGTGCTTGATTTATCGCGCTTTTAGTAGTTTCTAACAGTACCGTTATATGGGGAGTGGGCGGAGTTGCCACCCGATTTCAATTATTTTCACACCGTCAATAGAAGTGGTAAAAACATTTGCTTCTAGTGAATTTTGTTATTATAGCATTAGCGGTTTAGGAGATATGCACATTAAACCTATTAGAGGCGGGACCACGCCCACTTTTTCAAAAAAAGTTTTAACTGCAGATGCCCCTCCCTAATGTGATCCTGTGTACCAAATAACAGTCTTGTATCTTATTGCGGAGCTTAGTTATGGCAAGTTATTTGTTTTTGATTAATGGCGTTTTGTGGGCGTGGCAGTGGTCCGATTACGCCCATCTGCAATACCAACCGTCTCACGGTACCAAGAAACATGTCTACCAAGTTTCATAAAGATATCTCAATTTTTACTCAAGTTGAGCTTGCACGGACGGACGGACGGACGGACAGACAGTCACCCGGATTTCAACTCGTCTCTTCATCCTGATCATTTATATATATATAACCCTATATCTAACTCGATTATTTTAGGTGATACAAACAACCGTTAGGTGAACAAAACTATTATACTCTGTAGCAACAGGTTGCGAGAGTATAAATATCATTAAAAATTATGCTACTGCATTTAAGAATCGCCCTAATGCATCAATTCATTGATGTGCGTCTTTACTCAAGTTAATGATGTTATGAATGAGTCAAAGACTTGAGTTTTCAATGACTTTCTAGTCAGCTTATTTTGTCATATGCCAGTACATATGTCAAGTAGCATAATAATATTCTGTAAGTGGAAGTAATAACAATCAACAATTGGTTACACATATCGTATTGGAAACATCATTTCTACAAACGAAAAGAGAATAGGAAATGGAAAGCTAACTAAAGTACTTAGAAACTACACAGATAGTACAATATAATATTATATTTAGTTTCAAGTCTTAAAAATATGATATAATTTTATTCATGCTTTGCTTAGCAACTGGCATGTACTTAAAGCTTAGTAGGTGGAAGCTTTAATGCTTACTATAGCTTTGATTGTTATCAATATGAGCGTTTACGGTCATTGCACTCCTTTACGGGTTGAACGAAACATTCATTTGGGTTTTTTTCTCGAACTAAAAATGTACAGATATCAATCGCAATAATTATTGGGAATAAAAATTCCTCAACTACTTAAATTTGAGAGTTTCGTCCATTAAAAGTGCATTTGGGCACTTTGGAAATATCCCACATTGTAGCACTTATAATTTCTTACATTAACATAGAGTTTGTCCGAGTTCATATTTGGAACACATATTCATGGCATGAAAGTATATTTACGTCTAACCAGAATCTACCTCATAGAGGGCGTTAAAGTTGAAATGTTTCGCAAATACTAAAGGGTGTTTTGTTTTACACATGTGGTTTTCAGGAAGTAATAAAGCGCATATAATTTAAAGTTATCGTCAAGAATTTAGCTTTATTATAAGGATAAGGATTTGCCATTGGCCGGCGGCTGGCACGAAAAATTTTGAGCCGAAAGGTGCAATTTTTGACCACTTTTTTGCAACAACTGGCGCCGTATGTCAGCAATATTATTTGGGTAGTAAATTTAAACGAATTTTGTTCCGGAGTAAGTCTGTTCAATATGAAATGGGAAACCAAGTTGAGTATAAATTAAGTAATAGCTATCTAAAAGATCAACCAATTTCCTTATTGCAAACCACAAGTCTAAAAAAACACCCGTTATTATTTATCATTAGATTTGACGAAATAGAACCACATAAATTCCATAAACCTCAAAGAACAAAAAATTTTAGTAAGCATTAGTATTTCTGGCATCTTTGTCTCAAAATATTCAGTAACCTTCGAAAATTTAGAGAATTTTATATTATTTTATATTATATTTTCTATTTTTACTTATTTTATAATAATTTTATATTTATTATGACACGACAGCGATAAGTAGACAAAATCTGTATTTGTTTTTAGAAAATACAGCATTATACCTAGTAATAATAGCTTTTATGGTTGTAGAATTTTTTATTGAGTGGGCGAAAATTTTTGACAATAATTACTTAAAGTTAATTTGCTGTTTGGTGTGCTCAAGTAAATAGCAGAAACTCTAATAAATGATACATTTCAAGGACTCTTTAAACAATTAAACAATTACTTAAGCGGCAATGCACCCAAAACTCCAGCTTTATTATTTTAAACCGTGCCACTTTACCCTTCATAAACTACCGAGTACCAATACTTGCAAATTAAATAAGTTTCAGTTTTACGATATTTCTGTTGTAATTTCCCCATAGACAGTTGAACAAACTATTCTAATCTGCAGCTAGTAATAAAATAATAAATTTGTCAAAACTTCTACACCAACAACTTAGCTACGCACGATTTCACCGTCGTAACTTCAAGCGTTTTATTCTGTATCTGCTTCTTCTTCCACAAGTTAAAAGAACGCATAAAGGACCCGCCATAAAACGGAAATTGTGCGAGTGAGTACATTTGCATTTTTGCAAAGTTCTTAATTGATATTCCATACTTTTAGCGAAGTATAATTTACGAGCGCATAATAAACAAATATACATAATTTGTATTATAAATATACGGGGTGAATAAATGCCCAGCAAAAATGCGACAAGTACGGGTTGAGTCCGCGATTAGTTGCAAAGGAACATGTGAAAAATGGCATTTCAGATTCTTTTATATGTAACGAAATGTTAATTTTTTGTTGAAGAAACAGACAGGTCGTTTTCAAGCTTTTAGGCACTTTCACTAAGCCGCGATGGAATGAGACTAGTGGCAAAATATTTCTTGTATTCAATTTTAAATAAGTTCTAATATTCTATAGCAAATACACCACCAATTATATCCTAATTATATTCGTTTGGAATGAATGAATACCTAATTGTATTTTAAAGGTTTGTTTTGGAGACCACTTCATTCTCAATCAGATTCTATAAAAAGCAATTCGGATGTAGTCTCCTTAAACATTACTAGCAAATTTTTTTACAGGGTTGTAAGGGCTGTGTGAGTGTAGTAGTAGCAAATCAATAAAGGATTAAGGCTACGCTTAGAAGTAGGCAAACAAAGTGTAACTAATTCAACTCACTGAAGTCATTAAGTAATAAAAGTCTATTTATTGATAAATAAAAGACGAAAATAAACGAAGAAATAAAGTGGCGAAAATATTCATAAAAACATACAGATACATTATATATACGAGGCTGGTTCAATAAATATTTAGTATATTCTCGTAGACGACTAATGTCAAAATTTCAGCCGAATTTGACTCGTGTTTTATAATATTTTGACCGTAAATCGAAACGGGCATGCATGCGGATTTTAAAAAAAATAGAAAAAGAGCAATAAAAATCTGTATCCGTATCGTAACCCTCGAAGAAACATGGATCAAGGAACAGTGAAAACAGTGAACTTTACACTACGAATCTGCTCCGTAAAAGGAGTCGGCGACGACCGTTTTCTGGGATTCACAAGGCTTATATCTATCTCGACTTCCTATATGTAATACATAAAGGGAAATCGGACTGTACTATGCCAAATTATTGGGCAGATTCAAAGAGTCCCCATCTCCGTCATCGAATTGGTTGAATTAGACTTCAAACTGCCGGCCCAAACATCGTATCCTCCAGTTTTGGACCGGTATGACTTCTTTCCCTCTAATCTTAAAGATTCACTCTTCAGACAGAAGTTTGACTCGAATGTGGAGGTTATTACCGCCGTAAAGACTTTTTTTGCCGAACATTTTTCAAACGTGTTAAAAAGTTGGAGCATCGCCTGGTCAACTGTAAAAAGTTAAATGGAAACTATTTTGAAAAATAAATCGTCTTATTTCCAAAATATTTGCTACTATTTTGTAGGCTATATACTTATCGGGTCGCCCTCGCATATATTATGTGCAACAATCGCTTCACGCCGAAATGAATTCCGAGTAATTCAAGTGATAAACAAAAATTGATAGTCCTTTAGTGTGAATGACCACCGCAACTAATTGAAGAGCGTATTATTTGTTGGCCAGTCAGCAATGCGTGACATTTTCCGAATGTGGCGACAGCAAAAGCAGTAGTAACGGCAACCGAAGTGGCTCACTGAAGCGTGGACTGTGGCGGGTGCAATCTTGGCATTTGAAATTGGTTAGGAAGTCATACATATACGCTGAAATATGCCCACTACCATAAATGCCTACATAAGTAGCAATAATAATAGCATGGTCTTCGTTTGCAAACACACCCCACTCCCATATACTCACCCCCACCACCAAAGCTATGCATTCATTAGCACGCACTTACTGGCTTATTATTGCTGCGACTCGGATTGCTGCGGCAGCGAAATGTGCGTTTCCAATGAGTACTAATGAAACGACTCAAGCATAGCAAATGCATAAATGGGAGAACGAATAAAAAGGAAACTTTCGACCGTTTCGCTCTTAAGCACAAGCCAGCTGTAAGTGAGAACGTAGTAGCAGTCGTAAGGCAGGATACTCAAGCACTTCGAGAGTCAAAATATGTGGCGACAACTGCGTGTCTTTAGTTATGTGGGGATAAGGGAACCTTGCACACTTTTCCCAGACCGAATGGTCGTTTGCATGGGAGACGACGCATACTTGTGAAAGTGTCCACTTCAATTCGGCGCAATATCATATAAAAAGAGACTAAGAACGGACAGTACGGAATTTAATTAAGCTTGCGTAAAATATGGTAAATATGTGTATTTTCATAGACGTTTACTGCTAGAGCAACCCTAGTGCTGATAACTCTGAATTTGTTCTTGCTAGCTTGCCAGCCTAAGCTTAAAGTCTCCTTACATTTGTTTACTACGCTAGGATTAATCTTTAGCGGCAACAATGCCACCTGGCGCTTTGCGTATCCTCCCGTAGTTATTCCGTAGAATTCCACAGGCCTTCTCTATGCCTAGTACAACCGCTTGGAAGATGCTAGCTGATTTTGGTAGTCGGATAGAGAAAGAGATAACAAGATCAACGGAGTATACCCACGTCTCTACAGCGCAGTCAATTTTGAACCCGTCGGAATAGATTGAGATAGTATCCTCCTCATCTACTGAATCTATTTTCTATTCTTGTCTAAAGACTTTTCTTACCTGGAAGTAATTTTTTCTAATTACTATCACTATGAGGGAAGTTGAAATTGACGTAGTTTGGTAGTTGAAGTGAGACATTTATAATATCTGTTACCAGGAAATTCGGTTTAAGACCTTTCCTTTCCCTTTCCTGCAGACAAATATTAAAAGACAAATTTAAGGTCTACATAGGTATATTTAGAGTATTAAATATGAAATGCTTCAGATCATTAAACTCTTCGACTTTCTTCATATGATTTGTTATGAATCAAACATGGAGACCATGTAGAAGTCTCTGTTCAATGATTAATACAAGTACTACAACTACCTCTCTGCAAGTAGGCGATTAAAAAACTTTTCCTCCAACTTTATATCCACGTATTTTTCTCCCGCTTTTTCCAACGAGCAAACCGTCACGTCTGGTGAAAAAATCTATAACGAAGTTACAATCCTCATACTCGGTTCTAACCCAATTCACGTGCGTTCCCCAAGCCTTTTCCGCTGTTCTGTGTAATCCGACAAAATTTACGACAAACGGAAACTGGCGAAAGTAGCAGTAATAGATGACAATGACTGCACCACAAGGCATAAGCAACAGGAATAAATACTAGAAAGATGGTATAAATGACAGGCACGCGACGAACGGAGGAACGAACGGATGGACTTGTGGACGACGCACGTTGAAACAAAGAACCAATACCAAGGAGAGGCAAAGAGCACTAAATAAAAACAAAAATCACACATGTAGTGTAGAAATGAAACAAAGAATTTCAACATGCTTGCAAATATGTTTTTCGCAATGCTGTCGAAATGATAAGATGTCAGTTGGATAGTGCTGAAATACATTAAAGGGGGTGCAGCACGAACAGTAGCGAAAGTTTGATATGGAAAGGAAATGAGCATATGTGGCGTGTGTGGAGTAGATTGCATACATTGTTGTGTACACAGAAAACAAGACAATTGAATGACCAATACAGAGCTTGGAAATAATCAACGTTGCTTTCATTTTTCGAAGCTTTACGAATCGTTCGCATGCGAACAACAAACTATTGTATCAAAGACGGAACATGACAGGCGAAACTAACAATAAACACAACGCAAAATGCAACATGCTATGCATATGTATATATATATATATATATATTTGCTGACTATATCTCGACTGCCACAAACAGGCGTGGTTACAACTTTGTTCAACACGAAAGCTTGAATCTCGCAAGACATGAAAATCCATTGATGACCACTTCAATCATGAGTGCTGCGCAAAAATACATACTCGTATATGCATGTTGTTGTAAATAACACATCAGTGCTTGAGCAGATCCTTTCGGGTGCATGCTGTGTTGCATGGCATCCAAGGCCACTTGCTTTCAAGTGATGCACCCCGTGCATGCAACTTAAAGTCAGCAAAGGGTACCGGTGCGGTTGTTTTTTTATACCAGCACGCTTTATATTTATACAGTTTGCAACACTCCTGCTGCTGCGAATTCTCCAGCTGCTGATGAGTAAGCGAATAGTTTTTCGAAAAGTGAAAATAGTCGTTGCCACATACTTTATTGTATTCATGCTGCTGAGTTCATAAATTTTTGTGGTCGGTAACAAGGAATTAATGATGGTGGCTGTCTTTTGTGTTTACAGGTGACAAATGTTGCCGTAGTGATACATTAAAATATTTCTTTTCCAAACAAGAGCATAAGTACTATCTACTTAAGGATACTCAACAGGACTTTCTTCCTTTAAGTAGTTATTTGTAAAAACTATGATTAAATTAATCATTATGGCACGCACTGTTAGGTTTTATTTTATAGAATTATTGTTGCAAATCAAGAAAAATTTTCGGGACTTTTCGGGATTTTGTGAAACCTCTTAAAAATTATGTGATACCTATTATTTCTATCGATGTATTTCAAATAAATACATCGGATTTACAAAATATATAAGTATAGTATAATATAATCCAAGAATGTGGAAAATTTTCAAGATTTTGCGAAACCTAAAAAAAGTGACGTGATTAATTTAAAAACAGAATCGGCATACCGAAAATATGTAATATGTATAATCAACAAAAGAACGTGTTATTATGTTTTCAAAAAAAAAAATTTTAATATCGGGATCCCGAAAAAATAAGTATCATGAAATCAAAATATATGGGATATTTTCAAAATTTTTCGAAATCTCTTAAAAGTTGTGTAATTATGTTTAAAACATAAAAATAAAAAATCGGGATCCCGAAAGATGTGCAACATATATGGTATAAACAACAACAAAACCTGGGTGATTATTTGGAAAAAAAAAATATTCGGGATCTCGTAAAAACAGTAACCAACAAGAAATCTTGTGTTTCTTTTATATTAAGAGATTGCTTCGTGAATTTCTTCAAATCGTTAGATCATGTTAGAGGCCAAATGGTAGAATACCGAAAAAAGATGTTCGCCACGTAAAACGCGATTTTATCGAAGCTCTCAAATCGAGCCACTTTGTTACTTGAACTTCGAAATTTTGCAAAAAGTTGTGGTAAAGTTAAAATCACATTTACTTTGTAGCAAGTCATATGAACCTTCATGCAGATTTTTATTATGTTTCAGATAGTACTAGTTTCTAGAATAATCGTCCTACTTAGACTTATCCAACTCTTTAAAATATATCGGGATATCTCTTGAAAAAGCCTGAATCTCATTCTTTTAAATTCAGGCAGTACAATCACTGGGCATAAAGTTTTCCTAGAGATTTTCCTAGCTTTCGAACATAGTCCGAATCATTACCAAACCTAAACTCAAACTTCTTAACAGCAATCAGTAAAAAATAATAATCAAATATATTTAAGGAAACCCAAATTT
Organism: Bactrocera oleae; assembly: GCF_042242935.1. Classification (NCBI taxonomy): domain Eukaryota; kingdom Metazoa; phylum Arthropoda; class Insecta; order Diptera; family Tephritidae; genus Bactrocera; species Bactrocera oleae. The sequence continues at coordinate 19,126,979 of NC_091537.1, read as the reverse complement.
GATCATTTTTACTAATGACTCAAAAATTAAATATTTTCGAAAATATTATTTACGAATTTAAAAAGTTTAACTTAACAGCTGTTATCTTTACTTAAGACACACCCTTTGCATATAGCTGTCTGTGTATTTGCAGTATTATAAAAAATTCCAAAACTCGGTTTCATAAGATTATCCTTGCTCCACTTTGCTAAGCTGCATGTGGCACAATTCATTTTTTATTGCTAAGCGCTGAAGCATAGTGTAACACCTTTCAGCGCCGCTTCAAAGGATGAAGAAATTTACCAGTTGAAGCATTTTTATTATGCTGCCACTTTTTGCTGCTTGCCACGCTTTGTTCCTCAAGTTACTGCAATACACAGCACTTAAGTGGCCATTGTCGGGTTGCCACATTTATGCATTGTTGATGATCACGATTATGATTTATGACGCGTTGGCCTATGAGCAGCCGCTTGAAAAAAGTGCAAAAAAAGGGTAATGGAATAACTTCACATGCATTGAAGTGTATACTTATGGTACTTTAACACCTTTGTGGTTGTGCAACACTGTAGGCAAATTCAAGCAAAGTGAAAGTGAAGAAGTATTTTCAAATTTTTTTTATTTAGGTATAAATCTGATGACTTATAATAAAATCAAGTTTTTTGCATAAAAATAATTAGCTACTTGTATGGAAAAAAATAATATATAGTTATTTTTGCTCTAAAATGTTTCCTACTGGCAACGTATCGCGTATATTTTTTATATATTATATATGCATATGTGTGTGTGCGCTGTGCATGTGTTGTCCTGCACTTCATTGTTTTGCATATTTCTAGTATTTTACTCACACACTTACACACATATGACCAACTATTTTACTACTTTTTTTCTTTCTACACCATTTTAGTTAGTTTTTCCTTATCTACAAACCCGTTTTTGCATGTCTAAATTTTATATGTTTTTGCTTTCGTTTTGCTTTTTTGCAGTTTGAAATCCCAGCAATTTGTATACACGAAATTGTCGGCCTAAAGCTGCAAACGGGTATTTTATCGGCCAGCAAAGGAAAACTATAAAACTCGAGTTGTCATGCAATTCACGCTGTATACTTACATACCTCTGTGTGCCGTTATAAAGGTATATCTGCTCGCCGCTATACACATTATTCAGCCAATATCGTAAAGGTAAGTGTTCAACTTTTACTTTGACTCCACGTTTGAGCTATTTCATACGTGTGCGCCTAAATGTAGGCAACATTTTATGCTTTCATAAAAATCTCTAAGCAGTGTTACCCATTGAAGTTCATACATATGCGTTAATAAAATTGCTATATATTAAATAAGTCGCTCTCGCAAATATAAGATATGTGTCCACCAAGAACAAAATTGATACAACAATTCGGCTAAAACAAAAATAATAGAACCTTGTCAACAATATAGGGCAGTTGCTTAATTTTGGTTTGGGTCTTCGATAAAAGTCTCGCATGATAATTGTGGCCGAAAATAAGTAGATACTTTATCCGAATATTATTGTTGAATGCCTTCATATCAGTAAGTACTTTAGCTTTCCCCCTCCAAGTGAACAAAACTGAAAATTTCTTGATTAATATTTATTTGAATATTGTTACCTCCACTAGTTTGTTGTTTTACTTCAGAGATTTGTTCCCAACATTTTTTCATGTATGTAGCTCTGATGTCTTATCATAATTAAACTTTCAATCAATAATAATTCTGTGATTTTCAAGTTAGTTTGGGGAAATTTTTTTTTTAAATAAGATTTTGTTAAAATATTTCTTTAAAGTTCTAATTGGAAAAACTCTACTTAACTTCTTTTATACATTTTGATTTGAAGAACCCTTTCTTTGGCTCTGTTGAATAATCAAAACTTTTCTCCAATAATTCTGTGATTTTACAGAATTTTAACAAGTTTAAATAATTTCAATCGTTTTCACCATTGTTGTTTAAACTTACATTGACTTTCTTTTTGTTTTTTGCTATTTATCTATTTCTTTTCTTTCTTCATACATTTTTAGTCACGCCCAAAAATCCCCAATACTTCACTTGTGATCATTTCTTATAGCAAATACTACAGCTGGCAACATTATTTATCTAAGACGATGATATATAATATCAAACCATACTTTTAGGCCCTCGAAGATCCAACTTTGGATGACAACTGCGCGTAGGGACCTCTAGCGAGTAATTTTGAGCGTATGTTTGGACGATGTGACATCACGCAAGTAAGTGATATGATCACGATATCACATGATCATTGTCGCGATCACTTTATAAGTTTGTGATTTTATTTTGAAAGACGAATAGACGATCATCGATTTTATATAAGTACTAAGAAGAATTGCAACCAATTTATTAGCAAAATACAATCAAAAAATATATAAACATACATATATAATATCTCTTTGCACAATAGTATTAGCATATATGTATGTATGTGTGTTTATGCATCTATCTTTACATTCAACATATACAACTGTTGCCCTTAAAGATAGTGACATATCTAAAGTTGTAGTAACAACAACTAACAACAACAGCATATGCTTACTTTGTGTATTTACGGTCTTCATATGGATGGGTGTGCTCTAATGATGAAGGGCAACAAAACCGCAACAAATGAATTGCGAAAAAGACATACATTTGTATGTGGGCGCTTGTTATTTTCCATTGTTTTCATTTTTCCATTGGCCTTTGCTATTGCTCATTTGACATTATCGACAACAAGTTGCGAAATGGAAGAAGCCAACCAACAATAGCAACCGAAAAGCTATGACTTTAAGCGGCAAACGATATTGGCAACAACAAAGTAATGGCAACATGATGCTACTGTGTACATAGACACAGTAGTGTATATAAGTGCATTACCACTTTTGTGGTTGGTGGAAACTCAGATCGAAATTGGAAGAAGAAGCTAAGTGGTAGAGTTTTCGATTTCAAAAATCGATCATTATGGCTTAAACAAAATTAAGTTTTCGTGAAAGCGCATAGAAATTAGGAAAGTTATTCTTCTTCTTTATTGTGGAATGGAATATATACGCTTGAGAGGTTCTTTCAGTATTCAGAGAGAGTAAGTCTTTCTTTTTATGTTCGTTCGAATTTATTATTTTTCTCCAAAAATTATTATTTGTAGTACAGAGAGATACCCCTGGCCCTCTACCCCCGTCTGTAAATATAGCGGCTAGAATTTTATAAACCTATTAGGAGGGTATGATTTACGGAATTGATTACCCAGTTCCCAGTAAAACAATTTGAATGACTTTGGTTGTCTGTCAGTCACGTGATAAGTTGAAAATATCACGTATTTTGCATGAGAAGTTTACTTTATCGATGGAGTAAAGATTTGAGTAACATAAGTCCTTCAGTAAGGGTTGCGAGATTGTAGAAAACTCGCCTTATTGAGGAGAGTGAGAGCTTTTAAAAAAGTATTGCGAGAAGCTCCCGCCATTGAAACAGAAAGAAAAGTCATTGATTAAACATCTCTTATTGATTTCTCAGATTTTCCTCTTTGCAAATTTTTTCTTTTTCCGCAACTCAAATACTCGCTCTCGAAGGAGTAGAGGCCCCTTTACATACAACTTTCCTCGCTTTGCGTGACAGTTCAGACTGAAACAACGAAGCGAAGAATTCAAAGGTTATGCCGCGATGAACGCTCAGTTTTCCTCTTTAATAAAGATAGCAACAGTTGCATGCGTAAGCGTAAAAAGATGAGAGTTACCCAACATTTTGCTTGGCTTCGCGTCGAAAACTTTTTATGTGATCGTAGTCATACAAAAGCATGGATCGAACTTTTCTGACAAAACATATGACTGACGCGAAGCGAAGCAAAAGTTCTATGTGAGTTGGCCATAAGAAATTCATTAATTAAAAGTCATTTCGACTGATAAACTGATTTAACCATAGATTAGGGATTTTTTTATGATGGTAAAAACTGTTCTTCTTGACAACGTAAGGTTTTTGTAATCTTTATTTTATTTTTCTGAATTTTTTCTCCAGCACTTGTACACTGTATACCAAGCTTAAACTCGTTTATAACAAGAAGGACAAAAGCAATGCAAGAAAAATCATAAATATTTAGCGTATGTTAGCTGCCCAATGCCACAAGGGGTTAATAGCTTTTACCCTGTCACATGTGTGCAGCGACACATGAATACGTGTATATGTATATTTGGCAAAGCACATAAAACCTAAAAACCGACCTGTGGATCAGAGGTCGATAGCACGGCGGACAGATCAGCAGTTTAGAATTCAAAATTTTTTCATTTTATTTCACTTAAAAAGGTAGGCAGGACACTTGTCAGATTGTTAACGAGTTGCTACCTATTAAGGAGCTTATGTATAACTTCTATTAATGCCAGTAAACTTTTGGTATTAAGTTTATCATAAAGAAAGAAAAAATTAGCCGTCTGCAAACCATTTTAGGCGCGCATAAGCTCGTTAACGGATAGTTAAAGAAAAGTTAGCATTACATTCTCTCATTTTTCACTAAACTCCATTACTACTCCACTCCCTGTCTACCGCTCTCAGTCTAACTCCCTCTCTTCCTCTCGCTCAACTACATTTTTATATATGTAAATGCATGTACTACTACTACTTTTCTTGCAAATTCTTGGATCAATTTCCTATTGCAAGAGTTCATATTTGCCCCCCTTGTATAAGGCAGTAGAGAGCATGTACCCTTGCTGCAGGATCTGTTTTTTTATTTTTATCACAGCACCGTGCTGGTTGGCGCGCACGGTAGGGAGCAAATGGGTATTCTGCGCTACGCTTTGTACCACACCAAAAGTGGCTAATGGATTCTATTTAACTTTACTGACTGTTAATGGATTTTTCTTGACCCCAAATGTGAAATGCGCTTAGAAAATATATAATGTGCATATAAAAAATGGTAATAAAAATGAAATTGAAAATAGAAATAAGAATGAAAAAATCAAGTAAAAGAGTGCCCCCTCTGGTTGGTAAGCTTTTTATGTTACTTAGACTTACAAGTATTCCCCGTTTTCACGCTCTACCCCTCTAGAGACGTTGGCAAGGGACGCACCTTGTTTATGGCCACACGCAGTGCGCCATTGCCGTAATACAGGATATTCACGAACCACCCATACACACACACACACACACACACACAATCAGTTACTCACACTTACTTACTTACACTGCAGCCTCTTATTTCGCGCTGTAAATCAATGTCGGTACTTAAACTTGATTTTAAATTTTACTACTCAAAAAAAAGTATATCGTCCAATAAACCCGTCTGAAGGACAACATTAAATATTTCAACTGGAATTTCACTTGAATGTCGTTTTGCATTTAATGCTCATATTAAATGGATATCAAATGGAAAGAAAAAATTATTGCTGCGATTTGCAACTGTGATCTTTAAAATCGCGCGCGTAATAACCGAGTGGTTGCGAGTCTTTAAATTTGTGGGTCTATAAAAATTCCATTTGCTGTAATTCGAGTAATTACAAAAGTAGTCAATTGTAGAGGCGACTTGAGTCATCAATGATGTATAACTTCATTACAATGTTGTTATTTAATTTTGGCAAATTTTAACAACTTGATTGAGTTTTCGTGAGACGATAGCAAAGAATGTGCGGTGGTATGAAAGGGTTAATACGATATTTCGAGAATTCAAAGACTGGATTTATCGGGAAATAAAAAATTTGAAGCAGGATAATTAATCGGAGAAGCAAAATAATCATTAGGATTATATATTTTGCGTGTAGTAAAAGGAAAGCCTTTATTTTCGCCTTAAATTGAAGGCTTTATTTAGCATAGTTAGAATGATCGGTAATTTAATTGTGAAGATAATCTCATATTCCCACTTTCATAGAAACCCTCATCCCTATTGTTCACAAACTGTACAAAGCTAGTCGCTTCTGTTTATTGCTTTCTTCGGACGGTGCAGTTGTTGACAGTACATTTTCGAGTTAAGATTTTGGCCGTGAAGATGCAGCACACAGTTGCTTATTCCTTGCCAATTCCACCAAACACATAGTAAAACATGTGTAAGTTTTTCAAAACATGGTGCATCTTTGACATGGGACTTATCGGAACGGAATCGACAAAACCAAAATCCAGCCAATGTCAGTTTCGGCTCTGACTCCTGGTTCGCCGAAGCTATGACTGCTAGGATGTTTCAGCCTCAGTCTTGCAAAGCCTAGACAATGGAGAAGAAAGTGCCTGGATGTTTCCACCTCACCTTTCTCTATATAACTTTGACAATTCGCTATGTTCAGTAATAACTCTTACGATTGCGGCAAAATTAACTTTGTTAAGGGCAAGCAGTTCAGTAGAACTCCTACGTTCTACTCTAGAATGGGAGGGTCCTGCAGTCGGGCAGAAGCTTTTGTTGTCGATCAGCGGCTTCTGAGCGCAAGTAAGGTTCATAAGTCCAGTACTAGAACGCGTAATGATAACGGTTATCTGACTCGTTCACACTCCGATGTGAGCGGGGTACCCCTGTTTTGCTAGCTTTGGGTTTTACTGTTTCCAGTTAGATGAACCTAATACCAGCAAACAATTAGGAAAATGCTGAACATAGACGGCAGCCGGCGCTAAAGAGAGAGATAATTTATAGAGTTTGTAATATATTGAGTTAACTTCATATATCCAACTTATGTTCGGTGTATTTATATGGTAAGGTTATGTTGAAAAACTCATAGCTCTAAGATCACTGTATGCAGGATAAGTTAAACTATTACTTTATTTGACGAATATACGTTCCATAATTCTTTATTTTAAAAGGAAACTCAGTTCCAAATTTATGAACCTGCTCATATTGTCGGCGAAATCTTAAAGACTGGTCAAGTAGTTAAGAAGTTTTGAAATTTTCACAGATAGGAATATTGATGTTCACTGTATCCTTCATCTCATATTCAAACTCTAATCAGCTTCACTCAGCTTCTCAGTTTTCCAATTAGTAAATAGACGCAGTGTTTGGGCAGCTAATTATTGAAAGTCATAATGATAAATCCAAGATAATACCCAGTTGAGCTCCTACTCTTCTGTAGAATATACGACAAAAGGAAAACCATGCAACTCCCAACCATTAGCTCAATCATTGAGTAAAATTCAAATTATATGAAAATCAAATCATTCTCTATGCACCAAATTCCACACAACCACCACACCTCATATCCGGCCAACCAGCCGCAACGAGCGGAAGCCACAGTGATTCAATAATTTAGTGAGTGCACCGCTGCGCACGATGAACCAACGATTGAACGCGCACTGTGTGAGCTTTAAAGTGAAACTAGAAAAATTCGCAAAATTATTGGTATTACAAAAGACACCTTGGGAGCCGGGAGGTACTGTGAAAAATTCTCATACCATAATAATAGCTGAGGAAATGGAGAAAACAAACTATGGCAGAAGACGGTTAAATAAATCAACTTCCGCTTGACTACGCAAATGTCTTCAACTTCAAAAGTCTTTCAACTCACGTGGGCGCTGAGATGCGGGAGTGAATATACCCAAATGGATGACGGTTGGTCGAGAAATAGACACAAGCAGGGAGCTGATATGTCGAGCGCATCAATGAGCAGCGACGTCTGAACAGGTGCGGGTAAAACCGGGTAAAGCGCAGTAAACTGAACGGCAGCAACAAACGCAGAGGAACCTACCACCGAATTGCACAAAAACAAAGAAAAGCGGCAAATTCCTCGTACTAAACTGAAATCGAAAATGACCACATGTCTGGTGAAAAGTTGATTTGAATGCTAAGCTATTAAAAAGGTATATATAAGAGAAGATAACAAAAGCGGAGAAGCAAAATAACTTTACAGCCACAACAAACAATTTGTAAGCTCGGACGCCAGTCAAAGGCCAATCGAAAATTTGCTTTTTACCAATTTAATAAATTTTACACAATCGCCGCTGAGGTAATAAGACGCAGTTCAAAACAGCTACAACAAAATTTGCAATTACAACAAAAACATAACATAACAACGTTACGGCGAGAAAATAGTCCGACAAAGCGCGACAATCAACCAACCACGCAGCTAGACCGTAAGCCGGGCAGACAAGACGCACAAGACGTAACCACCACTGACCACACATTACTGCAAAGTCTGGCTACATTGACCGCTGCAAGACAGTGAAGATGGCAAATTTTGGTGGTGGTTCAGCTGGCCTGTTGCTACGTACGCACCCTTGCCCGGCCCAAACGTTTGAGTGCACCGAAAAAGTCATTGAAACGTAAAAGTTCAAAGTCAAGTGAAGTGTACGCAAGTCAAGTCATCCGTCACGCTTGCGTGAATATAACTGAAAATAAAACGAACTGAAAATAAAACGAAGTGAAAAATTCAATAAAAGAAAAACGAAAGAAATTTGTCTGAACCAAACTCGGTAACTTCTCATCATTTCCAGCCGCTCGCAAGTGTTTGTGGGCAATTCCTAGCTTCCACCTACAGAGGCAAGAGTGCCACTCCTTCCGGTGTCGCGGAGGCGAACAAGTGTTCACAGTAAACAATGAGATATGCATGCATTTGCCGTTAGCACTTCGTTTCCCCATTGCAGAAATTGTGAATGTGGAAATACCTAAGAAGCTGTTATAAATAATAATGATGAGAATTTGCTGCTCGTAAGATTATTACTTTGTAATAAGTACTCTTATTATGTCTTATCGTTATCGGATGTGTTTGAATTCCCTGTCTGTATTTACTTCGTGCCATGTAAGAAGAAGTAATGTAGATGAGAATGTTTATAGCGTTACATTTATGACTATACATATATAGTCTTTTAGACACGCCCAAAGGTTCCCATGGTGACAGGTTAGCTATGATTTGACCATAATTCTCGTGACTTCAGATCAACCATAAAAGTTTTTTAAATTATATCCTGAGCAAGCTTTTACCGTAGAGTGAATATCAGCTGATGTAGAATGTTTTAGAGTTGGAGTTGGTGAGACTCAACTCCTCATCGGTTGTAGCTAAAGACAACCCAACATAGTAATCGCAAGTGTACCACGCCATTTGCCAATAATTGCATAATTACACGTGCTAATAAGCTTCTAGACTCTCTTCTTACCAAGTCCCAATTGGCTCTAGAAAGTATGCTACTGGAAATGTCTTACGAAACTATTGAATCCCGTCAGATCAAGCAACTTTGCTTACATCAAATTTATAATGGCACTTGTAGTTCTTTTCCCGACTGGGCTAGTGCATACCAAGGCATGTATGTGGTTGTGTATATTTACAATTAAGTCTGAGCACTTGTACCGGGTTCGCTGGTACTTTGAAGTTAATTTGAAAATTATACAATTATTATTTATCTTTATGAAGTTGTTGTAATATAGTCGCATTTCCAGCAAAGATAGCACATTAAATGAAATTCTATTATATAAGAATAATAATAATTGGCTGCAGCGATATATTTACTACACTGCAAAAAAATAACTGGTTCGTGAAAGTTGCTTTTTTATTTCAGATTTCAGATTCATAACTGCTGGCAATCTTCGACTGTTGACTTTGTTGGAATGAATTGTGGTAAAGATCCAGTCTTATTTTTAGTTCTGAAACCACACTAATCGACCCCAAATTTTGATTTTTATATGGTTGATATCTTAAGATCTTTGATAGGAGATCTTTAACCGAGTATACCTTTTTAATAATCCCTGTCTTATAAATTGGTTAGTTTCTGCGTTTAAAGATCTCGAACAACCGGGCCCAATTTAAAATTAAATAGATTTATACTGCGGATCGCCAGATTTCAGTGGACTGTAGCACGAAATATGACGGAGTGTCTATCTAAAGTTGGCAGAGATGATAAAATGTAGCTTTAACGAGGTTTAGTTAGAGTCTCACAGTAGATCTCGTTAACCATAAAGGTGGGCTTTATGCTTTTCGTTAGCTCTTTCTTTTGAAGTTTTTTAAAATTGCTTTCATTATATCCTGGACAGGGATATGAAATATGCTACGAAGTTTGTAACATCCAGAAAAAAACATCACAGAATCTATAAAAAATATATATAAATGAACAGCGGAACGAGCTGAGTCGATTTAACCATGTCCGTTTGTCTCTCCACCCGCCCGTCTGTCTGTGTGTATATACCCGAACTAATCCCTCAATTTTTTAAATATCGATCTGAAATTATGCACACGTCCTTTTCTCTCCAATAAGCTGCTCATTTGTCGAAACTACCGATATCGGCACACTGTAGCATATAGCTACCATGCAAATTCTTGTATGGAACCTTTGTATTTGTGAGGCGTATTATAGCTTCGATGCAACCGAAGTTAACGTTTTTCCTTCTTTCAACTATTAAATATATTTAAGTCTTCAATAGAAGAATTCTCTCTCCTCATCCTACTGATTTTCTCAGTGTACTTATCACTAAGTAAAAGTAGCAATCGTTCAATTAGTTGTTCACGTCATTATCAAACTACTTAACACATCAACTGACACACAAACACCGGCACGCACGCCAACATATGTTCGAAAGCGTAATGTGGCACCTTTTACCATGCATTTCTCTCCGACATTCACTGCCCTTATTGTCGCACCCACACACCGACGCACCGCTTCAAACGACTCTACTCGCACACCAACAATAATAATAATCTCCCCTCCCCTAGAAGCACGATGAATGCCCTTGGCAAACACCATGCGCTCACACACAATCTAATAATACTGTAATAAGTTTGGTTGCAGCAAATTGTGGCAAGTGCAACCTGAGGTATAATGACAGACGACAGCGCTGGACGCAAAGAGGGATCAGCACCGCCACTCTGCATTGACGTGCCGTGCCATGCAGCGCAGGCAGTGGAAGATGAGTAGCGCAAACTATAGATATCATCGAGCTCAAATGATTGTTGTTGTAGTGGTTATAGCGCCAGTGGCAATTATGATTACATATTAACAGGGAATATTTTGAATTTCCCACAGTTTTTGCCGTTGCACCCCTATTCTCCCGCCGGTGGTAATGTACGGTGTAGTAAGTGCAACACAAGTGCGGATAGCGTGTCGGATGCGCCTTTAAGTTACACTATTTGTCTCTACAACAAACATATTCATGTGTACACAAACAAGCATACACGATTTTACTACTTACTTACTTTGTTGCTTTTGTTGCCGTTGGTAAAACACTACTATGTCCGTAATTGTTGTTGCGCTTCGTTGATTTTCGGACCAAACTCATTTCTTGTGGCCCCGCCAGCTTACTCATTTTCTTACATCTAGGATATGATTGTCAGCCACTTGTTTGAGTTTTCCCTTTTTGGACAATTAATAGTCGTCGATGGTTGGGCAGGATAAGCGCAACATGTTGCATGTGGAAAAAGCTGGTAAGATATTGTAAAGGTGATTGATCGAAATAATTACAAAAACATGACTTATATAACCGGGAATATATCGAAATCTTGGCTCAGAAAAATATATAGTCGACCTACTAAAGATCTTAAGATCAAAGAAACTTCTTGTTAGAACGGTATATAGCTAATATATTATATTTCTTCAAGTCGCTGCACAGTGGCAGCACAAAACTTCGCGAAAGAGAGGATGAGCCCTAAATGTCGTAAATAGGACGATGCAAAAAGGTATCACGTCTGATAAATAAGATAGTCAAAAGAGCAAAATAGAGGTACATAGGAACCTGTGGATCGAAGTACTAATTTCAACCATATATAAGATATAAATAAAAAGGCTCTGAACGGCCTTAACCCTAAACCGTTATTTGTTAACAAAAGTAAACTGTAAGCAGGAACAATATGCATTTCGTTTTTTTTCACATATTTGACATCTAGCTCCAGAAGTTGACTTGCGCTTTTCTGTGTTCCGATTTTTTAATGGCAAAGTTTGCGATTGAATCGCTTTTACAAGCTGATGCGAAGACTCCCCTCTTAGTATTGCGATTCTATACCATATTTCAGGATGGAACAGGCTCGCCTCTAAGTAATGTGATTCTGCAATATTTCAGGATTGACAAAGCTCGATCCCAATTCCTCCAAAAAATAGTCGCCTATTATATTTTTTGTTTGCGTTGCAGTCGCTGTTAAGTTCTAACCACAAGACGTATGAGCTTTCTGCCGAAACATATATCATGTTGCAAAACAGAACATAGCCCCAACCGCATAAGTTGAATAAGTTGTCACAAATAATATTACGACCTTTTAAGTCTTTTGCCAATTCAAAAACACCTCGTTGACCTTGATTCCCTACCTGGAAGTTTGCCTGTATAAATATGCATATTCCACGCAAAATTGGTTTTGCTGTCACCGGGCGCCCATATCTTTGTCTCATACTTCACGGGCTTAGTTGCAATATACTTATTCAATGGGCATTTTCCACAGAATGCTAACAGTTGTTCATCAACTGTAACATTTTCATACGGCATGTATAATAGATGTTGCTCTGAAATCCACTTATTCTATAGCTCTCTTATAGGAGCCAACTTATCTTGAGCTCGACGTTCTTGACGAGTACTTTTATCACCGAATCTAATCACATGTGTTCTCATCATACATTTTTTCTTAATGGAAGTCATTTAACAAATTGTAAAAGGATTCGCCGTGTGATTTGTTAACACCGTTTAGAATCAAAAGACGAATATATGATTCAATCGAAACGTAGTCTACAGTCTTCCAATCGTCTCGGAAAAATCTGCAACTTTTAATGTTAGTTTTTCTCAATTACAATTTTCAACATTGGCCGAGTGAATGAAACTTCAAAAGCATCACGTATAGACGATATAGGGCTCGTGGCATAACGGGTTATAACGACCTTGCTAGATAATACATTCTCAGACCTTACTCTTCCATGGAATTGAGCAAGTTCTGTGGACCAAAGTATAGACTTATCTTTTGATTGGGCTGTACAATATTGTGCCATTAGCTTGATGACTTTTTTATCGTCCTCCACTACAAAGCTACATATATTTGAGGAAACGTAAAGAACGGCATTTAAAATTCAAAATGTGTAAAATTTCACCCGATTGTCAGACTAGGGTTATAAATGTACGAACTCGACGGATTAAAAAGTAATTTTCTAATTATTCTGAAAATGTTTAATTATTTTGAGACCAATTTTGAGAATATTATTTTTTTTGAACTTGGAGAAAACTTAAAACGATGCTCTTAAATGAGTACTTAGAAACGCAGAAATAAGAAAAGAGGTTTACTTGCGATTTGAACTGTATGAATTTCTGGATATTTTATTGCAATAATAGAAATATTATACATAATTTTCAATGCGGTATCAGCTCTTGCTAACATGTGACGTAAAAGGTATCCCCTGGGCTAAATATAGATAGACTTGAGTTCACTGCCTAGTTATATTAGTTGAACAGCCCACGCCGAGCTCACATGAAGGCCAGTCGCCCGATAGTATGCCACAAAAAGACATCGGAGCTAAAGCTTATTAGCTTATAAGGCCAATATCGGAGAATAATAGGCAGTTTCGAGTGATAGGTCTGGTAATAGGCTCTCACAAACCTTCCTCGCAACCTTTAATACAGCCGCCAAAAATCTCATTGTCACCTACCTCCCATGTATAGTAGTCCTACCTCTCATACCTCCCTTGACACGATTTGGCTCAGCGCCACGGTGGTCCCGGTAACCAGGAATGAAGACGAACTTTACAAGGATTTCAGAATATGAAGCCATGCAGCCACCAAGGGTATCTAGCTTCTCTGAAACTAAAGGCAATTTCCTACTACCAGCGTGCCAGTGAATTTTTTTTTTCAAAATAGCAGCATCAAAAACGTATTATATATAAAACTATAATTTAGATAAGTAGAAAACATAAAGAAAAGAGAGGAAGCAAGGGCATAAACAACATATCGTATATATTCATTCCAAGAAATTAGAAATGTCAATAAAATTGGAAGCTCAAATATGAAATGAAACGATTTTGTCAACAGCGCCAAATAAAAATGAGAAATCTCTTACATATATTCACCTGTCGTTGGCAAGCAAATCAGCTCCGTTGACGCTATTAAGTACATGAAAAACTAACTTCCGCTACCCTTGTGGTGGTAAAACAGAGCTGCGGGACATATGAGACCACTATTGCCGCATTGATGGGTTGGCGTCCCCACCAAACCTGTATACATTACGAACGCGTAGAAAGGTATGCGAGCTGTCGCTGGTCACGTGTGTAAGTGCAAAAGTATTTGTTTGTGGCAGTTTTTCAAATCAATTAAAAACAATTGATGAGCTGATGTGCGATTCTCTTTCGTTTTGTGGCCAATGTGGCCACCGCTGGCGCAACAACAACAACAGCAAAAAATACTCAAGTTGCATGCTGCGCAAGAGCTGGTTGCCGGCTCTGCTAACAGAGCAGTGGACAACGACATACTGGAAATTTGCTATTTACCTTGTTGTTGTTGTCCTATGCACATACATATATAACTTGCAACCTCCATGCGACTGTTGTAAGTTCGGCTACGCGCTGCAATGCATTTGCCACCATTGCTTTCGACGGATTATGTTACGTTAATTGCTTTTGGCTACAAAACATATTTACACACAAACAAAACAGTAAACGAGAACATTAAACTCACCAAATGCTTCATATAGGAGTGGGAGCTGTCGGTACGGGGTTTTCGGGTTTTGTTGAGTTACTAAAATAAATGCACTTTCTGTAAATTCAATCAAATTGCTTTCATTTGTAAGTTGCAACAAATTTTCAATAGCCATTCAGAATTTTTAAAATACACTACTCGCTTATACAAATACCAACGAGTTTTAAATGGAAAACGTAATGGAAAAAGGTGAAAATTAAAATTTTGCGCATTCGGTTGAATGTGTGTTATTCCATTTAAATCGTAGTGAAAGGAACTAGAACTAGTCTTGGAAAATAATCAACGAATTTATAATCTCCTTTTGGTTAATTTCAGCATCTTATCCAACATGCTGCTACGACAAATCTCAGTCTTTTAGACTATGTGTTTTTTCTCAATACAAACTCAATCAAAATTTTCTCTTTCCGTAAGATACTCAGTCACTCAATTAAAGGGTATACAAAACTATCGTATAATTTTTATAGCTCAAACAGTCACTGACATTCCTCCCTTCCGTACTTACCGCTCGTATCAAATCAAATTTGTCAAAAGTTATGCTCGTAGTTGCAACGCAGAAATCAGTTGTTGTCTTTTGTTTTCATTTCACCAATGTTGCCAATGTTCTATTTAGTTTTTTAGTAATAATTTTTCATAATGTAAAAGCTCAAAACTGAAATCCAACTATTAAAAATAGTGTACCTATTTATAAATAAATGTATTCGACTGTGATTTTGAGTTATTTTATGAATATTTCAAATATACAAGTTTGTTTTTTAAGAGATTGCTCTCTCACTCTCAGCTCACTCATTTCGACGGGAAAAATCCAATTTTCTTGAAAATTCTACCATTTGAGCTATAAATGCAACGATAAAGTAATCAAGTAGAATTGACTTAAGAGAGTATACGAGTGTCTCTTTAAAGTGGTATAACCGCTATCTTCAATACTACCAAGTTTTGTTTTACATATTTTGTACCAGTTTTATCATTGTGAATTGTTCATATGACAGATTCCTCACAAAAATGAAGATGCGAACATAATTTTATTTGTTTTTAAAAATTTAAGAAGTGGGCCTCATATTTCTAGCTCAATGGGCATATGAAAAGCAACTTGAACGCATCAATCAATGGCTTTATTGGGTGAACACTTCGGTGAACAGATAATATCACGTTTTGGGCCGGTCGATTGGCCACCAAGATCGTGTTATATCACAGCGTTAGACTTTTTTCTGTGAGAATATTTAAAGTCTAAAGTCTATGCGGACAATACCGCTTCGATCCAGGGTCAACGAGTCATCGAAAATTGGACTCAACGGATGGACCATCTGTGACGTAGCCACGGCCAATATTTGAAAGAGATAATCTGCAAAAAATAAATGCCAAAGAATGTTCTTTTGGATGATAATAAAAATCCCCTATTAGAATTGAATTTTATAAAACTATCTAAATCTGCTTCAAAACTACGGTTTCCAAAAGCATTTTCACTATCTCAATCGTCCTCACAACTTACATAAGCAGTAAGGCCTATGTCAAATCACTTACCAATGGTTATTTCGACTCGCCTTCTTGATGTTACAGCATTTTTTAAATCAAAATAAATTTCAGTAACGTACAAATTCGCTTTATCTATTTTTAATAACATCAATACTAGCACTGATTAACAGTCACAGACTTATCAGAACTCACTTAACCTTTAAAAATTACTTTATTTTTAAGATTCTTTCAAAATCTGTAGCCATTAATTTATAATTTCTTACAAATTGCGTAATAATACGTTATCTCAAAGTTTTATATTTCTAAAAAATGGTGGTAATTCTTATATGCCATGCTTAACTTGATTACTTCACTACTTTTTGCCAGCATTTGCCAATAAAGTACATATATCGCATTAACCCAGTTAAAAACTTTTCTTCTGCGTTTTCCTCACGTATTCTTGCATAACCAGTATAATTGCCTTATGAGAATTGAAGAAGGCAAGAAGCTTTTTAATTACTTCAGCTATAATATTTACATACTGTGGTTATTATACAAATTAAAAAGCCAGCATATTCATTTTATGACATTTTATTTCAGAAATACGCAAGAAGTGGTAGATGCATAACTGTAAGTCTGTCACAATATGAGATTGATAGCTTGATAAAGCCGACATAATATTTATAGTACAGTATGTGGTATACGTTACATACTATGTATATAATCAAAACGTGAATTATTCGTTTAATGTTTTCATATGTTATATTTATTAATGCAAATTTAAATAATTAAAAAAAGTACACGCTTTTTCTAAAATATTTCATAGTTACAACTATGTATAATACCCTCTCTTCCATCGTTAATGGATTTAAACCGGCTTTGTTTTTATACCCTGCACTGTGTATTTTAAGTTTGCACCGACGTTTGTAACACCCAAAAGCAAACGTCAGAGACTCTATAAAGTATATATATATATATAAATGATCAGCGTGACGAGCTGAGTCGATTTAGCCAAGTTCGTCTGTCGTCTGTATATATGCGAAATGGTCCCTCCATTTTTGAGATGTCGCTCTGAAATTTTGCACACATCCTTTTTTCCTCAAGAAGCTGTCTCATGTGTCAGAACCACCGTTATCGAACCACTATAGCGTATAGCTGTCATACAAACTGAACGCTCGGAGTCAAGTTCTTGTATAGAAAACTTTTTTATCTGACAAGTTATCTTCATGAAATTTCGCATGAATAATTGTCCAAGGCAATGATACAATGTCCAAACAAATTGTTCAGATCAGATCACAGTAGTAAATAGCTGCCATACAATACGACCAATCAAAATCATTACTCCTACTTATCCAGAGTCGACTTCGACATACGAAACATATTTCCAGTATGCAATGAGTTCCTGCATGATACTAACCACCTCCTTGCATGCTGGAAACTTATTTTATGTGTGTAGGGTATTCTACCTTCGATGCAAATGAAAGCAATGTTTTTTCTTGTATTTTTCTCAAACGTGCCTTCAAACTTTTGTTAAGGTGACATTAGCATTATGATCAATATTTTTACAGCAAAACTCGTATTATTATATATTTTAATATGTTTAGCCTAATATCGGATGTTGTATAGGCTAAATTAACGGTCGAGCTCGTGTTATTCTGACAACATATACTAGTATTATCCTTTTACTCAGCCATTATTCAAGTTCGAGTGTAGTTGCGGCAGAAAATATTATATCCCCCAAATAATGATGAGAGATGCCCCAAATCTTTGAACGGATACAAATGCATAGCGGTTTCAATAGCGTAAACCACCTAAACGGGAAAGGAAAGGAGTGTATTAGAAATCCCAGTTTGCGCTAAAATCGGCAGCGAACATTAAATGCTTGCACAATTTAGATATATGCCTAAAAAACTTTTTCAAAACTTTTGAACTCTGAACTTTAAGAAGAGAGAGAGAGAGCACACAATAACTCCACTAAATTTTCAGCAGAAGTCTCGTCTCTCGAATCCTCAACTGATTTTGAGGCATTTAGGTGCACAAACTTATTTAATCCAACTTAGCACATGAGCACTACTAAACTACTCAATTCATTTCTACCTCCAAGCAGTTAGCTTTTGGCCTTTACAGCAATCTAGAGAAATTATTTTATACCAGCTAATGGTATTGTATTTAATTAGTGTTGTTGTATGCGCAATTATAAAAGTTCTACGAAAAGCAAAATACAACACTTGCAACAAATTTGTGCCGAATGTGAAAGTGTGGCTGTAATATGGCGACCATTGAGGGTGCCACATAAACGTGCCAAACAATTAGTTTGGCAACAGTTGGAGCTCATCAATTGCAATTATGTACTGTGTGCTATATGTATATAATACACATGTATTCGAGAAATATTTATGTATTGCATGATTGTATGTACTTTGAAATTATGTAGGTACCAAGTGAAGACATTTGTAGAGCTGACCTGTAGAAAAAGCTGACTGCTGTAAGTTGTTGTGCTTAAAGAGAATTTGTGTTTTCATAAATTATATGTTCTGGGAATAGATAGTATTCGTTTAGTTTAAAAATTCCAGACATTTTCTGAATAGTTTGGTCAACTAGGCTAGAGTTTGTTCTTTGATTTCAAGTTCTTCTACAATTCCTTCTCTGCTGGAAAACTTCTCTTGGGAGCATACAAGTATCTTCTTACCTAGCAACACAACCTATGTAGGTCCAAATTTATGTAATAGTATGTAGTAACAGGTTCCAGATAGGGAACAATAAAAACTCAAGTAACTAAAGACAATGTGAAATTTAAATTATATATTCTCATAGCTCTAGCCTCTCAATCGCTGTGGTACGGGGCTGAGGAGTCCGCACTACCACTCAACAGGTTCATAGTTTGAAAATGATTTTCACTATAAACTTGATAATGATAATGATAATCTGTAATACCTAGAAGGAAACGGCAGATACCCGATTTATATATTATATATATATTGGAACCGCCGATATCGGACCAATATAGCATGTAGCTATCATAAAAAATTACCGATCAAAACCATATCTTTGTATGGAAAACTTTCTTATTTGGCGAGATATGTCAACAATATTTATTTTCAATATTCGATGTAATTTCAGATCGGATCACTATATCATATAGCTGTCATACAAATTGTAAAAATATAATTGCTATTTTTGAGGAAAATTCAAGTACCATATTTTGTGAAATTTGTACTCTATAAGTTAAATTGTGGAAAATATTTCGAAGCATTATTTCTATTTCAATCATTCTACCTTCAATCTTCGAAAACGATCCACACACTATCTATCGGTGCTAAGCAGGGTTCTGGCAGATTCTTTATTCTTTATCTAAGCCAGTAGGTGGAAGGCACCAGAAACTCAAGCACAGCTACTTCTGTTACTAAAAGTTACAGCCATTGATACTCTTAACTTGGACACAGAGCTATACTTATACTCATCCTTGTATCTTAAATCGAATTTAACATGTCGGGAGCTAAAAGAGGTTAGGAAATAAATGATTTGAATCTAATAAGTCGGTTCAGACGGATCATTGACGATCTTTATTCCCAAAAAATGCACCAATACTGTTCTTCAAAACAGCCTCGCAATGTCACAAAATGGAGAATATATTTCCTCAATTTACAAAATTTTCCGATAGCAAAAATATACACGAGGGGCTACACTTCGTTTGCCTTTTCCTACCGACCACAAGCCATTGATTGTAGCCAGTTGTTAAAATTACTTATTAATTACAACACAAATTTAGTGAGGAGCACAAATACAATCATAGGTTATGTTTTCGTGTGTGTGTGTGTGGAGTAGAGTGGAGTGCTATTGTGAACTGATCGGTTAGGAATTAATAATTGTGCGGTTTAATTCCATTGGAAGCGTGCGAGGGCAGCTGTTGGCCAAAATGAATTAACTACACACAAGAAGATATGTAGTGAGCACTCTCACACATACACATATATTATAGGAACTACAGATACAGATAAGTCGATAATGTTGTTAGCGTTCTGAAATATTTGTTGCTGCAAGTAAATGCATTCTCGATTTGTATTGACGAAACTTTCATTATGAAGCGGATATACAAGTATGTATGTATATATACATTATGTTTATTGTACACCCACATACATATTTATGTTTCTATTAACATCTTGCACACTTGCATGCGTATTTACTTATTTACAATGTACCGTTATACATTAATGTGCTTCTATTCCTGTATGCCTGTTCCAATCGTGCTATAATTGCACGTGTGCTTATGTTTGAGTGTGTACCGTATCCTGCATGCAGTTTCACCGTTGGCACCTATGTACGAGTTTGCATGTGAGTAACAAGATTCGTTTGAACGCCTATACAAATTAGTAAATGCTGCAGTAGCCATTGCAACCGATTATGTTGTTGATCAGCACGAGCGGCTAGCCAGTGTGCACCCTGCAGGGGAATGAACTTTCTAATAATTGCTGCAAGCAAGCAGTTGAAATTTTTTATATGGCGATGTCGAAATTTTGAAGAGCAATGTACCTGTCTCTTACTAGTTCAAAATATGGTAGACATGCAAAATTTAAAAAAAAAATTAATAAAAAATTTATAAAAATAACGTTTTGTATGATAATGTACAATATTTAATTTATAAATTTATTTAAAATCAATTTTCGAAAATGTGGCAACCCTTCGCAAAATATTTTTTTTAGTTACTGTTCTTAAAACTAATACTTAATTACCAAAGTTTAAATATTTAATATATTTCACCTATGGGTAAAAAAAATCAGTGGCAACCCCTTTTAAAAGTATTTTTCCTTATTGAATCTCAAACATTTTCGGTTTAATACCCTTTTTTGTAAAATATAATTTCTTTTACAATTTAATTAAATTAAAAATTTAAACAGCTGGTAACCCTGCTCTGAAACATTTTTAGCTTTAGCTTTCCTAAATAACTTTAATATCATACCCTTATTGTAAAAATTCATATTTAATAACTTAATTGAAATAAAAATTTGAAGAGGCGGCAACTCTTAAAAGTATTTTCAGCTGTAAGCTTTCTTGAACATTGTTAGTTTAATAACCATATTCTAAATATAAGTTGACTTACACTCGGTTTTGCACAAAATATTTAAAAAGGTAGCAAGCTTATAACTTTTTTCCTTTTTAACGATCACACGATTTTTTCCAACAACCAAAAAAAATTCATTCATACCTATATGTTCAGTTTTTACTATCTCTATTATCTATATAATTATTTGATTCATCCCTATTGGTAGACGCTGTACGTAGATAAGTTTATATATGTATGCTCGGTAGTGTTAAGCAACAATTATTCCAAAATTTAAGTAGATTTGATTTTCAAGTAGAAAGCCACAAGCTCTGCTTCTCCGTAATTGCTGAGCCACATATTCTGACATCTATATTAAATATTGTCCAAAAGGGAGGAAGTTTTATTTACGTGAATATAAACAACAAAAGAAAAAGAAAATTAGTTTTAGTTAGCGGTTAAATTTCCTGGCTAAATATGTTAGTCATTCAAAACAACGGCACGTCGAAGAAATAGTGCCATTCTCTCTTCATATATTTTATTTACTCGATAAAAGTATTATAAACCGTCCGCCAAACATCTCAAAGGATCTGTCAAGAGTTTCTTAATCTATAATTTTTAAGTCATGAAAGTTACCAATTTTTTTTTTGAACGCGTCGTACGTTCGGTGAATGGTTTCAAAACGTGATGGCCATCGATCCCGATTTTCACAAGAAAATTTGGTTCAGCGATGAAGCTCACTTTGAGTTGAATTGGTATGTTAACAAACAAAATCGCATTTGGAGAGAGGATAATCAACAAGGCATTATTGCGACGCCGTTACATCCTCAAAAAGTGACTGTTTGGTGTACTCTATGGGCAGCGGGAATGATTGGTCGATATTTCTTCAAAAATCAAGCCGGCAAAAAATATATACATACATATATCAATGGGTAACGCTATAGAGCCATGATTAATGTCTTTTTCGTACCTGAATTGGAGGATGGTATATATCAATTCAACAACATATTAAAGCCAAAGATGTCCCTGTGGAAATTTTGTCGAGCAAAAAAATCATTTCATTCGTAATATGTTAGGTAACCAAAAAGATAGTGAGAGAGGTGTCTAAGCTTTTTTTATACCAACAAATTCTTTAATAAGTTGAGGCAACCCGAATCCAGCGTGAATAAGTTTAAGTAAAATCAAGTGATCAGCTGCGATTTAGAATATTTACAACATAAAAGAAAATTTTATAAACACACAAAAATATATGTATTAGGGAAGGTCGAAAAAACCCTAATATGTACCGTATATATTAGACCAATATCATACAGTGTAACGATATATATCGATGCAGACACTGTTAGAAAAAAGTGTTGAAAATGTTTATTTGGATAGTATGTCGAGATATGTATACCATATATATGTATATATATATAAGTTGCGTTCCAAAGTAAACAGGACTTAAAAAAAATAGACAGAACAAATGGTTTTATCGGCAAAATCAATTAATTTTATTCAAAATAGTCTTCTTCTGCTTTAATACAGCTTTTTTCACGGTCCAAAAGCATGTCGAATGAGTGTTTTAGCCCGGTATGGCCACAAGTATGCCGGTGCAAGCCTTTTGAATGGCTTCCTTTCATCGGCAAATGCATTTTTCCGAAAAGATAGAAGTCACACGGTGCCATATCAGTTGAATACGGGGAGTGGTTGATTGTTAAAATGTGATTTTTGGTCAAATAATCGGCCACAAGCGTCGATCGATGAGACGGCGCATTATAGTGCAACAAACGCCAACTTCCATCTTCGCGATATTCGGGCCGAACACGTCGAATAGGGCGCACCAAACGCTTCAAAACTCCCAGGTAGAATACTTTGGAATCATTAAAACAAGTCAGCATTGTCTTCACTTTTGACTTCTCCAGGCGCGATTTTTTCGGTTTCGGGTCGTCCGGCGCCTTCCATTCAGCACTCTGGCGTTTCGTTTCGAGATCATATTGAAAACACCACGTTTCGTCAACAGTCACAATCTTGTAAAGGAAGTTCGAGTCTTTTTTTGCCTCTTTAATGATGTCCTTCGAATGTTGAATTCTAAGCAAATTTTTGTCGTAGTCAATCACACTTAAAACGAAATAACTTCACTTCCAATTGATGAAATGTCATGAAATTTTTACTGGAAGTCGATAAAGGATAGCAGATTCTAACGCACTAGTCGACATATAGATGGCGCTACTAGAGTTTACTTTGATACTTTTTTACTGTTTACTTTGGAACGCACCTTGTATATATGTGGAACAACAACACTCAATGCCAATATTAACTAAGCCACCTTAACCGTCACTCAATCTTACTGACACATACATATATACGTGCAAACACGAAAACTACTAATGCTCTATGTGCGAGTACACACACATTCCAACAAAAGCTAAAAGGAGGATTTTAATAACAACAACAATCACTTTGTATAATGAGGAAGTTTGCTGAAATTTTCATTTGGACTTATGTACAACTCAAAAGGATAAGGACGAAAATGCAAAAGCGGCCCAAGAGTTGCTTGCAAGTCAGTAGCGCACAAACTCTACTTTAAAGTTTTTGAGTTAGAATTTGAACTATTTTAAAGATTGTTGTAATGTCTAAACGTGCAACTTGTAATGATATACATATGTATATATATTGTATCCTTTGGCTTTGCGACGGAATAGAGGGGCTCATTTTGTAACGATAACTCCGAAGTTCGATTCACTCATAGCCTGATTTGTGATATTAAATGCCCACAGAATAATTAGAAAATTTTTTTCCACGTAATTTGTTGGGAACCGCTGCTGCAACGCACTCACAGAAAACGAACTCTATGAATGAAAAAGAAAAGTCGAGAAAACCGAATTTCGTAATTTTCGTCAGTTGACAGTTTGTACTTTTAAGTTGCTAAGAAGTGTTGTTGTCCACATGGTTTACCTGTCAATTGCTGTTTTTAATTGCCTGTGGGGGTTGGCAGGATCCTGTCATAGCCGGACAGTTGTGTGTATAGATTACGGCTAAGCAACAACAATTTTAGTTGATAGGACGACTGCACCAAAGTGTTGGGCTCACCGTTGATTACTTATCTGCTCATCTGGTGTAATCCATCAGTAGTAGTCGCAGCCAAACGCATTTTTGTGCTGCACTTCGGACTATCAAATATTTATAAGGATTGTGTGTTGAATTGTTTTTTGTTGTTTTCGTTATTTAATCTAAATTCGTTTGATGAAATATTCAAACGTTTTGTGCATGTTCCCAGGCACCAGAGTATAGTTGTGCTTATTTACCCACTAAAACCAAGGCAATCCATTAGTTTAGCAAAACATGAAATTGTACAATTTTGTAGAGACAAACAACAACATAAAAAAATAAAACAAAACAAAAACAAGTAACTAAAACGAATGCAAATAAATAAGGAGGAAAACAGCATCAAGAGCAAACGCAAAATAAAATACCAGCGTCTGCGGTCGAAAACTCTATTGACTAAACTGATGTTTTATTCAATCAATAGTGTGCTTCAAAACTGTTACATACACAGGGTGATTAAACACATGATTTAGCCCATATTAGTATTTATAAGTTCCAATATTATGTAATAGTTTTTTGACATTATTTAAAGTTTGAATGTAATGTGTGGCATCTGGCTACCATGACTCCTACTTGTGAATTCTATCTTGTCGATCTGGTTTTTAAACACTTTTTATAGCTTAGCTTACATTATGTGGTAAATACCGCGCCTAAAATCAGTTTCAAATGGTCAGCAGTAGCTAGGCCAAGGCTCTACGTGCTCAATATACATAAGCGTGTTACCATTTATACCCTGATCAGGAATAAATTTGCCACAAAGTTTATAACTCCTAGTATGGAACGTCGAAGACTCTATAAACTATAGAAATGATCAGCGTGACAAGCTGAGTCTATTTAGTCAGTCCGAGTCCGTCTATCTATCTCTCTGTATATACGCGAACTATACCATATAGCTGCCATACAAACTGATCGATCAAAATAACCCCCAATGGAGGTAACATTGCCTCAATCTTCGGATTTCAAAAATTTACTGAGCAATAATTCCCTCGTTAAGACTAACACTCCAGACAGTCACTTTTTCAGGATGCAAGCGAATATGTAGAGCTTCTTCAGTATCTTTCGCGCTTCAAAAATGACAAGTTTACTTAGTTAGGTACCCCTAAGCCTCAGAACTCTGCCTCTTGGCTGAAGATGATTTGACAAATAGGAAGCTTGAAAATAAAATTCCAATTTTTTTAAACATTTCCGGGTAGAAAGAACCTATGGTTAGTGTCGTTAACAATATTGTTTTTCCACATTACTATATATCCTTAAAATTAGCTTAGTGTCAAAATGTGCAGAAAACTTAAGCTCAATCAACAGATTATGATTCTCCTCACTCTCTCTTTTGCTGTTATCTCCCTCTTTTCTGACTCTCTCTCTCTTTATATATCTGTTTCCTATTTCTCTCTCCTTTCTTTCGGAAACGGACAAAAATAAATTGAACCCGGCGGGTTTCGAAGACCAGATCCCATTGGAATAATAAGGTATATACCACATGCCCACATTATTACTTCCGAATTGAAAAACGTAGTACTGAATGGAACACTTTACTTTGGACTAAATTCTTGCTTCTATTGTTTTTGACACAATCAATAATTCAATCTAACGAATAATGTTTTCTAACCCCTCCTTTCGTACTGTCATTGAAGACATATATGGTTTCCAGCAAAGGATAACATCTCAGATAAAGTAAAGATGGCTTTATTTCACAAAAAATCTACGGTTGGGTTTAAGGTTGCGCACTCTACGCTACAGTTAGTACCATAAGTTATAAACAAAGAGAGCGGTTTTTAACGAGAGAACAATAAAAAATCTTTGCACAGACTTTGATCTATTACCGGAAGTAGATGGAAAATTATTTATAATTTCTAACGTATTTATATCTCGAAGACCAGATAAATTAGTTTGAGTAACCCTATATTTTGAGTTTATTAGAGCTTTCGCAATTTGAAAATACACTTTTTGCCTATTTGCCTTTTAACAAATTTACACACAAATTTTGTGCATTCATGCATGCAGCAGTTTTTCTGTGAAACAAACACACATTTTACACCTAACATTTTTGTACTTACAAATATCCTTTTTCCGATTTTTGGTTAAATTTTTGCTCAGTTCCATTTATTGTTTTTTTATGTTTGTGTGTTTAGCTTTTGCCACGTTTTGTTGTAAGCCAGTTCAAATGTCAAAAGTTGATTAGATTGTTTTTCGGTTTACAACATAACACTGACACCGAGCCGATCCAGCTATCCTTCAGTGTAACCGTTCACTGCCTCTCTTTTGGTTGCGGTTTTTTGCAATATTTATACGGCATTAATTGTTATTGTATTTATTTAAAATAGAATAAATTTGTCACAACCGATTTGGCATCGATTATCGAGTGGCTTTTGTACATTAAATATTTACGAGAATATTTCAAATTAAATAATTGAGTGTAGATTTTTAGGTTAGGTAGCATAAAAAATGTGACAAGCATATTGGGAATAGCTGAGACGAAAGCTTTTAATAGCTTTATCTAATTTCTAAAATAAAATTATTTGTCAGGTGAACAAGTCACAATTGATGTTAATTAAATGTTATTTTAATGCAAGTGCTTGAATGGTTTTTTATTTTTTTTTTTAAAGAGATTTCAGCATAAGCTGCTACGATCTATATTGAATATGCATATTGAATTTAGGTCTAAATATATTCTCGATGTATTTGTTTGACAACTTTTCAGCAGTAAAAATGTTGAAAACGGAACATTAGCTTGTGTGTGCTTCAACTAAGAATCATATTTATCTTCTTGATTTGATGCATAGAACTATTATGTATAGTTTTTGATTATGAGATCCTGAGAATAATTCGAATAGCCATAAATAGTGCTATAGCTACTTCGCCTGGTTTACGATTATCTATACATCGTTGTTATTATATTCGAGCTGAATAGGCAACCTTCTCTCGAGGCTTCCGTCTTAATATCTCAGAAGCATGAACAGTGGTTTTAGAGTATTGGAGAGAGATATTTGGCGAAGAGTTTGGGGACACTGGTCTAACTAGCAAACTAGCCATTGCAAGCCTCTCAAATGATGGAATTTTTACTTATTCGTGATTTACAACGGTATCAATTAAGTTCAGCATATTCAAATTCATCTGAGGTAACAGTACTCAAAGTATATAAATATATAAAAATCTGATCGAACGAGAACAAATGGCTACTCTGTATTTGCAGGTAGAGAGATAAAATGTCCATTAAAAATATACAGAAAATAGCCGTGCTTCAATCGAAGTTCTAAATTAATTCATAACTATTTCTGAATTGCCTTATGGTCTTTACTCTATTTTTCAGTATGTCGCGAAATTGTATGACCATCTAATGGAGATACATACATATTTATAGGGATCGAAAGAGTTGAGTTACCAAAAAATTTGCTCAGATAGACTAATGTAAATAAAAGAACAACATATAAATATATTTATCCATTATGCATTATATAAGGTTCACTGAAAGTTATAAGGAGGTTTTGCTTAGCCTGCGGGTAAAATTTGTAGATTATAAAAAAAAATGTGGAAAAAAAATTTTTTTCACATCTAGAGGTAAATTTCGAGTTAAAATTTTTTTGGACAAAAAAAATTGTTTTGGTTTAAACTCTTCACATTTATATAGAACTTACCGAATTTGACGGTTTTTGACTTCAATTTTATTTTAACGCTTAAGGAAAGCATGTTGTCTTTTAAGACTGTTTTTTAAAACTCCAATAATGACCACAAAATTTTTTTTAAGTTAATAATTTTTAATTTGCTAGAAAGAGGACTCTCTACAGTTTCTAGAACACTTATCAAAAAATTTTTACGAAATAAAAATTGTAACTCTAAATTTACTTTAAAAGTGATGTTAAAAAAAAATTTTTTTTTCCAAAAATTTTTTTTTCCAAAAATTTTTTTTCCAAAAATTTTTTTTGGGTCGTGAAATATGTACGGTCGTCCGGCTGAAGAATGCGCATTCGCTTAGATAATGTTCCAACGTCTCATCATCCTCCGCGGAAGCTCTGCATTCAGCCAAATACACTTTTCCCATTTGCTGAAGATGGGATCTTAAGGGTAAGTACTCTGTAATGACCTAAACTCCCTTTTGCTTAAAAGTAGAAGCTGCCTAGAAGTAAAAGCTTTTTGGTCTGTCCACCATCAACACTACCCCAAAGTAACTTTGTCGTGTGTAATGTGTTGCTTGAGTTCCAAAACCTGTCAAGATTTCAATACTGTTGCTGAAAGAAGACTTCTCGACGATGCCTCTCAACTAGGCAAAATCTAAGAAGTATTAGTACAGCTGTCAATAATTGACAATATTAACCACTTCGATTAACGTTTCTATATTCATTTGCAATTTGACTGTCCTCTTATCTGTCAGTCATTTCATCACACAAACTTCCGACTAACTGAAAGTTCTCATGTTCCTTACAAGTTCTTGCAATTAGGAACAGGCAGATGTTGCTTTTACGAGGTCCGCCTTTCAAGATAATATATATGTATATATGTAGCTTTAATTGTGTATATATACAATAAAACTGCATCTACTGCAACCATATCTTATTTCGGACGGCTCTTTCGTGCAAAAACTTTCACCGTGTTGGGCGATTAATTAAGCGAAAGCTTTGTAGTTGTCGACTGCCACGAAAGGGGCGTATAGAGTAGTAGCTAGCAACTGCAGCCCATGCCAACTTTGGTAGCTGCAAATAACAGGAACAACAACAACAAAATCTCCATCTCAACCGCATGGAGAATAACTGTAATGTGGGTCAAAACGCCAATATAGCAAGTCGTACAGCAAAACGAACAGGCCAAGCGTGTGTTTACTGCACTCAAAATTGCAGCTGCTTGAATGCAAGCGAATAAAAAAATTAAAATAAAAATATCAACGAAGAGGAAGCAACAGGCAAACGCGAGTGGACAAACCAAAAAATGAAATTGGAAAAAGTTAACGGAAGAAGAACTTCAAAATGAAATGAAACTGACAACAACAGAAGCTGGCGGAAAATTATGCATACCAGAGTTGCCAATGCAGCAAAATACTATAGTATTAATTCCAACGTGTCGTTGTCTAAGCAACTTAAGTGGTATAGCATAAAGAGTTCTAAAATTTTCCCACCAGTCAATCCCGTTTAAGAGTTCAAATCAATGTTGGCAAAGCAACCGATGGGTTGAGGCATTACCTCTCTTTCCAGGAATAGTCACGAGTAATTCTAAAGCACTTTTTAATAGTATATAAGAAAAATATAACTCGAAAATCTTTTGACCAGACAGTGTAATGATTCCTTCCTTATCGGACGGTACGCGTACATACTTTCATCTTCTTAAGACTTATCAAAAAATAGTAAGAAGTTTCTGTTCATCGACGTGAAGTATTACGCCCCATCTAAGGAGCTCTGTTGAACATTTTACAAACCCCAAACTACCCAAAAGATCCGTGAGGTACTCTCGAAGACACTTGTCATCTACACAGAAAGAGAAATGATTGATTATTGAATGATAGTCGTAAATTTTATCGAACCTGAGGGATAAATATTAAAAATAAACTTTCTCATGAAGCTCGAAAATTCTATTCACTTACCTGGTATTTGCTTACCGGAGCTTGGCCTTACATAAACGAAAATCCTTACGATGATAGAAATACTCCATGTTCATTCTTTTGAATATCACTTGAAACGTGAACTCGCAATTATTTCGGTTACCAAACTTCTGCCGATATGAACTGGAAAAGTAAGAGTTATCGTGATTATATTGCTTTTTTCCAATATGTGTATGTATGTATGTACTTCTAGTGACTCATTTTCTGGTTCATGAGCATTTATCGACCATCTTATTATAGTTCCAAAATTATCGTTCTGTATTAGAATGCAACTAGAACCGATGCTTTTTCCAACAGGCATTACTAGCTGTATTATGATTTTGAAAAGTTAGTTTATGAAGGCTGATATGGAGTTCCTGAAAACTCTGTAGTGAATTTCCAAATCTTAATCATTCTCGTTTCCTTAGAAACATAATTTTGGGTTTCATCATCTCTTATCAGATAGCTAAAACTGTTGCTCAAAGCGCATACATAAACCACTCCATTTGTTGGACAATCTCCACACACATACCCTCAAACCTTGGTAATAATATCAGATGTGGCAACACTGCCCTAAATGTGTTGTACAACAAATAAGACAACAAAAAGAAAACTAAAAGAAATTTTTACAACTACCAGGACCAGATTGCCTGCATTTTCGACTCCATACACCGTTATGTGACCTCATATATGCGCCAACATACAGACCGCCATCGAATAACTACAAATATTTGCGTACCGCTATCGCTGTGGCTGTGCGTGTGCATTCGCCGGCGGCGTACGCGACTGGCGCGCAGTTTATTGCCGCCTATTGAGTGTGTCCAAAGCACTATTGGCCAACACATGCCACACATGACACTCGCCAACGCCAACGATCGAACGAAAAACAAGTTCAAGTCTTTGCCTGCACCTTGGTATGGAGGTAGAGGAGAAGGTCGCGTGAAATTGGTTGCTGCACCAAGCTACACTATGATACATGCAACATATAGAAAGGAAGACAAAAAAGTTCAAGCGGCAGCGGAAAAAACCTGAAATGCAATAAAGAGTTGATGCCACAAGTTGGCGACCATTCGCCATCAACTCGCATCAAACGACAAACAACGCGTTGCCCAAGCCATGCAATGTCGTCTCGTTGGTGTCGTCGTGGTTGCTGATGGCACGAACAAATGCGGCGAGTTGTCAATACAAACGACCACATGTGTTCGCAGTTGCTGCTCCAACGGTAATCTCAATAACAACACCAACTGGCATTGCCAACTATGGTTATGTACAAAATAGGCTTGCGCGACAACAGGCCTCCGGTTTAACATTGAATTGCTTTTCATTATAATTGCATATACCATATGTCTTTGTAGTTGTATGTGTATTTAAAAGTCTGGAACTCAAAGCATTCGTGTGCAAAAACTCGTTAATCAGATTCCGTAATGTTGCTTCTAACACTTGTAGACTACGGGTCTACGGGCAAGTCTGCATTTATAATTCTTGTGATTAGCACTCATTTTTTTGCTCTCAATTGTGTCGTTTTAGTTGCTCAAGCTGATGGCATGATCGTAAAATTTCTAACTGACGAGATATCGGATCGGTTTCCTAACGGTATAGTATTATTTTGGTAGACGAAAAGATTAGAATGAGGATTGATGATTTCATTCTTGAACCGATAATGTAGTTGGCATAGCGCTTTATTCTCTATTTATCTGGGTGTGACTGGGCTTAAACGCGGACTCTTTTATCGCTCATTATCGTCACTCGGGCGACTCGAGTCCGGCAAATAGCGCCGAACAATTCTTGAATTCACTATCCCATTCTCAAATTACATATTCTACGGAGCAAAGCCGAATTTCCTATCTACGAACTGTTATGAAAAATAACGTAAAGCGAGCCACCTGAGCACGAGCATTCCTAGAAATTATTTAAGGGATGTTTTCTACCGCTACAACAACACAACAGCACTAGCGACAGTTTACCTTCATCTTTCCTAGTAGTCCCCACGTCTACAAAATTCAGTTTGGGCGACCAACGAGTTGAGGAACCGTCACTATTTCTCATTCTTTCTAAAAAGTTCCGCGAATCTCTCTTGTATAGGTATGATTTCGAGAAACCTTACGTCAAACTTTAAAAAATCGTGAGTCGAACATATCTTGCGTGATTGCATAATATTCGAATCATCTTATACTCAATATACATAAGTTATTATTAAAATGTAAAATTCAAGGAACTCGTACAAAAAGGTACCTAAACCGTTGGTAAAGAAGTTAATTGAAGATTGTTAGTCCAAAAACGGTCTAAATCTGCTGACTGAAGACTTAGGTTGTCTAACGGCACACAAGCAAACAGAAAGTATGATTAAGATGTAAACATCATCATGAGGGCTATGGGTACGATCTCAGTCGGGTCAAAATATTAAACTTTAGAGTTTTTAAAAGACTTAAGTAATTTTCTTAGATTTACATAAGGTTTCTTTATACTAATAATTACAATAATTCGGAGGAGTACATTCAAGTCAACTTTTTTTTGTACCTCTTAGCAATTCAAAAGTTGTGACATGACGGTTGTCAATTAGATCAGAACACTGGTATACTTTAGCGCCTTGGAGAATTTACATTAAAAGCAGGAGAGGCTGACGAAATCATGGAAGATGGAAATCATCATCAAGGTATCTCCATATGATTTCTCAAATATAAGTAAATCTCTCTTTAATATTTCATCTCTTTTTATTGAATATGTTGAGTCTTCTCAGTTTAGCTCCCAATGGATTGATCGTATATCAGATATCACGCAGAAAAGTTCGTAAAAAAGAATCCATAAGTATCAGAGCCTTAGTGGCTATATAAAACCATATTATCTACTACACTTGGAACAACCAGCGAGAGCCGAGTGATGGCGAGTTAATTTTTTCGCAAAAATCACAAAATATAGAATCGTACTGTTGTTGAAACAGTAGAAATATTCTTTATATTCTCATCATCGGCGTCCACCTTCTCCTAGCGGTTAGTGTTTAATAAATACTTTAAACATCGCTAAGTATTGTCTATCTTATAGAACCTTATCTTTTAGCAAATAAGCAGCCGTTACAAAGCTGTCAAAAGTGCGAGAAGGATAACAAACAAAATACACTTAACTAACATGCAACATGCGACATGCGACATATTCTAAAGAAGAAAAAGTGCCACAAATCAAAGCTTCACAATCTAATTAGAGCATAGACTAAACACTTAAGGGACACGCTTACCACCGAAATAAAAAACCAAGTTTTTTGTTGTTTGCTGACCTTTTAAGGTAATCCACTTTAATGGAGACATAAGACTGTTTGAGTCTTCCTGCTGCGCTGAGCTGCCTCATCATCGTACGAATGTTGATCTTATAACTTGCGGTACTGGTACTTGCTTGCCCATTACCTGTGTGTGGTTGTTGTAGCTAGTGCATTAATGTGCAGCCACTTTGTGGCATGTGGCAATGCGATGAGACCGATGAAGATGATGATTACGATGTTATGCGTAGCTTTTTAGCGTACCAATGAGTAGACACTTTTCGTTACAAGCACTCGTGTATGTGTATGTGTCTATGAGTGTGTGTGTGTATGGCAAGAACAAACCGGACAGCGGACGCTTACGATGGAGTTGAGGAAAATCAATTCAGCGGCATGTCAAGTCAACCGATCGGCCAGTTCAACCAGACAAGGCTGGCCAATGCTGCACATTGCCAGCGCAGCGCAGCGCGTTCCTCTGTACAAAAACAACAAAATCGTATGCAATGAAGCCACTAAAAATGCAAAGCGAATGACTTTTCATGCGTTGCTTGCTGCAAGTTGTCGTCTCGAGTGTTGGAGTGCTTGTGTGTCTGTTTTCTTTAGTATGTGCGCGCGTGTATAGCTTGTAAGGGTGTTCGTGTGCTTGGCTTTTGCATCCTAAGTCCTAAGTCATGTTGTTGGCCTGGATTATTGCTGCATTTCTGCATTTAGAAACGTTCGTACATGTTGTTGCTGTTTTTTTTTTTTTTTTTTGTATTTTTTAGCAGCTTCTCCTCTGCCATGTTTGTTGCTAATGCTGATCTCGGCTTTTGCTTGCAACACGGCTCAGCATCTGTTTATGGTGTGCTAGCTCGCATCATGTGGCACGAACGGCTCAGTGTCGTTGCCATTGCCGTTATGAGCTGTTTGCGATAATCCTGCCACTTTTGCAGCGACGTCATGTTGCACATACACACATACAACCATACTTGCTAATGCCATGCGCTGGTTGTTGTTGTTCGCTATCCAATGCGTTCGTGCATCTTTTGGCTGAATTTGATTAATGCGCACATTTGCCAGCGCAAAACGCAAATTATTCATTGCAGCGCTGCTCTAATGATGTTGTTATTTGCTGCCGTTGCAAATAGAAGCGCATACAGGTTTACTGTTGTTGTTGTGGTTGTTGCTTATTTGTCGATTCATTGCATTACAGTTAGCTGCGACTAATATGCACACATGTGCGTTTAGCTGTTGTTGTTTTTGCTTTTTTGCGTGTTCATTTGTTGGCATCAGGTTTCAGTTGCGGTTTTTGCGCGGTCACCGCTTGTTGACGGCGTTCTTTTTCGGTCGCCAACTCTTCGTTTAACCAAAGTTGGGCCAGCAGCTGTGGCAGCACGGTTTTATTTAATGTTGCGAACTAATGGTCGTCGGGTGGTCGGTCGTTTGGTCAGTCGATCGGTCCTCTGTTATCATGTGGCTACGATCCACGTGTCTGTTGTTGTTTTTATTGTCATATTGATGATGTTGGTAATTGCGTTAAATTATTGCTGATGTTGTTGTTGTTTTTATTTTTGTTTCTGTTTGAAGTCAACTTAGTTCGCTTTTGATTTTACTGCACATTAACTTGCATGTTGCATGTACATATACCTCTAAGTGAGTTCATTGTAAGTAACATATGTACATAATATGTATGTTTGTATATAAATATTTATACCATGCACAGGGTATATTAAGTTTGTTCCGAAGTATGTAACTCCTAGACAGAAACGTTAGAAACACTCTAAAGTATAAATATACATGAACAGCGAAATGAACTGAGTCGACTTAGCCATATCCGTCCGTCTGTTTATGCGCGAACCAGTCACACAGTTTTTGAGATAATAGTCTGAAATTTCGCGCACGTTATTTTCTCCCCAAGAAGTTCCTTCTTTGCCGGCATGGATTATTATCCAAGGCAAGGCTACAATATCCGAAGAAATTTTCCAGATCGGACTACTATATTATATAGCTGCCATACAAACTAAATGAGCGGAATCAAGTACTTATATGGAAAACTTTTTTATTTAACGAGATATCTTCAAGAAATTTTGCAGGGATTCTTGTCTTAGGCAATCGTGCAATCTCCGAAAAAATTAATCATTTCGTGTCACTATAGCATATAGCTTTCATACAAACTGACCGATCAAAATCAAGTTCTTATAAGAAATCTTTTGTATTTGTGAAGGGTATTAAATCTTTGGTGCAACCGAGGTTAACATTTTTTCTTGTTTGAATATATTTTACCCTGCTCGTGTTGTTTCAGCTATAAAAGCTACTTATTTGCATGTTTGCAGCTAATGTGTTGTTTGTGCACTCAACTTAATGTTTATTTGTTCACATGGCAGTGAGAAGAGGACGTTGATATCGAAACAAATACATACATATATGTAAATATATTTATATATAAGCCTAAGAACTTATATTTAAGTTGTTATTAATAGTGAGACATTAGGGTATTGCTAATATTCTGGTTATCTGATCAAATTTGACCCGGACTAACAAAAAAAACTACATTCTTCATAAATTTTTAAACATATCTTTATTATCGCCTTCAAAATAGTCTCTTGAGCCAATACAAGCTTGTCAATGCTTAATCCTTAAATTACATATACTTGTTATCGCTGGAATGGCCTTCAGTGCGTTTAGCGAGTTTTTGTTTTTTTCATATCGGCTTATTTTGGAGCGCCATTCACTGCATTGTTGGACACTTTCGACGTTATAATTACAAATTATGTCTCGTCACTAGTGATGCTGCGTTTGATGAATATAGCGTCCTCAGCTCCGTTATCAAGCATACTTTTTGCAACCTCTACTCGACGTTTTTTGATACGAGCTAGCATTGACACGCTTCATACCCAAAACATTAACCAAAATGTGTGGAGTTGATATGTTGGAGATATTGAGTTCCTCTGCTATCTCTATGATGCCAACACGACAATTTACAGGCAATGTTTCTTTAACTTTAACTTTTCGATGTTATCGTTATTAATAGAGGTGGACGACTCGTTTGAAACTAGTTTGCGATGACTTCACGAAATGCTTTGTGCCACTCAAATACTTGTGTTCGTGATGAAGTAGCCTCTTCATACCACTTAAACAATATTTTCAGCGATTGCGTAGCTTTGATGTCATTGAAAACACAAAATTTCAAGAAAACTCGTCGTTCAACTTTTTCCACGGTAAAAATTGCCAGACAAACTTTTCGCGTCATAAACAAACAGCTGAATTTTATAGATTTTTTTACGCTCGTCGTTAATATTGACTAGTCTGGGTCAAATTTGATCAGCTGGTATATAAGTTTCAGTTATAAACATGAGTGAGTTCATTCGGTCGTTGGTTGCAGTCAGCAACTTAATTTCAAAAAATAAAAAAAAGTTTTATTGTTACAAGGATACCGCGCTCAAACTATGAAATACATATATTTCGGATCTATATTTTTTGTAGAATACTATCTTTTTTTAGCAATATTCGAGCTAGTAACGTTCTAGTACGAATTGTGGTGAATGTCATTCCTTAGTGAAATATATAATATAAGAAGCAAATCATGGAAACACCCTAATATTTGTACCGATATTTATGTTTTTACAAAAATCATTAAGATTAATACTTCGTTGAATTTGATTCATTTTAATTTTGCTGCAATTTGTAATTAAATGAATGATGGTTGGCCTGAACGAAAACATGCTTAACTTAATTAAAATTAAGCTAATTCATCTCAGTAAACGTAAACATGTTTTGCAAAAAATTGATAATTTAATGATTCCAACGAAGCTTACATGAGGTTAACTGCTTCGTTATTTGACTTATAAGATTGAAGAATAGAGGATAGAGTAGAGAGAATTCAACACGTTATCATTTTGTTAACTAGTAAAGTTTGAGTCTGTAGTATGAGAGTAGAATATTTAGACAAAATACTTTTTCTCGATGAGAAATAACACATAATATACGACGAGTTGAGACTGTGCTTATCAGAAAGACTTGTATTATGAAAAGTCTCACCAATTTAATTAGTTTGTCGTAAAAACAACGCAAACTTCTTGATAGGGATAACAGAAGGTGGTTTGGATTTTAAATTAACTAATTAGCTTTTATGGATGAAAGCGAATTTTTTGAACATGCTCTTGGTAAAAAACAATGTAATTTTGCATTATTTAAGTAATTTTTCTGCAAAACCTAGTTTATTTTTGTTATGAAGCACCAAAATAAAATCCTTGAGTGCCAATTATATAGTTGGTAGAAATACTAGTAGCTTTTGAGCATTGGATTTTGCAAAATCTTATTAATACTCTTCATCATATTAAAAGGAATTTCCCTGCTAGCTGCTTCTAACAGGTATTTAATTTACTTTTACAAGCTCAAGGGCAATGTCTTGCGAAAAAATACCGAAAAACTTCCATAAATAACTGATTAACTTTCATATGATATTGACATCTGTAGTTATTTTTAGTTTGTATCGAAAAGCAATCGCCATGCGTTCGTGGTCAGATATGGGTGCTACCACTCCAGAGTATCTAGTTTCGGTTGATCCATTTTTCCGACAATCAGATCAACATAAGTCGGCGACTTTTCTCAATATTACTTGCCAATGCTTTCTACTGCTTTAACAACAAAAACAACCTATAAAATAAAGGTTCATTTCGACTAACATCAAAAGTTTTGTTTCTATTATTGATGGCCTCTCGACAGACAACGGTGAGCCATCGAATATAGAAGTATTTCTACATGCACTAACTTGATATTGTTGTTTAAAATTTTTAAATTCTTTTTTTTTTTATTGTCACTAAATGTCGTCACTAACAACACATTTAGACAATTTTTGTACGTAAGTTGGGTCTTTTTAAAAACTGAACAGACTACAAGGATATTAAGTTTGCCACAAAGTTTGCAACACCCAGAAGGAGACATCTGAGGCCCTTTAAAATATATAGTTGTATATATAAATAATCGGGGTGATGAGCTGAGTCGATTTAGACATGTCCGTCTGTTCGTCTGTATATACGCGAAATAGTCCCTCAATTTTTCACGTCCTTTTCTCCTTAAGAAGCTGCTCACCCCCATATCGGACCACCTTAGCATATAGCTGCGATACAAACTGAACGATCCGAATCAAGTTTTTGTAAGCAAAACTTATTTGTTTGACAAGATATCTTCACCACTATTATAGCTTCGGTTCAGCCGAAGTTAACATTTTTTCTTGTTCAATTTTAATGTTTCTTTGGCCTACCAAGTTTAACGTTACGTTTTATTTATGTCAATATTATTTTATGAAATATTATCAAATTTAATTATTATAATGTTATATGAAGGTATATAGTCAGGAATTGATATTCTTTTCATGCTGAGGAAAGAAAACTTCAAAACCATAAATAGTCTTCGCTTCGCTATGATCAATTTATGAGGCTGTTAACGGTAGTCTATTTAAAAGTTGTTTCGCAATACATTTTGGTTCATTCAGATTATGAACGATTATGTAGTCGAATTGTCATTTTGTGGGCATGGAAAATGTTTGTGAATAGAAATCTAAGTGAGAACTTTAGTTAACACTCAAGTAAGGAACAGTAAAGGCCCATTAACAATTTGTGAAAACATTTATGATATCATGGTGTATAACCGCTAAAGATGTAAAAACCTATCCTCGGCTATCATAAATTAACACACTTCATTCTGAAAAGGGTTTTATACAATTAAAAATACAAAATCAGTCAATGAACCTTAAATCAGAAGTAAACATAATAACGAATGCGTAAAAAGACGTAAGAAAATGAAATCAAAGATAAGAATCGAAATGAAACGATTTGTAAAATGACATTGAAAAGGGAATAACCAATAATTTTAGTGAATTGAGAGTTGATGAGAAAATCACAACAAATCAAGCGACAATCACGGACTAAAGCAACAAAGGCAAGTTGAATCGATGAAATGAAAGCGGAAGAGTCAAACAGAGAGACACATCTTCTGTTTGAGTTCAGGTGTTGAAATGTATAGAAGACGATTGGAAACTGAACAGGAAAATGCAAAGAGTTTTTCATAGAATAAATGTATGTGCTTGTAAGATTTATAGCAAAAAGGGCAATGAAGACATAAGACTCTTAAGCAAAGTTGTGACTTATGGGAAAAATTTGAGATTTCGGAGCACAAAGAAAGGTTGTAGATTATACTTTTAAGTGTCTAATGACAAATAACCCAACACTTTTTAGATACCGCTTCAATTTAAAAGGTCTTCACTATTGTTGTAATTATGGCACGATCAAGTGCGCGGGCAATCGAAGCTAAGAAAATGTATTTCATCATAAAAAAGACAACAATACGAAGTAAGCGCACAAGAAAAGGAAAATGTAAGTGGAAAAAATCGCAAAAGAAAGTGAAAAACTGTTGATTGTCATAGCGATTAGAAGGCCTTTAAGTGATGGTAAAACATTTTTTCAACTTTTTTTTTTTGAACCAAATAACCCGCAGCAGCTTCCACAAAGGTAAGAGCGCAGCGAACTTCAACGTTACGGTAAGCCAAAGTCGATACAAGTACATACAAACACACTTAGGCCAACTGCTATTGTACATTTTCTTAACCACAAAGCGCATTTTTCCTTTGTTTTTTTTTTAACCGTTTGTCGATTCTTCCAAAGCCATTCCTGACCAGGCTTACTGAGTCTCTGCTGCTTACCACTTTTCTATTCTCATTTGTATTTGTTGTTTTTGTTGTTTTTGTCTACTTCTAATTGCCACTTTACATTCACTTTGTGTAGGCAGATGATAGCCGGCCTAGCCGTTTGTTGTTATAAAGTTATTGTTGTTGGTCAGGCCAAATTGGAAATGTGGCAACAACGCTCACCACTTGTGGTCAGTGGGCATTCACTCAAACGCTTGCTTATATACATACTTACACTAAGCGACACATACTTTCACATAGCCTTGCAGAGTCGCCGCTTGCCACATGTGGGCGCTTGTGCAACATGCACGCCGTGGCAATTCTATGCATGTACACATGTACATACATACATATGTATATTTCACTGCGTTTTATGTGGGCTTACATGCTTAGATCGCTATACACACACACACACACATACTTCTTCTCTGTTAACTTCTTTTGCTGCTCACTTCTCTTCTGCTTTAGCTTCTCAACAGTTTTTTTTTTGTTGTTTTTCGTTGTTTTTTTTTTTTCTTTACCTTTCGTTCTATGTCTTCTGCTGTTGCACCTAGCTTGTTTTGTCGTTGTTGCTGGACAATGCATTTTAGGCCGCCGCAAGCGTAGAGTTCGTAAACCTCAACCTGTAATTAACGTGCAATTATAATGCGACCACAAGACGTGGTATAGGGGCAAAGGCAAGGCGCGAGTGGTAAATGAGGCAATTTGAAAGAAGGTCGCTGCGTTTTTACTTCTTCTGTTTGTTGGCACGTACATATGTATGTGCGTGTGTATTTATGTATGTATGAGCACGTCTTGCGTGCAGCAATTGTGCAAATGGCTTTTGTTGCCACTTAGCAGTGAGAATTACAATGCTGGCGGGGTCATTTTAAGAGTAATGGCTCTCCACTTTAAAGGGTTTAGTAAATTTTACATAATCACTTGTGTCAACGTACATATACCTACAAGTATTTATATATAGCAAAATGATGAACTTCCACAGCTCGCTTGAAGTTTATCTTTCGAGATGAACCATGGACCAAGTCTCTGAAAGTGAAAAAAGAAAATTCTACTTCCAAAGCCCAGATGAGGTCAAATATCTTGTAGGAATCCAATTGTCGTAATATCATCTCGACACATCCTTTTGGACTGTCCGGCTTTTGAGAGACTATGCTTGAAACAGCTTGAAAGGAAATTGTGATGATTAGTCCAAGGAACTTGATCAATACAGTGCTTAGATCCATCTTTAGAAGGTTGTGGTACCAACAAGAACTGCCGAAGTATGATTAACCTAACCTATTTTCAGCATCAGCGAGTTCCTTCAAATTTCTTGATGTCCTGTCTGTAATTCTAGAAATCCAGATATTATTAGGTAATTACCTTCGGTAAAATCGCACTGAAAAAATAATAGTAATTGTGTAAGCGGAAGTAACAAGAACCATGGAGTTTGGCTCATAGGTATTTTCTAAATTTTTTCTAAAATCTTATCCACAACGCATTATATTTAAGAGAGAATCCCCAAAATATCAAAAATAATTTATGAACTTTGCGCACTGATAAACTTACAGTTTGTGGTTATTTACAGACCACTCAGGTACACGATATTCAATGTGTTCTTACCGCACTTGCTTTACTATCAAGAGGTAGCTATGATTTCTTCTGGGAATGAGAATGCATTGGAGGGCTCCAAATGTATGACATCCGATCAAGCTTCAGTAAATAGACCGTGAGTTTAGAGTACGGCTTTTAGTTGTTAAATCACAGAAGACATCCGACTAAAGTCTGAATCGGAATCGGAATCTTCAAAGGTGAGCAAAACAAATTTATCTTAGAGAACATAAAAAATAGCGCGAATCGCCAGAAATCCCTTATAAGGATGAATTTTTCTCAAGATTATACTTCTTTTTTAAATGCCTTTAAGTTTTACCCCTGACAAGCGACAAACATTTTGGGAACCTTCTCACTGAATGTCGTGCGTATGGCAGAAAAGATTACTCTACCCTCGGCTGCACGAATCCAACTTTAAACTCTTAAGTGAGCCTAATTGCCTAGAGGGAAGCAGAAATTGTTGGCCTACCATTGGGCGGCAAAGTCGTGAAACCTTGAAGCTAGATGAAAAGTGGATTTCTAATTGGCTGATATCACGACCTACAGAACATTATAATGCCATCATTCTTATGTATACGAACACATACCATATGTATTTACAGACATAAAGACATTTAATTCTTCACATAGGCATCAACGCTTGTGTCGTTACCTTCGGGCAACAGAACGCGCTCAGCAGTGCTTAGCTGGTACTCAGCCACGCTCAATCTGCTTGAGTTTAGCTTACGAGTGTACCTACTGCAGTCGACATAAATGACGTTAGCTGACATTGACGTGTGTATTTTATTTTGTTTTTGCCACGATTTGTTCGCTCGTCTCTCGTCGCTCGACACTTACAACTTCCCCTACAGGTTTGTTGAGCTTTTTGAAGTCCTGCACTTCTTCTTCAACATCAGCTATACGTCAGCTTATAGCACAATGGTTTTTGTTGCGCTTGTCTTTGAATTTGGCCATGTTTTTCCGCCAACGCTGCTCATCTAGGGTCACTCTACCCCGACTCGCCTAGCTCTGCAACTGCCCGGCAATGAACAAAAACACAGTCGCTATTACCACCGCATTGCCCTCATCTATGCTTATATATGGTATGTTTCTATCTTCGCGTATATGTTACCAAGCTCCGCCGCTGTCCTCGAGTCTTTGGCGCAATAAAACAATGGACAAGTATTGTCTATCACGAATCTATACTCTTCGTACTAAGTTTACTGCTGCCATAGCGGTCACATTGCAGTTTTTTTTTATTGTTATACCCTAAACACGGTTATTAAGTTTGCCACGAAGATTACCGCAACACCCAAAGGAAAACGTCGGACACATATAAAGTATTTATATAAATAAGCAGCGTGAAGAGTGATCTTATTTAGCCATGTCGGTGTGTCTTTCTGTTCATCCCTTAGTTTCTCAAATATCGATCTGAAATTTTGTACACGTCCTTTTCTCTCAAAGAAGCTGCCCATTTGTCGAAAGCGCTGATATCGGACTATCATAGCATATAGCTGCTATATAAACTGATCGATCAAATTGAAGTTCTTGTACGGAAAATCTTTTTATTTGACAGCATATCTTTACGAAATATTTTTATGTATATATATATATATATATAAATAATTTTTAACCTCCGAACTTTTTGTTCAAATCGGACCAATATGGCATATATGTAGCTTCCAAACAAGTTTAACAATAAATTTCTTGTGTGGAAGCTTTTTTATTTGTGCAGGGTATAATTGCTACAGTGCAACCGATGTTAACGCTATTTCTTGTTGTCTACTGTGTGTCTTGTTTGTTGTTTTTCAACCTTCCATACCTGTTGTACAATTTGTAACCTAATATGTTTTTGATGAAGTTCTGCGTGTTGCTCTTCCGCCGCTATTTCCCTGCTACTCCCTTTGCAGTTGTTGTTGTTTGCATTATTTTTTTTTTTTATGTTGCGCCAGTGTGTTTTCTGCTATTTTCTTTCCTTCGGCTAACGGCTGAGCAAAAACGCAAAAACAACAACAAAAAATTACCTCGTATTTAGCATTCGTTCTCCTCCAGCTCGCACGGCGATTGCTTTTGTAAAGTCCTAAGTGTTTTTTATTGTTCTTACGCTGTTGTTGTTGTTGCTGTTGTTTTCAATATACTCCTTTCGTTTGCTTGAGTGCATTCTTTTTGCC
Source organism: Bactrocera oleae (assembly GCF_042242935.1). Classification (NCBI taxonomy): domain Eukaryota; kingdom Metazoa; phylum Arthropoda; class Insecta; order Diptera; family Tephritidae; genus Bactrocera; species Bactrocera oleae. Next base: position 19,083,683 of record NC_091537.1, on the reverse strand, counting down.
TGTTTCCATTTCAGCCTTAACTACATTCATTTGTGTCTTCAATTCACCTCTTCGCTCCACTCGAGCGCTACTCCGGACCATCCGTTCGCCTTTCAAGTGTTTCAGGTTGCATTCGTTGTTGTTTTTTGAGTATATGTATCTATGCATTTTATTTTATTTGTTCATACGTATGTTTGTTGTTCGCCTGTTGTAATATAAAGTGGCTCGGGGTCATTCGATTGGTTTAATTCCCTTGTAAACACACACACACACAGAAATACGTTGTGGTTTTCACACACACACACACGCTCATCGTTCATCCTGCGCCTATAGTCATTTGTGTTAAATCTAGACTTGATGACCATTGTTTTTCATTTGATATATTCTCAGTAGACTTGAGGCCTCAAATCGTTACTCAAATGTATTTATACCCTATAAATATTTATGCCCTTGTATTTGCATTCTATTTGAAATGGTTGTGTTGTTGCATGTGTGCCTGTGTGTTTGTGAAATTTTAATGTTGCATATGCCAAGCATTCTGACTGATTTGTAATTGTTTTCAAGCATTCGAAAGGAAATTAAGACAGAGGCGAGTCTTAATCGCTGCATTCACGCGGAAGTGAGTGTAGGCGGCAGGACTTACATTGAGGGCCACCTAATGTTTCGAAAAAGGCGATTTTTTACAAATAAAGAAAAGCGAATGCATAAATTGTTTTCAAATTTAAAGGATATATTTATACACATTTTAAAAATGCACAGCAAAATTTTTTAAGAAAACAAGTAAGGAAGGACGCAGTTCGGGTGTAACATTTCATACTCTTGCAACTTGCAAGCATCAAAGCCGGGGAAATACCTTGAGGTGTTGGCAAAACTATATATTAAAAAGTCTAGCGAAAAGGTTCAACTTCATTGTTCGACAATATCGTAAACGGATTACAATCAAATTTGATATCATATTAACTTATTTTAAAGGTCATAGACTCACTTAGTATTATTACTTTATTCTTAATTATACTAAAATCATTGGGAGCATAGAAATGGAAGGGCTGCTCGCATTAATTTTTGACATTGTTCAGGTATACTTGAAAATTTATTCTGTATGTATCTGGGGACTTGAATGGTTATAGTCTGATTTTGAACATTTTTAGACCTGAGCTGGCATACCTTAAAGGAAAGGTATATTAATTAGTGCTTGATTTGTATACTGGAAAGAGAAAAAATCAATTGGAATTTAAAGCTGTGTTAGATGTTTACTGTTCGATTTCACCCATGTGATTTCTCAGTGTGACATGGGAATATCAAAATGATCTTATGTACAAAATTTGGTTGAAATTGGTGTAGTAGGTTCGGAAATATGTGATTTTACATAAATGTGGGCGGTTGCACGCAAATTGTCCAATTTTGACACCTGCTCCTATAAAGCCCTTTTGTGTCATTTCGGATGTCAAATTTAATGTCTCTGATCCATTTCGTTATTTATTTATCGCAGTTTTAGAGGTCTTTCACATTCACAAAGATATCTTAATTTTTACTCAAGTTATCGCTTGCATGGATGGACGGACGGGCAGTCACTCTGCTTTCAACACGTATCGTCATCCGGACCATTTATATATTATATATATATAACATTATATCTAACTAGATTATTTTTAGGTGATACAAACAACCGAGAAATACGCGTTTAAAGATATATATATGAAGCTGATTGAACTGAGCGGCTACCCTTTAAAAAACTATTTGAGATATCGATTTAAAATTTTTGTATTATATTACTAAAGGTATTGAAATTTCGATAGGTTTTCAAAGGAATATATATACGTATTTGAAAATTACTTAAACATCTTCATTTCTGCAGCAGCAACTTAGAAATTTGTGTAGCCATTAGCCATATTCATTACTTACGTTAGAAAAAAATATGAGTTCCATGCCATACAAAGAGAACTCCTACCTTTGGAAGTTATTATTTATACCCTGAACATGGTATATTAAGTTTGCCACGAAGTTTGTAACACTCAGGAGGAAACGTTGGAGACCCTATAAAATATATGCATAAATGATCAGCATTATGAGCTGAGTTGATTTAGCCATATCCGTCTGTCTGTCCGTCTGCCTGTATATATACAAACTAGTCCCTCAGTTTTTAAGCCATTGAAATTTTGCACCAGTCCTTTTCTCACAAAGAAGCTGCTCATTTGTCGGAACGGCCAATATCAGACCCCTATAGCATATAGCTGCCATACAAACTGAACAATCGGAATCAAGTGTTTGTATGGAAAACGCTTTCATTTGACGAGGTATCTTCACGAAATTTGGCACGAATTATTATTTAAGGCAATAATCTAATCGCCGAAGAAATTGTATAGATCGAATGACTATAGCATATAACAGCCATATTACCTGAACGATCGGAGTAAAGTGCTTGCATGGAAAATTTGTTTATTTGACAAGGAATCTTCACGAAATTAGGCATGAGTTATCGCTTAAGGCAACAAATTATTCTCCGCTGAAATTGGTCAGATCAGATCAGATCACTACATCATATACTGTCATACAAATTGAACGTTCGGAATCAACTTCTTGTAAGGGGCTTTTGTATTTGTGAAGGGTATTATTAACATTTTTTTTCGTGTTTTTGAGTATTGTTATCACATTCCCCAAAAGGTTTTATTCGCCTCGCTACTCAACCTATATTGGATAAAAATTTGGATTTATATTTTTTATAATAGAAGGAATCCTCTGACCAGGGGTCGATAGACAAAGATTACTGCAATATCTGTAGTTGTCCAACTCCGAATGCTAGTGCCTGAATATGGATGTATGATATGGGCGACTTCGTTATACAACCCAAGTGACTTCGCAAAGGCTAGCCGCAACTGACGAAGTTTCATGTTCTCGGCCCAAACCGACCTACGGTTGTAGTGCCAAAGAAGAAGAAGAACAAAATCTTCTTCAAAAAGAAATTTTCTAATCACAAGCCAAATACACATCCAACTTTTCTTTCCGCTACTTACCGAGCTCACGTGCTTGACTTAAGTCACCAGGTTTCAATTGTTGAGTCGCTTAAATCGTATACAGATTTTCACATAAATAAAAATATCAAATGAAGTGGATTAATTAGCGCCAAATCGCCATATCAGAGTATTTTTTAATCTTGGCGGAGACCCAAACGTAGCTGGACATTGCCAAACCTTGATTGATGGGTACTGTTAGATGGACAATAGAGGTGATTGACAACAAAAGCGACATATCTGGATTGTTTTCGAGACTTACTGCTAATCTAATCGAGGTGAACAGTGGCACTTACTCGTTGTTAGTCGCTGACTAATCGAACTGAACGGCGTCCAATCGAACCTTGTGGTGCTTACTCAATACACGAAGCAATCCCAAACATTATTTGGATTTTCTTCAATGAAACTCAACTGGTTGCGGTCGAATCGTATTTTCCTCTTAAAAATTAGAAGCCAAGCTTTATATTACCACAGTCTTATCTTTGTGAAATATAACAGAGCGGCATTACTTGCAGATTTCACTTTATTGAAGTAATAATTTTTACCTAAAAAAGTATTTTTACGAATGTTGGCTGCTATCGTTTTATATCTTTACACATTTCTTTCAAAATTTATTTCAGTTCCACAGCTTTTGAGTTTCCACAGTCTCCTTCTATTGGCATTTCTTAAGGCATGTAATAAAACTTCGGTGCTTGCTTCACATAAATATTCCGAGAATTTACATTTTACAGGAAGTTCTTACATAATTTAAAATTTTATACCCACACATACACACACACACATATATGTGTTTTGAAAAAAATTAGCATAATTTAATATTAAGTGGCTAATAAAGCGTGTATTCTCCACTTTTGTCTCTACACAACAATAACAAGTAACTAGATATTCTCAAAGATAGTACCAACTCGCATGCAGACCTATAGATATGACCATAATTAGTATGCGCACATACATATATGACAAAACGTGGAAAGGCTACTAAATCAGTCAAGAATGCTCAGAAAAAAAAACAACATAAATGTGTTGGCAGAGAAAGCGAGAAACGGTTGACAGGCAATGAATATTTCCAATGGCACGCCTTTAAGATGTTGTTGTAATTAGACGAAGAAGACGAAGAACAAGTAGCAGCAGCAGTCAACTGCAGTGGCAGCTTTACGAAGCCTGAAATCGTGGGTGTAGACGATATGTTTTATGCGCGTCAAAGAAGAATAGCTGCTGCGAATATGAAAGTCATAAATGTGAAGAATTGATTTGTAAGAGATTGTGCAGTTTGATTGCAAGAGTGGTTTTTTACCAGTATTTATGCACGCATATATTTATATCCTGAACAGGGTATATTAAGTTTGCCACGAAGTTTGTTACACCCAAAAGGGAAATGACGGAGACCCTATGTACATGTATATATGTTTATACATAAATTACCAGTTAGACGAGATGAGTTGATTTATCCATGTTCTTATGTCTTTCTGTACATACTCGTACTAATATCTTAGTTTTCGAATATCACTCTGAAACTTTGAACCGGACCTTTTCTCCTCAAGAACGTATTCACTATAGCATATAGCTGCCATACAAACTGAGTGATCAAAATCAAGTCCTTGAATGGAAAACTTTTTTAGTTGAGGAGATATCTTTACGAAATCTGACATGTATTTACATTGGTTGTGGCAACTGTTAAAACTCCAAACAAATCGTTCAGATCGGACTAATGTAGCATATATATATGTACATACAAACTGCTCGATCAAACTCAAGTCCTTGTATAGAAATCTTATTATAATTATAAAGGATATTTAATAGCTGCGATGCAACGCAAGCTACATTTTTTCTTGTTTTTTTCCAAAAGGGGGGAATCATTTTGTTAGCACCCGCATACTGCAACGCTCAGTAACAACGCAATGCTCATATTTACAGCTGTCTTGACAAATCCAGCTGCTTCTTTCAGCGTGTGCCAAGTATTAGTGCGCCAAGCAGCAGAGTTTCTCCAACACTTTGAGAACGCAGTTGCAGCTACAAAGGTGCTTAGTATTCTGTTTGGGTGCACGCAGTCGTCGCTGGCTTTTAAATCGGGCCAAGTCGGCCAGCAACAATGCGGGAAACATGTTTTCAGAATTAATGCTCAAGGCTTACACGCACACATATGCAAATAGCTATTATAGCTGTATATGTGTGTATAGACGCACAATCAAATTGCTCTAAGCCAGGCGTTTTAAATCTTAGAAGATATCTACATAAATGTGTATCTAAACACAACTCAATTCGTTGAAGAAACTCGTTTCTTGGCTCGTTTCTTGGCAGTCCAACAGCAGCTAGAGCTAGAGCTAGAGATTTGTTGAAACTAACATGAGTGTCAAGCCAAGTCTACACAGCAGACAACTCAAAACAGATTAACAATAAAAAATGACAACAACACACAAAACAAAAACAACAACAAAGTAGCTTGTGAACAAAAAGAATTAACATAAAAAGAAAAACATTTGCTTTGTACATCAAGCGAACGAGTTTAAAGTGGTTTTACCAATACACAGACAAGCCTTACTTTGTGTGTGAAGATGACAAGCGCAATAGCAGCCATCTTAGCCACTTCTGCATGCAGCTTTTGAGCTCGAATCAAGCTCCCCTTTAACATATACATCCATATAAACAACAAGAGTGTCTAAACACATTTCCAAAACCGGCTTGACGACGTAGCTCTACCCCAGCTTTAAATGTTCCCCAACTAAGCAAGGGGAGCTGAGCTCGTATACCTTATGCTCTCTAATCGGAGTATGCCAGTTTTTCAATTGTGGGCATTTATCCACTCCAACGATAGCATCAAACAATAGCTGCAACATTTTTGTCGCAGCAAACATGTTCTCAAGATGTTCCAACTTGTTGGATGTTGTTTGCTGATTCGATTGGGAACAGTTACCTATTGCTGGCCTGCGATTTGCACAATAAGATTTTAGCAACATTGTTGCTGGTAATAATGTTTCTTGGCGTAAGGACAGGGTTGTTAGCGTATTGCTGACGGGCTTGCTTCAATTTTGTTGCTTTAAGCTGCAAACTTGTTCGCAACGAACAATAATAAAGAAACTTGTTGATTCAAATTATTTTCATGAATTTGCTCGGAGGTGCTGCAAAATCTGGTGGATGCGAATTTGCTAGAAAATTTTGATCGAAAATTGATTTTATATGTGGTTATAAAATATAAATAAATGCCGCTAATATATATATACTATACAATGATATATGTATATGTTAATATGTTTCTTAAATTAATTTTATACTTATAGACGGCCATAAATCATTGCAGGAATAACAATAAAACCTGTTTTTTTTTTTAAATTTTTTGTATAATAATTTAAAGAAAACTAAATATTTTAGTTTCTGTAAAATAAACTAAAAAGGGTTCCATATAAACATGGAATATTACTTGAAGATGTTCTCAAAACTTTAAAAAGTAATAAGAAATGATAATATAATATAATATTATATTGAATCAGAGAACGTAATGGATCTGAATCTTCTAAGTTCTCTGATTGAATAGCCTTGTTCTTAACATAACATTTCTTCTCACCTCCTTTTTCAAGAGTGAGAACACATACCTAAGAACCTAAAATTATTCGTTATTGTATATTCTCTGCATATGCTACTATTTCTCTATTAGTAAAAGTAAGTTGGTGACATTTTGTTAATATTTTTGGTCCACCAAAGGCATCTGAATATTTTCGGTTTTCACTTAAAAAATGTAAAATTCGTTATTTTGCAAAGTTGTACTTTATAGCGTCCCTTTCCAATAAATGTTTTACGCGTTCTTTCCCAATTATATTTTTTAGTTTTCTTATACTTTTTTTTTCCTCTGCGCAGCGGTTTTCTCATCTGGAGAAAAAGAAAAAGAAAAAAATATCGGTGTAATATGGTCTTAACAGTAAACATTTTATTCTTCATTATTTTTTTAAATTTCATTGAATGTCCCTTTCCACAATCTCACTTATTTAAATTTAGTGTTGACTCACCTGACTAAAAATATTTTTATAAATTATATTTGAAAATAATGATAGAACGCATTTCTGTCATTGTTTATAATATATAATTTTTCTGGATGCAAATGTTTATACTCCATCGATTATCGAGCAGAGAATATGCTTCTGCAGTATTCTTAATAAAAAATATTATAGAAAAAAGTGATGGTAACAGATTTATGCCTTGGAAATAACACAAAAGCACAAGATCGTTTTATATAACATAGAGAAAAAAGTACTGTAGCCTTATAAATAGTTCTTCTAGCCTCTCCTGACGTAAGGAAATACTTTTAGCAAAGCATAGGCATAACTATCTTTAAGTTTTATGCAGAAAAGTTCAATCAACGCAAAGAGAGCTTGTCTTGAAGAAACAGTAGGCCAATTCAAACCGGAAAATTCCATGGAGAATTTCGAAGAGATACAATTGTTGAAGCCATTTGTACTACTATTATATACATACGACTATATGTATGGTATAATAAAGACGCTTACAACTCTCCTAGATGAAGAGGTCTAAGAAAAATATATTAATTTTGTAATTTTCTATTACTTTTCCCTGATGTATAAGAAATTAATGTTTTTTTCTGATTCATTTATTACATTTTGTTAATGATGTTATATTGCATATAATTTTTCAGTTCACTTAACATTATTATGTTGGCCAGTGTGGTCTTTTTTCTATTTGCTGAGCGTATTGAACATTGCAAGGAATATATATTTTTAAACCGTCAGAAAGCAGAGATTTCAGCAATCATAAAGCCTACACACATTAAAAAAGAACTGAAATGTTGACTTCAGATTGTTTGTTTTAAAATATGGGTTTTTTTCGATATTATGTTTGGAACATAAAAAGCATTTACACCGAATTTAATAAACGAAACAATTTTTTTGTACAAGATAAAAATAAAAAACCCGAAAACTTGGTTATCTGAATTTTTAAACATAAACTTTGAGGTTATTTGAAAAAAGTTTATAGACAAAAGTTATAAATATAGATATAGATATAGGTTTTTATCGCTTAAAAATTTAACCACGGCCTCCACTTCCTTTTCTTAATCACAGGTTTGTTATTTTATTTTTCGTTTCCAATGGGTTTCAGCTGCTATGATTTTTTCTTTTTCAAAAATTATCTTCCTTGGTTTTTTTTTTAATGACATTTTCGGCGTGAACTATTTTATGAGTATAAACATTTTATTAATTTTATTTTAAACTTCTTTCTATATAATTTGTTTCGCACTACCATATGTATCTCTTGAATCTAATCTTTTATTCCACTTAAGTTCCTAAAAAGTCAATTACTTTAGCACAATCTCTTTCACCTATCCTGAACTATGCTGACCCCTACCTGCATTTGCCATACAAAAGCAATTGAAAGCAGTAGATAAAAATAAAAAAAACGGCAATGCATTTTCTTTTCAGAAACCGCACATTAATTGCAACATAAGTGCAACTGCAAAACCAGTGCAACCGGTTCGACGAAATCGCCAATAATAGTTCATGCAACATCAGAAGCAATAACAAAAAGCAAATCAAAAAAGAAATAGAAATCAAAACAAAAGCATTAGCACGAAACAGCAAACACGCGAGAGCGCTGCAAGCCTAGAAAAAGGCGGCAAATGCGAAGAGGAAAATTGGGCAAAAGTTGCATTGGAAAATTGCAATACTGGTTTAAGAGTCAATTTCCAGTGGCAGTCAGCACTCTCAGCATAGCAAAATGTGCCGCAACTATTTACAGACACAAGTTTTGTGTTTCAATGAAAATTTGTTGGCGACGTTGAGGAGGGTAGGGATAGTGGAAAATTATTTCAAATTTAATTATTTTCAATATTTTTGTAATTTTTTTACAATGTTTTCAGTTGTCATGCTATTGCTTTGAAAAGTTTTATTTCAATTTTTTATATATCTAAAAAAATTTTCATGTACTTACATACAAGTAATCATGTGAACTCAGATAAGTATATAAACCGAAATTATTTTCAATTTAATTAACTATCACTTAATTTAAAATTTTATAATATAATTTACAATTTTATTATTGAATTCTTATTTTAATTTTAATTTTTGATTTCTTTTTATTGCTTAAACATTTTTCGGCTGAGAAGGTCAACTACCTTAAGCAATAACTCCAAAGCAACATCGTTTATGCTTACAAACATTTGAATAAGTATTGTATCATAAACATTGTTGTCTGCACTCTTTCTTAACATTTCTATACAAAGTCAGAAAGAGAGCGTAAAAATTTAATGTTGCAGAACATTTGTAAATGTTGCTGACAATTTCAGAGCATTTAGGATGAAGAGCATCACCAAACTTTTATCTTTCGACTGCTCTCCCTTTTACAATACATGTTGCTATTAATTTTACCAAATATTGCTAAGGGCTGCTGCACTGCAAACCAAATCTTGCTCAACAAATGCAGTCAAGTGAGAATTTCGCTGTGCAATGCACTGCCAAAATAAACGAACCGAATGCACAAACGACTTCGTGAGAGCGCACAACGATTGTGCATGCGAGTGAGTAAATGTGGGAAGAAGAAGCAGTCCCAACAGCGCGTAGCGTTGCATATGCGTACAACAGTGCCTGCTTTAGTATTATTTGTGCTCTCAACAGTGTCGGATACAATTAACGGTTACTTGTTGTGTGTGGCTTTTTGTTTGTGAACGCTGTACGGAAAGCAGCAGCAGCAGCTGAAAAACGGTCGAAAAAGTAAGGCGGCCAAATAGCAGCCGACCCGAAAATATACACACTGTGTAGTTAATTAGTGAGTGATGCTAGTGGATCTTTTGTGTTTTACGAATTGCAAATATTTTACGTAATTTTTTATTAATTTTTGGTTTAACAGAATTAAATTCACTTGAATAACACACAATAACGGGAATGCGAAATTGAGCGTAAAAGTGTGCGGTAAGCAAAGAATAGAAATAAAGTAAAAAGCAAAGTAACGAGTATCACAAGGGGCAAAAAAAAAATGTTGTGTGTGGTCGCTGAAGGCGATTTGTTGTTACTGCGAGCAAACGGTGAAACGCAAAATTAGCGGAATTGCGAGTGTGCAAATTTCAAGGTATAACAATAGAAATAATGTGAGGCAACACCTTTAAATGGTGCTCATACTTTATTGGCAAAGAATTATACTACATTGAATTAAACAAATGTGTGCTTACGAACATACATAAACGTACGTTGAGCGAAGCATAAATTGTTAAGTGAACGAGTGAATCAAACCTTAAGATTTTCAAGATTTTTATGTTTTTACTACCAATAAATTCCCCTACTTTGTGCGTGTGTGTATTGGTGTTGCTCTTCTTGAGCTTGTGTGCATATGTGTAGTGCAGGTAAAAACAACTGCCAAAAAATAAATAAAGTAACCAACAACAATAACAATCACAGTTGCATATAAACACACATACATATTTACAAAGTCACTCGAGTGCTTGCCAGTGCCATGGTTCCAACTTACAACTCGACGAAAAAGCAGTACACAGCATCCAGAGACAGAGAAATCTTTATTACGCGACTCCTCTCGACCACTACTTTCCTTTCTTGGTGCATAAGACAATGTGTGCGCACGGATAACGTAAATGCAGCGTAACTTGTTTGCAGTGCCGGCGTGTTGGAGGGGTCTTGTGAGCGTTCCTATATTTATACATACATGCATATCGGTTGTTTTTGCCCTGTGCGCTCACCTGTACCGTGCTCAGCTCAGACGAGCGAGCGCGCCAACAAAGTGCTCCAGCAGCCAAGACGCTCATATGTACATATGTATTGATACACACAGGCACACACACATTACTGTACGTATGTAGTTGTAGAGTGGCTTAGCTGGCAGCATTTTTCTGTATTTCAGTTTTGTGCTTACGTTTACTTACCTGTCAAACCTGTTTTCAATACATAATGTCCGTCCGTCCGTTCGCCAGCGCAGTGCGTCGCTAACATGCCAAGCCAGCGAGCAAGTCAGCTTTGCGTCACGGCTTTGAGACGTCGTCACCAGTAAAAACCAGTCAGCAATCATAGTTAGCTGTCCATCTTACCTCACCTACCAATTTCCAATATCATCAGCAGCGCATCAATATTGCCACTGATGGCATGTTTATATTTATATGTACATATGTATGTAAATATGTGCCTGTGTTTGTTGTTAGCATTTGGTTTAAGCGTTTCTCTTGAAATACGTCTACATAATAATGCGAAATTGGTTAAGAAAGCAATAATGAAAAAAACGGAATAAAATTCATAGCAAGCCACAGCAAATACTAAATGCAATAACAACACTCACAAATAACTAAACGTGCGTGAGTCCACACTGTGTACGTCGCCTAAGTTGCTTACGACGCATACCTACTTCTTGGAAGCCTTTCAAAAGACTCAACGGATTTTACATTTACTTACCTTTTCTCCTTTACTGTAATGCTTGACAGAGACGGACGGACGAACTGGCTCTGAGACAAGCCACGCTCACTTGGCTATATTGTGTGCTACGCTAGCTGCTTTGCTACCTGGCGACACTACCTTTTGTATACGCTTCCTTTGCGCCCCATCTCATATGCTGCATAAGTGTTCTATCCCATATGTGTGCATGTGTGTGGATGTATGTATGTATGTATGTATGTGTGCAGGAGCGCTCAGACCAACTTGAGTCGGTTTGCTTGATTTCTTCGACTGATTAAAGTCATTGTTTTGTGGCGCATTGCAGTGAGCGAAATAAGCAGCAAAGTAAATAACACAACAACAGCAACAACTCAACCAAGAACCAGTTGTAGTTACATGTGCATATGTGTATGTATGTATGTCCATATAGTGGACATGGCACCAAGAAAAAATAAACCAAAATAAATATCTTACTTTTTAAGGGCTAAGGCGAAGAAGCCATTTTGTGTGCCCGTCACAGCTTAAGTGCTGGAAAAAATAATAAATAACTATCAGATTGTAGGCCACGAAGCAAAAAAAAAAAAAAGTGATGAAAGAAACTAACGTTCGTAATAAAGAAAAACCAATTGTTGACAAATAAAACGCTTCGTCAAGTATTTCACAGTTCCGAACAACAACAAAGATTATATTTTAGCAAATTAATATGTTGAAATGTCTTAAAAATCTTGTTTAACATAAAAAGTAAATTTTTTTTCTCCTTTCAGTGAAAAAGTGCAGCGAAAAATAAACGAAAATGTGTGCAATAAGACTAAAGCAGTGTGCTTACTAACAATAAATCCAACTAATATTAATAAAGATTAATCAAAAATGCTTGCTAGCTACATGCAATAACAACAACAATACAAAAATAAATAAATAAAAATAAAAAAAGTTGGGCAAACCAAAAATTTGCACAAACTTTTTTACAGCTTGCGGCGCAAGTTTGCGCAAGTGCTAAAACGACTGAACAGTGAAAAGTTGTGCTCAACGAAATGCAGTCAAAAACAGAAAATTGTTCAAAATTAATATAAAAAACACAAAAGTAAGCGAAAAATTTATAAAAAAAAACAAAAAGTGCAGTACGAAAGAATATTAAATTAACAACAATTAAACCAGTTAAATGGCAGCTTATGCTGTACAACAACATTCCAACAACAACAATAGTGCAACAGTGCTGTAGCAACAAGTTCCACCAAGCTATTAGCATAACAATAAAGAGTGTGTAGCAGCAGCAACCATCAAGCACAGAGCTGATTGGAAAAGCAAAATTTACAACAATAACAAACAGCAACTAATAACAATTCATACTAGTAAATTTATAGCAGCAGCCTATACCGACGACAACAAGACGTTATTATATTGCGTTTATTGCTTACAGCAACGCATTCTAACAGAGCCATCTTTAAAATCAACAACAACACTAGCAACAACAGCAAAAGTACGCAAAAATAAAATGTTTGCAATGTGGAGATACTTTTTAATCGGTAAGCTTGCTTAGATAAAATTGCAGTTGCCACTGCTATTAAATTAGCTGTCACTTAAGAAATACCTAAATACTTACATATGTGCGAACGAGTATGTATGTACATACCTATGTATATATGATTGCTGTGACTGTATACTATTTATATATATATATACTCATATAACTTGTCACTTGATCTACCAGTTATATACATTTTTCAGCACTCTGAAATATGCTTTCTTGTTAGTTATTATTCTAAGTATTTGCAAGTAATTCTATTTCTTTTGCGTCCGATTTCATTGCAATCCGTTTGTGGTTTGAAAGTACCTATATACAATATATAATATATATATATGTACAAATGTGTATGTCTTGTGCAAAAAAATCGAAATATATACAATACTCGGTTGTATTTCACTTTTTTCTAACTTTTCTCTAAAATTATTTCTTTGTAATTATATGTGATTACTATTTAATTACAGCTAATGTATTTGTAATTAAGTTTTTTTCTATTTGTTGCTTTAATTATTGGCAAGAATAGTTAAATAGTTGCTTTTAAATGCCGCTCTACTTATTCTAAATATGTAATCCAGTTGAACAACGTTCTGAAAGCTGAGAATGTCACAGAATTTTTTTTTTTTTACTTTAATAATTGTAATGACTTTTTGCAATAAACGACATTTTTCTCACAGTAATGTTAGATGCAACTACTAAATATAAGTATTAGGTAAAATCAATTCAAAGCTTAGGAAAAAAATAATCGATTTAATGTCATAAAACATTTTCTTGATAATTATTATGGCATGTTGCTACGATGACAGTCCTTGTGCTATTATAAACCCGGAATATTGCTTATAAAAATTATATATATGTACGAGAAGAATAGAGCGTTTTCAGACATGATAATTTTACATGTTAGCTCGAATTAAGCACTCAATGGTTGAAGCAGAGAACTTAGAAGAACGTCCATTAACATCGGATAACCTAGTGTTGCCGTTTTTTCTAGCATTTTTCGAACACATTTGTCCAAGTTCTCACAACAAAGGGCTATCTAACTAAAATGTGCGCTACTTAAGAATTATATTCGTCTTTTCCCAACTGTATATTATATTTTTACATTAAGAGCGTCGTCTATCTTCGCCCTGATTTCGGGCCAATTTTTGACGCTGCTTTGCTCAAATCCTTTATAAAGCATGTTTCTAGTAATGCCAACTATAGAAATATGCAAAAAACGAAATAGATTTTTTCAAACCGCGTCAATTAAAAGTGAATCATTATTCAATTTAACAAGACTTCTATTTTTCATAAACCTTCAGGTATTACAATATACAAGTACCTATATAAGCTTCTGGCTAAACCAATTATATACATCCCCCCACAGATGTTCTGAGCAGACACAAAAAGCATTGAAATTATTCGCTTAGACCAGTATTTTAATTTAGCAGATGGTGCACAGATATTTTAAAAAACCATAGTCGACTATGAAAATCTACTAAAACAAAATTTTTCTTTAGATTTTAGATTATCAATGAACACCAAATCGAATACTTCTACACTACAGGAAGCGATTACTCCAATTCAGATATTTGGCAACCCAAAAATGTGATGGTGTAACCTCCTTAGCTTAATATTTTTAAATAATACGGTTTTCGAATTGCTTCAGCATTCCCTCTATTCTCCTAACTAAGAACGCAGTGTTTTTTTCCTGTACTCAGACTTCAAGTGAATACTCGTATTCATTGGAATAAATGAAGTGGCAATCGCTTAACTGAGGCTTTTTTGAAAACAAATCTTACTATAAAAATGGTTTCGAAGAAATTGAAGATCTCTAAAATCATTGCATCGCCCGCAAATATGTATTAAATAATATTATAATCGAATTTCACAAAAAAAAAAAAATTCTACTTGTGAGTCGAATTTTTTTGTTGCTTATATATCGAATGTAGATATATTTGAAAATATTTTCTGAAAATTTGAAGTTGATCCAATAAATAGTTTCCGAGATATGAGTGTACTTGTAAAAAAAAATTAATTTCAAAAAATGTTCCTAAACTTTAAACTCGTTATTCTCGAAACGCTGTTTTCAGAGTCGGTCGAATTGAAATTTTCACCCGACTTTCTTAGATATATTTGTCAAGTAATGATCGAAGGAATAAGATTTTTGATAATTTCGATTTTTTAACCTCTATCAGATACATTTTTTCAGAAAAATCGATTTTTGTTGGTAAGCCGCCATTTTGTCAAACATCAAAATTTTTACTACTCTGCGTTCAACACCTGTATATATATTTATTTATAGTACTAACATTTTTTTGCTTTTTGAATTTGAGATAATTTTAAGCAGAAAAATCCTACTCACCGCCAGACAACTTTTTTCGAATGTACTCCTGGAGAACAGCTACGGGATCATGGATATTACAAATTTTTCAGAATTAATCATTGTTTATCAAACTACAATAAATTTTGTAAATGTACTTTATTTGATTTACTTATTCACAAAATTTCCTCCTAAAACAAATTTTCATGAAAAAAAAACGTTTTTTTGTCTTGCTAGTGGATACAACCCCTTAATCAATACAAAATTTATGCCTATCTGGTATCTGTTATTAAAACTAAAAACCATCAATAACTAATAATTACTTGCTTTCCCACATTTATTCCAATAAACAATTATTTAGTTTTTCTTTGAGTATCAATCAAATCATTTTAACTTTAAAAACATATGCCATTAATTGACTTGATAAAGGTTTGTTTAAATGCACAGCATAAATATTGCAAATCGTTAATATATGGTACAGCCACATCTAACTACAGTTGCGCAAAAACAATGAAAACAAACACAAAAATATTATATTCTAACACCAAAGTCCCCAATGGCTACTTGGATTTCATTGCTTGCTCCCTAACTATCAATTGCCACTGACACACTGTGCTGCCGTCAGCTGCTTTGCTTCGCAGGTTGTGTGCCTTGTTGTGTTGGCTTTAACACACTAAACAATAACTCAAAGCATTTGTTGACTTTCGCATTTGTCACTGAGGAAAATAGCAAAAACAAAGTGCAAAAAAATATGTAAAAAATAGCAAAAAGCTTTTCTACGAAATCAATAGCTCAGAATTCAAACACTGAGCAACACACATGCAGTATATAAAACATATGTATATGTGGTACATATTTATAACGGTGGCAACCTCGGGAGACATATGCTATTTATTAGAAAATCTTTTTTTTATGGAGTAATATAAGTTTTGAGCGTGTGTGATTTCGCTTTGTTGTTTGTATTTTCTTTGAGCTCGGCGTTTGCTTTTGGGCGCTGCTATTAAAAAGTAATTACATTTTTTTTTAAAAAATAATGATTGCATAAATTTTGTTATCTCTTCAATTATGCTTTTATCGAAGTCCGCAAACTCGTCAAGTATTTTAGTTGCATTTTTTTTGATATATTTGATTTTTGAGAAATTAGGTCGAGTTAAAATGATTTGTAAAGAAGATCTGTAACTAAATTTTTTTTTTAATAAAAAATACTGACTTTCTATCCGAACTTTTTTCAGAAATATTTTACAAATAAATTTTCAAAATCATTTTGCAAATAATTTTTCAAAATCATTTTACAAACATTATTTCAAAGTCATTCTACAACTACTACTCCCTTTCGAAAATGCTTTGTTTGGCCTGACCTTGAGTTATTTGGGTTAGACGGTCTTTATACCTAATCTCGACAATTTTGTAACAAAATTCGAATGTAAGCATTGTTTCGAAATAATAATTTTTTTTAACATCTTGTTTGAAATTTAAAAGATCTGTGTTCTGTACATCTTCGTCTCTTAATCATAAAGCCATTTTTGGGGTGACTTTGTAATCTTCGAACTAGAGCATCAAGATTTAGCAAATCTATTTCAATGAGCTTCGTCTCCTTAATTGTGGCCTCAATTTTCCCAAAAAAAAAAAAAAGAAATAGTCCAGAAGGTGAATTCATATCAATAAGCATTGCCTCAGACTGCGTTTCGACAGACTAAAAATTGCTTCGTGCGGTTTTCACTGATGATCTGTCTCAGTCACTGTCATATAAATATAGGCGTCGAGCAAAATTAGAAAAGATTCATTGAAACTTAAAAAAAATTAAATTAAAGCAACTTTTTAAAGAATATTTTTAAGTTTGAAAATTAATTTTAGTCTAAAATATATTTATTCAATCGTTATTTTGGAAGCTTTATACTGTTTCGTTAAAAACATAAGGTTGATGTTTGCTTTGAGAAATTTAAAGAAATTGTCGTCTGAATTTTAAAGTACAAAATTCAGTTTGGAGATAATAATTTTTTATTACGTTTTTTTTCAAAAACATATATATTTTTGTAAAATTATTACTGTTATTATTTCTCGATCTTAATTAACTACATTGCTCTCAGAGCAAAGTTTTCTAATATTCAACTATTTTCGGTCAAAATGAAGTCCTTGCATGGATGATATTTTAATTTGACAGGATATATTCACGAAATTTGGCATATATAATTCTCCAAAGCAGCGCTATTATCTCCGAAAAAACTGTTTAGATCGGCCCACCAAAGCATATATGTAGCTGCCATATAATCTTACCGATCATAATCAAGATAAAGTCTTTTTATGCTACTTTTACTTTTATGCACCTGTGTAGAGTATAAAAGCTTCCATGCAGCCGCCGTTAATGTGTTTTTCTATTGACGATACATTTTTGAATTTTTTAGTATTTTAAATTTTAAAAAATTTACATTTTTATTTCATAAATATTTTAAAATTTTTGCCAAAAAAAAACTTTACTTTCCACTCTCTACTTCTGAAGAGCAAGCATTCTAATTATCTCATCACATTTTACAATCCGCAAAACTCCAAGTCATTTAACTGTTATTTTCTTTTCAGTCCACTCATCATATTCTGCCACACATTTTATTTGGTCGCCTATGGCCTGGATTCTACCCTTTTTTTAACCAGCAGGCATTATATTTGCTAGTTGATTTTGTTTTTATTTAAACAACTTTATTAGATTCATTTCGTACTTGGTTTTTAACCGCAATTTCCCCCCACATAAATCACCCGCCGTTATTACGGCTAATTTTGTTGCCTTTGCTTATGGCACTAATTCGCAAGCGTTAAAGCAATGCATGTTGCTATTTCAGCTGGCTGCGCATATTGTTTGCTTCAACGTTGCTGCCGCCAAGCATGTCCGTGTAGTATGTATATATGACCCTCATTTTTTCCATAAAGCATACTTTTAAGCGCGCAGCTAGAATTGTTTTTCTGCAATTTGTTCTCCCTAAGAGATTTCTTTTTTATTTCCCTTACTTTTTCATTACACTTTGTATTTTTTTTTTTTTTGTGTGCTGCAAGTTAAATTATCCTTTCAACATTGTTGCGCGACGAGCAACAATAAAACAAAAACACAATAAAGCAAAAAAAAATATGTGCGCGCGTAGGAAAAGCATTGCGCCGAAAAGTATGCTACTAAATGAAATGTTTACTCTTGGTCATAACTGGTTTTGTTGCCGCGATTTTATTGCTCTTATCCAATTTGTAACATTTCTTACACACACATGTGCTGGAATTTTTTATTTTAGTTTTGCTTCGAGTGAACATTGAGTTTTGCTGCACTTCAGCATGAGTTTATTAAAATAAACATGAATTATAGCTGAGGGCGCGCTCAGGCGCTTGCCCATGAATCCTTGCCGCTTCGCCACTTCAGCGCGAGTTTATGGAATTTTCGTTGCCCATATGGACATACAGACATGCAGATACATATGTATATACATGTGTATTAAGATTTTTAGTATATATATATGCATACATATATGCACATAAATAGTCTTACAATGCAGCGCACTTGTGCCCGCAAATGTTTGCCCTTACATACATATTTACATATATATATGTATATACTTGTATATATAAATGTATATAAGCTCTTGAGTGCCTGATTTGCTGCAATTGCATACACATCTGTTGTTATTGTGTGGATGTGTTTGTTCGTCGCATCCACTTCACTTCATGCACAGCCAAAAGTCATTATGCATAATGTATTAAACATAAAAGTATATCATATACATACACACATATTTATATACAATATTATATATGCACACACACATGCATACACGTGCATGTAAATAAATTTATTTTCGCACAAGTTTATTTTAACTCACATGAATTGTTGCTCTTCATCCATTTAGCTATTCGCTTTGTTTTTGTTGTTCATATTCCTATTAATGTAACGTAGCATGTTGCATGTTGTTGTTTTGTTTGTTTGTTTGTGTAACGAGTGCCCATATTAATTGCCTGTGGGTGGCACTTCAGGGTTCACAGTTCAACTTGAACAACTGTGATTGGTCTGCCCGCTGGGGTCACAAACGTTGTTAGAGCAACATATATGTATACATATATATATACAGAAATATACAATATTTATATATATAGCGGTATTAAGTAACTATAAGCACATATACATACATACATACGTCTATATATACATACAACTATATGTATTTGCCTTAAAGTTTATTTGCTTTATCCAGTTTTTACCCAAAGTTTCGCTCATAGCGCCATCATTCCATTATTTGCGCACACACACACACATTGTGCATACCTCCTCATACATATATATATATATATATATGTATATAAACATATTTGTTCAGTGTGGTCCATGCGGCGCTTCTGTTTGCAAGTGTTCTAGGGCATTTACTCGTAAATACCACAATTTGACCTTCAGCGCGCAATAGCGCTCACACACATCGACACACAGTTATGGAGCGAGTTGCAAAATTGATGAGTAAATATTGCTGTTTAAATATTGCGGAATTTTATAGTGAGTTCGAGCACTCCAGCCACTCTGCCACTTCTGCTTAATGGTCGTATGCTTGTGTTGGTGTGTGCCTCTAATGGTTGCAACGAGTTGGAAAATATGTTCGATTTTATCTTTAATTTTTATATATTTTGCGTTTAGACGTTTGTGTTTTTTGAAAAAATTAACGGTCGTTTTCTTTTTTATTGATTTGTGTAGGGTTTATTGGGATATCCTCTTCAAATTTTATTACTTAATTATTTTTTATGTTATTTAGTACAAAAAATGAATTTATGAAACTTATTTACATATAAAAATATATTTCAGTACTTCGCGATTGCAAAATCACCATTTTCGAACACATCCGTCTTTTTAATTGAAGTTAGTTTCTCTTCATATTTTTTATTCTGATATTTTACTCTTTTCTGCAAGCTAATTATATTTTGAAGCATATTTACATGTAATTGATTTTTCTACAATAACACTCTCTCAGAAATTTTAAATATTTTTGTTAATTTTTCCCCGAAGGTGTTTTCCCTAAAGTTATGTTCCTACTAAACTTGGGTTTGCGGTATTATTACATGCTTACTTTTACCTTAAAGAAACTTGTAAGCGCTTCTGAAGAAAATGTAAATTATTTTTGAAATATAATTTTAGATAAAATTTTCTTTCAGACTAGATCCTTATAATTAAGATTTAATTAGTTTTGTTAAAAATACAAAATTTATGACGAATAATTTTGAATGACTTATGAAAAAGTTTTACATTTTTCAAGAGAAATGTTTTTATTTTTTTATCAAAAGCAGTTTCAATAGTTATTTTTGTAATTTTTGAGTGAAAAATGCTTTTATAAATGTTTGATTGCTTTCTAAGAAATCCTTATACATACAAGTACATATGCACATATAAGTTTTACGAAATTTTTTATGAAGAAAACTCTTATTGAACAATAAAACAGTTTCAAAAATAATTAATTCAGCTATTCAATTCGCAACCTCAGATTTTAATTATTTTTATTTCATATTAATTTTTTTTTGGAATTTTTCATAAATATTTTATTAATACAAATTTAAAACAAAAAAAAAATAATTCACAAGTATTTTTTCAGAATTTTTTTGTTTATATTATCTTTTAACCATACAATATTTTTCATAAAAATCGTTTAATTAGTATTAATGTGAATAGTTGAGTTTTAAACCTAACAGCCGCTCCAAAATCTTGATGTTTCAAAAATGTGTTTTTTGCATATTCAAAATATTAGCGTTTCAAGATTATTATTTTTATTCGAAGTTTTGAAATAATTCATAAATATTTTTTCAAAATTTTAATTTATATTATTTCAAAAATTTTAGTTAATTTTTGTATATTTCTGATAAATATCGTTTAATTAGTATTTAAACTTGATAAATAGCTGTGTTACGAGACTCCTCCAAATCCTGATGTTTAAACTTTTAACATATGAATTTTTTGAAATTTGAATTTTTATTGCTAATTTGAATTTAAAAAAAGTGCTTAATTTTAAATTAAGTAATTTTCAACTTGAGCAACAAAAAGCAATGAAAGCCTTTACTCAAAACGCCATTTACACAAACTTTTAATTTTCTTTAAAAATTATATATAGCTGCCGCTGCGTAAATCTATTAATTCTGCTCTTAGCATCATTACTCAATGCTTATTTGACATCCCTAACGCTTCCCTGCCTCTAATGCTTTAATTTCAGCTGTCTGCAGCCACAAGCTTTGCGGTTCCGACTGACCATCAATTATACATTTAGCACAAGCAGACGAAAATATCTCTGTATATGCTGTGAAATGTGTGTGCATATGTATTAGTTTACTTGCTAACACACACACACGCATTTTAAAGACACTTCAAGGGAGCGTTGCATACAAAACCCTGCATTGTTTCAAACAAACTGCAAAAAATGCACACAAAAAAAATACGAAAAATAACAAGAACAATGTAACCAGCTTGGTTTCCAGACAATTTACCCAAGTACTTAGCATGCTTTCATAACCTCATCCTCTAAGTGGTTATGGTATTCATATGAGCAAATTTCATATATGTTTATGTAGAAAAAAATGCTGAGGCTAAAATATGCCGCAAAAAAAATGTTAAAAAAATTTTATTCAAAGTTCGTTTTTTCCTCAAAAAATTACTAATAATAACAGTACTAAAGAAAACAACATTTGTATTTTTATTTTATTTTTATTTTAATACAAAAAAGAAAAACATAATGTGTCCAATGTGCTGGTTTTTGCATTTGAAAAAGATCCCCAAAAAATTACCATTTAAGTAATTTTCAGCTGATCAAACAAAGATCTTAGCTTAATGCGGCATTGGCACTTCGCCTGTCTACCTTGCCTAGGCAGCCGCACCGCCTCACAACCTCGCATACACACCTCTACGCACACAGTTGCAAAGCCCCACGAAAATCTTCCGACCAACATTCGTTACTTTATCATATAGTGTACAATACATATTTGCTAGTGTGTGCGTGCGCCCTGCTTTTTTGCACGATTGCTCTTCGGCTTTTTTCCGAAATGTGTAAATGTTTAATTTTGTAAAATTGTTTATAAAAATTCAATAACTTTGACTGGTGGGTTATCAAAAACGCTTGGTAAAAAGCGGCACTACTAAAAAATTGAGGCGTCGTCAGCAAGCTATAGGCGCGACGCTCAACTGCTGTCGACTGCGCTGCTGCTATGCGTATGCTGTAGTCGGTGTCGTGGCGCATTTTTGTACCTATTTAATTTTTTTGATAATTTTTTGCTCCAAAACTTCTTGATTTTTGGGAAAAACTAGTATTTTATAAACGTTTTTTGCTGGCTGGTTTTGTTTTTTTCTTCCTTTTTTGCTGCTGTTTTGGTTGTAAGCAAAGTTTTTTTGGCTATTTTTTGCTACTGTTTTGGTTGCCACTTGTTATTTGTAAAAAAATTTGTTACTATTTAAATTTTTTTGTGTATTTTGCTTGTTCAAGCTTGTTCAATGCGTTGTTTACTTTTGGCGGTGTCGACAAAACTAGCAATTTTTGCATTAACCTTTTATGATCAGTTTTGTAACTAGTTGCAATAGGACCAATGCTGATTTTTATTGATTTTATTTTCGGATATTGACTGAAATTAATTAGTATTAGTAGCTAGTTTTGGATTATTTTAAGTAAAATCAATTCTAAAAAATGGTGAAATAATGGAAGGAGAATATGGCTGCTTAGCGAGACCTCTATATTATTAAAAAATAGCTACTGGATTCAACGAATTTATTCAAGTAAAAATTATTATACTCTTGACAGTTAAAATGTTGCTAGAGTATTATATAACATATTATATATATGAGTCCAGGTGTGATCTCTGTATCAGCTATCAGACTTAACCCATAAAATGACTTCACAGTGAGTTTAATCCAATTCAGTAATATCTTCGAACTCGGTTACAAGTACGCATATTAGAGTGTTCTTGCCACACACACACACAAATATCTTTAATTTTGCAATTAATTTGCAAAGCATTCTGTGCATCTGACTGTTCAGAGACCATATAACGATCTTGGGTAACTGCTCTAAATAAAAGCTTAATTTGTTAACAAAAAGGTAGTTTGATTCCTATAAGGCTACATATTGGATGTTCTCACTTACTGAAAAGCTTAAGGCACTTCATCGGAGGCTAGAATAAGACTCATAATACCATCTGAAATGCCGGTACCCTCACTTCAAAAAAAAAAAAATTTAATTAAGTTTGTTTGGAGTTATCTTTTTGTGAGCATAGAAGTCGGCGATCAATTAATTATAGTATATTTTCCAGTTTCTCAGATGACTTATGTCTCATAGTTTATTTTATAGTGAACCCCTGAAGCTAATTGCTTATTCATTATGAGATCGGAGCATAAACTCTATTATAATAAATAAAAAAGCTTTTAGACTAAAGTTAATATAATTTTAATTACTTTTAAAAATCACGCAATGGTTACAGGCTTATTATTCAAAGTGCTCTTTTTATGACTAGTCCGCAACTAATTGTTGATAATTTTATTCTTGCATGAAATTTGCCACTCGCAGGGCATACTACAATTTAGTTGGCTTTAAAAAGTCATGCAATTGTTATAAACTTTTCAATCAACTAGTTTGTAACTAGTTGGTAATAATTTTATTATTGCCTGAAATTCGCAACTGGCTGTACGTACCGCATTTTGAGATTATTAAAAATGCAAGGAATGAGTACTTGTCGTTTGTTCAGAAGCAACGGTTGTTTAATGTTTTAACGACAGGTTCACTGTACTAACTAAATCCCACATCCGAAAATTTTATCGCATTCTTTTTATCACTTCTGAAGTTCTCCTTTCAGTACTCAGCTAGTCATGATGTTTTCATGCACTGACTCATTTCGTATGCGTTTAAGCAGTTGTATAAATAAGTCGTTACTTATTGAGGTTCGTACATATGTACCATACGTATGTGTGTGTGTTTATATACCTGTATGTGAGTGTGCATAAGATACAGCTGCATTTGTTTTAAACAACTTTTCTACACATTCATATACACCAACATATATGTCAAAGTATCTTTTTAATTCAGCATCTATGTATGCTGCAATACTGTTTTTGCTGTTGTTGCTTGACGTTTTTTTTCTAGTTTGTTGATTTTTCATTGCTCCGTATACACTAAATATTCAGCTTGTGCAACATAGTTATTCCAACACTTAAATAAACATTTGTCTAGTTTGTTTGCCAAATGCAACAAGAATTTTAAGTTTATCACAACAACATGCAGTCGTAGCGTAAAGCGGGCGAAAGAGAGAAACAGAGTGAGAGAGAGAGAGAGAGAGTGTAAGTATTGGTTGCTACATTTTGCTGAAATGCCCTCACTTCGTACCGGGCAGCAGACGCCCACAATAGTTAAAGCTCACAACTATTACAGCTACGCCTTCCAAGCATTTGTTGGTAGCTCCAAGTATTTAACTATCTATCTAAACCTTTATTTGTATACGTATGTATGTATTGAGGTCAGTGACAATACCCGCATCGGTTATACATATTTAGTTGTTGTGTTAATCAATAAATAATTGTGTTAATCCCGCTTTTACATATATCTTGCATTCTATGCTACTGGCTCTCTCAGTGGCGCGCTGATAAATGCGGATTTAAAATAAATTCTCTGCTTGCCCAGATTTGTTTGACCGGCTTATTTGACACATTTCGCTTGCAAATAAAGGGACACCAGCGTTACTGACCGTCATTTATTTTGCATTGGTAGTCTTTAAGCTTGCATTTCAATGCAATTTTTATGAGGGAAAGTAGAAACAAATTTTTTTTTTTCGAAAATTTGACACATTTTATAATTTTTTTTTTTAATTTTTCCTATAGTTGGTAATACCGTAATTGAGGTTGTTTTAAACATTTCTTTTCCGAAGCTCTTTAGCAGAGATTTAGGTGCGTTTGATATTTATTATTATTTTCAGTTTGATTGATAACCAATTTTTGCTTTCGGGTGAAATTTTGGAATTTTTTTTTGAATTTTTAAAGCCATACAAATGTAGAAAAATTTATGCAAATTTGTGGTATAACTATTTTACGAAGGCTCAAAAATATTTACATAACCTTAAAACCGCTTTGGAAAGCCCTATAATTTTAGTAATCATCGCTATAATTAGTCTTCAATACTCATTTTTTCCAGTTCAATTGGTTGTTTTGTATTCTATGTTTTATTAATTATATTTTCAAGCATTTGTTTTGAGACAGTACTTTTGGAGTACCGAATATTATTTAAATATACATAATATTCCTACTTTTGGGTAGTTTGTATGTATTTGGGTAGTTTGAGCGACATCTAGCATTATGCATTTTTATACCCTGCGCATGGTACGAGTATATTAAGTTTGCCACGAAGTTTATAACATCCAGAAGGAAACGACGGAGATCCTATATCGTATAAATAAAAAGAACTGGGTTGATTGATTCATGTCCGTTTTGTTTTTTTGCTTAGCCTAAGAGTAAAATCTGTAGATTATATAAAAAAAATGTTTGAACAAAAAAAATTTTTTTTTTAACATCTAGAGGAGGCACACTCAGTTTTAAAGTAAATTTTAGAGTAAAAATTTTTATTTCGTAAAAAATTTTTGAAAAGTGTTCTAGAAGCTGTGGAGAGTCCTTTTTCTGTTTTCCTTAAGCGTTAAAATAAAAAATAATTTTTTCTTGTCCAAAAATTTTCTTTTTCTATAATCTACAGTTTTTCCCCCAGGCTAAGCAAAAAAATAAAAAAAATTTTTTGCGCTCCACCCTAATGTATACACAAGAACTAGTCTCTCAGTTTTTAAGATATCGCTCTGAAATTTTCCATATGTCACATGTCTCCTCAAGAAGCTGCTTTTTTGTCGCAACCGCCGATATCGTACCACTATAACATATAGCTGCCATACAAACTGAACTATCGGAATCAAGTGCTTGTATGAAAACTTTTTTATTCGACAAGATATCTTCACGAAATTTTATATGTATTATTGCTCATAGCAACGCTGCAATATCTAAACATTTTTTGCAGATCGGACTACTATAGCATATAGCTGCCATACAAAGTGGACGATCAAACTAAAGTTCTTGTATAGAAAACTTTTTTATTTGACAAAATATCTTCATGAAACTTAGCATGGATTATTAACTAAGGCAACGCAAAAATATCTGAAGAAATTTTCTAGATTGGACCATTATAGCATATAGCTGTCATACAAACTGAATAATCGAAATCAAGTTCTTGTATGGAAACTCCTTTATTTAAGAAGTGTATTCTAGCTTCGGTGCAACCGAAGTTAACACGTTTTCTTGTTTTGACTCTTTTTTTCGGATAATTGTATATTCTTATATTAAGCTTGAGTGTATATTGAGTACTTTGCGTAAAAGCTGAGTGGTTTCATCACACACTAAGCATTTGATAACGTAACTAAAGTCTTGCGCTTTAGATAAATGCATATATTTTTAAAATAAAGCTAAGAATTCTTCTCTTGCAATGCTTCCTACTTATTTTCTAGCTTTTCAGTTTTTCGAGCCCCAATACCGCATCCAAATTAATATATTTTAAGTACTTTGGTGCTCCGAGTTCAATGACCGCATATTGGGGGTGTCATTTCAGTCTGAAAATATCGGGAATATTTATATAATTCATATAACATTTTTGAAACTTTAAGTAGCCGCAAAAGAAACATAATACTTTTGAGCGACACTGTTTTACTACTTTTATTGTTGTACGGCTCTTATTTGACTTATACTGACAAATTCCTAAATTTTTATTTTAAAAAATGCTTGCTGCAAATTTAAAATACTTAAATTCAAAAAAAATCCATGTCCCTTTCAACGCTCCTTTGCTACCTCCACTCATAGACACACACATAGACATACCCATTTACGTACCGTTAAGTGCAGTGCAATTGCCCCCTATTTGGCACCATCTAATTGACCCTTAACCCGCATAAAAAATTTAGTGCAGACTCATACAGACAACAACAACAACGACAACAGCAAGTACCGCGTGCTTGCATTTCGTATGAATAAAAAATACACCATTCACTTGTACTTTTTTCCGCACAAATTCACAAGCGGTTGCTGCAATCGTTAGCGCAAAACCAAAAACAACAAAATAAGGGATAAAAGGATTTGCAAAGCGTCGGGACATAGAAAGCAGGAGCAACAGCAGAATAAAAAAAAAAAAAAAACATAAAGCAAGCGAAAAAGGCGAATACCAAGAGAAATGTGTTGGTTGAAGCGCAAAAAGCGCATAAAATCAAATTTCAATTCCGAACACGCCGCCACCGCACAACTGAAATACAAAAGCATAAAACAACAAAAACAAGTGGTATTTACCCGTACATACCGTATTTTGACAACGTTCAACGCCGCCGTACTAGGCGAATTGTAACAAGCTCTGCAACTCGACAACATTACAAGCAGAAAAATGCTACGCCGCACCACAACAAACACGTGAGAGAATTTCAAATCGTCTATCAACATTGCCATATGCCGCCGCCGCGTCCCAACGCCACGTCACGCCGCAACTGTTTAGCTGCCATTGCGTCCAAAGCTGGTGTGATTATGCCGCTGCTCGTTGGCTGATGACTGTTGGCTGGTGGCTGATGGCTGCTGGCTGGTGGCTGATGGCTGCTGGTGTTGAGCGCCATTTTCGCAGCTATTTAGTAGACATTTTCGGTAGTTAGTGGACTTTTGGCTGCTCGGCAATTGTCCCCCTTTACTAGTTTGGCTTCACTTGTCTGCAGGTCCATGCTGCACTTTCTTCTGTACTTCTGCTGTTGTCTGTCTGCCTGCGCTTTGAATTATTATGATATAGGCGCTGCCAAAAACAAAAACAGAAAAAAGGGCGAATATAGCAAAAGCCAAAAAGGCTTCGAAAAAGTCAAATTCTCGCTTGTGCTGATTGAGATTTTTAAGGTTATGTTTTTCTTAGCTGTTGACCAAAAGTCATCGCATATTAAGGCGCAGAGTAGTCGAGTTAGTCCAGTTAGTCAGCCAAGAGGAAAGCAAAAGTTTTGTTTTTTAACAAATAAAATAACAAAAAAAAAAAACGGCATTCGCAGTTGCTGCTGATTGCAGCAAAAGTAGGCCTAAGAAAGCCCAGCTATACCCTCTTTACTTTATTTATGGCAAAAAGTTTGTAAAATATCGTATAAAAAGAATACCAAGTAACCCGGTTGCGCCCAACTAGTCAGCAGCAAAATTTACCGCCTTTGGCGTTGTCTTTGCTGCAGAAATTAGATACTGCCAACTGCTGTGGCTAACAACACACGCCCAAAGCATTGACTTGGAATGCTCACAAATAAATACCAACTGATTTTCTTAACTGCAATTGTGCATATATGTATGTATGTATATACACCGGTAGGCATAGAAAGCGGCACACTCCAGTAATATTACTATATAAAACTAGAAAAAACTTTAACTTCGATTGCACCGATTCCTTACAACAACTTGTTTTCGATCGTTCAGTTTGTATGTCAGCTATACGCTATAATGGTTCGATATGGGAAGTGTCGACAAATGGGCAGCTTCTGTGAGAGAAAAGGACGTGTACAAAACATCAGGCCGACATCTCAAAAACTGTTGGATGTACAGAAAAACAGACGGACATGGCATATATATATATATATATACTTATGTTTGTCCAATGTTTCCT
Organism: Bactrocera oleae; assembly: GCF_042242935.1. Classification (NCBI taxonomy): domain Eukaryota; kingdom Metazoa; phylum Arthropoda; class Insecta; order Diptera; family Tephritidae; genus Bactrocera; species Bactrocera oleae. The sequence continues at coordinate 19,054,848 of NC_091537.1, read as the reverse complement.
TTTGGTTGTTACAAACTTCGTGGCAAACTCGTACACCAACATGCTTTCGAAAATTATCAAAGTTCAGCCGTTTGTGAAGGCTCTAGACTGGTCTAACTAAGTAAAAAACAAGTAAGGAAGGGTTAAGTTCGGATGTAACCTAACATTTTATACTCTCGCAAAGTCAAATGGTATACTCGTTTGAGATTTCTTTGTGGATTGACTGATATTTTCGGTAGAAGGTCAACTATAGGCACTGGGGTCCACATATTTAGTACTTAGGGGTTTGAACAGTTTTGGTTCGATTTAGACAATTTTTGGCCGCAAGGTGGCATACTTTAATTGCATTATTCACGCAAAGTTTTACCCCGATATAATCATTGTTACCTGATTTGCATAGTGGAAAGTGAAAGAATCAGATGGAATTGAAAATGGTGTTACATGGGAAGTAAGCGTGGTTGTAGTCCGATTTCGCCCATTTTCGCACTATGACATAGAAACATGAAAAGAACGTTATACACCGCAATTGGTTTAAATCGGTTAAGCAGATCTCAAGATATGGGTTTTCACATAAAAGTGGGCTGTGCCACGCCCACTGACTAATTTTGAACGCCGTTCCTATAAAGCCAATTTATACCATCTCAGAGATAAAATTTAATGTCTCTGACGTATTTAGTGCTTGATTTATCGCGCTTTTAGTAGTTTTTAACAGTTTATATGGGGAGTAGGCGGAGTTGCCACCCGATTTCAACTATTTTGACACCGTCAATAGAAGTGCTAAAACATTTGCTTCTAGTGAATTTTGTTATTATAGCATTAGCGGTTTAGGAGATATGCACATTAAACCTATTAGAGGCGGGGCCACGCCCACTTTTTAAAAAAAGTTTTAACTGCAGATGCCCCTCCCTAATGTGATCCTGTGTACCAAATAACAGTCTTGTATCTTATTGCGGAGCTTAGTTATGTCAATTTATTTGATTTTGATTAATGGGGTTTTGTGGGCGTGACAGTGGTCCGATTACGCTTATCTGCAATACCAACCGTCTCACGGTACCAAGAAACATGTCTACCAAGTTTCATAAAGATATCTCAATTTTTACTCAAGTTAGAGCTTGCACGGACGGACGGACGGACGGACAGACAGACAGTCACCCGGATTTCAACTCGTCTCTTCATCCTGATCATTTATATATATATAACCCTATATCTAACTCGATTAGTTTTAGGTGATACAAACAACCGTTAGGTGAACAAAACTATTATACTCTGTAGCAACAGGTTGCGAGAGTATAAAAACTAAAGTATATTAAAATATTTGTATAAGCTAATTAAATGTATCAATTGTTTCTGCAAATTTAACTCACGCTTTTCTAAGTTCTTATTTCTTTGCCCAACACTGTACATACTACACATCTATGCCACTCACCAGCATACTTTTATTTGTGTTTGTTGACGTAAAATTTGTATGCTTAGCATGTCAAATATTGTGGTCAATAGCCTGATTGGTTTTCATGCTAAGTAAAGCCGCTGGCAAACCAGCATAACTAACCCGCACACACACATACACATACACACACGCTCATACTATCTCTGGTCGCTGTGTATCTTAAAGATACATTTACTTGTTTTATGTTGGGTGTGAATTCCAGTAGTCGAAAGTATGTGTACGCGTCGAGCACCACTGGTCATTGGACACCGTTGCCAGCTGCTATGTAGCGCTGGCTCTGGCTAAAAGTTTAACTCAACACACGTTTTTGTGTTAAGGTTTTTTGTTGTTGTCGTTGCGCACCTATATACAAACATATGTGTGTATACCATTTGTAGCCACAAAAACGTGTACTTTGGTGTTGCGCTGTTTGCCTTTCTTTAACGCCTCGCTGCCATCCAGCACCAACTACAGTTCACCAGTACACCAACCCAGTATACGAATATTATTCTATCAACAACTTCTCAAGCACATTTGCTTAGCAATTCTTGCTCTTTTCTTTATTCTGTAATTTATTCTTTTTCTATAGGCACAACTCTTTTCTCGCGTCCATGTGTGTGCGCCTGTCTGAGGCTTTGATTGGTGTTGCTACCGCGCTACGCTTGATTTGCGTTAAATTCCATTTACCAGCTTATTTACATGCGTTCATGTGCCCTGTAAAATTGTTGTTGTTCTTTTTGGTTGTTTACGCTATGAGTCGCTCTAATGTGGTTTTTGTGGTTCGTTGCACGCATAGGCGACCGCAGCCGCAGCTTCTCCGCAGCATGCTAATGATTAAGTTGATTTGTTCTTCTTATTCTTTTGCTGTTGCTGCTTTCGGTTGTAAGCACCTTTTAGCATTTTCTTGTGCTGCTCCCGTTTTGCTCGGTGTTTTGGTTATTTAGATAACGAAAATGTATTGTAATTCATGAAGTACACAAAGTCACACAAAGACGTTTATATATACATACATGTACTTACTCTTATGTACATTTATATCTGTTTATATGTATGTGTGTAGTGGACAATTAGAATAAATAGCATTAAAAAATTTTGTTCCATCTTTTTCTCTTGTGTAACTAATGTAATAAGCCCGCAGCTCAAGGCGTGGTTAATTAAATTGTTTTGAAATTGTGTAGGCACGAACTCTGAAACCTTTCGTCTGGTTTGATGGAGATTCAGTATGCTACTGCACATGTTTGCTTGGTTTAAGTTTCTCAAAGAGAATTGGAAGGCATATTTTTCATACGCACTCGATTATATTCATAAAAAGATAACTGCTATTCTTTAATCATTGAATTAGCACTTTTAAGACTGAGAATTGTGCTTAGATGTTACTGAAAACATGTGTCTAAGATTTTTCAAAAACAAAAAGCGTTTGCCTTCGCTTATAGTACATTTCAGGGTCCTAAAAATATTATTCAATTAATAGAATTATAAAATCCCTGTAGAAACCGTTGCAGGCTCTATTGAAAGAAGTGATTCTGAAAATTGGCTCAGCAGCTGTCATATCATGTCAAAATGTCAAAATAAAACAACTTTGAGCACTACTACATCACTATGATTCTGGCTTAAGGCGTTAGGCCGGTCTAGCGCCGCTAAAAAAAATGCCTAAAATTGTAAAAAATATTCATATATCGCTCAGGTTTCAATAAACATGTATTTGAGTACCCAACATTGTTTTATTTTGACATATTGACATAAGATGGCGGCTGCTGAGCCAATTTTCAGAATCACAGACAACTACAACCACGCCTAAATATTAGCTTTTCCTAAACATTCTGATGCTTTCGATTTCATAATACTTACAGATCTAAAACACTGAATTTTTTTTTCTGTTTATAAAAATAGAGCTGAATTCGTGTAGACTTCAATTAAACTTACGATTGAGCAAAACTTTTTATAAAATTTTTGAAAATTTTTTCAAGAAAGAAAAATCACCGCATGTGGAAAAAGTCAAAAGTTTTCTTTGTGACAGTTTTCTTGTTTATTTTTTTTTTACCAAAAACACTATAAAATCAGAAGTAAACATTTATATCTCTACACCTAAAACTAATTTAATTTCTCACCACACCTTGATGCAAATCTTAAGCTTTTTTCTTCTGAAAGCTTTTCAAGATTCAAATATATTTTCATAATCCAAACAGAGTTTTCAAACCAATACATCATATGAGATAATTAAATTCAATGGCGCTAACTTTTTTTGGAATACCGTATTATTACTAGTACTTTGTTTGGGCTTATATTATATTTCTAAATGTAATTAAATTTTTTTAAACTAATTTCTATCAGTTAAGTCGATATTAACTATTTGTTGGAAAATTAATATTTTCATATAAATAATCAATCATAACAAAGTAAAATTATTCAAAATATTTATATTTTACTTTAATGTAATTTCAAAATATTAAAATTGTTTCTTCTTTTTTTCAGGTAAGCTTTACATATATTTCACTCTAGGAAGCTTGTACTTTAAAATATTGATTAAACGGGATCTACAGGTATCACTTCTTCTTATCACATATTTTTCTATACTTGAACATTACAAGCGCACCAATTTATTTTCTTGCAAATACTTTTCTTTCGTTTATATAGTTGTATCAAATATGTTTAGAAATGGCATTTCACTTCAAAATATTGCTTCCCTTCCAAATTTCCCTTTAAAATAATAAAATTACCATTAAGTATATTTTATGACATTTCTACAACAATTTTTATTACATTCTTACTCTATTAATCCCCTCGATTTCACATTTCACACAAATATCCGATGAAATTAAAAATTTAAGCGAAATGCAAATGAATAAAAAGAATCATAAAATTCACATTTGATCCACTAAGCCACAGCATTGTTGTGCCTTAAAACTCAATTAAGCGCGGACACTGCGGCGAGCAATTAATTTTTGAACAAAAAAAAAAACAACAACTCTGCCATCTGCCCACATAACTGCATCATGAACGCATATGCATAATGACAATCAATCAATTTAAGTGGGAAATTCTTTTATTGCCGCAGCGACAGCTTTGTTTTTCTTGTTGTTGCGCATTATTAACATAAATTTGAATTAAAAAGTTTTTCGTTTTTTTTTGACATTTTTATTTCAGTGCAAGCGCATATTTGCTGTAGTTTGCTGCGTGCAACGCGGTCATAAAAATTTGTTCTATTAATTTTTGTGTTAATAATTTTTGCATTTGAACAGTTTGAGGCCGATAAACTTTAATGAATGAAAGCATATTTTTATTCAACTGTGTTCATTCAATTTTGGTTTTAAGTGATAATTGGAATTATGCGGCGTGAGCTGAAAATTAAAACGAAAAAATAATTATAAAATTGTTAATTTATGTATATAAAATATAATAGATAAAAAATAATTATTAAAACAAAATTATAATCATAATATAAATATAACGTTAAAAATAAGTCAAAACTATATATTTTAAAATTTGTTTAAACAATTTTTACTATTAAAATTAAATTAATATTATAGATAAAATTACAAATAAATCAAACTTTTATAAATTAATTTTACCATAAAAAGCATAATTCGAAAATTTAAAAATATAAAAGGAAAAATTATAAAAAATAAACAAATTCAAAAATAAAAAATAAATGAATATACATATAAAAGGAAAAACAAAAATTATAGATTATTATATTAAATAAAAAATATATCTGAATATTTCATATACATACATTGCATAATATATAAAATATTTATTTAAAAATTATGAAAATTAATTAAAAAAGTAAAAACATAAAAAACAAATAATTACTAAAAAGTATAAAATGGAAAAATTTTGTAAGAAAATTTAATTAAATGATAATAAAAAAGTGCAAAATGAAATTAAATCTATAAATTATGGAAATTAATTCTTAAACTACGAACGTAAAAACATATAATAACAATAAAAGAAAATAAAAAGATAAAAAATAAATAAAATATATAGAAGAAAAAGCACAAATTAATAAAAATAAAATTATAGAAATATTGATAAAATAATAGTACGGCATTAAATATAAATATTACAAACGTATAAGTATAATGTATAAAATATTTATTTATAATTAATGGAAATTAATTAAAAAAATAAATAATTACTAAAAAAGAATAAAATATTTATTTATAAATCATGAAAAAAATCTATAAGAAAATTAAATAAAAATATAAAGAGAGAAAAATTAAAAAGAAAAAGTAAAACAAAATACATCTTAGTTTAAAAACCTGCATCTAAAAAATTATGTTAAATAAATAAATAAAATTAAATACATTTTTGTGAAATATAGAATATACAAAAATCTTCTAGTTAGTTTAAAAAAATAAAGCAACAAAACATTAAAAAAACTACAAAAAATATATAATTAAAAATTTATTAAGTACATTTAATTCTAAATACAAATAGTTATAAAATAAATTGTTTCGCAAAAATTATTATTGTAAAAACAATAATCTAAAATTGTATTTAAAAATAAATAAAATAAAAATTAAACATTTAACGAATTAAAATAACTCAAAGTACAAAAACAAAAAAAATTAACTAACAGAAAAATTTAAAAAAACAATAAAAAAAATTACAAAAAAAAAATTACAAAAAAAAAATTAAAAAATTATTTAAGCAAACAATTAAATAAGAAATTAAAAAAATAATAATAAAAGAAATTTAAAAAAGAAGTTTAAAAATAAAGCTTAACAATATTGAAAAAAAAAATTAAAACAAAAATATAAAAAAAATATAAAAAAATTAAAAAAAAAAAAATAAAAAAGAAGTTAAAAAAAAAAATTAAAAAAGAAGTTAAAAAAAAAAATTAAAAAAGAAACTAAAAAAAAATTTGAAAAATATGGTATAAAAAAAGTTTCTAAAAGAAATAAAAAACAAACTAAACAAGAATTTAAAAAAAGGTAAAAACTTTAATTTTTTGGTTTTTTTTATTAAAAAAAAAATATATGTATATACATACATATGTTCGATTCAATACATTTTTCTTAATAAGTTTTATAAAACACTTCGCATAAAGAAGTAAATTAGTTTTCTTCAATAAAAGTTATATAAATATTTTCCTATTTAATGCCTTAAAACTTTATCCAAAAATTAAAATAGAAATTAGCTGAGGCATAATTAAGTCGACGTTATAGTTTCAGTATACAAATAGTATGCCGATTTCTTTATCCTTTCACTATTTCTGCAACTTTTAGCACTCTAATTGCCTCCAAAAAACTGTTTTATAGAACTTCCTTCGAAAATTGTTGGAAATAATATATTCTGACAGCTTCGTGTGTTAAAATACTGCCTCTAGACTCACAAAATTTCCGAGTAAACAATTGTCTTTGCGCATTTCAATTATAAAATTTTAAAAGTTCTCACAAAATTTCGGAAATTAAAAATTCAAACCGCCTCAATGGTGACCAATCCTTTGTGCGAGCACACGCAAGCTTTCTTCATACAAATATTCCATCATATAAATATTCCGCAACGCAGCTGTGCTTTGTCCGCTTCCTCAGCGCTGGCTGGCTGTCAAGCAATATTTTTCTATGCATTCTAGTGTTAATAATGCCAAAACAAATGAGAATTTGCTGCGTTCGCTTCACTTCACCTCCCCTGCTGTCCGGCACTTGCGTCTCACCGACACGCATCCGAATTCGTTGGCTGCACAAGCGATTTTTAATGGATTTTCCGCTGAGCGGCGTCAACGGTGGTGGTGCTGTTGTTGTTGGTGCCGGCTCATAGCCTAATCTAGATGAATTCACAGTGAATATAAAATTTAGCAAAAATGAAAAATGAAATGTCCTACACACTAACACACACACACGCACGTAAAATACAAAAAATGAGCAATAAAATTTGCGGCACAAAAAGAATCATCAACCAAAAATTTGTAGCAATGAAAAGCGCAAAGAACAGCGAAAGGGATTTACTAGCCAAGCTACTACATATCACACTCCCATATATATACACACACACACATATGTACACTTTGCGACCGGGCATATTGTTGCTGCAACATTTGCTGCTCTAAATGCTGTGCTCATCTGCTGCACGCTTCAACCAATTGGCAATTTACCACCCGCTTCTACAACCACTCACCCACCCCCCTCCGCGTCGGTCACGATAATGTGTCTCGTTTACAGCTGAGCGCATTTTAGTCTGTAAAATTTTTGCGCTCTATGCACAAATAATAATAAAAAGTGCTTGTGCTAGTGGTGTTGTACAACAAAAGCAATTGCGCAACAACGACAACAACAAGTGCTACTACATTGCAACTACAACTACCACAGCACTGTGGCGCTCATGTACGAGTATTATTAGCTGCTGCACAAACAATTGTAATAATAGTAGAAATAATCGCCAAAGTTTAAAACAACACAAAAAGCGCTGCTATTCAATAGCCACTACTACAAGCACACGCTAATACATACAAACATATACACATGTTTACATATTAATGTTCAGTTAGCGCGCTCGCGGTAGCGGCAGGCGGGCAGTCAGCTGTGTTGGCGCAAAAAATTTTGAAATTGAATTTAATATTTTTGCTGGCTCACTTGTTGTTGTTGTGGTTGTTATTGTTACCATTCAAAATAAAGTTAACGATGCGTTGCGCGCGTTTAGAGAAATGGAAATGAAAATGAAAATGTAAAATGTTTCAAGGCAATTAATAGTTTTGCTTTATCGTTTAAGCACTGATTTGTTGTTGTTGTTGTAAGCATTTGAAATTACTGCCTTTATGAGCTACATAATTTGAATTAAGGTAAAATTGGGTAACATAACTTCGCATAACGCAACATAACATAATATAATAAAACGTAACATAGCAGAACTTAACATAACATATCGTGACATAACATATCATAACGCCATATAACATAACATAACTCAACATAACATAACTCAACATAACATTACATGTCATATCATAACACGACATATTATAACGAAACATAACATAACAATACGTAACATAACAGAGCATAACATAATATAACAAAAACGTTACATAATATAACAAATCATAACTCAACATAACATAACATAACTCAACATAACATAACATAACTCAACATAACATAACATAACTCAACATAACATTACATAACTCAAAATAGCATAGAACAAGTATTTTTACTTAAAATATAATTACTGTCGTAAAAGAGTGTGATTAAAGTTAGACATTTAAAAGATAAATGAAAGAGCCATATGAGTAATTCTAAAAGTTCAAGAGATTTTAATCATTATTATCTCTATGTCTGATAGGATATTTTCTGCTTTCTTTCTTTTAAACTCAGTGAACATCGTTTGTACCTCGTCTACCGTTATTTTGAGTTTTAATTCGATTATAACTTCTTCGACTAACCACTAGAAACGCCAAGTGTAGCTCTTTAGCCAAATAGTTCGCTTTTACGCATCTAAGGTCCTATAAGAAACTACCTATACATATCCCTTTAATTATCTTGAACTATACTTTCAAAAGTAATTTCTCTCTAAAGTCTCGCAAGAGATGATAATTAAACTTTCGACTAATAACAAGAAACCCCGTCTGTTGCTTTTTATTTAATTAGTTCGGTTTTACACAGACCTTGTAAAAAAGCTCTCTTCAATTATCCTAAACTGTACTCTCCTTGTCGTAATTTCTTCAACTTGGTTAACACTTTCGGAATTACTTGGCTATGTGAGTATTACTTTACATATCCTTGATTGTCGTGACCGTAAGAAGGTCCGCTACTTTAACTGCAATAAAAGTAAAACTTTGCAAGCACTCGATTCAGTTATTTCCTCGAGGCATGGTGTCAGAACTTAATATTGTTCTATTGAGCTTGCGGAAGTCTCATCACTAACGTTTGGCCCAGTTCTTGCGGGTAATACATAAAAAGATCTATTTATAATTGACGTGTTTAAGAGTTCAGAAGTCCGCATGAGAGAAATAATTTGGTACACAGACCATAGACCGCCTGGAACCAATTCATATAAAATATGAATAAGCTAAAGCGTTTCTATTGATTTGAGTCACTAAAAAAAGCAAAAAAAAAACAAACATATTCTGAAAATTTTACCCTGGGAACGACCTTCAAGTTATTGGAATCAAAAAAATTAAAATAAAAAATGTGAACAAAATTTTCGGATATAAATTGAAACAAAGAGGTATAAGAAGAATGCATAATGTATATATAAAAATAAATAACAGTAAAGGGAAAGTCGCAAACGGAAAGCGGAAGAGGATAACATCAAACATTTTCTAAGGTGAAAGCTTAGCGCAGTAACAGCAGGTGCCAAATAGCGCACACACCTACGTACATATATAGAGACTTTAACGCTCATGCTCTAAGAATGACATTTCAGCCATTGAATCTTGCCACGTGCGTCAAAACTCAAGTCACCGCCAGCAATCCGCAAATTGCTTTCACACACACCTCGACACACACGCACACAGGCACATAATACACTGCGAAGCACAATGAAGCCGCTGTTTTACGCGCGTACGCGCCAAAAAGTAGACTATATAAATTTTAAACTTTCAAAAAAGTTAAAAGCCAGTAAAAGTACTTAAAAATTTTACGTCTTTTTCAATGCCGTCTCAACGAGCGACGACAGCGCTGCCACCTAACGGTGCTGTACACTCCGCGTATGTGTGTATAAGTTGTGTGTTGGCGTCTGCAGGTAGATTGCCTGTAGGTGTTGGCGCAAATTACTGCCTGCATACATATTGCTTAGACAAAACACTGTACACACACACGTACACATGTATGGAAAGTAAACTACGAGAAGTTTTTTCCATTAGTTTTATTTTTATTTTTAAATTTGTTTTGTATTATTTACTTTTGAGAAACACCACGCTTCAAGACTGCGCCGTTTTGTTGCCAACACCATTCTAAGTGGATAAATGAGTAAGAAATTGCCGCTTCATACGCTAAGCCCAGTTGAACTGAGTTTAAGTTTGACTGAATGCCGTGGCCTTGCGCCAAAGCCCAGCGTCATCTCTGCCCTCCCCACACAGGTGAGCGTGAGCGAAAACGAAATTAAATTGCGGGCATTAGCGGAAACTGCGTGTGGTGGGATAAGAGTATGTCTGTATGTGTGTTTCTGTGTCTTTATCTTGGTGGTGTGAGATTTACGCACTGAACTTCCGAAAGTTACATAAAATTTATGAACTTAAATGTCTAGCAGCGAAACGAATGAAGTTTAGTGTCGTACTCTCAAGTGCCCTCGCTCTTGAATTAACCGGCCGACCAGCCGACACGCTGCCTTGTTGGCTGTCTGTCGCCAGTAATGAATTGCTTGTCATTACGCTTTGACTGCTGTCGTAAATATTTAGCGTTATTTTATGCACCAAACGCATGCCAGCCGCTCACCTCTCGAGGCGCTTGATTCTAAAGAAAGTTTATGCGCTTAAGTTAAAATTTTTGTTTGCATATTTATTAGCCGAAAAAATTGCGTCAAGACCTAGACAATTATGTCAATCAGCGTTAATCGCTTGTGGCAGCCAAACATTTTATGCACACCGCGTGTACGCCTATAAATCTGCTTTAAATTGTATATTGAATGGCATTTAAAGTGCGCTAAATTCTGCCAGGCTTCGAAAATACTGTCATTTAATGTGTTGAAGTTTGGTTCGAGTGCATGCAAACAAATAAATAACTCGTCAAGCACGCAATGCGCCTAAAAGCATGCCAACTAACTGACATTGTGCGGCTCCGAGTGTGGTGTATGTTGTCCTTAGCATATTATTACGTCTTGTGTGTTGATTTTTGATTGCTAAAATACACATTTTATATACATATGTATATGTGTGTTTGTTGTTGCTGAAAAACTATAATATTTTTGTTGTACTACAACTTGTTGTTTGCACTTTGTTTTTTTTTGTTTTTGTTGTGTTTTTGTTTGGTACTCTTTCCTGTTTGTATCACTGCACCCTTTAATATAATAAAACTTTGTCGCCTTCGATTGACTTTAACTTGCGCTACATCGTTTCCGCGTGTCTGTATGTGTGTGTGTTCATGACTATCCTTGATTCACGCTTCTGTTTGCGTGTCTTCGCTCATTTAGTCAAATACATAACTGTAACTAAAATGACTCGTTACGATTTTATTTACCGCTCTGCTTGAGTGCACAGCAAATTAAGGTGTTTTGCTGACAATTTTGTGTAACACAATTGCGTGGGATTTGTATATTAATATACTCTTGATTCAAATATATTGAAGTAATATAGAAAGTATAGCCTTGAAAAAATATATATCATGAAATAAAAATATATAACCATATAAAATGAAACAAGGGATTTTAGTTCATATCCTGGATATATTACCAAAAAGTATATACAACCTATGTATGCATATAAATCTTCAAAAGCAAATAAAAAAATTAAATATTTAATGAAAATAAAATTAAATAGAAACCCGACTAGAACAAAAGATATATGAATAAAAAATATGATACAAATATAGCAAACCGTCGAAAACAATTTGCTTGATAAAATTATATAAAAAATGATATAATACAAACATAAAGACAATTTTTTTAATTAAATTATATTTCGAATAATATAATAATTTCTAAATAAAAATATTAGATACAAAAATAATAAAAAATTCAGAAAAATATCATTTCTTAATTCAAAAATTCAAAAAAAAAATCTACTCTTTAATTATTTTTCTTTTTTTTAATATACATTTTAGACATAACTTTTTTATAATTTTTTAAAATTTATTTTCTTACATAAATAAATAAATTTTTAATTGAAATTTAAAATAAAAATTAATTTATAAAAAAATAAGAATTAAAAAGTAAGCAATTGTTTACGCAACTATTAAAAATATTATAATTATAAAATAATTATAAAATACGCGACTAATAAAATTAATCAAAAATAAACTATAATACCCTTCACGAATAAAAGAAGCAGTTTATAGGACAGCTATATGCTTAGTGACCCGATCTGATCGAAAATTGTGCCGTTACCTTGGATAGTAATTGGTGCTTAAAATTTCAAATCGATATCGCAAAAACTGAAGGACTAACTTATACAGGGTATATTTTAGGGTATAAAAAAAGTGAAAATATAAAAAAAAATTTTAAACATATTTAAGAATCTTCATACAAGTATAATCAAATTACTTGTATAATCAAATAAATAAGAAGTTTGTATGTAGATAAATAACCATAAATCGAAATAAAAAAATGTATAAATATAAACACATTGTTAAGTAAATTAAATGTGAAATAAATACTGTATATTAATAAAATAACAAAAAAAAAATTACGATCAAAAAATATAAGAAAATAGAAAAAAATTATTAGAGTATATAAAACACTGAAAAAAAGGTATATAGAAAATGTTATTTATTAATAATGTTAGATAAAATAATATCCAATAAAAAAAGTAAAAAAAAGATTATAAATAAAATCGTTCAAATATATAGCATAAAATTAGAAAAAAAATTTAATAGGTAAAAGATTTCTTCTACTCTTAGATGACACTTGGATAAAACATAATATTAAATTAATAGGAAAAATCTATTTGTAGGAAGCATTTCGTTAATCAGTATTAAAAAAGAAGCAATGAGTAACAAATAAACTTTCTTAAATAATTCGAAAAACTTTACCAACCCGAAATTGTCGGCAAGCATGTATTCCGCCCACTAGGATGAAATATAAACAAAAAATTAAAGCTTAATGCACATAAGCTTGTTATAAATAAATCGCGCACAAATCCCACGGCAAATGCGCGAGCACTCCAATTCGAAAATGAAGTATAATGTATAATTAGTTATCACTTTTTAATTAAATTGATCGCAACAAAAAAAAAAAGCAAAAAAAAGGAAACAAAAACCCGTTGCAGATGACATTTTTGCGGGTGTAACAATGTCAGCGCTTATTTAACCGCCGAATTCCCGCGCTCGCTGGCATTTCCACATAGCGCCAACGAAGCACCAGTGCTTTGCACATTAATTAATTAAAATGTGATTATGCAAATTGTAACGAAATTAATTTAAATTAAAGAAAAAATATTGTATTGAAAATTTTGTTGTTGTTGCTCTGCTTTGTTGCACATTGTTTTCTTTAGTGCGTGTTTTTCGTAGACACAGCGTACCACATAGCTACACATGCATGTATGTATGTGTAGATGAGTGAGTGTATGTGTGTGTCTGTAGGCATGCCAGCAATATTGACAGGCTTCAATATTTCCCATTGATTTGATATCGAATGCGTTTTTAATGAACAATATACCCTCTGGGGAATTTGGCGGTGAGCATATTAAAATGTAATTTATTTGCGCGCTCTACCACACACACACACACACGCATGTTTTTAAAAGGTCGTTTTAACGTCGGCGCACAGCAAAAGGCGCAAGCATTTAATTACATAACAGATAACACAAAGCGTGCATAATTTATAGGCAATATGCCTAAAAGCATGCTGCAATTTGTTAGGTCAACGCTGATTGCGTCAAAGGATCAGGCTATATATAATTTTTTCTCTACTCTGTGTATGCGCTGTAATTTAAACAGGCCCGACGGGTGCGCAACTTTTTACTATATGCGTGGTGTGTGGTTTTGTTGGTGTTGTACTAAATATTGAATTATTTGCCACCTCTTACTAGTTGCAGGCAGGCTAGTTGAGCAAAAAACACGCAAAAAAACAAAAACTCAAACGCAAAGTAAACAATCGACTTTTTTATGGAAAGTTGGAAAAAATATATTAATTGGGCATACTGAAAAAGAGATTCGAGTGATCAAAGCTGGTCTAGTTAAGTGATTAACTATAATATTGACAGTAGTAACAATAATACCTAGTTAGAATAATAACGGTAATTATAATAAAAATAACAATAATTTTGCTTAATAAAATAAGTCTGTAAATACGGATTAGTTTTTATTAATTTTGAAAATAAAATTTTAAAAATTTAAAATTCAATAAAAAAGTTATCGATAAAATTTAATATAGCAATATGTGCAAACAATATTTAATTTTTTATAACAAATATTAAAATAAAAAATTATGTTAAAATAAATTTGCTATGTGTACATACGAACAAGAAAATGCTTTAACTTCGGTTGCGGCGCACCTTCAAAAAAACAAAAGATTCCTTGGTCAGTTCTTATAGCAGCTATATGCTATATTGACACGATATGAACAATTTCTTTGGAGATTGTACCATTGGTTTAAATAATATTTCGCTCCAATTTTCGTGACGATATCTTGCTAAATGAAAAAGCTTTCCATATAAGCACTTGATTGCGATCGTTCAGTTTGAATGGCAGCTAATGCCAAAGTGCTCCGAAATCGGCGATTTCGATAAATAGAAAAATAATAATTTTATTTTTTTTCTTTTTATCTCAAGACAAAGATTTAAATAAATATGAAAAACATATATAAAATTTGACAGTGAAAAATTTCCGATTTTTTTAGTACAAATTAAAATTTTATCGACTAAAAACTATCGCAATATTTTAATCGAATATTCAAAAATTAAACGACAGAAAAAATTTTACAAACAAATTTTCTAAGGATTTTTCGATATAAATTCAAATTATATCGATTAAACATTATCGATTTTTTGATCGATTTTTCTTTATTATTAGTTAAACAAAATATAAAATTGAATAGTTTTGTGGACATAATTAAAATTAAAGTAATATTGATTAAAACTTATCGAAATTATTTAATCGATTAACCATGTGCTGATGAGCAATTTCAAAATTGTCGAAATTTGTCGAGATGCAAAGAATACATAACATTGTAATAAGTAAAACAGAAATAGTGGTTCATAATTCAAAAGTTTGTTGAAAAAGCAAAGTGAGATGATATCGATTATTGCGTTTATTAAAACGATATATTTATGTTATATATTAAAGTATTAAAATACATTTTTAAAGTCTTGTTAGTTTCTTAAACTCTTTTCAAAAACGCTATATTTATATAAAAACAATTAACTTAAAATTTTCCGTTCATACATAAATATTTCTCTTTAAACGCAACCCTGTAATTCTCTGTGGCCTGCCAACATATCACTGCTAAAGCGTGGAATTTCATTAAAACAAACATTCTTTAAATATTCATAAGCGCACGCTTAAAATTTACAGCTTAAAGCACATGCATAAAAGCAAAAGCCAGCAATAACAATAAAAACAACAAATAAAAAAATTAAAGGCAATCAATTTTGTGAAGAAAGAGGAGCTCTCTGAAGTATGCTTTAGACGTACGTACTGCGAAAGGACTGAGAATTCGGAACTCGT
This sequence comes from Bactrocera oleae, assembly GCF_042242935.1. Lineage (NCBI taxonomy): Eukaryota > Metazoa > Arthropoda > Insecta > Diptera > Tephritidae > Bactrocera > Bactrocera oleae. The sequence continues at coordinate 19,039,182 of NC_091537.1, read as the reverse complement.
TGTATGTTTATGTATTTAATATACGTACATACACACACGCGAGCGTGTAAATATGCGCTTGTTAGCTTTAGGTGCATCAAATGCTCCCTGGCGATTTTACAACGACAAAGGACACACCAAGGAGAGGGAGAAAATACAAGGAGCAATTACAAAAAATCTGGAAAAGGGAAAAAAAATCAGAATAACTAAGCAAAAGCAGTTCAAAGCAAAAAAACAAAATGAAATCAAAAAAAAAAATGATATGAGAAAATAAAAAAATATAAAAAATCAACACAAAGAACTTAAAGAGGGTAACCAGAGGACCAAAACGCACACTACTGTGCATTAGGGTAGAAACAAAGCGTTGAGAAGGCAGTGCAACAACAACAAAAGCCGAAACGGCAGCAAATTGACAGCTAAAGTTGTTGTTGTGGTAGTAGCGGCAGCAGCAGTTGCAAGCGCGGTAACGGCAGTGCAGCGCAAATTAAAGTTGCAGCTTTAAACAAAAACTCCGCCATGCAGGATATTGATATGCCTGCGAACAAAGGAAGCAAATACAACAACAAGAAGAGAATATACACACAAAAGGCATATATAATATTTACTGGCAGTATGCGTGGATGTCCTTTGCAACTAATAAGGATAATGCCGGTGCTTAGGAATATTTAGCCTGCCACACAAGACGACAGATATTGTTACACGCTGCATATGTACATATAAACATACTGATATTCTATAAATATAAATATACTTCTTGCTTTGAAGGGGCGTTGACATGCAAAATTAAATCGGGGGGATACATAACGTGGAGGACGAAAACTACTGACGTATTAAACAGGTGTGGTTTATAGGTTGTTTTTATTTTTTTTAAATTATATTTTTTTATACCCTTAACAGGAAATATTATATATAATAATATTATATATGATTGTAACACACAGAAGGCAACGTCGCAGACCCTATTAAATATAAATAAGTAGGTATAAATGATTAGCATGACGAGCTGAGTCCTTGAAATTTCGCACACGTCCTTTTCTCCCCAAGAACCTGGTTATTTGTCGAAACCGCCGATATCGGACCACTAGAACATCTAGCTGTCATACCAACTGGACGATCAAAATTAAGTTGTTGTATGGAATCTTTTATATTTGCGAAGGGTATTGTAGTAGAAAGATGTATAAAAAATTACGCGCCAAAGAAAATATTGTATTAAAACAAAAATTCAAACCAATTTTGAGGACCACTGTGCCACAGGTGATTGATCATATAACTGTCACTGGCTCGTACTCATACACACATCCATGTCCATGCGACCCTTAAAGCTACAAATCATGTGAATTGAATTCTCTTTCTCTGCCTGCCTGTCCACGCATCTCATTTGTATGTCACTGCACTCAATATACCCCCCAAAGCAATTCAGTCAACCCCCTCTGCGGCACTCAGCAATGTTCAAACAAATCACCGCAACAAAATGGCATAATAAATGTATCAACTTTTACGCTCACCCTACGCAACGAACGCACCCTAACTTACATTATCCCTTATTATTTACATGGCCGAATGAGAGTTGGTATTTAGATTTTTAACGCTTCCCTTCTAAATTTCGCCATGCGTGCATTTTACATTTAAACTTGGCATTTACATTCATTTTCCCGTGCATACGATTATTTTATGGCATTTTATAAAATTGTAAAACCGTAAATATTTCTCTTTCGCTGACAATAGCAGCATGCGCTGCGGTACAAATTCATCCCTTTTAAATGCGATTTTTCGCAATTAATGGGATTTGCTGCCATTGTGATAGCGCAAATACCTTTTCCAGCAGCCCTTGTTGCGGAGTCACAAATTGTTTTATACTTTTTTTATTTCTTCATTTCTTTAAAATTTTACTGCTCAAGAGTCCCTTCGTGTGGTTCATTCATTTATTTGTCATCCTGACCATGTTGGTCCTTTGCATTTAGAGCGCTCAGCTCATATTTTTGGCGTTGCAGATATTTTTAGCTTACTGTCATTTGTGTTGCCATATGGACACACCATTTTAGTTGAATGTTGAATATTTCGGTACTAGTTTTCGCTAAACAGCACAACAAAGCAAATTTACGCTAATTATTCTTACAAATTGGATTCCCTATGGTTTCCTTTTCTATGACAATGAAATTCTCCTAATTTAGTTTTTTTATGATTATTGAATGCCAATAAGTTATTGATGGATTGATACGCCCTCTGTCAAAATCTATAGACTTCTAAACCATTTACGTAGTTTAGATTATTTCCTAACGGCGTCGCTCCTTTCTACAGAATTTTCTCGCATAGATTCAGATGTTGCTATGATTTCATTCGTCTACTAACTGAAATTCTTGTACTTCTCAAATATTTTATAAAAAAATAAGCTTAAAGTAGCTGTCACCTGTTCGCCAGAAATTAAATAATGGCGAATCAATCAAGCAACAGACATAAATCAAATAGATATTGAGTATAACGAAAAAACTACCTTTTTAGTGTTTGAAGTCAAACATATATTTTTACCTTAAAAATATCAATTGACTAATTTCAAGAACAGAGGGTAGTTAGAATTAGAGAGTTCATGTCAAACAATTCCAAAATAAATAAATTTTGTTTGTACTATACTTTAGTATTGCTATTGGGTAATTGATATCGAGTCTACTTAAATGTATGGTAGGTCCCATTACCCCTTCTCATCTACATATATTACTCTCACCAGAGAACTAGTTAATTCTTAAGCTTGATTAACATTGAGCTTGCTGACGATAGCAGGCTATGTACAGAGCCAATTGTTAGTTGTTAGCGGGTTGTTTTAGTATAGTATTTGAGATTGTTTCAACATATTAGCCCAGCTTCTTTTAAATTGCAAGTTTGAGCTTCTGGAATAATATTTCGTTTCAAACAACTGAAAGCTGGGCAAAGCAATGTTCCGACGTTTACCTGGTTTCTTGAAAAAAGATGTCTGAAGTAAACATCACATAGGCCCTGTCATAATATAAAGCGCTCACTTCTTTAAAATTAGAAGTTTTTTGGTCCGTACACCATTTACACTAACTCTAAAGTAATTTTTGCTACGCCCTGTATTAGTGGTATTCTAAGAGGTTTTCCCTTTGCATCCGTAGCTGTAAGTAGCTTTTCAAGAAGCTAACATAAAAAATAATGTCGGCAGTGCGTAGCAAATAATGTAAAAACGAATGACAGGACACCTAAATATATACTAAGTTTCTCACAGAAAGCCTCTTGTTTGGCTCTGGATATAACCTTACGAGATCTCACATCATCCGGATCGGCGGATTGTTTTATTTCCGTCAAACCACCTGAAAGATAATGAATTTGCTGCTTGAAGCGAGTTGAAGGCGGTAGGCATCTTCTTGTACAGTAATAATTCCGTTCGGAGAAGCATACTTTTTGGCATTGATTTTATAATGACTGAAAAAAAATGACTAAAATAAAAGAAAATTATAAAATTGAAAGTATTTTAAAAATTTTTGTTATATTGTACATAAAATAAATATTCCATATTAACAAAAAAAAAAACAAAAAAAAAAGTACACAAATAATACTCAAATATATAAAGAATTAAATTCGATAAAAAAGTACCAAAAAAAATATAAAATATGTGTATAGTAATTAAAAATTATAGAAAAAATAATAAGTACAAAAAAAAATTCCTTTTGCTTCATTGCTTCTTCCTTTCTTCTTTCCTTTCATCTTCGCACAAGCTTTTGATTTCTCACACATTTCGTTATAGGTTATAATAAGCGCTCGGCGAAATTACGTCCTTTATTTCGCTCACACCAATTAGTTTTAATTCCTTTACAACATTTCGCTTCATTATTTCCATTTATTCCGCCACACTAACATTTATGTAGTTTTGTGTTCATATTTTTCACTTCCATTTTTTTCAACTCTTAGTTATGATGCCCTCACTATATGTTTTATTTCTCATTTCTATTGTGCGCCACATCGTGTTCACTTTCAACGCTTTTTTGTTGCCACTTAATGTGAATGCATGTCTTTTAATTTACTTTCACTACCTTTACTAAATTTGTTGTTGTGCCGCTTACTTACTTTGCCTTACATGTTTCAGCGCTTGTTAAGTTGCGGCCACACTCAATTCACTTTCGCGTCTTATTAAATTTTAATTACAACAAATTTGCCTTCTTATATCCACATAGCGATTATTTTTCTTTTCGTTGTGCTGCACAACAATACTACAACAACAATAGTGAATTTTCCGCTACTTTAACGCAATTACAATAAACTCACATTTGCTATATTGTGCGCAGAAGTTTTCTATTTCTTTGGCGAACTTTGGCTGCCTCCTTGGCACCGGCAGCTTCCTGCCACCACACCAACACGAGTACAAAAGTTTTCGCGCTGTTCTAAAGCTTGTGTGTGTGTGCTTTAGAGTGCTGCTTTCAGCTTCAAGTCGAGAGTGATTTAATTTGTATACAATTGTGTTTTTTTTCTATGCATGTGTTAGTGCGAGTTCCGTGTATTGGTGTATGTGTGCGCTTAGCTACCACCAAACTTCCTTTTGTCTTTATCTCTATATATGCGTGTGCGAGTGTTCGTGTGTCACTGGCGTTTTCGGCTTTTCGAGAATTTGCATTTTTGATTCGCTTCAGCCAACTTCCTCGGAATTGCGCGAGAAACTTTCTCATCACCGCTACGCGTTCGTATTAATTAAAATTAAAATCAACACAAATTTTATATTTTGTGCAAATGTTCGCGCCGCCGCAAATCACTGTGACAAAACAATAAAATTAGCTGCATACATACATACAATTATATAAGTATCTCGTAAATTTTCACAAGCGCTGTTGTGACTCACACATCGGTTGGTGGTAGGTGTTACGCTGCTGAGATTGTGGTGATGGCGTTGTTGCTGACTTCGGTGGCTGTCAAATGCGCAGATGTCTTATTTCTGCATATCATTATTGCCGGCAACATATTTGCTTCTGCTTTTGGTATTTCTTTGTTGTGTTTAGTAATAAATATTTGTATGTGATTAGTGGTTCCATAACCCTATGTATATGTATGCGTGTGAATTTATTTAAACTTCTTAATTTGTATTGTGTTTGCCATGAAAAATTTACTGCTTGTGTTTGTCTTTTCGATGCTCATTAATTTTAGTTAAACTCCTTCACAATTTTCCCATGAATTAGTCAAAGCAAATATTGCATAGAATTTGAAAATTGGTTTAAGTAAATATATATACATACATATGTTTTAAATAAAAATTATACTCTGCTCTGTTGGCAAAAATAAAGTTTTTAAAGCTTTTTCAAATTGCTTCGAAAGCTCGGTGACAAAGTCTCAAACGCTTTCATATGGACTTTTTTGGTGAAAGCTTCTTTTAAATGAGAGCTTATTTTGAACGAAAGCTTATTTTAAGTGCTGGTAAAACTTAATTTACTTTTTGATAGTAAAAGCTTTGCAACATAGTTATCAAAAGCATTCACTTGAGTAATTTTGTAAATGTAATTGATACTGATGAAGTTGGGTGTTGCGACCTTTAAAGCGCTTTCACTTTAATCATACAATAAATTTTTAGGTAGTATTGCTACATTCAGTCCTTTTTACAGTGCTTGGACACAAAAGTTGTTGTAAAAATTTTAATTTTAAAACTGAACACTAGTTTCGAAAACAAAGCTTAAAATACATAGTGATTACCTACTTTTAATATCAGTCAACTAGTAATTTTATAATTTGTTAACTGCACATCGATGTAATGCCTTTAAATAGATTGCTCCAAAGCTTCAACAAGTGAAAGCTATAACTATTCGAGTTTTCGGTCATAATAATTTTAAATATAACAATTTTTAGGCTTAATTTTATAATAATACTTTAAAGTAAATACATAAAAGCTCCTTATTTTAAAAACGTAGAATTTCTAGGAAAGCCTTGGCCTACATTATCAATATAATTTTTAGGGCCTTTCAGCCTTTTGTAAAAAAATATATATAGTGGCACTCGCAATATTTTAGAGTCTATAGATGAAAGCTGTTAATTTCACAATTTTCGATTTGTTATGAAAGCTTAATTTCTTTATAATAGCTTGGTCCATAATATAAATATTGCTTTTCGAGCTGTTTCTAAAACAAAATATGCAAAAAAAATTTTACAATATTGCCACTAAATTGGTGTGATCTTGTTAATGAAAGCTTTGTTTCAAATTTAAAATTGATAAATTTTGCTAAAACTATGTTATATTCTGCTACCAAAAGGAAAGAATTAAAAAGTGTCTAAACACAAGCCGAAATTTACACATATGATAGTTTATGTAGTCGGCATTTCATTAAGCTTTGGAAGCTTTTTTGTTTGAAAAGTAAATTTTTATGTAAAAGTTTTTTGAAATTGTGTAGTGAGTTGCTGCTTCAAAGGCTTAAAGCCAGGTCCACAGCAAACAACTTTTACTAAACCTTATTTGAAAATTTTCAAAAATGAAATTAAAGTAAAATTACGCGGTTTAAGTTTTTGTGATAAAAAAATAAGTATTATTGCTTTATGGTTGGGCAATCTGATTTCAGTTGCAGAGTTTTACTTTGCTTAACCCAACGAAAATGAAAGCTGTCTTATAAATTAAAGCTAAAGCTCTATGTTTATCGTTTTGAAAATGAAAGCTCCGCTTTAAATTCGAGCTAAAGCTCTATAGTTTTTAATTTGAGATCATAAAATCACTTGCTACAGTCTAGTAGATCACAATTTTCTGCTGCAAAAAGTTTTTTTTTTATTCTAAATTCGATTGAAATTTTTCTAAAAAGGAAGCTCTACTAATACCAGCTAAAGCTCTACACATAACTTATAGTGTGAGAAAGTTTATATGCTTTGTTTATGTTATTTTCTTTTTTTTTTGCCTTGGTGCTGAATAAATGTTACACATTCAAAAATTTTTGGGTAAAGTAATATTGGGTAACTATTTCTTTATGCTATGAAGCTGTTATATGCACATACGCAAAATTTGCACCCCGCCGGCTACACGCGTACAATATTTACTGTTATTTAAACTCAATTATTTACCCACTTTCTTCGAAAGTTATTGCAAATTGTTGCCCAACTAACTTATCTTCGCATTAAATTTAAACACACATGTTTTCACATTTACCCAGCGCCAGTTATATAACCACAAAATTAAGATGCTTTAAGCATTTTTCGGGCAATTAAGTGGGAACTTAAGGCGCCAGGCGCTCTAGCAGCTGCCGCTTGCTAAGTACCGCCGCAATCGATTAACGAAATTTTCGCTTTTGCGCACCGCAACGCACGCAGCCGCAAATATGGAAATGGAAGTCGGTCCGAAACAAAACGTGCCGTCAATGTGGTAACAATATTGGCAACAAATGCAAACAGAAGCAATTACCGTTTCTTTTTCTTATTTATTTGTTGCTTTTGTATGTGCAACTAAAAAGGCAGCTAAAGCAGCCAGCTGACGCCTTGGCTGAACCACAGCAAATAATATATTTTTATAAATGGCAACTAAATATGACTAACAAAACAGTAAGCAGAATAGCTGTAGAAAAAAGCGAAAATGAGTAATAATAAGCTGGTTGTCTGGCAGCTTGTCTAACAGTGAAAAAGCGAGAAAAAAAACCCGCACAATTTCACCAACAAGTGTTTGTGGCTACCGTTTCGGAAACCATTTGAAGCAGCGAGAAAAAAAAAAACAACTGGCTTGTGTAAAAATATTTCTTTTGATATATGAATATTATAAGTGAACATATGTACATATGTAGTTACATACAATAGCGAAAAAAATACTAAAGAAATTACTCATATTCAAACATGTTTTTTATTAAAGTGAAATTTTATTTAATTAGCCATTACATATCTAGACTTAGTTATAGTCTTAATTATTTATTATATGAATCATACACCTATATAATACAAATATGTGCCCAAGTGTTTTCAGGCATATAAACACATAGATATATGCTTTTTTATGAATATAAACATCATTTCACAATATTGATCATAATACCAACAACAAAAATTACATTTTTTATGCGACTATCAGTAACGTATTGAAGAGTTGTGCGAGCTAATTTGGGCAACTAATTGAAGTTAATTGGTGAATCATGATTACTCAATTTCATAGTTTTTTGCATGAGATTATTATATTTCGAGAGCTTTTATTACATGAATGCTAAACTTAAACTTAGAAAAAAAATTGCACAATAAAAAGACCAGTAAAGAGGCAGTTAGAGGCATTTAGTGTGCTGCTGAAATAATATTAATTATAAAAAAATAAAAAATAAAAGTGAAAATAATAGAAGCAAATTATAACGATTTGTTCAGTTGAGACTGCGACTGGCGTAAAGTGTGTTTTTTACCGTTACAGGTCTGTTATATCGAATAAAATGTTAAAAATCTATAAAAATGTCAATATGTTTGTTTTATTAGTTAAAACAAGTTAACCTCGGTTGCACCGAAGCTGTGATACCCTTCACAAATACAAAAGCTTCCTTATAAAAACTTGATTTTAATCGTTCAGTTTGTAAGGCAGCTATATGTTGTAGTGATCCGATCCGAACAATATCTTCGAAGATTACACCATTATCTTAGACAATAATCCCTGCCAAATTTCTTGAAGATATCTCGTTAAATGAAAAAGTTTTCCATAAAAGCACTTGATTACGATCGTTCAGTTTGTGTGGTAGTTACATGCTATAGTATGAGCAGCTTATTAGGGAGGAAAGGACGTTTGCAGTATTTCAGATTGATATCTCGAAAACTGAGCACAGACTGACGGGCATGATTAATTTGACTCAGCTCGTCATGCTCATTGATCATTTATATATGAAATTTATAGCGTCTCCGACGTTTCCTTCTGGGTGTTAGAAACTTCGTGGCCAACTTATATTAAGTTCAGGTTTAAACATTTCATAGAATTTAGTGTCTGAATAGGTCCACATTGTGAAGGTTAATTTGCGACCAACTCATCCTTCTTTTCATCACTCCAATGTAATTTAACGTCATTACAGCAAAAATAGTATAACCTTGTCAAATTGTAATCAACGAAGCCGAAATTGCTAATATTATCTTTTGCCAACTCTGGTGCCATATTAAATTTTTAAGAAGTATGGTCCAAAAAACTACGCCCATACCTTTTACTCGAAGCAAGCCAGCCTGGAAAGTTTCTTCATAATTATAGAAATCAGAAATACGGTAATTTAGTTGATTTACATATCCACTACAACTAAAAATTGTCTCATCACTGACCTTTGAAAAGTGCGTTGTGGGTTTGCTACACATATTGCTATTTGTACAATAAATTTTCACAATTTTCAAATAGTATTACATAATAAAATGCTTATTTAACATAAATGTCGAAAATTAATTTGACAGCTAGCCTTCTAGGAAATTTTATAAAGGCCCTCTTTATGACTGTCCATAATGATAATTAATGCAATAATTTTGTTTTATGATATGAGGTAATAACTGCATAGAATTCCGCTGTAAACTGGTATCTTCCTGTGTTTATTTTGACAGCTCGTTTGACAGCTATCCCTTTAGGAAATGTTATAATTCGAACAAACACCTTTTATGTTTGGCCATGTTAATAATTACCGAAATATTTTTGTTAAATAAGATAATAACTGCATACAGATGCAACAAAACATGGCAACTTTTTACCTTTAAAAAATCTCAAAAAAAAAATGCACGTAAAACTCATTAGTTTTGTCTTATTCGAACAGTTTATTTGTAATTATCAAATACTCATGTGCTGACACATAACATAATATAACATATGACATAATGCAATTTTTTCTTATCAAAAATATGCCACACAATATTTTTCGGCTGTCAAGTAAATTCCTCACACGTTTTCCTGCAAATTTTTTCTGTTTTTTTTTTTACCGTTTTTATGTTATGGCTTTGTTAACACCAGTGAAGTTGAATGCCACGATACTTGGCAAATAATAGTGTTGAAAACTCATTCCAAAAAATTGGATTCGAAATGAATAGCTGTAAATTACACTTAAATACAATTTCCTGATTGACAATGCTTTCGCAATTTGCACCTTTAATTTTTGATTCACATATGTACAAGTATGTAGATTTCTTTTTCGTAAATATACCTTTTTATTAATTGTACCATGCCGCCATCAGCTGTATTCAAAAAGCTGCAGCTGCGCTTGTGTTTGCAGTAATTAAAATTTCTTTGTTTTTTTAATTGTATTGTGCTTTTTGAAACATTTAAGCTTCCATTTTTACTTGTTTATCCACACGCTTATATATAAGTTATATTAGGGTTTAATGTGTTGTAACAATTAGCTCAAAAAATTAAATTTTTTACCATAATTTTTTTCAGAATATAAAATAAGATAATAAAATGAGAAGTTTTTATGACTAGTCATCTAGAAAATAAAAATCTTTGTAGAAAGTAAATGTGCAACATAAATATACTAACGCAAAATTCACTTTAGTGTAATATTAAAAAAATATACATACATAAACAAATCAAATTACAAAAACAAGTACACAAACTTTAGCTAAGAAAGAACATATAATTATAATAAAAATTCTAATGTAAGGTAATTATAAATAATAATGGAAAATATTATTATATATAGTGTAAAAAGTGAAACGGCTAAAAGTAACAGATAAAACCTCGTCGTATTAGTAAAAATTTATTTTCTATAAAATTTTAATTTTTAGACAATTAAAATATAGTTATGTGGCACACAGTTTAAAAAAAGGCGATTCTGGGAATTTAAAAACAAATAACTACTTTATTAATTGCTTTAAAATTTTAATAAAAAATATTAATATAAATGTTTATTTCACAATAAAATTTTAAAACAATTTTATTTTAAGAAAAATCAGTAAAATTTAAAAAAAAAAAAATTATATATTTTTCGAAAAGGTCCTCCATAGCTGCAGTGATTACGGCCCTCTCTGTGCATGAAACCGAAGAAAAACAAATATCTATTGGAAAATATTGCACGTACAATAATGTACGGTCGATAAAATTTCGAAAAATTGCGGCTTTTAAAAATAAGTTGAAGTTTACTTAAAATATTGATAGTTTTTGGTCTGGCGATTTTTGATCAAACAAAAAAACTGGTATAACATTGTATGGTACACTATATATGTACATAACATGCGAAAAAAATTTCATAATGATCGAATCGTTTGTCTCTGAGTAAGCACTGCAGCAAATTCGAAAAATGCTGTTTTGAGAAAAAGAAAGATAATTAAAGATAAACTGATGGAGCTGAACTGTAAAACTGAGAAGCTACACTTTAGTAGCCTGAAACACAAAAAATTGCTGAAATGTTCATTTAAAATGTTACTATGTTATTTTTAAAGGTATAGAGTATCGAAATATGTAAAAAAAATTAAAATTATATATTTCAAAACTTCACACTAGGTGTGCCCGTTAATTCTTACTTCGACAATGCTATGAATATATTTCCCTCTTTATGCCAAATATATATGTTATTTTATATTTATCAGGCATATATCCAATATAAGTTTTTCTTACAACCCTTTTGTTTGATGTCTATGTAATATTTTATTTATTTTATGAATTTATTACTATACATATTTCAAGCAGGTGGCAACTCTCACAAAATTTCTAGCTGCAAGTTTTTCTAAATCTATCATTTGCTATCCATTTTGCAACAATTTGAATATTGAAATAAAATTTGAAAACATTTGGCAACCTTCTTATGTAGAAACCATATTAGTTTCTTCAAGCAATTCCCTCTGATACCAATATGGTAGTTATTTTTTTAGCTTATCAACTTTATTAGTTTGTGAAATTCAAAATTATTCAGCTGGAAACTCTTCAAACTGCCTTGCACTTTTGATTAACTAATATAAAGAAATCAAAACCATCTCTCACAAAAAAAAAAAATTTATTTAAATTTTGTTAATATGAATTGATGAACAATTTTTTTTTTTTCAATTTGTTCTGGCAGCACCAAAATATTAACATAGCCAGTAGATACATATAAAGGCGTCTGCTGCCGAAAATTTTATAATTATTTTGAAAGTAAAACCAAAAAACATGTTGACGTGCATAAAAAATATATATTGTATATCTATTAAATTAATTCATCTCACATGGTAACATTGGCTTATTGTGTAACTAGTGCTGTAACCTAACATTTTTGCAACTTTAAAACTGGGCAAAAAATGTAAATTCAACACTCAAAGTTATTAAAATGCCGTTATTTAGGATTAAAAATGTTATGCCATTAAGAAAAGCTTTATTGCATGCCCATAATATTATATTATAATGCTTTTCAGATATTGCTTAAAATTGATTTAGTGGAAATTTGTTTTTTTTCTTTGATTTAATTTGTTTTTTTAAATTTATTTTTTATGTTTGTTTTTCATTTATTTTTTACGTTTGTTTTCATGTTTTTGTTTTAAGTTTTCATATATTTTTTTAAATTCTTTTTATTTTCTATTATTCAATGTATGCAAATCTGCTTTTGTGTGTGGTTGAGTGCTTTTACTTCGAAGTACCATGTGTGTACATTACTATAAATACTAAACAGCTATTTTTATATATATCATATACTCCATTTTCAATAAACATTTACATTTCACTTTATAAGCACATCCAAAGCGTTTAAGCGCTGCTATTTAAAACAAACAAATTTGATTGAAATTCGCTTAAACAGCTTAGTTAAATTAAACTCAATTTTATTTAGTACATAAATTCGAATTAATGGAAATCTACTTAATCTGAATGCATAAATAAAAAGCCGCCACTATTATAAAATATTTTAATATACATTTTGTTTTTGTTTTGAATAAAAGCTTTTGTATGGTGATTAATTATTTATGCCTATGTGTATACCAATATTACAATTTTCTTAAATTTTTTTTTTCGTTTTTCTGTATTAGGCTTTGACATATGCGCACTTAACAAAATACTTTCGAAAAGCGCAAAGAACAAAGCACTAAACTCTTCGAATTTGTAAAAGTACCATTTGATTTGGTAAAAAACTATGAATTACTAAATTATTAGCTAAATTTATAATAACAGGTGTAATAAAAATGATAAATTTGCTACAGGGAGAACTATATTTTCTCATTATAAAGACTGCTTAAAAGTTTTGCGAATTTTGATTATGTTAATTAGGCCTTAAAAGCTTTTGAGAATTCGAAAAAAATAAGTACAAACTTTTTAATCATAAAACTATAGTTTACATATGATTAGAAGCTCCGGCAACATGTTGCACAACTAATTTTGAATTTTGTTTACTGAAATTATTTTCTTCTAATAATAGTTAGATTAACTTTATCTTTATAAAACAAGCTTTTTTTTATTATATTTTTGCAACATGTTGCGCAAATACGCAATAATTTTTTTTCGTATTGTAAAGTATATATAACCACATAAACATAAACTCTATGTTCAAGTTATTTACTTTTGTAAATGTTAATTAACCGTAGTAGGGCTTCTCTATATACTTTAGGCAAGTGTTTATGAATATGTTTCTGGAATATATATTCAGGTTTTAATATTTCTGCAACATGTTGCGCAGTCACCGAAGTTAACGTTTTTTGTTGTTAGTGTTTTTATTGATTAAAATAAAATTTCTTTTAATAAAATATTTCAACATAAATAATTGTAATTTATATTTTATTTCTCTGTCTGTCTACACAAGTTTTCCTGAATATGTTTCTGTATTATATATTAAATTTTTAATATTTCTTTAACATGTTGCGCAAAGTCATATTATTTTTATATTTTTTATTCGAAATGTGTTAAAGTTTATATAATTTTTCTTTTACTATTTTGACTTTAACGAGTGTCATTCTGTTTCATTTCTATTAAACTACTTATACTATACTGTAAGTATACTATGTACATTTGTAATACGCATAAATTCTATTCTGTCTGCAACATTTTGCTCTACTTTCTTTTGCTAACATTTTTTACATTTTAAATGCTGTTAGCATTTATATATGTAAGCTGTAGCTATAAAAAATAAGCCTTTTTACATCTTCAGTAGTTTTTTCATAATTTTTATACTCTCGCAACCTGTTGCTACAGAGTATAATAGTTTTGTTCATCTAACGGTTGTTTGTATCACCTAAAACTAATCGAGTTAGATATAGGGTTATATATATATAAATGATCAGGATGAAGAGACGAGTTGAAATCCGGGTGACTGTCTGTCCGTCCGTCCGTCTGTCCGTCCGTCTGTCCGTCCGTCCGTGCAAGCTCTAACTTGAGTAAAAATTGAGATATCTTTATGAAACTTGGTAGACATGTTTCATGGTACCGTGAGACGGTTGGTATTGCAGATGGGCGTAATCGGACCACTGCCACGCCCACAAAACGCCATTAATCAAAAACAAATAACTTGCCATAACTAAGCTCCGCAATAAGATACAAGACTGTTATTTGGTACACAGGATTACATTAGGAAGGGGCATCTGCAGTTAAAATTTTTTTTTAAAAAAGTGGGCGTGGTCCCGCCTCTAATAGGTTTAATGTGCATATCTCCTAAACCGCTAATGCTATAATAACAAAATTCACTGGAAGCAAATATTTTTAGCACTTCTATTGACGGTGTGAAAATAGTTGAAATCGGGTGGCAACTCCGCCCACTCCCCATATAACGGTACTGTTAAAAACTACTAAAAGCGCGATAAATCAAGCACTAAACACGCCAGAGTCATTAAATTTTATCTCTGGGATGGTATGAGATGACTTTATAGGAACCGCGTTCAAAATTAGACAGTGGGCGTGGCACAGCCCACTTTTAGGTGAAAACCCATATCTTGAGATCTGCTTAACCGATTTCAACCAAATTCGGTGCATAACGTTATTTTCATGTTTCTATGTCACAGTGCAAAAATGGGCGAAATCGGACTACAACCACGCCTACTTTCCATATAACACCATTTTAAATTCCATCTGATTATTTCACTTTCCACTATGCAAATCAGGCAACATTGACTGTATCGGGATAAAACTTTGCGTGAATAATGCGATTAAAGTATGCCACCTTGTGGCCAAAAATTGTCTAAATCGAACCAAAACTGTTTAAGCCCCTAATTACTAAATATGTGGACCCCAGTGCCTATAGTTGACCTTCTACCGAAAATATCAGCCAATCCACAAAGAAATCTCAAACGAGTATACTATTTGACTTTGCGAGAGTATAAAATGTTCGGTTACATCCGAACTTAGCCCTTCCTTACTTGTTTTATACAATTTTTGTATATAATTTTTTTATATAATTTTGATTGATTTAGTCTTTTTACAACATGTTGCTAAAAACATAATAATTTCTTCATTGTTTCAAATAACTTTTCTTTTAGTTTTTCATCAGTAACGCGCGCTATTTCATTGCCTAAATTATTTTTTTTTTACTGAAATGAGTCACATGCAAGTATACCTAAAACGCTATTGTAGCAATATGTAGCTAAGCTTTCTTCGTCTCGCTTTTCGCCAAAATTGTTTTTATTTTTAAACGCATTTACATTAATTGTTAATATTATATAAAAAAAAGCACTACCATATCTTAAAGTAAGCTTTAATTCTATTTTTGGAGTGATATTTAATGATTTACTTTTTTACAACATGTGGCAGTACGCCCGGAATAATTTTTTCAATAATATTTTTTGCTTACAATAATATTTTTAAAATTTTTTTTTTTTGCTATTAATGAGTGCCATTTCACTAGCTAATTTATTTTTCTAATATAAATATTTATATATGATACACAAATTCTATTGCTTCCGCAACATGTTGCTGACAGACATGCCAGCAGCTACAGCCACTTAAATTGAATAACCTGAGAATTTATACACCATCCATTAACTTTTAATCAAGCAAGACAAAACAGGTGAAAGTGTCACCACCCAAATGTGCCTAAAATTTAATAAATAGCATGTGTTATAAACATAAATACATATTTAAAAATTTCGAGAATAATAAATTTCTTTTAATTGCTTTGGCTGGCGTGGCTCATTTGCTGTGCTAACAACTAGTCATTTCATTAACCCAAATTGGCGACAACAAAAACTATGTATTTATGTGATTATGCATTGCTAAGTGCCCCAAAACACAACAATGACAACAAACAAACTGAAAGCATATGCATGCACACTAACACACACACACACACGCATGCATAAGCAACTAGCCATAAAATAGTAATGAACATTTGTGTGAGCCACGCTGCGCTGTTTTCCGCCCATAAATTTGCCTGACAAACATGGCTACAAAACAAACATACTAACAAACGTATATATTATAAGTGCGCATATATAGATAAGTATGTATGTACGTATTTATGTGTGTGCATAAAGATAATTTTACCAAATTCTTAGTTTGTCAACAGTGATTGCCTTAATTGCCGTGTGAATGCGCTCGAGCAGAAGCGAGGAAAAGCCAGCGTGAACACACCACACACAACACCCTCGTACACACAAAGTGCAGAAGTTCTGCTGTTGGGTGGTTAGCAGAGCGTTTAAATAGCGCTTGTAGCAAGTGTCAAGTACAATGCGCCATAGCTGGGTGTATATTACAAGCTGTCTGCATGTGGGTGTTTGTGTGTGTGTGTGTGTGTCGAAACTACTTTAAAATGCCGTCACTCTGGCAGCTTCTCACTGTCCAACGCCAGACGCCTGCAATTTATTCGTATATGTGTGTGTGTGTGTGTGTGTTTTCGCTGAGCTGCTTATTTCCAAATGTCATATGAAATGTTCAGCGCACATCGGAAGTGTCACAAACAACAAAGATATCACAAATATATATTCATATCTATATATATATTTGTATGTATGTAGCGCAACATAAATTTATACCAACAATTTATTTGTATCTTTTTCCACACTTGCTGCTGCTGCTGATGCTGCCACTATTAATTTTTCATGGCGTCAACTCGCTATTTTAGAGAGTTCTCATCTAAAAATGCACTCGAGGGCGTGCCACTGACACACAAGCTTACATACACAAACTCTGCATACATACAGGTTCTTATGCGCTTAGTTTTGTAGGTGTGTGGCGCATTTTGTCAAGCAGCAACTGTCAAAGTGCCGCAGCAGCAGCATAAGCAGCCCCGCTGATTCACTCCACTCCACTCCAGTTCACTCCACTCCACTTGACTTGTTTGCTCCTTGCTTGAGCGTCATGGTGTGTCGCAGTCTCTTGAGTTTTCAGGGTTTGATCAACAAGATCTTTTAGCAGCAACAGCCATGCATTTGTTTTTTCTTCATACTTTTTGACATTGAAAGTAAATTGGCTGCTGCAGAGCGGGATGTAAAAAGTAAATTACGAATGAAAAGTAAATCATGTAAATCATTTAAACATACCGCCAGCAGTCGTCGAGGCAATGACATTCTTAAATTGAACTGCATTTAGAAGTTGACAGCAGATTATATGCGTCGGCTAAGCGGTGAACTTAAGTGGGTATGAAAGAACAATCATTTCAGCAAAACTCAGGAGATGTGAGGTTATGAATGACTACCACTCAGAAAGCGCAAAAAATCTTAAAAATAAAAAGCAAATAATAAAACTACGTAACTGTAAATTTTGCAAATTGTAGTCTGCCGAATATTATCGTTCATTGGACTATTAAACAAATATCGAATATAAATTGGGGCTTTGACGAAGTATACTCTCTATTTCAAGGTTTTTTTTTATGGATCACTACAAAATCTATAAAAAGATACTGGACCTTTGATAGAGCATCTATTTTTCTTCATATATTATTAGTAAGCGGCTGCCACTACCTTTAGAGTGACCACAAATTCTATTAAGTTTCATATATATACCCGGAAACAGTCGATACTTATAGAAATCTATACAGATCTAGGGTATTATAGAAACAATTTCATTGTAAACTTCACTTCTAATTGTCAGTTTTGAAATCTCTCGAACAATGCTTGTCGAATCTGCCGGCTCGTTGGAATCTGATACGAAGAGGTGATTCCAAATCTTGATCTTAGATAATGAATTGTATTTTAAACACATTCTGGTTTGATACCAAGCAGATATCGGAATCTCATCTGACATCTCTCGAATCTCCCTTGTCGAACCTTCCAGATTCATGGAATATGATAAGAGGAGGTGATCCCAAATTTAACCATAGAAATAAATTGTCTTCTAAGCACATTCTAACTTCGATGCTATAAAGAGCTAAGGATCTCTTTTCTGACTTAATGGCGCTCAGAGCTCTGAAACTCAAAGCTATATACTTAAAGCCTAATCCATCGGCTCGGGAAGAGAGTCTTGTACATCATACCAGATTTTTCTTCATTTTACACCTGTATTAAAATCTCACTCAATTTCGCTGTTCTCAGCCGAAGTTTACGTTATACCTCTAGTCCCTCAAACGAATTTTATTTACCCACCCATCACCGAACTGAAAACTCTGTTAATTTAAAGTTTATACTTCCCAGACAGCGAAATGCAGTGACTCAGCGTTTGCCACACGGGCAAAAGTTGCTGACTCAGGAACACAACACACACACACACACACATGCACGCAGTCAACCCGGCAAAGATCCAGCCGTTCATTAAGAGTTTGTGCATTTAAGCAAAGTTCACGAGTCAAATACTGCACCGTTGGAGACACTCGCTTATTTTAAGGTGCTTGTGTGTGTGCAATTGGCGGCACAGCAACAAAAAATCCACATCAATTTACGCGCAAAGTGAAATGCATACAACATTCAACTTGACTAACCCAGCCCCTCTGTCTACCCCCACCGCTAAACTGTGCCAACTAAAGCGCGCTGTTGGCAAGCGGAGTGTGTGATTCCTCTTCAGAACTTCTTAGACGTTGTCGGACGTCGTCTCTTTTTTTGTAGTCATCAAGTTGTCGCACTCGAAAAAGTCGCGTCGGTGGATGCGCTGAAAGTGTATTGCATTTAAAAAGCTGCAATTTCTTACTCTGACTGTCACGTATAATGGTCTCTATATATGTCTGTCTGTCCGTATATCATGCTTCTTGGTGTGCTGAAAAAATTATGACTACATTGCTCTCGTTAATGTGGCCATCATTTTTTGTCGTCTTTGCAGTTTTTGTGCTTCTGTGTATTCGATGCTTTATGTTTTACCGTTTTTGGTTTTCTTTTTTGCAATTTGTTTTCGCTTTTTTGTTGGTTCATTATATACGTATGTATGTAGTGTTTTGCGATTGATAGCCTTGCGCTGTTGCTTTACTTCTCGTACCCTGGTAAGTAGCATCAGCTGTGCTCGCCGTCAACAGTTCGGCTGTCTGCTTAGTCTGTTGAATGATAAAATAATTTTGTTAGCGATGGAGTTGGAGACGAAAGAAAAAAAATTAGATTTAAAGTGGAGTTAAGAGTAATCGCTCTAGTAAAAGTGGATATGGTGGAGGAGCATAGTGGGTATATGGATACAGAAAAGAAACATAAATGTAGTTCCAAAATATTTTCGAAGTGTGAGTTGCAAATTCAGCTGCAACAACAGTAAAATACATGGATTTAAGAGAGTTGCTTCAGGCTAAATCAATTTGGAAATAAAAAAAAAGGAAAAATAATCTAAGGGGCGATGGGAGGTAGAAACGAGGAAGTCGATTTACGTCAAACCTGCAAGTCCTATAGAAAATAGTTATATGGCTAAGTTGTAGTTAATGAAAAGATCTACAACTTAGGTGTTAACACTTTTTTTTACATAACCTCAAACTTTATGTGAAAAATTCCAATATCCAAGTTTTTGGTGTTCTTCTTTTTTCTCGCAAAAAAAAATCCTTCACGAAATTTCGTGTAAACTTATTTCGTTATGTTCAAAACACACTATATTTTTTAATTTCAAATATTAGGGAGGAAACCTTATTTCGACTAAAATTCGTAAAAATCGTATTTTTCAGATTTTTATTATATATATTTATCAGATTAATTTTTACTCAGTAGGCCTTATATATGGAAAAGTATACTTTCTGTTGGAATTTAAAAAAAATATACTATTGTAGATCTGGTAAATTTTCTCAAAAAACGCTAACAAAAACCCAAAGAAATTTAAAAGATTTAACCTTTTTCAAGCATGAAACATTTTTCTCCTGAAAAGCTGTACAAGGCAACTTCATACAATCAACTCATCCCCATATTTTTACTACTAGTTATAAAGCGTCACTGATTGACTTTTGCATGTATAAATTTACTAAAAAAGAAATTATTTCATTGCCAGGTTTTTACCATGTTACATATATTTCGGCTCTTTTGCTTTTTTAATTTTTTAAATTTTATTTTATTCATAGAAAATTTTTAAAATAATTGAAATTATCAAAATATTTTTTTTTATTTCCATTTTCAAAATTGTTTTTTTTTTAATTCTAAAAAAAATTATAAACAAACTGTTTTATATAAAATATAAATTTTTTTTTAAAATAAAAAAAAAATTTTGTGATAAAATATTCACAAATACTAATAAACAAAAATACAAAATTAAATTTTAATATAAAAAAATTGGAATTAACGTTAAAATTTTTATTTATTCTTTTCTTCACATGCCAACTTGGACCCTTCATTAATAATTCCCCATTAACTGTACTTTATTTTCATTTACCTAAATACTTTGCATCTCCCTCCTAACATTTCTATTTAAGCACATGTAAATAAATGATTTCGTAAATTATTTATGCATACAGTGCTCTTCATTGTTGTTTTTTTTATCGCTTTTTCTTTCGCTAAGTTTTTCTATCTTTTTCATAGCTTTTCCAGCCAGCAAAGTCAATAAATCTTGTTGGTGCAACAGCATCATTTAAACAACGTAGACGAGCATTTCTTCTGCTCACTTTGCTGGCATGTGTTTAGCTTTCCCTCAAGTTTCTTCACGCTTTCTTTAAAGTAAACACTCTCATGCTGCGTATGGAGCTATGCATGTTGCTGTTTGTGTTTACTTATACCAATACATGTCCGTTGCTGTCAAGTTGCCGTCATTCGCGTGACAAACGTGGCACAACATTGATAGATTAAATGTCAACCAAATCACAGATAGCTGTGGAAAATTTATTGAATTCATTAGCGCTAGTGTAGGGGAAATCAGTATAGGGCGTGTAAGAGAACAGTAGCTGTAACTGTTGCTTGTATATTGATATTTGAAACTGATTTATGCTCTTGTTGTAGCATCTTAAATTTTAAATTACATTAGAAATAGTTACTAAGCATCTCTCTTTTTATACAACTGTGTATGTATCACTAATCAAATTTTTATTTCTTTTTAATTTCAGGTAAGTGTTGGACACAATGTTCCATGAAAGACGTCTAAAGGTCGAAGAAGGTGGTTAATACGTACATAAGTATGTATACCAGAAGTGAATTAAAAAAAATAAAAAAAAAACAAAATTCATACATGGTGCTTCATCTTTTATGTCAATACTTCAGCATAAATTATTTTGAACAAACTATTTTAAATATATATTATATTTTTAGGCTGTCTACAATTTTTGTTTAATACAACATGATTCAAGTGTCCTCCTTTATTGCCCACAGCAAAATGACCTCCTATTTTTAACGTTTTTTACATACCATTGAAACCTCGGGCACTATGATCATGATTTCTACATTAATGTTAGCCTTGAGCTCATCAATGGTTGAAAGATTGCTGTCGTACAGTTTGCTTTTCAACTTTTCCCATAAAATGTGGTCAAAGTAAGTCAAATCTAGAGATTTGGTTGATCAGCCAATGTCACATATTTTTGACAGTGGACGCCCAGGGAATTTTTCTTGCAGAAATTGAAAAGTTTGATTCGCAGTGTGGCATGACTTGTTGAAATCAGAGTGTTTGTAAATTTTTCTACGGAAGATACAAATATCTATTAATTTTAAATTCCAAGGACTTTTATTTGGATTAAAAATTAAAAATTAATAATGCTTTTGTCACAAGAGTCGAGCCAAATAATCACTTTGCGCTTTTCGTGACTCTCGAATTGATCTTCTTTTCCCTAAATGTCTAGATTTTTATAAAATTGCACATGCTTTTTTTTTACAAAATTTTCCGGACATATTTTTTATAATGAACTCATAACGATTGATAAATAAGCAGAGTTATGATCTATTTATAATTATTTTATGAAACTGTTGAGACCGCCCTACTTTAATTGAACACATCAGCATACATATAGCGGTACTGAGTTAGGCATTTCGATATGATTTTAAAACTTTGAGAGTATTCAAAGTATTTTAGACACTTTATTTACGAATTGAAAAGAGCTGGTGGTCTTTATTACATGCGAAATTTGTGCTTTATTTACCCAAAATAAATATTCATTTCAATTATTTTTTCTTGATTTTTTCATGGTGTTAGAAACTTTTAACGTTTTTGCTAGTTTTCTGTGTGAACAGGTCTTTTACAACAAGTTCTAGGCTTACTCTCTTTTGCTATTCAAAGTTTTCATTCACTTGCTAATAAGTGACTGCAATTCGTATCCGATTTATAAGTTATGTGCGTCTAATATTATACGAGAGTTGAACCCGAATAGTTCGAAGATTTGAAAAATGTAGGTTTTTCCATTTTAATGTAAAAATAACTTTAAAAATCACTGCTTGTAAAAGTTCTTTTACCGATTTTTTCAACAGATTTTATATAACCAATTTTTTTTCGCTAAAATGTATGCTATGCTACTCCAAATATCATATTGTTGCATTCTACGCCCCAAAATGTATACTGTAGTATTGAGAATGACTTTAATAAATATTATATCAAAAAGAATTTTTGGGTTCCTAATTTTAAAACAAATTTAATAATACACATACCACTACATACATATATATGTAAATATCTAAATTTTTGCACACATGAGGGCGACATCTGCCGCCCTATTTCCCAACCAATATCCGAAATGGAATAAAATAAAAAATAATATTAGCCACTGCAGGCAAAGCATGCTTTTACTTGTCACATCAGCACATTTGAAATGATTGCATAAAAATTAATAAAATTTAAGCACCCACTTTGTGTGCACAAAAGAAAAATGTACGTAAAATGAATTGTCAACAAATGGCAACGGAAGAGGCAGAAATAAATATTTTGCAGAAACAAGAAAAAAAAACAGTAAAATCAGCAAACGCAATAGGAGTTCACGAAAAAATCACTGCTTGATCGAAAGGGGCGATAACAGTTTAAGAAATTTGAGCATCACTGTAATCCGAGCAGTCAACATTAAGTAGGTGAACTGAGTGCCTTCACATACATACACCGAATTGCTTGTCGCTTGGCTTCAAAGTATGTATGCAGCACTTGAGCGGTACAACAATAACGAAAGCAGGCGTTGCAAGCGCAATGTAAAGTGGCCAATTTCGGTGGCGACAAGTGAAAAATACACATAAAATTTAATATGCGAGGGAAAATTCCCGGCGCACATGCACATAAATATTTTCGAGTGCGAGTGCGCGTGTGTGTGTGTGTGTTGCGGCAAGCGACAGGAAATATTGCTGTTTTTCTCAAATAATTTTCCTTTTCGCACACGCTCCGGTCCATTGGCGTTGCCGTTGATGCTGTCACAGTCGCTTTGTGTGCATAGGAATTCGATGACCATCCGGCAGATGGACGAGCCATGTCGTGTATTTATTGTTATTGGCGTCATTTGTTGTTTTTTTGCGCTTGCACTCTTTGCTGAGTAATGTGAGCAGAAATGCGAATTCAATTGAATATCATGTTTGCTTGCGCGACAAGTGTGTATAAAATGTATTCGCGTCAATGGGAATGCTGTTTGCATGAGTAGAAAATGAAAATTTCCGTGCAATATCAATAAAATGGCTTGCAAAAAAAACACACACATATACATACTTGCATAACCATACAATATATTTTTCATCTTGTTGCTGGACAGCAGCAGTGAAGCACACGTCTTCACAGTCGCTTCACTGCTTTGCTCCGTCATTGCCATCATCTGTGGCAGCAGCAGCAGCAGCAGCGGCTCCAACATCAGCATAACCATCACAGCTAAAGCAATGCGTGAACGCATCACGATTCGTATTGGCCATTGTTATGAGCGGCGCTACTTGTAAAAAATAAAATAATACTGTTACACAGTACATGGCGTGCGATTACAATTCAAGTTGATCGTCGCCAATGAACAACGAATTAAAGCAAAATCACACACAATTCGTTTATTTTTTTTTTTGTGTAATGAAAAAGAAAGTATCATCAGCACGCTTAAATGACCAGTGAATTGCTTTTGGTATGTGTGTAAGCGTGCGCAGACATAAATAAAGCGACAAAAAAAGCAGAAAATATATTGATTCGCATTTATAGCAATGAAATTGCAGACTCTTTCAAACCATATAGTCATGTTGTTTAAAGTATGGCAACTCCTCACATTCATGCATTACAGCGTACACTGGTAGACCCTGTAAGAACTTTCAGTTATTGCAAATTGCTTTTGTTAGGCATTTTTTAAAGGTTTAATGTAATATATAATGAACTAGTTTGCTATCAAAGTGAAAATAGGCAAGAGAAAACGTTAACTTCCGCTACACCGATAATACCCGCCACAGGAGCATTTTTTAAACCATAAAAGAGTATACAATATTTTTGTTTTGATTTTGAACGTCCGGTGTGTTTTACGTGAGTACCTGCCGTCGACGGCCTTACCTCACGGTGCTCCAAAGCACAACGTATCAAAACAATGCGTTGATAAGCGCTCCAAATAAAACGAGTTTTTTGCAAATATTAATTTAGTTACCAGTGGCCAGTGTGTAGGGGCACACCGACCATCTTGGTAAGATTGGAAGCAGAACCTAAAACCTCTTCCGTTTTCAGGTACGGAACCCAGTTGCTTATGCAACTTCTTTTTCGAACTGAAAATTCAGTCCTTCCAGCATTTAGGTTTAAACCACATCCAGCACGATACTCCCCAAAGGACCGAACCCAATGAGCAGATTGAACCGAAGTCCAAGGGCATTCTGCTTCCCGTGGTACCAGAGTTGAGTCTCCGGTCAGACTGTGTAGCCGAAACTACTGCCAGTTGAGCTCCGCCTTATTTAATGACTGGTGACATTTGTCACTTGAACTTCAAATGTCTTTTTATTTGGAATCTCATTTAAAGTCTATAATATCAGTTCAAGCTGAGTATTATAGCACTATTTCTGACATCATTTACTATGCTGATAATTCTGGGAAAAATAAATTAACAGTCATAGTGCATTTGGCTTTTAGTCGCCTTTTACGACAGGCATTCCTTACCGCGGGTAAATTCTTACCCCTATCCGCAGGGGGAATTTTGATCGGTCAGTCTGATTGTCAGCTATATGCTATAGCAGCCGGATCTGCCAAATTTTGTGAAAATACCTTGTTAAATAAAAAATGTTTCCTTAGAAGAACTTGAATTTGATCGATCAGTTCGTACGACAGCTGTATGCTTTAGTGGTCCGATATCGGCGATTTCAACAATTATGCAGTTGCTTGGGTAGAAAAAGGCGTTCTGACCAATATCTCTAAAAGTGAGGGGCTAGTTCAGGTATTTACAGACAAACGGACACGACTGATTCGACTTATGTAGCTCCTCATGCTTATCATTTGTATATGTTATAACTTTTTTAGGATCTCCGAAATTTCCTTCTGGTTGTTCAGGGTATAAAAACAGATATTTTGGCGTGAGAATTTTTGACTGAAAATTGGGGTTCTTTTAAAATAAGATGGATAAATTAATGGTTTAAATCGAAGAAATTATAGCACGTTTGGGCTCTTTTAATCCAAATTTCGTGAAGAAAAATTTTTTTCCTAAAGATAAAAATAAAAAACCGAAAACATTTTTTTTAAATTTTTTACATAAATCACATTTGATGTTATGTTAAAATCTGCAATTATTCTTTACTAATATAATCTTTTCATAAGTGAAAATGAAACTAGTGTATTATGGAACAGAACTTGTTGTTTACCCGTGATTCTATTGCGAATATTGTCATCTGTACCCTGTTTTTCCTACAGGGCATGCACATATGTACACATGTACATGCACATATATTACAGTGAAAACGCAATCAATTCGCATTAGTGTCAATTGATGCGATTGGCGCTTAATCAAAGCGGCGAGTCACAATATTTTAAGAGTCTAACTGAACTTTCGCTAAATTTGTAATAAAGGAAAGTACTCTTTTTTTTAATCACAGAAGATTTTTCGTAATTTTGACGGAAAAAGCTCAGGCTTACATAAAATGTCAGTATTTTTTGCCTAAGCATCGCCTTTAATATTTACCAAATCATATTTTTATGAGTTTGCTAAAAAGTACAAAGCAGACCACAAACAATTACAGGCTTTCATTAGTTTTGCAAAATTTCCATAAAAGTATTAACCACAAATGCAAATTTCATGGCTAAAATTAATTAAAATTTAAACACAGCTCAACTGCTATGTGGTTGAATACAGTTATGTGCTAGAAGGTGGACACTACAAAATGTCCTATAAAAACCATGAAAACTGACCACAGCACAACATGCGGCATGCAACATGCTGACAGTGACATTTGGCTTACGACTGTGTGTGCGCAAGTGTTAGCAGCTTGAGAGAGTTAGCGGTAAACAGTGAGTTCGGCGCCCACTTTCTACTTAAATTAGTCAACAACAACAACAATTAAAAATAATAATAACCTACAAAAGTGCCTAAGCACTTGCAACATACAGAAAAATAGTGTATTTCGTAATCTATGCACATTAGTAAGCCACGTCTCCGCATTTGAGCACCCTCCAAGCGTTCGTAAACAAATGTCAAGCGTAAAAGTAGTATCAAAAATAATTAAAATATTTTACGGCAACAACACGCAAGCACTCAAATCTAGATAACTGCATGTTGCACATTCGTGTATGCGTGGGTGCATGCAACACACAGCGAAGCTACAGTTTTGTACATACATATGTATGGTAAGTGCTCATCCAGTGCTCGCCAGATATACCATTTTCATTTTGATGAGTGCAAAACGAATAAGCTGTTGTACTCGAGCACATCCTGCCACTCAACGGCATACAATGTTGCACACGAACATTCACGCCACAACGAATTGAGAGCAAAGCGTGGCTCAGCTGCTGGTTTGGTTATTTGGCTTACGGCGTCAACGGGCAGCTACTGCCGACTTTGGTTTAACGGCCAGCGGCTTGCACAAATGAGCGGCTTAAGTTTTATACCTGTGCGCTGAGTGTGTAAACATGTACACATGAAACTATGTATGTGTGTGTGACTACTATATTCGCTGCATATTCCACGCAGTAAGATGAAACAGTACAAAGTTGAAGATATGCAATTGAGATGATTGTTGATTTCCGCTTTGATTTCTTAGATCAAAGCTGAGTCGCTATAGAAATGTTGATTTTGAAAGCAAAAATTATTTTTAAAATGTGATTATGTAATTTGAAACATATTTATTTAATATATATAAAAAACCCATGCAGATAATTTTAAGACTAGTCCATAACAACCCATTACATAACTACTTACTTTAGGACCAATTTAGTAACTAGTATTAATCGGTTTAAAATTAAATATTAAGTTAAAATTGTATACATTTTTTTTTTATCAATAATGTGTCACATTTTTCATCGATTGAAAAGAGGTTAAACTCCTCCAAATAAGCAGTGACCACACCTACTATATATCAGCTACTTGTATTACTCTGTTCGTACTCTTCCATATGCATATGGCTGCATTAGCGCTTAATCGTATATAGGTATATATGTGTAAGTTTAAACATATGTACGAGTATATACACGCCGCCACAAAGGCGCACTTATTTCTATTTACTCTTGGTGACATTTAAATAATTTCTTTAGTACTGGTATTTTAATTATTAAATGTGCATCACATACTAATACACACCCATATACTTGCACCCGCATACGTAAGTATACATACCCTGTCATACACCGATAAAAATTTATCTGCATACAAAGGCATAAAGTAAACTATATGGAATAACCGAGTAGAAGAAGACTGCGTGACGCCGAAACCAACTTCTGCGGTGAACGCTTACAGCAGCAGCGCATGAGAGACATTTAAAAAAGATTAAGCAACAACAATAAATATAAAAAAAAAACACTCAAAAAAGTAGAACGAAATGGCTTCAAGTGCCACCTTTGCATATAGTTGTGCCACACCGCTCCGCTTTACAACTGGACCCATTCACTTATTTGCACTCACACACACACACACACATACCCACTTTTGGTTGATATTTTAATTTGAAAGTGAGGCCAGCTATCCGCATGTGTGTGGACAGCTAAGCCGCACACATGTCAGTTCCCTTTCCACTCCCAATGCTTGCATGCATGTATGTGAGTATCACTTTTGTATTTGTGTAGGTAAGATAGTCAGCAGTTGGACAGATCCTTGCGTGCGTACTACCTGCATATTGTGTATGTATAGCACCAAAGTACAGTTCTTTATATAAATATACACATACATATGTCTATATACATGTACAAATATGTAAGTGTAAGTACGCCTGTGTTTGTGCACATCCTGCGGCTGTGAAGACATTAAACACTGTCAACAGCACGTTTTTAATTCACCGGCACCCAGCAGCAACAACAAGCACATGTGGCAAATACAAAAGCGTAAGAAAAAATCACAAAGATAAATGTAAAACGAATAAATAGCAGGCGGATTGCAGCACAGGATGAGCGTGTTAAAGTATGTGACAGCGGTAAAATATAAAAGCAAGTAAATACACGTGAAACGAAAGTGAAATGGAAATGAAATGGAAGTGAAAATGAAAATTGTAGCCAACAGGATGTGAGAAAATAGAAATATTATTGAAGTTAGCACTAAAAATATAGCGCGGATGTATTTAAGCGGAATTAATGGTAAATTTCACTAGAAAGTTGTTGACATTTGTACCAAGAACGAATGAATTTTCATGAAGTAAAATAAAGGATATCAAATTTAATTCTACGTATGATCTTAGCAATATCATTTCTTATCGCTCTCTGCTGTATAATAAAATAACCTTGAAATCGCATGTTTTAACTCTTTGAGTACTATTGTGTGGCACGTAGCCACGTCTTGTTAGAACCAGATGTTGTCAAGATCAACTTCTTCCAATACCAGTTCGTTATCATCGATATACCTATATCACTCTCCATTGACAGCTACGGTGTCACCAGCTTCATTTCGAAAGAAGCACGGACCGATGATTCCACCAGACCAAAAACCACACCAAACTGTCAATTTAGGTGAATGTAATGGTTGTTCATGAATAATTTGTGGATTTTCTTCGCACCAGAATCGACAGTCTTGTTTATTTATTCGACGAATAGCGAGTACATGTGGACGATTATAAAACCATAAATAGGCAAAAGCGCACGAAAAGTTGCAATTGGAGAACGATTATAGTGATGTATGGAATAAAATTGAATAATTTGTAAACGTTGTTCTTACGTTTATCTTTCCATGATGAAATTGTAAACATTACTGAATACAATGCAAAAAAAAAAAATTACAGATCATGTTATATTAAAAATGGCAGAAACGACACTTAGAAATCATATCAGCCCTATTGGAAAACTCGATATTTCTCATTTATTCTCTAATTTTTTGTGTGCTATAAATCGTTTATTCGAAAGTTAAGCCTTAAAATAGTGATGGTTCCACTAGTTCATAAATTAATAAATTAATGAGAAGGCTAAAAAAATTAACAAAATTAGTGCGTTTTTCTTCATAACGGACTTAAATATCTTAAATACATCGAAATTAACTCAACTGGAACACGATTATTCTGAAATCACGTACCAAATTGTTCCGAGTAGTGTTTCACTTGTTCAAAAAGTAATACGGCCGTTATTTTTTTTTAATTGTGAGTGTTTTACAAGTTCAAATAATTTTTTTTAAAGAATTTGACTAAAATAACGCAACTAATTTAATAGTTTTTATATATTTTTTCATTACCACATTCAAATCATTTTCTAACCGTTGTGATTTGTAAAAAAAATATATGAAAAATAACTGTAATAAAGAAATAATAAGTGTTTCACTTGTTCAGTAAATCATTTGCTTGAAAATCATTCACCAAAAATGCAGTAAAAATGTTTAATTACCACTCTATTTAATTCAAGTTGGTGTTCCACTTGTTCAATAGAGCTTATTTCAGTAAAGCTTTTATAATTTTAAAATCCTATAAATTAAAACCATTAAACAAATTATATTAATTTAAACTTGTTTCATATAATTTCGTCAGAGTCAACTTATTACCGTTATTTCGCCTTAAACCAAACTCATTACTAGAACTGAACTCTTTTCCTTAAAATAAATATCAAAATAAAAGAGTAGCTTCAATTAAAAGAGCACATTTGGAAATTTACTCAGCATCCTGTGAACTCACAAACTTGTTAATCCTTTCTAAAGGGGAGGTGAAAATGCAGACAAAAACCTTACACAATACAATTCCGTGTGGAAAAATTCCGGCTTTTGCCCCATTTCGCCTAACACGACACGCAAATGACTTGGCTTCAACTCTACATAACATAAATTGCTTTGTACATATGTATATACACTATTAACAACTAGAAGTTTACAGGATGTGGAAGCTAGGCAAGAAACTGAGAGAGAAAAAAATCGCTTCAACGGAAGCAACACAATGTGAGTAGTTGGGTAGCAGGTGCGGTTGTTGTTGTTGCTCTTGCTGCTCTGTGCGAAAGGAAGTCGCAAAGCCACATCAACAAAACTAAGATAACAACAATTTTTTTTTTAATGAAAGAGAGTGTTGTGCGCTGCTGGGATTGTTGCATACCTCAAGCTCCGGCAACAAAAGCTAGGAAAAGCGAAGGCAACAACAATTGCAATTAGTTCGAAAAACTTAGCGTTGACTTAACATTATGTTTGCAGTGCTATCAACAATTTTTGTTGCACTATTTTTGTTGTTTTCTGTCAACATACTTATGCTAACACTCGAGAGAAAGGGAGTTGTCCGTAGCGCTCTAAATGAAAGTGTTTTGTTTTCTGTGTTTTTTTTTGTTGGTTTTTCTATAGCTTTCTTTTCTTAACTCTTTTAATAGAAAAATAGTTTTTAGCGTCGTAGAGTAATGCGACCAAATTTTTTTGTTGTTGCAACAGCTGTGTGAGAAGTCAATGCGTTATATATGTTTTTCTCTAAATACATTTTAATCTCTAGCACTTTTCATTTGCCTTGAAGACTAGCTTCAGTGCGCTTCGTGTTCGTCGCTGCACTTACCACACTTTAAACTAGTTTCACTCATTTCACTTTAAGGCGCATTTCCGCCTCATACACATACACACACACACTCGCTATCACGCACACAAGCAGAGACAAAGCATAAGCATAATAAGAACTTCCATTTCGCACTCGTAAAACCTTCTACTATCTGTCTTTTAGCTATAAAATTGCAGTCAACACAAAGGTGAGATAATTTCGCTCCAGTTTCATTTGCTCGCTGCCGCCTTCTCCGCCTTTGCTGCATGTTGCAGCGTGCGTTGGTTGAGATTTCTTTTTTTTTGCTACTTTTATGTTTGCAATTTTACAATTTTATAGCTTTGCTGGCCGTAAAGCGACGCGGTTTGATGCACGCTTTACTTTGTAGTTGCGCGCATTGCTTTTGGCACAATTTTCTCTAACCGAAATTGTTGGTTTTTCAGCCTTCAGCTTTCAGTTTTCTTTTTCCCTTTAAATGTTTTTGTTTCTGCAGCGTTTTTTTTGTTATTGTACGTTTTATTGTTGTACTTTTTTTTTGTTATTTTGTTTTCTGCTGTTTTTTTTTTTTTTTGTTTCCTTAAGCTTGTTTTGCTTATTCTCCTTGACGCTCGAGTTGTATGATTTTTTCACCTTTTCTCTATTCACGTGCACGTGTGTGTATGTGTGTGCCTTTGTGTTTGCTTTTTCACAGATTTTTGTGACTTTTCCACATCTTTTATCTCACTGAATCGCGCTGTGCGCGAAACATTTTCATTCTAGCACATGTGCGATGAGCGTGTGCAGTTCCGCCACAGTTGACAAGCGGCAAATTGGGAGCAGTAATGGGAAAAAGCTAGGTGGGAGTTTGTTTTCCCGCTTGACATATATAGAGAAATACATATATACTTGTGCATTGTGTGTTTTAAAAACCGTGCATACATATATTATATTTACCGTATAAAAATTGTGTATACATTTAAATTTGGAACTTTGAAGCACGTGTTTTTTTATTCAGCTGCAGTTCACAATCGAAATATAGCCTGGTGTAACTTCGTTGTCAATTTGGAAGCAGATTCCGGTCGGTCGCATGAGCGATTATTGATTTCGTCTAAAAAAAATGAACCTATCCACAGTATATGGCTTCAAAGGATGGAGACGGCAGCTTTGTCAGCGCTTTCACGGCGCCCCTTTCGTATTATTGAAATTTGGCAGTTCTATATTCTTCTTAAACTCTTAAGACTAATCTATAGCGTCGAAAAATCACTTAATTTGAAAATCTGTGAAGAACCAGGGTTATGTTTCCGATATTGTCGATAAAGTAGGTGTAATGAAACCCAGCTTAAATTTTTATGAAATGTGGTGTAATTGAAATACTTTATATTATACTATACCTTAAAAATCTTTCCACCTTTTAAATTATTTTGCATAAATTTTTTAAAATTTAAGACGAAAAAAAATATTTTGTGAGGTTTCTAAATTGGTGTCACCCCTAAATTTTGCAATATCGGGTAATGGTATGAATTTATAATATTGTTACGATATTGCGAATATTTCCACTTTCTATCACGATTTGATTTAGATTTTTACTTGCCTCAGGTAGAAGCAACGGTCTTTATAATTTGGTTCCAACTGTCAGTGACTAATATTATTTCCATGAATTTTTGGTAGTCGGTTCTGTTGGTTTTTGTTTCTGAGATTATGTACCGTTACACTTTCTAGATTAGTATCTCTATTAGCTTGCGGGACTTAAGACACATCAGAGATATTTTACTCGAGTTATTTACTTCTGACTTGTCCGTTTTTTGCTCACCTCTATTGTAGCAGGCAAGTCAAAAATTTTATCGGCAATAACGAAGAGCTGTTTCACCAATACAAGAACAAAAGTTGCAGTTTTCATATCTACTCATATATTATAAAAAATTTTTGACGAACTCCAGTACCCTGTTTTCTTGTTCTCGCTGGCTATGGAAATCAACTCAATGGAAACCCTCTACTACCAGCTGAATTTTATTAATATAAATTATTTTTGCTCGTAACTTACTCCGTCACGCTTCCACTAAAAAAATATTATAACTTCTCAATAAATACCGTTAAATAAGCAACACCCAAACGCATCCATATGAAAAAAAAATAATTAGTTTCACACTACACCTGTTTATGTTCGCAAGATCTAACAAAATAACAAAAAAAAAATGAAAAAAAATCGCTGAAAACACCACACGTTGCCCTGGTTAACCTTAACCAAAGATTTTACTCTTTCTATTACTCTTGCTGCTACCTACAGTTATCCAGCTCTCTTCTGGCTGTAAGTCCAACGCAGCATATACATATGTACGCCTATACATACATATAATTATAGCAAATTATTACTTTTTTTTTATAAGAGACCAACAAATTAGACACCGCCGTGTGACTCCGTTCGGCTCGCCGTAATGAATATGCGACGCCACATGACACCGGCAACAAAGAAATGAGACCAATGCCAATGCCCCCACAAAAGGCTGTTACACTTGCGTTACAAATGACGAACTGTGTTACCTGGTTTCGGAAATGTGATTTCATAACATCAGTTTTTCAGGCGTGTCGCTTACCTCAATAATTACAGATTTTAGTCTCTTACTCATGCGCTGCGGTGTTTAGGTGTTTAGAGACCAGCTTAGCCATTAGTAACAGGAACAACGTCATGCTCTTATCATCATTATCGTAATCATCATTTGCTTTGTTAGTGTCTGTAGCTTTAAAATAATTAAGTATCAATTTACTGATTGATTATATTCGTGTGCCGCACGTTATTCGTTACGAGTATTTCGGCATACATTTTTTCATATTTTTTCTCGTCTGATTGCCTAGAGAATGACTAATTAACCGTAATCAAATGGTTGCGCTTGAAGGTGAAGTTTTGTGTGTGTGTTGGTAATTTTTATGCATTTTTTCATTAATTTTACTTGCTGTTTCCATGTTTCATATGTTCTTTTTGTTTTTTGTTTCTTTCTTCGTTCAAGCTTCATTACTTTCGAACTTACTTTATGGTACACTTTGCTTACCATCTAGCTATCATTGCTTATTGATTTAAGCAACACTTTATCGAAAAAAAACCAAAAATTATTATAAAACAAGAAAATGGACTAAACCTAAAATACCCTTCATAGGTGCATTTCTTATAGCATAAAAGGGTATAAAAGATCTCTGTCTTGGTTATGATCGGTCAGTTTGTATAGCAGCTATATGCTATAGTGGATCGATATCGCATGTTGCTCGCTAACAACTTTCAGCGTTCTATTCCATTCTATCTATGGGTTCATTTTGATTTATATAATCTATATATCTGTATATATATATTGATTATACTACAACAAATATTATATCAGATTATAATAGCAATCTATAAGTGGTATAAAGTACACTCACTTACCACAGAATGCTAACTTTTTATTTTTTGTTTTGTTTGTTTTCTGAAGATAGCCGTTGTATTAAACTATGTGGCAACAATAGCAGCTGTCTGACACGTAAATTATAGTGCTCTCTTCAGGAAAAAAATAATTCGAAAGAACTTTGTCATTATCGATTTACTATAAATACATTTACGTAAGCTTAAATATTTTTATTAACAGAAAGTACCAAATTATCAATAATACATAACGTAATCACAAATTTACATGACAATAACCAACATGTGTTTTTGTTGGTAGCTTGTGATAGGTAGCTTTTGCTTGGCGAGACAAAAGCCTGTTGTAATATACTTTTAATAATGGTCGAAGATTTTACGAGCGTAACGTGCTAAGCGTCTACTGCTCTGAAAAACTTCAGACACTGCGCTGCTCTTCATACATACATATCAGTGTCGTCTTCATATAAATGTATGCAGTTGAAGTTCGTAA
Organism: Bactrocera oleae; assembly: GCF_042242935.1. NCBI lineage: Eukaryota > Metazoa > Arthropoda > Insecta > Diptera > Tephritidae > Bactrocera > Bactrocera oleae. The sequence goes on along the minus strand of NC_091537.1, from coordinate 19,004,257 downwards.
TTTGATTACAACGAAAATTCCAACGTCACTTCAGTAAGGCCAACAGACAAACAATATGCAAATGCCTCTAGCCGTGAGAGACACACTTCCTACCGTTAAGCGTAAAGTTGAGCTATTGTGGTGTTGATTTTTGGTAACAAAAGCAATGTGTAAAGTGATGTTGTAAACACTCCGGGGAGAACTCGAAAAAGTCTACGAAAAATATTGTATGAAAATACCAGAAACCAAATAAAAATCTCAAGTTTCTTAAGGCCACGTCATAAAATTAAGTATGCAGTTGAGAAAATATATGCAAAGTAACAGTAAAGTAGACACAGCAATGGGCGGAACCGAATTTTTACACCCAGCGCACGTTGATATTTCAATTATTTCGCTGGTTGCAAGTTTGTTGAATATTCGATCGAGCTTGTTATAAATATAATATATGATGTATTTTAAATCTATATGAAAGAGAAATGTTATATAAGTTTTAAATTGCGGAATGTGACAGAAGCTATTATGTGTTTCTGCTTTTCGGGATTTATTAGTTATCAAATAATACACAGATTGGTGTACATTTTAAAATAAATATGTAAAATACGATATCACGAACAACTTTCCGAGTCATGAGTTAAGTTTTAATCTTATTCTTCTGCTAATAAGTTAAGCTTTCAGTACCTAAGGCAATACTACTTAATCGGTATGGTACTCGGAATGTCAAAAAATATATTAATACTAAGAACATTTCTGGGTTATTGTATAATATAATATAATATTTAAAAAAGCATAAATTATGCTCGGAAATAAAAAATTATTCATATACTGAAGTGTCTCTTATAATAATATGGCATACGAACCCGCGATTAACGGAAGTAGTTAAGTTCCGTACCCACTAGCTAAGGCACACACCAGAGTTGATATCATAGTTCAAGTTTAATGTTATGTTTATTTGTACTTCCAATTAATTGGTATCTTCTCTTGATTGAATAACTTCATCAGTCATAAAAGTATTGTTTATAAAATAAAAGGTTAGTTGCTTGTTCGATTGATTGTACCTAGAATTGTGCAATATTTGATGCACCAATTTTGATAGAGTTTTCAGCATTAGTTAATATTTCGTTTACTATCTTGAGATGGGGTAAGACTATAGAAATTATCTTATAATAAAAATTGTAATTTACCGTTATCTTTAAAAGCTTAAATGTAAATATTTTTTGATGGAAACGTTAAAAAATAGATAATCTAATAAACCCCCCAAAAAAAAGCTCTTACAAATAATCAAAGAGAAAGAGGTCTCAATTATCAATTTTCTTAGTCATCAATTGCTTATTGATTGGATAAAACATAAGAGTTTTCCGAAATTCGTTTAAAACGAACTTTTTTATATGATATTTTCAAACAAACTCATGTTGAAATGGAGGTTATGATTCAGGGAATTTGTGTTTATATGGTATTTTATATTTAAGGACGACCCTAATGTGCACCTATATTCTTCAGCTGTGAACATACGAATATTCTGTATTTCTAGAAATAAAAGTCGGATGACGCTATAATATATAAAGATAAATTAGCGTGGCAAGCTGAGATAATTTAGTCATGGCCGTATGTCCGTCTGTCTATATATGTGCGAACAAGTCCCTCAGTTTTTTAAAAAAAGATTGCTCTGAAACTGACACACATCCTTTTCTCCTCAAGAAGCTACTCATTTGTTGGAATCACCTATATCGGACCACTATAGCATATAGCTGCCATAGAAACCAATCGATCACAATCATGCTCTTATATTGAAATTGTTTTTATTCGTGAAGGGTATTCTAGCTTCGGTGCAACCGAAGTTAAGGTTTTCTTTTCGAATTATTTCGTCATATGCATATACATAACATACATAGTTATGTACATATGTACAAGTATATACACACATATGTAAATATTCATACATGTGATATTATATTATTTTGATCTGCCTTATCATCGTTTTTTTTTTTGTTTCTCTGTTACCACTAATCTGTTCTTAGTTTTTTATTTACATTAGTATATTCACATTCGGTTGACCTGAAAAACGTTACATTTTGACGCTACTGCTTACATACACTTATACCTGTTGGTGTGCTGACTAGCTACCAGCCATTGTAAGCTCAAACCTTAACTTGTACGTTTCTGTCGTAGCACAACAACACGCTGTGGAGCACCTGCCACCGGCAGTCTCACTTTTGTCTGCTTTGTTTTGCTTTTTGCCTCGTTTGGATGTTTCTCGCGCGAGCGTCAAGCGGCTAAAGCGATTTCTACTTAGTTATTGCTCATCTGCGGCGATGGCAGCTGAAAAGTAAATCTTTTTATCGTGATTATGAGCGCGTGTGTCTATGTGTGTGCGTGGCTGCTGTGGTTGTCTGAGCTAAGCGTCTAAGTGGATGTCAGCCTGGTGCTGTTGTATAATAAATTTATTCATATTTTTTGTTGTTGTAGCAATCACGAATTTATTGTTCTGCTACCTGCTGCCTCAGAGCGCATAGAGCTCATATTGAGAATCATGCTGGAAGCATAAGCGAGCTTCAATTTAGATTTTGGTTTCGTAGCAACTTAAATAATGCGTGTGCCTTGAGAAGTGTAGATAGATATATACTCGTAAGTATACATAAAATTATATATGTATGTATGTATCTCTCTATGCGTGCAACATGCTCCAAAATCGTGCTGTTGTTGCATGTATTTATTTTTTCAAAATATTTCTCTTAGTCTGTTTCACTTGCAGCACATGTTGCTCCAAAATTAATGCTCCCTGCTGCAGTCCATAAAATCACTTATGCATATACATGCGTACATATGTATGTGTATGAAAACAAAACACGTCACACACACTCGTGCGTGGCGCAACAAGCATCAGCACTGTTATTGCAGCAGCAAGCCACGTTGTATGTTAATATGGCTTGACGGTGGCATGCAGCGCCATACACACTTAATAAATGCATGCAACACATATAGAAGAAACATATGTAGATAAATAGATATATATTGTTGTTGTATGCTGCTGCGCTTTAATACCATCTGCTTGATTTCATATATAACATACTTGTATGTATGTGTATCTCAGCTTTAGAGTCGTACACCTCATCAGCTTCATCCGGAACATCATCTTCTTCATCAACACAATCATCTTTTTTCAACTTCATTATTACCATCATCATCACACTCATCATCATCATCACAGTCATCGTCACCGTCCCAGTCACCATGGTGCGACGCCAACTGTCTTGCCTGCCAGAAACTGTAATTAAAGCCGCATAACATCTGCTCCAACTTGCTTTTGTATATCATTTCGTTGTTGACCCTTCCTTCCGACGGCTCCACCATATCAACGTCTTCCATGCAATCACTGCGTGCCTCGCAATGTTTATGTTGTTGCAGCGGCGGTTGTGTATGTTGCCACCATGTTATATATGAAAATATAAATACATAATATACTATGTATGATGTGGTGCGCGCTCTGCGTTGAACATGAAATATTTACCTGTTTTCTTAAGGCTGTAGCCTTGAGTATGCAAGTATATATGCAGATATATTAAGTATTCATATACATTCAGGTATATCTTGCGGCGAGTTCACAGGCATAGATTTTTTCCAGGAACTGAAGCTCCACAGATTGGGTAATGTACTTAATTTGGGTCGATAGTTTTAACTCTGAAAATATTTGCCTACCATTTTTGGGCAAAAAAAATTTTCCAATGAATCTCCTAATATTATTCCTAGTAAAAGCTCATAAATGCAAGAAAAAAATGTTAATCAAAATGTAAAAACCTTTATCTCGCACACGAAATAATAATTTGTAGATCAACCGGCATCTTTTTGCTACGCATAACAAGCTAAGGTCACATTCTCTGTTATCACAGAAAGCCGAAATTAATTATTTTGAAATTTAAGCTCATGAAAGCGTTCTCTTAAAAGGAAGCTTTTCGAAAATCCTAAAAAAAACTTTATTTAGCAAGTACTAACAGGGTACTTAAACTCAGTGAAGTAGGAACTAGCTCGAAAGTGTAGCAAAACATATTTCTCCGGTTGTGTTCCTTTGACACACCAGTCTCAGAATACATACCTTACCGCTACAACTTTGTTTAAAATAATCTGTGTAAGGTATGGGTCTATGCCAAAACATGCCTAAATGTAGGCAACGATTGACATTTTTACTGGTTTATAAAGCGTTTGAATGTCAATTTGTTTCTACATATATATCCTAAATTTGTGCATTAGACTAAACGTAGACAACTTTGGAATATTCATTAAGGCATGTATGCGTAGATTACAGTAGTAGGTGTACAACAATAAAATAACCAGATTATTAGCCATAGTTTCAACGACTTTGACAGTCCATACTGACCCATATAATCGAAAATTTCACAAACTAAATAGATTCTGTCCGCTAAAATACGTCTAGGTAGAGGTAATAATTAAAGTGTTTTTTATTTTAATAAAGATTCAAAGAAATGTTGGTTTTTACTTATTTAAACATTGAAGATTAAAGTAAAAATCATAATATTTAGTCAGAGTAGATATTGAATACAATTTTGTTACACATTTTTGCTTATAATGTACAATAAAACATTTTATTGTATACAATGAATTATCCAAGATTTTAATGATCTTTACTCACTTATGGGATTCAACCCAATACTATACAAGGTTTTACACACTTAATAACTCCTATTAATTGAATAAAGTATGTGTCTTCGCTAAAATGTGCCTAAATGTAGGCAACGATTTACGTGTTTTATAACTTCAATGGAGATAGAGAGAACAGTGGTTTTCTACATATTTTAAAATTAAATTTTAAAGTAATATATATAATATTTTGGCTGTATAGATATTGGTAATAATTTTTTTGAAATAAATTTTCTGATACTGTACACCAAAAATATCTAAAAGTAAATCGATAAATTCAATGAACCTAGTCTTTGTTGAATATAACTATAATAAACTCAACGCAAATCATCAAGAACTCCATAGAAGTCTTAATTATTTTTCCTGCTTCAGTGATTCTAAAAACCTACTTGTGTAGCATCAATGTTTCAACAACAAGTTAGCTAAACCACCGCAACATGTTACAATTAGTTATTTAAATAAATCCATCACTGCATTTAAATGAAAAGCCATTTCAACGCGCAGTAAAGAAAATACGATCCTTCAGCGCCTTTGAAAAGGAGTGAAAAGTGCGCAACCACACACACACACACGGACTTGTATTAATAGTAATACAAGTATCGCGCTGTTATAGGGCAATGAAATCCGTAAAACGCCAATGAATTGTTTCATCATGTGTTCATTACCAGACCGACAGTGTGTCTAGACCTGCGGCTGCCTGGCTTTCAGACGAATTGAATGCTAATTCACGCTCGCCACTTCTGTGTGTGTGTGTGTGTGTGTGGCACTGTATTCTACACTATATTTGATATATACATACTTTGTATATATATAAAGGCATGCACTGATTTGCTAATGCGAGACATTTTTCTCACTAACAAACGCGCCTACGTCGATCGGATATCAATAACACTTAATTTTCCCGCAATAAATTCAAACTCAAGTGGCGGGCATACATACATACATAGTACACACAAAAATGCTACTACAGAGTGCACACGATATTCAAGTGTTCTATGCGTATGTGTGTGTGTGTCTGTGTGTGTTGGTGAAAATTAAACAAATATATATTTCCACATTAAAAAACAGGCAGCGTGTTAGAAAAAAGCTGAAACTTAGTATTGAACAGGCATACAATTAAAAGCCTGTTCAATACATACAGACTTACCAACAAATATACATACAAGTATGACTATATTGAATCGTGATAAAAGGCTTGTTTAGCGCGTGTCTGCGGCTGGACTGCACGCGTGCTCCACACAAATATGCTTCACTACTAACTCGCCCCTCTAAACAAATAGACTACGTAATTGTTTGCTCGTGTATATACATTTGTAAATTAAACAGGCATGTTGTATACACAAATAAGTATATTAGTGTTGATTTGGCTGGGCTTTACACATTCCATATGAAGTGCCTCAACGATTGATAGCTTAATGGTGTAAGCTTTGTATTTAGTGTAATTGTACTCTGTTTGGATTTGAGCGCTGGCAGTTAATTCGAAAGAGGCGCAGTTTACAATTATTCGAGAGAATGAATGTGATATTTTGATAGATGTAAATATTTACTTCAGTAATCAACAATTTTTTCAGCATGCTTTTTTTTCTATTTTTTAAATTTTTGAAGGATATTTACAAACAGATTTTGTTACTAAAATTTTCTATTAACTTATTTTATTTTCACTTCAATTTCACTTCCATTTTTTAGTGATTTCACTTTCCGTACTCGCTAGCAGTTTTTCTTTTGTGCTCCTTTCATTCTAGTTTTATTTGTTTAATTTCATTAATACCTATTTCACTGTGTTTCAATTTCATTTGCATATATTTTCACTTCAAATTTAACAATATCTAAGTTTTTTGTGATTTCGTTCCATTTGTACTCACACCCAATTCTTCCGTTTTAGTTGCTGTTTTATTTATTTTTATTTTCACTAATACCAAATTTTTTATTCCAATGCCATATAATTCCACTTGAGTTATATCTTGTTTTATATTGTTCCAGTTTCTTTGCTTTAATTAATTTTTCTTCAGTTCCACTGAATTCCGTTTCATTCGCAGATACATTTTTTAATATTTAGATTTTTTTAAGTAATGTAGTATTCCTTATATTAATAGGATTTCAGAATAAACATTGCCTACATTTAGGTGTATGGAAAAACTAAATTAGATAGTTTTGGAAGTCTTTAATAAAAAGTTATGACAGTTTTCCCTAATAAGTAATCACAATGATAAAAAAGTTAAACTTATTTATATAATTATATTTATATTATTATATATATAGTTGCCATACGATAAATAATTAAAATTTAAAAGTTTGTATTTTGTATATTTTAATTTCTTTATTTATTGAATATTCTTTCCTAAATAAATTTTTCGGTGTTTTTTTTATATTCGGATATTTTGATATTTTTTTACCCTGAACATAATGTTTGCCACGATATTTGTAAAACCCAGAAAGAAACGTCGAATCGATCTGAAATTTTGCACATGCCCTTTTCTCCCCAAGAAGCTACTCATTTTTCAGAACCGCTGATATCGAACCCCTATGGGGTATAACTGCCATATAAACTAAACGGTCGGAAAGAAGTTCTTGTATGGAAAGCCTTTTTATTGGATTTTTATTTTTTCTTACTTTAATTTATTTGCTTAAAATGATTTTTAAGACTGTTTTTGAATTGTTATATTATTATACTTTTTCGAAAGGATTTTATTTGATTTTGCCTTGTTAGTCTTCGCCACCTCGCCCTGTATTTAAGTGCTCCAGCAGCAGCTGCTTTTGTACTACCTATAATTTTATCTTATATACACAATCTATACATATGAGTGTTTTACTTGTAGTATATCCAACGTGCGTGTGTTTGTTTTTGTTAACGTCAGTATTGGAGAAAAACATCTGCCATTCCCTGCCAGTAGTGCTTTGCACTGCGCTGTTGCCGTTAAATTTTGCTCCACATTTGTTTACTCACCGCTATTAGGCGTCATTTGTACACTGATTGTACACATATATTTGTATATATGTATGCCTGTAACAACATGCATACACGTTTATATATAGATACATATTTACTTTTATAAAATCAAAAAAAAAAAAAAATTTCAGTATTTATTCCAGTTCTTCAGTGTGAAGCTACCCAAAATCGCTTGAAAAATAAATATTTAGTTTTCCTCTTTTACACATCACTCTCTGCCTGCCAATTTACACACCAATTCGGTGTTTCGTTAAAAAACACATTCTACCTTAACCAATTAATTTGCGTGAAATCGCTAATGAACTTGCGTATTTTTTCTTCAGCAAGACTATTTGCTTTAAATTTAATTTTTTGCTTTTAGCGGCGTAATTGTCGCCCATTTAAAAATGTTGCAGCAAAAATGTTGATTGCACTGATTTTGAAGAGAAGCGAGCCGCAGGCAACCAGCAATCACTTCGCCTTAAAGCACATAGCAATTACTGTGGAATTTTAATATGTACATATGTATGTATGTGTTACAGCAGCCACCCAATGCTATTATATTCATATATATATATATACATATACCGCTATCATCATATATATATATATATACATATTTGCTTGTGCTACCACTGTTGGCGTTGTGTGGCATGCATGCAATCCTTTTTTTCCTTTGATTGCAATTATCTTCCAACAAACGCTTTATGAAAAAAACGACGCTGTCTTGCAACAATGGTAGCATCTGTCGCCTGCTGTTGATTGGCATCAGCAATTATTACCTGTAATTTGTTGTCAGCCATCAAGCAAGTCCGCAGCGTTGGCGAAAGTCAAACCAACAGACTTTTTTGCTTCTCTGAAAAACCTACATACACCATATATATATATACCTATATTGGTATATATATGTATGTAGAAGTATATATATGGCGTATGCATTTAAATGCTTGCTACCTGTTAACCGCTGATTTTGCTGCCACTGCAATGCTTCTCTTTTTACTTTATGTTCTCATCTACTTTCGTACCTATATTTTTACATAACATACATATAGTATAAGTACTTATATATTTACAAATTTCTTTATCAACTTTTTCGCATATACTTTTCATACTAAATTATTCTCTTTATGCATTTTATGCTACATACACGCACACAATCGCATATTCATTTAACCGTGCATATAAATATTGAAATATGTTTATTGCACCTTTGTTTGTGCCAAATAAATAACGGCTTATTTGGGAAAGTTTAAACCAGATTGCTATCACTACTCAATTACATATGTACATACGAATGAACTGTATGTTCTTGCCACGCATAAGGCAAATAGCAGTAAAATGCGCTCTACGCACAAACACACGCGTAAATAAATATGTATGTACGCATTCTTTTTCTTCATTTAAATATCATAATTTATAACAAGCATATTTTTTCCAACCTCATTTCGCGTTGCTTGCATTACTTCGGTCGCTTTGTAGCCGGCTGCTGTGACTACCATATTACTTTACTTATCCGATACATACATATACGAGTATGCGGAGTATATAGACAATCTCAGTTGGGTTCTCTTAGAAATAGCATGTCAAACTTCAGCTTAGTGCACTGAGAAAAGACTTTGTTGAACTAAAATTCTTATATTTTCATTCATTAACATTTTATTTCTAATTCTACATCGGTTTAAACATTTCCAGAAGCCAAAATTATTGGTTTCGCTATTTATATTGGAGACATTGAGCATTTTGTGCATAACAAAAAATTAATATATATTTTTCTGTATATAAAAATTTCAAAAGTTCAGTCTCTGTTCTTTAAAACATATAATATGAGTTTACCATAAATTACAGAGATATGAAACTGCTTTTGTTTCATGACCTTAAAAAATATCTAAAATATCACTACTGCTCAATTTTACGAACAGTATTTTAATCATTCCTTTTGGTTGAGTTTTAATAGATTGCTCTGATACTTTTTATAAGAGTGGTCCAGAATCCAAAATTTACAAAATTTTATAATATAAAAACTCAAAAATGAACTTCAGCCCAAAAGTAGGCAACACTACTTTCCTATTTTAGTTTGCCTTGTCGCTTAAAAAACTTCTAAAACCTCATTGCGCTTGAATTTAACTTCCAAAGTTGTAATCACTAGCCTAAGCATAGGCAATATTTAGCGTATTGGTTATTTTCAAAACCTTTCATAAGGATTCGTCTATAAGAATAGTTTCGATAGTGAAATTATAAAAGTGCCTATGAAGCCAATAATGACTAAAATACATTTTTAAGCATAATTAGAAACTTTTCTCATACAAAATTTACAAAAATAAATTTCATCCTAAAAGTAGGCAACGTTTTTTTCATGCCTTATTTTTCATATAAATTTAATCCCCCGACTAAAAATTAGATATCACTAAAATTCTACGAATATATAATAAATTCAAATACATTTTGTACAAAAACGCTGTATTGCACCTAAAAATAGACTAAGTTTTCTCTGATTATCATACAAAAAGTTATGCAGGACAGTAAAGAGTGGAGTGCTCCAAATGATGGAAATAATTATAAAAGTGAATAATTGGTGAAAGTTGCTTTGTAAAGCCGTGTAAAATAATTTAAAAAGCGCGCACTGTGAACATTTGATAAAATTTCCTTATTAAATCACTGTCGAAATTAAGGTTGAATAATATAAAAAAGAAAAAATAAGTACTATGATGCTATAGTATAAAAAAGTATATCCTCGATAGTAACCATCCAAATAACTCCAAGCACAAGCGAAAAATATTTATTCATCAATTTCTTTTCGAAATTCGCCAATCCTCCAAACATTCCTTCCAGTGTGCTCCAAATACCCGCAATGCCAGCGCACGGCATCGAATGATAAAAATCTTTGTTTATGTTCCGACATTTGCATCTTTTTTGCATTGCAATGCGAAGCTGGTTGCCATAACAAAGACTCGACAGCAGCCAACATTGTTGTAGTTGAGCAAAAAGCAAAGCAGCACTCACACACACACGCACGTATTACTTCCTACGCGCTGTGGAGCAGTTGCTGGCAAAATATTCATGCATTGATATACATACATACATATGAACACACATACTAATTGTTGTTATTTTATATGCTGTTTTGTTTTTGTTTTGCTTAGTTTTGCTGTTGCAGCTTCTTAGCCTTAGTGGCAGCAATTTTTGCCATTTGCTGTTTTTAGCTTTGCTGTCATTCAACACCGAATTTCCTGTATCAGCTGCTGTTGCTGGCATTTCGTTGACTTTTTCTACACTTTTTTTTTTTGCATAACTTGGCATATTTTTTACATACATAATGAGAAACACACATACATACATACAGATATTATAATGTTCTGCTTAACTGTCTGCTTTGCTCTGTCTGTATTTATGTTGATTGTCATCTGGAGCTCATCATCATTGATGATAATTTGCTATTATGGACATATATACCTACATACAAAGTCGACTTCACTTCGTCAGCCGCATAATTTCCTAGCAGGAAATAAGCGAAACATGATTTTCAGCCGTCACTAACATTAGTGATAGTAAATTTGATGGACCTGAATATTTTTGTTGGACAATTAGACATACGAGTATAAATCCACAAAAAAAAATAAAAATTCTAGCATTCGTTTGTTGACTCAATGACTTATGTATGTTTAGATATTTTTCCCTTATATAAAGTGTCAGTGCAGCTTCAGCGGTTTGAAAATTATTGAAAAGTTCGAATTCCTCCAGAAATCGTCTAAAATTTTATTTATGCTTTTATGCTCAAATTTAAAATTTTTTTTTTTTTACTGCGTTAGTTTATGATAATTTTACTCCTAACTGTTGTGATAGCTTCTACAGCTGACTTTACGTAGAGTCCACAACGTAAGTTGACAGCTGTCATTAAAAGAAGCCAGTTCTCTGATAGTTACCTGTCTTAGACCTGCCCCGTAGCGTTATTTTTAGATACATATTCACTAACTACAAAAATACACGAGCATGTGTAAATTAGCGCCTTCTTAACTACACATCATCAACTCGATTAGCAGCATGATTCCTTGTCTCTCTAGCAACAACAGCAGGCACAGAATTTCATTATGGAAATACATATGTACATACATATAAACCTCAATTTTCTTACTCTGCCTCAATGCTCATTTTTTCCGCTGCTGCTAATTTGTTGTGTATTTTTTTCTTTTGTCATTTTCTGCCCTCCATACATTTTTGGAAGCGTTGTTGCCACTTCATATTGCTTGGTTGCATGTATCCTCTGCTTTGATTATCCGTTTGCTTTGTTTGGCATTTCGATGCCCGCCTTCTTATGGTTGGCTTTCAGGGTTTCCATGTGTGCTCCTTGTTGTGCCCATGCGGAGCCTTCAACAGTCGAGCTTTTGTTTTCATATTTGCTGACATATTCCTGTATTGTTTTCTGCCGCTATTGGTGTTGTTGCAAAAGAACACATACCATACATATGTATATTCCAATTTTTTCCGTTCAAGCTGCTAATGCCTCTCGTTATGTTGGTTGTAAGACTCCAGCTTGTTAACGTTATACTGATTTGACATTATACTGATTTGCTTCTTTCGGTTATCTGCTCCGTTTTCGGTTTTGGTTGATATGTGTCTTCTTTGTACTAATTCTGCACGTTATTTACATTTTTTTCATCCTCTCTTTGTAATTTTTGCTAATTTTTTTTCCATCTGAGAAGTCAATACTCGTAGTAGGCTTTAAATTTTTCTCTGCTTTTGATATATTCTCTTCTGCATTTTGTACTCTTTCATCTTTTAGTCGTAAACCGTATTGCTTTTGAACTTACATTTGTGCTGTTTGATTTTAAAGATCTGCATTTATTCAAATCAAAAATTAAAATTTATTTTCAGTATCTTATATACAATTTTGACTATGTCATCCAAACCTAGGCCATATTCTGTTTGCTTTTAATACTTTTTATGTATTTGCGAACCTTTTTCATTATGCTCTTATTGTTTAAATTTTCCTATGTAATGTTATTTTGATAGTTTCCTTCCTTCAACATCCTCCTAAAAGTGGGCAACATTCTGTAATTGACTGTAACAGTATGCACCTTTACAATAGTAAAGACACCTACCTAATCTATTAATTTATTTAAACATTTTTTTATTTTATTTTAAATTAATTTGTTAGTATTATAATTTATTTGTGAGTATTTACCTATTTATTTTTTATTTAATTCTTTTTTTTTATTTTAATTATTTTTTTTATTTTTATATTTATAAATTTTTTTATATTTTTTTAATGCTTAAATAGCACCATTTGACCTCAGCATTAATTTTCTATAATACATGTTTCCCTCTGTATAAAAAAAAATTAATTTTAAGCCTCATATATTACATTATTAGCTTTTATAGCAATTTAAACTATAACCAATTTAAGTAATTATTAGACAATTTTCAGCGTTAACGTTGCGTTGGCGCTCCCCTCACAAGCTTTCTACCACGTAGTATACCTATTTGTGCCGCGAGCACGCTTACCCGAATATGAGGAGGATACGCTTTTAAGTGTGATTATTTGTATTTGTTTAAGGAGAAACGACTGCCACATTTACGCAATACGTATGCATTAAAGTAATTAAATGAAATTTCATACCAACGTGCAGACAGTCACTCCGTCACAGAGTCAAAGCCGCCACGCCTTTTGGTATCTACATATTTTTGTCGCAATTCTCATCTTGCCTAACACCCAGCTGATGGCTCTCACTTCTTCCTTGTTGTTGCTGTTGTTAGCACAGCCTCACTGTCTTGAATTAATACAATTTTCTGCGTTTTTGCGTCGCATTTTCATTTAAAAGTCTGCACACATATTAACACGCACATATTTCACACACATATACGCATGTACACACACACAAATATACATATATACAGCGAGTAGCCCTTGCCTCTTTTGTCCTTTTTGTATCAGTGACTCGGCAATTATTCCCATGCTGCTTTAGCTGTCTACAAAGCCCCTAGAATACTCAACGTCAAGCGCCGTCAAGGTAAGTCAAGCTAGTTAGCTGATGGCTGGCTGCCAGGCGTGCCTTAGCCAATGTTATTTAAGCGCAGAAAAAGTACGGTTTAAGGTAAAGCACAGCGTCTAAAAGACAAACACGCAACAACAAAAAAAAAAATTTAAATGAAAATCTCGCGAATTCTTGCGCGACATTTCTCTTTCATTTCTCTCGCAGGTATTTCGCTTCAATCAACGCATATGCTCTCCAAGGCATCCTTGCAAGCGCTCGGCTCTTCTTTGCTGCTGGAATTTGTCGTGCGCGTTTGCTTTTATCTTTTTAATTGGATATGCAACTTTTTTGACTGTCAAAGCATATGCTTACCTACTCAACATATAGAAACAACTCTATTGGTGGCTTGATGTCGATAACGATAATAATGTCTCTCTTTACCCAGCAAGCTGCCGCTTTCGATATTAAGCTTTGATATGTGTGTTTTCTACGCAAGTTAATGCTGCTATTGTGTTAATATTTATTTAAATTTTATTGAAATTAAAATGCTAAACTGTATGGTTTATATATATATGTACACTGCTATCATACGCCATTATCTAAGAATTATAATTAGTATTAAATTTTGATATTTTTCTCGCCGACACAATTTCTTTATCATTTTAACTAATCGCTTACTTCTTCTTCTTTTCGTTTTAGGTAAGTGGCAAAGGGTTTTATGCGCGATTTAAATAAAGGTATAAGTTTTTCAATAATCTGCACTTTAAAATATTCAAATATTATTCAGAAATTTCTTCATAGCTTCGAGCGTTCTTACCATTTCCATCAAAGAGTATGTAGAGTTATGCATAACTAATACGTTATTATTATTCATATATGTGAGCTTACAAAGCAGCAATTTTAACTTAATGCGATTAGTCTAACCAATGTTTAGGAATTCTTAACATATGCACAGTACCTTTAGACATATTGAAGATATAATATCTCTAAAATTTATTTTAATTAACGAAAGGAGCTTATGCGCATAAAGCATTAAAATTCAATTTTAAATTCAATGGAGATGTGGAGATATGCGTGAGTGCATACGTATTTATCTAGGTACGATTCTTACTAAAAATTAGTGACAATAAATAAAACTGCTCCTACATATGTGTTGCCAGCTAAATCGTATGTTCTAATACCCAAATTAGATAAACTCAAATATTCAAAGACAAATAGTGTATTACAAATTACTTTCTATGAAAGCTTCCTGCAAGTTTTAGTAAAGTGAGTTATTCAGATTGATTTAAATCTTTAAAAGCTGCTTAAATCTACAAGGGCAGATTTCTGCATATGAAAGTTTTATAAAAGCTTCAACAAACAGAGTTGTTCGGATTGGTTTAAGCCGTGAAAAAGCTGCTTAAATCTTCAAGGGCAGATAGCGCGTCAAAATGTACTTCATTTGAAAGCTTCATGAAAGCTCGAATATTCAGAGCTATTCAGACTAGTGTAAGTATTAGAAATTAGTTAAATATTTAAAGACCTTTCAAGGCTTTATGAAAGCTATGATGTTCAAAATTAAACAGAAACCTTTAATTCTATATGAAGTTATATGAAAGCTTAAATATTCAGAATTACTTGAGAGCGCTTAAGTTTTAAAAACTTTTATGTATACTTATACTGACCGCAATAAAAAATACCCTGCTCTATATTTTTATGAAACAAATGCAAAAAATTCAAATATATCGAAATGTAAAAACTTTTATATACTGCATATTAAGACTTTCCAATTAAATTTTTGAATAACTTCCAAAAGCTCAGAAAGCTAAATTAATTAAAATTATATATTTTTTTTTGCATAAAAACTGTGCGAGATGCGAGTACATATATTTACCGTGAAAGCTATTTGAAAAGCTCTTAAAGCTCCGAGCCTACACTCACATAAGTCCATCATTTTAGCTTCATTATTAAATGAAATATTTATACTTTTTAAATAAATGACGAGTTTAAGTGCTATGCGGTACGAATTAAAAAAAGTTATGTTACAAAAATACAAATTCTTAATTAATTTTATAACTAAAGTGAAAGCTTTTTGTAATAACTTTATAGCAAAACATCAAAACCTCTGAATTTAAAAAAGAAAAGCTGTTTAAACCGAGTCTTTAAATATTATAACAAAAATTTAATTGCAGGAAGCTCGGTAAAAGTTTCTCAAAACTGTTTTTTTTTCGTTTTGTTTTTTTTTCTTTTAATTTTTAATTTTTTTCTGGAGAAATATTTCTTGCCTACTTAATCAAGGTTTATAAAAACTAATTAATTGGCAATTCGCACTGAAAAAATCCAGAATAAATTACACTTTAATCCAATGTGGGTGCATAACTGCGCATACATGCATACATAATTATGCATATATACTATACTTACTTCTGTAATCGTACGCCAGCTGGCTCTCTTCGAGTAGACACCAGGTGTTGCGCTTTATCTTTATATTTCAAGTGATCATGCAAAAATAACTTATTTGCATGCCTACCTTCATACATATCTACATAAATTCATATGCATATGCATGTATATACGAGCACATCGTCTATATCGAATATTGCGCATTAAGCGCAGAAAGTACAACGTTAAGCAAAAAGTAAGCAAGCGCACAATTAATAAATTGCATACCAACTGCATTATTTAAGTTCTTTTAAACTTTTTGTCTTCCAAATTCACCGTTTCGTTGGTGCTTTTGATTTCTCATTCACACAGCCATACATACATATGTATATGGTATATATTTGTTGGTTGTTTATAATAAAATTTCCGTGGAGCGATTTCATTTATTTACGTAAACATTTTCTGCCAATGCGTTTTTTTTTTTTTTTTTTTTTTTTGTTTTTGATACCTTGAACAAGGTATATTAGGTTTGAGAGACTAGCTCTTTAGTGTTTAAAATATCGCTCTGAAATTTTACACACGTCCGTTTCTCCCCACGGAGCTGTTCATTTGTTAGAACCGATATCGAACCATTATAGCATATAGCTGCCATACAAACTGAACAATCAAAATCAAGTTTTTGTATGAAACACGTTTTTTTTGACCAGACATCGTCAGATAATTTGGCATTAAATATTTTCCAAGGCAATGGTACAATCTCTAAAGAAATTGTGCAGATCGGATCAAAACAGCATATAGCTGCCATACAAACTTAACGGTCGGAATATAGTGCTTATATGGAGAACTTTTTTATTTGATGCGATATCTTCATGAAAATTGGCATAATTTATTGTTCAAGACAACGCTACAATATCTTACGAAATTGTACAGATTGGATCACTATAGCATATTGCTGCCATACAAAATTGACTAAAGTTCTTGTGTGGCACCTTTTGTATTTGTGAAGGGCATTATAGTTTCGGTACAGCCGAAGCTCACTCACATTCTTATTGTTTATTATTTTAAAACTTCATTTATAGCTTTTTATTTGTTATTGTTTATTTCCCACAGATCATCTTGAATTCTTTATGTAAAATTCACTTTATTATTTTCAATTTCAACTCACAAACATTCTTAAGCTCTAAATATGCAAATGCGTGTGTATGTGCGTATAGGTAGTGCACATTTTTACAGATAGTGGCGCATAGGTAGCTATTTGTATGTAAATAAGCGCTTGCATAAGCTTGTGTGGGTAGCGTCGTCGCGCGTGTGTGCTGACATGCCGTTTTGCTTGGCTCTCGTCTCCATAAGCCCCATTGTGGTGTTCGTTGTTGTAGCGAAAACTTTGCAACGTCGCAAAGTTACGTGGTAAGCACAATGAAACGTCGCGAAAAAATTAATATAAGTTATGCGGTAAATAATGGAAAAGTAGTCGCAAAAATAAGTTTATCATTGTTTACATTTTTGTGCGCAGATTTCCGCTCACTTATGTCAATATATGCATATCTACATATACACGTTGTACACGTATGTACGTGCGCAAATATGTCTTTAAAGATAGTGATTGCAAGTTTTCAATGTATTTTTTTATTGAGGAAAAGTTATATATTTAAATATTATTATATATTATGCACAGCTAATATTTATATTTAATTATTTTATTATATATTAGCTATCTATATATGTATATATATAAAAATTACGTGTCACGTTTTGTCCGACATAAACTTCTAAACTACTGAGCCGATTTTGGTAAAATTTAGCTAAATTTAGTTCATGTCTCAATAATGTCAAAAGTAAAAACAATTCAGAAAATTTTTTTGGAATAAGCATATATTCAAAATTAAAAAATTATAATAATAATACTAATCATAAAAATAATAATAATATTATATAAAAAAAAAATTATAATAATATTAAAAAAAATATTAATAATAATAACTGTGAATAAAATACCAAATGAAAAATTCATTATTTTTCCCGTTGACAAATGTTTGTATTAATCATTTTCCAAATGAAACTTCAAGTACAATCCCTTGAATTCTTTTTTTAGCAATAACGTTTTCGCCCTTATTTGTAAATAATATTTTCACCGTATAGAATACCTTATTATAACAGTTGTATGTATACCATAGCCACAGCCTCGCATGGTCGAAGATTTTAGTATTACAAACAATTTTATTTTTGCTTTTTATTTTAAGTTTATTTTCTATATTTATATTTTAATTGTTTTTTTTTTTTCAACTATTATCATTACTTATTTCTTGTGTTCTGTTATTATTTTTGTTTGCCCTGCTTTGACTTTTGTCATACTCTTAATTAGTCTCACCGTAATTATTATACCCAGAACGGGGTACATAAAGTTTGCCATGAAGTTTGTAACACCCGGAGGGGTGTATAAATGATCAGCTTCACGAGCTTAGTCCATAAAGTCATGTCCGTCTGTCTGTCTGTAGACACGCAAACTAGTCCCTAAGTTTTTGAGATATCGATGTGAAATTTTGCACATTTTCTTTGCTTTCCATGAAGCCACTCATTTGTCGTAACCGTCGACAGCGGATCACTGTAGGATTTAGCTGCCTTACAAAGTAAACGATCAAAATCAAATTTTTGTATATAAAGCTTTTTGAATCTACCGTCAATATCGTGTTCTTGTGTGGAAACTTTAGTTGTAAAGGTTTTTCTAGCTTCGGCACTACCGAAGTTAATTTTTTTTATTGTTTTTTTTTATATTAATTTTTATATACCAAAGACAATCCCGAACATGGTTAATTAAGCGCAACTCAATTTCCCGACTCCATTGCCATCTTTTCGTATACAGTAATACAGTAATACTGGAAGAAACTCAACAATTTCCTTATCTTTCCCTTCTCTCCTTTTTCTAAAACTACGCGAACCCACTTTTGGCTGACCTTAAAGCTTGCATACATTTAAATTGCCCAAAACCAAACCAAGTTGGCAAAAGTAATAAACTTTTATATTTATGTTTTGGTGTCCAACACTTCCTGCTACTAAACAAAAGCAACACATACACACCCATACATACAATATTATAAATGCATAGAAAATTCAATACAAAAGTTTAGCAATATTATACGACACTAAGTTGAAATAACTAAAATATTGGATATTGGATACTGTCCCAGGGCAACCTATTTGCGCGCACTCTTCCTCTCCCGCTCCCACTCTTTTCCAATGCAGACTGCATTCGACGGCTGTGTTTTCTTATTTGTGGCACCTTTTGCCGACATTATGTTCACTTTTTATGCCCATCGTTGCTCACCTATGCCACAGCTGTCATTCAATACGTTAGTTTCCTGGTTACACATTACCACTGCGGTCTCCTCATCACAACTGGAGAGCAAATCAATGGCCTTACCTGCCTTTTCGTGCATTTCAGAACAGCATATTGTAAAAGAAATGAAACAGCGCCAGCAATATGGCCAAATAGGCGAGTGTGGCGAGTAGCGAACGTATGAACAAAACCGAGATATAAGCGAAAACAAATATTACTATCGCTGGGAGAATGGCACGAATGCGTTGCATATCTGTTGACTGCGCCTGCTGCGACGTTGGCGGCAATGACGGTGGCAGTGTTGTTGCTTTAGTGCACTCCAACATTGTCGCGTGCTCCATGCAAATGACAGTTGATGTTTGCAGAGTTGCTTCTTCTCCAACACAAACCGTCTTACAGTGTCTTCGTTTGTTTTTTTGCAAACTTGCTTTGCAGCTGCTTATTTGTTGGTCTTTCAATACACGATTGTGTTGTTGTGTTGTTATTCCAAAAACTAAGATTTTAGACAGTCTACACATGAATGTTGCTGTTGTTTTTGCTGCCTCTTTAAAGCCAGCAAATGCGTTATGCCCGCCAGTCGTTGTGCTCCCAAGTCGGTTCTTTTTCTCTTTCTGCGTTTCTATTTCTCTGCGCGCTGCATGCGTTTATGACGATGGCATTTACTGAACGTGACTTGCTTTCCAAATTCAATTCAAATATAACTGGCAAATAAATTCTCAAACAAATGTCGTATATGGCGACAACAAAGCAATGCGAACGCAACAGCGACTACGATGGAGCGTTGGCGGCTGCGCCACTCTGTTGCTCTGTATGCCAGTTACTAAGTAACTATTAGCATGTAGCACAGTGCACTTGTGTTGGCAAATATTTGCAATCGCTTTGTGATTTTAATATTTTTAAATGAAAATTTTTGAATTTATGTTTACTAAAATTTTAATTTTTGAAAATATTTTTACATAAAGTTTGAGTTTTCCTTTCCAAATAATGTTTATATTCCCTTTCAACTTTTTTTTTGATATTTCAGTTTTTATATTTAATGTCAAGCATGATTCATGGTTACTATCATACATGTCAATCAAATACTATAAGAGCTGTGTTGATAAAATTTTTAACGAAATCAAAATTTTTTCGGTCGTTTCATTGTTTCGGTTACTGATTTTGTAGGTTGTGTCAGTAATTTTGAGATAAAAAAAAACTGTTTTGAGTTCAGCAAAATTTACATTGAAAATTAAAAAAATTAAAGATTTACCAAAAATAAGTTTAAACTAAACTTTTAATTAAATTGCCAAAAATATATGTATTTCATAAAACTTTTTTAAAAATGATTCAAGTTTACTAAAGTTTAAATTAAAAGTGAATTAATTTAAAAGATTAATAAAAATTTAAAAAAAAATTGCAGAAATTTTTTTTTATTAAAATCTTCGAAAAATTTTTTTTTTTAAATTATGAAATTACTAAACTTTGTAATTACCAAAATAAATATACTCAATACAATTTACCAAAGAACACAAAAAAAATATTTAGTTAAATTAAAAAAAAAAACTATTAATTAAAAGATGATTAAAATTATGTGTCTCTTACAAAATTTTCGTTTCTTTATTTTTGATTTTTTTAACATTTAACATTTTTTTTATTTTTACATTGTTCAGTTTACAAAAATTATTTAAATTTTTTGTTATAGAATTTTAAAAATGATTAAAGTTAACTAAACTTTAAATTGAAAGTGGAGTAATTTAAAAATTAATGAAAATTTAGAAAAAATACCAAAAATTTTTTTTAATAATATATTCGAAAAAATTTTTTTCTTTTTAATTTTGAAATTTGTAAACTTTGAAATTACCAAAACAAATTTACTCAATAAAGTTTACCAAAGAACACAAAAAATAGTAAAATTAAAAAAAAAATGTTAATTAAAACTATGATTAAATTTATGTGTATCTTACAAAATTGTTTATTTTATTTTTGGTTTTTTTTATATTTTTTTAATATTTAACATTTTTATAAATATTCTTAAATTTTAAATAAAAAATAAGGCGTATATAAAAATTAGTAAAAAACCCAAAAAAATAGAACAAAACTATTTAAAAAAATCTGTACATTAAAGAAATTAAATAAGAAAGATTACAAGTATATTTTTTATGTGTATTTTAATAATATTTTTTGTACTAAATTTTTGAGTTTTGCTTTTAGTATATCAAATTTTTTAATTATTACACTTTTCAGTATACAAATTAATTAAACTTTAAACCAAAAATTAAGTTAATTAATTAAAATGTAGAAGAAAAATAAAACAAAAAATAATTAAAGTTAAAAAAATATTTAGATATTTTGTTACAGAATTTGACTTTGAAATTACTAAGCTTTAAATTAAAAATGAGACAAAATTAAAATGAAAAAAATTAAAAATAAAAAAAAATTATATAAAGTTTACCAAAAACAAAAAAATAAAGTAAAAATACTGTAAATTGAAGAAGTAAATATGTATGTTTTCAGTAGATATATATTTTTTAATTTATGTGATTTTTTTTTATTATTAAATATTTAAAATTTTTACCTAGAGTCACTGTATATATTAAATAAATTTGTAATTTTAATTTAATGTTTTTTTATTTAATTAAATTTAAAAATATTTTATTGAAAAAAACTAGTCTTTAACTTAAATTTAAAAAAATTATTTAGTCTATATTTACATTTAAAAATATTTTTTATGCTCTTACTGCACTGTAAATTTTGTCGTTAGGCAACTCCTGCCTCCAGCGCAGGCAACTAGTTTTTCTAAATGGCGTACACATATAAATATGAAGCCGATATTATACTCCAGCCATTTGGCACGTACACAGTTAGTTGGAAATTTACTACTACTCCCACCTATTTCTATTCAATACACTTGTATGTGTTTTTTAATGTGCAAATTATGGCGTCTATGCTAGCCAAGTGGGTTTGAGCGCTGAATATTGTGCGTGGTTATTGGGAAATATTTAGATTTTTTTGATAATTGTTTTGTTTTTTTGAGTTCGTACTCGTTATAAAATATTATAAATATTATGTAACTACCAGGGAATTCTTTGGGTTTCATATAAGCCCTACTTTAAACCGAATTGAACAAACTGATAAGATCTCCGGTTCTATGGCTTATGGTCAAGGTCAAAATATTAAGGTGACTTATAGACTTTCTTTGCTAGATTCATCCAATTGGTAGTTGGTTATCGATTACATTTTTATTAAAAATGCTTTTAAAGAAGCTTATATGATGATATGCAGTAGTGCTTTTGAACTATTTTATGACACATGTCTATTTTTCTAATGGAACCATAATCTGAAAAAAATTGTAATGTAATTATTACTAGTCAGCCTGCAAATAAATTTCTGTTGCCTACATTTAGGCGAAATTTGGAAAAATATCAAATAGAAATATTTTTAATTTCGAAAAGTGCTTAAAGCAGATTTTTATATCATTAGCTCTGCAACATTTCCGTGTTCAGGCAATTCCATTGTTCATAAGTGAGTTTATGACATATTTTCGTTTACTTCACATATTTTTAATTTGCTACTTAAAAATATGAGTACAGCATTCCGTTTGGTGCCTCTTCGTCTTGGAGATATATTTTTTTTACTCAAAATAATGGCGACATAAATAATAAACGTATGTGTAATACTTTTGAATATGGACGCAGCCTTAATAATATGTTAGTTGAGCGTTTCACGCTGGCATTTGAGGCATCCATTTGTGTGTCTGTGTGTGAAAAGCGCAAATTTGTTTGCTATTTGTGCAACTGCATGCGATTTTAGTATTTTGCAAGCATATTGTTGCCCACTATGCCATTTAATCGGAGCAGACACACACACATACGCAATATAAGAGAGTCTACAAAGAGCGTTGAAAGCGAGAAGGGGTAAATGTAAATATGCACAGTAGTCAAAAGGCGCAAAAGAGCGCATAAAAAGCTTGTGTGCTTGGGTGGGTGGAAGCTGTGCTGCCTGCTCTGTGCGAACCACTGGTGAGGGAGCGGCTGAAAGGGACTTGAAAGGGCACTAAAACTTTTACGGCACGCAGCAGTTGAAATTTAAATAAAATTATAACAAAGTGGTAAATTCTCGATACTTTTGGACGACGTGGCATGCATGCAAGCAATTCGATATTGCCACCGTTGCTACACATATGTGCTTGTGTTTGTTGCAACACATATGCTTATGCTTGCCGCACTTTAGCGCAGTTTGTATTTGAGTTGTGCTTGTCTCCTATATTTACGCCTTTTGCCTTCCTTTTTTCTCTTACTTTTTCTTTGCTGCATTATTTGTGTGCTGTGTGCTTACTTTATATTGTGTTTGTTGTAACTGAAAAACAATAAAGTTAGCACAATGTTGCTGGATTGCATTGCAACACCGCATACACAATACTAGGCAATGCGTGTGCATCTCCGCATATTTTACACAAACATCATAAACATTTGTATGTGTGTGTGCGCATTCTGTAACCAAAGTTTGCCCTAGCTCAAGTAGTTCGTTCATATTGCAGCAACATGCTTGCTTTGCTATTCACCCGTTATTATTATTGTGTGCGCATATGCGTGTGCATGCGTGCTAAAACTTTAAGTTTGATACTTGGTAAACTTTATTTTGGAAATTTTATTAAAAATTGAAATCAAAGAAAATGCAATAAGCTATTGTACAGCAACAGTGCTGGTTATGTGCATAACGGAAGTGTGTGGCATGGAAAACATAATTGATTGCAAGTGTAATATGAGTGCTGCGTATATAAATTTCTGCTGAAAGTATTAAAAGTTCATAATTTAAGAAATCTGGCTGATACCTAAAATCACAAAAATAAAAAAACAAGAAAAAATGTTAACTTTGGTTATACCGAAGCTAGAATACCCTTCACAAATAAAGAAGTTTCCATACAAGAACTTAATTTTGATCGTGGCAGCTATATGATATAGTGCACCGATATTAAACATTTCTTCCGATATATTTTTTTCACTTAGAATTAATATTTGTTGTAATTATTTCTGTTAATCCGTTTGTGCTTAAAGTACCATTTAGTGTTCATGCCTAAATTTTGCCATCAGTACTTTCGTATTTCGTTTTTCTGAAGCTATAC
Organism: Bactrocera oleae; assembly: GCF_042242935.1. NCBI lineage: Eukaryota > Metazoa > Arthropoda > Insecta > Diptera > Tephritidae > Bactrocera > Bactrocera oleae. The sequence continues at coordinate 18,979,937 of NC_091537.1, read as the reverse complement.
ATATTACAAAATAGGCACCTATTCCCGAATTCCATAAAAGCGCCTCTATTGCTTTCTGTCTTATAAGAGCGTTTCAGTAAGTGTCACTTAAGATCAGGCAAAAGCTTGCTTAACTTCTAAACTAACTTTTAACTTTGCATAATTTTTGGCGCCTAAACTAAGTTTATTATTAATTTCTACCAATCATTGGTCTTAGTAACGTTATCTTCAAGCTCTTAGCGTATACTTTATACAGCACGCGCCTTTGAGTATGCTAGGTATGTTGGAATATGCATACGCGCACGAATGTATACAACATTTTTAGCAAAGCAAAACTACTAAAAATTGTAAAAATGTATTATACATTGAGACTGCGGAAGCATACGAAATTCAAAATCAAATGCAAATAACTGCAAAAGAAAATTTTTTCAAATCAGTTTTAGGCACTTTTAATTTTATTAAATTAAATGGCCGTTTATTCAGCAAATCAGGGATTTCATATAATAAATTGCATAGTAAAATTGTTCAAACAGCGGTAAATTTATTGAAGTTCCTATACTCAAGCGTGTATCAAGAGGTCTCCTTATTTCTTGCCACCATTTCGTAAATTAGCGCTGTTTAAAACCCAAAGCTACATATATGCGCATATATATAAATATGATCCCCTGCAGTTCACTTCCTTCCGCCACACTTCACTGCTTTTCACCTATGACTGCACTCATTCCGGCACGGCTGCGTCGTGGCTTATTATGCGCCAGTGCCGTTGGCTGCGTTGACCACAGCCGGCCGCAACGCCGCTGCACATTTTTGTTTACTTGTATATATATATATATATATATGTATGTGCTAGTTAGCATACATTTGCGCTGCATTGCATACCATTCCACTTGTTTGCTCTCTGGGCCATTATGCCACTTGTGCGCAGCCAATTAACTACTTGAAAAAATTAACTACCAACCGTTCCTTCATTTCGCAATGCCTTTATTTACTGAAAGTGGGCTCATATTTAAATTTTTTGGGGTATTGTGGTGTTTTAATTTCAAAATATTTGTACAACGCTTCTTATATATACATAACTTATTTAACTAATGGCGATAACACCCCTTCTTGTTAAAAAAATTTTAAAAATAAAAAATATTAATATTAGGATAAAATAACTAAAAACCATATTTGTTTGTAATTAATTTTTATTACGCTCACAAACAAAAAACCGCTTAGTATCGCAATTTTCTATGGACCAACGTCCAAAGCCACCAGCACCAAATTGTATACAGCCGCCGCTTTCAATATTCACCGGTTGATCATTTAGCCAGTGCGTATATTTAAAGGCCTTGCCTGTACCCTCCCACTCATAAGTACCCGGGTTTGATAAATCATTGCCACCGCTCCAATATATAAAAGTACGATCTGCCTTATTCACCGTTGTCTGTATAAAATCTAGAAAAATAAATTAATTGAAAAATATTTTTACATAATTACAACAACAAGTGTTGAACATGTGCCTACCGTTGGAAAATAAAAACATATGCAAACCTATGAGCTTTTTTTGCGACTCGAGTGAGACCAAATTGGCTGTGTGCTCATGGCATCTATCGAGCGCATCCTTCCAGGTTTCCTAAGAGTTTTGGTTTTACGGAAGAGTTAACAAAAGCAGACAATAATTTCCAAAACCTTTGTGCTTTGCGTGTAATTTTTATTTTACATACCGCGTTTTTGTTGAATATTATAAACTCGTCATAATGCGTTCTGTGTACAAAGATGTCTTTTTGAATAAAATAAGTAAATAAATTATTAGTATTACTTTTTTAAATTTTTTATTATATTTTTAGTTTTTAAAATTTAAAGTTTTTTTTTGTATAATTTTATTGCTTATTAAAATTGTTTTTGTTTTCTAATTTGTACCAATTAGTTTTAGTTACTAATTACTAGTTTTTTTTATACCCTGAGCAGGGTATGTTAACTTTGCCACCATGTTTATAAACCAAAAAGAAACGCTGAAGGCCCTATGAAGTATATTTTCATATATAAATGATTAGCGTGACGAGCTGATTCAATTTAGCCATTGGAATCTTTATATTTGTGAAATTGTATTGTGAAAATTTTCTATTTTAGAAATTTTGTACTCAAGTACCCGTGTTCTGTGCAAATGCGTAGCGGTATAATAAACAGCTTATAAAAATTCGTTTAAAATTATTTCCAGGCATTTTTCAATACTTTGGCACTACATAACAATTCTGTTTAAAATTTACTCGTTAACTGAAATATGTTTTCACTTTTCGATTTGATTTCAAATCTATAAATTTACATATACTCCTCAACTGCAGCAAATCAGTATAAATTCATTCGAAACGCTTCGAATGTAATAACTGTATGTATTGCAAAAGTCTCTGTATAACATCCCTACAGTGAAATCGACTAGTTGTAACGTGTGTTTTTTTTTAAACTAATTTGATTCGCAAAATAGAAATAGATTTAGATATTAGCTGTCAGATTTTCGTTAGAAATACACCAGTTTCATACTGGTTCAAAAACATTAAATAAACAGAACAATTGTTAACTGCGCTTGCATCGAACTTATAATAGCCTTCACAAATACAAAAGGTTCTTTACAAGAACTTGATTCCGATCGTTCAGTTTGTATGACAGCTATGTGCTCTAGTAATATATCTAAGTATCGTTGTTTACCTCTTCATTGGCCATAAATGCATTCCCAAACATGAAATTAAACTAATTTGCTAGCATTTCCTAGTATTCCTTAATTCTCAGAAATCGTCTAATAACTCTTGCATAGTGTTTCACAATTCGATCAAGTCATTTCATTCTTTTCGGACTAGTTCACTTTTCGTTGAAAAGGTAGTTCAAAATAAGTCTGTTTTGGTAAGTTCGATTAAAGTTAGCTATTCCTGGTTGTAAAGTAATATTTTTCCTCACTAGCATGTGTTATGTATCTGTCACCTGATATGCCTCTGTTATCTCGTAAACCCGTAAAATTTTAAGAGCAAAATACTTGAAAGCTAAACATACATACATATTGTTTTTGAATGCCACTTCACTTATGACATATGTCAGCATGTCACACAGTAAACACACAATGATAAATAAAACAGTTTATTCAATTATCTTTAGATAATGTTTTTCACAGCTGATGCCGCACAGTTTTCGGTGAATTTGCATACAAATCGATTACGTCACTCGAAATTTACTTGTAATTTACATAAGCGCATCCACATATGTGTTTTTACCTGTAAGTGTGCATATCTACTTACATATCTTCATGGTGGTATTTACATATACATATGTAGGTAGGTGGATATTTTTGCAAATTCCTTAACTTTTGCTGTGTTTATTTGGTCTATGCAAATATTTGTTATTTTTCTTTTTTACTCTACTTATCAACTGCGCTACAGTTGTTCTACTGTACTGTCAACCATCAATTGTTGAAGCGAGCGTAGAATATTTAAAGATTTTAAGTTGAACATCTACTGATCAATAAGAATTTATATAAATAAGTGTGAGTGCTGCGGGTTTAAATGAAATTTGTTTTCTGAAGATATTTAAGTCGTAAAAAGATTAGAGAAAAGTAGATACCATTAACCATGTGACCATTAAGTTAAAAGTTTTATTCCAATTAAATTCTGTTTCAGTAAAGTAAGTACCCTTCAGCGTATTTTTTTTTGCGCTATGAGTATGTATATATATTCTAACTATGTATTTTCTCAGTATAAACTGTCCTCAGTTCACCCAACCTTGTAAAGTAGCGAATCGAACACACTGCTGGTATAACTAGTATAAACTGGCATAATCATGCCATTAATGAATTGTATAGACATTAACTGGATAAAATTGTTGCTGCTTTCATTAGTAAACTTCTTAATATCTGTAAAGGTAGCGCTCAAATATAGAGAGCAGAAAAGTGGCAATTCAAAGGCTAACATCAATACGGTAAATCATTAATGTGGCACAATTTTTATACACTGAAGAGGGTATATTAAGTTTGGCAAAAGTTTTTAACACCCAAAAATAAATGTCACCCTACGAAATATATGAATATATAATATGTATATATAAATGATCAGCGTGACGAACTGAGTTGATTCAACCATGCCCGTCTGTGTTTGTATATGCGAAATAGTCCTTTAGTTTTTGAGATATCGCTCTAAAACGATATCGCACGTCTTTTCTCCTGCTGCTCTTTCATCGGAACATCCGATATCGGACCACTATAGCAGATAGCTGTCATACAAACTAAACGATCCGAATAAGATACTTGCATGGAAAGCTTTTTCATTTGACGAGATATCTTCGCAAAATTTAGCATTAAGTATTGTCCAAGTCAACGCTACAATACTCAAGAATAATTTCCAGACCGGAAAACTATAGCATATAGCGGCCATACAAAATAAATGATCGAAATTAAATTTCTGTAGGAAAAACTTTTATTTGAGGAGATATGTTCACGCTATTTGGCATGAATTATTGTCCAAGTCAACGAAATATTCGAAGAAATAGTCCAGATCCGAAAATTATAACATATAGCTGCCATTCAAACTGAACGACAAAAATCAAGGTCTTGTATGGAAACTTCTTTACTTATGAAGGGTATTATAGATTTAGTACAACCGAAGTTAACTTTTTTTTGTAATAATTTAAATAATAATAAAAATTTAATTAAATATTCGCATTACTTAATTTATTTAGACCTAACATTTAGCTATAAATTAGAGTCTTTTCAAAAGTAATTTCTTTTCTATTAAAATGTTTTTATTTAGTCTGAATCATTAAGTATTTACTTACTTGTTCTTAAACTTCTACCGTTTTTTTCAGATTTTTTTTATTTTTCTCTTCTTCCAATTCCGAAATAATTGGCTTTCGTTATGCCGCAATTGTTTTATTACTTTAAAATTATCGATTTACCCACAAACTTACAAATGTTTGGCAAATGTGCTTGCATTATGAGTAAACATACACATATTTGTTTTATTTATATCACATCTGAAATATTAGATAATGTAATATTAAATTTTTCCCATATTTATAATAATATTTATACAAATTTCACATCTCCAGTGCATACATACCAACATATTAGCAGTATTATTTTCAAATATTTGCCTAATCAAGTTACAGCACGAAATGCACAAACACATTTACCGTGTACATAATGTTGTATGAAGCATAATTGAACAAACAGAAGTAGATTCTTTATTGCAAATATACTGTTATATATATATACATACTACGCAAATAACTTTGAGTGGTGGCATATTGTTCTCTGCTAAGCGGCTTCTTTTCTGCTTGAGCCGTTGGTAGACAGCTGCTGGCATGTGCTTGTATGTGTTTTGGATGCTGCCTCCAGCTCCAAGCTGTACCGTGCTACAGCTTTCAGCCTCATTTAATAGCTACTTTTCACAAGCTATTTGCTTACCCGCCGCTGCCGCGCCTACTCCCTTGCTGACACACTTCAAGCTTGTGTGCGAATTGCTTTGGCGGTTGCCTTTACTACTACTACAGTGGGTAGAGGATGCTACGAAAAAGGGTGGTTAGCTAAAAATTTCCTGCTAAAAGGGAAAACTAATAGCTTGTGCTTTTGCTTTTGCGCCCCTCAAGCCTCTTGTGCCTTTGCAGTACAAACACTTTCCTTGGCTCGCCGCATTCATTAAAATATTGTTGATGTCCATTTCGACGCTCGTCGGGAGCCATCGTCAACAACAGCTGCTACCGATTGTCATGGCAATCAACTTGACTGCTTAACGGTACTTTTCATAGTTTTATTATAGCTGCTTGGTGTTTAAATTGTAGCGTTTTTGTAATTGTTTTTGTAGATATCGTACATTTTCCCACTAAATATTTCGTTTAAATTTTAGCTTAGTTCGGTTTTCGACGAAATTCTACTGGTGGGGGTTGCAACTAAATACATACATACTTATTGCTTTATAAATATACTTTAAAAATTAAGAGAGCTTTATTAAGAATTATTGAAGTCTGACTGTTTATCAAAATTAAATTTCGGCCTGAGAACCGCTTGCCTTCTCTTACATGGCTTGAGGTTTGAGGTGTGTTGCCCTTAATTTTCATAGAAGACTCCTTTTCTTTTGGAAAATATTTCGGAGCATTTAAGAGCTTCTGCCTACAATGTAAAAAATCTGAACAACCATATATTATATATTCCTCTGTTCAAAATTTCTGTATCTGCATTGGTCATTTTATTATTTTATCATTATAGTTCTATCGACAATCGTGGCTCCATTTATGTTGATAAATATGAGTCACTTTCTCTGCTCATAGTGTCAAATCTATTGCAAGTTTTTCGAACCAGTTATCCCTCTTGTTGGCCAGTGAAGTTTTGACGACGGCTTGTTATTCGTTATCCATCGAGAACTGAAATTATAATCTGAGTTCGACTAGAATCTGGATTTCCAATTAAGCGTTGTTCTAGCGGGAACGCTACTTAAATGGGACATTACTGGATAATCAATAAACTGGGGTTATGATTCGCCATAGATATGATTTGTATTATTTATTTCTAAAAATAGATACTAAAAATTATTTCGTAAAAATACAAGAATTTAAGAGAAGGCTCGACTGAAAATATCCTAATATCAAAATATATACAAATCGTACTGTAAAATGACTGAATAGATGTTCGCTCTTAACCTCAATGTGCAATGAAAACAGAAATTAAACAATTGAAACGGAAAAAATACTGTTGATTTTATATTCTAATTCCTTAGGAATCTCTTTAGTGATATATGCACTCAATTAGTATTATATATATAAAGAAAATTTAAATATTATCTTTCGTAAACGCCAAATAATTAGCTATTTCTAAACAGGAAAAACAAAATAAAATGTGCACACAATTTAGATTAAGGCGCGAAAGTCCATTTATTCAAATGAAAAAATTAAAAGAAAACAAAAATACATGCAATACATTTACTTTGATCTGGCAACCCCCCTCAAACGCAAGATTATTACCAAGTTGCTTTATCACAAAAGATTTCCTAAATAACCGGGATAAGAGATGAAAAGCAATCAACAAAGATACAAACTCGAAAAAATGGGCCAAAAAGACAAACAAACGAAAAGAAGCAACGGTATTTACAGAGCAGAGCAAAGCAAAACAAATGCGCGCAAAGGAAATTGAAAAAAGTGAAATGTGCGAACAAAGAAATTGCCTACTCTAAAAGGATTCAAAGCGATAAGAATTGAAAAATAGCAAAACATTGAGAAAAAATTGGCAAAGCAATAATAGCAGCTGCTAGCTTGCAGCTTAGAAGAGGCAATGTGCAGCGAGCGCGCGCGAAATACACGCTCTCCAGCGTTAAACGCTTTTGGCCGCAATTCAAGTGAAAGAATAATAATCATTGAGGGGTGGTGTGGATGCAAAGCGCACAAAAACACAGCAAAACAACTGGCAAACAAAGCCACACAACAACAGCAATAGCAACAATATTGCAATAAAAAGCAGTAAATGGAGCAGAAACTGCTTGCGCCTGCCTGGAAGGTGCGCGATTGTGCTTAATTGCCAAAAATGTGCGCTGGGCATGATGATGAAGCCAGAGCGCGTGATGGCATGCGGATAAACCATATTGTGTTGCAGTGTTGTTAAGGTATCTCAATCACCAAAGATGAAAAGTGGTTGAGCATTCGAGCTTTTATTGGAGGGCAATTGGAGAGCAATTGAAGCGCAAATATACATAGTTCGGGTTGTAGATATGTTTGTATGTGCGTTTGTATACGCTTATATGCGTGGGTAAATAAGCTTTACTTATTGTTGTATTAATTTCAATCTCATAGAATTCTATCATAAGAAAACTATTACATGGAACTTGATAACAACCTCTCTTATTTATGTCAAATTATGTTCTTTGTGAGTTTGGCACATTTTTGATGCATACTTCATGGTAAAACTAAAAAAAAATATCTTCCTAGAAATTCTATCTGAACTTCCGTAACGTTGTCTTGAAAATTCCAAATTTTAACTCGAAAATTTACTTTAAAACTGAGTGCGCCGCCTCTAGGAGTTAAAAAAAAAAAATTTTTTGTCCAAAAATTTTCGTTTTTTATAATCTACAGATTTTACCCACAGGCTAAACAAAAAAAAATTTTTTTTTTCGCTCCACCCTAGTATACTCAGACACAATATATTAGTTTTTAAAAAATATCAACAGATACATACATACATAAGTATAATATTGAATATAAATTTTAATAATTTTCTTAAGTTATTAAAAAATAAGATTTTGTATATAAATTGTGAAATTGATTTTTTTTGTTTTTCAATACTGTTTAAGTAATAATTTTTGTAACAAGTGGTAACTCTGCTTCAAAACTGGTTTAACCTAAAATATTTTCAAATGCTTGTTCTCTGATAGAGGCATTGCTCATTTTCATCTTAATATACACGTTATTGCTTCATGTGTATATTTGATATATATTTTTGAGAATGTGGCTAAGCTCTGGCTCAACTCTTTTAACAAATCTATCTTCAAAAAATCTTAAATTAGATTCTTTTGGTGCCTATATATAAAAATATTTACACATATATTTTTTAAACAGCTGGCAACTCTGTGCAGAAAATTTTCGTCTTAAACCATTCTTAAAGCTTTGAAGCAGCTTCCATTTGATGTTTATTCAGTAAATACTTATACATGTTGGGAAAAGTTTTATTTCTCACACAGTTGGCAGCTCTGTTCAACAACTTTTCCGACTTAAGGTATTCTCAAACTCCAGTTTCATGCGCTGTATTGCGATATCTCAACTAAAATGTAAACATTATCGTTTCATTCTGATTTTGTAAGAATGTGGCAACTCTAGTTAAACTATTCTTTTGCCCAATTTTTCGTAAAATAATTATAAAAAGCTTCATACAATTTAAAGACATTTTATTTTTCAGTAGTCGGCAACTCTGTTTTTTTTACCTGAAGCATACTTAAATAATAGATTTCTAATAACCCCATTTGATAATATATATATACATCATTTTTAAGTATGTGGCTACTCTGGCTAAGCTGCTTATTTACCTAAACCTAAAATAAAAAAAATTACATATCTATCCCTTTTGATGTCTATTATTTGAAATCATTGGCAACTCTTTGCAGACACTTTTCGACCTAAAGCATTCTCAAATACCTGTTTTTAATACCCGTTTGGTAGTATTTCATGTAAAATAAATACATATGTACGTTATTTCTTGAATTAATTAATAAATTTCTTTTTTAATAATGTGGCAACTCTAGTTATACAATTATTTTATCTTATTCTTCTTTAACATCTTTCTGAAATATTTTCCATTTAAGGTCTATTCATTATTTACATATTGAATAATATGTAGTATTTAAAGATATGCTATTTTTCAAGCAATTGGCAACTCTCTTAAAGATACTCCAAATCGTAGGAATGCGTTCCAAACTCCGATAAAGTTATTTTACAAATTTAAACAAATCAATTAAGTGTGTTGGATTCTAAAATGAAGCACTTATGTATGTATGTAATATATTGGCACATATGTACATACCAACGTACCTATACCTATATGTGTTTTTATATATACAATATATGCATATTTTTACTACTTATCTTTTCATATAGTTTATATATGCTAGTATTTGTTAACTTTTTATTAATTTGTTGTTTTTTTTTCTTTCATTTTAGGTAAGTTTTGCACATCCTCCATGAACGAATGCAAAAAGTTTGGTTATGTAAAAATATTGTAAGTGATAAATTATTAAGTGACCCATAGTTCGCAAAACACATTTTACATACAGAGAAATTTTCAAATCAATATATTTTACTGCAGCCTTCACAGTTTTTTTTATTTTTGTTTTAACAGTTAAATTTAAACCAAATACTATTCAGAAAATAACAAAACGTATTTTGTGGATATCAAAATTTATAGTATACCATATACCTATATACATATGTACAAAAGTTTTATGGCGCACAAGTGACTAGCACGATAACACACGGTTGACCTTAAATTTTATATAAAAAAATCGTAAATTACAAACTTAACTTTTTAAAGTGTGCCAAAACAAACCCTAATCCTTTTAGACACAGCAAACCAACAATAAGAACCGTAACAGTGCCAGTACTGTATCATAATAATAAAATAAAAGTTTGACTGTCTGCCCGAACGCCATGAACCGCAGTGTGAAGAAGCATTTAACACCAATGACCACATTAGAATGTTGTTGGTGAAGTTGTTTTTTCTTATTGTTGTTGCACTGGTTGTACGCAGCTGACCGGTTCAACACATTAACGCCGTAGCTGACAACAAGTCGACGACCCCAACAACAAGCACCGACCCACCACAATACAGTTAACCAACCGGCCAAGCGAACAACCATTGAGTTGGCCTGCCAACCAAGCGTCGTGTGCAAGTTGACCACAATCGCTCGGCCGAGTGTGTCGTGTGTCCTGCGACTGCCTGCCTGCCCGTACGTGCAACATTTGCATGTCGCCGCGCGCTGTTGTTGCCATGTGAATAATCAAAATACAAGCGAAAATGCAGAAGTTTTTGGCAACAAAGTTGTTGTAATAACAGTTTTTCGAGAGTTGTGCGGTTGTGCGTGGGTGAGTGAGTGCGCCACTCACTGACTTTTGGCAACAAATGTGCGCTTGTTCAAAAGTTTTTTTTGTTGTTTTGTTTTTCGCATTTATTTGCTCGCAAGCGGCGGCAAGGGTGTTAAGTAAAAGCAAAACTTTTCGTGTAGCCCAATGCCCTTTCGCACCGAAAGCTAAACGAAGGCTTTGAAACCGTGCACAAATGTCCCAAAAGGCAGGCCCGAAAATGAAAAAGAAAAACAACAAAAATTCAAAAAGGTAACCCCAAGTGTGCGGTGTGGCAGCTAACTAAACTGCTTTCCTCTGCGGTTTATTGCGTTAGTATGCCACGTAATTGGTGCGTGGCACGTACATACAGCCACCCACACAGCCCAACGTGCATATATACAAATTAAGTTCTTCCGCTTAAGTTGGCAAATGTTGCCAGATCGTTTGTGCTTTGCGCTTGCTACGCAGCATATTTTTTTTATTTTGTTGCATGAACGCAGGCATGCAGTGTTGTTGTTATAGTGATTTTAATTTTTTTATTCAAATTTTTTATATTTTTTATTCATATCTTCAATTTTTTTAAATTTTTATTTATTATTTTTTATATCTTTTTCTTTTCTGTTTGAAATGAGTATTTCAATTTTTTGTGAATGTAATGTTGTTTTTTATTTAAACACATTTTTTTGTTATATTCCTTTTTTTAATTTAATTTTTTTATTTAAAATTTTTATATAAAATTTTTTTAATATTATGTTTTAAATTTCTTTAAAAAAATTTATTTTTTCTTAATTTTTTTTAGTTTGTGTATATTTTTTTTAACATTATATTTTTTTTAACATATTATTTTTTTTTTAATTTAATATATGTCGTTTTATTATTTTATTTTTATAATTCATTATTTAATATTTATTTAACATTTATTTTTTTAAATTTAATTTATTTATTTTAATTTATTTTTTTTTTTAATTTAATTTTTTTTATTTATTTTTATTTAATTTAATTTTTTTTTTAATATATTTTTTTTATTTAATTTAATTTTTTTTAATTTAATTTTTTTTATAATTTAATTTAATTCAATTTATGTATTTTTTTTTTTTGGAATAAAATTTTTTTTAGTTCTTCATTAATTCCACAACCTTAGTTTTACACACGAATATTAATTTTAATTTCGTTGTTGTAGTTGTTCGTTTTTCATTTATTTCCATTTACTTATTGCCTGCCAGCCCATAACTGCATCCATAAAAGTTTCGCCTGTAGCAACATAATTCAGTAAACGAAAATTAGTGTGTTGCATGCCACAACAAAAATGCAGAAGCAACAAAAAAACACAAATAGGCAAAATTTTCATATTCTTTGTGACCCACTTGAGAACTAGTGGCATTCCAGCGAACTTTACACACACACACACTAACACATATATATATATATATTTTTTATGCACTTTATGTTGTAACTCTCACTGACGTCACTGCTGTTATTGCCGCTTACAACAACACTGCGACTTCCATACATATACACACACATGCAAATACATACGACGTCTGGTAGAAAGTAAAATAATTTCAGTAAAAGTTAAATTACAAAAAAATTACCGAAGTAGAAACAACTCCTTATAGTCGGAAAGTTTTCGTGAGCGCAAAAAAAAATGTTAATTCGGAAAACTTGTCGGAAATTAAATTCACAATTGTATTCATCATCGTTAACTTGTGTACCGCTGACGCAAGAAGACTGAGTGCCTTGCGCGGAGAGAGCGTGGTTTGTGTTACAATAAAAGGATACTGGCATTAAATGTATTTACAAAGGGGAAATCGCACAGAAGAATTAAACAATTTAAGTGTTTAATTAGCGTGAGGGATTTTTGCCGTCGAACTGTTGCAACACCACGTCGCACTCCTGGTTGCTAGCTTGAGCGTGTGTGTATGTGTGAACAACTGCTTATCTTCTTAATTCACCAGCTTATAATTTCATCGTATTTATCGCATGAGTATTTGAGAAGAAGAATATGACTTAAACTCGAGTTTAGTCAGATTTGCTCGTTTCCTCCATTCCGAATTTGAGTGCAGTATTAAGGATTCCGAGTTGCATTAATATTTATTATATATTATGTGTAATGCTTAAATTATTTCCGCATATTTGCACTCTAATCGCACTTGGCTAAAAGCCGTCGTGGAATATATTTCTAAGCTACTTAACGAGTAACTATTACTCAGAGATACCTGCTGATTGATACGAAAATATTCACACATACACTCTGCATCAGCGTCGCAATAACTTCGGGTATGCAAAATATTATATAAGTCTATATAAAGGTTTTAAATATATACGTAAATAAAAATACATCTGAAACAAGTTACATCACACAACCTCAAGCGCGGTGAAACTGGTTTACAGGCGCGATTCCCAAAGTGTTTCATATCTTACTTATTTTTTATAGATTTAAAAATTGTTACTTGAGAAAGTACGTTTTGTGCGATCAAAAAATGCATTAAAAACAAGAATTCAATTTTCAAAATGGTATTTCGATTCAAAACTGCTTTTTTATTTCATTCACCTATAATTTCGTAGTAGCAGCTGTTTAGTAAAGTTTTTTTTGTGCATTGTTCGCGAAAATTTATCACAGTAGTTATATATTTTTTATACCAACAGTGAGTAGAGATCTCGACAAACAGGAAGCCTATTGGCTTATTAAAGGGTTAGGGTTAGTCAGAGGCACGAAAAAATTAGAAATTTCAGTAATTTGTTTTTTTGCTATTAAATCATGTAATTTTACAAAAGTAGTTATATGGCATTATTATACTATACAATGTTTTGACTTAAAGTCACGAAAAATTCAAAAAAAAATTTTAATTTCCAAAGTTAAAGCTGCCTGTGTTGACCCAGTTCCAAAAAATAGGTCCTTGCGGTGACAATCATAATTTCTTGGAAATGGCGGCCCCAGGAAATTTTTTCACGAGAAATTTTTGAAAAAAAAAACACTTCGATCAGGCCCGAGTTTATTATGTATTCTAAAAGCTGTATAAATTTTATTAAAATCTACTGAGCGGTTTTCGAGTTACAGTTGTTACCAGTTCGAAAAACATAGTTTTGAGGAAAACGTATTTAAATTTTCACACTAGAGCTCCCGAGCGCTTTGAAGTGCCCGAACGCTCTTTGTTATTTGTCAAATAACTCGAAAAGTAATTATCGGATCAACTTGAAATTTTCGGAGAATATTTTCAAGATATTACACTTGACGAAAATGCAAAAAAAAAAAACAAATTGATTTTTGAAAATTCTGACTACCCCTAACCCCTTAAAATAAATCTGATATTTTCATTGAAAATTAATGTTTTTTCGTTTTTAAGTCGGCATATGGTTTAAGGTAAAATTTAATATTTTAAATAAAAAATATTTTAACTTGTGCTGTTAGTTCGGTAGCTATACGATATAGTGATCCGATCTACAAAACATGTTCGGAGATTATAGCGGCATTTAAGCAAATAACTTGTCAAATAAAATGCTTTCCATAAAAAAACTTGTTTTCATCGTTCAGCTTGTACGGCAGCTAACTGTTATAGTACTCCGATCGGAATACTTTGTTCGGAGATAACACCGTTACTTTGGACAATAATCCATGCTAAATTGTATGAAGATATTTCGTCAAATAGAAAAGTTTGCCATACAAGTATATGACTTTGCTCGTTCAGTTTGTATGGCAGCTGTGTCATATAGTAGTCCGATCTGAAATTTTTGTTCGAATATCGTAGGATTGCCTTGATAGGTAAAGATATCTCGTCAAATAAAAAATGTTTTTCATACAAGAACTTAATTTTGATTGTTCAGTTTGTATGGCAGCTATACGCTATAGTGGGCCGATATCGAAGATTCGAGCTTCCAAAAATTAGTGCTTCCAAAAATGAATTAATATTGTGTGAAATATTGTGTTGTGGAAGGTTGTATGGTAATGGTTTTTACTTTGACATCTCGAAAAAATGCGCGAAACGTCACGATGCGAAAATTTAAAAATTCACAATATGTGTGAATTGAATGCTAATTTCGTCTTATTTCATATGGAGTGTTAATAAACTCGATAATTGAAATAATTACAAATTAATAAATATATAATATATTCACATGCAATGTTTCCGGTGCAACCCTGGCGTAAGAGTGCCGTTATGTCGCTTGCAAGAAAATAAGCAAACAATTTTTACACGTCAAACAACCAATGAGACAACGTGTTGTTGCTTACTTGTGAAAGTAACGGAAATGCAAGTAAATATGTAGTTATGATACAACAGAAGTGAAATATTATAAAATGGCAACATGAAACCAAAAAATAAAAATGCATTTTTCTGTTTTCAATATGCTTTTCATTGTGTTGTAAAAATGTAGAAATCATAGTTCAACTTTACAAGTCACAATAAATGAGTAATGTAACGCAATGTACGTATACCTATATATATATATGTATGTATGTGTATATATCTGCGCATACAATATGCAATAAAGTTACAATTGCATTCGAACACACAAATCAACAGGCAGCTGCAATCAAGCAAACAATCTACAACGGCCGGCGAACGTGAGCAAATGAATTAGTTTCGCTTTCAAATTGAAAAATTACACACGAGCATTGCGCTGCATTGGAATTGAATTGAATTGTGCAACAGTGGCACGTTGCAAGTTGTTGTGAAAAAAGGTAAAATGTGCCCATAGAAAGGCGCCTGCATACATATGTACATAAATGTAGCTAATATAGTGATACCTATATATACAAGATGTACAGCAAATATATACATTTATTCATTTATATTTATACCATAACACACCCTCAACTAACGCTTTGCTGCATTGCATGACGTGGCAACGCTGATAACGTTAATAATAATATGTTGGTACTTTTGTATGGCTGTATAGACTATGCTGGCGCCATTTATTGAACTGGTCTCGCATACTTGTACAATGGGTGCAGTTACCGCCACAAAAGGTAAAGCTTACAAGCTACAGCTAACTTATTTGGTAAAGGTGAAGCCATAAAGGCGCGAAGTTATGAATTTTATTGTGCACAAAAAAAAAAAGTGTGGAGAAGTGTAGTGTAAATTGAGTTGAAAAATAAAAGTAAAAGCGTTCAGTGCAGTTGCTGGTTAAAATTTCAAGTAAATATGCAATTTTTTACAGCAATGTTTAAGCTTTCACATTCCTAAAAAACAGCTAAAACAGGGTGTCTAATAAAAGCTAGTCGAACCGAAAAAAAACAATAGAATTTTTTTTTTAGTTCGTTCCTTCAACAGCCATCCATTTGTATTAACTTTTAGTCCCATATTTCCTCTTATCTCAAAACATTCGAATTGACCTTATTCGTAATTGTCATTAAACTCTGAACAAGGTATATTAAGTTTGCCGCGAAGATTATATCACTCAGAAAGAAACGTCTAAAACGCAATAAAATGATCAGCATGATGAGCTGAGTTGAATTAGCCATGTCCGTCTGTCTGTATACACGCGAACTAGTCTCTCAGTTTTTCAGATATCGATCTTAAATTTAGCATATAATCTTTTCTCACGAAGAAGCTGCCCATTTGTCAGACCACTATAGCATATAGCTACCATACAAACTGAACGATCGGAATCAAGTTCTTGTATGGAAAACTTTTTTATTTGACGAGATATCTTCACGATATTTGAAATATATTATTATCTCCGACAATAATGGAATCTTCGAAGAAATTGTTTAGATCGGATCACTATAGCACACAGCTGTCATACAAACTGATCGATCGGAATCAAGTTCTTCTAAGGAACCTTTTGTATTCCATTAAAAATGTCATAAGCATGTAAAATTGTTAGTTTGGAAACATAGTGCAACGGTTGAAACTTCCGAGAAGTTTGAACTTTCTTAAAGTAACAAGTCTGGCAAAAAAAAAAAAGCTGACAGCATAATAGACGCCTTCCTTAACATTCCAGTAAAAAGAACAGAAGCATGCCAAATTTACAAAATATTTAGGCTAGGTTAGGTTAGGTTAGGTTAGAAGGTCGATCCCAGAAGGGATCCCACCTGGACAGCTTAAGACGCCAGTCCGTTGTGATACCTACAAACTCCTATAATCCGGATCTAAAGACCCTTACAAGTCGACAAGACGTCTTGTGCTGACTACATACTTGTTAAGACGGCCAATATCCATTTCGGATAAGTATTCAGGTCCGCCAAACGTGTGATTTCCGAGATATTTCAATCGCAGCCTAGCGAATGCCGGATATTGGAGGAGAAAGTGCTGGGATGATTCCACCTCGCCCTCCTCCATACAACTTTGGCAACTGGCATCGGGAAGTACACCAAGCCGTACCGCATGAGTGCCGCGAGATGCACTTTGCTCAGGGCGAGAAGTTCCGCCGACCTCCTGCGATCCACTCTTGGCCAGAAGGATCTCGCGGTCGCACAGGACGCGACTACAGTGATCCGGTAGCCTGAAGCTAAGACTGACGGAGAAGGCTAAGGACGTAGTAATTTGAAATGCGAAGTGAAAGTTTATATATTCATTTATGCTCCCTTAATAACCACTTGAAAACTTTAGAGACATAATACGTCAGACATTTAGGCTGAAAACATAGTGAATTGGAGCCAGATTCCGAATTTGCGTTGAACCTTATAAATGTGGTGCAATTAGCGAAGTGCTGTGCATTTTGGACTTTTGTT
Source organism: Bactrocera oleae (assembly GCF_042242935.1). Taxonomy (NCBI): domain Eukaryota; kingdom Metazoa; phylum Arthropoda; class Insecta; order Diptera; family Tephritidae; genus Bactrocera; species Bactrocera oleae. Next base: position 18,962,731 of record NC_091537.1, on the reverse strand, counting down.
TACTGTAAATATTAAATATTTAAATATAATAATAATATTTAAAAAAGATAGTCGTAAATCAACAATACGGATTGCTTCAATCAACGGCAGATTACTAAACTTTTGCTCAGTTCAGCGTCAGTTTGCTGGGTTTGCTCTTCATTGTGCTATGACCATAGCCTAACTTATAAAAAATATTTTTTTAAAAGATAGTGCCATCTTTAAAATAAAAAACAAATTACCAAAAACAGTTCGGTGCGTAGATAAAAACTGCTACAGCGAAATAAAAAGAGTAAACTATTTATGACATATTTCTATAGACTTATAAATATATAAACATATTTCCAAAAAGAAAATAACAAACTATAAATATTTTGTTGTTATTTCGGACCAACGACCGTTAGATGGCATAACAAAATGTCAAACGTCGCGTCATTAAAATAAAAAATGTAAATAACTGTAAAAAAAAGTCAACACAGACACACAATACAATCAAGTGAGTGTAAGGCAGGAGAGAGAAAAAGTTAGAGAGACACAATAGCAGCCAACAAGCGACCGGAAGTGCACACGAAACTGTCAACAGGACGAAGAAGAATGGTTTCGACTACGCTTTGACTGCGACAGGCCAAATTGTTGCGGGTGTGCGACCGCGCTCATTCCTGTGGTGTGTCTCAAAAGAAAAAAAAAACACAACATAAATACTTCAGAAAAATTTAGCTTACTTGCGATTGCGGGAAATTGAATTTTTTAACGAAATTTTTTGTGTGTTTTATTCTTGCGACAAATTGTTTTCTTTTGATGCTTAATTGTTTATGCTACCCATACGTTTTTTTTGTTGCATTTCTTTTTTTATTTTATTTTTTTTGTTTTGTTTATATTTTTTAAATTTATTGTTTGCTGATGCTGTTGAAATTGTGTTTCTTTGTGTGTTTTAAGTTTTGTCGTTGCTTTTATGCGCCTATTTGTTTACCTTTCTTTGTGATGTATATTTTGTTGTTCTACGTTTGCTTCCTTTGCAGTATTTTGTGTCAGCTTCCAACTGTCTCCTCTCAGCTATTGAATTATCACGTGTACGCTTTATTTACTTATATACATATACATGTATGTATATATGATATGTATGCCTTTAGAAATTTTAGAAATTGTGCTTGCATATTTAGGCACCTTTTGTGTTTCCTGCATACACAAATCGAATAACGTGTTCAGATTCGCGGTGGTAGCACTTTTGCATGTTTTGATATTTATTTTCCGCTGCGACATGGCGCAAGCGGTCACATTTGTTATGGTCTACGATCCACTTTAGAATGGTCATGCGCCATAATTTAATGGTGTCCTTTTCAATTTTTAATTTGTATAGTTTTTGGTTTTAATTTATTTATTTCGTAAAAGTTTTTGGTTTCGAGGGAATTTTAAAAAATTTAATTTGGTGAATGTGTGCTGGGTATACATAAATTATATGTACCTGTAATCATACGGTTAAATACGAATAAGAGATTTAAAATTACAAACAAAAAAAAAAAAACAATTATTGATGAAAGAATTTTATCCAACTCGTATAAAAATGCTTACAATTAAAAACATATGTAAAAACCAATTCAAAATTCAAATTAAAAAATTTTAATTTAAAGAATAATAAAAATCAATTATTACCGAGTTTTTCTGCAGGTGTTTTGACGTATGATTACATATACAATTTTCGAAATAGCTTTAATAATGTCCTTAAATTTAGCCTATTTTATTGAGAATATTTTTAACATACCTTGTGAGGTATAAATTAAGGTTTATTCACCTTCAACTTTACTGCCATAACTCTTTAGTTTCAATATATTGTGACCTGAAACCAAAAATTAATTGGAAAGTCTGGTTGATTCCAATATTAGAAATCGCTCATCATTATTTTCTTTTTATAAATTTTTCTTTTTATATTTGCCTGTCGATTTACTCGACAGTCTCTCAGTCATTTGCCAATTCTTTTGTACTTTTTGGAACAAAAAAATAAAAATTTTCTCAAAGTAAGTCTAAAGTTCATGAAAAAATATCACTTAATTGCTTTTATCAAAATATCTGCCGAATTACTTTTTAAATAAGACACTGAAAAAGTTTAAATTTGTGATTTCAAACCAGCAGCTGAATATAAATTGTAACTAAAAAGTTACGTATACGCCCGGCGTTCTTTGACTTTATATGCACATTAGCGAGTTTTAAAGAGAAAATTCTCTTTACAAATTTGTAAAAATGTATGCCTCCGCTGCTCTATTCACTTTATACTATATTCTTCTTTAGTAGATTTGCTTATAAATACATAAATAGCTATAAAAAACTGACTATATCGGGTATTTAGTTAGCAAATAATCTAATGTTACCTTTTCGAAAAAATTATAAAAATAATATTAATATATGAATCGCAACCGCTCTTGTGTCTTCCAAGCGAGAATTGTCACCAGAGCATACTAAAAAGTTTATTTTCAAAACAAACAACTGAATTTAACCCGAATCTAAAAAGTTACGTATACGCCCCGTGTGACTAGAATATGTGCCGGATATACCACACAACAGCATGAGCATAAGCATATTTAAATAGGTTTCTCACTTGTTTTTCTCAAAAGATATACAAAAACTCTACACTCTTCAAATTTTTCTCCACTTCGGACTCAAGACTATTAATTTTCAGCAATTTTCCTCCTAAAATTCAGTACTACTTCATACACATCTCAACTTACTGACCTTATGAATTTCACTCACTTTCAGTAAGAAATAACTTTGAAATAGCAGTTACAGCGACTACTTGTACTTGTAGTTGTTTTTAGCTTTAATACATACATACACAAACACACGTCCATATGAATTTTAGAAGTTAGCAAAAAATATTTGCTCAAAAATCATGCCGGTATAAAGTGTGCACGTTTTTGTGCGCAAGCAGGTCGCATCTTTTAATATTTTTCGCCTACTCACTTTTTGTTGCGCCGCTTTCCACGCTCCGCACGGTGTTGGTCATTTTTGAAGCGCAAGCACAGGCAAGCCTCATGAATAATAACTTCCTTCCGTTCACGAGGTATTCAAAGAATTTTATGCAATATCCAGTTGTTGGCGTTTTTGTTGAAATATACTACAATTTTATATAGTGCTGGGCATATTTTTATGTGCTTTTTGTGTGCTGGTTAGCTTTTTGCTGTCAAAAACTGCGTTTGAGAGGCGCTGAAAGAGAAGGAATGTCAAAATTTTTTTCACAAAAAATGCTCGTAGAGTAGGTGAATACATATATATATGTATGTATGTGTGTATGTTGCATGTATACTTAGATTTTTTTATGATAGAAGCTTGTAGAGAAGGTGAACTCATATATGTATGTTGCATGTATATATTTGTTTGCTGCTGAAGAAAATTAAACTACTGTTTTGAAAGGTCATTGCTGCTGCAGGTAGATGGCTGTTTATGATGGCTTATAGGAAAATTGTGGTTTTGAAAAAACAAGTTCAGGTATGCTTACAATACTCTGCAAAGAGTTTGAGAGCAATAATATGGCCGTACTCTTAAAAAAACATGAAGTCTAGAGGAATAATTAGAGCATACTCTTTAACCAAAGAGTTTGTTTAGAGATATATTAAGACCATACTCTTCAACCAAAAGGGTTTCTTTGGCCAATTAATACTAAACATTTTATTTCTGGAGGGCTCCTGAAAACATGCAACAATGTTTGAAAATAATATGTGAACTGGATATTAATTATTAAGGATTAAAAAAAAAAATGTTCCTTTAGAATAAAAATTTTTCGCGTTCGTTCAAACCAAAACGTAATATTTTAAATTTTTCATCCCAAACGTCTTAGATTAAAAAATTTAAATCTAAATTTTAATCACAACATCGGGATTGAAAATTAAAAAGTGTTTTCATTAAAAAATTTATAACCCTGGCTCTTAGCTTGCAATTGTGTTTTCATGTAATAACTGGTCAAAAAAAATTTTTGAACTTGTTCTTTATGTTTCTAAAAGCATTTTTACTTTTAATTTTAAATAATTATAACAAAAATTTCAGGGTTGCCATGTTTTTGAAAATATTAATTGTACTTATATTAAATATGTATATTAATAAAGTGTGTAGTTTCTTAAATCAGTATACATCTGCATACATACTATATTTTTACACATAGTTGCCACTTATCATAAAGTTTATTATTAACTCAGTTACTTGGAAAGGTAAATTTTTGTATTTTAACCGCATTTTATAACAGCGTTGCTATATTTTTCATATATAATTAATTTAGGTATTAAAATTATTATATTTTTTAAATATTTTACCGCTAAGTTACAAACGATTAAAATTTAACTCATGAAAATTTTAGATACTTTTTCTTTTCTCCACTTTGTGCCACTTTTAAAATCTTACACATTTTAGCCATGCTTTCCAAAGTCCTATTAAAGTTATATATTGTAATTTCCCGAATTCCCGCTGTGCCGCTTTAGCGCACAGACACGTAATTGAAAAATTCAACAAACTACTTGCTTATAAAAAAAAATATTCTTCTTCTTCTCGCTTTTTACACTTTGCACAAAGTTCTCTTTGAATGCCAAAGAAGTATATGAATGTTGAAAATGCTCTACCGGAAAGCATGGCAAACAACCAAATTGCTGGCCTCAACGCAGCCATCGTCATGAATATAGAAAATGCTGATTTTTTCTAGTTTTGAATTTGGTCAGCCTGTGAGCGGTAGTGTGCGCCTGTCGTCGCGCTGCCGTCCACTGCTGCACGGCTGCCAACCAAAGGCCCGAGTCGCACCGCTACGGTTGTTGTGTGCGTCAGTCAATGTTTGCGCAGCGACGAAAAATTGAAAAAAATTATATTTTATTTTATAAACAACAAAGCTCTGTGGATATTGCTTATGATGCCCCTGAGTGTTCTCAACAACTAACGCAACTTACGTGCTTGTTTACATAATTGTAGAGACGTAGTAGTCAAGCCAGCATACTTGCCACTCCTCGACGTCTGCTCGACACAACTTAAGCTCATTGAAATTACATGCACATTTAAGCATATGAAAAATTAAGTCAAAACTTAAATAAACTTGACCGACAATCTTTTTGGACGTTGCCCGAGCTGGGAGCGATACGAATGTGTGTGTGTGTGTGTGTATGTGCGGAAGTGACGGCAGAAAATATTTGGTAAATTGCTTAAACTACATAAAGTAGAAGTTTGCCATATAAAAGCGGGTGAAAAGTGAAAATTCGAAGGCCAGTTGAAAGCTAGTAGCCAATAGCAAGAAATTCTCTACATATTTCCGTCGAGCTGGTAGAATTTGCGCGCCTTGACAAGGCTTCTAAATATTTAGAAAAATATTTCAAATTCTTCATTATTATTCATAAAAAATAAGATATTTACGGAAGCAATGATTTGCTGCTTTTTTTTTGTTGCAGTGGTGCCCGAAAGAAGGCAGCTCGTATTAGATTTCCGCTTTGCCTTGCGACTTTTGAGTTAGCACCGGTTTTTTTTCGTGCCACTTCTACTCTATAAAAATCTACTTGTTATTATTGCACTCAAACTCTATAAACATCGACTTATTGTTGTTAAGTATTAAATAATCGATTGTATAGCTTTGCTTGCATACGAGTGCCACGTGTCGTCTCTAATTACCACAGTTTTCATAAACAAAAATATGCCTAAGTTAGCACGAGCCTCCTCAAACCAAATGCGTGAGTGCTTAAAAGCAACACATGTGGCACACCAAACATATGTAGGTGTATGCGGTATAAATATACCTACACATGCGTACATTTGAAGTGTGTAACGGTAAGTGGTGGCCATTAATGTCGAGTCGTATGTTTGTACGGTAATTGGCTGTAAGGAACGCTTCAAGAGCACGTGGCTGAAATGCAATCAGTGCTTGAGATCGTCAAACATATATACATCACACGCACGAAGAAAAGTGCCCTACTTATGCGTTTTCACTCAAATGTAACCGTAATTGAAGAAATAGCAAATACTTAAGGCTGAGTAGAGTAATTTGCCGGCCTCTTGATATTATCAAACTAATGTTCGTTAAAAAGTAAATGAGACACTAGTTTCATGTATGTTGTATTATATATGACATATTCGAATGACAAGTTGAGTGTAAAAATCATGTCATGTATTATTAATCTAAAATAATTTTCATCGAAATGTGCAAAAAGTGATCAAAAGTATAAAATAACAAACATAGCAAACATTTATGCTAATCTTAACGCGCTGGTAGTAAAATCAAGTACAAATAATATCATGTGATAATAATATCACGTGATAGAACTGTGTACAGCTATGCCATGCTTCATCGAATTAGAGTTGTGTTAACGCCACAAAACTATGCTTAGTATGCAGTCATACAATAGAAAAAAAGGCTCATGTCATGTGATTTGCTATAATTTTTAGTAACGTGATGTGATGTCATGATTTGGAATTTATATCGACTAATTTATTTAAAAAGCTATAGATAAATCTCACATCACATCAATTATCGGTTAAATAAATTTTTATTCGGCATGATGTGTTATGAAACAGCACATGACATAACTGCCATAAAAGGGCATGCAATTTATTAATAACTTTGAAATATTAATATATAAACTAAAATCGTAAGCTAAGCTGCATCATCGTTCAAGGAAAATTCAAAACTCATGCCATTTTCTGTTAAATCGATAATTTAATTAAATAAAATTTTGAAATTATATCCTGTGATGTTGTTTATATGCTTATGTATGTAGTATGCGAACAAAAGAATAAAAGCAAGGAAAAATGGCAGTTTATTTCATTTGAATTATACTCAATAATTTACAAAATAACAAATTTTTTCCGATGGGTATACATTTGGAGTCTTGCAAAGGAATTGTGTCATGCTACACTATGTTGTGAACAGCATATGACATCCTGTGATATGATCTTATTACTCCGATTGATTATATAATTTTTAAAAAGCAAAATAATATAATGTCAGTATTATAGCTGGTCACATCATATATACAACATCACATGATATAATATCAAATCAGCTAAACTGTGTTGGAAGACGGTTTAATTTTATTTATTTACTTATTTATATCTTTTGATAATTTTTTGAGCTTCTAATTGTGGTAGCATTTAATAAGTTAATATCTCTACACATAATGCTTAAACGACACTAACGTGACAGTTTAAAAGGTGCGATGTGACATCACGTGATGTCACCTATTTTGTGCTAAACTGCAATGCGATAAAAGTGCCAAAAATTATTTATGTATCTTATTAAATACAATTTTTAATCAAATAATCATAGCAGCAACTAATCAACAAATATACCAAACATCTGGTACAAAATAAGGTCTTGTCACGTACCACGCGATTAACTCTCAAATCAGTTAAACTCTTGTAAAAATGCTTTAAAATAATGAATTTATTTTTTTAAACACAATTTTAACTCACAAAATCATATTAGCAAATGATGTGATCTCATACACTAGGAATTCTCATCACTTGCTTATATCAAATCACAGTTCGATGTGTGCTGTTACCTTTCAAACCCACAAATTTCGTAATTATTGCCACTTTTGCTATTGACCTTAATTGTGACTAACATTTCCTGTACTTTTGCCTACTATTACTAGTTTACCACTTCTGGATTGAGGCGTACTGCAAACAATGCTTTACTTAGCCTAATCGCAGGCCTGTATATTCAGCCAAAACAGCTAAATGCTTTAGGTCATTAATTTCCTCAATTTGAAGCAATAAATACCAGCAGATTTGCGAAAAATACACTACAATTTGCCGATTTCATTTGCGGCACATGTGATATGTACGAGTATAGGATATATGAAACTTAAGAAGAGAGGTGTTGTAAAATTGTAGCGGAATTACTATGCTGGCATGCGGCGAGTGTGTGTAAGTTTTTTTCGAGGCTAGGCAGTGAGGTTTTGAATTTGTTTTCTGTTTATATGTATACATTTTTTTTTGTCTTTTCAATATTTTAGTTGAATGTTGCTCCTTCTTGACCTGCTACAGTTGCTGCTCATATTTATACCCTGCACAGGCTATATTAAGTTTGGCACGAAGTTTGTAAGACCCAGAAGAAAACATCGGATACGAATAATAATGAATGATAAGCTTGACGAGCTGAGTCGATTAAGCCATATCTGTCCTTCTGTCTGTTTTTGAGATATCGATATGAAATTTTGGATACGCCTTTTTCTCCCAAAGCAGCGACCTATTTGTTGCCAATGTCGCCCAACTATAGCATATAGCTACCGTACAAACTGAACGATCAAAATTAAGTTCTTGTATGGAAAACTTTTTTAATTGACAAGATATCGTCATGAAATTTGGCATATATTATTTTCCAAGGCAACGTTACAGTATCCGAATAAATGTTTCAGATCGGACCACTATAGCATATAGCTGCCATACAAAATGATCGATAAGAATCTAGTTCCTGTATGAAAAACTTTTTAATTTTACAAGATGTCGTCATGAAATTTGGCATATATTATTGTACAAGGTAACGCTGCAGTCTTCGAATATATTACTTGGATCGAACTACTATAGAATATAGCTGCCATACAAATTGATCAATCTAAATCAAGGCCGTAATCTTTTTATACCCTTTTATGCTATAAGAAATGCACCTGTGAAGGGTATTATAGCTTTGGTTCTACCGTAGTTTACGTTTTAACTTTTTTCGGACCCGCTGCAGTTGCCAGCCCATATTTTTTTATATTTTCTGCCCCGACTTTTAGTTTGTAGTCGCGCTTTTCTGCGCTGCTGAGTCTTTTTTATGTCTTAGCTTGCTCCAATTTAAATCAACACAGCACACATACATACCTACAAACGCAAGTACATATTTGCTATGCATATGGTAGTGTTGTGAACTAGGAAAGCTTGCCACTAACCAGCAGCAAGCACAGTTTGCCGCCACTACATTGTAATAATTGTTAAATTTTTGGTAGTTGCCTGGTGTTGCAAACTCTGTAATAGACACATACATACATACATTCCAGTTGTGGCAATAGTCATTTACATGCTTACTGTAAAGCATAAACCCAACCGCAGACGTGAAACTATACTCGTGTATTTAAAAACTTGTTTCCATGTATGTACAAGTACGTATTTTGTATATAGTCTCTCATACAAAATTACTACCAACCATATATATATGTATGTATGTATGTATCTTGGTAGCTTTGGTTTCATAATTGCATATATAAGCACAAATAAATTAATGTTCAAGCTGGTCTTTGCCACGATCTACAGCGCCAATTCTTAGAAGTAAACATGTTTTTGTTGTTGTATTTTCTTTATACACGCTTGATTCGTTGACCGGTGTGGCAATCTGCTGGCAGTTACAAACAAAAATACATTAAATGTAGCAAAGATTGGGCGGAACTGGCACAAACAGTCAGCTAGTCAGCGCGCTAGCAAGCTTGTTGTATTGTACAACATACCATATTTCCAAGAATGAAAAAAAAACGTGCAAAAACAAGCTTGCAGAGACTTGCTGCGGCTTAGAACGCCATCGAAGGCGTGAAAAGCGCTGTAAGGTTGTACATTCGAAAGGCGTTGGATTTCGTCGGCCACCGCAAATAAAGCGAAATGAAATGAAAAATATAAGCTATAATAAAAAATAAAAAAACAATAAAAAAAAACATAAAACAGCGCACACTTTCGAAATGCGGAAATGAAGTACTGGCATACTGGCTACTCTTATATTTTATTTTCATTTTCACCGAAATACAAAAACTAACTAACCTAACAATCTGGCGTCTCCGCCACATTTCTATGTATGTGCGCGTACATTTGTACATATGTATTTACGACTGTTCGTACGCTCGTCCAGCACATGAGCATGATTAAAGATCTGAGATTGTGCGCGTTGACAGCTTTAAGTGGAGCAGTGTGTGTTCTACTTGCCGCCACTCGCTTTCCTTCCTTCTTTTCTTATTTTTTTTGCACAAGCTTTTGCCGACCACTTCAACTGCCTAAATCATATGCCTTCGTTGGCTGGCACTACGCCGATTGTGTTTTGATTGAGCACACACAATTTTCGTCTGCTCGTTTGGGGAAATGAACGGATATGGCGGATATTTAGTAGCATGTAGAACTCGTTCGTGCATTCGTAATGCGATAGTATTATATTATTGTGAATGTGGCTTGGAATAATTGTTAGATTGGGTATATGTATGTATGTGTGTGCATATGTATTTCAAATATATGTGTTTTTCTTGATATCTCGTTGAGATTAGCGCTGTTGCTTATAAGCACTTGGCTGTAAACGTGAACGAATCTCAAAAAAGCAGAAATGGGAAAAAAAATCAGGCCTCCTCTGTTATTAATTAGAGACTTAACACTTTGCGTACTGCATTAATTTTAGCGCAATTATTCAAAATTATGAACGATGGCCTAAAAAGTCCAATTTAGGCTTCACAAATTCTCAGCTGAGTTCTACCATATATTCTGCATCATATATGAAATACGATTTTTAAAGCAAAAATCTTGCAGAAAGAGGAGCTTGAATGCTTTAATAAAGAAGTATGTGGGGAAGAAAATACTTAAAAAATAAATACCGATTAATATCACAGACTTTATCATCACATAATTTTTTGTAAGGAGAAGCTATCTTAAAATATTTCTGTGAAAAATATTGTTCTCAGCCAACATAAACATCAGCTCATCTTAATCTATTGCCACTGCTTAGTATAAGATATCAGATATTTTCTCCCAGCAGATGGTATACACTCTGTTCGCTCCAGTCGCTTTAACGTTTATCAGTTTTTTATACCTGCTAAAATTACATATTTCTAAACGACTTTAAAATCAGTGTTCTCTTCCATAGCAATCGCTTTATTTTATGTTACTTAAATGACTTGCCTTTTAGACTACCTGAGTCATCTGTTAACATTTCTTCATTAGTACAACAAGCGACCGCAACGATAAACATCTATAATTATATAAATGTAAGCGCTTTTTCGTTTTCGGTATTAAGAAGTACTTTCCATACTGCTCAACCGACTTTCACTAGCTTAAGATTTTTTCCAAGGGCAAAACGCTCCTCGTTCTCAGCAATGATTTAATAGGTTATGCATTGAAACTTGAATTCTTGCTGGATGCAAATTACCGGCGTGGTTGGGAGAAAAAGAAGAGATATCATCACAGTACTTTCTTCTTGATTGTTCCGATCTGGCGAGTATTTGGTTGAACTACCTATTTGTTATACATTTTGTCCAACAGGCTTATGATATTGGAAGGTTCTTTGTTGGTTCATGAAGGCTTAGATCTATCTTCCGGTGTTTATGGCTCCATAAATTGTTTTAACTGCCCATGTTCGATCTCCACTTTGAGGATCATCGTGTTTGGTTTAATACTGACGTCGGGAAACGAAACGTCTCAAGCTTTTGCTAAATCCTTATTTTAAGAAAAGTATGGACAAAATATGAAATAAGGCTCCTGACATCCAAACTACTATGATAGTTTGTTTAGTATTTCAAGCATTGCTTCCTGAAGTGCAGAAATAAGATTCAACGATTTTTGAACAACGTTACAGTGCTAATATTTGCATTGTAATTTCGTAAAATGCACGCAAATGAGAAACACATTTGTTTACTCTGACAGCTAGTAGTTTAACAGCTATCCCTCTAGGAAATTCAGTATCTCTGAAAATAACATATATTAGAAGTTCAAAGAGTGAGATATATAAAATCTTGATTTGTTTCAATGAATTGCTTTTTCAAAAATCTGCTGTTGAGGCTTTATTTTTATTCAATTATTTGAGTAATTCTAATACATGATAACATCCCTGCATTATTAATAATTACACGAACCTTATTTCCTTTTAGTACGTATCTTCTTTTGGTTTTGCATTTCTGCATAATTTCATATTTTTCTTAAACATTGTTTTTTTTTTATAAAATCTTTTTCAGCTTTTTGTTTAAGCTATTCCTCGCTTTTTATTTCGTAAGTAATTGAAAACTTTCTTCTACAAAGTCTTACGCTATCTAATCTATGCTTAGAAATTCACACGCATAAATCATGCCACACGTCACAGCATTCTTAAGAACTTCCGACACAAATTTTGTAAAATACTCAAAATTCTAGAAATTTTTAATTCCATTGCCTAACTCTACCTAAGTAAAATTTATTTAAAATTATTCCAAAACAAAAATGAATTAATAAACTTTTTGGGTAGACAACAATTAAGCTAACTTTTTTCCATTTTTCTTTTGTCTCATTTCAGGTGAGTGTCAAGCAAGGACAAAGGGGAAGGTATTAAGTGCATGAAAAGTTTAGTAACAAAAGGGACAGAGCAGATATGTGTGTAGGTGGCGTAACGCATGCGAAGAATGCACCAAATGATGTGTTAGGAATAGAATTGTAAAAAAAAGCTAAAAACCGTACGAAGTATGAAAATGCCAAGGGAATCTTGTGAAACTTGGAAGAAATCAAGTGAAAATTCGCCTGAGGTTGCAGTACTTTATCTATGCACATATGTAGCTAAATAGATGTATATATATGTATTGTAAGACTGTGTTTGCAATGTTGTTGTGTTTTCACCATACATATTTGCAATTTATAAACATAAAACTGCAATGATTTTTTTTTGTAATTACAAATTGTCTTACACAAGAACAGAGATCTGTTAGGGAATCTTGTTGAAAATGTTTCTCAGCATAGTGTCCTACAGGTTCCATTACAACTTTTAGTCTCTCAGCCAATAAAATGAAACTAGTCACCATAATAAGCTGCTAAAGCGCGACTCCCAGAGCTATATAAGTCAAGGCGTTTAATCTTGGTGTTCTGCTAACCGTATACTCTTTCTGTAGCTTCAATTGTTGCAAACCTAAAATAATTTATATTTCTTCATTAAATTTAACCTTACTTGAAGTTTTAAATATGCTTAGCTTAAAGCTCAAAAGTTTTGCTTTAGATGAATACCGGCAAACTTATTGAGCATAAATAATCATGCTTCTGTATTAAAGCTTAAATTTTCTACAAAAAGTTTATGCAAAGCCAAGTATAACTTCCAAAATGCAATACATAAGTGCCAACATCTTCTAAACTAAAGCACATGTAATAAATTCTTGCTTGGATTGCAGCGAGGTGGCTACGTAAAGCAAAGGTAGCATACGAAAGACTCTGCTTAAACTTAAAGTATAACGGGCAATATAAAACTTCGTCAGCTAAAACTTCACTTAACACTGGCACACAAGAAACGGCGAGTATTCAAACATCAGAAGAACAGAGAATTCAAAAAAAAAAAAAAAAGAACAAGAAAAACAAAAACAAAAAAATAGTTTTACATCGAAAAATTGCAAATCCTTGCAGCCCTGCTTAACTATTGTGCATTGTTGCCAGCTAACACACTCGCACTGAGACACATATGTACATATATAAAATATATTGTATATAGAAATCCACATATATAGTTTTGACGTTATGGAAAATCAGGTTAGGTGGCCAACTTCAGCTCTCCAAAGTTCCTTTAATTTTATTTTTGTTTTCCAAACAAGTCAAACACTCATTGGTTAGCTTCATATAGTAGCTTAGCCCTGTTGTATTAGCCGCTTGTAGCGTAAAGTTGACTAAGTAATGTGTTGGTGAGTGTGATGAAATGGCATTGGGAAAGAAAAACCTGCCATTTCAGCACTTTATTCCAAAAGCTTCACAGTACTCGCATATGTTCACCTCTTATGCCACAAGTTTTGTGTGACTGCAAATGTCATCTAATTTACATATATATAGAAATATAAATAAGTGTTTTGGCTTACCTAGTTTTTCTAAGAATTTGGTAAGCAGTGAAAATTGTAATGAAAGATTTTGTGGTTAATTTAAGACTGAGATTCTGGGTTTGTTTTATCAGTGATCTGTCTTCTTTCTAACACATAAAAATCTAGTTTCAACCGTAGTTATTTTTATTTTTCACCTATTAAGTTATGTGAAAATATTTTAAAGTATCAATTATTACATATCCAGTTATAGGTTAGGGCGAAAACTGTTTCAAGAGTTATCTAGTTTTGCAGAAGCTGATTGTTAAAATCAAAATTTGGCAAAGTCGGGCATAATAATTTTTGCGAGAATTGTCTTTATTAGATTCCAAACTGTTCTGTGTCTAATTAGTTCAAAGTTCAAGTTCTGCGAAGAGCCTTTTATAGAGCGGAACAATTAGTAGAGCCCCATCATTTGTCAATCACCTAGTCGTGCAGTCAATATTTAAGTTTTTTTACCACCGAAAGTCCACTTTTATTTTACCTGAATTCGTAAAAAGACATCACCCTTGACCAAAAGCGAGATTTCAACTAACACTCGGCACCAATTTATTGAAGTACCGTTAAAGATCTCTCAATAAAATGTGCTACTGATACTGATCACATTTTATTATTTTCTCGTAGTAATGTTGCTGGGCTACGATAAGCACGATGTCCTGAGGTCTTTAAAATTTTGAGGAGTGTTGTCCAGCTTGTTCTTTTATAAATTCACGTCTGTTCCGGTTACGTGAACCCGACTATCGTGGATACGGAAAATATATCGAGGATAAAAAGTCCCCGCTTGATCTAATCTACGGCTTATTATTGTTTTTATTTAAAATGAGATGTCAAAAACTATCTGAAATAGCATAGAATAAAGAATAAGATAGTCTACTAAAAACTCAAAAGAATCTCTCTCTTTAAAAAGGAAAAAAAGCCCTTGACTATACACTAAGCCTCAAAGGCGTAAGTTTAGAAACATGTTTTTAAAGCTAAATTTTTTCTTTAAGCTACTCTCTAGACAATCTGTTTTACAAAAGACGATTTGGAGTTTGCACACAGAGTCCTTGATAGTGAATGTCCGCTTGCACCAACCCTGCCAGTCCATTCGGAATTCTTCTAAACACTAAATGTTGCCTTTGGGTATACGCTTGGTTGTTTGTGAAGTTAATTTCCTGCAAAACAAAAGCGTGTGACAAGAAGTCAATGCCTGGCGACACATATGTACATACAGCAACATCGGATCCATATACAATCCACTTATGCAAAGCCACATAGACGCTTGGCAAAAGTTTGCGGCTTTTTGTTTGGTTTCATGCTTAACTTTTTCTACTTATGTTACCGAAAGTGAAATAAACCGAATTTCTGTCGCTTGCAACATCGCCCACACTCCCCCGGTGCATGCAACGCTGAAATTGCACCCACTGCAACGCGTTGCATGTTTGCAACTTTCGTTTTTTTGCTTCATGTTTTGTTTGTTTCTTTTTCTTGTCAAATATTCCTTTTTACTTCGTTTTTGGTTTTTTCCTTTCTGCCACTGTCATACGAGTATGTGCAGCAAGTAAAACTTCATGGGTGAGTGCAACTGAACTTTATATGCGCTTTCAGTGCTCTGGAGCTGACTAAAAAGTCAGCATTAGCGAGAGCAAAGTTGCACATTGCCATACTCGAGAACTCAGTGCTCGAGTACTTCAATTGCAACAGCAGCGGCAGTAGTAACAGCGGGACGTCAGTCTATCTGCCAGCTTGCCAGCATATACTATGTAAGGCTGGCAAACCCCAAGCACCCATCGCCAATGAGCTGCGGCAGCCGGCCAACTGCTCAGTACTTCACAGTTATACTTGTGCTGCACGTGTGCCTGTTGCAATAAGACTTCAAGAATGCTCCAGCACAGGCACGCAGCATGCAACATTTAGCTATATGTGCGTCTGCATGTAAATGAAAGGCAAAAGTTTCTGTTTACCTTCAACCTCAAAAGTTTCGCTTTTTTTTTTTAGCCTTTTTGGCTTGCACCAAAATGCTTTGCGGTTTTCGTCCGAATTTTGATTTATTTCTACCCATTTTCATTGCTGCGCATATGTTATACTCACTTTCTCTTTCGCTTCCTCTCTTTCAGCTCATGGCACCTTTCATTGCTTAACTTTCTTTTGAGACACTCGATAAAACTTGTGACATGTTGAGTACCTTTACTTTAGGTCATAGGACTTTTTCAATTCATGCATTATTTCCGACATTCTACTCGTAGCTTTGCAACATTGAAACTACTTGCCACTTTTCATCTACCACTTTTGCAATGACATTTTGAATTGGATTTCTTTCACAATTCAATTAACTCACGTACGCGTTTAGCAATTTAAAAAAAATATTTAGTAGTACTAGCATTTCTAGAATAGAGTTATATTGTAGATATATTATCAGTCCTTAGATATTTTAATGAACTATTTTTATCCTAAGTTGATGAAGATTCTTGGTTTTTCCAATAGCCAGTTTTAATGCCTAAATCTCATGCTAATCATCATATAAATTTATGAAGACAGTTATTCTCTGAAACCCTCAGAACTCATTTGCGTTGGTTTTTGCCTCCAAAATATCAAAATTTTTTTTTTATGTTATAAAATCCAAGCTGGTTAATTTGATTGAAATTCAATTATAAATCTTTACAGTACTAAAAAAGCTGTAGAAACCCCTATTGTGTCCAGAAAAACTTTCTTAAATTCCTGGAATAAAATATTTTGGACTTTCGAAATGGTTATTATAGTACTAAAACTAATCGACAAACGTTGATTTAATCAAGATATGCTATTTCTATATCGAATGTGTTTAGTTACAAACTGGTTATGCCTTACAATTTAGTGTGAACACACACCACTTTTTTCTTAGCGCATCTTTACACCACATAATCACCGTGTTTTGTGATCAATTTCGAAGCAAATAATAACAAAATTCATAATTATAATTTTATGTGGAAATTTTAACACTTTTATTAACATTAATATGTGTACCTTACACGTTTGACTACCTGTATAATCTGCCGTATCAGTTTCCACTATCCAACCATAAATCCATTTATTTATATATTGATAAATTTAAAATTTATACTAAGTATATACAGTTTTTAATTTTATTCTAAAGCAAATTCAGTCATACTTTATACACAGCTTTTATGCTCTTAATCCAATTATGCAACACGACTATATTCAATAGTCATTCATAGTTTAATTTCATTTCTCTTTTAAGTGTATTATACATATATACAAGTATATCTTTTCAATTTATTAATACCTATACGCCTATAATAAAATGCCGATGCATCAAAAGCTTAATATATTATATGCCTTTTGATCAGCTATGTCTTCACACAAAGCTTAGAAATCCTTGCAAAATTTGCAGTTCCATTAAGCATATTTGTTATTTCATAATAAATCACAGATGCAATGGAAATCGGTGCAACTGTGTGTGCCGTCAAACAACATATATTATATAAATTTTTCTTTTTAACTAAATTGCTATCTCTGTTTTCTACCGGTGAAAGCATTTTTACTGTATGTACTCGTATGTACATTTCTACTTGCTTATACTTCACATTAGAGTAGTTAAAATATTTGTAAGAAGCCTGTGGTATATTGTAAATTTTTTGGTTAAAGAAATTATATGGATGAAGTATTAGTACAACCAATATATATGCAGTTTATTTCTTCGAAATTAAGTTTCTATGTAAATGTCTTATATATTATATAAATATTCAGAAAATACTTACATTCGGTGCCTTGAAAACAATTTCTTTTATTTTTATTAGAATATTTTGCCTCACTAAAGTTAAGATACATGTATACTTAAATATTTGGTTGGATTTTTTCAATAAATCTTATATTTTTGATACGCTTCTCTTTCACTATTCCTTGCTAAAAGAATTGCGTTAGTTTTGTATGATAAAATAATATCGGAAAAAATTAGATTTACATAAGGTTTCCTTACAACATGGATTTTATGGAGGTTTCGTTACATTATGGATTTTATGAAGAAATGTACGCGATGCAATAATTTTTCGTTTTATCGGTCTTCGTTTCAGATTCATTGGTTCATTATAAGTGACAGTATATTTTAAATGGTGTAAATTTTTTGAGGTGCTATACTTAATATCTAAATAATTTGACACTATCTTTTTTTAATTGAGCTGTTTATTGTTGTGATCCTTGGCTTCTATGACAGATATGAATTATCACCCTAAATGTAGGCAGTGTTTGCTGCTAAAACAAAATATGTTGCCTACATTTAGGCTTAAAATATGCTAGTTAATGACATCGTCAATGAAAATGTGTCATAATCAATACTAGTTGTTTAGTTTGAAGTTTCTAATCAATAAAATAAATTATGAAAAATTTTAGGTATTGAAATTGAAATAAACTTTAAACTTTATAATAAAACAAAATAAGTAAAAAAAAATTAAAATTTTAATACATAATTATATCTGAGTACATTTTAAATAAATTTTAAAAAATATACTTCATTATTGCAAAAAATTAAAGTCTCAGTGAAATTCACTGTAAATGATTGTATTTGCCGCTACTTATATGCATCCACTTTACTCAATAAAAAATAATACTAAAACATGAAAAAATTCACCACCGTTATTCCGAATTAAAATTATACATTATTTAAGCGATTTTTTAGTTTCCTTAATACAATTATGCACCGTTGTCTTTTGTAGCATCCTTCTGTTTTCTCCCCTCTTCAAAATGACTTCAATTCCTTGTCAACTAAAAATTTGTACAATTACAACAACATCTCTAAGCGCAATTAGCGCAAAATCCGCAAATACTCATTCGCTAAAACTCAGCAGATTCACAACTGGAACCGTCATTGAGACATGCAAATATTTGCATAGCTAATTGTGTGCGTAGTTTCGGTTAAGCGCATTGGTAGTGGTGTGCTTAGCGCAGACAGGCAGACGTCAATGGCAACGGTGATGATGTTCAGTTTTGTTTTTTATTTTATTTCACTCTTTCACAGTCAATTCCCAATTTTACTGGTGGAGATTCTCAAAAAAAAGGAAATTAACGAAACTAGGGAAATGCAAATTGGAAGCTCCATGAAAAATAAGAACGAAACAAATTTGGTATGAAAATAACACCGAAGTTGTTATTTTTGTTGTTTTTATTTTTAATTTTTATGTTGGAAGAAGGCTTGATACATGAAATATTTATTACTTTACATTTATTTTAATTTTATCAAATAGTTTTTATATCCTGAGCTGAGTTGATTTAGCCATATCCGTTGATCTTTTGGTATATACACAAAGTAGTCACTCAGCTTTTGATATATCGATCTGACATTTTGCATAAATCTTCTTGTCCCCAAAGGATTGCTCATATGTCGGAACCGTCGATATCGGATCACTATAGCATGGAGCTGCTTTATAAACTGATCGGCCAAAATCAAGTCCTTGTATGGAAAACTTTTTTATTTAATCACATATTTTCACAAAATTGGACACAGAATATTCTCAAACGCACCGCTATAATATCTGCACAAATTTTTCAGATCAGACAATTGTTGCATAGAGGACGATAAAAATCAAGTTCTTGTATGGAAACATTTTTATTTGTGAAGGGTATTCTATCTTTGGTGCAACCGAGGTTAACAATTTTTCTTGTGTATATATTGTTTTATATATTTTATTTAATTTTATATATTTTATTTAATTTTATATATATTATTTAATTTTTTTTGTACATATTAAATATTTATTTTTTTTATCTATTTTTTATTTTCTTATTTTAAATTAAATATATTTTTATTTTTTCAAATTTTTTCCCCATTTTTTCGCAATAATCCTTGTACTTTTAAACATGTTATATTGCGATTACAAATCTTGCTTCAAATGTACCCTTCTACATTACCTTGACCTGATTTCGTGTAATTTTTGCTTCGCAAATACAATTGAAGTAAAGAAAAAATCTCTTGTGGCATGTGCTATTCAATAGTAATTATTTTCTTTAGCTTTGTAACATATTTGCTAATTTTTTTTTCCTACATCAAATATTTTTAATTTTTTTTCCCATATAATATATATAATTTTTAATTATTTTCTGTGAAATTTTTGAAAATTGCCTCACATCCACATCAAAGTGCTTTCTCTGCACCTCACTACTGCTGCCACTTTCTGAACAGCACTTCATGTTTTCGCATTCGCTTCGAGTGACCGCAGCCATTTTGCTGTTCAAGCAAGTGAAAACAATGGGAAAGGCAAAATCAGAATTTATTTTCTGCTTAAAGTTCATTTTTTCGGTTTATTTCATACCAGCTGTGGTTTTTGAATTGCCATAAGCGGTGAAGGGCAGGCGAGACCGGCGGTAGTCACCTACATCCGTTATGCGCAACAACATCTACTTATATACTTGTAGTATACTATGTATAAGCGTTGCTATTGCACCTTGCCTACTTTCATACACTAGGCAGCCAACTAGATTATTGTTCTACCTACTTTCATATCCATCCATAGCATTCAGCTGCTGCTGTGTTATTCACTCTTCGGTCGACTACGCCTAACAACTACTTTTATGTACTCGTTTCACAAAATGTACGACAAATGAAACGAACGCATTCCTGGTGCATGCAAGTGGTGTTCTGCTCGTTGTGTTAAGCCGACTTATAAAGTCTTTTGCTGTGGGGAAATTACTAGATTGCGCTGCCAAAGCTTTGGTATATATTATATTTGAGGATTCGGGATGTTGCGTTGATTTTCAGCCATTTTTTGTTGTACTTTCGATAGCTTTCATTTAATAAAATTAATTTTCGTCTAAACATATTTTTCTATTTGCTTTCTTTTTTTTACAAAAATATGTTATGTTCAATATTTATGATTTTTGCTTTTATACTTACGTTAACATTTTGCATAACTTCTATGTTGTGATTTCGACTATGAATTACAGTTTTAAATATATATTTTATTATAAAGTATAAAAAAATTTCACAAAAATTTGTTTTTTTATAAAAAAAATTGTTTTGAATTTTTGAAAAATTATTTGCAAATTATATTATTGTTTTCAATAATACTTTTGTATTATTATTTCTTATTCACATTAAAAAATACAATTTTTGGTTTGGTTTAAAAATAATTATTTTGATTTATTATTTTCGAAAATATAATTTTTTTTAATATAGTTACTATACAAATTCAATATTCATATTTTATCATTGAAAAATTTGCTTATCGCCATATTAAATTCCCAGTATTATCTTTCTGCTCCTTTTTGCCCACTGGGTTATATGCGTCGCTCTAAATTTCTGCACTACAGCCGTACGCGTGTTGTTGTTTCCTCTCTACTGAAATTTGCTGATTCCATGTAATAGCGTAGCATTGGCGCCATTTTTTTCTTTTTATTTATTTTTTGACCTTTTTTCATGAATTTCAACAAATCATCGAAAAACAATGGCAATTCTGTGAATAGGCATTTCTCTGGTTTGACCACTAAAAAGGATTTTTGCAAACAACTGCATTTATAAATTCAAATAACTTGACAAATTTAGTTCAGTCAACTTGGCGATAAACGCCGATGCGGATGCTAAGTTAGAAACTGTGTGGAAAAAAATCAAGTCAGGCATTTAATGAAAGAAGAAGCAAAGAAGAGGAAGTGTAGTGGCAATTCTTCTGTAATTTGTGTGACTATTTCTTAAGTAAAGTTTTGGCATCAGCTTAAATTGAATAAAAATTATGAAATAGTGATTTCTTTTTCGTTTGGTAAAATTATTTTGTGGTAAAATTTTTTCGAGTTTTTGGTTTATTTAGTTCAGTTTCAGTATGTACTCCGCTTAAATTTTCAATATAATTTTTCACCGAGACTTTAATATAACCTAACTGTCAATATTGTGCGCCACGGTTGCACTAAATTTGACATTTCTTTGATGTTTTCGTGATCAACATCATCGTTGCTCTTCGTACTGCTAATCATGCTCTGAATAGACGAGCATGTAAGCAAATGAAGTGCTTTGACACGGTTAAGAAGCACATAAACTAAATGAAATCACTGCACGTTGCCTACATTTAGGAGTGGCTGTAGATTTGTCATCTCCTTATAGATTAAATATGCAACACATTAATAAAAATTTAAAGTTTTAGAGTTGAAAGCCTTTTGGTTTTATATTTTACACTTTTATTAAAAAAATTTTGGTTTTTTTTTTACAAAAAATGTTTAAATATATTTGTGAGAAATTTTGATTACTATTTAATTCTTTAATTACCACAAAATTTGAGATTTGTATCTCAGTAAATTGTTCGTATATAATTAGTATGGAAATATAAAATGTCTATCAAATTATATAAATATATATTTTTATACCCTTAACAGGGTATATTAAGTTTGCCCAGAAGTTTGTAACACCCCAATGGAAACGTCGGAAACCTTTTAAAATATATCTACATATATAATTGACCGCGTGAGCTGAGTTGATTCAGCCAAGTCCGTCTGTCTGTCCGTCGGTATATGCGCGAACTAGTCCATCAATTTTTGAAATATAGATCTGCAATTTTACACTCGTACTTTTTTCTCCAAGAAGCTGCTCATTTGTTGGAACCGCCAATATTGGACCACTGTAGCATATACATATTATATGTAGCTGCCTTACAAACTGAACTAGCAAAACCATGCCATTGTGTAGAAAAAATTTTTATTTGACGAGATATCTTCAGGAAATTTTGCATGGGGTTATTGTCTACGATAATAATGCAGACTCCGAAGAAATTGTTTAAATCTGATCACTACAGCTTATAGCTGCCATAAAAACTGACCGATAGGTATGATGCGCTTGCATGGAGAACTTTTTCATTTGATTTTCATTTGGATTATTATTTCAGTCTCCGAAGAAATTGTTCAGATCGAACTATTGGGTGTACGATAGCATATAGTTGCGATACAAACTGACCTATCAAAATCAAGTTCTTATAAGGAATCTTTTGTAATTTTGGTGATTTCTTGTTTTAAATTGATGATTTAAATGCAAAAAATTATAAAATAAAGAGATTTAGCAAAACTGTTAAAACATTTTGTAATTCCTTAGAAAAATTTTAATTACAGAAACGAGTCTGCAATTATTGCTTAAATTAATTTTTTTTAGTAATTATTCAATACGAACTCATAATAATTTGCACAAATTGCTTTATATAATTTTCTCATCTGACTTACACACAAATACAAACAAACCAAGTTTAGTATTAATTTATACATGAAAATTAAATTTAATCGCCTTGTCTGCGTGCATGTGTTTTATCTCTGTATGACCATAATTGCTTCGAATACACATAATATCTACGAAGATGATTATATTACAGCATTAGACAAACTCGGTCATGCCAGCAATAGTAAATTAACTGATTGTTAGTTAGCATTTTTTATTGTTAGAACATAATTTCCACACATTGACTTCACACGCATTTCAAAGGGAGAATAAACTTGACAGCACACATGCACATCTGCTCTAAAATGCATTTGTGTCTGTGTGGATTGGTGACTGTAAGCTTCATGTTTCATGGGACTACTCGTATTACCAGTGGCTGGCGAAATTTCCAAACAGAACGCCTTGACAAGCAAGCAAGAGAATTTTCATGCAGTATCTATGTGTGCGTTTAAGAAGTTTTGTATGTATGTGTGGGTGCGTGTTTATATTGCAATTTAATATGCGCTTATATATAAATTAATATGTGTATAGTTTTAAAATGCTGTTTGCTGCATGCTGTGGCAATTATAATGTGAGAATTACGCTCGAATCGAAACAATCGTTGCTCGAAAATTACACAGGCGACTAGCAGAGTCTTATGTGTTCGTAAATGCATGTACATATGTATAGACTATATTAAAATTTAAGTATTGTTAAAAGCGCACACACATACACATTTTAATGTATTAATAGAGATACCCGTCGTTGTGGCAAGTAGTTGTGGCAGCAAGCCGCATAGCGCTTGCCGCTTAAAGCGTCTGAGTGGAGGGAATTGTGTTTAATTGCATGTTCTGCATATCGCTTTAGCACCATAATACAACAATGTGCGCAAAACTGCAACAACAACAACAAGAACAATAATAATAATGATATATAACATGCATGATTGGCAATGCTGCAGTTGTTGTTGTATGCTGTTTCCTTGCTTGTTCGCCGCCAGTGTCGTAAAGTATACCATATATATTAATATATATGCATGTGTACATACATATTTTCTTGCCCATCACTGTCGCTCGTGTCGCTCTTGTTGTTATCACTCGCCAGCCAACGCAAGTCCTTTGGGAGTTCCATTGCAGCTACTTTTATTTACCAACTTTATTTTCTCCATTATTTTTGTTGCTACACTCACTTAACTCGCACAGTTGTTGATTTTGTTGTTGTTGCTTTTGTTGTTTGCGTGGCATTGCAAATTCGCCGTTGTATGCTCTCATAAGCTTTATAATGGAATTTCAGTCTTAATTACCAACTGTGGAATTTGCACTTGAGCGCCGCTTGTCAGCAGAATCTACACCAATTACAACAACAACGGCAAGACGCAACTTCTGCTCTTTGCATGAGAATGCAACATACAGCATGTCATATGAGCTGCTTACGTTGCATAAGTTCGCACATGCTTTTATGCATGCTTGTTCGTTTTCATGCACAGCTTTGCCAGCCTGTTCACCCCTTCCGCCTGCTGTTTTTCTACACCAACAAATTTCTACTTGCCTACTCTTATTCAATGCAACTGTTTGTGGCAGCAGCAAAACCAACCAATATTCGTTAAGTAAATCCGGAAAGGCGAACTAAAATGCATTCAAATGTAAACTCGCATTGTGCTTGTGTGTGTGTGTGTGTCTCAATGAATTTTAATGAAAATTGCTTGTTTACATGACCACCGAATGAGTCTAAATAAAATTCTGTGGCTACAAAGAAGCAAACTTTCTCTGGATTGTGTTGCAAGTATAGAATTTGAGCGAAGCGTGTGATTTGAACACTGGCGCCAACCGATTTACGACGTTTGCGAGTTAAATTCTGCGAAATATGGTAATTTTTCGTAGAGAAAACATCCTAACAATAGCAAACTATAAGTCTTAATATCATCAAGGCACGATTTTTCATGAAATCGCTTATTGACTTAAAAAATTAAAATCCTAGTAATATTTTTAAAAAATAATAAATAAAAAACGTGTGAAAAAGTAAACCAAATTTGAATGAAAGCAAATCAAAAAGATAAAATCCGAGTAATTAACAAAAGTAATCAAACCATAAAGAAATCTGCTCAAGACTTCAGTTTTGATGTGGAACACTCAATATATTAATAAATGAAGTCATGTTTCAAAATGTTATGCCTAAATAAAAATTTTCAACAAAAAAAAAAACCATGAAAATGGTCAAAAACTTAATAATAATTAAAAAAACAAAAAAATATAAACGTCAAATAAGCAAAGTACAAAAAAAACTATATATATTTCAGGAAAAAGAATTTGGGCATCTAAAATATTTAATTATTTACAATTTTCGTGCTAAAAAATACCAACAATTGCTCAAAATTTAAAATATTTGAATATAGTCTGCTTAACCCTTATGTTATTTGTTAATTATTTGTGTGAATAGCTTAAAAAAATTCAATATTTCATTTTAAGCTCTCAAATCGTCAAATTTTTTAACTTAAAAGAAAGCTATTTGTGAGTAATTTTTTTATTTTTTTTATTCTACGTTGTTTTTTTTTTTTTTTTTTTTAAATTGTCACTGACTATTAATATTTGAAGAAAATTTTTTTTTAATAAAATAAACAAAATAATAATAATATTTAGATCGTGGTACCCGGTTGCTAAAAGACGTCGGTAAAGTTGGTTACTAACATAAGCGTTAAGGAGATACATTGGTTCTATCAATAGTTTTTTTCACAAAAAAATTGAAGTATTTTATTCAAGCTTTACACTATTCCAAGGATACATATTTAGATTTTGGGAAATTTTCAAAAGAAAATGTTCAAAACTCAACCATTTTTACAGCTTCATCAAAACTAAAAGGAAAAAAATATATGCTTTAGTTAAGACCATAAACTAGATGCTGAACGAAGGAAAAACAAAAAAAGCGAAACCCGTATTAATGGCGCCCGTTTTTATAAAAAAAATGCAAAGTTTGGTTAACATTTCTCGAGCTTTTTTTAAAATAGTTTTAATAGAATAAAAAAAAAATCATACCTTCAAGACTCAAGCAATTATATCTCGAAGACCTCTGTTATTAATACTGTGTTGAAACAAAAAAAAAAAAAAAAAAAAAATTATATTAAAAAAAGGAACTAAAATTAAAACAAAAAAATTAGTAAACAATTACAAAGGTATTAAAAATATTATTTTTGAACTTGCGACTGAAGTGCTTAAATTAGTTAACTACGTTCTGACATCTAAGAATAAACTAAATCACTGACTTTAACTTTAGTAGATCAGATAAAATTTGCAACATTGCAATAAAGCCATTTATGTAATTATGTTTTGTGTAGCAAGTCGCTTTTGAACCACCAATTAACCTTTAATGCTACATTAAGGTTAGTACTAAAGAGTGAAACTTGATAACAAATAAATCCCTAATAAAATTAATATATTCTCAAAACAAAAAATTTAAAAAATTCTATAGTGCGAGTATAGGTTACTATAAATCGTTCAGTGAAATGCTTAGCGAAGGCAAAGAAATGTTTACGTAAACAGTTTTTAATAAAAAATATTCCATTGGAAGTAAGATTAAACTAATTTAGGCAGCAGTGCTAAAATAGTTTTAAACTCTCTTTAACGCTATATTCTTAAAATGCACCCGCCCCTAGTATATATGTAATATTATATATCAGTATATATGACTCAAGTGAAGTATGCATTCCAAAGGATTTTAAATATATTATACATATATTAAAGCTAAAATTTACACATGCTATGTTAAAATTATTTCGTTTACTTTCGTAATTTATTTCCATATTTTCTGCAGTGTAGTAATTTCTCCAATTTTTTAGTACAAAGAGAAAAATTTGTTACTTATATTTGTTAAAATATAATAATAAACTAAATAAGCAATTGCATAATTAATTTTCCGTTTTGTTACAACTAAAAGGATGGCCAATTAAAATCATCGCAGTAATACTAACATCACCAAAAGTTACCATTCGGCTTACACTTTAAGGCGATACACAATTTTTCGCCAACCTTCTTTTTCACCAAACAATACTTAATATAGATATGTATGTATTTCTAGCGCAGCCAGTGCTCATCCAACCATTTGACGTTGTCAATTACCGCCCCCTCTATTAAACTCCTACTACTTCATGTTGCACTGGAGCAGCGTACATTTACGCGCATGCAAATATAATTTTCCAATTTGAAAAGTTTTCCTATTAGATCGCTTTCACTCAGTTGAGAATCACACAAATTGTTGAATGAAATCACTGCGCGTTGCATACTTTAGGGAGTCGTGACCCCAGACGACCAGCCAGTGCAAGTGCGCTACGCCTAGCTACAAGTACATTGTCTGCTTCGTATCTTCAACCAGAGGATGGTAGCGAATTGGTTAGATGGGTGATACCCTGCGTAGAGTTGTTGATGCACTTGGCCGACACTTGACTGCTGTGGTTCACTACTTTGGGCGCTTTTGCTGTTTAACCATCATGACCCCTACGCTGTAGCGTGTTGGCGAGAAGTTGCTTGCATTTTTAAAACATTTTGTCAATTTTTTAGTTGCAACAAAGTTTTTTTTACATAAAGTGGAGATGGGCAGCCGGCGCTTTGAGTTGTGTCTCCGTGTTATATATATATTTTTTTGTAGAATATATTCCGACTTAATTTTCTTCCGTTCTTTCGTTAGTATTTTTCGTCGCGCGTCCACTACATTGCTTTGACATCGCCTGTTCGCTTGCTTGTCTATTTCTTTCGGCGACAGTTTCTCCTTTTGATTGCAACTAAAATGAAAATTTCATAAACACTTACACCCAAAGCTGTCGTAGGGCGAAAAAAAGTATTTACCCAAAGTTTCACGTACCCCACTCTCAGCCCTCGTCTTCTGCCAGCGGACGTACTATCAGCCAAATTAGTTTATGAAGATTAATTTGCCTGTTTGGGCATTTAAAATTTGCGCGCTCTAATTTTACTTGCTGCTTAATTTTTTCTGTGCGCTTTCCGTTTATAGTATGCTGAAGCGTCAACTATAGCAGGCATCCTATCGAATAAAGCTTATGCCCATCAAAGTTTCCTTCTTCTTTCTTTCAACTTGCTCGGCATATAACTCATGCCCTTAATTCCATTTTTTATTTTACTCAACCTCGTGTCAATGCCATAATCCCAAAAGGTCTTTCTTCAAAACTTACACTTCTCCTCCTCTCGGCAAGTGTTAGCCAATCAATGTGCTTCCACTTAGCCAGTGGCAAGCTGCGCCTTCCTTTGCGCATATTCCATAATCTCTTTTCGCCCGGCACGCCAGCTGGCGAAATGGCCGTAACGGTGCCAACAAAAGTCAGCACAAGGTGCCTTATCAAGCAAAAATAAGTGGCAAAGGATTTAAATAACTTGGCTTATGCGCTTACAACTAACTAATCGTAAATTAGCCTTTATGCCAGCAAATGGATTTAATGTCATTTCAATTGGGTTTTATTGCTTTGCTGCACTGAGTGTGCTTTATTGAATATTTTATTTATTAGAGATATGCCTTTGTGTGCTTTTAGGCGCATAATAATATGCAAGTTAATATTGACTTTTTATTGTTATTATCTTTTATTGGTGGTAATAATAGGGGTATTTATGATACCACGCTTACAGACTGCGAATAAACGGCTTTGCGCTTTGATTTGCCGCTCTAATTAGTTTTATATGATGAATTATATGCCATTACAGGCAATTCATTATTTATGATAATAAAAATGCATAAAGTAAAAATTAGTAACGTTGCTGAAACAATGTATAAGTTTATTGCGAAATATTTGTTTAAATTCATTAATTTTTCTTTAGATACATATTTTTAAGAGCTTTCGAAAAGTTGGCAACACCTGCATCTCTTCAAATATCCTTTACCGTCGTATTTGTTTTTTTCAGAGAAGATAATAAATTTAACTCCAGTCAGCTGTACAGACTTCGTGGTTCAAAATTTTTTTGAAATTGCGATTTACTTTAAAATATCAGTGAAAATTGGCAACATTGCACGAAATCCATTTATTTAATATGCTTTGAGTAGCAATACGAACCAACAATTAATTTTTAAAAACTGACGAAAGGCAAAGCAATATTAATGTTAAAAGTTTTTCATTAAAAATCCTTTTGAAGTAGACATAGGAAAATACTGAAATGGTTTTTAACTCTCTTTAAAGCTATCTTCTTAATACTATATATATTTGATTTATCAATAATTTGTATGAAATATATGAAATGAAAATTGGCAACGACGCATAAAGAAAGAAATTTAAGTGACTCAAGTGTAGTATACATTTAGGCGGCAATTTAAATAACCAAATGTTCGATATATTATAAATTAAAGCCCAATTCATAAACTAATAGTTTATTTAGTCATCCCATCACTAAATCAGGCAGTGTTTCAAACACGCACGTGTTCATTATTAGTGCCGTAAAAAGTAATCTATGAAGCTACATAACACACTACGTTCCCAAAACTGTCCTTACTCTGTTTCAATAATATTTTTATTAAAATTTCATGCAAGCATACCTCATTCTATTTATTTTTATTTTCTAATGTTTTTTTTATTTCTGTTTTTTTACACACAGAAAAAGGGTAGCTATTTTCAATGCAGAAAATTTCGAAATTTCCCCAATAAACCACTCGTCCGACAAATGGGCGATTAGTCATAAAATGAATAAGATACGACAGCTTAATCATGAGCATCGATGCGACTAACCGGGCACACAATTCATACCCATCAATTTTTGTTTTTGTTTTTGCATATTTGCGCTTAAATTCCTTACACAGAGGTGGGAGGTTGAAAGGATTTTTCTCGCAATTTTTTTTTGGGTCACTTTGTGTGGCTGTTCACAAATTGCTCTTCCATAAACGATATCCCGAAATACTGTAAGCGATGCGCTTGTGTGTGGGTGTGGCCTTGAGCAAATATGTGTGTGGACGAAACAGGAAATAAATGTGGAATTTGCTTTAAACAGGCGTTTGACCACAAAGGCGTTTGCTTTAGTTTTTCCCCGGAGGCCCTTTTATTTCTAAAGAACATCATAGTGTGTGAAACAGACTCTCCCTCATGGCAAACTTAGATCCGTTCACATATCGTCTGCCATCGGCTGTATACTCGTAGTTGATTTGTATCTAAAACAAGCAGTTTCCTAGCGGAAACGCACCAACGCATATTTTTATAACATAATTGTGTGCGTTTGGGTTTGAAGCATGCAGTGTTCCTCGTTTTCGACCGTCTCTGCTTACATATAGTTCACGCCTTGTAGCGCTGCCGTTAGGTGATGTGGGTCACTGGTGATTTTTAATGTCTTTCGTTTTCTTTTTTTTTTTTGTTATTTTTCCCATTGGCGTTGATTTTCTTTTATTTTTTTGACCCACCTAAAAGTTTTTTCGGCTTGGTATGTTTCACAGGCATTTCAGCTTCAAACAGAAAAAAATCCTTATGCATATATTTAGACACTTTTTCGCAGTAGCTGAGCTGAACTCCCGCTCTGACATTGTTTATGTGTGTGATGAATTGAATAATTGCAAATTTTCGCAATCGTTGTGTCCATAAACCTTTTTTCCACGGACTTTTTTCCGCTCAGACTTCATGCAGCTATTCTCATCCATCGTCAGTGAGACCTTTATTTTCTATCAGTGTTCTGAAAATTTCCAATTCAAACTACGTCAATTTGGCTTTAGTTTCCCAAGTTTTTCTTCGATTGGCGAATTTATTGACGCCTCGTTCAAGCTCTTTTTGTTATTGTAATACATAAAATGATTTGTCGGATTTGTTAGGAAATACATGGTAAAACGTAGTGATTACGCCACTGCACAAGGCGAAGGGTCAAAAAGGATAAACGGTTTTGCCAGAGATTTGTTAGCAATCAAAAGGCGTAGATAACATTTCATGAACTAATTTTTTTGACAATGCCAGTATGCTGACATGAATTATGTATATGCCGATGTGCTGTTTATAATGGATAATGTGTCAAAATTATATTTATTTGTTTGAGCAGCCTACAGACTGATTAACATATTTTTTTTACAGTTTTTTTGCGTTACTTTTCGACAGATTTCCGGTTCTGTATTGCACATGACTTCTATTTTATTTTGTGTTAAAAGTGTGCGCAAAATATTTTTACTTAGAAGAGATTCGTGTTTGAAGTATAAGATATAAAGACATATTATTTGAGTAATGCGAAATAAGCTACCATAAATTTTGGCTGTAATTTGTGCTCCAATAATTTTGTAATTTGTAGCAGCAAGTACATATAAAAAATAGCAATTTTGACGTTAGTTAGCCTAAATGTAGGCAATGAATTTTATAAATTTATATTCAATGGAGAAACTGTTGCCTACAGTTTGGATGATATTATATTGTGGTTTTAACAGAAACGGTTGAACACTGACGAATTTAACTTGAGTGCCAAATTCTGTCTTCAGTCCGAATTGCAACTAAACAATTTTTTTAGTAACTTGCTAATATTTCACATATAAATTTTTTTTCTGCTTTCAGGACTCACCTTATCCACACTAACTTCCTCACAGGCGGACGAATCGCTCGATACGCGAGAAAATGCCGATCTGACATTGAAATGTCGCTTCACAGATCATTACGATGCCAATGATTTCACATTCTATTGGGCGCGTTGGACCGCCAACCCTGCGCAATTCGATAACGTGGCCATACATGATGTCTCGCTGAATTCGGGTTACAAGTAAGTAAAATTTAGAAATTTATAAAAAAAACAAAAAAAATTACAAACTATTTTTTAACACAATGCATGGATAATAATTTTTATTTACATCAATTTTTTGCTATTTTTGTCTTTTAAGCTGTTCTATATAAAAACATTTTTCTTTTCAATTTCTGCTTTATTTATGCTTAAAATTCCAGTTTAATTTGGTTTAAAAAATCTCTAGAATATCTTTTAAATATCATGTCTTTCAGTTAACAAGCAATTTTCACCATCTTCCATTTTCCAATTTAGTCAGTTTGTGCGCACAGCATGCCAATCTAATAAAATGGCGTGAGCCAGCGAAAAATATTATAATTTGCACGTTCATTTGTTATTTTAATTAAATGTGCACGCGAAACAGCATGCGATTGGCAAAAATAAGAGCAAGAGCAGCATAGTAAGAATAGTGGCAATATCAAGGAAGTGCAAACATTCACACGCTGACTCACTCAGTTCACCCAGAGTTAA
Source organism: Bactrocera oleae (assembly GCF_042242935.1). NCBI lineage: Eukaryota > Metazoa > Arthropoda > Insecta > Diptera > Tephritidae > Bactrocera > Bactrocera oleae. Next base: position 18,930,686 of record NC_091537.1, on the reverse strand, counting down.
CCGTATGAATTCGAACTGCTCAAGCGCCGAGTACTCGGTGGGCATTCTCCCACACACAAACCATTTTTTTCCTGCTTTCTTCTTAATTTCTTTCCTACTGCTGGTTATATCAGTAACCCCTTCACTCCACCCTAAGCATGCGTCTGCTTCTGCCACTCCGTACAACTGCTCATTCACTCACTTTTCTCTACTCACTCTAATTCACATTATATTCAACACTTCTCTATAACCTATTTCAACTGGCTTAGAGGTCAACGTGGCGTATACGTAACGAAGAACTTGCGCTTCGCTTTCAGCAACCTGAACTTGTGCGACCGTTATCATATGCTTCGCGTACGTACACATCTAATGCTTCTAATTAAAATCAAGTCTTGACTTAATCTGACTATCGCACTAAATGCTAAAGAGATAGAATGCTAACAGTTTTCGGTGTTGCTCTCGCGTCGAGCAGTCATAATTCACAACTGTCATTAGGAGCTCGCATTTTGTATTTATAAACACGTGCTTGTGTTGTTCTGTATAGTATATTAATATATAAGTATATATTGTGTGTGTATGCGTAAGCATCGTACTTGTGCATAATTTATGTGAATAGAGACGCTGACAGCGACTTTGTTGCGCCTGAAGTGGCCTGCCTTGCCACAAGTCAAGTGACACTTGCGTTTCTTGCTTTTTTGCTCGAAGTGTTGCTTTTCTGCGTTCTTCTTTCGTTGCTGTTAATTGCCATATTCATTTTGTCTCCACAAGATTGTATGAAGTTTAATTGCACTAGACTTTTCTAAAGGTATTTAAGATATAATCTGTTTGTGTGTTTGTTTTAAACGAAATTAGATGAGCATAAAGGCCAACAAAGATGCTGTGGTAGTAAAGAAAGTGTAGAATAATAATAATTTTCTGTAATTAATCTTAACTATTTAACTTTAAAAAAAGTAGATTTGTGAATGCGATAATTTTTTTTTCAATAGAGTTGCCACCTGATTCAAAATGTTATATTTAACACTGGTATTTTAGTCATAAAATGCTCTAGTACAAGCTTTAAAAACAAAAATAATTTTCTGAAAATTATTTAAGGTTGCCAGCTTATATGAAAGTGATAATTTATAAAAATTGTCAGCATTTTTCGGTAGTTAAAAAAAATAAAGTTTAATAAAGTATGTAAGTGCACAAACCTTTCTAACTGGTTACAAGACCGTTATGATGGCAATCGTTCGTAACTAAGCAAATTTTTTTAAACCAGTTTTCTCATCAATTTTGCTTTGTAACCTAATTTTATTAAACAAAAACTGTAAAATCTTTAATTTGACTATAAACCGATCTATATATTTCTAAAATACACAAAAAGAAACAAATCCATAACTTCAATTTGAGAATAATTTAAATTAGCGTTGCCACCTTTTTACAATGCTTGAATACATTTTTTTGTGATTTTTAAAATCGGTAATGCGTTAAAGGCGACTTGTTTAAAAAAACAGGTCTATTCAAGAGAGCACAAATTTGGAAAACCAGTGTTGCCACCCCAAAAAACGCAATTGTCAATTTTTTTTCAGTTTCTTTTAATAAGTCGAACATCGCCAATACTGCATTATTCAAATATTCGAAGCACTCCACCTAGCTTTAGCGCTCACTCTGGCATTGAAGTTTATTCAAGTGCTTGCCACTCGAAACTAAATGAATTCTCATTATTTTTCATTTCGACTCGTGACGCTCAGCGCTATCCAAGTCTCGCTAAATGTCGCAGCCACCACTACTGTCTGTTTGCGGGCACGGTTGCCTCTTGCATTTCTCTACTCTGTTTCTCCTTTCGCTTATATTTTTTTTATCTGCTATAGAAGAAAGAATATAAGTGATTAACCCAAGCTGGAATATAAGTTCAGCTCTTGAAGAGTGCCTGTTAACTACCAAAATGGAAATGGAAAAGAGTTATGCCATATTAAAAGCGATACTTCTATGTATATACAATTATATGTATGTATGAATGGCCTAAGCCGTTGTCGGATAAAATGAGCCATAAACATGTTTATTATGAAGCATAAAAATTAAACTTTTTTTTTCGCCACTCAATGCTGGAATTTGCTCATTTTATCAATTCCTTTATGGCGAATAAACTCGTCTATAAAATGCGCTTGTAAACAAAATAAACATATGAAATGAAAGGCAATGAAACGTAATGAGAAGCAGCAAGGCTATGGCAGAAAATGAACGTGAATAAAAAAATTACAAAAAAAGAAAGAATTTTCAACAAGCAAACAATGCGCACTGCAAAAGCCTACACACAACACAAAATGACAGCATAAATCCGTCGCTTGAATGGCAGACAGACGCAGCTTACCGACTGCCTGCCTACTGTTACCAACATTACCCGCATTGTTGTTGCAGTCGCTGTTACAGTTGGCTTGCCGCTTGTATGCTGTCAGGCCTAAAGGCTAATATCTCGTTTAACATTTCATTATGGCAATGGCGATTGTGAATAGCGAGCGACAGTCAACAACGCGCTGGCAAAATAACTGCGACAGCACAAAAGCAATCACAATAACAACTGCCGAGTGGAAAAAATGGCAAAACACTGCAAACAAAGCGGGCATAAGTGGAAAGCGCAAAAAACAAAAACAAAATGAAAATAAAAAGCCAACATTACATTTCAACAACTCTACTTCTTGCGTCCACACTGTGAAGTGCGCGCTGAACGAACTCGACATTTAATCGTAATCATGAACATGGCGAGCTAAACGCGCTGCCGCAGCAACGACGACAGCTCGATAAGTATGAGTCTATTGCATTTGCGACTGCTGATGGCCGCGTAAACAGCAGCTGGTGCCACAACACTGTGGCATATAGTAACTGCTGCAGCCGTAGATATTGCGCATAAATGACAGCGCGGCGACAGCTGCTACTGCATTGAAATACTTCCGTAGCGCGGTGTTTTGCGCCACCGCCTACTCAATTCGCCACTACAGCTTAGCCAATTCTATGTAGAGCCGTACTTTAGCTAGATTTTGCAACGTCGCCCACTTGTGTTTCGCAAGCACAAAATTGTTGTGTCCTTGTGCGCGCCTCTTTTGTTTCGTAGTTCATGGAGACCTCTTTGCATTTGCTCAATTTGCAAGGCAACGCGGCCACTTCGCATGCAGCAATAGCAACAGCAATAGAATTATAACGAAATGCTGGAGAAAAATTATTTTAATAATCGTAATAATCATAATAAAAGTGCGACGTAACGTGGCAATAGAAGTGAAAAATAATACTCGACTTTTAGGCGGTGAACCAGCAGCAGATACTTGGGATCTCCGGACGGCAGACAAGCAGATTCTTACCTAGCGCGTCTACATAAGCTGTTTAGTGGCGAAAAGGCCTTCAGTTTTTATGCGCGATTGTTTATTAGCAGCATCATGCTTTTATTGCGTTGGTGACGGTGGTGGTGGCTTGGTGCGAAATGACATTTTGACTGAGTAGACAATGTATGTCCTTCACAACCATGCCTTATAGTTAAGATACCTAATTTGCGTTCTTTTCTTTATTTCAAGATGTCTTGTAAAGTTTCTCTTATAAAATATACGTCGAAAAGTCCTACCTAATATTATTTAAAAGCAAGAGAATATAGATTTTCTGCTCCTTTCAATACCTCAGTTTAGTGCCGTCATATTCTCAATATAGTTAAATTATTTCTGTTCATTATACAATTTTTGCTGACATATGCAAAATTGTAAGCCCTTGGTTTATTAAAAGAATAGCTATGTGTTCTTTTATTTATTTTTTTCAATCAATTAATTTTTTATAATTTGGCCGCCTCTTACATGTCATTTATCTAGTTTTTCTGTTAATCATACGTTTTTGTATATCGGCCTAAAGGTAGGCTACATCTTACCTTCGTTACTAGAAATCTATGAAGGAATAACTAAAATATAGCATACACTTAGGCGTTATCTGCACATATATGTATTTATTTATAGCTTTAAATAACAATTCCTATAAAGCAAACAATTCACTTTTTGTATCCAATTGAAATTTACTAATTTTTAAAATGAAAATAAAAACATACTGTAAATCAAAGAGTTTTCCTATATCAGAAGTTAACCATTTTCATTTTACGTTTTTAGGTAACTACATTTTTTATCCACAAATTTTGCTATTTCGTACTTATGGTATACACATGTATAATTGTTGTTTATTCGTGAGCACCGCAACCGAAAAAGGTCTGGGCAAATCTTACATATAGCTTATATAAGTTTTTATTGCTGGCAAACCATATACCAAGAACTAGTTTAATATACGTTTCTGGTTTTACTTTATATTCTCATTTACATTTACTACTATATTTGTTGAAAAATAATACTGCTCATTTTTTGAAGAATTTTTTCTTTTCGTAAACCACTTATCTTTAGTGAACAACCAAACATATTAAAAGTATTTTTCTGGTTTCAATACACTTGCTACGTGCAGCATATTATTCACTAAAACCGTTATGGAAATATTTGCTTACATATGCACTTTTATTTACTAACATTACAAATTTAAGGCAAAGCCTTAGGAACGACATGGCGTATACGTAACATTTTGTTTCAATAGCGACAACACTGTTGATCACATTGAGTTGCTTTATACCCTTAGCAATTGTAGTGACAAAGCAGCAGCTTGAACCAGAAATACAAAAAAAAAAGCAGAACGCGCAATAACAACAACAAAAGACGCAACGAATGCTATCAAGTGGAGCAATTGACTTTGAGTAGCGAAAAGATATAAGTACCTATATATGTATGTATATTATGTATATGATATATTTTATATGCTATATAGGTACATCAAAATTGTGATTGAAACAAATACGCTGCAAGAACATTGTGAGTGAAAGCACTGCAACCAAAAAATTTGTCAAAACAAAGTTAAAAAAAAAAAATGATGGAAAAATTTAGCAGCTAACACTCCTGCCGCGCTTGCATTTTACATATACATATATATATATATACTTAAAAGTATGCGTTGTAAAGAATGCAAAAGGAAGTAGTTGTAGTGTATACCTCACAACTTAACAACAGCATAAAAGTAAAAATATTAAAAAAACACTAAAAAAATATAGCGAAAAGGAGTACATTGCGCCAAGAGCGCATAAAGGCGTCCTTGAAGCGAAAGCAGTGGCTTCGCTGCCGCCGTTGACGTTGCGAAAGAACAATGGCAGCATTAGAGTGCGCTGTTGCTTTGGGAGTTAGGTGTATTGTTGCAAAACGCTGGCAGACAACGCAGACGAGCAAGCAGCAGTTAAAAATATATACATATATATAAATATACATGTATATATATTTGTGTGCGTGTCGCTGTATGCGCAGCCATTGCAAAGGATCGTTGCAACTATGCTAGGGACGATAGTAAGAGCTATTGAGGGAATTCTGTCATATAAACGCAGTTAAATGAGCAGTTCGCACTTGAAAACATGCTGCTACCTAGCTACGCTGTAGCTGCAGCAGTAGTATTAGTAAATCAGCGTTCTTCATATATATTTGCGGTTCCGTGCACCTACACGCCTGACTAAATTGCACAAAAGCAGGATTACTTTCATTTATCTACCCTTGACTATGACAAAGCGCGCTGAAACGGTTTGAGTAACATTTTTCTTACCGTTTATATATATATATATTTTTTTTTTTTTCTGTTGCGTTTATATGTTTTTTCTAGCCTTACTCTATTACATGTATTTGTTGCATTTTGCTTTTGTCCTCTCTGATTCTGGTTTTAAGTTCCGCCGTCAGAATTCTTTACGCTTATGCTCCGGTGCAACGGCGTGAAAACTTATGTAGGTAGCAACAGTTGGGAGCGATTTGGTTTAGTTTTTATTTTCCCATAATATGGCAGCGGTGTTTATGTCATTTTACGCCACAAGTAGCTTGAGTCAAAGACAAAAGTAGTTGCAAGGTGGAAAATTTAATAGTTTTTTCATGAGGTTCGTTAAATGAAGTGCCAACGTAGAATTTTTTGAAAAGGAAAAGGCTAAAAATTATATTGAAAACTTTATCTCAAAAACGTATTCCTTACTTAGTTTCTTTAATAACTCTAATTTTCTTAATAAAAATTACTAATTATACCCTCAACAGGGTATATTAAGTCAGATATCCTATAAGGTATATAGTATATAAATGATCAGCGTGACGAACTGACTATATTAAGGCATGGCGGTCTGTCCGCCCGTTCATCTGCGAACTCGTCCCTTAATTTTTCAGAAATCGATCTGAAATTTCGCACCCGCTCTGCTCTCACCAAGAAGCTGCTCGTTTGTCACTATAGCATATAGCTGCCATACAAACGAGATATCATCACGAAATTTCGTTTGGGTTATTGCCTAAGGTAATAATATAATATGCAAAGAAATTGTTCAGATTAGATTACTATAGCATATAGCTGCCATACAAACTGAATTATCGGAATCAAGTGCTTGTATGGAAAACTTTTTCATTTGACAAGATATCATCACGAAATTTGGCATGGGTTATTGCTTAAGGGAATGATGCAATCCTTGAAGAAATTGTTCAGATCGTGTCACTATAGCATATAGCTGCCATACAAACTGACCAATCAACGTTTTCGTAGTGAAACTTTGCATTTCTAAAAGAAGTTAACGTTTTTATTGTTTTTATAAATATTTTTTTCATCTAATTTGCAGCTTTGAAAATAATCGTTGATATGTATGCTTTGTTAATTTAAAGATAATTATTTAATTTGATTAGATTTGCATTCTGTTGTAAAACTAGTTCTACATATTCCAGTTACAGCTTGCGTAAAAAACACTGAAATAAAAAATTAAATTCAAATAACAAATTAACAAAAATTTTTCTTCCTCTTAAAACTTGCTACTAGCTCGTTAACTAAGTCCTAAGAAGAGTGGTTGAGTTGAGCGCCAAACAATTGCAACACAAGCGACAACAAATGCGCCACTTTATTGCCTTCCATTGTATGCCTTAAGTTTACATATTGGCTGCTAGTATAAGGTTTTCTACAAATTTATGTATATATTTTTATTGTTGCTGCTGTAACCGCTCGCACACTTGTTGTGCAAGCCGCATATGCATTTGCATTTGGAAGACAACTGCATTGTAAAGTTTGTCGATATTACAACTCAGTCATATGAGTTTATTTGCCAAGCACAATTGAAAATTTTGTAGCATTTCTTTCAATTATATATAGTATAAATCTCACAGAAATATTGTGAATAATATAAATTGGATACTAGAGAATGCTGCTTCTAAATCTACTTCAAGTATGTAATTATATGTAAGTGAAGAGAATTCTTTATAGTTTTTCATGCGTACGTAATTGCATGCCACAAATACCATATGCTTCTGTACGTCAAACTTTACTTAAGCTTGGATTTTATCAAAATATGTAAATATATATAAAATGTTCTGAGACTAAAACAATTCACTAAAATAATTTTGAAGTGTGTTGGTGCTGGTATATTTATATCTGAGTTTTATGGAATTAGTTCATTTCTGAAATTTATTTATCGTTTAAAGCGAGTTTTCACTATATCACTACATCAAAAAAATCCCTACATCAATATTTGTCACTTTCAGCGTGTCTTCAGTGCTTCAAAGTTATATTTTCTTGCTCTATAGCTGTCTTGCTCTTGTCAATTAACTACTAATATCTCGAAATTGCATAGCTCTACGTTTTACGACACACTCATATTCGCTTTTCGAGTTCTTCTCCCACATATACTATCTCTCTCGTCTCTCAGTACTCTGTTTCTTTCATCCTGCTTTTTATCTTCTCTACTCTACTCTCCTCTCCGTCTCCGTCTCCATCTATTTTCTTTTCATATTTTCTTCTACATAATTCTTGTAAACTTTTGGTAAATGCAACAATTTCCGCACGAGTCAAACTTTTTAAGGCGACAACAATAAGAAATCTAAACATTTGCAACCGCAGTCCAAACTCTTCCTGTCGCACAAAATTTTTCAATTTCCTAAGCAAGCGAACTATGCTCATAAACAATCAAAAAATAAGTTCACATACTAAAATCAATTTATGTTCTTTTGAGCAAACACTTATTTATTTACCATATGCTTGGGAAAACATTTTAAATGAATATACATTGATCAAAGCACTCCTAAAGACATGTTAAAACATTTGTATATATGAGCGTCCACAGCTGAGTATGCTTGTACTATTTGTGCAACGCAGAGCGTACGTGAGTGAGCGAGATAGAAAAGAAGCCAACAGTATTTAACTTCCACACCATTGACTTATGACTTAGGTAAACTTATAAATTGTACCAGGAAATCACAAAATTTGTGCAGCAACACATACATACACGCATACAATCCGAAGACTCTTCGGTATGCGTAGACAAATATTTGCGGTTACCTGTCGTTTGCATAGACAATTTCATACACCAAATCAATTCTAATTGATTGCCTCTATTTGTTCAAAACAAAAAACGTAAAGAAAAACAAAAAATTTGTAATATGCTTCTTCTTGCTCTTTAGCCTTTTCGAGTGCTGGTTTTTAATAAATTGTAGCATATGTAAGTGTTGGGGCTTATGAGCTGGAAAAAGACTAATGACCATAAGTGAATGCCCGACATGCATGAAATGCATGAAATTTTATATTTTAAATTGTTAGCATATTGAAGTAATTGGAAAAAGCTTATTTACAGCTCACGCGTGTACCGGTGATTGTGTGCTGCAATACAAATATTTGCATAAAATTGTTTGGTTTGCTAAATTGATGAGTTTTAAAGCGGTTTGTAGAAAGTTTGTGAGCGAGTGCATTGAAAAGTTCTAAATTACAAAAAAGCATAGGAGAGAATGCGGCAGAATGAAGCTATTATTATTATATTATATACTAGAGATAGAAAACATTTTGTGGTAACAGAATTTATTTTTCCAGTAGCTTTAAAATGTAGACTATAAGGTGCAGAAAAATGTTTGTAAGATTAATTTTAAGATTGGATTAATTTAACCACAAAATTTTGGTTAAATATCAGTAACATTATTTTAAGACAAAAAAAAAACAAAAAATCATAACAAGACAAAACGTTAACTTCGGAAGAAAACGAAAAAGCTTTCCATATAAAAACTTAATTTTGATTGTTCAGTTTGTATGGCAGCTATATGCTACAGTGGTCCGATATGGGCGTTTCCCACAAATGAGGAGCTTCTTGGAGAGTAAATTACATGTGCAAAATCTTAGATCGATATCTTAGAAACAAAGGACCAGTTGGCGTATGTACAGACGGACAGACAGACGGACATGGCAAAATCAACTCAACTCGTCATGCTAATCATTTATATACTTGTATGTACATATACATTTTAAAGTGTCGTTTCCTTGAATTAACCATGTGTCAATGTCATGTTTCTAACGCCATGTAGAACCCGATCGGACATATACAACGAGAGATACAGATAAATAACGTCATCTATTGGAAAAATAATGGATTTCTTGTAGTATTAAGATATTTATTGAAGTTCGATGAAGTAATGAAATTATAAAGAAAATTTGTGGCAAATTACTGTGTTTTGGGAATCGGAAGTAAATATTTGATGTTTGCCTTTACACCAAACTTTCTCTAGGTGGGGCTGTGCTAAATTGTTGATATTTTTTTTTAATGGGTTTCTGGCAAAAATTTTATGTTACAACATTTTTTGGGTTGGATAATACTTTGGTGCGTTTTTTAAGTTTTATAAAAGTTTGTAAGAATTGCTTTTTAATAATGCCGGAAAAGTATATAGAGCGATAATTTTGTGTTTTGAGCGCTTGAAATTTAAAAGAAATCGGAAAATCAAAAATGCGTCTAAGTTTTCTTCTACGTTTTGAAATACCTTACTTTATACTGCCTTACATTTGTTGTCAAGTGACAAGAAACTAAATTAATAAGAAAGCAACCTAAATAAATACGTCTTATGTTAACTCATGTCCTCTTTTTGGCTTATGATAGACTGAAGAATTCCTCTTATAGCAAGAGCATTTGCAAATAATTTTGACAACAAATATGAAAGTGTTAAAAAATGATGCAAAAGTACTGAATGCATGGTTTTTATCATTTTGTGGAAAAAATAATTTTTACTTATCGTTTGTTCGCGCCAATAAAAGTTTGCGTCAATTGTGGCGACGAATCAAATATTTTGAGAACTTGAAAGGGAGCAAAAACTCACGCAAGGTGGTAGATTTCTACGCTATACCTAGATGGAGTGTGTACGAACTAAATGACAGAAATGTTAAAAAGTTGAGCAAATAATATACCAACTTCACACTTTCTACAAAAAAAATACATTTAAGGTTATATACAGCAGGACATAAGGTAGCACAATTCCAAGCACAAACTATATATGTATAATGAAAGTAGGTGTGAGAGAGAGAACGGAAGGGAGTTATTGAGAGCGAATAAGCTACCTTCACAACAACAACAGACACGCTGTTTAAAGCCTCACCAAATGCAACGAAACCCTCGTCCACCTGCTTGGATGCCTGTCTGCGCTTGAAGGCAAAAATTATTTGTCACACAAACTGTCACAACCGCAAGATTGGCGCTTGACATTTTGTGCAAATATCTTTTAAGTGTAAACTTGCCAAAACTTTATCGAATCTCTCCCCTATGCATTTTCATAGTCGTTACCCACTTCGCCACTTTTTCAGTCGTTAATTTAACTTAGCGCAGCGAATAACAGTTAGAATTTTAATCTTCAAAAAGTTTGCGCAAACTTATGAAAGGAAACAAAACAGAGTGAGAGTGTAGGATACTTGAATTTGTCTAGACGCCTGCTGGAAGGTTTCTCCTTTTGTGCAAGAGTATATTGAGTTTGTAAATTTTCAACAATAGTATTGGCAAACTACTAACATATAAGTAATTGATAAAATAATATTGCAAAAAAAAATTTATAATAATAATACACACATATGTATGTAGATTTTAAAGATATTTGGCTTTTCGTTAAATCGAAACTAGATTGAAAAGCTGAACAAAATATCTTACAACCTCAAGCATAAATAAAAATTTTAGTAAAAAATTATCGATGGACATGTAATCGATAAATTTCGATTATCGATAACTTATTTCCGACGTATACGTACATACCAAAGTTTTTAGTTTTCGAAATTAAATTGAGCGAAATCATTACTATTAACATAAAATATAATAATAATGTATTATAAGTTTTAAGAAACCGAATATATTGCCAAAAATTATCAATAAGTAAATTTATAAGTTGGTTTATGTAATCAACCTATAGTTTGTATAAATATTATTCAAGTTATTTATTTGAGCGTTTAATTGCTAGAACTATGGAATTTAATATAATAAATTAATAAGTGAGGGGAACGAGAACCAAATTTTTATAATAATTATCGATAACTCAAATGCATATATATTGTATAATATAAAAAAATAGAATTTAGAAGAAACGTAGATATTTAGTTTTTTTAAATCACTGGAACTATAAAATAAGTAAAAATGATTAAAAGTATGCCTACAAGGATGAGTTGAAATAATTAAATAAATATCCTGCCATTGCGTAATGTTTCTTGTTTTTGTTGTTATTATTTTTGAAATAGTTTCTTCACTTTTTTTTTCGTTTGCCCTTACGTCATCCGCGCAGTTTAATCCGCTTAAGCTAGCCAATCAAAATGTGTCATTTAAGTTTCTGTTTTTTTTTAATTCTTTTTTAACAGCAGCGCCATTTGTTTTTGTTAATGTGGGTGCAAAATTCTTTTAATTGCTTTTAATTCAATTTAGTAATCCGTCTGCATAAGCACTTTTTCCATAGCCACCAACAGCACTACCGAATATGTAACACCGTCCAACACCGATGCTGCGCATCCTTTCGCCACAGCTTGCCTTTTAACATTTTTAATTTGTGTAATCACACTTTTTTCGCTTAATTTCTTCATTTTTTACAGCAAAAACAAATATTTCTTTTTTCATATATATCCCATTTTTCCTACAATATCCGCATACTTTTCGCCATTTACGCATTTCTACACACATTTTTTGAACGCATTTTTTATCTTTTGCATTCTCTCTTTCCAGACCCGATTACCGTCCGAAGCACGGCATTTACGATTTGCAAATTAAAAACGCTTCATACATTCGCGACAACGGACGCTTCGAGTGTCGCATTAAAGCGAAAGGTACGGGCGCCGATGTCCATCAGGAGTTTTACAACTTAACCGTCCTCACACCACCGCATCCACCCGTCATTTCACCCGGTAATGTGGCCATTGCCACTGAGGATGTAAAAATGGAGCTGACGTGCAGCAGTATTGGCGGTTCACCGGATCCAACGATAACGTAAGTACACAGTGGCGGCACTGTAGAGTAGGTACGGCCTCACATTGCGCCAAAAGCCATTGTGGGCGGTAATAATACCGTATTAATTTAAAATTAAATTTATGTAAATTGAATGCCGTGCCCGCTTGCACTTCCGCCTGCTTCGGCCGTTTAAAAGGATTTTCGCTGTAATTATGCGCAGGCTAGTAGCCGATTGGCCAGACAGACGGTCTACTTGGATTGTAGACCAGCTAAATGGGCGCGTTGTTTACATACGTATATATATATGCGCTTTTTTTAAGTAACGCCAAATGAAAATGTCCTTAATCCGCGCTGAAGAGGTGCAATTGAGCGCCGAAGTGTGGGCCCAGTTGAGTAACTTTAACTGAGCATTCATTACATGCAAGTCAACGATGCGAATGCTTTTGTATCTATACATACACGTCTATGCATCCACTACAATAATTCATGTTATTTTATAAGCTTAAATATTATTATTATGTATTTCTGGAACTGTCATCGCCGCGCCCACAAAACGGTATTATTCGAAAAATATTAGATTCAGTCACCTATATAGCTATGATGATCAAATTTGAGTGGTGCATGTCTGGCCTTACAATTTAGAAAAATAATATCCCACAAACTACTAAAGCCCAACCAAACTCGGTGAACGAATTTCTTTTCACCCACTTGCCTTTTGAGGGTTTCTGAAAGTACAGTAACTGTCTAAAATAGTATCAGAAACGTCAAATTTAACCACAGGTTGCATACTGTAAGCGCTCGTGTGGCAGGGTTCAAAAATTACATAATGGGCGTAGTGTTGCTTACTTTTAGGCGGAATGCAAATCGTATAAAGTACCGGGCCTATTTGATTTAAATTTGATTGATGATATTTTCATTAAATCCTCTGCACATTGCTCCAAAATTTGGGAAATCATGCTACAAGATCCTTCATTTGCCTTAATATGCTAATTTGATGCTCGTTAGTATACTTTTCTTTAGAATTATAAAACTCAATCTACATATGTATCTCACTAACTACTAAAGCCCAATCAAACTCGGTTAACGAATTATGTTTTACCATTTTATATGACAATGCGATGATGGAAATCGGGTAACAGCCTCACCCACTTGACTTATAAGGATTTCTGAAATTATCGCAAATGTCTAAAATAGTATCAGAAACGTCAAATTTAACCACAGGTTTGTTACAGTAAGCTTCAGTTTAGAAAAATAGTTGAGTTCAAAAATTAGACAATAGGCGTAGCCTTGCCTACTTTTAGGCGAATTGCAAATCTTTTAAACCTGGACTATTTTAGTAAAATGTATGACATTTTTCTAAATCCTCCTAATAATGGTCTAAAATTTAGGGAATCAGGATAGGATAGATTTGATCACAGTAAACTTGGCTGCCAAAACAATAAGGATTTAGAAATGAAAGAATTCGATAACCGTAGCGTTCAAATTATAAGCATATCATGACAAAAAGTTAAATCGCAAATCACTCACTTAACTAAGCTTTTTAAGTGACATGTAAATAATTTGCTTAGCTTCGCAAGTTTGCCAATGTTTGATCTTTCGTTTCACCTAGTTTATACGGTCTTTCCATGTTTTTTTTTTAACCTTTTTTATTGCCCGAGTTGTTTTTTTTTCAAGCTTTATAATCAACTCCTTCCTTTACACCCGTTGGCTTCAACTGCAGCACTGATTGTGTGCTATTTTCTATGTTAGTTGTGAGCGCGAATTTACAGTTATTTTTCGCGTAAGTAAGAAATAAATTTGCAATAAAACTTCTTAATTCCACATGTCGTGGCAACTGCCAAAAAGTATGTTTTCTTATATATTTGTATGCAACCCTGCCCGCGCTAACTGGTGGCATCGACAAACGCTGGCGTGTCTTGCAATCCCCAAATATTTACGACACAGTTAATTGTGGTCGCTTGTGCCAAAACAGTCAAAGAAATATAGAAGTAGAATAGAAAGAAATAAAGATAATATAAAAAGAGTGGAAAATTCTGTGTCAACAAGCCAAGTCCACAAACGCAAGTAAAATTTTTTCTCGTAAACGCGAATGCAGCTAACGAGCAGGAAATAATCACGAACGACGCGGAAGAAGCCCAAATGCAAAGTGTGCACAAATTAACTTCCAACGTTTTTCGTGCCACACTGACTTACATACACATACCTATATATACATATATACATATCTACTATGTATTATATCTTCATTTCATTACACATGGAATTACAGTTGCTACTTACTTTCCTTACGTTATGCAACAACTAACTGTTTGTTGTTTTGAACTTTCTCTTTTCATGCGCTAATTTGCAACGACCACATTTGCGCTGCATTTCCTCTCTTTTGCTGCAGTTGGTATCGCGAGGGCACCAACACGCCACTGCATGCTGCCCTTCGTTCGGGCGGCTCAAAGGATCAGCCAACAAATGCAACATTAACACTGCAACCGCGTCGTGAAGACGATGGCGCCAAATACAAGTGTATCGTGCGAAATCGTGCTATGAACGATGGTCAACGATTGGAAGCGACCGCCACATTGAATGTTAACTGTAAGTAGAAATTTTCATTTTTTTATTCTTAATTTAATTTTGTGTCGAATCTATGAAAACCACTAAAAAGTGTGTTACATAAGCCGAAGTGCAAAGTTTGAAAAGGAATATGTGTCGGAATCTCTTCTCTTCTAATCTTATTTTTGCTAAACTGAAGTTTGTAAAAGAAGTTTCGAAATCCACAGTTTTCCTACAATATATATACAATAAATAAATACAAATAATAATATTTGCATTCTGCACATAACCTAAAAATATCTTCTGACCTGACCTTTTGGATAAACTGAGGTTCCAAATTAAAAAATAAATATCGGAATATTGTACATAGTATTCTTAAACTAATTACGACCTCAAAATATTTGCTGACCGCACTGTTTTCTACCTACTCCTATGAAGCCGTAATTATAAAAATTGGCAGCGCATCTCAATTAACTGACCTGTCGTCTAAATATGCGTCACCCCAGCCACCACACAATCGATTACCTTGCACCACAGTGACTGACTTTAAGTAATTATATTGCGTGGGAACACTTTAGTAATTCAGTAGCCGTCCGCAACCCTCGAACACGCGTGCCGTAATAGCCTGTCGTATTCTCCAAGGCACACTTCACCAACTTCTGGTATTATACTCCAACACACTTTAATATCAGGCTATACTCCAATGCCCATCCCCACATCCACTTCAATAATATAACGTTACGCTTAGTTGCTTTTGGGTGCCATCGTCTGCTATTGCTTTCGTGGGTGCTATTTACTTGTGTGTGAGCGTGTTCTTTGGAGCGTCCATTCGCACGAATTTCGTTTGTTCTCGTGTGAATTTGCCACCCAAATAAATGTGCTGCATTCAATATTACGATTGAGTGTTCATAATTATAGCTCAGTACAGTGACGTAATGATTTTCTGTTATTCATGAAATCAACTTCTCTGCAACTGACGCGGTGTGTTACAACACCCAGGTGGAAATTTAAGAGACTAGTTTGAAATCAGCCAATAGCTAGTACTAGTTTCCAGCGGAGTTCCATTTTTTTAGCTTTGCATTATTTGCAATTAAATCCATTCTGAAAAAATTAAGTTTACACGACAGTGATTACAAATGCCTTAAAATATCCAGTCAAGCATAAAAAACTTGATTTATTGCGAACTAGTTGCCAGTTGCTTTAAAATGAAGGACTGCGGATTTGACTTATTAAAACCCCCTGAGAAAAGTGACTAACTTGAAACTATCTATAAATTTAAAATAATTTAGTGCTATATCTAATTATGTTAAAATGTTTATGAAACCAAATGTTTGCGACTTGGAACTAGTTACAAACTGCACTTATATAAAAGAGTATTCATTTCTGTTTTTTTGTTTTTTTTAATTTTTAATATTCAATTAGGAGTAATGTATGCAGAGAATGTAATGATGCTATATTCTACTGATTGTCTAAAAAACTGTTCGAAAATCCAGAATGAAACAATGCAACTTATCTTCAACTAGTTTGTAACTACTTTGAAACAAATTGTTACACGTAAATATTTTGCACAGAAATTTACAAACTTTGATTTCGTAATTATTTTATAAACCTCATCATACGAAAGAAAAACCCATTTGAATAGTTTTTCTGTACTCTTCACTTTCTGCTTCTTTCGAACCATATTTTTCCTACTGGCATTACACTCGATTTCGAATAGTGGTAAATGTGACCTTTTTGTTAATTATAGATGTCACTTTGTCACCACCGCATGACCATTATTATTTTATTTAGTTATTTGTTGTGCCCGTAATATGTTTGTGAGTGTCAGCAGTTTTTCACCTCAGTGACAATAAGCACTCGTTTTTTTGCCACTTGTAAAACTCGGATTGGAATTTTAATTATTAATTGAGCATGAATTGCTTTTATTTACACTTACAAACGTATGTGTGTTATAGCTATGTACAGGTGAAAATTAATATGTTATTACTTTCGCTGACAAAATGCTGTATTCTAGATACATATGCTTGTGAGCATAAATGAGTTCTCAAAAAATTGTTTTAGTAATATTATTTTAATTAAAATAGTTGTGGTTTTTGATTGGTTGTGAATTGAGATGCGTTGTGATTTGTTTATTATTGTTATTTTATAATTTTATTTTTATTGCGAAACAATAATATGAGCACTTTTTGAGTAGCGTTATCAATCCTTTTTTATTATTAAGTATTTTTTTATTGCTTATGAGTTTATTGTGTCCTTGTAATAAGAGATTAGTACCGTAAAAAGCTAATTGTAGCCTTATAAAAACTTGTGGCTTTAAAATCGTCGTTTCTTTCAACTTATTTCGGAAACTCGTACAATGTAGTAACCTGCGACAAAAAAATAGAACCCTTTAGTTGAAATCACTCACCAAAACGAGAGAGTATCGTACACGACCAAACCAAGCTTTCACTGTATTTGAAATATTGTTCAATAATGAAGACACGTTGTTCCAGCGTGTAACGCTCCATTTTTACTAAACCTATACTGGCAGCTGGCGATTTGTTTTTATTTTTTTTTTTAGTATTGGCAACACTTTACTACATAAATGGCAAATTCAAATCTTGCGTTAATTTTGGACACTCACTCTGCTCAAACAGACTTCTATTAAAATTCTATTTTAAATCAAGTCTTTGGACAGTAATTTGAACCATTCTCAATACTAGAACTGATTTAAGATCTGTAATACAAGACTTGGGAGCATGTATTCGCATACTCTCTCGTTTCGGATAGAGCTCTCCACTTTTGTTGTTTACTTCTCCCACGTAAAATTGACAAGAGAGCAGCGCTCACAGATAGCGTGGGTGGAGAAATGATGAATCGATGACGGCTATAATAACTCTTGAAGCTGAAATCATAAATGTCAAACTTCATTCATGAAAAATATTTGAAGTAAGACCCTAAAGACCCCTGTATATTATAGCGCTCTTTAAACCAAAAATATTTGACAATATATCACGCGAGTTTATGAAATTGCAAAGAACAAGCTGGTGTAAATTTACTCGCATACTATTATAAAAAGCATAAATTTCAGTGATTTCAAAATGAATTCTAAGCCCCTTCCAAATCGATTTTAATAGCAAAACCATAATTAAAAACTGGTCGCTCGGTGACAACAAGTGATTTGATGCGGAGATAATCACACGCTTCATTAAAAATCAAATATTATGAAATATTCAGTTCATATAAATCCAAAATTGCATTTGAAAATGCGTTATGGTCGAGAGACTGCGTATTCGAATTTGCAAAGTTAAAATAAAAATTAGTTTTAGAATTTCGTGCGTTAAATGTGTAATTAATTCTATGACAATATAGGAAAATTATATGTCGCTTATTTAATTGCACTTGCGTGTGTTCAATGACGGTCACCTGCAACAAAAACAACAAGCGCGTGCTAAACGCCATCAAGTTGATGGCCAAAACTGGTAAAATTATGTGACAGGCTTTGAGCGCGACGCACAAGTTGTTAGTGGTGTTTTGATGCATGAAAACCACGCAACTAATGCGAAAAGCTAAAATGCATTGATGAGCAAACATTTAAATACATATAGACATATGTGGTTCTATATTTCGAGGCATGAATTTTCAAATTTTCAAACAAATATTCTGCTTTATTTGCGCATTTTATTAACAACGCATATAATTAAAATAATCGCGTAGATTTCATGGTAATTCGCTGACCTTTTAATCAACGCAGCCGCTTGGAACGAGCTCATACAAGTGCATAAGTATTAATTACAGTTTTCGGTTAGAATAATAATTGAGAGAATGCGTTAAATCGTATGGAATAAACGTGAGGCGAATGAGAATTTTCAAAAATGTTGAGAAACAAGAAATGAAGTAATTTTATTAAAAATAGATATTGGTTACATAAAAAAAATATAGCTCCAAATAAAATACACGTATATTACTGGAACAAAAATAAAACATCTAATACTAAAAAAGTTTGAGTAAAGAAAAGCAATTATAATAACATATTAATAAAGTAAAAATCAATATAAATAAATTTACTAATAAAAAAATAATTAATTAATTTAAAAATATAAAATATAACAGCAATAAAATATTAAAATAAATTAAATAAATAGCATGTAATGTAACAAAATTTGGGTTGGGTTAGTAATTAAAATTTTTTAGAAAACAATAAAAAAATTAAAAAATTTAAATTTTAAATTTTTAAAAATTTCTGATATTAGAATTAAAATTTGATAGAATATGAATCGTTTGAATGTGTAAGTTGCCGACCACTGCTCTAGAGCACTGAATATTTTAGCTCTGGGCGAGCTCTAGTTCAAAATAGTACAACAAGAAGTACGCAATTGCGAAAAAATTAAATTCTAAAACATTTTATTTTAATTTTTAATTTTTAGTCATAAATTTGGGATCAATATTTTTTTTTTCTTTTTCATTCAATTACATTGTTAGATCATTATTTGCCACCCTGAATTAATTTAAAGGAATCAACGATTTTGATTTTTTTTACTACGAAAAATTAAATTAACTACAAAAAATTAGTTAAGTAAAATTTTTGGAGGGATAAAAAATATAATTTAACTACAAAATAATAAATTAAAGAAATTAAGCTAAAAATGAGCATTTTCAAAATGGAAAAAGCCACAAGTATTAATACAAAAAAAATTTTAAAAATAAAATTAAAGTAATTAAATTTTAATTGCGTCGATATGCCACAATTATATTCATGTAATCAACAATTAAATTTCATTATTCACCTCACTCAAAAATTAGTCCCACACATAAATCCGCTGTCAGTTTGAAATATTTCGTCTGAATACCTTAAAGTGACCCTATTAAACTATAAAGTGACATTTCTTTGCACAAAAACATACATAGTAACCATTTTTTCTATACATATGTATAAATGTAGCTATATACATACAAGTATATAGGTATAACCAATTGAGTATTTCAGCACCTCATTACCGACTAAAATGTCGCACCCAAGAATGTCGCCTAAAACAAACAATTATATACGCTCAAATAGTTGTTGTTTTTGTTAGAGTGGCAAGTGAAGCCAGTGCGACATTGGAAAAGTAGTAGGAAATTGAATGTCTTAAAGCGATTAATCACAACGAAAACAAGAGCACAACGGTATTTAGTAATAAAATAACGGATATTGCTAAGAGGTGAGAGAGCGGCAGCGGTTTTTGCGTGCATGCAGAGGGTGTAATTAAATAATTTATTTTAAAGCACTCAAGGATACTTGCTGTTGCTTTTGTTGTAACGCTTTTCAAATACATACATACATACATTCATACATATTTTGTGAATGTATAATTTTTGGCTTTGCTGTGTTTTAGTTATCTGCCTTCAAAATTTACTCAATGTAATATCACTGTATGTGTGTATGTGTGCAATTGCACAAGTTTTAAGCTTTTAAGCTCGGTCGCAGCACCAGGCAGAATTTGTTGAATTTGTCAGCTTGATGGGGCGCTGTGGGTGGAGTGGAGGGGGTACAACGTCTGCAGCCAGTAGCGGCTTTTAAAGTGTGTATTAAGCCAAATATTTTTGATTTCATCAAACTTTTGTTAGATAAGTAAATTTGTTTGCAAAACTCTAAGCCCATTTAACATGAATACAAATTGATATTAAGCAAAATAGGGGGAAATAAATATAAAAAAAACAGATATTTATGATTTTTGAAGTGGTGCGGATTTTACACGGTGTGCGAGTTGTTAAATTTCATAGAAGTTTTCAACATTTTAAGTGCTTTAAAATTGTTGCAGGAAAATTCGCGGAAAATGTTTGCGGTTTATATAATAAATGTGAGATTTTGCGCAGGTGTGAGATATATTTGTTTAACTGAACTATTAACTCGCATCTTTTATGCAAAATTTTAATAAAATATTACAAATATTTGACATCAAATAGTTAAGATATTTAATTTTCTAGTTAAATTTATTAATTTATTAGCAAAAAGACAACAAATTTCTTTCGTTTACTGGAAAATAATATATATGTAAGTTTCAAAAAAAAAAACAAAAAACAGTTACCCTTCACAAAAAATTCCGCACAAGATTTTAATTTTGATTGATCAGTTTGTATGGCAGCTATATGCTGTAGTGATCCGATCTGAACAAGTTCCTGAGTAGTTGCACTACTACCTTAGACAGCAATCGATGCCAAATTTCATGAATATATCGCGTCAAATGAAAAAGTATTCCATACAAGCACTTGATTCCGAGCTTCTTGGTGAGAAAAGGACGTGAACACAATTTCAGATCGATATCTCGAAACTGTCTGTTTATTCGCGTATGGCATATACAGACAGACGGATATTGCTAAATCGACTCAGCTCATTTTGCTGATCGTTTATTGATAGATATATTGTAACGTATTTTTCGATAAATCGTCTACCTTGTAACTCACTCTTTAGAGCGATCACTGGATTGTTAAATAAAAGTTCCTATTTAATGGCTACACACTTATCTTTATTTCTAATTCCAACAACTTAACGCTTTGCTACTTATTATCCGAGCTTACAACTTCTTGCTGGTATCTCAATTGCTCTTAACATGACAACACTTTAACTAGAACTGTGTGTGCTGCACAGTCTGGCAGCCTTAATATAGTAGATCTTTAACAAAACTTCGCCTCTTGTACATTATTCCAATTGTGGAATATAAATTAAATGAAATATTTCACTTATTTTATAGTTCACTTATTAATCTGATAATATAATATATATACGTTAAAAAATCAGAGTTACCATAATAAATGTTGTGTTATAAGGTGCATAAAAATATATGGCATCCCTAAAATGAAAATATGACCACATTTACAACATTGCTATTTGTGATTGCTTGAATAGTTGCCACAATTTATATATAAAATATAGCTTGGAAATAATTATTTATACTTTATTAACAATCATTTTAATTCTTGTACCCGGTGTTTTATTTTCTTTTTAGTATTTAGTATTTTTTCAAATTAATTTTATATGGCATTCCTGTCCAATTAAGTTGTGATTTTAAAAACGAGTCATTGAAATGTAACCCTAAAATAAAATATTTAAAAAAAATTAAAAAAAAAAAAATAAAAAAAAAAATTGTCAAATATTTAAAAAATGTTAAAAACATTTTCAATGGAACCCAAATAAATTTCCAGCAAGTCTTCGCGGTCATTTTGTTTATTTACGCACATGTCATGCAATTATATAGATTCTAGCAATTAAATTCAAGTGCTGCGTTAATGTCTTAAGTATAATAAGTCGGATTGTTCAAGTAATTAACAGTGCAGACAACCTCTCCGGAGCGCCCATACACACTTACACAACTTAAAATAACGAGCGAACTTAAAATGAGTGATTACTCAGATAAAGCAGTTAAATGACTGTAAAGTTCAAGGAGAAAAAAACAACAACAAAAAATAAAACTTGTTGCAAATGGCTGTTAGAGCACGTGCAGGATTAATGTTTTATCCTTTAAATCATATTATTTTGTTGTTGTGTCTGTTTGTTGTTTATGTGTTTGCTAGCAAAAAATACTGAAATTTAATTACGAAGTAACCGCAATATTTAATTTGCTAAATATGTGTAAACAACAATGGGTGAAAGGACAATTACAAGCATACACACATGCTTGCAGTTTTTTTTTTCAAGTCTTTAGGAGAGAATGAGAGAGCGTGTGTACTGCTTTATTTTACACTAGTTGCTCCTTGTTATATATTCTGGCTTTGAAATTTATTATTCGCATATATGTATGTATGTGCAAATGTACACATGTATTTGTAATTTCTTGCAATTTTACACCTTCCAATCTAATATACTTCGTTTTAGTCCTGCCCAAACCGCTATTCCCTAACCAGCTTTTCATTCATTTGCAGTTCAGTCTTATCTTGCCGTTCGCCTTGCGCTCTCCGCAGCCTCTCCTGTCAGTTGCAGCAATATATAGTCGCGCCATTGCGCAAATTACAAATAATTGTGGTTTCCGTGTACGAATAGTGGGTGATACAAAGCAGTCACACACACACACGTGCATATAAATATGTATGCGTGCATCTACTGGTCTCTGCCGGTTACTACTTCTGCTCGAAACTCCAAACTTCTATGCCATATAACGACATATTAACCCTTCTTGTATTTTATCTTTACACTCGAAGGACATATGCCTACACACACATTCATACATACCAACACACATACACTTTAATAACCTTAAGTGGTGCAGCAAGTGTTCTGGTCCGTATGGTTCTTTTATCCCACCAACCAAGCCAAGCCAAGTCCGTGCAAGCTAAGCAAAGCCAGGCAATCAGCTCGTTTTGTGCCACCTGATATCTGTTTGTAGCAATTATACAATGCAGTTGAAAAAGGATGCTGACATTTTCTAAGGTAACACGTTGTTTGCCGTTGTTGCTATAGCTTTGAGCTTTGTGTGTGCCAGTGTGTACCATTTATAAATGGCTTAAGCAAAGGGGCAAGCACTGAAGTACATAGGTGTGCGTAGTAGCAGCAGATTGCCACTATCAACTTCTTCCGCTCGCCTCTGTCCCTAACTTTGGTACACCCCACTTTTTCCATTTTTCACTGTTATTTGCTTCAGGTAACCTCTATTGTTCAAGTTCTTGTTGTTTTTGTTGCGGATAACAATTTGTATAAAGAGCTTGTGGAGATTTTAGTTTCGGACAAATATGTATTTATATTTATCGCACTTCCCAAAGTGATGGTGGAAGAATTGAAGATAAGCGTATTTGGTTGTAATTCGTAAGGCTCCAAATGTGGATATATGTATTTACATTACGCAAATATTTTATATTAATGGTCTCTCATTGTTCGCACTTTTTAAAACCTTCTAGCTTGGTTGCATCATTCCATCCTACATGTAGGCAATGTATTTTCCAAAAACAATTTTTTGACTTATCGGAATGTTTTTTCCTCAAAATCCTGGCGATAACTGCAATAATATCATATTTTAGTGTCCAAAATTATTTTCGGTAGGTAAATAATGGTTATCGATATTATTGAATACTTGTTTAATTATATCGAATTATCCTAAAAGTAGGCAACAGTTTGCTCTGATATTTTTTTTCTTCTCATAAAGAGATTACGACTTCTTTTAGTGGAAACGTAATTAATCTTAAGATATTGCGTGACTCAAGCGCAATCATTAGCAATTGTAGTCGAAATTAAAGCCAGGTATATTTCACGAAACTGAGATTTAATACAATATTATTAGTTCTAATTTTGTGTCTAGCCGATTACATTCTAAATTTGGAGCATTTTATTTAAAAACTTATCATGCTCGCAGTTAAAATAAGATTACTCATTGTTTAATAATATTTTTAATTGCAGAAATTATATAAAGATCATAGAAATGTCTGAAAGTTGAAGCTATTTCCAAAAAACTTTAATCTAGCCACACTTTTTTCCTGTTTTTCCTCTCGTGTACTGCAAAAAATATCTAAAACATTAAAAGATGTATATCGGAATGGATATATAAAGGTTTTTGCTTTCCTTAACTCAATTCATCCTAAATGTAGGCTATTTAATCTCAATCTCATCACTCCTAAATTCAAAATATTATAGCCTACATATAGGCGCATAAAATAATATGTATATAGAAACTCTAAATAGCCCTCTAAAGTTTTTAGGAATTAAAACACTTCAGTGAAATAGCTCCTATCCACACTTTTCTGTCTCGTACTGTACTAATTCCCCACAAAACAAATACATGTATAACCAAATGGGAACGTAAATATACATTTATTCACAAGCTGCACCAATTTCAAAGGATTTTCTTACCAAAGCTATTTGCCACACAGTTTACAGTTGCCACAAGATATGCGCACAAGCTGTTGGTAACTGTGAGCTTATTTTAATCATAAAAAGGCAACGAAGCCGTACAACAAATAAATTGTATGAAGGTGTGCGAGCTGTCTTTTGTGTAGCAATGTGTACAAAATAACTGTCCTTTCCTGGCTTGTGTAATGTAAATTTAATGTCGCACATAAATTTTCAATGCTTTCATTTGTGTGCACGCCTACAAGTAGGCAACATCGACGCTAAAATGTAAATAAAACTATTTAATTGTTAGTGATAAAATAATATAAATGTGTGTGTGTATGTGTTTCACCTTACATAAAATATGTGTGCCGTTATTATTTCATCTCTGTTTGCCTTTCACGTGTCGATTATGTGGTTGGCATGCGTGCGTGTCTATGTAGGCTTGGCCAGCGGCCGACAAAAAGTGTTAAATAACTATATAATAAATTGTTGCATACATAAACACTGACATATGCATATTTGCATATAGTAAAAATAATATACGCATTGTTGTTGTTAGCTGTGAATCCTGTGTTTGCACGCCTGTCATGCAACATATGCTTTATGAAATATCTCTCTTTATATATATGTGTGTGTGTATGTGTATTTAAGCCCGTTCATTGATGCCTGTGCTGACAGCACCTGCTAGGCAAAACAAACATGAGCGCACACACACACACACACACACACACTCACATACTTGTATGTGTAAATGTTTATAAACATTTTGCGTAATTGAAGCCTGTCACTTTGCATCAGTGATGCGTATCAATTTCGGTCAACAACCTGTTTTGCCAGTCTGTGCCACTTCTCGGCCTATCTTTTCACCAGCAACACAGCACACATCCTTTTATGTATATACAAGTACATATTTATATATACGTATTTCATAATTTTTTAGTTTATTGTGTGTTAATGTCTGTTTGTCTGGCATAAAGTGGGTCATACGTACAGAACTTTAATATATACAGTTTTGTTGTTGTGGCCAATAGTAAAACTTTCCTAAGTCCCTTTCTGTTGGATCGTATCAATTAGGCTGCTCTGGCATATGTGATTACCGCTCTATTGTTTGGTGAATTTGATGAAGCTCCATTTTTAATAATAACGGTAAGCAGCTTAATCCGTATGGTGATACGTATGTGCGTGTATGTGGTGTTGTTAAGCTTGCAGATTACTTCAGTTAAACTGACCGTCTGGAAAATTATGTCTAACGTGTGATCATTTCACAGTCCCATTCAGCCACCATCTGATTGAAATCCTGATTTTTTGCTTTGCAGCAGCAGTATGACTTACTTGAAGACTTTCTTGTTTTTTTTTTCTAAACCAGAAATTAGCTTTCTCGCTTCTTTGACATTTATTTTCTTTTTCGAGCTGTCTCAGTTACCACCATACTGTGGCACCACCTATGTCAGCTCTGCCTCCAGGGTGAAGAGGCTGCCTTGCTCTTCTGAACTTTTTATTTTTTTGTCCTCTAACTTGTGTTAGCTTAGTAAGTAAGTAAGCAGTAACTCGATCAGCGAAAAGAAGTATTATTAACAATTGTCATTAATCTTGTCGTATTAGAGGAATGAAATTTCTTGACCTGTTGTGCTCTTTGTATTGTTGTTGGATTTTCTTAATTGCCTGTTTCTGTCAATCGTTTTCGTATGACCAGCTTATCAACTTAAGCAAATAACTGTGCTCTAAATAGATCTTCGGGTCCGACGCATGGGGTAGTAGACCTCTATTATTTCTCAAAGCATTCCCATATTGGAAATATTTAGTTAAAATACTACAAAATTTACTTCCTATCTTCAAAAGGCTACCTTGTGTTGGAATAGAAGTTCTAGATCGTCGCAATTTCTCACAATCTGATAGAAGACACTCTAAAAAGGTTGTACTCAGTTTAAGAGAAGTCTATTGCAAACTTGAAAATTTTTCTGAACCCTAACAAGTTGTCTGCTTCTGCAGGAAAAAAGTATAAAAAGTAGGAAAAAAGTTAAGAGTAAATTACTTATTTCACCGCTATTTCTGGAATATAAATTCTTAAAACTCACATTTATGCTCAGAAACTCTTACACAGTTTTTCCATGTTCCTATGTTGTTAGTGTATGCATGCTCATTAAGGTTTATCCCTTATAATTTCTACTCTACCGCAAATTAGCGCTAACTAATGCGTCTTACCGACTTTCCAACAACAAAGAACAACAACCACAGCTGCGCACGCCGCTAATAACGCATTTCCTTGACCAGCAAATTAATCAAGTTGCAGCATCAAGCTAATCCGCTTTGAATAATTCTTAGCCGGTAATAGGTCATTAAAATTTGCCGCCTTGCTAAGCCAAAGAAACATAAGCAGTTATGTATACTATATACAACTATATAGGCATATAGAATTATTTTCTAGTCTACTTGTAACTACAAGAACGAAGTAACAAGTTACCACAAAATAACACCACAAGCATTAACCGTTAACCGATTACGTCAAGAGCGAAAGAGTAAATGTCAAAGTCATCATCTAGCATCAAAGCGTTGTGGTGGCGTGCGACGACCTCAATAATGTAACAGAAGTTAATGGCTGTATAAAAACCACAAAAGTGAATAGATGTATGCGTGTATGTGTGTATGGCATTAACAGTACACAGGCGTTTGTGCAAAAATCAAATAAAACTTTCAATATTGCGTTAATAAACTGGCGGAAAGCCGGCTTAGGCGGAAATAAGTCTGTAAGTACGCAGTGTCTGTGTGTGTGTGTCTGTTTGTGTTCAGTGAAGTTGTGCCTACCACCCGTAGTTATGTGGGTCGCACCTTCACTCACCCCGCCTCCCATGTGCTGGTTGTGTAACAGCAACATTTCACTGCCTTTATTAGGCATGAAAATCCTACGCTAATCTAGACACTAATTTATTGCTTTGTACTGTAATGATATTTCCGTTAGCGTCACCAGGCTTTCACCTTCCTACACAATGCTAACACACGCCAGACAGCCGAACAGATATGGCTCCCAGCGCTATACTTACGCTCCCTTCCGCTTAGCGGTAAGTTTATTATGCGCCCTTTTTATTGCATTGCAACCCGCTGTTGCTTAGAACCAAATGAATTCGTGACTTCCTATACTGCCAATTTCTATTTTACTTGCCTTTCTTCTACTTATAACACATTCAGCTATTTCTCAGCTGCCAAAAAAGCTTATTTGCTTGCGGCTTTATTATAAATGTGGCACTCGAATTCTTGGAAGACTGTGGTTATTTAGTATTTGTTTGTGAGCTATTTACCTTTATGCATATGTGTGGTATGTGTCAAAGATCTCAAATACAAATAATAGAAATAATTCAACTGTTTTTATTTATTTTTTTTTCACATATGAAAATAAATTGAATACAGTCTTTTTATATTGTTCAGCCTAAAGCTCAAAATTTATTTTTTTCGAATTTCAGAACCTTTTTCAAATTTTTTATTAGCAAAAATAAACAAATATCAAATTTCGAGTTTCAAATCCAAAAAAACTAAGTTATGCAAGATTTTTGACTATTCGATACTCGAACTATTCGACCTTTGTCGCTTTCCTTGTTGCTGCATTGCTTTCTTATCATCATTTCTAGACTCGTTCTTGTTATTCAATATTGCTTTCTTATCATTATTTCGACGCTCTTGTTATTCAACATTCGAGCCTGGAACTGCTTCATTTTGATGTGAGCTCAGCTCATTCAAGTCTCGATTTGATATCGAATCCTGGACTATTTTTACACATTTCAGTATTTATGTTTTCATATATTCTAATCTCTCACATTAAGTTATTATTAATAATAATTGCTGTGATACTAATCGATGATCGAGAATCGATTCGATACTCTCTTATAATTCAAAACTTCGAGACTCGATTTCAGGTTAACATTGATTTTACCATTTTTCAACTATTATTTTTTTACCTTAAAAAAATTAAAAAGGTGTCAAAATAATTTTTTTTTAACCACTTAGAATTTTCTGCAAATATATACTTGTAATATTTATTTTTGTACGAACCCTAGCGTTTACACCTCATTATTTTCAAAATATCTTAAGCATAAGTATAGTTTTGCTAATTTTGAATTTACTACCTACCTTCCAACACTCCCTATTAATAATATATTTTTTCAACCGTTATTGCTTTTGTAAAGGCATTTTTGAACCGCATTCAATGCTTAACTTAGCAAAAGAAACTCAGAAATAAAGAAAAAAACTTAATAATTACACCAACATATCTTTTCACATACATTTACATACACACAAAGATTAATGTTGACTATCTCCCCCTGCACATACATACATACATACGTGGAGTTAGGCGATGTGTTTGAGCCATAAAGTGGTATTAAGCGTAAATCGTTGAAGCGCTAAGGGTATTTGTGTCACGGTAGTCCGCATCAAAAGCAACAATAACAATACTACAAAGATATCTGTATTTATATCCGCTCACATAAGCATAAATGCAGTTTTTTATACCCACACATACTCACCTTACATTGCTTAGCCAGAAAAAGGAAAAATTCAATGAGTGTAGCAAATCTGCTGGGCATTGGATAAACCAGAAGATGCAAATGATAATAATACATGTATTTATATATATATCGAGTCATACCGCACGCCATTACAAGTAAACACAAACACAGCTATCTATTTTTCATGATACATACACCACCCTGAACATGATCATAATATGCTAGATAAGAAATAAAGAAAATACGCTGGTAGTCAGAGCTTCAGTCAAGCATATGCAGGCATTTGCTCCACTTGTATTTATATTTATATGTATTTCTATCCTCTCAGCCGCAAGCTGATCCCCATTTATGCACACCACTAAAGTCTCTCATAATAGTACGCCAATAACAAGCTGCGGTAACCGCAGGATAACATGCATTCTAAGCTTCCAACGCTTGTTGCTATTTCGTACGCTTCCTTTTTTCCTTAGATTTTTCGGCCACTTCGATAAGGACTGTTGTATCTAGTACATACAATGGCGAACACACACAACACACTCAACAGCATTGTACGATTCTTGTTCTTCTTTTTGTAGCTAAAAAATATTTAGCTGTTTGTAGCATGCTTATAGGCACTGATGCGTATGTACGCAATACACTGGCATCGAACCGTACAAATGAAAGCGTATAAAAGGATAACGAGCCGCTTGCTGTAGCGCCACAATTATGTGTGGACAAATATGTTTACAAGCGTAAATATGCAGCACTTAGCTGCCTATAGTTGCCGCTTATTTACATACATATATGATGTATTATCATTATGTGAGTGCTGATCCTTTTCGTGTCGGCTTTGCTGTTCATCGAAAATGTCGATACTTTTGTATATTTGTAGTTCTGCCCTATTTTTAGAGATAATTCTCACATATTTATGTCACACGCCTAAAAGTATGCTTCACTTGCCACTCATAACTTATTACCATCAAGCGATATTTTTCTATTTATTTGATAATTCTTTCATTTTTTGTTTTTGTATTATTATTATACCTTCACTGCTGCATTCAACTTCCAGTATTCAATATTGTTTTATAATTATTTCGAGTCTCGTTTTCAATTCACTATCTGGAGTTAAAAATGCCTCATCATAAAAGTATAGTGTATAAATTACTTAAGCTCAATTTGCTTTATATTAAATACATGTATATCATTTCGAAACTCTTTCTTTTAATTTGCCAATATTTGAGTTTTTAAATAATAGAATGCATTGGCCCAGCTAAGAACTTGCCTTACTCACACTGTCAAAATATTCGAGACCCGAGACAAGTTTTAAATCTGTTTATATTCTTAGAAATTAGGAACCTTCACATCAAATAATAGTTATCGATATCCACCGATGTACTTAGTTAGATATCGTTGCTTTTGTATACATATATTTTGTTTTTGTACTACGTTTCACTGCTTTCTCTTTAACTTATACTCCTTTAACTCAACGTTTTTATCACACAACTGCTTGCTGTCTTACCCTGTAGCCAGTCTATTTTAGTATTTTAACCCACTTGACTATTTACTCGTTTTCGGACCGGAGACGCATTGCTACAGCTATCATTTCCCACATTTTCCGGTTATTATTTCTGCCTCGTCTGTTACGTTTATTGTCATCCTCACCCACTCTCCACCACTACCTTTCATCCATAAGCAAATTGCTTTTGCCACGCCACATTCACTCACTCACAGCCGCTTAATCGCCCACATCTTTACTACTATTCTTGTTGTTAGCACTGTTGTCATTATGCTCGTATTCTTTTCATTTGTTTTCTTTTATATTCATGCATAATCATGAAAGATATTTTATATTATCATAGGTATTCGTACATGTGTGCTTACATACTTTCCGCCTTTGAGTGTTTCATCCTGTGTCGTCTGGCAATTTTATGTGGCTCTACGCTACAATTTAATATATCCTTTTCCTTTGCTAAATAGTGTATCCTTTTTACGTGTGCTTACTCACTTATACACCTTCATTCAATGCTCCCTCAACTGGAAATTTTTATTTTTTTTTGCAGTTCATTTTATTTTCACTTTGGTTATTTTTCCATTTTTGTCTTCGTGCGTTTGTATTCAATATTCGCAGGCATATGTACTTACATATGTGCATACATATATACATGCATTTTTTCGCAGCGCATAATCATACAATCATCATTGTATTAATATTAGTTTGCTATGTAGCCATGCATATGTTCTGTGCTCTTTGGCCTCCATGTCGTATACGTAACATTTAGTTAGCTCAATGATTTCATGTGCTTGTTTACCGTTATTTGCGCTTTCAACAGTAATATTTATTATAGATATACGTGATATATAATATATAGGTATATTTTTTTTTTTTTTTTAAAACTAATGTTCTCTTTTAAATGCTCCAAAAAATCGATTTTAAATAGATCAAACAACGCATATTCGCCAAAGTTGACGCTCCAAACGTTGTTCTGGCATGTGAGCGCCACAACTGAACAGTGTTCCTTCAGGTAGCTAGCCTAGGATCCTCAAAAAAGCCTAATATTAATTCTATTTATATATTAACAATTTATTCTGATAGTATGTACATATGTATATATTAGATGTTGTAAAACGCAAACAACAAACTAAAAATTTGAAAAAACAAACAACAAAATAATTTATTAACAAAAATTATTAGAAGATAGAGATGTTAACCTAACGTTCCTACCGGGAAATATATTCATTTATTCATCAACAAAATTCAATTAAGAATTTTAATTTATCAAAAAATTCCCGCTCTTAACAAATATATACATTGTCATATTTTCGTTTAATTGTTAAATTTTTGGAGTACTTTTACAACAAAAATTTATTGTTTTTGGTACTTTTACATTATTCTCGTACAATTTAAATTACAAATAATAATTTTGTATTATGTATATGGAATAGTCAACAATTTCGTGTTGTAAGAGCTTCTGAAACACTGCAAACATCTGCCTTTCGCCTAGAATATTATTGCGCATATTTCAAATGCGATTCATTCGAGCAAGCAAAATAATCAAACCGCAGAAAACATTGCGTGTGCGCTGCAGAAATGTTTACAAGTATCAAAGGTATGCGAAGTAGTAAATAAACCAATGATGCGTGGTGAAGAAAAAGAATTTATAGTAATAAAAATGGAGGAAAAAAGTAAAATAGGCAGATCGTAGGCACACTGCACGCTTCTCAGTTAGCAAAATAAGTGCTCATAAATATGTAAACAAATACCAGCGATATGTTGATACAACTACTGTAAGATCAACAAGAATTATATTTAGAGCGAGCAAGAACAGGCGTTGCGTATACGCCACGTCACACAGCAGCCAAGCGCAACATATCAAAGAGATATAAGTACATTGCTGTAAGCAAATGTTGTTATAATAATTTCATGCCAATATGGCTTGCTGCATAGGCCAAGAACACACACACGCATACAAGTACATACAGCTTGGGGTAGCAGGCACACAAACCATCGTGGTCGTTTGCTACTGGAATTCCTAAGTCAAACGAACCTTACTATAATGAACAGCGGAACGCAAAACACCTTTCAAAAAGGAAACAAAGGCTCCATAATCGATCTCATGTTTGCAAACGATGCTCTAAGCAGGCATATTAAGTGGACTGTGTCGGATATATTCACAAATAGTGACCACATGGCTATTATTGCTGATGTTTCGTTTTCCGGAGAGACGGAACCCCGCAGCAAGGGCAGCTGCCAAAAACGAAGCTGGAAACAAAAGGAGTTTGATGCCGACCTTTTTGAGATAGTCTGGAGCTCTGCAAAAACACCAGGCGGGGACGCCACCGACTTGGTGTCCGCAGTGCGGAAAGAACTGGTCACAGCATGCGACGCAACTATGCGCAGAACAGTACACCACAACAAACGAAAGCCCGTCTATTGGTGGAATGAAGAAATAGCAACGCTCAGAAAGCTCTGTAATGCAGCTAGACGCCGTCTACAGCGTAACCAAGGCGGGGGAAATTCAAACGCTCTCAGGGAAATTTTTAAAAGACAAAAGAAGCTTCTAAAGTCGGCCATTGCCCGCAGCAAAAGGAACAGTTTTGAAAAGATCTGTGAGGAAGCAAACGTCGACCCCTGGGGTACGGCGTACAAAATATGCATGTCAAAATTCAAGAATAAGACACAACAACCCAAAAGCGCATCTTTTATGAAGAATATCGTGGAAACATTATTCCCTAAACATCATCCGATTACCTATGGTAAACCACGAACCGAAGTTGTAGAGCCACAGCTACTAGTTAGTGAAGAAGAATTATTGGCCATAGCGGGAAAAATTAAAATCAGCAAGGCGCCTGGTATAGACGGCATACCAAATAGAGCCTTAAAGGAAGCCATAAGTTTAAAACCAAATGTGTTCGTAAAAATGTACAATGCATGCTTAAAAGAAGAAATATTCCCCGACCCATGGAAAGTTCAGCGATTGGTTCTACTACCTAAACCAAATCAGCCTCCGGAGGAAGCCTCCTCATATCGACCTCTGTGCATGCTTGACACGATTGGCAAAGTGTTCGAAAGCATAGTAAGAAACCGCTTGGAGTTAGCAATCCAGAAAGCCGGCGGATTATCAGAAAGACAATACGGCTTTATAAAAAAGAGGTCCACTATTGACGCACTAAACGATGTCGTTGGCACCGCGAAATGCGCAGTAAGTGGAAAAAGATGGAAAGGCGGGACTAAAAAATACTGCGCCCTGATCACCCTGGATGTGAAGAATGCCTTCAACTCAGCAAAATGGGCAAACATAATCAAAGCTCTGCATGAGATACGCGCTCCTCAATATCTGGTAAACATTATTACAAGTTATTTTGAAAACAGGCAACTAATATTTGACACTGATGAAGGCACCAAGACCTACACTATTACGAGTGGAGTACCGCAAGGCTCGGTTTTAGGCCCCCTTCTATGGAACGTGATGTATGATGGGGTGCTAAGAATAAACCAACAAGAAGCCGTTAAATTAGTCGCATACGCTGATGATCTTATAGTGGTAGCAGTGTCTAAACATCTTGATGACCTCCGGAGCAAATGCAATGAATGCGTCAATAGTCTGCGGCAATGGTTCTCCTCAAGGAGTTTAGTTCTGGCCGAGCACAAGACAGAAGTCCTGCTAATAAGTACTAGGAAAGTGGAGGAACGAATATCTCTCACCATAGGGGAGTGTGAGATTCAATCACAGCCACAACTAAAGTATCTGGGAGTAATAATAGACTCTAAGCTTAAATTTAAGGAGCACTTAGAATACACCTCTGGTAAAGCAAGCAAAATCCTCAACGCCTTATCAAGAATGATGGCAAATAAAGGCTGCGTGCGTTCCAGCCGGCGATTTTTACTCGCAAAGGTAATGAGATCGGTTGTATTATATGCGGCCCCAATATGGATCCAGGCGCTAAACGTTAAAGCATATGCCAAACTAATAAACTCAGTGCACCGGCTGTCGGCACTTAGAGTAATCAGTGCTTTCCGAACGATATCCAGCGAGGCTGCGGAAGTAATAGCCAGTATGATGCCCATTGACATCCAGGGTGACGAATTCGCGCGAGTATACGAGTTACCAGAGTCGTCTTTAGAAGCCAAAAGAGCAGAGAGAGTCAAAAGCTTATCAATATGGCAGCAGCGGTGGCAAACCTCACTCAAAGGACGGTGGACCCACAGACTTATACCGGACATCCACCCGTGGATAGACAGACGACATGGGGACCTGGATTTCCACCTTACCCAAATATTAAGCGGACATGGGTGCTTTAGAAGCTACCTGTACAGATTCCATCATGATGTTAGTCCGAACTGTCCGATGTGTACAGAGTGCATAGAAGACTCTGAGCATGTATTCTTTTATTGCCCTCGCTTTTCGAGTACAAGGGAAAAACTTAAAACTTCACTCGGTGGTAGTTTTATGGTGGAAAACTTGACGACACTTATGTGTCAGTCCAGTGAGAATTGGAAAGCTGTCAGCGAAGCGGCAGCTTCAATCATGACAAAACTAAGACATATGGAACAGATTAGGCGTTCGTCAGTCCGTACTATAGAGGAGACTTAAATGTCTTATCACTCCCACGAAGTAATACTTAATCAGGTGGTTCCGTGGGAGAGTCTTGAGTTGGGAGTAGGTTAGGTTTAGCGGATTAAAGTTCCGCACTTCGGCTTTCGATGCTTCCCCCTACTTAAAAAAAAAAAAAAAAAAAAAAAAAAAAAAAAAAAAAGTACATATACATACACACACATCCATACATATATCGACGTCATTTTGCATATTTACTTAGCGTTCAATCAAAAAATGATATCAAAACGTATATGTATGTTTTTCTTTTGTCGCTTTCAAATATTTGCTTTGATTTCGATAAACTTTGAACCGCTTAGCGTACTGCAGCTGCCAGCTGCCCACCTCCGTTTGCATATGCCATGCACGACGTCATCACCATTGCCGCATGCCGCATAATGTTTGTTGCCATAAATATATTCATATGGCTATGTTGCAAAAGCTTTTCGATTCAAGTGTAGTTGAATTGAGTTGATCGTAAAGTAATAGTTGCCCATTCTACTCTCTTTACTCGGCGCTTGTCTACAAACTATTTGCCGTGTGTGTGTCTAAACGCTTGGCTGGCACTCCTCGACACGCATAGATACACTTTATACAGTTAGCTATGTATATAAAATTCAAAAATGATTTACTTCAGGCACATTTGTGTTATATATATGTAATTGTGCGTGTGTGTGCATGCGTTCGTGCTCTCAAATGTAAAGTTTTGAAAATATTTATTTGTGGCAAATGAATATGTTTGTTCTTTCGAGACTTTTTCATCTACTTTTAAGTGCCAAAGTAGTTTATTTAGTCATGATTTCAAGCTGTCGTTGCCGCTGGCAAAAGTCAATAGAAAAACTATTCTATCTGAATTTAGTTGAAAGTAATATGAGGACAAGGATGACGGTGAAAATGAAAAACAAAAAAATGCTCTAAAAAGTTTTTCATTATTCTAGAGATATGTATTTGTTTTAATTTAATGGAATTCCTTTAATTTTTTTCTTCTTAGTTGAAATAAGTTAGTAAAATTAAAAAAAAAAATTAAATTAAAAACTTAATTTTTGGCAAGTCAACTTCGAATTTTTGAAGAAGGTTCCCAAATGTTTAATTTATTTTATTTAAAAAAATTCTAAAAACTTAATGTTATTGAAAATCAACTTCGAATTTTTGGATAAGGTTTCATATTTCATAAATCTCATAAAATACAATTTACTTAACCTACTGAGAGTTGGTTTTATAAACAGGTACTACCTGCGCGAATGTTTTAGTCGTTCTATGTGTTTTTTAATTTTATTTTAATTGTTTTCATTCAGTACAGTTTCCTTTAAGTTAGCTTTAATTTTTTTTATGTCATATTAATTGAAATACTGAATTTTTTTATTTCAAAATTTTTTTACTTTAATTTTAAATTTTTTTTAATATTATTATTGTATAGTGCAATTTTTAATTGGAATGGAAATTGCTTAAAAAATTTTTTAAAGTACAATATATTTCCAAACCAGTACTTAACAATGCACAAACGCATTTTTAGTTCGGAAAACACAAATTTCGACGCGCCGACAAATGAATTTACATGAAATTACCGCACAAGCCGTTGCCTTGATGCGCGGCGCGCATACTCTGCCCAATGCGGCCATTTTATGAGCTAATAATGCCAACATTTCAAAAATATTCAACAAATATTGCCAAAAATTGGCCAACCGAAACTTTGCGCTACAACGCAAAATGCATATTGATGCCTTATACGAGTGTGTGTGTGTGTGTGTGTGGGTATTTACCTTCGCCTGCTACTCACTCAACCGACTTGTATCCGAAAACAATGCAAACTATTGGTAAATAGGGCAATTATGGGGCGCACACATGCCCTGTAGGAAAATTTTACATTGAAAAACTCACTCGTTTGTCTAGGTAAAGGTTTTTCATATATATTTTCTTTTTTAATATTTGAGCACATTTATTAATTTTTTTTTATTTTCTCCGGTTATGCGGTTTAACTATGGAAAAGTCTATGACACATATTTTATGATTACATAATTGTTATCCATTCTATTGGCAGCATTACTTTCGTCCAAAATTCCTCCCAAATTAGCGAAATCCAGCTCTTCCTTATCACTAGTCAAAATTTCCCTGCAGCCTTCTTACAAGCACATGCACTGCATCCACATATGGCATACATATGCACATACAATTAGGTTGAATAGTCGTTCGTTTGTGCTAGTTGCATTCAATTGTTGCCGCGCAGTTCATTATTCGTACGCGAAAATTAATGCGAAATTTCGCAGCTGAACACATCAAAATGCTGGCTTCGAACACACTGCACAAATCATATTGATCCGCAAACACTTACACATATGTACATATATATGTATCCACTACACAACCAAAGTAAGCGCCATAGTCAAGCCGTATAGCGGATTTATGCCGCTTTGTGTGTATTGCTTGGCATTATGAGATGTCAGCACCGCATTGCAGCGGACAGACTGGTTTTCGAAAAATTGAAAATTATTGCAAATATAGCATAGTGAACTGGCGTTCAAGAGCGGTGAAAAGCTGGAGGTGTGCGTGTGTGACCATAAGCTTGTAGAAATAGTAAAAGTGTAGCATGTTGACAGTTGAGTGGAATTTAGCAAGCTATAGTTTTTGTTTAAAAAAAAATATTTTAAATTTATTTAATTGTTTTGATATTTTTAAATAATTGTTTCAATAAAACACATTTTTTTTATTACATAAAATTCCGAGAAATTCTAATTGGAGATAAAATTGTGCCAAAATCTATCAGTATGCCATACCAATATTTTATTTATTTATTTTCTGTGAACATGTGAAGCCACATACACATGACTCTATATAAATTCACTTTCATACCCTCGTTAGTCATACTAAATATCTAGTTCACGTGCGCATAAATATAATTGAATTCAATTGAAATGCATTGATTTGCAACAACTTATGGCGCTGTCACACATATATTTACATACATAATATTTTGAAATTTATTTATATACTAATATATGTATGTATGTATGTACATATGTGATAATTGCGTTAGTTTGCATTAGCCTTTCGTTTCATCTAATTTTACATACATTTTTCATACTGCTCCCGCTTAGACGCTACAGGCTACGCCATATCTTACTGTGTATTATCCGTATTTTATGAAAAATTTTGATATTATTTTATTTGGGTTCTTCATGTGTGAATTACTCTGCTTTAATTTCTACGTATATGTCAAGAGGACTCATGTACAGAGCGACCTTCATGCACATACAGCTGACCCAATTTATATATGCCACATCATTTTAAATTTTTCGTGCATGAAAGTAATGATACATTTTAATTTTATTTTGATAATTGGTTAATACACACATACCGAAATAATGTTAATGTACTCCTGAAAGTATGCCTCGAAATATATTGCAACTAGCTGATCATGAAAGTTAGTGAATTTTAGTTTCAACCTAAACTTACCAGCATGTGGTGAATTGTGCAGAACAAAACATAAACACACCACAAGCAAATGAATATTTTGAGTTGAAAAAAAGCATCAAAAACATTTGCAAGTAATATAATACGCTGGCTTTCCTACCAAAAAAACCGTCAGTTAAAAAAATTGCGATTTGTGGATTTGTTTTCCGTAGATCGATATGTATTTGTCCAAAAATGTGAAATTATTTGAATACTCTGAAATTGTTTTCGATTTTTCGCCAAAATGCTATAATAATTATACTTGAATTAAACAATTTCAAAATTACGAATAAAAAGTTCTTATGTCAAAATTATTATGATCTACAAAAATTAAATTTTTCCTTCTTTTCTATTTCATCACTTTCGAATGATGGGAACATCATCAACGTGAAAAGCTGAGTCGATTTAGCCACGTGTGTCCGTCTGTCTGTGTATACGCGAACTAGTCCCTCAGATTTTTAGATGTCCATCTGAAAATATGCGCATTTTTTTCCTCCCCTATAGCTGCCATACAAACTAAACGAGCGAAATTAAGTCTGTATGGAAAAATTTTATATTTTTTATTTGACAAAATTTCTTCACGAAATTTGCTTAGATCAGACCGCTATATAAAAAATCAATATTTATTTTTTTTTTTTTTATTAGAAAAAGACTTGGCAACTTTCTTGCAAAGTTTGTATTACTTTAGATATTCCGAAAGTATATATGCATGTATACTAAATGAATGCTCTTTCACTGTGAATAAAATTTTATTTTGAGAAAGATAGCAATACAAAATAGGTTATGTATGTATGTCTATGTACATATGCTCCTTATTTGTCCCTTTACCCATATCATCATTGCCTTGCAACTTGAAAAATATTGTGGCGCGCTTTTAAACATCTATAATATTATTGTATCTCTTATCGAGTAATTATCTACCAAACACACACACACATTTGCACCCATACCAATAACCGTCGTTTGTTTATTCGCGATATTCGCTTAATTAGTTTCTGGTGATAGCAAACAGCAAATACAACAACAGCACAAACGCAACGCAACTCTTTATCATTGTCGTTTTCATACAAGTTTTGACATTTGCAACATCGACACACACACACACACACACTTACTGGTGCATACACATGTATTTAGCAAGTATATCAATAATATTATTGTTTGTTTACAATCAAAATATTATCATAATCTACTAATTATGCATAACACGACTGACTAAGCAGACTCACCCACACATACTACAGTTGAAAAAACTTGCTGGCGTGCAATTACAATAACAATAATACAGCAATGCAACCATTATTACTACAAACTTGCCTACATACTCTTGTGCTATTATGGCGGATATAGCGGGCAACTCAAACATATGTGTTAATGTATATACACTCATACATGTGTGTGTATCGCGCATCACCTCTGTGACATCACATACCGCTATCTAATATGATCCGACTCATTTATGATTGCGCGTGTATTATATAGCCTGGCTTATTGATATCGAAACCAGCTAAAACTATGCATTGCCATTAAACACACACACACACATATATAAATGTACATGCATGCCGCTTATACAATGCCAGTTTATCTAAATGAGATATTTAACGTGTGTGTGTGTATAAACGCTGTATTATCTGCATGTCACGTTTTGTTGTTGGTATATGACTTCATGCATTGATTAGTTTAGCCAAATCGCTTGGTTGGTTAATTGAATCTTTGCAATTTGCATATTTGTAATGATTACTCGTGGGTTGATACTCAAAGAATGGACGCTCTGAAAATGTAGTGGGAGGCTGCTGACATTTTTTAGCGTTTAAAATTTAAATAAACAATTTAATTTTGATTTTTGAGCAGTTACAAATTTTTAATAACAAGTTTACGATTAATTAAAGTTTTCTATGAATTTCTTTTTCAATATTCTTTTTAAAATATGTTAAACGTTTTTTTTTTTAATATTATGGTTATTATATTGTTATATTATATGTATATAATTTTATAATTAATTATATATGTGTATATAATTTTTATATTTATATTATTTTTTTTTATATATATATTTTTTTTGTATTATTTTTTAATATTTTTTTGTATGTTATTTTTTTTTGTCTATATTAAATTTTTCACATTTTGGAAGTTATGTGTATTCATAATTGATATCAATTTTTATCACATTTCAAGCATTTTTAAGTTTAAGATTTTTCGTGCTATTTCAAATTCATTGCAATTTAAATGTTTTCATTAACTAGTTTATTAATTATAATTTTTTTTAATATTAATTTAATGAATTAGAGGTTAAAATTTTTAATATATAATATTATTCATTTTTCATAAATGGAAAGCATTTGTTAAAATTTTGAGTATTACAAAAATTTTTCATTTTTTTAATTGTAAAATTCTCATAAACTTATATTTTATAATTATTTTTTAATGTTTATATAACTCTTTTAATTTTTTTAATTACAATAATTTTTTTTTGTTTATTTTTTTGGATGCTACATTATTCTGACTAAAATTTTTCTGATCACATATTTTCATCATTATTTGAATCAGCTTA
Organism: Bactrocera oleae; assembly: GCF_042242935.1. Taxonomy (NCBI): domain Eukaryota; kingdom Metazoa; phylum Arthropoda; class Insecta; order Diptera; family Tephritidae; genus Bactrocera; species Bactrocera oleae. Next base: position 18,889,564 of record NC_091537.1, on the reverse strand, counting down.
GTTTTTTTTTTTTTTTGTTAAACATTTTACTTATTTTGTTTTTAATTTAGATTAATTTTTTTTTTTTTAATTTTACCTAATTTAATGGTTTTTTATATTGCCTTGCTTTTTGCTTAATTGTTTTTTTTTTGTTGCTAAAAATTATTGCTTAGTTTTGTTTAATTTCATTTTTGTTAAACATTTTTTTTAACTCGTTTTTTAATATTGTTAATTTTTTTCAATTTTGTTTAACTTTTTATTTTTTTTAATTTTCAACAAAACAATTTTTTTTTAATTTTTATTTATTTTTTTTTTGTTAAAAGTAGTTGTTAAGTTATTTTTCCATAATGCCTCATTTTTTTTTTTAGTTGTACCCCACATTTTGGTTAATAATTTTGCTTATTGTTTTTTTGTATTGATTATATTGTATTTTTAAGTATTTTAGCTATCATATTTACTTAAGTTTGATATATCTTAACAAATTATAATTTTATATCATTATATATATATATAATGTCTAACCAGTGACAATTTCTTCGTGATTTCTACACTTAAAAGTGATTAAATAGTTGTAACTGCCTCCACTACAATTTTTTTCAACTTATTTTTATATTAATTAATAAACTCAACTTCCGTTATATTCATTACCTCTCATTGGGTTCTTCATTGCGCGCGTTTGCTTTTAAACTATGCGTGATTTCTATGAATGGCGGAAGGAGATGAGAAAATGCAAAAAAATGTAATAGAATTTAAAGCGCGCTTGTAAACGCTATTGATTAAGCAAAAAGTAAGCGCAAAAATTCAAGCTACTTAACATAATACTTATTGCGCCGTAGCGTGAGTGTTAGCTTGGCAGCTGCTTTCATCAGCTCCAGTTTGTAATTCCAGCTGGCCTTACAAATGTACTGAAGTATTTTACTTTTGTAGTCATTAAATATAAGATTTTTCCTATATATTGCATTACATTTCATCATGTTTTTTTTCGCCTGCTTTCGCGCTACATTGCTATGGTATTCGTACTCCTCCTCCGCGAATTGCTGTTGGCTACGTCCAAGATTAACACCGACAACAAAGAGATAAAAGTTTTCTAGAATCTAATTATGCAGCGCAAAAGCGTTGATAGCAATGTCACACGCACACATATATACTTACCTACATACATATATAACATTATATGTACAACGTTGTTGGGGATCGCGCTTTACTTTTGCTTCTTCGTTCCTGCTCGCTGAATGTATTAACTTTTTCGCCAACTTGTTGGAAAAAAATTCGATTTATTTTCCGTCGTACATACATACATATTTTATGCAGCATTTACTTTATTATATAAGCATCCAAACAGCAGCATTCAATGCGTTGGACTCCCTCCGCCACTTGATTTCATTTCATTGCACTTATATTTATAAAGTTGAGCGCGCGCTTTTGAAGTTGATTTGTATAGCTCTCTTCGGTTCGTGTTCGTGTATTTTTATATATATATATTTTTTTTTTTTTATTTCTTTTTTTTTGCTCTCTATTTATATTTAATGTCCAGCATTCCTTGCCGTACTTACTGTACCCTATACAATGCAAGCGCCTATAAGTTCTAAGCTTATCCGTTGGCTGAGTGCTTCATTTAATTGGCTCTCATCTGCTTGATTATGGCAGTTTTATTTTTATCGCAATGGACCTTTGTTTTCTAGATACAAGAAGTGATGGCGAGATTGCATCAGTGTCCATTCAATGATGCTTTTTTTAATAATTTAATCAAATCCGAAGTGATTGAATACTGAATTAGTTTTGTATACCCTTTTATGTTTATTATGAAATATGGTATAAGATACTTTACAATTATAAGAGAGATGAAAAGCTAAAAGTGCACAAAAAGATTGGGTATTTTTTATATGGTAGATCTGCTTACACACAAAGCATAAATATTAACGTTTAAAAAATAGCATCTGCGGATTTTCGTTCGTACGGTCTCGGAAAAATCTACAAAGAAACTATTTGAACGATTAAAATAAATTATTTAATATGTTATAATAGACAATATTTTTTATTAAATATATATATACATTTTATGGAATTAATTTTGGATTGGATAAAATGGAAACCATTTTAAAAAAATATTTATTATCAGTTTTTCTTTAACCCGTAAATTTAATGCATACATTGCACTAAATCATTTATTTTATTAATTGAAAAAATAATTTAAACTGGTGGCAACGCTTCTTCTCGGCAATATTTTAAAACATACTCATTTTGTGTTCATTTCTATACAGTTATGTTAAATTTTATTGAATTAACTTTTTTATACAAATGGCAACTCCAGCCAATAACATTAAAATATAAGGTTGGAAGGTATCTCCCTTCCGCTTTTTTGTCTTTTGAATTTCGCGGCTATGTATAAAGCGCTACAGAGCTCGTATCTGGCAACACTATATATAATTTGAAAGGTCTTGACATAACCTACAAAACAACGCTATGCATGATTAGTTTGGATATTGCGTTCAACAGTTATAGACGTGTAAACATGGAGTTCACTAACGCCGAAATTCGATTCAGAGCCGGTGAAAACGACACCATGGATAAGCCAGCCGGCGGAAGACCTGTGACGACAAATACCGATCAAATCATGGAATACATCGAGTTAGACCGGCATATGGCATCTCGTGACATCGCCCAGGAGATGGGAGTTAGTCACCAAACCATTTTGAACCATCTGCAGAAGGCTGGATACAAAAAAAAGTTTGATGTTTGGGTGCCGCATAATTTGACGCAAAAAAACCTTCTGGACCGAATCAACGCCTGCGATATGCTGCTGAAACGGAACGAACTCGTCCCATTCTTGAAGCGGATGGTGACTGGCGACAAAAAATATATCACATACGACAATATCAAGCGAAAACGGTCGTGGTCGAAGGCCGGTGAATCGTCCCAAACAGTGGCCAAGCCGGGATTGACGGCCAGGAAGGTTTTGCTGTGTGTTTGGTGGGATTGGAAAGGAATCATCCACTATGAGCTGCTCCCATATGGACAGACGCTTAATTCTACCATCTACTGCGAACAACTGGACCGCTTGAAGCAGGCGATCGACCAGAAGCGTCCAGAATTGGCCAACAGGAAGGGTGTAGTGTTCCACCAGGACAACGCCAGACCACACAAAGAGGCTTGTGAAAAGTGGCTGTCCGAATTCTTCGCAAATAAGGAGGGGGGCTTCTACGAGGAAGGTATTATGAAGTTGCCGTCTAGATGGAAACAGATCATCGAACAAAACGGCGCATATTTTAACTAAATCCGATCACTGTAACACTTTTTATAAAGCATTGAATGAAGAGCAAAAAGGGCGGAAGGGAGATATTTGACAACCCTATATAAGATTTTAAACCTTCTCAGGTTGCCTATTAACACTAATTAATTTATTGTCTGAATTCTACAAAATAATTTAAGTTGTTAATTTTATTAATAAAATCATAATTAAAAAAGGTGGCAGCGCTTTGCACAGATATTTTAAAGTGTACGCCTTTGCATTTTTTATTTTATACACATTAAATTAATTTTCTTTACAATTCTATTAAATTTAATTGAATAAAAATTTTTGTGTATGCGGCAACTCTCGCCAAAAAAACACCCACCACCACACCAACTAAGATTTCATAAATATTTTTAGTTTGCGGTTTAAGTGCTGTAACATTCAAGCATTTTTCACCTGTAAATATTGGGAAAAGTGGCAATTATTCTCAAATGATAAAAACCTTAAGCTTTCTCTCTTAAGTTTAAATTTTCATACAGGTAACAATCTTTATTTTTTGGTAATCAAACGTATATTACAAACAAATTAATGAAATTGTTCAATTTTCTTGGGAATTACGCAACTTTTTTGCGTTTGACCGTGTTCACTATCGGCTGTGAAGAAGTTGCATTTCAGAAAATTTTCTATGCATCGTAAACGTTGTTATGTCTAAGTTTTATCAATATAAGTAATATGGAATGTATTAAACATTTATATAATATCCAATTATGTAGTTTTCATTCTAATACTTTTATAACCTTCTCCTGAACTCAAGCAATAAGTCAACGAAGGTTATTGTTCCTTAATTTTCCTTTCATTACTTTCTTTCTTCCTATATTTTTTTTAATATTTCATAGCATTTCAATTTACGATTTACTTCATTTTATTTAGTTCTGTCCCATCCGCCAAATTTAATCATAAATATACACTTGGCCACCCATCATTTACTCATCCATTCATAAATATTTCCTAGCACCATTCGTGGCATGAGAAATGTTGCACATAGATATAGTATTTTATATTCATTGGAAAATTATTGTTTAGTTTTAGTGCGCATTTGCCCAAACCACCAGACACGAATTTATGAATCTGCCGCTTACCCTTTTATTTTAATGGCCAAAACTGATTTTCTAACGCTGCTCATAAACAAAACGCTTTTAGCTAAATTTCTCATGAATTGGAGGGGTTTAGAACTCAGCACTACCCCTTTGGCTCCCTGCTCCTCTACTTGTTGCAGGCGTATCGCTAAATGCAACGCTGTATTTTCAATCGCATTTAGGGAAAATTTGCCCATAAAATTTGTTCGTTGCATAAACAAAGTCGTGTGCTTTTTCATTTTTGCTTCTTTTGCGAGCCACATTTCGTGTAACGAATGCATTTTTCATTGCTGTTGCTTGGCATCGTAAATTCACAAATTTCGAAATTATTAATTTCACATATTTAAGGAAAGCATATGCAAAGTATACACAGACATGGCTGATAATTAGAATATACAAATATTCGTGTATTCCCACACACAAATTCAAGTGTATTCAGCAAATGAGAGTGCCTGTGTATGTCTCACTAATTCGGCTGCTTTTTTTGTTTAAATTAACTGAACATTTCACACATTCCATAGTATACAGGAAATATTAGCGAAATTTGTTTATAAAAGAAGAATTTTAAATGCTTGCGCTAAGTCTACGTTCAGGCGCAGCAACTTTTGTAGCACAAAATCAAAAGAGAGGCAGCCACAAGGAAAAGAAAAGACAGCGAGTTGTTCGAGCTTTGACAATACGTATGCTCTTCTTGTTGTTGTTGCTTGAGTTGCGGAACATTCTCTAAATAATTTTGTCTAAGAAATTCAGATTCGTTCCAAATACCTAGACATAACTGTCGTGACCATGCTGTTTTGGTGGTGTTTTCGTTCTCAATTCACTCTACAAAATTTGAGCCTGCCTTTTTTTTTTAATAATGGATAACTTCAGTTGATTATATTTTCATAATTCGCATTATTCTCAATTATTTGCATTTAAAGGGTTACACGAGTTTCCTCGAGCAAAAAATAATTATTTTGTTAATTTTTTTTTTTTTTGTAATATTTGAAATGGATAAGAAGGTTGAGTAGTTCGTGAAAAATCTTGACAACCGACATTGAAGACTTTGGAGACACAATTTCATGATAAAATTTAATTAATACATAATATTTATGACAGAAAAATTAAATTATTATTGCTCGGTGTAAACGCATGGAGCAAAAGAAAAATTTCCAAAACGGAAGCAACAAAAGCTTCCCCGTCTAAACAGCGCCTCATTGTTTACACAGTTGCTCGTTTATTTGTATACATGCTATACTAATCTACATACTAACATGTGCAATTTGCTCCAGCCGCTTCTTGCTGCGGCTATTATTCTTTAGCCACACTGTTTATTATTCTTAATTTGTTCTAGCGCGCACTCGAACGCACCAACACCTGTACTTGGGCGTTTCCTGCCGTTAACTTTCAATTTTCTGTGTTTATTTCTTCTACTCAATATTTGCTGTGTGATATTTACCAGCAATTTTGAAGTTTTTCGGCAGCCTCCAACTTGTAACGGCACATTGTACGCCCTGTGAGACTCCTGCTTACACAGCCAAAGTCAATTAACAAATTTTGAGAAATGTAAAAATTTGATATTTTTGAAAATACTCTGGAAATTTGTTTATAACCTGGCATTAGTAAATGTTTCTTACTGTGTTTTGTTGTTATTTTGGCTTTGTTGCTTGCACTTTCATGTAGTTAATGTCTGTGCTTGCACTCGCCCAGGGCATCTGGTATTTTCTTTGCTATTATTTTTTTGTTCAGAATTTTCTTTAGTATTTCATCCATGCATGCAGTACAACTACAAAATTACTGGTGAGCTAAAATTAGAAGTAAAGCAAACATGAAGTATAGGAACTTTAGGTTGCAGTAAATATCAGCGGCATCTGTTTATTTAGCTTTAGCTTGGAGATATATGATTTCTTAATTCTTAGTTAGAAATGTACATAAAATTGTGCCATTTATGAATTCAGCAGTAAATATGCAGAAATTTCAATTGCATAAACAATATTGCAAAATAATTATTGAAAAAAAAAATATTTTTAGTAATACTATTTTTGAGTTAAACTGAGAAAATCTTTCAATAATGCTGTTTCAAAAAATTATACAAAATTCATCGGAATTTAGAATTTTGCAAATTTTCAGCGACGAAAGTAATAAAATTCAGGTACACTTAATAAGTCTGTGCCGAAGCTAGAAGACCCTTCACGAATAAAGAAATATTATCATACAAGAACTTGGTTTTGATCGTTCAGTTTGTATGGCAGCTATATGATATAGTGATCAGTTCTGAACAATTTAGCGTCAACTCAGCTCATCACCCTGATCAGTTATTTATAAATTTTATAGGGTCTCCGACGTTTCCTTCTGGGTACTACAAACTACGTGGCAAACTTAATACACCCCGTTCCGAATATAAAAATATTTTAAGATTATTTCATGAAATAAAAAAATTCGTGAATTTAAAAATTATTTATGGCCAAAGAACTAAAAAATTTAAAATTATAATTAGATGATTCTTCACATTCAAAGCAAAATAGCGGCAGTGCAATGGTTGCCTACTGTCATTGTACGGTTGAACTCTGGAACTAAGTTCAATTTTTTTTTTTTCATTTTTCAGCTATAAAAAATATTGTATTTCATTTATTTTGATTGATTTTTTTTAAAATTGATTTGATTGACACTTATATAGTTCTCGGAATATTTTTATTTGTATAAATATATAGTTATAAATTTTTTAATGTATTTTTTTTTATATAAATTAATTTTTTTTAATTTCTAACAATAAATTAATATTCATATATACATATATATATAGTTTTAGAATACAAAACAAAAAAAAAACATTAAACAACAAACAGTCAAAATAAAATTATAATTCCCTTTTATTTTAAAATGAAGCTTAATAAAAATTGAATCATATTTTTAAAGTTTAAAATACAAGTAACTTAGTGAAAAGTTACGAATTAATCGAATATTCAACAAACCTAACATTGTCACGTATACGCACTGTCGGCATAAATACAAACACTGCAAACAGAAACTACGTCTAAACCAATTTGCATAGTTTAAACGCATACACACACAAAATTGTTGAAAAATATAGTAATTTACAGTCATGTTACCACTTTATGGTTCAACAATTAAGTATAGTGGAGGAAAATTATTTTTTCCAGCTTAATTGTTTTTACATGGCTACATATACCAAAAATTATGTCAATTAGTCCACCAACTGTTTACTAACACGCTAGCATTTTGAAGCAAAGCACAAAATAAAAATAAAAGTCCAAACAAAGGAGTGGTAAAAATAGGTTATTTTATGAAAATAAATGCAAAAATTTCCAAACAAAGTGACGCTGCCATTAAAAAATAATGTTGCACAAAATGACTGCTTAATAGATTTTTTACTACCATAATAATAACAGTGCGCAGTCGATAAATATGTGTATTTACTAAGCTACATATATATATATGTATGTATGTGCTATATATATATTTATTTATTTTATATATATTATTATATTTATATATATTATTTTACATTCCTTCTTATTGCTATAATTAGCGTTAATGCGAAAGTAAGCACAAATATGAGAAATGATATGTATACAAATAAATATACACACACATTCGTACATACTACATATTAGAGTATTTATAGTCATGGAAAAATTTATTGTGCCCCAAAATGTATCCTACACACAATCACAAGCCACTTATTCGCCTCTAAATATTTCTTCTTCGCTTTTGAGCTAAACCACTTTGGAGAGCAAACCGATATTTGTAGCGTACCACAATCTCCGCCTAACCCAACCACTCTAATGTTGCCCCGCAATGCCGCTTAATGTTTGCATATCATGAAAAAGCGCTGCACTTCTTTCAATTCGAACACTCTGTGGGGAACTACGTCAATTGCGAATATGCATTGTTTGTTTGTTTTAATACATACACACACACATACATATACGCAAGTATAATCGTCAATTTAACGACAACATTAAGCTAAAGTGGATATATTTGGGCGAATGTGTGTAGGCGAACGACTGAGATGCACGCAAATTCGGCATTTGTACACTGACCAACCAGTTTGGCTCGTGATACCAAGTCTAATTGCAGCTTTGTGCACAAATAGAGGGTGCATTTGTGTGTGCTCTACATGCAAACATAATTTTGTAGCAGCAAACTGGTCTTTGGATAGGAGTGTTGTTGTAGCATAGACGACTTTTAATGCTTTATTGTTGCGTTTTGGTTTCTTGTTTACACTCGTGTTCATTTTTTATGTGCAATTTTATAATACAGTTAAGTAAAAATAAATAATAAATAATAAATAGAGTGAGTTGGAAAAAAGCTTTCACAAAAATAATTAAAAGTTTCGTTAAATTTTTGAAACATTAAAAACATTGAATTTAATTGAACGGGCTAGCAGAAAGTTTAAAAAAGTTTCAACATTTTGTTATAAATATTTAAAAAAAAAAGAATACCTTTTGTAAAATTTTAGAAAAAAAATTTTTTTTTTCATACGTGAAAGTTGGCAGTTTTCGAATGCAATATATGGTATTCAAATATTAGTAGGAATAGCCCGAATTTTTTATGCAGTCAGTAACTGTCAATTCGGCAGCATCCCTTAAAATAATTTTTCAAGTCTTTTGTGCCGCTACAACAACAACCACAATTAAAAATTTTCATCTAGCAAACTGTTGGCGCGAAATTCACACAATATCGGTACATAAAATTCTCATAGCAGTCACTTGGAAGTGTCTGAAAAGAAGTAAACCCATTACAACAACACTTACTTAATGTATAACGGCATTTTGAATTTCAGCAGAACAATAAATTTTATAATAAATAAGTCAAACATAAAGATATGTACATAAGTAATAAAATATTTCGTCGCCCATAATGGTCACAATTCCCCCAACATAAGTGAAATTGGTCTATATATTTTCTTAACCGGTTCATATCGGATATTTTGAAGTTTACATATTTTCAAAACATACTTTCAACAATTCTTTACTTCATCTTCATTTTGTATATGGTACACATTGGTATGTACATATATCCATAAGTCGCACACCAACCCACTCTCCAAACCTTCCCTTTGAAACTCCACGCTGCCTAGCACAAATATTTTCCAATCAATTTTAAATTAAGTCGCCAAACGACAAACGCTGAAATTTTGCAATTGTGTGTGACTTCTTTTTCGCTTTTGCTGCTGTTGAATTTGTTTGTGTTTTTGTTGCTTAATATGATTGTATAGAATTTCATACATCCATTCATTGTTATTTTGTTGTTTGTGCCTGTTTTCAATTCATATTTTTTATTGTTGCTTTTTAAATTGAATTCTTTTATTACTTTTAAACAGTTCGATTTCTGCTTCTCTTGCCACGCCCTGCATTCAGCCAAGCTTAGCTACCTTATTTTTTTATGCCCATCTACCGCGCTGTGTGTTCGTTTTTATTATCCGCTTTAGCAAACGATTGACCACTTCGCCTGCTGGCCATAACTTTGTGGCCCCTAAACTTTGCTTACTAAAAACAGCTTTGTTGCGTTTCTAAATTGTTCTATATATTTTTTGTTGTTTATGTGTGTGTGTAACAATTTTGATTTCCGATTATATCTAGAAAATAACAACAACAGCATATTAATAGAACATTCAATAGAAAACGCACGTGGGTCTAAATACTTGTGGGACCTTAATTGAATTTATAAAATTTTTATTACTTGTGTAAACCGTTATAATTCGACAGTTTAGAAATGTGTTGCGTAGTATTATATAATGAGTGAAGTGAAAGTAAATCGAATGTTTTGAAGTTTTCTATAATTTTTTTTTTTGTTAAGTTTCTTATTTGTTTTCATGTTTTGTGGTAAAAAACATATTCTCCTTGACTCCTATTTTTCGGCAAAAATGGCTTTTGTTGTAAGCTATTTGAAATTTAATATGTACTCTAAAAAAAAAATCGACTCACCAACAATATTGATTTGAACATATAGTTCCTAATGGACTATACTCCAACTAGACCGTTCCAAACTAGCTGAATATAATAAAATAAAGTTTGTTGTATTTGCATTATTAACTTTTCATGCTGAAAAATAGCGAGTTTTGTTCAATTATTAATTAATTTTTAGATATGCACTGGTGGCCAACAAAATAGGTACAATTTTTTCTTTATAAGTATAGAGTTTTATTAAATTTTATATGAAAATATACACTGAAAACTATATATTCAACAATTCAAGACTTTAAAATTTGCAAAAAAAATTGTATACTTCCAAAAAATTCTAAAAATAGTTCTGAAATTTTGAAAAAATTTTATTCGAAATTTCGAAAAATAAATGTGAGTATGCAGATATTTTTCGTTTCTAGTATATAATGTACATATATATGGTATATTATTATACACAGTGTAACACAATCGCTTTCAGCCAATTCAGTTATTATATTTTACTCGTAAAGCAATTCTGCAGGCGATTACTCGCTTTTTGATGGCAGTAGTTCGCATGGCATTCCAGCTGTCATCCATCATACAATTCATTATTTTATTTATTTAGCCATTCACTCACTACACAAGCAATGCTGGCCATGCTTAGGTGTTCTTAACAGGACATAGTCCATATCTACTCTTATATGAACATACACACAGACTATGAGCTTAGTGGCGTATCACTATGTCATTTGATGGATGGCTTAATATGCTATTTTATTACATATTTTCAATTGTTGTTGTTTTTGCATTTTTGTATTATGGTTTTTTTGTAATATTTTTTAGTATGGTTGTTACTTTTCATTCTTGTTATTGTTACATAGTTGTCAATGCTGCTGCTGCCATTCTTCTATTGTTGCATTTACTGACTCGATCTATAAGCTTTTGCTCTCATGCATACATACCTTACACGTATAGTGTGTGTGCGGTCGTAAGCATCATTGAATGTGTGTGTTTATACTTCCAATGAAACTCAGCCTGTTTTCACTCCTACGCACGTTGTCTTAATCACATGAACTTGTTTGGACAATGAAAGCACGATAGTGCTGGAATTCCTGATAGAAATTTGGTCTCTGTTACAAAATTCCTAGAAATTTGTATGAATTTATAAAAAGTAGTCTGTTCACGTACCGCTTGACACTTATCCATATATACTATATGTGTGTGTTACAGGACCAACTGAACTACTTATCTTGCCTTTAAACAGTGAAGTTTTGTTTTCGAAGTGCACAACATACATACATAGATAGGTAGGTGGAGTAACTGTCTAACGACGCATCTAGGCCTTTATAAGGCCCATTGGGATACCACCGGAACTCAAAAATATTGATTTTGGAACACACAACTTTTTTCATTGCATCATTGTAGGCGTTTTACTGAAATCAGCTGTTTTCGTGCTTAACACCTAAAACTGTACTACAGAAATTAAAACGCTATATTTATCGAAAATATATTTTCGTCCATAAAATAGCAAATAGTCTTACTAAGGAGACTTCAAGAATAATCTGAAAATATTTTCTGAACAGTTGGTACGCTTTAACTTCCTTCTGGAGAAAATTCGCAAATTTTTGCTAAAACAAAAATTTAATTAGTTCCTACGTACGATTTTCATTCGAATCCGCAAAGCACTCATTAATCATATGGCATGCAAAAGCAAAAACGAAAATAGCAATAACACGATAGCAACTCATTTCGCGAACACGTTATGTTGTATTCCAATATACGCATAAGAGCAGAATGACGGCTAAAAACCACATTGCTGGAAAATAATTGCTAATTATCAAGCAATACTTGAAACAGAACGCATCAGCTGCTTTTAATCTAGTTCACATATGCATACAAACATACATACGTAAACGCATGTAACCGTAATTTAAACTCACACACACGAAATGCATTAAGTTTTTGTAGTTGTATTTGATTTTCGCCAAAAGTTTCCAATGTGTGCTTTCTCGGTTGCAACTCTTCGCGGGAAACCTTGAATGAAGCTCATGCGTAAGGCAAACGGAAAAGTGTATAATTAAAAATATGAGTTACTTAGAATGAGTTTCAATAACATTTCGGAAAGTTCTGCGTATCAACTTGTGCGGTCCTGTATGTATGTATGTGTATGCTATATACGATGCTGTTCCTTAAGGAAATCAACAATTGTGTTTATATGATTTAAAAGTAAATATAGTTAGGAAAATTTTATGGATGGAGGAAGCTAAGCGAATATTAAAGTAAAAGATGAAGATGTTTCATATTATATAATGAGATGAGGTGAAGCGAAAATTGAGGTAAAATTATATAAATACTAGAGAAAAATGGAAAACGAAATTAAGGTTAAGAGAGAGAGAGAGAGAGAGAGAGAGAGATAGATAGAGAGAGAGAGAGATAGATAGAGATAGAGAGAGAGAGAGAGAGAGAGAGGGATCGTGATATTTTCGATTAAGAAAGAAAGTATAGTGCCAATGTTTTGATATTTATAGAGAAGAAAATATGTCAAAATGTCAGAAACAGAGAGATGTTCAAGAGCAGAGTGGTACAGATAGTTTATTGTACATACCATATTATGGGTAAATAGTGGTTGAGGTAAAGATAGTCAAAGAAGCAGTATGCTGCCCTATAAATAGTACCAAGGCATTAGTTTTTCTTTTAACCATTATCAAGCTTACACCTATACTTTACATTATTTTTGAAATTGCAAAAAATAATAATCGAATTCTATTATAATTACCTAGTCCCTATTCAAATTGGAATTCGTTAGCACGCTCTTGTTTGTTCCTTATATAAGAAGTAATAGATTTTACTTGACTAAACATTACATATTCGTGTTCTCACGATCATCGATATATCAACATATCTCGTATACTTTACGCTCTATTCTGTATCGCAACGGTACGAAAAAACGATTGCCGAAATGAAACTAAAGCATACATTAGGGCTATGCACTGCCATTGGTAAAGTGGCCGACATGTCAGATTGATTTCAGTTTTTGGGGTACCAATGCAAAGAAAATTCGTTCTTTTGGGAGTCTGAAATATAAGCAATGATATTTTTACTATTAAATAAAATTTAGACCTTTTACTCCTGAAATTATACTAGAATGCTACATTAACCAGAAACACCTATACAGTGTACATCCCAACGATCTGTAAGAAATACACTATTTATAGTTTTATACTTATATAAAAATATCAAATTAAGCGGGCGTAAATATTCACCAATTTTTGTAGCTTAGAGTCATTCTGTCTATATGTAGGTTATTTAAAACAAATAAAACCCACGTTGCATACTTTTAGGCTACCAGGTAGTAAAATGACTGGTAATAGCTTTGAGCTAGTAATTTAGCTGACTTTTAGCTTTTAAGAATACGGATTCAGGGGCAATACACAACATGATAGCCAAAACGGATATCATATTCATCAATATATAAAGGATCCATTTATTTTAATTTACCACTACTTTAGGAATTTGTTGTAGCATGCGGGCATCCTTAATGACACAATTGCTTTACGACAACCGCTCCGAAACGAGCTCGAACTGCTAGGCTACCAAAAACTCAACTCTGCACATCAATATAACACATACATGCATTCATACATAAATTTATATACATACACACGTGCAAGCGCAACAACAAAAACACAATAATGAACTGATTGAGTTAATTGTAAAATTATCCAAGTAGCGCGAATGTTGCGCTTGAAGCAAAAACTTAATATAAGCCGTCGAAAGCACCACATGGAAGCACGAAGTTGGTGAAGCGAGCAGCAAAAAAGCGGTCAGGGGGGGTTGGGTTGATAAGATTGATATAGCAACATTAAATGCGCACATACACACACATGTATTTATGCGCAGCTGATGGCAAGCAAAAGAAATTGCGATTTACGGGTCAGAGGAAGCGAACGGTCGGGTCGGGCGTTCAAGGTCCGGAGGAGCTTCGGCAGTCGGCGCACTTGTGGCTAATGAATATGAGATTAAAAAGTAGTAACGCGGGCGCTAACATACGGTACCATGCCGCAGACGCAACTAATGTTCATGAATACACACATATATATATATACCTTATATTATGTGCTACCAACAACAACAGCAATTCGGCTCAAGTTAACCGCATACGCACTACGCTGCGTTTTCGCTGAACTTGATGTGGCATCATTTGTGTTGAAACAGGAAATTAATTGTGGCGCTGCCAAAGCATGTTGCTCATTGCTGTGCTTGCGTGTGTGTGCCACATGTACATGCACGCTACCAACACGTAGCATGTGGCATAAGCTTGAAACGCTATCAAATTGAATGCTGCTGGCAGTTGAAATGCGAAATTCAGCATCGGCAGAATGACAATGTAAACATATTTTGACAGCCACATGCAAAGCCTGCCAACTCCATTCAAACATGATGACATTGTGTATGTGTGGCATGCTGCAAGGTTTCATGTTATAAGATCTCTCAACTAAGCTGACAATTAATGATGGTTCTCGTAGACCCTTGTAGGCATTAATATATGTGCACTACAATCTAGTTTTTAATGCATTTGACCCCAACCTATCGCCGAAAAATGCTGGCTTCACCAAATGCCAGAAAATCCCACTTATACGAGCATCTATTCAAATCAGTTGCTTCTTCTGTTTGTTTGTATATATATATAAATGATCGGCATGTGCTAACTGAATCCAACCATGTCCGTCTACGTGTTATTGTCCATCCCAGTTTTTGAGATATCGAGCTGAAATATTGCACACATCATTTTCTGCTCAAGGATCTGCACATTTGTCGGAATCGCCGATATCCGATCTTTGTAGGA
The DNA here is from genome assembly GCF_042242935.1 of Bactrocera oleae. Classification (NCBI taxonomy): domain Eukaryota; kingdom Metazoa; phylum Arthropoda; class Insecta; order Diptera; family Tephritidae; genus Bactrocera; species Bactrocera oleae. The sequence continues at coordinate 18,874,483 of NC_091537.1, read as the reverse complement.
TATTGCTGACATACAAACTGATCGAACCAAATCAAGTCTTTGTATGGAAAGTTTTTTCATTTGATGAGATATCTTAACGAAATGTGGCTCGGATTATTGTCCAAGGCAACGGTACAATCTCCGAAGAAATTATTTAGATCGGATCACAATAGCATATAGCCGCCATACAAACTAATCGTACAAAATCAAGTTCTTGTACGAAAAACTTTTTTATTTGCCAAGATATCTTCACGAAATTCACGTTTCTGCTTTTATGATTCCTCGAAGTATAGTCAAGCTTAATTTTTACAGCTGCTAAAGATACAAGGAAGCCTGTCCTTACTATTTAAACATCGTTTAGTATATATATCTGAAAGTATGATTCTCATGCTCAACTTAAAAAGGCTTGCAGCCCCACATTGTTGCTATATATGTGCAATAAAGCTCTTCTTCTAATGTATACCTCTGTGTGGCGTCTAAAGGCCAAAGTCACTTACATAAATTGTCTTTAGTGGTTTGAGGAAGGCGTCGTTTCTATTTTACGTTCTCTCATTTGCGCGCGTTCTCTCATACGACTCACGTAGCACACACGCTTTGAAGTGTGTTCTTGTGTTAATGTTATTGACCCGTAGTCGTGTTAACTTCTTCAACTACAGCTTTTCTTTTACCGTTTACCGCCGGTGCTGTTACAACTCCTTTTCATGCTCAGCTAGCTGGTTTTGTTTCCCGGGCGCACATATGCTTATTGGTTTGGCTTGCTTTCATCCGCTTTCTTTCTTCGGCTCTTTTCGCGAAGTAATAACTATATTGGCCGATGTTGACTTGCCATGTATGAACATTTAGTGCTTAGCTTATATAACTTGTTTTCCAGCTGTGTAACTGTTCATTGGTTCCTTACAACCGCAGCAACTTCGGCTGTTAAAGTTCTGAAATGAATGCGTAGTACTGCTTATGATACTTTGAGATATCGCGAAGCGCGAAAACTTCTAATTTTTAAATTTACTTCTCCGAATTGGAAAAGCTGTTTGTTCTATTTTAGTTTCTCTGTTTGCGTTCTCTATTTATTATATACTACATATTGTTTATTGTGTGACTTATCTTTATCAGCAGAGGCTTATTAAATCCGATCTTCATGAAAGGTGAAGATTTACTATACTTTTTTTCATATAAATGTGGTTGCGGAATCGCTGGAAACTGTAAAACCGATGAGCTAGCAAGAGAATTCACCCCATCAACGAGTTGGATCTCCGTTATAGTCTTGCTTCTAGCACTGGACTCTTTGACCTCGCGTAGGACATTGTCCAATAGTAATTGATGCGGTAAGGCTGACTCAAGTTGTCAAAGTTGTGTGGAAGAAGGTGAGATGGAAACATCCGCTTGCTCCTCCATTGCCCACCTTTTGTAAGACAGAGGTCTAAGTGGCAGTCATAACTTCAGGAGAAATAGCTGAAACTGAAACTATCACAGCTGAGAAGGCTAAGCTGTTATAGGCCTCAATTTTGGCTCCAAGCGCTTTGCTTTCTCTATAATCAATTATGAGGGAGTTATAGGTACCGCAACAGACGGGCGTTTTAAGTTGTCCAAGTGGGACCCATGTTAGAATCGACCTCTTAACCTAACCTTACCTAACATAACCTATCTATCGTGAATTTTGTATATAATCATATACCTACGTGAAGTCTTAATAATATAAACAGAGTTAAGTTGAGGCTCGGCTTTTCCTTGAATGATGTACCGATACAATGTGCCCCTTTCTGTCTACAGGAGTCTATTATTTAACTAATATTTTTATTTTATTAATATTAATTAATTTAATCCTTCATTACTTCCGCCTTTCTACAATATTTCAACCTTACGACGACCACTTTTTAACTAATCCAATCAACCTTGAACTCATTCCGCGAGCATACTTGCTTTTAGGTAACATTTCATACAGAACTTTCTCGCAAATTCATTAATCTTAGCAACATTTGGCTTGAAATTAGAAAGTGAGTGAGAAAAAAAAGAGATAATGATTAAAAAAATAATTAAATAAAATCGCAGCACACCGCAACTCATTATAAATGGTTGCGAAGAAATCCAACTAAACGAACTACTGCAGGCAAGCATTTTTGCAATTAGTTCTCGAGCGTGCAACTTTCTTTGCATTGTCGCCCCTAGTTGCCTTTCACCACTAACCACCTGATAGTATTTTATGCAGACATTCACGCGTGCACAAACACACGCATCAACACAGTGAATTCGCAGAAAAGAAAGGTGAAGGGAAGCATTTTTCTTTGCGTAGCACTATCGCCAACGGCAACAAGTAGTGCCGTTAAACGCGACGACAATCATGTAATATTCGCATTACTTCTTCGCCTGCTTAGCAATCCACTTAGTAGTTGGTTTGTTGCGCCACAGTCTCGAGTTGTTGCAAATCGTGCACTTTTTTGCCATTTTTCTGCTTTGTTTCTTGCGCTTGGAATTTTTATATTCTTATGCTACGCTCTCTATGCTCCAATTTCAAATCGACGGTACTTTATATATACCTATATATGTATATGTACATATGTATGGGTATGTGCGTTGAATAGTTGCTTAGTTTATACTTGCTACCACTCCTTCACTTCATTTTTATGCCACCACTTTGCTTTCTGGCTTTCGAGTGCTCGCGACTTTATTAGTGTCATTAAGAAATATACGCCAGCCTTTCTCTCTCACCGGTAAAAGCAGCCGTAACAATACTTAGGCCACCTAAACGTAAGCTACTGCTGCCACTAAAAACATACTTGTACATGTAAGTCTGTATGTGTTTGTATGTATGTAGTTCCATGAGAAAGTGTGTATAGCAACGCTTGCATTCTCCCGGGCTCCGGCACTTGTTGCCGTTTGTGCGCCTCCTGTTGCAAGTAAATGTCGCTCTTTTTTGTTTTTTTTGCCTTTTTGCCTGCTGAGTTCTCCAGCTGCTGTGCGTGGCAAAGGCAAAAGCAAAGCCGACACCTTGTTGACAGTTGCTTTCGGGCACTCGGCAGGCGAATGAGACGTTTTAATTACTACGCTGTGGCAGCAAATACCCAATGCTGCTTCGCTTGCTAGAACTGCTTTAGTAATAGTGCAGAGACCGCGAAAGTGAGAGACTGGTCTTGGGTATTTAATAGAAAATAAAGGAAAAATGTTTAAAAAATATAACGGTTGGTCGAAATTATTTATGTTCCTACTACTAAAAACGTTTAAATTTTTCCTAACACAATAAAAATATCTTTAAAATTCACTTGATTGAGAGAGAGAGTTAGATAGAGATTGGTTGCAAATGTCTTGATTTCATCATGCAAAGTTGTTTCTGTGCGAATACAACAAGAAAAAATTAGGACATCCACCCTATAGACAAACTGCAAAGGAGACACCAAAAACTACTTGATTGCCTGCAGTCGCAAGTATTGTAGAAGCAATCGCAAGTAGAAGGAGTCATGTTATCGATGCGCTATATCCGCTCAGATAGAGTGTCGCTTCTATCAGTGTAAGTAAGCTGTGAAGTCTCTTTAATGTGATCAAATGATGCGGCAAGAGGGGAGGGTACTATAGACAATATCGCAGCGCATATCCCATACTTAACACATATAATCTACGGACATCTGAACTGTGCTACTGCTCCGCTTTCTGAGGAAATATCTTATCACCAGAAACCTTCGATCTTTCTTCTTTCACCTCTCTTAAATATCGTAAGATTTCTTCTATATCTCTCTAATTTTTAGTGTTCGCCATTATGTATCCCACAAGCTACAAGTTTCTCCTGCTCTATGATTCATTTAAGACTGTTTTACTGGAGGTATATAAGAAAAAATATTTCGAGTCTCGCTTTTCGTCTTCTTCTTGTTACATTGACATATAATATTTTTAATTTCGTTGCTGTTCCTTTAATTTCACTTTGTTATCTACTACTCATTAATTCCTTCGTCTCTTTTTTAATGTCCAATTAACGTCACCGCTGCTTAGCAATTCTAACGGTTTATTTCTGTTTATTAACAGAGATTTTACTGTTTCTTGGCATTAATTAAGTTTTCTTTCGAAAGCAGTTCGTGCATAATCACTGCTTTTATTCACGCTGCTGCGTGTCTTTTCATAAAATTTTCGTCTAATCATCTATGACGAATCCCCACAATCCTGCAATCGGCGGCATTCATCAACCGTATGTATTTACGTGTCGTTGCAACTGAAAAACCTTCGCAATGCTGTAATTTGTCTTGTGTTTGAAACGAGACAATCACAACGCCTGTATGCCGACACATTTTCCTTCGACGCTTAGTAAAAAATTCAATTACAACTTTTTGATTATCAGCCAAATATGTATACGCCCATATCTGTACAAATACATATCTATATGCATGTTTATTAATATTTTCGACAACAATTTTTCTTTTGATTGCAGATTTTCCCCGCGTCGATGTTGGTCCGGAAAATCCACTTCGTGTGGAACGTGATCGTACTGCCAAATTGGAGTGTAATGTCGATGCTAAGCCCAAAGTGCCTAATGTGCGTTGGACACGCGATGGCCGCTTCATTAGTTCCTCCCTAGTGCATAGCATACAACGTGTTAGCACGCAAGATGCTGGCAAATATACATGCTCAGCAGATAATGGACTTGGCAAATCGGGTGAGAGTGTACTCATATTGGACATCTTATATCCGCCAACCGTCGTTATTGAGTCGAAAACGCGTGAGGCCGAGGAAGGCGAGACAGTTAATATCCGTTGCAATGTAACCTCAAATCCGCCGCCAATTACCATTGAATGGTTAAAGGAGGGCTCACCCGAATTCCGTTACTCAGGCGAAGTGCTCACACTGTCGTCGGTACGTGCCGAACATGCGGGCAGTTATATTTGTCGTGCTGTGAATATAATGGAGTCATATGGGCAAGAACGTAGTGAGCGTGTTGGCAACTCAACCGTAGCGCTATTGGTGCGACATCGTCCCGGTCAGGCATTCATAACACCGAATAAACCGATTGTACATGTGGGTAATGGCGTTACGTTAACTTGTTCAGCTAATCCACCCGGTTGGCCGGTGCCACAGTATCGTTGGTTCCGCGATATGGACGGCGAGTACTCGAGCACACAGAAAGTACTGGCACAAGGACCACAATATTCGATACCGAAAGCACATCTCGGTAACGAGGGTAAATACCATTGTCATGCCGTCAACGAATTGGGTAATGGTCAAATAGCTACTATAGTGCTTGAGATACATCAGCCACCACAATTTCTCGCCAAACTACAACAACACATGACGCGACGTGTCGCCGATACCGACTATGCGGTCACTTGTAGCGCAAAGGGTAAGCCAGCGCCCAGCATACGCTGGTTGAAGGACGGTGTAGAAATCTTGCCCGAGCTCAATCTATACGAAGTTAAAACGAATCCTGATCAAGGTCCCAACGGCATGGTGACCGTGCAAAGTATGCTGAAGTTCCGGGGTAAGGCACGTCCAAACGGCAATCAGCTGGTGCCCGGCGATCGTGGCCTGTACACTTGTCTCTACGAGAACGAAGTGAACTCGGCGAATTCGAGCATGCAATTGCGCATTGAGCATGAACCGATTGTTTTGCATCAATACAATAAAGTCGCATTCGATATACGTGAGACTGCTGAGGTGGTGTGCAAAGTGCAAGCTTATCCAAAACCGGAATTTCAATGGCAATTCGGCAATAATCCCTCACCGCTGACAATGTCCTCTGATGGGCACTATGAAATTAGCACGACCACAGATAACAATGATATTTACACTTCGGTGCTGCGCATCAACTCGCTCACACATGCCGATTATGGTGAATACACCTGCCGTGTTGTGAATTCTTTGGATACAATACGCGCACCCATACGCCTACAACAGAAGGGTCCGCCTGAGAAACCGACCAACACACGCGCCGTTGATGTGGGTCCGAATTATGTAACGCTCAGTTGGGATCCCGGTTTCGATGGTGGTCTAAGCAATACGAAATTCTTTGTCAGCTATCGACGTGTACCAATGCCACGCGAAGAACAACTGATACCCGACTGTGCCACCATAGCCACCAGCAACACCGATTGGCTGGAATTCGATTGCCAACACGATAATCCCTGCAAGGTTACCTCACTGGATCAACATCAAAGCTATGCATTCAAGGTGAACGCACTTAACACGAAAGGCAACTCACCGTATTCCAATGAGATTATGACCACCACAAAGGTCAGCAAAATCCCACCGCCACTACATGTCACCTACGATCCGAATACACATACTTTGGGCATAAATGTGGGCGCTACCTGTCTATCGTTGGTCGCCATAGTGGAGTCCATGGTCAATATGGATACACCGATGGCACAGTGGGAAGTTGTCGACACTGTGAATTTGCAACTCTCCGGCAATGGACCGACATTTAAGGAGACCGTGATTGATCGCCACATACCGGCATATCGCAGCGGCAGTGGACGTTCGTTGGGCCACAATCACATTGGCGGTCATGATGATGGTGTTGGTGGCGGCGACGAAGATGACGATGAAGGTGTCGACATGAATACGCTTGCACTGGCTGATGATAACAAACCGACGGTGCGTGTAAAACTATGCCTGCGTTCAAATCAGGAGCACTGTGGCAAGCACACAAATGCGGAGAGTAAGTATCAAACCTATATTTTATATCCAGTAGGGCAACATTTACAGTCGCAGTTTAGTTGTAAATGTGTGCAAGTGCTTTGTGGTATTTCAGCTGCAATACCTGTAGTTAACAGCTTTACAGGCGTCTGTGTCACATTCCTCAGTTTTCGGACATGCGTCATGCCACTCGCTAACTGTTAAACAGTTCTTTGGCATCTTGAAATTTTCAATTAAAAATCATCCGCCTTCGAACTTTTGTTCAGCACTGTGTTGGTTTGAACATTTGTTGGGCTACATGCGCATTAACTGACAGGTCCTTGCTGTCGTCCTTCAAATAGTCCAATTAACAGCACATCAATCTACTTTACCACCGACACACAGCCATATATAAGGGTGAGGGGCGTTAGTACAAATGTACCAACACGTAGCTATATTCTGCACCCCATGTCTTGTTTTGGTTTCCTGACAGCATACCATTTGCTGCCGCCGCATATCGAAGCACCGATTTAATCACACAAACACGAATGCTTATGAACATTTGAGTGGCTGCCTTCAACTCGTAGATACCTACGTTACATTTGCAGAAATTTGCAACCCTTACCCCGCTAGCCACCTACTTATTATACCCCACACACACACACACACTTATGTAGATCTCACTTTTATTTATTTTATTTTATACATCATCTTTTTCTTGCACTTCTTTTTGCAGTTGGCCGCACATACATAGCCGAGGCTTCCGCCCTGGCCACACCCACACTGATCGCCATAATCGTCTCGTGTATTGTATTCGCATTATTTGTCGGTTTATTGTTGATGTTCTGTCGCTGCAAACGCAATCAATCGAAAAAAAGTGCCGCCGCCAAGGATTACGAAATGGACTCGGTGCGCCCATCAATTGTTGCCGCCCAACAAAGTCAGCCACCACCACCATATTACCCGGCAAGTGGACTCGATAACAAAGCACTCGAGCATTCGATGGATCTCGCCTTGGGCATGGAGGACCAAAAGAGTGCACTTTACGCTACACAAAATGGCTATAGCTATCATCCGGGTAGTGGCGTTGGTGTTGGTGTTGGGGTCGGTGGCGGCGTTGTTGGCGGTGGTGTCGGCATGCAAGGCCTAACGGGACACACGTTGCCGGGAAATGAATGTAAGTAATAGTGGTGTAAGCGCTGCATTTGTACGATTTGGTATTGTTTTTATGTCAATATGTGTTGTTCTTATTGTTGCTGTGGTTGTTGTTTATGTTTCATTACATACTCGTACGCTTACGAGTATTCACAATTCACAAGTACTCGCACTTGCTGTTATTGTTCTCGCTGCAACGCCATCAATGCCACACAAACTGCCGCTATGTGCTTTCAAGGATCACAGCAGTGCTGGTGGTAGTGGTTGTGTGTGTGTGTGTGTATCTAAAATCGGACCATAGTTGGCAATAACAGTTTTGAGTACTTGTAAGCGAATGCAATTTTTTGCGGTTTGTGGTCAAGATTAAATCGCAATGTAGCCAGAGTTGCGGAAAGTTCGAAACGAGAAAACAATACCGATTTCGCATGTTGTTTCGCTGTGAGGTTTTCGAAACAGAAAGTTTTTATTTTCGCACTGGAAAAATTGCGTATTATTTGTACTTGCATGCGCGTTATGAAGCCAAGCACTTTAGTTTCATGCTCTTCTTGGTTAGAAGAGGCTTTAAGCTCACGGATGATAATGAGGAAAATAAATTTTTAACCGCAGTTAGTTTTCTCTGAATGCTCGATGGACAAAATAATTGTTTGCAAGAACTTTCTATTGTTTAGATGTGGAGGGAGAGAAAAAACAAAAATTTTACATTTTTAATGTAGTAGCTTAGTAAGGCATAAATATTAGCCAGCTTGTCATACGGTCCAGTCTAGATAGGTTTTTTTCAGCATTCAGGCCTTAGTAGTGATATTATCGTAATATAAGATCTAGTTAGTAACTCTCTAATTAGTATAGTCGCTAACTAATACTCCAAGAAAGGTCTCTCTAATATTATAATATATGTCAAGAGCGCCAGTTCCGGCACAAATGCAAATCTAAACTCAAATATGTTGCGTTTGATGACGTCACGTTAGCGTTTGCCGACTGTAGATGCTGTCTATATTGTTTCATCTAACTGAACTTCCGATTATTTAGAAGTCGAGGGGTCAAATTAACATTAAATTAAATATTTTTTTATTTGGGTTGAATATTAATACTCGGTAAAAAGATTTTTGCATAATTTCTATGCCAACCATAACTTGTTCCGATATAAATACGAACATGAACACAAATATAGGTGTTTTGATGATGTCACGTTAGCTTTTGTCTGCTGTAGATGATTCCTAGAAAATGTCGATGCTTTTGAGCGTGTTGAAACTACCGATCTTAATAACAGAATACCTTAAGTTAAACATATTTCAGTGTAGAATAATTCCTTCTCATTATTACTCGTTCAAATTTTTTCAAATAAGTGTTTCAAAAATGTTCCGCTCGAAAACACTTTTATTTCAATTCGCACCATATATCTGCTTTTTTACTTAAAGCTATAAATATCGTGCCATATGTGCTCAGCCTAATCCCTATCCACCTATTTGATTTCTTTCTTTTACAAAACAACTTTTCTGACATACTTTTCTTCATCTCCTGTGCCCTACACCAAAACGCATTTCCATAAATCTTAAAATTTTCAAAAGCAAGAAAAAGTCGATCTGGCAACTTCAACCACCATTCTATATGGTCTTGCTGCCATGACCTCCAATAAAATAAAAAAAACATAGAAAAAAGGTTGTTCAGCACAATTTTCGGCGATTTTTCATTTGTTTGCTGACACGATGGTTGAAAGTGGCACAAAAGTGTGTTCACTTGCAGAGCCAAAATGAAAAACTGAAACATGGAATAACAACACTTTCCGTAACAGTATAACTACAGACATGTGCAATAAAAATTGGTGAAAAGGAAATAAGCGAAACGCGCAACATCAGCATAAAAAGAAATAAATAGGTCCTTAACGATACGAATATTAAGTGTTCGAGGAAGCGAAAGCGTGTAGTATTGAAATGGAGAACAACAAATCGATGAGGACACATCGATCAAGTAGTTGTGATGGACACCGGCGTATACAACTGTGCGACACCGCAGGTACTGTGTCATTTGGAGCTCCGCTGTGCTGTTGGGCTCAGGTTCAAAGGAGGACTATCAAACGGTATCAAATTATTTTTCACGCATACATGCAACCAAATAACGGTGTTTGTCACTTTGTATAGATTTCTTCGAAGAACTAAACCCACACAAGCTATTGCCGGTACCCACCATTGGCTTAGTGCTGCTATTAAAATAAGTCCGAATTTCACTTTTTCACTGTTTTTTTTTGCGATTTATCAACAACACGGTGAAAGTGAGCGCCTGAAATATAACGATTGACGTAGTGAATAGCAAGTGCTGTTAAGGTGAAAATGTAAATGTAAAAATGGTTAGCAACAAAATTATCGCATTACCGGAAACTGGGAGAACTGCTGGCTAACACACGCCATGACCGCAAGCACTACACTTCCCCTCTTCGCGCTTGTCACATTTAATGCTAATGTGTTTGTGTCCTTTGGATTTGCTTACGGACAACTTAAATTTTCTACATGCCGCATGCCTTTGTGTGTATGTTTGTGTGTGTGGCGTCACGCATTCGGTGGCAAATGACTCTGTTTTTGGCGATTTGGCGAGGAGTGGCGAGTCAATGAGCCACAAACACGCCACGCCACAGCGGCCACATGGACTGCTGTGGTTTCGAGGAGCTGTTCACTGCGGTTACACATACACTACCGCACACTCACACACACATACACTTACACACTCATTATTAATTGCCATGCTGGCTTGTGTTCTGGTTTAGATCATGTACCGCTCCAACCCAACCTAACCTAACCTTTTTATTTGCGCTGTGGCAGCAATTTAGATAGCACATTAGCATTTTGCGATAATGTGATAGGTGCACACCGCCATTACCTAAAGGTGCGTATTAAGCATTTCGCCCAGCGTGGTTTGGAAATTGCCTCTAGGGAAGCGTATAATTGGGTATCGCCTATTTGAGCGACGCTGTAACTCGGTCAGATGTGCTTTAAAGTGGCAATACCGAAATTTAAAAATTTGGTTAGATTCGTAGTTGTTGATTGTTGCAAGAAGTAGTTAGGAGTTAACTGTACGCTTTCATTTTCTCAAGTGCCCCGCCTTGAGTTGCGTTTATGAGAATATTAAACTGCTAATGACCTTTGGTGGTCAATTCTGCAAAATTGTGTCGCATACTCTCAGCTGTGGTATTTTTCCATGAGCTTTTTGCACTTACTTGGTAGCAGTAGAAACCGAGAGTTGCCACTTTTTAAAACATATGCGTCTAAAATTTGGGGTTCGGCACTTCAGATCTCAAGATATTCAGCGGTACATCAATTCGTGTCTACGCTCGCCTCGTACTTTTTCGGTATATCATAAGTATAGTAGTTGCTCTAAGTACTATAATATACTATATACAATATAAGTCATCCTCTATTCATCATTTCTCTGTTCCGTTTTTTGTCATCGTTCCTCTCTTGTCCAAAGTTGACATGTAAATCAAAGCAACAAACCAGTTAACGTCTCGTATACGAATACCTCATTAAAATAGCAATGCCACGTTTTTTTAAGCGACTTTTATACCCTGAAGGAAACAGCGGAGACCTTATAAAATAAATACTTAAATGCTTCGCATGACAAGATGAGTCGATTAAACCATGTCCATTTGTAAAAAACCCTCAGTTTTTGGTATATCAATCTGCAATTTTGCACACGGCCTTTTTCCCCCAAAAACTTGCTAATTTATCGGAACCACCGATAGCGGACCACTATAGCATGTAGCTGCCTTACTAACTGAACAATCGAAATCAAGTGCTTGTATGGAAAACTTTTGCATTTAATGAGATATCTTAAAGAAATTGGGCATGGGTTATTGTTCAAGGCAACGGTGCAATCTCCGAAGAAATTGTTCAGATTGAGTCACTATAGCACATAGCTGCCATACAAACGGGCTGATCAAATTCAATTTATTGTAAGAAATATTTTGTATTTGTGAAGGGTATTATAGCAATTGAAGTTGAAGTTGTTCATTGTCCATTGTGAATGGCTTGAATGACGCATTACATTCTTAAATGGAAATACAAAGATTTTTTTTTCGATTTTTTAAGTCTTCACACTTGTAATGAAGTCTAATTTTTTAGATAATACATAATACAAGCACGCTGCTCGTAAACAAATGATTACTGAAAAGATTTTTGGCGAGAAAAAAATATTTCTCCAACAAAAACAAAGTCATGTTAGCGTTAGATGGGATCGCAAGTGCTGTCATGTTGCTTGAACAGCTAGCAAGTGTGTTCTATTCGCCACTCTCTAACGCTCAGCGAAGCTACATATATATATATAAAAGATTATAGAGAAGGCATGTTTTTTTTTTTTGTCGCAATCCATCCTTCTTGCTTATGTTTTCTCAGTCCATAAATACACACAGTAAAATAAACAATATACACAAATTCACTTATCTTAACTTCTTTACATTTTCAATATTTTTCATGTTTGTTAAATTTTAAATTTTTCTAAATTTTATTTTTTTTTTTAAATTTTTCCAAATTTTTATTTTTTAATTTTTTCCACTATTAAACTCAAACTGCGACCATTTAACGCCTAAACTTTACATAAATAGTGATTTAGAAGACATGTAAAAACCATAATATCCAAAAAAAAAATAAAAATACAAATTATTGAGTACCACTCCATGCCACCAGCATACCTATGTAGTATTTTACACCAAATATGCAGGACACTTCAATTGATTCGCAAAAATTGCGGCACTTCCCTCTGCGCTACTTCGCGCCACTAAAGCTACAAACAAAAATGCACTGTCATTTCTCGCTGTCGGCAATAAATGGCACTTGCTGCCGTTAGTGATAGCATTGACTGAAATTTCAGCTACATTTATCACGCATTTATGGCGGCGTCCCAGTATGCGCCACTCTGCTGGCAGTCACCATATAAAAATGTCACATTTTCACAAAAATAAAAGTGCAAGCAGCCATCTGACGGTTCAGTGAGCAGCAGCGTTGAGGATATCAGTGCGCGTTCATCGACGCGTTGTGGCGCGTTGTAACAGTGGTGCAACATTTTGTGCTATAGCTGTATGTACTATCGGATGCGCATATCCCTGCAGACTGTAATGCTAATGTGCACAGCTGTGTGCTGCAGATCATAATAAAAAGCTTAGTTGTTTTTTTTTTTGTTAACTTCTTACGCGCGGCTTCTGTGAAATTTATCAAGCATGTTTCATTTTTTGCCTCAATAGCAGCCTAAATGCAGTAAAGTCTGCGGCAGACAGTTATGAATGAAGCGCGCCACCACCAGCGTGTAAGTCGATAACTTTGAAAGCGTATCGTGTGCACTTACGCTTAGTTCGAATTGTCAAAGCGCGCGTTACAATAAAATGAAACAAAAATATTTAGATTTGCCAGAAAAGAATTCGGAATCAAAGCAGGCGTTGTGAGTTCAGCGCCAACGCCTTTCCCCATGCAATGCAGTCAGTTGAGCGCGCAACAAAAAATGAAATAAATAACTAAACACCGAAAATACCACATAGTAAACACGCTTAAAAGCAGGACAAATGTGCTGAGCGCGCAAATAAATGAACAAAAAATTGGAATATTTGCAAACGTCTAATGCATTGTGTGCAGAGAGAACCGCAACAACGTGAGCCCAAAATATAGACCATAAGGTGACCGGTCTGCTTGTTTAAACTTTTTTTTTTATCCATTAAGTACAAAAAAGTGGGCGTTAGCGCTTTGTATGCAACGCGTGCTTTCGCGCGCCTAACGCGTTCGCCATGTCCACTGCTTTATTATTATACATGGTATAGTATAACGCGACGCTTATGTGCGCCTAACCTAGTTTGCCGCGCGCGTCAGCTTTAGCTATTGCTGTGCAAAGCCGTTACTTGCACCGGTTAATTTAGACAAAAAAAATGTATAAAAATGCATATATATGTACATATATATAGATATATTAAATGTATATAAGCCGCGTACACATGAAAAAGCTGCTGTGTGCGCGTTTCGCCTCCGAATTTGTTGCTGCCGCTCTGGGTTATGCATTTTGCGTGCGAAATAAATCCTGCACATAAATATTGCATAGCAAAGCGTCGCGACATGGCAACTCTTGAGCGTACACTCCGCGAACACTAGAGTTTTTGTTTTTTTCGTATTGAAACTGCAACAAGAATCAAGCAACGCTGTTATTTCAGCAAAAAACAATTTGGAAATTTTTTCCCTTGCAACTTTTTTGCTTCGCAGCTGTTGCTTAGCTGCACTACATTTGTCCATTTTTTTTTATTTCATCATTTGCGATTTTTTTGTTTTGTTTTTTTCTCCACTCGCACTGTACAGCCATTTTAAGGTATGACGGCGTTCCACTAAATACCAACTGCATTGCAATCAGCTGAGGTTGTTAGCTTTTCGGTTTTTGTGGGTGGTTAAAATCCGCTTAATATGCGGTCGCGCTCCTACACAGCAATGCAACGGCGTCGGCTTTGTTCGATGCTGTGCAAACTGTTGTGTTTGTTATTTTGCCATTATTATTATTATTACCGTTATTTTAAATGCGTTGCCCTGCGTTTGTTTTTGCGACCGCTAATTGGTTTAAGCGCAATGAAAGTAAAACATTATGATAATTGTTCGGCGTGCACAAGCAGCTGTGATTGTCTCAGTAAAAATGTTAATTGGCATAGGAATTCCAAAAATATTTACCTTATAATTTTTAGGTGCACGAAAATTGTGGAAATATTTTACTTTCGATTTCGTACCACAAATATAAATTACAATAAGTGTCTGAAATTTTAAAATGTTTGAATAATATTTAGCAGAAATATGTAATTATGAGTTAGGTGGCAACCCTATTAGAAAATAGTATTAAATTCTAAAATGCCTTTTAAAAATATATCGCTATTTATTATTATTTATAAAAAATTTCTGGTTTACCTAAACAGAACTTAAAACATTAAAGGGTTGCCACGCGCGACTATTTGCTTGTAGGGTGTGATATGGAATTTTTTATACTTATATAATTTTTATGGCTATATTTGATTTTTTTTACTGTAGAGATTTTTATTATTTTTTTTTTAATGTTTTATTAAATTTTTTTTACATAATTTTTTGAAGTTTTTTTTTATTTTTTGTTAATTTTCATAATTTTTTGTTAAGTTTTAGAATTTTTTGTTAATTTTTATAATTTTATACGGTTTGAAATGTATGCCTAAATATAATCTTTTTGCAATTTAAATCACTAAGTAAATATTGAATATAATATAATATTTCCTGCAAAAACAACATCAAGGTGGCAACTCTATAATAAATAATTATTAAATTTTACGTCGCCTTAAGTCAAGTGGAATTACACGACTGTTATTGTATTTCTACACCTAATATAAAATATTTAAGTATTGCCGCTGACATTTTTTTTTTGCTCAAAAAGTGTAGACTATATTTTTTTTCTATAGCAGATTGTGTATATATATACGTACCATATGTATGTATAATATATATATGAATAATTACTAAATTTTTTTATTATTTTAAATTGTGTTAAATGGCATGTAAGTATGTAAAATGTTTAGCCTTTTAGCCTGTTCCTTTTCATAAGATCGTCTGCTAAAATGAAAATTATTTTCTCTTCAAGCTCTTTCTATTAAACCTGTAAGCCATATTCTCTTGATATCCTATATATATTTAATAAAATTAACGCAATATGAAACTATATCCCATAAATTTTTACATGCATAATTCTTTACTTCATTGAAAAGATATATTCTTACCTTGACAACCCTACTAGGTTTTTCGTTAATAAACCACTTGTCATCAGAAATCGGGGTTGTTATATTATATTTGAGCTGTCGAGTTCCGAATTAGACTTTTTACTTTTAATTTTCATAAATATGGCAACCTTTTTCATTTATTTTAGTGCAAAGTTTTAAATAGTTTGCTTAATGCTACATTTATATACCTACATTTGAAATAAAAAATATGTACATAAATATGTAAGTAACAATGCTTATACATACATTTATTGCTAAGATGTCCCTTAATTCCCAACTTAGCTTTTACCATCCTTGCCACACTTTGCAATAACAACTTAAAATTCCATTAACATTTAACTTAATTGCAACGTTCCACTTGCCACTTACTTTCCAAAATGCTTGCAAACTCGCAACTTGTGAATCCTTTGTTGCACGCTGCCAGCTGCCGCAAGCAGCGTGAAACGTACGCGCAAAACAGAATAAGTATAAAATATTTTTGCTTCAATTAACAGTGTCAGTCAGCTACAAAGCGCTTTGACTTTGCACTCTCAAGTAGCAAGCGCACAACACACGACGGCGTCTCTATTCCCGCTATATTTGTTGCACTTGTGGCGCTTTACTACCTGTTTATTGCACCTCGCTGTTAATAGTGGCAATAGGGTGTCTGCGGTGGCTTTAACTTTAAATATCTGCAGAGATTCGCCTTGTACTTGTGGTGTCTTGATTGGGGGTAGCTTTGCGTGCCACACACACATACTACTACATATACTAATTGTATAAGGGGTATGTATACGAGTATAATTATTTATATGCATGCCTTGCAACGCCTTTGTGTATGCTACTTAAGCACAACAATTGTTGCAGCGATCCCACTAATATTCCTTCTTGGCATAAATTGCTGCAATGTCGTGTTGCTGCTAGTTACCTTCAGCACTACAGCATACGTGTGACACGGTCGGCACCTCTGCAACCTCTAACCCTTCAAACTTTGCATTTTTCCAATTTGCTGCCACTGTTTCAGCTACCTTAATTTTCTCAATATACATATACCATATGTATGTATATATATTTATATATATATTTTTTTCGTGCTTTTTCCATCATTGCCACTCATTCACTTCACTTTTAATTGGTGCGCTCAAAAGCTGTGCTGTTCCACACGCATACACACTGCGGCTTCATTGCTTTGCTCTGCACTTTTACCTCTTTACTGTTGCTGCTTCTTCGTATGTTTCCTTTTTTGTTGCTTTTTTTGTTTCGTTTGTGGTCGTCGACTGATTCGCTTGCATGCTCACAAATTTTTTGTATATTAATTTTTATTTTTATTTTTCACCGTTATCGTCTGCTCCGTTGCAAGCAACAATTTCCGTTGTTGCCGCTGACCACAACGCGCTCATTTTTGAGTGTTAATTTAACTTTACTTCTTTAGATTTTAATTTTATTTCGCCAATTTTCTGCAAACTGCACTTTCTTGACATTCTGTTGGAAGTTTTATTGCTTTGGATTTCAGAAAAATGTTCGATGTGAAAATTCGTCGAAATTTAAGTGTACTTTAAGTTTATGAAAACATCTTTTATTTTTTTTACTTCTGTTAAAGAAAGTGTAGCTCTGTTATAGTTTAGTTGTAGCTAGTAGGGTTGAGGAGTTAATATTATTTAAAGAAAAAACAGGTTTCTGTAGTACTTTGATACTTTTATTCAACATATCTGCCACAGTTGTCGATACATATTCCAACTTGTCGCCACAAAGTGTTTTTACAGTCTAGATCCCCTCAGTCTCGGCGATTTATTGACTACGAGTATTTACCCGAATGCTGAGAATACAAAATTTTATTGAAAACCAGATCGTAAAAATACGTTGGGTTTAGCACATTTTAAAAACTAAATCGGGCAATTTCTCTATAGTTTTCACTGACTTGTGATATGGTGAATCGGCGATTGTTGTACATGTTGTAGGTATTATGTAGTTATAAAATATTTAGAGTGTCAGCTTTCTCGATGCACATCATTTTGTAGTCATCCAATTTCATTTTGTGGACTTCTTTGATATTTTTGTATAATGCCTTTTTTGCAAGTCTCTTGAGTTCCACATCTTTCGTGCTCATATGGCCAGTACGGAATGTAGCAAATCTTTTACGAATGGCTGCTTCGCCTGAACAGGGTATGTAAATTTGCCACGAAGTCTGTAACAACCCGAAGGAAAAGTCGAAAGACCTACAAAATATATACATATATAAGTGATCAGCATGATGAACTGAGTCGATTAGGTCGTATCCGTCTGTCTGTCCGTCTGAAGGACTTGCAGTTATTGAGATATCGATCCGAAGATCTTCGCACGTCCTTTTATTCCCAAGAAGCTGCTCATTTGTCGGAACCGATATGGGACCACTATAGCATATAGCTGCCATATAAACCGAACGATTAAAATCAAGTTCCCATATGGAATATTTTAGATTTGTGAAGGGTATTATAGATTCGATGCAACCCAAGTTAACATTTTTCTTGCTTTCTTATTTTAATAATATTTATTTCAGTGAATTTCAAAGTAATGCAACGAAAGGCGTACAAGGATATTAAAGATATCAAATGTTTGACAATCGGCATTTGCTCTCCTTAACACTTTTACAAGTATATCCGCCAATTACGTGTAAAGCGAATCAGTCACTCCCTCAGCTACTAAATATGGTATTTAGCAGTAAACTATTGCTTTCCCCCTTCTCCGTTACAGTCAGCAACAAAAAAGCGAGCAAGTAGTTTTACTGATTACGAGCAATTTAGTAAGCGGAAGCTAAGTGGCGGTGTTTATCTCATGCAGCTGGTCTCTTGAATTTTTCGCTACAAATATTTGTATATACTAACTATGTACTTCACTATTGTGATTCTTCACAGCTTAGGTGGAAGTATACTATGTAAACTCGGTGCGTCGGGATGATCCAGCAAAATTTGTGTAGTGTAATCTTGCTTTAATTTTCATTGTTTGTTGTTTTTCAGTTGCTATTTATTTTTTGTTTATTAAAAACTTGCAAGGATTCGCGCTAATGCTTTTACTCTCCTCCGCTTTTTTTAAGTCTTTCACTCAGACTCAGAAAGTCTTCCTGCTTAATAAACTATTATTATGGGTACTATTTTACTTCGTTTTTATACCCTGAACAGGGTTTATTCAGGAAGCGGCTGAGGCTCTATAAAATATATATATACTTAAATGATCAGGTTGGCGAGCTGAGCCGATTTAGCCATGTCCGTCTGTCTGTCTGTCTGAAGAATTTGCAGTTTTTGAGATATCGATCTGAAATTTTGCACACACCCTTTTCTCCCTAAGAAGCTACTCATTTGTCGGAACCCCCGATATTGGCCTACTATAGCATACAGCTGCCATACAAACTGAACGATCGCAATCTTGTAAGGAATGTTTTATATTTGCGTCTTTTCTTGTTTTATTTGCAGAGGTTTTATTTTATTTTTTGTTAATATTTTTTCTTTTTTTAATTTTTTTTTATTATTTTTCAAAATATTTTTAATATGTTAATTTTTTTTATGTATATATATTTTATTTATACTATTAGTTTAGTTCTTTATAATATCCTTGTCAACTTTTTTCAATTTTGTTTTATTAAATTGTTTTTTTTTTTATTAATTTTTATTTTGTGAATTCTTTGTCGATTTTATTTTATTTAATTTTTTTTTTTGTTTAAATTGGTTTTGCTAACTATTTTTATTTAAAATTTACTATTTAACTTGTGTTTTTTGTACTTGCAGAGATTCTTATTCTTTCTTAATTTTTATTTTTATATACATTTTTTCTTGAATTTTAAACGTTTATTTTTTTTATTATGTTAGTTTCTTTATTTTTTTTGTAATTGTTTTTTATTTTAATTATTATTAATTTTTTTATCAACAGCTTATTTTTCTCACACACCAACGCATGCCATTCACTCTTTCTTCCTACATTTTTAATGTATTTTTGTTGCAAACAACTTTGCATCTATTTTAGCATTTACGTAACATTCTGTACGTCTTCCGTGTTTTTTTTTTCTTATTACCGTTAACACAATCGCATTGCTTTTGTTGCTTTTTTATTTACATTCTAACAAACAGCAATCTACCTTATTTTCACTCTCATCCTAATATGCTTTCTTGGCGTAGCTTCCTTTGTTGCTGTTGCTCTTGCTGCATCGCACTTCCTGTCGTGTTCTCAGGCGCGCATTAGCTGACAACTTCCGCCTTTTTTCGTACAATGCGGCGCCTTTTTCGTTGAGCTGCCATTTGCGTTGTATTTCTTTCTGCTCTCTATTGCCTTTCGCACTCTGCTACGCGCATTCAGCAGCTGCTTGGTCATCCACGCGCTCGACATTACCTTTACTTGGCTAGCTTCCGTTTCACAATCAGCACACACATACACACACCTTAAAAAAGCTGATGCACATTGTATTCGACTTCCACTCTTATCATCCTTACACTATCCTTGCTGCTTGTTGCAACAACTGCTTGCCGTCGCTTGCTGGCTGCTGCTCCACTTAAATCTTCGAATTAAATCTGTGTGACGCTCAACACGAAAACTGCAAGCCAGATTGCCAATTCATTATAATGTTGTTTATCTTGTACCCATTCGTGTATTCGTTCACTTTGCACTTGCTTGTGCCCTCCTCCTCCTCCACCGCTGCTGCTGGCGCTCTCTCTCCCCACTTCACTACCACTTGTGCGCATTTCTTCAGTAAGACACAATTCTTATCGGTGTATTGTTGTTGGCGCGTTGTTAAGCAATGCTTCCAATTTATTATCGCGTAACTTTAGTTGGATGGAAAAGTTTTGTTGTGAATGGCTTTTCATTTCGCATTTTTCTTCCTTTGGTTAGCAGCGTCGAGTGTACATATACTTTTTTCTCAACGATTTCTTTTCATTTGCTTGCACTTTATTCCACTTCACTAACCAACTTCACTTCAGTTCATTTTATTTATTTAATTTGTATTTATTTATTTGCAGTCGAGTATACATAAGTTATTCAAAGCATTCGCAAATAATTTGTTAATTCGAAGAATTAAAGCTTGCAATTGCCATACGGGGATGTTAAAGTACGCGTGCTCCATTGTTAAAGGTTTTAGTTAATAAAAATAAATTAATTAAATTGTTGTAAGATGAAAAGTAAAGCAATTCTAGATTATGCAGAAAGCACTACCTTTTGACCTTTGCACTGAAGCTAAAATACCCTTCAGAAATACCAAAAATTCGTTACAATAGCTTCATCGGCAGTTTGTATGGCAGCTATATGCTATAGTGATCAGATTTGAATAATTTCTGCAGAGATTGCACCATTACCTTAGACAATAACCCATGCCAAATTTCTTGAAGGTAGCTCGTCAACTAAAAAAGTTTTCCATACAATAGTTAATTTTGATATCGGCGATACCGACAAATGAGCAGCTTTTTTAGGAGAAAATGACTTGTGCGAAATTTTAGAGCGATATCCCAAAAATGAGGGACTAGTTCTCATATATACAGGCAGACGGCTCCTTGCGTTGACCAACAGCAATGCTTGGAGATTCATAAATTCCTGTTCGTAGATTATTTTTAAAATTATAAAATGGCGGCACCAGGAAAGTTTTTTCCAGATTTTCGGAAAAAAGCCAACAGTTAATTTTCTATTAAAATCGAAATAAAAAATCCATCGATCAGACACTAGTTTTCATGTTGTATGTGAAATACGTATGTATAAATTTCAATGAAATCTACCGAGCGGTTTTCGAGCTACAGTGGTCACCAGTTC
The DNA here is from genome assembly GCF_042242935.1 of Bactrocera oleae. Classification (NCBI taxonomy): domain Eukaryota; kingdom Metazoa; phylum Arthropoda; class Insecta; order Diptera; family Tephritidae; genus Bactrocera; species Bactrocera oleae. The sequence goes on along the minus strand of NC_091537.1, from coordinate 18,853,281 downwards.
AAAAAACATAGTTTTGAGAATAACAATAAATATGTTAACACTCAATTTACTAAAAGTAATAAATGACGTTTTAAAGTGTCCGAGTACCTTTTGCTAATTAGAGTATACTCTAAAATATTATACTTTAAGAAAATGCAAAAAAAGCGATTCTGGCTATCTCATAAGCTTCCAGATTACGCACAGAAATCGTTGAAACTGTTCAACTACATGAAAGTAAAACGCCTGTTATGTAAGGTGACTAGAGTATAATTGCCGGTCTACTAACCTTGGCTTTTATATCTGTATTCTGTATTATGTAAAGCAACTGAACTCAGTATACTTGAAAGCGCCGTAACTATGCCGTTGAGTGGCATAGTTTATAGTTATTGCCAACATTCTTCAATTCTGAGCAAAAACTTTTAAAATAAGTTCGAAAAAAATTTTGAGTGAATTTGTGGCGATCGATTTCGGTTAATTCTTCAATTATTAATGTCAGCAAATAAATGAAAAATAACGTTTATATATTTGCTGCGTTTCAAATATATTGAACTTATTTATACTACAAAACTCGCATAATTCGGTTGACCACTGGTCGAGAGTGGTCTGCATGTAATAAATTTGCGAGCAATACCTGTGCTTTTAGTGCAATTTTAAAATTTTCGAAATCGAAAGTTCGAAATTGTATCGATTTTGTCTTTCATATATATACTATAGTTTTTCAATGTACCGTAATAACTGTACTGTACTGTACTGTAATAATTAATGGAAGAAATTCTAAAATAATACTTTAGTAGAAGACCTCAATGAGTTTGCCTAAAAAAATAAACTTACATACAGGTACTCGAAGTTTTTAGACCAGTTTCGTATCATGTCTCTTATTTTTTTTTTTTGCAAAAAACCTGCCAATAGTTTTAAATAAACTTAAAATGCAGTTAGCAATTTACTGTACTAGAATGGCAGTCATATTTCAAAATACAACACACGCCAAACTCGTTTATGTGCGCCATTCATTTTCTTATTTATCGACCATTTTCGGCCATTGCTTGCATTTCGCAGCTGTCAACTATATATTTACAATTCACTAAAATTTGTGCAGACATTAGCATATATAAATGCACAGAATTCTATTCTAAATATTGTATTATATATTTATTTGAAAAACACCTACATTGATACAGGACCCATATAAACAGGAAAACATGTCCATAAGTCAAATACCATATCACACCAATAAATATGAATTACATCTGCGTGTGTGTGTGTGCGTAGAAAAATTTACTAAATATTTTAGGCCTTGCCACTGTGTTGTCACATACACTTAATTTAGTATTATTATTGTTGCGCTATTATTATAATATTTTTATGCTTTTTAGTATTGAGGAAATGTGACATAAATTTCTTTATGGCGTATATATCAAATGCAACACATGCTACTGTTATTGTCCTGTAGCTGTTGTTGTTGTTGTTAGCTCATAAAATGCTCGCAGTATAAAAATTTCAACAAACTAGTATCTACAAAAATAACAGCAACATATAATGTTGTAAATATGTTGATACCAAATAGCATTTGACGCTTTTAACTGTGTAAATAATTTATGAGCGAAGCAAAGTGGTAAAGCGGTGAAAATATGAGAGTTGCCAGAAGCACGTAAAACGTGGAGTAATAGATTAGAGAAAGGTTAAGATGAAGTAAAAACTAAATTACTCTTAGAAATAATTGCAAAATAATATCGTACATTTTATAACAGTAGTATGATTTGAAAGAAAAAATATGAAATTTGTATTAAATAATAACAATGAAATAAATCGTTCAACACTATGCAAGTGAAAAAAATAATAATTAAATTTATTTTATAACAAGAAAAGTTATATCAAACTATAATATATAAATCTAATAAACGAAATTAATAATTAAACACAAAATAGAGTAAGAAATATATTACAACAAAATAAGAACATTTTTCCACAAATTAGTTGCGCCAGGGAAAAACGTTATTTTTTTAAGGCACTGTGTATAAATAAAAGCGCAAAAATATTTAGGCTAACGGTACATAAATGAAATTTTATGTTTTTAAATAAGTTTATCTGAATCTTGCCAGATTTATGAAATAAAAAAATATATAATTATAATTCATAATGTATATATATAATTAAAAACAAGTAAGGAAGGGCTAAGTTCGGATGTAACCGAACATTTTATACTCTCGCAAAGTCAAATGGTATACTCGTTTGAGATTTCTTTGTGGATTGACTGCTATTTTCGGTAGAAGGTCAACTATAGGCACTGGGGTCCACATATTTAGTACTTAGGGGCTTGAACGGTTTTGGTTCGATTTAGAAAATTTTTGGTCACAAGGTGGCATACTTTAAACGTATTATTCACGCAAAGTTTTACGCCGATATAATCATTGTTGCTTGATTTGCATAGTGGAAAGTGAAAGAATCAAGTGGTATTTAAAATGGTGTCATATGGAAAATAGGCGTGGTTGTAATCCGATTTTCGCACTATGACATAGAAACATGAAAAGAACGTTATGCACCGAATTTGGTTGAAATCGGTTAAGCAGATCTCAATATAGGGGTTTTCACCTAAAAGTGGGCTGTGCCACGCCCACTGTCTAATTTTGAACGCGGTTCCTATAAAGTCATCTTATACCATCTCAGAGATAAAATTTAATGTCTCTGGCGTGTTTAGTGCTTGATTTATCGCGCTTTTAGTAGTTTTTAACAGTACCGTTATATGGGGAGTGGGCGGAGTTGCCACCCGATTTCAACTATTTTCACACCGTCAATAGAAGTGCTAAAAACATTTGCTTCCAGTGAATTTTGTTATTATAGCATTAGCGGTTTAGGAGATATGCACATTAAACCTATTAGAGGCGGGACCACGCCCACTTTTTAAAAAAAAATTTTAACTGCAGATGCCCCTCCCTAATGTGATCCTGTGTACCAAATAACAGTCTTGTATCTTATTGCGGAGCTTAGTTATGGCAAGTTATTTGTTTTTGATTAATGGCGTTTTGTGGGGGTGGCAGTGGTCCGATTACGCCCATCTGCAATACCAACCGTCTCACGGTACCATGAAACATGTCTACCAAGTTTCATAAAGATATCTCAATTTTTACTCAAGTTAGAGCTTGCACGGACGGACGGACAGACGGACAGACGGACGGACAGACGGACGGACGGACAGACAGTCACCCGGATTTCAACTCGTCTCTTCATCCTGATCATTTATATATATATAACCCTATATCTAACTCGATTAATTTTAGGTGATACAAACAACCGTTAGGTGAACAAAACTATTATACTCTGTAGCAACAGGTTGCGAGAGTATAAAAATATTCAATATAAATATAGGGATATATATATTTTTTTTGTAAATGAAAATTTCAAAATATTTTTATTTTTTATTTTTTTTTATTTGTTTTTTACGTGTTTAAATTCTAGAGCTTGTATGAATTTTTTTAAATAATTATTTCTTTCGAAAGTATTTGAAACTTTATTAATTTTGCTTAAAAATAATTAAATCATTAACCAAAAACCAAAAAAAAAAAACAAAATTTAATTAAAGTATTAAACGTAATTTGAAAAATATCTAAAATTATTCAATAAAATATTTTTTTTTAATTTAAATTTTTTGAATATGAATTAACTTTAACGTCGAAAATTAGTTTTTAATTAAATAAAAAGATATTTAATAAATTCACAAAAGTTAGTGGAACTAAAAATAGTTACAAAATATTTACAAAAAATAAAAATACATTTGGAATGTGTGTATGCGTAGAAAAAGAAATGTAAAAAATAAATATACATTTGGAATTTTTATTTTATTGGAGCGGAATCAACATTATTCTTGTTGGAAAAAGAACTTGCTTTTACAAAGTCTCAAAGAAACTAATAATTTTTTCTTAAACAATCATATGGCAACACTATGTGTGCAAAATTATAAAATTTGTAAGCCTTTTTTCAACCAAACGCATAAACAAACTGAAAAATGTGGCAAAATAATGTCCTTCACTCACTGTGCGTCCGCCGTAGCAGCTCTGCCTCCGCTTTTCACATTTTGTGTTTATTACTTTACATTTCGTGATAAATCACTCATAAATATTAAACGCACGCTTCAAAATTTTGCAGCAAACACAGTTATAGCAATGCTCATACATACAAACTCTATTATTGCTTGCGTGCAAAACGCATAACACAAAGGATCAGCAAAGAAAAAAAAAAATAACGCGAGCAACAGAGGAACAAAGCGCTCTTGTTGCTTGGTCTACAAAAATGAAAATAAAATTGAGCATCGAAAATGGGTTTGCCGCTTGGTTTTAGTTGACAACTCCAAATAAACGAAATGAACAAAGACGAGCGCGCGCGTGTGAGCGCAAAGGGTTTGAGTATGTCTGGCTGTCAACGCACAATAGCCGAACCGCTAGATAGGAGACAATACACGTGCAGCACGCACTAACCCGAGCGCCTTTTTGACATTTTTATTGCAATGCTAGGCGAAATTGTGGCGTGTAATTTTGCTTTTATTGATTAATTTTTTTTGTAAAAACAGGCGGCGAGCGTTCCATGTACATATTTAGTGCGCACAACGGTATTTTAAATATTATTACCCATTTAAAATGTGCATTTTTTATCGCATTTGCAAATTACTACTTTATTATTATTATTATTCGCATTTTTTTCGTTTTTTTATTTTATTTGCTGCGTTACAAAATTTTTCTGCTGCGTGTTATTACCTTGCATAGTTTAGCGTGATACCCGATGTGCGTGAATTGCGTGCAATTTTTTATTTGTTCCATTTGTTTTTTGCATTTATTTTTACGATATCACTTCTACCGTTATGTATTTATGGTGAAAGCAAAAGCTATTCGCCTTTAAGTGTTCTGGTAGTTTATACATCATAAAATTATGTGCAAATGTTGACGGTACTATGCATAATAAGCGCCATGTAATGCGGTAATTGCCAGCGGGTGTAGTGCAGTAGTAGTGTTCACTGTTGTGGGTTTCTTTGGAAGCGGTGCAGCTGCTGTGGCAATAAATTTCATACCATCACATCCGCATTACACGTGCATGTCGAATTTACGAGGTCACGTGTGGTCTCTTACGGTTTTTGTGGCTGGCATTTGATAATCACTAAAGTTTAAAGCACATTTGCACTATATGAAGCAATACATACACACGTACATACAGCATTTAATTGTTAAGGTTCTTTGATGTTTTTAGTCCTTAAAAACACTCTCAATGACCTTAACTGTTATTAAGAATTTAGAAGTAAAGTTTACTTGGTAAATTGATGCGAAGGGCAAAGTATTGCTAGGGTAAAAATTTCATTGCATAAGTTGAAAAAAAACAATAATGTAGAAATAATGCATTAATAAATTATGGTAAAATATATTGACCTCAACAAATAATTATATAAAATATTTGACTCAGTTTTATAAAGCTTTTAAGCTTGTTAGTGCTGAAAGGAGGTCAAATATATTTCCCATAAGATTCAAATAATTTATTTTACACTTGGACACTTCCTTTATAAAAAACAGCTTTTAAGCTCGCGAGAGTCAAAAATGTTTGCCCCAAGCTTTAAAAAAAGGTTTTTTAATATAATAAATATGATATTCCTAATTTTAAATAAGTTAAAACGTCATCCCAAGGAGTTGCCACTAATTACTATAAAAGCTCTCAAGCTCGAGAAGGTTGAAGAAAAGGTCAAGAAAGCTTGCCAAATCATTAAAGTAATTATTTTTATTCTAACATAACAAAACATTTAATGTGAAATAAGTCAAAATGTAATTTTAAGAGTTATCACTTTTTTTTATAAAATCGTAGGTTGGAAAATAAGTCAAAAAATGTTACCACAAAATTTAAATAATTTTTTTTATAAACATAAAAGTCGTAATGTGAATTAGGTCAAAATATAGTTTTAGAGAGTTGCCACTTTATTAACAAAAAAAAATCGAATAAGCAAGACCCCCGAAAACTATAAAATATGTAGTATGACTAAAAAATGTTAAGTGTTCAAATGATATAGTTCAACAATTGTAAATACGTTTGCTATGATGTTTTAAATGAAAAATTATTGAAACATTTAATATCGTTACGTTTCTTGGTTCCGCCAAAGTATACGCTACCTTAACTTTTTCGTACGAACTTTCATCGTGTTAAGTTTAAAAAAGTAAAATATCTCAATGTAAATACAAGTAAAACTTTATAATTTTATTTCTCACTGTTCTTCATGCCTTCGCAATATCATAAATTATTTGAACTGGTTAAAATTAATCACGTTTTATGTGATACCGATTTCATTCGTCCATACATAGCAGCATTTGGAATTCTCAAACGGTTTAAGCTAATTTTTACCATGCAATTTTTTGATGTTAAAAAGGCAATTATTCTTTAAAAATGTCAGCTACAAATGATTATTGCTATTACTTTACAAAGAGTCAAAGAGAGAGAGAGAGAGAGAGATAGTAGCACGTCAAGGAAAATGAACCAAAAACAAAAAAAACTTTCTTAACTCAGTGTAAAAGTTTGAGAATACTTTATTCTCACTTATCGGATCCTTAAGGGTATGTGGACTTTATTTTAACGCTCAAAATACAAATAAAGCCTAAAGTTTAAAGAGACAAAACATTTTATTTTGTTTTTCCACAAATATCATTTTTAAGAATATTTTTCCTCCTTTTCGCCTACTTGACAACTGAAAACAATATTTTATAAATAAATAACCTCATTTCCTAGCGCTTTTCAACGCGTCGAGTTTCGCCGCTTACCCATTGACCGCCATGTTCGCCATTATTACAGCTTGAGCGTAGCGAATTTATGCATTTCATATATTTCCTGTTTTTGAAGATTAACTACAACAATTCCAATAAATTGTGCTACATTATTTATGATGCGCACAAATTTCTCGCTGTAACAGCGGACAAGTCAACTTTTTATTGATACAAAATGAGATCATAAATAAAAAGACAGATGAGCAAAGACCAGCAGCAGGATAAGAGATGAGGCAAGACGTGGTGAGGAAGGGTAGCAGATGAAGTGGGACGAACCCATGGTAATAAGTGGCGTGGCAAGATGTAGCCAATGAAGCAAGCATAATATAACAAGCGAGAAAGCGGTGGTCACAGCAGCGACAGTAACAACAACAATAAAAACAATAACAACGACATATTGATTACAACACCACTAGACCGTTAAATATAATGAGCAGGCATTAATTTATTAATTTCCTGCGAATATTGCTTTTATATACATAAATTTACAATGTGACAACACAAGTTAAAGCATACATACTTATACATATACATATATATAAAGTATATATATGTATATAAATATTTGCAGATATATATATTTACTGTTATATAGACAACTCTATACTTTGCCACTACACTACTGCAGTGCTTCCAAATTGATTATGCGAAAATATTCTTCTTCCTTTTTCTTATAAATTTCATTGCTCTTCTCTTCAACAGGGGTCAACATGGGCTATATCGAGAACAATTACTCGAATTCGAACAATGGCGGCAGCGTCAATTCACAGGACTCGCTATGGCAAGTGAAAATGCCCGCCGCCACAGGCGGTCAACAAAGTATGGTCGTACCGGCCACACACAACAACTATGTTGAACATCAGCCCACCTATGGTTATGATCCACTGACGCATGGCGGTTATGGCGCTGTCGATGATTATGCCCCCTATCCACATTTGACGGCGACGCCAAGTCAACATGGCGATGAATATCATAATTTACGTAATAGCCAAAATCCATCCAGACAGGATTACTGCAGCGATCCATATGCCTCGGTGCAGAAGCCGAAGAAACGTGTTGATCAGCATTTAGGTAAGTAATAAATTAAGCAACCTTGATTGCATGAGTGGGTAGCTGTTAAAATATATACCTATGTGGTACATTATAAGTATGTGTATGAGTTTAGTGGAGATTGCTAGGTGACAATTTGGCACTGATGTATTACATTTGATTACAGCCTCACGACAAACAATAAGTTCTAAAGTTATATTAAGTATATGGGTGTATGCCGCCTGAAGCCATTGATTTGTCGGCGAAAATCAAAACATATGTTGTTAGTGTATGTAGTCTGGATATACGCCTAGTCCTAGTATATTTATGGCTGAAAACCTGAGCAGTGGCTATTTGATCACATACACTTTAGTCGTCTGATGCGCATTAGTGTGGGTCACAGTTGCAGTTATAATTCTGTGAGTTGCCAAGTCGATACAGTGTTCAAAAATAGTGCACTCATCTGTAAATTTGTTTGAAGCAATTTGTCTGGATACAGCTTCTAAATGAAATAAAGTGGCTAAAAAAAGAATTGAGGATAATCTAGCTTTTGCTTTTCTCTTTCCCTTCGTTATTGTAATTTTCATAATATTGCCGAAAATTGTTTATATGTATGTTGTTATAGTGGCAGAGAGCAATGCCCAAATAAAGTTGTGAAATGCTGTCGTATTAATAATCCTTGGCTGGATTAAAATCCAGAAAGGTTCCGATTACGTAGACCTAGGTTGACGTAGACTGTAGCAGGTACGAATATCTTGATATCATTGCTTAATCGTCACTGATGTTTATTTATTTAAAATTGTTGATTTATTTCTAACACTGAAAGCTTTTACGATTCTTCCTATTTTGTTCCAATTCACAAACTCAAAAAAAATATATATATAAAAGAGTTATATAGGAGCTTTTTGTTTAATTTTAGTATGAGAGAGCAAATTGCGCTTGCTTTTATTAAAACGTTATTTTTTCCTTAAAAAAAATCAATTTATCATCCCTAAGTCGCTCGTTGAAGTGGTTTTCAAAAGTCCAAAAGGGAACTGGTAAATTAGATAAATCTCATTACTGCTGGTAATTTGATTTGAAACGTTCCAATATTTATTTTCAAAACTTCATAAAAAATTGCAAAAATACAACTTTATCATACTGTAAATATTTAAGATATCTGGTTTAAACTATAATCTAAAACTGTCTGCAGTTTATATTCTATATCCCTACGAATTTTTATGCTCGCATTCTTCATTCGCGTTCCACTGTATATGCACTATAATTGTGCAAAGTAATAAGCAGCGCTTGGTCTTACATTACTTCATTATGAATTATTAGCAACTGCTAATAAGGTAATAACAACTACATTCAACGATAATAATAAGTATTTCACGAATGTAAGACGATAATAAATATGTCAAAGTAAGCGAAAGTTATTTCACCATAATTATCTCTATTAATAATAAATCACTGAGTCATTGAGTGTCCTTAGCGCTGTACTCGAAATTGTCATATGCCGTTAATACAATAATTATCACACCTTTCGGCGTTGGCAATAATAAATTATTTACCACGCCATATTAAATTGTTGAAATGACAATAGTATTCAGATATTATTATGACACTAGCAGGTGTCTCAGCTGAAATGGCTTATGCATTCATATAGCTAAAATAGCTGCTCTATAGAGAGCACGCTAAAGTGACGTCAACAGTGTACTCGTTATTATGTTATGCATTACCAGAGCACCGACTGACCGTCACTTATTATGTTATTATTTTGACCAGTAATATTTTTCAGCTCATATTTCAACCTTTTCATTTGGAACCTTTGAGACATAACAGACTACCGTAGCATATAGTAATTTTTTGACAATTTGAATTGTATCTTTGCTGAATATTTAAGTGAAGTTCGCTACTAAATCTATACACATTTCAATTTAACTAGCTAATGTCTCCACTTTAAATGGGTTTTTACTTAGAAATGTAAATTACAACAAATGTAAATCCGCAACTGACACAATATTGCACTCTCAATTATACTATGGGATTTTTAAGATAAAAACATGCATAGCGGAACATTTTAAACATAACACAGCAATAAGTCAGCATTTAATTAACAATTCTGACATAATGAACTCACGATGCTTCGTTCGAACAATTGATGGCAGTGATAGTGAAAACTTTTACTATCATCTAAAAAAAAAAACGCAAAATATCTACTAAAAAACGACAATGAAACCAGCATGTTTTTATAAACAATAAATGACAACGAGAAAAATATAATTATGTTTGAAAAACAGCTGCGAAAATGCTGCCTGCATATTAACAAGTCAGTCTCTCTCTCGCACTCTCGCACACAACCTCTTTCGTAAAAACACAATTCATTGGCGCTAAATTACAAACCAAAAAAAAATGCTTTTAATCATTACTCATTAAAAATAATTCATTGGCGCTTGTTTAAATGGCAAATTTCAAGCATGTGCAAAATATATACATAAATAACAAATGTTCATGTTTTTAATTTCACTTGCCGGTGATTTATTTGTTATTAAGCTTTATTTTGAGCTTACGCGTTTTCACGCATATTTCGGTGCCGGAGATATATGGTATATACATATGTAAATACTTGCATATTTATGCGCCAGCATAATTATTCGATTGACCATAAATATTGTAGACTAATTATATGCAATCTGTAGTTTTCACATTGTCATGTCAGCTCAGAGCCGTGGGAAAAAAAAACTGTTATTATTTGAACATAAATTTGCACATGACAAATTCGACACGATTACATTTAATGAAAAAATGTTTAAAAATATATATTGCATATAATTAATTAGATATGCCTCATTTAAACATATAAACTGGAACAGAAATACATAAATAACTACACAATAATATTTAAAAACAAACAAGTAAGGCAGGCGCAACCGAATATTTTATACTTTCGCAAAAAGTCAAGGGATGGACATTTTTCCAGATGATAGCAAAATAATAAAGTATTTTATTAACCGATAATAAGGCGCAGACTCGATCTGAGTGCAGGAAATCATTATATGTTACTAGGGGAGTCCAAGTACTGTGTGGGCAGATTTTAATCACATTTATGATTGAAACAAGAAAATATTTTTAAGATTAAAAAATAAAAAAGTTTAATTAACGAAAGTATTTGCTTAACAATTAACACTTTTTTGCTTTCATTCAAATCAAAAAATAATATTTTCAATTTTGGATTTTTAATCCCAAATATCTGGGCTTAAATAATGAAAATTTAATTTGTAATCCCAACATCGGGATATTTTGGGAGACGCTGTAAAGCAGTTAAGCAATACGTTCTTCAATGAAGAGCATTGGAGCTTCCAGCAAGCTTCTGCTCCAGCACATAAAACAACAATCACCCAGCAATGGCCTTAAAGCAATAATCCTAATTTCATCGCTGCAGATGATTCGCCGTCTCTAAGTTCAGATTTGAATCAATTGTAGTCTAGTTTGTAGAACCTGTGCTATTATCAATGCTCGAATCTTTTGAGGCGTTGTGTGAAAGCAAACGGTGACAATTTAGAATAATATTTTGTACATCGCTCATTTAACATATGCAAAACTAAATACACTCTTGGTTTTAAAGAAAATATATTCATCGGGTGGTCATTGATACTTGCAGTTGCACATATGTATTTGCTTATATGAGAAATAAGAATTGAAACTAGATAACCTACAGGATATATGCATATGTATTGCCCGTAAAAAAATAACCAGTACTTTATGCTAGTTGTGGTTATAAAGATATGCCATAGAATTGAGACCTGTATGCACATATGACTTTGTTGGTATGCATTTAGCACCCAGAACCTGTCCGTATTGTTGTGTTGCCTATGTAGCTAACGTGTTCTTGTTCTATGTTATTTTGTATATTTTCCGCCAGATTTTTTCGACGCTCAAGCAACAAGCATATTCGTATGAAAATAGTGAAGCTGCAAAAGCCACATGCAGGCATTCCGAACAACAGAACAAATCCTGTGTTTAAACATACGCACATAGAAGCGGATGTGCATATGTTCAAGTGTTCATATTTACAACTATAAGAAATATATATTTGCATAGTTACGTCTATCCGTTAGCTTATTGCAGCTAAGCAGTGCTACTTGCACCATCAAGCTAAGCGCAACGTACTGATCCAACGCTTGTAGCTGCGCTCGCTCATACATATCAAGCTCGTCCATCTTGCCTGGCTTATCCTTACACCGGCTGTTTGTCTATTTTTTATGTCGCCAATAACACTATACAAATGTACGCATATACCGTATCTGTATTGTATATGAATTGAAAAAAGTGGCTGCGGCATTAAGATGCAAAATAACGCAATGAAAAGAGGAGAGAAAGATGAAAAAGTTAATAAAAAAATAGAAACAAAACACCGGCAATGACATCAGAGAGAAATCATAAAAACAAGTAACTTTACAAGTGAGCAACTGTGAGTTGTTCACGCTGCCACATATGAGTGGCGCTAGTGTTGATAAAGCACACACATACGAACACAAATATTCGTACGAATCCTGCGTATAAAACACCAACAAACTTACGCACACCTATATGCATATGTGTGAGGATATATATATTACCATATATATATATGTATAGATATTTGTGTATATATATATGTATATGCATGTTTGTATATCTACATGGCTGCTGTCAGTTGCATTCAGCTTAAGCTTCATTTCAGTCATGGCTGTGTCTGCGGCGCTGTGTATTGGTGTCTATGTGTGACTTTAGACTGCGTTGCTTAAAACCAAGCAAAAATTGCGGCCCATAAAGCATGTGTGGCAAGATAACCGCAGACAGCAAACTGTAATAAAAGCGTAGCAGCCAACACAGCGACAACAGCCGAAGCTGAAGAAAGCTGTAGCCATGCAGATACACGCATACAGTTGCAAAAAAATCTCATATTCATTCATACATGCCACATACATGCCACATATACATTTGCAAGCATTTTGTTTTATTTTCCTTTATTTATTTTTTTTTTTTTTTAATTTTGTTTTTGTGTCTACTACCTAGTCTATTGCAGTGTTTCATCCTTGAAGTGCTGTGAAAAGCGCAATGTTGTCATACATGTGCCACAAGGAGTGGCACAAGCACACATATTTACATGCAGCATAGGCATATTGTCTACTTCTCGGCGCTTTGCCGGTATTTTCTTTTCACTAAAACCGTTATACATGCCTAATTAGCGTTTACATACAAGTATAGTATGCTTTTGTTGCATTGAAGAAGAGACAAAGATTTATGTGCTCTTTTTTTTTAATTTCATATTTTTGTTTGCTTTTTTCTATTGTATGAAAGATAATATGTATGTTTGTTTGTATTTAGCTGCTCTTTCAGGTGAAACCTTACAAGACTGTCTTATGCCGCATTAAGTCACCTTAACGATGTGCTTACATTTGTATTCAGGGTTATGTAAATATGCATGTAAGCTTGGCATATTTTCTTGAACCACTTGCGGTAGCAACACAAACAATTATAAGTGCTTATCTGCTCGCGCACAGCAGAAGGATTTTATTTTATTTATTATTTTTTGTCTTTAGATATCTTTGATTAAAGAGGTTTTATTTTTAGATTTATAAGCGCATTTCTTTTGAAGTTGCCTCATTCTATCAATTTGAAGAATTTTGCGATTATACTTGTATGAAGTTGATAGAATTCTTCTTCTGCAATGATTTCCCCTCTGTCGCTGCATTTCAGCAATTTACAGAATTGAAAAATATTCTGTAAATCAGAGGTGAATATCTTTAAAATTCAGAATATAATCTGAACTTGGTGTATCTTATGATACCTCTCATAATCGCGTTTCTATTTATCACCTGATCCAGACATATTCACCTGCAAGGATTTAGTATTTTCATAGTTCCACAACTTCTTTTGTATTTTGATGGTTTCACGACGTCGATTATGAAATTACCCGCAACATTTTTTAATAACGAAAACGCTTTTTCGCTTATGATCGCCTTCAAGCATTTGAAAGATTCCTTATTTTATCGGATTTTTCATTTAGAATTATTTTTGAAAGTTTCAACGTACCAACTGCTCGAAATTTTTTTCATAACGGCAGTTGACGCCAACTCAACATAATATTTTTAAAAATGTTTACTATTACTACTATTTTCTAATCTTTTGGGCACCTATGCTACCTACTCATCAAAATGTCATTGAAATGGACGCCTTGAGTGTCAGAGGCTAGCAAAAGTAGTGTCTTTTACTACATACATGCATACATACATTATATTACATTTATATAAAGACTACGTCAAGCATTTATTGCACATATTTGTGAAAATTCAGCATTTGCTCACTTCAACCCTTCTTTTCCATTCTTGCAACACGTCAATTTGCATACCAAATGCAGAATTCTAGCCTCTTACAGATTAACTCCTTTACATCTGTAAGCCTCCGTTATATTTTCAATCTACACATAATTTGGATAACCATTAATTGGTGGGTGTTTTTAAGGGTTAATCTATGGGAGGTAGCTGTAGACTATTACCAAATATCTTCATCATTGATGTGCTTGTGAATCCTTTATCCCAACGCTAAAAAGATAAACGGCCAAAGAAAATAAGTAAAATATTTTAAATATGCCAAAAATAACCACAATAACAACAATAATAAAAAATTAAAAAAACAAAAAAGGTTTTTCTATTTAAAACATAAATTTCACAAGTATATTTTTAGGCGAAAATCTCGCTTTTACGCATTGCACAGTTCGAGTGAGCGTTTTTGTTGACATTTATGCGCATAACAGTTTGTATGTATATTTGTGTGTGTGTGTTTATGTATTGCTATGTTAAATACTTCAAGTATAGCTAAAACAACAAAAAGGGCTTTCGAACACCATCAGTGGCATGCTAAAGTAGCATGCATAGTAGCATATGTATGTATATGTACTACAATATATATGCAAGTATGTTGAAGCTGGGAAATAGTTCGCCAGACAGACAGCTAACAGCATTCAATGCAATTCAGAGTCAGCTGGCGAACGCGAAAGTCCTACGCAAATTTTTCGTTATTATTATGCTAAGCTAGAAGTAAACCGTTTTAGTAAATTTTTGTGAATTCCGAAATGTAAACAAATTGAGAATGAATTTATGCATGCAGCAAAAAACAAAGACAAATAAAAGCACACACATGCGCACATAAATATACACGCATACTTCTACATTTCCGACTTGACAGCTAAATACACGCTTCTAGATAAATGCCAAATATGTGTGGAGTTATCAAAATATGCTCACACACACATACATATCCACATACAAATGTGCGCATGTGTATATGTTTGATACTGTATTTAGGGATTTCTTTGCGGCTGGTGTCGGATAAGCGTCTTATCCAGCAGCTGACTGACTGATGTGTAGCGCCGTCCGTGTGCCTTTCTGCTTTGCCACAGTGGATTTGTAGTGATTGCCTCTTCTTATTTTATACTTTATTTGTTTTTGTTTTTGTAATTTTCATTGTTTGTTTTTGTGTGCTGTAAACGCATAAATCCAACTTAAGTGGTCTTTCGCATGTGAATCCTTTTGTCGCTGCTAACAACGATATCAGAAGTGGTAGCAACACTCATGTGTGCTTTTACAAGGCTGCGAGTATTGTCCTGTAGGACATGCAGGCGATGAAAACTTTGAAAATTGTTCTTCACTTAGTTATGCTATGTAGGATATTATATATTTGCTGCATTCTTAAATTCATTCCAAAATATATTAAAACATAAAATCAACCGTTAATAACTAGTCGGTAAGTAGTCTGTAAATAGTTTGGTTACTTTTTTCGCGCGTGATAGTATTTTTTAATTGACAGTTTTTCTTAAATTAATTTTTAAGAAAATTATTCTAATAATATACAATTTGGTTTAAAAGTTTCTGCGCTCGAAATGAAAAAATACTGTTTTTGGTACGAAAGACATTTTTGTATTCAATATAATCTCCCTTAACTTCAATATATTTTTGATGATACTTCAATAATTTTATGCCATCCCTATAATGACTTTCCGGCAGCTCTGCAAAATTGCCGTCTACGGCTGTAATAGCTTCTTCCTTCGACGAAGAACCTTTAAAGTTGAGAAAAAAATAAGTTAAAATAAATATAGAAATAATGCAAATTCAAATCAAAGTAATTAGTTGACTATTAAGTTAGTGTAAATTATTTGCCTAGTTCTATATTTATAATTTTTTTTCTTAATATACAGTTTTATAAACTTTCTCTAATAAACTTACTTTTGTTTTACAAAAAACTACTCTGCTTCATTGGTTCGACTATTTCGATTTCCCACAGGGCGCCTTCGAATTTCGAAATCGAGTCTATCGACGTATTGTTTGAACCCTTTCTCGTATTATTTGCACGATATTTTTTATTTTATTTTTGTTTACTTTTTTTTTTTTTTGTTGTTGCCGGCGTGGCTGTTGCTCTTATCAGAGGCATGCCACATACTTTTACGCACACCGCGCACACAATCCTCTATCTGTCATTTGACACGCTTGCAAATATCTATTTTACCACTTTGACTGCTCTATCGTGCCTTTTTGAAGCGGCTGTTGTGTCGTTGGTTCTTGAATGCCTTCGCTGTTATTTACATTTTTGTGCTAATTTTTTGCAATTTCGTTTTGGTTTTTGTTTTTGCCTTTCTGCCTATTTTATTTTGGTTTCTTTGTTGGCATCTGTTTTGTTGTTATTTGCTGCTGTGTTTTTGCCTTATATTTTTTTATTGTCTACCAAAATCCACATTTCAATGAAGTAAAGCACTTAAATAACTTATGTCGTCTCCTATTGCTTTGCGTGTTCAGCTCAGCTCAGTTCAAAGGCTCAACAAATCCGCCGTCGTAGGGGAATGTATGTGTCTGTTTTTTGTATAGCATTTGGAATCCTCTCAAGTGAGTTAGATTTTATGATTTTTTAAAACAAAATTCTAGGGTTGAGTTATCACGACGTCTTAATTTACCTATAGATTTTGCCACTCAACAGAAACATTCCATTAAGTGATTTAAAATTTTTTAGGACCTATGAGACAGTGCCACCCAATGTAGTCTTGGTTTATTTGGCCGAAACTAAGATTTGGAGAAAATAATAATTTGTCCGGAATGAAAGCTAGTTTTTATCATATTACAGATACTGTTATACATGTATTTATATTGAACAGTGCTTTAGCGCTTATACTTGAATATACCTATATCTTAATATCATCTATAAATGAAAGTACTCTTGATATTAAAGCTTTCTCCGAAGCACATTTTCTCTGACCTTGAATCCAACTCGCTAACATTGTTATTGCTCTCACAAAAAATTGTTTGACAAAAGAGTAGTGCCGTAAGCTAGGGAGCAGAAAATATGCGAATCGAACATGACTATTATACGAGTATGTCTTAAGGATGTGATTAGTCGAACGGTCCACTTGTTGGTTATCATACTCATTTTTTCATATGCTTTGTTTAATATTGAGCTTTAACTATAGGCACCTAAACTGACACTATTTTTCCATCACTCGCGTATTTATCAGGCACTTTAGCCGTGTTAAGCAACAGATCTGCCTTGAACGCAGCCTCCATGGTGCTTTTTTTTTTTTGGTCTGCTTATCGTAAATGAAAATTCCCCTATTTCGAAGTTAGCAAAGTGATATACTTATCGCCTAAACTTCACTTAAGTGTGCACACTATTTGTTTACTTATTGTTTATTTAGAACAAATTCAATGAAGTTAAATAAGTAGTTTGGCTAATAGGATTAAGTTGTATTTTTGCTTCTTATTCCGATTTCATAAAAGTGCCATTATTCAATCCAAAACAAACCCAACAAACCATTGAAGATGAAAAAGGAAAAGTAATAACAAAACGAATGCATAATTGAATCCAACCTTATTCTAAACAAGTAAATACTAATTTATGCCTTTGGGTATGCATTGTGCAAGTGTTTGTGCAGCTTTGTGTTTTGAAAATTAAACTAGTTTCTCTATTCTATTATGCTACAATTTTGTTGAATTCAAATTAAGGGGGGGGAGAGATATATTCATGGATTGCTGTTTCCGAACCCAAAGGCCACGTAAGTTCATGCAACTTATACCAGCAAACACGAATCATGCGTGTCAACTTGTTTAGAGTGTTGTCGTTGGTACAAAATATTCTCTTAAATAATAAATCAAAATATTCTATGAAGTAGAAATGTAGTGTCTTACATTTAGTACATAGGGGGTGTACTTCAAGGAGAGAAAATGGTGTATTAGATGAACTTGAAAGTACATTCTCTTATAACTGCAATCTTGTTTAGACGGTCGACACAGGTCAGCTGCTAGTTTCTGCTTTGAGAGCAGTAAACAGATAGCAGCACTGCATGTATTAATACTTTTTTTTTTTTAAACTGTCAACACAAAAAGCACCAATTAGCCGAAAAGTCGGCAATCCAACTTTTCTTCGTCAACGCCGAATTCGCATGCCGTCAGTTTTAGTATTTAATCCTGTCAGTTGGTTCGTAGTTAACATATAGTAGAGAATCTTTTTTTGTTGACACTCTTTATGTTGTCGGCAACATTTGTCTGTCCTGTGGCATTTTGCAGCCAAACATACACATACACACACATACGCACATATGAAATGTTAAATTCCTTTTGATTATAATTTCATTGCTGTTTGCTGTCCGCAAATAAATTCATTTGCCTGCCAGCCAGCAAGTCAACTGGCAAGCTGCTCAGCCAAGCCAACACTATTACGCCATAGCTAGTCGAATACCAAGTAAACAACTGCAATTTTTATACTCTGACAACATTTTGCTACAGAGTATAATAGTTTTGTTCCTTTAACGGTTGCTTGTATCAACTAAAACTAATCGAGTTGGATATAGGGTCCCTGATAATTTATATATATATATCAGGGTGACAAGACGAGTGTTATTTCAAGTGACTGTCTGTCTATCCGCTCGTCTAAATTTGACGACGGGCGAGGCACCGCTCACATTTAGGTGAAAACCGAAAATCTCGGAACCTACTCGACGGATATTGACCATATTTAGTATCCCAGATACCGAATATGTGGACCCCAGTTCCAACGGCGAACATTTTATCGAAAATATCGGTGAATCTGTGAGATTTAAATTCAGATCAAATCTTTTCCTAATAACAGTAAGCCAGGTATATGGTAAAAAAGGGGAATAATTTTACCATATGCCTAATATAAAATTTTCAAACTTCCGGGTAGCCTTACTGTAGGTATTACGTATTATTCCCACTTCCATATACGTACTACATACAATGATTTTCGTTTTGCTAACCAGCCTTACGACGAATATGTCGTTCAGTTTGTGACTTATATATATATATATATATATAAAAGTGCTTGAAAATATGTTCTTAAGTATAGCTGAGCAATGTTCAAATTGATGAAATCAGCCGGTCCCTTTCTCTGCCCCCAACATAGCATATAGGTATAATGATGTCTGGCTTTTCACTTAACTTTAAAACGTACAGGTGGGTCCAAATGTGTGATATTTTAATGAATCTATGTGGACAAGTGTACTTAAAAATTATTTGGTTTACCACTGAATATAAATGGAATTGGTCTAGACTTTGGTCTAAACCTTACATCCCTTATATATAGAATTTCGATCCACTGTTTGACATTTTTCACATCAACTTAATATATTAATTTTTGCCTCTGCGGTGAGTTTATGTCACATATATTTAATTTGCGGAGTATTTTAATATAATATTTGCTGACGCGAAGTAAAATTTAGTAATAAAAATAAGTGAATACATGCCCCTCAATATATGTAAGTCAATAAGGCACCAAATTTGATTATGATCCATTCACTATTTCGTCGAATAATCAATGTTGAATTCTTTCGCAACATTTTTGGTATAAAGTTTTGCCAACACCTCTAAATATTTCGCAAGGCTTTGAATGTTGCAAGTTGCAAGAGTATAAAATGTTGTCCTTCTTTACTTGTTATTTATAAAAATGTACACAAGTATATGTATATACTTTTCTTAAAACCAGAAAGACTTAGTTATTAAATTTAGCGTTTTTTGTATAAATTCATATTAAAGTTTTTTGGATAATTCTTCTAGCAATTTTTACCAAATTATTTTATTACAATCAAATATATTACTAAATTCTAACATTATTACTTTAATATTGAAATTTAATAATGGTTTATCACCTGGTATAATTGAGAAAAGAATACAGAGCAATATTTTAGAAAAAGTAAAGTGCATTTTTCACATTTCATTTAATCATTTTTCTTTCAAATTTTTGGCTGTTGTATTTATTTTTCGTATTTGCCACATTTCCTTTAAAAAAAACTAATTAAAAACTTATTTAAATATTGCGTTTTTGGTGCGCACACAGTATTTTGCATATCTCATATATACACATATATATATATATGTATTTATTTTGAAGTATATGCATAATCATACCATTTTTTCGGGGTATTTTGTATTCGCCTAACGCTTTAACTAGCAAGTATCTTCAAAAAATATTTTGTTTCATAATTTGGTTAGGAAAAATATTTATTTTAAAAATCTTATATATATATATATACATATGCATATATTTTAACAAATGTGCTACACAACCTACAGTTTTTTTAGCAACTAAAATTTGATTAAAGATACTAGAACTGACTCAACAAAATTGTGGAAGCAAGTTAGCAAGTTAGACTACATACATATATGTATTTCTTTCAACATTTTTCTTAAGCTGAGCAAACACTTTTAATGTATATGTTAGTATATTATATGTGCATCGCATCTACACCGATATCTACTTAGCTAATAGCGTAAGTCCATTATATGGTATCTAGAGGTGATTACTTTAAAGGATACAAAATAGATATTCGTGAATAAATAAACACTTTTTTAAGAAATACAAAATACGCGTTACTTTTTGAACAGACCTCGTACATATGTATATCTATATATAAACAAAGGTTTATATACTTTCAAATCCATTAATGTCTGCTACTTGTAGTGTTATATTCACACATACGCACATACGTAAATATATATAATAATATATGTACTTGAGCGTAAAATATTTGAATCAAAGCTTTTTGTGCATTTAACTCATTTATATATATTATCACCTATTCTTTATCTATTAATGCTTGCATACGTAAAGCGGATATAATACAGGATGTTACGCTCTAACGGAGAGCGCCTGAAGTAAGTTTGTATTGTATTAACGAAACGACACGTAAACATGCATATACACACACTTCAGATAACGCACAATTTCACATGCATATATACATACATACACACATACATACAGACAATTAAAGTTAAATATTATTGCAAGGAATTACACTAATATCCTGAAATAGAATTATTGAACCAAAAATCGTTTATTTACATTTTTGATTTATTTTATCGGTTTTTTTTTTAGTAAAAAGTCCTTTTCTTTAATTAAAACATTAGAAATATTATACATATATATTAAATATTTATATTACAGTTACTTTTGCCTATGCAATTATTTTAATATTAAAATGCGCATAAATATTAAAATTACGAAATTAAAAAAAAAAAACGAATTTATGTATATAAAGTTTAGTTTAAAGTATTTTGATAATTTAAAAAAAAAAAATATGATAAAATTTTTTAATAATTACAGTTTTTTTTATCTTTTTTATTTAATTTTTTTTTTCTTATTCCAAATTATTATTTTTAATTGCTAATTTGATTCCTTTAAAGCATATAGACAATTAAATTTTTTTAAAAAAATAACTTAAATAATTTTAACTAAAGCTTTAGCTAAAATACAAAATTAGAACTGCTTTAACTCCAATAGCTCGAGCTACAATTCATGTACTTTATATTCATTACTCACACAAAAAGCGATCCAACAGCGCCTAATCAAATGGCTTGATATGATAAGATCGCTGATATTTCTTTGACATTACAATGCCAGTAGCACTTAAATGATCGTCATTATATTGAGAACCAAAAAAATTCTGCAACATTTGTCTGCACTCGCTCGTCATAAACGGTAACCGATTTCAATTACATCACACTCTGACTCCACAGGATTCTTCGCGCTCTATACCGCCATATACTCGTACAGTGTTTCACTTAGTTAACCACCCGCCAGAAATTTGTCTCATCGCTGTTCTGTACGAATTGTACGAATGTCAAACACAATACTTGATTTTGACAGCTAGTTTGTATATATAATTCAAGTTCAATATACTCTAAATATATTAGAACTTTGATTTAACCAAAATTGTATAGACTATGTTATTAAGTACCTATTTATGTATAGGTTAATCAGAAGAACATGAACATGTTCTGTGAAGGTACATAAAAGCTCTTATACTGAGATCTTTCGTTGCAATAGTTGAGTACCGCTCAAAAATGCTTTCATTGTCAAGATAATAATACTAGTTTACATAATTTTTTTTCCTCTAAAAAAAAGCTTACGTCTAAAAAACATTTATTTTAATTTGTTACAATATCTTTAAAATTTAAAAAAGTCTCGCATTTATGCAAAAGCAACTAACATTTGTTAAGTTAAGTTTAGAGGTCGATTCTAACAGCGATCTCACTTGGACAGCTTAGACAGCCTGTCCGTTGTGTCTAGCAAATCAACAAAGTGTTGCGAGCCTATCACAAATTTTTTTAAGGCGGCTAATGCCAGTTTCGTTTATGTCTCCCGGTTCGCTGAAAACTGCCGAGTTTTCTACCCTCAGTCTTACAAAAGCTTGACAATGGAGAAGAAATTGCCTGGTAGTTTCCACTTCGCCTCAAAATTAACTAAGTTTTGGCTAAAAAAAAAAAAAAAAAAAATTCTTAAAAATTTTGGCCAAAAAAAATTGTCTAAAATAAAAAAAAAAATTGTTAAAATTACTGTAATAACTAGAAAAAGCCAAATAAATTCAGAAGAAATTCAACAATATTTGTATATTTTAAGATATCGGTAATAATGAAATTTTTTTTAAAGATTCTTTTTTTTATTTATTAAATTTGAATTTTCTTAACAAACTAAAAAATAATTACTTAGAAACATTTTAAATTTCTAATAAATAAATTTTAATAAAATCTAAAAAATTAGTTTTATTTAAAAAAATTTAATTTTTTTAAACTTGATATTTTATTTAAAACAAAAGCAAAAATTATATGTATATATTTTTAATTCTTGTTTAATTTTAATTATTTTTAAATGTAAAACAGTTTTGTTTTTTAATAATATTGTATATTAATATATACATTAGTATAGAATATTACTGTTATTCTTTTTAACTATTCCAATTCCTAACCAGTACTAACGAAATTTGGTTATTTTGCTCTTCTCTTCGCAGATTCACCATATCACGACGTAAGCGGCCTACCCAACCCCTATAATATGGAGCATATGGAACAGGATGAAGTGATACCACCACAGCAGCACATGTCACTGAGTTATGATGACAGTTTCGAGGGTGAATACTCGTCGACGCCCAATTCACGAAATCGTCGTGTCATACGCGAAATTATCGTCTAATAAATAAATAATAAACATAATAGAAAGTGAAATGAAGGTAAACCGTTATACATTAGGTATAAATTACAACATGTGAAGAGAGAGGGGAGAGACATATAGAGAGTGTGTGTGTTGTGAAAATGTGCAAAAAAAAAGTGCAGCTAAGCGAAAAAATAATTTAAAAAATAATGATTGCGTGCATTAAAGAGCGAAACACATACACACACACACACACACATAACCAAGCCAGAAATATTTAACGAAATGTTTTATAAATTTTTATGTGTTATTTTTAAGAAAATAAGTAATATATACAACATAAACGAACTTTACAAAAGTGGAGTAAAATCAAAATGAGCACCGTCAACTTAATACTACGTACACACAAATACATGCATACAATCACGCACGCATACATACATTATCAACGCACCGCACACACACACACTCACACATAAGCAAATTTGCACTGAAATTTCAGTCGAAAAAGCCGTTATACGATTTCTCTTGCAAAAAATATTAATTAATTGAAAATGCAGCAGTTGCAACGGGTGGCAACATCGGTTATATATGCAATGTAATATATATGTAGCAAGCAACATGCCGATTATTTGTGTAAATTTTGCATGTTTAAATAATGTGTGTGTTTTTAAGCAACTGCCATAAGTTGCTGTTTGCCATTTGCAGTACACGCAGCTTTCTTTTGTACTTTTTTCACACTCACTCACACACTCACGCACACATTAATTTCATATACACTCGCTCACGCAAATTTCTCACCCAATCATGCATAACATACTATTTGCACTTATTGAATGCGTTCTATGCCACACCAACTAATTGTATTTTTTTAGTCAACGAAAAAAAAAATTTTTAAATTCAACGAAAAGCGAGAACTACGACAACAACATAAAAACAACGTATTTGAAAGTTGCCATTTTTTTATAACTTTTAGTATATAATTAAAGTATATAAGTTAAATATTATAATTTTTTTTATATTATTTTACGAAAAACGTACTAAAATCTGCTACTAGCGAAAAGTGTAAAAGTAGTAGTAGTAGTAGTATGAGTAGTGGTAAAAATGTTGGCAGTAGAAACCGTTATTCATTTATATTTTAAAGCTTGCTTGTAGTGCCAAGCGGAAAAACTTCAAACGTGTGTATGTATATGTGTGTGTGTGTGTATGTGTGTATGTCTGTGTGTGAGAGTGAGTTTATGAGCCCGCGTGCGACATATGCTGCTGTGACAGTGGCATCACCATTATCCATATTTTCGACTGTAAACAAAGCAAAATATAACAACAAAAAAAACCAAAAAGTAAAAAAAAAATTGTTAAGCAGAAAATAGTGTGAAAAAACCAAAATGCAATTAAGTGCATGTGTACTTAAGCGTAAATAAGAAGCAACATCTGCCAAGTTTACTAAATACTTATTAATTAGGTAGCTTAGCAGCGTAGTGTGGAAGAGCGAAAGAAAAAATAAAACGTACACAAAAAACTGCATAGGCATGCATTATCGAATTTCCCCAAAACTACAAAAATACATATGTATGAATGTAGGCATGTATGCATGTATGTACATACATATGTGTATTCAAAAGAAGGTGTAATGCTTGAAACGAAAAGATGAAATCTTTGCATAATTATGAAAAACTGCCAAAACGTAACCTAAAAAAAAACCGAAATATAGCAGCAAACACTTTTTAATTTCAAATTCAGGTTTACTTCTAAAAAAACAAAATATATGTATAAAAATATTTTTTTTTACAGATAATTTTATATATTTTTATACAAATTTTTTAATATATTTTTTTACAACTAAAAAATTTGTATAATCGATTTTTTGCGCTTTTTTCTAAAAACATGAAATATTTTTAAATACTATCAATTTTTATTACAAATAAATCAATATTTTCGTTCATTAGTAAATATAAATAAATTTTTTTCAGTGTATTTCAGTTTTGTTTTTCATGCAAAGATTTTAATATGTTTTAGATGCCAAAAATTAAAATTTCTTTTACAAGCACATTCATGTTATGTACATACATGCATATAACATACATGCTATATAGTATGAATATACATATGTACATCTCCTTTGACAGATCACAGCATTTTAAATACCCAGAAAACTGTTCGGAAAATTAAGTTGTTATTACTAGTTTGTTTGCATTTGTTCGAGACAGCACCGCATTTAGGAAATTATTTGAAGTTTGTTGGAACAAGAAAAAAAATTATGTTGCAAAAATTGTGATTAAACGCCGCTTCCATAATTTCCTTAAGTATTACACACCTAAAATTGCAAACTAAAAAATGAAACTTTATGTGAAAGCGCTTTTTATGAGCTTTCATAACACAAAATTCACCGCTGTTACTAAAATTTTTTAATTGTGCTTTTTTTTTATGTTCGAGCTTTCACTTCGTTAAATTACAAATAAGTAGTTGGTTTTAAATGGAATTTTCTTTTACACAGTTAGATTTACTTAAGTTTGTATAATTGCGTAGTATTTTGCGTTGCATACTGAATATGAGTTATTATTTAGAATTGAAGTGCCACACTTGTGTGAAAGTGAAATAAAACATAACAATTAAACACTTAATAAAAGCTTAAGTGAAATGTTAAAGCAAATCAGCATCAGTAAAGCGTACGTTAGCTGTGCAGCACATTTTAAGCTCTGGCATAATTAAAATCCGTAAAAAAGTATTCTCAAACATAACGAACATATTGTTAAGCTTTCGCTGTTTGTAAGTTCGGAAATATAATAGCCGATTACAAATAAATCAGCAAACTGAATTTAAATTCAAAAATTTTGCTATGAACTTTTAAAAGCATGAATGAGTTATTTTCAAACCTTCGAAAGCTTTCTTTTATAAAATTTTCTCATAAATTAAAATTATAATCTCCACAAAATCGTTATTTAAATCAGCCTATGTTTACTATAAATATTCATACAAATATATGCACCCTCGTTCTTTTCTTCTAAAATGAAGCTATATGTAGCTGGCGCTTTAGTGGGCTACTGAGCGAAAGCTCTAGTAATTAACTAAGCTTTCATGCTTTCGTTCGAGTTGTAATTACGCATTATGTCGTTTTGTTAATTGAAAAGAAAATAATAAATAATACTGTTGCGCGTGGCAATTTCACTAAAATGCGCTTTTATTAGAAACTTTCCATAATTTTTGTTTTATGAAAGCTTAATGTATAGTGTTAAAAAGCTTTTTCAACTATAAATGAAATTTAATATTTCGGAAAAAATAATAAACAATAATATTATGTTTGGTAATTTCGCCTAACAAGCTGTCACTTTCTATGCAATTGTCCTCGAAAGCTTAAGGTAGACTATTTAAACTTTTACACCCTGCGCGCGTCTAAAGATCTTTCTCAACTATAAATAAAATTTAATTATTGTCTTGTAGCTTTAATATTTGCTTCAAATACAAACAGTTTGCTTCAAGCTGAAAATGTGCTGCCGAATAGAAGAAGAGTGCAAAGTAATAGGAGTATTAATTTTTTGATACTAAGATGAGCTGGCGAAATGTGTGTTTTTATTTTAATTTAATTTATAACTTTTTTTTTATTACTTTATGTGTTTATTTAGTTGACAGTTTTTGTTTTCAAATGTCACAAGTGTGAAAGTGCTTGCACTCAAGCGAAAAGTTCAAAAGTGGTATATTCAGCGAGCTTTTGAATTAAAGCTCCTAATAACTTTTTTGGTTTCCAAAATGTGTCTAGAAATAATTTTGTAAAAAAATATATGTGCTCAAGCATTTTTTTTATTAATTTTTTTAATGAATTTTTTTCAATTAACTTTTTTTTTAAGTTTTACACCCACATTTACAAAGAAAAAATTGTTGGGAAATTTGCCTGCAAAATTAACTTTAATGAAATTAATAAAAATCTAATTTTTTTGCGAATATTTGTGTAAATTCGAGAGAGAAAAGTTTCGTAAAAAATAACATTTATTTGAAAACTTTATAAAGTGAGAGTTTTCATGCAAAATAAATTTTTATAAAATGTTTTAAACATTTTTTATTTTTTTTTTTTTGGGAATGTGTTTGTAAAGTAAATGAATACGTCTGTAAATTAAACAAAAAATTATAAAAAACACAGCATATTTAGAAGCTTTTGAAAGTGAAAACTTTCATACAAAATAAATTTTTGGAACATTTTTAACATGTTTTTTTCGCAAACAAATTTAAAAAAAAAAATTTAAATAATGATATTCAAAATTTATTTTCTTTTTAATGTTTTAAAAACTATTTTTTTTTTTTGAATTTGTTATTTATGACTATTTATGGTATTTTTTATTAACTGGTTTTTTAATTATATATATTTTTTATTGTAGGTATATTTTTTTGTTTTATTTTTGTTTTGTTACAGATTTTTTTTTTTATTTAATTTTTATTTATTTTTTTTTTTTATTAATTTATTTTTTTATTAATTTTTTTTTTTGAATATTTTATACACTTATATAATATTAGGATTTATTAGATTTTTGATTTTTATTTATATTTTTTTTTCTATCTATGATCAATTTTCAACTTTCAAGCCATTTTTTTGTATTCTTATAATATTAATTATTTTCCAAGTTTGAAGATTTTGCACACGGCAAGTTTTTCATTGCAAAATCCGCACACTTTGCACTCAACTTTTCAGAACTGTTGAATTTCCTAGCGCAGTTTGTGCTTAGTACTTTAATAAATGCTTTAAATGAATTATTGAAAATAATTGCAAAATAAATAAATATACTTTTTGGGTATTAGCACCAAAACCAACAACAACAATATCGTGTTTATTTGGTTTGTGTTATAGAAATAAAGGTAAAATTTTATTAATAAATTTCTATAAGTACTTTACTAAGTTTATGCACTACTCTAAACTAAACTAATTAAATAAATTTACTTGAATATTAAATAAAGTTAAATAATTTGCAAGTGCAAGTGGCGTTTGCGAAGTAAAGTGCATTTATGTTTTCGTTTTTCTAATAAGTTTGTTTATTGAATATTTTTTACTTAGTTAAATTTGCTTTTAGTGCTAAATTAGTTGTTTTAAAGTTAATCAATTTCAATGGCAAAATAACAAAAGCAAGAAATTTAATTATTTTTTGCAAAGTACCGTTATATGTTGAACACAAGACACTTATAACAAAAATAATTTAAATAATTTAAAAATGAAAATTTAATAATGCAAAATGCTAGTTAAAAAGTAAAAGAGAGTTAAAAAAAACACAACAAACAACAAAAACACGTAAAGTAAACATGCGTTAAGTGTAATTTTTTTCTAATAACGTAACTTAAGTGAGCAAGTAAATGCATAAACTGCATAAGCACTTAAATATAAGTTAGACTTAAGCATAAAAGTGAAGCAACAACAACAAAAACGAACAAAAATGTGTGTGAAAAGTTAAATAATTGCTAATAAATTGGCTAATTGATAAATAAGTGCATATTAAAATGCCAGCTGTAATTTAAATATATGTTACACACATACTCACACACACACACGCATACACCGCCAACTGTTAGTTAATGTAAATAATAACAATTAATAAACACACACACACACACACCTACACATACATATTTGTATATGTATATTGTAAATGTCTGCAGTTACTTTATATATACACACACATCTACCCAATCACATACACACACGCAAAAGCGAAAGTAAAGAAGCAAAAAATTTTCGAAATATGATGAACATTAAATTTATTATTAATTAGTAAAAAAGCAACAAATTTAAACACTGAATAGACGTCGAAATGCAGCGAAATGTTTGCTATTTACTTAAGTATACTTACTTAGCTATATATATACAAGTATATATATATATAATACATATACATAAATATAGATAACTTTTAAGTGCATACTATACAGTACGAAGCGAGATGAAATAAGAAAGAAAAAAAAAACAAAAAAGAAATATTTTAAATAAATAATTACTTAATTAAATGTAGTTAAATATGAATATGAAAGAGTTGCGCGCCTGAGGATGCTTGAGTTGAGTGCGTACAAAAACAACAACAACAACTTGCATAAACGCGCGGCAACGCAAGTGGCGTTGAGTCACACATAAATATATATATATACATGTACATATGTATGTTTGTATGTGTGTACTTAAACGCATGTGCGTATGTGTGCGCTGTGCCGCCATCCTCTAGTTAAACTTATTACAATTAATGAGCATCTCAAATATAATATAATATAACTATATTTCGTTTTTATTTTGTAAATAGTTATATTGTAATTTTACGTTACACGTACATGCATATATATGTGTGTGTGTGTGTGCCTTTTGTTTTGCGCTTCGGTTGTCATACAATTCTACTTCTACTACTTATATATACATGTAAACAAATTTTATATATTATTTAACAAAAACAAACATTTTTTGAATATGAAATTTTGCTTGTAAGTCGTATAAGTTATGTAAACATATGCATAAACATATATATATATATATATACATATATATGTATACACACACACACGCATATTGTGAATTGTAAGAATCTCTTGAAATTTGAATAAATATTTTTTTTAAATATAAATATCGCATGCAACTTTTATTTGGAGCTCTCACTGTACAACTTAAAAAGAGGTAAGTGCTTTTAAAGGTTGCTGCATTCAGAGCTGGATGGAGTGGAGTGTAAAAAAAATGTGCCTATATGTGTAAGGCATTATATCCACTTGTGTTTAATTAGTCCTTCGATCATTACCTGTGCCTATGTATCATATTAATATTTTTGTTTTGGTTTTTGGACTTCAGAAATTTTCGAGAAAAAAGGTTTACTCACCGCCAACCACCTTTTAGTGAAGATCCTTCTGGAGATCGGTTACGGGAACAAGGGAGTTCACGAATTTTGAAAATGAGTCGCCCATTTGTAAATACAATTTTTTTTGTTTTGTCCTTCAAAAAAAAAAAAAAACTAATGAAAAAGCACGTTTATTCTAAACTCTTAAGCAGTAACAACTGGAAAAATTTTCTTCGTTAAAAAAATGGTATCTAAGTTTTATTAGAACTCCGGATCATCAAAAAAAAGTATATATGCCTAATATACTAATTTTTTCTGCCACCTTAAAACCAACCAGGTGAACAATTTCTAGCAAGAAGAAGAAGACAAAAGTCAAAAAAAATATCAGTTGCACCCGAAATACCAGGCGAACAGACATATGCGGTAAGTAATCGCAGTCAGCACATAATTTTTGCTGCTCCCCTTTACCTTTCCAGTAAGCCAACCATAAATATATGTTTTGATTCTTAATGCGTTCCACACTAGACATAAGGATACCAAGAACTGTTCTAATGCCGCAAGAACAAAGAAAAATACCATAACTATCCAGCTCTGCTATGAGTTATGAGCGCCTGGTTGTTTTTCGCTTCGCAACTACAAGTTACAAAATATCTACGGCGAAGAGGAAGAACAAAAAAAAAAACAAGAAACGACAAATACCAGCTTTGCAACAACACACCAGGCGATCATGAAAATGTGCAAGGCTTTAAAAGGCTCACTTTAATTCGCATGCATTTCCATAAATATAACAACAAATAGAAGTTCCATATTTCACTGGCACTTCACTTTGTTTGAATTTCCAAAAACATAACAACAAGTATAAGTTGCAAATTTTTCTCTCAATTTGCAATTGCCTTCATCGTTAACCAAATACATATGTACCTTTCTCAGTTTTGGCACTGAATGCCCTGGTTTTGTTAACGAAAATTGAAAGGCAGAAAAGTCAACAACAAAACCATTGTGATCTGAGCACAAATAAATTTACTTGTTTATTATTATGGTCACTTGTTCGCATGGGAGTTCGATTAGTTAAAAATTCTACGAAATTTAAAAAAGAAAGATTAAATTGAAAACTAAAAAAAATATTTAAAAATATTATTAATTTCTCAACAAACAACCAGGCGTTCATAACGATCAGCAAGCCGTTTCGTTTTATTGATAATTGCTTTGTAATTCTAATGCAAACTCATTTCCATAATGGCAACAACAAATTATGTGTTTCAAATTTCCCTGTCTCTCAAATGTGTAATATTCTCCGTTAGTCAAATTCCTTTCGCAGCTGTTGTAAAAAATTTAGAATGCACACTCATTTTGCCTATAGGAATTAGAAGTCAACAACAACGATTACGAGCTGCGTGCATAGTGAATTGCTTGCTGTATTTTCTGATTACCTGGCACAAGGTTGGCGCTGGATTTATCTAGTTTTAAAAGAATTGTGAAGATCATAAAAGAATGGGATGGATGATAAAAAACAACTTATTTTCGCTGCCAACAACCAAGTCAACCAACATAAGGATATAAGATCTTTAACGATATCGGTTCCTTGTGCTTAACAATTATAGTTTCAGCGTTGATATTTACAGGGATTTGGTTTAGAATCTAAATAGGAATATAAAAAAAGAATATTTTGAGCGCCGAATTCTGCTTTCTCAACTCATCTTGCAGTACTTGCCAACTTATTAGATTTTCATAAATTATAGAAAGCCTCTTGAAAAAATTGTATAATTCTTAAGTAAGATCACCTATCCTCATAAATCAAAATTAATAAGTAAACTTTATTTATTTTGCGCTCCCAATTACCAGCTTGTTTATTTGCATCGTATTTTGGAGCAGGCGATCATATCGTGATTCGACGAGAGTTAATTGGGCTTTGAAAATAAACCAAAATGCTGATTTTATCCCCTTTCATCCTCAATATTCTGTGCGCCTAAAACGGGACTTAGATTCCCTATCTTTTGTTGTTTTTTGTATAAAACATACATAATACAGACCGACCATGTTAACAGAAATCAGGCAACAGTTGACAGCTTTCAATCATCCTTTCATTTTTGGAGGCGTATGAAATGCGAGTGCAGTGCGCTGATAATAATTATGTAAAAATGTTGAAAATAAAAACATAGGTATATGATATGAACATTATTAATATCTTGTAAATTCATAAAGTACAAGAGCACTACTTGAGAGAACTTTTCGCTTCTGCTCTGCTTCACACTTGTACTGATCGCTTATAAAAAAAAAAACAACATACGACTACCCAAGCAGCAGGTCGCATTATTATGTAGCAATACTTACGTGCATACATACTCGTATATGTACATATATTTATAATTTCCAATAAAGTTCCGTACGCATTCGTTTCTATTTCCATTTGTTCCTATGCAACATGCATACATAAGAGTACGGCTCGTAAGCAGTTATTTTCTCAGTGTTGTTGCGAATTGTACTTACAGCATCATTAGGTATGCTAAAGAAAAGGCAAATGGAATTCGCAAAGCAAATAAGAGCAATACAGTTTTGTTTACAATATTTGCTGTTGCATTTTTGCATGCATTTCACTTATGTTCGCCTGGTGCTTAGTGGCAGCGGGCAGTTAGTTGACAAATGTTACTTATTCACTCACTCCTTTCCTTTCTATACAGTTTTAAGAAAATAATCAGATATATGTAAGATAAAATATAATGGCATACACACTTTACGGGGTGACAAATAAATTTGAATATACAAATAATAATAAACGAATTTCTTTTATTTTTGAAGAATATTATTTATTTATTTATTTATTTATTATATTGAAAATAACGTTATATATTTATGTAGCTACTGTATCTGGGTAAAACTTTTTAAATATTATATTGTAATCTTGCTGTAACCTCTTAGTTGCCACAAGAACTTTTGTACATAGTAAAATTTTGCAAGTTTAGAAAATTTTAAAAATCTAATAAGAAATTTGCATTACTCATTTTCACATTTGCGTAAAAAATTGAGGAAGGTTCGACCAAAAGCAAAAGTAAGAGCTCGTCATAAATATTACCATTTTTTATTCTTGATCGCTCAATGAATGACAAAAAATTCGATGATCTCATATATTTTCAGAGATTGTAGCGATACCTGACCTTCGCCGTTTCCTTTGGGGTTTTACCAACATCGTAGCAAATTTAATATACCCAGTTCATTATACGAGTATTTGTAATTATTTGAAAAATTAATTTTAACAAAGCATTAAAATGGATGGACAGAACCGTTTTCACCAAGTTGTTGGTAGCTGACCTACAGCTAGTTTGATTATTGTGAACGTCATGAACCATGTATGTGTATGTTCAGACGAGGTCTTTTTTGCTGCCCAGACCGGTTGTCGTAAACGACGGGACGACAAGGAAAGACGCTCGTGCTCGGGTGGCACGCTTTGTATTCCTTTCCGTAACAACTCGCTGCTACGCAATATGGCATTCATTTTCAATTTGAAGGTCCTTTTATGGTTGCAACAGCGTTTGGTTTCATAGGAATATTTATATTGTGTTCGGATATTTAAATGTTATTACCCTCTTTTTGTATGTACTATGCATATATAAATGCAAATATACATAATATATAATGATAATGAGCGACAAAAGAATTTTAGTCTGACCTCTGTCTATGCTTACAGATATTACAGCTGACAGTTGCCATTTCATGTTTTGGTTCGAAACTTATCAATATTCCTTCTTTCGGTAAAGTTGACCAGAACTTAACTTACAGTTGGTTGCTAACCAAATATTGAGAAAACCATATTTCAACAAGTTGCTGATAAAGTTTTGGATAAGCGCTTAACCAGTAATTGAGAAAACGGCCTTAGACCACTCTTAAAATTTTTTCGCCTAAAAGTATGCAATATTTAAGCAACGCTAAGCTTCTGTTATATATCTAAGACTCTGTTATATGATCTAGGTAATAAATAAAGAAACACATACAATATAATTCAGATTCAGTTGTAGCCATATAGTAGATAAATAAATAGTTGTAGTAATTTCAGTTAGATGGAATTAAATTAAAAAAAACGTATTATTTAAGAGAAGGTTTAAGGTTTCGTAGACTGATTTTACAGAAAAATGTATATAATAACGCTTAATATGCTGAAAAATTGTAATACTCCTCTAGTATTTGTACAAAATTTTAAATAAGCCTAAGGCAGAAATTTAAGCATAAACCAAAATGAGGGTGACACCCTCCTAAACTTGGTTTTATAAATAAAAATTTCAGTATTCTGTTGAATAAAATGTTAAGTAAGAAAAATATTTGTTTAAAAATATAGCTTACTGGCGTTGTCCCCGCGCTTGACATTTTAAAGCAAATTATTATTTGAAATTTGAAAGAAAAAAATATGGTTCTAGGAACTGTTTTTAAATAATTCTGTTTTTGTACAAATTGTGTTGTCTTTGCAACCCTTATTAAATGTATAAATAGACATCTGTTAAAAAGTAAATAAATAATTAGGCTAAAAAATTAATGCTTTTTATTTAATGAGGACACAAAACGTACTTTAAGAGCCAAAGTCCGGTATTCCAAAACGATGTGAGTTTAGAAATTAGCAACAATCGCATTGATGTCGCAGGAAATGAGTCGGAACCTCATGTGAACAAAACTAATTTAAATAGTATGTTATTTTAATTTCTACATAAAAAAAAGTTCACATATTAGTTTTTTAGTAGAAATCCAAATAAGCAAGAACAAGAAAAGGCATTCACTTCGGCTGCACCGAAGCGAAGGTGCATATCTTCCTGCATAAAAGCGTATAAAATATCTTTATCTTGATTTTGATCGGTCACTTTGAATGTCAGCCATAAGCTATAGTAGTCCGATCTGAGCAATTTTGCACTTGCTTTGCGGTCGCGCTAAATTTCTTGAAGGTATCGTGTCAAATAAAAAAGTTTTCCATACAAAGACTTGAGTTTGAACGATAAGTTTATGGCAGTTATATCCAATTGTGGTGCGATACTGGCGGTTCCGACAAATGAGTAGCTTCTGGGAGAAAAAAAGACTTCCGCTAAATTTCACATCGATATCTCAAAAACTGAGGGAATAAGTCACGTAAATATAGACAGACAGACAGACGGTCGCACGAACATGGCCAAAACGACTCAGCTCGCCACGCTGATCATTTATATATAATATATATATACGTGAAAGCGTCGGGGTGGTTCGCCCTAATGCAAAAGTCCCAAGTAGAACTAAAAAAACGAACGATTACTAATCGTCTGGCCCTGTTCTCAATTTAACTCATGTTAGAAAATAATTTGTACTGTCAATCGATTTGTAAATGAATACCTTTTTATATACAACTATGTACATATAAACAAACATACAAAGCTAAACATTTGAAACGAAACGTTTGGTACTCACTCAGTTCTCAATCGCAATGTAGGCTAACACAAATTACGTGCCAAGTGACCAATGAAGCGCAGCGTGGACAACAAAGCCGAAGTGCAATGCACTCTTGCAATCTGTACACGGTGAACCAATAATGTGCAACGTGCAACAATGACCAATTTGCCACAAAATCATCGGCGAACTCGTGAAACTGTGGCTAGCGTGACAATGGCTGGCAGGCAAAAGTGTATGTGAATAACTTGACCCTTCACTGAAAAAAAGTAAATAAAAAACAATAAGAAACCGATTAGACGACGATAACTAGCAATTGGTGTCACAATGTTTACAATGAAATGTCGCCCCTCGTGGGTATGCAATGAATTTTACATGCGCTGTTTTCGGAAAAATGGAAATAACTAACGATGATACTGAACGTTCAATTGTTAAATACTCGTTTGAGTGTGGTATGTGCAGCGTTTAATTGTATAACGGTTCTTGGAAAATATTTAAAAAAGAATATCAGGTGCGCACGTAAGTATGCAAAGGGTTACGCCTTTGTAGGTAAATAATTTTTTACTTGGAAAAGGTCAGCTGAAGGAGGTCAGATTTTTTAACAAATTATAGGAAAAGCGACGACTTTTTAAGTTCTTTTCAGTTACTTTTATAAATATTTACATATATTGATGTCTTAACGAGTTCTTATTGTATTTTTCCTGGAATTTGATAATGTTTTCCAAGAACTCGCTACAAGGACTTGAAGTGCGAATGTCACTAGCTAGAGCATTTTTTACAATATTATTGAGAAATTTCAATTAGGACAACAACTCAGTAAACAAACATTATTTACGAATTTTTACAAATGCAAAAGCTTTTCGGGCCTTTTTTCAACCAAGTCAACGGTCCGAACTCAGTCAGTTGGGACACGCACGATAAAATGCAGGAAATCTTAATTCCTCACCATTATTTCACAGATTTTGTCTTCAGCAACTATTTTTTCTTCCCAAGACACAGTGGCTCGTTGGCAAGAGATTACACTCAAAGAAGAAGATCAAAAATGGACACAATGCATGTTGTGAAAGTTTCGAAACTTTACACAATCGAATTGGTATCGAAACGTTGAACCACTTTTAAACTGAAGCCTTAATTTCATTCTAAAAATGTTCTCTCATTGCCAAGTAATAATCTAGGGATTATAGTTCTACTAAACTATAGGAAGTCTAAAATAGTATCTTTATTATTTTCAGCTCTTATCCATCTTAAAGAATGCTTGGCGTATAAAGCGATAAATAAATTTGCCACAAAGTGGTTTCGAATCAATGGAGCTGAGACTATATCCTGGCTTACTCGAAATCCAGCACAAAGTTAATGGTTTGATACAAAAATTAAGGCGTGAGCATGTTAAACGTTAAAGAATTGTGGGAAGACTTGGTGGTGGGAATACACTTTGACTCACAGAACTACAGTAGTCGTAGCTAAAAGTAATATAAAAATATAAAAATCAGTGCTCCTTTTTAGAGTATTTTCTCTTTTGTGCTGTCCATCTTTGACGCTCGTCCAATCAATACTGGGTCAAGCAATTACAAAACCGTCTCAGAGGTACGAAATCTTTCTAAAGTCATATAGCATAACCCGATCGGAACCCTCATACAACGCGAGATACAATTTACTAAAGAAATCTAATGGATGAATAAGGAATTTCTTTTTACCAGACCCTAGATATGGTATTTTATCCACAGGGTTCACTTCTAATATAATATTTTAACAGCAACTATATAATTTTTATACCCTGAACAGGTTTAAGTTTGCCGCGAAGTTTGTAATACCCAGAAGGTAACGTCGTAGACACTATAAATATATATATAACAAGTAAGGAAGTTCTAAGTTCGGGTGTAACCGAAGATTTTATACTCTTGCAACTTGCAAGGATCAAAGCCCGGGAAATTACTTCAGGTGTTGGCAAAATTTTATATGAAAAGAAGTATTGATTCGATTTAACCCATTTTTGACACAATAACATACTATTATCAAGAGTTTAATTTATTTATTTTATTATATGAATTTCAATTATATATATTTTACATTGACTGATATTTTCGGTACAAAGTCAACTATAGGCACTGAGGTCCACATATTCAGTAAATATTGGCTTAAACAGTTTTCGTTCGACTTAGACAATTTTTGGTCACAAGGAGGCATACTTTAAACCCCGAAAGTGGACAGCGAAAGAATCAGATGGAATTTAAAATTGTGTTATATAGGAAGTAGGCGTGGTTTTAGTTCGATTTCGCCCATTTTCGCACTATAACATAGAAATATGAGAAGAATGTTATGTACCGAATTAAGTTTAAATCGGTTGAGCAGATCACAAGATATCGGTTTTTACCTAAAAGTGGGCGGTGCCACGCCCACTGTTTAATTTTAAACGCGGTTCCTATAAAGTCATCGCATACCATCAAAGAGATAAAATTTAATGTCTCTGGCGTGTTTAGTACTTGGTTTATCGCGCTTTTAGTAATTTTTAAAAGTACCGTTATATGGGGGGTCGGGGGGGTTGTCACCCGATCTCCCCATTTTCACACCGTCGATAGATATGCTAAAAAAATTTGTTCAGAGTGAATTTTGTTATTATAGCTTCAGTTGTATAGGAGATATGCACATTAAACTTATAAGGGGGCGGGACCACGCCCACTTTAAAAATAATTTTAACTGCAGATGCCCCTTTCAAATGTGATCCTGTGTACCCAATAAAAGTCTTGTATCTAATTGTGGAGCTTACTTATGGCAATTTATTTGTTTTTGATTAATGGCGTTTTGTGGGCGTGGTAGTGGTCCGATTACGCCCATCTGCAATACCAACCGTTTCATTCTACCAAAAAATATGTGTACCAAATTTCATAAATATATCTCAATTTTTACCCAAGTTACAGCTTGCACGGACGGGCGGACGGATGGACGGATGGACGAACAGTCACCCGGATCTCAACTCGTCCCTTCATCCTCATCATTTATATGTATATAACCGTATATCTAACTCGATTAGCTTTAGGTGATACAAACAACTGTTAAGTGAACTATTATACTCCGTAGCAACATGTTGCGAGATTATAAAAATGAACAGGGTGACCAGCTGAGTCGATTTAGCCATGTCCGTATGTCTGTATATACGCTAACTTGTCTCTTAGTTTTTGATATATCGATCAAAAATTTTACGCACGTCCTTTTCTCCCCAAGAAGCTGCTGATTTGCTGGAACCGCCAATATCGGACCACTATAGCAAATAGCTGCTATACATATATACATATATAGGTTAAAACGTCGATACTAGCAGGGACATACATATCTACTTTTATCACAAATGAATATCAATAAAAATATATGTATATGAATATATATAATATTACACGCATATAGTATGTGTGTTTTTGTAACCGTAGAATGCGCAATTATGCTGACGTTGCATGCAGCGTACACTTCACTACAGCATTCATTAGCGCCGAAAAGCGAAAATGTGACAAGTCAACACTGTCATGAAACCCAAACACGGCAGTAAATAAACAACCAACGTTGAGTCAACCAAACAGCCAAACCACCAACCAGACAGTCAGTCAGACATCCCATGAAAGAGGCAAGCAATCAAACAGACAATCGCATATGAACAATTTTTCTACCAATCAGGCAACCAATGTGCTTGTGAAGTTGCTCTGCAGCAAGTGTCACCGTAAAATATACACACATATATATGTATATACATATTTATGTGGCACAATGGTTACCTTTACAAGGATTCCGCAGAGCGTTTGCTTCATTAAACAAACTTTGCGAATTGAAACAGAGCAACGGATGGGCGGAGAGGAGGAACTGAAAATTGGTCATGAAAAAGCAGCAATGCGAATTGATTAAATAAATACAAATATGATGGCGAGCGTATAAATAAGTATGCGCCATATATGCACAATAAATTCATATTCGCCAAGGTAGAAGTGCCAAGGTATACATTTGGGAAAAGCATATGAATGCGAGATATATTGTACTATGCATGAGTCTGTGTGAGTGTGTGTAAACGCGTATATGTATTTGTGTACAATTGGCTGTTCATGCGAATTTTATTTTATTGGTTCACATAAAAATATATCGTTGTGTATGCACTTTCAATACCGTTATATAACAAGGCACAATAAACGGTTGCGACAGCTGCGGTTTCGCGGTGGCTTACTTCTCTATCTTGAATTCTTTGATCATAATAACAGGCAAGCGAATTCGCCGTGAACGTATTCCGAAGTGACAATTGTCAACCGTCCAACGCCAATATTTTTGCTTATTTATTTTTACAGCATTTTTCTTGGTAATGTTTTATCAGCTGAGTCTTGGTAGTTTGCAGGAAGCAAAAGAAATCTGTCTTCGCTTTTTTATTTCTCTGCTGGCTACCTTTGGAACTTGTTCTCGGGTCAATAATTTTATATGTGAAAGCTATAAAATAGTTAGCGATTTCAATGCTATACACATACCTCATTAATGTAAGGTTAGGTTCAATAGCTGATGCTCAATATGAATATTGCTGTTAGACTATCCTATACAGTAAGACTATACAGTCTTATGTGAAGTCATAAAATAGAACTACTGTAATCAGATATATAAAGGCGACAAAGCGCCTTGAGGCCAACACAAGTCTGCTTAGGCATTTTACTTTTACTCTGACAAGCTTAGCAAAATCTCTGCATCTTTGAGCTTCCAAGTTTTTAAACCTTGTTATGGCAAAGGGGAGACATTTAAAAAAGAAGTTTTAAGATGTTTTTACCTTGTCTGCTTCAAAACAACTACTACAACTGGCATCTGTTAAGAATCTCAACCTTATCGCGTGGACACCGATGAGGCAACAACCAGTTATAACCCTTACAACTAAAGAAAGTGATATAACTATCTCTTTCTTAATGCTTTCAAATTTTGTGTTACTAGTCCAAAAACCAATAGCTGGTTATAGTTTGTTCTCATTCTACTCGTGTTTATTGTGAACTACAGCAATATGGCCATATTATTAGGATTTTGACATTGCTTTTTGGCGTAAGCTCCTCTAATTTAGCAGCTACCAATTATTTTTTTCTGCTCAACTTCGTTCAGGAGCCAGGACTTTTAAGGTATAGATTAGTTTGTCAAAGTACTCTCAGAGGATCCTTAGTTCGTGAGAAGCATTCCACTATAACGGAGAGCAAGTGCTGATCAAATGCAATTCTCAATTTTGTTAGCGAGTTACGGCTTGAAGCAATATACAGAGAATAATACAGAGAAAGAGGATATAGAATGAGAAGTTTCTATATATGCTACATTTAAATATACATACATTTATCTACTATTACTAGATATATTCTTTTAAGGAATAATTAAAAAATAAAATAAGCTGGGAGGATGGGCAAACATAAAAATGTTGGGGCACTCGGACTCGACAAGGTGGAAAGAGTTCAACATTTGACCACTTTACTATGCAACAACGACCACTAAATTTGATTTCCTTGTGCTATCAAAAATAACTGAATATAAAGATATATGTATGTAAGTATATGCTTTCACATAATACAGACTATGTGCTGAATAGAATTGCATGGTATGTAAGCCATCTGTTTATTTGGTGAACCGCATTGCTCTTATTAACAGTAATTGTGCCGAATTCGAATATAATGTGACCTCGATGAGGTTTGTGGACATTTATTTAGTTATTTGTATATTAGTATTGTAATTAGGACCACTAATAATAATAATACAATGCGGTTATATGAAAGAACAGCTTAAGCCAATTTAAGGTATAAGTTGTTATTATTATTGCCTTCAGCCTTTGAATGTTCGTTTTCATAACATTACAGTTCTAACAACATATATTAAGGCTAAACAATTTTTATATGAATATATTAGCTTAAGTTTAATAACAAATAGTAAGTTACGCTGCCATACCAGCGCAGTTATTATCGTATTCGTAAACATATCGTAAGCATTTCTAACTATTATAATGAGCGAAATTAACATTTTGTTAAACATATGTTTCTTGGTGTGTCCACCAGAGGCTATATATAATATGTATGTGCATAAGCATATTTATATTGTTAAAATATAGCATATTCTCATTGTAATTTTTAAGGTTACCATTTTGTAGATGTATATGTTTAGCGTTACATTTAGAAAGGATTTTCCAATAAGAGTGATATGATTTTTTTTCCAAAACAAAAAAAACAAAAAAACCCACTAATTATTAAGGGAATTAAAATTTTTTGGTTAAAATACTAATCCTTTAGCACGTTCAATATTGATTCCTAAAGCTTGAAGTGAGTCTCGTTTACTGCTAAAGACCAATGACTTTAAATAACCCTACAAGAAGTAGTCTCATGGTGTTAAATCACAACTTCTTGGAGGTCATTCAATGTTGCAATTTCTTAAAATTATCGAATCTCCAAACTTTGTGGCACGTAGCCCCGTCTCATTGGAACGAGATGTTGTCAAGATCAACTTCTTCCAATTACGAACATAAAAAGTTGGTTATCATCGATCTATACCGCTCTCCATTGACAGCAACGGCGTCATCAGCTTCATTTCGAAAGAAGTACATACCGATGATTCCACCAGACCAAAAACCACATCAAACTGTCAGTTTATTAAGTGTAATGATTGTTCATGAACAATTTGTGGATTTTCTAATGCATCAGTATCGACAGTTTTGTTTATTTACTGCACCACTCAAATTAAAGTGAACGCCTCATCGGAGAAGATGATTTTCTTAAAAAAGTCGTTATCGTTTTTAAGTTGTTCCAAGAGAAAATCAGCAAAACTCACGACGTTTACGGAGGTCCAATGGCTCCACTTCTTGAGTGAGAACAATTTTATACAGATGTAAGCCTAAATCCTTTCTCAAAATCCGCCAGGTTGTTGCTTGAGACAGTTCCAATTCTAGAGTACTTCTTGGAATCGAAAAATTGCTGTCTTTAGCAACACTTGCCACTTGATAAGATTTAGTGGAGGCAATTTTACTAGGCACAGAATATAGGAAAATTTTTTTTTTTTTGGCTATGTTGACTGATTCATCGAAATATATTTTTCAAATGTAGCTTTGAAGGTTCATTTAGGAGTAAAACGCATCCACATGAAATACCACCAAAAGTCAGCGCTCAACTACTGGTTTTGCTAGGTAAGGCTACCGTGATTTTATCTGATGAGAATGCAATTTTGAGATATATGCTTATAAGTTTCGATATCTTGATGACCTGGATGATGATCTTGATAATTTCTACACCTGTTCGTTCCTTGACTCTCTGAGCACGTACAAAAAAGATAATACACCATTACCACAAGTCGGTCTTAAGTTAAATCTCAATATATGGTATAAGCGATTATGCTGATGAATGTGATTGTGATGAAATGCTAAACCTACTGATAGTTTTCTACCACTCGATTATCGATATTCCGAAATATTTATAATTTTCGGTTATAAAACTGTAAATTTCCTGAAATCCATTAAATTTCTCACATGCTGAAAAACTTTGAACGATATGCGCTTGAAGTACAAAAATTAGCATATCACTTTCAAGAGAGTTAAGCAAAGTAACTTTCGACATTCGACAACATAATTTCCAAGTCAAACTCTAAGTTTATTAGATGCCACACAAGCTGTTTTTAGCAATTATGAAGCTCAATTACTTTTGCGCGACTGAGCAGACAACCGCACCGTTGCCACCTGAACAAACACACACACACACACTCCTCCATGTATACTTGTATTGTACATGTATACTTGTATATATTTATAAAGGTGCAGTGCCGCAGCTATGTTGCCAACAACTTTCGAGCGAACGGAAGCAATGCAACCAAATCCATCGCGAAGCTTGTCGTGCGAAGTTGACGTTCGAATATTACCAAACAGCATTGTAAGCGGGCAGGAAACACAGAAGGGTAAGAGTAAGGTATACCCTATATCCAACAATCCGACAGTTAGTCAGTCAGTTACGAGTAGCAACTGTCAAAACCTGACATGTGAATGAGTAAATCAGTGTTGCCACTTTAAAGCCAATAATTTGAGCGATGTGTGTTATA
Source organism: Bactrocera oleae (assembly GCF_042242935.1). Taxonomy (NCBI): domain Eukaryota; kingdom Metazoa; phylum Arthropoda; class Insecta; order Diptera; family Tephritidae; genus Bactrocera; species Bactrocera oleae. Next base: position 18,809,804 of record NC_091537.1, on the reverse strand, counting down.
GTGAAGTTCACAAACAGCGCATAACTGCATTTACCTGTTAGGCGGCGTAAGTGACGAGCCGGATACCCAATACAGGCATAAACATACACACGAGTTAGTAGCGTAGGAAAAGAGGTTTACTTGGCAGTCGGAAACGCATATGTAGGTTGTACGGCAGAAAGGGAAGCATACAATTGCAACAATCTGGGCGTGTATATGTAGTAGGTACTTACTTTAACTGCTATTTGCTGTGCTTTCGCGGCCAGAATTTCTGAGCTGAGTTTAGCTTTTAATGGTTTCGTTGGCACCAGGATGGCGGAATGCGAACACGAGTGTGGATGTGTTTGTGCAACTAACGCATAACTGTATTGCTTGTAATAAAACTACTTTCAACCTTTACTGAGGTAGGCAAGATCAGGTTAAATGGCTGATTCCTTAAGAAAGAAGAAGAAGAAAGAGAAAGACGGAGATTACATTTAGACTGCTATTTACATATGGTTTTTCAGAAAATAATTCTGTAGTGTGTGTTGCGATGATTATTACTCTAAGTAGCTTATGAAGCTTTTATCTCGTAAAATTTTAGATCTTACCCCATGAATGCCAATCGGACAATGTCAGGTTAGAACTTCTACAACTAATAAAAGGTAAACTTTGCTGAGGGCGAAGAGCTCACTAGACTTCTTATGATTTACCCTGAACCAGAAAGACCTTGCGACTCGCCCGCGGCCCAACTATCAAGTAGTGTACGGCAAGAAGGTAGTTGAACGTCTAATGGTTAGTATACTGCAGCTAGTGAGACTGAAGTACACAACCTAGCGAGCTCATCAACATTTTTCTGAGGTAAGACAAGTGTGTAATTTTTAAGAATGTTTAGTTAAATGAGAAGAAATTATAAGTTATTATGAATAATTAATAAATTCTCTGAAATTCATTTGGATTTAGATTTAGAAAACGCCGAAACCGGGGGTGAGGTTATGAGTATTCCAAAACTAACATTAGCTGAGTTTAGTGAGCTTTATGATTGATAAGTTTTAAAAGAATGGAAACATTTCCTCTAAGTGTAAGATTTCCTTGAAATAATATTTAGAAAAACAATCAAAATTACGGTTTCATGAACAAAAACTGCATATACATAAGCAGCGTAAACTCGAATCTATACCGTGTAACAAACAATCTCTTGCGATAGTGGTGTCATCAGATAGTGTAGCTCAGTACTTATCCGACCGCCCTCTTATATAGAGCGCCATATCGCTAAAAGTGGAAGTGAATCACACATAAGGGAGAGGCACACACATAGACCGCTTTTCGCAAAGGGTGTTTCTGCTTATCGACTACCGAAATGCGTGCGGTAGAAGTATATTTCGGTATATATGGTTGTACATAAGAGCGTTGAATATTATTAGAGTGTTTTGGTGTTGACAATATGCTCCTAACAACTAAATATTTCAATCAATCGCGCACTCGAAACGGCAAATTTCCGTCAATTCAAAGAAATATTGAAATGTTCATCGTTGGCTGTAGCATTCAGCAATTAACTACATAAATTACCTAAATGAGAAGGCTGGAAAGTGCAGTCAAATAGTTCGCAACAAAAAATAAAAGCAGGCGAATTAGATTAAGGAAGAAGTGCACAGAATTTAGATAAATAGATTTGTGAAGAAACGCTTGAAGCATTTAGTATTAAAATAAAAAGTTTAATTCTATCTTACCTTAATCGAGATACATATAAAGTTATTTATATATATTAAACTGATAAGGACAGGACGAGTTGAGGATTCCGAATGTTTTTTATTCATATATCTGTATGTTCGATTATTTGTTGACAAATTGTGATATCTTGATAACACATATAAGTTACACATATTTCTTGGCATTTCAAGCAGGTAGGTGTTGCATATGGACAAAACCGGCTCATTGACACGTCCACAAAATGTCGATAATGAAGAAAATTATGAACTGCATTAATTAAATCGAAAATTAAACTACCAAATTAAAACTTATTACAGAGGATCATAGTGGAGAGGAAAATCTATGTTTTTATTTTATATTTATTATATTATATAATATATTATTATTGTTTATTTGTGTAAAGTGGGCGTGGTCTCGTTTCTAATAGTTTAAATGTGCATATCTCACAAAAATTTGAAGCTACAATAACAGATATATTGCAAATATTTTTTTCGAGCATTTCTTGAGTGAAAATGGGTGGCATCGAATAATGACTACGATTTTATAGATAGAAATACCTATCCTAAACGTATTGATGTAGTAATAGAAAAATCATGGTCAGTCGTGAAAAAGAGGTTTGGGAGAATATCGGCCTGTTATAAGGAATTAAATTAAGCAAATGAGCATGTTTTGTAGCGGTTAAGTTTCGGTGGTCGAACTTTTTTCTACGAAATTTTATATAATGCGTTGTGGAGGGCTTTAGATAGGCTAACTTTAAATCAAAAATCTAAATCAAGGCTGCAGAAAGATAAATAAATTTTTCTACCGTTTCTGTCATGTCATTGTAATCCGCACTGATTCGGATTTTTATTCGGGAAAAACCGCCAATTTGCCAGCATTACTAAAAACTGTTGGTTGAATACTTTATTCCGTTATAACCACAATAAGGCATTTAATGTCAAGCAATATTCTTTCTAGATGATAAAAATAGGAAGTTGCAGCAATCTAAGGAGAAGTGGATTTTCCGGCTTTACAGAGTCGAGAGCTGTCATCCTTGCAATTAATCTCTGTGGTAGATCACTTACTTTTACTTCATATTTTTTCAACAGTTTTCCACTACGCGTATCGCTATTATTACGTCACAAAAATTTATCTCTAAACTGTAATATATTTCTGTTAAAATAATCAATATTTTCAACTTTATTACAGACTGCAGCTTAAACTAAGACGCACGTAGTGCTAGTTACCCAATTCCTGTACTTGACTACTAATTATGAAATAATGAAGTATACAAATAGCAAATTGCAATGAGGGTTCAATGTTGTTGTACAACCGGAAGTATTTCACACTGTGATCAGCGCGTATATGTATATGTATGTATATGTGTGTTACAAGTTCACTTAGTCTGAACAAATGCGGTAAGTTTAGTTAGACCAACAAATTAAGCGATTTCCCCACATTACCGCGGCTTAAACACCAGCCGGTGGCTGCGCAGTGCTGTAAGCGATAATTATAGGGATGATGGCGCGACATTTGGCGCCAACCCACCAACCGCACGCCACCTTCATTAGCTGGTCCGGCTTAACGGTGAACACCATAAACCGTGTGCTAAACATTGAAAAGCTAATGGTCAGTGAGTAAGTGCTCAGTGGCGATCATTGACTTGTGAATAATACAATGTCCACAGCAATATAAGGCTGAAGCAAACATACGCGCAAACAAATGTGGGATTGCTTTCCAATAAATTCGTGTAAGGGTTTAGGGAAATAAAAATCAGCACAAATTGTATATACACGGTTTTGATATAATAACAAGTAGTATCTAGTTTTAAAATGATATAACTTAGCAAATGATCTGTAGAAATATTTTACTTTTTGTTGGAAAAATATTTTATTAAAATTAAAATTATTATATTCGCTATAAGAACCGATTTTGGCAAGTTTTGAATAAGCAGCGGTACCATATATACAAGATATATGTTCTATATCACTTATAATGCTTGATTTATCTGTTACAAAACAATTGGTTAGGTAATCAGTGCGGGAACCATAACTCGCAGAGATGAGCTTCGTTGTCGAAGACTCTTCACATTATTCTACACGATAGGAGTTTTTCCAGTTTAAGCTTTACCGGGCAAATAAGTGGTTATGATGCTACAGCTCATTGCGAATAGTTTCGGAGATGTTGAGTTCCTTCCGCTGTTTCTTAAATTTATGTATTACAAATGGAACTACTATAAAGAAGCGTTGCTGTAATTACTCTAGCTAGACAGCTTCATACAGGACACAGCTTTTATGTAAAGTATCGCTAGCTCAAGACATATTCGTTTAAAATTAAGTTAAAAAGCTCTCTTTAGATGTAGAACAAGAAAAAAGTAAACTTCGGTTGCACCGAAGATACGATATTCTTCACAAATGAAAAATTTTTTTTATAAGAACTTTGTTTCGATCGTTCAGTTTTTATGGCAGCTATATGCTATACAAAAAGCTTTCCAAAGTAAACAGGACTTAAAAAAAACAGACAAAACAAATGGTTTTATCGGCAAAATCAATTAATTTTATTTTGAAAATATTCTCCTTCGGTATGGTCGCCAGTATGCCGGTGCAAGCCTCTTGAATGGCCTCCACGTCTGCGTAACGCTTTCCTTTTATCGGCAAATGCATTTTTCCGAAAAGGTAGAAGTCGCACGGTGCCATATCAGGTAAATACGGGGAGTGGTTGATTGTTAAAATGTGATTTTTGGTCAAATAATCGGCCACAAGCGTCGATCGATGAGACGGCGCATTATCGTGCAACAAACGCCAACTTCCATCTTCGCGATATTCGGGTCGAACACGTCGAATACGGCGCACCAAACCTTCAAAACTCCAAGGTAGAATACCGCATTAACGTTTTGGCCGGGTGAAACAAATTCTTTGTAGACGCGATTTTTTGGGTTTTGGCTCATTTCTCATTTATGTCCCCACGACCACTTTGAAAACGTTGAAACCACTCGTGCACTCTGCTACGGGATAGGCAATCATCGCCATAAACTTGTTTCATCAATTGAAACGATTCGGTAAAAGTTTTACCAATTTTAAAACAAAATTTAATGTTGGCTCTTTGTTCGCAGCTCATTTTCGCACCGATGACAAAAACATACTGACACTTCAAACGCAATAAATTCACTTCCAATAGATGACATGTCATGAAATTTTTACTGGAAGTCGATAAAGGATAGCAGATTCTAACGCGCTTGTCGACATATAGATGGCGCCACTAGAGTTTACTTTGTTACTTTTTTACTGTTTACTTTGGAACGCACCTTGTATATGTGCTTAATAGGGTCTCTGACGTTACCTTTTGGGTGTTTAAAACGTCTTGATAAACTTAATATGCCTTGTTCCGGGTATAAAAGGTGGAAAATATAGCAGAAAAAAAGTAGACACAATAAAAATAAAAATTTATCCGGCGCTCAGCTCTTCTGGCGAATCCACTCAATGAGTACTAGCAACTAAAACTTCTAAGCTTTCAAATTTTTTGTAAAGGTTGGATACTGTTAAATATATAAATAGAGTTAGACTTGGCGCTGAAATTGATAAATTCAATTAATGGCGGTTCAATAGCGGACCAGATGCTGCTAGATACATATCGCAAGCTCGTTGTGCTTTATATTTCGTGCTAACTACGCTAAGCCCCCGAAATATTTGCTTTTAGCCCTATTTAAGTAGTCTGTTGAAAACTCAAGTTTATAGTGGAGATCGTATTAGTGTCTTCTTTTAAAAGCATTTATTGGCACGAAAAGTGTACGAAAATATGTGCGGGCGGAGATAAACCTTCACATTTTCCTTTCGATTTTGTTGATTGCAAAAGTTTACATGTAAATAATAGCAATTGAAAATTTTTGCTTTTAATTAAAAATCACGTTCAACCCCAAGTCAATCTTGTGCGCCGTTAGCAGATTGCAAGTAATTGGGGAAAATGTAAATTCTTTCTACTACTTTTTGCCTCTTTAAAATGATACACTCAAACCCAATAAATGAAACTGAAAATTGATTGTCTGCGAGATTCTGCGTATTTTTATGGCAAAACAAGTAGTCCTTTCGCTAACACTCTGCACACCAATATTACAACAAATATGCAGGCCATTGCAGGGTGGTTTTTTAATTAAAATTCTATTTCGAGTAAAATGGCGTTTGGGAATGATCGAACGCTTGAGCCGCACGGCGGAGTTAAGACAAAGTAAAGAAAATCGCATTGTATTTGGTTTTGCTTTTATATTTTTTGTATTTTTGCCTTTTACACTACGGCATATAAAATAATGAAAAACTTGAAAATGCAAGGGAAAAAGAAACAAGAAGTCGACTGTGAACAACAAATAATGACCCAACAGGATGCGAGACAGACAAGCAAACGGACCCGCCGCTTGGACAACTGTAAAGGCTTTGTGCAACAAAAGGGTGACAAATCTGTTGTGAAATTTCATTTGTTTAGAAGCTTGTGTATGTAGTGCTGTTTGTATGTTAGTAGATGAAGCCGCAACTGTCAGCGTAGCATTAAAGCAAATATCCGTAGACATAGGCGTAATCAATGTCACACCAATGCCAGCTGCCATCACTATTAAATGATATGAGAATGAGGCAAGTTGCCACAAATGGCGACAAAATGACCGCAGAAAATACATTATTATGCTCATATTGAATATCCATATGTTATGTATAAAGTATACATTATATTTCAGGAAATGCTTATGCCGTTATACTATGGTTACCATTCTCAGTAAAATATGAAGTTTTGACCGCTTTTTTGTCGAGCACACCTTGAGAGTGTAGAAATTGTCTTTCACTCAAAGTTTGCAACCCCAATTGAGCCTTGGTTTAATCTCAGTTCTGATCAACATAAATTTTCGTTCTAATAGCGGTCGCCATGGGCAAGATTTGTCAAACTTTTGTAGGCGTTCCTGTTTTGAACTTCATTCACACAACCGTTTAACCAGTAGTTCGATACCGAGTCGCAATGGAAGAACTAGTTCGCTCAGGCCAGGGGATCATCATATTTTTAATCAACCCAAATATTAATATGAGAGTATAAGCGAGCTCTCACGAATCAATATCTCGCAATTATCATGTTTATCCGTTTCTGCTATGAAGTAAGTTACGTAAATGCCTATGTAGGTATATAGACAAAAGTTTATACACAAAAGCTCTTCAAAATATTCTGTCAAAATTACTATTGGACAAGAAAAAAAGTTAACTTCGCACTTTCTTTAGTATTCTTATAGTATGCTATAAGTAAGGATATAAAGATTTTTGTCTTGATTTGGATCGATCCAATAGCATGGCAGCTATATGCAATACAAGTAGTAATCCGATCCAAATAATATGTTTGAAAGTTGTAGCGTTGCTTTGGACAATAATCCATGACAATGTCTGTAACGGGTGTTACGGCGCAATGTGACATTATCAGAATATGTACGTCCATATTCTGGAGCTTAAAATATTGTTCAATGACAAAGGAAGATCTGAACTCGGGCGCAACAAAAAATTGGATCAATTCGTGAATTGGGGAAAAATAGCGACCAGTCAAAAAACTTGAACTAAATTTTAACGAGATTGTTGTTGTTATAGCGGCAGACAAAATTTCTCAAATAATATATATAATATATGAATACTGCTGAGTGACAGTTCATGGCCGGATAAAAATCCGCATACGTTCTGATTATGTGTTTTGGGGACGGATTTAAACCGGGTCGTTCTATTATCTATATCTCTATATAGGCGAATTTAATAATCGACCGTACAACTTGGAATGCTAACCTTACCAACGTACGAATATATATTGTTTAGAATAAAGTGTGTAGAAAAAATACAAAAGTACCTAGTATATATTAGTAAAAGTGGGGCACATAATGTATATCAGTGACATCTAAGAATCTACAAATAGGCCTTACTAGCCTATAATCACATTAATATCGAGAAATATGCTTTAGTGACGGTTGCGCTTCTTTGTAAATACGGTATTAAGAAAGTAATTAATCAACGCCGAAATTAGACTATCACAATTAGGTATTTTAGTTTTTTGTTTTTTTAGGGGGGTTTAACCAACTCTCTTTTTCGAGATAACTATGTTTTTTCTTTTATTTTCAATATAAATATTTCTAAATTTCAGGTGGTAGTAAGACAAAATCCTTTATAGAGATCGGTAATAAGCATTATTTAATAAATACTGCTGTCACCGTAATTTGCTTTCAGTGTTTGCACTAAAGATGTGATAATTCGAGCTTATTAATTACAGATGAATTGGTTCCAGGCTTACCTTTATTGTCATATTTGAAAGATTTTGTGGAAAGATTCTTACAATATACGAATGTTCTAAACTGTCGAAATTGCTGAAATAGAAGAACCAATTTTATTAATAAAGGCTGGTGAACTACGAATTAAAACAAATTTTAGAGCTTAGTCGAAGAGTAGAACGAAATTCTGGCGATCAAAAAATACTAAAATTTGCATTATGCATGACAACTGGCTACTGTTAATAGGCAACTGATTTTTGGGAATTTATTTTTAATTGTATTTTAGAAAGTTTTCTATTTCAACTAAACCTTACTCATGCAACTTGATTTAGAAAATTCAATACGCTCTCTTATTTTAACGGATAAATTATATTTATAATATTACTTTAGTCGGAACTCTATAAATTAGAAGAAAACAGTGTAAATTCCAAAAATAGATAGATATGGTATATAGTTATATATATATATTAGGGTGGAGCGAAATTTTTTTTTTTTTGCCTTAGCCTAGTGGTAAAATCTGTAGATTATAAAAAAAGAAAATTTTTGGACAAAAAAAAATTTTTTTTTAACAGTTAGGTTTAAAGTAAATTTTCGAGTTAAAATTTTTATTTCGTAAACAAAGTTTGATAACTGTTCTAAAAGCTGTAAAGAGTCCTCTTTCTGGCACATTAAAATTTATCAGCCTAAAAAAATTGTTTGTGGTCATGGTAGTTTTAAAAGAAGTCTTATATGACCACATTCTTTCCTTAAGCGTTAAAAAAATTTTGAGTCAAAAACCGTCAAATTCGGTATGTTTTATATAAACGTTGAAACCAATAATTATTATTTTTTGTCCAAAAAAAAATTTATCTCGAAATTTACTTTAAATTTACTGCCTCTAGGTGTTAAAAAAAATTTTTTTTGTCCAAAAATTTTCTTATTTTTAATCTACAGATTTTACTTTGGGCTAAGCAAAAAAAAGTGAGGTGAAATCCGAGTGACTGTCTGTCCGTCTGTCTGTGTAAGCAATTAACTTGAGTAAAAATTGAGATATGAAACTTGCTACATATGTTTCTTGATCTAAAGCTAAACTAAGCAAACTGCCTGAAAAGAAGTTCTCTCAGCACCTTTACTTCGATAACTCATCAAATAAATATGCCACAAACATTAAATGTCACAACCAAAATGGTTGGATAAAGCTTTATATAAGCAGGTGTAAGAATTAAACAATGGGCTTGGCACTTTAGTTGAAATCATATATCTCAGGAACTACCCGCCAATTTCAACTAAATTTGGTATATATAGTAACCTAGTTAAGCTATTACATACTCGTACTGTGAAAAGGGGAGAAATCGGATAACAACGACCTCTAGTTGCTACATAACACAACTCTAAATTTCATCTGATTCTTTTGCTTCCAATATATAAATCAAGCACTATTGAATATATCGGGATAAAACTTTGCACAAGTGTTGCCCGCTAAGAACAACATTTACTAAATCTAATGTCCATAAATTGTCGACTATAGCTTTTTAAAGACTCAGACACTAAACATCTGGACCTCAGTGCATTTGGCTGATTTTCTACCGAACATATCGGTCAAACTGCGAGTTCTAGTAGAGAAATTCGGCGGGAATCTTAATTTGATGACAGCATACCCTTTTGCCAAAAATGGTTTAAATCGGAACAGTACTTCCCTTACCCCTTATATACCTATACAAGTATATATATATATATATATGAACTTCCGGTTGACTTTATACCGCATCTATTGGTCAACATGCAAGAAATCTTGGTGAAATTCAAAAATAATCTCTTTCCAATAACAGTGTATCCTCTTGCCTGTGATTGTAAATAATGAAAGCCATAATTCCTACCTTTAATTAAAATATTATATATACGAAAATGGGATAAAACATTTTACTTTTCGAGAGCATAAAATGTTAGCTTACACCCGAACTTTGCCCTTCCATACTTATTATACCCTGAATGAGTTGGCATGTAATATTCACAGCGTGCTCAAAAGAAATTAGAATAAATATGGGTATGTCAACCTCTATGTCATAGTCTAGTGAGCTTTTTTTGCTTCATTATAACCTTGACGGGGCATACTAAGATTGGCACGAAGTTTGTAACACCCAAAAGGAAACGTCGGAGTCCCTATAAAATATATATCTAAATGATCAGCGTAATGAGCTGTGTCCATTTAGCAATGTACGTCTGTCTGCCTGTCTGTATATACGCGAACTAATCCCTCAGTTTTTGAGATATCGATCAGAGATTTTGCACACGTCCTGCTCTCTATAATAATGCAGCTTATTTGTCGGAATCGCCAATATCAAATCACTATAGCAAGTAGCTGCAAAACAAATTTAACGATCGTAGTTAAGTGCTTTTTCATTTGACAAGATACCTTCATGAAATTTTGGCATGTATTATTGCCAAAAGCGAGAAGGTATTCTCAAAAGAAATCGGATAACTATATCATATAGCTGCGATTTAAACTGAACGATCGGAATAAAGTCCTTGGATGGAAAACTTTTTTGTTTGACGAGATATCTTTACGAAATTTGGTTAAGATAATTTTTTAAGACAACGGTACAATATCGGAAGAAATTTTCCAGATTGGACTACTACAGCATACAGCTATCATACGAACTTAACGATCGGAGTCAAGTTCTTGTATGTAAACTTCATTATTTATGAAGGGTTCTTAAGAATTTACTATGTATATTGATTTATTAATTTGATTAAAATGATAATAATAATATAAAATAATAGTAAATGCGTTTATGGCTCACTGTTTTAAGTTAATATTTAACCTCAGCATAAACTGAGCAACATATTTATACCTTTTTTGGGGGGCTTCACAGCAAAAAACAAATCACATTACAGCAACCATCCCTTTAATCTTTCTTTATTGTGCACTAAGTATATTTCATTTTAGAAAACTGCCTAACTTCTTAAATCAGAGCTCCTACAATTTTATTAAGAATATTTTAAGGTTCGGCTGATCTTATCGGTTTCAACATAACATACTATATACATATAATTTATTATGAAAGTAAAAGTGATCTGCACTTCAAATGTCAGCCTGCATCTTGAGCATTACAGTAAAAATTTGTATGAGTATTTTATTGCTACTTACGAGGCAAAGGGCAGATTCGAAAATATAATAATCCCGAGAATTGCAGATATGTACTTTTTTAAAGAAAACAGAAAACACAAACGTCACTTGAAATTAAGTGCTGCCAGTCTCTCAGCTCTTGGAGTTTGTTCGATTTGATACTCTCTAAAGATAGAAATAAATGATTTTAAGCATTATTAAATGGCAAAATGAACTCCACAGCTTAATATTCTATACATTGATATTTTTAGTGGACCACACTATAGCATATAGCAGCCATATAAATAGAACGATTAACGTTGAAGTGTCTAAAATAAATAAATAAAATTAATTTCGTCAATTTCTTTAATAATATGGAAGAAAGCCACGATATTCAGGTAAATTAAGTTGAAGAAAAGTAAAATATAAAAATATTTTGTTGTTTCTGTGGTTGCAATGTGAACCAAAATGCAGCTGTTTCAACATAAAGAAGCTTTACTTTTATTTTTGTCACTTTCCCGTGGCATTTTTGTATTCTTAATTTTTCATTACCAGCTGGTGAAGTGTAGAAATATAACATAATATGACATACAACAATTAAGGGGTGCTCACAAGTGTCGTATATTTTAAGCTATTGAAATACGACAAAAGACATAAGACGAAGCTTGTGAATTGCCTAATTGTATGTATTATAAAAGATATCCATGTAATGAAGAAGGAAAGACTAAATCCGGGCAGAACGAAACTGGATAATTTTGTGAATTGTGAGAGCGGTAAAACAACTTAAACGGAATTTTCAAATAAATTTGTTCAATATTGTCCAATTGAAAATCCTTGATCGGATAAAAATTTGGTTACATAGACCCGACCGTCGTGGGAGCGGTACAAAAATAAGCGCTTCCATTCGGCCCATGGGCGAAATTAAAGATCAACTGTACAAATTAAAAGGATAATTTTGATATACTGTGTATATATTTGGGGATTATACGACGATGCTTAGCAGTGTAATTATACAACCGTTAAGCGAGCAACGCTAAAAATTGTGCGCCTGTAAGAAATATAAAAGTACAATATATGTGTATGTACAATATGTCAATAATCAGCAAAAGTGCGAAAACCTATATATATATATATATATATATCTATATTCATGTATACAATACATGTATATATAAATTGGACATTCTAGTCTATAATTACATTATTCCGTACATACTTTTTAGTGTCGGTTACGCTTGCTTGCAATATGGGCTTCACACAATATTTTATTTTAATTTTCTGCTTTACGGGAGTTTTATCCAATTCTACAAATATTTCAAAACGCGGTGAGCCATTCTTTACGAAGAATATGAACTATTTCTACTGCAATTATAATTACTTCTAAATTGCAGGTGAGAATGAGGCACAACCCTTCATAGAGATCGGTAGTAAATTTTATTTAATAAATACTGCTGCTACGGTAATTTACTTCGAAGTTTGAAATTTTAAATTTTATAATTCAAGTCTTTCAATTAAAGATGAATTGGTTTGGTGCGGCGCTTTATTGTCGCAACTTTGATAGTGATTTGGCCGTTATCGAGTCGCCAGCTGAGATGAATGCACTAAGTTTCTATTTAACCACGAATGACGGTCACATTGGTAAATATTTTTGGCTTGGTGTCACCGACTTGGCGGAAGAGGGTAAATTTATGTCACTCAAAGACGGACGTCCAATGCTCTATGCTAAATGGTCAGGTGGTCAACCAGATAACGCCGGTCAAAATGAAGATTGTGTACATCTTTGGGCCGTTAATAATATATTTCATATGAACGATAACGATTGCATGGCTAAGCTTTATGCCATCTGTGAGTTGCGACAACTAAGGAAGGCGACGTGTGTGACTTGAAAAATTTTATGGAAAAATTCATGCAACATACAAATGTTCTAACTGTCGAAATTAGTTAAAGGGCAGAACCAATTAATAAAATCAATTTTTAATAACGATACCTTGTCTTATATATTTTGTTGGGTAAAAAGCGACCTCATCAGTGTCCCGAAATGTGTTGTGAGAGTAAATATTGATGAGTGAGGGTCGGAAAATCAGCGACGATTGGCTATACTATCTACCTCCACTTAAATTACGTTAAGAAACTGCTATTACACCGTATGAACACCGTGTAAACAGAGTATGTATAATAAGTTTACCAAAACTTTTTAATTCACGAGATACCTTCAGAAAATTTTAGATGGGTAATTGCCTAATGCAATAAGGTAAAATTTGAAGAACTGCCATACAAACTGAACGATCGGAATCAAGTGCTGTTAAGGAATCTTTTGTATTTGTGTAGGGTATTATAGCTTCGGTGCAACCAAAGTTAACGTATCTAACATATATCAGCATCAGTACTATCTAATATATATGGATATACTACCGACATACAGCTCAATATCTTCACAAAATTTACACGTATTATTGTCCAAGACACTTTTCATACGGACCACTATATTATATATCTGTCATAAAAACCGGCAGATCAAAATCAAGTTCTTTTATGGAACCGTTTTTATTTATGAAGGATATTCTAGCTTCGCTTGCACCGTTCTTTTTGATTTCTTTTTAGAATTACCTTCTTTATATTACGTACCATATATCGATACCATATAGAATATATCGACAACAATACACTGGCGCTCCAGGTTGTACTTTTGTATTTTTTTCTTATTAAAAGATAAGGAACAAACACGCAAGTACATAAATATAAAGTATATGTACACTGGGGCTCACATATGAAGGGACAATCCTGAGGGCATTCTCAAAAAAAATTATTTTGATCGGATAACTATAGCATATAGCTGTGATACAAACTGAACGATCGGAATCAAGTCCTTGGATGGAAAACTTTTTTGTTTGACGCGATATCTTTACGAAATTTGGTAAAGATAATTTTTTAAGGCAACGCTACAATGTCGGAAGAAATGTTCCAGATTGAACTACTATAGCATACAGCTATCATACGAACTTAATGATCGGTGACAAGTTCTTGTATGTAAATATATTTTAAGAATTTACCATGTATATTGATTTATTAATTTGATTAAAATAATAATAATAATATAAAATATTAGTAAATGCGTCTATGGCTCACTGTTTTAAGTTAATATTTAACCTCAGCATAAACTGAGCAACATATTTATACCTTTTTGGGGGGCTTCACAGCAAAAAACAAATCACATTACAGCAATCATCCCTTTAATCTTTCTTTATTGTGCACTAAGTATATTTCATTTTAGAAAACTGCCTAACTTCTTAAATCAGAGCTCCTACAATTTTATTAAGAATATTTTAAGGTTCGGCTGATCTTATCGGTTTCAACATAACATACTATATACATATAATTTATTATGAAAGTAAAAGTGATCTGCACTTCAAATGTCAGCCTGCATCTTGAGCATTACAGTAAAAATTTGTATGGGTATTTTATTGCTACTTACGAGGCAAAGGTCAGATTCGAAAATATAATTATCCCGAGAATTGCAGATATGTACATACCGGTTGCACAACTAAAATGGAAATTTAAACAGATTGTTGTTGTTTTACCGGCTGACAGCGATTGTGAATTATTATTACTTCCACAAACCAAAAGTGAGTTTCATAGGTGAACAAAAATGCGTTGCGTGAACGAACTACTATTTTGGTAACAAATTTGCAATATATACAAATTTTGTTCCGGAGTAAGTCTATTCATTAAACTAAATTGAGTATAAATCAAGTAACAGTTGTCAAAAAGAGCAACACCGAAAAGAGTATTACCTCATTGAAAACCAAATGTCTGAAAAAACAACCGTATAACACTCATTAGTTCTATTACAAAAAATAAGGTATTGCTTGAAATATATTTGGTAAGATATAAGTTTTCTGAGAATTATATGAAGATATAATGAAATATTATAATATTGTATATATATATATATATATACATATATATTGTTTATCAGCATAAGTTGAAACACATACATATGGTATAAACATACACGTATATATAAATAAGAGATTCCACTCTACAATCACATTATTCGGGTAACAGTTTTTAGTGTCGGTTACGCTTGCTTACAAATACGATGTTAATAAAATAGATAATCAAGGCCGAAATGGTACTTCCACGATATTGTATTTTAGTTTTCTGCTTTACGGAGGTTTTACCCTATTATACTTGTATTACTGACAAGAAAAATATAATTTGTTTCGAGTTTCAATATAATTACTTCTAAATTGCAGGTGAGAATGAGACACAACCCTTCATAGAGATCGGTAGTAAATATTATTTAATTAATACTACTGCCACAGTAAATTTTTACATTATAGTTTAATAATTCAAGCTTCTTAATTGTAGATGAATTGGTTCGATGCTGCGCTTTATTGTCACATCTTTGATAGTGATTTGGCCGGTATCGAGTCCGAAGCAGAGATGGAAATAAATTGCTATTTAACCACGAATGAAGTTCGTCAATAAAACTTTATGTCATGTAAAGACGGGTGCCCAAAACCATATGCTAAATGGCCAGGCGGTCAACCCAATGGCTAAAGTGAGGATTGTGTACTTCTTTAGACCAATAATAATATATTCCATATGAATGATCACGAGTGCACGAAAAAGGCTTATGCCATCTGTGAGATGCGATAACTGACGAGTGCTTTATTTGAAATTTTTAGTGAAATAACAAATAGTATACTATTGCGTCAAATAAACGTCCTCATCAAGGTGTCGGAATGTTTCAAGAGAGTAAATATTAATAAGTAAAAGTCAATATATTTTAACAACGAAGCTGGGCTTTATTTAAAAAATTACCACTAACGCATATCAGCTCTAGTAAAATTGAGATTAACAACTTCCCCGTCTACATAAAACACATTTTCGAATGCCCCACGTCCAAAGGCGTTTTAATGTTATAATTTATACTAAACTAAACATAACGATATGAAATATACATACGTATAGTAAATAAACCTCATTGTTTCCTTTATCGCAAGTTTGAGAAGTGCTGACAATTACTTCAAGCAGTGGTTCTCAAAAATGTAAACTCATTGTTTTTATAAGCATTTTCTAGTATATTAGTATCAATATATAATACAAAATCCTGTTATAGTAACCAGCGTAAGTAGACTGACAGCTATACAACAGTTATTTATTAAATGCTTTCGCTTTTTTCGTTCTTCACTTCAACTTGAGCTGCCTCTCTTTGCCGCTTTCATTCTCACATTCTATAGCATCGCTCTTCGCTTAAACTATGGTATTATCGCTTCTCGCTTTCACTCTGACATCAATTTTAAGCTAAGCTCGTATAGCGAAAATGAAACGAATATTCCTTATCGCAATCAAATGAATAACAACCCTTTTTTCGACTCGCTTCTCTCTGATCGCTGTCTCTCTAATATTGCTCTCTTGAAAAATATGTTACATATAAAAGTAACAACAAAGTTATCGATTTTATGTCGATGCAGGAGAGTACCATATATGGATGGATTCAAATATTTAGCATATCTGCACTCTTTAATGCTACCAATATTTTTTTTACCGTTGTTAATGTCTCAAATGACAAATTATTGCCAAAAAATTAAAATACAGAGATTAAGAATTGAATTAATATATACTTTTTTAAAGAAAACGGAAAACACAAACGCTGCTCGAAATTAAGTGCTGCCAGTCTTTCAGCTCTTACAGTTTGTTCGATTTGATACTCTCTAAATATAGAAATAACTATTTTTAATCATATTATTAAATGGCAAAATGAACTCCACAGCTTAATATTCAATACATTTGATATTTTTAACGGACCACTATAGCATATAGCAGCCATATAAATAGAACGATCGGAATCAAAATCCCACTCAAACAATTTAGCTTTTTTGAAATTTTCATATATACAAGTATATATTGTATATATTATAAAAGATATCCATGCATGCATCCGCCCGAGTATATACGTTTGTAGTGGTTAAAAAGCTGAGCTGTGATAATAAAATATATTTCCTTTCTCCAGCTTAAGATATGTATAAGAGAATTAAGAAGGAAAGACTAAATCCGGATAGAACGAAATTGGATAATCTCCCGAATTGTGAGAGCGGTAAAACAACTTAAACGGAATTTTCAAATAAATTTGTTGAATGTATGAAAATCCTTGATCGGATAAAAATTAGGTTACATAGACCCGACCGTCGTGGGAGCGGTACAAAAATAAGCGGCTTCTATTCGGAACATTGGCGAAATTAAAGATCAACTGTACAAATTTAAAGACTAATTTTAATATACTGTGTATATATTTATGGATTATACGACGATGTTTAGCAGTGTAATTATACAACCGTTAAGCGAGCAACGCTAAAAATTGTGCGCCTGTAAGAAATATAAAAGTACAATATATGTGTATATACAATATGTCAATAATCAGCAAAAGTGCGAAAACCTATATATATATATATAGAAACCTATATATATACCCTATATATATATATATCTATATTTATACATACAATACATATATATATAAATTGGACATTCTAGTCTATAATTACATTATTCCGTATATACTTTTTAGTGTCGGTTACGCTTGCTTGCAATATGGGCCTCACACAATATTTTATTTTAATTTTCTGCTTTACGGGAGTTTTATCCAATTCTACAAATATTTCAAAACGCGGTGAGCCATTCTTTACGAAGAATATGAACTATTTCTACTACAATTATAGTTACTTCTGAATTGCAGGTGAGAATGAGGCACAACCCTTCATAGAGATCGGTAGTAAATTTTATTTAATAAATACTGCTGCTACGGTAATTTACTTCGAAGTTTGAAATTTTAAATTTTATAATTCAAGTCTTTCAATTAAAGATGAATTGGTTTGGTGCGGCGCTTTATTGTCGCAACTTTGATAGTGATTTGGCCGTTATCGAGTCGCCAGCTGAGATGAATGCACTAAGTTTCTATTTAACCACGAATGACGGTCACATTGGTAAATATTTTTGGATTGGTGTCACCGACTTGGCGGAAGAGGGTAAATTTATGTCACTCAAAGACGGACGTCCAATGCTCTATGCTAAATGGTCAGGTGGTCAACCAGATAACGCCGGTCAAAATGAAGATTGTGTACATCTTTGGGCCGTTAATAATATATTTCATATGAACGATAACGATTGCATGGCTAAGCTTTATGCCATCTGTGAGTTGCGACAACCAAGGAAGAGTTGCGACGTGTGTGATTTGAAAAATTTTATTGATAGATTCATGCAACATACAAATGTTCTAAACTGTCGAAATTAGTTAAAGAGCAGAACCAATTAATAAGATCATTTTTAATAACGATACCTTGTCTTATATATTTTATTGAGTAAAAAGCGACCTCATCAGTGTCCCGAAATGTGTTGTGAGAGTAAATATTGATGAGTGAGAGTCGGAAAATCAACGACGATTGGCTATACTATCTACCTCCACTTAAAAAATTACGTTCAGAAACTGTGCTATTACACCGTATGAACACCGTGTAAACAGAGTATGTATAATAAGTTTACCAAAACTTTTTAATTCACGAGATACCTTCAGAAAATTTTGGATGGGTAATTGCCTAATGCAATAAGGTAAAATTTGAAGAACTGCCATACAAACTGAACGATCGGAATCAAGTGTTGTTAAGGAATCTTTTGTATTTGTGTAGGGTATTATAGCTTCGGTGCAACCAAAGTTAACGTATCTAATATATATCAGCATCAGTACTATCTAATATATATGGATATACTACCGACATACAGCTCAATATCTTCACAAAATTTACACGTATTATTGTCCAAGACACTTTTCATATCGGACCACTATATTATATATCTGTCATAAAAACCGGCAGATCAAAATCAAGTTCTTTTATGGAACCGTTTTTATTTATGAAGGATATTCTAGCTTCGCTTGCACCGTTCTTTTTGATTTCTTTTTAGAATTACCTTCTTTATTATTATATTACGTACCATATATCGATACCATATAGAATATATCGACAACAATACACTGGCGCTCCAGGTTTTACTTTTGTATTTTTTTCTTATTAAAAGATAAGGAACAAACACGTAAGTACATAAATATAAAGTATATGTACACTGGGGCTCACAAATGAAGTGAATATCCTGTTTTTTTTTTGTTTTGAAATATTGGTTTATTTACTAAACAGAAATAAAAAAATTTAAAAGAGTGACGAAATCGGGTTACTTATCAGCACAACCAAAAACAAATTTTTTACACAATAAAACCCGTAAAAATATTTAATACAATATATAACATAATATTGTTGGCAGAATTTTATATCAAAAAATGTTGCGAAATAATTCAATATTCTTTATTGGACGGATAACAATCAAATTTGGTATTCTTTTAACTTATTTTAAAGGTTATGTACTCGCTTGGTTTAATTAATATATTTTAATCAACGAAAATTGTATTATAATCAAATTCTTTGTATTATGGATATGAGGTTTAGCTCAAGGTCTAGTCCAATTCTATGACTATGAGTGGTAAACCACATAATTTTCAATGAAACTTGTCACACGTTTTAATTAATTTGCTAATTTAATTAATTTATTGCAATTTTGTAAATATATGTCACACACTAAGCGACATATTCGTCATAAGGCTGGTTAGCAAAACGAAAATCAATTTATGTAGTATCCAAATACTACCACCCTTGAGTGGAGGTAATTCGTAATTCAGTAAGGCCAACCGGAAGTTTGAAAAATAGGAGCATATTGGCATACTGTTATTAGGAGAAGCTCCAAATTTCACAGATTGACTGATAATTTTGATAAAATTTTGGACGGTGGGCGTGGCACGGCACACTTTAAGGTGAAATTACATATTTCGGGACCTGCTCGACCGGTTCCTAGCTAATTTAGTTCATAATATTTTCCTAATATTCATATGTTACAGTCCGAAACTGAAGGAAATCGGACTACAACCACGCCTTCTTTCCATATAACACAATTTTAAATTCCATCTTAATGTTTCGCTGTCGAGTACGAGTATACAAATAAGGCACCAATTAATATAAGGGAATAAAACTTTGCACGAATAGTGCCTCTGGAGTGTGCCCGGTGGTACCCAATATGTTGACCACATTGCCTATAGTTAACTTTAGCCCCATATACCTAATATAAAGATTTTCGACCTTCCGCATGACTTTATACCGCATATATTAGCTAATATGTGAGTTATCTCAATGAAAATGATAGAGCGTGTTTTACTCATAGCAGGGTATATTTGTGCCTAAAATAGATCATATCGGGTGAAAATATTACCTAGCCCCCATGTAACTAATATCAGAATTTTCGAATATCCGGCTGACTTTATTCCATATGATTGGTCATGGTATGTGAGGTACCTTAATGAAACACCGGGAGTATTTTTTTAGTCTAAGGAATGCTAGTACAGGTAGTAGGTGTTATTGGCAAAAATTGATAAAATCGTGTCAATACTAGCCGCAACTACCATATACTACATATAATGATTTTCGTTATTCTATCAAGTTTTATGCCGAATATGTTGGTCAGTGAGCATTATTTATATATAACAAGTAAGGATGGACTAAGTTCGGATGTAACCGAATATTTTATACTCTCACAAAGTCAAATGGTATACTCGTTTGAGATTTGTTTCATTGTTGCTTGATTTGCATACTGGAAAGTGAAAAAATCAGACGAAATTTAAAATGGTTTTATATGGGAGATAGGCGTGGTTGTAATCCGATTTCGCACTGTAACCTAGAAATACCGAATTTGGTTGAAATCGGTTAAGCAGATCCGAAGATATAGGTTTTCACCTAAATGTGGGCGGTGCCACGACCACTGACTAATATTGAACACGGTTCCTATAAAGTCATCTCTTACCATCCTTTTAGTATTTTTTAACAGTATCGTTATATGGGGAGTGGGCGAAGTTGTCACCCGATTTCACCCATTTTCACACTGTGGGTAGAAATGCTAAAAACATTTGCTTCCAGTAAATTTTGTTATTATAGTTGTAGCGGTTTTGAAGATATGCGCAATAAACCTATTAGGGGCCGGGACCACGCCCACTTTAAAAAAAAATTTTAACTGCAGATGCCGCTCCCTAATGTGATCCTGTGTACCAAATAACAGTTTGTATCTTATCGCGGGGTTTAGTTATTTTTTATTTTTTATTAATAGCGTTTTGTGGGCGTGGCAGTGGTCCGATTACGCCCATCTTATATAAATTTTTACTCTAGTTACAGCTTGCACAGACGGACGGACAGATGGACAGACAGTCACTCGGATTTCAACTCGTCTCTTCATCCTGATCATTTATATTTAACCCTATATCTAACTCGATTAGTTTTAGGTGATACAAACAACCGTTAGGTGAACAAAATTATTATACTCTGTAGCAACAAGTTGCGAGAGTATAAAAACACTGCAAAATATGTTCTCGAATATACGGGAGCAATGTCAAAATTAATGCAATCGGACCGGACCCTTTCTCTATCCTCAATATACCCCATAAAATGATTTCCACCTGTATATAAACCGGTTAGGCAGGCCAAAATGTGTGATATTTTAATGAAATAAAATGGACAAGAAATTGGAATATACCTTGGTATAAAGCTCATATCCCTAATTTAATGAATTTGGTTCTTCTGGACGTTTACCACATCAGCTCAATATAATATTGATTAAAATTAATATCACATACATATAAAAAGGAGTTTTAATTTAATTTTAGCTGACGCGAACTAAATGATAGCAATAAAACTAATTTAATGGCTTTCAAAATAAGTCAGGAAGATACCAAATTTGATTGTAATTTATTCACGATTTCATCGAATAATGGATGTTGAATTCTTTCGCTATACTGGAGGATCAATATAAGCAAAATATCATTTGATATGAGGGCTAAAACTAAAAGTATCGACCGTTTTTATTAATTTTTATTTTAATGCTGTTTACCGCATTATAATTTTGAGATAAACGAGTTTGAAAAAATAGCATCACTTTACGATAGCATCACAGCGATCTACTCACTTTACAGCTTGTAAAAATAGAGATATTCGAACTCTTCTCGTCGTAAGAAACACAACCGAAATAGGTACTTTGAAGTAGAGAACATTTACAAAGATCTTTCAGTAAAAAAAATTATACTAATCTCAGTCAGTGTAAATAGTCAAATTTGTAAAAGATATACGAGGGCTGCTATATAGCTGGCTGGCCTAGGCAACACTAAGTGTTACCAAGTGCAGTCTGACATTTCCATTGGAAAGTTTGACATTTTTTAGCATAACATCACTCAGAACGTTTTGTCATTTAATCGTGAATTGTTTTATTTACAGGGAATTAAAAAATTCATCTCGGCCAAAAAATGGAATTAACTCGTGAACATTTTCGTGCGATTATTTTTCACAACTTTCGACGTGGATTATCACGACAAGAGTGCACCGATGAACTAAAAACTTTGTATGGCTATGAAGCACCATCTTATAGCACTGTGAAAAACTGGTACAACGAATACAATCGTGGCCGACGCTCGCTCAAAGACGAATTCCGTGAAGGTCGTCCAAAAACAGCCGTTGTGCCAGAAAACATCGATGCCGTACGTGAACTGATAATGCAAGACCGTCATGTAACATACCTTCAGATAGAGGCATGTCTATGCATTTCTCCCACCAACATACATTCGATATTGCATGAACACCTGGCCAGATCTCGTTGGATCCCGCACAATTTGACAATCGCTCAAAAAAAGGCTCGTGTGGATTGGTGTAAAGAAATGCTGAAAAAATACGATCGCAGTGCTTCAAAAGATGTTTATAAGATCGTCACAGGTGACGAATCATGGATCTATGCGTATGAGCCCGAAACAAAACAGCAATCGACCAAAAACAAATAAAAAAACATTTTCGTTGATAAATATTCGTAATTTCATTATTAGGCCAGAAATATATATAGCAGCCCTCGTACCGATACTTTAAAAATAATGCAGCCATTGCATATTTTTTACTTAATATCAGTGACATGTTATGTGAGACCCTTAAATATAGCTTAAGTCAAATACTTATCAGCACGAATACCAAACTAAAAAAAAATATTTTAAGTGCATAGATATTTTACACTGAAATACATAATTTTTCAAACATAAATGGTACTTTATTAAAAAAAAATAATAAATTGGATAGCCACCATTCTGTGGATCGAAAATCATACAAACGCTAACTCTAGTGGTTTGGAACTGGAAATCAAATCGTTAATATTGAAAAAAGTTATCCCAAACCAAGTTAGTGGTGAATTTAGACAGTGTCATTGAAAATGTTTGAAGGACATAAGAAGACGACCTATTTCGTCTTGGTTGAAGAGAGCGAAGTAATTAGAAAAGTGGATTTGATAGGATACGCACATTTTTGCTTTCGGAAATCTTTGACATACTACTACTATAAGCAGGTGTGGATAAGTAGAAATGTTTGCTGCTACAATATCTAGAGCGCATTTGTGCTGCAGTCACGCTGTGGCTAGGGTTTGTGGCACTTCAATTTGGTATACTAAATAGTTTTCTTAATAAGAGAGTTGTTTAAGACTTTGATTGACTCTCTATGAATACTGCTCCCTAGCCCTCATCTATCTATTCAAATTAATTAACTTTAGCAATGGAAATATTTATTATTGTGTTCTGTTGACTAGTGTTCTTTTTGCAATATAAAATACACGGCTTTTCTATTTCATTTTATTAGTAGTCGTTCACTGTATATCGGCTACACACGTTTCGCATTTGCAAGCAGTTAGAAATCCGGAGCACAATGACGATTGCTCAATATATTTGGATTTTATGTCTCACTAGTGTTCTCTGCAATATCGCAAATACGTGTGCGCCAAGTGCCGATGAGTGTAAAGAAAAATAAATCCGCACCTGAATTTATCTACTTATACAAATTTATATAACCCCTATACTGCAGAGGGTTATGCTTTTGTAAGATGCGAAAACCCCCAAAATGTTATGGTGAAAATATAATATCGAGCTATGGTTTGAAAAAGCTCGTACACGAATATGTGAGAAGTGCATATTCCATATTGAATTGCCGAGATTACTGCAGAACTTGTGGTGTATATGCATATATGAGTAAGCTTGTAGAAACTTGTTTTTTTGAGCAGCAATAGAAAAAATAAAGTGAAACCAAATGAAATCGCCAAAATTATAACTGTTTGGTAAGATTCCACAAATTTCGGACGAGCCTTGCTACAGCCCTTAGAATAATTTTTCCAATTTATTTTTACTGCAATTATAAAACAAAATTAAAGCTCAATATTATTATTTTTTTTATTTTAGCAAGATTTGATTAAAATCAGTCAAAGGACGATAATCTCTTAGGAGCAGCCACAAAACCTAAGCTATAATCGGCGAGGCAATGAACGGCGATGGAAATTATATTAAATGTATCGCACGGTCATATTTCAAAATTCCTAGCTACAAATATCTACAAACTATCGACTTTTCATTAATATAACTACTTGACAAGCAAAATGCCCTTAAATACCCGCAAGTCAAATGCCATAAAACACTTAAAATGATATTGAGAAATCTAATAAGTACTTCCAAAAGGCATACGAGAAAAATCATAACGCTAAGGGGTGCGTTGATAAATTCCTTAAAAAAAACACACGAGCCCAAACATTAAATCACAACCGATAATCCCAAGTTAAAACAACCAGTCGGCCGACCAGCCCACCAAAATACACACACAAAGTCGTTATCAACTAGCAAACCTTGGGGGGCTGCGCCGCCGTCCAGACGATCAACGACATGTGACAGAGTTTGCACCAGAGGGTTGCAAAATTTCAATACACTATTATAAAGACTTCTCGTGCACGTGCAAAACTCGCGGCAAGATTTCCTGCACTGAAAAAATACCACAGACTGTCAATGCCCGAGGCTAAATTTCGGTTGTGAAGTCAACCACCAGTTTATGCTAAGAAGATGTGCATGGCTCGTATTTACCCCACGGGGAGGGTGGAAACTGACACTTTGTTCCTCATTTAGCGCATCAACGACGTAATGATTCGATTATTTACGCTTGCCATTGTATTTTGGTATTTTGAGAATTTCACACAATAAGGGATTACTGTCGAATGCCCACATATATCCACATACTTATGTTGATGTTGGTTGAGGGAAATATCGAAATGACAATGAGGATTATAAAAAATTATTAGAGAATAAGAGTATTACTTTTTTTAAGCAAACTAATTTATTTTGAAATAATTTATTTTGTTTTAATGGAATTTTGTTAGATTAAAAGAATGCCTAGAAACATCTAAGGCAAAAAATCCGAACATGTTAGAGGTGCTTTACGAGCAATATTAGTTCAGTGGTGAATTCAAAATTTCGGCAAATATACAATTTTTATTTACATAAAAACCAATTTTTAAAATCGGCCAATAGTAAAATAGGTAGAACAGAGAAAAGTAAAATTTACTACCCATTGAAGGTGTGCGAAATAGTTGAGAAACCAAATGGGTCGTATTCAGCGTCGACAAAACATGGATCCAGTGGTAAACACCAGAAACCAAAAAACAATCGAAACAATAGACTTCACACGCGAAGAATCAGAAGAAGGGAAAGACTGTCCTATCGGCCGGAAAGATAATGAGCATATTTTTCGCAAGCCATATGCTACACATTGCCCAGTACCTTGAAGAGAGTGAAAAGTTCACAGAACTCTGCAATGGCGATTTACTATGCCAATTAGATGCCGAATTCCACAAAAAATGTAAACAATTCGCGTAGAAATGTTGCTATTTTACCATTAATACTCAACGGCTCAAATTTCCGGAGCCCCCATGACCAAAATAATGCCCCAATCGCTCTATTCGGCAGTCTGGGCACCGTGCGGCTCCTTCTTGTTTCCAAACTTGAAAAAGTTACTCGTCGGGTAGAATTTTGTGTCGAATGAGGACGTTACCACGTAGACCTTAAGGAAATGTATTTCTCCGACATTTTTCCCCTTTCTTAATCTAATGTAATATATATAGTTTTATATATAGAATTAGCTAACAAACTCTGTCGAGCAGTGTCATCGAGAGTTGAAGTTATTCACTAATTTGTTCGGAACCTTTTGGAACGACTATACTTGCAATTAATACAAAAAATACCTAAAGTTAAACAGCCGTCTGATTGTAAGCGCCAAAATATAGAAGATGAGACGTATACGGAAAAATTTAACTAATGCAATGACAAATTAAAGACCTCCGTGAAGTTATCATAGTTTCTAATAGCACATAGATTTCAGTATAATTATAAACACAGATTCCCCTAAAGCGCGATTTCGGCAACAATATGTGTACCGTACAATAGGATTACTATGTACAATAGAAAGAGACCTAAATAGAGGCTTTCTCTAGGAAAGCAATTCCAATCTTAAAGACTTTCAATATATAATCTGTACTCCACTACATATTGAAAGGCGTTCTATAACCGATACAATTTGCCATTTAAGCAAAAGCCTCTGTTACCTAACAAAGCTTGAAGCGCTGTTTAATTTCAAACTTGAAATTTGATCAGAATTTTAAACTGCCGTTACAATAAGTAAATTTAAATAGCCTATTGTTTCTTAAATGAAAAAAAAAATATGTTTTACTGATAAATGTTTTACAAAAATTATTTTTTTTTATAATAAATTTGTAGCTATCTTTTTGCTTTCTGAGAAAATTCGTATGAGTTTTGAAAAATATGTTTACTGAAATTAAACAAATATAGCAATAGTGAAATGCTATTTTACTTAGATTATTATGGAACAATTTAAAAAACATTAAATATGGTTAGCTGAGCGCGGAATACATTTCTCTTCGGAACCTCGTTTACTCAGAGAAGTGGTATGTCGTCGCTATGATGTTCACTACACAGTGGTTCTTCATCTGAGCATCCACGTTTATCCGACCAACCCTTTCTTAAGCCGGGAAACGACAGTTTTATATGATTTCCGGCTTTGCTTCCATTAGTCGCATTACTGTCATTGCGAGTAGCGTGTTCTGGTGCAAAATTTGCTATTATCGAGTTACTGTCTTCTGCGCCACCCTCATTTCCATTTTTTCGTAACCAAATGGCCTTGAGTGCTTCTTTTTGCCTATATATTACAGCTGTAACAATAGTTATAAGCAGTATCCCGAATATAAATAGTAGTACCAAAGTTCCGCGCGGGTTTGACTCAGGCTTCGGATGCCATTCCCAGGTATGTGTGTTGACATTGGTTCGCGTTTGATTTTCTGTAAGAGTTTGAAATGTTTGAGAGAAAGTGCTGTCGAAATATTGGTCTACTGTCTGATAGACTTATTTTGTGTTCTGAATGAGAATTTGCGGAATGTGTTATATATATGTACATTGAATGATGATGAAAAATGCCACATTTTGAAACAAATATTTAATTTGCAAATTCTAAACAAAAATACATAATATTACATTAGAGTAAGACTCTTTACTTTGGGCACCGAAAAATATTTTAGTAAACTTTACTGAAAAGAAAAAGATAGCTTGTTGCTTTTCATTGAGCTTACATACAAAGGCGGATAGATAAGTACTTGGCCTCTCCAATCGCTGGCGGCACTATTGCAACCGAAATTTACTATCAATTGAAGGTGTGCGAGATAGCTGATAGATACTGACAGTACTGAGCTGGAAACTATTTTGACAAATAAATGGCCAGTTTTATTTTTCTTTTGCAGGTTGAACAACTTCCGGACCTTGCACCACGAACCCTTGAACCGACATTCCTTTTTGACAATTATTAGTTTATAGCGCTCCAAGCACAGTTTGCACATTTAAAGTTCGATACCATATTCTCATATACTCTAATTACAATTATTGATGTTTAAAAAATGTGCTATCTTGAAGTAGAATTTAAATTCTTTGAAACAATTAAGAAATTGTAACTAGTACTTACTTGCTGGTATTTCCTTGGCCTCGCTTGCGGCTTTTTTGTGGCCAATAGTCGCGACGGTGGTCACGCTTAGAATGGGTTGTGTGTAGAGTGTATAAGTTTGAGGCACAGGTAAAATTGTGGTTGGCGTAGTGAAACGTTTTGTAGACGTTGTTATTGTTGTTGGTATTGTACGAATTTTGGTTGTTGTTATTGTGGTTGTTGTTGTTGTTGCTGCTGAGGGTGTTGTGCGTTTAGTAGTCGTAGGCTTTGGCTTGTATGTTGTGGTTGGGGTGGTTATCGCCTTGCGCGTGCTTGTTGTTATTGGCTTATGTGTGGTTGATGTAGTCGGACGCATTGTTGTAGTGCTTGTACTTGTAGTTGTGGGCCTTTTGGTTGTTGTCATTGTAGTTGTTGTCGTTGCCGTAGTGCTTGTATTGGTTGTTGCTTTTGTGATTATAATTTCTTTTAATGTTGTTGTTGTCGATTTCGTATCACCTCTAACCGTGGTTGTTGTAGTGTTCGGTATATTAACCGTGGTCGACTCCAGTGGCGCATCTAATGTGGCCCAAGTACTCATATTTAATATTTGTATTTCTTTATTATTGTTTTTTTTTATGCATTCAAAACTTACCGAGACACACTTTCGTATAATCCGGACAGCAATCATCGTCAGCTATACAACTATCGTCACAACTGCAAAGACCTATCAAATGTGTGGCATTGCGCATTATACCGAGCTTCGTCTTATTGCCGCAACGTGACACGCACGATAAAGTGTCGTAGATAGATTGTTCTAGAAAATCATAATAATAATAATAATACAATATTTTTCAAGTGAATGAAAATTGCAGAAGAAGTGGTCAGCTGACCTGTAGTGGTGTTCTCATTCTCAGCGGAGTCATCGGGTTCATCATCATGATTATCCAAAGCCTTACATTCGGTGCCAAACATTATTTTCACATCGTCTATAGCTATGTCACTTAAGTGATTTTTGGCGCCATCCGCGACGAATACTATTTGAAAATCATCCTCCATTTCGTCTATATAAAAGTGTGCCTCGTTCCAGTTATTATTCTGATTACCAGACTTGGTGAACTTTAAATAGCTGCAAGGAATAAACATAACTAAATATATGATATACACGTGTGGGTAAAAAAAAAACACGAATTTTTTTTTTCGCTTGGTACTCTGAAAAATATGATCTAAGACGCCTTTAATTTTCAACTAAATCTGTGAAACGAAATATTTTTTCAAGTAGTTGGAAGCGAGAAATGAATTTTTCTATCTCATAATAAGAGAAAAATAGAAAATTTTAAGGCGAAGAATCTTACTGTTACAATTAAGAGCTCATTCTTTGAGAGATCTTCGTTGAGGCATCTAAGAACCTATTTTTTAAAGTAACATACCAAGCGAAAAAAAAATATTTATTTACTTTGAACCGCCCTAATATATACATCTCAATTTCTGGACAATGAACATAGCAAAACGAGAAATTCAATTGAAAAGTGTAATTAAGTTTATTATGTGTATTAAGTTTGCCACGAATTTTTAGCACCCACAAGGAAACGTCGGAGACCCTATAAAGTATATATTCTTGTATATAAATGATCAGCGTGACGAACTGAGTCGATTTGAACATGTCCGTTTGTCTGTTTGTATATCGGCAAACTAGTCCCTCAGTTTTTGAGATATCGATCTGAAGTTTTGCATACGTTCTTTCCATATAAAGAAGCTGTACATTTGTTGGAACTGCATACGAGTTCAATTAAAATTATGTCCTTGCATGGAAAACTTTTATATTTGACAACGTATTCTCAAGAAATTGGAATATTGCCTAAATCTGTCTAACAAACTAACTGATTAAAAACAAGATGTAGATTTGTAATGAGATGTAGATTACAATACCGTTAAACCATTGTCAAGATATTGACATTACAAGAGCTGTTTTTTGACATATGACTACCATAAATTATGATTATTATGGAAGTAATGAATCTTGCATTACTTCAACATTACCCGGCGCTAAGCAACTACATACATATGTATATCTGAAATCAAGGTAGTATTACTTTCATATTTCGTTACTTACGTTGTTTTATCGTCAATAACTACGGATAGCATTTTCGTCAACGGTTTAATGTAGACTCTTAAATTCCCAACACCAGCGCCATACATTAAATAGTAAAATTGAAAGCAACACGCAGTCTTCAGGCTTATGGCACGTTCATATATGGGGGAGGTGAGGGCGGCTGGCGTTGATGTGGCACCGAAACTTTCCATCAGCATATAATGACCACCACTTACTTGCATTGTAGTGTGATCGTAACGTGGTCCAGTGTGAAACGAGGTGAATACATTAGTGGCCATGGTGCGTTTCCATTTGAAACCGTCGGCTATGTCCGTAACCCAACCGCACATGTCCTCTGGCTCAAAATCACATTCGTGACTCACTTTGCCGGGGCGTGCTATTGAAATTGTAAAAAATTGTAAGCCGTTTTAGAAAATGTTAGGAAGAAAATTTTAAATTATATTTTTTATAGCTTTTAGAGGAAAAATCTTAACAAATCACTTTCGGCTTTGCCTTTTAACTACACAAGTCGGCAACTATATACACTATACTGGTAAAATCAATTTTCTGAAAATAATTTTTCGATTTCATTAAAAACAAATAGTTATACTCACGCCTACAATAGCCCAGCGGACGATCCCAATCGGTGCCGTTGCAATAAGCATATCGGTTACCAGCCAATTCAAAGCGCTCCGCACAGTAGATACCGATATGATACTGATCCACATATTGTATTCTGCCATTTTCTGGATTCTTCGCCGGAATATCACATACATTGCCTGGAAAAAAAGAAAATTATACTTTTTTTATTTAATTATGCCACTTGTTTGGGGATTGCGAAAGAAAGATATGTGCGAGCGCACCAATGGAGCAAAAATGTTCTAGAATTTCACACATTTTATCAATAATCGTGAAAAATAATAAACTACAAAAATTGGACTAACTTGCACAAATTGGACGATTGCCAACCCATTTACCACGGTTGCAAGTCGTACGCCGATCACCGAACAACTTGAAGCCGTTATTGCAATAGTGAAGCAGCATCATATTCCGACGTCGCAGCGCTGAAAAGCCATTTGGTAGCGGTTCAGGATTTTCACATAGTATTCGCGAACGATCGGAGAAGCGACGCGTTTCGTATATACCACTCACATGGTGAATCCAGTAAAATATTAGACAACAGATGAAAATCAGTTGCAAATGCGTAATACGTTTGACGGACTGGAGGTGAGGCATTTTGTAAAACTCCAAATTGAATAAAAAAAATATAAAAAAAAATACACAGTTTCTATACTTTCTTTTGAGTAATATAAGAAATATTTCCAAATTTAGTTCTTTCCTCGCAACATCCGCAATGGGCACTGATAGGAGATTGTGTTTACTGGAGACTGGGCGATGAAACTAAAAAATCTTCTGGACAAATACATTCAAATAACCACATATATAACTAATATATAAAATGTATAAGTATGTATTATATATATATCTATGTACATATGTATGTATATCGGGTTTGCTGCTCTTTGTTTTGCATAACTGATAAGCTGGAAGTCGTCAAGTCCTGCAGTTCTTTTAGCAGTATGATATTATTTAGTTTTTACATGTATTAATGTATTTGTACACCCACAGGCAACGGATTAGAAACGGTTAAAGAACATTTATACCCTATCAGGTTTGCCGCGATGTTTTTAACACCTAAAAAGATCAGCATGCCGAGCTAAGTCGATTGAGCCATGTCCGTCTGTCTGTCTGTATATACACGAACTAGTCCCTCTGTTTTTGAGATTTGATAAAATTTTGCACTCGTTCTTCTCTACCGATATCGGTCCATTATAGCATACTTAAATTTAGGTGCTATACAAACTGAACGAACGGAATTAAGTGTTTGTACTGAAAACTTTTTCTTTTGAAAAGGTATCTTCACGAAATTAGGCATGAGTTATTGCCTAAGGCAACAATGCAATTTTCGAGAAAATTGGTTACAACTGAACGATCGAAATCAAGTTCTTGGAGGAATAAAGAAGAAAATTATAGCTTCGGTACAACCAGAGTAAGCGTTTTTTCTTTTTTTCATGAAACTTGCTGACTAAAAGCTAAATCGAATTTTGTCTAGCATTTTTAAATAGAGGTTTGCTCTGAACGAGTTAGCCCACCCTAACCCGGATGCCTTCAAGCACAAAATTGAAATGGAATGTAAATGAAATGATTCAGCATCACTTATCGACATTCACTTATCGACTATTCCAAATATTCTGTATTGCGTCGACAATATTTTGAGCTAAACAAAAAATGTTATAATAATTAATTAAATAAAGTAAAAAAGAATATTGTGAGTAATCCCAACTCGTTTTATGATTTCGACAACTCCAAACGCAGGATTTCCAAATTTCCGTCTGCGATGAAATACAAATCTATTATTTCAACTGACAATGTTATTATGTCCAATATGTTTTTTTAAGTCAAACTACTGTCATAATGCTTCTAAAACTTTAAATAAGTTACTTAATTTAAATAAGTTAAAACCATTTTTTAGTTACGGCCCAGACATGATACACTCATGCTTCCTAAAAAATAGTGCCAAATATATTTATTTGCCTTTTGCCTCTCTTAAACACGGTATATTTCCTTCAATTTGGAAACAATCATTTATAATTCCTTTGCATAAAAGTGGATTTAGGTCCAACATTAAAAACTATCCGTTATACCTAAACTTTTTGAAGCTATCATTACTGACCATATAACTTTTTCGATTTCTCCATTAATTTCCTCATCTCAGCATGGATTTCGTAAAGGGAAATCGACTCTAACAAACTTGCTGGAATTCGTAAACCATGTATAATCGGGTTTTAGGGAACATAAGCATACGAATGTTATATACACAGACTTCAGCAAAGCTTTCGATAAAGTAAATCTCTCGATTCTCATACATAC
The DNA here is from genome assembly GCF_042242935.1 of Bactrocera oleae. Classification (NCBI taxonomy): domain Eukaryota; kingdom Metazoa; phylum Arthropoda; class Insecta; order Diptera; family Tephritidae; genus Bactrocera; species Bactrocera oleae. Next base: position 18,776,874 of record NC_091537.1, on the reverse strand, counting down.
ACTTGATCTGCTGGGCTTTCAGCCAAGATTTCTTTAATGGGTTGCTTCCTATCTTCATAATAGAACACAACGAGTGATATTTGAGGATACTCCTTCAGATAAAATTAATGTCTCTTCTGGTGTTCCGCAAAATAGTCCTGTTCTTGTTGTTTATTAACGATATCTCTTTAGTAATAGAATTCTCAAACATTTTATTATACGCTGACGACGTAAAGCTTTTTAAACCATGCTTCAACTGAGGAACGGTGTCTGTCTTCATATTGATTCCATGGTCTTAAAAGCCAAAGGTGTCTTCAGTTTTTTTAAACATTGGTCTAAAGAATTTAGAAATCCGTATGTTACTAAAACACTTTATACAACTTTGGTTAGACCTATATTGGAATATGGCTATGTTGTATGGAACCCTAGCTACCAAATCCATTCTGACAAGTTAGAGTCTGTTCAAATACAATTTTTAGTTTCCGCCTTAATGCATTTCCGATGGGATTCTAGGGTAAGTCTACCTCCAGACACTAGTCGTTTCAAACTTATTAATCTACCTACACTTTCTAGTCGTAGGGAAATGCTTGGCATAATATTCTTAGTGAAAATCTTGAATGGAACAGTTTGTAGTTCCTTTCTCCTATCTGAAATTAAATTTAATATCCCGGTGCGCTTTTCAAGTCAGTTTAGACCTTTACGGTTAAAATCCTGTAGATCAAATTTCGAACTAAACGAACCATTCCAGCACATCTGACTCACTTTTCAAAAGCAAAAAGACCTAATTGTTTTCTCTTAATGAATGAAAATGTAACAATTTATTATATTGTAACTATAAATCTTAGCTGTTGAAATTTTTGTTTCTGTAGCTGAGCAGTTATAGATCTCAACACTTAAAAAACTCTCTTGCCTTTTCTGACTCGGCTAATTCCGCGCGTTTGCGGATTGCGCCCCTCGCGTCGATTGAGCGGAAGGAGGATAACAGCTGACGCCATAGTCTGGCCAATTAGCTAAACCAACAATCGTAAAACGCATAGTGATGATTTGTGCCGAATAGGGTGAGTAGTTTAAAGTTATGCTTTAATTAGATGCCAAATAATATTTACATATTTAGAATTAATGTGCAAATCGTTATTACTAATGTATTATTTGGCAAACATTTTAATAAGAGTTTTCGATTATTTGGACTCGGTACCATTACCAACGCAGCCCATCCATAATACCGTATACTAGTATTGTATTTTAGATATTTTTTGTCAGATTAATACATCGTAGCCATCTTTGAAGACACAACAAGACCGCGGATAGCTGATAATCCGTGAAGATCGTAACTGCTCTTTTGCTTGCAGCGAATTTTAACTCATTGATGTAGAATTGTATTACACCAATTCGAGATTTGATTCTAACCTTCTATCAAAAAGAGCTATACAAAGTAATTGACTGTTATGACACATAAACTAACAGAAGAACTTAAGTATCTATTTATGACTAGTCGTTAATATCAAAATTTGAATAACGGAAGTGCCTTTATTCGGTAGTATTGAGTTAGTTAACATAAACAGATTTCGCTAATATCTGAGTGAGAAGTAGTATTCACTTTCTAAGCTTTATTTCTTCTGAGAGTTTTATTAGTGGTGGTAATTTACAATAAAGTCAAACGAAATGTGTGATTGTAAATCAATTTGGTTGTGACTATATATTGTAAATATGGGCATATTCAAGCCCAGGATCCATTATTTTGAAGGGATTTTAGGTTTTTAATAGTTGAAGTTGTATGCATAAGCAATAATTTTACTCAACACATACTTATGTATCGCTCGTCCAAATGTGACAGTGTGGTTTTTTTAAGTTATTACGTATCCCTCAATTCTGATATGTGTAACATCCCTGGTGGTGCTGTGACAGTGAATGTTGTTCTATGTTCGATTGAGTTTTAATTCGTAATTTTTGCATTACCTTTCTTTCTTCTGCGTTTCTATTTATGCCATCGGTTTAGACATGTCCGTCTTGGAGAGACTGTGTGTTCAGAGTACCAAATGAAACAAATAATCGTTTCTTTTGATCCATCCTACTTGTAATATTGTGTCGAGCTAAGTCGATTTAGACATGCTCGTAAATATGTCCATCCGTCCGTCTTTATATACGCAAACTTGTTCCTCAGTGTTTTAGATATCGATCTAAAATTTTGCACACGGTGTTCTCTCTCGAAGAAGCTGTTCATTTATCGGAATTGCCGATATCTGAACATTCTAGCAAAATCTAGATCCCTTATTAAGTAACCTGAATGCAACTTGAACGTGTCTACCAAACAAAGTAGTTAGAAAGAACTAGCAAAATGTTTTTCGTTGGATGCCAACTATTACGTATAGTTGCTATAGGAAACCTGAGTATGGGATTTTAGCAAAGTTAACGTTTTCAATCTTTTCCCATTAAAAATAATAGTTGTTATATCACATAACTATTAATTAAACCCGTATTATTTTAAGTATTAGATAAATTAAATTAACAACTTCCGTAACTTCAACCATAATATATTTCTGATTCGGCTTTTTAATACCGTCCATTAATAGCTCAATTAATATTTTCCCAATACCACTTGCTTGCACTCTTCTGTTGATACTTTCGATTTAGCTATGCTCAAAGTTGTCGTTAAAAGTTAAGAAAATAACAGACATAATTCCATGATTAGCAAGTTCTAGTCATCTTTCGCAGCTCATGCTTGTTTTCTGTTACATTCTCGCATACTCCTTCTCACAACGAACCCATCTCTTTTGATATGGAATTTCTTATTATTGTATAACTTTTTATTTTAGCTTCAAAATCACATCTGGCCTCAACGCAATCTCAATATAATCAAATAATAAAAAACCAAGATTTTTATTCACGTATTATTATTCCCTACAATTAAATATATTTGCAGTTTGTAGATATAATTGCTTGAGTTTTTTTAAAGCGCAATTCCCAGTCACTTTCTCACAGTTTGATTCTGATTTTATGCCGGAATTACAAGTATTTAACGGCAATTGCTTTTCACATATAACATGCATGTTCAGACTACATTTATTATCGTTCATTGTTAAGCTATCACTAAATAGTATGACTTCTATACAATCCTCCACATCTTCCACATTGTTCGGTTCGTTCTTCCCCCAAAACTTATAAATCATTGGTCGTCCACTATTCAGCGACATGTATGTTCCCTCCGTTGTCAAATCGTTGCTACTTGTCCAAGCGCGCAAAGAACCAAACATCGGCTTTAAGTGCGAAAATAAGGCATCCTTTTCAGCCACCGATTCAATCGTTAGCAAATCACTGTCGTAAGAACGACAAAAATGAGCCGCTCCGAACCAATTCATCTACAATGGGAAGACAATATGTTTTATGAAAATAAAAATAAAATGACTCGTTGGTATATATTGATGAGTACCTTTATGTCCTGAGTCACTAAATAATATTTGCTACCAACTTTAATGAAGGGATGTAAATCCATGTCGATATCTGTAAATTTTAAAATAACTAATACTTAAATAAACGAATTAAGAAAATTGCAATTACCTTCTTGAACCGATGTACTACATGTAGCATATAGTAAGGAATTCACCAAAAGTAAGAGAAAAGAAACATATTGTGCTTGATCCATCATTAAAACGTTTCGTTTATGTTCAACTGTCTGCGCGTCCAGTTAATGGCGATGTAAAACATCAAATGAATTTATTGCAAATTTTATAAATCATATTTTTAATAATAACTAACTTTATAAAGAGTATATATGTATATGTGTAAGTGTGTTTACCCAGTAGTGAACTCAACTGACTATTAACCACTCACAAATCATATGAACCGCAAGCACAAGCCGTTTTTCTTCACACACAAAATTATTTGCTTCAAATCAACCTTTTTTTCAGATTTTAAAAATAGGAAATAAATGAAAATAGAGTTGTTTTTTTTTTTGTTAATTCTTAATTATAGTTTTTTTACATCTCGAAGTGACAGAAAATTTATGATTTTGGCAGAATCCATCGTAGTCAATTATAGAACACCACATGATTTCAATGGTTTCTTGAACATTATTGTGGTACAGAACTCTGTTTGCTTTGGAACAGAAATAAAGTTTCAGTAGCATACTACAGTATGTACCATAGGTCTGTCTTTGGCATTAAGTGAAAATAGTGTTTTTATTTTGTATTTAATTTAAAATATAGCGATTTCATTCGGAAAATTCTCACTGCCAACTACTATTTTTCTAACCAGTTTGCTGTTAGTCAAAAATCTTTGTACGGACTAGTAGTTCTGCTCACTAGCATAATGCTTTACTGGGTACTTGTGCAATATGCTCGCTAAATCCACTGATAAGAGTCTATCCCTTATCACCGTGAGTGGCGGTATTATGCTTAAAATGAAATTATTGCAAATTTTTTCTTTTATAATTATTATTTAATATCAAATCGTGTAGAGAAGAAAGTGCGGGTATTTTTACTGTGTATGTTATGTGTGCAATATTCTGCAGTATAGATTTTTCTCACTGATTAGAATCTATCACTTCATACCTATTTGCATATTAATACATACATATTATTTTAAAATATATATTATAATCAAAATTTTTTTTTTTTAAATGTGGTATACTTATAGAATGATATAGGCGGTCATATCAGCAATACAGAACCTACAACGATAATCTCTCATATGAGGAAATTTAAACGTAAGTTACACTTGTGATAACCGATCGAGCTTAAATTCTATCTCATTAACTTAAAATGCACCTTACTACTCAAGTTATCACTAAACACTATATTCATCATATTAGTGCTGTGGGGAGGGACCTACTGATATAAAAAGTTTTAAGTACTGAAACACTTATTGCCGTGTAATTTTATCGAGACATTTTTCATCCGCGCACTATACGGATATTCAATCTAAACCAATTCTACCCATTTTTAGCTAACCACATTGCTGGCATGATAGAGTAACCACTTAGTTTTATGAACATAACTCAGAAATTGACCGCGAGTATCAGTAAAAGTGAATTTCTTGTACGGATATCCTCACACACAGTCTATGGAGGTTAGAAAAGGTACTAGGCAATATTGCAATATTCGAAGAAACTGTTCAGATTGGACCACTATAGCATATAGCTGTCATACAAGCTGACTGATCAAATTTATTGTAAGGAATATTTTGTAATTGTGAAGGTATTTGCATGGTTAACGTTTTTTCCGATTTAACTCATTATCATGTTTCAGTGGATCGGGTTGCGCACCTACTTCGAAATGTCATAAGTTTATGAAATATAAATAAAAAAATTTCGTGCTCTCATATAACAAAATATCTTTTATATATACCTTATAAACACAGCGGCTATCACCGTAATAACTACGAGGTTCTAAAGCAGATATGTAATTGTATTAAGTTTCACTTGAGTTTTGAAGAGACTCAATGAATTGCATATGCTGAAAAGAAGTTTGTCTGATGGTAACGCGAAAGTCTCCTTATAAGCTCTAAAGTGTTTACATTAAATGACATTTTAGTCAAACTCTTAAACGAGCAAATGTCTAATAAAAATATGAGCTTCGAAGAGGATTGACACAATCTAGTACATATCAAAGGAAATAGAAAAACCTATACAAAATTAAATATACCACACACTTTCATTTACCATTCTTTTCTTTTGTGAGTCCACTATAATTATGGTAAAAAAGGAGCCGTCATCGATTCGCCATTTCTCTGTTCGCAACAACAATGGTAACGCTACAGAGAGTTAGTGTCAAATGTGCCGTTCATCGAGGGAATACTGTTTGTGTAAAAAGTGAAAGAGCGATTGATAATTCAAGAGAAACAATAACCTTTTATCGTCATTCGTTTATCCATGCTTAGTGTACAAGCAGTGTGCGTTTGACTTATGTATATAACTTTTGGGGAGCGTGTAGCGCAGTGAGTCAGTTATTATTATTTGTTCATAATTGCTACTGAATAATATAGTTATTCTTACAAGTAATTATGGACATAAGCTGTAGGAAACTTTACTTTAACGAGCATATGCTTATACAAGAATAATATTTTAAGTAATGTTTAAGCATGTTCTAAGCTATTATTAGGCTATTGCATAGCTTTTATTGCGGGCTTCGAGCGCGGCCACCGAATCTAGAAATTCCGTAACGGAAATAAACCTAACACGATCACAGAGTATGCGCAAAATGTTTGCATACTGATACGCGTATTTTCGTATATCTTAAGCGGAGCAAATCAATTGAAGAGCAGGGTGATTCAAAAATAATAATATTTAAGATTTTTGAATGGCAAATAAACATACACAATTTAATAAAAGTTTAATTAACAAAAAATAAATTATTAAATATTCGAAGTCATAATATTAGCAACTTTATTAATATTTTGGTAAATAACTACCCCAGCTTTTGGCACAGTATCTCCTTTGATTTAAACAATACAATTGAAATTAGGTATTTTAATCGGATTATCAATGGTAATAAATCTTCACTTATCTTGGCTGGCGATTTCACTGGCTAGCGATGATAAAATATCAGAGCGGTTGACAATTTTTTTTCGGAAAAATTTAATTTGAAAATGAATAATGATCCACAAGAATCCACAATAAAATATTGGACCACCATTGCCGCGGTATTTTCCAGATATTTAGAGAATATCAGGTCTCAAACTTATGATACTCGTATCAGTTGCCATAAACCTATAGTTTCAATGATAAACATTCCTGTGTAACCTACATGTATTATAAGATAATGAAAATATTTTAAGCAATATTAACTTCTTATTTATTCAATTAAAGAATTTGTTTTCTTATCGGTCACCACGCTCAGAAAGTGTAACTCGTATAAATATCAACTTGAAAAAACTTGAATTAATATCAAAAAAATACTGCATAAAAAATAAATAAATAATTATAATTGCATAACTTGATAAAAATGCTTTGCAGTAGCTTTACCGCGGCAGTCCCCGAGTGCCATACGTACTTTTTTTGTACTCCTGACTATAGATTATGAAATTTTTTTCAATATATCACCCATTCTGTGGCTTAGTTTAGATCATTTAAGATCTTATTAAAATGCCCTAAAATAGGTTTCATTTGATTCCAAACAGTCGTATCAAAGGCCAATGCAGTCTCAGAATACTTAAGATATTTCACACCCAGAATAGCCTTAAGTCCCTTTGGTAAATTTATTGATTTCTTTATATAGCCTCTAGCCTTCTCATTGCGCGTCCACCGAATATTTAGGCATATAGGTGGTGTAAAAGTACGTATAAAAGATTTTTGTAAATAAGGTGGCTCAGAGATAACCTTCATAGTTAAAGTATTTTTTGGCGACCTTCGTTCGAAATTCCATTTGCATTTAATTTTTTTTTTTTGGGCTATGACCATTTTATAAAAAAATAGAACACTTTTCGAAATTTGTTTAAGTCTGTCTGCAAATATTGTGGAGTAATATACAAAATAAATGCTGAGGTGGCTCTTTAGGTTTTCGGGTGAAGAATGCAGTTATACATATAATATAATATATGTTACTCGAGTTTCGAAACGATACAACTATGTATACAATTAACGATGGCATCGATTTTGTTTAACATTTCCCACAGTCATTGGCTCAGCATTGTTTCACCACAAACCTCTTCACCACTTACCGAAAACCCAGCTGCATCATTGCACGCATCATATGAATTAAATTTCGCGAATATCTACATATTTATGAAATTTTTTTCGCAAACAGCACTTCGCACTCTTTAATGCTCGCATTCCCCATATACTCACGCTGTTAAAATTTCACCACTTTCGCTAATCACCAGTAAATATTGACCCAGGCCTCCATGGAATTTCAAAAATATGTACACACGTACACACACTTATATATCACATCTATACAAACACACGGAACCGCACAAAAAACTATATGAGGGTGATGGGTGGTAACGATGACGTAGACTGTCGGCGAGTCAATATTAAAAGGTTGACAGCACGTGCAGTTCGTGAAAACCAATAAAACATAGAATGCAAATATATTTACATATTTGAGTGCGTGTGTATGTACCACATTTATGTATAAGCATTTGTAGTTTTTTGTTTTGTGGAAACCCGCCCTTAAGGAGAGTGACATATATTGTACATTTGACATTTATATTTGCTACAGTAGCTGTGACAGCATCCGAAAACTATGTAGCGCAACAACAATAACAATGCACAAGCAAACAATGGAAATTATTAGAAAATTAAACAATGTAGAAACTGAATTCAAATACAAACGACAAGGTAGTAAAATAACGAGTACGACCAAGCTTAATACCTTGGTCGATTTTAATGAAATATAATTGTTGTTTAAATAAAAAATTTACCCAAGTATATTATAAACATATTTGACATGTGGCGACGTAAAAAAAAGGAAGGTTTTTTGCAAAAAAAAAATATATACACTTGCAGTGGCTTAAAAAAATTTGAATTGTAATAATCTCATTTCTTTGAACATTTTCTGACAAATATATCTAAGAAGGTAGTGTGAAAAATTCCAGCTATTTTCCGTTTCGAAAAAATTTTATTCACGGACTCTAAAAGCAACGCTTCGCGAAAAACGCGTTCATATCTCCGAAACTACTTGCTGTACTTAGCTGATCTGTTTACTAACTAAAAAGTGGTGACGGTGCTACTCAGCTGCCTATGATCAGTAGCCGGTTGCCATGTATAATGTACTTGTAAGATTTGGTATGCGGTTGCCGAGTGGCTCCAATACTGGCGCTAGTAGCCAAACAAAATACGGACATTAGTCTATCACTTAAAACATTTTATGAAATATAGTAGATTTTAGATCATTCTTAAACGTTCTGAAATCGTAGAAATTCCCTATTTTTTATATTTAATTAAGAGTATTAATTGTGATGACATAACTTCATTTTTGAAAAATAAAAACGGCCGTTATTCGCTGTTTGTTAGAAAAAAGATACTCGCTAGATTAATGGTTGTATATAACCGAAAAATATGAATGAAAGAAATATTGTTGCTCCAGGATAAGTATGAATTAAAAATAAGGAAGTATAGAAAACTCTGTTTGAGAAGTGTCAACTGTGAGAAGTCTTATGCTCAAGTTGTTTTTGAATTGACGCCCTATGATGGCATGGAAAAAATGCAAAACAAATAAAATTAGTGTAATATAAAAATTCCATACGGGATAAAATATGGGAAAAAAGACGATGCTATAAAATTTATCTAACATTTAACTTTTGGTGACTATATTTTTTCTGACAAAATCCGGGACGGTTTTTTTTGGCATCGATTAGAAAAAGAGACATCGAAGAGAAAGCAAAGTAATACAACATTAAAAATGATAAAAATATTCAATCACTTTCTGTTTCGATCGTTTGTATATCAGTTGATGAAGTGGACAGTGTTTCTGGAATTGTTGAAGACGTCTTCGGTCTGACCTAATTCTCACATTGACTGATTTTTCGAAGAAGCTCGGGGTGTGATTTTAAGTAGGGGAAAAATTCCAACAACATTCTACAATAACTAGTGGCAAAAGTCTTCAGGAATATAAAAAAAAGTCGGAAGATTTAATAATATAAGTCTTATTTGTTAACGCAGCTGTAATACCTTATACAACACATTGAGCACGGATACAAAAACTGTGAAGCGAAATGAGAGAAATGAATGCGAAGAGCCGCAAATATTTATGTACGCATGAGAGCACAATGCCCACTAGGCATTTGTACGATTATAGTTGGCTTGCTATCTTGGAAATTAAATTGCAAACATTGAATTACAGTATCCCAACTGCGGCTCCGGCAGCGCTTAGCTACGCTCATATATTATATATATATGTATAAACGCCTCTATGTACATACATATAACTATATCCACGCGCTTTTTGCTTTGCATCCGAATGACATACAGAAATCTCCAACCTCCGCTTAGCACTCTCAGGCGCTGATTGCGCCAGAATGATGAGTGTTACTAGCCTGCCTGTCGTTCTCCTTGTTGCTGTCGCTGCGTGCGTTGGTCACGTGCCGCCATTAACATCAACGGTGATGATGGTGAATTATAGATGACGCGTGGCAAGACAACCGACAGCCAACAGCCGACAGTCACTGCCAAAGCCACACAGTCAGAGTCATAGCTACCAGTCAAAGCAACTCCCCAGCGTCCAAAGCAAGTTGAGAAATATTGAACATTGCACTGTTCACCACAACGCATTTCGCATCACCTTACATAACGTCAGTGTGGCCGGCCGTGCTCTATGCGGCGTTCACAACTCGTCTGCTGCTTCACCCTCCACATGAAGTTGTGATCGGTTGCATTCGACGCGCCATCACTCCTCAGCTCAGCAACGGAAGTGGCAATAAGAAGTTGTCAATATTGAGTGATTATGTGTGCGATTGCAAAACTCAACTCGTTGCCGAAGTGATTCAACCATTAACTAGCGAGCTTAGTGTGTGGCTTGCGTAACTGGTTGCCTGCTGCCGGGCGCTTGATGCCTATTGCCAATGGCAAAACACCAATCGACGACGAGATTTCACAAACTTTCTCGTACCAATACTGCCACAATAAGTTATGTTGCTAGTGTTGGTGCATAGGAAAGGTGGAAATCGTTTAGTTATCATTACCGCCAGTTGAGTATTTAGTTGCGCTATTGCTTTATATTTCAACCTGATTGAGTTTCTATTGAAAAGTTTCAAAAAGGAAGCCCGTTCAGATTGAACTCCTTGCGGAAGTTTGCGAAAGCTGCATAATTTCCTGAGTTACTGAGGCATGTTCAACGCACTGCAGGGCTTACTTTTTAATTTGTGAACGATGATCTTTTATACCATATGAGAACCAGAACAAATACGGAAAAGTTTGATTCCGTTGTTATTGGTAGCAAGTGAAGTTATGCGTGAGTTTACTATTGAAAGCAATAAAAAAAAATCTTTATATATGAAACTTTGTATTGTATAATTCACCTATAAATATTTTATCGCTAGTTTCACTTCCAGACCCACAGACAGCAATGCCTATACTCAACTCTACTCGCTTTGAGCTACCTTGGTAGGAAAGAATTTAGGTTAGGCAACAACAGATTTATCATCTATGTCTATCTATCATCTATGTCCTAACGCTATAGAGTCTTGTTTAATGACTTTTTCGGGTCCGAATTGTAGAATGTTGAAGGGGACGACCTTTGGTTCCTAGAAAAATGTATATTCGGTAAGTGAAGAAGAAGGTATGCAACAGAAACCATATTTCGACCGTCTTACAAACAACATATAAAAGCTTTCGTCTAATCGTGGTCGCTCAACTTTATCATAAATTAGTCGTTCGGTTTAAAATTTGTAGCTCCTCAAATTTAGCATAATGTATATTTTAATAACCTGAACAGAGTAGATTACATTTGCCACGAAGTTTGTAACACCCAGAAGGAAACGTCGAATACCCTATAAAATAATGATGTAAATAATTAGCGTGATGAGTTGAGTTTTATTGTTGATTTAGCCATGCCCGTCTGTTTGTCTATACATACGAGAACTAGTCCCTCAGATATCGATCTAAAACTTTTCTTTCCATGAATTGCATATAGTTGCCAGCTAAAAACTGAACCATCAAAATCAAATTCCTGTATGAAACAATTTTTTATTTGTCAAAATTTGGGGTGGAGAATAAAGTTCTTATACAAACAGATAGATAAAATTCTAGTTGTATGGAAAACTATGTTATTTTTGAAGGGACATTATAGCTTCGGCTTAAATAAAGTAAACGTTTTATTTTTTTTTATTATCTATTTTTAAGAAATATTAATAAATCGGTTCTGTTCGGGTACTAAAACTACCAGAGTAATAGCTTTTCAGACACCGCAAAGTCTGAGTGAAGTAGAACAATGCAAGAAGATTTAAAAATGCATTATTAAAATATAATATCTATATGGTATGTGTGAATGTTGAAATTGATGAAGACAGAAACGCGGTACAAAATCAAAACTGAAAATCTCACTTGGATTGAACTCACTTTTAAATAGTTATATGGACTACACGGCTTCGAAAAATCCATTTCTTTTAAATCTACTATTTAATGCTATAACAGCGCTGGACTATTGTCCTAAATGCTCAATTTGATCTCAGTATTAGTTTTGGAGATACCGTCTTGAAAAGTTGCGTACTCGAGTTGAGTATCAGCATTTCAAACTTTTAACGCGATTATCTCATAACTGTGTTTACAAAGTCGATTGTCAAGATTTTTCGCGCACTACTCAACCGATCTTAATAAAATTTTACACAGGTCTTCGAGATAAAATTCGAAAGGTCCTGAACAAAGGATTTTTTTCAATTACAACTATTTAAAAATAAAAAAACGTAGAGAAATTTTCTCCAAAATTTGAATTTTTTTTGTAAAAACTATCAAAAGCATATAATTTTGACCTTTTATTTTTTCCCTCCTCCAATACCTACTAGTTTATGCTCTTAATTAAAACACGTTTTTTTCTTTCACTTTTACTTCTGATGTCCTGTAAGAAGTTCTGCTGTCAACGCTAAGGCACATTTTTTCTGAGGAACTGCCGGAAATGATATCGTAATGGCCGAGTTTTGAATATTTTCTATCAAAATTTCACAAAATCTTTGTAAAATATACTGGAATATTAAAAAGCTTGTATAAAATATTAAATTTTTTTTATGAAAAAAAATTATTGAGAATAAACCGTCTTTTGCTCGAGGAAACTCATGTATCCGCATAAGTAACCTAGCGATCTGTTTTGGTAGACAAACATCCAAAAGTCAGTCTGTTATGAAAAAGCGTTTAATGAAATTTATTCAATATGCACATGCATTATTAACAAATGAAAGGGTTAACTCGTCTTATGTTAAAGTAGATAAGTAGCTAATACGCGCCAAATAGTCACGAAACATCACACCATCCCTTGGTTCAAGTTCGTAAAAGATTTGTTAGAGATACCCACTGATTTGATTGCCTGATTGTTGACAGTTATTAACCGGGTATAAATCTATGTTCGCTGTGGTTACGTAAACCTGACTGTTTCGGGTACGTTTTTGCTTTTTGTTACGTGAACTATAGTTGATCGATCCACAACTCAGCTAACTTATTGGCAGCTAACTTATCGGTTTACCGTTGTACACAAAAGCCTAAATCACGATATGGGCATAGTATGGTAATTTAAAGTATTGTTTATATTTTCCGCATGTAGAAAATATAAAATTAAGTTTATTTTATCTTATTATAAAAATGCTAAGTCACGTTTCTAATTAAAATTCTCTATGAAAGACAAAAGATTTAAGAAATAAATAGTACCCAGCTTAGGTAAGTATATGTGCATATATAACGGATATAAAGCAGAAGATCGTGAGTAGTCGAATTCACAACAGATTCACCACACAACGTTGTCCACTTTTCACGTATCCTGAGTTCCTCGATAATGGGTGTAGCTAAATTAATTTCTATTTTGTGTTTGACACTCGTGACACAACAATTTTTAGGTAACTAAGCTTCCCATTATAAATATTTTTTATTAATAAAAGTGCTTTGGTACACAATGCAGGAAACCATGCGGATGCGTTCGAAATTGGTGGATCAATATACGGCGGTATCCGATTAGGATTGCGTTCATCAATCGTAATATATTGCTAAGGTTTTATTCAATAGAATGAAACAAAAATAAATATAGTTTATATGTTTTTGTTTTAGATAAGTGCTTTAACTAATAAGGCAAGGTGCTTGGCAAGATATACGCCATTATGTGGTTTCTTTTTTCGGCCGCGTTGCTGCTGTTCTAATAGCTGTTGTTAATTCCTTAATTGATTTCAAATTACTTGTCTTAATTGAACAATAAATGTTAACAAATATACAAATTAATCTCTTTACACACTATCCATACATAAAGAGGATACTAAGTAAAGAAGAAAGTAAAGAAAATACTCGAACATTATTATCAGCTTTTTAAATGTGGAGCCTGTAATGTTGTATGATAAATAAGTGAGAAGCACTATGGTACTGTTTGGGTGAAGCCGAATGCTACATATTGTCGCAAGTTGTAAAAAAAACAAAAAACAAGAAAAAACGTTAACTTCGGTTGCGAAGCAATAATACTCTTCACAAATACAAAGGACCCTTACAAGAACTTGATTCCGCACGTTCAATTTGTATGACAGCTATATGATATAGTGATCTGATCTGACCAATTTCTGTGGAGAATAATTTTTTGCCTTAAGCAATAGCTCGTGCCTAATTTCGTGAAGATACCTCGTCAAATAAAAAAAAATTCCATGCAAGCACTTTACATCGTTCAGTTAGTATGGCAGCTATATGCTATAGTCATCCGCTCTATACAATTTCTTCGAGGATTGGATAATTGCCTTAAATAATAATGCACGCCAAATTTCATGAATATACCTCGTAAAATGAAAGAGTTTTCCATACAAACACTTGATTCCGATTGTTCAGTTTGTATGCAGCTATATGCTATAGTGGCCCGATATCGGCCGTTTCAATAAATGAGCAGCTTCTTTGTTAGAAAAGGACAGGTGCAAAATTTCAGATCGATATCTGAATCATTTCATATATATACTTTATATGGTCTCCGACGTTTCCTTCTGGGTGTTACAAACTTCGTGGCAAAATTAATATACCCTGTTCAGGGTATAAAAAACGGCTGCAACGAAGCCATAAAACCCTTCACCGGTGCATCGTATTATAGCATAAAAGGGTAACGAACTTGGTTGTGAGTTCGATCCTTCTCGTTTTATGGCCGCTATATGCTATAGTTGTCCGATCTAAACAATTTATTCGGAGATTCTAACGATGCCTTAATATAATAATCTATGCCAAAATTCGTGGAGATACCTTTCTAAATAAAAAAGTTTTCCATACAAAGTTTATAATTGTTCGATAGAAGCGGTTCCAACAAACGAGTAACTTCTTGGTGGGAAAAATTCGTAGACAAAATTTCAGAGCGGTATCTCAAAAATTGAGCGACTAGTTCAAATGAAAACAGGAGTCTATATTTCTTACCACAAAGACCAGTTTTCCAACTCCATTACATTGAAGATCAAGCTGATTCAAAAATAATAACTTTTAAAATTTTTTTAACAGAAAATAAAAATTTTAAATTTATTAAAAATTTAATTAATAATAAATAAATGATACAATATTCGGAGTCATAATAACATTATTAATATTTTGATAAATAGCTACCCCAGCTTTTGGCACATTATCACTTTTGAATTAAACAATACAATTGAAATTAGGTATTTTAATCGGATTATCAATGGTAATAAATTTCCACTTATCTTGGCTGGAGATTTCACTGGCTAGCGATGATAAAATATCAGAACAGTTGACAATTTTTTTTCAGAAAAATTTAATTTGAAAATTAATAATGATTCACAAGAGTCCACAACAAATATTGGACCACCATTGCCGCGGTAGTTTCCAGATATTTCGAGAATATCAGGTCTCAAACTTATGATACTCGTATCAGTTACCATAAACCTAAAGTTTCAATGATAAAAATTCCTGTGTAACATACATGTATTGTAAGATAATGAAAATATTTTAAGCAATACTAACTTCTCATTTATTGAATTAAAGAATTTGTTTTCTTATCGGTCACCACGCTAAGAAAGTGTAGCTTGTATAAATATCAATGACTTGAAAAACTTGAATTAATCTTTTTTCTTTTCAAATCAGCAGCGCTACAAAAAAAAAATATATTTTTTTGTTGTCTTAGATATCTTAACAAATTTTAATGGTTTCAAGTGTCCAGATTACGAATTTATTCATGAAAATATTGAATGTGGCTTTTGTTTTTACGATTTTTGCATTTCGAATATGTACAATATATTGATCAATTATAGGCTTTTTATACTCTTCCAACATTTTGCTACAAAGTATAACCTAACGGTTCTTTGTATCACCTAAAACTAATCGAGATAGATATAGGTTTACATATACATATATAAATGATCAGGGATAATGAGAGTTAAAATCCGGGGATCTGTCTGTCTGTCTGTTCGTCTGTCCGTCCAGCCGTCCGTGCAAGCGATAATTTGAGTAAAAATTAAGATATCATGACGAAACTTGGTATACATACTATTCCATATGTAACATTCCTCTGATAATCCTATTTTACATTGGGAAAATGGGGAAATCGGACTACAACCTTCCCTAAAATATAATACTTCCCATATAACCTAATTTTAAATTTCATCTAATTCTTTCCCATTCCAGTACACAAACAAGCCACGAATTAATTTAACGGAATAAAACTTTACACGAATAATGCCGTTTAAGTACCTCACCCTCACCTCACCCAAAAACTTTCCAAATCAAACCAAAACTATTCAGGCCCCTATGTACCGAATATGTGTGACCTTTGTACCTATAGTTGACTTTTTACCGAAAATATCGGTCAATGTGTGAAATATATAATTGAAATTTAGAGAGGATAATTTTCTGATAATGGTATGTATGTATGTCATAAACCGGTCGAATATAAAAAGTTTCGAACTTCCGGGTGAGTATATACCACATATATCGGCCAATATGTGAGATATCTCAATGGAATTGAGAGAGCGTGTTTTACTAACAACAGTGTTTCTGTGTCTTAACTTATCAAATTTAAAAGGGTTTCATATAAGCACTCGATTTCGATCGTTTAGTTTATATGAAAGCTATCGGCTATAGTGGTCCGATATCGGCCTTCCAGACCAATTAACCGCTTGTATTATACATAAGTATGTATGTATGTTGCGTTTTCAGGTTTGTTTTGTTATACTTGTATGTAAGTATGTATGTATGTTGCGTTATCAGCTTGGTGTCGAATTATGCTATACGTAGGTATGTATGTATGTATGTTATCAGTTGAATTGAGTTCCTCGATAATGGGTGTAGCTAAATTAATTTCTATTTTGTGTTTGACACTCGTGACACAACAATTTTTAGGTAACTAAGCTTCCCATTATAAATATTTTTTATTAATAAAAGTGCTTTGGTACACAATGCAGGAAACCATGCGGATGCGTTCGAAATTGGTGGATCAATATACGGCGGTATCCGATTAGGATTGCGTTCATCAATCGTAATATATTGCTAAGGTTTTATTCAATAGAATGAAACAAAAATAAATATAGTTTATATGTTTTTGTTTTAGATAAGTGCTTTAACTAATAAGGCAAGGTGCTTGGCAAGATATACGCCATTATGTGGTTTCTTTTTTCGGCCGCGTTGCTGCTGTTCTAATAGCTGTTGTTAATTCCTTAATTGATTTCAAATTACTTGTCTTAATTGAACAATAAATGTTAACAAATATACAAATTAATCTCTTTACACACTATCCATACATAAAGAGGATACTAAGTAAAGAAGAAAGTAAAGAAAATACTCGAACATTATTATCAGCTTTTTAAATGTGGAGCCTGTAATGTTGTATGATAAATAAGTGAGAAGCACTATGGTACTGTTTGGGTGAAGCCGAATGCTACATATTGTCGCAAGTTGTAAAAAAAACAAAAAACAAGAAAAAACGTTAACTTCGGTTGCGAAGCAATAATACTCTTCACAAATACAAAGGACCCTTACAAGAACTTGATTCCGCACGTTCAATTTGTATGACAGCTATATGATATAGTGATCTGATCTGACCAATTTCTGTGGAGAATAATTTTTTGCCTTAAGCAATAGCTCGTGCCTAATTTCGTGAAGATACCTCGTCAAATAAAAAAAAATTCCATGCAAGCACTTTACATCGTTCAGTTAGTATGGCAGCTATATGCTATAGTCATCCGCTCTATACAATTTCTTCGAGGATTGGATAATTGCCTTAAATAATAATGCACGCCAAATTTCATGAATATACCTCGTAAAATGAAAGAGTTTTCCATACAAACACTTGATTCCGATTGTTCAGTTTGTATGCAGCTATATGCTATAGTGGCCCGATATCGGCCGTTTCAATAAATGAGCAGCTTCTTTGTTAGAAAAGGACAGGTGCAAAATTTCAGATCGATATCTGAATCATTTCATATATATACTTTATATGGTCTCCGACGTTTCCTTCTGGGTGTTACAAACTTCGTGGCAAAATTAATATACCCTGTTCAGGGTATAAAAAACGGCTGCAACGAAGCCATAAAACCCTTCACCGGTGCATCGTATTATAGCATAAAAGGGTAACGAACTTGGTTGTGAGTTCGATCCTTCTCGTTTTATGGCCGCTATATGCTATAGTTGTCCGATCTAAACAATTTATTCGGAGATTCTAACGATGCCTTAATATAATAATCTATGCCAAAATTCGTGGAGATACCTTTCTAAATAAAAAAGTTTTCCATACAAAGTTTATAATTGTTCGATAGAAGCGGTTCCAACAAACGAGTAACTTCTTGGTGGGAAAAATTCGTAGACAAAATTTCAGAGCGGTATCTCAAAAATTGAGCGACTAGTTCAAATGAAAACAGGAGTCTATATTTCTTACCACAAAGACCAGTTTTCCAACTCCATTACATTGAAGATCAAGCTGATTCAAAAATAATAACTTTTAAAATTTTTTTAACAGAAAATAAAAATTTTAAATTTATTAAAAATTTAATTAATAATAAATAAATGATACAATATTCGGAGTCATAATAACATTATTAATATTTTGATAAATAGCTACCCCAGCTTTTGGCACATTATCACTTTTGAATTAAACAATACAATTGAAATTAGGTATTTTAATCGGATTATCAATGGTAATAAATTTCCACTTATCTTGGCTGGAGATTTCACTGGCTAGCGATGATAAAATATCAGAACAGTTGACAATTTTTTTTCAGAAAAATTTAATTTGAAAATTAATAATGATTCACAAGAGTCCACAACAAATATTGGACCACCATTGCCGCGGTAGTTTCCAGATATTTCGAGAATATCAGGTCTCAAACTTATGATACTCGTATCAGTTACCATAAACCTAAAGTTTCAATGATAAAAATTCCTGTGTAACATACATGTATTGTAAGATAATGAAAATATTTTAAGCAATACTAACTTCTCATTTATTGAATTAAAGAATTTGTTTTCTTATCGGTCACCACGCTAAGAAAGTGTAGCTTGTATAAATATCAATGACTTGAAAAACTTGAATTAATCTTTTTTCTTTTCAAATCAGCAGCGCTACAAAAAAAAAATATATTTTTTTGTTGTCTTAGATATCTTAACAAATTTTAATGGTTTCAAGTGTCCAGATTACGAATTTATTCATGAAAATATTGAATGTGGCTTTTGTTTTTACGATTTTTGCATTTCGAATATGTACAATATATTGATCAATTATAGGCTTTTTATACTCTTCCAACATTTTGCTACAAAGTATAACCTAACGGTTCTTTGTATCACCTAAAACTAATCGAGATAGATATAGGTTTACATATACATATATAAATGATCAGGGATAATGAGAGTTAAAATCCGGGGATCTGTCTGTCTGTCTGTTCGTCTGTCCGTCCAGCCGTCCGTGCAAGCGATAATTTGAGTAAAAATTAAGATATCATGACGAAACTTGGTATACATACTATTCCATATGTAACATTCCTCTGATAATCCTATTTTACATTGGGAAAATGGGGAAATCGGACTACAACCTTCCCTAAAATATAATACTTCCCATATAACCTAATTTTAAATTTCATCTAATTCTTTCCCATTCCAGTACACAAACAAGCCACGAATTAATTTAACGGAATAAAACTTTACACGAATAATGCCGTTTAAGTACCTCACCCTCACCTCACCCAAAAACTTTCCAAATCAAACCAAAACTATTCAGGCCCCTATGTACCGAATATGTGTGACCTTTGTACCTATAGTTGACTTTTTACCGAAAATATCGGTCAATGTGTGAAATATATAATTGAAATTTAGAGAGGATAATTTTCTGATAATGGTATGTATGTATGTCATAAACCGGTCGAATATAAAAAGTTTCGAACTTCCGGGTGAGTATATACCACATATATCGGCCAATATGTGAGATATCTCAATGGAATTGAGAGAGCGTGTTTTACTAACAACAGTGTTTCTGTGTCTTAACTTATCAAATTTAAAAGGGTTTCATATAAGCACTCGATTTCGATCGTTTAGTTTATATGAAAGCTATCGGCTATAGTGGTCCGATATCGGCCTTCCAGACCAATTAACCGCTTGTATTATACATAAGTATGTATGTATGTTGCGTTTTCAGGTTTGTTTTGTTATACTTGTATGTAAGTATGTATGTATGTTGCGTTATCAGCTTGGTGTCGAATTATGCTATACGTAGGTATGTATGTATGTATGTTATCAGTTGAATTGAACTTAGTGTCCAGTATCCGTGGCCTTGAATACTGAATTCATACTATTTGTTGTTGTCTGTGATAAAATAAACTCCTCGTTGGTTGCGTTGATGATCTAGGTGCTGAATTATTATTATTATAAATATGAATTATAAAATTTTCGTTAATTTCATTTGTAGTTTAAATCCAGCAGCAACTGGACGCGCAAACGCTTGAGCTTAAATTATGGGAGAGGTGCGATATATTTCATATCTTTTACTTTTCATTAATACTTTATTATTTACTACTTGTAGTACAGCGGTACAAGAAGGTAATAAAAATTGTATTAATTACTTAATTTAACTATTAATTAACTTAACATTTACAGTTGACGATGTGGACTTACGCCCCTTCATTAAAGTTGGTAGCAAATATTATTTAGTGACTCAGCACATAGAGGTACTCATACATATATACCAAAGAGCAATTATATTTTTATTTTCATAAAACATATTGTCTTCCTATTATAGATGGATTGGTTCGAAGCGGCTCATTTTTGTCGTTCTTACGACAGTGATTTGTTAACGATTGAATCGTTGGCTGAAAAGAATGCCTTATTTTCGTACTTAAAGACAGTGGCTGTTGGTATGTATGCTTGGACAAGTGGCAACGATTTGTCAGCGGAGGGAACATATATGTCGTTGAATAGTGGACGACGAATGCTTTATGCTTTTTGGGAGAAGAATCAACCGGACAATGCGAATGATGCGGAGGATTGTATAGAAGTCATAATAAACAGTCATAGCTTTACAATGAACGATGATAATTGTTCAGCAAAAAGGAATTTTATATGTGAAAAGCGTTTGCCGTTAAATGCACGTAATGCCATCACGAAAGCAGAATTAAACTGCGGGAAAGTGACTGAGAGTTGTGCTTTAAAAAAACTAGTGGAAGTATATAAACAAACCGCAAATATATTTAATTGTAGGGAATAATAATATGTAAGTAAACATCTTTGTTTTTCGATACTAAGATATATTAAGATTGCCTTGTATCCTGATATTGTTTTGATTATTAAAAAAAAAAATATATTAGTAAAATTTGAAAATATATGGGCTGGTTGTGACAAAAAAATAAGACAAGCTTCATTTCCTTTTCTTTCAAATTAATTGATCTAAATCGAAAATATCAACAGCAAAAGTGCAAACAAATGGTTGCCTTAGGAAATAGCCTTTGCTGAATTGCGTGAAGATATTGTCAAATAGGAGAGATTTTCCTTACAAAGACTTGATTTTGAGCGGTTGGTTTGTATGGCAACTTAATGATATAGTAGTCCTATATCGGCAGTTCCGAAAAATTATCAGCTTCTTGTGGAAAAAAAGCACATAACTTTGTATCGAAACCTGAAAAACTGTGGAACCACTTAACGTACATACAGACAGGCCGACATGAATACTTCGATTCAGCTCGTCACCATGATGAGTGTACTGTTATAGAACACTAGTCAGAAAGTTGTATTGAGAATAGTAATAAGCAAATCTTTATTATTTATTTGTTTAATTGCGGTTGTCAAGATTACAAATAAAATGTGGATACTACAAGTATGTATTAGGAATTGGAAAAAAAAACTATAAAGCATAAAACTCAAATGTTCCGATGTTACATATTAAAATTAAAACCGCCAACGAAATTATTTGAAACATTATTTTTTCCTTTCGGGAATAGCACAGTCACGAAAAAATTTTGATTAGAAGTAACTAATATGATAAACAGTTAGTACGAGCTGACAAAAAAGTGGTTTAGATATTGTCAGTGGTTCATATAGACAAGCGCCTTGGTTAAGCAACATATAATATTGATGAAGTTATATAATAGCTGTTTTCTTTATTCGCCATTAATCTCTTCACTTCTGCTCTTTTTTCTAAACGAAATTATATGTAAAAGCAACAACAAAGTCATTGTTTTGAGCATCTAATATAGTTTGTTTGATTCGCTGGAGCGTGACGCTTGGCGAATCGAAGACAGCTTTTAATTTTAAATTTACTCGTGTGTAACATAAAGATGTAGTAAATAGAGTTAGGATAGTTTTGAAAAAATTATAATCAAAGAAAACACCCAAAGGCAAAGTGAAACGTATGGGTCACAATTAAGAACAATTAGGGAACTGTCGTTTTTATTCAGCGATAGCATGAATTGCGGGAAAAGACTAAATCGTAGTTAAAAATACCATTAAAACCGTAAAGTTTAAAGTATGACACATGAAAATTTGCAATAATTTCATTTTAAGCATAATCCCGCCACTCACGGCGATAAGGGATAGACTCTTATCGGTGGATTTAGCGAGCATATTGCACAAGTACCCAGTAAAGCATTATGCTAGTGAGCAGAACTACTAACCCGCACAAAGATTTTTGACTAAAAGCAAACTGGTTAGAAAAATAGTAGTTGGTAGTGAGAATTTTCCGAATGAAATCGCTATATTTTAAATTACATACAAAATAAAAACACTATTTTCACTTAATGCCAAAGACAGACCTATGGTACATATTGTAGTATGCTACTGAAACTTAATTTTTGTTCCAAAGCAAATAGAGTTCTGTACCACAATAATGTTCAAGAAACCATTGAGATCATGTGGTGTTCTATAATGTACTACGATGGATTCTGCCAAAATAATAAATTTTCTGTCACTTCGAGATGTAAAAAAATTATAATTAAAAATGAACAAAAAAATAACTCTATTTTCATTTATTTCCTATTTTTAAAATCTGAAAAAAAGGTTGGTTTGAAGCAAATAATTTTGTGTGTGAAGAAAAACGGCTTGTGCTTGCGGTTCATATGATTTGTGAGTGGTTAATAGTCAGTTGAGTTCACTACTGGGTAAACACACTTACACATATATATATATATAGACATATAGAAAGGTTTTGTAGAGATACACTATACTCTTGTTGTGTCTTCAAAGATGGCTACGATGTATTAATCTGACAAAAAATATCTAAAATACAATACTAGTATACGGTATTATGGATGGGCTGAGTTGGTAATGGTACCGAGTCCAAATAATCAAAACTCTTGTTAAAATGTTTGCCAAATAATACATTAGTAATAACGATTTGCACATTAATTCTAAATATGTAAATATTATTTGGCATCTAATTAAAGCATAACTTTAAACTACTCACCCTATTCGGCACAAATCATCACTATGCGTTTTACGATTGTTGGTTTAGCTAATTGGCCAGACTATGGCGTCAGCTGTTATCCTCCTTCCGCTCAACCGACGAGAGGGGCGCAATTCGCAAACGCGCGAAATTAGCCGAGTCAGAAAAGGCAAGAGAGTTTTTTAAGGTGTTGAGATCTATAACTGCTCAGCTACAGAAACAAAAATTTCAACAGCTAAGATTTATAGTTACAATATAATAAATTGTTACATTTTCATTCATTAAGAGAAAACAATTAGGTCTTTTTAATTTTGAAAAGTGAGTCAGATGTGCTGGAATGGTTCGTTTAGTTCGAAATTTTATCTACAGGATTTTAACCGTAAAGGTCTAAACTGCCTCGAAAAGCGAACCGGGACATTAAATTTAATTTCAGACAGAAAAAGAAAGAACAAAAGAACTGCAAACAGTTTCATTCAAGATTTTCACTAAGAATATTATGCCAAGCATTTCCCTACGACTGGAAAGGTAGATTAATCAGTTTTAAACGACTAGTGTATGTAGGTAGACTAACCCTAGAATCCCATCGGAAATGCATTAAGGCGAAAAGTAAAAATTGTATTTGAACAGACTCTAACTTGTCAGAATGGATTTGGTAGCTACGGTTCCATACAACATAGCCATATTCCAATATAGATCTAACCAAAGTTGTATAAAGTGTTTTAGTAACATACGGATTTCTAAATTCTTTAGACCAATGTTTAAAAAAACTGAGGACACCTTTGGCTTTTAAGACCATGGAATCAATATGAAGACATACACCTTTCCTCAGTTGAAGTATGATTTAAAAAGCTTTACGTCGTCAGCGTATAATAAAATGTTTGAGAATTCTATTACTGAAGAGATATCGTTAATAAACAACAAGAACAAAATCGGGCTAAAATGACTACTTTGCGGAACACCTGAAGAGACATTAAGGATATTCCTTCACCTCAAATATTTATGAAGATAGGAAGCAACCCATTGAAGAAATCTTGGCTGAAAGCCCAGCAGATCAAGTGTATGTATGAGAATCGAGAGATTTACTTTATCGAAAGCTTTGCTGAAGTCTGTGTATATAACATCCGTATGCTTATGTTCCCTAAAGAGCTTATGTTGTTAGAGTCGAAATCTATGCTGAGATGAGGAAATTAATGAAGAAATCGAAAAGGTTATATGGTCAGTAATGAACGCTTCAAAAAGTTTAGGTATAACGGATATTTTTCCGATACCTCTATAGTTTTTGATGTTGGACCTAATTAAAGTATTCGGACACAGCAAAATTCATGAAAAAGAAGAAAATACGCTAACTTCGGTTGTACCGAAGCTATAATTTTCTTCTTTATTCCTCCCTTCACAAATACAACTCTACTTACAAGTACTTGATTCCGATTGATCAGTTTGTTTGGCAGCTATATGCTATAGTGGTGCGATATCGGATGCGACATATGAGCAGTTTCTCGGAAAAAGGACGTGTGCAAAATTTCATATTGATATCTCAAAAACTGAGGGACTAGTTCGCATATATATAGACGAACAGACAGATGGACATGGCTAAATCGACTAAGCTCGTCACGCTGATCGTTTATATACATACATATGTATATACTGTATGGAGCCTTCGACGTTTCCTTCTGGGTGTTACAAACTTCGTGGTCGTTAATATACCCTGTTCAGGGCACAAAAAAGCAGATATATTAAATGTCTTAAAATAATTAAAATTCATTCTTTAATAGCTTTTAAACGATGATGTTTACGAAAAAATTGTTAAAACATTTTGGTAGAGAATTCAATTTCCTACAAATAAAAGAGACGATATATTTTTGTCAGATAGTAAAAACTGGAGTATGAATTTTTCTTTCTTATAGTAAGAAAAAATTAGAAAAGTGAAAAGCGGAAGGGTTTTCTATTAATCTTATGATCTCATATTTGGATAGATAAAAGAATCAATTTTATGACCCACCCTATAATAAACTATAGAGCTAAGCTATATATTATATAATATAATGTGAGTTTGGATACTAGCTAGTCCAGTCTAATCCGTTGAACTCAGTAAACGGTTTAATAAACCTTTATGCAGATAATACATAACTCAATATTATTTCCTAAAAATATTGGAATACTTAGGTGCGTAATTTCCGAAGCGTCATTAAAACGATATAATACTGATAAATGCCGCCTTCGATTCGTTATTTCTCTGCTCGCTGTTCTCTTCTTTAATATTTTACAAGTAACAGCAACAAAAAAGTTAGTGCGCTGAATTCGATACAAGAAAGTGCGCGGATATCTCAATATAACTACCTTCAATGCCAACAAGATTTATTTAACAGATTTTTAACGAGTTTGTCTATTGTGCATGCTAAGGTTAAGTTAGGCTGATTCATAAGATGACGGTGAATCACACTTAGACTGCTATGTACACATGAAAAAAAAAATTCCTGTAGTTTGATATCAGCTATCGCCTGGAACTTCTCACTTCTGCTATCTGCTTAGAAATTTTACGCTATTTCAGCTGGAAGTGTTGAGATGATTTAATCTCAACTTGTTTCAAGCAGCTGATGCAACTGGTATTCTGTAAAGTGTTTGATCTTACCACATGCATCCAGATCGGACAGTGTGCAGTTAGAACTCCTACAACCATTGAAAGATGGACTTTGCTAAGCTCAAAGAGCTTTCTAGACCTCTTACGTTTTACCCCCATCCAGAAGGACCTTGCTACTACTCAGCTCCCAGTAGTTGACCAAAGCTTACAGAGCTGGTTTGAGACTCAACCATCTAGTAGTAAACCGCAAGAAGCCAACGAGGCTCGTACCCGTTCTCATTCTGCACTTAGTGAGACTGATGTATATAATGCGCATGAGCCTTGCAGTTTCTGGCAATACAGCTGTGGCCAAGCTACCAATTAAGTCTAATCAAGAAGTAACTCGATGCTAGCGATAAGGAGTCTAGACATTTCTTCACTAATTTTGATTATGATTTTTATACCCTGATCAAGGTATATTAAGTTTGTCACGAAGTTTGTAACACCCAGGAAGATATGCCAAATAAACAGCGTACCGTTCTGAAACTTGGCACACGTCCTTTTCTTAACAAGAAGCTGCTTATTTTTGGGGACCGCCGATATCGTACTACTATAGCATATAGCTGTCATGGAAACTGACCAGTCAAAATGAAATTCTTTTTTTAGGAAAATTTTTTATTAAACAAAATATTTTTTAAAAATTTGGCATATATTAGTAATCAAGACAGGGTAACAACTTCCGTTCAGATTTGATTATTATAGCATGTAGCTGCCATACAAACTGTGCGATCATGCGTCAAAGGACATGTTACCGGCTGTAAGGTTGCCGGCCTATTTATACAGCTGGTTTAGTTTGTTCGATTCGCTGCTCTCTAACAGTTGCAGCTAATTTTGTCTCTATAAGAGAACATATCTAGCATGAGTGGAACCCACTTCATCATTTTGCACGATCAGAAATTGTTGGTTTCAATATTTGAAAACAACTGAGCAATTTCCTAGACTAGCTACATACATAGTTTTGTATTGAAAACGGTGTTGCGCCATTAGTCTGTTAATATACTGCATATAAATTTACGCCCATCAATATAAAATATACGAAATTGTGTATATATGCATATGCTGAAGCGTCTAGTTCCAGCGTTAGTATGATACTGCAGTTATTTTTGTATGTTGTATACATAGCAGCGCCACGCAATAATGAGCACTCACGTGCCAATTTAGGTGTTTATGTAAAATATATTTTGCATATATATATATATATATATATATATACTTATGCATTTAAATATGTATCGCTGCAACAAAAATGTTAGCCTTAAACAAGTCGCTCGTGGCCATTATTCGCAGCTATTTAAGGTGTGCGCGCCTGTTGATGTGTGTGCACGTAAGTTTGTGAATATGTGTGTGCTCTTGTTAGTATGTGTGTGTATCATGGGCCTGCCAGCGTTGGACACAAAACAGCATCGCATAAATCTTCACCTGAGGTGACATCGCCTCAGTGGACAAACGAACCGACAAAAACATTTACAAATATACATATATAACTCAATATATACGTATACACATTATTCACATAAATATATAGTCTATATAAGTTATATATGCGCTGAATGCGTGCATTTTGCCATATATACACAGTTGCAGGATAATAAATTGCAAGTATCCTGAAATAAATATTCCATACAAAATGTTAGGCTTTAGAAGGGACAACAACACACACTGCAATACATGACTTAAATACAATATATACTTGTATGTATGTGTGCGTAGTAGGTAACTATGAAGTGTGCTGGTGGCAACACTGGCGACGACGACAAACGACATTTGCTGCCGTTGATAAACATCTTCAACAATTTCGCACATGACCAGGGCATTAGTTTATAAAGCTGGTATAAAATAAACGATGACATCGTGGCGCAACAACAAAAAACATACAAAGATAAGGTATAACATAAAAGGACGAAGTGAAGCTCGTTGCAAGTTGGAGCTAACCTCAAAGGTGGCATGTATGTTGTTGTAGCTAGCATAACAAGTACAGTTTGTGAATTTAAACGACCGCATATAAAGAAAAGTATGTTCAATTTAAAGGTATATATGTAAGTAATTATTTACAGTACAACTCAACGCCCGTTTTCGTTCGCTTAGAGGTAGTTGCAACCAATCGACTGGTGAATACCAATACTGATAGCATCACGCTTTTCACACACACACTAACAGTTGGCATAGTTTTTCTTATCGCCACTTTGTTGTAGGAAATACTTGTCAAGCGTTACACACACACATGCACTTACATCTATCCATGGATAGATTTGGTATTCAGTTGTGGCGCATAAGTCGCTGCAGACAGGCTATAATGTTTAGCTGATAACGAAATGGAATTAGTAGAGCCGAATGTAAAATGCGCAAAGAATGCCTTTTTGTGCAGGGAACATACAGTGAGGACTGTTGCAGTGCATTGTTGAATGAAGGAGGAATATTTTAAGATTGCAACGAGCATGTTTATATGTATATAAGTATAAGTTGCAGCATTTAGCTAAAAAAGAGAAAAAACATTAATTTCGACTGCACCAAAGCTATAATACCCTTCACAGGTGCTTTCCTATAACATAAAAGGGTAGAAAATAGTTATATCTTGATTTTGAGCAGTCAGTTTGTATGGCAGCTATATGCTATAGTACTATAATCTGAACAATTTTGTCAGCGATGTATAGCGATGCCTTAGATAATATTCTATGTCATATTTTGTGAAGATAAATTGTCAAATAAAAAAGTTTTTCATAGAAGGACTGGATTTTGATCCTTCAGTTTGTATGGCAGATATATGTTATAGTAGTACGATCCAAACAACTTCTGATTATGAGTGAGATTATAACGTTGCCTTGAATAATCATCTATGCCAAATTTCGTGAAGATATGTTGTCAAATAACAAACTTTCCACAAAAGAATGTGATTTTGATCCGTCAGCTTATATGGCAGCTATATTCTATAGTGGTCCGATAGCGGCGGCTCCTACAAATGAGTACCAACTTGCAGAGAAAACGGTGTGTGCAAAATTTCAGATCGGTATCTCAAACTGAATATACCCTGTTCAGTGTCCAGTGTTGGTTAAGAGAAAGCTAACTTCAAAGGAATTGTGTACTCTTACTACAATTTTCTACAGATTTACTATCGAAAGTTGGTAGCATTGAAAAAATGGGTTATATTACTATAGTGAAGCGTCCGCATAATCTCTTTGGTCAAACTACTCTTGCTAAGTTGGTTTTTGCGCTCAAAGATAGTGCGCAGAGCAATAGCATATCAAAGGCGGCTATTTTATGTGAGAAAATAAACACTATCGCACTCTGACCAAGCCGACAAGACGATGTTAATGAAGAAAGGTACAAAAATGTCAATGAATCAGTACAATTTTGCGTTGGATGACTTTAGAGGTTAAGCGAGTCCTGAGCCCACAATAAAAGCCTAAATTTCACAATTTACTTTGGAAGTAAAGAAAAGGAATCGAATTTCGCTCGTACTGGTTGCAATAATTAATTGGTATTTGCTAAATAAAAAACTTTTGTATTGATATTTCGACGCAGAATGACGGCTACAGCAACAATACTCAAAATTTACTTTTCCAAACAAGAAAACAGCGTGTACAACTAGTTAAAAAAAATTATAATTTTGTTAGAAAAATTTAAAACAGTAATTGGCATATATAAAGTTTAATAACAAATCTGAACATAGATGCAAGATAATAAAACTATCATGCCGTAGTTAAAACTTCAAGTAGATAAGTGGAATAGTTTCTGAATATCATCGCAGGCGATTAGAGAAACGCAGTTCCAAGGCAAACGGGTGTAAAGTTTTACCGGCTAGGTTGCATAGAGATCGCTTTGACACTACACCGCATTGAACATATATATAATGTTTTGTTCACCGTTTCAACAAATGAATTATGCTTTTAACAGACAAAGATGTAATTTCAGCACTTGAAAGTTAGCATAACTCTCAATGATAACTCTAAAATTTCTCAATCAATGATAGCAGAAGTGTTATAGATAGAAGCAGATAAATGTGGCAACTTTGTGTACTGATACGCTTTTACAACAATTTTTGTATCTTCCAAATAACAAAACCGTGTGATAATAAAATTATAACCTTTTAAAATTATAACCAGTATTCGAGTACTGCAATTTGTTTTAATTCTGCTTTTCTAACTAACTGATATGTTCACGACGATGGAAAACACAAACCACTACATATACACGCCGACTGCAAACTCTTTATTTGCAACAACTATATATAAATGCAATCAACCACCCACAGCGGTTAGCTCAAATTCCTTTGAAATTTTCTCGTTGACAATAAATTAAGTCGATTTATTGCAACGATAAGCGAGTTTCATTGTGCGCAGCTCAACTACCAAACCACCGACGAACATGTCTATATATAAGTATGTCTTCTATATACTACATACCTTACGCACGAGGTACATATGCTTCTCCTTGTCACCTGTCGACTTCACTGTAACTTTGACACAAAGCTATGCGTAATTTATTTGCTTAATATTCGCTTTGTGCAGTTGTGCCATTGGCTTGCAATTCAAAGTCCATTTGGGGTATCAACGTTGTCAGAGATGAAAGGTGAACCAAACAACAATTACTTCGGCATCCATAAAAATATATATGGCATATAGTTAAATATTAAATACATAGATATATATGTATATATATATATATATATAGGTATAGGTATATGAAGCCTCATATATCCTTATCCTTAAGATTTCAGTATAGCGGTTGACCACGTGATACAAGGTCAATACCTATAACATGCAAGTACAGACAAAGCTCATTCTAAAACAAAAAGAAAATGTTATCGTATTTTATTTAAAGGAATAGTTAACATATTTCAAAAGGTGTTTCTCACTAGGATCGGAAAAAAAACATGCGATAATAATTCATGCCGAGTTTCTTGAAGATATCTCATTAAATAAAAAGGTTTTCAATACAAGGACTTGAAAGTGATCGATCAGTTTTAATGACAGCTATATGCTATATTGGTTCGATATCGGCGGTTCCGATAAATGAGCAGCTTCTTTGGAAGAAAAGAACGTGTGCAAAATTTCAGATCGATATCTTAAAAACTGAAGGACTAGCGCGCGTATACGCCAGACGCCATAACTCTCAAAGTTTGGATTTCTCACTACAGAAGGGAATTTAATATTGCTTTAGGTTAAAAGGTTGCTTAGAAGAAGAATTTAATCGGTTGCGGAAGTTTAACATTATAGTATTATATGCCAGGTGTACCGATATAAAGTGAGCGTTTAGATACAAATGTGTTTGTAGGAAACATTTGTTTTCAACGAGCCTTAATTGTTTTTTCTTTTTGGTTGTCATGACATCGGTCAAACATATTCAATAACCATACAGTCGTTGAACAAACAACATCATATTTTTTCATTGTGTTGAAAATATCAAAATTTGTACTGGAAAGTGATGATTTGCGGAAAGCATTCACTTTTTGTTTCCATGTGAAGAAAAGTGTTGCAGAGTCGCACCGAATGCTTGGCGAGGCATATGGAGATCATGCTCTATCAGAAACCACATGCAAACGATGGTGTCAACGGTTCAGAGATAATGATTTCGATGTGAGAAATGAAGAACGTGGAAGACCACCAAAAAAGTGTGAAGACGCCGAATTGCAAGCAATATTGGATGAAGATGATACTTTGAGTCAAAAGCCAATGGCAGCCATATTAAATGTTGCACAACAAACAATTTCAGAACGTTTGCAATTAGAAAGATCCAAAAGTGTGGAAAATGGGTGCCACATAAATTGAATGAAAGCCAAATGGATAATCAAAAAAGAACACTGATATTTTGCTTCAAAGACGAAAGAAAATCAGTTATGCATCGAAT
This sequence comes from Bactrocera oleae, assembly GCF_042242935.1. Classification (NCBI taxonomy): domain Eukaryota; kingdom Metazoa; phylum Arthropoda; class Insecta; order Diptera; family Tephritidae; genus Bactrocera; species Bactrocera oleae. Next base: position 18,744,984 of record NC_091537.1, on the reverse strand, counting down.
TGTCACTGGGGATGAAAAATGCGATCGAAACACAATCAGCAGGGGCCAGAAGACACGGCAAAGTAATTTTGTTACACGACAAAAAATCGGTTCAGGATACAATCAAAGTACTTGGCTGGAAGCTGCTACCCCACCCGCCGTATTCACCAGACTTGGCACCTTCCGATTATCATTTCGTTTCGTCGATGGGACACGCATTGGCTGAACAGCTTTTCGATCCCTACGCAGAAGTCGAAAATTGAGAGTCTGAATAGTTTTAAAGACGCCATAGATTGGCAATAAAAATATTTTTATTGACAGAAAGGTAGTCAAAATGTGTAAAAAGTAATGATCATGACTTTGATTACATTTTTTTTACTTTCCCATTCAAAATTAGTATTTCATACCGGTACACCTGGTATATCCGACAGACTCCCACGAAATGCTGCAGTGAAGAATTTGCGAAAAATCTACGACTCAAGAACTCGTTTGACTATTTTCGTAAAAGGTTAACCGAACGTAATACTTAACTTAACTTTTGTTAGGGGATTTGGCGTCAAAGCATTTAATTAAATATGTGGAAGTCACCTATTAATTACATTTAACGACGAAACGCGATTTCAGAGTCAAGTAAAACGGCAGAGCGGCATCTGACATGCAGCCTACTTCATGTTGCATATTTCGCCTAAGTGTTTCGAGGCTATGATTGTTTTTCGCAGAACTCCTTAGAGTAATTTATGCTTTCTCGTAGGTGAGGTCGTTCAAAACATTTATTTTAACATCCTTTGGAATATCGCTCAGTATCAGTGGCCGCTCTTTACGGTAGCCTTAGAAAATTGTATCACACAGAAGCTCAGTAAACTGTTGTATTTATAATAATTTTGTGAATACCCTTACAAGAAGATCGGTTGACCATTTGACCAACTTATCGCTCATCTTACATTGCTTGCAAGGATTGCATTCAATATGAGGCGTCTGTACTAACAACAATGTTATATTTGAAATATTTAAGTTGAATTGTGCATTTGCGACTGCAACAATACAATAAAGACAATGTACAATTTACTTTGGCGCCAAAGTTGCATCCGTTTTGACCATTGGCCAATATTTGTTTTGATTTCTCGCTCTATTTACTGCAACTCTTTACTAGCGAAGTCCTCTTTCGCACCTCTATCTCCTTACGTTCCGCTACAACGCCAATCCACCATTCAATATGTTTCAACTTTGTGTAGTGGCAATTGTTGCCACAATACGATTTGTTGTACGTCTATTGTTTCCTTGTTGTAAGGCCAAACAAATATTACACAATTGCAATGCTGCTGGCTGGCTGCCACTGCCACTGCCACAGCAATGACGAGAGTCGTTGTTTGTTTGCCACAAACGTTGTTGCAACAGCTGCTGTCGCTGCATTGACATGACTGCTACTGTGATTGCTATTGAGAAGCTCCTTCGGTTTGCTACCCCTTTTGTTGTTTCTATTTATTTTTGAGATTTCTTTTATTTGCTGCCGTTTGCTGCTGGTGTAAAACTGATTAGTGAATAAATTTGCCAAGCGCCGCAGCGCCATCTATTCACTTGCTCGTCAGCTCGCATGCTGCACAATCGTCGTTTGCTTCGTAGCATACAAATCCCGTTGCTAGCTCTGCTCAGCTCGTTTGTTGCGCCCTTCGCGCGATTTTCTCTAGCCTTTCGTGGAATTTCGTTTGTTCGATTTATCTTTTCAAAAAATTGAATGATTGCATTCTGTAATGCCATCAACCTACATTAATATCGAAATACAATAAATTATGATTTTCGCAGTTGAAATAAAATCAAAAGAAATGAGGGAAATTGAAAATGCTCACAAAATGGAAGCAGTTGAATTGAGTTGCATTGCATTTGGTAAATGAGATTTCACAAGATTTTCTACATATATGAATATAGTGTTTTCCAGCTCACTTCCCGCTACATCGCTTTGCGGGATTAATATTATATATATGTATGCACTATTTCCTTATTTATATCCTTTATAGTTCTTTCCTTTTTAGTCAACCCCTTCCGTCCAAGGGGTTGGCTTATTTTATTCCGTTTTCCTTCTCGTTTTTGTAGGTTATCATATTTGTTGTTGCTATTAGGTGTCTTACGAAATTTCATAGTATATTTATTCATATTACAATTGTTGGTTGTGGTGGTTAGCTCATTCACGTAAGCCATTTATATGGTTCTGATTGATAGACAAATGTTGCAAGTATAGAAGTGGCGGTGAGAGTGATGGTGGCGTGTGCTTCACCCCCGCTAAGCGACTGCGGTCCATTGCATTACGTTTGTTGGCTTATGAGAAATATAAATATATATATATATATAGATTAAAGTAATATGCAGAGTTACATCAGCTGCGGTTGCTTAGCTCGAGCTCCGCGTGTCCGATTGCTTAAGCCTTAATGGAAGGGATGAAGTAATTTTAATAGCACTCATATATTTCATAAGAGAGGCGAATATTATTTTTTGATTTCGGATAATTCAATTATTTCCTTTTACTTAGCACGCAAATGAGATTTAGCGGGTATTTAGTTAGTATGCTGTAAATCTCCGCTTATAGTTTTTTTTAGTAGTGAAGTAGAAGTAGTTTTGTTTCTGGACGTGTAAGTGTATATTGCCAATCCGGAATTCAACGTCGACATGCGTGCCCCCAGCCTTAACAATTTTGAGATTTTCTTCTGTAATATAGCAACGATCTAGTTGTCGTTTTAAAACCGCGTTCGGAACTGCTCTATACATATGACAAAAAGCAAGACTAATTGACTACTGGTTAGTAGACCGAAAGCACTGTTAGTTTTGAAATCCAACGAGAAGTCGAGGCTAAAAGCCAATAAAAAAATTTAACACACTCGCTCTCTCTCTTTCTCTCTCAACATGTTGGTTGGTTGGTTGATTGAAAATGAGGCGCCTGAGCACCAGAACGCAAGCGGCCACACTTAAGCCATCATTAAACCCATTGTGCTATTAATATGGCACTTTTTCTATAATGACACTTGTCTAGAGCCAATAGATCATGAAGTTTTGTAAACCCAACATTGGAACAATATCTCTTTGGTAAACTTTTTCGTTAGTCTGTGAACGGGGTTGGGACCTTCAGAATTTGTCACAGCCACAGCCGAAATTGTGGATGGATTACCAATTGCCTGGATACCACCTGGAGTATTAATCCCAATGTTATCATCTTCGCTCATATTGGTCTAGTGCATTCTAACCTTATGCTAAAGGTGGACGGGTCTTTCAAAGGTTATTGTTCGAAAAGTTGGTTAAAATATCTTGCAAATCTACAAACACCAATTACGTAAAGCTTACATACTCATACCTATATACTTGTACATATATTCTATTTACTCATTGAAAGTTATAGGACTTAAAATGGTTTCAGCGTGAACTGTCGCCGAAAATTACTAAATCAGGCACGTAAACCTAGAAAAAGTTAATTTAGTAATCGATATTTGTTATGAATTTTGGACATTTCACACTTCATAGCACACCGCTCATACAAAAATCCTTTGTGGTCTGTCGTAAAGACGTAACTAACCGTAAGCACAAGGGACAACAGTGCAACCGTTGAATGTGTCAATCAATGTCAATAAAGCCATTGCTGACATTTGTAGTATTTACACACAAGCAGCGCAAGAAGGAACTAAAGGCTTGGGGGAGAGAGAGTGAGAGAAAGCGAAAGCTTCAGCAAAATGTAACGTACATGTCCGGCATAGAAGACGAACAACAATACTGGTTATTGCTTTCAACCAAAGTGTTGCGCAATTGTTTTTAACTCAAGGTTGATTTTTGCTTGCGGCTTCGCTGTGGTGACCTGCAACAGTTGTTGCAACATTGGTATTTTCCTTTTGTTTTTGATTACGGTTTTGGTTATTTTCTTTGCGTCATTGTAATCAGAAAACGTGAGCGAGATCTTTGCCTCTTGGTAGATACTCGTCGTAGAAACAGGTACCCTAACACCAACTTTGCTATTTTCTTTTGCAGTTTTACTTTGTTGTCTATCAATCAAAGACAACAAAATGACAGTCCCGCGCATTGACTGGCTGTCAGTCAACGGGGTAGCGTCAGTGTTGACAAAACAATGGAAAGTCAATGAACCTACATCTAGCACACATAACACTCTGTATTCGAGTATACAAAGGAGAGTGGCGATTCGAACAAGCAATTGGTAATAGATTGATATATTCACAATTGTTTCACACGTTAATTGGGTATCTACTTGCAAGGTCGCACAATAACATGACAAGATGGCTAAGAACATGATTGTTTAAATGGGTACGCCAAATGGTCAATTGTGGTCCTTCATATATTACCAACTCAACCCGATACTCTTGGGTTGATCTGACAAATAGTTTTTTATCAGTACTACATTTTTAATACGACCAGTATTAAAATGATTTGAAGTAATTAATATAAAAAAGTACCGCTCCTTCTCAAGGTTTATGGAAAAAAAATCATGTTTTTCGACAGTCCAAATTTGATAAAAAGAGGTCATAAATCTTGAATTATAAATTTAGTAATGTCTCTGGGGTATAGTTTTAATTTTTTTATATTCTTGCAACATGTTGCTACAGAGTATAATAGTTTTGTTCAATTAACGGTTTTTTATATCACCCAAAACTAATAGAGTTATATAAAGAGTTATATATATAAAAATTATCAGGATAAAGAGACGAGTTGAAGTCCGGGTGACTGCTTACATTTTTCTCTAAAGTGGACCCGGTCCCGCTCTCCAATAGGTTTGATATGCACATCTCCTAAACCGCTTAAGCTATATTAACTAAATTTACTCAAAACAAAAATGTTTAGCACCTCTATCGACAGTGTGAAACGTGATGAAATTGGGTGATAACCCCGCCTACTTCTCATATAATGGTTTTGATTACTTTAGGTGCGAAAATTCATTAAATAAACTAATCAGAGACGTTGAATTTTACACACAGGATGGTACAAATAACCTTACTCGGTACCACTACAAAAATTGGACAAGGGGTGTGGCACCGGCCACCTTAAGGGGAAACGCATATATTGGGACCAGGTCGACTGAGTTAAACCGGTATATAACATTCCACTGATATTCCTATATTACAGTGCAAAAATGGGTGAAATCGGACTACAACCACGCCTAACATACTTCCCATATAAACTAATTTTAAATTCCATCTGATTCTTTCGCATTCCAGAGTACAAATAAAGCACGAATTAATATAACGGAATACAACTTTGATCGAATAATGCCTTTAAGTACAACACCTTATAATAAAAAATTGTCCAAATCGAACTAGAACTATTCAGGCCTCTATGTACTGAATATGTGGACTCCAGCACCTATAGTTGACTTTTTACCGAAAATATCGATCAATGTCTGAGATATATAATTGAAAACCAGAGAGGATCGTTTTCTGATAATAATCTGTCCGTATGTCAAAGATGGTTTGAATTGGGTCACTACTAAGTCCCTATATACGTAATATAAAGATTTTCGAACTTCCAGGTTATGTACAATATTCAAGTTATCTCAATGAAAAATAGACAACGTGTTTTACTCATAACAGTGTATATTTGTGCCCAAAATGGATAAAGTTTGGTGAAAACTTGACCTAGACCAATATAACTAATATCAGGATTTTCCCACATCTGGCTGACTTTATTCCATATGATTGGTAATAGTATGTGAGGTACCTTAATGAAACCCTGGCAGCATTTTTTTTAGTCTGTGGCATGTTGGTAGTATGTAGTATTGGCAAAAATTTATAAAACCGGGTCAATACTACAAGTATTTTAATGAAATTATTATAGTCGATGTTTTCAAATCAAAATAAATAATCCAGAAGTTCCGGAAGAAATCGGATAAAAGAGTATAAAGCTATGTTTGCTTTCATTCAAGAAAGGCGTAAACACTTGAGTACATATAAGCGACTAACGACTAACATCGCAGCTATTATTTTTTGTAGGAATAATATATCCGAAAACAAAAGTAACTATTGAATGTGTATATATGTATGTACTTCAGAGACTAGTCTTTGTGTACATGGATTTAAGTGAAAAAGACAACAAATAGCAATAGCCACCGAAGTGCGGCACTCAATACTTAAATCCCTCACCGAGAAAGCACAATAAAATACGAGAGGACGGTTAAAGTTCGAACGTAACCAAACGCAAAATTGCAATTCATATAAGCATATCGAGGTTAAAGTTAAAAGATTGGAAAAAAATTAAAAAATTGCTTCCAAAATCGGTATATTCAGTGTAGAAGAGAATATTTCCACTTTGTTGTCTTTAGTTAAGATATATCTTTTGAAGTTAACTGGACTACTTTTACCTTAAAGCATAGTTAAAAGAAATCCACTTTTATTGGGTAAAATACGGAATAGTTTTTACTGGATTTTATGTATGGATTGATATCAAATATTTATAGTAAGCCGCTTATTAAGGGTCTAACACATTATCACGTCTAAAGCCCTTAACAGGCCTAACAATGACAATTAATACTCGAAGTTCTCTCAATCAGAATTTACTGAACATATATTTGAGTATATAAAAAAATTATATGGACATTTTGAAGCAAAATGGCGGCCAATCTTCAAACCATTCTACCTTAGAGTTTAGCCAGCTTGAACAGCTTCTTAGGAAGAAATGGACGTGTTCAAAATTTCAGATCGGTTATTCAAAAAGTAAGGGACTAGTTCGGGGTGAAAAATACAAGATCAAGTATCTGGTAGAGATATAAGTGATATTTATGTCAAAATCGTTATGTATTCATATATATGTATTTGTTTTACTCCGACTAAGCAATTTTACGGATCTACAACTGAACATTTTATTTTGATTTCTAATCTATATCCTTCTGCATCCCTAATTTCATACGGCTATTAGTTGATAAAACTCTTACACCCTGTGCAACATGTTACGAGGGTATAAAAACACAACAGTAAAAGTGAAGAGAAAAACAAAAAAACAAAAACAACCAATGCCAAATAGCTCAGCAGCCAGTCATTCGGTTCAAGCAACGCTTTTGTGAGCTGAAAAGTTATTTATTGGCAAGGCATTGCCTTAATGACTGCAATGCGAAAAATATTGCCTCCACCCCTTACACAGATCCACACACTCATATGTATGCTAGCATGTATGATGAGCGTAGTCACGCGGGTAAGCTAAGCGAGACTCTGCCCGACTGTAAAAGGGCACAAGCAAATAAATCCTTTCATTGAAATCAATAAAAGTCCACACAGATTACCGCGATGACGTTGTTGACCACTGCGCCTAGAATGCTGCTACAATTCCATATACTGTATATATTTATAAGTGTTTATTGCACGTTGCTCTGTCAATTGCTAGCTGCTGGAATGTGTGCGCTCTAGCGGTCGCATATTGTAAAAGGGCCATTCAAGCCAACTGACGCGTCAGACATTGTGGAAAAGTTGCCGTTCCTGTTGAAAGATTGTGTACACAGTTTCCTATTTAATTGTTTACTTGCTTTTGTTGTGATTTTTTTTGGCAAAAATTCTAACTGTATTAATATACATGTGCGTGTGCATGTAGCTAGTAACCAGAGGGAATGTTTACTATCGTGTGTGTCCACTAAGGTAGCACTGCAGCAGGCAGCGCTGCAAAGCTGTTGCATAATTTATCACAAAATCGGCTAATAGTTAGTTCCACTCAGTTGGCAAACGTACCGCCAAGAGCTTTAGTACTTTTTTCACTTTGAAGCTGACACGCTTGGCACGTTTCGTATGGTCTCTTCATGCCACTGTAACTATTGATGTGATAAATTTATTTCTACAACACTTTGATACATCTATAGCTTTATTTACCACTGGATTCCACCAAGACAACTTGAGACTTAGTAAAAAAGGTTTACTTAATCTATAAAGTTCCGCATATCAGTGCACCATAACTAAAAATTATTTCTGGGAATATTTCTAGGCAGACTCTTTTGGGTGCATGATTATGGCAGAGTCGGTGGAAACTGCAAAGCGGAATCTACAAGAGAGAGCCATCTTGTCCCAATTATATCGGATTGGAAACGAGGTGGGTCTCCGTTGTTCTCTTGCGTTTTAGAGCTGGAGCTCTGAATTTTGCATGAGCTTAGCAGTCGGTGGTAAACAACAATCTCCTGTGCGAATGTGAGATTCACTGAACTACTTACCCTCAAGGTTTATCTTGCCGCAAATGTAAGAGTTCTTACTGGACTTCATCCAAAAGGCGTACATGCGGTGAGGTTGAAAATCTTGTCGGACGCTAACTGTCCAAGTTATACGACAGAAAGTGAGGAGGAAACATTCAGTCACTTTACCCTCTTTTGTGCAGCTTTTGCAAGACTGAAGTTGAAATAGTAGTCATATTTTCGGGTACATTAGTCGCCTCAAGAAATTCGTGGCAGGCTTAAAGTAGTTTATCGATTTTAGAGAGTACTTCCGATCAATACTTAAAAGTAATTAGGTATCACAATGGACCGACGTTCTGAGCTGTCCCAGTGGGATCCGTTTCAGAATCGACCTCCTAACCTAACCAAATCTTCAATCGCTAATATAACAACTGACATCCGATGCGATTTGAGCCAATTACCTATACCCAGGGAATTGTGTTAAGATGAAGCAGTGGTCAACACTCGAAAGTATTTAAAATATGACGGGACCACCAATCAAGCAGGGTTGCGAATGTTTTAATGGAACAACTTCTTCTACTATGATTCGTTCCTGTACAAGAACTTAAAACCTTTGAGTCCAGCAAGAGGCTGCTTTCAATGATATCGGGCGATTTTCTTGGACGGCTTGCAGTTTACTCCATATCTAATTGAAGCTTAGCACAGTAAGATTGAGGTAACTAACATGCGAGACATATGCAGCTTTAAGGATTCTATGATGTCTAGTTATCATGTGTGTAAAACCTAATCAGAATAAAATGGCGGGTGGAGCTCAGATGACTTATGCAAGACTTAAAAGACGGCATCAAGTCATCTGAAACAAAATATGATTGTTCCTAGCATTGTTTACAGCGTGATGACAGACAGATGTGAATACTGAGGGCATTTGATGCCCTATCCGATCATAGACTGTCTGTATAACATCGGGTTACTTTGGTTAGGCAACTTGGCTGCTGCTGTTTGTATTAAAAGAGTTAAAATATTCCCCGTATACTACTAAGTGACAGTTCTTTGTTGTATATACAATAAATCATATCTTTTACGACTACGTAGACACAGGTGCGGGCCTATCTTTATAGTTAAGAGTGACTTTGAACACTTTATTATTGCTTTATTACTATATTTATATGTAGCTGAGAGTTGAGATAATAAATATGTTAGTGTCATGACGAGGACGTTATTAATGCCATTATATAGATGGTGTTACAGCATTGATATAGCTTGATGAAGATGAGAAATGACGGGTGAATAGACTTAATAGAAGGTTGAAGACAAAGACAAGGAAAAGTAGCGGTATGTGTGAAAAAATATTAATAAAGAAACAAATAACGATGATGACGCCTGCCATTGTTGCCGGTATTATGTGAAAATGGTTGTTCAACACGTTGAAAAGGAGCCGCATATAAAAGGTATGGATTTCATATTTGTGTTTATGAATGTCTTCTCATATGTATGTAAGTTAGGGTGGGTCAAAAAACACCTAATGATTTTTCGATAGGTACTCCGAAAAATTGGTTGATAGACACCTCTAAGAAAGGCTCTCCAAGTATCAGCTCTTAATTGTAACAATGGATTTTGTAGGAAATTGAAGCTTTGCAATTGAAAGTGTTTTTTTTTTTTGATTGAGTTATAAAACTAAAAAAAAAAAATTTAATTTGTTTTAAAATAGTCCAACTTCAACCGACCCTAATCTAAGTAGACACATTCATAAGCGGTATACATTTCAATCTAATATTATTGGCATAATGAAATTATGCTATGTGGGTTGGGTAGGAGTTCGACAATGTAGCCGAGTGCATTGAACGAGTGAGTAGTTGTTAGCACTTTTTGCAAGAATATCTGTATTGACAAATATACAGTAAATATATATTAGAATATCTGTAAAAATTTCATCACAGATCTGAATGCAGCTTCTGGTTGTATAATATATATATATAGAAACAACTTACATACGAAGTTGAATACAACACACCTATATTTTTACTTACAAATTTATAGCGTTTCGTTGCCAAGAGTGTCACTGAATAATGTATAATGTATATGAGGTCATATTATCGCATTTGAAGGTACACGCGCCCGTTACACAGGGGTTCAGTCACTTACACAATTTATTGCTAAGCACAGTGACTAAGTAGTCAAGCCCAACAGTTAGCTACATTGAGTGCGCGGCACGAAGTTGCCTTTTGCGTTATGCGATTATGGCATTACGATAGAGTAATATGTATGTCTTAATGTGTGGTGTGTCAATTTATATATCTACCTATTTATGTATATCAGGTTAGAAGGATGGAATACATTGGAACACGTTCAGAAAGAAACCATATTTTTCATACATATAACGGGTTGTTTAATAGGTATGTATTTAGAGCGGTATGTACAGTTCGATTATTGTCACTACATTGACACAATATTACCAATAAGTACCCTATCAGTGTATCGAAGTTGTTAAATTTATGGCAATATTTAAAGCGACTGATCAAATTGCCTGTGCCACAATGGAACGTTTATATGAAATTCTATGCATATATGACCTAAGACTTTAAAACAATGAGTATTTCAAATCTATCTGAACTAACATTTGGTTGGGGAAGCCCGCAGAGGGATTATGATAGAACACATGTTACTGTTTTAATTAATTTGCCAAAAATACGGAATCAAATCCGGTACAATTGTGGTAATGTAGAACCGACTTTCGTGAGAATTAGCTTGATGGGCATTAATTTACTTGGAAATTCATTGGTGCTCTTTTATGATCTGGCTCAGCGATTATGTTTTTATACTACAATATATATGGTAGTAAGTACCGAATATAATAAAAAATCTTAAACCATGACTATCTAAATAAAATTAATTTGACAGTACCACATACAAATAAAATCTTCCCGAGTTTCATTAAGATACCTCACTAACATATATGTCATAACTCAAATATTGACCGATATATGCGGTATAAAGTTAACCGGAAATTCGAAAATCTTTCAATTAGGTATATGTTGACTAAGGGAAGCACTGACCCAATTCAAACCATTTTTGGCATGCGGGCATACTATTATATATAATATCTTACACATTAACCGATATTTGCAATAAAAAGTCAGCCATAGGCACTGGGGTTCATATCTTCGGGCTTAGAAAGATATAGTCAGGTTTTTTCTGGTTTTATCCCGATACATTATTTGGTGCTCGATTTGCATACTGGAAAGTGAAAGAATAAGACTGAATTTAAAATTGTGTTACATGGGGAGTAAGCGTGGTTATGTACTGGAACATAAGAATCTCAGAATAATTGAGGTACCCAATTTGGTTGAAATCGGTCGAGCAAGTCTCGAGATATGTGATTTCACTTAAAAGTGGGCGGTGCCACGTCCTACATAATAAAATTTAGAATCTTTGGCGCATTTACATATTTTTTTGATTTATCGCGCTTTTAATAGCTTTTATTAAAACTACTTTAGAGCTACAGCGATGTGTTAAATTACTGTTTTATATCTTCATTTAGTCCTTAGTTATGTCACTTTATAGGTTTTCGTTTAATGGCGTGATCCGATTACGTCCATCCACGAACTTGTCCTTATTTTTTTGCCAAGAACCGCGTGCATCAAGTTTTATTACGATATCTACGTTCGGATTTCGGCTCGTTTCTTTATTCCGCCAGTAATATATTGTATATATATATAAATATAATATATAAATATATCTATCTGCATTAGTTTTAGGGATACAAACAACCGTTAGGTTTACAAAACAAATATACTGGTTATGTAGCAAGATCTTTCAAGATGAATGATGAATGATTGAATTTTGAAAAACGGAGTACTTATCATCTAGTAGTACGGTGATCTCGTTAACACTATTCTTACCGGGACCGGTCAAATTACCGTTTTTAAATTTTCAGTAGGAATTTTCTACATTCTGTATGATTTTTCGTCATATATATTTTTTTATTGTTTATTTTCTGAGAAAAATTTATAGTCTGTCTTACCTACCACCATACATTTTTGTATTTAATAGTTTTTTTCTAAGACTTAATACCAAAACTATAAAGTCGTTACAAACGAAAGGTAATGTAGTTTTGGCATTATTTTATCCTACAAGTAGAGGTGCCTTCCAGAAAATGATTTACGGCACTTCCAAGTGTTTGCAGTTGTCGCTCGACTATCGGGTTAACGGCGTGTATTTGCTTGACTGATCTGATACGGTCCATTTCTTCGAATTTTCTCACGCTATTTTATCTACTATGACGTAAAAGAAATGAACTCATAAGTAAATGAAATGTATAGACGTCTTCTCACGAATTCAATTCAGTAGAGTCTATGCAATATAATATTGTATTTTATATCGTATTTGTGCCATTTTCAAAATAGTGAACAAGACTACGAACATGTATGTAGACGACGAAAGAGAAGGAGAGATTTAGTTAGCTCCGATTGTGAGAATGATGAAGAGGTAAGCGAAATTACGATGGACGGAACTGTTTGGCAGGAAGTAAAAACAGGGTATAATCCTGGAAGAGCACCTAGTTATAATATTATAGGGAAACATCAGGCCTGACTGGGTATAGTAAACGTAATATTATGAAAGGCGAAGTTAGGACGGCATTTTCTGTGATAATTGATAAAAATATAAACAAATTTATAAGAAAGTGCACAGAGACCGAGGCATTTAGGGTGTAAGGATATAAATGGGAACTGTTTACTGCAAAGTTATATGTATTTTTTGCAGATTTGTATGCTAGCGGCGCATATGAGGTTAAGAATATAGATATAGCACTTCTACGAAATAAAAAGTGGGGCCCGCCTTTTTTTCCCAAATACTATGAGTAGACATGACTTTACGGAGATTATGAGATTTATTCGATTTGACAACAGAAATCAGCGAAGCAAATGCTTATAAACCGATAAATTCGCAATGATTTCGGAAGTTTGGTACAAGTTTATTGACAAAATTGTTATAAACCAGGTCCATATATTACTATTGATGAACCACTGTTTGCAACGAAAGCAAGGTGTAGATTTACTCAATACATGCCCAATAAACCGGACAAATTTGGTATAAAATTCTGGTTAGCATCCGATGTACGTAGCAAGTATATAATAAATATTTCGGAAAAGATTAAAGTAGAGAACCCTCAGTTCCTCTTGGAGAGTTTGTCACTATGAAATTAGCAAAACCGTATGTACTTGTAGGATGTGAAAGAAGTATAGCCACGGTCAACTTTTTTACAAACTTACCTTTAGCAAAAAAACTTATAGTAAAAAAAATTACGATTGTTGGGACAATTAGAGCAAATAGAAAAGATCTACAAAGACTGGCAAAATTGCCAAAAAAAAAAACAACAGTTTGGCCTTTGCAAGTATTTTTTAATATCTTGGACTTAACCGGGATATATGCGTAGGTGTTATACAAAGAAACTACGAGAGGAGAAATTACAAGACAGGAATTTCTAATGAAATTGGCAGAAGAACTTGCCATCGAATATCAACAAGAGCTCGGTAAAGAAAATCAACCAACACCCATCGCAAGTACAAGTACAGGTTCCCGTGAACGGAAAATATGTCAGATAAGGTTTTGTAAAGATAGACAGGCGAATAAAATCTGCCTGTACAGTTGAGAAACCCATTTGTAAAAAGTGTGACGAAATAAATGTAGTTTATGTACTCTTGAATAAAAGAAAAAATATTTTTATACTGGTAAGCTGGCTATTGGTCTGCATTCAATATTGACAAATATGAGTTGTGAAAGACCGGTCATTTGGCCGGCCGTGGTAGAAATAGGTATATGTGAAGTGTCAGTAGGAATAGCGCTAAGTCATTTGATCTTAAATGAGGTTACAGTTCGATAAGTGGAGTAAAATCCTTAACAACTTTGAGTAGTAGATATTCACTCAGTGAATCTTCTCAGACTCAAACAGCTCCGAGCAAACACAAAACAAAAGAAATTATTTTGATTTTTTTCTTATTATTTTTCATGTAATTCAAAAAATTGGCCATAAATTATTCTAGTTATAAGAAGTTGACGAAATTAAATAACAGATTTTGCTAGAGCAATCAAAGAACCAGTGAAACGTAAAATCTGCAAAAATATAGACAATGACAATGTATACATATATAAAATAATATTTTATAATAAAAATTGCCCTAAAAAGTTTGACTATTATTTATTGATAAAAAACATGCAAATAAGTGGCATATATAACCGCAATTGCTTACTTACTGAAGTAAGTGCTGGCAGTGAGGGTGCAAAAAACGGCACTTTCAAGACCAAACTGCGTTGTGCGCGTATAATTATCAAAAGCACCATTCTTTGAACTTCGACGCTGTGAGTATACCAATTGCTATCGTAAACCGCAGTGGCCAGCTGAGAGCTCTACACCAAGATATTTAAATATATAAATTGTTTTTAATAATTCATTCGAAAAGTATTTAACTACTCACACATTCAATGACCACTGTGCCGCCAAGACAGTAGAGAAACAATTCGGTAGTGACAGCCATGGTGTGAACCAAATAGACCAAAACCCCGTAATCGGAGAACTAGAGATAATAGGATTATTAAAATGTGCCAGGTCAAGCAAGGTATATGAAAAGCATAGAAAAGTGATATGAAAACTAAGACTATGAGAACTAGTCGGACTTCTCATGGTGTTTTGTAGAAATCATGACAAATTATCCTACATATAAGACAAGGATAGATCAAGGTTTATCAGAATGACCTGGAGCAACTATATTGAGGATACACTAAAATCTAACCATCATTTAAAACTTTAGCGATACATATGTAATCTAAACTATGAAGAGTAGAAAATTCAGTCCAAGAGCCGATGAAAAGATTTCAGTTTAGGCAATATTTCAAATACATACATATTTGAAAAAAATCGCAAAAAATTGGTAACCTATTAGCATAGCTCTGACAAAAAAGAAATATCTTACCCCTAAAATGTTCCATATGGCGGCCCTTTGGCATTATATACACAAATATGGAATAAGGTCTCTAAACTCCCTATGACGTGTAAGTCTCTTATTTTCTGTATCAGAGCTATTAACACTAAATAATTGTCTTCAAAACCACAAAGCGGCAGGTTATAGTCGGATGAAAACATGCCCGACGGTAGGAACCGGAGTGTGCTCTGCCCAATCCACAAAAATGGGGACCCCACAATCTGCGCCAATTACTATGGGATAAGCCTTCTTAATGTCGTATATAAGGTCTTATCGAGCTTAGTATGTGAAAGACTGAAGCCCACCGTCAACGAATAGATTGAACCTTATCAAAGTGGCTTTAGAGCAGGAAAATCTACTATTGCCCAGATATTCACCAAATCTTAGAAAAGACTCGTGAAAATAAGATCCGCACACACCAACTCTTTGTCGATTTTAAAGCCGCCTTTGACAGCATGAAAAGGAGCTGCTTCTATGCCGCTATATGTGAATTTGGTATAACCGCAAAACTAATGAGCCTGTGTAAACTGATTGAATAAGGAAGCGAAGCCTATGGGTCTGATTGTGAACGAGGACAAGACGAAATAGCTGCTGTCGTCAAACAAACAGTCATCGCATGCACGACTTATGAGAGCTCAGTTGGAGAAGGACTTGGCTGCACTTGGTATTTCCGATTGGCGCCAGTTAGCGAAGAGAAGAAACGACTGGCGCGCTGTTGTTAACTCGACTATAACCGCGTAAGCCATGTCTAGCCAGTAAAGAAAAAGAATTATCTTGAAAACGAAAGCAAATTGGTATTAACTTCTTCTGAAGTACCGGAAAAAATACTAGGTTGACAGTATGGCTAGAGATCATAACTAATCATACCAAAAGCATATCCACTACACAAGTTCCAATAATTGCGCTCGATGTGACAAAGTGTCCCAATGTTACGTTTGACATGACGGCGGAAAAGCGTTCAACCAAATCTATAATTTCATTGTGCCGCGCTATAATCAGCTTCAAACTCTCTTTGATCTCATGTTCTGATGAGTGTTTATGTTTTCCACTGTCAACATCCAAAAGCAGATCTTTCGTATCATATTGAATAGCTTTCAGCAGCGTGCCAATATATATGCAGAAACAGAGAAAGAGACCATCAGTGCCGGCAAAACCAGCAACAGTAATGTAGCCATGCCAATGGGAGAATATGAATGTGAGCGCAAATATCGGCATGGAAAGTAGCGGTTGTGGAAAACTGTAAATAAATATCTACAATAGAAATCGTCAAAAGCTTATGTACCCACATTTTATGGTACTCACATCATTTTAAATGGCGTCTCATATGGAATCTCTTCTTCATGCAAGTGACTCAAGTAATTCGCAATACCCGCTCGTATGGTGTATAAAGTACTCGTGGTGGTGCCGAAAAGCAAAACAGATGCTGAAAGACGAGTTGCGGTAGTAAAGTTACGGCGTTTATCGGCCAACTTCAAGGGACCATTTTGTTCTGCCATCAGCTCAGCAACTCGTTTGATTAAATGATCCAACTCTTCGCGATGCCACCAGAGAAAAGCAAGCTTCACCACCGACATAATGCTCGATGCTACCGGACAAAGTGCATCCAAAGCGCGTACCACATCGATCGATAAATAATGTATGCCAAACATGAATTCCGCATAAGAACCATAGACTAGGACGACAAAATTGAAGATGAGCCATGCTTGCATTCGTCTAGAGTTACCATCCCCTGGATAAAAACCGGCAATGCGTAGAGCAAACCTTGGTATTAGAAACACATGTTTTTCCGTTGGATAAGATTGCGATAAGAACTTCAGGAACATCTTTAACGTTTGCACTTGCTGGTTTGAAATGGATTTCTGTTCAGCAGAGGTACTTATAGACCGCATAACAGTGAGTATTTTTAAGAAATCGATGTATGCATGGAGACCATTAAGCCACCGCTAAGAAATTATAATAATACGATTAGCGGTATGGCACACCTCTAATAACCATTATCAAATCAATTTGAGTTGAAGCATGAAACCCTTTAAAAGATTTCGTGCACTGAAAAAAATTGTTGAAAGAATAAGACATCTAAAAAAGTAGACTATTTGTTCCTAATTTAACCCTAAAAATTATATGTGTTCTAAAAGAGCGTACAAAAATGTGTTCAAATCATTAATTCTTAAAGTTTTAAACTATATATTTGTAGGAGCTTAAAATCTCTACTAGCTTCTATAAGAATGAGAGTGATCAATCTCACTACTCGAAATTACGTGAATGGATTATTTCCACGATATAACAAAAATCTCTTCAGATTCTTTACAGAACAGTTGTATGGGAGAAAGTTGAAGTAACAAATCAAAATTTGACGAAAACTGAGCACAAGAAACTCTCAAATCACAAGAAACTCTCAATCGAGAAATTTCAACTAAATGAATTTTTGGTTTATCTGTTTGACTTAAAACCATATAGACCAGGGTATTTTTGAAAAAAAAAAAAACAAAGATAATAAAATATATATAGATTCCCATCGTAAGATAAAATAACACAGATTAAGGAAAAAATAATATACGGGCGATCTGCGGTCGGAAACGGGAAGAGGAGGGGCGTGGCTGAATTTTTTAAAAGCTACGAATGGCTTATCTCAATTTCCGTCAAAACCATGAGACCTATAAAAAAATGTGTGGCAATATTGTAGGTAATGAAAGGATGTACAATACTTTTGCATATAGACCTTTTCACCTAACCTCAAAATTTATGTGAAAAATTTAAATAACCAATTTTTGGGTTTTTTATTTTTATCTTGTACAAAATTTTTTTTCTTTCACGAAATCTGGTGTAAACTTACCATTTTATGTCCCAATCCCACTGTTATTGTTTCTCCTCAATTTGGATCTAACAACGAAAAAATAACCTTAATTTTCAAACAAATATTCTGAAGTTAAAATATCCGATTTTTTTAAAAATGCAAACAAACACCATACAAAAACAAAACACTGCTGCTGCTACGAAATAATAAATAGATGAAATAGAAAAAAGCAGTTTTGAATCGTTTTTTATCTGGAGGTCTTTTTTTCATTTTATGAGAAAGTAATGTATGTATATAATTTTTATGCGACAAAAAAGTATAGACTTTAACGAAATGTTTCAGATATAAGAAGCTAAGTTTCTACCAAATTTCGTGAAAGAAAAACATATTTTGTACAAAATAAAAAATAGGTTGGTAGGTAAAGTGGCTGTCTTTCGACGCACCTATGCCTTAGGAGGCCCATTGTGATGCCACCAGTACCAAAGTCCGCTCACTCTATTGGCTTCTCTCTGAACCACCCCGTACTTCTTATGAACTTCATCAGTAAGACAAGCTTTATCCGTACAACCTCCGATATATCGTAAAGAAACCCTGCGACTCATATTCCATTCAAATTAAAAACCCAAAAAGTTTGTTATTTGAATTTTTTGCACAAATTTTGAGGTTATGTGTAAAAAGACTATATCCAAAAGTTGTAGATCCTTTCATTACCTACAACATTGCCACACAACTTTATTTATAGCGCACATGGTTTTGACGGAAATCGAGATAAACCATTCTTAGCACTTCAAAATTCAGCCACGCCCCTAGCCTTCCTTTTTCCGCTTAATAAGCTTTGAGTTCAAGCGAAATGGCTCACTTGAAACAATTGCCTCATTTTTTTCAGGGTACTCGTAAAATAATACAAAAAATTCCGTTCAAATAATTTGAGAAATACTTTGCATAATCGGCACGCCGCTAAATAGGGCGTGGTCGCCGCTTATAACCATTTAATCGATAATGTGGGAAACATATAATAAACGATAGACACATTACTTCATTTTACATTTGAAGCCGCGTGAAATAAATTTTCTTATTTATGTATAAACAATTCATAAGTCTGACGGCCTGAAAATTACATCCTATTTAACTTATTGGTTAAGGTGTAATTTGCAATTGACTGTAGGGGTTGTTTAAGCAGGTGTCCTCCAAGTGAAATTCTTGTAAGCAGTTATGAGTGTGTATTTAGTCTAGTAAGAAAAAATGCATTATTTTTCGATTAGATGTTTTAGTGATCTGTATCTTGCGCATTGATTTCGTCAATTCTATTTTGAAAATTTTGATGTCAAATAAGCACCACGCTCTGGAACATCAACTGTCGAACATATCGGTAAAATAATGGAAATCATCGAGCTTGATCATCAAGTAAGCACCATGTCGATTGCCCACAAACTAAACATTTCAAAAAGACCTGCTTGAGGTATTTATTGAATCGTTGACTAAGTAATTTCTTTTTTTTTAATGAAATGAGACAAATTTATTCTTTCAGCAATCCCTCGAGTGGTTACTCAATTATTTGTATCTACCAATAACTCTATTTTATTCGCAGTGCATACTTCACATAAATCGGATAATTTCAACTATATAAAATGAATATTAAATTCAAGGAAAAAATAAAGGATTTCGTTTTACTAGACCTAAAATTTCCTAGCTTTAAGTAATTCTGAAATATTTTGTCGATATTTGAACTGATCCAAGCTTCGGCTAGAGTCTACGATATATTGGATGTTTTGAACGTTTTTTTTTCAGTAACACATGATCAGTAGCCTAAGTATGCTAACGTCCTTATTAATAATTATTATGAGTTTGATTGTTGAACTGATTTTTTTACATTTTTCTCGTTAGGTGAGAGTTAAACTGTTAGTTCCACAGTATATTTCAACATTTTTTCTAGGAACTGGATCTAGACAGATTCCTGCATAAATTGTTTATGGGTTCCCACGAATTTACTTGCCAAAAAAGAAAGTTATACGATAATTTTAGGTTCCCCAATCAATTATGAACTGTAAAATAAATTCGACGGACATGAATCACGCTGACACAAATTTTTAACAAGGCAAACTTATTTAGGGTTGCAAATGAATTAAAAAAATAATTGAATTAAAATTTGAATTAAATTTTTTTATTTTGTAATCCTAAATACGGCATTAAAAGAATACCGGATGAAGAGCAAGACGTATTATATAAGAAGTAAAGCCGGTCAGAAGTTAAAAAAAAATTCTTTTTTGGCTTAAAGTTTGCTTTAGGGTCCAAGAAATAATATGTGTAGAGTATTTAAAAGAAATTATTTTCAACTGATAGTAAATATTCAGAAGTTTGGTCCTGTAGCTGCCATTTTGTAAATAAAAATCTTTTTGTATACTCAAATAGATCTGTAAGTTTTTTTGGAGAGCTCTGGACCACTTAAGGGTGGTTATATTTTTTTATAATGTATCGAATGTACATATAGTATTTGAGAACATTCTGCAAAATCTAAAATTGATCCGACAAATATTTTTTGGATATATGAAGATATAAATATTAGAAGAAGTTCTGAACTTAGCGTAATCGGCTTGCAAAACTTTACACGAGGTTTCTCGAAACGCGTTTTTTAGAATCGGTGAGGAAACATTTACACCGAACGACATGAAATTTTTATGCGACCTTTATAGATATATTTGACAGATAATAATCATTTCTGCGATTTTAGATTTTAATTTCGATTTTTTAACCCACTCTGTAGCCATCGTACAGGTAATCAAAAAATTTTATGATTTTGCGTTTTGATACAAATTTATGCAGAAACATCTTCCTCACCGCCTGATATCATTTTACGGAGGTTCTTCAGGAGATTACGGAATCATGGGAATACAAAGTTTTACAAAATTAATGACCGACTATTGAATTACATAAAATTCTGTAAATGTACATTGTTTTTATTTATTTATTAAATTTCAAAAAAATTCACAAAAAACGCATTGTTTTTACTTGCAAATGGATATAGCCCTTTAAACTTTATGTTACTTCATTCTAAACCCTCCCATTTTACTACGTATGCTGTAAAATTGTAAATTTAGCTAAAAAAATTACTTAAATTTCCAATATTAAATAATTTGCTGCATACATTAGTTTTGCTAATTTTCTTTTGTAACTATTTGTACAGTATTTATAATGCGCAAAAAAAGAGAGAAAATATAAAAGATTTCAAGTGAGTTTCTGCGAAATTAAGTGTTGTCATCGTATTTTTATGCGTTATAACAATTTATAGAATGGCGCATTGATTTTCACCCGCCTACGTTTTATGGCTGGTCATACGCATAAAAACACACACATATTATATATAAACGACATTTACAATATAGTCATATACCGTGACACTTACAAATTCACTCGTGGATACGAGCACATTTACTTTATAGTACTCAGCAGTAATTTGCTTTAGGCATAACAAACTTGCTAGCATCCTGCCTGCCTGCCTGCCTGCCTGCAACTTATACGCTCATACAAAATTATGCCGACATAAGCACACGCCTTCGCAATATCGAATTTCAATCAATGCCAACAACGCTAAAAGTCACTCAATTGCGAAGAGCGATTTCCTGCCGCATAACAACCATGTTTATACGAGTGTACACGTACGTGTAGCCATACACATAACGGTACGTTTGTGTGTGTGCTCATGCAAGGGCTATCGATCTCTGACATTGACTACTAGTGGCTGTTAAAGGTTTCGGCTAAGGCTGCTTTACTGCTGTTCTGACAGTTATTTTGACTGTGGAGTTGTTCGAAATGTACATACACACAAATGGTAACATGAAATACCGTTGGATGTGGCCTATTTGAGCAATTGTGTATAGGCAAGCAACCCTGTAGGAAATCAGTTTATCTAATATTAGTAGTGGCTTTCATCTCGCTGGTATATAAGCGTAGTGGAAGTGATAGAAATATTCGAGTAAATACAAATAGTAGAATACTACACAGGGCGACTGAAATGGTGATTCTCAACATATACTAATGGTTCTTCGGTTATGGTAAATTCTAAGTTTTGTGATCCTTATATCCTTCAATTGTTCGATATATTCTTAAAGCTAATAAATTGAGAAAAAGCAATGATTTTGTTATCGATTCCGGTATGAGAAAGTATAAACGAAGTGTAGGAGTTCACGTATGTCGCACTAGAATGCGCTCTCTGAACACATATAAGATTGGAATACTCATTCAACTGAATCTTGCAAATATTGATATCATAAATCAATGTGAATGTAAATCTTGCATCGCTCTTTTGACTCTTCCCTGGAAGTACCTTTAGTCGACGCCTTCGTTTATCTAGTATATAAAACTGTGCAATACCCCCGTTTTATATCAATTTTCGCACTTTCTCTTCTAGAGTCTAGTAGTTCTAAACTAGTAGAGGAGTGAAGAATAGTGTATAGTGTTCGCTTAATCTTAAACTTTCGACTTCCTGACAAGTACGGAGTAGTACTGGGTTACTTTGAACCAATTTGAGGTCAAATATTTGGGGAATGTCGCCACAAAAGTAACAACTACTACGAAGAACCCTGTCTCGATCTCTAATCCGATAAAAATCAGGTCACACACAACTAATGAGAGAGCTGTATACCTATTTCATATAAATGCAAGAATACCTCGTATGTGTCCACGTACTTATGCATGCTCATACTTATACTCAAAATTGAATGTCTGTTAAATACATATAAGTATGTCACATACTCCATAAGCGTGCTTGTATTTGCTGTGGTGTCTACAGTTTCGAACAGGTCTGCGGATTAAATTGAATTGTGCTTGGCACTTTGGCATTTCGTTAATATTGCCACATGAGCGGCAGCTGTATCGCGTTCAGCAATGAGACGGCGCTTCAATTGAATTTGGTTCGACCGAAAATTCACTCGGAATTTAGTGAAGGTGTAAACTGATTCCGTTATACGATTATTTGCGTCAAAAGCGAAATGTTTGGGTCGTCCGCCTTGGCCTGAATTGTGTATGCATCGAAGTAGGATTTCAATTGCGCGCCTAAATGTAGGCAACCGTTGTAGAGCTATAGGAGAGCGAAAATTTAGGAACAATTCTCATTTTTAAGGTAATATTTTTCATATATCTGCGTTATTCCGATAGTCTCGATGACGATAGAAGAGGTAGTCTAACTGGTAGAAAGGAAATATTAAGGAGCGGAAAGTACATTCGAAGGAAATTTTCCCACGGAAAAACTGCTCTTTAGAAGTGATTACATGGCATTGATAAGTTTTGAAGTTAATATATTAATATACATACTTATATGCGAGGTAATGTGACTACTTTAGAGATTCAATGTCACATGATTTGCGGCTCTAGAAAAATCTCTCGAAAATATATTTCCTACGATTATCTTAGTATGATTCTTAAGGATATTCCTGTTATATGTACCGAACAGAAAATATTAACTGCTAAGTTACGCAAAATACCCTGCGAGTACTATTAACAAAAGAAATAAAGGGTGTTGTTAAGAGGGGCACCTCTCATACTAAACACATGTGTTTGACATTTGGGTATCGTGTATTTCGCAAAAGCTCCCATCAGCACATTGTCTTTTGTGGTTTGCTTTTACTGCTTGATTTGCCTACATTAATATAGATGGTCTAAGTGTTCAATTGTTTCAGCAGAAGTAAGTGAAATCATCTCTTTATTGGAACCAACTTTTGGAGATTTAATCAAATTTAGAAATAACCACTTCGGTCATGCGATTTGAGTCCCATGAATTATTTTTTGTGGCGCTGGGTAAGGTCAATGGGCTATATATCAAAAAGAAATTATCTATGCAGACCAATTGGAAACCAAAATTTAGCGCGTTGTTAGATAGAGATAGTGCTAAATATGCTAAAAAAAAAACCGGTGCAAAGTCTGACAGACCGGTCTTCAAAAGCCGCAGTCGCAGTAAATTTTTTGAAACGAAATTGTATTAAAACATTGAGTGATATGCACAAAATTTGCGTACTTTTATTTGAAAAAAAATCTGCCGTTTCATTATTAAAAATTTAATTACATGCCTCTAAAAAATACTCTGCAAATAAATTATCTGAAAATTGTGTTCACAATGTGAAAGAAAATGTATTATTTAAATTTATAATTTAATAAACTTGTGTGTAGTAACAATCAAATATTTATTTACATATAATAAACTTAAGTACTTTTTGAAATTAATGTTTCAAGATAAAAAACACTCACCCTTATGAATTGTTTGCAACTTTGCAAAGAGAAAATTCCAAAAGTAGTAAAATAAATTATTGATTAATAGACACGTTTCTATTTTTAAATAAACTTTTCACTATAGAAACGTAACAGTTGATTTATTGATAAAAAAATATATTATTATTTCACACATAATTTGAATTTTAATTAAACGACAATTTACAAATGCATTTTTATGCTAGAATTGGTACATATACATATGTATGTATGTATGCAAATTATCGAGCAATATTCAAACCGACCGAAAACGAAACCCGAACGTGACACGCCAAGAAAGCAATGACGTGGACATTATTTATTTACAGCATTTAATTAACATTATTTGCTTTGATTTCTCTGCACAACACTTCTCTTCACTTTTACAACATTTCTTCACTTTTAATATTTTACTATTATGCACTTATTTTATTTACTACACCATCGATATACGCTCAAATATTAAATATAAATTAATTCACGTTTTGCCCACGAAAACCGAAGCACTGCAAATTTATTTGTCAACTGAGTACTGGCGCTGATATTAATTTCTTTCGCTCCTTCGTTTAGTGTAGTTGCTGTACAACAAGTAATAGAGTAATTGTGAGCACCAACAATATATTATGCTATCATAGATTCTAGAAGTCGCTCTATTTCATGTTATTTTTATTTACCGATCGCATGCGATTATTTGTTCTTTCGAATGTACTTTTAGTGATGTATTATTATATTCGTCAAAACTTTCATGACATTAATTGATCTCCTTCCATATTGGTTTGATTTTTACGTCAGAGTACGTAGGAGCAAAAGATGTGGGGAAGCAAATCAAATAACGAACTGTCCGATTACTCTGAAAATCAAAAAAATTAATATTCTAAGAGCTAATGGAGGAAATAATATACTATATACTAATTAATTGCGACAAATTTGATATTGAAATTAGTTTTTCGAAATAAAAATTTAATAAATAAATAAATTTAGTAAAGGTTTTTTTGTTTTTTTATAGGAGCACTTTATTTAAACAAGGCAAGGCCTTTAATAAATAATGAATTTCCGTACATATTAAGGTCCATTATCTTTTCAAGCAAACAAATTTACAAATTTTCGATATAAGCCAAATAATTTTAATATAACTTGGATTTGGAATATTTAATTTAATACGTGGTAGAAACATTTAAATTTTTGTCCATTTATAGTAGGGTCTTTATGCAATGGTTTGATAAAATGACGAAAGACTCCTCGATGTGCATCGCTCCCCTAGAAAAAAACGAGCTAGTATAAATAACTGCATTAAAAAAATTCTAAATTTCCATGAGTGGGTGCAGCACTCACCCAATTAAGAGTGAAATCAGAAAATGTATGTGTTTTTACCAAGTACAGTAATGTTTGTTCCATAAAAAAGTGAAAGAGTTTGGTGCAGATATATGCCTGAACACAGTTTTTAATGGTCAAAGAAACTAGTGCCACATGTTTACTCCCACAGATACCAAATTTACTTTAAATATTTCCGAAAGATTTTTGAGCATAGATGGTCTTTCTTTACACTACGTCAACTTTAATGACAGCTATAGTCAAGCAAATGAGAATGATCAACCGTTTCAATTTTGTAGCAACTCTTGACGAAATTTTTCGAGCAAAATTCACCATTTAAAATTTTTTTTTTTTTTTTTTGCTTGAAGTAAATTTTTTATTTCTGTCAATTTAGTGTCACGAAATTAGACATGACGAAAATGACGCATCAGTCATCTTTATATTATTGTATAAAATAAATTTGTAGTTAACATGATCTGCAAATATATGTCAAATAGAAATAGTCGACTCCAGCGTCATCTACAGGACGTACATATGTACATATGCATATATAGTCCGAATATGTATTTTTATGCAATTAATGTGATATCCGGATATGAACTAAATATAGCAAATATCCTTTTATAAAACATTCCGTCTTTGAAGTTAATTTCAGGAAAATTCTTTCTAATACTATTTTTTTAGTTGCTAAATTTATGTTCCAAATATAAAAACTTCATGCTGTTAAAATTACTTTTTGGATCATTTTATTCACACAAAGGAAATTAAATAAATGAAAAAGTAAAACCACTTTCTTTTCTTCTGGTTCTATTCATTGGATCATAAGGTTGAGCCGTTCTAAACTAGTTATGTTAATGTAATTTTTAATGTGTGCGTGAGAGAACTCGCCATTGTAGTTAATCTAACTATATTTATATATACTTATTAGGCTTTAAATATAATTAGTTAAATATCTTATTTTTTGACTAACTAACTGCCATTACTCCGCAGCCTAAAATCTGCCATCTAAATTAAATTGTGCTGTGAAATATTACGAAACAAAGGTAATTGAGAGCTGCATCTCCTCTTCAACTGCCAACCATTTCAGCATCCTACATCCTTCGCCATTAACAGTCAACACATAGTACTCAATTAACACACAAAATTACCACTCGAAGCCATTAATAAATGCAATTTACTGTCAAAGTCACACTCGGCGAGCACATGCCGCAGTCATATACTTTCCACATTGCAACGTCATTGTAATACAAAACAATGTGGCAATACGCCACACTCCTCCTTAACACACACATACATACATATATAATTAACAGCACATTTGCATATATGCGTTTATGAAAAATGGCACACTCACACGCCACCAGTTGCATCGGTGTCAGCCACTTGCTTTGAACTTCAATGCCATTACCCGCACTTCCCATTCATCCATTCCATCTCTAGTCAATTCAGTTGAACTTGGCTCAATTGATTGCAGCTTTGGTCTGGCAGTTGCTTTGTTTACTGTCGTATTTTGTTGTTGTAACACGTGCGCACATCCGTCTTTCCGCGTGCGGCGCCTGTATTCCGTCACCGAAAGTGTGCCGCATGCAATGTCGGCCTTGCAGCAGTCATAGCTGCTCGGCAGTTGCACTTCCGACTCACACATATTCTGGATGCTGCCGTCATTGCCGCTGCCATTGTCGTCGTCGTCGCCATCACATATATACATCGTGTTTGTTGAGCGAACTTCCGTTCGTTAGACTGAGTGCAAATTTATATTCAATTTATTGTAGCACATTAATTACTTGATAGCTGTGCAGTATCACTCAAAAGGAGTTAGGAAAAGTGAAATTTCCAAATTGCTGGTTATTTTATGGTCTAAGGTGTATAGTATGTCATAGTGCTCTCAAGAGCGTCGTTATTAAATTAACAATGAATAGATGCAGTAAGTGAAAAGAGCAAGCTAGTAATCAGTTCCGAAGGCAGTTCTTAAAGTATTAGTAACAAAGCAACAATCTTCATTCGAAGCGAGGATAAATATGTGCGACCGAGCCAGAAATAAAAAGTTGTAAAAATATCAGGCCGTGTTCTTAGTTAATGGATCTTGAAAGATAACAGCCAACCTGTCCGTCTATCTGTATATACGCGAACTAGTCTCTCAGTTTTTAAGATATCGATCAGAGGTTTAGCACACGTCCTTTTCTCTACAATAAGCAGCTCATTTGTTTGAACCGTTGATATCGGACAACTATAGCATATAGCTGCCATACAAACTGCCATACAAACTGCACGATCGGAGTCACGTGCTAGTATGGAAAACTTTTTTATTTAACGCGAGATGGTCGAAAAATTATGAAAAATGGAGCAAAAGAAATTGCTATGACATAGAGTATGACACACCCTGTATTTATTCTAATTTCTTTTCAGTGTGCTGTAAATATTGTATACCAACTCATACTATGCTACCCGCAATGGTCGTGGTCACGTTCTTTTATTGCGCACAGTTAAATATAGCATTATTGAGCAATTCCTTACCGCGAAATGCAATAAATTATGTGAAACGTAATGCGTTAATACGGTACATTATTATTATTATGTTAACAACTGTAAAACACATGGCTACCTCAAAAACATTTTCAATGCGCACTGATTGCAATGATTTCCGGGAAATCTCTTAAAAATTTCACAAACATCGCCGACCGATAATTTACTGCTGCGTTAAGTGAAGTGATTGAGTGAGGATTCAATTTGCCACGAATCCATAAGCCGCACACACACACACACACACGCAAGCGCACTGACAGTGGTGGAGCATTTTCACATTTGCAAGCGATAACGGTTTCGTTGTACGGCGCATGTGAATAAGAGAGCGTTCGTATCGATCAAGCGAGCGAGGATTTATCGCATTGAATTGTGTAAATTTTTCATTAACTACTTTTACGGGTGATGAGCGGTAAGAATGTTTATGTGTGTGCGTAACTGTTTTAAAAAGCGCTTTCTCTGTTTATAATAAATGAGAATTAAAGTGCAAAGTGAAAGGTGTGCTTCGCACATCGCATGAAGTTGTACAATTGTGTGTGTATATTCGTGCGTCTGTGTGTGTGTGTGCAAGCATGTTGGCATAAGTGTCTTAATTTATTTGTACGTATGTATATTAATTAAGTATTGTCTGGTGAATTGGTTGCAATCAATTTGCATCACATTTTCGAAATACACTTTGTTTACACACTTATATATGAGTGCAGATGAGTGTGTGTTTGTCATATGCACTCATACATACGCCTTTAAATGCAAGTTATCGCATAGGTTATGTAATATTAATGACAGCGATGCCGCAACAACTGCAACAACCACTTATACATCGAGCACGTAATAATTATGCGAAAAATCGCGCATCTTATTCAGCCACACAAACACATACACACATAGTTCGTCCGTAAATCATACACGCTCATAGTCGCTCTGTTGCGTTCTCTGACCCTAGCGCACCTTAAGCGGTAAGCTAAGTGCAAATGATATCAGCGCAATCGCATAGAGTTGCTTCATTCGTATTTCGCTGCGACGCGTCTTCTGCGAATTTAAGGATTTTGGTGCATTGTAAATGCCCTGTAGGGAAGACTCATTGATTGCAGCTGCAATTGACTAAGCGTATTTGCTCAGTAAAAATTTGTAAAAAGTGTGTTAATGGATTGATCAAGTGGATTGCGGATTGGTCTTCTCTGAAAATGGAAGATAAAAAATTAAAATGAATGATATTTTGACGTGAGAATTTTCGATTGAGAGCTACTGTGCTCTTTCGATATTAAGTAAAAATAAAGTAAAACAAGAAAAAATGTTAACTTCGGTTGCACTAAATATAGTGGTTCGATTTGAACAATTTCTTCGGAGACTACACCATTGACTTGAAGATATCTCGTCAAATGAAAAAGCTTTCCATGCAAGGTTATGATTTTGATCGTTCAGTTTGCATAGCAGCTATATGCTATATTGCTTCGATGTCGGTGGTCTCGACAAATGAGCAGCTGCTTTCGAAGAAAAGGACGTGTGCAAAATTTCATATCGATATCTTAAAAACTGAAAGACCAGCGCGCTTACATACAGACGGACATGGCTAAACCGACTCAGCTCGTCATGTTGATCATTTATATTTTATATATGTATACATATGTATTTTATAACTTCTCGGACATTTCTTTCTAGGTGTTATAAACCTATAATTACAGTGTGTTTGGGGCATAAAAGCATTAGTTCTTTCATTAGAAAAATTAAAGAAAAAAAACTAGTTATTTCAAATGTTTACATAAATTTTGAGGTCATGTTTTACAAAAGTACAAAAGTAGTACAAAATTTTGCCTTTGCCATTAACTCGAAAAGCGTGATAAACCGATTTTACAAGTAAAAACCTGTAAAAATTCAACAACTCCGCATCCCTTTCTCTTCTCGACCTCAGATTGTCCGAAAACCACTCACATTTTTCCTTCCATTTTATTTTAACTTTTTTATTCAATAAGTTTCTTCCTATTATGATTTGTTTTTCTCAAAAAATAACACAACCCGCTTCTAATATTTATATACTTCGAGAGCTTTAGAAAAATTAAACAATATGAACTGGCGCATCAGCAGATTAGCAATATATGCATCTGAATTTCAGCTGTAGACCTTAGTCAGCAACAGGTGCACGTGAAACACTGTTGTGGGACAATCCCGTCTAGCAATCTGCTTTTGATCTTCTAATTGAACACAGTTTTACCTGTTGTCAAGTGTTTTTTCTTAACATCTCTACTTAAACAATTAATTTTACGTGATACTCATACGCCCTGGCGTACATTCATAAAATCATAATTATACTAAATATGCCCAAAACAAAATTGGTGATACTTACATATATTTATTTCTAGTATCTAGAACCTTTTAAGTATTATAGTCTTAAAAGCCCTATGTCTAATTATGCCAATATTTCCGAGTTTACTGATAACCAACGATACCGATTCCCAGAAGAATAAAAAGAAAAGTATTCGATAGATCTTCTATAAAATTCAGCTACCTAGACGAAGATCTTATCACATTATATAAATATCAAAGAAAGATATTACGACATTTCGCTTATTAAAGCACAAACGTCAACAAGAGCTATGTCTGAGTTCACAAGCTTTGGGGTGGTCGAAAAAAATTATAAATTAATGTTTACAAATCTTAATAAAAAAGAATTGTGCAAAAACCCAGTTAATAGAACTCAAAAATTATTCGCGAGAACTGTCATAATTTCATAATGAATCAGTTCTCAAGTGAAATCACAACTCTGGTGTGTGACCTGTTGCGTCGTGTACATTTTTAACATAATTGCTTTGTATTGGACGTTGAAACCGCAGCAGCGACAAGGGCATTTTGAGAATTCGCAAACAGAATTTCAAAGTTGAAGCATTTACAGGGTGACACTAATAAATAAATATGTTTTTATTTTTAATTAAGTAAAAAAAACGCCAAGCACCGATGGTTAAAAAATTAGGCGCATATCGACAACACAAGCATCGCCTTAGAGTTTGTACTAGTTTATAGCTCACGAAAATGGCATTACATCGACTATTCATTCTGTTAGTTCAGAAAAAGGTATCGAACTTCACTCTTACAGGCTTTATTAAACATTTATTTGAATATATAAAAAATTGTATACAAAAAGTTAAATTTTTGCCGAAACTATGAGCAGTTTAATCCAAAAAATTAAATTAACCGATTATTTGAAAGTCGCTCAAATTGAAGAAAAGAGAGAAAATTGAAGTACAAGTTTTGAGGAATAGTTACAGTTGTTATCAACAAACATATGTTGCTACTACTTTTATTCTACGAAGTAATTGATCCTAAAAGCTTGAAGTTGAAATTGAAAGCTTTAAAGGTTTTGTGATAAGCTCCTAAAAATTTTGTTTATATATAAGTATTTTTGACTGATTTTAAGAGTTTGTCTGGCTTTATAAAGAGTAATTTTCAACTATCCAAGTATGGTCACTGTAGTCTCCAATCCGTGATCAGCTTAAATATCTAACTTAATTTATCTTAACCTCACAAGCAGTTCTCTAAAGCTGTGTATCATGAACAGAAAGCATTCTAAGACGAATATCAGTAATTTCTTTCGAAAGATTATTAGTTTGAAGCACTAAAATTTGTTTTGAGCTTAATTGCTGCCGAGGTCATAATGAGAAGAACTGACATTAAATTGGTATGAGACAACTTTGAAGATTGGTTGCACCGTTAGAAACCCCAGAAGTAATGAAGAACTTGCATTTTCAGAAAGATTTTGTGGATTTCGGAAAGGCGGACTTTTCACATAAATTTATTTCAAAGTTACATTCGCGGTGCAATATTGTACTCAATTTAATTTAAAACTCAATAAATGTAGTTGAGGCCATAAAAATCACGCTACAGTATCACCCTGTGAGTGCTTTTCAAAATCCACTACAGTTACACAACTTGTTTTTTTTTCCAGCTGACGCCGTTGTGCGTGCATTTACTAGAAAAGCGCACACTCTGGCAACGGCGTCACATCATCAAATAGTCAAATCTGTACCAAAACGCGTATGAATATATGTATGTACACACATAGATGTGAGTCCACACGACAATTCAACAGCGACGGTTTTCCCTTTTGCCAAACGCCTGCAGTTGCGACAATTAACGGCATAATTATGCAATTTCTGCTGAACGTGGAAAATAACTGTAAATTCGCTGACGGCACATACATACATATGTATATAAATTATACGCGCAGGCACGCGACAATTTACGCATACATGTGCAAATATTCCATGGCTTATTGTAAAATATAAATTTCATTTCTTCTCGGCTTGTGCATTTCATTTTCATTCCCATGATTACCTGCGATTACTACAAGGCGCCAATCGCCATAATGAAAAGAAAAAATCACAAATGCGAATGAGCGGAATTCACTTGCATTATCGCTGCCGGTCTCCTATTTATATTCATACGAGTGTTTGTATGTATATAATATGCCTGCATGTTGCACCTTACAACAACAATGACAAGGCAATGGCACTCTGCACGTGAATATGACACTGACGTGTGCGTTGACGGCCGCACAGCCGTCACTGAGATTGGCAATACCGTTGTGCGATTCTCAGATTTCATAGTTTGTTTGTAGAAACGTTATTAATGTATTTATGTGGGGAAATATATTGAAATTCATTGCGTAAGCAGAAAGAGTATTGAGTATTATTACGTAAATTAAAAGAATAATAAAACGAGAAACGATGCAAACTTTGGTTGCTTCGAAGCTATAATAACCTTTACAAACACAAAATAATCCTTACAAGAGCTTGATTTTGAACGGCCATGACAACTATATGTTATAGTGATCCGTTGTTTTAGACAATAATTCGTGCAAAATTTCTTGCAGACATCTCGTCAAATGAAATAGTTTTCCATACTAGCACTTGAATCCGATCGTTCTGTTTATAAGGCAGTTATATGCTGTAGATCGGCGATTCCGAAAAGCGACCAGCTTCTTGGAGAGAAAAGGACGTGAGCAAAGTTTCAGATCGTTATCTCAAAACCTGAAGGAGTAGTTCATGTATATACAGGCAGACGGACAGATAGACGAACATGGCTAAATCTACTTAGTTCATCATGCTGACCGTTTAAATATACATTTTATATAATATTCCTCCGATATTTCCTCTTCAGTGTACAATGATAGGTATAATTAAACTGTGAAGCTCCAGTTCGTTAGAGGAGTGTGTGAATCAATTTTTACTATGGGGTTCTAAGCCAAGGCTTTTCATGACTTATTTGCTAGATGTCTTATATGCTGGTACTATGCGGCGAGCTGCAAGCTGGCTCCGAACTGCTATCGGACTTTTAAGTTAAAATTAAAAAGCAATCAATCGCTTGAATTTACACATTCGTATATAGCAGCCAGTAATCGATTTATAAATTCTGTCTTCCCTTCTCGGCTTTGAATCCTGAGCAGCTATAAAATTTGCTTTCTCGGCAGTGGCTGTACATTACACCACATTTCAGAACCATACGCGCAAGTAAGTAACGTGAAGAAGTAAGACGATTTGATCTAACGTAGAACGAAGATAAAAATTAAAAGCCTTTGTCTTTTAAAAAACGGTGCATGAACTCGCATCTTCTCAGTACAGACTATAGTGTGCATTTGAAAAGGAATTATCTGGCGATATCAGAAAAAGAAAGTAACAAAATCTGAATCTGAAAATATGAATCTCGACGGGTGTCAAAATAAATAACGTCAACTGGTTGATAGCCACTTTAATGGACGTACTTTAAATATTCGGCTAGTATTAGAATCCTTTATAAAATCACTTTCAGTTCAAAGAAACTACATTATAACAGACCTTACTTTTGCGTAATGACGATAATGAAACTACGTCGTGGATTGAAATGTGGTTGTAGGAAAAAACCAACGGAAGGCTCTTTCAACATTTCTTAACTAACGCATAAACTCTACGATGGTTAAGAACATATCAATAATCTATTGCAGTTGAACTGGCACGCACTGTCGGATTTGAGATAAACATTGCACAAATGAAGGCCTTGAGAGTCAATCAACAGTTTCACTACAGTGGAAGTCAAATAAAAGTTGAGGCCGAGTTCGTCGACAGCTCCTGTTAGCTCGATACCAACTGCTGGATGTGCAAAGTAAGAACAGCGTTTGGCTGACTGCGGTCGCAAATTTCCAGATGCACAAAAAATATTTGTTTCATGCGTAAAATTTGCGCTGTTTTATGGAATCGAAACATGGCTGGTCTCGATCTCCGTCCCTCAGAGACTCCAAGCATTCAACAACAAGTGCCTACAAAAGAACTTCAAAATATTCTGAGCCTAACTATAAGCAACTGAGCCCTTTGGAGAATAAAAAAACGAGGAGACTGGAATGCTAAAGGAAGCACAAGTTGCAATACTGCATAAATTAGCCGATACCAAAATCACCTGTGATAGTGCAAATACCATAGCTATCACGACCATCATGTGAGATAGCGCAAACTTGTTGAGGCCCTATAGCTAGAGCAGTCATAAACTTTCCTTATTAAAAGACTTGTTCGCCACATTGCTTATCGGCCATAATCCATTAGAATGTCATTATTATAAGCATTAACTTGGTTTGCCTGCTGAAGGCGATGAATTAGATGCAATCCAATCTAATGTATGTAGATATAATATTGGATTTTGCTGGTGAAAATTATTTTATCTTTTATATAAAAGTTTTGGGTGTCAGTCTCTTTCGTCTAGTAGATCCTTCAAAATATGATAATAATTATAAATGCCACTTCAGAACATCGCTTCAGTCCTCATCTATAGCAAATTTTAGAAAACTAAAAAATAATTGGCCGCATATTAAAATCTTAATAGGACATTTGATTTAATCACCATAGAGGTAAAGACAGCTTTTCATCTCTAGAGTACTGTTATTTTCGCCCACTAACTTTTTGCTGTGTCAGCAAATCTTTTACGTCACCAAAATCGCTCCAGCTTTATATTTATGAATTTAAATTTTACAGACAGACACACCGACAAACGCATGCAGCTTTCCACTAACAAATATATAGTTTTGTGAATAATGACTTAACGAATTTTTGTCGACATCATGCATTTACTAGCTCACTTACATGCATATATATGCATATTTATGTTATATCTAAAATTGTATGTCTAAGCTACTAAGGCATTAAGTAGACGCAAAATAGCGTAAAAATAAGCGACTTGGTGTCGCGATTTGCGAAATGTCAAAATGCCAGCGGCGATGTCATTGTCTGCGACGTCGACTGCGTGCAGCGAGGTCAGCAGCAAAGACACAGTTGAACTGCTGCGAAATGTTTTGTTTCACTTTCACTCTTACATTTTAGTTTTCATTTATTATATTACTTTTTTACATTTTTCCCCGTGATTTTTTGTTATTGTTGTGCTTTTGTACTGCTTTCATTT
The DNA here is from genome assembly GCF_042242935.1 of Bactrocera oleae. Classification (NCBI taxonomy): domain Eukaryota; kingdom Metazoa; phylum Arthropoda; class Insecta; order Diptera; family Tephritidae; genus Bactrocera; species Bactrocera oleae. Next base: position 18,709,628 of record NC_091537.1, on the reverse strand, counting down.
GTCGCGTTAGCGTTCCGCTTATTCACTAGCGTAGCCGCGTTATTCGGCATTTTTCAAGCGTAGCTTTTACGCCGCTGATGGCATTGAACCGCATGACCGTGTGCCAGTTGTGATGACTCCACAGTACAATGCACAGCAAACGAGCAGTAGTTGTGCTGCTATGGGTGCTGTTCTACAATTTTTAGCGCCTAAAAGTGTACTAGAAAAGTAAACACTCTCCTCTAACGCTCGAAGGTTTGTGCAAGTCGGCAGCTAGCGTGTGCGACATTGAGTTCAAAGTACTGCGAGAAGCCTAACAAAGCTTTACAAAGGTCTGTGCAGAACAAAGCGTGATTTGGTCATTAACTAGACGCCTACAGAACTACAACTACGTTTGCATATAAATAAATGTATCTGACGAAGCTTTGGCGGGGAATTTTGGTATAGATCTATTAGGAAAACAATTTGGAGCAGAACAGTAGGAATGCTGGGGTTGTGAGTTGGATTTGTGAAACCAAAACCCCAAAACCCGCCGAATTATATACATTTAGTGGCAAGATTTGTTGAAGCTTGGCGCTGAACCTCTTTTTTTTATAAACTGAATAGGGTATACTAAGTTTGCCACGAAGTTTGTAACCTCAAGAAGGAAACGTCGTAGACCCTACAATATATATATATAAATGATCAGCATGATGAGCTGAAATGATTTAGTTATGTCTATCTGTCCTTCTGTCCGTCCGTCTGTCTGTATATACGCAAGCAAGTCCCTCAGTTTTTAAGCTATCGATCTAAAATTGTGCACTTGTCCTTTTATCACTAAGAAGCTAAGCTAAGTTACTCACTTGTCGGAATGGCCGATATCGAACCAATATAGCATATAGCTGCCATGGGACTTGAACAATCAAAATCAAGTGCTTGCTGGAAAACTCTTTCATTTGACGTATTATCTTTAGCACGAGTTATTTCCTAAGGAAACAATGTAACCTTCGAAGAAATTATTTAGATCGGATCACTATAGCATATAGCTGCCATATTATCCGAACTATCGGAAATACCTGAATATATATTTTTCCAAAATTTATATTTCGACGGGTTATACCTTTAAAAATAACATACTAAAATTTCGAGACCTCAAATAGTTTTTAAGTTACAGCCTTCTAAAGCAGCTAAGTTCAATTCATGCATTTAGCTTTAGACAAATGATTCGATCCATACAATGATCTACCAGTTCTTTTATCTGATCAGTTTTGGCAGGCCAAAAAGAACCAAAATTTTAACTTCTTATTTAAACCGCCGCCGTTTTTTTCTATTTTTGATGTTTGTTTTCCACCGTAGGTCATTATACGGACAATATCTTCTGGTGAAGAGTTTTTTTGTAGCATTTATCCACGGAGAAGGCCGGCTTTCTACTGGATATTTTTCAAATATGTACTCGCATAAATATACACTTAAAATTCTAAAACAAGTCATACAGTAGTTTTTTTTTTAATTCCCAAAAATCGTATTTTTTATGCTGTCACACTTGATGTGTCCCTTAATAAATCATATTTGGAATAAAACGTCAGCAGTTTCAAGATGATATTTAGTATATACAAGTACTAAGGAGATAGACTAAGACTGGCTGACAATATCTGAGATATGGACTATTCTATAATTGCTATGATCTGAAACAAGGCAGGTACTATATATGTATATCCTTTATCGACCGATTTGATTGGATCTTTAACAAGAAAAGAATAATGCGAAAAAAGAATCGTAAAATATATGTCAGCTGCCGATTTGACTTTGATGTGCATTTTAATGCGGATTCAGTTTTTAAAGCATAAATTTACAAATATATAAATGTATGGTTATACGCCCTCTACTGCCTACCATTTTCAAGGATTAGAGAGGAGCAAATCGATCACATTATACGAATCAAACAAACTGTCAACACTGAAAAATAACTGCCGATAATTACACCTACCATATATTATTATGGCGCTGCATCAGTTCTTTGGAAGAACTGAGCTATTTCGTAGTTCAAAAAATTAATATACAAGACTTAATTGAATTGAATTAATATTGAATTTTCATCTAGCAAACATAACGTGGTAGCTTTGAAGAAAGCGGGCTGAGGTTAACCCTTACTCTCTTATATTGAATTCTAGTCGCTAACTTTGTTGTTGCTGCTTCATGTACATTTTTTGACAAGCGAGCAGCGCTCGCAGTTACAACGTCTACAATTTCCTGCAGGGTTTCTTTTTATTTCACTATGAATTTAAATCTAGGCCTTTGTTTCTATGTAAATACAATTGTATGAATTGTTATTGACCGCCAATGACAGGGATCTTCAGTCTGACTACAATATCAGTGGAAATTTGGTCAAATGTGAAAATCGAAGAGAACAAAAGCGAAAATGTAGCAATACAATGAAATGAGATAAATTGAGATAAAATGCATAAACAAATAACTTAGCGCATGCTTCGCTTATATACAAAAAATACCTAAACCAATTTGTCACTTTAATTTTTCCATTCGAATAAATTTGATCAACAAATGAAATAATTTGAGCGCCGAACGGAATTATTTTAGTACACATTTCTTTTAACTTTTGCTTTGAATGCTTTTGAGCATTCTATAAAAGCACATTACCAAATATATACCTATTAATCGTATTTAAAAAAATGTATTTTTATATGACATTTATATAATTTTTTAACTTTATACATTATGTATATGGTACATATGTATGTACGTAGTATGTACATACGTACATATGTATATCGTTTAATTGAATTCCCAGCTTTTGACATTTTACTTTCGATGTAATTATTCAGCAAAAAATTGGCAGACAGGCTTCTGGCTAACACACAATACCAGCAATCGACGAGTTATTAGATGCGAAATTTCGCAGTGAAAAATACAACCACCCGTCGACTTTGAATATATTTGAGTCACTTGCGAGTCGTATAGCGAGAAAATTGGCTACAATTTTTATCCACAAAATAAATACGTTCCATTTATGATTATGACTTGAGAAACTTTCGTTTGTGAAAACCAGAATGTAGCTATGTGAGTATATTGAGCGATCTTCTGTCGCAAACAGCTCTTCATAACTTTTTTAAAGCATCGTACTCTTCCCAGATTAGTAATGGTAATTTTTGATTGTGTCGTCGCAGTAATGGTGGCAAGTGGCACAGCAAATCATTGCCTACTTCGCTCTGTTTGCTCGCGTATGCCTTTGAAAAAGGTGTGTTCAGCGTCTTCCTTTTAATAATAATAACCCAACGATTACCCTCCTCCCGCCCAACCGACGCGAGGGGCGCAATCCGCATACGTGCGGTATTAGCCGAGTCAGAAAAGGCAAGAGAGTTTTTAAGTATTGAGATCTAAAACTGCTCAGCTACAGAAACAAAAATTTCAACAGCTAAGATCTAAAGTTACAATATAATAAATTGTTACATTTTCATTTATTAAGAGAAAACTCTTTTTAATTTTGAAAAGTGAGTCAGATAAGTCAAATGTGCTGGAATGAGAATTAAAATCATGACATATACGGCGGAATGGCTCGTTTAGTTCAAAATTTGATCTACAGGATTTTAGCAGTAAAGGTCTAAACTACCTCGGAAGGCGAACCGGGATATTAAATTTAATTTCATACAGGAGAAAAAAACTGCAAACAGTTCCATTCAAGATTTTCACTAAGAATATTATGCCAAACATTTCCCTACGTCTAGAAAGTGTAGGTAGATTAATAAGTTTGAAACGACTAGTGTATGGAGGTAGACTTACCCTAGAATCCCATCGCAAATGCATTAAGGCGAAAAGTAAAAATTGTGTTTGAACAGACTCTAACTTGTCAGAATGGATTTGGTAGCTAGGGTTCCATACAACATAGCCATATTCCAATATAGGTCTAACCTAAGTTTTATAAAGTGTTTTAGTAATATACGGATCTCTAAATTCTTTAGATCAACGTTTAACAAAACTGAGGCCAGCTTTTGCTTTCAAGACCATGGAATCAATATGAAGACTAAAATTAAGTTTAGGGTCTATATTAACTCCCAAATCAACATAGTTAAAAACTAGACTATGGTGTTGTATTACATAAGAAGAGGGGTTCACAGATCTACGGGAAAAGCCTCTATAGTTTTTAATGTTGGACCTAAATCCACTTTTATTCAAAGGAATTATAAATGATTGTTTCCATATTGAAGGAAATATACCGTGTTTAAGAGAGGAATTAAATATCCTTGTCAAAGGCAAATAAATATATTTGGCACTATTTTTTAGGAAGCATGAGTGTATCATGTCTGGGCCGTAACTAAAAAATGGATTTAACTTATTTAAATTAAGTAGGACGTCGCCTTCAGAAATAATTGGAGTGTTAATTAAAGTATTCGGACACAGCACGTGTTGATAGGAAAAAGTTGACAGTAGTTTGACTTAAAAACATATTGGACATACTTTATTTAAGTAATTATTGTAACATTTTTTGTTTAGGTCAAAATATTGTCGACGCAATAGAGAATATTTAAAATAGTCGACAAGTGAACCGGTTTTTTTAAAATGTTTAAAGGCTCGACTTTTTCTGTTTTTCAATTTATATAACTCTTTCAAAAACCACGGACTTTTACTTTTGCCTTTATTAACAATTACTATTGGAACATACTTTTCAAATAATTTCATAATAATGTTATTAAAATGAGAGACACTCAATTCAATTTCACCAATATAAATAGGCCGTGTTATTGTAGAAAGTTCTGTATTTAACTTTTGAAAAATAAGCTTTTGCAAAGTTAAACCCAGTATAGAAGCACGAAGTTTGATGATTATTATCCCGTACATTGCCTGAGATTTCGACAGATATTTCCAAAGCAGGATGATATGAGTCCTCTGGTAGAACAAGAGGATTACTCTGAATAACGGAACACTTTGAAGAGGTATCAACGTATACTAAATCTAAGCATTTACCAAATTTATTCGGAATCAAATTAATTTGGTTCAGACCCAACTCGGACATTTTTTCGAAAAACTCATTAAAACATGACCGATTGCAAATCGGCACGGTATAGTCATCGAAAGGTTTCCCCGAAGCACACGGTAAATTGAAATCACCTAATACAATTATTGAATCTGCCTTATTTGCCATCGAGGTAGCACTATTTATTAAAGAAGTATGCTGCATGTATACAGATAAGTCCGAATGGGGTGGTATATAAGATAGGGTTAAATAAATAAAGCAACTATTAGACTCTAATACATTTAAATTCAAATGAGTCGGTTCGTGAAACAAGAAAATTTTCAGATGGGATAGAGGAATGCACAGCAAATAGAACACCTCCACCACTCCTTGAACGCAGTGTTGCAAATATATATATATACATGATGATTCTTCGGCTTTTCTATTTTCTATATTTCTGTCCGAATAGCATTTTCAAGGTATTGTTCCTTATTTCTTCTTATGTGGTGGTGACATTTGTTTCTTGTTTCTTCAACGTCCACAGCAAAGTCGATGAGCATGCTTTCACTTATTACCGATACTGCTTCTTAAACTGTGCAATATGCCGATACTACTCTTAGAACCGCTGTGCGTTACATTTTTTCTAGAGATATACGGCGGTTATTTTTCTTCAATGAGACTAGCCATAATTCGGCTCCATAGAGCAAAACTTTCAGTGTGGTCGACATCAAAAGCTTCCGTTTTACTTTGTCTGTGCTTCGTTGCTAGCCATCAACCTGCTAAATTGGATAGTTATAGCCATTGGATAGGATATAGCCTTCAGGGTCTTATTCAAGTCGATTTTTATCTGCTTAATCGTCTCAAAACCGCATCCTCTCATTGCACGGAACCAAATCAGGCGAATACGGGGATTTCGAAACGATGTGAGTTGAGTTTATGGCAAAAACGTCGCGAAGAGCTAAAGCAGTATGAGATGGTACATTATCGAGATAAAGAAACCAAGAGTTGCACACCCATAATTCCGACCGTTTCAGACGAATAGCTTGACGCAAACGGACCATAACGCTCAAATAATACTATTTGTTGACAGCTTGGGCCGGCGGAAGGAGTTCATAGTGCACCTCACCTTACTTTTTGATGACAGTAGTATTTAAATATTTCTAGATAAGTATGTCTCAGAAAGGCGGCAGTTTATAGGTCGAACTCACCAATCGTACTCATAAGCAGCTGATACATCATGCTCTTAAACTTAAAATGTTTGAGCTACTTGAAAGAACTAAAAGTAAATCAAGTAAAAATAAGTCAAGAAGTCAGCGATCAGTCACTTACATAACTTACATTGGTATATGAGCTGCTTACTATGCGTCCAATAAAGAACACAAAAACCAACCTTGTTTTTCGTAAACATCAAAAAAAAACTTGCAGTGGTGTGTAATTTTGCATGTAAAAATTTTAATTTTTCACTGATTTCTGTCTCATGACGTAAAAAAAGGTTTTAAATCAATCGAAGCGTGACGAATACCAATAAAATTAATGGCATCAGTTACATAATAGAGGAATTTAATACAAAAAACTGATATGGAAAGCTTTTTGTTGTTGTAAGTAACAAAAACAAGTATTGAAGGCTTCAATGGGTAATAAATGTTCAGAACTGGAATTCGTTACACGTTGTTTAAGTTTTTCTTAAACCTATGGTAAATTATTATAAATATTTAACTCATTCCTCAGTTTGATACATTTGTCTACCAGTTAAAACAATGCAAAATTACAGTGTGTTCAAAAAAGATAATGTTATTGTCAAAGATGGTGGCCCCTCGAGAAGCAATGGAAAGCCTTCAAGTATATTTCTGAAAAGGAGAAGGTTCTCTTCAAATTTATGGCCACTTCGGTGTCGGCTCGGCTTACGATAAGGTCAGTTGACAGTAAATAGAAAACGATGATACGGATTAAGGTCTCTTCGAATGAACAGCTCAACACTAAGTGGATCATAATTTTGATTAAAGAAGCATATAGATGTTGCTATATCAGAGGGTTCAAAACTTTCAGCGTGGAAACAAACCTAGTAGCGTCGGGTAGAAAAATCTAAATTTGAACGTATCCAATGATCGGATAGTCTTGAAATTATAACAATTAAAAATAATTAATATCTGAACAGTGTTTATTAAATTTGCTACGAAGTTAGTAACATCCGCTGAGACGATTCAGTTCTGTCCGTCTGTTTATACGCGAACTAGTCCCTCAGTTTTTGAGATATCGATCTCAAATTTTGCACACGTCTGTCAAGAAGCTGGTTCTTAACTACGTTTATCGGACCACTATAACATATTGCTGCCATATAAACTGAACGATCTGAATTAAATGCTTGTATCAATAGCTATTTTATTTGACGAGATATATTTAAGAAATATGATATGGGTTGTTGACTAAGATAATGGTACATGGAAAAAGTGTTTAGATCGGATTACTATAGCATATAGCTGCCATGCAAACTGACCGATTCAAATCAAGTTGACGTAAGGAATATCGTCGTTTTTTCTTATTTTATACCTTACCAAAGTTAATTATAAAGGTGTACCTTTTAATAACCAAAACATTAAAATTAAAGTCCTTTGGACGGATATAGGTATATTAAACATGGAGGGCCTAGAAATTAATTTTGGGAACCCTTATGCTTTGTTCTTATTCAGTTAAAAAAGGTGAAGTGAGTGTGGCACATACGCTATATATAGACCAACACTTTAGACAATTTTTTTGACAGAATAAGTTTAGTTTCGATCTCTACTATGATGATTTAGGTATATATTATATCTTATCGTAAAATAAGCCGAATTCCGGCTATATGCAAAATAGATTTTAATTCATTTAGAACTGTGCCGATAGTAGACTCTATCACTAAAATTACTATTCTAATTTTTTTAATTGCTCCCTGCATAAATTCTAGCGTTTCATTCATATATCTATGACAAACAACCGTTATATAAATTATACGTTATGCACCGTCGGCTTGAATTAAACTTTTAGAAACCACAGCATTCATCACCAGAACTTATCTAAACTGAAATTGAAATACTTTCAGCTGAAAAAATGCTCTAACAATATTCGCATTAAATACTTGGCAAGTAGAGCGAATAAAGTTTTTAACTGATTTTACCGTATTTATTTTAGAAGTATATGTATATGTTCATATATTTTCGTAGTCCAACACGTGGCAGTTATTTAATTGGAATTCCATTGTACGCCATATGAAATTCCAATTGTATCGAATTATTACATCAAATTTAACCAAATCCAGCAGAAATATATCAAACAGGTAAAAACTACGATTATATGTGGTAATAAAATTTAATAAAACCGTCTACCAACGCGGCGGCCAAAAAGGAATTTTTATAACGAAAAAACAAAATCATGCAAAAAATTATTACTGGTAAAAAAGGAGTGAAGTACAGAAGTTCATAACAGCTCAAAAAATTGTATTTTCTAAAAAAAAAATAATTTAAACTCTTTATAAATGAAAGCGATTAATTTTGTTTGCAAAGAAGAAAAATATTTACAATAGAAGCTCTGAACAATTTGTGACCGCAGTATTTTATGAGAGGAATTCAGAGAAAAAATAAAGGCAGAAATTGTTGAATTGTGAGAGTTTGGAGACAATGTAGTTTTATTACATGGTTTTTGTTTTTACAGCTCATACCTTTGATATAACAATGGAGCTGAGGCATTTAGTAGATATTGGTAGATATTTTTTCAAGCTTACTTTCTCATTTTTGGTGTGCATTCTGATATTAAGCGGGCAGTGAAAGATCGTTAGAGCTTTAAATTAACACTGAACGATTGATGGATGTCAAGTGTTTCAGAATTTGACTCGGTTAAGATTTTAATCCGCGATCCAATGGTGGATTTTTTTTCAGATCTAGTTTTTGCAGTTGCCCTTATGTTGCTTGCAAAAAGAACAAGTCAAAGTAAGAATTAACTAGACCGAATTTTGACATTAAAAACAAGCAGAATATGCTGACTTAACTTATTTGTTAATAAAGAACACAGCAACTCTCAAACTTCGTGGTGAGCATAAAATGAAGAATGACATTAACATCAAATAAGCCTAGAGGTTTTAGTACTTCTAGTGTAGAGAAGAATCGTTTGGTTAGGAGCTTAATGTACATAATCAAAATTTGCCAACCAAATTTTGGGAGTGAACGCAAACTATCCAATTATGTAATTAATAATTGAAATAAATCAACAAATTGCTGTCTTCCGAATTTTATAAAACCAGCATTATATTTTTCAATTCCAAAAACAGTCTGATTTGCATTCTTATTCATTAGAAATTCTTAGTTGCACCTTGAAAATTTATGCAGTATTAGTTATCATTTGCGTTTGCTGAAAAAATCGATGGACTTTACTGATTGGTCTATCCCTTGGAGAATTTGACATTTTAATTTTTTTGTTTATTGGTTAAGTTAGGTCAGGTTTGGGTTTCAGCATCTTCGGGTTCACAATTAGAACTTTAAGCTCCGCTACTCATACAAGTATAGATTATGTATAAAAATTTCTGAGAGCAAACTTTGGCGTATTCCGTGGGGAATTTCAATTTAAAACAGTTTTTTTGTTTATTAGTTAATTAGGTTACGGGGCTCGGCATCTTCGGACATTCGTGATCATGGAATCACAAGTGTATAGTTGAAATAACAGTTCGTTCCGATGTCAAAAACTTCTAGGGATGGAGTAAGACGGCTTCGTATTTCGATGAATCTGTTAGCCTCCTTATTTTCGATTCCATTTTGGACATTATTTTATTGCTTTGTTGGTTTCTCCAAACGGCTTTCCAAGTAGGCCAAAACATTTGCTTGTAAATAAATAAACATAATAATTCACATGGGGTTATAATGGTGAGATTCACTAGACAAAATAATTTCGAAATTTCTACCTGTCTGCAAGCGATAACTTCAATAAAAGTGTAGTTATTTCGATGAAATATTCGACTATAATCATCTTTGGCACCCGAGGAGGCTGGTATTACCAAAGTGGACCATAACTACGTCCGAAAAAAAAGCGTTTTTAAACGAAAAAAAAAAAGTTTTCAAAATATCTTTATATTAATTATGATCGTTTAATTTGTATGGCAACTATATGCGGATCACTATGATCGATACAATTTTGGAGATTATAGCGTTGTTTTGAAGAATAAGCCGTGTCGAATTTCGTGGAACTAAAAAGTTTTCCATACAAGGACTTGATTTTGATCGATTATGACAGCTATAACCTATAGTAATCGGACATCAGTGGTTCCGTATGTGAAATTTAAGATCAATATCACAAAAACTAGTTCGCATATATACAGACGAGGGACGGAGAGACGAACATGGCCAAATCGACTTAGATCGTCACGTTCATATACTTGTATGTATATATTTGACAGGGTCTCCAACGTTTTATTGTGAGTATTACAAACTTCGTGGCAAACCTAATCTACCTTGTTTAGGGTAAAATATTAAAAGGCAGTTTGGCACAGAGGATAAATGAAAGAAGAACAACTTGTTGTTTCAAAATGTTTATTTAGTGGGCGTGGCAACAGTTTCTATTATTGTCAATTAATATATAAACATATCTTATAAACTATTCCAGCTGTTTCAACCAATCTCGTTGTTGTACATTAAATGAGGTCATGCGATTAAAATAGTAGGACTTTATATGAGTCATGCGGTTGACATATACAACAACAAAATTACAAAAGGCAAGGCAAATTCCAGTGCACAACAAAAATTGGTGTAAAATAATTTCAACAGCAGATACAAAACAGATTATATATATATAAATATATAATATATATCAAACACACACACATAAATACGCCACTTGAAACAGGCGCATGTTATTCGCAATTTAAAAAAAAATTTAATTCATAATATTAATACGCATACTTGAAATTTATGTGGTTAAATTGTTGCTTGTAACAAGGGAAAAGTAAAAAAAAAACAGCGTATGCCAACAACAAAAATAGCTTTGGAAATATACTTTATATAAATACTTTATAATATTTGCTAGCGCCGATGTCGCCACATGTGTTGTTGTCGCTGTACGGGTCACAAAATGCAGCGGTTGTGCGATTTATTGATACTTCAGCCAAGCTGTCCTTTGCTTCAAGTGCTTCAACAACACACACATATACACGGTTTTACACTTAAAACACAAACCGAGCTTCCGATGAGCCGTGAAGTTCCTGCACATATATACATGTATGTGTGTATGTGTAGGAGCGTGTAAAATGTGTGCAGTATAAATGGCATTTTTTAATTCGATTTGTTATTGTGGCATCATAATGTGGCGCTTATATTTAATTTCTAGGCTCACACCCGCGCTTGTTTACACATATTATGAGAGAGCGAGAGATAGCTGCACATTTTCTGCTTGTTATGTTTTAATGTTAGCTATATAAAATGACACACACACTCCCATAAATATATGTGTACGCCCATACACAAACGTATATAGGTATACTCGTATAGTAGATGTTCCAATGTGAATATTTCATTTCACTTATTTTATAGTCGAGTGTTTTGTGGTCTCATAAAGTGTGTACCAATGTCTATGAGTGTGTGCGTTTGTGAGGCAAAAGCAGTAATTGCCTGCTGTTCTGATGAGAATGCTCTTTTGTTAAGCTGCTGTGAATGTATTGTATTTGGCAAACACATAAGCGGATATTAATTTTTTTTGCGGTCTGGCCTCTTACAAATAAAGTTCAAGTGCTTAAATATTTAATTAGTATTCTTTGAGCAGATATACTTGAAGCGAGTATGGAAACGAAAAAGTTCGGGTGAAACCAAACTGTACAAATTTTAGCGCAGTGAGATATTTGCTAGTGTTTTAAAAAAAACGTAAAACAATTCTCTTAATTTATCATAATTAAAACCGAGTGAAATAGTTCCAGATATGTAAAAAAGTTAATAACCAGAAAAAACATTAACTTCGGTTTCACCAAAGCTTAAATACCCTTCACTAAAACAAATTTGTTTTTGGCGATATATTTTCAAAGGTAATCTCTTCTTTAGCTCGACTCAATGATCAACCAACTTCTTTAACTACGTTTTCTGGGGGCTTTCTGGACGGTAACAACCTCCTCTGTCGACTAAAGATTCTGTCGCCGAGTGTCTTTTTTAATTTTAAAAACAAAGAGCACTCATACCAGACCCAATCTGAAAAACACGATAACTGAGACAGTGGGTCGTAGCCTAATTCATTTAATTGGGCCGTCGCGACGGCGGAGATTTGAGCCGATGAGTTATCATGGAGGTAGAGCACTTTTTTCTTCGGTAAATTGGTCCGGTTTTCTATAACTCGACATAGCAGAGCACTGTGAAGTATTCGCTCTTATCTAAGTAGTCTATGTAGATCATATATAGTCTATTGTGAATCTCAAAAAACTCTCCACTGTTTCAACTTCTTCTCCTTGTGTATACCAGTCGATCCAGTACGCTTGTTCCCGGACCACAGTATCTTGATCTATGAATCCATGCATTTTCATCCCACAAATCCGGTCGTTTACGACGAATTTCTTCACATGGATGCCTTAACATGATTAAGTAGTATCCGTTATTGATCTTTTGACCCCATGAAACGAATTCCCGGCGAACCACACCATGGTAATCAAAGAAAACAATTAGCATCACACTAATTTTTGACCGACTTTGACGTGATTTTTTCGGTTTCGGCTCATTTTTAGAGCTCGATTCGCTAAATATTTGGACAGTTTTCTCGTCATATTCATACACCTAAGAGTTGTGGATGAGCGACTCGATGACTCCACGACCTTCACCGAATGTTTTTGTAACTCAAATACTTGCGTTCGTGATAGTTTACACTTACCAAAACACTTTTACAACAGTTTCAACGATCTATCTTGCAAAGTAAATATATTAAATTTTGACTTTTATTATGAGATAATTGTGCTGATCCCGAAATTTAATTGTTTCGGGATCCTGAAATTTTCGGGACTACACATAATATTTTTAAAGTGAGCTACTGCATATGCAGCTAACTTAACATTTTAACTGCTTTCTGCTAATTAAGCGCAGAGTATCCCAAGGGTTTAAGCAATTAAAGGAATTTAATTACATTATGCGTAGGTGTACATATGAATGTATGCACTTTATAAATATTTAAAACATTTGCTTCTTTGAATTGCTTAATACAAAATTACTCTATTTTCTATTCTTTCGTACATTACATATTGAAATATTATTGTGCCTTACGCATTCATACCTTTTTATGTTACATATGTATATATGTACATATGTAGGTTCATAATTGCCTGCATATAATTCGGTTAGTACAAAAATGTTTAGTTTCCATTTAAATTAAACATTAATAGCAATAATAATAAAAGAGGCATAATTTGTTTGATGACAATGGATGCCAGGGGTGAGTGTGCAAGGAATATTCGCAAATGATAAAGAGCATTTATGTTATTTAATAAGCGAATTTTTGATTTCAATAGCCTCGGGTTAAATACACGTGCTAACATTTTTATATAAATGTACATTTTAGTGATGACAAATTAAGCAGATGGGTAAAAGTTGAAATGAGCTCAGAACTCGATTTTATCATTCTAAACTATTTCTGGCATCAGATACTTCAGGAGATAATGTCATGCAATGTTTCAAGAACCTATGCCAAAACTACCAGAAATTTTTAAAGCTTACGAAGTAAATTGCCAGTCTCAAACTAAACAGTGTATAGTTCCGTTAGAAAATGTATAAAAATATGTAAATGTATAGATATTAATATATATAAACATTTATAATATTAGTATAGAGATGTCAAATTTAAAATAAATTTAGTTTTAGTCTAAGACCTAACAAGTTGTAGAGCGTTTAACTTGCATAAATTATATTATAATATTATTTCTGCCAATAATAAAAGCTCAGTGATATAAAAACTAGTGGGCAGTTATTGTAAAAAGTAACAGAAGAAAATTATTTTTTTATATTTTGATATTCAAAACCTTGTGATTACTGATATTAGAATCCGATTAATCGGAATTTTCCCTCGAACCCGAAATTATGATTACGATATTTTCGATATTTTCAAAGTCGGTGAGAAATGCATTGTAAACGCAAAAAAAAGTTTTTATACAAAATTTTGTCAATCCCGAAATTTTTCGGTATTTACAAAGTTATCCTTTGTAACTACATATGTATGTATAAGTATTCAAAAATTGCAGTGAAAAGTAAAATTAACACTAAATCATAAAATTACACTTTTTTTATATAAAACTAAATGGAACCCGAAATTATGATCGGGATATTTTCGGGTTTTGCAAAGTCGGTGAAAAATGCATTGTAGACGCAAAAAAATTTTTATATAAAAAAATTTCATAACACTGTTTTTTTTTTGTTTGCATAGTAAACGCAAAAAAATGTTATATAAAAAAATTCTCAATCCCGATTTTTTTTGGGATGTACAATGTTATCACTTACAATGCATTTAAGTAATCAACAATTGTATTTTAAAAGCAAAAAGAACAACTCATTAAATTTTTTTATATAGAATTAAACTAATACCGAAAATTTTCGGGATTTCCAAAGTCGGTGAGAAATGCATTGTAAACGCAAACAACTTTTTATACAAAAACAATTCTCAATCCCGATTATTTTTCGGGAATACCGAAATTATAATCCCGAGTTTTCAGGACTTTTAAGTTTATTAGTTACATTAGCATGCCGCACACATAAGAGCAGACATCATTTGCATTGCAAAAATTTTGAGCTTGATATGTCTAATAAACACGATAAATCTATGAGCATATGTATGTATGTACATAATGTCGGGCTATTGAATGAACAAAACAAATAGAAGTTGAGCAAATGTTTAAATTTTTTGATTAGCTGCAAGCTAAATGCAAACAAATGCACAAATATGTTATGCCTAGGCTATATACAAAAGCAAATGTGTGCTCGCGCGTATTGCTGACCAAATAAATATTGACTTTTTGTCGGGCGATAAAATAATATCGCTGTTATTCTATTATTTGTTTGGTCCATTGACATAATCATAAGTACGTAAATATTAATGACGCTGAAATAAACTTTTTATTATACAGCTGTACCTACATAGAAGCAACATGTTGTTATATAAAGGTGTTTTTAACACACACAAATGTATGTTTGAGTTGTTTTTTGTTTACGAAATATCGCATGCAATTTTAGACGAATATTCAAAAGTACAACTTTAAATACGAGTATGTATACTTATGTCATGAAAATATATGTATGTAAGTATGCGCAAATGCAGCTTTCATTCTTATGACCACGCTTCAAAACTAACAAATTTAATTAATCATGCAAATTGCCGCTGTCAAATAAGCAAATTTATAATGTGATAACCAAGCTAATTGCGTCAGTTAAAAATTTGTATTTTCAAATAGCACGTAAACGTAATAACATATGTTGTCGCATAATCTAAGCAAGGTCAGCTAAAATAATCCGGAGCTGCAAATATGAGCATAAACTTATTTATTTTCATTATTTAATCATTATATTTATGCTGATTGTTTATTTACATGCAAAAATATGATATTCGTTCATTTAATATCGAAGCTCCGAAGCTTGAACACTTTGGAAAATAAAAATTCGGAATTCATTCTTATGTAAACGAAAGAACCGGGCAACCAAAAACCATTACATCTAAGCAGATGTGGACAGTTTTGAATCCAATTCTAGTTTTCCGTTCGCTTGGCTACCGAACCAGTTCAGGAAATACGCAAGTCTTTAAAAACGATACAAAATGAAATTCCCTAAAGCGCTGACAGACAGGCAGGGTGAAATGGAATACCGTAGGGTTATGTAAGATGAACGCCAAGAGCATCTCCAAGGGTGCGGAAGAAAAAAAACAACAACACTTTCTACTTACACGGTCTCGAAAAGATTGCAGGACGGTTGTTGGCCTAGTCACAGGTCACAACTTACTGGCATCACATGCGAGCTGTATGGGGACTACAAGTATTAACGCCGGCACATAAAGAAAGTGCAGGTAAGTAGGTGTCGAGCTAGACCTTACCTAGAACTCGGCTTAAATATCTAGAAGCTTCGCAGTTCAAGGGACAAGTAACAGAATTAGTTACCAAATCTCTAATTAACTTAGCAAAACGCGCTGAAGTCCTGCACGACGTAAAATTCAGCGCGTATTAATAATGAACCTCCATCTGACATTACAAAAGACCTGCAGGCCTATGCATAGCGTGACAGCCATAGTCTTCCACATACGAAAATAGCTTAAAAGACTTCCAAAACAAAACATACCTACGTCGCCCAACGGTCATCTAACAACAAAAATTGTGAATAAAAATGCCTCTCAAACAACCTCTTTAGAGTTTAACGCATTAAGCAAAATTTAAATTCAAAGCAGCACTTTTCATCCACATTGACAATTAGTCGGTGACTGCTGCTAGCGTTGACACGAAGCGCCAACCAAACTCACCAAGCACAATGAGCATATTAAAATTCAGAGTGAATTTGTATTACCAAAACATATCGTACTCAAGAAGAGAAATATATGGTACCGAGAGAAGCGGAAAGCAGGGTTGTTAAGATATATATTTGATTAAATTCCTTGCTATCAAAACGTTTCGGACATTCGTGTAAGTTTAGATTAAAGTGAATTTCTAGCTTTAAGGGTATCCTTCATAACTTAGGCCACCCATAGCAAGAACAATCACAAAATACTCCCACAATAACAAAAAGCAAACCGACAGTTGCTTATCAGTTAGCAATTATTCATATTTCAAAAAATTTACGAAATTTAATTAACCATAATAAACCATGGTAGGTAATTTTAACAGCGAAAGAGCACCAAACCAAAAAATTGCAGAATATGTGTGGATAGGATGCCTGTGTATTTGTCAGTGGTTCTCAAATAATGTTGTGAATGTTAATATCAGTTCCAAAAGTTTCTTAGTAATACTTCCAAATTCAGTACCCAGACTGAGTAATGACGAATTTCTTCCATTATCTAAAGAGAGTACCTTAACCGTTCAACAAATACGAGGTCATATAAGTTCTATATTGCTCTATCTTCGAACGGCCAAACGTTGTTTTACTTTTTGGAAAATCTTTTATGTAAAAAGTGTGACGGAAAGAGAGAACAAAATTAATTAAAGAAAATGGCCAAGGATTTGTAACAGTCCAAACCAAATGAACGTCACAAGTAAAACTGAATAGAAAATATTTATAAGACTATTTTTAATAGAACGAGCCCAGTACATGTGATCTTTTGTAAATTTTATTGAAGAAATATTTATTTCGATCGTCGAAGATATTAAGAGCAGGTAGATTCATACTAATTAAATAATATAACAATAAAAGATGGAGTTAGTCGAACATATTTTTCGAAATATTATAGACTTTCACAAGTAACTCGATTACTCACACAGAAAAAAACAGCTATTACAGTTTGTTTTTGCAGCACGATTCGTGAGTCACCCTGTAAAATCAGCAGTTCGTGTATATCTAGAAAATTATGTGATCCGATAACTATTCCAATATTATTGAGCCATTTGTATATTCGCCCCTTATTTAACTAAATAATAAATTTAATTATTACAAATCGTCGTTTGAGAAACGCTGCGCTGCGCCAACCACTGGCGGCCAAATAAGCCTACACACGACTGCGGCACTGCCTAGGGCAGTCAGCCGTTTAATGGCAGCGTGGCCTCGGTGTCTGTGGCAGCCTGCAGGCTATTCAGTGGTGTTAGTGGATTTTTTTATGTTATTGTAATTTTTTCAGTCAATGTTGTTGTAAACACATTTTGCGTTAAGTTGGCTCTAATAAAATTAAAATGAAATGAAGCGTAATGAAAGAGTAATAAAGTTTGTTGTGCACAATTTTAAGTAAATGTTTTGTTATGCATATTTTTATTTATATTTACAGTATGTATATGTATTTACATTTTTCATTTATTTATTTTTTTTATTTTGTGGCAAGAACTACAAGAATGTTGTTTATTATCTAAACAATACTGCAGGGAGAGTTGTTGCCACCAATGCGGCATACCGAGGAGTGGTGTGGTATACTTCGCGAGATGAAATTGATGGTTATTTTTCAGAGCAACCCTTAAAAACTTGAAATTTTTAAAAAGCAACTTGGAAGGGGAATGCTGCTGGACAAATTGCTTTTTGCGCTTTGCCTCACATTCAATTTTAATTACCTTAAAGAATACTGTTGAGTTTAATTGAGGTTTTGGGATATTAAGAAAAAGGGTGCAATGCAAAGTAGGTTTATGATAATCAAAAAATATAAAAATGCACCGCCTATTAAGTATTGTTAAAATTGCTGACAATCAGAATAATGTGAGATACCTAGATATGTACATTAGTGACAGAGAGTTTACTGAAAGTTATTAAACGGCCCCAATCGAGTTAATTTAGCATCGTTTCTCCCTCAGATAATCATGGGTTCGAATTGCGTCCGGAAAAATAATTGAGCCAGAAATCGAATGACAATCGCAAAAATTTGGGTAGAAAAAAAAGAATCATAGACATTCGAATTCGTTTAACCCTCAAACCAATCCCACACTTATTCAGACTCTTTAATCAAGAATACATAAAATGCTAAAATTATATAACCAATGTAAGGCAATGCACCCAACTTACACTGAACGTTCTATACTGGCGCGGAATGTGCGACTTCAACAACTTTGACAAGTGGAAGGGGGGGAATAAGGAGGATTTGGTATAGGTTTATGAGTTTGGCGTCGTGTTGTAATGTTTCACAACTTTTATATAATAATAGATGGGGAATGCCCTATACCTAATTAGTTATTAAGATGATTGAAAGGACTAAGACACGCAAGTGCTCTCAAAAAATGCCTAACTTTGAAAATTTAATCTTGGAGTAAAGAAAAAGAACCTGCATTTCCCTCTCAAAGACTTTCTCAAACATTAATTAGAGTGTTAAAAAAATGATAATGACATTTTGAATGGCGGCTACACGGCCAAACCGAATCTCCTTTGGCTTTTTTTATGAACTAGTGCTATAGAAAAAAAAGTTTTCCTTCTAATAAATTGATTTTGATCGTTTACTTTGTATGGCAGCTATTTGCTATAGTAGTCCGATATAGGCGATTCCGACTAATGAGCAGCTTTTTAGAGAGAAAAGGACGATGTGCTAAATTTCGGACAGATAGATACACGAACTTAGCTAAATGGTCTCAGCTCGACACGCTGATTAATAATATATATATTTTACAGAATCTCCGATGATTCCTTTTGGGTATTACTAACTTTGTGTGGGGTAGGAACCGTTGGAGGAGAGGGGCAGTAAGCTTCTTTACGCGTAGGTCAAAGTATGTGGGGAATATTGACGGAGGGGTATATTGTCAGGAGCTCTCTATCAACTTCAGCTATAGACTTCCAGACTATTGTAACGTTTTCCAAGCCGAGGCTACTGCCATTAAGTTAGTGGCAGATTTACTGCTCCGGAGTGCAGCCTCCTTCAGCGCAGTGATTAAGAACTCTATTAGCATTGCGGCGATACTGACCTTGAGCAAACTAACCGTGCATTCAGAGCTGGTTGAGGTATGCCTAACCTGTTCATCAATAGCATCGAGTCACTTTGTTATAAGACTAATATGGGTGCCAGGCCACAACGAAATCGCGAGTAATTGTAAAGCTAACAAGCTGGCCAGAAAAGTTATCCTAGCACCGCTAGCAGTAGGATAGCTGCGCTTCACGGCAGCTTGGCCAGCATTATCCCATCAATGGTTTTGGTCCAAGATCGATCGTAAAAGATCCACGGAGCTCTTTGCCGTTAGTAATGCTGGCTTCTACCTAGTTATGAGAGTTCTAACAGGCTCTCGGCGCCCTATGGTGGGGAATCTTACCGGACACCAGCTGCAGCATCTGTATGGAGGAAGGCGAAGTGGAAACAGCTCAACACTTTCTCTTTGATTGTCCCGCGTTTGCAAGATCAAGGCTTAAACATTTGAGAGCTCACACTTTCAGATATCTCACCGCACTGATGGTATTGGTAACCGTGCAAAATTTTATTGGTCACCAGGCGCTTTGCCGACTTATGAGATCGATACAGGAGTTCTATTTTTATGGCTTCACAAAGGACTGCATATAGAAGTTCAAATGCGATCTCTGGATCAGGAATCGTATCTAACCCAATCTAAATTTGTGGCAAACTAAATATATTTATCTAATTTCCGGGTATAAATTTTTTTTCAAAATGAGCTCTGGACTACGCATTGAATTCAATTATGGTAGTAAAATCTTCAGTTTGCTTGTTTCTGCTTCATGCAAATTCTTTCACAAGAGAGTAGCGCTCTTACCAGGTAACGTACACAAAAATGGCGAATCGATGATGACTTATCTTCAGTTCGCCCACAATTTCGTTTAGTTCCCATCAAATATTAGAACTCCAACGCATATAATCAATTTTAGCAACGCTTTTGTACTATTATTTCTGATAATTTAGAGTAGTGGCGATAGTAAACCTTTCTGATAGTTAAGAGAATTGGAGCTGATGTTGATAATAAATGAACAGATGTTTACTAACGATTCGGTAGACTGATTTGCACTTGACTTTCGATTATTATGAATATTGATATCTGCGCTCAGCACTATTCAACAGTTGAACTAATATAATTTAGTAATAGATGCATATATAAATATATATAATATATGTATATACATATATTTAAATTTAATCATTCTAATAGGTGTATGGTAATATTGAAATGTGAAAAGTCTGCTGCAAAATGCAAATCATGCGCTTCTGTGTTTGAATTTTGGACTTAACTTTCTAAAAGCATTATTATTGCATAAATGCAACTTAACTGTGCATATTCCACTGCATGTGTGCTTGTAAGTGTGCATATTGCAAAATGTTGCGCTTGAGTGCATTTTAAGCAAGTCTATTTATATGTGTGTATTAAATAATTGATGCTGGCTACATGATTGTAGATATGTATATATGTATTTAGTATATATGTATAATTTATATATATATATATATTTGTTTGCCTGTGTGTGTTTGCATGATACTTACGCCTGCAATCCGTCTACTCGAAAGTTTAATATGGCAAGCTTCAACGAACCAGCTAAGCCGAATCAAATGAATTTCTTACGCACGTGCTGAGTGCAAATACAATATGGCAGCTGGACGGGACGTACGTGCATGCGTTTGTATGGGTTTGTGTATTTTCATTATTTATGCGCTTCAATGTACAGTAATTAGAAACGGAAGCAATGTGCTAACTGTGTGTACATGTATGAAGCTGTAGTTGTTGTAATTGCCGTCATTGTTGTAGTTGTTATTGTTGCTGCTGATGTTGTTGGCAAACAGCCAAGCAGGCATAAATGTAGCGAAGCCATAAAGTCAAGCCGAACAGAGGGTTACTTGCACCTTAAACAGTTGCAATGCAACATTGAACTTAACAACAAAAGACGCTTGACGAGCTGATTTTGTTGCCATAGCAGTTGTTGTCGGTAGCGCCTGACGGCCAGCAGCAGTGGTGGCAATGGCAATGATAGCGATGGCACTACAGCTGAGCACTCCGACAAGTAGATGGGGTAATTTACATATACAATAAATGTGAACGGAACTCGGGCGCATTAAGCAGTAGCAAGGAAAGGGAAGAAGAAGTAGAAGGAGAATGAGAATGAAGAAGAGTACAAAAATCAAAGCAACTTTAGGGTAGACTACTCGAGTGTATGGCAGACTGGCTGTTGGACTTGGTCTCGTTGGACGTTCGAGTGTTTAATTACTAGTAAGGCACTCGCTCACACAGCCTGACTGCCTCGAAAGGGGGGTGCATATATTTGGCCCAATTAAATGCTAAGAAAAGGAGCAAACGCATGCCAACCCACAATTTAATATAATTTTATAATATGCATATGGATGAGCGGGCGTGCGCTCCTTATTATGTGTATGTTGCGAAGTGCAAAGGATTGGCGTTCTTGTGTGTATATGTGCGAAAACACACACAGAGATATGTGTGTCGACGTTGTTAAGGGAAAGGTGGTGATTTTTGTTTTTTTTTCTTGCACATAAATACTGCTTGCCGCAAAGGGCTGTTGACAATTGAGGTGAGCACGATATTACGCGTACGGAAAGTAAATTACGTTATGCCGGGGGAAAGAGTAACGGCAAGTGCTGAGTAGAAAATCTGGGCGCAGGGAATATAAAAAAACAGAAGTTTAGGTGGGGATTTGGGCAATAACTACGCATTCGCTGTAAGAATTTATAAAGAGTAGAGGTTCCCTTTAGGAAAATCAGTTGCTTATAATCATAAATTTTACATAAGAAGTGTCCCTCAGTTTTTGAGATATCGATCTGAAATTTTGCACACATTTTTATACCCTGAACAGGATTTATATTAAGCTTGCCACGAAGTTTGCAACACCCAACAGGAAACGTCGGAGATCGAATAAAATGTATTTACATCAATGATCAGCAATGAGTTGATGTTGATGAGTTAAGTTGATTTAGCCATGTCCGTCGGGCGGTCCGTCAGTTTTAAAGTTATCGGTTTGAAATTTTGCACCTGTCCTTTTCTCACTGAGAAGCTGTTCATTTGGCGGAACAGCCGATATCAGGCTATTATAGCATATAGCTGCCATATGAACTGAACGATCGGAATCAAGTGTTTGTATGAAAAACTCTTTTATTTGACGAGGTATCTTCACGAAATTAGGCATGGATTTATTTCTAAGGCAACAATGTAATATCCGCAGAAATTGTTTAGATCTGATCACTATAGCATATAGCTGCCATACAAACTGACCGACCACAACCAAGTCCTTGTATGGTTACAATTTTTATTTGACAAGTCAGCGCTACAATCTCCGTATTGTAGCTTTGTTATTTCTTGCTTAATAGAATTCCGCAACTTAATTATTGTTATGCAGTTCTTACACGATTTAATAAATTTTATAAAAAAGTTCTTAAAATACATATTTCGACACAGAGGCCAAAAATTATTGATATATCCGTTCCTGAATGTAAACACTTAACCCAAACTAGATCCTCAATCAGCTTTCTTGGGAATATTTATCTAAATCCAATATAGATGATAAAGACCTGCAAGAGATCATTGAATATAGAGAAATGGAGTTAGATTTGGAATCTCTTATTAAATTGCATTGAGATAGAGCTGCGCGTCGTTTCCTCAGTGTGGAAAAAGTTGACTATTTTATATTCTGGAATGCGAAGAAGAAGATTCTGCTAATATCAGTAGAAGCAGACTATTATCTGACTTCTATAAACTCATTGTAGGTCTAAATAGTTTTAAAATACTTTTAATGAAAGAGAAGTACTATCACTTCTAGTCTAAAAATCTTATGTCAATATTCGGCCTTTATTAGACATATACCAGCTAATCTGAAGTTTAAAATTCAAACGACTTGTTCAGGGAATTTACATATAATATTCAAAGTTTGTAGATAAGAGGTATGCCATATATTTGGAGCACGACTTTAGCTACTGTAAATGTGACCTGAAATACACAATACAAGTATAACTCTGAAGCTTAACACGACGTGTATTTCTTCACCAAAATAGGTAGGGTGAGCCATCATAAGAAAAAAAAAAATTATTCAAACAAAACAATATTCCAACAGGGTCAACATTTTAATATATGCACACACATATTGACAACACAACACCACTAGAGTACTCCACGCCCCTGTCATGCTAATCAAATTCACTGTTTCTTCCAACAAATGGCTGAGTGAATTGTGGATTGACAAGCGTAGCTCAAGTGGAATGACGTTTGGCATATTAAAAAGTTGCTGCTGAATACAATACTAGAATACGATATACTTGTACTAAACATTTTCTGCTAACCAATTTTATTAATTCCACTTTTTAGCTCTGTTTTTGGGTGCGTCAAGAGATTAAAAGTTATTATTGGCTTTTAGTTGCGCAAGGAACATATTGTTGTACAACTGCTAGAAGAAAGATCGTGATGGTAGCGATTGAGTAAAGACTTCATAAAGTCATAGGTAGAAGGATATAGCTATTATATAATTAGAGTACTTAAGGAGCAATATAAGAAGACAATACCGTTCACAATATGTTTATTAATATGTTTTTATTTGTTACCAAGTGAGGACCAATTTCATCATTGGTCATTGTCGGGAACTAACCATAAACTCTAGTCTCATGCTTCCAGACAAGGTTTTCTCTTCAGCTGGGCTGGCTCCAATTAAAAAGGCAGTAGATCAGCTACTCCGTAGAGAGGAAAGTTTCTTCAGAAAAGTAAGTATCTAACCAAGACGAACTATTGTATTCGATGAAAAGACTAGGTGGTACTTTTGTCTTAATAACTGCAGTCCACAGGCTGGATGACTCCCACAGCACTTGTGTAGTCGTAGCATCTTTCTAAACCAAAGTACATATATCATAACAGTCCTACGGAGCTCCTTATCTTCAATATACTTTTCTCTTTTACTAGTTGCTACTAGGGTTCTAACCAGTCAATCAAAATTTGGCGTGCACGTGGGCAGAAAGCTCACCGGATACCAGTTGTCCAAGTTATTTAGAAGAAGATGGGGAAGAATCATCAGTCACTTTCGTTTTGAAACCACCCATTTCACGAGATTGAGCCTGAAATAACTTGACGTCTACGTCTTCCGTCATCCACGTGAACTGGTTCGTATCAAAATAAATCTTCTAAATGTAATAAATATATTCTAGTTTCAAGAAGTTTTATCGATACATCAAAACTAACATCGGGAGTCGATTACCAAGGACTTGTCTTTAGTTGCTCAGGCATGATCTTAGTTTTGTTAACTTCACACATCCCAGTGGTATTGGTACTTTTAAAGTCTGGCTCGTTCAAATTTTCATTTACCCTTATACTTATATATAGGCTTACTGACTCCATTCGAGTTCGTCGAGCGTGAAGCCTTTGTAAATATTTTTAACTTGTCCCTGAGGAGCGTTTAGAGAAAAGTTATAAAAAAAGGAAACCACTCTATTGACAACATTAATATACAACAGGGCCAAAAGCACTTTTAATTGCAATTATTGTTACTGTAAATCAAGTTTGAATCATGATTTAACAAAAAGTTTACAATCATTGGCAATAACCAGCACAAAAACGGTTTTTGGTGGGTGGGTTCGGACTGTTTAATCCGAACTACATCTCAAAAAGTGTGAGGATGGCAGTTCCAAAATTTAGCGGAGAGGATATCAGGTGTCTTACGCGATTCAATTCACTAGAGCCTTATAGAAATTCCCTACATATATAGTTTCCTGTTTATATTTATAATCATAACTTTAACAAATCTAGCACGGTCTTAATTGCTTGAATTGAGAAACTCTTGTAATCACATATACATATATATATTTATATGTTAGGCACAATTCCATTTCTGTCAGCATCAGTGAGCATTAGTTAATCATCTATATTTTTTCATAATACTACTCCTTGCCATTTACGCGAACCAAGTTTTCCAGCAATTTCTCCAACAGTACTTTAGTGCCACAAACTTCGCTTGCCTGTTTATTTGTCAATTCAGTTGGAAATAAAGTTTTAGCGATTTTCGCCACGTTACCACTCGCTGCACTAAGTTGCCGTAGTATGATGGCTTAACATTTCACGCAACCACTTGACCCAAGGACATGAAAGGATGTCAGCCAAATGCAAGTATGCGCGGCTTGCGTTGATCCCTGTGTTTATCTGGCGCTCTATATCTGTATGCTTAGTTGTTTTTGAAGTATGCTGGTAAATGTCAAAAGGATTTGCGAACCAAAAGTGAACTGGCCCATATAGAACTAGTTATGGAAATAGTTAACAATGCATACAATTGCATTAAAAAATAACTCGCTTTATACTCACGAAATTCAGTTTTGATACATAATTAAATTTTAAGTAAATCTGATGCGTTTTGAACTAGTATGAGTCTGGTATGTTTCTGCCTAAAATCTGTCAGTTGAAATCACGCAGTAAAACAATTTATGTTATATAAAAAAATACCACTTATCGACTTACTAGTTAGACACGAAGCTCGTACTAATTACTTTATAACCAGTCTTTTTCACTTCAAGTTACATATATGTTGGTGTATGTTAGTGTCAAAGTTGTCTTTGTTGCTTAGTTGTTTTACTGTTTTGTACGCAATGTTTCTATCTCGACGAATCTTAGCGAATTATTGTAACTGTACTTGTATAAATGCTTATATGTGTATGTATGTGCTCTCTCGATGGTAATGCTGAAGAGTTGAAGTGGAAAAGCGCAGCTTTCTTGAATTGCATAATTATGAAACAAATAAGTAAGCAAGCTCTAAAGTGTCCTTCACACGCTGGCTCTAGTAAACGCTGCAGTCGTCAGTTATTGCCGCAGTGTTGCATGAAAGCGTACTGAGAAGCTCAGCAATAGCAGTTATTCAAGTATTCGGCATTTGAAGTGGCTCCGAATTAAGTAATATATTTACAAAATTTATTTGTTGCATTTGCTACTTTGTTGTTGCTTTTTTAATCTGCCACAGCAGCTGCTTCATTGCACTTCTCAAACATCGCTAATGATTTGAGTGGAAATTTGGGGCATTTTGTTGTACAAAAAGCGGCAAAAGCACTTCTAGCGCTTATTAGATTAGGAAAAGAGTTAAGCATAATTTATGGCACAGTTTTGAAAGCACTGCTGTTGAGTGTTATTTCTAATTGCCACAATTAAGTTAATCTAGCGAAATCAATATGTGTTTATGTATTAGTTTCATATCAATAAATAACTGTTACTGGTTTCACCATTCAAAAAGCTGGCCCTTTCGTCGACACATTAAAAATTCAACCCTTTAGTCATATTCTAGTTAAATGGTAATATTCGTGTTAAAGTGTGGGTGGCGATAAAATGTTATCTCTATATTTTACCAACTTTCAGCCGGCTGTGACGAGACATCTACTATGGCTCCCAATGTTTCATTCCGAAGAAATTGGTTTGTTTGAACCGTTGGTAGCTCCGCGCTGACCAAGTTCACACGAAGCCCAGCTATCCAGTAGTAGAACACATGAGGAGAGGGGAGCACCAACCAGTTACTTGCCAGCTCATCAGCTTTACAGTTGCCTGCGATCCCGCAGTGGCTTGGCAGCCATACTAATCTTATCACAAAGTTTAAGCACTTAGTTTTGGCACGATATCCAAGCAGTCACAAGCAAATATTTTCCATTGGATTAGCTTATCCAATCCAAGTGACATGGAATATTCAGATCAAGCAATTTAGGAAATTTCTTCAAAGAAATAAGCCTGTTATCGATAAGTTTTTAAATTAAGAAACCTCATAGATTGACCAATATATAAGATATAAAGTCAAGCGGATGTTTGAAAATCCGAATATTAGACATATGGGTCTAGCGAAAGTATTGCCTCCATTTTAGTTAAATTTTATTATATAGTGATTCGTTATGATTTCTGACATATTGGCGGATAGATGCGGGTCAACCGGAAGTTCGAAAATATTTCTATAAGGATTATGGAGACAGAGGGAAGTATTGACCCGATTTTAACCATTCTTAGTACAAGGGCATGCTGTCATCACAAAAATATTCTCACCTAATGTTTATGCTGACATGTACTTAAAAAAAAACGTTCATCCCACAGATGACTTTGGTCCCTTGAACCATAGTTATGGCACTTCATAAGTTTTCGCATAACTTTGTATTTGTGGCAATAGGCTGATTCCGCCCATCTGCAATACCAAACCCCTTGGGTGCAAAGATACACGTGTATGAAGTTTCATTAAGATATCTTAATTTTTACTGAAGTTATCGCCTACACAGCCGGAGAGACAGACAGACAGTCACTCGGAATTCAAGTCGTCATTTATGTCAATTGATCATTTATATGCCTTTATATAACTCGGTATCGATCTCGATTAGTTTTAAGTGATACAAACAACTGTTAGTAGCACAAAATTATTATAATCTCTGTTGCAACATGTTGCGAGAGTATAAAAAGCCTGAAATATACATTATGTTAGGATTCAATAAAACATGAAAAGTGGCTGACGATTAGAAAAAGTATACCAAATGAAAATGTAACGCAAAGGTTCCGTAAGGTCGTAGAGTCCGCTCTTCAGCGAAAATAGCAGGGGATTTGCTTGGAATAAATAACATAAAGAATGTTGAGCATTGAAACCGTTATACATACTTTTATAAATTCCTTTCATTAAGCTTGGACCGGTGTACTCGTAAGCCATAATAAATATTTCGATGAAATTTAACTAACAGGTATGTAGGTATTATGTAATTCATTCCATATGAACATAACCTTTTGTATAATTTTACAAAATATGATATTACATAGCTGTGATTTAGTTTGAATTTCTTAACAATTAGTTTTGATTAGTAAAACAAATTCCATGAAAACATCAACAAAATTACAACAACAAAGCTCATCACTCATCAAAACGTTTGCACTTTGGATGCAAGAGTCAGGGATTATGACGCACTTGCCAAGGAAGACCTTTAAGCAGCTGCTTGCAACAACTACTTTGCTACATATTGAATGACGAAATATAAGATAAATTGAATTAAGAAAATAGCATTACACTGTGTATGTGCCTATATGAGCATAAAGTAATGCAAGTTTGTGTTACGTAGTTGGCTAAGATTATGTTCATACGAGGACTATTTTTGTCGCCCAAACCGGTTTTTGTAAGCAGAGGGAACTACGAGGGAAAACGAAGTGATCGTGACGAAATATTTTTGTGCACTGCCTACATAAAGCGTATAAGAATTTGAGCATGTGATATGAAAGAAAATGCAGTAGATTGTCCGGCTACATATGTCGCAATCGTGTCGCTCGTGTGCACGAAATGGGCGACAACAAAAGAGACTTTGCCGATAATGAGCGACAAAACTAGTCCTCGTCCGAACGCAGTCTAAGAAGAAAAAAAATGCAACACATGCAACCACTATTGCACATTTACTCATACATTATTAACAGCGTATACATTGTGGACAAGTAAAATAAAAGCAAAATAGCTTGAAATGCGCTACGAGCATTGATTGTAAAATGAGAGTGCATGGAAATATGTACAAGTACGTACTGTACATATATGACCATGTTTCTAAGTGGAGTGTACATGAAAATTGTACACTTTAACAAACCTGTAAAAACAAAAACAGATACAGAAAATTTTAAATCGTATTAACTATAAAAAGTGAATAAGTAAACTCTAAACGCGGTGGAAAAATATGATTACCTTAAAGAAAAAGGCATTTATGCGGAACCTTTGTCACGATTATAAGCTTATATCTTCTATTACTAGACATAACATAATCTATTGTAAGATTTAAGATTTGCATTAGAATTAAACCTTGAATTCCATTCTTCAAACTGCATAATATTATTTATTTGCTATACATTTAAATCAGCGTCATTATACACAAAAAACACCGCAAATGTTCTACAAAGTCACAAAATATATCATTTCATGAAATTAATACCCATTTCATTAATATAATTATTAATTATATTATATTTGAACAAAAGTACGAACAATATAAATACTAAAGCAATTAACGCATACCTAAATATTTCGCCAACAATTTTACAACTAATTATCCTTTATCCTGTCAAAGCGACAGCCGCAGGCTTTACTTCAACTTAAGCCAACCTAAAATGGCTCATTAGCAGGGAAACCGGCGAGGGGAGCTGCCTCGCCAGCTGCCAACCGCCACCTGCAATTTCATTATCTACTCTTCTATCTGGGTGTTCGCATTGTCGTTTTTCGTTAGCTAAACCAACAATTAGCGATAAACAGAAATTATATGCGCTGCTGGAAACTGTGATTTATCGCTATGAGACAGATAAAACAAACGAATTGACTTTTCTGAGAAAACGCAATGAGGATATATAATATATTTGTAAATTTATATGTTCATAATAATATATTTTTATTCGCTCTCTAATTATTGCATGGCGAATAAATTTTGATTGCCTCTATGCAACCCATGGGATCATTAAACCTAGTGAAAATTGTGTTACTTTGGTAAAATTTTGTACAGATATTTCAGCATTCGTTGGGTATCGAGCTAGTCATGTGTACAGCGCTGTCCAATCAACTGGACATTAAATTTGGGTTTTGTTAGGGCTTAGTTCCCACCATATAAAACAAAATCTCATGAAACACTACAAACAATCCTCGGAAATTTGACAACACGTTGATGACTACCCCAATAGGAAAAAGGACCACGCTCTTAGGACATCAACGTGATAAGTACGAACCCGCTAAAGGGGAGCTGCTTCTAACCAACGGGTGAAAGCCCTCGTTAAATGCAGGGCTGCCATCACCGCCTTCCAGGAGATGAGATGAACAGGACAATTTGTGACATCTGCTAAAACTGCCAAGCGGAACGGCGTGGATTTAAATGTGGATTTTTTATTAGAATGAGATTCCACCTCAACTTGTCTCAGTGAACAAAAACTATTCGTTTCAAGAGACGATTTTTCAATATCACCCGAAATGCTTGCCTATAGCACCAGATTTTCCCACCGCTGATGTAACAATTTCTGTCGTATTTACGAGATATCGGGTAGAACGAGATATTATAATAAAAAACAAATGAGAAAAAATGGTATTTCGCTGATTTTAATGTAGATAGTATATAATCCTTAATCTCCAATATATACTATATACATATACATAAAATGATTTCCTATACTTTCCTTAAACTCCGATATTTACCATATATATATATATACATATAATGATTTTGTCCAATCTGTTTTACATTAAATAGTCCTATGCTATGCTAGGCTCTTAAAATGAAAGCTTACTGAATGTTACTAAAATGACAGGCTTCTGGATTCTTGTGGAATACAATACAGCTAAACCAAAGATATATACTACTAAGCAGCAACTTTTAAGATACCTTGTACCAAAAATATTTTAAATAAAGTAAATATCTCGACCCCCCCTACTATGATTACTCCTCAAATCACTTGATAAAAGTAGTCTTCAGTAAATGTTTCAGCTCAGTTATGCTCCTAAATATAAGTAACTTACTTACTAAGTGAAACCTCGAACCATTTGGATAAGGAACACTTTAAGGACGCATAGTGAATATTTCATTTAATGCAGACCAAAATTGTTGTTAAAGCCATGGCTATAACCTAACTTTAAGGAACATTAATGTTCGGAAACAAAACTCTTGAAAGTAGAAACATGGTTCTTAAAACTCCACCCGGTATAAAGTCGTTAAGAGATGTTAGCAAACGGTAACTTGATATTAAGAGAAGCACATGTTCTCAAAACTAGTTGTGTAACCTTCAAATTTCATGGAACAAACAATGAGAGCTGATATTTGTATTAATAAATTATTAAATATGAAGGTGTAAATGTTAAAAGAGTTTAATTACCATTTGGTGAGAAAATGTGAAACTAACTCTCCCTTCACTTTTAGCGCCAGTACTTTTAGCCAAGGTAAAGATATAAGTAGTAAAAATTCACGACAAAGCACCAAATCGGAGGTGTGTTACCGTGAGTACTTAATATTAGCCGTGTTCGATTCGCCAATCCTGCACTCCAAAAATTTTACATGGAAGCAACAACAGAGCGAGTTGAATTCGATAAAAGGGAGTATGGGACTCATTAAAATGCTTTACGCCTTTCGTAAACGCTACTAAATTTTTACTATTGTGAAAGTAACCGATGTCAAACACAAAAATACAAAGATTATTTTATTCATTTTAAAAACTGAAGATTTGTGATAAAATATAAATTTTTATAGAAAACTTAAGGCATGGATGGTTTTCGAAATAAAGGTATAACTAAAATGCTTTTTTTCATCAAAGATAAAAGGATTCGCACAGCATCTAAGTGCTGTCAGCGTGGTTGAACAAATGGAACAGTTTGTTCGATTCGCTACTCGTT
The DNA here is from genome assembly GCF_042242935.1 of Bactrocera oleae. Taxonomy (NCBI): domain Eukaryota; kingdom Metazoa; phylum Arthropoda; class Insecta; order Diptera; family Tephritidae; genus Bactrocera; species Bactrocera oleae. The sequence goes on along the minus strand of NC_091537.1, from coordinate 18,677,828 downwards.
AATGCATGGCGATTCAAAAACAGCTATTGTTGTGCGCGTTTTTTATGGTGAGATAAAAACCTTTATAGAAGAAAAAATAGATATCTTGATTTCATTTTCAAATGTATTCCTAAACAGAGTTATACAAGTATTCTTAAATTATGGAAATCACAACTTTAAGTTCATAAACGCGCTTTGTCTTTCATTAAATCATTTAAAATATACAAATTTGTATCTTAAACAAAGCCATTCATTATGTTGCTTTAAGAATACAATTACGCCTGTGGCGTGCATAATAACAAATGAAATTATTTCTAATCTAAATTAAATTGTACTTACATGCACAGATATTTCGGAATTGAATTTTTAATTTTTGTGTGTATAATCTGAGGAAAACCAAACACAAAAGATACTTCGCGTGTTGCTAACTCTCACACCAAGTAATCTGTAAAGTAAACAGTGTAAAATTTGCATTAAAATTAAATACCACTTTGAGATTAAAAATTTTATAAATGGCTGTAGGCAGTAAGGAAGCAATTTTGTAGAAAATTATTAAAAGCGTTTACCGTGCAGGGCAAAATGTACAATACAATGGGTAGAGCACAATTTTACCTAAGTACATGAATATGTGTAAGTGTATGCTTTCTTATTATGCTGTCAAACAATAGGTTGTACAAAATATATTTATAGTAAAGCTCTGTAACAAACAGAATTTTTCGGAATCCCGAAATTTATTGGTCCCGATTTTCGGGATTGTTAGTTAAAATATCTGAATTACTTATTATGGTTCGGTTTTAATTATTTCGCTGGGAAAAATGAAGAATATTCGTACAGAGTAGCATTTATCCCGAAAATGTACAGATAATTTTAAAATTTTAAATACCCAAAGTGGTTACAATAAATATAATGCTTAATTAAAAGTTCCGGATTAAAACTCTGGAACAGGTTAAACGGGCCTGCTTGCTGGATCCTGAAAATCTCGATTTGACACTTACCACATATCGTTTGCATTTAATATTTGTATTTTTTTATTGTATAAATATCGCATTTTACAAAAAATCTGTATTTTGTGTTCTCAATTTATAACCGAAAAATCGGGATTCACAAATTTTGTTATTTGAATTTATATCCCTGCTTGTGCGAATATGTTCTTTCAACTATTAGTCGCAAGTGGGCAATTAGCTCTACATGAAATGAGTATATGATATATATATTCACCTTGCTACTGGCACACAAACAAACACAGCTCACACCAATTTGAAAATTTCGAACTCAAAACTGAAATCCCTATTCGCATACCAACTATCAATTTGGTACGCTACCTTTTTGAGTATATGCCATTAGTGTGCATCAGAAGCCATAAAATTCCCGGCGCCATGCTGTCAGCTAACTTTCAGTGTCGCCGCAAGTGTATGCATGTATGTGTGTGTGTGTGTGCTAATGTCCTGCGACAAGCTAACGACAATGGCGTCAATTTCTAACCATTACCAATAAGCAATGCTATGCGCTGCTATGCTGTGCTCTGCTATGCTGTGGCGCGGCCACCGAAAGTAAACGCGATTTTATGCTATTTTAAATGGTTGACAAGCTTTTTGTAAAACACATATTGAAACTCGCATGGGTGAGCCGCACTGAGTCAACCGGGGGTTGTGTGCTGGGCGGTTGTCATTCGAATATAATTTTTGATCGTTTGATAGCTCGACATACCAGTCATTGTCTTTTCGTTCGCTATTTGTGCGTTGAATAACAATTTTTTGGGATTTGCGTTGCCTGCTTTTAGGCGCAACGCATAAATTCCTTACAACTTCACACATTCACATTTATTTGCATTTTGTAGGAAATTTTTCACATGCACATACACACACACACACACACCCCGCACTCACAAGGTATTTGTAGACTATTTTGCTCTCAGCTGGATTATGGCTAAAATCCCTTTGTGGAATTTTAATGGGCCTGTGCGCATTTAACTTTGAACTTTCATTTTTACAAACCCACACACATTGATGCCTTAAGGTCGCGCGCGTCTGCATCTACTCAATCGGTGACAGCTGCTTAAAATTGCTAACATGTGATTGAAGTTGGCTGAAACATTGGCCTACGGCAGCGCGCATAAGTCTACATCAGCCACCTAAGCTCGTCTCACACACCAGCACACACACGCTCAGAGCTCCCACATAAATATGCAGATGCGGCTAACTATCTCGCATCTTCGATTGACGTCTTCCTCCTGTCGCACGAAATTTAATTAGTTAGTATGTGCACTTCCGTTGTGCGCCAAAAACTCTATAAAGAATTTAATTATGCGAATTTTGTTGCTGTCGAATTGTTGTAAAATGAATATGTCGTGCACGTGGTCTCGCAAAGGCAATTCATTGTGAGACGTGCACGTCGTTTAGCAAAGAAAATCGTGACGAAGTAGCATATGAAAGGTGCTGAGCGACACGATTTAGAGGTCATTTCATAAGCGACACGTTGCTTGACAGTCAGCAATGACAGCAATGTGTCTCAAGTGAAAAAAAAATGGTTTAAACATTCAGAGGCGTCACTAAATTAAACGTTATTTCTAATAGCTCCCGACGACATTAAATGAAGCTCAAATCAGCAAAGTAAGCCTCAGTAACTTGTAGTTTCAAGAACTTAGCGATGTAAACTGATAACTTCTCTTCTCGTAGTCCAAAGAGCGCATTCAAGGGTACTCAATCAGATATAAAAAAAAATTAATAGGTATATGTTTTGCATACCGTTCTTTCCTTTGTATATTCACACTCAGGATTATATTTGACGTGGAGTGGTCCATTCAAACTGTGTGTGCAAACTGAATCGATAATCAAGTTTTTTTTTATGTTCGTGTGAAGTTTGATTTCCATATGTCAATCGGTGTATGTTTGGTAGATGTTGTTTTCGACACGAAAAGTTTGTCTGGCGATTTGTATTATGAAAGAAAAAACTTAACCAGTTTGCTTGAAATTTTAGTATTTCAATGGAATCGTTGAAAATATTGCAAAAGTATTGTGTAGAGTCTACTATTTTACGATCAAAAGTATTTGAGTGGCACAAAGCATTCATTGAAGGTGGGAAGTCATCGAAAACTTGCCTCATACGAGTCATCCACCTACCTCTGCTAATGACGATAACATCGAAAGAGTTAAATAAACAGTGCTTGAAAATCATTGTGGTGGTATTCGCGTCATAGCTGAGGAGAATCTCAACATCTCTTATGGATCGACGCCACTATTTTGATTTTAAACGTTTGACTCGTATCAAAAGACTTGAATGAGACTGACAATTTAGCCAAAAACGAAGCGAGTCTCATCACTCAGCCATCGTATTCGCCAGATTTTGCTGTCTGTGATATTTTTCTGATTTCGAATCTCGTTGCCCGACTAAACTAACGCTGTATTCACCTATATTAAGTAGGAGTATTTAGTTAAATATTTCATGTAAACCTTTAACCCCAAAGCTTGAACCCTTTCGAACCTCCGTTCAACGTTTAATAGAAGTGACCGGCACCGCCTTTAAACCAATTTTCATAGCAGCGACAAAAACGTTTTGAACTTTTTGGGCTGCGTACTACATTGGCTATTAGCCAAAAATCATACTCTCACATATACGAGTACATACATATATACTCTCCGCACCTCTCTAAAAGGTTTGCTCGTATATGTAGACATCACAAAAACCAAAAAAAAAAAGTTTAACTTTGGCTGCACCGAAGCTATAATACCCTTCACAGTTTAAGATTTTTCTTACAAGAACTTGATTTTGACCAGTCAGTTTGTGTGGCATTGATTTTTATCGTTCAATTTTAATAGTCGCTATATTCCATAATGGTGCGATATCGTGGGTTACAACAATTAAGCAGCTTCTTAGGGTGAAAAAATCGTGTGCAAAATTTCAGATCGATATCTCAAAAACTAATGGGACTAGTTCGCATATATACAGATGTGCATACATACATAACTAAATAAACCCGGCTCGTCACGCTTGTCATCATTTATTCATACGCTTTATAGAGTCTCCGACTTTATTTTTTATTTTTTATTGTTACAAACTTCGTAGCAAACTTAAGATACCCTATACAGGGTATAGAAAATAGTTAAGACAATGGCGATTGTGATAACAAATTTTCGTGATATTCTCAGCTCCCCCAAACTCAACTATCCAAGCTCACTAAGCTTTTGTACAATTTTACAAACTTTTAATGGTTCATAAAATATTGATGGTAATGACAATAACTTGAACATTGAACGGTCAAATGAACGCTTCCCCAACTACATCTACAGAGAGCGATTGAGCGTAAAGGCAAAGGCAGCCTAAAGAGAAGAGTAAAATTTTGAGCCTGAACGGTTAGTCTCGTTGTTCGTGGTGTGAGTCACATGCAGCTTGTAATTGACAGCACAAGAGTGCTGCTGGCCTTTCGTAAGTAGAACATGTTCACCTGGCATGTCGGGATTTGTTATGCTTTAATGAAAGTTGGACAAGTGGGTAAGTGTTCGTATTGAATTACACGACTTCTTTACGTCGACATTTTCTGCCTAATTTGGCTGTTTTAACTTGGTACTTGTTCAATTACCATTAACATAGCAAACAATTGGAAGTGCCTGTCTTCGCCGGATTTCGTTAATATATTTTAATTGTTACTGTTTGAGTTAAATAATTGCATTTTTACAGCTTTTTGCTAATATGCGATAATGAGTATGTCTAAATTTTAGATTAAGTGCAATTATTAGTTTAGACGTTTCTTTGAGTGTAGAGCAAAAGCATATTTAAAAAGCTGGTTGTGGCTTAATAGAATTATGTGTGCTGAACGCCGCCAATTAACTCTTCTGACTTTAGAAAAATAGGTTAAAAATTAACATGGTAGTGGGTAATTTACAGTTAATAGCTAAAAATACCGAAAATATGTCGCTAATCTTTTTCTAGCACAGTAATTTTAACTTTAATAAAGAGGCTAAATTTAAAATATTACAAATACCTTAACTAGAAGATCGGAATTCATTATATTAAAGATGTGGGGGTTAGAACTAGATCTAGACCAACTCTCTTCATATTCAGCGCTAAAATATTCATATAATTGTTCATTAGAAAACTTGTCCATTACACATTTTGATCTACCTAAACGGTTTAAAAACAACTGCAATTGAACTGTCACAAATCACTATATTGGGTACAGAGAAAGATCTGGGCTTGTAGCATTAACCTTTCACATTGCTTAGGTATACTCGGGAACATATTTTCTAGCAATTTTAAAAATAAATAACTCCATTACTTAAAAATCACACTCAATCAATTTCATTAAAATATACACATATTGGCCGATACATGCGGCATAAAGTCAGCTGGAAGTTCGTAAATGTTTCCATAAAGTATATGGAGGCTAAGAGATGTTTTGATCCGATCCGATTCAATTCATTTTTGACACACAGACATACTATTATCAGGAAAGGACTCTCTCCGAATTGAAATTACGTAACTTACACAATGACCGTTATTTTAGTGAAAGGTCAGCCAGAGGTACTGATGTCCACCTCTTTGGTATCTGGGGGCTTTAACAGTTATGGTCCGATTTTGACACCTTCATCAACACCTTAATTTTTTACACTAGTTACAGCTTGCGCAGATAGACGCACGGACAAACAGTCACCCGGATTTCAACACGGCTTGTCATCATGTACCTATATACATATGTACATAAACGTAACTCCATATCTACAGACGAGTAAATCGATTCGTTTTATATGCTACAAACAACCGTTAGGTGAACAAAACTATTATACTTTGTAGCAACATTCTACAGGAGTATATTAATGAGGTAAAGCTTTGGAAATTAATTCCGCTTATTTTTAAACATTACAGGTATCCAGAATATCATACCCCTGCAAACATCTTCTTATTAAAAAAAATTTCGGTTGGAAAATTGCTTTTAACTCATCAGAAATTAATAGTACGTAATTACTAACCCTACTATCATATAAACAAATTGCTTATACTAATAAAAATATCACAGATTTTAAAAGTTGTTTGTAAATGTTGATATATATACAGGTTGGTTGAAAAGTTTATGCGCTCGAAATGAAAAAAAAAAATTTTTGGTACGAAATATATTTTATATTTTATATTTTTATTTAATACAATCTCCTTTAACTTCAATACACATATTCCAATGATCCTTTAATAATTTTATGGCATCCTTATAATGACTTCTCGGCAGCTCTGCAAAATACCCGTCAACGGCTGTAATAGCATCTTCGTTCGACGAAAAACGCTTTCCACGAAGGAATTTTTTCAGGTTTCTGAAGAGGTAGTAGTCGCTGGGAGCCAAATCTGGTAAAGACGGTGGATGCTGAAGCAATTCGTAATTTTATTCGTTGAATTTTGTTATTTTTTAAACACCTTTGTAAGCAGGTGCATTGTGTATTGTGTTTTGAGTCATTTCTCACGAACTTTTTCATTCAGCTGATCCAAAAGGCTGCAATAATATTTAGAGTTGATTGTTTTACCTTTCTGCAAATAATCAATCAACAAAATTCACTTTGTATCCCAAAAAACTGATGCCATAACCTTCTTTGCTGATTGTTGTGACTTCACCTACCTTGGAACTGAACAAGCAGCTTCAGTCTACTGTAAACGGTTTTGTTTCAATTTAGAATCATGGTGGTTGATCCAAGTCTCATCCATAGCTATTAAAGACTTAAATAGACTCCTTATACATTTCTTACAAGTGTTCATAAATTTTCTTTGTTTTTAAACCTTTCCAAACAAAGAATCTAATCACTGCGCGAAATTAAATTTTTTCTATATTAAAAAAAAACTTTGACATGTCAGCTTTAAATGGCTTGTAAACAAAGAATTAATAGACAGAATGGTTTGTAACTTTACATGTGCAACTCACGGCAGATGTACCAACTAGAGAAAAAAAAATATGGGAGCTATTAGTACTATTTCTTTGTGAGAGCTAGCAACTTTTCAACCAAGCTGTATATTCGGCAAACATTACAGATTAGTGTTTCCAACAAATAACTTTTCCAAATCAAACAGTATCAGACTACAACCATAGTAAAAACAAGAAAAAACGTTAACTTCGGTTGCGCCGAAGCTATAGTACCCTTCACAAAAACAAAGGCCCATTACAAGAACTTGATTCCGAACGTTCAATTTGTATGGCAGCTATATGATATAGTGATCTGATCTGACCAATTTCTGTGGAGAATAATTTGTTGCCTTAAGCAATAACTCGTGCCAAATTTCGTGAAGATACCTCGTCAAATGAAAGAGTTTCCCATACAAACACTTGATTCCGATTGTTCAGTTTGTATGGCAGCTATATGCTATAGTGGTCCGATATCGGCCGTTCCGACAAATGAGCAGATTCTTGGGGAGAAAAAGAAGTGTTCAAAATTTCAGATCGATATCTCAAAAACTGAGGGACTAGTTCGCGTATATACAGACGGACAGACGGACGGACGGACAGACAGACGGACATGGCTAAATCAACTCAGCTCGTCACGGTGATCATTTATATATAACTTTATATGGTCGCCGACGTTTCCTTCTGGGTGTTACAAACTTCGTGGCAAAATTAATATACCCTGTTCAGGGTATAATAGAGATACCTAGTCTCCACCTACCCTGTTTCTCGGTTTATTTTCTTCCGCAAATATTTTAATAAAATTATTATTTTTTGACACCAAAAACAGATGAAATCGGTTCATATCTTCCACTTAAATTTTTACTATCGTCGAGAGTATTTAATATTCAACCCATTCCGTACACAGAATCCATAGTTTTTTATCACCGCTTGGTTGCGTATCAATTTCTGGTGTATGCGAGCGTTTATCACATTTTCATTTAAAACAGCTGTGCCTGAGCGGAAGTTTCCAGCTACGATGGCAACAATAGCGACCGTTTGGCACAAACGCACACACATTTGCACGCACAAGTGCCAGATGTGGCATTCAACAGCCGGCGCCGGAAGAGGAAGTGGAAGTGCACAATAAACAAGAGCAAATTATTGTGCCCGTGGGTGAAGCTACGCACAGTTCATCTCGACCACATATATATATATCTAACTATATATATATATATATAAAGTATCTATGACTATATACGATATATATACAGATGTGTATGCAACTATAATGATGGCAAAGTGTTTTGCAAAATTGAAACAGCGAGTGGCTACACTGTATGGTTTTATCTGTGCAAAAATGCGTCACATGCAGCTGCGGATTGTGTACATCGTTTGCGTATATATATTCGCTGCTAAAGAGTAAAGGTTACTGTTATTATTATTTTGCTTGTTTGGAAAGCAATCTGTTAATTTTATTTACGCTGAAGTGATGTGAATATTATGATGTTACAGTTATTTAGCTGCATTTCAAGCTGAGCAAGTGGGAAGTTCATCTGAAAGTGAACATTATTCAGATATTTGATTTTAGAATATCAAGGTTTTAGAAAAAATACTTTTTTTTTACTCTTGAAAGCTTTCATAATGACATACTAAAGTTAATTTTGAGAAAGCTCGCTACTAACAAACTCCTCGGGCTGCAGATATTGAAGTTATCACTAAAAACAAAATATTCTTTAAGGCGCTTCAAGTCTGCTAAGCTTATATACTTGTACAAATCATGATTAAACCTTAATCATCGTGATTAAACCTATCTCAAATTCGAAAATCCAAATAGGCGGCAAGGGACCTCATCTGGTGTATATGGCGGATATGTTTGGCCTTGGCGACGGCGGAGGTTTCCTAAGATTGTCAGGGTAGAAGAAGACGTTTTTCTTCTTGATCGATTGGAGTAATTTTTCTGCAATTGTACTCCAGCCCAATAATATGGCATATTTCAGTAATCGTTTTGTCCTTCTCCAGCTTGTCGATATGCATAGATCGAACAGTCTTTGGCTTCTTTGGAGCAGGTTCGCCGGATGAAGTAGCGTTAAGCGTCAATGATTTTGGTCACGTTATTTCCCATTATTCTAAACTCAGCGAACCCGATCTATTCCACACGCGTTTAAAACAAAACTATGGCTCCGATTTGGTTGAAATTTTGCAAATTATAGTCTACGACACATGACATGGTCGCAGTGATGCCATCAGTTGGGGAGGCTTATTTATTTTCAGACCGCTCTCGGATCTTGTTAACAGCATTTATTTGACTTTCCTCAAGTTTGCTAAAAGGTTTCCAAACCTAGCTTCTGATGAGATGCTACTAAACTAACCATTTCATGTTTCAAACTCAGGGAAATATGGAATATTTCATTGTTTGCCTGTTATTACACAACCTTAAGAACTTTTAAGCTCAGTCCAATCTATATAACTGAACGAACACAGATTTATATCTCCAACACCTATTCTTCTGTGTTAATACTTGTATACCACAAAGAGAGTAGCTCAAAGCATATCTTTATTTTTTGTTTCTTTTTTGCTAGAAGGTAGTACGAGGATGAAAAATATTAAAGTAGAGCTTGACGGCTGTTTCCTTACTTTTATGAAATTAAAAATTTCGCTATTGCATTTTGTTGTTATATATATTTTTTGGAACTCTAAACCCCAAGACAAACAAGTCTTTAATATAAATTTCTGTGTTTTTATAATTGGATTCACTTAAACTAACACCCACAAAAAAATCGCCTGACGCAATTTATCATAGTTCTAAGAGTGTGGGTGAACTTTAAGTGAAAATATATTCACCAACCAAACAGCAAATATATATGTATATATACAAACTCATACATATATATGGCAACCACTCAACTACACACAGTTAGAGAGTGACCACAATCATTCTGTCATTATGTTTAATTACTCGTTTCCCGTCTAATTCGTCATAGTCAACGAGTGCCATTTGAAATGGCTTATTCTTATGTGATTTAAGGTTTTTTTTTTGTTGTTTTGCGGTTTTTGTGCGAGTATATCATGCCATTATTACGGGGGGCATAGGAGAACCCACGCGATTTGCGTGTTTAAATGCCAACAAAGCGTCATTTAAAGCAGTTAGTGGCACACCTACTCGGTGCTACGAAGAAAGTCGTATGTGACATTATGTACATTTGTATGTGTGGACGTAGTTGAGTGGTTGAAACACCGGGAGTACGATTTAAATGAAATGTCAACGAAAATTCATTGCATTGCAACGCCCCGGTGAGGGCAATGTAATAAATAATTTGAATCGTGTGGATTTTCCTTGAGGTGACGTGGGCAGAAGAGGGTGTGGATTGTTAAAAAATGAGCATTCGTGATGGGGAAATTAATTTGCTCTATAGACATACATATGTATGTATGGATATGTGTGTAAAAAGTGCACACACAGGTATGCAAGCTGACATAACCTCAAATGTGTAAATTATATGCGGGTGTATGTGGCACCTATACATACCAATACATATAAGTACATTTGTACAGCTGTGATTTACAATTGTTCAACTGTCACACGATATTTTAATTAAAGTAAATTTTTTCATCACCGTCAAACCTTCGTGTGTTGCACTCGAACAATTTTCTGCGCTTATAAATTGCACTTAACGGAATGTATTATGTTTTTTTATGTTCGCAGATATGGTTAATATTTTTATTTGAAATATCATAACTGTACATACATACATGTACAAGTGATTACAATATACCTCAGCTGTTGGTTAGTGTATAGTTACACAGTCGCTTCAGAATTCAGTCACTCAGTTGGTGAGTCAGTCGGTCATTGGTTGAGTTGATTCTTGCATGACAGCTGTTTTCAGCTCGGCGAGCGTTGACACGGAAAAAGTGCAACAGAAATTCGTGCTAATTTGTGAAATGTTTAACATATGTATTCATTACTTATCCCTGCACGCACGCGTTTATGCTTCGTGCATTGTTTGTGTACTCCTTGTAATGCACACTTGACTGTCGGTTGGCTTTCCACTTTGCTGGGAATGCATTGCAGTGATTTGCTTTCGCATGCAACCGTTTTGTGCTGACATAAATTGGTTATTTGTAGTTTTTCAGATAGCTCTTATGAATAAGCATTATGAGAAGAATTGGGGCGCGAGTTAATATTTTTATTTTTTTATTCTGAAAAAAAGTAACCTCTAAATATATATAAGTGATAATGAGACTGTTTTCTGTGTTTAACTTTGATTCTAACTGGTATTTAGTAGTTACTTCATGAGCTATTGATATTAAAAAATGGTTTTAGAGCCTAAAATATAGCTACATTTTTAATATCGTACCCATTTCTGATTATTCTGTTCACTTTCGTACACTTTTATCAACTACTGGGATTTTTCCCAGACAGGAGCTAGCTTCCATAATGTCGATTTAAATGACATTTCAGAATCTAGTGACGTCTACAATGATCAGTAACTTGTGTCATTTTGTGGTGTAGGGGATATATCTACCACGACTCATTGTTAGACTATAATTAGACTGCGAAATAATTCACCTTCAAGGGCATGTACGATTTTAAAAGGATCTCGGTTTAAGGAAAGTTCCTCTTACCAGCCAAAAGGAGACAAAGAATAACCGAGCATAGAAAGAAATTAGCTCTTTTGTTGAACTTGACTACAAAGAGATCATAAGCTCCCTAAGCCAGTAATTTTATATGAGCTCCAGAATCCTTTCTTGAAATGAACTCGCACTTTAAATCTACCAGAAATTATGGGTGTAACAGACTTTATGGCACACTTAAGATACCCTGTTCGATGTATAAATAAAATAACTCCCTTTAGCGAGATAAAAAAACCGTGTTGGAATCACTGAACTTTGGTGAGGTCAATGACCTTATTGTTTACCTTGACCCAGGAGGACAACCCTTAGCGAGTTCAATTAGTCTTAGGGTTGCTGACTTCACTAAGAGTAATTAGCGATTGAGGTGCAGTTTCAAACAATTGTAAAACGTGATAAGCGCTCAATAATTTGGTGGAAATTTTGTTTATTGCAATCCGATGTTAGGCTAGTTGAAAAAGACCTCTTCATTTAATCCAATGAACTGAATACTGCCAAACATTGAGATTGAGAACTGAACGAAAGATATGGTAGGAAAACTTAGAAAGTTTTATTTTTTTTTTTTTAAATTAGAGTGAAACCGAGTCATAAGTGATGTTAAGATAAATCTGAAAGTTTCAAATTAAAAATATTTTGTACAGCGTGTTTCTTCATCAAATGACAAGGCATACAGCGCTCATTTTTCCATATATATCTACGTGTCCTTATTTTGGATTTTAGCGACCATGAAAACGTTGAAGTTTAACTGAAGATTTTCTATTCGAAGATGAGACTAAACAGAGAAAGCTAATATTCTATAGCAATGCCATTGCTGAAATCGTTAAATTCTTATCGAATTAGATAGTTATCGAATCGACGAACTCCTCATAACAAAAATCTCATAACTATATCTTCCACAGATCGCTTACAATATATGCATACCAGATTCACCAATCCGGATGATGTTTATCAAAACTGATATATGTATATTCATAATATCTTAATGTAACAGTAAAATAAAAATTAGCTTAAACCGGTCAGATTGACTAGAATTAAAGCGAAAATATACGTCACAACATATCACCGTCTTGATGCCTTTCTCACATTGTTAAGACTATTAAATAATACTAAAAAATGTTGTAGACGCATAGCGTATGCGCAAACAATTCTCATATTTATTGCTGTAAATATTGTCTCCTGATAGAAGCTCGAGATTATTGCTTGGATAATATTGAAACAAAATAATGCATAAAATGTGTATTTGTACTACATGACGTATGAGCAACTTCAGACTGCAAAAGACCAGTGGCGTTCTTTAAATTTTATATTAATCCACGAACATTCATGAATGAACATTGAAATAGATTAAATATGTGCTTCATAAGTGAGAAAACAGAAATGTGGTATAAGGTTACATAATTGAGATTTCTTGCCAACAAAGTGCTAATTATTTTCTCCTTTTCTTTAAACAGCGAAAAGAACAAAAAATCACAATTTCTCACTCTCATTGGGCATTCAAGCAGTATGCGCACGCCTAATTATGTGAGACAATAGAAAATGCCACAAGTGATAATTTAACTGTGCTAAAGTTTTGCATAATGATATAAAATATTCAATTATGCGTCACACCATAGCAAGTGTGAAAACGATATGCTTATTATGTATGTATTTAGTTGCGTATGTCTCAGCTTATCATAGATTTATAATGTAGTCGTATACATGTTCATAAGTATATAGTATAGCCACACTTCCGCAAAAATATCGCTCACAAATTTTCTAATCGAAGACGCTTACTTAGCATTAATTTGCATTGCAAACTCGACAGAATTGTTTTAGCACATTTTACATTTTCAATATATACGTCTACATTACATCCATATTTTGGTGTGCATAATCTCAACAATGTATCATAATGGCAGTACGTAAATTTTGTTACTTTGAGTTGCAGCTGCATTCCTTCTGGCATTTTGCAGATACTTATATAGTTATGCATGCAAATTTCACAAAATTTACTTTCAACAAAACTGCCAATGAAAAGTTTCACTACTCACAACTTAGCTATATCACTCACATTCGTTTTATAAACTAAGTGTGCGTAAATTTCGTATTAGCTCGTATTTGGTTAGGTAATCCTATCACTTATACAATGTGGCGTCTATCGAAGCGTCTTCAGTTACTTAGAAAATGCATAGAATGAAAATAAAAAACGAAAAACGAAAACTTTGCTGTTTCATTACGCACTAAAAAATTAGTTAGATTGTATGTATACATATATATATATATATAAGATATGAAGGAAAATATGTGAGCAGATAAACTTGTACACTTTATAGCATTTTAAGGATTATATTCTTTATTAAAAAATAATAAATAAAATTTATAAGGTTATCGTTTTCTTCTCTCCACATCGAAAGAAATCTCAAGCTGAATTATGCAATAATTTTGAGTAGGTAGTTTGAAATGACACTGCGTATGAGTAACATTGATATAAAACAGGTCGACTAATAAGCACTTATCGGTGTTTCCAATTTAGTATTGGTTAGTTTTATTAAAGAGTTCTGATATCTGCTTGATACTGAAATACTTTGAAGAGAAAGAATTGCGACTTCTCATAGAACTAGGTACAACAAATTTTCCAACATGTCAGCATATTATCACTGTACATATTATTCATTTACATCTCAGTATTCGTGAGACGAGAGCATAAGAACAGCTATACTTGAGAATAATTTTGTAACTCCAGAGGACTTCGATGAGCAAAGCAGAATACTACTTATTTTTTATGTTTATTTCTCTGGTTTATTTATTGCTTATAGTCTGATCAGATAGAGTGTCAACCCCAATAAAGGCGATGAGATCTTATATATATATATAGTTTGCTTATACTTATACAATCACAGATGGCCATAAAACTTTGATGTGATGACATAACCGATAAGTTTACTAAATCAAATCATTCAGTTTAGCTGACGGGTCACTTTTATTCAAAGTCTGTATTTCAAAACTCTGGAAGAGAGCTTCTTTTGCCTTTCACAATAAGACTGGTTATCACATTCCATGTGATAGGCTCGAAAAATCGAAATTTTTTTTTCATAAATTGCTTTCTTAACATTTCTAGAACACGGTAGTAAACTGATTCTTTAGATTCGAAGTCCTTTTAAAGATACAACAGATACGTTTTTAATGAAGCAATCGGAGTTTTTCTCAAAAGTGTTTTCATAATATCTCAAAAACGGCTTGACCGAATGACTCGAAATTTGTAACGTACACTCAGCTCATGTAAGCGAACTATCATCAATTAAAAATATTTAAAATCTTTATAGCAAAACACAACAAACAAAAAAACGCAAAATTCGCAACTTTTTTTCAAATGTCTACCAAAAGTTTAACATTTGATATAATCATTTGATAACAGTTCATTCCGTGCATTAAGGCTTACAGATTAAAACGCTGCTAATTTTTTCTTTTTTTTTGTTTCAGATAAGCCAATTAGCTGGAATCGAGAAGAAAGGGCAAGCCCATTTATTCGAGGTGGAGGTATTCAGAACTCTGTAAATCAAGTTCTGCATAATGTTTTTAGCTAAAGTTTATATTTATACTATCGAAATATATGTTATTAAATAATATATATCAAATATAAAAAAATAGAGTTTTGTAGGTATCACAACGGACTGGCGTCTTAAGCTGTCCAAGTGGGATCCTTTCTGGGATCGACCTCCTAACCTAACCTAACCTACTGGTCGTAGAAAAAAATTCCTTAAAAACAGGTCCCTTAATTGATTCATGTATCATATATCCTATAAGTCCATATTTTTCGCAATATTCGTAACAGGCCACCTTGTATATGGTAAGTAATATTTAGTGTACCTAACACCCATATTATATAACGCGACTAACGTAAGTATAATAGCCACCATGCAACCGTAACCAAAAAGTTTATTATAAACGGTTGGATGTTCCTAGTAGGACACCTTGTTAGGTAATTATTGTTATACCTAACATTCTTATTATATAAGGCGACTGACGTGAGTATAATAATTGCTAAGCAACCAAAATTTGCGTTATGAATGACAACTGACTATTTATTATAGTTAACTGAGTAATTAGTTTCCATTTTTTATAAATATATTTTGTATTATTTTGTATATATTGAAGTATGAATAGGTTGAATATTTGAAAAGAAAATATGTTTGAAATATTTAGGAATTCGGTTTTCGTTCCAATTAAAAACCCGGTATGTAGTTGTATGGAGAACTATGAACAGATCATGCTGAAAACAAACAATTGATAAAGATTGTATTATTCATCTCTAAAAAATGACTCAACAAAATTTGAAAAATATTGTTTAAAAAAAAATTGGTTTTAAGATAAACTAATGAAGCTAATTGCACTGAGCGGGTTAACTTTAGAAGGCTGTAACTTTAAAACTATTAGCGAAATCGATTTAAAGTTTTAGTAGTAGTAGTAGTAAGTATCGTAATGCGAAAATCGATTTTTTTTTAATTTCACACTTCTTAATAACGAATTAAATTAGTAGAGCATGGTATATCGGTTATAACTTTAAGGGCCTGGAAGTTGTAAATTCTTGTGGACAGAATTAGTCAGTAATTAGTTTTAGCTTTCCCCTGAACACACGTTTTTTTGTCACTAAGAAGCTTCTCATTTGTCGGTACCGCTACAGCGTATAGCTGCCATACAAACTAAACGATCGAATTCAACTGCTTGTATGAAAAGCTTTTTCATTTGACGAGATATCTCCAAGAAATTTGGCCTGAATTATTGTCTAAAGCAATAGTGTAATATACGAAGAAATTATTCAGATCGGATCACTATAGCATATAGCTGCCATGCAAACTAACCGATCAAAATCAAGTTCCTGTAAGGAGTACTCATATTTTGTATTTGTAAAGTGTATTATATAATACAATAGCTACGATGCAACCGAAGTTAATTTTATTTGACATTTAGTTATTTTTTTCATTAACAGACTCAGGAATACCGTTAATAACAGTTGCTTGCAGTTTTTATCGCTGACTGTATTTTCCGCTGTCATAATGTTTAATTGCATTGTAATGAGTTAGTTAAAGTGGCGTAATCAAAGTGGCTGCTTACCACAAAATTCCCTACGGCCATGTTGCAATATGACAACAGGAAAACAGCAATACGACAGCAGAAAAACAACAGTGCAATAAAAGTAATGCACCAATCGATTTTACAACCGTGCAACATGCGATGAGTATTGAGTGGCCATTGTTGTATTTTTTTTTTTTTCATTTTATATTTTTGTTGTAGACACACCTATACGCGCGCAAATTTATCATTCACTCATAAATTGCGGATTTCCTGCGCTTTATGCTCGGCAATTCACACCATTCATGCCATGAGCGAGAACGGAAGAGTCAGCAATGCGTGCGCTGGCGCTTGGCTGCGAACTTTTTACCTTTCAATTTTGTGATTTAAAACACTTTTCCAATTAAAATTAAAATTGCCCACAAATATATAGGCATGCACATATTTGCAACTACAGTTTTTAAATACATTTTAACTTTTCACAACTACGACAACAACAAGCACATTGTGTTTTCTCACATATTTAACTTCTGATTCTCTATTTGCGCGTATGTTCTTAGTGAATTCGGAGTTATTTGGCTACGTTTTTTTCTTTTTTATTTGGCTGTTTCGGTAGCGACATGTTTGAAAAACTCAATTTCATATATAAATACAAACATTCCTTGTACACGCGCGTGTGTAGTGAGGCTGGTCTTTAGTGCTGCGTGGTTTTCATTTAAAAATTACGATTATTCGGCATAAAAATGGGCAGTTGCAAACATTTATTATAACGATGCGACACGCTTGCAGCTATTATGTGTACAAACATACATAAATATATATATATATATATATACTTATATATAGATATATACATACATACCTAAAAGTGTATATGATTGTGGATATGTATACGTAGTTGGCCAGCTGTCGAAGTGTATATCTTTGTAAAGGGTGTTCTTTAAGTGTTATAGGATTTCCTTACTTTTTGCTATCTAATAATGTCGATATAGTGTATATGTAGAAAGATATTTTGCATAGATTCCTTAGTTACTCCTGCAATCAAAAGATCTTGAAGGCATTATTGTTCCATACTTTTACAAAACTGAACGCTAGAGTCAAATAATTCTCGACTTCTTAGTTTCCTGCGTCAATTCAATCAACTAAAACCTAAGAGATTTCAACATGGTGGTGCAAAAAGCCATTTAATTCGTGAAACCATAACTTTTTTAAAAGAAACTTTTAATTGTGGAATCCTATAAAGAAATCAGCTTGTCAATCGGACTCTAGATCTGGCGAGCTTACTCCGTTAGACTACTCTTATTGAGAGTATTTTCAGTCAGTACTATAATTTAAGAAGGCAATCAGTGCATTATTGGCAACATAAGGACGGCTGCATTGGCAAGTGGTACAAAATTGAAGATGTTGTTCTTAAAGAGTCACAGTCGCGGTGGCTATATCACCCGAATTTCATTTAAACTATCAAGTTCATAAAATATGCAAATTATTATGTGCAATTTATTAAACATTTCAGTAGTATTTTTACATTTTGTTAAAAAGCAATCTTCAATATCTCTAAAACAAACACCCTTTTTATATGTACCTATATATATATATGCTTGTTGCACCAGCTCTGCAACATTGCTGAGAATAAGTGTGAAAACTACATGCGGGTGACGCTGTATAGTAATTAAAAATTTCACCTGTGTGTTGGAACCGTACGGTGGGCTATATCTGTCCTTTTGGTGATTTATAGAAATAGAGTATTAAAAAAAAGGTATAGGAAAAACAAGGAAAAACATTAACTTCGTTTGCACCGAACTCGCAAATATAAAAGATTCCCTAAACGAACTTGATTTTGCTTGGTCAGTTTGTATGGCAGCTATATGCTGTTGTGATCCGATCTGCACAATTCAATCCAAATTTCATGAAGATATCTCGTCAAATGAAAAAGTTTACCATACAAGGGTTTGATTCTGGTCGTTCATTTTGTATGGCAGCTATATGCTACGGTGATCCCATATAGGCGGTTTCAACAAATGAGTACCCTTTTGGTGAAATAAAGGTGCGAGCAAAGTCTCTGGTCGATATCACAAAAATTGAAGGACTAGTTCGTGTATATACAGACAGACGGACATGGCTAAATCGACTCAGCTCGCCATGTTGATCATTTATATATGTATATATATTATACGGTCTCCGGCGTTTCTTTCTGGGTATTAAAAACTGCGTCGCAAACGTGGCATTGGAGCATGTTTTGCATTTTCTGAGCAAATTTACCATATCATTGCATATATTTTTAATATCATCAGATAATAGAGATTTCAGCAAACATAAAGCCTACTCATTATTAAAAAAAGGTTTACATTTTTCCTTGAGATTTTTGCACTAAATTTCGTGAAAGATAAAATTTGTTTGTACAAATTAAAAGTAAAGAAAACCAAAAACTGGTTTTTTGAAATTTTTACATAAATTTTGAGGTTATGTGAAAAAAGTTTATGTACAAAAGTTATATATATTTTCATTAGCTACAATGTTGAGATATTAGTTTTTTCAACAGGACTCATAGTTTTGCCGAAAGTTGAGATAAACCGCTCTTGACCCTTAAAAATTCAACCACGCCCGTCCCCTATCTTTTTCCGACCACAGGTCGCCCGCAAACTATTTTTCCTTTAATGATTTATATTTAATCTTTCATTTCCGATGAGTTTCAACCTACTACACACTACATTGTGTTTACGAAGGTTAATCCATCTTATCTCTCTGATACCCTCAAGATTTATTTAGGCTAAAATTTATGGCTGGAACAACAGACAATTCCAGTAGTTATCTAAGTTTTGTATCTGAGTTAAGTCTTCTCGGAGTAATAAGACGAAAAAGTATGCATAAGAGTTGGAGCCCCAAGATGATCACGACGAGGTTCTCCTCGACTAAACATTTTGAACCAAAAGTTGTTTCTTTAATTGTTAAGTCAAGAAGGAGAATAAGGTTAAAATTTCTGACCCCTAATCTAACGAAGAGAAATACCAAAATAATAAGAAAGATAAAAAAATGTTCTTTGAACGAATACAGTACTTTTCTTATAAACCAAAGTCATTCCGAAAACAAACGCATTGTTTTGACTAAATCATATAAGTGTTAAACCCAACCTTAATTGAAACTCAAACTGGTCTTCACCACTTCTCCAACTACCTAACTAGCTCACTCGTAATTTTCACAAAACCTAAGCGAAATTACACCCTGCTTATACCTAATTATTAAAAAAATCGATTAGTCTACAAATCACCTTACAGTCCCACCGTGTCCTTACGCCCGCTGCATGTATTTGCTTTAGTTGCCTGTTCATTGTCGCTGCTATTATTATTAATATTTTTGTGGGCGTGACAGCTGTGCTGTTCATTTTTATTAAACATAAATTCTGGCAAACCAACACACACAAACATATCTACATATGTACATGCACATATATAGGCGCAAATATTCAATTTGCCGCACATTGCTCGCCTTAAGCATTTTATTTCTTTTACTGCTTTTTGCTGGTAATACAGTTGCAGCTGCAACGGCTGGTCACTAGGTATTCGGTCCGTGCTTGCGTGCAGCCGTCAACGAAGGTTTTATAATTCATGGTAACTGTACACATTTTGCCTTTATAGTTTCCAATACTTTCATTGCGCTTTTTGTCACACGGCAATAACGTTGCGAGTGGTGGACAGGGATTGAAGACGCGTGCTGCTGGGTTGTTCAGTGTTATGCCTGATGTTATCAGAAATATAACTGAGATATATAGTTTTGTCTTCTATACGTTTAAATAGCAAAACCTGGTTAAACGCAACACAGTAGTAGCAAAAGAGTGATTGTAGTAGATTTTTCGCTTTAGAAAAACTCTTCCAAGTTCTTTGCCCGAGGTATATATCCCTCTTTTGTGTGTTCTCATGTTATTCACCATTCTCATGTTATTCACCACATATCATATTCACCACATAATTGCTATTCACCACATTTATGCTATTCACCACATCAACATTTTTAAAAAGTAGTGTAGTTAAATTCCCATTAAAATTATTGTCCTGCTTCTTTCATTCGGCCGTGACCTTAAACTGTTGTAAGCGTTACCGTTCTTATCAAGGACCTAATATTCCAATAGTGATAGTTTTTAGCTTAGACAGATTATGATATCGCTTAGTATCGTATTGCGAAGTCATCGTCCTAAAATATTTAGAAATAATGTTTTAGATTATATTTAACTATTTCGGGGAATCATTGAAGAATCAAACTGGCAAGGTGAATTTGTTTCGTGATAACTATCTATTCGGGACAGAAGTCCGTCTGATCGTGTATAATATGTTATTGTCACACCCTTCAAAGATGCATAAAGTCTTATATTTTAACAATACATGCCCTACGTATACCTAAGGAGACAGGAACATACTCGTTGCCAGCCAGATTTAATTTGGGTAAGTGTGACCCTTTCTACGAACTAATCGGCTGTGCAGTTTTCAAATTAGTCTTAGCTCGGAGCAGCTTGATGCTATTGCTAGTGAGGTCTTACATCCCTTGACTAGCTGTGCGCGCCCTATTGGCAAACTTAAGGCTTCCATTATGGCTCTGCTATCGGTGTGTGTGCAGTCGCCCTAAAATATGCTACTTTTCGAGGCAGTACAACTACTGCTGTCTTTATGGCTTCCACTGCTGGTTAAAAAAGCACTACAGTGGTCTGACAGGCGAATATAAGAGTTGATTGAGAGCTCCCGGAAGATCGTTGTCCTTTCAACATGCTTTCAGTTTCGATCCAACCGTGACAAGCTCACTGCGCCTCTCCTCTAGCGACTCCGCCCCGCGCATGTGCGCGTGGAGAAGTTTACCAAGAGTAATATCCGCGACGCAGTGGTCCAACTTATCAGCGATGGTGTCGAAGTGAAAGAGGTTTTCAGAATACCCCTTTCTGTGACTCCAAATGAATTCGAATTCCCAACGCGGAACCTTCGCATCAAACCATCTGCCGGCTATAACTACAGATGCTTTGAGTCTAAATCTGAATAACTTCAGAATTTTCTGAATCAAAATGTTCCCTGAAAGATGTTAGTACAGATTGGCTTGAATAGTCACATGAAAATTAATACCAATTTTATATACTCATATTCAATATTCTCCATCGCCAAAACTGAGCAACGAACAAAATAAATAACATAAAAAGTAATTTAAAACAAAAAAGAAAGCTTCCGTCTCTAAAAGTCAAAATTCAATTCATAAGTATGTATGTATGTGTGGAACACAGGTAATCGCAAGTGAAATGTCAAGTGTTGAAAAAATAGTTCCCAACAAAAACTATCAAAAGGAAATAGTGCAAATAAGACATAACCAACTGAAATGCCAATTTCACCCTCCGCACTGGAATTTACACATGCTAAGGGCACAGAATAGCAAACTTACGCGTATGACTATTGCACCCAGGTCGATACTGAAGTGGCTGTCGAAAAGTGCAAAATTAAAAGAGTAAAAAATTATGAAAATTAAATTTATAGAGAGAGAGTCAAACTTCGGCAACAACTCATGTGGCTATCGAATCCACAAGCACTTCGGTCTACAAGAAGGCAGTTAAAAAAGCTATCAACGAGCTTTGGCACCGATGCCTGACTTCATAGCTTCGTAGCTTCCGTTTATCAACGACAAACGGAAATCGAGGAATTGAGGAGGAATAGGAGAAGAAGTGGTGCGCGAAGATAGGATGACATCGTTGTGTCTGAATGTGTTAATGGTCGTAAAGTATCGAATATTCAAAAAATAAAACGAGCAAAATTAATATGCGTAAGTGTGTGAATTAGTAAGCGAGCAGACCCTGTAGGGAATACAGCGATTGTCGCGATAGTGAATATAGAACAGAAAGCGATAAAGAATACAGACTTTTAGCACAAAATTATATAATTTGTTGGGTTAGGTAGCATACACGGATTCGGAATGCAAAAACCAAAATACATATTCTTGAACAGAAAAGGTTTGACAATATGAAACCGAAATGTCTGCTCTATCAACGGACTTTGTGACTCAATGACTGCGTAAATTAGTCAAACTTGTATCGATTTTTAGTTAGATAAGAAATACAGTTATATTATAAAAAAACAATTTTAAAACGGCAATTTTTTCCAACAGGGTATGTATGCAATTCCCTTTATGTGTACTTATGTAGCTTTACTTGCTGAAGTGTGCGTAAATTTTACAAGAACAATGTCGAGCTTTCATTCCAAACCATTAAAGTCGATAAATCGTATGGAGATTTGAGTTGAAAAATGCAAACTCTGTACCGGAAAAAGGCAATAAAATTGCCAGTCCACAAGTGAGCAACGAAAAAAAGAGAAATAAAGCCAATAGAAATGACCGAAAAATATGAAGTAGTGAAATCGGCATTGATGGTGTATGAAAAAAAATGGAGAAAGGAGAACGAAGTAGAAAAGTAGGCCGAGGTGGAGCTTAAAAATGCTTAAACAGGAATTCTAAAAACGATTTAAAGCAGACTTATTTGGTCAATAATGTTGACTGAACGCAGCTGAGAGATAGAGTTTAACTAAGTACGTTTTGGTAATAAAATGCTAAGCCGTAAAGGTTATGACTCGTAAATAACCAAACAACTCAAAGGTTCAATACAAGTTTACGGCAGAGGCGCATGGAAAGCTTAAGCAATAAACACTAAGTGATTTCATGCATAAATTAAAAAAAAATGGCTGAAGAAAAAAGGAAACAGCAAACTGTGACAATTAAAAATTTATAGCTGAAGATTGTTTGTCGTTTCGCAAAACATTTTTGAAAAATTATATTAGCTAAGAGTTATAATTTAGTACTAAAAACATATTTGGTCTCAAGACGAATTCATAGTTCGAGTGATAGCAGCGACACTAAATAAATTACAAGAACAGCTGAAGCTTAAAATGTTAGTACATAGATACAACGAAGTGTTAATTAAAAGACAGGAATGGATGAAACAATAAAAACAGACTTTCTGTCGTAATAATTTTTTAAGTAATTAACTTTCTTCAGACATCACAAGGTCTGCTACACAATTTGATAGAAGCAGACAGCCTGACATCAAAATACATTTCCTTGTTCGCAATGTATTGTAATATAACTGTTAACAAAGGTGATGTTCTAGAGTGAACATATAATAATTAGACTCGGTAATCTCAACGTTTCTATTACATTGATTTCTATAGCATTCATATCTATTTGTTGTAGTAACATTTTGTAAAAAATATCATTTTAAAAGCATTCTGTTGTTCGAACTGCACCTCCGTTGTATTCAGTTGAAATGAAGATGAAGAGAAAACAGATACGACTACGTCTTTTTCTAAGTGCCTTTGAAAGTAGAGCGAATCAACAAATACTACAAATAGCATTAAATAATTGAATCATGCTTTCTGCCCAGTAGCCCAACCTTATTTTTAGCAATATATTATATATTTTAATCCTAACAGCCGGCCTCTTAGAAGAAATGGCAACCTGACAGTTTTAGATATATTAATATGGTATATTATATAGTTGGCTGGAGCTGGTCCTCGAGGACGTAGGGTTAATAATCCACTCGACGAAAATAAATTATTATGAAGACAGCACAAGTAAATTATAAATATGGTGTGTTCATGAAAACTTTTTTTTTGTACGGAAAATATTTTTAATGATACCAAAAGGGGTTTTGTGGGTGAACTCTTCTGTGCCAAGCCGTACAACCACTCATAAGTGGTTTGCTGAATTCCATACCGGCCATATGAGCACTGAAGACAACGAACACACTGATAGTCCAAAATTCTTATTATTAATAAAAGCGGCAAAAAAATGCATAAAATAATTTTTGATGATCGAAAAAGTTCGATCGAAACAAATATAACTTAAATATATTGTACAACGGGAACAGGAAAATTTGGTGAAAACTCATTGCTACAATTGTCCTTAGACCTTCAAAGAATGTAGATAATATTATATATCGCTGAGGATGACGGCTATTTTAAAGCGAAACACCAATCATGATACAAAAAAATTTATTATAATCATTGTATCGTGCTCGATGGCAATAATGTTGAATAGAAAAAACAAATTTTACCAAAAATCTGTGCTTCGCTTTGAACTTCTACGGCGATCTATTAATAAAAAAAATTTTCCAGATTTTCTGCTTATGACATATTTCGAAAACTGTTGTGAAGAATACTAATTGCATTGACGGTGGTCTCACCAGCAGCATACACGGAGACGCTTATGTGAAAAAAAAAAAAAATTAATAATGAAAAAGTTTGTTATTTATCCAGAATAATTGCTTTCATTAGTATAAAGGTTACCAAATGCAGAGTCTGCTCGCTTGTCAAGGGATTCAGGCTAATGAACAAGTGGTCACTTGTTCATACAACAATTTTAAAGCTTTGCCTGAAACTAATACCATATATAGAAGAGATTAAAAATATAGAATTAAATTTAACGCGTACCACTATAATTTGAAGAGGACCTTATATATTAAACAAATCATATATTAATATAAAAAAAATATATAAAAGAACCATAATGTCATCATAAAAAGTGGAGATATAAGAAGCATATTCAACGCTTTAGAGTATGGTATTTCTTTAATTATATTATAAAAAAATGTTTAGCAATAAATGTAAGCACTTACTAAATTCGAATTTTACGCTTCGCTTTTGCTTACAACCACACAAACGTCCGTAATTACTCATAAAACTGCTACAAAAAATCCCTTAAGCACACACATCCTAACAATAAAATTTTCAAAACTTGCTCAAAACCGAGTTATTAATGTTTATCTCAAGCTTAGAATAGTCTGTAAATATCTGCAAAGCCCACAAATTTATCACATTTTCACGTTCGCACAATTCCTCTTGCTTTATTTCCGCGCATAATTTGCTTTGTCCATTTTAAATAATACCCAACTTGCCACTCAACAAATTGTAATGGCTGTGTAGGTAATTTTTTATGCGTTAATTTTTTAATATTTCTTTATTTTTAACACACTTTACATATTGTCGCCTTTTGTCCATTTCACATTTCCATATCGCTTTGGCGGCGCTTAATCGGCATAATCATAAAATTTATGTACACTGGCAATGGCCGAATTAAGGATGAGTTAATAGAGCGAGAGCAATAAAGAGGCTTTAACAGCAGCAGCAACACCAACAACACTAACAGCAGCACCAAAATGATAGGATATCCACAATAAAAAACAGGAACAGAGACATACACACATACGTCTGCTTTAAATATTTCTTGTGGCATTTTGAGTGTATGGTATAAGTATATTGTGAGTGTGTGTGTGTGCGTATATGCGTGTGCGCCATACAAGATTGGCAACTCGTGCGAATGCTCTTAATGGCCGAGTGACTAACCATAAGTATATGCATGACTACTTAAAAGCATTGTGTTTGTGCGTCTCTCACACTCTTTCGCCCTCTCTATATCACACCCTCTCCCCCTCACTGTGTGTGTATTGTGTTGTGTCCGAAGCAACATTTAAAAGCAAATTATACTGCCAATGTTCGTAAAGTACGATTTAAATGCACTTGAGTACGACACTTGAACGACAACTAAATTGCTGCCTTTATTGAGTGTCATAAAATGTCCAAGACTCAAGACTACTTGGGGCTTCTAGCGCAACATAAGCGGGGTGTCATGTCGTATGCGTCGTCACGTTTCTACTATAAACTGCGTAGTTGTTCGATACACAAACACACACACACATATATATATCCGAAAGTTGCACTAACGCTCGTTCGTTAAACGAACTATGCGGCTCAATTGGTTGTTTTTTGTGTCCCTATTTCATGTCATCGTATCCCTTCGGTTGCTTTTGTTGCAGCTGTCAGCTGCTGAATCATCTTCATTCTTTCGGCATATGCGTCATAATTTCAAATCAAATGTACAAAATCCGTCACACTTGATTGCTGTCGACTTTTATTGCAGTTAGCAAAGTGTGCATATCTATTAACTTCCCCTCTCTGCGCGTCTAGTTTCTCTATTAAACTACAATACAGATACATGTGAGTGTGTGGGCTTGTGTCCTTTGCAGCACATTCCATATAAAAGTTATCGCAATAAGTGAATTTATGAGCGCAACTATGTATTTTATGACAACTGCTGCCACTCGTGTCTTCATGCCGATTACATGTACGTGTATGTGTGGGTAAGTGCACAGGTAC
The DNA here is from genome assembly GCF_042242935.1 of Bactrocera oleae. NCBI lineage: Eukaryota > Metazoa > Arthropoda > Insecta > Diptera > Tephritidae > Bactrocera > Bactrocera oleae. The sequence continues at coordinate 18,651,155 of NC_091537.1, read as the reverse complement.
TGCAGTAAAGGTAGTGATTGCAAAAGGTTGCAGTGGTGAAGTGTTTTCTACAACTAAAGAATAAAAGATATATAGCTTTATAGCTAGCTGTCAAAAAAAAAATGACAAACGGCATTGCCACGTGACGTTTATTTTTCTCTTTAATCCATCAAAGTTTTTCTGACATTCTCTTTCTCATTCGTTTTACAATAAATAAACGAAAATTTTAATATAACCCAAAGTTATACCACTTATAAAACACTTTCCGCTATGTAAATCAATCTCTTACCTAGCAACATAAACCCAAGAATCCTTGCAACTTTTTAACAAGCGCTTCAGTTCCTCAAAATTTAACGGCTATCTTACTCCAACTCCAACTCTTAGAGAAAAGTTCAAAAATCTTAACAACAAGCGGTTGATCTATAGCATCCTGAGAAACACATTCCTCTAGCAGAAACTCAAAACAAACTAAGCTATTTGACGGCGCCTAGATGTATACTTCTTATAGAAGGATTAACTTGGATATATGTGTGAAACAAACCAAACTGTGATAAAGCAGCATAAACAAAAAAACCATAAAAAATTTATTTTAAACCGCCTCCTAGTCTCTTATATGCATGGGATGTAAGAACCCTAAATACATTTCTAACAAAAAGACATATCTAATTACCGTCAGATATTTGACAGCGCCTCGATGTATACTTCATATAGTAAATAAAACTGGTATACTTGCATAACAGCCAATCTTTGAAAAAGCAACCTGGACAACTGGACGTAGAGTGTACGTCCTTACACAAACGATGTGCAACGTAAAACCTGAGGAAGTATTTCTGTTATAAAATCAAATCTCATAAAAATCGTGTACTAATACCTGCGAAAAAACCTCAAAAAATCTAACATGTTCAACCGTGCCTTGCTGTATACTTCATATAGAAGGATATACACGGACATATGTATGTGTGAGACAAAAAAACTTTGACGAAGCAACAGCAGTAACAATAAACTAAAAACTTTATTTTAAAAGTATTCCTGGTCTCTTATATGCATGCGATGTAAGCCGCCTGAATGTAGTCCTAACCAGAAACAAAATCTGATAACCGTCAGATACTTGACAGTGCCTCGATGTATGCTTCATATAGTAGATGAAACGGCTATATCTGCATAAGAGCCAATTTGTGAAAAAAGTAATCTGAATATGTATTTCTGATAAAAATTAAATCGTAAACAAATCGCCTACCAATCGATGGCGACTTAAGATATACTGTTATTGTGACAACAAGTAAAGAGGGCTAAGTTTGGGTGTAACCGAATATTTCATACTCTTGCAACTTGCAAAGGTCCAAGCCGGCTAGATATCTTCAGGCGTTCAGGTGTTGCTAATAACAAAAATGTTGCGAAAGAGTTCAACTTCATTGTTTGACGAAATCCTCAATTAATTACAATCAAATTTGGTATTATATTAACTTATTTTGAGGGTCAAAACCTCACTTAGTTTTATTACTATATTTTACTTCACTTCAGCGAAAATTAGACTAAAATCATTGGAGGCAGAGAAACGGAAGGACTGATCGCATTAACTTTGGACATTATTCAAGTAACCTTGAGAACTTATTTTCAATTAATTTCATAAATAAATAATATGTATATAATAATATAAACATATATGTATATGGAGTAAAGTTAGCAGGACGTGAGTAACAGTTATATGGGGGCCAAGGCAAGTTTTCGCCCGATTTTATCCATTTTAGGCACAAAGATACACCGTTATTAGAAAAACACGCTCTCTCATGAAAATAACTTCCACATTGGTCGATTCATTAAATATAGCGATAGCTCGAGAGAAAAGAAAGCCATTGATAGACCAAAATATGCGGATATGAAGATAATCGGAAAGTTCACGCATAATATTGTCAGCTGCAAAGCCAGCAAGCACAAACGTTACAGCTACGAGCCCATAACTCATTTGCTCATCCGCCCCTTTAGTTATGCATGTAATTGTGCATTGGTTTCGTGCCAGCAGGCAACAGCCAACATCGCACCAACGCCAACTTTGGGGTGCCAACTGCTGAACGGCCTCCTGTTGTCTGCCGCGTGCCGACTGCATTGCTTTAAGGTAGCCGCTGGAGCTTTGTGCGTGGCTTTTGCATTTGTCGAAATGCCAAGGTCTCCTAAACTGTTTGCCTATGCACATTTTGTACGACTCGTTTGGCTGGCGGTTATCGCTGCTGCATAGTTTGTTAGTCACCGATATTGGAATGCTGCCATGTTGACATGTCCTGGTGTCACAATAAACATGTTAATATTTTGAGAAATCCATGTACTTGAATGCGTTTGATTGCAGCTCTAAGTATTTCAGTATTCACTTGAATAACGCTGTACATTCAGTTAATGTTTGGCTGTTGAGCTGTGGTTGTATTAGGTATGTAAAGCATTGCGGTTATAACCATATTTAGTCTCTCTGATCGTAGGCTTGGCAAAGTGCATTATAAATTAATTTCTTAAAGTAGTGTTAAATATACTTTTTCTGAGTTTTTTTCATTAAAAAGCTGCTTTCCTTGAATTTTGTCTTTAATTTATCATTTACGATACTAATCGAGGTGAGCTTGGTTGGTCAAGGGCAGTATAGATCCAAGGAATGTCGCAGCAATCTTTTTTTGAAGAGAAAAGTCTACTTCTTCAAAATTTCGCCTTGGAGAGCTCCATTCCACTTTTAGCTGAGAGAGAGAAAGAGCGATTTTTATAGAGCATTTTCAGTCTAGGTTTTTGCTACATCCTGGCAAGTCAGAAATATATAAAGTCAATATCTTTGCAATGTCTTATTCCAGTAGGTCTCGTAAAAGCAAACTTTAAGATACAGAGATTTGGGAATTTTCCAATTGCTTGACATTCATAAGCTCATGCGTTCACGAAAATTTATTCGATACATTACGATGTTCTCTATTGTTCTATCCATTAGTAGATTTGAAAAGCGTTATCAGGAATTAACTAACGTTTCTCTTCGAAATTTCACCAATATTTTAGAATGAAAGTACATCCATAGGTGTTTCTTAAATTATTATTCTTCTCAAAAATTACTGGCAATCTTCGGTGTATTTCGATCTCTTCTTTGAATGATAAGATGAGTAGATATCCAACACCTACGGCAGACTCTGCGACGTAGTAGTTGGTGTGGTTCATGACTTGGGCTCGATTTCGAATGAGATTAAATACCTTGACTAGTTGTTGGAGTCCCAAGTAAATTTTTGCGCTCACTAAAATACACTCTCTGTTCGGTGAAAGCTAAGTTGGTTAGCATCAAACCGGAGAGACTGAACCGGAGCTAAAATCGACCAACCACTTATGAAAATACATAGTTTTAAACTTCTTAGGCTTTTTATGTGAATATGCTTTTTGAATTTAAGAAATGATCTATGTAGTCAACATTGGGAAGCTCGTACCAGTGCTTTACTCCATAACCCGCATCGAGTTATTAAATTTTCTCATTCGCACAACATACTTATTTTGGTCATATTGCTACCGTTAAATTTGTAGCGGCTGCAATACCAATAATCTCATGAAGACCAGTAAATGTTTACCGAAGATGCGAGCAGCTATACCGGCGGCACTGGACTAGAGAGCTTTAATACGAGTTGGTCAGCTGACAGCCAACTGGCAATAATTTATACGTTTCCATTGCGTAAAATAAATAAAGCGGCGAGAGAAAGCAGTAAATGCCGCTTTTCTATTAAATAGAAAGCACCGCAGCAGCCTATTTATTGTGAAAGCAATGAACCAACCGACATGGGAAATATGTGTACGTCGTGGCGCCATAAATGAGCTCAGCAATTTACACAAATTAATGGAGTAATACTGAGACTCCACAAATACACTACATACCTTTGTGTGTACAAAACAACAACAACCCAGCTGGAGGGAAATCATATGCAGTGTGTACATATTTCTATGTGTGTTTGTAGCGGAGTCTGAATGGAATACGTTCAAGAAGTAATAACCCCAAGCAAGAAATTTCTGAGAATTGAGAGGAAAAATCGCTCTTGTTGAGAAGTATAAGCGTGAGTCAGACTTTCTTGCGGTGAAATATTGGTTTAGAAATAAAGATAGATTGCTTTAATGGATCGCACAGTTAAAGCGTAAAGATGTCTGATTCTACGAATTTGAAGATCTTACTGTATTTGAACTATCCACTCATGAGTGCTCAAAACACTAGTTGAGTGGACTTTTGCAGGTTTTCAAAGAAAGAAAACGTGATTTACTCTATAACGAAACCCAGTATTACCAATTTGATCGTTTGACCATCCGTTTTATTAATGGTTAGGAGTCAAGCGTTAACTCCACGTTTCGAATGATCTCACCCGAATTATCCTGAAAATCTTTCACTTGAAACTTGAGAATAATTTTGAACGACCATTTTCCGACTGTCTTAAGAGATTTTATCAACTGCTTCATGAGTGTGTCACACAAAAGACGAACTTAATTTTTTGAATGAACTGACCCGAATTATTATGAAAACCCTCAACTTGAAACTTGCCAGTCCGTTTGTCTGGTCTGATATGGTTAGTCTTCATCATCCCTTCATACGTAGTTGAAAAGTTAAGTTGGGGAGACTTTATGCCGATTTTCGACGGTTCCTACCAACCATACGAATATGAATATGTATTATAGCAAACACTTAAGGCAGCTGCAGTTTGTGTGGAGAGTAAGAGCGAGGGCGAGTGAAATAGAGATGGAAAATCAAGGTGTTGACGTTGAAGGCACTACCAGCACACATCTACCAATATAGATGCACTAACCATTTTACACTTCCTCATCTTCATCTTTACGTTCATGTCTGTCATCTTCGAACGTCTGCTGTTTGCCGGAAGTTGGCAGATAAGCGTAATGAAACCTTAATGCCGCGGTTGGCCAAGCGATAATTGCAGATAATTATATTTATAACGGCACAGTGCGACACTGGAAGCGGGACATCCTTGCAATATAGCATGCTCCCTTTCACGTTACTCTTCACGCTTTCTGCCTTCTTAATGATTTACTTTTTATGTGTATAAGGGAAGTATTATTAGTTTTATTTTTCTTATTTTTGCTTTATCAGCTTCGCTTCGCTGCTGCTATAAATAGCAAATATGAGAAACGTTCCAATATTTATTGCTTTTTTTTTTTTGCTGTTATTCAGCGTGCGAAAAATTAAATGCGAAGCAACACCTCTGCCGTCCGACCCACCGCAGGTGACGTTTGCCACAGAAAAGTGCGATAAATTAGCCGGAAGCGGAACAAGCTGCCGGACGTGGATGTCCGTTGCAAAATATTTAGCAAAAATTATGTGTTTTAAATGAACCACGCTGACCTGTAATATAAACACCACACACACACATACACACACATGGAGTATTATACTGATTAATTGTTTTAATAGCAACTTTGCGTACAGTCCATATAACAAAAATTAACGCTGACCACAAGTATCATCGTAGCCGTTCCTTTTGTGTGTGTTTTTGTTATTGTTAATAGAATTCAGTGCGATATTTGGGCCCTACATTTCACCATCAATTTGTCATGCGCCCAATTAATGTCAACTTATGATTAGTGTAAACATGCAGACGGCAATGGAACACGCTCTCTACAAGTTGCCTGTGCCTTCAGAACGCTCGAAGGGAGCAAACACATAAAAACAAATACATATACATATTTATACGTTTACGCTGGTCAGTCATCGCATGGAAGTCGTGCGCGTGGTCGTGTTGACCAATTTGACATATTCATTGCGACAACATCTAATCTGGCACGAGTATGGGCATGAACCGTTGACGATTGAAAAATGAGCAACAGACACGCAGCAAATTTGAAGCAACGCAGGAGTCAAACATCAAATTGGTGAGAAATATAGCTGCTTACAACAACAATATTTTTTTTTAAATTTACTAGTTGTAATAAGACTCAACTTGTACCAATTACAAAGTAATTTATAACTGTTACCTTTGTTTTGACTTCGACGAATTTATGTGCTCTCGGAAAAACAATAGGAAAAACAACAACAAAATAAATTTAAGTTATGTAATAAGTAAAAATTCGAAAGTTTTCTATGTCAACGAAGTTCTCATCGAAATATAAAAAATTACATTGCATTACCCAATCAGGGTGTTCGGGCAAAAATTGTGTGGCTAACAAACAAATTGAAAATACCGGTGGATTACTGGTGAAGTTTTGCAAGTAAACTAGTAATGGGCTGACTAGATGCATCTACCAGCTCTTTGGAATAATATGGTCGAATAAAAGTATGTTTACCTTTGTCTAATTTACAAAAGAACCTGAAATCAACCTAAAGAATATAGTGTATAATATTCTTTAAATCGAGACTGAACTCTCATATTGCGGTAGCTATAAAAGACGCTTTCGGGAATAAAAAACGGAGTAATTTTACCATTAAATTCGCATTATAGGCATTCTTTAACTTTAATTCTGTAGATTTTTTCTTCTATCCTGAAAACATCGTAAACGATACCTGGCTTAGAAACCAACGTATGAAATCAAATAATCCTTACTAACGAGTTGAACTTTGCACTTCGGATTTCCAAGTTCTGCGTCAGGTACATCTGAATGGTTTTTCGATGGATTCGTAGACCATTAGAGAAAAGGGGAAGTATTAGAATATAACTGTCCTTCGAAACAGCAAAAATGGACGGAGTTTAGTACATTACTGATCAAAATGTTGCAAAAATATCAGACGGAATAATCGGCTTGGGCTTACAAATCAACTGATATGAGTTTAGGTATTTTTTTCTCAAACGCATCGCTATTTTAAACCTTTTTTAGAACCCCCAAAAAGGGCTTTTGATGCACAATTACTTTGACATTTCTTCAAATCAGAACAACGAGTGATTCTTCAAAAACTTTTTGACGAATCGTTTGTTTGAAACAATTTGAAACCTATTCGAGTTCAAAATGTCACATGATTATTTTCATTGGCTGCTTTCGATTCGCTTAAACTTGGAGAGTAGCGAATCGAACAAACAAATGGAATAGTAGAATAAAAATGGAATGTAAAAAGATTATAGCACTTTAAAGATATAATCACGTACTATTTTTTATTACGTTTAACTTTCTAATGAAAATTTTTTCCCAATATGACAATTGTCATATCGTCGTGTTTTCCTAAACTCCCGATATTGCAAACTTTTTTAAACGATTTCGGATTTGAGCTTTTTTTGGTTCCTCTGAAGAAAAAAATCAATGTATTATAAGAAGATATACCATTGGCCTAGAAGTATGTTCTCTATGTCTATAATGAAATATAAAGAAATCTGAAATTTCGCACGCATCTTTTTTTCCCTAAAAAATATGCTCATTTGGTGGATTATTATGGGATATATGTAGTTGGCATACAAATTGATCGATCACAATCTAGTCTTTGTATGAACAACTCTTTTATTTGACAGCTTATCTTCACGAAATTCGACACTGCTTACTGTCCAAACAACGCCACAATATTCGAGGTCAGATTTACTTATACATATATGTAGATGCTAAAAGAAATAAAGCCGTGAATGGTATTATAGCTTTGATGCAGCCGAAATTTATTTTTCCATTATTCTAAAAATATCTGTAATAATTTTCGTAAATGTTTATATTAACTAAAGAAATATTGCGACATCGCTTTTGCAAGTAAGAGAACACATATATATTATATAAACAACTTTGTGCAAATATATGTCTCACTCACCTGTTTACACATGCATATATCTATTTATGCGCATAAATACATGAAATGTATGCACAAAAATGCATGTATATACACATACGCGTACTTACATATCAACTGTGCAAATATTGACGATGTCGCACAATGAAACCGCAAACAATTCAAAGTTTGCGTTCATTAAAAAAAGGTAGGTATCGATTCGCATACATATGTACATACAAACGTATATGCGTATGTAGATACCGTACATACATATGTACATATATATTTCTATATTAAAAATTATTATTTGCTTAAGTGTGTGCATTTCTCAAACAACAACAAATCATAATGATCAATTAAAACACGCACTGTGTTGATTGTTAATTGAAAAGTGAATTATGTAAATATACAGGGTGAGCAAAAAGTACTTTTGTTTGCAGAGCTATAAAAAGTAGGAAGTAAAATTAACTAAAAAGTGTTGTGAAGGTATATAAATAAGCTGGTATTTTATTATTAAAAGCTTTACTTTCAAGATATTCCAAAACAAGAGCGTTCATTACCCTATAGGTATAATACTCGGCTAGGTATTACCATATATCAGATCCATTTTTTTCGAGAGATCGAATCATAAGTAAATAAGGAATATCTTTGTTTTTCGAAGTTAGCGTCTAAAATCGAAATATTTGTTTTCGAATTTCGAAGTTAATTGAAAATAATTTTTAATTAATTTTTAAATGTTAATGACATATTTTTATTTGTTATGTAACTGCTTACTATAATTAATAATAATATGTTTCAATAAGCATGATTTCAAACTTTTAAGGCAAATAATTCGATTTTGGGGGCTAACTTCGAAAAACTGAAAAATAATTTTTTACTTATGACACAATCTCTGGAAAAAATTAGTTTGGTCCAATACCCTGAAAAACGGGGTATGTTTTGAGAATAGCCCACCAAGACGCCACTAAATGTCAGCTCTTCTGTATATCTCTAAAAAATGTGCCTAAGGAGACTTGTTCACAGCATTAAAATTTGGTAGCAGCATTGCAAAATACATAAGTACAAATTTGTAATTATAAGGCAACCTTTGAAAAGAGAACCGACTTTTGATTCACCCTGTAAATGCATATGTATACATTTATCTCGTTGTAAAACTTTTAAAACGCGGAAGTTGAAATATTTTGCTGCCCATTATGGGAGTTATTATCACTTAACTGCTGTAGTAATCATTAATTAACGCTTAATTGTTTCATTTGTAGCAATATTAATATTATTGACATTACTTTAAGCACTTTTTCCGATTCAGACACGATTTATTCTACCTATTTTGATAATTGCCAGTTACTTATACGTAACTTAATTCATCATAAAAATAACCAGTTCTTAAGCAAAATAGTCGTCAAACTCCAGTAATGTAGCGCAGATGCTGTTCGTGAGAACTGCTTGTGTGTCAGCAGCTTAGAATAAACGAGAGCCCATTCTACCAAAGCTAAATATTATACAGATGACTCGCTTAGCGGGATAAAAGACATGACCGTTCCGTACTTATGAATCGTATCTGTATTAGGGATGGGAAGATGGCATTGCAAGAAAGCATTCTGTTTCGAGGGAGACTTTCAAAGTCCCAAGTATGAACAAGAGGACTTTCCATACTTCTGTTTGCATCACAAAAGAATCCGGAACACAAGCTCTGTCATGGAGTTCTAAGGAAGCCTATTTTGTCATTTCCCCTAATATTCTAAACTTCAATGAACTGACATAAACACTTTTATAATTTCATTTTTTGTTTTTTTTTTTTTTGTATCTGACGGAAATTTTTGGATTCTGGATCATAATTTATAATACCATCACTTTCAATCAAGACAGCTGCAAATGATCTGCAGCAACTGTGCAACTGTTCGGTATAAGCTGCATAATAACTTAACAAACTCATTACAGGCAGTCATCCAAGCATTTAACTAACCAAGTCATGAGGATGTGCCGAACACAAAGTTGACACACTAGGGCTTGTGCGTCGTCACTGTACCCACACTCTCAACAGCGCTCTTAAAAACACAGTTCGCGCAGCTATTGTCCGCAACGGTTCAAGTATTAGCAAAGAGGATAAGTCGAAAAGGTCCTTAGCGTGCTTAAAGCATTTAGTGGTGAAGTTTTCACATCGTACCGCTACCTGTCACTTAGTTTTCACTCAACCGTCGCGCTTGCCGTTGCCGTTAGCGCCCGCGTCAGCTTAAGTCGTGGCGCCGCTTCCAACTTGCTGCTACTTTCTAACTTTCTATGAAAGTTATGCCACTTTTTTCTTGTGCTTCGTTCTTAGTTTTGTAATATATTCAAAGCGCCCTCGACGACGACGACGACACATGCATAGATTATCACCTGTCAAGTTGGAAATTTTTTAGAGCGCAACAAATGAAAGCAACGGAATTGAAGTACTAAAAGTTCGCAGCTAAGATGACGGCATAACGGAATGTATGCCAAATTCTATAGAAAGCTATAAGTGCATACACATGTAGATGTTTGTAGGTAAGCATGTGTGTGTTGACATCATAATTTCGATTTAGTATGTATGGGTGAAAATTCAGCTTTAAAATTCCATCGGATCATCTATTTTGCGTATAGTGTTGTTGTTATTGTAATGTTGAGAAGTACTACTAAGTTAAAAAGGTATATAAAAGCATTGTTATAATACAAAAAAAGGGATATCGTTGGTCGTTCTAGCAATTCTTCTGAATTTTCCACAAATTTTCGGTAGTTTTCTTAACACAATCCAGCGCGGCGGAGATGGCGTTAATATTGATATACATATTCTATACATATAGTACTCCTACATTTTTCGGAAAGAACAAATACTTATGAGTATACTTAGTACTGCCGCAAGTTCTGTTTTAAAAATTAAACTATAAAACATTAGTTAATACAAATAATTTTATCTAAAAATTAATATATAATATTAGTTCAGCTCTCGAAATGGGCACAATTTTCTTTCACACAAATCCCCAAACGATTCGACTATTGATCAATAGCAGCACACACAGTTTTTATTGGTATTGAAGACGCTGCTCGAACCAAAGATTTTTTGAGACCACAAACTGTAGTCCAATGGATTCAAATCTGGACTTCCAGACATGAAATATATTCGTATATGTATATTTTCATATAAACCCAGCATTTGAATGCTAAACCAGTTAAGAAAATATCCACCTGCAACTGCTCCGAACTGAACCAGTTCCATAAAATCAGCTTTTAACATTAACTTCTTCATTATTAAGCTTTTCATATTTCTTTTCAACATAAAGCATCACCAGATTCTGAATCTGTAGAAACACAATCCCAATATTTTAAGTTTAACGATTTAATTAATAAACTACTTGTAATCTGCGCAATTTTACTTCTTCGTATTTATCTATACTAATATTATAAATGCGAAAGTCCGTTTGTTTGTTAAGCTTTCACGCAAAAACTACTTAACAGATCATCATGAAATTTTGTACATATACTTTTAGAGGTGTCAGAATGAACATAGGATACTTTTTATTACAAAATTTATAAATTTTTTACGGATTGTTAAAAAAATTATTTTGGAAGATTATATATGTTTGGAAAATAAATTTGAAAATTTTGAAATTGAAAAAAAAAGTTTGGCAGAAATGATTGTTTGTCGAAAAAATTAAAAATGAAAGAAAACATAAATGTATAAAAAACGTAAATCAGAGAAATAACACAAATATTATTAGTTACTCTTATTAAATATAAAAATGCCTCGAAAGCAGAAATCGGCGCTGTCAAGAAATTCTACGCCGGTGCGTAAGGCTAAAGTTACACGAAATGAAGAATGTGAAGTTCAAGCAGAGCTGAGAAGGCAACAGCAAGCAGATCGACAACGTGTTTTGAGAGCAGCTGAAACTTCTCATCAGGCACGAGTACGTTCGAAAAGACAAGCTAAGCAGCAGGAAGCTAGAAGAGCAACGGAAACGCAAGAACAATTGCAGGCAAGAAGAATTAATGATGCAGAAGTAAAAACCACGCGTCGTCGTAATTTCATAACTAAGAATATAGTTTATAAAAATATACTGGATTAATCATCTATATTGCTTATTTTAAATTGTTCCATTTCTAAATTATGTAATTTCGTTATAATGAAATATATCTTTGTTGTATTGATTCAATAAAGTATATTTTAAAATTTGAAAATTCATTGCATTTAGTAATCCAAGCCAAGCAATAAAATATATTCTTTATATGGATCCATATTTACTATAATGATATCAGTTATTTATTTGATGGATTCGATGCGAGCGAAGCCGCGGGTAAAAGCTAGTATATAATATAATAACAAAGCGATAGTTTTAAGTAAGCACAAAAAATATCTGAAGAACATATTGTAAATCTAAAAGTCCACTTTCGAAATATTCTTCTGTTTTAGACATTAGCAGGCCCTGTTGGAAAAGCATTTCTTAACCAATCCTGTGGATATAAATAGGTAAACATACAAGTATAATTATATATTGACCAAGGTAATAATAAACCTAGCTAGGAATCGGTACAGCTGTCAACACGCTTTACTCTCGGAGAAAATTAAATCATTGTTATAATTTAAAGCGAGTGCGTTTGCCTTGAATTTTTTATTAGTCCATCACTGAACTACATTTTGTGTGTCTACAAAAACTAGTATAGCACTATTCTGAGTTTCCTAGTCTATTCTGGCAATTTCTATCTTCTACCAGAATAGAATAGAATGGAAATGAGGTATGCACCGCGATCTAGGGTCTATTGCGCCCTTACCATACCTCATTTCCAATCTATCGTCTAATATATTGTAGCTATATATAAGATAACAGTTCTTATATAAAAAAAAAATTTTCAGTTGACTGTTTGTGCTTCCGGTAAACAAAATATTAACAGTAAATTAGTTTAGCACGTTTTAATTTTACAGAATTTTATATTTTTATACCCTGAACAGGGTATATTAAGTTTGCCACGAAGTTTGTAACACTTGGAAGAAAACGACGGAAATATATACATAAATTATCAGCATGATGAGCTGAGTTGATTTAGCCATGTCCGTCTGTCTGTTTAACTGTCCGTCCGTCCGTCTGTACATACGCAAACTAGTCTCTTAGTTTTTGAGATATTGATCTTAAATTCAGGATATAACCTTTTCTCACCAAGAAGCTGCTCATTTGTCGGAATAACCGATATCGGACTACTATAGTATATAGCTGCCATACAAACTGAACAATCGGAATCCAATTCTTGTATGCAAAACTTTTTCATTTGACGAGATAACTTCATGAAATGTGGAACAGATCATTATCTAAGGCAATAATGGAATATCCAAAGAAGTTTATCAGATCAGGTCACTATAGCGTATTGCTGTCATACAAGCTGAATGATCGGTATCAAGTTCTTCTAAAGCACCATTTGTATTTGTGAAGGGTATTATGGCTTCGGTGCAACCGAAGTTAACGTTTATTTATTATATATATAAACATCAAACGTGAATATAAGCTTGTTACGAAACTGTCCATTGTTATACCCTATTTTTGTTTTTCAAACGCCGCATAAATCTACGTTCACATATTTTCTATTTGATTATTATTAAATTAATAAATTCCATTTTGAAACATATTTTTCACTTCTCGCTTCAACGCTCCAAACATTTGCTTCACGCACTGACACTTTTGAAGTTCCACCGGCGTTGTCGGAGTTTTACGCCGCCTATATACTTGTACATACATATGTATGTCTGCTGGTATGTACAAGTATGACCATATGTGTAGATCTTACTTCTATATGTAAGTAAGGATTTGTTTAATATTGTGTTGGAAATGTGTAAATTTATGATATAAACATGAAGACTTTTAATGGAAAATCATCGCACACAAATTAGAATACTTACGTATAAATTGACATATAAATATTGATTGATTTACATAAAATAAAGCAGGTGCAAAAATAATTTTAAAGGTAAAATTTTACTCAAATGGAAATTTGAATTTTAGTGATTAGCTAGCCGGTTTTATGGGTATTATACTTCTGTGTACATAACATATATTGAGGTGAGCTGTGGGCCCAGAGAAAAAAGACAAGACCTGGAACTTGACAGTAGGGTTAAACAATTATCATGATGTATCTGAAAGTTTAGCGGGCGTTACGAATTCTAATGACTTTTAGCAGCATTTAGCTAAAACTTCCTCTTTCTTTCTTCAACTTTCTCAAGCTTCAACAAAAAATAGGCGAAAACTCGAGTCCGGTATTCTCAAAAGATATTTGGTGTATCATTAACGTGCTCCTTTTGGGTATGTAATCTTCTTTCGGAATTAATCTGAGTCTGTTATGAGTAACAAAAGATTTTACGAGCGGTATAAGCGTTTCCAAGATAGCCGTAAAGACGTTAAAGAAAATGAGCGCCGCGGACGCCCCCACACATCAATCGATGATAACGTGAAAAAGGTGAAAGCAATGATAGTGTAGTAGCAATGAAGTCCGCGATGATGTTTGCATGTTGATTGATTTGAAAGTTTTGGGTATTGTTGCCTAGGTATCACTAAATGAAGGTAATGACGATGTGGAATTATTGTGGAATTAATTGTGTTATAACAGATAAGGAAACATTTATTTACGGATATGAGATTGAAACTAACGCTCAATCGTCTCAGTGGAAGCATCCTGGCTGGCCAAGACCGAAAAAGGCTCGACAAATCCATTCGAGCGTAAAGGTTATTCTAACGTGAGTTTTGCGACTTTAATGGCATAGTGCATTATGAATTCTTGTCTCAAGGTAAAACGGTCAATAAGGAGTACTACCTACAAGTTCAACGCCGTTTGCGTGAAACAATCCGTCGTTCCTTGTTCGTAAATTGCTATTTAAAAAAAATATAAAGATAATATTAATGGACCGTCGTTTTACAAACATAGATGACTTTAAAAGCGAGAGAGAAAAAGAGTTTAAGAAGTGTTTCGACAATTAGAAGAAGCGCTGAAATAAGCGTATAATACTGAATAGAGAGAATAAATATTTTTTTCAAAAACCGAAAATTCCCATAACTTTTTTTATAAACCTCGTATAAATGAATTTATCACTTAAAAAATTTATTTGGTTACAGTTGTTTATGGATTACGCAACTCCATAATATTGAAAAAAAAAAAAATAATTTTTCCTGTTTAAAACCATTAAAAGTCATTAAGAATATTAAAAATAAGATTAAATATTACTAAAAAGTGGAAACCTTTACAAATAAACTGTATTTCGTTGCTGACCGAAAACATGTGCTAAGCGATCTGGCTAGATTTAACGACTTAAAAACATTTTTCTCAAAACTTATTTTCGATGCAATTGGAAACATATTTCTGTTAATTTCTTATTGATTTACTTGAAATTTGGAAACACTTTTTTTAAACAAGACTATCTAGAGGAAGACCGCGAGATCTAATACTGTGTTAAGTCTCTGGAAGTTTAAATGAAAATTTAAACATACCAAAAATAATTTCCAATAAAAAAAGCTTGATATAACGCAACTTTCTGATACTCTAGAGTCACGTTAGCGCTTAGGAACAAATTAAGAAGAGATCGCTGTGAAAACTATTTACAAACGTTTCGTTTATTGGCTTCTTCCAATGAAAAGACTTACAAACTTTAAAAAGCAAAAAGGACATTGAGAGCATGTGTGGAGAATTTTCTATATTTTTCGAGAAAATGCGCAATCTTTCTCTCATAAATTACCCTCAAGTATTTATAAGTATATTTGTGACATATGCTTAACGCTCATTACTATTTAATGTTTTCCAGCAAAGCAGCGAGCGCAAAAGCTGATGGGCGGTGTGCAGCGCAGCGTGCATACATACATATTTAGCTTATTCACGAATTTGTGATTGTTGCGCTTGTTGTGTGCGTAGTTGGTTGCATTAACCCCCGCACCTATGCTTTTCACAGTCGCTGAGCAAACATGCGGTTCGTTGCTGCTTTACTACCGTTTTTATTGCAACCGTGATGACACGAGACGCAGCAACCGGGCACCATGCAGTTTGACCACAAAAGCATTTTTAATAGGCAACCATTTACCATGTATGCGTGAGGAGTGGACGTGGCCATTAACAATTTGTTCATACCTTACATTTAACTCTTTATTGCCGCCCTACCCCCACTCTCTCTATTTTTCTCTTGTTCGTCCCATGACACAGTTACTCGAATGCACTTTGTAATGCAAACATACAACTATCTCGTTATATATGTGTGTTGTTGTTTTTATTGTTGTTGGCTGGTAGTAATGTTTGTATTTGCACCCATTGTCCTTGCAACAATTTCGCTGAAATTTGTCACATTAAAAGGACACATCAAGTGTGTCATGCCACAACATGCGCAACTGTGTGTGCACGCCTGACCTGCTTGCGGAATCAACGCACGACCCGGTAGCACACTCTTCGCATGCCGTGGTAGGCAAGCGCGTGAGCGCCAGTTGTTTTTATTTTTGTTGTAACAGTTTTTGTAGCATTGATGTTGCTTTCGGTGCTGGGCGCTTCAATGGTGAGCAGTGTGGCGAGGATGATACATGCTGCTTGCAACATCAGTGTTTATAGCATAGGTATGTATGTATGTGTGTGTGGCTGATAGAAAGTAGTCAAAATACCAGTCTACAACCTAAGATTCCTGCCCGCAATCTCACTAGTCTGAAAAATGCTGGTTGAAAATTAATATTTTATGACTGGTCCTAAAAAAACTAGACTTGAACCATACTTATATCATTATAGTTATGAGCTCTTCATTGATTTACTCAGATATATTTTATAAAATATATATTTTATGACTTAATTTTCTTTTATTTCTACTACTACTAACTTTTTCTAAGGTACTATCGCTTCATAGACATATAGAACTCATCATTGAAAAAGGTATAATTTTCCTGTATCGAGAGAACAAGCGGACTAGTTAGTCTTCTAATTCATATCAATTGTAAACCAGTTAACAACTAGGTCATTTTTATAAAGTGTTATTGTATGTAGATCATATTGTAATTTATACATGAGTATAAAATGTAAAGAGGCTGCTCATAAATAACAATAAAATATTCATAACGACTGGATATGAGTAATGTTATACGGAGCGGGTTGGTAGGGTCACAAAGACTTATTTTATAAAGATAATATCGACAATCACTAGGCATTGAAAATATAAAACATTGGTATTATAATGTCTTCTTCTTAAGTAAGCGTAATTGAACGAACTCTTAGTTTGCAGCGCTAATTGGATCTGAATTCCACCTTTATCTAACAAAATGGAAAGTCTTACCGAAACTTCGGCTATTCTACCTTTCTCTCTCTCTCTCCCACCTTCTTTTATTCTGACTCTCTCTCTCTTCGTCTTTCTTTAATTCTCAAATTGAAAAAAATATTTGTAACTGTAAGCGTTAATCAAATTTTTCTGTTTAATACCTACATTGCAGTGTTTCTTTATCCAATTGGTTTTTGCCTAAACTATTATATTTAGCTATATGTCAACCCTTTTTAAAGTGAGCTCCGACATAAATATTTCCTACACTTGTTTAATTCGATGATAATAAAATATTATTTAAACAATTTTAGCATAACGATATATTCTCCACATAATATCGGTACCTCTGATTGGTAGCCAATGACAGCCTATAAAACTAGTTAACCAAATCATCGTCTTTAGCCTTCAAGTAGTTCAAGAAGTCTAAGTATTAGGATGTAAAAGAACTTATTGTCTTGAGTCGAGAATTTCAGGAGCTCATAAGTCTTAACTATTGATGATTTCATATCTGCATATATGTTCGGTGCGTTGGTACCATATATGACATGACATATAATAACGAAGGTGACAGAAATAATTATTCAAACAAAGGGCGCAGTGTGGTCAATAATTTAGATTTTGGGGAAAGTTTATTAGCAATGAGTCTCTGATATATGAAAGTAATCCAGATATTAAGCTTTAAACTGTTTAAATATTTGTTGAATGACATTAGTTACCACAACCCCATAATGATAGTCATTGAAATGTGTTAATCAGTAAAATAAAATGTGCCAACATTTTTCAATTGTAGTTATTTGATTTGAATGTGGAACAAAACCACTGCGGCGGGGTTGGATTGCCACACCAGAGGAAAAATTAATCATAATGCGCTCGATGCGATTCATATGCGATATGCGAAACCATGAAACCACATACACTTCTTTTGTGTATCTGGTGGTTATGGTAACAATAGAGAACCCTAATAATTATATAAAGGGTGTGTCAAAAGGAAGTCAGCAGTAAGCATATATAGATCTTTATAAATAAAAAAATTATTTTCAGGATTATTATAAGCTGCCAGTTTAGTACAAATTCCAACCATCTATTATCTTCTCAGGAACTGAAGCCAAATATCGAAAAAGCGATTCGTGACATAAAGTCAGTAACTAAGATTTCGAAAAATTAATTTTCGATGTGAACCACCAAAATATAATCGTGTTTTATAACTGCGCTTAGTAGAATGGTCTTAAACTAGTACTGTACCCAAAAATATAATATTTATTCATATTTTTGTAGTCTTAGGTTGGGTTAAAAGGTCAATCCAAAAACGGATCCCACTTGGGCAGCTGAAAACGCCGATCCATTATGATACCTAAATACTCCTAAGTATTAAGACTTGCAAAAGCACATTGTTTAAGACCGTCTTAAATTTGTTGAGGCGACTGTTATCAATTCCGGCTATTTCACCAGGTGCGCCGAAGATATGTCTACAGAGATGTTTCAAAAACAGTCTTGCAATAGCTGGAAAATGGAGGAGAAAGTATCTGACCGTTAACGTCTGAGTTCCGCACTAAGACAGCGTCTGCTAAGCTCACGCAAAGTTTAGAGGTCTTACGCTAGAAAGCAAGAGAACAACGGAGACCCAACAAGTTCCCAGTATGCGTGAGAAACATTGCAGTACTTTGTAGTCTTATTATTTCTCAAAATAATTTATAATTATTCTCTCGTAACCTGTTAAGGGTTTGAGTAATCTGCAATATTGCTTTCCATACCACAGTTTCACGGATTTATTGGTCTTTTTTACTGAATGGAACGAAATACGGACAATCCGTTCATTTGTCGTGATTAGCCTGATACGTAAAAGGTGTATCAAAATGGTGGACGAAAGTATTTTTCTAATTATTTCCAAACATTTTAAATGCAAAAGACGAGCGAGTGCTTGTACGAGGCACCCTATAATTCTCGCACACCACTTATTTACCGCATTTAGCTGTATTTCCTTTTTAGAAAAACCATTGCGCTGATTGCACCAAATTTAATTAGATTTTATTTGCTTTGAATGGGTAATTGTTCATATAAACTGCACACTTGATATACATACTTATATACATATGTATGTACAAACCTCTACAGATAGGCTTCCGCACACGAGTTCGCATGAGTCTAAATGATATTGATTTCGCTATTAAGTGAGCTTACCATTTGTTAATACTGAATTTTTCGACCAACTAAAATTTTATATTGGTATTAGTGTGGTTCTGTGTGCACACAATCAGTGAATATGTTGTTGCAGAAACGGTTTGCACTTTCGATAGTGGCTATTGTGTCCCTAATTGCAGTTAAATTATAAAACGAGCACACACACCTTGATACATATTTTTCACATGGATGTACATGTAAGTGTATATTCGTAGCTAGATTTGCTGGCAATGGGGCTAGTTAATTGAGAACTACAAATAAATTGAGAAGATAAACACAGGAGAGAAAATAGCGCACAAAATTCCTATAACTAATAACTAGTATATAATACTTGTATGTAGGAAAGTTGATATTCGTGGCTCAATATATTTAATTTCGGCGTTTTCAGCAAAAATTTTAAAAGTTTGTACCGATGTTTCCAGTTGCTGTATCGCTCCAATCCTGACAAATGGCGCCAGAGTCAAATTGTTACTAGAAAAATGTATTTAGTATTACCCAATTTGTGTCTAATTCGAGTAATATTTTGGGTAAAAAATCCAAAAGGGTACAAGTGAATATGTTTGGTGTGAGGAAAATTGTCAACGCTTTGTTGCTTCAAATATGGGTAATAGTAAGGAAATCACTCTAAACTAACGTTTGCAGACAAGGTTAGAAAGCTGTTTGATGTAAATGAAAGTCAATTTGCTAATTTAAAGACCGTTTTATTATCAAAAAAGTGCTAATATTTTTTATACAAAATTTTCAAGACTGAAAGCGTGGGAATTTTATATATTACGCCCAGATAAAACCTAAATTACCACTAATACTCTACCCTCTATGCTACGAGCAACTATGTTTTCTGGAAAAGAATCCCAATCGCAGCATTTGTTATAGAATATTCAAGTAAACACTAGAACTTTTCATATATAGGCAGAAGAGTACTTTGGCTCCACTTTCATGAATATATTAACGCTTAAACGAGCCACATATAATGATGCATACACCCAAAATGGCACGGTAACTAGCTTTAATTATTTTCTAATAGAGTTGCCAACTCTTTTCATTCTAACTAATATATCATTATATCAAAATATTAGAAAAACTAAGATTATAAAACAGTATGAAAGAAAATATTTTCGCTACTGTCGAAAAAATGTTAATACATACAAGTATGTATTATGACTTTTGGGATCTAGGTTTTCTGAATATCAAGTCAAGAGGTTTAATAGGTATACTAAGCATTTTTTAGATTATACAAATACTGTCCATATATTGGTAAATATATAAATACTAGTCCATATATTGGTATCAAGCTGAGGGATTTTAAAAAAGCCTACCACTACAAATATTTTTTAAATGGGTTGCCAATTAATTAAAACTTTAGTTAACTAAATAAAAAACAAAATTAATTATTATTACAAGACAATTACAGATTTAAGAAGGCTTACAGTAGACAATATCTTTGGCAAGAGTTGCCAACTTTCCACATATGTTTAATATAATTAAAAATAAATTAAGTAAAACAATACGTACATTACAAAAAACTGGTATAAAAAGCGTATATTGAAAATAGTTTGCATAGCATTGCAAAATACTTTTAATTTAATAATTAATGTTGTGAAAAATATTAATATCAATATAAGTCATCATAACATAATTATGAAATCTCTACATTTAAGAGATTGTCGATGATTATTAGAATTGGCAATATAAATTAACTTCAAACAAGTTTCAGAGATACCTAAACTTTGTTCCAGCGGAAGGAAAATGGTCAATTTCAAATAGGTAAAGAATCATAGATACAATATCAAACAAAAAATTCTCTTTAGTCTTAAAAATATTTGTAAATAGGGTTGCCATCTAAAGAAAAAAAATTACAACTAAACAAAGCGTTTACGGTTGCAAACGCGATTTTTGTGATACCTTTTGAAGCGACTTAGCCGATCCTTAGAAGTACCTCCGAAAAACGGCGTTTGGTGGCTAAAAAAATTTTTCTGCTTAAAACTATCTCAAATCCAAAATATTTATTACTTCTATATATGGATACAGGTAATGACCAACAGACTAGTCCACATTTTGATTTTTGACAAAACAGCGATTTCCCAAAAAGAAATCGTTTTTTTTTTTTTTTAATTTACACTGCAGAATGGCTTAAAAAATCAAAACTATTGTCAAACATTTAATTGCTTCGAGCATGATCTGACAAATACATTAAGAAGAAAGTGTGAAAATTTCAAATCGACCGGTCCAACTATTTCAAAAGAATTTTCTGCACCGACTCTGAATGCAGGGTTACGAGATAAACATGTTTAAAGTTTTGTGTGTCGATTATATTAAGTTAAAATCTTTTTTAAATACGCTTATATCTCCGAAACTAACGAATTAACTTCAAGTTTTCGTAGGATATTATCAATATATTTAAACTCATTTTTTTAACAAGTGGATATAAGCCCCAAAGAAAGTCTTCGAAATGTTTTTGAAAAAAAAATCTTATAATTCTTTGCTAAAAGCTCAATAGTGTTACATGTGACCAAGTTTTATATATGTATATGTAATATATCAATTTATATATATATTTTTCTCTTTATTCTGCTTGTAAATTTTTTTTAATATTCCTTTCCCAACTTTTAATTCATGTGTAAGCAACTCTTAGACTGAATACAATGAAGCCTCTACTCTTACATTTAGAATTGCATATGTAGGGCTATAATTTCAATTTATTCCAGTTAGTTAATTACTAATAGCAATTTCCCGCACACACACATACACACACACAAACAAACATACTTATTAACAAATTAAATGCGTACCGATTCAAGTGATAAATTGAAATAAATTTTCAATTGAATATTTATTACAAATCGTTTACGCGAAACACAGAAATGCAAAGTCATTATATCAATTATAATATTCCAATTAATTATAGAAATTACAATAATTAAGCGGTGATTGCCGATCGCCAACAGATATTCCGGTGCAACGAGTGAGGTGCAGAGACTGCAATGGCTGATTGCAATTTGCTAACAAACAGACAGATACATGTGCAAATGCATGCAAATGTTTATTTGACCAAAAAACGAGCTTTTTGTAAATTAATGCCAAACGAACGTTGATTCAACTATTTTAGCTGCCATTCACCATGAAAACTATTGATTAAAATATAATTGTATGTAGCATGCATGCATTTGCTAGCAAAGGTGGGCGTGTGTAAAGCATATATGTATCTATGTGCGTGTGTACACTTGAGTGAGCAATTAATTAGCGCATAATGACCGTGACAAATTCGGCAATAATCGCACACGAAAAACCAGCAGCATGTTTCTACAGTATTTGGTGACTTACGCACACATAAATACACATTCACACACACCAACGTGTATACTACATGTTTCTATTTATATTAATTTTACATGGTATTTAGATGGCCATAATTTGTAATGGCGATTAATTTAATTCGCTTAACGCGCAGCTCAGTCGCATCTAATTGACAGATTAAGGAAATATAAATTTTCAGCTTCACGCTGCTATAATTTGTCATATTCACATTTGCTAAATATCCATATCAACAGCAGTTGATCGATCAAAATTCGTTTTGTTTTGTTATGACAACATTTGTATGTGTACGTCGATTATTTGTGGTATACAGTGCGTATGAGTAACATAATGCATGTCATGCTTGATGTGATTTTGGAAAGTCGAAAAAAATTTTGTTCCAAAAAATTTGTGTTGCAGATAAAACTGCAAATAAATAATTGAAGAAAAAATTCATATTTGGGGTTTATTCAAGCTCATTTTTTCTGAGTGGTTTCAAAAATGTCTTTATTAAAACTTGTACAAAAAAATAGAAATAATTTAAAAAAAAAAATAATTTCACAAAAAATTTCCTGCAAACGGCATAAAACAATAAAACCAAATAAAGGTCACTGTATTTCAAGTTAAGAATGAGGATAATTTGCCATATATTAATGGGTTGTATCCACTTCTAAATTTCAAAAAAATTATTTATTTTTTGCATATACATATATTCAATGTATTAAAGCGGTTACCATACAAAAGTTTATTAAAGCTCACCTATCTTTTGAATTCATTAATACATTTTTCCACATATTTTCCAAGTCTCTGGTATATTGCTAAAGTTGGTATGATTCCTAAGCCTGGAAACGATCCTCACATAATATCGCCATGTAGACCACTTTCCTTATATCCACAGATCTCAAAACTTTTTGAAAAATGATATGTCAAAAGGTGCAATTACAATATATCATCGTTGAAAAGCAGTTAATCCTATCACATCAGTTCAGCCTCAGAAACAAGCATTTAACAATACAACAAATTCATAAAATAACATTCAAAATAATCAATAACATAAAAAACCCCTTGAAGAGGTAAAATTGTGCCCAACGGTATACCTTGACGTTGCGTTTGGCATGAATATCTAATACTAAAGCTTAATTTATGTTTTCCGGTTAAGTATTTTGCTTTATCTTCTAGAATTTTATATTACTTCCAAATGTTTCCTTGCAAAACAAAAGAATAAATTCTCCAAACCAAAAAAATTGAAGCAGGCGTACCAAATGGAAGTATTTTAGGCCCATTACCACTTATCAACTGATGTCTACATATCATATGCGAATACGGCCAAATATCTTGGCACTACGCTCGATGCTTAATTTCGCTGGAAAGTGCACATTAGGATGAAAAGGTATTGACATAACAGATTAACTAATTGAACGAAGGTTATACCTGTCCATACATAACAAATTACTTTTATATAAACAAATTAGCAAGCCAATGATAGTAGTATAAATAATATTGAACGTTTTCTAAAGAAGGTAGTACTTAGAGGTATTGTTAAGGCTCTCTGATACTTCAGAAATGCTGATATTCATCGTGACCTAAAGCTAAATATGGTTACCGGAGAAATAAGAGGCCCAAAAATCCCCTTGCAGAAAAAGAGCTGACTAATCCCGAGTACGCTTTTGATATATTAGACAAAGCAACAACAACCTTAAAACTAGTGGGTATAGATCACACATAAGAGCCAAGTCTGTAATAACAATAACATACTGGAGAACATATTTGCAAAATTACGTGCCTATAGCTTTTTTAGTTAAAGGCTAGACTTTAGTTAAAGTAAAAACTCTGAATATTGGGTTATAGGAGATATATGTATGTTATAGTTGTCCGATTTATTTAATTCCGACAAATATCAAAATGCACTTATATATTAAATTTCATTTGGATATCTCAAAAACTGACGAAAAAAATATACTTCGCCTTACAAACTGCTGGCTTGAAACTGGTTTTAGATCTATATTCTCCCAGGCAAAGTTGTTCAGAATGATCCATAGAATATTTCCTGTATTATCCGTTTTTTTTTTTTGGCTCCTTGTAAATCAACCCGCTCTTGGATATAAGGTTTACCATTTTTTAGATATTATACGGAAGAATGATCTAACTTATATCTGTCCCAACAACTCTTAATAACTTTTTTTTGAAAAGCTAGTTAAATTCTGAGATCACTTATAAGACGCAAGTGCCTTAGAGGAAACTATTCTTCCTTGCGAAAATAAATGTTAGAAAATGTGGAACGGCATGTGCATGCATATACATACATATATACAAAATAATGCACTTACCCTAAGAAATTAAAGCCTGCACAAATGTTACTCATACGCCATGTACTTAGAAGGATATTTTATTATTTATACGGGAAGAGACAAAGAAGTTGCAGTTAATGTAATAGCACCAAATTAACACGATTATAAAAACTATAAATTTGTTAATTATTTTTAATCATAAGAGTGCATCTAACGTGATCACGCAATATTTTAAAATTCTTCTTGTTGTGACAGAAGAGATCTAACGAAACTGTTGACTCTCATACGAGGGCTGCTATATAGCTGGCTGGCCTAGGCAACACTAAGTGTTGCCAGGTGCAATCTGACATTTCCATTGGAAAGTTTGACATTTTTTAGCATAACATTACTCAGAACGTTTTGTCATTTAATCGTGAATTGTTTTATTTACAGGGAATTAAAAAATTCATCTCGGCCAAAAAATGGAATTAACTCGTGAACATTTTCGTGCGATCATTTTTCACAACTTTCGACGTGGATTATCACGACATGAGTGCACCGATGAACTAAAAACTTTGTATGGCTATGAAGCACCATCCTATAGCACTGTGAAAAACTGGTACAACGAATACAATCGTGGCCGACGCTCGCTCAAAGACGAATTCCGTGAAGGTCGTCCAAAAACAGCCGTTGTGCCAGAAAACATCTATGCGAGACCGTCATGTAACATACCTTCTGATAGAGGCATGCCTATGCAATTCTCCCACCAGCATACATTCGATATTGCATGAACACCTGGCCGTAAAAAAGGTTTGTTCTCGTTGGATCCCGCACAATTTGACAATCGCTTAAAAAGGCTCGTGTGGATTGGTGTAAAGAAATGCTGAAAAAATACGATCGCGGTGCTTCAAAAGACGTTTATAAGATCGTCACAGGTGACGAATCATGGATCTATGCGTATGAGCCCGAAACAAAACAGCAATCGACCGAAAACAAAAAACCATTTTTATAAAAGAATAATCATAGCAACCGAAATTTATCACGTAAATAAATGTTACTCATAAGCCCTGTACCATGATGGAAGTACATTTCTGTAATAAACAAGTAAACTAACTAAATTATTTCTAAATACGCATTAAATTCCAAATTTTGTTATTTCAAATAATTTTGTACATTTTGCTGGCCTAATCTACATAAATGAATAAACTTTATCTTATTAAAGTAGAATTTACACTTCAAGTATTACTTTCTCCTCTTAAGATTACGCACTTTTTTCAAGCACATATTAACTCTAGTACACACTCAACATTTGCTTTATTACATTACATCACTTGCTATTGTTTTTGCTTTCTTGCATGGGAATATTATTTTTGTTAGACTTGTTAATCGCCATTTTATTCTAAATTGACCTCGTAAAAGTACTTAAAAAGTTTTTTGTTTTAGCGTGCGCCTTAAAAACTAATTCAAAGCTTACTCATATGAGAGTTAAGCACACACACACGCATGCACACATATACACACATACGCATTTACGACGGGTATATTCACAAAAGTAGCTACAGAAAATGAAATCTTTTACAAGCAAGTCACGCTGAAAGAGCTTGTCAAGTACGCTTGAGCGCTCAGCGGCTGAAGTCATGTGTCACACATGTGACAAATGTGCCACACTCCGACGTATTTTATACCAAAGCATGCTCATATAGCGGAGAAGAAAGGCATGTGCCACTGAAGAAGGAAGAAAAAAGCGACTGTGAAGATTTAAAATAAAAATGTTAATACTTAGACGTAGACTTAAGAGAGAGTGTGCGTTAAGCTTTTATTAAAACCTACTCAAGGCGCGCAGTTCATTGACGGGTGAGTGAGTGGCGAGAAGTGTAATTAAAACATATAGAAAATTATGCAAATGAATTGGTTTAATGTAAAGAGCATGTGTGTAGTTTTTATAAAAATTGTCGGAAAGTGATTAAATTTAGTTTCAAATAAACAAAACAAAGTACTAAATGTTGCTCATACGCCGTGCACCCCGCTACGCAAACGGGTATTAAATAGATATTGGACTCAAAAATATTCCATAATACGCCAATTTCATTATTCCAAAATTAGCTTAGAGCCTTTAGAGAGCTTCTTGTTTCTCTTAGACGTATACACCTCGAAGCTGTTCAGACCCAGTCTGAATTGAATTTTTCCTCCTTCCGAGGTTATGCAAAATTAAGAGGCGAGCATTTGTAGGATAAAAATTTAACCTTGATTACTCCGAAAAGAAACTAAAGTCCAAAGCTTATTCTTCACATATTTTTCTACAAGAAATTTTTCTTTCCTGTCTCCTCTTAAGACACACTAGGTTTGTTAACCTTTTCTCTTCCATTCACTTGTCGGCTTCAAAAGAGCAAGCGCATCGCTCAATAAATTCTGTAGAATCAAGAATTCAGCCAACGATTTGCACACGTACATTTTGCTTGAATAAACTATGTGGACTAAAATACTTTTATTATATTTCACCATACTCTAGCTCTTCTTTTCGCATCGCACAGTTTTGGCAAATGTAGTGAAATCGATTGCTTTACTTTCTAATGCATGAGTTTGCTTATTGATATGAAAACTTTTCAGAAAATTGCATAAACATTTCGGTATTTAAGAGAATGAGCATAAGCTTCTTGTGTTAAGCATGCAATTATACCCAGCAAGAAAAAATTGACGGTGGGGGAACTTTCATGTGTTCAGGATAAAATAGTTTTTTTTTTTTTAATATTATTAGTAAATTTTGGATTGTAAATACATGTATTCATAAATTTATATTCATGTAAACATACACTATGTGTGTGGTAGTTAGAGTACAACTGACCACCAATCTCTGGGTAACACCAAAGCATTCAAACGAGATAAGGATTTACTTGAGAATTTCTTTCTGTTATGGGTGGTTTTTGCATGAAAATAGTTTAGCATAATTTTATAGCCCCGTAAAATACGTTAGAAAATATTCTGCTACTGAACTTTAGCTTATATCTTCGCCCCACGCTCTTAATTGTAACCTAATATGTTAGCTGAAAATGAAAAGTGATTTTATTGATATAAAAAAAAATTTTTAAATGCGGAATCCCGAAAATTTAAATTAATAATTCCGAAATCCTGAAATTTTCCATATGATTAAGACTTGTTTTTAGATATATTTTCCAATGTTTGTTTCTTGCCATTAAGGTTTTTAATATCCCACATCAACAGAACCTTGGCTACACCGAATTATGTTAACTGCTTTCCGTAATTACACCTATCGCTTAAATATATTTTAAAATTTAAATTTTGGTATTCCAAAGCGAAATTAAGAAAAAATATTTCGGGATCCCGATAGTACTTTTGCGAATCTCGAAATTAACTCAATACAGAAATTAAACCTAATTATGTGAATATAAAATAAGGTGTTACGATGCGAAATTAAAACAAATATTTGGAAATCCCAACAAGACCTTTTTCACGTCCCGAAAACAACCGCGTTCTGAAAGTACCATGTACCAATTGCATATCTTTAATGTAAACGTTAAAGTTCGGTATTCGAATTCGAAATTAAAACAAATATATCGGGATCTCGCTTTTATATATTTCGAATTTCGAAATCAACAGCATTCCACATGAATTTAATGTAAAAATTAAATTTCAGTATTTCAATACGAAATTAAAAGACACATTTCGGGATCCCGATAACACCTTTTTCAAATCTCGAAATCGACAGGATTCATCAAGTAATCAGACCCGCAGTATTACAGCAATGTGAATTTAAAAGATCGTATTTCCCGATATTTAGTGTCTTCTAACCGAAAATAATTGAGCCAAGTCAAGTCAATAAAAGAAATGGACAAACAGTACCAAGAAAAGTTTCATATATTAGATAAAATAAAGATTTGCTCCAAAATTAAGTTATTACGATCTTATAGCAAAAACAATTTGAACAGACGCAACCTAACCCCATATGAATTTTAGACTGCTAAAGTAGTAAAGCACCAGTGCGTATGAGTAACCTTTGACGAGCATTTTTTCTGCACCTATTTTTGTACCGGTGGTAGTGTAATTTCCTTTTAAATAACAAATTTAATCAATCGAAAACAATAATGTATCGAATATACAAAAATATTTGGACCTCTAACGATCCTTTTCTATATTTTTGGCACAGGGTGCATAGGAAACCACTCTAATATTATATATGTATATGTGCATTCACATATGCAGACGAAATGATTATATATATATGCATATATGTGCAAATGCGATGCGCATAGCTTAAAACACTTGCATGCTGATACATTTACGTGCCTTACGCGCCAATGCATAAAGCAGATTTCCGTATTTCGTGTACATAGATGGATGGATGCCATCATTTATAGCACCTGAGTACGTATTTATCTTGGGTTAGCACTCTTGAAAAGTTACTCATTCAATCGCACACATACGCCGACACACATATACACATAGTCCTGCTGCAGATTCAGCACTTGCACTCCACGCTTTGCATTTAGCACATTTTCAAAAATATCTTCACATACACACGCACACACACACACATTTCATGAGTCGGCGGCGTAGCGCGCTGGCATTCGAATCCGTTGCATTTGCAGTTGCACTTGAAGTGTGCGCTTGGCTTGTGTTGAGTAGTGCGCGCGGATGCAGGCAGTAAGTAAGTAATGGAAAGTGCATTACCTTTACCACTAGACAGTCAATGGCGGAAGCGCATTGGCAGGCAATGCGAAAGGTGTGACAGCATTGTTGTTGCATTTAGCAGCTAAAAGTTATCTTTTCATATGAATGAGACGCATATGAAGACGATGCAAACGTTGAGTAGCAGTTGGCTGTAGACACTTTTGGACTCTACACAAAAATACGCGAAATGAACGGCAAATATGGGCATCGTGAAAGCAGCTGAGTAATACTTCAGCTTCCGTAAACTGCTGCGATACGAGTTTAGTATGAAAAGTAAATGCAGGCATATCGTATGTAGCGCTAAGTGTGGCAAAGTGAGGAAATGCAGTGGCAGCTACCTACTTGAATAGTTCAATGATGGTATTTTGGCTGAAAACCTGAACTGTAGCAGGTAATAAAGATGAAGAAATGCAAAAAGGAGGTGTGAGATATTAGTAAAGAAAAAGCATTTTTCAAACGCAAAAACACAAAAGAGAATATGCCTGCATGAGAATGCAAAAAATGCTGATAATAACAGGTTCGCAGAAACTTCAGCCAAAAGAATTTGTCACTGAAGTTCATTGCCTTATTGAAGATTATAAATAAAGAGGCCAATTGAAATTTATTATTTAAATATTATCAAGTTAAGAATTTGCCGATGAAACAGACGTTTGCAGAAGTAAAAGCTTACTTAATTATTTCCAGATAAAATAAAACCATCAGACTTGTATGCTCGGATAATCCAGTCATAATTATAGCAGAGTCATAATATTAGGTCAAGTAAAAAGTTCGTTCGGTTTTTATCTAAGAGGTGGCGTTACTGTCCCTAGTACTAGTGTTAGGTGTTGCATCATGTCACACTTTACGGCGCTGAAAACGTGTTTATTCGCGCTAAAAGTTTGTCTTTGACAGTTTTTCGATTGATTGACTCAGTACGTTATGAACGCTCGTCAAAGATGGACACCAGCAAAGCGAAAAAGCAGCCAAAGCGGCTGAAAACATTAATTTAGCTTATGGCCCCGATACTGTAAACGATCGTGTAGCACAAAAGTGATTTGCTAGGTTCCGTTCCGGTAATTTCGATGTCAAAGATGCACCACGCGTCGGGAGGCCTGTCGTCGAAAATTGCGATAAAATCATGGAAATAGTGGCAACAGACCGTCACGTGAGCACTTATTTAATTGCTGAGGAACTAAAGACAAGCCAGAAAACCGTTTGGAACCATTTGCATAACCTTGGATTCAAAAAGAAGCTCGATGTTTGGGTGCCACACGAACTAACGCAAAAAACATGAACCGAATTTCCATCTGCAAATCGCTGGTGAATCGCAACAAAATCGACCCGTTTCTGAAGCGGATTGTGACTGCCGATGAAAAATGGGTCACTTATGACAACATCGAGTGCAAACGGTCGTGGTCAAAGATCGGGGAAGGGGCCCAGATGGTGACCAAGACCTGATTGACGGTCAGGAAGGTTTTGCTGTGTGTTTGGTGGGATGGGCAAGGAATCATCTACTGCGAGCTGCTCCGCTATGGCCAAACGCTCAATTTGGCCCTCTACTGCCAACAACTGGACCGCTTGAAGGCAGCACTCATCCAGAAGAGGCCATCTTTGATCAACAGAGGCCGAATTGTGTTCCATCAGGACAACGCCAGGCCACACACGTCTTTGGTGACTCGCCAGAAGCTCCTGGAGCTCAGCTGGGAGGTTCTAATGCACACACCTTATAGTCCGGACCTGGCACCAAGTGATTACCATCTTTTCCTGTCCATGGCGAACGCGCTTAATGGTGAGAAGTTGGCCTCAAGAGAGGCCTGTGAAAATTGGCTCTCCGAGTTTTTTGGCAATAGGGACGCAGTCTTCTACGAGAGGGGTATAATGAAGTTGGCATCTCGTTGGTAACAAGTTTACGAACAAACCGACGCATATTTGACTTAAATCGGACAAATGTACACAGAGTTATCATCTTTTGAAAAATCAATAAAAAACCGAACGAACTTTTAACTTTACCTAATATAAGTAGTCCTACTAGTATAAAGCAGTGGAGAACATCCCGATTCTTATTTAGAAAAAGTAGTTAGGCATGAATAAGCAACAAACACAAGTATTATTCAGGGATCCCACCTAATAGTCTGTAGACTAGATTTTTGTCAACATATTTAAAGAGACTTGAAAACGAATTGTTTAATCGGAGACATCTTCACCTTGCAATATCAGATTGATGTTGTCAAACCATTAAGAAATGTTTTCTGTAAGTTGACCCAAAGTTTCAAGGGCAATGCTTGGACTCACCCTCACAACCCAATTACTTTTTAACTCTTTCAATCTTTTTATTTTTCTATCTTTAATATATTTCAACTGAATAACACTTTAAATCGTATGGTGCACTAAGTTTGACAATTCCTGTCATAAGGTTTTTTAAAGCTAAATATATGATCAATTCCGAAAAATCATCTAGATTAATTGAGATATTTCATTAATTACTTAAGATATCAATTATAAGTTTGACAAAATAAAGATATCATACTAAAATACGGATAAGACATGTTCGGATATGAACTCTTTCAATATTTAGAAAATTTGCTTGTCAGGCTTAACTGTGATTATTTCACATATTACTCGAGAATTTAAATTTTAACGCAATACTAAAAGAAAAAAAAAACTCTTCAAATTTAATGGGGAATGTGCATTATTATTTGAAATACAATTTTTTGGCATTTATTTTTTTAAGATTATCTCTTTCAAATATTGGCCGCGGCTACGTCTCAGATGGTTCATCCACTGAGTCTAATTTTCGATGACTCGTTCGAGCATTTCGTCTGGTAACTGGCGAATAACACGTGTGATGATTTGCTCCAAGGCCCGAATTGAAGCGGGATTGTCTGCGTAGACTTCAGACTTTACATATCCATACAGAAAATAGTCTAACGATGTGATATCACACGATCTTGGTGGCCAATAGAACGGCCCAAAACATGAGATTATCTGCTAACCAAAGTGTTGAAACCAAATCTCTCCGAGATCACGAGCTTCAATTTCAGGCGTCAAATAGTCGGTTATCACGGCGCGATGATTCCACCGGCCTATAAACCACACCAAACCGTTGTTTTTTCTGTATGAAATGACAGCTCTTGAATCTCTTCTGGTTGCTCTTCATCCAAAATGCGGAAATTTATTTACATACCCATTGCATTTATTTACGAAGCGAAGTCGCTCGGAACGGTCGAGCAGTTTCAGTTATTACATAAGCTTTATTTTGTACGCTATCAATTTCAGATCTCGACGTTCCATACGTCAGTCCGAGTTGCCGTGAACGGCACCGAATCGACTCTCCACGGTCGTCGTGTACACTCTCAGCTAAGGCCGCTATATTTTCTTCACTACGTGCTGGACGTGGTCTATTCGGGCAAATATTATCCAATAATGAATACTGGGTCTCAAGATGGGTAATAGTGTTGCGAATAGTACGCTCAGTAAGCTCAATAGGTTAACCATAAGTTGAGCGGAGCGTTTCCTTGTTCGAAACAAGTCTTGAAAGTTTTTCGTTTAATAATAATTAAAATCGTTTAATAGTATGTACGAGTATAAATTAATATTTCAAATTTCAAATGAAACATATTCTCAAATAAATATTTTACTTGTATGTACTGTTACACCACTTCTTTTGCCGTTAAATGTAGCAATGTACAAATATCAATTTTGCTTTCGTTTAAAAAATTTTTATTTCAACTTAACAACTTTGTAAGCACACAATCGAATGTGTGAGCGAGTAATTATAATTAAAGTCAACAAATTGCAAACAAATATCTCTGTGCAGATGTACTTATATATGTGTGTGAGAATACAAACGAAGAAACATCAATGGTGAAAGCTTAACGCGCATTTTGTTTGAAAACTAATTTCACTTTAGTATTTTGTTTCGTAGCATTTCGGGCTATCATCGCATGTGAGCGAACTTATAAAGCAATATTAGGTTGGTACCCAAAACTTCGGAAGGGAGTGATAAAATGAAAAGAGAGGGATCATAATAATTTCAGTACAAACATTTATATATACCTATGTTATAATATGAGCGAATTTCATACACGTATATTAAAATATCACTCATACGCCCTGAAGACTAGACCAATATGACAGCTTCCTTAGGGATATACAATTGTAGTTGTTGCAAAAGCTTACGAGAAGAACTGTTCAAGAACGACTTAAATGATATTGATTGAAAATCTTGAAACCCCAGAAATGTTTAGAGATTGGACCGAAGAAATCATTTTAGTGACCCATGGTGATTATGATCAAAAACGTGACTCTACGTTTAACAACTACACAAGTTTTTAATGGAAATGTTGATAGCATATTCAATCTGCGCTCATGTTAAAAAGACAAAATTCTATAAGTTGAATCAGATTGTTGTTATTTTTAAAACCGTTAGAAATTTGATTGCGAAATGACAAAATTATAACAAGAATTACGAAAAACAATATATTATATTACAAAGAGTTCAAATCGCACATTATTATTAATGTAAAATAGTGTACTTAACTTACCAAATCACTTCAATAAAATACCATTTTATAACTAAATTGGAACTCTTTCTGCAGTTAGCCATTTATAAAATCCAATAAGAATATTTACATACCTGAAAGTAAAATTCTGGATTTCAATTACAAAATTTATTATTAGATACACCATATATAGGTAAGTGCATAATTTTACAAGTGAATAGTTAATCGAATTAGTCAAACATAGACATATTATTTTTAAGCAGATTTTCGGTAACGTAGCAATTACTTAGGCCTTTAATAATTTGGTACCACCCTAACATTGCTGTGCAAATGTAATCACACTGTGAATTTCACCCACAACATATTCAATAGAGGGAAAAGTTTTTAATTGAGTTGCGCTCAAATTACTATTTCAAACATTTAAAAATTCGTAACGGGTGATTCAAAATGGCGCAAGTTCCTTTTGACAGAAAAAGAAACTACTAAAAAATCATTATTTCTTAGGAAAATATTATAATTGCAGTTACGTTAAAATTTCAAATCTTAAATATTTAACGCGAAAAACTGAATGCTCTAGCATGGCTCATAAATTTGGGAACACAAGTCTGCGGCCGACTTCGAAATTCTTTGTGTTGTATGTATTTTTTTTTCAGCATATGTTCAGGGCATTAAATAAATTGGAATAAAGTTGCCACCTATTAAAAAACTCAAAAAATAGTAAAATATTACAAAACGCACAAAACTAAATAGAAAATAGATCGCAAAAATAGTTTGAATGAGAGTTGCCACCTTTTTAAAACACTTACACTATGAAAAATGTGCAAAAATATGATTTTACGAAAAATTCATCAAAAGTGGTCAGACAGACTATGTTGAAATTTAAAAATGTTTTGAAAAAAATTACCACTTATAGAAAAAATTTAAAAATATGTAGAATATTACAAATGATTTCAGAAAAACCTTACTGATATTGTTCAGGAAGGTTGTAATTTAAAAATAATTTGGAAGAGAGTTGCCACCTAGCTAAAATTCTTAAACAACAAAAAATATGTATATGACAATGATTTTATATAAATTTGGCAAAAAGTGGGCAGGAGGATTAAAATTTAAGTTAAGTTTTGTAGAGGGTTGCCAACGATCTAAAAATCTTACACTGAGAAAAATTTGCAAGAAGTAGTGATTTTATGAAAGTTACTAAAAATTAAGTTTTTCATTCCAAAAAAAAAAGAGTTGCCACCTATCATAAAAATAAAACTTACAGTGTATTAATGAGCCTATATTTAGCGTAATGCACGCAGTAATTATTATATTTTTGAAACGTGTGTTAAATTTTACTTAGTTTGACTGTTCACATTGTCAAATTCTTTGGAAAAAATCTACATATACCTATATTACTCTAGGTACGTGCACAATAATAATACTCTCTTGAAGAATATTTCAAATTTATCACTTGAAGTAATTAAAATTTAACACAATTACGCTTGCACATTTCAAAACTTCAGGAGTTACATTCAAAAGATGTAAGAAATATGACTTTTAACAATGGAAGCACAAAAATACAAACGTATAATTTACGTTTAGCACTTCGAAAATATACATAGATTTATAAAGCGGCAAAAGTTTATGTATTCAAATTTATACGCTCGAGCCATGAGCCTACATACTAAATAAGGGTACTATATATGGTTATGTGTGGACATAAATTGAAGATTAGCAGAAAAGTAATATATACGTGGAAGGAATTGTATGGATACAACAGCTGTCTCATGTGCAATAACTTCGTTGTTTATACTCGTACAGTGGTGGTCATATCTATAGTGATAGTTGTTTTTTACATTGTATTATTGTACGCTTTTGTTGAAATAAAATGTAAACTAAGATTTTTAAAATATTAAAAGAGTTAGTTGGTAGGTTATTTACAAAAATTTTAGTACTATTATTGTATTTTTGGAAAGTAAAGCTGTAAATACTTTCGCGATTTTTTTTATACCCTGAAAACGGTTTGTTAATCTGACTCTATAGTGAACTACGCTCCAATTATTGATGTTATATAACCTTTAATCTGGTTTTCAGACCACTTACATCACACATTAAGACTTTACTGCTCTATATTACTATAATTGCGTTTACCATGGTCAATCTCGTAAAGATATGGTTTTTACAAAAACCTTGTGGCAACTCGCCTCAAAAAGTTTTGAGAATATATGTACATTAGGGTGTACGTTATTTTGCAAATAGACTTTTTTTTTTGCAAACGCGCTCTCAAGTTTCAGATTTGCTATAGAAAAGGAACTAAAAGGCTTTTTATTTTCATACCTAATTCATTTTGCTATTCCCATATATTTAGCATGGGATTTCGGACTGCTGTTCGTACTTTCGTGCTCATACGCGTGAAGTCACCATTCATTACCTGTTACGATGTCATAGACATATTTGGAAGCACCGCTTTCGTATTTTATTTAACACTTCTCTCGACCAATCGACACGAGCTTTGTATTTTGAGCGATAGGCAAATTGTGTGTGATCCAACGTGAACAAATCTTTTTTACAAACAAAAGTTCATGCAATATTGAATGTATGATATATAATTTCCGAAACAACAACTGATTTTGGACGACCTTCACGAAATTCGTCTTGGAGTGATCTACGACCTAGCTTGAACACCGTTGACTGTTGCTGAGTTAATCCACAACGAAAGTTGTAAAAAAAAATCGCGCGCAAAAGTTCGCGATTTAATTCCATTTTTGGGTCGAGGTGAATATTTTAAGTTACTGTAAACAACACTAATAGCGCTCGTATGTCAAAACGTTCTGAGTCAAATATGTCAAAATTTATGATAAATGTGAGTTGCCAGATTGCATTACTAGGTTTGTCAAATCCCGAAATATAAGAAAAGCAACCGGGGACCATCACTATAACCACCTTTGAGTTTACCATAGTTCGAATAAAATATATGTATTACACATTTTCCATTTAAAAGTTTTTGAAATTGCGGAATATTTTCAAAGAGAGGTCCATAAAAATTATGTGACATCGCAAACCATTTATCTTTGCAACTTCGTACAGCTAAAACGTATCTCGAATTTTTTAAGTTTATTAAAAAAGTTGCCAATATATATATTGTACATATAGGTATATACATACAGCGTTCAATGTATTTCCTTAAGGATATATCATATTTACTTCGATACAATTAAAGTACTCCCGGAATACTTCGGTATGCAGATTACAACTTAACAGCTTATTTTCCATTATTATTAAAATAGTAGTAACTAGTGTTAAAATGTAAAAACATGTTCCCATTTCATTTTCTCTCATCTACGTATGCTTGCCGTATTAAAAAGCTCATGCCTTTATGTAAACACACCAAGAATAATTTAAGTGTATATTTGTTTAATTTTTTTGCTAAACCATTAAAATAGTACGTTTTAGCCGAAGTGCACAGCTGTGCACTTATGTATGTATGTGTATATATTATACCGCCACGTAGCATTAACGTTACCTTACCTACATATGTGGGTTTGTTTTTACTATCAACTTTAGCATTTGACTTTCTCACGCACCAGCTGATGGCTACTTCCATTTAAGTTATCACCGAGTAATGTAAATACACTTTACCGTTATCTATCACACATGCTCTTCTCTCCGCACACTTAAGCCACAATTGTTTATGCTACAGTCCGGCCACTTACACATGCTCACACGCTTTTACAATTGCTTTACTCACACATTTTAGTTGCTTTTCAAATGTCCCTTTTGCTTAGCAATATCCGACTTCTTAGAGGAGAAGTGTAAGTGGGGCCAAAAGAAAATGAAACTATCTGGATGAAACGTCTTTGTTGTGTTAATTCGAACCACTTGTTTTAGAATCTTATATTGTTTGCAATTTTGTTCTCTTAAGTAAAACGCTGATAGACCTAATCAAGATATCTAGTAGCTGGGTAAATATAGGTCAGACGAATTAAAAATTGCGAGATTAAAGGCTCAACGGAAAGTAGCGAAACAACGGAAAAGGGAGAGGTAGAGAGAGAGAAAAAAGGAGAGCTAGAGTGAGAGCTTTAATCAAGATTAAGTCAAGATTGGCTTCGCGATTTTCACAACATACTATGGCCAAGAACTTTACACTGTAGTTTCGAGACAACAGATTTAAGAAAAATATTTTCCTAGATGAAAATCATGTGCAAAAGAGCGGTAGAAAAAAAAATGTTACCGTTCTACTCACATGGTCTCGAAAAGGCTGCACAGGATGATTGTTGGCCTAGTCACTGGTCACAACTTCCTGGCATTACATACACATGTAGAAAGTGCTGGCAAGTAGGCACGAGAGAGATGCTGGAACACCTCCTCTGCTTGTGTGCGACCTTATCTTGAACTCGGCTTAGATATCTAGGAGCTTTGCAGTTCAAGGGGATGTGCAAGGTCTCGGAATCAGATATCAAGTCGCTATTAACGTTCGAAAGAAACGTTGACATCCTGCCTGACATAAACTTATAGTTCGTATTAATAATAAACTTCTATTTAGCATTACAAAGCTTTCTCTTAAAATGTGGGGTGCAGTCTCCCGGGAAGATGGATATCCTCAGTTCAGTATTTGTGAGCTCGGGAGTATATGGACCTGTCGCAGAAATTTTTAGATCACAGTTGCCACATATGAAAAGGTTTAAAGGTTACATTAAGGCTTGAGGCATACATTTTAAAGCAAACGAAAGGATTCAAATGGTGTTCTATGAAAAGTAGCGAAATGCGGTGTATTTTAAACCTGTCCCAGCCGATTTTTGGAGAACAGACTGAGTTTTTAACAGAACAAAAATATTATGAATTGTGCAAGATCTTATATACAAAATGGATTAAATTTATTTACTGCCAAATTTTTTTTTCCTTGAATAATTAGGGTGTGGGAACCTTTCCTCAAATTATTAATATGTGTAAATCTACTAGTAAAAAGAATGTACGAAGATATGTCTATGTTTATTTTTAAATCAAAATCGTTTTAAAAAAATAGAACATGCTCTTAGTACCCCCAAATATTTCGTCAATGAAATGACTGATTGACTGCCAAAACGAAAATGCGAAAATTCCAATGCAAACAACGTAAATCCTTGCAAATGAAGGCAATGCAAATAAAAAGCGAGCAAATAAATAAAAAACCAAAACGAAATGAAATTGAAAAAGAATCGGGTAAAAATTTTCGAGCGCCAATGTTCACGCATACAAAGGAAGTGACAAAGCAAAATTGCAATCAGCGTCAGCAAATGTCTCGAATGCTTGATGGCTCTACCAGCAGTGGCAACCAGAAACACGTGTAGAGCGCACAGCAGAAGCACAGGTAAAGGGAACAAAGTGTTGGGTGCAGATTCTATGCCATCAAAACCTGCATTGGCATCAGCGAAATTTTCGCCCATAACGGTTTGTAAGACAGCAGCAGAAAAGAAGCGTCAACGCTATGATGAAGGACAAAAAGCTAAGCGTCGAACAATTGGCAGCGGGACTGCATTATTTCGCTTGCTTGCTGGCATTCCTTTTGACCATCAGCGTGTAGTAATGTCCAACATTTACGGCTATTTAATTCAACACATTTATATTATTTGCTATTTTTCTTTGGCAAATATTTTATTTTGTTATCGCACTGGATAAAGAGGTGTTTGTAACCATTGTCTGACCCTGAACTGACGTTGACGTTACTAATGCGAAAAGTTGTTTTTAGTGACCAGTTGCCCTTTATGTGGCATAACACGATGCTGGAATTGTTCATCGGTGGCTTAGCTCAGCCCAGCAGGTTAAAAGTTGATTTCAGTAATTTGTGAATAGTACCCTCACGTTCCCTTCACCCACCCTATTGAACTTTTTAACCTCAAAATGCCACCGAAAAATGTGTACCGACTGAAGAGCTGAGATTCATTTTTTATTTTAAAAGCTGCAACAATCAATCTACTGTAGTCAAGATAAACACACAAAAGGTGTTACCTTAAGTCTTGTGTCCCAGAACCGGCAGACAATATGAGGTTCCCATATACTTGTATGACTTTCACAGTTCATAAAGAAAAGTCTGATTACAATTCTTTAAACCGTCTCACGGTTTTGCATTCAACCAGTTCAGATACCAAGACAGAAATTCTGAGGTTGAAACGTCTACGTTTTTCACATCTTCTTGATGTGGACGAACTTCATAGTAAAAAAATGTATGGCCATGGACGAAAGAAGAAGACTGGATCAAAACCTGTTGCGCATTCTCATTCAAGGTCTCATTCTTCACACAGTTCGGCCTATCCATTCTGATTTTCAACTTGATATTAAATTAGACGCAGTGAAGTATAACCTCCATTTGCGACATTAGAAGTACGTCCTACCTCTGAGATTCAGGGAAATACGCAAGGTAAGATGTTTTTTCAAAGGAAAATTTCAATATCGTAAGGTAGTAAAATGAAAACTAAAACCATAGATAATTGAAGATATTGTACTCCTGTTCCACGGCAGTTGGAAACTAGAGTGGATCCAGGTTCTATTCTTTCACAAGCCAGAGAACTTCCACAGCAGTTGGTTCTACGTAACTAGAGTGGACCGAGATGTTACTCTTTCACCAGCCAAAGAGTTTATGGATCATCTCTCAGCGTTGATCTCTTGTCAGACCAGGCCATTTGCCCTACACTTTCGGAAATTATTACTCTCTTTGCATATTACACTCCCTGGGTTTCTCGTCTACTGATGACTTTATGTGATTTGCTAATATAATTCGTTATTCCCGCCTTTCTCCTACTTATCGCTGCACACACTTCAGTTTACTGCATTGCACAGTGTCTGCGGCTCTTTGGCTAGCAGTACAGTTGCTGGCACAGCTATATACTATAGGTTTGTGTCGCATTCCTGTTGTCCCTGATAGCCGTTGTTGCATTTCATTCCTTCTATGTCACTCTAGAACCGTTTGCACAAACAAACTACTTCGGCAGCGTTCAACCTGTACGAACTTATCGGGTGCCGAAAAGATTTCATGTCTTTCCCAAGCTCTGCCAGTGTTGGCAGCCAGTCCAGTCTGCAGCACGTCGTGTCATTTGGACTATTTGCGCATTTCATTCTCATTTCTTCATTTATGCGATAAATTCCTTTTCATGCATTCACAATTGCATTGTGTACGTGTGCATTTCTATTAGTGCGTTTGTGCAAATATCAATATTTTGGGTGCCAATGGGAACAGCTGGCTGATATGTCAGTGCACCTATTGTTGCTATTATGTGCCCCAACTTTTGTTGTTGTGCCATGTTAGGCAAGTAATGTCTCGCTGTCATCTGTTAAATCGAAACCTCTCAGTCAACATGCTTTTGAGTAGCCAAATTCTTTCATTTGAGTTCAAGAATTCAGAATGTGTTTCAATGCGTTCGGTTAGGAAAGTCAGATGTTGAGGTTATGTGTAATGTCGCATGCAGCAACATTGTTTACTTCAAGGCTTGTCTGCTTATTGGACATAACTCCCAATAAGGTTCGCTTAGGTTCGATCCCTAATAAAAATTGTTCAGTGGAATGGTTCAGATTAGACGTAAATGTTATTATTAGTGAAAAAAAACTTTCTAGGAGCAGTAACCTTAATCTTCACGAGCAAATCAATCTATTATAAAGAGAGATCTTCAACTTCAAAAAATCGGACATTTCTCATAATTAACCCCAACAGTTCTAGGAGCTAAACATAGCGTAAAACAGGTAAAAGAGAGAAAGTGCAAGACTTA
This sequence comes from Bactrocera oleae, assembly GCF_042242935.1. NCBI lineage: Eukaryota > Metazoa > Arthropoda > Insecta > Diptera > Tephritidae > Bactrocera > Bactrocera oleae. Next base: position 18,609,615 of record NC_091537.1, on the reverse strand, counting down.
AAGAGAAAATTACCAAAAAATTGAAGCAGATTTATAATTTGGGATGAAATTCAAATTTTGTGCTTATTTATTTGCAACGAGTCAAGGAATGCGTGTAAACAATGATCTTAAATAGCATTGCTTCTTACCGCTCTCTTGAGTAACCATTAAAATTGATCATGTGGAAGCTCTGAATGTTAAAATAGTATATTCATGGACTGTTCAGAAAAAAATCTTTTGGAACTTTATTCAGCAATGCATAAAACTTCTTTTTTGCCTCTAAATAACTCCGACGATATTTCGACTTTTCTGTTCTTTAGTTCTGCTTTTACTATCCTACTTGCCCAATGATTCGCTAATAGGTCTACAACTCCATCCACCTCACTGGGAGATCACGCTCACTGCTTTATTTGTTTCTTTAGCCGTTGTCCGCAGAAGTATTTAGCCATATTTTAAGTATTCACTTTATGACAGTACCTAAATCTTGGAACTTATTTGAATTAGACTCTTACTTTTGTTTATCAGAATTTTTCAAAACTGGAAATATTTTATAAGTTCACATAAAACTTTCGACAACTAACTCTTTGTGCCATAATTTTAAACCCTTTCTCTTACCGATTTTTATTTCGATAAATACTCTTTTTAAAACGGTCGATAACATTTTTCGTCGCAACAGCTGTTTTAAGGGGATGACTATAAAGCAATGTTGTTTTTTTTTTTTTTTGGTACGAAAGGAACGTGTAGTGTAGTTGTATGAGAGAGCTTCAGTAAAGGTCGAATAGCAAAACTGTTGACTGTTTTATAATAATAGGTCTATAAATATTACTCTTTGGTGGATTTATACTTCACAGAGTTACATGAACATTGGTGTGCGAGATTATATTTATTAATTATTAAGTGATCGATCCGAATCTAGGTCTTTTGCCGTTCCTTGACGAAGTCGAACAAAGTTCATTTCGGGAAATTTCCTAGTGAAGAGTGGATTTCCCGACACTTCGATCAGAGACTCTTTCTTTCGTCTACACGACAACCCAAATTGGATTTATAGTGCGACAAGGAGAATGCTCATAAAAACGCTGCAAGCATTCATAACAAAAAAATTGAGAGTTATCCTTCAGCAATTTTCTTTTACCCAACCATCAAAATAAACTCAAAGTTCAATATTTGTTTCCACTAAATAAAAAAACCATACAAACACTCACACATTGATAGTATTAGGGGGATTAGAATGCAATCATGTGCATCAGAAGCGTTGCAGTGGGGCGGTATATTTCATGCGTAACTATCTGTCTAAGCAAAAGCGCAGCAAATCTACACACTCCGACTGACGTGCACAAGCGCCAGAAATTGTAAACGCATCTCGCCTCATATTTGTATTACAAATTTCTATCCTTCACCGTCGTCATCATTCGTTTTAAGTCAATTTCGTTTACTTGACTTTTAAGTTGGCTGTGGTTTTCACGGAGCAAATCCATGGCACATAGTGGGACTGTTAGCGTTATTCCACGCTATAAATTATTACGTCAAATCATATATAATACTTGTAGATAATCTTTGAACATCAAAAAATGTTTTTAGAATTTTGAACAGGTTTATAACATGTCAGACTCAGAGAAGGTCTTTATTTTAAATTCCAGCACAGTTAAAGTAAGTCCATATGGACATAATAGCGTTAGAGAGCAGGGGATCGAACAAACTATACCAGCTCTCAAATGGACTGACAGCACTTTTGATGCAACCTTGCGCTTAAATGTCTTCATACGCGTACGCAATTCTATTGTGCTTCTCTTCGAGTAGCGTCCATGTCTTACTTTTCCTATAAAAAGTAATATTTTATTTCAAGTCTCAAGTTTAAGAAGCGGTCCATGGTTCACCGTCTCAACAATTACAGATTTAGACACGGATTACTTTATATAGTTTCGATAAATATCCGAAGCAACTTACCTTGAGTATTTTGGACTACAAATCTAAGCAACCGAAGAAGACATGGAACTTTGAACTAACTATAAGACGAACTTGGTCAGTGTGGCAAGGTCTCATTAGCAGAAGACCACTTGATGATTTCGAGTACGATTCAAAAGGTTTAGTATGTGTCAAAATCACCGTACTTCGTTTATACAAATAACTTTCTTTTCTTCGTGTATTAGAATATCTAATATGTAAACGAAAATGCAAGAATGAAAGCTTCAGTTTGAGCGAAGATACCACTCAAATAATAAAAATGCTCCACTGTGTCCGTTACGCCATCTTTTTGCCGATGAAGCGCATTTCCATTTGCATCCTTGCAAAAAAAGATGCACAAAAGGCATACCGCTATATGTACCTTGAAAACCTCTGTATTTTTACATGCATGTTCGCCGGCGGTAGTTTGCGCATATTCCCCCCTCAACAATTTTATCGTTTATGCATAAATCAGCGAATTTCATGGTATGATGAACAATATTCGCATTTACTAATATTTTGCAGAAGTTGAATTAGACAAGCGACGAACAAAAAATGACGGCAGTGCGAGAGGCGATTTGTGGCAGAATTTGTAAGGAATAAATGAATATTTGGACAGAGTAGAAGAAAGCATCAACTAACGGCTGTAACCAGAATCGAAGCGAACAAAATGCGGTTAGAGTGTTTGTGAGAGACTTTTTGTTACGACTTTCATAATTTTTTATTTTTGCATTTTTATACCCTAAAGAAGGTATATTAAATTTTCCAGGAAATTTTTTATACCCAGAAGCACACGTAGAAGACTCTATAAAATATATACATAAATAAATGATTAGCATGAGTTGATTTAGCCATATCCGTCCCTCCGTTTTTATGTTTTATGCCTAGTCTCTCAGTTTTTCAGATATCGATCTGAAATTTTGTACACACTATTTCTCCCCAAAAAACTGCTCATTTGTCGAAGGCGCCTATATCCAAACACTACAGCATGTAGCTGTCATACAAACTGAACGATCAAAATTTAGTTCTTGTATAGAAACTTTTTATTGCTGCAGGGTATTATAGCTGCGGTGTAGTCGAAGCTAACATTTTTTCTTGTTTTTTTTTATTTCCATTTTTTGCGCTTTGTTATTGAAGCCATCACTTTGTTGTTGCAACTGGTGTTCGCCATTTGTTGCGGTTTCTGATAGCTTTTTTCGTTTCTATCGTTTTATTCTCAACTCAAAGAAGTTTTATGGCAGTTATTGTTGTCGTTGTTGGCGTGATTGTGAATTTTTATGAAGTCTTCTATGTGAAAAAGGCATATTTATTGCTTTTTATTATCACACTCTATGTGTGCCGAAGTCTTGCGGCGTGCTCGTGATTGCGTTTGTAGAATGTCTTTGGAATCGCTGACTCTGTGACTTCATTGGAGTATTTATTGTTGTTAGCAATGTTGTAAGTACTTTCAGACGTACTTATGTATACATACTTTATAGGAAAATATTTGAAAGACCTCGTATTTGAATAGACCTAAACGGAATTCGACTCCGTTTTTGGTGGCAAACCAATTCCTACTTTTCCATTATCTTTCACAAAAAATTATTGTTATTATTTTACGCCATTAGTCATGTTCCGAAACAAATACCAAAATTTACTTTTTCGTCATAGGGCTTATGCTTTGTACCCCAAAAATAAATCCTTTGATTCCCATAACTCTAAAATTACTTTCATCTATTTGTGAGGTTGAAACAAACCTATACTAGTGGGATAGCAAGAATAATTGAATATGAAAATTAAATAGCAATTTACAAAAAACGAAAATTTTTTTTGTGAAGCCGCCATATTGTCAGAATTTGTACTACTCCTTCGATAATTACCTGTATTCATCAATTTTAATAATCTTGTTTTTATTTTAATTTTACGATTTGCGATAATTTTAAATATAAATACACTTCGTTTTTCGAGGACCTCCTGAAGGTAGGTTACGGAATCAAGGAAATCCAACATGTTTAAAAATTAAACGGCGATTGGTAAAGTACATTAATTCTATACATGCAAGATATTTTTATTTATCTGTTAAAAAAAATGTCTTTTCGAAAACCCGCCAAAAGAAACTGTTTGATGGCGTGTTTGGAATGTTTAAAGGACGAAACGGAATCCTTGGACTTGCCTAGAAATCTTACAACTAGTCCCTTTCGAAATACCAATTGCTATATTTCGTTCAGAAATATGTCAGTGTCATACCAAATAGACATAAAATAAATTCTCAAGCTAAAAATAAAAAATTTCAGATGTATATCAATATATTTCCGATTTAGCCTGCTTTCGACTATCTCGATTTCTGTTTTGCATTCAAATATATAAATTTTTGCTTTCTCTGTAAGGAAGAGTTTGAAATACTTAGCTACACATATACATACTCGTATACATACCAATATAAGCAACGGACAGATTACCCTTAGATAATATGTTATATTCTCCTTAATTACACCACTTTTGGGCTTTAGCTCTTTCGCAAAAAAAAATTTCATCAAAATAGGTAAAATTTTTTGGCAATTAATGATTTCCAGCAAAAAAATTGCAATAAAAGTTCGAAGATAATGCGCCCAAATCAAACGTTACAATCCATTTTTTTTCCTTCTAATCCCTCTTACTTTATTTTCTTTTTCGCTTTTTTTTTAGTTTGAATATTCACCGGAAGCAAGCGCATGACCCCGACCAACAATCACCGCCTATAAAGACATTGAACAGGGAACGTTTGCCCTAAAAGCATATCAGAACACGAATGCAAGCGTTGGACACGTGGCAAATGCTATGATTCTTCATCCCACGACCTTTGTCACTTCACTGGACGACCAACATGAAATTTGCCCGAAGCGGTCAACAACAACTGCAACAATTGAGCAAAAAAATGCGGAGTAAACGCTGGCAATTTGAGAAGCTCAATCTTCTTGATTTGTTTGCAAATTCTTTTTGCTTTTCTTTTTTGGTGGGTTTAAACGTCATGATGGTGTAAACTGTAAATAAGGTTTCATTTTTTATTGGTTTAAGCAGTGAGGAATGAAGAATGATTTGAAGATAGAGATCGAAGAAATGTGTACAAAATAACAAACTACACTCAGTTACCTGCTTGGGGAAAAACAGGAGTATGCTGAAACTGTTAGAAAATTTTCGGAATCCTTAGAACTAATATAGCTAACACCGGTGTAAAGAAGTCAACAAAATGAATATAATATTTTTTTTTAAATGAAAGATCATCTAAGCTTCTCACAATTTAACGGTATATAATTTTTAGAAAATTCTAAAAACGAGTAGCCATTTCAAGACATTCAAAAGCAGCCGGATACATGCAAAAGCAAGCAAAACGGGTGCCATATGAATTGAAGCCAAGAGACGTTGAAAGACGATTTTGCATGTCAGAGGTGCTGCTTGAATGCTGCAGAGTGAAGACAAAAAATCATATGTGAAGCCAGACCAACCAGGAGGCCAACAACAGCAAAGCCGAATATTCATGACGCCATAGCAGTGCCCTGTATTTGGTGAAATCAGAAGAGCGTGCTGTATTCTAAGTTTCCAAAATCGGTTAAAATCATTAATTGGGAGCGCTACCGACAGCAATTTATGAAATAGAAGTAAACAATTGCCGTAAGATGTCGAGATTTGTGACTAACAATTTTCCATTAAAACAAGGCTTGTCCTCATGTTGTAAAACAGAAAAAAACCTTCTGAGTACCATTCGTTCCGGTCAATTCAGAACGGCATCACTGGAATACATTTCAAATAAGAACAGGGTTTAACAAATTGGCTTGTTTTATTCTTGGCCGCCAAGTCGGCGCAGTTATTTTGGGAAGGAATCCAAAAATTTTCGGGAAGATGAGAAAAATGCTAAAGCTTCAGATGAGCAATGCTTTGAGTAGTACTGTGTCCCTTAAATAAACGTTTATGATTTTTCCCTTCATTAAACGGAAGTAGATTTATTCGCTCTACTCTCTAATGATATCCTAATATTTTATTTGTATGCCTTTTTGATACCCTGAATAGGGTATCCACGATATTTGTAGCACACAGAAGGAAACATCGGAGGCCTTATAAAATATATTTATATCTGAATAATCAGCGTGACGAGCTCAGTCGATTTAGATGTGTCCGCCAGTCTGTCCGTCTACGTGAACTAGTCCTTCACTTTTTGAGATATCAATCTGAAATTTGGCACACGTACTTCTCCCCCTCCAAAAATTTTTCATATGTCGGAACCGTCCCTATCGGACCGCTATAGCATATAGCTACCATACAAGCTGAACTATCGGAATCAAGTTCTTGTAACTATTCCTTTTGTATTTGTGAAGAGTATTATTATAGCTTCGTTTTTTTTTTTGTTTTAATTATTTATGTTGCATGAAATTTTTTATATAGCATATAGCTAACTATTTACACAATTATTTGTACATACATAACAATGTATGTATTTACCCACATAGCCACTTATTCATGTAACTGCTTGTAAGCTTATTGATAACTACAGTATAATTGAGCCCTTAGCACGTGTCAGTTGTACAACTGTTATAATGACTTCCATAGCAACAAAAAACAACAACAACAACATCCGAAAATGTCATAGGAGTGCAGTCAATAGATTAGCAACACGTTTAAGCGCAGATATGCAAGTACATAAATAGATACATACTCGTACATATGTATTGATGTGTATATGTACATATGTATGTGTGAAACTAGATACACGCATATAACCAACATATGTCAGGTATGTTTGTATGCTTGTAGCCTTTTATTTCCCCCCGAAAATCTGTTTCTATCGACTATATGCAGCAGCGTTGTTGTTGCAATTTATTGACCCCTTCGGTGTGTACATAAGTACATGCATAGCAACAGCTCTTATTTCGATTTTGTTGTCAATGTGTGCTGTTGTAGTTATAGTTGTTGGTGTTGTTGTTGTTGTTGTTGTTTTTGTTTTTGTTGTTCTCAATGTCAAAACGATTCGTTTTAATTAGGATTCAGTTGAGATGCGCTTGTTGTTTGTGCTTTCATCCGTGCAGTCGAGCTGATAGTCAGGGAGTAGACGCTCATCCTTGTATCAGACGAGTGGCCGAAATGCCGTCTTCATCTTTCATCGTTGCCCAAACGTACTCTTAGCTAATTATCGCATCTACTGTTAGAATGCATTATTGGTACCCATATATGTATGTGCGTTGTCACCAACTAATTTACGACAGTGCACATACATATTCAGGTATCCTCGAAATAACAGGGTTAGTTTTGTGCGCTTGGCAACCCATCATTTAATTAAAGATGAACTTATTAAGTTATTATTACCATTGCTGCCATATGTGTAGAAAATTCTTAAACTTTAACAACAAGGCTGTGTAGCAAATTTCAGAGGCCTTAATTAGAAACTAGTATGAATTGTATTTCATCAAAAAAAATATACTTGCGTAGAGGTAATAGATCATTTTAGCTATTTCAATCCATATTGCTAGCTGCTAACGTAAAATCAAAATAGTTTTTTAGTCTCTAACAAAGAAGTGTGTACTATAATTTATTATATACACGAAAAAATGGTGACTTCGATTGCTATAAATAATAAACTCCAATACCCTTCACAAATATAACATATTCTATCCAGTTTGTATAAACAACTCCCTGGGGAGAAAAGGATGTGTGCAAAATTTTGAATCGATATATTATATAATGACGAACGGACATGACTAAATCGACTCAGCTCATCACGCTGATCCTTTATATACAAAGGGTGTTTTTTTAGAGGTATAGAACTTTAAATCGATTGACATGAATATTATTTATCCCAAAGATAATCTTGTGGCATTACATTTTAAATAGACTTCTGGCATATGACCGCCACGGCTCGAATGTAGTCCAATCTGGACGTTCAATTTTTGATAACTTTTTCCAACATTTGTGAACGTCTAGTTGCGGCATATATCATAAACGTTTAAACCTAACCTTCAAGATACACTCGTAAATACATAAATATCGAAGCATAGATTCATGAGAAATAGTATTTCGTATTTCCAAAAGAGGCTGTCGAAATAATCAAAAAAATACAAAGTAATTTAGGATGACCGTAAAATTAACCAGTTATCTAACACGCTAAAGATTTTATTTTCACGATTATGAATCTGTGCAAAGTGAGCGCCGCATCTTGCTCACAAGCAAGAAAAAACCGTATAACCTATGAGTGAAATTTCATTAATCGGGCTTCATATTCCAAATCCGTTTTATTCACTCAGCAGGTTTTGCCTTCAGACATCCAGGGAATGCTGGGAATAAAACGAAATTTAGCGACAAGGAAGAGGTAATAGCCGGCTGAAACCTTTTATGAACGAAAGAGAAAGCCTACTACAAATGTTGGAAGATCACGATGATCGCCGAAGCGGAAATGAATTTTGATACATGACTTTTAAAAGAAATTTACTGAAATTCGACGATGTTGCTACAACGGTATACTAGACGCACCCTAATTTTTTCGCACCTTAATTTTTTCGCACCCTAGTTAGTTCGCAACGTTGGACAAATTTTGTGATGATATAAAATAAAATATTTTTCCGTACAAGGACTTGATTTTGATCGATCAGATTGCATGGCAGCTATATCCCGTTGTGGTGCCATATCGGTTTTTTTAACAAATACGGGCATGACTCAACGCGTTCCGCTGATCATTTATACATGGGTCATTCCATCGAGAATTTACGTATAAAAATTTTTTTCACTACACCTATTTTTTATTACCACTCAATATGACATTTTCAGTTACGAATTTTCAAAATTTCAAACTTTTGAAAAAAGTATCTTTAAATATTTCCGTGCACGAAGAAAAGTAATTCATTAGAGTAGGCTTCGAATTTAAACAACGTAAAAACAATATTGATTATTTAGAGAGATATTATGTATTCAGTGATGAAATTATGATTTAGGATAAGTTTTCTATTTATAAACAATTCATTTTAATATCAGCAATCTTAAAACACTCGCACACAAATAATTGGAAACAAATGTGTATTTCCGCGTAAATCATACTCCAACACTCAAAAAAAAAAAGTGCGGTCGATCGTGCTTTGACCGCGTTGCGTATAGCTATATACAGAAGCATATTCCAAGATAAAGCTCAATATGAAAATATTAAAATAACGATAATAGTATGTTTGCCATTTTAAAAATAACAATTACCTAATTAAATTTATTTATAGCAGCTGAAACGTGGCCTCTCCTGCCAATACGCATCTACGGTACTGATATATACTCGTATTTGATCAGAACATGTGTGTCTCATTGAAATATATTAGAGGACCGATAAGAAGTATGCAGTATATGGTATACTTATGTAGTTATATTTATACAAAAAGACAATTCTATAAATAAAATTCTTATTAAATTTTCACTTTAGTATATCTTTCTTTCCGATCACAAAATACTACGATTTATTTACGTGCTAAAACATAGCACAGTTATTTGGCCGATCTTTTAGTTATATTTTGAATTGAAAATCGAATTGGCTTCGAACCAGACCAAAGCTTTTTATAGGAATACCTTTTCTTCTCATAAATATACTGGAAAATTGAGAAGTTATAATCGGCTATTCAAAAAAATAAATTAGTTATTATCTATAACATCAGGTATCCAGATTTGAACTTAGAACACATCGATCATTAAAGAATCGGTTACTTTGCGCGACAAGTACGTACTTTGTTCTATACGATCATCATTCAATCAGTAAAAGCATGCGTTAACTCGCAGAAGAGTTCATTGAGCACGACCATACTTCTTGTTTGATTACATTTGGATCTTACGGCTTTCTCCTTTACTATTTTCTACAGTCTTGCCTTGCTTCGCTGTGAATTAAATAGTATTCATTAATTGAATTAAATCTTTGTCAAAATACATATATTTTTATTTCATTATACTGAAGCGTTTGAAAAATAGTTTGTTTTACCTTAAAAATTTATCTAAAACAAATTACGCCATTGTTTTCTTGAATTTTTGCGAAAAATGTTTCGAAAAGTTATTACATAAAATGACAGTGACAATTTTATCACGACAGACATTTTCTCTACGCTCAGTGATAGTTCGGCAACTTTAAAGTGGTTTTGTTTCATAAATGACAATTGATAATTGAAAATTGACATGCGACAAAATAGCTGCCGACAAATTTTAAATTTTCATCGACAGATTTATCGCCAGTTCAACATACACACATATACGTAATTTAACAGTGAATGTTATTCCGTGGTGAAAGATGGGGGTAGTAAGATAACCCAAATAAGTATCCACATATAGGCTGGAGCGAAATCGAAAATTATTAGCGAGCAACCCCTACAGCGTAAGTAAAACTCTTACGAAGCTGTAATTTGGTACAAGGGATTAGAGTAGTGCGGGACGTCTGTGGGCTTCTTTAAAAGTGAGGGGTCCCGCTCCGTAAATGGTTTAATGTACAAGTCTTCCAAACCGCTTAAATTAAATAAGCCAAGTTTAATGAGAAGAAATATTTTTAGCATTTCTTTACACACTGTGAAAATAATAACGATTATGTTGAAAACTACTAGAAAAGCGATAACTCACTGCAAAAGTGCACCAGAGATATTTAAATTTGTTAGATTACAGGTGTTGGACGATGGGCGTAGGCGGTGCACATTTAGGTAAAAACCTATATCTAATGAACAACTGGACCGATTTCAATCAAATTCGGTGTATGAGGTTACTCGAAAATAGGTAAAATCTGATGACAACCTCGCCTACTTCCCATATAACACAATTTGAAGTTCCATCAGATTATTTCGCTTTACTCTATACAAATCAAACATCAATAAAGTTATCAGAATAAAGCTTTGCCCAAATAGTGCCCTCAAGATATTTCATCTAACGACCAAAAATTGTCGAAATCGGACCTCAGTACATAAGACTGATTTTTTATCGAACATATTAGACCATCTGTACCTCATATAAATATTTTCGAACTTCCGGTTGACTTAAGACCGCATCTATCGGTCAATACATAAGAAATTTTGATGAAATTCAGAAATAATCTTTTTCTGATAACAATGTGTCCTCATGCCTGAAACGGATGAAATCAAGGCAATACTTTCCTTAGTCTCCACATACCTAATATTCGAATTTTCAAACATTCGCTTGACTCAAACTTAATATATTGGTCTACCTGTGAGGTTTCTTAATTTACAAATTGCAAGAGTATAAAATATTCGGTTAGACCCAAACTTAGCTCTTACCTATAACCTTCTTCTCAAATCTATAATCTTAGAATAGAACTTAGCGTACAACTTCCAAGATTGCTTCTTATAATGGCTATCTAGTCGCGCCAATTCCCACCATTTTTTCCTTCCCCTTTTTTTTCTCATCCCTTCTCAACTTATTTCGCGAATAATAAGCCGAATGCAGATTTCGAACTGGTCGTCGTAGTTGGTTTATCAGTATAGACGTATCCCTCAAAATGTGCTTGTAGTCTAACAAAGTCAAATCGCTTGATCGGGAAGATCAATTAGTCAGTCAAGATAAATTTATCGATTAATGATTGAGAGGTCTTAATAAAATTAAAATAGAATGCTACATTTACAATAATTTGATTTTTACGAAAAATATTGATCCATCTATATTCTCATGCCTTTCCATATGTATTGAATACATTGATTTATTATATTGTGTTCCAACGGCGCAATGAATTATTATATAAGCTTGCTAACAGGTGCCACCTTTTTGAACGAGTTTGAGTTTGGGTACAACATAAGTTTGCAACCCAAAACCTGTAAAAAGCACTAATTGATTTCGGATATCTCGGAAAACAAATTACCACGTTCTATTCTTGCATAAACCCTTAGCAGAATCTTTGAATGCTATCTAATTAGTTATTTTAGCAATTAATAACAAATATATGTGATGTTAGAAATATACGATCTGCTCATTAGATAAGTAAGTCTGGCGGGGTGTCTGCTGAATTCAAAGTTTTGTTAACACATTTGTTGTTGTAACTTAATTACGATCAATTAGTATATATGCCAATACCAAATGATTTATGATTGCCCACTACAAACGAATTTTAATTTTTATACAAATAGTTCCGAATTATAACTAAATAGCGAACAATAAATATTTCTTTATTATTTAGCAAATATTTGAAAGTAATTAATTAATTGTCGCAAAGTTTCAACAATACACGTATGTGCACTAGATAAGTAATAAAATAAATAAGTTATAAATAAAGTATATAAAAGGTAATGTTTTAAGGGTTGTCAGTAGATTTTATTTTAAACAAATAAAACAAGTGTACAGATAGACAAATGGTTAAGTAATTAAGAAAAATTCAAGTGGACAAAATTTAATAGGTAGTTAGGGAGCTTTCATAAGATCTATTTACTGGTAAATACCGGATTTTATATATGCATCGAATTTTGTTATCTATTATAGCATACTCTTACACGGTTCTTATCAAAACGATCGATATATTTGACCAGTGTATCATATTACAATTTACAGTCAACCCGGCATTCATTATAAATATAATAAGAATCTCACAAAGCTACCAGGAAACTGTGCATGAATACCCGAAACTGCTCGTTGTAACACGGAATCATTCCCTTCACCTATGAATCAAACTTAAGTGTTTAATAATTTTTCGTCTTTTTTTAAGCATTTTTGTCCTAATTCAAAGAATGGATTTTGATCCAGTAATTACTACTGACCTTATCTAACCATAAGTACTACTCTACTGCTTAAAGTTCTAAAAGAAAAGTTTATGGCTTTTTAAAGAGTTTATCTTAAGGTCTAAGAAATACGCATTTTACCCACAGAAGATTTATTTTTTCATGTTATTTACTCATTTGGAGCACGTTTTATTTCCCGTTAGCCCTGGTGATAGTAGAGGGCTTAAAACCGTAACAAACATTTACGTTAATGGATCATGGTTTGCACATTTACAGGCTTCAACTCACAAAATTTTTCTCTCGAATTGTTTTTTCATTAACATTGCATCAATTATTTTAAAAAAGTTGGGATGTGACAATCTCTTTTGAAAGAACTGCTAGGATCTCATCGAAGTTCACAACACCGTTATATTTCTAGAAATACAACTAACAACTTGCTATCGATAGACTGCAACCGCACTAATCTTCCATGAAGTGGCTCTTGAAATGATCAAAAGGAAACGATAGAAAGCAATAAGTACCAGTCACAAACAAACAAACAAACAAACAAATTTTATTACCACTTCAACACAGATCAACATCCAGTGTGATAACAACTAACGGTAGCAAAGGCACTAGAAGACATTTGCTGTGTTGTAGAGACCGACTAGAGAGAGAACTGGCTTCATTTGGTAGAATTAACGCAAACTTGAGAATCAAAGAACGAACCAAAGACTGTGGAAAAAACCGGCTGGCTCCAGTTAAAAAGAGGCATTAGAGAAGGAGTTATCCTTACGTGAATTTTCGATAATTCCAACATGCAAAGTCATTGCTACCAAGTTAAGGTGAACTCTGGAAAAACAACTTAGGGGATAACATGGCCACTAAGAGATTAATTCATTAAATCAGAAATATATTAATTTGTGTAGTGCTGAAAAAGAATTTTAAGCACAAAAATTTCGGCTGGCTGAGTACACTTCCTCAAAATACGAAAATTATTCGTAGAACTTTTCTAACTTTATTTGTGTAACTTGGAAAAATTCCTTTAATAATCTGTTTTTCTGACTTTTTCTTTACCTGACTTTAAAGCTTCCATCAAAAACACTGATCTTCCGAGAAAGCGCCAGAGAAAGTCATACGAGGTACTTTGCAAAAATACAATCTTATTCTACTTATCAACCGATAAATAATTAAAAATGTATTTATTACAACGCCTATCTAGTGACAAGCGGATCGGTAAGTATGCATTACTTATCGACCGTTATGTAGCTAAATGCTACAAATCTACATATACTCAATCGGCTGGTATAAAATTTGTGAACTAGCAGCGTTTTGGGTTATTGTTTACACGACGCCCGCCGCATAGCCATCATCGTTATCGCGCATCGCTTGATTCGTTGCATTCACGAAACACAATTCTTACTTTCGGGCGAGCTAAAACAGACAAATAATACCGACGAGAACGCGGGGCATACAAAAAGGCATCGGCTAAGTACATGAATACACACATGGCGGCTGTTTTAAGATCTCACTAAGAGGCGATTATATTTAGAGCAAATACTTGTACGACAATTCTCCAAATGCGACAATAAAGACATGCATACATACATACCTACAGTATGTGCAATATAACAAGACGATGCGTTGAGTGATCATACCTAATACATATAAGAACAGTCAAAGCATTTACTCGATGACACGATCGGCCCGACAAGCAATCAAATTGAGCCGGAGCAGGTCAGACGGCGCATAGCGTAACGTGCATATCACCGCAAAGTTCAAAAGCAAAACAACGCGTGATCCGAACGACACCGTGCGGATCACCAAACACGATCATTGTGAACGAAATATACAAGTGCTGAAGAGATTAATTTATAATAAAAGTATAGTCGTAAATGTAGGTGTTTAGAACATAAAAGCGGTGGAAAAGTTTGAAGTGTGTAATAAAAAGGAAATAATTCCGAATCACACAGTGCCAGTAAAAAAACTTAATTCTTAAAGAGAGCATTAACTGTAAATTAATAGCGAATTAATTTGAAACATATTGTATATACAAGATATTCTTGAAGAGTGAAAAGTGAAAAGTAAAAATAAAAAGTAAAAATATGACGAGCTACGACAGTGCCGCCAAGGCGGCAAAATCACAAATGTTGCCACAGGATGCCACACAAATCATAATGGAATCGGCGAAACCCTTCACCAGCGATGCACTGCGGCGCAGTTCAACACCACACACGGTGGGTGGTAAAGTGCAGAAGGCGCTACGCAGTCGCCTGGAAATACTCAATTGGATTGGCGATTATAACACGGAGTGGGCAATGAGCGATTTAATAGCCGGCATTACCCTCGGTCTTACCATAATTCCTGAGAGTATTGCTTGCGCCCTGCTAGCCGGTCTACCAGCACGTTATGGTCTTTGTTCGGCCTTTCTGGGCTCCTTCGTCTATCTGATATTCGGTTCGATAAATAAAGTGATCATTGGTCCTACCAGTCTGGTGGCACTAGTCAGTTTGCAATTCACTGTCGGCAAGCCAATTGAGTTTGCTATATTGCTCACCTTCCTCACCGGCGTTGTGGAGCTGATAATGGGTTCGTTGCGCGTGGGTAAGTGTCTGAATTATATTATAGATATTAATTGTAAGACTTTGTCAAGTGGTGGAGAATTATGCTTGATTATTGAGACTGAAAGTGACAAACGTCTGAGTGGGGTGTT
Organism: Bactrocera oleae; assembly: GCF_042242935.1. Classification (NCBI taxonomy): domain Eukaryota; kingdom Metazoa; phylum Arthropoda; class Insecta; order Diptera; family Tephritidae; genus Bactrocera; species Bactrocera oleae. Next base: position 18,594,336 of record NC_091537.1, on the reverse strand, counting down.
TAACGGTAGCAGCTATAACAAGTTGTATACTTTGTAAGAAATCGCGTTCTACATTTTGATATATAGAGTATATCTTTATGAAATATATAGCACTGAGAATTATATTATAATGTATTAAGTTCATTTAAATAGTCCAAATTTAAAAATTATACATTTAAAAAAACTTTAATATTAATAATAATTTTTTTTTTAATTTTAATCATTTTGTTAAATTTTAAATATTCTTATTGTATATGCTATTTTTGCAATTTTTATTTTGATAAAATTCAGAGTAATTATATATAATATTAATAAATTTTTCCAAAAGTAATTATCACATTTTTTTTAAACTTTTTTTCTCATATACATAATTAAGCGAATAGAATAAATTGAAATTACAAAGTAATCGTTAATTATAGAGATAAAGTAAACAGTAAACCATTTGCTTTGAGAACCTTATAACAGTTTTAAGCATTATATATATGATATCATTTAATTAATTTAATAAATTGAAATTGTTTAATATAGTAGTTAAATTTTAGTAATGTAATTAGTATTAGCTCCATAAGTCAATTAAATCATCAAATCAGCTTTATGATCAAACTTTTGAGACACATTTAATTTGATCATAGGTATTTAAAATGTAATTACGAATGTAATCATTACTTTTACGAATATTTAATCTTCAAAGCTGCTTTATAATCTAGTTTTTGAGATATATTAAATTTAGTTTTAGTTAATTACGAATGTAATTATTACTTTTATACAATACGAATATTTAATTAACTTAAGCTGCTTGATAGTTTAGTTTCTGGAAAACATTAAGTTTGAACTTAGGTTATCAAAATGTAATCAAAAATGTAATAATTACTTTTAGGAATATTTAATTAACTTCATAGCTGCTTAATACTTTTAGTTTAGTTTTTGGAATGCACTAAATTTTATCGTAGGTAATCAAAATTTAATCACAAATGTAATCATTACTTTTACTAAAAATAATTTTAATTACTTTATATTTTTATATAAATTTCAAATTACAGTAACGTAAGCCACTTACTTGCATTCAACATATCAAAAAGTAATCATTACTATATAACAGGTAATTTAGTAATTAAAATAAAAGTAATTTTTAATTGAGTTAAAAATTTGAGTAGATTCACAAAAAATGTTAATTCATTTTTCTCGACGTGGTTAATATTTCCGTACTTAAAGAAAGCTGAGTTTTTAAACTAATATTGACAGTAAAAACAATATAGGCTCCAAAGAAATGATGAATGAATATTGTGTAGAAACGAGAATTTATTTGTGTGCATTATACACCACCTGTATTCATAAAATATATGATTTACGTCGTTTACGTCGCTAAGTCTAAATCAGTTAGTCTAGATTTAACAGTTGAGCCTCAAATCCCGTTCTTTATCGTCAACGCCAATGATCTATTAAGCATATAGTATATTAGAATTTGGCAAACAACAAGCCGCATACGCATAATCCTAACCAAACACAAACAAAAATAAACAAAAGCAAAAAAAAAGTATTATTAAAGCACATTATGTTCTTGTATGTAAACATTTTGCAAATTATTAACTTTTAACTTTTTGCCAGCATAGGTAATATACCAGAATTACCAGATGCATATGTAAATAAACGTTTGTTTATACATATGTAGTATGGCCTGAGGGTAGGCGATAGTGACCGACTACTTGAAAACCGGCTGTACAAACAGGCATACTCTCGCTCAATCGGTGGGCGCACACAACGAGGGCAGTTGAAGGTCGGTATGACGCGCGTCGTACAATTCGTACAATTGCCAGAATTGCATTCAGCGCTGTCGGTGACAACGGCAACGTTCCCGGTGTTGGACGTAAAATTTATACGGCTCGTATTAATACTCAAATTTGATTTGAAGACGCTCGCTAACATTTACGAATTAGACTTAAGTGACTTGAGTTTGCCATAGCGGCGCAAAAGCTTTATAGAAACATGTGTGCATATTCTATAGCATTTCTAATGTGGATAGAAAGTATTTTGAGGAAAGAACCAAGTTTGTACATAGCATGTAATTAAATATGCTTATAATATTAAAACAACCGTTAATATTGTGCATCATTGTAAGAGATCAGCGCTGTCTCACAGGAATACTTGAAACTTTTTTTTTCGATAAGAGCATTTGTGAAATTGTTTTTTGATTAAAAATTACTTGGAAGAATATTAAATTTATAAATGACACAGCCAAAGGTAGCACAACCGGTCAGCGCTTGTTCGTCTATCGTTCATTGCCATTGACTACAGTTTTTGAAACATGTACCGGTTTTCGAGAATATTGTATAAATGCAATTAATATATTTATATGTATATTGTTGACTAGGTTAACAGCCTGAAATGCACGTGCTTACCAACAAAAAGTAGTAAGACATCAAATTTAAAAGAAATGCTAGAAATAAATTTACTTAGTTAATTAAAAATAATTTTCAAATTTGAAAGTTGAAAGAATACTTTCAAAACTAATGATTACTTTTTGAATACCTGGTAATTAATCACCTTTTTAAAATAATGATTACTTTTTAATTACTTTGCTTACATGTCACATATTTGAAATTTGAAAGAATATTTTTCAGAAAAAAGTAATGATTACTTTTTAAATACCTGGTAATTAAATACATTTTTTAAGTAATGATTACTTTTTAATGGCTGTGCTTTTTTTTCTATAACACATTAACTTCAGCAATAAGCTCACAAATTTTGTTTGAATTATTCTATACTTCAAAAAGTAATTAAATATTTTTATCATTATTATACATTTTAGTTAAAAAACTATGTGTGCAAAGTAATGTAATAATAATAATATAACTAACAACTATATTCATTCTCATTAAAAGCAGACAAAAAAAAATAATATAATTGCTGTTGCAAATATTACAGTACAGAGGCAAACATATTAAAATAACTACTAAAATATTGATTAATAATTGTTAAATATTTGAAAAACAAATATCCAATTTAGTCATTTTTATTTATATTAATTAGAATAAGTACTCAAAATTATTGAAATAATGTATAAAGAAAAAAAATACAATATTTTCAGTGTCATATAGTAATATGATAGATTAGGCAATTTTAAGAAGTCATGATTACCATTCGGTAATTAAATAGGCAAAATCACAAATAAAAAGATATTTAAAAAGTATAATTATCGCGTTTGGTGTATAAAATATTTTTATAGTAGTAAAACATTTTATAGTATGAATAGTATTAAATTACTAGTTGAAAATATCGTACTCACAAAAGACCTTCTCATTTTCATTTATAATTACGATAACACTCCTTCGATTTTTATAAAAATCTAAAATCTAAATCTAGCACCATCGGACTTGCTAAGAAAGCCTTTGTATGAAACAAATCGGTAGTGGCAACCGAAGCTACCAAATTCTGACCCAACCATGAAACTACCAGCTTAATAGCACCTCAGAAGAACACATACATACGTTTTATGTAACCTAATGATGATTTTTCTCTAGCCCTTAGTTAATATTTTCGCTTATTGTATACAATATTAATTTTAGTTTCCTTTTCTCTTTTACAACAGGCGTAATTTTCGAATTCCTCTCAGTGCCCATCATTAAGGCTTTCTCCTCAGCCACAGCTATTCTCGTCATCGAATCACAGATTAAGGTTATGCTGGGAATCAAATATCTAGTTTCGGGTTTCATTGGGTCTGTAGCTACGCTTTTGCCCAGGCTACCAGAAACCAATGTTGGCGATCTTGTAATGGGCCTCTTTGCTGTTTGTTTTCTATTCGCCGTTGCGGTAAGTAAATTCAAAACCTGGTTAAATTTATTAATTTTTATTTAAAACTATTTTATTTCATTCAGCAAATGGAAAAATTGGCAGATAATCCAAAGATGAACCCGAAATTAAGCTCCGTTCTGCGTTATTTATCGTTCTCACGCAATACTTTGGTAGTTATAATCACCGGCACCGTGTCTTACATTTGGATTAGCGAGAAAAATGCGGTACCTTATGCACTGTCAGCCAATGCTCTTTCTGGACTACCCAACTTTACGATTCCGGAATTCTCGGTGAAAACACCTGAGAAAACATATACTTTTGTCGATATGTTAGCCGAATTGAATGTGGGCATTATTGTTATACCCATCGTTGGCATACTCACGAATATCTCAATTGGTAAACTGAGTAAGTAACAGAAAATATTGAAATGCTTTATTCAAACCAAATTTTGGGTTGCATACAGATTTAGAAATTGATAATAACTATATAATAGTTACATAATGTTCTGATTCAAGCAACAGCTTGTAATTCAGTTTACGAAAAACGTTTCAAGAATGTTTTTCTTTGTGCTTTAAGTATGTTTAATGTGGAAAGAATATTTATTATAAAAGCAGCTTAAAATTTTTTTTTGTTTAAATTTCAGATGTAATTATATTTCAATTTTTTACCCGAAATTTGTATTACAGTCTCTCTTACAGATCGTCAAAACTAAATTTATTGTTCAAAAGAATTGAAATTTTTTTGGTATGTTCAGATCAATTGAATACTCTTTAGAAATTTAAAAACTTTATCATTTATGGAACCTTTACGCAAATATTAAAAATACTTATTAATTAACAAGTCCACGTTCATAATAGTCTCTCTAAAACTTGCTTTCAAGGGTTACAACAATGTATTGTGCATTTTAATGTTTTGCACGTTCACCAACTTAAGGCTAGACTATCAGTGGGAATCCTTAAAAGTACTTGCATTAATGAACTAGTCTAATTCTTCTTATCGCTAGTATTTTAAATGAGTCTATATGAGCTTAACATAGATATCCAGCACACAATCTGATGTTCAAAAATTTATACCGTTTAAGATTTTTTACGTCATGGCACGTGTAGAATATTTTTTTTATACTTCATATCAGCAAATTATTGTTATAATTAAAAATTAAAAAGTGAAATTCATATATACAGTGTGTTCAATTAACAACAATATTGTCATTTAAATTTCAATATAATAAATTATATAAATGAGCAATTTTGCAGTTAAGCATTGACTACTTGTATATGAACGAAGCACTAAAAATTTGTTTTATTAAAAACAATTGGAAAACTTGTATTTCAAATATAATTACTGAAAAAATAGGAATTAGGCAAACATTTTAACATGATTGTTTGTAAAAACGCATTGCAAACAAAATTGTTTACAGTTAAATTATAAAAAATATTGTTAACGCACAAACCATCTACTCACAAATAAGTAATTATATGCATAAGTTAATGACAACCAAAACAAACTAAAATATCCTAAAACTCGTACTTTGCAATAATTGGATTTTTATTTTTTATTCTGCTTTTCAATGCTAATCAAAAGATTTTTCTTACATGTAATCATAACACGACAAGCTAACAATTATTGAGAATTAATGATTTATTGTTTGCAATTACTTGCAAATTGTGGTAATTTTTATGCTGCCAAGATCCAAAATAAAAGTTGAGTAAATGATCGATTAAATTACTTTTTTATTATTAATGAGTAATGAGTCTTAAAATTGTTGACATGATAAGCAGTATGTGTGAACTACCTTTTGCGCCAAAACCCAGCGTACTCATACTTACATATATGATAATTGAATTATAATTACTAATTCGATTACTAATTTGTTTATGACTTCAAATCACTATTTTCTTGATGTAAATATTTCTTAAATATATATGGTAATCATAAATTACTTGATTATATGTAATCATTACTTTTACATTACAATACGTAATTCACACAAATATTGTATTTAAGATCTTTTGAATGTGCTAATAGTTAATAATACACTACAATTTTGGGATAAAAGATAAATAAGTACATGATTTTTAGATTACAATACGTAATTGACGCATATAATATAATACCTATATTATATATATGAGTTTTCGAGTGTTCAGTTAGTATTTAATACCTAAACAATTACTTAAATAAAAAAAGTTCCTACACTATCTAGTTAAATACTCTATACCAATGGCTTTCTTTTGAACTTATAATGCGATAAAAGCAATAAAAAAAATATTTTGACTTTTCAAACAAGCGCAGTCAAAATATTTATAAATATTAATTTTTACTCTCTTCATTACTTTAAAGCGCCTAAAGGTATGGTCGATGCTAACAAGGAATTAATTACTGTTGGTTTGTGTAATCTTGCGGGTTCCTGCGTGCAATCTATGCCAGTTTCAGGCGCTTTCTCGCGCTATGCTATTAGTAATGGTTGTGGTCTCAAAACGCCAATGGCCAACTTGTATTTAGGTATTTTTTGCGTTAATTTTTAAAATCATACTATGAACCTGATAACTTAAACAAACATATCTTTTAAATACTAAAATTAGGCGCTATTGTCCTGCTGGCGCTTGGCTTTCTCAGTCCCTATTTCAATTACATACCCGAATCAACGCTTGCCGCCATTTTAATGTGTTCCATTGTCACACTTTTGGACTTGAAGCTGCCCTGCCGCTTGTGGCGTGATGCTAAGCGCGATTTCTGCGTTTGGGTATTATGTTTCACAGTGTGCATACTGTGCGGTGTAGAAGTGGGACTCTTGGTCAGTATTATAGTCACGGTGCTGCATTTACTATTCATGTGGGCGCATCCACAGATCTCGGTGAAAATTGCAGAGGTACGTAGAGGAATACGACTTTCTGGGTTATATGCTTATTTTCATTCAATAAATGCTCACTTTCTTTAGGTGAATGAGTTGCAGTACATACGCATTACGCCCATTGGCGTCATCTATTTCCCCGCCATCAATCATTTGCGCGCCAAAGTGATGAAAGCTTGCGAACGCGTCCAATTCAGTTTGCCGGTCGTCATGGATTGCCACAAGATCAGCGGCATTGACTTCACCGCAGCGCAGGGTATCTCGAAGCTGCCCGACGATCTGTCACAATCGGAAACGGGCGATGGCCCACTGTTGCTCATACACCGACTCGGTGCGGATAAACAGAAACTAATTCAAACTTCCGCCAAGCTGATATTCTGTGACGATGACGAGCGATTGTGCGAAAGCATCACTCAGGAATCGCTAAAGAATGACAATGCGGTGTTAAAAGAACAAGAGAAATCTATTAATGGCGTGCTAAGTGAGACCCATTTAGATTTTCATTATTAAAGCGAAGACTAACAAGAAGTCGGGCACACAAAGTGACGCATGCAAGTGGGTCTATGTGATAACTAGTGAAAATTAGAAAAAAAAGCAATGAAAGTAAATAATAATAAATGCGACAAATGCAAAACTTGCAAGCCTAGCTGCATTTTGATGTAACACATCGTGAATGGTTGTATAATATTTATGGCATAGCTAGTTGCTAAGTGTTAGCTAGTGGATATATAATATATTCTATATGCCATTGTTGTTGTCGCCAGCGCTAAGCCAGACCAGAGAGTATTGGAATGTTTATGTGCAAAAAAGGCACAAATGTTCATTTAGTTGTAATTTCTGTTTAACAATAACAATAGCAAAATATTAATGTAATAATATATGTATATATATATGTATATATATATATGTAAATATAGTATGTACACGATTGTTATAAGAATATAAATCTACTTTGTTTGTTCAACATTCAACATGGAAGTGACAATAGTTGCATTTTGTCTCAATTATTTTATGCACAATAATTATTGATATGCGAAGTTAAAAAGCAAATATTTGCAATCGTTAAAGTCGCAACAAAATCGCTGGCAAATATTGAGCTAGTTGAGGAAAATTCCTAATATTGATCGTTAGCAAAAAAGGTAGAGTCAAGTGCGAATGGAAAAAAACTATTGTTGTCACTAGAGGATTCCCAGTGAGACGTGGTTTTTACGATTTAAAAGTGGTGATTTTAGCTTCGAAGGCGAAGAACGTTCTGGGCGGCGTAAAAATGTTGAAGAGAGAGAGGAACCGAAAGCATTATTCGATGAAGCTTGTTGCCAAACACAAATAGAGCTCGCAGAATTTTTGGGAGCAATCAAGCAGGCATTTCAAAATGTTTAAAAGCAGACGGATACATTCAAAAGCAAGAAAAATGGGTAAGATATAAATTGAAGCCAAAAGACGTTGGCATGTCCAAAAGAAGAGTTGGCATGTCCGAAATGCTGCATGAACGCTACAAAAAGTAGAGAAGGAGTTTTTTGCATCAGATTGTGAATAGTGTTGAAAAATGGATCCACTACGTCACCCCGAATGCAAAAAATCATATGTGAAACTTGGCCAAGCAACATAACCAATGGCAAAGCCTAATATTCATGATGTCACGATAAATCTTTGTATTTGTTGGGGTCAGACAGGCGTGCTGTATTATGAGCTACTAAAACCGGGTGAAACTATTTATCGAGAAAGCTAACGGCAACAACTCATCAAATTGATGTGCGTGTTTGCCGAAAAATGCCTTGAACTTGAGACAAAATACGAGGCAATAATTTTCCATCAGGACAACGCTGGGCCACATGTAGCAAGGCAGTTTAGAAACTCTTTGGCAAACAGCGGCTGGGAAGTTTTACCTCACAAAAATTATAGTACACCACTTGCTTCTTCTGTCTACAATTTTTTCCAGTTTATGCCGAACATTCACACTGAAATACGGTTTACATCAGAACAGAGTATGAAAAATTGGTCTGATGCATATTTGGACGGCTCAGTTCTTTTAGGATAGAATCCACAGATTACCAGAAAGATCGGAAAATGTTTAAGCTTCAGATAGACAAGGCTTTCTATTTAGTATTCTTTGTCTGAATATTTACATTAATGTTACTAAATGTTAAAGATATGAATTAAATCAAGTGGTAAATATGGTTTTTATAAATATATAGAACTTAGCGCCATCTATCGAATAAGTTTTTGGGGCGAGTATTTTGTTTTAATTAGATACGAAATTATTTAGACATAAATTTTTGTGCTAGTTTCTAATCAACGCTTTGCCTTAATTGTGCGATTCGGAACGGCTTGATTGGTACTAAACTTTCGTTAAGATAATATTCCAATTCTAGGCAAAAAACAAAAAAATATTTTTGATTCGGGGTAAAAATAAGTTATCACAAGCCAGAAAAGATTCTAATGATATTTTTGCTGGCAAGTAAGAACGTTAATTCTTTAGCCAAGTTTTAGAGACTTTCTCAAAGGACAGCGCGCATTAACTGACAGAGAATGTTTACTATTTCAATTACGCAAGGCTTAAGATCTCCCGTCGGTCGGTGCAGATCAGGAACTAAACCAAAAATTTCAAAAAATCTAGACCAAGTCCATAGAAAATTTCATATCTTACATATATTACTATAAATAAAATTTAAACGCTAATATAACGACCAATTAGAATAATTAAAGTTATTAATTGTTAGCAAATATTGCTTTGTATATACATAAGTCGTACATAATACTTAAGTGACGCTAATTAGTTAAATACACCGTTATTATTGTAAGGCGTAAATAGAAATGTCACTTTTGAATATCCAAGCGGAAGATTCTCACGATTTTTTACAGACAACCGTTATACTTAAATATGTGCATATATAAATTATTATTTACATACAAATGTTTTATGACAAGAACAGTACTTAGCACATTTACATTGTGTTGCTAAATGCCAACCGATTGCTGTTTACAGACTGCCTAGTGACGAAAATGAAAATTGAAATGTCAACCTTGGAAAATGTCAATGTTACAAAATTTCCACGATTAGCAAATGAAATGAGAATTTATTCCAGAATGTATTTAAATATCGGTCGTGGTTGTGGGAGAAGTAAAGGACGAAGGAATAGAGAGTATTGAATATTTTGGACTATGTGGAATAACTCTTGGGATTGCAAGCTTAAAACTTATGACATACTCTTTTCTGTTACAACTGCCGTTAATAGATCGATACAATCGAAAATCGATCAATCGAAGCTCGAAAATCGACTACTTCATATGCATATTTGCCCCATCTATCTTTTATGGAATTATTTTGAAAATTTATTACTATGAAAATGGTACATTGCCGTTCCTTTCATCCATCGCGGTAACACCAATCGACTTTGCGTTTGCGTAACGAAATCATAATCGACCCATACTTTTTTTAAAATGAACTGAAGATGGAAGCAGTATTACCGTTAGTTTGGTTCAACGCTGTAACATCAAACGAAAAAGTAATAATTGATTTTGGCAGTACGGTGCAGCAAGCCATACCGCATGTGACATCAATCCTTTAAGCGATCCGTTTTGATAACTGGATCATATCAAGAAGGCCTATCAATTGATTATCTATGTCCTGTGATTTGCTCCTTTAGACTACTTTTTGTGGTGCTCAACGCAATTCATTTTCGACTCACCAGCAGAAATTCAGTCGATCGTTATTGGCGACGTAATGTCGGTCAAACTGGGAAAAATGGTTACCGAATGGTTTTAAAGACGCAATTGGCCATTATAGTTTTAATAATATCATAAGGATGATCTCTTACAGCAAATAAAAGGAGTTTCTATTGAAATTTCTCGATCTCTTTAAGTCATCATTCATTCCAATAAACAACCTAATTACTACTCTATTGTCAATTTTTTGCATTCCGTGCCACCCATTCTCTTTATTATTTTACTAATTACCCAAGAGTAGAGCAAACAAAGAACAAATTACTTAGCTACACACATTGACCTTTACAGTCCAACAGTTGCAGGCTGATTGTCAAAAAGAACTCAATAATCCAAGAAGATTTTAATCAATGCCCACAGAAAATGCTTGAGTAAGTTTCTACTCATGTACATATACATATAACATCTTAAGTCATTAACAGCTATCTACAAGCTAAATTAGAAATCAATAGCTTACTAAATACATATGCGTATAAATAACGGTGATAATGTAATGAAAGTCAACATGGTACTGATGTGATAAAAGAATTCTTCGAAATTACATGCATCGTAGAACAAACACAGCAGATAGTAGAATTCGGGCCCCTATTTACTAAGCGACAATTTTAGTCAAACTCATGCACATTAAAGCAAATTTAAGGGGACATGAATGTGTGATCTCTTTTTTTTGAACAGGTTATATTAATTTTGCCACGAAGTTGGCAACAGAAATAAACGACAAAGACCCTATAAAATACGTACTTATATAAATGAACGGAACGAGCTGAGTCGATTTAGCCATGTCCGTCTGTATATACGCGCACTGATCCCTTAGTTTTTGAGATATCGATCTGAAATTTTACACTCTTCTTTTTTTTCGCTAAGAAGCTGCCCATTTGTCGGAACCGCCGATATCGAAGCATAGATATCATACAAACTGAACGATAAAAATCAAGTTCTTGTATGAAAATCTTTTTTATTTGACCAACTTCTACATGGATTATCCTCTAAGAACACAGTACAATCTCAGACCTAACTGTTTAGATCGGACCACTAAAGCATATAGCTGCCATACAAACTGAACGATATAAAGCAAGACCTTGTATAGAAACTTCATTTGTGCAGCGTATTATAGCTTCGGTGTAACATCTTTTCTTGATTATTTCGAATATTGGTCATGGAATAATGTCCGCGGTGCAGATTTTTGTGAGCAAGTTCACAATTTTTTTCATAATTTCCCCAATTAGAATTGTCTTATACAAACACTTTAAATGTTTTATCTCACTCGAGTCATTATTTCACAGAAATGAGTAAACAAATTATGATCCTCTTTTGAATATAATTAAATGTATTTAGAATTTAATGTACAATAAATTATTGGAATTTTTACACATTGGATACACTGTGGAATATAAGTTTTGTTTTATGCAGTTTTTACCAGATTAAATATGATTTTGCCACGCTGATTCCAAATCTGTAATTAGTTTTTCTCTAGCAGCTCTAGATTTCGAAATATGAACATATTACCTTTTTGGCCAAGAATACTACAATTTTAGAATTAAAAAATATATTAATCTTACTTAACATGAAAAAACTTTATTTTATAGAAACATCAGTCTTGTTTTGAATGATCCAGCAGTAATCAGCCATTATATTTGCATTCCAACAACCCTGGTATTGCTTTTCCATAGTGCGAATATGCTTGTTTTTCACTTAAGTCGCCAAAAATTTTCTGGAAAGCAGTCTAACTGGCTGCATCTTGATGCTCATGTTATACCCTAGTCCCTGGAAATGCACCATGAGCTGCTCAATGTGTTCCTAAGCAATTTTGCACAACCCAAATAAATTCAATCCATGCAGATTTCTCCTTATCTGTCATACAATCAGTAAAATGTTGGTTCTGTATTAGTCCCTGATTTGAGGACCATCAAAAATATTAGCTTTAATTTTTTCTGTGTTTAATTTCGGAAATATTTTATTGATATATTTGAAACATTTCCCATTCTTGTTTAGAGTTTTTACAAACTATTTTATCAGAATTAACTTTATGGTATATGAAGAGGTGGTAATACAATGCGGTCTCTGGCTACTAGAGAGGCATTCTTCACATTCATACTAACCGGTACTAAACTCACTCTCAAAAGCCAAACATTTTTAGTTCAGTGTTCTGTCTTGGCTCAGCTAATAAGCATAAGCACATGAAACAGGGGTATTTGGTATATCCTCCTTGTTGACCCAAAAGAAAAGTTACAATTGAAAAATCGACGCATATCAGCGCATGTTATGGTTTCCCAAAGTAGTCCAAACAGGCCTTTTTTATAGAATCAGACGCATACAAACGGCATTCTCTAAACATATTGTCATCACAAACAGCGCAAAAACAATGCAGGTCATTTAAACAAATTCTTTTTAATGTAGACATAGACAAACTAGAGCTGCTTGAAAGAAACTGAGGGAAGATTGGAAATCAGCGACATCAAATTAGAAAAAAAATAGTTAAGAAACTTCATAAAACAAACAAAATGTTTAATTTTGTTTACCGATGATATCTTAGTAGCCACTGCTAACCGTTTTTCATATCTTAATGTGTACACAATTGATAGTTAGTTGACAAATGAACGATCGCGTTCGACAGATAAAGTGTAGCTAGTGTGAAATAACAAATTTTGATTTATCTTTCATCCCTGTCAGCTATTCTCGGCTGAGTAGATATAAATAAACTGTGACTACAGAATTGTGCTAAATAACACTAATTAATATACCCTAATGATAATAGTTGCTAATGAAATAAAATAAAAGCTATTCTTATTTCGTACAATAGCATTACGAATAAGCGATATGTTCATATACCGAAATAAGAATTTCCGGTAATGTCCTAATATACGAGTACGTACTTATGTAGGTGATATCGAAATTTTCTGATAACATTACACTTAGAGAAATGTGACTTTGCTCTTAAAATGGATTAAATACTCGTAGGTCTACATCTTTTCAGTACATAAATTTGTATGCTACCCATGACGATGATGATAGAATAGTTATTATTTAAATTAATGGTCTCAAAAATTAATAATTAATAATAAACTGGTCATCAAGGTTGATTGTTTTTAAATATATACATATGTATAAAAGAGAAAGTATGTACCTATGTTCCTTATAAACTCCGAAACGGCTGGACCGATTTCAAAGAATTTTTTCGGGAGAGCTTCAGGTTGGCCAGCGACGAACCTGTAAGGTTTGGTGGCGATCGGAAATTAAAAAACAAAAACTTTATTTTTTAATGTCAATGTATAAACAATATGACCATGTAATTCAACTAAAGTTATCGCGAAGAGTGAGCAATTACTAACAGATGAACAAAATACTATTTACAATCGGATTAGGCTAATTGCCAGATAATTTCAGCACTATTGTACACGGAAAAAAATAATTAATTGGCAGTATTTTCCTAGGCAAACAGCTGTGTAATCGGGCTATACAAGTATTGACAGCAAAAAATGCCGAAATTAAATTCAATAATAAAATTTCTACTATATTAAACAGCTTACTCAAATATAATTTAACTACACCTTTCCCACAGCAAGGCGTGGTCTGGGTCTTCTAGTATGAACATATTTTACAAATGTTTCCAAGTATTTTATAATTTTAACAAAAGTATTTCTTCATTCTGGCAAAGTGGCATTTTTTATGTCTTACTATATGTGTAGATCAAACCGTTAATATATTAAATATGAAAAATATTAATAAAATATTATTTATCCGAATCTTTGGTCATATAAACCAGGGGTGCTTACGTCATAGCTCACTTAGCTCAGTTTGTTTCGCAACAACATTACTTACAACAAGCACAGCTTTTTTAAGTTTGTAACACTCAGAAGGAAGACGCTTCGAGACCTCAGCGTGACGAGCTGAGCCGATTTAACTATGTCCGTATGTATATACGCGTACCAATCCCTTAGTTTTCGAGATATCAATCTGAAACTTTGCACACGTCCTTTTCTTCTCAAAAAGCTGTTTATTTGTCGGAATCAGCGATATCGGACTACTATAGCATATAGCTGCCACAAAAACTGAACGAGCAGAATCAAACTCCTGTATGGTAAATTTTTTTATTTAAAGAGGTATCTTTACGAAGTTTGGCATGGGTTATTTTTCGAAAAAACGATACAATCACAGAAAAAATAGTTCAAATCGGACCACTATAGCATATAGCTGTCATACAAACTGATCTTTCCAAATCAAGTTCTTGTATGAAAAACTTTTTATTTAACAAAATTTGACACGAATTATTGAACAAGGCAACGCTACAATCTTCGAAGAAATTGTTCAGATTGGACGACTATAGCATTAGCTGCCACAAAAACTGAATGATCAATATCAAGCCCTTGTATGGAAAACTTATGTATTTGAAGATATATCTTCACTGAAATAATAGACATTGCCATATCTGCATAGTTTGCAAATGAAAGAATAAACTTTATACCCCAAATACAGGAAATACCGACTAAAATTTAATTAGAAACGATTTTTTCAATTAAATAAATAAAAACGGTTTTAAATAAATAAAAACGGTTTTACGTTTATTTAATTGCTTTTAAAAGTTTTACGAAAGGATTCTCATGGTTGTTTGCTATTGTTTCTCTTTATAATTATTCTATAATCATATTACTGGAAAACTGTGGATTATTTTAATTGTCTTTTATGAAAAAGATTTTAATAACGAACAACTGCGACACTTTCAAATGCGTGTGTGTTCCATCTTGCGCAACGAAACGATTGTCAGGATCACTGTGATTTAATTTTCGATACTCATACCTATGATCGGATGCTTTCCAGAAGTCTATGCATGTTATTAATCTTTCCACAACCTGCTTTTTATAGTGGGTTGAGCACTTCGTCAGATTTGACATTGTTACGAGAAACTTCCAACCGTATGTAAGTCAATAATGCCATCCCTGATCATCCTCAGTGCCCAATGGCCTTCAACTCTCCTGCCTGCTATAGAAAACAAATAAGTAAACATATCTCATTTATATATTAGTATTATAACTTTATTTTATCCACTGTCTAATTTTAAAAGCGGTTCCTATAAAGACATCTCATACCATCCCAGGGATAAAATTGAATATCTCTGGCCTGTTTAGTGATTGATTTATCGCGCTTTTAGTAGTGTTTAACAGTACCGTTATATGGGGACTGGGCAGGGTTGTCATCCGATTTAACCCATTTTCACTGTCGATAGGAGTGTTAAAAATACTTGTTCCCAGTGAATTTATCTTAGTAGAGCTTTAGCGGTGTAGGAAAAAATACTTTAAACTGCAGATGCCCCTCCCTAATGTGATATTGTGTACCAAATAACAGTCTTGTATAATATTTTGGTGCTTAGTTATGGCAATTTATTTGTTTTTGATGAATGGCGTTTTGTGGACGTGGCAGTGGTCCGATTACGCCCATCTGCAATACCAACCGTCTCACGGTACCAAGAAACATGTCTACCAAGTTTCATAAAGATATCTCAATTTTTACTCAAGTTACAGCTTGCACAGACGGACGGACGGACAGACAGTCACCCGGATTTTAACTCGTCATTCATTCATCCTGATCATTTATATATACATAACCCTATATCTAACTCGATTAGTTTTAGGTGATACCAATAACGGTTAGGTGAACAAAACTATTATACTCTGTAGCAACAAGTTGTCAGAGTATAAAAATGGAGTTATACTTTCAATGGCATTATTAGTTCTTTATAAAGGCGTCCTTCGGCCGCGTTTAAAAATAATTAATCTTGTCAAATCGGGATGTCCTTAGTCCTCACACGTAGAACTCTTTTCTACAATCCTGTATGCTATAGTGATCCGATCTGAACAATTTTTTCGAATATTGTACCGTTGCTTTGGACAATAATACGTGCCGAGTTTTGTCAAATAAAAAAGCTTTCCATACAAGAACTTAATTTCGATCGGTCAGTTTGTATGGTAGCTATATCTATAGTAAGCCGACCGACGGTTTCGCAGCAGCTTCTTTGGAAGAAAAGAAGTTGTGGGAAATTCCAGATCGATATCTCAAAAACTCAGGAACTGATAAGGACGGACGGACAAAACGGACAGACAGACGATCATGACTAAATCGACTCAGCACGTCATGCTGATCATTTATATACATATACACATGTATATATGCATATATATTTTATAGGATATCCGACGCTTCCATCTGGGTATTTCAAACTTCGTGGCAAACTTAATATACCCCGTGTAGGGTATGATAAATATGAAGAAACCATTTAGTGAAGTGTTAATATTTATATGAAAAGTGCAAAACTTACTTAACAAAATTTGGTGAATTTTTGAACTTAAATACAAGTATGCTAGAAGCTATCAGTGGCAGCAAAATATATAAATTCTTATCTGGAGAACTTCCTCTTTAAGCCTATACTTCTTTTCACCCCGAAATCGGGGGATGCTATTCTAAAATGTATCCCGATAAAATTTGTATCCCACGATTTCAAGGAACCCATTTGTTATTGTGCATATAACGAAAATTGTGTAAAAATAAAAGGCTTATTTAAAGCAAATATTAAAATAATCAATATAAAATAAATATATCTCGAAAACTATAAGCTTTCGGCGGCTAAAATTATTTATATTCTTTATCTGGAGAATCTCTTCTATCCAATCATACTCCTCTTAACCCTAAATTCGTGAGATGGTATACTAAAGTTTCCCCTTTGATTTGTGAAAATGGTTACATGCATAAACAAAATTTTTAAAAAGTATTCATTAGTAATTACAAACACGCACATATGTAATTAAGCTTGTATTTTGCTACTTACCTTATGTATACAAAACGGTGGCAACAAAAATGCACAAAATTTACTGAAGTTAACACTACACAAACGCAGCACTCGTTTACGCCTTGATTCACAGCGATCATGTCTAGCATGCTACTAATGGATTAACCATACTTTTCCATACTAATTTACAACACTTTGCACCAATATTTACAAACGCTATCATGACAGCTATTAAAACGAATGATTTTTAACAGGAGGCATTCAACATTGAGCAGGAGCCTTGCTACTGAATGACTTTTCAAAAACTGTTTTTTCACCTTTGACTTCTCACTTGCATTTAAATTTTATAACACACACACAATTTACATATTTTTTATCACTGTTAATACAAGAAAACAATAATTCAAACAATTTTAATTAAAAAACTGCTTATTTTTTCACAATTAATAAATGACGCACTGCACAAACTGAATATCTCGCTATTTCCGTTATAGATGGCGTAAGTTACAGGTGGTGCCACCTGGTGGGCAATAGCAAAATTACATGTGTATTTTGTTTCTTGAGGTTAGAACTTAACTAAACCACTCTGTTATTGCTAAGAATTGGATTGAGTAAAAATATTTTTGTTCAAATGTTTCTAAAACAGAGCACGTATACTAATTTACGTTCTCTGCCTATAGTTTACGATCCACAAATCATTGGCTTAAAAGGCATATGGCAACATTTGAGCAATTTTTCTGTTTGCTCAGGTAGCATCACAGCTGATTTGCTGATAAGAAGAATTTTCGTAAACAATTAAAAGATAAAGACACACGAAAAAGTTGAAGACTCACCAAAAAGTTATGATGAGTGGCACAATCCATGGATTAAGTTGGTTTCCACAATTTCCGGATAAATTTGTGACTTGGGGACAAGAAATAAAACTGTATGAACGCACACAGCACGATGATAGTCGGCGAAGTAAGTAGAAGCTGCATCGGGAAGCTAAATTTTAATGGCGACACAAAGCCTTAATTTTTGCTTGGACGCCATATATATTTGAAATAATCAATATTCCGCTCTACAGGTGCTTTACCAAACATTTCGGCCAATTTTTTGGCCACAGAAACACGTTACCAATACGCGCGTTGTGTGCAGCCCTCATACCACAAGAATCGGCCTATTATCGCTGTCGGCTTGGGTGATGGCAAAGTAGGCATATGTGATTTTCATGAGACTGTCGACAACAGCTGGGAGTTCAGTAGGTTGAGAAAGGAAGTTAAAAATGGAAAAAATTTAATAATATTCAATAATTGCAGCACCACGACAGCAGCGTATGTGCCTTTGCCTAGCGTGGAACGAGTTGGACCATAATGTCTTGGCCATAGGACACGATCGTCATCGCTCAGACTCGTGCATCACAATTTGGGATATTGAACGTGGTGTGCCCAAGGATTCCGGTGAGTTTTGTGCACCGTTTTGCCTCACAGAAGGAGTGTGTTTTAAGTGAGGTTAGATAAAAAGGTGCAAAATGGATAACTTTAATTTTTTAATATTTAATATACAGTTAGCTTCTTTGGCCACTCCGAATCCGCACACTCCATGTGTTGGGACAAAAATCATCGCGTACTAATTGCCGGTGTGAGTCAGAAGCAAATAAAGCTTTTCGATTTGAAGCGTAAGTTTTGTAAAACATTTTGTGAAGATTTCAGAAACGCATTAACCTAATTTCTGTATTGCAGAGGGGAATACTACCTGTCAGTCCATACAAACGAAAATGGTGCACGGACTTGCTGTGGCGCCAAATGGCAATTATCTTTGCTCCTATTTAGACTCTGTTATTACACTATGGGATTTGCGAGTGCTCGATCATCCTTTGAAGATCATACAATCGGGCAAAAATCATTTACAACTCAGCTGGTGTCCAACACGGTACATGAAATGCGAATATATTTATTTATTAAAGCAAAAATTTAAACTTGATTTACTTGCAGCACAAGCTTACTTACATCACTACAACGTGAGTCGCCCTTCATTACCCTCTATGATATACGTAGCGTTGATGCGGAGAGTAGTCGTGAGGTGTACCATGTCAAGCGCCAATTGCAGCCATTCCAAGCCAAATACTACACCGCTAATAAACCACCATTGCTAACCTCACTATCGTGGCACAATACGGATTATGAGCGCGCTTTGCTGTTGTCGGAACAAGGTTCTTATGCTTGAAAGCGCTATAACGATTGGTTGTATATATAAATATTTCTTTTTTTCATTAAATACTAGGCAACATTTTGGAAATTCGCCTACCGCTCTCCCTACTCACCACCTATAGCAATCACAAGAAATTACCACTTCTGCCACAGCGCCCATTGGCTATTGCAAATTCACCAATACGTCAAAATAGCAGTCAGAGTACTTCATCTTTAACCT
This sequence comes from Bactrocera oleae, assembly GCF_042242935.1. NCBI lineage: Eukaryota > Metazoa > Arthropoda > Insecta > Diptera > Tephritidae > Bactrocera > Bactrocera oleae. The sequence goes on along the minus strand of NC_091537.1, from coordinate 18,574,807 downwards.
CTACATCCATACTGAATTCGGCGCTTAATTTTGAAATACTTGATAATAATTTATCCAAAGAAGATTTAGTTGAGGAAACCTATCAGCGTGCTTTGGCCGATTATGGCCTAAAAACTGATATGCATGTGGATAGTTTACCTCTAACACCCTATTTGAAGAGCGTATGGCTGACACTTGGTAATTTATATAGAGAGGAACGTTTGACGGGGCTTAAAAGTGTATTGGGCATTAATTTGGGACACACCTCCGAGGCGTTAATGGCCTCGTCACGCATTGAATCACATGTGCTGCAATGGCCGGACTTCATCAATTCAAATAATCTAGTGTGTTATAGGTGAGTGGTTGTTTGTTTTATACATTTGTACTCAGATTTCAAACTCAAAATGTTTGCAATTGCTTTTGCAGGAGTGAGCAGCGTGACATTGCGCTTAAACTCTGCGGTTGGGTTTTCGAACAGGATCTGGAGCGTTTCGTCAATGGTCTCTGCGACAATAAGGTGATTTGCGATAGTTCGATATTTCATAAAAATCATTTCACTTTCGATTTGATTGCAGGAATTCAGTCGAGCTGCAATGATTTGCGTTTTTCATCTAAAAATCGTTTTCGCTTGTGATATACTCTCAAAAGCAGCTGATCTCTCGCGCAATTCCAAGGATCCACACGATGCAAGCATGTTTCGTATAGCTGCGATTGCTCTGTCCAGCTTCAATGCAGATCGTTGCAATTCCACGTGGCGCAATCAACGCTCCAATGCGAACAAACAAATACAGGATGCGCATTTGCGTGCAATTTTCTCCTTTCTCACCACGGAAAATGATAATTTCGATGCCGTGTTGGTATGTTGCAGTTAAAGCATGCTTTGCCTTGCTTGTTGGTATGCCAGATAAAAATGTTAAAAAATATTCTTTCTTGCAGACCGAAGACGGCATCTCGCTCGCTGACCGCGTGGCTTTCGCTTGCAAATATTTGTCGGAGAGCAAACTATCCGACTATGTTAAGCAATTGATACAGAAGTCTATAGAAAATGGTGACTTAAATGGCTTGCTGCTCACAGGCGAATCATTGGATGGCATAAATATTTTACAAGCTTACCTGGATTCCACCTCAGATGTGCAAACTGTAGCGCTGATAGCGGTTAATTACTTTCATCGTGAGCATTTTACCGATAATCGCATACAGTACTGGATCAGCAGGTAAATCGGTTGAGATAGCACAAATATATAATTTTATAATATAATTTGTAACAGTTATTTGGATGACTTGAACTCGTGGGGCTTGTGGGAGAAACGCGCCGAATTGGATATAAAAATTGAAAATTTACGCACTGGCAAACGCGCCACACGCAGCGTTTACCTCTCGTGCAACTTTTGTGGCAAGTCGGTGTCGAACGCGTTACAGGAGGATGCGCGCATGCGCAGCGCCACTTCGAATGTGAATAAGGTAAGCGCAAGTTTTCATTTAAGCATATTCTTTTTGTTGTTATATTATATATTATTGGTTTTTGCCGCTACACAGCTCTCCAGCTGCCCCAGCTGTCGTAAACCCTTGCCACGCTGCTCACTTTGCTTACTACACATGGGCACCACGCTCAACATTACGCTACCCAGCGATTCAACGCATGAGAGCCTTGGCTGGCAATCAAAACCATTCTCCAAGTGGTTCTCTTGGTGTCAAACCTGTCGTCACGGCGGTCACACTGAGCACATGATGCAGTGGTTCAAGTAAGTCAACTTTCAAGAAATATTCTTTTACAATTGAATTGTTTCCTCTATGTATTGTATATATTGCGCAGACAAAACTCCGAGTGCCCGGTGAGCTCCTGTACTTGTCGTTGCTTTGATATGGACGGCACCATACCCAATGACATAACCGACTATTCGTAGCTTTAACAATGAATTTTACTACAAATTTTTAGATTTTCGTGTGAAATCTTTAATTAGTTTTAAGTTTATATGAAAATGTAATGAAAGTTAAAAACGTTTTTAAGTTTGACAGAAAATAATTTTTCAAAAAAAGTATCATAATTTCATTTTCTAACCTCATTTCACTCATTACTTTAACAACATTTTTCTTTTCTTATTACATCTTCTGCTGATTTTACAGTTTTCACGAGTTTTAAATATCATTCTAAATTTTTTCCTCACATGCGCCTCATTATATATCAGTTCCTCTATCCTTGTTTTACAATTAAGCTAAGTATGCGGTACTTTAAAGATAATTTACCGTTAAAAATTTAATAAATGGCATTTCTACTTTTAAGTAGCTTTAACAGTTATTGCTTTGGCTATCTTACAGCTGTTCGGTTTCTTTTTATTATGGCCGTGTTAAAGAGTTTCATTACGGCGCTGAGCACATGGAGAAAACATAAATGAATAGCAATTTGTTTTGTTGTTGTTGTGCTTTGCTTTCTCACTTTTTGCACCAATGCGGTTTTCAATTAGCTTTTGTGTCTTTCCAATTTTATTTTTCGAAATTCTTCAATTATTTGATTCGGCACTTAGGTATTGAAATTTTTCTCATTTAGCCTTTTTGATGCTCTCGTTGGTTTACGGAAGTTGTAAAATAGTAATTGTAGAGGTTTTTGTTTTGTATTTTTTGCTTTAATTAAATGTAAACGTAGGGTAAGAAGTGAATTTAGTTGGCTAATAAGCCGTTCACAGCAGAGTTGCAAATAAGGCATTAATTAGTTTAATATAAAAAAAATTTTTAATTAAAATTTTAGCCCATAACTGGATTGAAAACAAAAAAATTATCAATCCGAAGTTTATAATTAGAAATTTAAATAATATATATATTTTTTCGAATTTTAAATTCCATTTTGGCTGTCTTTGTAAAAGGTAAAGTTATTTTTAATAAAATTTTAACATAGTTTAACACACTTACATATTTAAATTTTAACATAGTTTAACATACTTACATATTTTTTACAATACAATTTACAATAACTACTTTTTTTTATAATTTTTCACTTAGAAATATGTGTTTTATTCCTTATTTTATCACTTTTCAAGCTTTTGATTTGAAAAATTAAGTTTTACTAAGACCAATTCTGAAATGAAAAATTTTTTTTATCAATACTTAATTCTGATTTTGGGATTAAAAAATAAATTTCCACTATTTATTTCTGATTTTGTAATTAATTTTTTTAATTTTTCATTTTTTAATTCCATTTTGCTTTTAACTTAAATTTTTAACTCCAATTTTGATTAAATTTTTAAATAATTTTTTTTTATTTTTAGGGTTAAATTGCATTTTTAATGAAAAAAATTTTAATTAGAACATTTGCAACCTTGGTTCCAACAGTATTTAATTCACATAGAAATGTATCCCTTTTTTGGCATACACTAAGCAATTTACTAATTGACTAAATTAAGAAACGGTTTGAAATATTTAAAAATTAGTAAAAAATGTAAAACAATTTACATTTAATATAATGTTCTTTATTATCCATATGCTCTTCTTCGTACTCAGTAAATTCTCAAATCAGATGTCGACAAGTTTGACAAACAAGTAAGGCAATTGAAGTATCGTACTACTTTTGTATAACTAGTTTGAGTAAAAATTAGCAGGGGATCGCAGTAGCAAGGGGCACATGTGGGCTAAAATTATATATAAACTACGCCTATTGCCCCGCCCTCTAATAGTCTTAATTAATGTATATATCTCCTTAACCGCTAAAGCTATAATAATCAAATTCGCTCAGAATAAATCGCTTATGCACTACTACCGACACAGTAAAAATTAAATCGGATGATAACCCCGCGAGAGGCATTAAATTTTACCCCCATAATGATACATGAGGGCTTTATAGGAGCCGGAGTTACCCTGACTACATTTAGGTGAAAACCCATAAGTAGCATTATTCTGACATTCTTATGCCGCAGCGCGAAAATTAACGATTTTGGACTGCAACCATGCCCACTTCTCATATAACACAATTTTAAAATCCAAAATTCCTTCACTTTCCAGCATAATGCACGAATACTGAGTTTAAAGTGTGCCAGCTTAAAACCAAAAATTATCCAAATCGAATTAAAACTTTTCTAGCTCCCAGATACCGAATATATGGACCCCCCAGTTCCTATTACTAATTTTTTTTTATCGAAAATAACGGTCAATCTGTGAGATATAATCGGGTTAAAACTTGCAATAGCCGCCATATAACTAATAACAGGATTTTGAAACATACGGTTGACTTGACTCCTTATATATTGTTGATGGTATGTGAGGTACCTCAATGAAACTCAGAAAGCATTTTTTTCTGTTTTTAATATGTATTAATGCCAAATATATAAAAAATCGAGTCAATACTACCTCCATCTCCCATAATTGAACATACATAATATGAGTTTTTTAAAATTCTGATTGGTTTTATACCATATATATCGGTGAGATATCTTACATCTCAACAAAATTAACTGAACGGATAATATTGGACATACTATAATGCCGAAAATGTGTGATATTGGTCTACAAATTACCCAAACTTTCTTATACCCATATACCACATATAATGATTTTCGTTATTCTAACAAATTATATGCTGTACCATATATGTATTGCATGTCGGTTAGTGTATGAGTTATATATTTGTAACATTAGTTAATTGATTTGTATTAAAATACGTGGAATGTCCGAGTTAATTTTTATCATGAGGTTTATACGTATACCTACATGCTCAAAATGGATCATCCTATACATATACATAAATGAGCTCGTACATATATCACAAATGAATTAAACGATAAGGCTGCTTTCATAAATGAGACATTATACAAATACTAAAACTCAAAGTCAGCACAGGGCTTACTGGAACGAGGGGATTGTTTGTTTTAACATTTTTAAAAAGTTGGCTTTAGAAAGTTTAATATATCTCTGTATGTAGAATTAACTCATTTGTGGGTATACTGGAGTTTAGTTCAAATAAATATTATCTAATTTTCAATCCTGCCCGAACATATTGCTTTTTTTCGTTACTACGCATTTTTCAACCAGACGCATGTCGGCCTTAATTTTATTTTGTTATATCGATTTTTGGTGAATAGAATCTGTGTATATTTAAATTGTCTTATACCATATAAGCTTAAAGAGCTATATATTTATTTACAAGGCAGATCACACGAAAATTAGAATATGAAAAAATCGGGCATTTATCGGTAACTTGTATCACCGACCTGATCACGTGGAGAGAAAACTTTAAACAGAGCGCTCTTAACAGAGTTAACCTACATTTCACTCACCTCTTGTCGAATTCCATGTTCTTCATACAGTGTTTTCTAGGAATAATGCTTGTTAGGAAAATTCATTGAACTTCTCTGCCATACAATTCAAATTGGGACGCAAGAAAAGCAAAATATTTAAAAATACTTACTATTTTATGGTTATTGTGTCCGTTATCGACGGTTCCAAAGCAGCTTCCTGGGTAGAAACTGACAAGGGACTGGTACGCGTCAGAACTAGAAGGACAGACATACAGGCGGAGATTGCTAAATGGACACATCTCGTCAAGCTGATCATTTATATATACCTATACCTTATAGAGTCTTCTCGTCTCCTTCTGGGTATTACAAACTTCGTAGCAAATTTGTTATACACTGTTTAGGGGACAGTAATATGTTAAGGTACATATTACATACATTTTACTAATTTTTCTCATAAATTAAACTCAGTGAATTATTATTTTTTCACACCATAATTCGTATTCATTAATTTTCTCATGTACACACACATGTTCGTACATATTTATGTATACATAAACATATTTTGTTGGTACATACATAGCTGATAGACTGCACAGCTTGAGACTGAACACACAACCTCTCCAAATGAATGGGCGGAGCTAAGCGTCTGGCGTAACGCTTAAGAGAGTATAACGCTGAGAGTTTTACACCCAAAAATGTTTACAGGTCGATACAAATTCATATATGGACACTTTGTAATTGGGATATTAAATGTTTCATTGTTGAAAACTGTTGAAATATTATGAAGTAAGCAACTTAAAGCGATTATGAAAAATATAATAAAAAAATTTAAATTCTATATATATATGTATGTTGCTCAGCACTTAAATATGTCTAAATTGTGCTTTATATCCTCAGTTGTCGGAATCATTACTACTCTTTACAACAAAGCTCTATTTTCGCAACAACATGGTGGTATTCCCCTTGTCAAATCATTTGTAACATTGATTGCTAAACATTTACCGTTACAACGTGTTTATGACTTCTCTTACACTTGTTCCGAGTTTTAATTAAGATATCTTCTATGCATTGCTATTATGTTGGTGTTGTAGTTGTAGTTTTGATAGCAATAATTATCAAGCCGCATTGTATGAAACAAGCTGATATGGCAACTAAGCAGCAATCTGGTTCATCGTGTTCATATTTACTCACTTTTTTATCAGAGGGTTGTTTGATAAAACTGTTTTGTTTGTTGATTTTTCAACAAAAATATTTTATGTGTTATAAATTTCAAAAAAATGTCATTTAGTTTTAAAAAATTCAGTTTTTATTTTTTAGATAGGTGGCAATTCTGTTTGAAATAAGCCGATGTACAACTAATATTGCGTTTGCGATAATTTTATTAATATTATAATGATATTTGGATTAAATTTTAAACTTTTTTAACTAAAATTTCTAAGCAGGTGGCAACTCTTCTAAACAAATTTTTTGCCGAAAAATTTTCTTAAAACTTCTTCGTTTCATCTTCATATTGCAGTATTTTAATTATTATATTAATTTAAATCAATTAATTTATAAAAAAAGTGGCAACTTTTTAAAAAAATGTCAAACGTAAAATTTCATATATATTTTCGTATTGGTATCCATTTTGTATTATTTATTCGTGCTTTAATTTTTTGCTTCAAAATTTGCAAACAGATGGCAACCTTCTAATATCTTGTTGACCATTTGCTTTCATGTAACTACTCTCTGTTCACGTATTTAAAGAACTAACTCAATAAAAAAAAGGTGCTTAATCGAATAAAGCGATTTTGACTGAAATATACACCTATTTTAAAGTTCTTATAAAGGTGAGGTAAAAATGTAAACACACTATAATTTGAACACAATGAGCTAAAATAACATTGCACTAAAAATTCACTGCCATTGAACTGTCCTCATATTTTTGTAATGTATTATAATCTTACATCTTATCTCTGAGTGATTTCTCAAAATGTTTCTTGATTTTTGCTGATAAATTCTTTGCAACAATGTGACATTCTCATTTTTTCCTCAATTATTTGTGTGTTTATGACTCGTAGTGATTTTTATTAAAGTTCAAGCAAATAAACTACGGACCAACTTCTAGCAATTATTCGGAGTTTTTACTTATGTCGAAAACCTTAGTTCCACCAGTTTTACTAGACATTTAGACAGCTGATCTAGTTTTTATTTTACGTGGGGAGTTCTCCGATTTTTACCAAACTAACGATCTTGACAAACTGTCTTTAAATTAAATAATAATTTTTTATATAATATATTTTTGACGAATTTCTTACTTTAGTGAACTGAAATCCAATATCGATAATAATCAATATAATACACAATCGCTGACAGAATAAGAGATCCTACTTTCAATCAAAAATCATACCTTATCTATGCGCTTCACATTTACAGAACGAAAAAAATATTATTATTTCAACGAAAAAAGTTGCTATATATTTAGTTCTGCTTGTGAACCGATTCTGAATTCTGAGCTTAGCATCTGCTAAATCAATTTTAAAATAGAAATTCATTACATTTTTAAATCTTATATGTTTGTGTTTCTATAACTTAAATATCATTTGCAAATATTTAGAACTTTTATCCATGCTCGGAAAGTCCAAGGAAAAGCGCAAAGCTCAACTACAAAAATTTCGCACTACTTCAAAATATAATATATAGTATTGTTTAAACTTACAATATTACTGGTTTATAAGAGTCTTACCTATTATTTACGAAAGCATATGTTCCCATGATCTCTTAGCATATTACTTGTATAAGACTTGACTGGTTGCTTACTTGAACGAATAGCCGAACAGAATAGAAACCGTTTGGATTGCCTTAATGCCATATTCGATCTCCAGGGGAGCTCCAAAAAGGTGTCTAGTGGTGAGTAAGATATTTCTGTTCAAAATTAACTCAAATTTAAAAATCGAAAAATTTTATTAATTTTATAAATAAATATAGGTAATGATCGAACTACCAGTCAAAACTTAGATTTTGAATAAAATGGCGGTTTCCCAAAAAATAGTATTTTTTGTGCGAAAATTTACTGTTCTCAACTGTAGTTTCAGTGGCTTAAAAAAAATATTATTACATTATAATAAAACTTATTCCTTCGATCATTATCTGACAAATATATTTAAAAAGATCGTATGAAAATTTCGTCGATTGGATCAGCCGTTTCGAAGAATTTTTTTCTCCAACTCTGAAAACAATGTTTCGAAAAAAATGCATCTGAAGTTTTGAGACCCGATTACACGCAGTTCAACAATATTAACCGATTCAAATTAAAATTTTCGGAGAATGTTCTGAAATATATCTACATTTGATATAAATGCAAAAAAAAAATTGATTCTTTGAAATTCACAAGTTGATATAATCGCTTAAATGTGTCAGCCTATTACATTTGCATCAGTTCTTTGTTCGACTCAACCCAATCCAAGGTTCTAAGGATCCCGAGGTTCTAACAGCCTCCAGCGTATTACAACCGAATCACCAAAAGACATAGACTGTGTCGCTTGGCGCGTAACTCTGCTCAAATTAAAGATCGTTCGGCTTTTTGACAATCCACCTATGGGGTTTCCCAACCAAAGATCTGGCGGGTGATGTCAAAATATAAATGGAAGATTTTCCAAGCAAAATCATTGCACATTTCGAATTGCTCTTTGGCCTGTAAGTGGATCGAACAACATACAAAATTAAAACTCTCCATAACAAATTTGACTGATTTCCAGCATTCACAGCCATTTCTCATACATTTTGATTAGATAAAGTTCCACACTAAGCCGATTTAGCGTGCACGCATTTGGTTAATTAACAACTTTCCTGTTTGTGTTAATTCGTGGTGGGTGTTCCTTTTCAGTCAATCTCTAAACATGATTTGCGCATTTTCATTTACAAATTAATTAAATCAGTGAACGAAAAAACAAAAATCCGAGCAGCAAACCAAGTACTAACGAGGCTCAGGCGCAGAAAACATACACACACACACACACATACACCTCAAACACTTTTGCGCATGCGCGCAGCTCCTCCATGGGCTACTTTTAATTTAAACTCCATGTGATGAGGTAATTTTTCATCGCCACTAAACGAGTGCACGCTAGAGACCTTTGAAGTGCCATGTGAAGCGTACAGCAAGCCCTTACGTATGTACATAAATTTGTCAGAGGTGTGCGCGCTTGTCGGTCCACTTATGAATTTTTGATAAACCTGTTCACAAATTAAATTTAGCTTCCAATGGTTGCGAAAGTGCCAAGCATGTACATTTACTAGACTGTAGCAGTGAAATGCACTTCGGCGGTGGGAAACCTCCACTGTCGAGTCAGCAATCCATCCACACCTTCTCAACGGCGGCCAACATCCATCAGCGGTTGGTCCATCATTTAGCCGCTTGCCTGTTGGCTGTTGGCTGTTAGTTGGGCATATCAACAAATTGCACAGTTTATTAAATTCATCGTAGTAATTCATCTTTGCTCATCAAGCTGATTTGCTGATCGCGATGTGGGGATCATGGTGTTGCCTATGTTGATCGCCAGTTATGCTGATCGGATGTAATGAGGTGAAAGCGTACAACTTACTGGTCTTTAGACTTCACTGTTGCTAGATCGCAGTGTGATACGATTTTATTGTTGTTGTTTGGCACTGTGTGGTCATTTGTGCGAGAGACCGCCAAAGATGTTGAAAGGGCATATGTAGTGCAGAGGGTAGCACCCAACAGGGTAACGACCGTTTCGGTACTTGAGTGTTGGCTCTATGACTGTATATTTTTTAGAAACTAAACTGTATTGAGATTTTTATGATCTTTGTAAGAACCGAAATAGCTTTTTCGAGAAACCTATTTTTTTTTTCGAATATTTTGTCTTCTCTGTTCTAGGATATCCAAATTTTTCATATAAATTTTGTTGTAGTTTCTTAAATCGCACCTAACTGTTTGCTGGGTTAGCATACTGACTTCATATATATATAGTACATGCTTAAATACCTTTGCCACAAGTATTTTACGAGCTTGCGTTGTGCAGAAGCCAAGTTCTTGCCGGTTAATGAAATTTATTGCCCACACGATGTGGTAGACGCAAACAAGGGCCACACTATACGTAGCAGCTTCAAAGCGTATATTTGAGAGTCAGTTCATCAGCGTTGCATGTCACGCACATCACACTATCGTCTCTTAAGTTTGCTCGCCTCCTCAGAACCATTGCTTGCCATCTAAGCTCCTGCTTACTACCTTGTAGACCTTTTCGCCTGCATAGGCCCTCTCGTTTGCTCATTCCTTTGCTAGCACACACTTTTCGTCGGCAAACCAATCATCCCAGCGCGCATATTAAATTTACATTCATTACCTTGTAATTAATCTTGCCTCATATGCCGGCTACCAGTCGGCAAAGCATAGTCGAAGTGCTTACATATCTTCTTACATTTATTGCTGTTGTTGTTCTTGACTATCGCCTTGTGCCGCCACCATTGGTTGTCCCAATGGCAACAACATTTGAGAAAAAAAAGAGGAAGAATAAATTGAAAATTTGTCTTCTATTTTTTAACTAATTACGAAGCGTAATTAATTTTCAACAAAAGTCAACAACTACAACACGCCTTCGCTCGCATTGTCGCTCTTCTCTTCACATGTTGATATTTTAGCTTAGCGCATGCGCAAACGTTGAAGGCAACTAGCAGTATACATATGTCATTACTCTCGTATGAGTATGCAACGCCAATGGATTGAAATTTATAATAATTGGCGAAGTGATATTTTATAAATGACTCTGGCCTGAGCTACTCCTCACTAGTAGTAGCGTAGCTTGACTGCAACCAGCTTACGTACACACAAGTCCATACAACTCATTTCTTTTTTAATTTTTTGTTGTTGCTTGATGAGTCATAAACGGTTGTTAACTTACTAATCCTTCCCTCACATTCAAAAATCTGCTTCAGCAACAATTTAAGCCAACTTAGCCTAGCTTTTAGGTGCTAAATTATTTTTCGAGCATTTTGCTGCAATATTTCCAAGCAACCAATTCATTAGGCAAATTTGTACGAGTAACGATTCATTAGTGTAAGTTACAAGAAAAGGTAAGAAATAAAGTTATATTATTTCGGAGGAACTTCTACTTCAAGCAAGCTTCGTTCTATTATTTTTATTACCAGTAATAACTTTGAAAGCGGTTCTCAAGATGTCTGTTTCAATTTGATCACTTTAGCAAGAGCATTTTATAGCGATTGGAAATTTAGTCGTAATGAACAATTTTGCGTAAATTTTGTAAACATAATAATTCATATTTTAATGACAGATTCATTTGAAAATGGATATTTTAATATATTTATGAAAAATGTTTAAAAAAAAGAAAAAAAAAACTTCGGATGCTCCGAATCTATAATAACCTTCTAGGGCATTTCTTATAGTTTAAAGCGTATAGAAAGATTTTTATCTTGATTTCGTCGAAAATTGAACCTCTCTGGAATTTATTCGAGCCAGCCGCGGCTGTCATTTGCCCGAAAAAATGTTTAAAACATAAATAAAACATTATCTTTATAATATAGCTAAAAGTTTGGCCATAACATTAAAGTATATGCGATTTATTTCTACTTGAAAACCACATGTTTAAAAAAACATCCTTTATTATATTAATATTAAGGCAGAATTGAGGACCTTTAGCTTGCAGTAGTAGCCGCAGTTTCTTACTGCACCTTCAATCTCCAATCGCGTCTGATCATACTATAATGAATACAACCAAAATCTAACTTTTACTTGAAAGAGGAATACCTGCATTATTTCTTAGGTATTTTTAGACGTCATCGTCTGTAACCAGTCTTGTAAAACCCTCTCGTCTATTTTCCGCTTGTACGATGCAATAACGATGTATGCCATAATATTGTTGATCAAGAAAAAGAATAAAAATAAATTTGAGCCAATTTTTAACACCGCTGGCACGTGGCGTAAAACTTCATTCGATAATATGTGTGAATAAACTTCTTGTTGAGTATTAACTTTTCTTCTACTGTTGTTGCCACTTATGGCATATTAAATGCATATTTCTTTGGATAACTTAAGAAATGTTTTCAACGTTCATACGCTTTTAGTGGATTCCGTACAGTCAGCAGCTAATACAATAACCAACTTGACTGGCGTAAGATCGATGGTGGTATGATTTATCTGAATCAAACCAAACAATGTTCAAGTAGCTGTGAGGAACGTTGGCTTCCCTGCAGTTTGATTTTCGCAATTCATGCGATTTTAAAATTTCTTAAACAACTTTATTAGTAAACTAAGTCCATTTTTTTTTCAATAATCATTGTGATTGCTAAGACTTGGTCTATCTACAACTTCTTTTTGTGGCATACGCTTTAAAATTATATCTAAAAAAGAAGGGCCTTCAAGTTTTAAATCACTTACGAGAGAGTAATGGATTTTATCAGAAGCATTTTTCATGCCGAAAATTTCTCAGAAAATTTACCTCGGTAAGTTATTGGTTACCGAGGGACGACAGTTTTGAAAGCAATACGTCTTTAGCAGGTTCAGCAGGTCCAATAATTTCCGTGCTTAACATATGGCTTGTGAGAGTTTGTGCGATGAAGCTGATAAGGTGATTCTTATATAAGATTTTTCAAAATCTTCTCACTTTATTTGTGTCTGTCTGTCTGTGTACCGAAATCGGCCTGTTGATTAAATATCTGGAAAAGAGCTGACAATTAGTGTTCACATTACTTTCTTTTTAACATTTTTAGTAATTTTTACTATTAATTGTATAATTCATTTTAAATTTCAGTTAATTATTGTCATGTGTTCTTAATTGTGATTAATTTCAATACTGCCAATAAATTTTAATGAGTGGAAATATTTTTAGCACGAGCAATAGAGTTATTTTATTGCTTATAAATATATACACACATATGTATGTCTTAAATGGACCGTAACTCGACTCATAAATACGCCCGTAGATAATTTTCCATTAAATTAGAAATACCAGTGTATGCAATTAAAAATCTAAATTTTCATGTTTGCAAAAATTCAAAATTAGTGGAGGATAAAATAATCGAACTGCTGTTATACACCATTGAAGATTTAAGATAAATATTAATTGAGTTTTTCTGTTCAGTTATTATTAGAGAACTGATTTGAATGTGCTCAAAAATTAAAAATATATATGGTATTTTGGTATCGAAATGTTTATGAAATCGCATTAATAGTCATTATGCAGTGGTAATTTGCAACATGTGTGCGGTTATTTCTGAATATTAGGGTGTACTTATGAGTTTCTAAAATCAAATAAAATCAATTCAATGACAGTCCCTGCCTTCGACGACTCAAATATCTTACCAGTGAGTCAGTGCTTTGTGTTGGCAAGTAGAGTCGAAACAAGATAAAAGCTGAGATCGGGGTGGCAATTCCGATTGTTGCAATCAAATTGAGATAATTTGCAGCCTGAGCAATAAAAAACATTTATTGGGCTTGAGTTCATAAATCTATTATGGTCAGAGATGGTAAGAACCAATCTCAACTTAACGTGATTTTATATAAGAGTATCTCATTAAATTTTTTAAAGATCGAAGTGCTCGGAAGATTAATATGTATTGCTAATTTTGACCCTTTCAAAATAACCTAAATGCTACAGGATAGTGTACTGGTTTACAAAACCGAAAAGAACTCGGTTTTATGTACTACCAAACGCTCTTATTTAAACCAGATCAGATATGCCCCAAACAAATATTTTCAAGATCCTGTTGGCAGTTAACCTTCATGAGAGCTTAGCTTTGCTGAAGATTTTTACTGCCTAATAATTTACTTTGCCCTGATATGCAGTGAAGTTGAGGTCTTCAAAAATTTTGTTTAAGATATGAAGGTATAATTGAATTTGTTACTTACTTTCGACTTCTTCTTTAATCTCTTTCTCTTCCACAACAAAGAAGTACAGTCTCTCCTCCATCTCCATTTCTTTATATATTTCATATATTATATATAAACTATAATTTAGTTCGGACCACTATAGCGTAAGCTGATTAATTAAATTAAGTCCTTGTAAGGAAAACTATCCTAAAGAAATTCGACAGGGATTATTTTTCAAGGCAACGATACAATCTATAAATAAATTGACATAAACTGTTTAATTCATATCACGCTAGCATTTGGCTGCCATTCTGACCGATAAAAATCAAGATAAAGAAAATCAGAAAAAATATTTTATCCTTACTTAATTTTACTTAAACGTTATTTTTTATCAAACAAAGTCGCTAGAAAAAACAGTAAATCGCCGAAGTTAACGTTCTTTCTTGTTTCTTCCCAAACTATAGCTATTTTATTAGCATTTCTCAAAAGGAAGTGCTTGTAATTATATTAAAAACTCAAACCTTCCCACCATTGCGTTTCTACTAAATAAAAGCAACAAATTTGATCGATTTTCGGGCACTTCCAAATTAATGGACTCGATCTTGTTGCCTTGCGATTGTGCTGAAGCCTAATACGTGCCCAGAAAATGGCGAAAAAACTAATCGGTTTTATTAATGTTTGACGTATAGCTAATTTCCAAACGGCGAAGAGCCTAAGTGGCATCGTATATTTACACTTAACCGAGGCAGTTCACGTCGTAAACCAATTTGGCAATTGAAATAATCATTCGCACACAAAATAAAAGCAAACACACATACATGCAAACGCATATTAATTATAATTGAAAAATGATTTCGATTCTTGGTTTTATTATCGCGATAATTTTGAACCACTTCTCGAATGGTATAATATATATATACCTATATATATATATATAAATATACATGTGTATATTTGTGTGTTCACCATACACCCGCCATTGCGGATGCGCCAGAACGTTCGTGCCAGGTCGCAGCCACTGCATAGTGAAAATTGTTCGTGAGGGGTGGGAGGCTATGTTAACACAAAACCAATAACAACAACAAACACAGCACAGTTGGCCAGGTAAAAAGCCACAACGAATTATGATTACTAGAATATTGGTTCGATTGGCTTGTTGCTTGCCCCGAGTGTGTTGGCTTGTTGCTGGGGCTGCCTTCTGCCTGTGACCAGCCACGGCTGTGCCACCAATAATATCCACTTATCTGCTGCCACACATTATCCGACCATAAACTGCCAATAATTCGATTTACACAAGTTTCGCTGATGGTACTAGTTAATGGCACAAATCACTTGCTACAATTCTTACATGTTATGCCCTGAACAGGTCACCAGTGTTTGAGATATCGACCTGAAATTTTGCACACATTCTTTTCTGACAAAGAAGCTGCATATAACATATTGTTGAAACCACCGATATCCGATCACTATAACATATAGCTGCCATACAACTGGATCGCTCAAAATCAAGTTCTTGGATGGAGACTTTTTTATTTGAGAATATATTTTCATGAAATTTGGCATAGATTATTGTTCAAGGCAGCGCTGTAATCTCTAAAGAAATGGTTCAAATCGGACTACTATAGCATATAGCTGCCATACTAACTGAACGTTCAAGATCAAGATAGAGATATTTTATACCCTTTTATGCTATAAAAAATGCACCTGCGAAGGGTATTGAAGCTTCGACCCAAACGAAGTTACATTTTTTCTTGTTTCCGATATTTTCTTTTGTTATTGCGCTTGTTGTTGTTCTTGTTGTTGCTGGTCAACCAGAAAATGTGTAAAACAAATAAAACTAAATAACTTTTGCTTAAATTATTAGTAGTTTGAATGAGCGTATAAATGAATGAACGAACGAATGAGCGCACAATCACTGAAACACGTTCGTTCAAGTCCATGCAGGCACCGATCGGCTGCAGCGACGCGTACGCTATGTGTTTGCGCTGGTTGGCTCTTTTGTAGGAGCAACGCCAATTGTGCTCGTATCTTCAATTGTGTTTTTATTGTTTTCTACATTGTGTGTTCGTCATCTTATTATTATCATTATTATTGCTTATATTATTATTATGGTTGTTTGTTGTACTTGGCGCATTGTTGTTGCACTGCTATGTGCTCTGTCGTATGCAGCGTGTTATTGACAATGGTGGTGTTGCCAGCCACTCGTTGTCGATCATCAATTGGTGCATTAGTGTGGCAATTTTGTGGTTTGGCTGTTCCTGATTCGGTCTGATTTTATTTTCGTTTTGTTCAGCTTTGTCGAGAAATAATGAGGTTACTATTCTCCACCAAAAATTTTAATTTTTTTATAAAGTATATAAACTTATCATGAACTTTATTTTTGAAGTTAGTTGCTACGACTGGAACCTTTTTCTATCAACCTCAGATCCAAAGGACTTTTGGAACCAAGTTTTACAAAACAGATGATTCCACCTATTCATACTATAATGACAAATTATATTCACCTAACTTGACAGTTTGGTGTGGTCTTTGATTCTGGTGGAATCATTTTCTTCGCACCAGAATCGGTATTTGTTTACGGCACCAGACAGATGAAAGTGAACTTCAACGAGGAAGATGATTTTCTTAAAAAAATTGTTATCGTTTTCAAGTTGTTCCAAGGCAAAATCAGCAAATTCACGACATTTACGGTGGTCCAATGGCTTCAGTTCTTGAGTGAGAACAATTTTATACGGATACAAACCCAAATCCTTTTTCAAAATCCGCCAGGTTGTGGTTGGAGACAGCCCCAATTCTTGATAACGTCTTGGAATCGACAAATTGCAGTCTGTAGCAACACTTGCCTGAACGGCAGCAATATTTTAATTTCTCCGTGCGGTTTTTTCTCTTATTGGCACTTGAATATTATGTAAAGAAAACATACACTCGAAGTTTTCAACAATTCAACAAATAGCGAGCTCAGGTGGATGATTATTACGACCATAAAATGGCAAAAGCGCATGAAAAGTTGCAATTGGAGAATGATAATTTTGATAATAAAATTGTATAATTTGTAATTGTTGTACCTGCGTATGTCTATCCAATAATAAAATTGTAAACATTACTGCATACAATGAAAAAAAAATTACCGATCATGACATATTAAAAATTGCCGAAACGATACTTAGAAATCATATCACCCCTATTGGAAAAACCATATTTCGATAGTGTTCCGAAAGACTAAGACATAGATCTTCTAATTTTCCACTTCCTTCAAATTCAGAGTGGTACCATTTTTTTAATATCCAAGAGCTTTTATTACTTACCAATTACTCATCGAAAGCATTAGATATGAGGCTTAAGATCAGCATGTCATTCGAGAACAAGAAAACACCCACGTATTTATTCCGATTCAAACCCAAAACACTACATTGCTAAACTTAAAGCAGTCGATACTTTCTAATGTATAATTAAGGAAACTATTCCGATGCCATTTTTCGAGTTCGCTGATACGTCCTGGTAGATTTGTGTGAATTTGTAGCCTACTCCATGCTAAAAAAGTTTCTTTAGAATGTCAGGCTAGTTTTAAAAATATAATTTCTATCGATAACTCCAATTTGTCGTTCGGAAATTTAAACTTCAGCTCTTGTTCGTTTATCGGCCTTGATGGCTTAGTTTAATGATGATTTAGTATAATGACAAAATTTCTGAAAAACTGTGCCCAGAAAGTGTTGCGCATGCATGATGGGCTACTCTCAAAAAGATATTTTTGATACATTCCACTTAGGCACGTCGGTGGCTTTGAACATTACCTATGAAAGCATGAAGACTATTCCAAAAAGTTTTGCCTCTAATGTTGGGTTAGGTTTAGGTTTAGGCATCACTATTTGACAGTGGCGGCGGTTGATATGATTACCGAGCAATAGACATATTTTCACTACACTTTTAACAAAGACCTACTCTGGTTTCTATTTGCCTCCTCCAAAAGGGTTTTTTTTTTTTGATTATTTAATATTATTATGATTATATATTTTTGTTTTTGCTGTTATCTGAATCATGTAAATCAATTGCTGCTGTTGATGTTACTTTGTGACTGTACTTAGGTTTGTTGGTAAGCAAAGGTAGGCAAAGGTGGCCATTACGAGGCGCCACGTTGCTTCATTAAGCAGCTGCCATAGCTGATCAGCGCTAACCAGGCACATCACACCAACACTCGAAATGCCCACAAGAACAACAAAAAGTAACAAAGTTGCTCGGCAATTGGTAATGCAAAGCGTGTCAACTTGTTGGTTGCTCAGAGACACCTTAATGGTTATCACGATTTAAATTTCATGTAATTGGAATTTATTGATTGCACACAAAGAGAGTAAATATTGATTTGGCATTTCTGCTAATTTTCCAGTAAACTACTTTTCTTATTTGTATTCAGACTCAATATTTAGTGATATGAAGTGTTCGTAGTGTCTACTAAAATAGTGTGGTATAGGGTTAGTAAAATCTTGTACTATTTTTTCAAATATTATTTTGTGAAAATGCCAGTGTGTTACCCTGTTTAATAACTAGTTTATTACAAAAAGGTTCAAGAGATGAATCTTAATTTAAAAGTGTAGGTAGGTAGGTAGGTAAAGTGGCTGTCATTCGACACACTTAGGCCTTTAGGAGGCCCATTGTGATACCACTGGGACTGTGATCCCCTCACTCTACTGGTTCCTCTCTGAACCACCCCGTACTTCTGATGAACTTCATCAGTGTGACAAGTTTTATCTGTGCAACCTCCGAGACGTCGTCAAGAAACCCACGACCCATGGTTGCGATTCTTTATGCAATACTAGCTGCTCTTTGTATACTTTCCATGCTTCTAATCGCATATTTCTTTTCTGTAATTGGCCACCATACTACTATCCCGTAGGTCATGATCGGCCTTACAATTGCTGTGTACAGCCAGTGAGCCACCCGAGGTTTCAGTCCCCACCTGGGCCCCACCATTCTTTTACATGTGTAAAGCGCTGTAGCAGCTTTCTTTACCCTCGCTTCCACGTTTTGTTTCCAAGAAAGCTTCCTGTCCAAAATTAGTCCCAAGTAGCTTGCTTTATCCCCTATCGTTAGCCTGGTGCCATTTAAAAATGGCGGCGTGATTTCGGGAGTTCTGTGTTTCTTAGTAAACAATACTAGTTCTGTCTTGCTAGCATTTAAATTCAGTCCGCATGATACGGCCCATCGATTAATCTCGTTTAGTATTGTCTGCATGAGACTAGCGAGGGTGTTCGGGAACTTGCCCCTAACCGAGACTGCCACATCATCAGCGTAGGCCACAACATGTATCCCCTTCTTTTCTAGGTCCACAAGCATTTTATTCATTGTCAGGACCCAGAGAAGTGGGGATAACACGCCTCCTTGGGGTGTACCCCTTCGGACAGATCTGTACATCGTTGAAGCTCCCAGCGTTGAAATAATTGACCTGCCCAAGAGCATCTGTTTATTTAATTTCCGGAGAGGCTCAGATATGCCCAGATCTTTAAGCGCGCTCAATATGGCCTTTGGCTGGATGTTGTTAAAGGCACCTTCTATGTCTAGGAAGGCTACGAGGGTGTATTCTTTTATTTCCAGAGATTTTTCAATCTCTGCTACCACTGAGCTTAATGCCGTTTCTGTGGATCTACCCTTCGAGTACGCATGCTGCGAAACTGCCATTTTTCTTGGGTTTAGTATGTCCTTTATATGTATTTCTATTAGTCTTTCCAGCGTTTTTAAGAGAAATGATGAAAGACTAATTGGTCTAAAATCCTTTGGATTAATATGTGAGCTTTTGCCCGCCTTTGGGATATATATCACCTTAACTTCCCTCCATGTCGAGGGAATATAGCTCAATTTCAGCGCCCCTCTAAACATCGTTGTTATCCAGTTTATTGTGTAGCTCAAGGATTGCTGTAACTGGGCCGGGAATAGACCGTCTGGTCCCGGCGTTTTATAAGGCTTGAAGCTGCCTATTGCCCAATAAACATTGTCATCTGACACTATGTCTAGCGGAGGGGTCTCTGAGCTTACTTCACTCCCCATTATATGCCCCCCTGTGAGGTTCTCGGAACTGTCTGGGAAGTGAGTGTCCATTAGTAGGCCCAGAGTCTCTTTACTGGATTCCGTCCAGCTGTGATCTGGCTTCTGAAGGTATCCGATGCTGTGTTTCGACTGTGTCATTATCTTTCTCAGTCGGGACACTTCTGCTGTATCTTCGATATCGTTGCAAAAGGATTTCCACGAATTCCTTTTTGCTTTTCTTACCTCCTTTTTGTATGCCCGAAGGTGGTTGTGATAGTTATCCCACTCTATATCTTCTTGGGATAGTTTGGCAGAATTGAATTGCCTTCTGCAATTCTTCTGCATGTTTTTAAGTATTGGGGTCCACCAAGGAGGTCTAATTCTTCCCCTACTGTGTGTTAATGGACAAGCTACCTCTAGTGCTTGACGACAAGACTCTGTGAATCGTTTAACAAGGATGTCTAGGTCCTCTTTCTTTTCCGGTTGGAATGGTGGAATCATAGGAATACGCTTTTTTAGCTCCTGCATGTGCATCTGCCAGTTCGTTTTCCTATGATTCCTGAATTTCTCTTCCCTAACTACATTTTCTTCAATTATACACTCAAGGTAGCGGTGGTCTGAGAAGGAGTGTTCTTCCAATACCCTCCAATGTGTTATTTTATCCACCAGTTCTTCCGATACCAGTGTTATATCTAATACTTCCTGTCGGTTTCTGGTTATAAATGTTGGCGTACTACCTTTGTTACATAACAGAAGCTTACTTCCTATTAGATAATTAAAGAGCAACTCACCCCTTTCATTAATGTCCGTGCTTCCCCATAGATTATGGTGCGCATTGGAGTCGCATCCAAGTATGATCGAACACTTGGATGCTTCGGCGTCTCGTACCAGCTCCTTGAACAGCTGCGATGGTACTGCTACCTCGTCGTACGGCATGTTGCATGATGCGAGCCGGTATTTCCTCTTGCTCGTCTCCCAGCTTACTACCGTAGTGTCGTTACTACTGTAATTGTGTAATAAAAAGACATTAAGCTTTTTGTTAGCCAATATACATGTCCTTGGCTTACCTACACAACCATTCGCGTATAGATTGTAACCTGGTGTCCTCAGACCGCAGATACGCCCTCCGTTAACCCATGGCTCCTGAATGAGGACAAAGTCAGGCCGTTCTTCTGCCATGCGGTTAACTAGGGCTAGAGACGCTAGTTTGCTGTGGTGTAAATTAATTTGGAGAAGACGCATTAGTTATGGTCTTCTCTGCATCATCATGAGAGTCGCTTAAAAGCTCACTCTCAGTGTAGAGTTTAGAGAGTCTGTCCGCAAGTTCAGACCCCGAAGTACACTCACCTTGATCCGTGATCTCTGCGTCGCTCGAGGACTCCACTGGATCTTCCTCGACTTCGCACTCCGATTCCGATGCCAAGTTTTCTCCTGCATCGGCGTCTGATTTGTAGGTCATGACCCTTACTTTTGTGAATCCGTAGTTGATCTCTCCGCCACTTTTCGCTAGGCGTTCTACGGATTCTTTTGTTAGAAGCAGCAGAATCTGCATTGTGGCTCGCTTCGTCTCCACTCCAGATTCTGCTGCGGGGTCGTCAAAGGCCTTGACGAATCTCCATCCCTCCGTTGGCAGATTTGGGTTGCAGGCTCTTATGAGCTGCATTATTTGGTCCGGCTGCGATGGTGTAGCCGGGATCCATACCCTTGCTCTCGGTCGGGATGGGATATCTTTCCTGTCTACCGCCACCAATTTGGCTCCGGGGTAGACCTCTCCCACTTTAGATATTGCTGCTTTATATAGCTGGACCGATCTCTCGTCGTCACACGCTATCATCTTTATTTGCCCTTGATACCATCCGGCATCCGCACATGACGGGGGTGGACCTGGATTGCTAAGTAGCACTTCCAAAGCCACATTCGTCAGTGCGGCTTGCACCCATTTCCATTGGGCTCTGGGGATTTTTCCTTCGGGATCACCCTCATCCAGCACACCAATGACAATGCGGTTTCGGGCCACATCAGCAAAAGATCTTACGGGCGTCACGCCCTTAGTTTTCGGTCTCTTTGCTGACGGCTTAGCCTCTTCAGCGGACCTTTGTCTTTTTGTTGCCACTACCGGCGCTTCTAGTTTGAAGTTAGGTAGGACAGCTCTCGCGCAATCAATGGATTCTTGGAACTCCTTAGTGAGCTCCTCATTGCTTGGCGGTTGCAGCTCCACCTTCTTCAACAGGTATGCAGCGCGTCGCCTCTCTGCATACTTTGCTTTTGCCGGGTCATCAATCCTGAAGGAAGGCCACTCTCTGGCTGACCCACTACTGGCAGCTTCGCTTTTAGCATCTCCCACCTTCTCCTGCTTGGCTGCCAAGCTTTGGCTACAGGGGTTGGTATGGGCTGCCTCCAGCGTTGCTGTTTTTGTGGCGCCAGCCTTGGCTACTGCCCCCTTAGTGTTCGCCTTTGCTCCAGGACCAAGCTTCGCTCCTGTCCTCGCTTTGGCTGTTGTCGAGCTCGTGCCAAACGCTGCTCTTCTCTGGGAGCAACCCGCTCCCTCCGGTCTTTTTGAAGGAGGTCCGGACTCCTTTTTGTTTTTATTTATCATGTTAATGTTTTGGCTCATATTTTGGACCCACGAGTGTAGGGGAAAGTATGTCCGCTTGCGCATAGCCCCCGCTACGCAAGTAAGGCTATCTTATTACGGAGGGCGCCAGGTATCCGTAAGCTCCGTGCGAGACTGGGCTATTTAAGGGCCCCCAGCCAGGTTGATCTTCGGCACGGGTCGCATGACACCTTGATCCAGCCCCTTACCTCCTACCATGGTAAGACCTCCTATCTGGATGCTGCACTATCGAAGAGTACCGAACACCCAGATAGGAAGCCTGACCTTAGCTAGACACCTCACTACTAACGACGTGAACCTGTGGTATCTATTTCCAGTCGGCACCCTCGTGGAGGGTTCAGCGGAGGATTTTTGCCAACCATTTAAAAGTGTAAGGATTAGAAAAATTAATATCTGTTTTTTCTATCGACTCTAGTTACTTGTCCTGGGACGTCAGGTGGAAAACTGTTGTGTTTCGAACAAGGTATAACTTAAGCTTGAGGTTGAAGCACTTCTGAACAAACTCTTTCCAATAAAACTGCATGTAGTTGAAAAGAGGGAAAGAAATTTTTTGGCATTTTAATTTTTTTAGAGAAATATTAGAACTTAATTACTAGTAGTGCGCTGCTCTAAGTATTACACCACCAAACATATCGGTTTGAAATTTAGAAATATGTGTATCTAGTCATAGCCACAAGGTTTTTAGTAGCAGAAATATAATAGTTTGATTCACAGTGTGATATGATAAATTTCGAGACCCCTTTTCATAATTTTGTTGGCAGATATAATAAGCCAACATCCATTTATCCTGATATCCATCGACTGTTTCGTTTTGCTAAAAAAATATGGCCCAACAGTTACCTATTGATATCTTAAAGTCGTTTCCTTCGTTTTTGATACCGATGTGAAACTTCGCACACGCCATTTGCTTCCTGAAAACCGCCGATATGGAGCAACTACAGCATATAGCTGCTCTACAAACTGACCGTGCAAAAACAAGTCCTTGTATGGAAAACTTTTTTATTTGACAATATATCTTCGTGAAATTCGGCATAGATTATTTTCCAAACGATGGAATCTCCGAATACGAGCTGTGTTCAAAGAAACAGGTGAATTTTGATTTTTTACTGGCTGTGCATATTCGATTATCGATATTTTGCAACAACGTGTGAGTGATGCCAATTGCGATTAGTAGTTTGTTTTTGACAACAGAAAAGGTCTTTTGAATGAAATGGATCTAAGAATATGTATTCAATTTTGCGTTAAAAATATAATAAAGTGCTCCGAGGCACTTGAAATGTTGACTGTGGCATTCGTTAAGTCCACTTTGTCTTAAAAAAGTGTTTATAAGTGGTACAAGCGCTTTACAGAAGACCGAGAAGATGTTGATAATGATGAGCATACTGGAAGTGCGACCACGTCCACAAGCGAAAAGAACATAGAAACAGTGAAACAAATTGTTCTTGAACATCGTCCAATCACTATTCATGCCATTCAATTTTCTCGAATGTTTTGGGCATAAAACGTGTGGCAGCGAAGTTTCCAAAATTGTTAAATTTTGAGCAAAAGCAATGTCGCATTAAAATCGCTTAAGAGTTGTTGACGTCAACAACGATTCGGGTTTTCTCAAACGATTGATTTGGCTTCCTGCAACTTTTTCCTATTCCCCGAAATGAAAAAACCAATGAAAGGAAAACGTTAGGAAAAGCACATATCAGAAGTGCTTCGAGTATTGGAAAAAGCGTTGGCACAAGTGCATCCGAGGGGGATTACTTTAAAGGGAACAAAATATATATTGATGAATAAATAAGTACTTTAAAAAAATTCCAAAATTCACCTTTTCCTTTGAACACACCTCGTATATCATTCAGATGGGTTCGAATAGCTATAGCTATAGCTGTCATAAAAACTGAACAATCAAACGATTATAAAGATATTTCTATACCCTTTAATACTATAATAAATGCACTTGTGAAGGGAATTATAGCATCGCTGCGGCCGAAGTTAACATTTTTTCTTGTTTTCTGATAAAAATAAACATATGCCATTAATAAAATTTCATTAAATTTATTTACACGAAATAAGTTCCCATAAAATTCAGCCAATCTTGTTATGGCAGAGACTTATTAAATAACTACATACTTAATAATTTCTAAAGTAATTATCCTGACACACAACAGATGCGCCTGCGCACATAAAACACTTCACACAAATGCATTTGTGAGTGTGTGTGTATGCCTCTGCTTTTGCATATGTCCGTTGGGGCTAACTTGCGTGTGAGTGATGCTACTAAATTTTATTAGAGGATATTTAGTCGACTTCGTACTTAATTTATCTCTCAGAAACGTGCACTTGCAACAATAACAATAACAGCAACTACAAAAATTAATTTGTATTTCTGTTTGTTGAGAAACCAAATGATGACAGTTCAAATTAGCCGGCCGTCCGACGGCATACAAACAAAGTGATGGCTCTGCGCGCCACACCCGGACTCTGGACCTCACACAGCTGACATCAAAATTGACCGTCGAAAAGTTAGACTTGTATTTGTACCATATATTGTACATGACAGCGGCATAAGAGTAATAACAATTACAACAATAAAATCGAGGTTGCACATTAGCAACGGTGAGTGCCACACAACAGCAGCGCCGACAATAACACCGATAATAAAAAATAATTTAAGGGACGCCGCCAACGATTGAGTTAAATGGCCAAGGAGGAGGAGGAGGACACAACGGTCAGGAGCAGTAGAGTGTTGTTTGATTATTTTTTTTTTTACATTTTGCTTTTTTTTTTTTGTGTGAAGACAGCTTTAGTGTTGCTGCCACCGCTGACCGCACTTCCTCTTCCTTGTCCGCTTTTTGGGCGATTTTATTGCTTATCTTTGGCATGAGCATTTGAAGAAGTCTACTTTTACTTGCTGTAGCTACTGGATTTAGAGCGTTGACGCTCCAATTTGTAGCTCAATATTTGATTATCCTCAGATAGGAGTACTGCAGGCAGCCTCTTAGATCTGCCGTCGCACGCGAGTTGTATATTAAATTCACTGCTTGGTTGTTGTTATAATTGTTTTTATTATTGCAATTTTTTTGCTGTTGTTGCAATTGTTGTTGTGTTTGTAATTTATGTTGTTCTTGTTGTTGTTGTTGCTCTCCTATATGTTGCTACCGCTGGCAACGTGGTAATTATGCGCTCCATTGAAAGAGACCGCAGCGGTGGCACTCAAACACACACATACACATCCAAACAAAGTGCTTGGCTTTCTTCCTGCCCTACTTGCTTCACATTCATTGCTTTGCCTACCTGCCGCCTAGCCGGCCTCTCTGTCTGCACTTGCTTCGCCTGCACCTTCTCGTGTATCCTGTGTGGCGCTAGCTTGTTTTTAATTTATTAATTTGAGGTCGGCATTTTGTTTGTTGTTGTTAATTGCCTTTCGACATGCGTTATCCTTATCATGTTCATATCACATGCTTGTGTGTGTATGCGAGTGTAGAGTTGAAGGAAAAGAAACATAAAAACATGTATGTTGACTCTCCACTGCCCCTGCTGTTGCGTAACGCGGTTTGTCTAATGCTTGCACTCACGCACACACAGTCATATACATTATACCTCCTTTTTTAAGTTTTTTTTTTTGTTTTTGTTTTATACCTGCTGTCTTTTTTGATGAGTAAATTAAACGTTTCATTTGTTGATGGCAACAAATTAGAATAGCAATTTATTACACTATTCACTAATAGAAATTTTATTACCGTTTTTTTTTTGCTTTTATTTTTGTGTATACCCTTTTCATAAACATTAATCGTTTAATTGTTGCGCAACATTGCGCCTATCATTTGAAATTATTATGAAGATGTTAGGGATCTTTAAGTGTGGCAGTCCTTCTTCAAAATTTTAATATAATGACCAGTAGGAAGAAAGACCTTGAACAGGTGCAGCAGTGTTTATTGTTGTGCGAATTATCAGTTATGCAATTATGCTGTCATAAATGTAGTTTTTATTGCTTTTAATATAAAATTTATTAGCAAAAGAAAATTTTATGTACAATAAAAAGTTTCATTTCGCTGATTAGTGGAGTTTGGGTTGAAAAATGTATAATCAAACATCTAAGTTTCCGTACGATTTAGTAAATTTTTTGACATTTTTTAATCGCATGAAATAAAATATTGTGATCATAATTCCAATAGATTTCTTTTTGTTAATATATCTTTATTTATTGAATTTGCTTATTGAAAGCCTAATAATAGGTAATAAAAAAAAACCAAATTCCAGTAGATGACGCTGTATTCGAAAATTCCCAAAATCCTATTTATCACATATTCACATGTTTGAAAAATATTTTTTACATGGGTGTGTCAAGATCACAGACTATTGCCTGGTTTTCACTAAAGTGACTGTAGTTCAATTTCGATGACATCTATTTCCCTGCTTTCAAAAAAAAATATTCCAATGACAACAAACAATTAATGTCAATATTTGTCTATTAATATTTCTACTAGGTGGTAATGTTAGGACAATAATAACTAAATTATAATACTATTATGACAAATATTTTAAATCTTTCAGTTTACGAAAAAGACACCATTATGCTTAACACGAATATTATTGTTTCACAAAATTCCACTTTGATAGGATAACTATTTTGTACTATGAGGATTTTTGTGATTCAAATTGTATTGAGGTTATGACCAAGAATTTATTATAAAGATAAGGGTTTGCCATTGTGATTTAAAAATGATTTCGAGTAAGTGACCGCCGCGGTTGGCTTGGCTAAATTCCAGCCGACAGGTCGTTCAACAAAAGTCTCGTTCAACAAAGTTCGTCCATATTAACATTCACCAATTCAAGCAAGAAAAAGTCATTAATTATAGCGTCTATTGCTTATGGACAATGTTGTTTATTAACGTACTCATTCAACCAAAAGTTAGCTTCATCGCTGAATAAAATTTTCTAGTGGAAATCGGAAATAGTGGCCATCTCGTTTTGGGCCCAATCCCCGAAGGTGCGAAGCGCTTGCTGGCTCTTCGGATGTGCACCGCTCCAATTGTTGCGTGCTGTGCCAGATGGACTCATTACGGTTTTCTTCGAAACTTTACTCCACTGTATGGCGTCTGTGAGGATATGCATTATCCAATAGAATAAACGAAATGCAAAATCGATCCATGATTGCTCGAATTTTCGATTCTGCTAAACGATTATGCCTACCGAATATTGGATGCAGCGCGCAAAACTAGTTCAATTATTAACTAATTTACTTAAAATTTGGGTTTTATTTTTCAAATTAGATTATTTAAGGATTTAACTTTTCACATTGGAACTAAATTTTAAAATAAAATGATCTTTTGATGTTCTAGAGTAATATAACACCTTAAAGAAACTTTTTCTGATTATATTCATATTCTTGTAAGGCTTTACAGGCTTTACTTTTTTTGATTTTTTTGATTTGAGATCTCTAAATTAAACCTTGGCTTGGTATTTGTAGATATGTTTTTCTTGCTCAGACATCATCCTTACATTTTTTTTACCTATAAATCGATTCATCACACGAGTAATAAATAAAAAATAAAAACTAAAAAAACTCATGTTTCGCTAATCCATGGGCTATCCCACTGGGCGATATGCATAAATTTAAAAAAAAATTAAAAGTACAATATTAACCTGATTTTAGTTGGCACAATTTTATGGCACAGTATTATAATTTCAAAATGGCCTAACTATTTGTGAAGTTTTACACATTTAATATATGAAAAAGAGAAATGTTGATTAAAATTGGTTGTTTCTACGGTTTCTTCTGATAATGCTGTGATTGTACATGGATCTTAGGTTTTTAACCTAACCAAAAGATAACAATTACGGACGAGGAATATTGGTTTGTTGTCTTTTCGATTCCACAATTCAACATATTAGAAAGCATCGAGATTTTGACGGATATTTAGGACAAAATTATGGAAAATAGAAAACCTCCAGTTGCACTAAAAAAAATTTTTTAATTTTTTTACTAAATTTTAGAAAAAAGGTCTTTCGAAATTAAAATCCTCAATTGGCTTCTTAAAAGATTATACAATTTACTAATTGTCTTCATATATTTTTAGGCAAGCTTATTTGGTTTAAACGTGCTTCGAAAAGCTTCGGAGAACCTGTAATGTTCTAATTAATATGTGCATGTGGTTCACCTAACCTAAACCGCTCCCAAATTTTCACTTTTGGATCTAACTAACAGTTATTCCACCTAACGTTTACTGTAAAAATTAGCTGTCTTCGATTCGCCAAGCGTTGATGAGTAGCCAATCGCACAAACTAAATGAGATGTTCAAATAAACAGGCAGCACTTGTGGTGCAACCCTGCGCTAGCATGTTCTCTGACGCATGCACAATTGTGCTATCATTCTTTCTTAATGGAGAAATTATTTTTTCCTTGTCAAAAAAGGTTCTAATAACCCTTTAGTTTTGTTTTCTATAAACTATTATAATTGATTTTTGGTCTTACGTTTTTAAAATGAAAGCAAAAACAAACTTTTATTTTCATTTGTCATATGAGCCATTCACAATAGTAAAAGTGAGCTAAAATATGCCAAATAAAACTGGGTAGCATTGAAGATAGCGGTAATACCACCTTAATGATATATCTGCCTTCTCTCTTGTACGAGTTCAACTTGATATATTTGCTGTTGCTTTTACATGTAAGTTTTTTTACCAAGAGCGCGCAAAGATAGCGAGCAGAGAAATGGTGAATCGAAGGCAGCTTTTATATGAAAAAAACTATTAGGAATATATTTATATTTACTCGATCGAAAACAATCCATCCTGCTACTAACCTCTAAAATTCAGGTTAAGGCAATTATTTTGAAACTATTTTTTGCGAATAATTACCATTAAACGATGCTTATTACAACAAAAGAAAAAAATTTCACTGATTTATTAAAATTTGAGCTTAATTGAATTTCATATGCTTTATTTCATTTATTGTGTGCACATTACATTTAATTGTGACAAACTAAATTTAATGTATTGAAATTAACCTGTAATTACCACGGGTTGGTAGTAATGGATTTTTTTCCAAAGGCCTGACTATCGCGCATGCACTGCTGCATGCATAATTATAAAAGCTGAACTTAAGCTAATATATACCATATGTACATATATATACTATATACTATATACTATATATATATACATATGTGAGTATATACTATGTTTATTAGCTTTAATTACATTACATTTATAAATACAATATTACTGCTTACGCATATGGATAATTACGAGCGTTCTCAGTTCACTAGGTACAAAATTATGTGCATATATACTTTTAGTATATGACAAGCGTTATATGCTTATTATGTATACGCATACATTCAATTATATACATACATATGATTTTTTAAACTATTAATAAGAAAAACACAAATAGAAAACTGTAAAGTGGAGGACCTTCCCGTTACAATTAAGAGCTCATACTTGGAGAGCTTTTTTTAGATGTATCTACTTATTTCACATCCAGTGCTATCAAAGGTGTACCCAGGTACATACAAGTATATACCTATAAGGAAAAACAGCAAGCAATTATTACACAATGCTAACGAACATTATAATTATTTGATTAATGTGCTTGTAGTACGTTTCGCCTTGCGTTTTAATTGTCGGAAATTTTCAGCTACATAACTTTCGCCATCCCTTTTCCACACTCACACACATACACATGTAGCCGCATTCGTTTTTCATTTGCTGCTCTTCTATTTTATTACTGCTATTTTGGGGGCGGCTTATCGCTGCCGCCATCTCGATTTGTTGCATAAACCAGTTAATAACATTCTTCCGTTTAGGCCAATTTACCTGCACAACCAACGCACAGCGGAAAAGGCAAAAGAAAAAAAATATGTCAACATTTGCAAGTAGATGAAAATCGTATCACATTACCAAATGTTATGTAAATTATGAGTAGGGCGCTGAGGTTAGTTAGATATCCTTAAGGTGAGAGCACACTAACGTTATTGTCGATTAACTTAATGTCGTATGCAGACTGAGAAGAACCGCTACAAGAACAACATCGTCGTCGAAGAAATGTTCTAACTTTTATAAAATACCCGAAACGAGCCTCGTTAGATTATTGCGACCCTCTTGAACTGAAATGTTGTGCTTGTGAAATATCAGATAGTTTCGAATTTTATTGTCAAGTACTGTCGATCACTTTGGTGACTTTATGAACTTTTGAAACACAGCTTTATATGCTGCTTTTGGCATATAACCAACCAATTACCTTGAAAAAAACGACTAATAGTTCGATAGAGATTAATCAAAAAATATTGTTTAAGAGAAATTAATTGTTGACGTACACTCAAGACCTATTTCCAGCCGGACAGGTCCACATAAACTGCGCGCGCAAAACCGAATCGATAAAATTTGTTTTTCTAGATTGATAGAATCTCTTTTATGTTCGGGTGAAGTTTGATTTCCTTATGTCAATTAGTCAGTTTGTCTGGCGATTTTTATATATTGCGTCAATAGACTAAAAAATTCCCAGGGAGTCAAATCTGGCGAATACTATGGCGGAGCGGTGACTCTTGTCTCGTGTTTTGTTTGGCCAAAAAGTCAGTCATAATATTGCTAAAATGTGTCGGCGCGTTCCGGATTTTAGTATATGGACGGGTCAATTGTGATTTTTATTGCACTAGTATGATAGCACTTAAGGTACTAGAGAGAATTTTCTTACTTTCGCTTTGAGTAAGTAATTTTTCGTGCGTTTACGTTTTTGCTTCCAAAGACAGTGTCCTATAAATTACTGGTGCTGTATCCTCATCATTCAAATAAAGCCGTTTGCAATATCCAATCATGTTTTCTAATTTTCGACTACATTCTAATAATATCATACACTCTTATAGTTTTGAGAGTTCGGAAATAGACGCTCATTCCCAGTAGTAACCTCCAGCGAGCAAGTTTTTCAATTTCTAATGAAAACAAGAAAAAGCCTTAACTTCGCCTGCACCGATGCTATAATACCTCTCACAGGTGCAGGTCTTATAACATAAGATCGGTCAGTTTGTATGAAAGCTATATGCTATAGTTGTTCGATATTAGTGATTCCGAGTGCTGTACAACCTTTGTTAGCATTCAGGTTATGCAGTGTATAGTCAGCCTTAGCTTAGCGCTAGTATCTTGACAGCAGCGTCGATAACCTCAGCTTTGTTTTATGATATTCTTTGTTGCTACCGCTTTCTATTAACCACTTACTGCTACTATTAGTTTTTATCATTTCTCATTTTGTTTCGCTTTTGTTTGCAATTACGCGCACCGTTTGGGCACATTAGGTACTTTACTCCAAACGCTGCGCTCCCTCGTCAAAGCCACGTCAATGCGTGTGACACTGGTGACACCTTTCGGCGCCCTCCTACAATTGGTCAAACACACTGTTTTTACTTACTTGCTTACTACTGTAACATGTTTTGTTTTGTATGTTTTTCCATTTCATTTTTTCATTTTCATGCTGCGACAGAGCGCGCTGTCTGCGCTAATGTGCACGCACCCGAATTAGAAATTTTCTCTAATCTCGACCATTTCATCGCGCATTTGCAGTAACCTTAACTAATTGCGGGTAATTTAACAGTCAGATTATACTGATATCCATATCAAATATATATATTCAAATATATATATGTGCATGTTTGCCTGTGTGTAATATGTACCTGCATGCCCGCCTCCACCGAATTCTGCACCAACATTTACACAACATAAATTACAAGCCTAAATAAGAAAGTATAAATTTAATTTACCTCTCGATTTGTGATTATTCGTATACCACCACTACAAACTACACGTTTTGTTTGTTAGTCAATTGCTTTGCGTTGGGGGAGCTCATAACTGTCACACGCATATATTTTGTGACTGGTCGTAAGGTTACGGCTGAGGTGTGTGGAATTGTCAGCTACGAAGTCGCGCATAATTGATCTAATTAGAGATTTTTTTGTGTATAAATTATTAATGTGTGAATGGGCGAGAGTAATAAATACAGTCATCTGAATCTATTATTAGAAAGCTTTCGATAGCGTTTAGTCGTATTTTTGAAGAATTGGTTGAAGAGAAGAATTCGTTCTAACTACAATATGTATGTCGCGGGGTTTTGTTATTATCAATATTGATTGAAAAGCGTTTTGGTATATGGACAGTGAAACGATTGCTAAAATTTTATAAAACAGTTCAAAACGCGTCGAACGATGCAGGGACAAGAGCATGTAATGTAAGACTCATCATCAGTTTATGGTGGACCAACCCCATTTTTATACTCTCGCAACTTGTTGCTACAGAGTATAATAGTTTTGTTCACCTAACAATTGTTTGTATCACCTAAAAGTAATCGAGTTAGATAAAGAATTATATTTATATAAATGATCAGGATAAAGAGACGATTTGAAATCCGGGTGACTGTCTGTCCGTCCGTCTGTGCAAGCTGTAACTTGAGTGAAAATTGAAATATATTTATGAAACTTGGTAGACATGTTTTTTGGTACCGTAAGACGGTTGGTATTGCAGATGGGCGTAATCGGACCACTGTCACGCCCACAAAACCCCAATAATCGATACATGACTGTTATTTGGTACACAAGATTGGATTAGGGAGGGGCATCTGGTAGCATATAACGGTACTGTTAAAAAATACTAAAAGCGCGATAAATCAAGCACTAAACAAGTCAGAGACATTAAATTTTATCTCTGGGATGGTAAGAGATGACTTTATAGAAACCGCGTTCAAAATTAGTCAGTCGGTGTGGCACCGCCCACTTTAGGTGCAAACCCATATCTTGGGATGTGCTTAACCGATTTCAACTAAATTCGGTACATAATATTCTTCTCATATCTCTACGTTATAGTGCGAAAATAGGCGAAATTGAACTACAACCACGCCTATTTCCCATATAACACCATTTTCAATTCCACCTGATTCGTTCACTTTCCACTATGCCTATCAAGCAACAAGGATTATATCGGGGTAAAACTTTACGTGAATAATACGTTTAAAGTATGCCACCTTGTGACAAAAAATTGTCTGAATCGAACCGAAACTGTTCAAGCCCCTAGGTACTGAATATGTGGACACCAGTGCCTATAGTTGACCTTTTACAGAAAAGAAAATATCGGTCAATCCACAAAGAAATCTCAAACGAGTATACCATTTGACTTTGCGAGAGTATAAAATGTTCGGTTGCATCCGAACTTAGCCCTTCCTTACTTGTTTTAATATGATTTTATACGTCT
This sequence comes from Bactrocera oleae, assembly GCF_042242935.1. Classification (NCBI taxonomy): domain Eukaryota; kingdom Metazoa; phylum Arthropoda; class Insecta; order Diptera; family Tephritidae; genus Bactrocera; species Bactrocera oleae. The sequence goes on along the minus strand of NC_091537.1, from coordinate 18,540,930 downwards.
TTGTCGGACCAAAAACCGTTTCGTGCATTGAATTAGTAATTTTCGTATATCCCCCAAAATATTAACTCGACTATTAATTTTTTTAAAAAGTACAAAATTTGCATCTGCTTACTCATAGAAGAGTTAATCCTCCGACGCGTATATATCTTAATAACGATATGTGATCAGAGCATATTCTCTGTACCATAATTATATCAAAGTGAGTTATCGCATCGATTCGGACATCCCTAACCGAGATATTTTTAGATTTCTTTAGAAAAAATAGGTAAAAGAACAATAGCCTTTAGATCTGAGAATTAATTTAGGCCGCATCTTACTCGTTGGAGACGATCTAAAGTTTCTGAAGACCTGAATCCTTTGTACACAACCGAATTATAATGATATAGAAAATTTTTCGGCGACAGCAATTGTATTATTATTATGAACTAAAGCTTGTTTGCTATAATAATAAAATATATTTGTCAAGTAAAAAGTTCGTTCGGTTTTTTTTATTGATTTTTTCAAAAGATGATAACTTTGTGTACATTTGTCCGATTTAAGTCAAATATGCGCCGTTTGGTTCATTATACCCCTCTCGTAGAAGACTGCGTCCCTATTGCCAAAAAACTCGGAGAGCCAATTTTCACAGGCCTCTCTTGAGCCCAACTTCTTACCATTAAGCGCATTCGCTATGGACAGGAAAATATGGTAATCACTTGGTGCCAGGTCCGGACTATAAGTTGGGTGCATTAGAACCTCCCGTCCGAGCTCCAGGAGCTTCTGGCGAGTCACCAAAGACGTGTGTGGCCTGGCGTTGTCCTGATGGAACACAATTCGGCCTCTGTTGATCAAAGATGGCCTCTTCTGGATGAGTGCTGCCTTCAAGCGGTCCAGTTGTTGGCAGTAGAGGGCCGAATTGAGCGTTTGGCCATAGGGGAGCAGCTCGTAGTAGATGATTCCTTGCCAATCCCACCAAACACACAGCAAAACCTTCCTGGCCGTCAATCCGGTCTTGGCCACCGTCTGGGCCGCTTCCCCGAGCTTTGACCACGACCGTTTGCGCTCGATGTTGTCGTAAGTGACCCATTTTTCATCGCTAGTCACAATCCGCTTCAGAAACGGGTCGATTTTTTTGCGATTCAGCAGCGATTCGCAGATGGAAATTCGGTCCATCATGTTTTTTTGCGTTAGTTCGTGTGGCACCCAATCATCGAGCTTCTTTTTGAATCCAAGGTTATGCAAATGGTTCCAAACGGTTTTCTGGCTTATCTTTAGTTTCTCAGCAATTAAATAAGTGCTCACGTGACGGTCTGTTTCCACTATTTCTATGATTTTATCGCAATTTTCGACGACAGGCCTCCCGACGCGTGGTGCATCTTCGACATCGAAATTACCGGAACGGAACATAGCACTTTTGTGCTACACGTTCGTTTACAGTATCGGGCCCATAAACTAAATTAATGCTTTCAGCCGCTTTGGCTACTTTTTTGCTTTGATCGAAGAAAAATTGTAAAATATAGCGAATTTTCTCTTTGCTGGTGTCCACCTTTAACGAGCGCTCACAACGTACTGAGTCAATTAATCGAAAAACTGTCAAAGACAAACTTTTAGCTCGAATAAACACGTTTTCAGCGCCGTATAGTATGTCATGATGTGACACTTGTAACACTAGTACTATGGACAATAACGCCATCTCTTAGATAAAAACCGAACGACCTACAATTTTATAACTCAAAATATGAAATTTTTTGAACAAATTGATCAATAGGCGCGACCATTGACCTTAAGACCTTACATAAACATAAAAATGTTTGGATCCAATTGCAGGTGAAAAGCCAAATCCAAAGTAAATAAGGCAGACTGCTTAAATGCTGCGGGTTTTTATGATTACAGTTTTTGAGACATTGATAACACTCGGTACTCAATTAGGCTACTGTAGAACCTGTCTGTTATATGTCCGATGTCAAATAGGAACATTAATTATAATGCATTTCTTTCTGATGTCGAAACACTCCTGATGATGGATGAAGCCTCCTAAATCTACGAATCTCTTCTGCCAAAAGAAATTATAGCATTTTTCGAGGAGGGAATCTTAAATTTGGACAACTGGTAACATGCATTTCATTCAGTATAGTAATCGTTACATAAAACTCTGTTTGGAAGAAACGTTAGTTCCAAGATTCGGAGCATAGATAAATAGGTGTTAATTGAGTTAACTTGAGTGGGCATCAAATTGATGGTTAGTAACTTGCGTAGTCTAGTACATGCGGATCAGAGTGCAGTCAAGGTCTATTCGAAATAAGTGTGAAGATTAATCTACTACAATATCTAGATTGTAAGACGCACTTTCCGCAAGGCTTACTCTGGTAATGGATGTCGGCGATCAAGCCCTGTTTGGATCGGAAATTTGATAGTTGCAATGGTTTTTAGCCATAAGATTCAAATGTCTCCAGCTACTTTATTCCCCATCTAAATGCCGAATCTCTCCAACTGCTCTGACACTAAGTGAATTCAAATATACTGTTACCTTGACGATGTTTCTGGACGAAACAATTACAATAAAATGAATGAAAGCTTTTGGTAACGAGAAAAAGGAATACCTATCTCATTACCAAAAAGATTCATTATCTGATCAAGCTCTTTTGTGATATACATAAATAGCATTCATTTTCTCCAATTAACTTATTTCAAGATGTTCTTCTTGCCATTAAAAGAAGCACCGTTTCAGCAAAAGTTATAGAAGTAATAAAATTTTTATCGAAACCAACGAATATTAACTTTCCCCGAAAATTTTATCTCGCACAACTGTAAGAAATGAAAAGTAAAATTTTTTCTTAAAAAACAAAAGTGGAGAGTAAAAAATTGTAATCGTTTTATTCGTAATTGCGCAATTAAATGTGTGCACTTTGTAACAATTTCCGCGACATCTGTCCATTTCCGTACCGGAAATTCAATTGTGAAGCGATAATATAGGTAATTATTACAAAAGGACGCGCGCGCATGCGCATGCTCCGTAAAGATACATATGTAGCTAATTTATAAATTTATCCACCGTATATATATGTGTGTATGTCTGCTTGTGTGAAGACTGTTGCTTGGCGTGTAAGGTGCTGCGAAATTGGCTTGTGCGCTTACGTAAAGGGCGATTTTGTTGACGTCCTCGTCGCTGGAACGCATGGCTTCATTGCACAATCGATCAGTTGGTGTGGCAGCAAATAGTGTTGGCATATGTGCACCGTTTTTGTGCATCTTGCGCGCACAATAACCGATTGACTGACAGCACAACCTACACGGACGGACGCCTGCGCCAATGGATAACCTATTTATTACCTTTATTAAAGTTCATTGCTATTGGAAAGTTCAATGAAACCATTTTATTTATATAGAAGTTTGCATGTATGTTTGCTAATTAAATAATATTAGAAAAACCGACCATTTATTTCACAGAATTTTCTGACTCTGCGTATCCGTAGAGGCGAGTGACTTAGTGTCGCGCAACTTGGCTCACAAAACAAATATTTTCCATAAATTTCGGTTCGACATTACTTTGATCGAAAATAGCATATAAAGTCGTCAGAAAACGTTAACATCGGTTGCACCGAAGCTGGAATACACTTCGCAGATAACGAAGTTTTCACACAAAAACTTGAATTTGATCGCTTAGTTTATATGACAGCTATACAAGTGTGAACCGATTTGAAACATTTTTTAAGATGTTCTAGCGTAGTCTATTTCCAAAGACCACGACAAATTTGGTGAAAATGTCTTGTTAAATAAAAAGTTTTCCATAGAAGCTTTTGATTCTGAACGTTCAGTTTGTATGACAGCTATATGCTATAGTGGTCTAATATCGGCGTTTCCGACTAATGAGCAGGTTTTTGTGGAGAAAAGGACAATGTGCCAAATTTCACATCGATATCTCAAAAATTGAGAGACTAATTTGCGTATATACAGACAGACGGACGTGGCTAAATCTACTCAGCTCATCATTCTGATCGGGGTATAAAAATATTCTTAGAGGTTAAGTAGACCGACCTTTACTAGTAAAATCCTATTTATATTGACTATTGACCTAATCTGATCTTATACACACGGTTAACCGATTAGCAACCGAATACTCAATAACAGGTCATTCAACAAGTCCGTAGGACTATGAGAAAAAATCGATCCAAGAGTGTACAGTAATAATCACTGTTGAGGCTGGCTCCTTTCTGGTGACAGTCGGTAAATATTGTTTCGTCCGCATCCCAAAATACAGATGTCATCAGCTGATCAGTCAGTGTTGTTTGGATTCGGGTGTATAATAGTGGAGACATGTTTCATCCATTATCAGGTGTAGAATTCGATTTTATTTTTATTATATGGAAAACATTTCAGTAACGTCATCTATGTGTCTGTATGAACTGTATTTTTCTTTGCCGGATATAGACTGATTTTATAGATGAAGCTTTTAAACTAAGTTTCTTGCGCCCAAATCAATTAAGGTTCCCGTTAGAGTTACTTTTATTCTTACATATCTCTCCCACGAAAATGATTTACCTCTTTTGGATTTTGAACCGAAGTACAATAAGTAAATTGGCTTTAGATACGAAAATAACGAATACCGTCCATATGTTCCCAGAGGTATTATATCAACTATTTAAAATCATTTTCTTCAAAATCCTCTTGAGCTTTTAGTGTTGTTTGGAAGGTACTGTAGTAATGTAATAATATTTTTAGCTGTTACCTCTTAGGTGCTGCCTAAGTTGTTGCTGATTGGCTTGTCGCTGAAACCCTTCCGAAAAAATTATACTTAAGATATGAGGTGTTAGATAAATGTCTATATACTAAAAAAGATCTGATTATTGAGCTTGAGTCTCCTTAAAACTTTAACAAAATCCCAACACACTTAGTATAATCTTACCAATAACGAATAACAATAACTATCTGCGTCTGCTTCAATCCACCACATCTCTGTTCTGCGCTTCCGGTCAATAGTTTATATATGAAAGCAGCAATATTATAAATGCTTGGATATATAATTACTATATTTGTTACGCCACTCTCCAAGGACCTGCAGAATCTTCCATATCTTAATCGGTTATGACCAAATTTATCATAATTTATGTAATTGCGGGCCAATTTTATATAATTGTATATTTTTTGGAGTTTACTATTTACCATAGCTAAATGATAACCGATTTAGCAGGCTTCAAGAGTTTTTTTTTTTTTGAGAGTACAGAAATTATAATGTATCTTATATTATTTTATAAAAATATATATATATTTTTTAAGATTAAGTGAAACTTAAAAAATCAAATTCAGAAAGTGATCCCGTAAAATTATTTTCTAATCCCGAAATTACGGGATTCGAGGTACAATTGGGGTACAATGTTTAATAAAAGTTTGGATTTTATGTCAAGATTAAGTAAAAGTTATACAATTAATTTTCGAAATTTGAGATTAAGTAAAAGTTATGAAATGAATTTTCGAAATTTCAGGATTCAGATCCATTGGAACATAATGTTTAACGAATGTTTTGATTTAATGTCAGGGTTAGTATAAACTTATAAAATCAAATTTCGAAAATTTTCGGGATCCCGTAAAATAATTTTCCAATCCCGAAAATTCGGGGAAAATTTAGCAGAAAAACAAAAATGGAGTTCAGAAAAATATATGTAGTATTCAACTTTTCTAGATAATATTTGATTCATATGTATGTAGTATGTGTATGCCAAACCATACGTTGGGTTTAAATATTATATTTCAAATTAAATTTTTTTTTAATATTTTAACTATTTATTTTATTTTATCATTTTTTTTTGTCGTTCCCATGTTGATGAAGCGTGAAATTGCCTCACTTTAGCGCGGGTACAAACGCAGAAATTGTTTAGTGGTGGAAAAAAGTGAAATGTAAAAATTAACAATTTTCCATTCCCAAGTAAACTGTTGTGTAAATACTTCTATTTGAGTGCACTTGTTTATTTAAAATTGCATATTAACACCCCATTTATTAGGGCACAATGCAGTCAGTCACACAACTTATGGCAAATATATATGCATATGTACATATGTATTTACTTTTGTATCTTTTCGTATGTTTGTAAGCATATGTATTGTGCATAGTACAGTGCTAATACTCACCAACTTGTTTTTTTGTTGCTAGGCACAACTGCCTGACTATGGTTAAACTTCCGGTGCAACGCGTTTAGTTGTGTGCTCTCCTCAACCAGTGAAGCATTAAAGCGTTGCACAACATTTTTATAGAGTAAAAGTGATGAACAATATATCGATTGCCCAAATTTCAAATTGAGTGCTGGCGCTCAACCACTTCGCTCCGTTTCCTTCTTCTATTCCACTTTCATTTTAGTTGCACTTCCTCACAAATGTCTGGTACCTGGTTCACCAAATTGAATATTTTGTTGGTCATTCCAATTATAGTTACTCAAATGCTGTCATTCGTTAAATTGAGATTTAATTGAAATGAAGCGCAAATAAAGCGCCGTCTTTAGTTTGACTGAAGCGCCAACAGCTGGCGCTGCATTTCCTTTGGCGCTTAGCATTCTGGCGTTGATCAATGGCTGAAAATGTTTCATTTAATCTGTGAGCGCACCAAGGGAAGTCGTCGGCTGTGCTCATATGCATAAATACGCTTCTACTCCTCCACATATAACGCACTAGTTTATACCCTGTAGGAAAAATGTACTATACTACATTAAAAAATTTTCGGTTCTGGCGGACCAAATACCATTACTAATTCGTTTTATACTCATACCTTTTATATACATAGTTATGAACTAGCTTAAAGCGGAAGAAATTCGTTAGCTAAAGAATAGAAACGAAAAATAACCCGTCTTCGATTCGCCACTTCTCTGTTCACTTGTTTGAGCTTTGCTCTCTTATAAAAACAATTGACATCTTAAACCAACGACAAAATTAAGCTGATTTCTCATGAATAGCTTATTATAAAGTGACATAAGCGTTTATTATGCTATATCTACTGCTTTCTTCTAATTCTGTTTTACTTATACCACTTGCTTGTCCGATTCGCCATTTTTCAAAGTTTAGTAAACTTCATCATATGGCTAGCAAATAGTTGATAAAACAAAATTTATTTTTTTATTATTATTCTAAATATATCTCACTATTTTAATCCATTTCATTTATACCAGTAGTTTGTTCGTTTCGCCACTTTCCAGAGTTTAGTAAATTCCCTAACATGGCTAGCAAATGGTTGATGGACTAAAATATATTCATTATTCTAAATATATCTCATTATCTCAATCCATTTTAATTATGCCAGTTGTTGTTTGATTCGCGGAAATACAAGTATATATATTGTTATATATATTATTTTGAATCTGTCTCATTATACCAGTTTTTTATTCAGTAAATTAGCTCGTGGAGCTGGCAAAGTTGCTGATTGGTCCAATTATTGCATTATATCAGTATATTTGACTTATGCCAGTTGCCTGTTCGATTCATCACTTTCTAATATTTCGCAAGTTAGCTCTCCGAGCTAGCAAAGTTGTTGATCGGTCATATTATATTTATATATTCAAATATATTGTAACATTGTAGTCCATTTGACATATACCGTATGTTTGTTCGATTCGCCACATTCCAATAAGTATAACACATATTGGAAAGCTCGTGGAGTTAGCAAAGTCTCTGATAGGTTAAATAGCTTAAGTATTTTTGTCGCAATTACTGTGCATGTGACTGCCATTTTCATTTAAAATCGTACTAGTTTTGAACTAGTCTGCCTAGTTCACCTTTCACTACCGGGTATGTCTACACATAACTCTGTATATGTGTGTTACACCACTTATGGCATCCTGTCGAATTTTCGGAATTTAAATTGGATTTGTATCTTTTCATTTTGCTCGCCGCTTTGCATTTCTCTTTACTTCGGCAACGCAATTCAATTGCAATTCAGCAACCTCATTGGTTGCTGCACGTCTCATCACCTCTCGTGTTGCGTCGCGCCGCATCATCGCCATGGCGTTGATTATCAAAACGTTTCAGGCATTCGATTCGAATTGAATTTATTTATTTATTGGCGCTGCGTTGCTTAATTTCTGCCATTTGTTGTTTTTGTATATACTTCGGCAGCAGCGTTGCATAATTTATGGCTGACAAATGCCCGCCAGATGTTGGTTTATACAATTAGGATTATCGGCTATAAAGGCAGTGCATTTTTTATGCTTTCGTTTGAGTACGTCTCGTGGTCGTATGCTCGTAATGTGTAATCTCGTGTGGCTGTTGCTTAATAGTCACCTATGAAAACACCGATGTGAGAAATGAACAGTAAGGCGCCAAAAAATATTTTTAAATGCCAATTGCGCGTTATGGTTCTCATTGCAAATAAATGTATATGTGTCCTTAGAGGAAGTTTTTTGCTTTTAAAATCTTTTGTCTGCTCCCAAAGTAGTATTTTAGTTAAAAAAATATATATATATTTTGAGAACATGTTGACCTTTTAACTTTTAATTTTCTATTAATTCTGACTCGTATTTAAAAAAAATTCTTAAAATAATGCTGATAGTAGAATCCAAGTTTTCCAATTCATCTCACGAGAAATATCCAATTTTCTCCAGTTCCTCTCTCACATTCACTTCAGAGTCGCAGTCACTCGCAACATCAATCAAATAACTTCACGAAGAAAATAAAATGATTTTTTCAACTTTTTGCTCACTTCAACTCACAAAAAACTCGCCATTATTTTATTTTAATCAATTTAGTGTGACAAAGATTAATGTTATGAATTTTTAATAAATTTATAGTGATTCGTTAACACTTAAATCTTAATGAAGACACATAAATTAAACATAATTTTAACAAGGCGACAGCATAAACTAAGTAAATGCCAAACTTCACGCTCCAAAAGCGGCAAATTGCATAAGCATAAATCAATAGTTGCTGCTGTAAAGTAACGGTAACTACGAAGTTTTGCTTGATGTTGCTTATACAAGTATGTGCCAACGGCAAACTAACTCTTTTTTAGCCAGTAACTACAAATATTGTTTTTATTTATATGTTCAAGCACATATGTACATATATGTATATATTTAATTATACAAATAGCTTACATTTCATAGGCGAACTTTTTCTGTCCGATTTTCTATAAGTGTTAAGGGGCATACCCAGTTTAACCATCAAATTAAAAGTTAATTTTGCGAATTTTTTTCAAGAAAACTAATGCATAGCATTTTTTAAAATATTGAAGATATATTTATATATAATTAATGAACACACACAAAAAATTTCAAAAAAAATTATATATAACGAGTTGTTCGCTATTTCTCAAGTTACTAAAAAAGTCCTACACTGCTGCCGTGATTGCAGCATTTCACCGAACCTCCAACAACAAAATTTAAAAACATTATTATTTTGTACGGAAGGTCATCAACTAAGATTGTTAAAAAATTTTAAGTTTACGAAATGGCCGACTTTAGAAAAATGTCTAAATGCGTGGTCATAAATTTGATGATTTTTGGGGGCCAAAAAAATTCGTTTTCCGTACAATTGAAAAAATGTTAGGTCATTGCACAGAGAAACATTTACAAAATAAACCAAAAATCAAATCGATCGGAGGACTTGTCTTCGAGTTACAACTGCAGCAAATTTAAAAAATGTGGTTTTGTGAAAAATGCCTTTAAAGATAAACTGAGCGGCTTTACTTAAGATGGACGCAGCCGAAAATATGCAAAAAAAAAATAATGTTTTTGGATGTCTACAGTAGGTTTGCGCTTTAAACTGATTCAAAATGAATTTTTGATTTTTCTCAAGAAGACTCAAAGACTTATAATGGCCTGGCGCTGTTTGATGGCTCTTAGAAAATTTTTCTTGGATTTTTGTCGAAATTGATGTTCAGTCTATATACCGTATTAACTCCCGCTTTTTTGAAACCGTTTTAAAATGAATGAATAATTTATCGATGGACTAAATAACTTTTCAATAGATTTTGATTCACATTTGGATAAGTGCCGTACGACACCATATTTATGTCCATTTATTTTTTGCTAGCTACAAAAAACCTAGCTTTAGTTAAATGTTATTAAAGTTTATTTTAAAACTTGGTTGTATCAGCTGAGAGAAGTATATTTTAATTATAATTAATAAATATTTAGAATCGAACTGAATACTAGTCGTTCAGGTCTATCAATATATTATGCTTTATATAAAATCGTTACTGAATTGTCTCGTTTGTTCTAAGCTTACTGAACCAACTTTGAATAAGCGATTTTTTTGGCAGCTTTATGCTGTAGTCGTCTGTTCGGAACAATATGCTAATTTCGTCAAGATTTTTTGTGCAGATATTTTGTCAAATAAAAAAAGTTTTCCATACAAAGAATTTATTTGATCGTTCAGTTTGTATGGCAGCTACATAAATATATCATACAGTGGTCGGCAGTTCCGTGTGCAAAATTTTAGATCGATATGCCAAAAATAGATGGACAAGTTCGTGTATATATAGGCAAATAGACAAACATGGCTAAATAGACTCAGCTCGACACACTGATAATTTATATATACGAGTCCAACGTTTCCTTCTGGGTATTACAAATTTCGTTGCAAATTTAATTTACCCTGTTTAGGGTATAAAAACGTTCATATGTGTCAGCGATAACATATGCATATATACATATGTACACACGTAATGCTTCTAGCTAAAAAAAATTTCTGCGTTTACTTTTACTGTTTCTGATTTTATAACAGAACATACCGTGTATTTATTAAGAGACTGACTGACAACTGCCAAAAATGAAATTTTCTATGTTATTAATAAGTTCTTTTGCATAAAACTTTTTTGAATGCTGAGTGCCGATTTCTCTTCAAAATTAATTTGATAATATAACAGTAAGTTCTTCAGCATGCCTACAAATTAGATTTTAAATCGATATAATTACTTAAATCGAAATAATTTATGTACATACATACTCGTAAGTGCAAATAGGTATAATATGCATCTTTTAAAATTTTATCTTAAAATTTTATGCACGCATTCCTTTCTTAAATTCTCTATTTATGTTTTAATCATTGTGCTATTAGCCCCAATTGGTGGCACATTAATTTATGTACGTGCGAACTTCCACTTAGCCGCTAATCAAATTTATTGTTTCGCCCTCTGTGCGCGAAAACATTATTCAATTAACCGCCATTCACTTGACGTGCCATTCAAGTGTTGGTGGAGCCATGCGACAGTAGAGCACGCAATAAGCAATAACAAAAACAAACAGACAGTTGCTATGTACAACAACCACAAGGTGAAGCGTTGCATTCCAACAAACTTCGCGTGCAAAATAATTTAAAACAATCAAAAGTTAACACTAACACGACCTCAACAGCAGCAGCACTCAACAAAACGCTCGAAGAGTTCAAACTACCGATTTTACACGCACACATATACATATATATATACACAACTTATGCACGAATGTATGTGTGTTTGATGACATGCGCGTTCGCTGTCTGGCAAACGCCATCTTTTCTAGCCCCTTGCAAGTGAAATAAAGTCCCAAGAGCTTAGATTCACTCATTCATGCGCTCGCCAGACGACAAGCACAACAACAAGCTGGCATATACAAGCATATAAATTTATCTACACGCTGGCAAGCCAACAATGTAAACAAAAACAATTTTACAACATAAGCGGCTTTTGTTGCTTTGTACTACATTCGGTAATTATCGTCGTAAAAAAGCGTGCCGGTTAAATAACCAACAACAACACAACGACAAACAGTTAACAGTGCAGCAGTGCAGCAACGGCGTACTCTCGCACTCACACTTCTCCACCGTGTCACAGTGCCGACAATATTCCATGCTTTATTGTTTCTTGCTGTTGTACGCCGTCAGCCGCCATTTCTCTCGTCACATGAGTGGACTTGGCTGTTGCTGTGCGCCAATTGGTGGTGGCTGCCATGTTGTCTCCGTCACCAGACAGTGCGTGTGGAGCGCTGTAGTTGAGTGTAGAAGGCGGAGTCAAGCGGTTGACAAAAAATAGAGTATGAATTACCTATAATGCAAGAACAAAGTTGCTGAGTGTATGAAGAATATATTGTCGGAGCAACAACAATGCGTGGAACCTGTTCGACACATGCACTGAACAGTGTTGCCAGAAGATTGATAAAGAGGTCAAAAATGTTTTTAACTCAAAATCAAAAAGTGAGAAGATAACACCTGTATACTTTTTCTCGATATTGATGGTATCGGTAAGTAGCTAGGCACTAGTTACTCAAGATTTGAGACTCCTGAAGTGCCATGGAATCGATTATAGTCGAGGGGAATGCCAACGTAGCTTTTATGTCATTTTGGTTTTCAACAATTTATTCAGCTAACAAAATACTAGATGTTGGATAAAACCATTTTTTCGAGGTATTGAGTTCTAAGTAAAAATGTATATAATTTCGCAGTTCCTCCTCAATCGAAATATGTATTTGTTTTTGAAGTTCGAAATTAGGGAATGAAAAACAGTTATTAATTTTAATAAGTTGCTAATAAAAAATTAAAAATATGAACCAAATTTACTATTTCCTCTTACGGGTTTTTCAATGGTGTAACTTCGGTAGAAATTTTATGACAGCTTTCACATATATACATCTATAAGATCAACCTCTGATCTTCGAAAAAATAAATGTATTCTATTTCAAAAAACTGGCTCGACTTTGAAATCTTGTGGAATCTGTTGTAAAAGCTTGAACGAGAAATGCAGTTCCTCTTTGATACGAGCATAAGAGTAAAACGTAGATGATATCCATATGTTTAATATTTGAGGAACTTATGTACATATTATATATAATAAAATTATTAATAGTTTTTTCAAGTAAACAATCTACAATTGCTATTATTTGCTTCAACAAATGTGTGAGAAGTGCTTTGTTTACTTTGATTTTGAGGATCTACGAGTATATGTGCTGAGGATTTTTAAAATGACATTAGACCGGCGTTATTGAGCTGTTCAAGTGGGATCCTATTTCGCAATGGAACAGCCTCTTAACCTAACAAAACCTTACTTTTTATAATTTTCCTTAAGTGCTGAAAGTTCAAATGCCTGTCGTGGAGTATCAAAAAAAATGTATCCGTCGTGCTGAACAGTTATAGCGAATTTAATATTTCATAGTCGTATATCTTACACCAAAAAATCTTGTCTGATGAACATATGTACATATGACATAAAGGTATTGCTTATGTTAGACTCTCCGTATCGACCCTATTCACAGTTACTCTTACAGTAAATAATCGATACAAAGAGGATCAACTCAGTATCATAGTAATGTACCTAAATTGCTAGTACTAAACGAAGTGTCCAGACATATGCAATTTATTCCCGTATTCACTTTGGTTACACAGTTCGTAGAGAACTTCATACAAGTACATATATCCAATGGTTCCTAATGTCTTTCAATTTTTTTTTTTAAATCAGAAAGGTCTAAATAGTTCTACCGCTTAATGCATGTCTTTTAATTATTCAGATGAAGTTAGTTGTACTGGATAGTGCCCAGTATAAAAAACTAAAGCTGAGGTGTAATATGTTTATATAGGTCTCTTGACCTAGACTTGAGTCAAATCTAAGAATTTATTCAAACATTTTCTGAGTAATTAATCGTAGAAAAAAAAATTTATAATACGACTTTATCATCAATAACGGAAAGCATGGTGAATACTGTTATTATGCGGCCTAATATGGGAAGTTGTAATATACAAGTATGTAAAAAAGCAAATACTAAATAAATAATATAGTAAATAGTTAATATATAAAGTATTAAATAAAAGTTACAAATTAAAAATTTTTGCTGTCCAAATTCAGCAAAGAAAGTACCCACAAAAATGTTAAATTGGCAACACCACCCAATCATGACAAACGAAGTGTGTAAGAGCCGCTCACCACCACAGCCAATAATAACGAGCCCACATATCAACACATACAAACACTGAACGGCAGTGCACACCTGTTTGCTATCAGCACATCTGATCGGAAGATAGTTGACTATTCGTTAGTTTTTAACACCAGCAAGATCGATTGGATCGTCGAATCAATGTATCGATCGCATGCGCGCTGCTCTGCAGCACAAACAAAGTCAATAAATAAGACGCATGACACAACAATAACAACACACAACGCACTCACTCCAACAGCAGGCCGAACAAGCATAACAACCAGTTTGTGTGAGTGGGAAGTCTAGAGGCAAGCACCACCCACTTGACTTTGAAAATAAGAAGAGATAAATAGAAAACAATAAAACCGGTCTAGCCGTTGTTTATTTGTTATTGTTTTTCACACACACACACACACACACACGCAGTAAAATCAAGTGGAAGCAAACGCCAGCACTGTGTAGTCGCCTGCGCACCTACTCGACTCACCTGGCCGGCTGTCGGCGCTGGACGCTGCCGCTAATTTGTGCTCGAGAGCAGTCGCTCGTTTTGGCGCTACATTGAGTAGTTCACTTGCGACATTGGCGCGGTGCGGTAGTGCATATAGAAGCGTGTATAGTATATTGAACGCGTGTGGTGATTTTTGCGTGAATTTAAAATTGGTTTTCGAAAACAAAAACATATCGTATGTGGAAATACATTGAAATACTGTAAGCGCTAGATTTTTCGCAGAACCGACCTATTCGTGGATTGCTCGTGTAGGCAAGTTGCCAATTTGCATTTGTGTTGATGTTGGCAGCTTTGCTCAGAGCTCTCAAAAGAATATAGTGAAACCTTTTATTAAAACTGACAAGTTGAAAAGTGTTATGTTTTTCAAATTGCGACAAGCTATAAATCACAAGACAAAAGAATTGCAAATAGAATATAAATCAAAAAATAAATATGCAAATTTTGAAACAGTGCCTTAGTAACTTATTAAATACTATACAAAGTGTTGCGTGTGCTGCGTTGAGCCGTCGGTGTTTATTCTAAAAAAACTAAAATTTTCTTTCAAAAGCGAAAACAAAAAAGTATTTATAACGACGTTAACAGCAGTAATATTTTTGAAGGTATGTGCGTAATGACTATTTAACGTATGTGTAACTAAAAATTAAATGTATTAAAAAAACAAGAAAAAACGTTAACTTCGGTTGCACCGTATCTTCAATACACAATATACAGCATAAAATGGTATTAAAAGTTATTTAACTTGATTTTTATTTGTCAGTGAGTATCCTGGATATAAGCTATAGTGGTCTGATCTTAATAATATAATCGGAGAGTGAAGCGATGCTTTAGCAAATGATATATGCCAAATTTCCTGAAGATATCGTGGAAACTACAAAAGTCTTATATAAAAGAACTTGATTTTGGACGATCAGTTTGTATGGCAGCTATATGCTATAGTGGTTTAATATCTTGAAGTAAAAAAAACGTGTGCTAAATTTCAGATCGATATCTCATAAACTATAGTCCCTCAGTTACAGAAAGGCGAACATATGGCTAAATCGACTAAGCTCGTCACGCTGAACATTTATTTATACTTTATTGCATCTCCAACGTTAACTTCCAGGTGTTACAAAATTTGTGGGAAACTTAATATATACTGTTCAGAGAGTATTCAATATGCTTGAAGTACAATATTTTCAGAATAAAATATGGTATATTTTTAGTATATATATTGCTTAAAATCTATTATTCATATAACCATAAATTTTTTTTTATATCTAATTGATACCTCAACCCTCCCTGCACTCAATTTTGGTGTTTGGTTGCTTTTTAAGGTGTAAAATTTATGCACACTAGGGTTATTATTATTTCTTGTAGAATTATAACTATCTAATCCTGCTTTAAGCATGAAAATATTTTTTGGTCATACCCTATTAAATGGTTACTTTTTAACAGATTTGAAATGATTTAGATATGATGTTATCCTTTAAGAAATCCTTAGCCATAGTCGAACACTGCTTATTATTTCTGTTAATGATTTAAAAATGTTATATGTAACCTCAAAATGTGTATCTTAAATAGCGTGACTAATTTTTAGCGAAACTTCGTATTCAAAATGTACCGTTTTCTCAAAGAATCGCGTAAATGTTCGATGTTCCAACCAGAATTGGCTCAAGCCCTTAAACATACCTTACATATGTATATGTACATGCATGCATGCAGAGCCGCCCATCGAAAAGTCGGATCCAACCAAAAAAAATCATTAGATTTATGTATACTTAAAGCATATAATCAGTTTTCAAGTCTCATCAGAAAAATCACATTCTACTACTGTTATTTAATATTACGATTTAACATTTCATAGCTAATTTATATGTCACTTCCTCATAGGTTAAAAAACCAAATACCAAAAAGTTTTATAATTAAATTGTATATGCTTTTGAAAATGCTGTTAAATTTTTGACGCCTGAACCTATAGAAATTTATTATTTTCCCCCTTTCACTTTCAACGCGTCATCATTTCATATATACATACCTTAGAGTGGATCCGTGCTCTGAAAAATCGGTTGATACTAACCTCTAAGAAAGGCTCTCCAAGTATGAGCTCTTAATTGCAACGGGAAGGTTCTCCGCTTAACGGTTTTCTATTTTTTTTCTTCTTAACTACTTGAAAAAATATCTCGTTACATGGATCTTGTAGGAAGTTGAATGCTCTATAAAATGGTTTCTTACGGTTGTTTCGTAAACCTAACCGTTTAAAAGATATTAACGTTTGATTATTTGACTATTTTAAGCCAAATTTTTTTTTTCTTTAAAATTTTATAACTTTATGATAAAAAAAGTTTTAATTAGAAAGCTCATAGTCTTGTAGTAAATTTACTGCTCTAAAAAAATTAACTCTTATTTTTTTAAATTTTATTTTTTATTGAATGTATTTATATCGTTGATTTTGACGATAGATCTCTCATATGCGCTAAACTTAATCGAAACATTTATACAGATCCTTTTGTAAAGCAGTAAATTTCCTACAAAATCTATGAAACCAGATATTTTTCAAGCGCAATTAAGAGCTGATACTTAGAGAGCATTTCTTAGAGGTGTCTATTAACCAACTTTTCAAAGTACGTAGCAAAAAAATTTTATTTTTTGACCCACCCATATATGTATATGTACATATAAATGTTTTTTCATGCTAGCAATAAAAGGTTAATATCACAATATTTATCTAGTTTAGTATTATATGTATCTATAATATAAGATTTGATTTATACACTTAGCCAATGTTCATTCCAACTGGCAAAAAGCCTTAGATCTCACAAGTATACTTATTTTGACTTGATTATGTAATAAATTACTATCGAAGTCTTTCATATGTACGCATATTTTTCATTTACCTCTATTTGGATTCGTAAGTTTAATTGCATCTAAGCTATCTATCCTTATTTTTGATTCGAATGAAATGATTTGAATCGAATGAAATTTGTTGTATATTCCTACTAAATCCATGCCAAATTTCTTGAAGATATCTCAAATGGAAAGCTTTCCATAGCAGCACTTAATTCCGGTCGTTCAGTTTGTATGGCAGTTAGATGCTATAGTGGTCCGATATCATCGGTTTCGTTAAATGAACTTAAGAAGCTGTTCATTTAACGAAAGAGAAAACAAGAAAAAACGTTAACTTCGGTTGCGCCGAAGCTATAATACCCTTCACAAATACAAATGCCCCTTACAAGAACTTGATTCCGAACGTTCAATTTGTATGGCAGCTATATGATATAGTGATTTGATCTGGCCAATTTCTGTGGAGAATTATTTGTTTCCTTATGCAATAATTCGTGCCTAATTTCGTGAAGATACCTCGTCAAATAAAAAAATTTCCATGCAAGCACTTTACTCCGATCGTTCAGTTAATATGGCAGCTATATGCTATAGTCGTCCGATCTATACAATTTCTTCGGAGATTAGATTAATGCCTTAAATGATAATACATGCTAAATTTCGTGAAGAAACCTCGTCAAATGAAAGAGTTTTCCATAAAAACACTTCATTCCGATTGTTCAGTTTGTATGGCAGCTATATGCTATAGTGGTCCTGGAACTAGATATATTATAGGGTCTCCGACGTTTTCTTCTAGATATTCCAACCTTCAGTGTATAAAAATGGAAAATTACAAAAATTAAAAATCTTCATCTGCCTAAAACAATTTTGTAGGTTTATAGATATGATACATTCTTAATACTACATTCTAAAAATAAAACTAGTTGACGTCATTTAACATCGAGCGCCATCTAGCGATATTCTTTCCTCTGTTAACTGCTAACTTTTTCTAGAATTTACTCATAACTATTTTTCTGTTGTATTTTAGCTTTTGAGCGTTTTCTTAAACTGCTCAATAAAATTGATTAGCCATTTCATTATGCTTAATTATAAATCGCTTATAACCAACGCCTACGGACTAAAGGTGGAACCGAGAATAAATAAATGTAAATGTGATTAAAAACACACACATGCACTTATATAGTTCATTAATTCTTTTAGCTTCACTGCCGGATCAGCCAAACCAAAATTTTACAGTTTAACTCAAAGTTAATTTCACTTTTATTGCTATTCACAGCGCGTATTTGCATCCAACAAAATGTGCTTGTTAAAATTTATTAGTATTTCTTGTTAATTTTCGCCGATCGCTTTTAATTTAAAATGCATTAAAACGGGTTCCCCATCCAACAGTCTGAAAATTTACTGTCGTTTAGTTGAAATTATGGCAGAATTCTTGAATCTGGCGAATAAATAAATGTATTACCTTAAGCAGGTAGCCGTCAATGTGCGAATGTTTTATGATTATTAAATAAAAATGCAATTAATAATGTGAATGTGTGTTATTTTTTTTTGTATATTTTATTGCTGAATATTAAGGGATTTGTACATGATGCTAATTGCTTTAATAGTATCACATTATTCTGCGATTTTTTTTATTGAAAGTCGATTGAATCGAAGAATTCGTTTTTGAATTATCATGTAATATGTCATATATATATGACGGAGATCACAAACTGGATTAACTGTGTTATTTGCAACGATCCATTTATATTGCTTTGCCAATTACCTCATTCAGCATCCCTATTGGCAATTAAATTTACAGTAATTTTATGTGTGTAACGACCTAAGAAATTGGGATCGCCCATAATATTATATGTAGTAAGCTTTACTCCTCTAGATCGGACCTAGAAACTTTCGGTCATTTATTATATGTATATATATATATATATTATTTTTTATATACAGCCAGTGATATTATCATTCAGAAAATAATTGAGTGGACCATATAACAATCACTTCATTTAACGCTCATATAATATTTAATATATTATATAATATTACTATACAACACCAGTAGTCGCTTTATCTGTGCGAGAGTTCTCCAAAATTGCTTCGTATTCTTCATGTGGATGAAATTTAAATTTATGTAATTTAATTACATATATAAATTAAAAAAAAAATAATTAAATATAAGTATATTGAGCTTATCTATTGCAATTTCGTCTAACTTACTCGTATATTTCATCAATTCTCAATTCCGCTAAATTCAATTCGATTAAGTTGGATTTACATCTATTTAATAATATTCAATCTAATTTAATATAATTAATTTTTATTTAGTCAATTATTACAATTAAATTAACTAGAACTCCATCCAAGCAATTCAGTTGAAGTTCTGCAAATTAATTGTAATTTTATTCAATTCAAATAATTTTAATTAAATTCACTTTAATTAAATTCATATTAATTTTTTATTAAGTTAATTTTAAATTTTTTTAATATAATTTAATTTTAATCAATTAAAATCTCTCGATCATTTAACATAAATATCTAAATCTTATTGATTTGATAAGTTCAATTTCAATTGTTTTAATTGAATTGTCACTTACGAGTATGTTAATTCTCTTTCAATTAAATATTTTAACTATCTTTTAACTCGCAACAAGTTGTAACAAAGTGTAATACATTTGTTCACCTAACGGTAATGCACATATCTCAGAAACTAATAGAGCAATTTCAACCAAATTTGCACGGAACACCTCCACCGATAGTGTGAAAATCAATAAAATCGGAAGATAGCTCCACCCACTTCCCACATATTGGTAATTTTGAAAACTACTAAAAGTGCGATAATCTACTAAATAATATCTCAGCTGTTAAGTAAAGGCTTTATAGTACTCGGTGTCAAAATTGGACCATGGGTGTGGCACCGACCACCTTTAACACCTATCAGCACCTACTCGACGAATTTCAACCAAATTATATAATATATAATATTATCCTAACATCCGCATACTGCAGTGTGAAAATGGTCAAAATCGTACAACAACCACGCCTACTTGCCATATAACATAATTATAAATTCCATCTTAAACTTTCACTTTCCAGTATAAAAATGAAGCTTCAATGAAAAGATCGCGATAAAACTTTACACAAATAGCGCTTTTAAAATATGCCACCTTGTGACTAAAAATTGTCAAAATCGCACCCAAACTGTTCAAGCCACAGATACCGAATATGTGAACTATAGTGTCTATGGCTAACTTTTTACCAAAAATATCGGTTAATATGTAAGATATATTACTGTAATTTATTATAGTATTGATCGGATTCAACACCTTTTTTGACACAAAGACATACTACTATCGAGAGTTTCATTTATTTATTTTATGGAATTAATTTCAATTATATATCTTACACATTGACCAATATTTTCGGTGAAAAGTCTAATATAGGCACTCGGGTCCACATATTCAGTACTTAGGGGTTTGAACAGTTTTGGTTCGATTTAGACAATTTTTGGCCGCAAGGTGGCATACTTTAATTGCATTATTCACGCAAAGTTTTACCCCGATATAATCAGTGTTGCTTGATTTGCATACTGGAAAGTGCAAGAATCAGATGGAGTTTAAAATGGTGTTATATGGGAAATAGGCGTGGTTGTAATCTGACCCATTTCGCACTATAACAAAAAAAATATATAAAAAAAATGTTATGTAGCGAATTTGGCTGAAATCGGTTAAGCAGATCCCAAGATATGGGTTTTCCCCTATAAGAAGGCGGTGCCACGCCCACTGTCTAATTTTAAACGCGGTTCCTATAAAGTCATCTCATACCATCCCAGAGATAAAATTTAATGTCTCTGACTTGTTTAGTGCTTGGTTCATCGCGCTTTTAGTAGTTTTTAACAGTACCGTTATATGATTTGTGCCCGAGTTGTCCCCCGATTTCACCCGTTTTCACACTGTCGATAGAGTTGCTAAAAATATTTGTTCTGGGTGAGTTTGGTTATTATGGCTGCAGTGGTATAAAATATATGCACATTAAACCTATTAGGGGGCGGGACCACGCCCACTTAAAAGTTTTTTTTTTAGATGCAAATGCTCCTCCCTAATGTAGTCCTGTATACCAAATAACAATCTTGGTACTTATTTTGGAGCTTAGTTATGGCAATTTATTTGTTTTTGATTAATGGCATTTTGTGGGCGTGGCAGAGGTCTAATTATGCCCATCTGCAATACCAACCGTCTTACGGTACCAAGAAGCATGTGTACCAAGTTTCATAAAGATATCTCCATTTTTACTCAAGTTACAGCTTGCACGGACGGACGGACGGACAGACATTCACCCGAATTTCAACTCGTCATTCATTCATCCTGAACATTTATATACACATAACCCTAACTCGATTAGTTTTAGGTGATACAAACAACCGTTAGGTGAACAAAACTATTATACTCTGTAGCAACAGGTTGCGAGAGTATAAAAACCAAAACCTCATAATACGACAGATACTTATAACTAACCCTTATTGAATCGAAAAATGTATATACCATAAATTAGGCAGCAAATTGAATGCCGACGGCATTTGCGTATTGTGCATTGTGTATCTTTTTAGGTGTCGCCGCTGCGCTTATTTATGAGTTTTTGTTACTAAAATTGTAAGCCGCAATAAGTACATTTGTATGTATATGTGTATTACCTGTTACTTTCGGCCACTATTGCCACCAAAACGTTCTAATTCTTATTAATCTCATTTCATTTGCCACTTCCCTACTATAACCTAAACTCTTTTTGTCTGGCACTTAATTCGATTTTAACTGAATCACATTAAATATTCAATTTAATTATGTCGTATTCAACTAATTTATGTTTGTATGCATAATTAATGGTGCGAGTGGTGACGAGGGTGTTGGTGGTGTTGGCAGTAGAAGCAGCAGTGCTGTGGACTACTTTGCTGCAAGTCTAGTGGTAGTATAATTTTCATTTTAGTATTTTTATACCCTAAACAGGGCATATTAAGTTTGCCACAAATTTTGTAACAACCAAAAGAAAACGTCGGAAACCACATAAAATATATATATATATATATATTGTAAAAGCAGCGTGACGAGCTAAGTGGATTTAGTCATGTCCGTCTGTCTTTGTATACGCGAACTAGTGCTCAGTTTTAGAGATATCGATCTGAAATTTGTCGGAACCGCCGATATCGCACCACCAAAGCATATAGCTGCCATACAAAATGAATGATCATAATTAAGCTTTTGTATGGAAAACTCTCTTAATTAACAAGATATCATCATGAAATTTAGAAGAATTATTGTTCAAGGCAAAGTTATAATACCTAAAGAAATTTTTCAAATCGGATCACTATATCATACAGCTGTCGTACAAACTCAATGAAAACTTCTTTATTTGTGAAGGGTATTCTAATTTCGGACTTATTTTTCAGTTTTAGTATTTTTTTATGTTTAGTGTTTCTATTTTAATTTTTTGCTTCTCTTATCGCCACCAACAGCAACAGATCTTATTGAAATTGAGTTGTTAATTGCCAAAAAATGCTACATTTACGATTTATCAAATACATAGCTTGCTCAATTCTTGGCACAAAACAGCCGCAATTAATTGCAATCTTCATTAATTTTATCGTTAATAGCAACATCACAATATTGTTGGCAGCATCTGCAACCGCGCAGTCGCACATTTGCAGCATTTGGCATACTTACATACACATGTTTGTATGTATCTGCTAGCGGCTTTTGTAACATATGTCACAATCTTCAAAAGGTAGCGAAAACACGAAAAAATTAATTAAGAAGTGTCAAACATTCCGTGGTTGCCAAAAGCAAGCATTATTTAATGTGCATACACGTACATACATATATGTATATGTATATATATATTATTTATGTTCCCTCATATATTTGCCCAGATTCTCTGTATTGACTGCTAGGTGACAATTATAGTCATTAGGCTTCCTTAACTATACATACTTGCGCCTACTTTGCTTGCTCTCCATTAGCAGCCGCTCGCTTTAGACTTCCACTTCTTTTTGTGTTTCTGCTTGCACTGTGTTCACCCAAATTTTAACAACATGCTCGACATTTCATAATTGATTGTTTCAGTAATTGAATTGAAGTCATTGTAAACTTATTTCTTTGTCGCTTCACATTTTATCTAGCGACTACAAGCAGTTCGTAGTTCTTCGTTCATTATCCAGGATTCTTATCAAACAAATATTCTGTTTGCTCTTGTTTGTTAACTTTTCCATTTCGGCATGTAAACCGTTGTCTGCACACATCTGATAGTAAGTTTGTAACATTTTTTAATTTTCAGCGATTTTGATTTACGCTCTTTCGGCAATCAATACAAAGATACATATAAACGAATTTTATACACTATTTTTTTTTGTGTGGTTTTACAAATTATGACATTATTTTTAGCACAAAAAATTTGCATTAAAATTTCTGAAAAAACGGAAAATTTTTAAATATCTTACTTATTTAAATTTTAGTCTGCCAGTCTACTTAAAAACAGCAACAATTTGCTTTCCCACATACTCTCTCTCTCTAAGCACAAATCAAATTAATTATGAAAACTTGTCAACAACCCGAAAATTATTAGCAGTCTTGTTGCTTGCATGAACTGCCAAACAACAAAAACAATACGCGCACCCACCAATACAAAATTTAGACATTTTTCGGCAAATTCTTTGATATTTCTCAGCCACAAGCACAAGCAATCATTTTGTTGTTTGCCTGTTTGTGTTTTGTTGTTTTGTGTTACGGTTTCCTTACAGTTGATAAAACGGAAATGTCGCGAAGACAACACAAATTATATTTGGCCTCTGTAAATAGTCGTTTTTTAGTTTCTAGACACCTCTGATTTGTTTATTTTTCAGATAAGACCGTACTGCTATCAAATGAAATATGAACCTTCAAATTGGAGAAGAAAAATTCAAATTTAAATTGACATCGTTGCAAATTAAGCGGAAATTATGTTTTAACAACATATTTTTGTTGTTTGTATATAAAATTAAACAAGAAAAAGTGTTAATTACGGCTGCACCGAAGCTATAATGCCCTTTACAGGTGCTTTTCTCATAAGTGTAGATACTTGCAACTAAATCTAAAAACGTAACCGGCAAACGATATATAATATTATACATCCAACGGAAAATGTTTTGCGAGCCCCTTCTAGCCACATTGTTTAATGTAGACAACATTCAGGCCGAATTATGGTCACTTAATAAAGAAAAATGTTTTTTATGAAGATCTCTATCTAGCTTCGATCGCACGGTTTATATCGGAGCTATATGCTATAGTGGTTCGATCCGAACAATATATTCGGAGATTGTAGCTTTGCCTTAGGCATTAACCCACACCGAATTTCGTTAAGGAAACTTGTCAAATAAAGGAGTTTTCCTTACAAGGACTTGATATTAATCGCTCATCTTGTATGACAGCTATATCGTATACTCCTCTAAAATCGGCGATTACGACAGACGAGATGTTTCTTGTAAAGAAAACGACATAAGAGACATTACTACGTGACTCCACCTCACAGGCTGGTCCCGCCCAGTGAAAAATCTATTGATTGTCAAAGTACATATTACATATCGTAAGAGGTTTAGTGAGCTCTTCGCCCTCAATAAGGCCAGCCTTTCGCTAGTTGTCGGAGGTCTAATTGGTCATTGCCCACGTGGTAAAATTAATAATATTATCGAATTCCAGTTGTAAAAGCTGTTTGAAAGAAAGCAACATACAAAAATATCTATGCTTGACTGTCCCGCAGCTCACTGCTTCAGACATTTCGGTAAATTAGTGTTAATCAAGGCTCTTTGACTTCCAAGTTCGATCCCCATTTTTAATATTAGCCATAGAACTTAGCCTCACTTGCTCACATTTGATTATGGGATAATGTGTTGGGATCATCGACACATCTCTAATGGAATCTCCAGCTTTGCACAGATTTATACTTAATTGAGAGGTGTGGATTGAGAGGTCAAATAGCCTATATACTTTTTCCTTTTACGTAACCATGAAAAAAATATTCTGCTTATTCATAAAAACATAAGTATAAATAACTAGGCTGTTGAGCTTTAAAAACACCAGTTAGGAAATAATTTTGATATGTATATATTGAACTATTTGCCATATCAAAGCGGTACTTAGCTACCACTCGGTTGTTGTATCACTTCGCTGGCAATATCACCTTAGATCTTATCCCTTAAATTAATATTAGCAGCAGCTAACATGCTTAAAAACAAATACTGTCACATACATATATAACAAAAAGTAAATTTAATTAAATAAATAACGTGATAAATGGCAATAGATCAATATCGCATACGACAATGCGGTTACACAATTCGACTGTCAACGCTTATCGTTTATCAACTCAAACAATAACAACGACAATAGCAAGTGTTGAAGCACTACTAACTTAGTAATATGAAGCATATCAGTTTATTTTTATACTCTTGAAACATCTTGCAACAGAGTATAATAGTTTTGTTCACCTAAAGGTTGTTTGTATCACCTAAAACTAATCGAGGTAGATATGGAGTTATATACATAAAAATTTTGAAAAAATTAGCGCGGCCCCGCACTCTAAGAAGCCCAATGGAGATATCTCCTAAACAAGTTAAGATACAATTTCCAAATTTGCTCAGGACAAATTCCTTAAGCACCCTACCGACACGGTAAAAATGGATGAAATCGGATGATGAACAGATGTCCGGACAACGCCCACCCCCAATTATAACAAATCTGATAAAAACTACTAAAAGCGCGATAAATCAATAAATAAATACACCAGAGACATTTAATTTTGATCGTACGAGAGGACTTTATATGAGCCGGGTTCAAAATAGGACGATAGGCCTATAACCGCCAACACTTGGGTGAAAACTTCTATTTCAGTACCTACTCGGCCGATATTGATCAAATTTGCTATATAATATTATCTTGGCATTCTTATATTCCAGTGCGAATCGGACTACAACCGCGGTCTACAACCGCGGTCACTTCCCTTATAACATATTTTGAAATTCCATTAAATTCTTTCATTTTCCACTATGCAAATCAAGCACCAATGAATATATCGAGATAAAACTTTTCCCGAATAGTGCGCTTAAATTGGGCCACCGTATGTCCAAAAATTGTCAAAATTCGACCATTGAACTGTTCAAGACCCGAATATGATTCAAGATATCGAATATGTGAACCCCGGTTCCTACAGTGAACATTTTATCGAAAATATTGGTCAATCTGTGAAATTCAATTTCGGAAAAAATTCTTTCTTGATGATACTACGGCCGTATGTATGTACATATGTGGGTAGAATTGATCAATACTTCTCTTATCTCCCCTTAGCTTTAATATAAAGTTAGGCCAACGCCTGAAAGTAAGTCCTCGGCTTTCATCCTTGCAAATAGCAAGAGAATAAATTGTTCAGTTACACCCGTACTTAGCCCTTCCTCACTTGTTCTAATTCTTAATTATTTATTTTTGTTATTTGAATTGGAGCTTCCCGCTGACATAGAAAGCTCTACAAAATTTCCAAGTGCAAGAAGTGTCTTACAAAGCCTAAAACACAGCTACATGTGTATGCGCTTGTCAGTGTGCACGTCATATTTCAGTGTCCTAATTGATTATGCGATTAATAGGAGCGTTAAACAGAAAAAATATATAAAGTGCACCAGTCGTTGATTATCGCATGCGATAAGTGACATTTAATTTTCCATTTCAAAAATTATTAAAGAACAATTGAAAACATCACTTTGACAATGCATGATATGCTGCAGGTCATACATATATACTTATGTATTTATGAAATTGTGTATATATGTATGTGTGTTTACTTATTCTTCAAAATAGAGCCACCTTCAAATTATTTGATTAAGTCATCAGATTAGTCAATTGATAAGGGTTCTCTATTTTAATTTTAATCATTAGACCGACTACTAAATATGCCACGAGTTTGTCAGCAATCATGTGTTACCTATATGCGAATACAATATGATGATCATACTTAGGAAATTTTGGTTATAAAAGCTTTCAATTTAATTCAATTTAAAGAACTTCATTTATAACTTTTATTTGATCAAAAATATTGATTGAGTTTCGCATTATGGCGAAATAGAAAACGGTTCTGCAGGTTGGTTGTCATGACAGAGATGACATGGGCTTGCTATTAATAGAATCAATTTTACCTTACATATTATGTTATCACTGCTATACAATTTCATAGTCGTAAAATCGATAAAATCTAAATGTGAAAAAAAGTATTGTCTTATTGCAAAAGTTGTTATTTTAAAAAGCGAGCCATCACTATCAGTCACCGTTGAGTTCTCTGAAATATAGCTGATAAATATGAAAAAATCTCCGGCCATAATTTCAGTTAATCCTTTGGATCAGGTTTCTACTATCTTCATGTGTGATTAGCTTGCTGCTATAGACGAGAAAACTTTTTCTCCACAAAAAGTTCTAAACAAAAGTCTATACTATATCAGGTTATAAAAGCATGATCTACCGAGTTTACGGATAAAGCTGACGATTATTAATAACATGCGTTTATTTTTCTACACACTAAGTGCTAGTCAGGTCAGAAGTTAGTAGTGTCATCTTTACTAAAAATATATATGTTTGGTTAGGCAATTAAGATATGAATCCAAAAAGTTATGAAGCTGTGATTATTAAGTTTATAAATTTCACTTAACTATTTAATTTGGCATTTACTTGGACATGTAACATAATAGTATAGAAATTATTATTATTTTAGTGTTTTTGCTGTCACTAGAGAATCGTAAGCACTTCTATCTCTAAAGTCAAGCTTTTCTTATTCGACATCTATAGTGACGGAACTGTAGCCTCAAAAAATGAGTGAGTAATCAAAAAAAATCGGGTATCTGATCTGAGGTCAGGAATAATAATTTGCGCGATTTAGACAGACCTGATCCCACTTCTGACACTAGATCTCTATAGCTATCTTTAATGGAGTCGAATATGATTTCAATAAATACATTATTTTTCCGATAGCTTATGTGCCTTACTGTAGTCATATTATCAGATATGTCATTACACATACTAATATCCTGAACTAAGTATCGTATTAAGAGTGCCACGAAGTTTGTAACAGCTAGGATGAAACGTCAGAGATCCTATAATATATGTGGTACACTGTGAAAAACTACAATATCACAAATATTGTAGAAAACATAAACCTTTCTTAATATGAGATAACAGATAGATCTTTGAAAGGATTTTAGAATAACATTTGACCAGCTTTAAGTAAGAGCGAAGACATTGGACACTTTGTCGATATTGATGAAATAGTGTAATTAGCAAAACAAATCGGTTTACATGAGATAAATGTAAAAGACTTCGAAGAATTAGTTTTAGATTAAATGAACTGATGGAGTTAGAATTTTATTTGTTTTTACAAGTATACAAGTATTCGTAAATATTAATTTTACTTTTGTAAGAAATATTTGTTTTTTGTTTTTTTTTGTTTTTTTAATAATTATGAAATGTAATAGCTAACCAATTTTCTATCCTTCTTCGCCTAACCCCGTCATTTACATGTTAAGATAGCCTCATTTAGTGCTTTTCGCATTACGCTCTACTTTGATGGAACGTAGCCTACATATTAAGCGGGATCTTATGTACGTATGAGTGATCAGCGTGACGAGCTAAGTTGATTTACCCATGCTCATCTGTCTGGCCGTCTGTATATACGATATCGCTCTGAGATTTTGTATACATCCTCTTCTCCCTAAAATGCTGCTCATTTGTCACTATAGCTGCCATATAAACTGACCGATTAAAATCAAGTTCTTGTATGGAAACTTTTTTATTTGTAAAGGTTATTATAAAGGGGTTTCTGATAAGAGTGATATGATTTAAAAAAACAAATACACACTCATTGTTAAGGCAATTAAAAATTGTATTGTATCTGTATTTGTTTATTGTAAAGTACAATCGATACAATGAAGTTCTGAATATAACATCATCCAAATGGTTTCCACGACTTCTTTTGCAGGAACGAATTCGATGAACCCAATTGTCGAGTACTTTTTCAACTAAATCAAGTCGTGTGTCTTGAATAGCAGCTTCAATGTTGTCTTCTAAAGCTTGAAGAGTGTCTGTTTTATTGCTAAAGACCAATGACTTCAAATAACCCCACAAAAAGTAGTCTAATGGTGTTAAATTACAACTTCTTGGAAACCATTCAATGCAACAATTTCTTGAAACTAACGAATCTCCAAACTTTTCTGGCAATAATGCGATTGTCACCTCTACGGGAAAACCCGATTGCTTTAGTGTAGCCGAAGTTAACGTTTTTTCTTGTTTTATACAAAGTTTGCATGCCAACCATGACATTACCAAAGGTGCTATCAGCAATCCAAAATAGAATATAATTTCCGAAAGTTATCGCGTTTGCTGATATCGAATTTATTATTGTTTTAATTTGTAAGGTGACAGGTGAATTGCTGGTTTTTTGATAACTTTTATGCTTGCTACTTCAACATTTAATTAAATAAATAAATTTATTTGATAAACTCAAATTGTTATTCTTCTATGATAGACTTAAATTAATATTGTTTTTATAGTTAACCTTTACTGTTATTTGTATATATAATTCGTGTTCTGATTTGTTACTTGGCACTTTAAAAAGTTCCATTTCTTTCAACTGCTTTCAATTTTATTTCATCTGGTCATAATTGGTATTAATAATTTCTGTGTAAATTTCGTAATCCAAATTGATTTATTTGATAATTATTTAATTAAATGAACCACGGTGTTTCCTATTTCGTCAGCAATTTACGCATGCCATTATTTAATATTGAACTATGATGTTGTGAAATACGACATCGTATGTATATTATACAACAGAATTGTATGGAAAATGTAATGCTCTATTAACGTTGATATCGATAAAGAAACACAAACAGGACAATTCTGTTCTTATAAAACCACATATTTATACTTCAATACTTTTACATTTGATTTCATGACGCTGATTAAGTTGTTTGCACTTATTGGACCGACCAGGTCTTCTACGGCGGTACGTTCCCTTTGCCATCGCTCACATTTAAAGAATGTATGTTCAGCGTCGTCTTCAGTCGCATCGTTGTATAGGCATGCCGGCTCTTCGACTTTTCCCATTCTGTAGAGATACTTTTTGAAGTATCCATGACCGGATAGTAGCTGCGTTATGTAAAAGTCGACTTCTCCGAATTTACGACTTCCATAAGTTTAGGTCTCTTATAAGTCTGGCCGTCCATCTGCCGCGACTCTCATTCTCTCATCTTCGTTGCCATTTTGATATTGTGTCTTTCTTTATTTGGTCTCATACGCTCTTGTTGTGTTCAGACGTTTTCTTTAGCTCCCACAGTTTTTCCTTTCGTAGGTCAATTCGGGCATTTCCGCTTATGACTAATATTGCACCACCTGACACCGTTCGGTAAGCTGATGCAACTCTGAGGGCTGCGGTGCGGTATACTCTAGCCAATACTTTACGCCAGTTTTCCTTTTTTAACACATCTGCCCAAATCTCTGCTCCGTATTAAAGGACGCTGATGGTCGTAGATATTAGAAGCTTCCTCTTTTCTTGGCTGGGCCTCCCTATATTGGCCATTAGTCTGCTGAGTTGGGCTGGTTTTCGCTGCTTTTCCTGCGGCGTGCTGGATTTGTACCCAGAAAGTTAATCTGGGGTCCAGTCTTACGCCTAGGTACGCCGCTTTTTGTGTCCTTAGAGTGTCCGTAATCGTTTGCATACTTATTTCGAGAGGTATGTGTTCGTTTGGGCATTGAATCCACAATTTTCGCATTATCCAACACCGTTATATTTGCTTATTCTTGTATTATTATACCTTTAAGCAGCTTCTTGGTGTTATGGCGTGTTTTCGGATTCTAGGCATGAGCAAATCCCATAAACACGCAATGATGTTTTGGTGCGGAGATTGAAGAGGCAGCTGGTTTATTACAATTTTAGGCCGCTATGTTGTTGGAACCGAATACTCTGTTCCATCCCCTGTTGCTGAGCACTTTGCGGAAAATTGTCTTTCAAATAAATATATGTATGTATATAATCTCTTGTCGATTATGGAGTCAATCAATATGAGGTTTCCAACACCATTGGCTACAATACAGCCTCATAAGACCTCTTCAACCATATTTTATTATCCAGCTTTTTTCAAATTTTTGCGGACTGTTAAAAATAACTCTAGAGTACATTTACACTTTTAGTTTCAATTGTTGAGCAGTCATTTTGGAATTTTGCAGAACTAGAAAAAATTTAACAACTAGCAGGTGTTTTTACTAAGATGAATTCAGTTAAAATGTAATGTTTGAATGAGTTCGGTCTTTTATTTTTCCCATTTCCCTCAACAATTTACCTCCGATTTGAATCTAGGAAGAACAACTCTTATTAATTCTCTACCTGCTGAGTAAGTTTTATTAATACTATGGTTAGATTGATCTACGGTCCCGCCAATCTACATCTCTTAGATCTGGTTTTGCCTGTTTTTATTTTCGTAAACATCTATTTATCTGATGCAGATAATTTTTGGAAGTTGTTGATATACTTACAAAGTCTGTTTTCTATAGGCAAGTGGTTTTTGATAAGAAATAAAAAAACATACTTATAATTAAATGTGATGGCCAATAATTTAGCTTTATTACAAAAAGAGGGTTTTTCATTATGTTTTGAAAATGATTTCTGGCAAAGTTAGACCACTTTTTGCAGCAATTTAGGTCGTATGGCAGCAACGCTCCGAATGATCTCTTACAAGGCGTCAATCGTCTCGAGCTTATCTGCGTAGACAAGCGACTCCACATAACGCCACATAAAAAAGTCTAGCGGTGTTAAATCGTACGATCTTATAGACTACGCCATAATGCGCTCGCCAAAAGTTTCCTTCAATAAATTGACTGTTATGTTTGCTGTATAGCATGTGGCGCCGTCTTGTTGGAACCAAAGGTCGTCCACATCAACATCCACCAATTCAGGCAAGAAAAAGTCATTAATCATGGCTCTATTGTGTTCCGTAATGACTGTAACATTTGACATTTACCGAACCGCGCCGCGCACTTGTTGGTCGTTCGGTCTGTTCATTACATTGTATAAATCTACAAGTAGCCAATCCTAAGATTTTCACTAATACACACGCAAAAATATCCCACTTGGTACGGGTTGCCTCGAAAATTCTACTACTAAAATCACACTTGGTACGGGTTGCCAACCAATATTCGGCTACTAAAATCACACTTTGTACGGGTTGCCAACCAATATTCTACTACTAAAACGTTCCAATGACAGAAATCTGATATAGTGTGTTGCCGTGTTATGTTTTAAAATTAATAACTTTAAGAATGTTTTTATTCCATATTCAAAGATTTTTCGGTTGTTTTAATTCTTAAAGATTAAATTTACAAAGTATTATTTAAATTATTATTTATTGTATTGAAATATTATTAAATGTTTCCGATTTTATTTTTTTTACTTACATGTTTATGTTTTTGTGAGTGAAAATTCTTTGTCTGTTGAATATTTAAATTCTTAGTTTACCGGTTTAGTCCTGGGGAAACGAACACCCAAAAAAGATCGGTAACGCGCCTATATTGCAACCTCAGAGGTGGTGAGGAAAAGCAATGGGAAAACTTTCGTTTAGCATCCCACGATTTCAGGGTTAAGAGGGGTATGGTTAGATAGACGAGATTCTCCAGATCACGAATATATTAAATTATTGCAGCCGGAAACTTATAGTTTTCGAGATATTTCCATTTTAAGTGCAAATTGTTAAACTGCAACCTTTTATTTAAAACTCTGTGTCAAAAAAAGGCATATTCGATCAGGTGATCACGGCTGTTTCACACACATAGGAAAACAGCTGATTCTTTGCCTACTTGTAGGCTTATACAATGGTTCATTATGAAATGGCAAACCAAATTGAGTCTAAATCAAGTAACACATAGCAAACAGACAAACTCCTAAAAAAATTTTAAAAGTAGTACCGTTAGTGCTCATTTGTTATGCTTCAAACAGTTACCGACGAAAAACCGTAGACTGAATTAGCTCATACGACCTATCTTATGAGAGCGCAATGTAAATGAACACTCACCACCGCTATTACAGACCGTATGGTAAGATATCCGCGAAAATTGGATTTTTCCCGTAAAAGCGATTGAGCTGAGAGTGTGAGAGCAATCTCTTGCAACGCAAGATTGCCAGTCTCGATATTTTGTAATGATCAAAAAATAAACTTGAATACATTGGAAAAATTCTTAAACCAGGTAAATTATTTTTAATAGTTGGATTTTAGTTTTGAGCTTTTACATTATGAAAAATTATAACTAAAAAACTAAATGTGTGCAAAGTTTTGTATACAAATTGAGCAATGGCAACATTGGTGAAATGGAAACAAAAGAGAACAACTGACCATTACTTTTGACAAATTCCGTTTGATACGGGCGGTAAGTACGGAAGGCGGAATGTCGGTGACTGTTTAAAGCATAAGTCAATGTCAATGCCAAATGTTTGCCAAATCATGGTTCCATTTCCTTCGGAATATATGCAATAGCTTTTCAAGACATACTGGACTAAATGCCTAGATTTTGACGAAAACCGATTGGCATCACGCTCAAATCAAGGGTTGCAAATAATGCATTAAAAAAATAATTGAATTAACATTCAAATAAAATGTTTTTTTTGGTAATACCAGATACAGGATTAAAAAAAAATTTCCATCCCAAAAACCGAAGTAAAATTTTTTATTTTTTTTTATATATTTTTAATCCCAATTACTGGTTTGAAAAATAAAAGATAAAAATAAAGTGTTGTATGAATTTAATGTTTTAACTATTACAAAGCATGGTGGCTAGGATAGAACTAAGAGACATGTCTAATTATTAGAGTTAGTGTTTTCTTAAGAATTGCTTTGGTTTTGACTTTTCTATCGAAATTTATTCGACAATTTATTGCTAATTTCCATTTTTCGCTGGGGTCACCTGTACATGCATATATGTATATATGTATGTATGTATATATGTATGTATGTATATATGTATGTATGTATATATGTATGTATGTATATGTCAATGCATATGCATGTATGCCTGTGACGAAATTCATCATCACACATGTATTTCCGTTAAAAAAAAAAGCACAAACAAAACTGATATCCTTTTTGCAAAGTGTTTTGGGCTCCTTTGTGTGTGAACTAACAATTGCTCCACCGCTCCAACTAACAAAGAACAAAACCAAGAACAACACCATTAAAACATTTACAATTCAGTGATAAGCCTTGGCGCCAAAATATCCATAAACAAGCAAAATTCTACTAAAGCAATTGCAGGAATTCGCAGAATGAAAATAAAGCAAAAATTTGCTAAAAATGAAACAAACAAAAACAACACGCAAAATAAAAGTCCAAAATGACAGAATATTATTTCATTAATTTTACCAAGCGTTGCAGAGGTAGCGGTTCCAGCGCCAGAGTTAGCGCAACAATGGCCAGAAGTCAACAACGACAGTTGGCCGGCCTTTGGCAACGAATGGAAACGAATGCTGCGCGTGAGTTATCCGCATGACGACTTTCATGAGTGCTCTGCTGCTACAACGGAGGCTTATCAGAGGCACAAAAAATATAAATGACCAACACGATGACAAAGGGCAAGCAACGATTTTTCAACACGGCAAAGAAATGAAATGGAAGAAAAACAACAACAACAACAACAGTAAACTGCAACAAAACAAAACAAAATGTAAATTGAAGCAGGTTCTCGTGGTAGTAGGGGCTACCGGTAGGGAATAAGCAAGTTCTTATATCAGAACGAGTGCGGATTGATAAGTCGGCGTTATTTTTAAACTTTCTTTTCCGGAAAAGATATGACTCGTATATAATTATTCTATAAAGCTTATGGCTTTAGCTTTGTGTTTATCCAGGTTTTCTAGTTCCGTCGAAAAAATTCTAAAGTTCTTAGATAGAACGGTTGGTCTAGTTTTTGAAAGAACTCTTCTTTAATAGGCTTGAAGTGTCTATATTTTTGACACGTCAATTTTTAAAGGAATGCAACCCTGTGCTGCTCGGGTCGCAAAGGACGGAAGCTGATACTTCTGTGTTCCCGTTCTGTTTGTGTACCTAAGCTACCAGTGACTTATCCAACATCCCCTGTATTCACATTCATACCAAATTCTCACCGTGTTAACATACATAACTTTTATGAGTAATTTGTGTTTTGTTTTGAATGTGAACGCATAAGTTCTGCGCCAACACTGAGTGGTTAGCCACTGATGGAGACTTCGAAACACTTTGTACCCTTACGTATGCATGTTTGCATGTATGTCTGCGGCTACCCAGATGTTGCTGATGTTGGCGACAGTGTAGAACGCGCGTCGAAGGCGACACAGTGTAGTCTGCTACTGATTACAAATGACGCGACACTGTGGAAGTGGCCGAATTGTATCAGGAATGAATCCATTAGGGTGGCATGTCCAAGACGCACGCACACACACACATGCATGCACACATATACCATGTATGTTTAACGTTTCGACATTTCAAATAAATGTGTACAATAACCAGAAAATTGTTGTACAAAAAGGTTATACGATAGTGGCCAAATTGAATTAAGATTGCAGCAAATGAGACGAATTCAAATAAAATAAAATCATAAAAAACGCCCAATCAATATGCGTGGTAGAGCAAGGGGACAAATAAAAAGTATCTAAATGTAAATTAAGAAATGATTTATGGATCGCAGAGTGAGAGCAAAGCAATACTTTGTTGCAAGATTATGTTTAGAAGGTTTCATATATTTTCTCTTCGTAAGAGATCGTGTGGTGCAAAAATATATTAGAAGAAAAAGTCTAAAAAATGGAGGATACCTTTTATAAAAACATTTTAAAAAAATTAGTTACAGAAGGACTGCTGTCACTAGTTCGACATTCCGGCGAAGTACTAAAAAACTTCTGAGAGTACCTACTTGTTATTAGTCAAAAGTGTAATAAGCTTTATAGAGAAAAATTTCTCACGTAGCTTTTACCTCAGATTTACACATTTTTACACCCTGAACAGTGTATATTAAGCTTGTAATGTTTTTTATAACACCGAGAATGAAACGTCGGAGACCCTATAAAATATATACATATAAACAAAAATGATCAGCGTGACTAGTTGGGTCCATTTAGTCCGTTTGTCTGTTCTTCTGTATACACGCGAACTAGTCTCTCAGTTTTTGAGATATCGTTCTGAAATTTTGCACATATGCTCTTCATACCAAGAATCCTAGAAAAAAGTCGTTTTAAGTTTAGGTATAGAGGTTTTATCAAATTACTTGATTTATATGCTCATACACGCTATATGCGCTTATGTTCGAACAGTGTTATATAACAGCATTACCTTTTTTATTTTACGCCAATAAATAACGGTTTATGACACACCTACTTCCAATATCGCTGTCAAAGCTACCTTTTGAATTGCGTATGTATTAGTGCGCTCATATACTCATTTATACTCATATTATATGTCAGTATTTATGTAATTTAGGCGCCACTTCGACATAACGAAAGCACGAGCACGAACGAAAATTCGTAAGCGATAATATTGAATTGCACTTTATTGGCTTACAGTGGGTTGAGTTCGTATTAATGTAGTCAAATATACAATTTGTAGAAGATAAATAATTTTATAGAGACTTTAAAGCATTTTTTTCTTTTACTTTCAGCCTACAAAATTTCATGTACTTGTGAACCAGGATCGATAATTGACAAATAAGGTAAGTGAATTGAGCACTTTTTTTTTATAATTCTTTTAATATTTTAAGTGTATATTAGCTTTCAAAAGAAAGTGAGGTGCTAATAGGCTATTTTACCTAAGGGGATTTATAACAAAAAATAAAATATACAAAAACTGTTCGAGGCAGTTTTAGTGCTATAATTACCAAAATTATCAAATATTCGAGTAATTATATATGTATATACTTGCTATACATATATAATATAATGTTATATTCAAATGAGAGGCTTACTCGATAAACTGATATTGTTGTTTAAATTTTTTGAAATACTCAGAGTAGGCTAATGTATTGATAACACTGGTCTAGAGCATTTTTGCACACGTGTTATACATACATACCTAATTTTATATCTCAAAATAAGAATAAGAAAAATAATAACAAATAGTTATGAATATGCTTTTATGTATAAAAAATGGAAAAATTCAACACAATAAAAATCCACTAAAATTTGCATATAAATAATTTAAAAAAAAAACGATCATACAACTAGGATTCGTGCTTGCAATTGAGATTTTCAAATAGACTTCAAATGTTTAAAAATTAACAGTTTTACTTTTGCTGTCATGTTACGCAGATGTTTCTCTTATTAACCCCCAAATATACTCCACCATAATGCTTTATGTATACTGGCTTTGCTAACGTCTCTCAAATTCCATTATATTTTAATGTAAGCGTTATTCCTGTTCTGCCGACTAAGCTCCTATATTATCTCTAAATTTATCTAAATCAGAGTGTATCTGCATTTGCACCTTTAGCGACATTCGACATCCGATGATGGAGAAATACGTAATCATGTCAGTGATCAGCTCGTCATCACTGTCAGCTCTATGGTTTCCAAGCAAACCATGCCCAGCCTTAAAACTATCCCAGGCTGTTTTCTACTCATTGCTAAGTAACTTCCTGAAAATACCATAATCCATACTTTTTTTTTTTGAGGACCTACAAAGCTTCCAGCCTTTAGTTTCGCTTCTGAAAGCTTTGGATAATTTCTTCAAATATTTGAAAGCTCTGGAGTGATGATTAAGAGCTTTTACAAATTTTTTAATGAGACCCAATTTAATATGCAAGTGCGGCATATTGGAATAGATACGTGCTGCTCTCCTCCTACTCCTACTATCCCACAGGCAAAAATAACAGTAGTATACAAGCTTTGCAAATTAATTTATTATTTTTAATTTTAATTTATTATAATATTATATATTAATTTTAAATTTTTACTTAAAAAATAGTTTTTCTCTCTCAGTTTAATAAATTCGCCGCAAATATGGCAAAACGAGTCAGCGTCTGACACTAGTTGTTGCAGCAAACAAAATTATGAACCACGTTTTTCCTACAGAGAACTTAAATGTTCATTCTCTGATTCCTCTGCAATGTTCAAACACATACTGTTTTACAAAGCGAGCGATTCAAGTAAAACTATCTCCCGTCCTCTTCCCTCTCTTTTGACGGCAAAAACCCGCGAAAACCTTCGGATTTTCGAATTCATTTTTACAATCTAAATAGGGTATAAGTTAGCTACGAAGTTTGTAGTATTTAGAAGGAACCTCGGAGACCAATTGATCAATAAAAATCAAGTTTTTGTTTAGAAAAATTTTTTATTTGAAAATATATCTTCACGAATTGTGACATATATTATATTATTGTCCAAAGCTCCAAATTTTATAATAATTGTAATTAATTTCCCTATTTTTTTAAACTTTCTTTTCAATATTTTAAATATTTATTTAAATCAATATTTTAGCTTATATATTTTCATTTAAATTCCTTAACTTCTTTCACTGTGCAATTATCCAGTAAACTCTCAAATTACATACCACAATACGCAAATATGAGTCACCACTCTCTTTCGAACTGATTTTTACCGAACGCCAAAAACTTGCTTCAGGCCGCACTCAACACTCAGTATTTTGAATGCATATGTGTGCGTTCGAGGTGTGTGCGCGCATGTAATATTTCGTAACAACAACAACAGCAACCAACTGCTAAAAGCCACAATAACTACCAAAACGGTTATAGCATTAAAAAGAACAATAATCACAACAAAAACAACCACAATAGTAAAAGCGCATATGCTGCGCTAATAAATTATTAATGGAGCGGCTTATCAGGCGGCTTAACTGCGGTACACCTATTAAACGTTGTGTCAAGTGAGTTAATAAAAAAGTTATTATTATTAGTCGTTGCCAGCATTGTTGTTGTTATATCTAGAAATTGTTGTTTTTGTTGTTGTAACAACATATTGGTGCAGGCGGTTGGTGAATATGGTGGATATGCTGTTGGCTGTATATTTATGGCCGTTGTCGCCACACAAAGAAATTGTAAAACGGCAATTATTGTAATAAACAATACAACAACAACAAAGTATATGAAAATTGTTGTCGCATGTCGTTTGCGCTCGTCGAGAACCCCCAGCGACGCTAAAGTCGTAAAATTGATAAGAATGTCTCGGCGGCGGACGTCTGACGGCGGCTGCAGCTACTGTTGTTGTTGTTGTTGCTTGTCGGTTTATAAAAGTTGGTGGAAGTGAAACAATTAAAACAACAAAAATACTGTGGCAATTGTTGTTGACATCACTCGCGTTGGCCCCCAATCATATCGCCGTTGGAGTCGCTTTTGGTCGCTCTCTCTCTCTCTCTCTCTGCCACACACACTGTAGCTGTCATTCAGTCGTACGCTTGCTTATTCTTATTTTTGTGATGACAGGAGATGTGTCGGTGATTGAATATCGTCGTTTGGAAGAGTTTTTATGTTTCAAGTAGATTTGTGGTGTCTTTCTAGAAATATTTGCATTTTTATGCTGCTATAAGTCGAAATCTTCATGGTATTATCAATCATTCTTTTCGTCGCACTTTTGTTGTATATTTTTATTGCCGCTGTGTTGTTGTTATTTATGTTATTGTGTTAACTTGTAGCTGTACTTTTTGTTGTCATTTTACTAATAAGTGAGTGGTTTACCAAAAGACACCTAAGAGCCGCTTCCTCACTGGGTGGTCAGTCGAAAAAAATTTACCGATCTAAAGTTGTTGGGATTGGCAAAATTAAAATATAGCAGTGCTATTGTCCATTTTGAGACCTTAACGAGATGCTTCAAACGTAAACCCGTAAACGAAATGTGTTGGAACGATATACATAGTATATGTATGTATAAGATAAGTTGAAAGCTAGAACATTTTCTAATGCAATGGCCAACTCGTTTGAGACAGGGTTGCTATGATCTCGCAACCATCACTCAATATGAATACTTATCTTGTCTATAAAAAAAATTCTACCAAAAAACGTTTAACCTAGAAGCTGTGAACATCTAAAAGTTTCGTTAACTCGAGAGTTTAACTGGACGGTCCCTGACTGAATTTACTCTGTTCTGAGCTCATATCTCGCGGTGGTTGACCGCACATTGCCTAAAAGATAATTGCGCCTTGTATCTTTTCTAATGCTTGTTCAAATCCCTAGAGAAAAAATAAAATTATGACCTTAGACTAATCTCTTTTGCCTGTTTCCTTCTCTTTGGCAGCAGCGCCTGCACCAGCTGCTGGAGCAGAGACAGCAGCAACACATTTGCTACCTTTCTTAAACTCCTCTTTGATGGTAAGAGTTTCTTGAAATCATTTGAAAAATGGCGATTTGTATCTCTAGGTAATGCTCCAACTTCTTTTATCCGTCTAAAAATTATGTTTTCTGGAGGTCTGCAAAGTAGGTTGTGATCTTTTCGTCTTCTACAGGTAGTCAATATAGATCACACCTTGTGAAACCTGAAAGCGGTAGTCATTACCGCTCCAGTCATTAGATCAGTTTTCCTTTCTTCGGGGCAGGTTCGGCGGATAAAGTATTGTTTTAACGGTTCCTTGGTCTCTGTTGTATACCAGTTGGTTTATGATTCGCCGACGTTTGAAGCGATGCAGATGCAAATGCGATGCAATCGACCGGTTTGCGCTTAAACTCCGTCAAACACTGCCGGCTGTTTAGAATGAGCAACCACGGCATTCATCGGGCAAACATCTTTCTCATAACTCATATTTCATATAGGACATACGCTGCCTTTTGAGAAGTTTTCGCTATCTCTCGCACTATCAATCGTCGGCCTGCCAATACGAGCTCATGGACTTCTGTCACGTTATCTTCCATGGTAGCCGTTTTCATAGCATCTAAGTGTAGCTCATCAAAAACCGACGTACGACCACGTTGTCACTCGTTAAACCAATGTTTCCTGATCACCATCTATATAATAGAGTTAGCTTTTACTGCGTGATTTCCCTCCCAAAACAAGAAATCGAATCAGCGACGATATTGCTCTTTTTTTTGTGTAAATTCCACGAACACGCTCACCATTAAACACAGCTGAACTGTACTTTTAATCGTTAAGAAGCTGTAGATAAGTATTGAAAATGAGAAGAAAGGAATGTTGATAGAAATGTTTTACCAACATTTTCAATTAATATCTCATACAAAATGGTACATTAATTTAGGTCGTTTAAAAAAAAAAAATATAAATTTCGACCTTCATACCTTTCGTTACTTCATTTAATTTATATTAAAATATTTCATCGACGTTGAAGCAAAATAAATATTTGCTTATACATATGTAAGTTGTTTATTCATATTAATTGCTAGTGATGTTTTACATTTATTTTATTGCTTAATTATTTGTACGAGCTGCAGCTATATTTCATTCTCAACTTAAACTGACAGCAATTAAAGTCTAGCAATTAGTGTTTATCTTAGCTGATGCTCTGATTGATTAGCATTTAATTAAATTAGTTCACAAATGCAATTAATTTTGTGACAATTACATGATAATTAGATCATTTTCATAACTGGTTAAACGTCGCCATATTACTATACACAAACACTTTAAGATATACTCGTATGTATAAATGTATACCAAATATACAGCTTTGTTCACTGTATATTATATATACAAATTTAATTCAAATCAATCTCGATTACAATCTTTGAAAATTGTACTATACTTGTTAAATTTCATTAACTCAGTAGTTTAATATACCCGAGTGAGTTCGATATCATATACGCATACCCGTTAACTTAGAAGTTTGGTTCTTTCTTTTTACCTACCATTTGATCTGAGATTGACCTGAATTTACACAAAAAAAAAATTAAAAATTGTCACGTATTTTAATAAAAATCATTATTATCGCCTTCAAACCAGCCGCCTATTAAGCCACTACAAGCATTCTTACATTTGTTTTACATAAGCCTCAGCTGGGATGGCCTTCAGTGTCTATAGCGAATTTTGGATTTTTCGGTTTTGGCTCATCTCTGGATCGCCTTTCGACAGATTGTTGGACAGTTTTGATGTCTTTTTCATAAACCTACGGCTCGTCCTCAGTGATAATACGTTTGATCAATGTAAGGTTTTCAACTACATTATCAAGCACCTCTACTCGACGTCCTTTTCGCAAATGATTCAGATCTTTTCGTAGGAGTCTAGCATTGACACGCTTTATACCCGAAACATCAGCCAAACTGTGTTGCGTCAATAGAGGTGTTGAGATCATCTGCCATCTCTCTGCTGCCAACTTTACGATTTTCAGACAAGGTTTCTTTAACTTTTTTGATGTTATCGTCATTAACAGAGATGGATGGACGACTCGCATGAAACCAGTTTTCGATGACCTCACGACCTTTACTGAATGCTTTATGCCACTAAAACACTTGTATTCGTAATAAAATAGACTCCTTCAATAACTTATGTAAACATTTTTAGCGATTGCGAGGGCGTGATTCCATAGGAAACACAAAATTTCAAAAAATTGTTTTTCAATTTTTTTGCAGTGTAAAAATCTTCAGCCAAAATTTTGGTGTAGTAAAAAAAC
Source organism: Bactrocera oleae (assembly GCF_042242935.1). Classification (NCBI taxonomy): domain Eukaryota; kingdom Metazoa; phylum Arthropoda; class Insecta; order Diptera; family Tephritidae; genus Bactrocera; species Bactrocera oleae. Next base: position 18,498,152 of record NC_091537.1, on the reverse strand, counting down.
AGCTGTCAAACACACACTACCTGATCCCTCAGTTTTTGGGATATTGAGAAATGTTGCATACGTCATACGTTTTCGCATACCCAAGAAGCTGTTCATTGGTTAGAAGCGCCGATATCTGACCACTATAGCATATAGCTGCCATACAAACTGATCGATCAAACACAAGTGCCTGTATGGAAAACTCTTTTATTTGGCAAGCTGTCTTCAAGAAATTTGGCATTAGTTATTATCCATACAACGGTGCGATCTGCGAAGAAATTGTTCAGTTCGGATCACTATAGCATATAATTGCCATATAAACTGACCGGTCAAAATGAAGCTTCTAGGAATATTTTGTATTTGTTATGGGTATTATTGCTTCGGTGCAGCCGAAGTTAAGGGTTTTTTTTTTCAATTACGTAGCTATTAGAGAACTCTTCTACATAACTTATACCTGAATATTAAATCACTGAGTACAAACGCAGTTATATGCATACCGATTATTATAAAGATATTACCAATCATTAAAAGCATTCCCCTAATTGCTGTGCAATCAATAAAAATATTTCCTCAAATGAGAAATGTTCAAATGTCTCCAATGACGCCAACATTTACAGCCGATCGGAGGACTCAACGAACCAGTGTCACATTGAGCGACGCATTCTGTGAGAGTATTCGAGGAATGTACAAGTGTATGAGCATTTATATGCCTTGGTGTGTGTGTTTGGGCGCAGATAAATGCTGCCGTCGCCAACAAATGACAAATTGACAAATCATAAAAACAACAAATGAATCAACAAGCGTACAACAATAAATCAATAGTAAAACAAATAAAAATCAATCGCCGCCTTCAATTGAGTGCTTAAATCCACGCCAACAAAGAATCAAACAAACGAACGAATGAAGGAACGCGTGTTGTAGAAACGAACTTGTCAACTCGCAGAGCAAGGTAAACAACAAGCGAACAACAACAGCAGTAAAGACAAATTTAAACGAACTATCAGCAATTACAACAACTGTCGGCTGCAACGCGTGTAAAGTGTGACTAAAAAGGTTTAGCCTAATGTAAACCCATAAATACTGCGCTTGCGGCTGGGACATGACGTGCGGCGAACCCACACAAGCACACACAGCGCGTGCGAGTCTGTCCGCTACCTTATTTGCCTTCGCGAACATTAACAAAATGCAAACGAAGTGCTTCTGTTTCGGCGCATCCATCCATGCGCGTTTAAGTGCTGGTGACAGTGGAGCTCACTGTTTTGTTTGTGTGTGGAACCAGTGTTGCCGCTGAAAATTATATTTTATACTAGCAATTATGCCTATAACGAAGTCTTCACTGTCTATAGACCTAGCAATAACGAAATTATCTGGACTCTCCAAAAGTCCCATTTATTCCCAAAACACAATTTAGCTATGTTCTTGAGGCCGACGATATCATATGGTTGTGCCTTAGAACACCCTTCTTTCAGTCAGTATTCACCGAACAAAATGGTGCGACTAATACTCTTAGCGTCTTTATAAGCTTAAAATTTAAGAAGAGTATTTAGCGCTTTAGAGAATCTGGTTAACAAATTCGACAAATCCATCAGACTTATATAGATTCGTAGATAATTTTCTCACCGACATCAGAGTCACAGATATTACCAGTCTAAAATTTTTGGCGAAAATACAATACCTAGCAAAGTTAGCTATGGGTCACTGAAACCTTGACACAAATCCGGGTTAATTTTTTAGCCTAAATAGCAAACGTGGTTGAAAGTAAGCTCCAAAACGTACCACATACTCCACTCCATGGGCTAAATTATTGACAATACATAGCTTAGACTCTGTCTCAAGCTAATATTTAATGTAGATAAGGAACTACTAGACATAGCGAACTCGTAGGACACGTTAATGACGAACACAAAATATCTAACTCTGGACCCAGGGTCATATAGACAACTTAAACTTGAGGATAAGTTAAGAGGTCGCTTCTAACAAGAATCTCACATGGTGAGCGTAAAACACCGGTCCATTGTGTTACCTAAAACTCCTTTATAAGCGATCATAAAAACCCTCATAAATCGATAAAGCGTTATGAGACTTACATAAGCGCTAGGCTTAACGGTATTCAGCAAGATCGCTATCTCGGGCTCAATTGTAACATATTTGAAAGAAAATAAAAGTAAATAAAATAATTTTGCCTGAATTTCAATTTAGTGGCAGCACAGGTTTAGAATAAGAAACAGAATAATCATCTCATTTCGTAAGCCCGTTACCTTGCCGTAAACACGGTGCGCATTCGATCATCGCTCCTATAGGTCTTAGTGTGCTCGCGAAGTTTAACAAATTTACACACTTCACTATCGGCTGTCGGCCATGTATGTCCATCAACACCAATAAACAATAAAAGCAAACACAGCCATGCTTCGAGGAAATGTTAAGACGCGCAAGCAGCGATCATAAAAACCGCAACAACCAACAAATGAGCAAACACCCGAAAGCAACACGCCAAAGAGACCCGTTAAAGGAGCAGAAAAACATATTTTGTTGTGAGTCAGCGGCAAAGGAATTGCGAACCTGCCGGCGATGCTCAGGTATTGTTGAAAGCAAAGCGTAATATAACAGCAAGTGGATCGAAGTCAAAAGCAATAAAAAAAAGAACTGCTTTCGGTGCTGCTCACTACAGCAAATTAAACATTGATCCTTATCGACATGTCAGAAATGAGACTTGCACAGCTACTCAACTACAGCAGCGTCGAAAAAGTTGTAGCGATGAGCAGTGAGCTAAGAAACTACAACGATCGGTAGCTCAGCAGCCGTAACGTATACTGGTAGCAACTGTTTGGTCGCAGGGCACAACCTGTAGCGCTGGCTTGAAAACTTCTTCCTGCATCAGCCTGATTACGGCAGCAAATAAGGCGTTCGTTTCGCTTGTTCTACGGTGGCGCTGCAACATCACCTCAATTACAACGATGCGCATCAGACAACAGCGTTTAAAACACACACGCACATGCATGCGCACATCACTCATCAATGAGCTAGTGCGGCAGCGAGATGCACGTCAGCTTAGACGCATTGAGGCGAAATGCGAGTGCGCGCCATTTGGCAGGCGTTGAAACTGTCGATGAATTAATGTGAGATGTTTAGATAAGCGGGGTTAATAAGCGCAGGATTTTGTAGGCTGGCAAGCGATAATAGCACTTAATTTGTTTGAGGTTACGTGGCTGATGCGGCGCGCAGTCGAAGGCAAAGAGAGACAAACGAAAACAGTAACAAGAAGCATTAGAGCTATCGAGGCACACAATTTTCTTAGTGTCCGCGCGTTGATGTGTCGCTAGACGCCATCTTAAGGCATCTAAATCAAGCTTGTTGTTGGCGACAAACAATATATGAAACTCGCGTCAGATGCCGCCATAAACAAGGAATTCCGTGGCTCATCCAAAAAAAAAAAACAAAAAGAACAAATATTCATTCTTAACCGGATTAACGCAGTAAACAGTCATTACTGACGGCTAAACTGGTTCAACCTACACACACACATATATACACGTACAAACAACCACACATGCGTGCGCGACTATTTAATAATACGAACTTATCTAAAGCCCATTAACTCAGTCACTAATGGAGCTTATCGCAAAACGAAACAAGCAACCGGACACCACGGAGACATGTCCAACAACCTGAGAGTATGTCAATGAGACGGGCAAAAGCAGGCTGCTGGTACGGATGAGCAACGGAAAGACGACGACAATGACGACGACGGCGACGGACGTGCTTGGCGTAGGATGGATGGACCGCAGAGCACACGATTTAGTGACTAGTTTATGTGTAAACAAAGCGCAATTTCTGTAGATTGAAGCTGGAGCAAGCGGCCTAGCTAGTAAAACAAACTGCATTCAGTCCATATTTTTCAAAGCAATATAATGGGGAAGGTCAATAGGCCAAAAAAAAGTTTTTTTTTTCGCAAAATTCCTAATATTTGGCTAGAAAATTCTCTAGCATTGCAGTAAGACGTTTCACGGGAGTCCAAAGTCTTAATTCATTACCAGATCGTAATTAAGTGATAAATACAGACTAATAATTATAGAACATAATTTTGAGAAAAAATGTTTTGAATCTATAACAATAAAACCGCTGCCGACGATGAACGACGACAGCTACTAAACTACGCTGAACCAATATAGTCGCATGGATGGATCTAGTAGGACGCAGCTTAGGAAAACAAGAGGTCGTTCTCACCAGACATCGATGAAAGTAAGGAGTTTACCGACCGAACTTAGAAATCGACTAATTTCTAGATGCACTGCAGAAAACGAGCTCGTATTGCCTCGCGAAACTTGCATATCCTTTTCGCAACTTCGTTTGGAATTAAACGTCTACTATCTATATATGTCCGGCATGGGAAGTGCCCCCGCATGACTCTAAGCAGTGAAACATACTTATCTTATACCCATTTTCCTATGGCCCGACCTCGACCAGTCACTTCGTTTCTGTTCCTATGTTTAGACGACTTTGCTTGCAGTTGACTTACATTCCCCTAAGCAGTGCTTTAGATAACCGTTACAACAACAACAACATGAAGGACGATGTACAAGTAATTTCAGTATGTCTCTTCTAAATCGTCAAAAGCAACTTATATCTGTATGTTCCAACCATACAGATCCAATATATATCCAAGCTGATAGGAAATCTGATCACGAGTAACCTATTTAAGCTGACATTCAGTATGCATATATTTCGTTCCCGTCCTTCGACAGGTAATGTAAAGCTTTACATCTTATAGAAAACTTTATCCCTTCCACAAAATCTTCCCGCCTCTCAAAGATGCTCCATTTGCCAACTAGTTGATTTTGGTATTTACGGTGTGTAGGAAGTGTATGGTATTTCTATTTAAAAAGGAAGCTTACCTAGTCTCTGTAATTGGTACGAGCTCTGTCTAAAGAATAGATTAATTGCCTCTGTCTTAAATGACCGGACGATCAGAAAGAAAAAGTGTTTTTGCGTCTGTCTTATATTTTGATCCATCAGTATAGAGGTAAAAATAACAACGACGATATTATAGTTGGTTAAACATCTAGTTCAATCTTCTACACCGGAGCTTTTCTCTGTATTATATGGACGTTGCTCACTTCCTTAACTGCGCTCTGCACTCTGGCTCTCTGTCTCAATAGTGGGCGTAAATGTTACTATTGTTTACCTGCATATTAACATATTGCTAACGAACTGTACAACTATATTGGACTTGATTTACCACTGACCAACATTTCGTTTAAAAAATATGTGGTCTTTGGCTTGTATAATCCGAAATATTGTTTGTAATGCAACATTTTATTTTGTCTTTACAAAGCAAGTCATATCTCATTGGTGTGTCTCTTTTGTTGTTGTCTTTCTTTCACTATTTCGCACAGCGCTAATTTTACCACCATTTAATGCTAATAAATTAGCGCTAGACTTCATTGCGGTTTTGACGGTTCAAGAAAAAATTGGCTCATTGGCATTAAGCAATTTGTATCCAATTTGGAACAATACGCAAATAACTGCGAAGATTGCTGCGAACGCCGACGCCACTACAATGTTGTGAATTACTTAAGCAATTTCAGTTGCAAACTTGTTTTATAGTCACAGCGAATCAATTTGCTACGTTTGTGGTACGTGGCACATGGTAATGGGGAATGGATGCATTAGTCCTACCGAAGCGAACTCCAAGAGCTCCTACTCGCGGTGGTACCAGAATTAAGTATCTAGTCCGACCTTGCAGCCTAGGTTACTTCCGGTTGAGCTTCCATAGAACTCCGGACTGGTGGCCGGGGCCGTAAAGGTAACAGCGGAAATCGGTTTTTACTCTAGAGGCCAGTTCTATAAGCTTTAACGTGACATAAGACTTGAGTTTATTAGGATTGACGAGATCTCAGCGTGGTGGGCATGCTGAATCAATAATTTTACCTTGTATTTCTGTAGATAAGTCTTCGAATGAACTATTTTTCTACAAACGATAAAATCTACATCTTTTTTCAACTTTAACCTAAGCTAGACACTAATTGTATTGTGATCCGTTGAAGAATGCCATTTCTGTGGGGACATTTTGGTTTCAGCCAGAAATTCACTAGTTTGTCTCTTTTAACCAATCTCTTTAAAAAGGGGGGAAGTTGCAACAAAATGTTTGATTATTAAGCGATCTTCGCCAAACCCTCACCAGTAATGTCACAGCTAAATGAATAATACTAGACTCTTTAGGTAGCAAGATCCCGACATTGAGAATCCCGAACACTGCTGAGGTTTCGCACATTTCCACATTTATCATATTTTGTCCGCTGACGCCACTCTGGCGTTGAGCAACACAAAATTTCGTGCGAAAACATTAACACAAAGAAAAAAACACAAAGGCTTCGTATTGAACGTTATTTAGCAGTCATTCAACAATTAGTAAGTGACCGAGTTTCGCGGAAGTTCAAAAGGGAGCAACTGAGTGTGTGTGGTAAACAAAACGGCAAAGCATAAAAGAACTCTGCGCTGCTTTTCAGTAGCTCTTTGGCGAATTGGTTATAATTGTGCAAATTAATAGGTGACGCCGGCGGAAGTGAAATTAGTACAAAATACCGCTTTGCAGAGTGTGGGTTGAGAAAGAGTTAGAAGTAGTTGCCAAAAACCCAGAACAAAAAAAAAAAGAAATTAAACTAAATTGAACCAGTTTGAGCTGGAAGAATCGGCAAAAAAATTATTTGTGAGTATATATACTTTTTCTATTTATAATAATTTATCTAAAGAAAGTCCAATATGTGTATTACATACCATAAGCTGTTCAGAAAGATTTTTGCTTTCTGCCACAAATAAATATAGCGTTTTACATATCGAATGTTCATGCTTTCTGCCACAAATATATATCGTGTTTTGCATATCGAATATTCTCTCCATTTTTGAACCCTCTACTGCCAAAGTCTTTCGCTTTGAAACCGAAGAGCCGAAATGGATATGCATATGTTATTTTTCTCACTTTGAACTGCAAATCCTTCTCCAAATCATCTCTGCGAAGATTCAAAATACCACTAGACAATCTTTGTATACTTTTGTGTTCATGTCGACGCCGAGTTAACAGATCATGCCCATGTTGTATCAGTACATTTAGTGATTAATTTTCATCTATTTCAAAGCTTTTAAATGTTAAAGGCTTTTTAGTATTCGAAACCTTATTTTAAGAAATGTTGGATGTCTATACGAGATGCCTTCAGACTAATACAGCATTATGTCGAACAAGGGAAATTGTATTCAGTCCTCACAAACCTAGTCATTCGTGCCTTATTTATATAAGAGCTGACAGTTGTTGAGCTCCTTCGCTGTGAAAACACCAAATAAGGAACTCAGAGCTTTGGAAGCTCATACATAACTTCCGAACGAATGCGATTTTTTTGTATTCTCAATATCGATGTAAGAATGAACGCTTCTTAAGTTCAAATAACGTAAACCTAATTGGAAACAAAAAAGTTGAAAGATAAGATTAAAAATAATCTATATCTAAAAAAATTTAGAGCTTGTATATTTTTCTCTGAATACCAAACGCCCATAAAGCATCTGCCTTATATTCTAGGAGTATAGGCAAAAAAATTATAATACGAATCGTTAAAAGAAGGCTTGCAACTTAATCTTTTAATAATTAGTTGCGAAAACTTTCAAAAAAAGGATTTAGAAACATTGACCCTGCTGACGTAGACCTTAGACAAAATTTCTTCAACTGCAAAAATGCAATCAACTTCAATTTGTAGAATTATTAATTAAGGAATATTTTTTAATTGGAGATTAGAGCTTTTACAAAGAATTTTTACATAAAACGGGAACCCAGAAAAAGTATTGATTTGAAATAATATTGATTTCAATTACGGTTACCATTTGAGAACACTCGAAGTAAGAATCGAAGAAAACTTTGCCGATAACTCCGCCTATTTGCAAACTGAATACATACATACAAGTACATGAGGACCCTATATTCCATCTAGACACTAATGTATTTCAAATCAACAAAATGAAAGTTAATTTAATATTTTATCGAATTAGTTAATTGGCTGCAATAAGTTGTTGTCTGAACATTTCAGTTTAATCCAATCCAAATTCACAAGATTTATTCTACTATATCTTATTCTATCGGCTTAAAATTTATTACATCGTCTTTTTATACCCTGAAAAGGGTATATTAAATTTGTCATGAAGTATGTAAAACCCAGCAGGAAACGTCGGAGACCCTATAAAATATAAATACATATACATAAATGTATGTTAATTGATCGGTGTGACGAGCTGATTCGATTTATCCATGTTCGTCTCTCAGTCTGTCTGTATATACGCGAACTAGTCTCTCAGTTTTTTAGATATCGCTCTGAAATGTTGCACACATCCTTTTCTCCGCCAGAAGCTGCTCATTTGTAGGAATCGGCGATATCGGACCACTCTAGCATATGGCTGCCATACAAACTGAACGATCAAAATCAAGTTCTTGTATGGAAAACTTTTTTATTTGTGAAGGGTTTTATAGCTTTGGTGTAACCGCAGTTAACGTTTTTTTCTTGTTTTCTGTTAAAATATAGGAAAGATTATTATGAACTTAATTCTTTCTGATTTAATCAAGTAAAAGATATGTTAAATTGAACCAAGCGAGAATTATTAAACTTATCTGATCTGATCTAATATTAACGGACTTAATTTAATTAAGATCTCATTGAAACTCGCATTAACAGAGTTATACATTAGCTAGGTTTAAAATTTGTTTCAAAGTTAATAGACCATCGTAGTCTAGTGTCTCGTCGTCCGAACGCCCTTTAACCACACATGTCATTTTGTGCAACTTACTTCATTTTTTTTTTGTTTTTTTTTTTTATACACTATTTACTATATTTCACTTTCTTGGGCTTCATTGCTTTTGCCATTATTATTGTTGTTGCTGATGCTTCGACGCAACAATTTCATTAACCGCTGATTGATGTTCTTACTGCTGCGGCCTGCTGTCCATTAAGCGTTGACATTGAGCGACGCGCCTCATCACATAACAAAAACAAAATCAACGAAGGCTAAACTCAATACAAAAGCTAACATAAAAACAACAACATCTTCAACAACCACAACCAACAAATGACAATTGTACTACAGCGTTTGTGCGGCGCACGTACGCGCTCTCTCCTGTGTTGACATACCGTTGGCTCGCCGAATATGTCAGAATTGTCCAAATACCATGTTTAAATGGCAAATTAGTGCGCATGATTGATACCCCGCTGCAGCCCCGCCACAACTCCTCTACTTCAGCGTCACACAATTCATTGTATCCACTCTCTTCGCTTCTCTGCTGTGTGTGCAAGAAGTGTGGATCGCCACAAAACGGTCTTGACTTGATGGGACTGTTGTGATTTCGTTGCTCAATTAAGCTGCTTGTCGAAACACTTGCACAAAGCGCGTCTGGCAGCTATGGCGGCACATACTTTTGCTGACTGCTGCATTTCAGCACGAAAATGCAGGTTGCCGCATTAAATGTGTACGGCGCGCTTAGTGTCGCGTCTTTGATGCTTTGCACAGCCGCAGCTGCCACATTGACGGCAAAGCGAGCTTTTGCGGCGCGGCAGCTATGCGTTGTGGTGGCGGTTGAGCGCACACCAGCACAAAGCCATCGCTTTTGGTCGCCTTACCGGCCATCCACCTGTCGGCTGTCGTTTTTCAGTCGTAAGTATATGTAAGTGTTGATACAACAACTACAAGGAGCTATGTACGAAATGGCAACAGTTAATAACTCATCGTTAATATTTTTATTATGATGTTTTATGTCAGATTTATTATGTTAACAAATTCTTCGCATGCACAAGTGACAATTTCAATTTGGAAAATATTAAATTGCTGCGAACAAAGCAATTGGCGCATAAGTTGTTGCTGCTGTTGTTGTTTAATTTGATATATTTTTTTTTTTCGGTTGCGTGAATTTATGCAGTGTTGCCACAATTGGTTGCAACATCTAAAGTTGGTGTGCACTAATGAAGAAAATTAATGTGCTGTTGACATCACAACGTTCACCTTTTTGGTGCCGGCTGTAGGGGTGTGCATGCAACGGTGGCATTTTTGTTGACTGATCGATTTGTTGGCTTATTATGTTCAAACAGCATTTTTAGTTGAAGTCTATGCTGTTGGCTGGAATTTAACTGATACAATTTATTGCTCTTTGTTATTATATATTGGCCATGGCTGTATGTAAGGTCTATGAAATGCTACTTGAGAATTCGTTAGATCAAATTTGATCATATACAAGTGATTGGATATCAAGAAGCTTCTTTTGCGAAGTGAAAATGATATGTATATATATTCTTTCGAGTCAGTTCCAATTATAAAAGCAATTACAGGCCAGCTCTTTTGCAAATCACTCAAACTAAATATCACTGTTATAAACTAGAAGTTAATTAAAGTTATATATATTATATATCTAATTTTCAATCTACCTTATCTACTTTTCGATTTATCTTATCCTTATTTAATTTAATTAAATACTTCAAAATGAGCTTCGTTCAATTGAAGGTTGAATACCTTTAAGTGATAATATGTACAATATACCATAAGGGGTTAGAGGTAGTTAGAATTTTCGAATTATCAAAGTGTAATATCTTGAAAATATTATCTGAAAATTTCAAGTTGATCCGATAATTACTTTTTGGTTATTCGACAAATAACAAAGAGCGCTCGAGAGCTCTAGTGTGAAACTTTAAATGCGTTTTTCTCAAAACCACTTTGTAGATTTTAATGAAAATTATACAGCTTTTAGAATACATAATAAATAGGGCCTGATCGAAGAATTTTTTTTTCAAAAATTTCGAATTTTTAATATCAATTAACTGTTGATTTTTTCCCAAAATGTAGAAAAAAAAATTCCTTAGGCCGCCACTTTGTTAGTTTTGGAATAAAAGTTTCACTCAGGCCCAGGATTATCTATTTATAAAACTAATTTTTTTCATCCGATTGATTTTAGATGAATTTCCAAGGACTTATGATTGTCAACGCAAGGACCTTTTTTTTTGGAACTGGGTCACCACTGACAGTAATAACTTTGGAAATTATAATTTTTTTTTTTGGAATTATCGTGACTTCAAGTCAAAACATTGTTTAATAATGCCATATTACTACTTTTGTAAAATAACATAACTTAATAACAAAAAAAATTACTGAAAATTCTAATTTTTTCGTGCCTCTGACTACCCCTAACCCCATAAGGCCCCTAGAATTTTTTTCTATTCAATTAACTCATAGACAATTATTTGATCTAACACTGTATAAATTAACAAAATTTATGTCAGGCGAAAAAATAACAAAAATGAGGCAATTGAGATATGAATTAAAGCATTTCGTTTGGAGTTCAATTTAGTTTAGATTTAAAAAAACAATGTTACTTAGCATCGAATATTATTAGTTTAAAAAAGGTACATACATTTTTTCTGGAAAATGAAATTGAGTTTTGATAAATTGTCTGCTACTTCCTCTAGTTTCTTAAGCAGCATTGGGCCGCAAGAAAATATCTCAATTGATTACGACTTCTTGTTAAGGTTTTCAGTTTGCTGTAAGTTTCCCTCGTTGACTTTAATTCTTTTTCAAGCGTGCGTTTTCAGATGTGCAAGCCTCCCGCGCTTTCTGCTGCTGGTTGGTACCGCAAAATATGCCCAATTTGATAAAATGTGGCCTTTAGTGAATATTCAAAAACTATAAAAGCAGCAGCTTTATATTTCTGTCAGCGTTTTTTATCCTTTAAAAAAGCTTTCCTCCCCTCAGTTAAAAGTTTAAAGCACTATATCAGTACTTCTAAATTAATTTATCGTTAATTAATTAATGGCAATTAGTTAACTGTTTCATTAGAAGGTAAATTGAAAAAAAAATTAAAAATCTATCTAGCTGATATTAAGTAAATAAGCATGCATTTGATACAGCAAAATTCGATTAAAATAATTTAAATTATATATTAAATGAAATTAACCCAAAATATATTAAATTAAAGAATTTACTCAATAAAGTTAATTTACTTGAGCCAAAAACATAATTTAATTAAATAAAGAAAAATATAATAATAATTTATGCATCTTTATTAGTAAAATTAGTAATTTAATTAAAGTAAACTATTAATTTAGTATAAATTAAATAGCATAAATTGTACCAAACACAAATTATAATAATTAATTTAGTAATTACATAAATTAAATAACTTTTTTTATTAAAATAAATTAAAACTAATTTCATTAGATTAAAAAAATACATCCTTTGCTATTTAATTAAAAAATTAACAAAATCAATTTTATTAATATGTTAAAATGAATTAAAATTAGACTACTTAATTTGATTAAAATAAATTAAATCGATATCTTATTATAAAATATTAATTTAGATTAAATAAAAAATATATTAAAGACAATTTAAATAATTAATTTTGAATTAAATAAGTATTTTACATTAATTAAATAATTTTTACTTAATTAAAATAAATTTGTTTAATTAAATTACAAAAACACATCACTTGTTTAATCTTTAACGAAACTAATTACATTAATAAATTGAATTAAATTAAATTTAAATTACTTAATTTGAATAAAATAAATTAAATCAATAACTTATTATAAAATATTAATTTAGATTAAATAAAAAATATACTAAAGACAATTTAAATAATTAATTTTCAATTAAATAATTAATTTTGAATTAAATAATTATTGTATGTTAATTAAATAATTTTTACTTAATTAAAATAAATTTGTTTAATTAGATTACAAAAACACATCATTTGCTTAATATTTAACGAAATTAATTACAATAATAAATTGAATTGAATTAAATTTAAATTGCTTCATTTGATTAAAATAAATTAAATCAATAACTTATTACTTATTTAGACTGAACTAAATAGCATAAATTTTACTAAAGTCAAACTAATTTTAAATAATTGTTACTTAATTAAATTACATTAAAATTAAATAAAAAAATAAATAATTAATTACATTAATTAAATAATTATTACTTAATTCTAATTCTTTAAAATTAATTAGAATAAATTAGAAAATTAGAGTTCTTGCTCAATTTTTAATTAAAAGCATTAGGGGAATTAATAACAATAATTTATTAAATTAAATAAATTGGACTGCTGATAATTGTACTGGGCATAAATAATGAAATTTAATTGCCACTTTTTACTGCATGAGGACTTAAATGCACGCTGGAGAAGGAAAAAATGGTATACACGAAACTGCCGGATACTCGCATTATCAGTTAAATAAATATATATGTATATACAAGTATGTGTTCCGACATACCTACATTTGTAGATACGTATATACCATATATGCAGTCTGCCCCTGTGCGCTGCAAATTAAGTTGATTCCACGTCAAAAGTGAAAAGAAATAAAATTACAGAAAGGAAATAATAAAATTAATATAAAATAACTAAAGTCTAAAAAAAAGTATTTCAAAAACGCGTTTGGCCAACACAAATTACCTTGCGGCTTCAAATTGTTGGCCCCAGAAAGTTTTTTTCTGCAACGAAAATTGCGAATGAAATTAAATAAAGAATTCAGGGAAGGAGCATGCGCATAACGGCAGACATACACACTCACAAATATATATGTAAAATAATACAAATTTATATGATTGCTTGTAGATACATGTGTACTTGTATATACTCATATACGAAAGCACAAAAGTATATACTTTTGATATGTTAAAAAAAAATATTATAACTAATGAAGTAAATCGTCAAATCAAAGAAACAAATTACAAACAAACATATACATTCATATAGTGAGTATGTCTCTATGTATGTGCGAACATATAAAAACCCAAAGCAATGCAATAAATTGGTCATTGGGCTGTGCAAATGGCACGACTGCTTTTTCTTCGCATCTCTCCACCGTGTACCGGTTCGTTTTTACGGCGGTAATCACATAATTACTGAGCCTGCGCGCATTGAGGACGAGCACTTCTTAAGTGATGAAGACTGCTAGGGCGGCGCAGGAACATTAAATGACTCGGTATGATTTCAAATTGGCATGGAATGACATGAAATGGGCAAATGTTTGTTGGTTAAACATAAATGTGCAGAATGAGTGCTGTTTTGCTGAGTGGTATTGCTCTGGAATGAGAACACAGTGTTGATTAAAATATTTGCATTCTAAAAATTTATAAACACATACACTCATACTTGTTTTACTTGGGTTCATATTAAATTTAGAAATATGACTACTGGCTTCCTTAAATAATATTGATGCCCGTTTCTATTAAGATAATGCTATTTAGTTTCCAGTCACTGTGATTTAAATTTTTGTATTGCAATAAAACTTTTCGATTTCTAGAAATATAACTTTGAAATTATTTCTAACTCGATTACTAAGAAATCCAATCTGCTGTTCGCTTAGTTCCTCTTACATTCCAAAGACATCAACCAGCAATATGATCCATGTTCACAACCCTTTTTGCACAATAATTTTTTATTTGTTCTACTTCACCAAGAACCTTAGGTTACCTTAACAATCGACAATGGTTGTTTTCTAAAAGTACTCTTTAAAGTTCTAAAACATTATTCAATTGGAGTAGAGCACAGAGAATAATTTTTGTCTCTCTTTAATGTTTAATTTAAATTTACTGTTAATCTTTGTTGTTAAAATTTTAACATTTTATTGCACAAATATATATATATATATATATGTAAAACTAAAATCGTTAGTGTACTTTACTAGTACGTTTTATGTAGGTTACGATCCTGTTCTTTATTCTGTTGCTAATATCACGAGTTTCAAGCTACGTCCTCGCCAATAGAGGCTCTATACTCTTATCCATACTGAATAAAGAAAGGAAGAAGGAAACCCAAATCCTTTTACCTTACTCTAAGATGAATATGTCAATGCTAGCTCACTAACACAAAGATTCCTTGCGTCTTGGGAATTACGTCACAGTTGCTAGCTATAAATTTGAAAAAGTGAAGGACTTTGTCTACCGCGGAACCAGCATAAATACCACAAACAATCTAAACCTAAAGAGCAAGCGCAGAATAACACTTGCCAACAGGTGCACTTTTGAGATCGACTGCTTTCTCGACGAAAAACACTGACACACTATATCTGTTATTATTTCCATCCTATTATGCCACGCAGAAAAATGGACGATGATGATCGAGATGAGAAAACAATTATAGCATTCAAGAGAACTGTGCTCCGAAAGATATTTGCAGCCGTCCGCGTTACCGATGAGTACCGAGCTCTACTTCGATATGGGTATAATTAAGCCCACAGACCCACCCACGGTTGTAGAGCCAAAGAATGAGAAAAAGAAGCGGTAATTTTTTTAGAAATCTAGACTGGCCTTACCCTGTCACAATCAAGCGAGGTTAAATATAACGAGCAAATAGCCATGAATTTTAGTGCAATTTCAAATTGGTCTAAAGTGAGTCCTGTCGATTACTTGTGGATTTGCAGCTGATCTAAGCGAGTATACTTATCACAAATATTAATATCTGGACTTTTTGATGATCTAATCGGTAATTTATCACAGAACCCTGCTAGAAATATGTTTGAAGAAAATACTATTGGTGTAGACATTTCCTCTTTTGGAAATAGAACTGATGAAGTTGATACTTTCCGGAAGGATCTTAAAAACTGATTTCCTGAGTTTTAAATCTCTTGATGACTGATGCCTGAAAAATGCCTAAACGACTAAAATCAATATTTCGATATCTCTCGAAATACATGTGTTCTTTTTATGACCCCAAGAATATCGATTATTTTTGGATATAATAAAAGCCAAATATGCTATCTAAAACCAAGCAATAGTTATTTTAGTCGAATTACAAATACAAATCGACTGGTGCTTTCATAATTATTTTCAAAATGTATTTTGCAGTCATAATTATTTTGTGCACGTCCTTAACTGGCAAATAATTTTTAATTACTACAAAATTAAATTCGTAGTAATTAAATCATTATTGAAGTAAAGTGCGCCATTTTGGTGCAATCAAAGGAAAAAATTCGCCTTTTATCTGCGCCGAGTTTTATTTTGCTTGCATTGTTCTCCCCCCACCACTGCTATTATGCGAGCACGAAGCCGCGCCTTACCTTTAATTGATGGCATTCTCTCATGCAGCGTTGATTAAATTGTACACAGTAATAAGAGCGGTGAAACGACAGCCACTGACAGTCGTAGAAAAGCGGCCGCGAACGTACATACATACGCGTCAGCAATAAAAACAATATAAACATTACAAAAATTGCAACTATGATATCAACAATGAGGCAAGAATGCGGCAGCCATCGGTCGTCGCAATGGAGGGGAGCGCATTGCCATTGTATATTTGACAGCCGCGCAGAAGCAGCATTGCAAACGGTTACACAAACGCGCAATCGCGAAAATCGTTTTGACGTTTGAGCGCTTCGCTTCAAAACACTTGCCGCCGCCATATTATTTTATAATTGTTATTGTCAACAGCACAGTAAAGAGGTAGTAAAGCATTCGAAGGCAGCAAAGCGAAGAGCGACAACGACAGCAGGCGGCAAATTAACACGACATTAACAAAGTGACACGAGTACGCTGTGTATCGAGTGGGGGAAGCAAACGTGGAAATAAAAAAAAAGAAAAAAAAGTTCACGTCGTAGCACCGAAGCTAGAATACCCTGCACAAATACAAAAGATTGCTTACAAGAACTTTGATCGTTCAGTTTGTACGGCAGCTATATGCTATAGTGACACGATCTAAACAATTTCTTCGGAGATTGCACCGCTGCCTTGGTCAATAACCCACGCCAAAATTCATAAATAAATATCGTCAAATGAAACATCTTGGTGAGACAAGGGTGGGTGCCAAGTTGTGAATCGATATCTCAAAAACTGAGCGACTAGTTCGTATATATACAGACAGACGGACATGGCTAAATCGATTCAGCTCGATATGCTGATAATTTATACCATATACCAATTTTATACGATCTCCGACGTTTGCTTCTGAGTGTTACAGACTTTGTGGGTTACTTAATATACCCTGTTGAGGGTATAAAAATAAAACGTAATAGCGCGCCAAATAAAAGGTCTTAAACTATATTTAAAAGAGTGTAGATGTATATGTACCGTACTCGCATTGCAACTGCAGTCAAAATTCGCTAGTTGAAAGAGTAATTAAAACATACTTGCAATAATCGGCACCAAAATGTGAAATCCACTTTCATTTTGCAAATCACATTGACAACTGCCAATTGACAATTGACCGACAGCCGAAAAACAACAAGACTCGAATTATTTCAGCGTCTCCTTATACATACTTTGACTTGCCGTTATTGGTGTCTTGAGTTTTTTATTAAGACATAGCAGGACATATTTTATTCAGCACCTCTATAACATGTTTTTGCTTCTTATTTTATGATTGGAATCTTGTTGTCTTAACGTTTACCGACAAATTTTATTATTTTCTTTTATTGTTTAATTAGTTTTGAATTTCTATCAGAAAGCTTCGGTTATAAGCTACAATCATGAAAAGAGAGACATTTTCCAACTTTACTTGATCCCTAAATATCAAGTCCGATTCCAGTATGCTGCGATGATGTTAGAGTGCAAAACTCTTTGTATCTCAATAGATCTTTTTGGAAGCCTCTTACAGTAAATAATTCTCTCGAATATAAACCTATTTTGTACTAGATATTTTGAATTCGAGGTTGTCCAGCAAATTTCTGACGATGACCTCTATGACATTAAGGGAAATAAAATAATTATGTTAACCTTGAACTTTCACTGATTCAACTCTGATACTTTTCTGCACAATTATTAGAACCTGCATACTCTGTAGTGTTGAAGAATAATGCCTTAAATGCCATACAAACCATAACAGTGAAAGATTGCTTCCGGAAAATTTGTTTTATAGATAGAGCTAGGCATTTGCAGAAATAGCGATATTTGTTTCTTTGCCACAACTCCCAAAATTGTTCTTATTGAATAGACAATTGTTCCTAAGTTTCTACTGTTAGTTGCCGTTAACTTTTGGTATTTCAAATCGCACGTAGAACTGTTTCCGATCCGGGTACATTAAAAAATGTTCCACGTTCTACAATATAAAACTGAATAAAAATGCTCTTTCAAAAAAATTTTTTAAATTAAAAACTATGCCTTGGGTTAGAGAAAGAAAAAATCGAATAATTTAAAGAATGTTATCCTAGTTTCACTTAAGTATCATTTTTGTAAGTGACAACGTCTTCTTAAGACGAGGGATTTATACCTTAATCGGTGAAATTATTAGGGGTAAATAAAAGTAAACAAGATTCACAGGCCAGAACGTGCAATATTATTCCTAAAATGCAGTTTTACAGCCTTTCTTACATTTCTCACCTTCGTATTTATTATATTTCTATCATTCAAAGAAGTACTTCCAGTCTTCCAGCAATTTGTTCGTCATTTTATATATTCAAATGTTGCACATAAAATTATAAGATAAGATAAAACATAAGATATTTATTAATAATATGTTTTATTATCTTTTCAGGTATGCACAAAAATTGTCTCATAAATTGATATAAAGACAATATTAAATCTACATATCCATTAACAAATTTACAGGTAAATATTTTAGTATTCAAGAATTTAGTTATAAATTATACACACGTCATCTTGAGAATGATCCGGGTACAAAATCTTAGCCTTACTAAAAACATTTTATCAAAACCTTTTTGAGGCAAAAGTCCCCACGGAGGAGGTTCGACTTTTCATATACAAACACCCCAAGGTTGGAAAAATTAATTCAATTAATTCAGCAAAAAGTTTAAAATAATTCTTGCTATAAGTGGCAACTCTACCTATAAGTCCTTTTTATGTTTTGGGCGGCTCGCACACATCCTACTTAAGTGCATTGCTCTACATTTAAATTTCGATTACCACAAACAGCATTACAGTACCAAATTTCAAATCATAGCGCTTAAAATTTTTTTCAGACAAGCATTTTTGACAATAAAACTTGTTAAAATGTCAACAATCTTCCAAAAAATGTTTACACATTCGTCATTTCAAACTTAATTTCCAAAATGTAAAGACACGATTTTCTTTCCCCAAAAATGCATACAACTTTATAACGGTTTGCTAACTTGAGACATTTAGCTATTAGTAAAAGCCATCAACAAATTATCTACAAATATTTAATTCCCGGTGATTTTTCATTAAGTCGCCTGACATTTATAGCCATAAACAATATGTCCAATTTCGTTTGCCTTTGCCATTTCCAATTGAACACTTGTTCACACACACACACCGTCACACAACGCAATCGTTGATATGTTCAATAAAATAAAAGCTCACCGCTCAGCTCAGCTCAGCTTAAGTAAGCAATTTCAGTTTAATTGTCAATTTTTATGGTTTCATCGGTGGAACTCGTATTTGTCGCGGCTCCTTTCTGGTTTTAGTGTTCAAAAACGATGCGTTAATTAGATATGTACACAATCACACATACAAATTTGTACAGTGTTGGGAAACGATGAAAGACATAAAACTGTCGTTGTTTGGGTTTCACTTAAATTGAGTTCAGATAGTTAGAGTTTTTCAGATTATTTATGGGTTGTTGTAATGTTGAATGTTGTATGAAACAGACAGTTGCCAAACAAAGGAGTGAAAATTTTAAAGTCTACTTTTTTTCTAAAAATATTTATATTTAGCTTAGAGAGCTCTAGAATGTGATTAGTTTTGTATTCTAAAGATGAGAGGCCACACGTGGCTTCTTGTTTTCAGAATTTTATCGATTTGAAAGTCGTGCAATTTCTCAGTTACTCTTCTCTGTTGTTGTTGTTGTTGTAGCGGCAGAATTACTCTTCGCTCATACGAGTACGCATTGTGTAAGCTTGTCAAAGATATTGAATATTCCCAACAAGTTTTTGAACCACTGCACAATAACAACATAATTAAATTAATAGCACTTGAATAATTAAAGAATACACACATACGTATGCATGTACTCATGAGTAATTGAATTAAATACTGATTGGCACGTTTTCCATAACTGAATCAATAAATTCTAATTAAAATTAATAACTTTTTAAATGCCAAATAAAAGCCTTGCAAACGAAAAAAATTCTACGCGCAAAGCAATTTATAAAAAATTGTTATGAAGGTAGAATATGGAGAGTCCAACCGCAAGTCATTTTCTTGATAGCTGCTTTTTTTCTCTACACGCACACACACAGTTACACATACAAAATTGATGAATATGCAAATAGGTGAACAATTATGTAGTAATTTATAATGATTATTTTTTAATAAGGTTGAGTTTACAATAATTAAAACTCAATGATCAAGAATCATGCACGCAAATGGGAGTGTACACAGGGTTACATAATTGGTACAGCAACTGTGGCGATTCATTGGGCTCATATGAAAATATATAAATGGTATATTTATGTGATTATGCTATTGGCGATATTTATGGTCAGTAGTAGCCACAAAGCTGCTGGTGGTCAAAACTAATTTAAATGTTTTATTTACATATAGGAGCTTATACAAATTTTCTATACTACATTTGAATAAAAGTATATATATATTAGGGTGGAGCGAAAAAAATTTCTTTTTTTGGCTTAGCCTGAGAATAAAATCTGTAGATTTTAGACAAAGAAATATTTTTGGCAAAAAAAAAAAATTTTTCAACACCGCCTCTAGCGCGCTCAGTTTTAAAGTAATAATTAAAATTCTTATTTCGTAAAAATTTTTTTCTAAGTGTTCTAGAAGCTGTAGAGAGTCCTCTTTATGGCCAATTAAAATTTATCAACTTAAAAAATATTTTTGTGGTCATTATTGGAGTTTTAAAAATGGTCTTAAATGACCAATTGCATTCCTTAAGCGTTAAAATAAATTTTGGGTCAAAAACTGTCAACCGGTATAATTTATATAAACGTGAAGAGTTTAAAGCAATAATAATTTTTTTTGTCCAAAAAAAATTTTAACTCAAAATTTACTTTAAAACTGAGTGCGCCGCCTCTAGGTGTTAAAAAAAAATTTTTTTTTGTATATAGGTATATAAATATGTATATATATTTACATATACGTGTATACTTGTATAGTTATAACTTCGCTTAGAAAAATGTGGCCTTGTCTAGCCATAGCGTGATCACACTATTATTCCTTGACACCTCATATAAAGTTGAAAGCGCACACATTTGACATTCAACCCGCCAATTTGCCTGCGTTCCACACATCATTTCTTCTATTCCTCGACATAAAATGGCGTAATTTAATAAACACTAAACATGCAATTATTTTACACTTTATTATCGCAATTTATAATTTGCAAATCGCCACTCACCACCGCTCCACTCGCCATTCAAGCGTGTCTGTTAGTGTACACGAGACCAGGCTGACCGACCAATCGACCTTCTTCACTGATTGATTGTCTGCATAGATGACTTGCATGTTTAATTTACCCGTTTGTAGCTTTAAGCTCACCTGTTAGCCCATTGCGTTAGCCACTTGGCGCTTGGGAGCTATTGCGGTTTTATTAATCACATGCGGCGCTTACGTCATGCGGCCTCTCCGTGCGAGATTAGAAGTCATGCGTTTCAGCTGAAATTATGCACTGCAGTCAGTTAGAAAAACAAATGTTTGAGTTAGAAGACGCTGAAGTGCTGGCGAAAGGGTAGTGAATTCTTTGGTCATTTCATGTTTTCATCAACAAATTTAAGTTAAACAGCATATCCTGGACCCTTTAGGGTAAAATTTATCAGGTTCCTAAATCAATTTTATTCTGAATCTGATGCTTTTTTTTATCTAATAGTTAGACTGTGATATATCTGTGCTCACCATCTAATCAAATTTGACCCGGACTGACAAAGAGAACATAATTTTCAAGTATTTTAATATAACTCTTTGTTATCGCTATCAACATAATCTTCTTTTGAGCCAATAAAAGCATTTTAAAACTTACTATAATTTTCCATAAACTTATTATAAGCCTTTTAATGGTTTCAATGGAGTCATGAGGCGTTCTTCGAAGACTCTGGTTCGTGTTTATTAATCACAACCATGCCAGAATTTGACGACGCATTATCGTGGTGGAAAAGCTATACATTTTCTGCCTACAAATCCGGTCGTTTATGACGAATTGCTTCAAGCAGACACCTCAAAACGACCAAATAGTAAAATAGTTAAACGTTGGACCCGGTGGAACGGATTCTTGGTGAAACAAACCACGATAATCGAAGAAAACGATGAGCAACATCTTGACCAACTTAGTTTTTTGTTTTTTTTTTGGTTTCGTCTCATCTTAGGAGCGCCATTCGCTAGGTTGTTAGATAGTTTCGACGCCATATTCATAAACTCACGTCTCGTCACCATTAATGATACGTTTGATGAATGAATGGCTCTCAACTACATTATCAAGCACCTCTACTCGACATCGTTTTTGCAAATGGCTCAGGTCTTTGGTATGAGTCATATGAAAAACCTTATCCAAAATGTATTGATTCGGTCCATTAGAGATGTTTAGGTCCTCTGACAGCCCTCTGATGCCTTTATGACGATTTTCAAACACAGTTTCTCTAACTTTTTCGATGTCATTTGACGTTATTAAGAGATGCTGATGAACGACTCGTTTTCGAAAACTTCAGGACCTTCACTGAATGCTTTGTGGTACTCAAATTCTTGTGGTCGTGAAAACACTTTTGCAACATTTTCAAAGATTTCCGTAGCCGGAATTTTTATTGAAAACACAAAATTTCATACAAACTCGTTGTAAACTTTCATGTAAAACTCGTCAGACAAACTTTTCGCGTCGGAAACAAACAGCTGCCAAAGATACACTAGTAGAGATCAAACTTCAAACGGACATGAAAAGAGAGGGGACCGAAAAATCCAAATAACAAATAGTTTTAAATGGAAAATAAGTTTGGCAATACTAATTCGTATATTGCGAGAATTAACAGATCTTATAAGTTAGACTTAGAGAATATATTTCAAATATAGCAGTGAACCTACAACCACTTCTAATAATTTCTAAAAATATCGGGACCGGTATTGATCCACTTTAGTATGAAAAGCCAGATAATTGTATGTAGAAGTAATTTTGTTCAAAACCTAGGCCAGAATGGCTCTGAAGGTATGTGATATTAATTTTTGCAACAATAATAGGCTCTTATACCTCTGTCTCAGGTCAGAAATAATAAGAGCTACCTCAATAATAAAAGTTACTTTATTTTCTAGCCAACTCTTGCGCCTATACTATATTATAAACTAAACAAACTGGTTTATAATGTATACTTTTTTCAACCATTGACCTTAGCGTCACTTAAGCTAACGCTAACGCTTCCTAACATAGATTAAAGATGTCCTCGCGGCTTGTATAACTAGCGTGATTCTAAAACCGGCAAATGTGAGTTGCGGTAATACTTGAAACTTACTAACATATGTATGTGCTGCTTCTATGTACATATGTATGTATGCTCAATATGTCTGCGTCAATTCACTTAACCATACTTGACTTAGGAAGCCCATAAAAAGTACGACGTTACATTGTACAATAGTCGGCACAGCGCTTTTAAGGATCGAGCTGATCAAAATACGCGTACATGCATATATATTATTTGTGCAAACCAGTCTTTATTATTTGCTATTCTGTAATGCGTGGAACTATTGCACTTGTATACTTTAGACAAATCATAGATTTATGAACTAACCTCAATAGCATGAAGTTATGGACGTGTTCCACTTACGGCTGAAAAATGTGTTTGCAATCTTATTTCATATTTCTTTTCAGCTTATCGACATATTCGCACTCAACTGATTTCATCCTCTATTTAATCTGTTCGTTAGTTCATATGCTCTTCGTTCTGCCAGTCCACAAGAATGACCGCTTGGTCCATGTGTTTATCTATTACTTGAACTTGATTTCGTGCAAGTTAGCCATTTCTAGCCATATTGTTTGTTATACTTTTTCATTATTCTTATATTAAATACTTTTTTTCTTATTTTTCTTTATCAACGTTGACCATTCATGTCATGTGGCCATTGAAAATTTTAATTAAAATGGGCGTTAACTGTAGTTTCCATCACCTTTTCGACATCAAATATTTTAAAATGGCTTTTAATTAAATCAAATGCAGTTGATTCTAAACTCTTTAATGTGCACGTGAAAGAAATACTTATTTATGCTCACTGAAACTGTTATACTTATACGTTATACGTTAAGCTGTTATGTACATATACTTGTTTTATATTTTTGATCATAAAATCGTGTATTTGGGTTGATAAATAGTTATTTTACATTACATTACACAATTTTACAATACACTATGCCACCACAATCGACTTGATATTGAATCAACCCTTTTTTTCCAGAGATTGAAAGATACGAATTTCAAAATTGAGTTTACTGAAAATATCATTATCAATAAGAGTTCAGTACAGGAAGTTCCTAAACAAATAAAAGTATGGACTTTTCCTTGTATTTCAATAGTGTATAGAATTTTTTTGTCAAGATTATATAACAGAAGTTATAAAGTTTGAAAGTTTTAAAATATAAGCTTTTAGTTGGTTTTTTCGACGATCCGATTCTGACCTCATATAGAATCTGTCATATAAACTTGAGGAGTATTTTATAAAAGATAATGATAAGGTAGGAAGATGTAGATAAGGTCATAGACATGGCTAAATCAACGAAGTTCTTGCGTTTCTTGCTAGGTGTTATAAACTTCGTGGCAAACTTATTATACTCTGTTCAGGGTATAAATATATTTTGCTTGGTTGCCAACTCTTGGTTAATAACTCGTATCTTCCAATTTCTATTATTTTTACTACCGTCTTGGAAAAACCATAAAATTAAAATATATACATATAATCGATAAAACAGACTGAACCTATATTGTAGAGCTGGCTAAATCCAACTTAAGAACTAGTACCCCTGTTCTAACTCTGGTTTGCATACACCCACTGTATTAAATTTTGAAATTGTCGCAACTCTGTCAATGTAATTCCGATTTGCTTTTAAGTATACTAAAATGTAATTACTTTTTATTGATTTATGTGGCAACTGCATTCAAATATTATTTTCCTAACCAACTGCTAAAATTAAAATAAAGTTATCCTACTCCTAACTCTTGCTTACGTACACCCACGATGCTTAATTTCTAAATTGTGGCAACTCTATTAAATAGATATAATATTTTCTTATTTTTTTCTAATACAATTCCGATTTGCTTTTAAATATACTAAAATATAATTATTTTTAGTTGGTAACTTTTAACAAAAAATGTGGCAGATTTATATTAACATACTTTTCTTAACCTTCGGCGAAAATTTATAAAAAATAAAATATTTTATTTGTAATTATTTGGTTATAAAAATAGAATTGTTTAATTTTTTTTTTTTGTATACCAGAATATATTTATTTTTGGTTGGTTAAGTTTTACAAAAGCATGTCAAATCTATTAATTTTTTCTTTTAGTTATTTCAAAGTAAAAACCAACTTAAAACATACTAAAATATTGTTATTTTTATTATTTTTTTTATGGCAACTTTTCCAAAAATGTGGCAACTCTGTTAAAATATATTTATCCCTACCAACTGCAGTATATAATATATAATTAATTTTTTATTATATTTACTCTAGCAAATTTCAGAAAAGTGGCAACTCTGCCTAAAATATATTCATTTCACAATTTTTTTTTTTAATCAAAATTTATTTATCTAAATATTCTTACTGCTTTTAAAATAAATTTGCTCAAAATTTAAAATTCTAGCTGTTAAGTTTTTTTTTTTTAAATGTACACACATTTCCACTCTTAATAGAATTCAACCTTAAAATAGGGAACTCAGATTCATCGAAATGTAGCAGTAACCCATCCAAGGTCACTGTTGTGTGAGTCCGATATGCCAACTCCTCGCATATATGTAAACTATGTACAACACTTTAATATCTGTCTCTCTCTCTCCTCTCTCTGCCCTGCTGCGTGCGCATCGTAGCTTGTACAACGCTAACATGTTGCAATTAAGAGCGTAAACTCATTTTCAATTTTAGAAATTAAATTTCGCAAAGTTCCTGAACTTATTAGCTGTTTCCTGTTAATTTTATTTGCAATATTTACCTCAATGCCGGCGCTACTGTCGTACACTTGCCATTATTGCCATTGTCGAGTTTTTAATGCTACATACAGCTGTTACTGTTGTTGTTGCTGGCGATGATGTTGCTGCTGACGCTGCAGGATGTTGTTATGTTTATGTTCGCTTGTAGCAACTTGTTCCAGCTACTGTGCGCATATCAGTTGTTGCTGTTATTGTTGTTGTGACTCTTCCTTGACCGTCAGCTCGCGCTGGTAAAATTCATTTCCCCTTTAACGAGCGGGTCATCTTGCACAGTTGTGTGAATGGCTCTTCCTTTTCGATTGCGCATGCTCGAAGGTTATGTTGTTCGCATCTTGTTGCAATCTTAATGGAAATATAATCCGCGAGATCATCACTGTGCCATCCCATGCTAGGGATTTAGTTTCTCAGTTACAGCCAGAAAAGGGTCTTTCGTTGGCTCTTTTGGTCGTGTGAAGTTGCTATTTATCGCTTTTAGTTAGAGGGGATATTAAAGTATATAAATATGAATGGTAATAAAAAAGAATGTTACTATGTATGTCTGCATGTACATAAGTGTAAACTTGAGTTTAATATAGTAGAATGATGATTTCGAAATTCATTTCCGGATTTTAGCGAAACGTGCTGAAGATCAATGCCGGAAATAACAAAAAAAATATTGAAAATGATTGTGCATATTTTTCAGACATCAATTTAATCAATATATTATATATTATATATAGAATTTTAAGTACGAAAAATAAAATTTTCTACCGAAGTACCTCTAAACACTTAATTTTTTAGTATGGCTTTAACTAAGATTCGCGACAAATTGATAGGATCACTTCGTAGTCAGTGCAGTGTAAGCAAACGGGAAGTCCTTGAAAATGGTGACAATATTAAAAAAAAATGTATATCTAAATGAAAGTAGAAAAAACCGCTTTTTGGGACGTAGAAATATACCGTTAGATTTAATAAAAAGTGCATTTAAGTAAATAAGTGCACAATACATTAATACATTGCGACAAAATGATAAGGTCAGTCTTTCTTAAATAGCTGTTGATTAGTTTGCCCGATATTAATTTCGATGCAGAAAGCATTTTTATTTAAATTTGGAGTATTAGAAAAAGGAAATGGGTCGTGGTAAGTCGCTCTCTAGCTATGAACAAGGACAAATTTCGGCTTTGTATACTCAGAAAATAAGCATGAGAGAAATTGCTAAAAATTTGTGCAGATCTTTGTTCCTCTTGCAAAATTTTGTCAAAAACAGAGGAAATTTTAGGAAATTAAAAAGTACAGGTCGGCCAAAGATTCTAACTACGCGAGAAACTCGCGATATTTCACGAATGGCATCGAGGTCTATGAAATGAGCGGCAACAATTAAGAAAGCTTTGTCTACAAGCATCCATTGGGACAATTCTGAAATCACACATTGTACGATCTAAATTAAAAAAGTGCCGTATTTAACTAAAGCACACAAATAAAAGAGCAAGGAGTTCGCTAAAAGGAATATGAGGACCAATTGACATCAGGTAAACAATTTATAAATACATGTAGGTTTAATTTAATGCACATATTATTTTTCAGATAATTTTTTCCGTTGAGAAAAAAGTTAATCTTGATGGACCAGATGGTTTAAACTATTATTGGTGAGATTTACGTAAAGAATCAATGTGCTTTTCGAAGCGGAATTTTGGTGTAGGTTCGTTGATGGTGTAAGTCGCAACATTTGGCGACAAATTCGCTTTGACGTTCTGCAAAACCTTAAAAATTCCATGCCCAATAAATTTTATAAAACAATTGAAAATAATGGAAATTGCATAAATTAATAATAACTTAAAAATGTTACAATTGAAATAAAAATTTCGTTACCAAAATTACTGACCTTATATTTTTGTCGCAATGTATTGTGCACTTATTAAAATAAACGCGCTTTTTGGTAAATCTAACGGTATCTTTCCACGTCCCAAGACGGTTTTTTCTCTCTCATTTATGTACTTGTAGATATAAAATTTTTTTAATATGGTTACCATTTTCAAAAGATTGCCCTTTGCTTATACTGTACTAACTACGAAGTGACCTTATCATTTTGTCGCGCACCTTATAGTGTTCACATTTAATGCAACCCATTATTTGTACCTCATTTGCAACAAATATAAATCATGTACGGTTATACTAATAGTGCGTTTTTAAGATTTCATCGTAAATAAGTGCCTTTATCCTGCAATATGTACGGATTTATAGAATTCTTCATCACTCTTTTGATGTTTCCATCATTTTCCTGAAAGCTTCCTAGGCTACTTTGCCGTATTTTTTATTGGCTTCTTTTACTAAATTGATTATATCATCAATTGTATTGGCATTATGTTTTCAAGCACTTGGTATCCTCCCTGCTGTTGGTTCCAGTATTTTCGGTAAGGTCCGAGGAAGCACGATGCAATTTACCTTGTTTGAAGAGTACCTGTTCGTCTTCGGCTGTCGTTAGTTTCGTTAAAACCTCGGTATATCTAAGTAATATTTTAGTCGTATTTTAATTTGTAATAAATTGTTTATTGGCTGGTTTAAATTCCACTCCAAACTCTTTAACTTCTGGCGTACTCTGTTTTTACCACTACGAATTCATACTGTCTGAGCTGAGGCCTATGATATAAGAAAAACTAGGACACAATTCCAAAACCATCATTTATCTTGTATATAAAGGAGTGTCAAAACAAATTATAAAATATTTCTGGATTGATAACCCTCTTAAAAGTGGCAATAAGTCTGAGTTTTTTGAGTTTGTTTACCGAGGAATACTCATTTCGGGCTTCGACATCGAAGATAAATAGAGGTAGTACTTCTGTCTGTTATCTGCTGTTTCATTTTTCCTTTATCTCTCTCTCTCTCTTTCTCACTCTCTTTGGAGTGGCAGTTCTCGGGCTCTCTCACCCTCTCTCTTTTCCCCCTCTATTTTTCTCTCTTTCTATATCTCTATCTTTCACTCACCCCTACTCTTCCTTTTTCTCTATGAAATAAACTAAAACATTTCTGTTTTATACTAAGTAATTCTCCAATATAAATATATAATAATTTACACATTTCACAAAATTTAATAAAAAAAGAGGCAACTCATAACAATCTTGCTGTGGCAACACTGCCACGCACTATCTCCGCACTATCCATTCGATCATGCCTGTCGTCACCAGCGCCACCACCGCATGGCCATCGGTAAGTTACCAAGCCATAACAACCACAACCACCGCCACTGCCGCCACACCGTCGAGCATAAGCCACAATGCCGATCGCCAAGTATATCCATATAAATATATACATATTTATATATGTATGCATGTAAATACCACAAGCTGAACAAGATATATTGCCATCTTCGCTGCTTTGACAGTTGGCAGCTAACCATACCCGTACATAGAAATTATTGTAATTGTTTTTGTTGTTGCACTTGCATAAAGCTTCTGCTGCGACCACAAGTGCCACTGCGGTATGCCACTGCAGCTTCCGTGCTCTTCACTTGGAGCACCACTACTGCTGCTGCACTTGTTGTTGTTCTCTTTATTTTTGCCAAGTTGCTATGCAGCTGATACACTCGCTGTTGTTATTGACAGGCGTACTAGCCTTAACGTGTTCTGATTTAATGAATTACACGCTGATTGCCGCGATATGCAATCGTGTTGATGGCTTCTGTCCGTGCCGGACCACAGCCCATATTACGGTCCGTATGCATGTGTGCATGTATATATAATATGTATCTTGATCGTGTATTCTTGCAGTGTTGTTGTTACTTTTTTTACTCTCTGCAGCTGCAGTTGCGTCCTGCCAATTTTTGTTGTGGCATTTGACTTCTTAAATTATGTTGCTCCGATAATTTTATGGCCAAATGGAGGGTGGCTGCATATTTCTGCCCATTTTTGGCAGAGTAAGAGCTACCAAAATCGGCAAAAATGCATAATTTAAAATGCTCGATATGCATCTTTTGCTGGTCGTTGCAAGCAGGCCGGCTGCGGTGTGTGCAACGTGTGACGGAATGAAGTAAAATTAATTAAATTGTTGTATTAATTTATTTTCATACGGTTTTTATTCGCTTTAAATACTTTGGAGCTGGCTTGAAAAACAAAATGAATTAAATATTTTCTTTAACAAAAAACAGCAAAGAAACTCAACCGTTTCGGCTGATCTAATGCAGCGCTAATGAAAGCTGTCAAACTGTCAAATTGTCAAATTGATTGATCAGTGTGGAATGTGTTCAAAATGCATTATTCGCATTTCTTTTTTTGTGCTTTGCAATCAAAATGGGGATGTCAGTAATAAGTGCGCAAAAAATACTTACTTATTCCAAAATATTAATTAAACATTCTGTTCACTTCGAAATTAATTAGTTCTTTATACCGAAGTTAACAAATAAATAGTTTACAAAATATTGCTAATATAGTCATAAATGTTTCCATGTGTTTTTATGTATACTTCCATTAAATTAATAATGACATCGAACAATATATATATGTATACCTATAGGTTAGCGGCGCATACTACCATTCTCCAGTTGGGTTCGAACTCAGTTTCGGCTAACACATGATAGTCTACTACTAGCAGTTTACTCTCGAAAAGTAATGTCAAACATCCGAGCGCATTTTTGACAAATAAAAAGCGAGGTTCTTTTCACGGACATAGATCCGTTTGCTATAGGAAATTTCCCATTTCTATTAGTCCTACTCGCTGCTGATTTTTAAATCATAAACTATGTAAAAGTGTGAACTTTACCGGTTGTAGAAATTATAGCAATGTTCTTCTTATGAATGTTAAGTGTCTCATGACCTTGCCTCAGCTTCTCATTCGTCCTGATACGTAGATAAATATAAGAAAATAGCAATTGATTTGAAAAGCAATTAATAGTTTGCTCTCCATTTATTTACCATTTGTTTATTCATATTTAAAAGTTTTAAAAAACGTTTCTTGAAGTTATGCGTCTTTGGAAGGGAGAAAGAGAGGGTACAAGTCCCTGTCCTCGTCGTCACTATTTCTACCTTTGTAATCGGTTGCAAAATAAAATAAGGACAAAAATTCTTTATTAGTACAAATGTCATAAATATCATTATTGTATGAATCAAAAACACTAAACATAGCATTGTAGGTACTCAAAAATTAAGTTCCTTAAGACCCTTAAGACCCACTCAAATTCCTCTGTGAATACATTGTTATTTCACAAAAAGCAAGCCCTTTGCGTAGTGCCCCCATTGCAACATACATCCATACATACCAACATATTTGCATACCTTCATAGCCAACAGCTTCATCTGCGTTTTCATTAAAATAATTAAATACAAAACACGCCGTGAACTTTGACTGTAAGCCCGAAAGCAATGATTGAGTTGTTAGGTGCCAAGAAATTACGCAAAAAATAAAATAAATAAAAACATAAAATATAACGATATGCATACATACATACAGACATATATGCATATATATATATTTCATACGGTAAATACAAAATGCAAACCAGCAATCGGAGGAATGCCAATTCAGGAGCAAATGGAAAATTATTGCAGCCGCCAGACAGCACGGACAGACAGACAGACAAGTATACAGCCAGAAAGTGCGGCCTCAATAACGGTGGCACATTCCGACAGTAATTAAGAGCAGAGCTACTGTCTTACATGCGAGATGCAACGCTGCGACTACACTCTGGCGGCAGGGCAAAACTTACAAGAGTCAAGCGTGAATAGCAGACTGCTGCAGGCTGTGTGGAGAGCGCTATGCTGCGCCCCCGAGCTGAGTGCGGCACTAAGTGGGCTGTGCTGTTGTATAAATTTATTAAATTTATGCAACAAAATTTACGCATTTTTTCGCTGCTTAATTGTATGGCGATGTGTATAAGAACAGCAAAAAAATAAAAATAACTGGCGCATGCGCAGCTTGAATTGGTTGGCTAGTACACATGCGCATGCGCGTGTAATTTCCAATTATATTTTATAAAATATATTTTATTTCAAATTAACAACTTTTTTTTGGTTATTTTTGTTTTTGTTGTTAATACTTTTTTATGTTTTTACTCATTTTACATAAGCTCGGCACGGAAAGACTACTTAAATTGAACCCACTTTTTAATTTACTGTGCCTGCTTTAAGCAAATGTTATCTTTACAATTACATTTACAACAGCAACAACAACAGCAGTATTTCTGTGTTTTTTTTTTTGTATTTTTTTTTTTTTTTGAACAAGCTCATCCACCGCCACCGCCAACAACTCGACTTTTGGCACGCCACTCGCTGGTTGCTCGCTTCGCTGTTGACGACGGCCGCAACAACAGTTGTTTTGTAGTTGTTGTGCCAAAAGTGCAAATGCTGGGCAATTATCGCAACAAGTTAATTACCTTTACAGCTGCAACACTATGTCATAGCAGGCGTACAGACAGACAAGCCACCAAAAACAAAACAAAAATAGGAAACTAACTGAATTAAATAAATATGTATGTATGCTCAGTGAGTTCGACATAAAAGCCATGAATTGCATAAACATTAACCAAAAGCATCGACAGATGCCACAAGAGTTCCACGCGCGCCCACTGTCTGCTGTCAAGCGCTCTATTTGAATGTCTGCTACTGAATCGCTTTGCTGTTCGACGAAAATAGCATCGGGCGTGTGCCCATGCGTCATTGTGGTTTCTGAAATTCGCAAACTTTTACAGTGCAGCAATAATATTTTGTACCGTTTTCTATAGTATTAGAAACCTAATCGGTTCAAATATTTACTAAACAATAGTAATATATCATATATGTAAGAGTGTCCAAATGAAAATTTTGTATATTCATTTATATATTTCTCCATAGTGCCCAGGTGGATTATAGAACCCATTTCGGTTTCGATAATCCAGAGGTTTAAAATGAGTAGCCTATTGTTCTTCTGCATCCGGACCTAGTTTCGGGGATTTCGATTGTTGTTCCGAACTGGCAGAAGCATGGAAGTTTCTTCCTCACTGGTGATAAGGTTATAGCGCTGTTGCTCAATCGTCAGAGATTAGTTCTTAGAAAACGAAGGCGACCGGGTGAAAGTGAGGTTACCATTTGGGTCGGATAGGTTATGTTTTAGCATCAAAAGCCTCAAATGCCATTTTAAGTGTTAGTTAATGAATCTCCCAATAAAGTAACCAAATGTGGGGGATGCTGGCATAGGGAAACTTCTATATTTAGCATTTCCAAACAAAGCTTCAATAAATCAGCGATTATGTATTAAATTAAAAACTAACGGTATAACTGATTAATCTGGCATCAATTTAATAATACTAAGACTTGGAATGAATTCAAAGCGGGGATACTATGCTATATACAGATTTGTATAACATTATTATTAATTATTAGCAATCACAGACGCCATTGTTTTCCATTTCTTTATATTTCAGTTTATGTATAATACAACCAAATAATTTAAAGAATGATTTTCAGAAATATAAAGCGAAGGTTGCTATCTACGTTTTCGAGTACCGGCTTCAGTGCTCATCCGCAATGCAAAATCTTGTTATAGTATCCATTAAAAGTATGCCAGCAACTATAAATAACTAGTCTTATGTATTTGGGGTTTATCTAAGTGACTTCCCTTATATTATACTTCTATTAAAAGCACAGATAGCAAAAAAGCAACCAACGCTTTAAGTAGGTTAGCGGTTATCGGATTCAAAAGATATATCACAAAAAAATATTCCAGGAAGAAAACGGATGCTTTTGATTATTTTTAAAAGCTGTTACAATAGTTGTATTATTAAGTCCTTTTTCGGAGACTCACTATTACCGAGGAATGAGTTCTAAATCTAACCTCGTTATAGTGTTAAAAGATAATGTCGTACAAATTCTTCTCTATTAGATCAATAATTCCTAAAATAATAATGTAACACATTTGCCAACACAAGTAGTGTATAAATATATATATATGTGAAAGTAAACAAATATATATTTCGTTGCAGTCAAAGCTCCACCTGTCCAAGCTTTATTAAGCAATTATATTTGAATGTCTTAAAGTAGTTTCCCCAAGTTATGTATATTTCTGCCTAGAAACTATTGAACGTAACTAGCAGCTCATCAACATTGTCTATCCATATCTAAGACCAGCTTAAATCCAAGAGAAAATCAGTACATCTAACTGCCAAATATCACACTCGAGCATATTTCTAATCTGCAGAGAAAATTTAAACAAATTATTGTTTAGTATCTAAATAACAGTTGATAATGATCTCGTAAGTAGTTTAGTAAAAAGAAATAAATTAGTAGCATTGCATTGAAAGTTTTATTTAGCGTAGTCATAAAGATCCGATTTAGGTCAAATATGCAACGTTTTGTTCCACAACTTGTTGACATTTTAAAGATTATTTCATCATGTTTCTCTCATAAAAATATTCGCCCTTATTGACTGAGACAGTCGAGCGCCGCAGACAGGAATAGGTAGTAATCAATTAATGCCAAGCCCGAACTATACGAGTAAAGTAGATATACATTATACCTCCTAATCAAGCTCCCGGAGCTTTTAGCGAGTCAGTATCGATGTGTGTGGCCTGGAGTTGTCCTTATGTAACACAATGCCTTTTCTATAGACCAAAGCTTACAGTGTCTGGGCGATTGCTTCCTTCAGTCCCAATTCAGTTCAATTGTTGACAGTACACGTCTACATTATGAGTTTGGCCGTGAAAGAGTAGCTCTTAATAGATGATACCCTGCCAATTATACCAAACACATAACAAAACCTTTCTGGTTGTCAATCCATGATCGATTTCGCTTGACATTGTCATTAGTAGCTCACTTTTTATAACCAATAACAATACGCCTTAGAATTTGATCGATTTTTTTCCGATTCAGAAGCGATTCGCAGATAAAAATTCGGTCCAAGAGGTTTTATTAACTCGTGTGACACCTATACATCAAAATTGGCTTGCATTTTCGCCTTTACTGAGAAAAAACTGTAAACTATGAGTACAGCTAGTTCCAATTTTGCAACTACAGAAATATTTATAGTCAAAGTAATATTTCCTTAATGCTATGCTGAAATTGCATCACTGTCCAGGTCCCTAGACACAATCGTAATTGCGTTAATTTAATATATGCTATGGTCAGTTACCAAATCGGCAGTGATCTATGCTACCAACAACTAAAGTCTACATGCTTATATACTATAATCGTATACTCCCGCCAGTCAACTATAAAAACTACGCCAGCACAGGCACGGCGAATTGAATGCTGACATTTTCCGCCTTCCAGCCATTTTAGCAGGAATTTCATTTAATGCTTTTGGTATTTTCCGCACGCATCTTTAATTTTCCCTTAAAATAGCAAAGGGAGAAATGTCCTTATTTGGTGGGAGAGTGAAAGAGCGACAAAAAATGCAACAAAAACACGCAAAAAAGCAGCGCAATTGATCACTGCTGAAGCACAGCAAGTAAAGGCAGTAAATATATGCGTAAATATACAAAAGGCGCAAACAGCAGCTGCGCATGCGTAAACCGCGCACTGCACTCGAAATTGCAAGCACTTGTGCCGCGCTGCAACAATGCCTCTGCACCTGTATGTATTTATGTATGCATGTGTGTGTTTGTGTAATGCGTATTTATTTGCGCACTTACGTATGCAATTGGCAAGCGTGACCAATGCCGCGAATTCGCTTGTAAAGTGCATTGCGCGCACCAAGTGCCTCGCAACAAATTAGTTGATGCCTCCTCACTTGTCATGAATTAGTGAACTAATTAAGTTGTTGGACCAATACCATGCAACGCTGCGCGTCAGTAAATAGCCTAGATGCTGCGCGGCAGCTACAACGCGCACGCTTACAAACTAGAGTACAAGACGGGAGAGCATAGCAGCGCATATGTCCACTTAGGCATCAATAAGGCGATTGGATTTTCAATTAAGTTGTAACTATGTTATGTCCACACGTTTCCGTTGAAACCCAACTTATTTATGGTGATGAGTTCTATTGCGCATTACGCATGCGCATAACCTCACTGCGCTATCAACATGTGCCTGCCGGACATTAATGCACGTGCATGAAAAATTCAGGCTTAATTTTGCTACCATAAAACTGCAGAAGCTTATAAGTACACAAGTATGTCACTAATGCACTCAAGTATTTGCTTTCATTTCTATTTGCAGATTTTCGGAAAAGGAACCCCTAGGACAAAAGCAAAAAAAATCAGAAAGTGATTTGTTTGACCGCAGCTTAAACGCGAATATTTAACACAGAAAAAATAATAATATCCTCAAAACGAGTTTTGAAACCTTTGCAGCAAAATTTGCGAGATCCATTTCTTAACACTTTAAATTTTTTTGCCACGCCCCGTTACGCCCGCTTACATTATCAACATTGCGCCCATTTGGATTATGGGCATATCCGAGGACGTCAAGCTGGACGACCTACCGCAAGAAGCCAAATTAGCACATCAGGATGCCATGCCTGACCGTTCGGCCTCGTGCATTGTGACGACCGGTGTTAGCGGCGGCACGAATAGTCCCATTTCGGATACGAATAGCGATGGCGATTTGGACGATTATGCGCCGAAACGTAAACAGCGTCGCTATCGCACCACATTCACCAGCTTTCAATTGGAAGAGTTGGAGAAGGCCTTCTCGCGCACACACTACCCCGATGTTTTTACCAGGTGAGTAAGCGTACAGAAATATAAATGATTTTAGATTTAATGATTATAATTATTTTTGGTTTGAAATATTTTGGTTGAATTTTTTTGTTTTAAAATTTTTTTTGTTTTATTATTTTAATTTTATTTTTTTTACTATGTTTGCTGTATTAAGTAAAATATATTTTGCATTGTCTTCCTAATTAGTTGAGTTTTGCCGTTTAGAAATTATTTCGAGTCATTGCGAAACTTAAGTGATCCAAATATGGCATCACTTAAATATGGCAATCGTAGAAATTTTCGTTGCTTTGAATTAATTAATTCATATTTGCTTAATGGAATTGTGACAATTCAAAACCAGTTCTTAACAAACGGCTAATTGCTAAAAAATATTAACCGATTAACGACGGCAATTAGTGAAATATTGTAATGAAACCGCAGAGAGAATCAGGCTGGTCTAGTCATTAGAATAAAAAACCGTTTGGTCAAGTGAAAGCACTTAGGGAGTGTATGTGATTATTGAAAAGGTCGAAAGTGAGCTCACAGAAGTGCAGCTTCGGATTTTAAACAGAATGACTCACATCACCAAGCTCCAGCTTTCTTTTCCCTGCCATCATAACTGCGAGGCACTTGTGGGTGGAAAGAACCCGCTAGAGGAAAGGAATAGTGAGCTACTTCATGAATGAGTCAAGGCTTGGGGAGAAACTTAGTGAAGGCGTCTACTGTCGGCAGATATTCATCAATTCAAGCTTACTGACTATTGCAGCCCTTAGAGTAGCCTCGAACTCAATGACCGTGGGCTCTGGTTACAGAATGCCTCAAACCTCACTATAACGTCAGTTGCTACCTCTGATGAGCTACTGTCGGTGGAGTGGGAAGAATCGAAACTGCGCTGTCTTCTTGCTAGTTACTATTGGGCAACTAGGCCTTGGGCTGGCAGCATGGCGAGCGTTTGTCAACTAGCGGTACCTGTGCGGACGCAAGATCCTTCTGGCTGAAAGTATAACGCAGCTTAAAATTCTTACCGGAATCCACTTGATGAAGCTACTTGAGGAAAGAGGAGACAGTAACAGCTTAACACCTTCTTCTGAATTGCACACTGTAAAACATCCAGCTGAGCTTGCGGGAACAGAAGTTAAACGGCTACGCATATTTGTCTTGAGTACAGTGCGCTTTGTCGATTCTCAGTTCTTTTTCCAGCTTCATAGTCAGTGTAAATTTAGATAACACAAAATATTTTAATGAGAGAAAAAAGTACTGCTGATACAAAAAAGAATGCTTGACGAATGTTATAAAGCTTTGCTTCAGACATAGTAACCAAAAATAAATGGTTTTATATACTCAGTGCAAAGAGCAGTTACCATCGTTAGTACAAAAGAGGCCAATAAAAATACCTGGGAATGTTTTTAGATGACCATAACATAGAGAGCGGGATAGTAACACTAAGACTATATCAAGGGAATCATTTGAGCGTATTGTTAATGAATGTTTGACTAAACAAAAAGTCTGTGCAAATTTGGTGCCGCGTAAGCTCACTAACAAGTCTTTCACAAAGTGTAAAAATTAAATAAGACTGTTCAGATGGTATCAGTAGGGTTTCAAATTGCTTAAGCATCGACAGTATCCCAAAATCCTGAATTCCTGCAACATTTTACTAACCTCAGACTTCGAGAAAATAATTTCATTTATTCTTTTCAACCGAGCTGGAGGTTATAGTGTTAGAAGCAGCCATAACTCCACCGCCCAAGTGAACCAATATATGTATATATACTCTTACCCTCGGCACATTTTGCGGGCTTTCTCCCTCTCTCATGCACTGGTGCTCCACAACTACAAGTATTGTAGGACCAATTCTGCTCTACGGTGCAGTAGGATGGTAGCTGGCAGGCGTACTGATATCCATCTGCCGGAAGCCAATGGAAAATAACCACTCAAATGGAGTTTCTTGAAACAGTGCTAAGCCCGCCACCTATAGACCTCTTCGCTGAAAGTTGCGCGAAAAAATAGCGAGGCGAGTACTGGCTGCAGGAGAATTTTTCACCGACTACATGATTTCACTTTTCAACTGAAAAAAAAAGGTTCGTAGTAAACGTGGAAAAAGATGGTAAAAGTATGTTAGCTGGGAAGCACTGCAGCAGTGGAGAGTGTCACCAAGAACTAACCCCGTTGGGGACGTTGGGAATGAGATAGTGGCCGCGATTGCCAGGTGTTATGTACAGCTGGCATCCAATAACGTCACCAACATTGGTAAACTTATGAAGAGATTAAAATTCGATGGAATGATCGATCAGGACGCAAAACTGCAAAGCGGCAAATCGAAAACACACAAAGTTCCTGCTCAATCTCGATAGAAGAGACTGTAGAAACATACTCAATGGTCATATTCTAGTGGCGGCACAAGCCTGCAGAATGGGGTTGACAGATCGAAATGATTGCAGGAAGCTTCAAGAGCAATACACCAGGGAAACAATGGAGCATTTCTTGTGCACTTGTCCCGCACTAGCAAGGCAATGCTATATTTGGGTATGAAACACTGGAAGAGGTGTCGTTAGTGAGGCCGCAAAACCTATTAAATTTTAGTTAACATCCTAAAAGACGACTATTTCTCATAAATTACATAACGGCACTTCATCTGGCTTTACTAAGCACCAAAACTGGTCTATGCGTGGCTCACAAGCCGACCAGACTAATCTAACCTATTTACTCTCACGTGCTTCATTAAATATATAAAAAATATCAATACGCAGTAATAAAAAAAATTTCACACATAACTAACGTAGTGTCTTAATAATTAAGGAACTTAAAATAAAATTTAATTAAAAATTAGGGGAATTCCAAAAACAAACATATAACGTGATGTTTCTTCATGACAAAATTAAAAGTGATAAGTGAAAATTTGAAAACATGCACCGTAAACATAATCAGGTGAATTTAAATGCATTGAAATGTCACTTCTATGTTTGCTGTTTAATTTCTCTTGGTTTTATTTTGGTTTTCGGTTTGAAATTCATGCTCGTTTTGACCCATTTCACGATTACAAGCGTCCAAGTCCATGTTAACACATTAAAGTGGCACTAAAAACTTTATCATCACGTAACAACCAAATGATGATAATACAATATATAACAAAAAATTAAAATCAAACAAGAACAACAACAATAAAAAACACACACATATGGTAAAACAAGAATTTAAAAGAAAAGAAGGGGAAAATACAAGCAGCTAAAAGCTGTAAAATCTCAGCGTTAATAAGATAATCTGCGTGCGATTAGCATCAACGATCAGTTGACTTTATCCAACACTCGGCTTCCACCAAACAAAACCAAAAAAGATAAATTAATTAAAACAACACCGAAATTAAAACGGTTTTAAAATATTTCAATTTCATGCCTTCCTACACATTTCATTAAGAAATCGTTCGAGTCGTGCGTTCCAAAAAAAAACCATGTTCTCTAAATTAAGTATGAAAACGATTTAACAGCCAAACAAAAAAGTAAAGTGGAAAAAACAACAACAACGCCATACAAGCAATTCAAAACAAAACAAACAACACAAATGTAGACGACAATGTATTTTTAATTAATAAAATCGGCTATAAAATTAAACACAAACGAACAAGAAAGGTGCAAAGGCGGACGCGCATGCGCAGAGTGAGGTGTCAGACCGGCAATGAAATGAGTCGAAAGCGCAAGCGCATAAAACAGAAAACGAATTTTCGGC
The DNA here is from genome assembly GCF_042242935.1 of Bactrocera oleae. NCBI lineage: Eukaryota > Metazoa > Arthropoda > Insecta > Diptera > Tephritidae > Bactrocera > Bactrocera oleae. The sequence continues at coordinate 18,457,822 of NC_091537.1, read as the reverse complement.
TATTTATGCATTTTTTTTTGTAAATCAGACGCTATAGTAGTATTATTGAGCTCGTTAGCGCACATAACAGTAAAAATTTAAGAAAAAAATAAAGAAAATATATAAAAAAAAAATAAAAAATAAAAGAGGTTGAAAGGCGCTGCATTTTGGCGTCTAATAAAGAAAAAAATGTATAGCTAACAACTAAATCATTAGGTTTGTGTATCGTGCGGACAGCAGCAAGTGTGTAGGCGTATCTTCGTTGATGATCTGTTAAATGAGCCAAAATTTATAGAACGACATTTTGAAGAGTAAAAACCAGCTTGCAGCTTTAATTAAAAATATATTTTGTTTAAATTATGATAATTGACAATGCAGTCATTGACAAAAATATAATTTGAGTGAATCGAATTTGAAAAGGTAGATATAATAGCAAAAATGCAAACTCGTCTTTGGTGTGTCGAAAACTCACTTAAAATGACTAAAAGACTCTGCAATATTTTTAAAAAAATTTATATATTTTTCTTGTTATAATACTATAGATTAATATATAGTATGAGATAGTTGTCACTGACCAATACCGAAACAAAGCTGTAAATTTTAGCTAGAAGTGATATTAAACGATTTAAACGTGATCTTTCTTTCGTCTGCTGATTCATGTTATATTAATACGGGTAGGTGAAGGTATCTTACCTTTGTTGTGACAGTATAAAATATTGCTCAAAGCATCATTAGCTTTCGGCTATAGCTTCTGTGAGCTTCGGCCTGCTGTACTTGTGACCTCCAGACATTTTGTTCCTCCAGACGGTTTCTTTCCAATGTTTTATGCCCAGCTCCTTCATGTCTTCCTCGAGTTCGATTAGTTGAGTTAATCCATCTTGATCATGGTATTCCCCTTACTTTAGTGGTAAATGATGCGGCCTCTACAGCTTTCAACTTTCTTCTGCGCTTTCTTGTTGTCCATTCTCTTTACATGTCCGAGTCACCTTGGTCGCTCGACTTAGATAAGGCTTATAACATTTTCACTTTTTATAAATTGTTCTAGCTCATGGTTTCATCTTATATGCCATTCGTCATTATCTTTTATTGCTCCAAGGACTTTTCTTAGAATCTTTCTATCGAAGAATTGCAGTTTGATTTTGTCCTTTTCGAGTGGCGTCGATGATTTTGCTCTGTAGCATAATACTGATCGAATGATTGCTTTGTATAGCGGCAGTTTACGTTCCTATTGAGTAGTTTTGATTTGAACGGTTCGATTAGGGAAGCGTATAACCTATTGGCGGCTTGTACTCTCTCTTCGATACTCCCTCGCTTAAATACTCTATCCAAAATTACAGATCTAACTTCATAGGTCCCTTGTACTTACCAGAACTCGCTTGACTATCAACGTCTCCTCAAGCCCAACAGAATTAGGAGCGTATTCGTATCTCGACTGCTTAGGTTGGTGGTATAGATCAGCCTTTTGCTTTTCGTCTTCTCAGTGTCCTTATCCGATGGCGAAAAACGCGGTAACAGCTCGGTGGATTACCAGGTTGGCAACGTATATTGTCTACCATAGCGTCACTACTAGTTGGCACAACATCCTTCTATCGTACTCTTCAAAGAGAGTTCATCCAAAAAACAAAACTCTGTCGCTGGCTGCTCGTTTTTTTTTTGTGTTAATGTTGTTGTACTCATATTGTACTTACAAGCATTAGCTCATTGAGCTGAGCGCCGTAGTCACTCTTATGTAAGTGTGAGGTGTATGTATGGACTACCGCGTTTAAGATGTGATTGCTCAACCACTTCCCAGATTTGATATGATACTGTGGCTTTTTCCTCTTCTCGAGACCACAATCTATTCACATCTTTGTAAAAAAAATCTCAAAGGCTTTGAAATAATGATTCAAAATATCTCCGACATTGCACATGTTTATACTCCGAGAGCTCTGGAATTGCAACTAGCGATTGACCTGGATATCTTCGAATAATTCTGGATGGCTGTTTCCACATTACTCTTTGCGGTTAAGTTTTCTCTGTGAAATTTCACGAATTGTTTAAAACTTCTAGCACTAATGTCATTTTGCTTCTCGAGATATACTTTATTCTTAAGTATTTGATTATAGACGTAATAATAATTTGACTATTAATTGACTTCTTTTGGTTCTAATACTTGCCTTAATTACCGAAGATATTGAATTTCTTCACGTTTTCTCTGATCACCAGATCCAACTTCTTAGATTTTTCTCAAGCCAGCTTATTTGAAGCCTTCTTTGGTATTAAAAACTTAAAAATAGTATCAACTATGCCACAACGTCTTTTAGTCTGGACACATTTGTTCCAAATGGGTTTGGCAATCCTGACATGTTTACTCCATTTAGTTGCTGATTAGAAAGTTTAAAAACAAAATCTTTTTAATTACAAATTCTTAAAAATTACTGATAAATATCAAATTATATATAGGTAATATCTAGTTCATCTTCTTAGAAAGGTCTTGTATTGGCTGAGCTAGGTTGTCACATTTCTGTTCTTCCAAGTCCGTATAAGAACAGCTTAGTTAAGTTGGCGGTCTCCAGTTATTTTACCGATTTAATGGACAATCCACCAACTCTGACCATACCTTAATTACGTACTTGAGTCTCTCACTGGTGGCAGACTATCTTGGTCCTAGAATAGAAATGTGTATGCGCTGCTTTTATGCTTTAACCGTTACCATGGTCGTAATGAGTGAAAAATCATAATTTTTAAAGGCAAAACATGTTAAAAATCAATTTGTTTTAATGTGTTATATAAACACCACACATTTGGGAACATTTTACAACGTTGCACAACAGTGTTGCATGCCACACACATGCGCATAAACGCTGTGAGTAAAACCGATGGCGAACTGTACGAGTAAGTACACAATAAACGATGCTATTAAAAGGTGATCGTAGGCCGTTTTGGGCCAGAAGCCAGTTTTTGCCAACGCCACGATAAAACATATAACAACAACGACAACAACTACACCCATAATGCTGGTAATGACGATAATTTGCTTAATGGATTTCCATGTTTTCTGTAATTGAATTTATTTTAATTAAATTTCAAAATTGCACCGACTGATGGCGAACGTGGCGACGACGACAAGTACCGCGGCGGCGGCAACTTTTGTTGCGCGGCTACAAAGCACTTATGCTGTTGTTGCAGCGCTCTACCGTGCAACCGGCAAATTGATGCATTAACTGTTGTTTCAGCGCTTTAAAACGCCACAGCCAGTCGCGTAACCAAAGGATAATGGCGGCTTTCAGTGTGCCCTGTCTGAGACCGCCAGTTCGCATGGACGCGCTATGCAATGGTTATGTGTGTGGGTTTAACGGCATTGCGTTGCGTTGCGCTGCTGTGTTGCCGCCGGCTAAGACCATAGGTATATGAGGCATGAGCGTGGCAAGAAGTGTGCAATTTTATGCGCTCGCGCGAACATTAATTGATTATAATTTCATCAGATCCGGTTGTATAGCGGCAGCGGCGGTGGCGTTGTCGGCGACAAGGCGTAAGTGAGCGCGCATGTAGTCGCGGTGCGGCAAGCGGCGCGCGTCAGATTTGATGGCAGTTGATGGATGCAATAATTTGGCGGCGCACAGATGACGCGGTGCGTCGGCTGTTGCGTTGCTGATTTTATGGGGTGAAGGGGCGCAATGACTCAGTGTGTAATTCACTTACTGGCGAGTGAACGCACACAAGCGCGCGCATATGTAAATAAAGCGCTTAAGCGCGCGCTGTTGTGTGTTCGTTGTTGCTTGTTATTACTATGCAATTTTTTTCCTTACTCGTTGAGATCATTAGCAGGTGTTTGCCAGTGTCGTTAATAAATTTTTTGACCAACACTGTCGGCGGTAATACCAGCCACTTCTTGAGTGTTTGCACTTTTGCTGTGCCACAAATGACGCGCAACAGAAGGCAGCAATCGCTTCTGGTCCGCCCACTTTTTATTGATGCTTTCGGCAATTTGGTATTTTCGTTACCTTGAACGCTTACTTTCCGCCAGGCACACATGTTCCTTCACCGATTTTTGTTGCTTTTTAAGTGTCGATTATTTTACTTAAACATTTTTTTGTTTTGTCGCTAATCAATTTTGCACTGATTGCACGCAATTTGTCAATGGGTCAGCAAATTAATCACTTGGACGTTGGTTGCACAGACGTCAGCGCAAATTTACGCAATTTGAAAATAATTTGTGCGCAATTTTGTGTTAATTATGCAAATTTGCTTCGCAATTACGCGTGTTTGGGTGGGTCTGAAATATTGTGTCATTATACTCACTAATGGGTATTTCAAATTACCCCAAAAGAAATTTTATAACATAAGCCAAAATAAAAAAAGTCATAATTTGAGCTTTAAATTCGGGTAAATATTCTTTAATGAAAAGTACCGTAAAGATTTTAAATATATTTTGTTACATCATTGGGAAAAATTTGTATTTGAATCGGATTCCTAGAGACCCGTAAATTTATGATTAACGGGTGCGTCCACATAAAGGTTGCTTAATATCAGATGAATGTATAAACAAAGTTAGAAATGATAGTCACATGAGAGGAAAAAAAACAGAACTAGTAGCTGTCATAAACTTGGTGAATGCCCACTTTTGAAAAAGTAGTTGAACTGTTGACGGGTGGTCGCTCAAGCAAATTTATATCAAATGGCGAATAAAAGGCCTTCTATAAGGAGATGTTGCTTGGATCCCACTAATTTCATAACTAAAAGTCTATACAAATGCATTAATTCATCCTGAAGCATGTTTCAATGGTCGAGCAATAATAATTGTATTTCGGACTAGAAGGAAGGGTCAAGGGTGAAGGTTCTGTGCACCACTCTCCACATCCAACTCTTGAACATATTGCTCCACATATTCGAATAAATATTAGCCTACTTTGACTTGTATGTCTACTTATCAGAAGTTACCAATGTCATATAAAGATCACATACAATACACATAGTTCATATTTGGTTCACATTTACATTACCAGAAGAATATTTTCGATAAAGCTCTTCAGCACTTGCAAATTATAATAAATAGTAGGAATTTAGCTTTCTTCGCAACATAAAACTTTTTCTTCTGCGGTCGTAGATTATTTTCTCTGGGGGTATATATAATAAAAGATTTACGCCAACCAACCAGCAATGCTCGAGGAGCTTGGGGACAACATTCAGCGTACTATGGCCGAAATGCTGCACCGGTCATCGAAATGACGCCATGAAATTATCTGCATAACAAAATAAAAACGGAACCCCTTTTGAACATTTTTGAATTTTTTATTTCATTTTAACATCACATCTTTCTTGTTGATAAACCCTTTTTATATGTCGATATATTTCTGTGAATTATGTAATATTTTAATTGACGTAACCACGGAGAAAATTATGAAAGGCTGTAAAGTCGCATATCTATGGCCACCAATTGATGACCAGCCGTTTTAAGATGACCCAGCTGTTATGTTTATTTATGTATATTTATGGTGTTTACTTAGCTTGTATGACAGCAGCGTCATAATATTCAAAGCCGAGTTAAAGTGAAAATAAGTTTGAAAGTCTCCTAATCCCAGACTTAAAAAAAAGAAAAACAAAGGAGTGATGAAGTCGCCAATTTATGAGTTTTAAAACCAATTAATACTTTAGCGAATGAATATATTCAACAAAATGTGGTGTAATGTATATTTTTTGTCAAAATATTGTTAAGTAATTTTAAAAAAGAAAAAAAGTATATAGAGAAATTAGTGATTGCACATTAAATTCCCGTCGGTAAAATCTAAAAAAATTTACGTACGCCGGCAATGGAGTATTCTTCCGACATCAAGATTGTTGCTTAAGTCTTCTCAAAAAAAAATTATCTATTTTTCAGGGTATAAGGACAGGGTGTATTAAATTTGCTACAAAGTTTATAGCACATTAAAGCAACGTCGAAAATCCTGTAAAATATACAGTAGGGAGCACAAATGAGTACATGTTTGTGATTCGTATATATATTCCTGCATAATAATAGAAGTAGCAAAGAAAATTTAAAAAGTTTTTTTTCCCTTTAGTTGATGTTCAATTCTAAACAAAATGGTTAATAATACAAAAAATAAAATATGCAATTCTAAGAAAAAAAAAAACAAATAAAACTTAAACAACTCGCATGTACTCAAATATGCACCCGTTAAGCTTTCAACAAAAAATATCAAAGTTTGTCGTAGCTTTGCATTATTTACGACTTAAATAAAACATTTAACTGAAATTGTGCTTTCTTGTGCCTGGTAAGAACTTTTTAATAAATAAAAAAAATGTTGTTTGTAACAGTTATTACATTTCATAGCTCTTCAAAATAATGAAGGAAGCTATCACCACACATGGAGGAGAGTATAATAGTCATGACAAGAGCAGGCTCTTTCTCACGAATGTTATCTAAAGAGCTTAAAATAAGCCAAACAATGATCATACGCGTTCAGAAAAGACGAGTTATTGTCTCCAAAGGACAAGTTAGGGGCCACCACAAAAATTTTCTCGGATGCAGACGCACGTCTCATGATAAAAAATATAAATACGAACAAGCACTTGACACCAAAGAACGCATTCATAGCAATAAATAAGCTTGTTGGTAAATGGAAGGCCAGAAGAGCGCTCAGCGACATTGACTATATCGCAGCGGTAAAAACCAAAAACCTGCTTTGTCAGTACAGAATGTTAAGCCACGGTTGAAATTCGCCAGAAAGCATCGAAATTGAACAGCTGATCACCTGAAAGCTTTTAATTTGGTCAGTCGAATCAAAATTTAATAATTTTTAGTCAGATGGCAAACAATATTGGTGGCATCGCCCTCGGGAGACCATCCAAAGGGACCATGTTAAACAAACAGTGCTGTATGGTGTTGGAGCCGTCATGGTATGGGGTTGCTTCACTTGGTAGCATGTTGTACCTCTGTAAAAAAATCTATGGATGATGATCTATAATGAAGAAAGAAGACTATCTGCAAACTTTGCAGACTCATATATCCGATTTTGTGGAGAGGAGTGCTTATCTTAAAGAAGAAGTCATATTTTAACATAAAGGCGATCCAGAATAAACGTCCAAAATCGTGAATGGCCTACGGAACAAATTTTCTTACTGATGCAGGGCCAGCTCAAAGTCCTGATCTCAGTCCGATTGATAATTTGTGGTCAATCCTGTCTAGTTCCTGGTTCCTCAGTTTTTGAGCTATCCTTCTGAAATCCTGCACACGTCCTTTTCTCTTCAAAAGGCTGCTTAGTTGTTGATATTTCCGATGTCGGACTACGATAGCATATAGCTGCCATACAAACAAAATCAAAATCAAACTTTTGTGTGGAAAACTTTTTCATTTGACAAAATATCTTCACAAAATTTGGAATAGATTATTAACGAAAGCAACGGTACAATCTCCGTGGATATTTTTCATATCAGACTACCACAGCATATAGCTGTCATACAAAATGAACGATAAAAGTCAAACACTTGTATGAATAACCTTTTTATTTAAAAAAATTATCTTCAGCAAATTTGGCATAGATTATTGGCCAAGGCAACCCCATATTATCCGAACATATTGTTCAGATCGTACTACTATAACATAAATCTGCCATACAAACTGACAGATCAAATCGTCAAGATCTTTTTATACCGTTTTATGCCATAAGTTTACATTAAAAATTTTAGGTACAAATATGGCTGTTAAGAAAGATCAAATTGATCTATATTACAATAATAATATGGCTAAAATACGAGTCACCCAACTATGTGACTATATTGCGAAATAACTCGTATATGCTAATAAATTACAAAAGAGCGAAAATATTAAAAATTATAAAAATTTTCATAATTACTTATTATCACTACCGTAAGAAATTCAAAGAAAAACAAGCCAAGTTTATCACCTAAGGCCGCATATTAGCTTAAATTGTAATGGAATTGTGTCAGCGTGGCTTAACCGTGTTTTTCTTTCATTTAATACAAATTTTTATAACTGCTGTTTAGTTGTTTTCCGCTAATTGTTACATTTGCTGTTGTAAATATATTTCTCATTTCTTTTCTAACTCATAAACATTTATAGTCTTACCTTACCTACCTATACACACATATTTGAAAAAAACTTGCCGACTTTGAAGTTTTACTTTGTGTGTTCATAAGTTGATTAGTGTTTACTGTTAACACTTGTTGTGTGTTTTTTGCAGTACTTGCCACTTGTTGCCGCCATATTAGCAGTTCTTGCTGAACTTCAGCACGCCTATTTCATTTTATGGCCCGCAATTAGTAGCGCGTTTTGCATTTTTAACCATTTTACTCAAGTTTCTGCTTTTGCAATGCATTTTTTTCATCGTTTAGTGCAGTCATCGTTCGGATTTTAATTAATTTTCTATCGTTTAATTAGTCTCAACAGTCGTTTATTCAATTAGCTGTATAAAGTATATGATAATTAAATTAATAATGAAGTCGTTAGTTGTATTTGTTATTTCTTTTCATTATTTTTTTATTATTATTCCTGTTTAATTTAAAGCTAGTAAATTGAACTATATTAGATTTTCTTGTATCAAAAATTTCATTTTATTCTCTTTTATTTACAGAGAGGAATTAGCTATGAAAATTGGCCTAACTGAGGCGCGCATACAGGTGAGTCTTATCCGCTTTACTATTTTTTGCAAAACATGCATATATTTTTGGACTGCTTCGCCTTACTGACATTTTATTTTTCATACATGAATATTGCAATATTTATATTATTATATAAAGTTGGAAGGTATCTCCCTTCCGCTTTTTTGTCTTTTGAATTTCGCGGCTATGTACAAAGCGCTACAGAGCTCGTATCTGGCAATACTATACATAATTATTAAAATATTATATATCACGTATCGCTATTTTCCATGCAATTTGCAAACTCTGAAATATTATTAACACCGCTCAAAGATTCTGTTGCCTGATTTTGAAGGATAAAGTTCTGAAACAAAATACCCGAATTACACATTTTCAAAATGAAGACGTGTTTTTATGAGCTTGGTGATTTTCGTTTGCTAAAAGCTCACACTTCGTTGCTTGTGCGTGAATTTTTGGTTAAAAATAATACTATAATGATGCCGTAGACTCCATATACGCCAGACATGGCTTCATGCGACTTTTTTCTGTTTCCAAAATATTTACCGTAAAGGGCCGTCGTTTTACAAGCATAAATGACATTAGAAGAAAATCTCGTTTAAAGAGTGTTTCAACGATTGGAAGAAGCGCTGGCATGAATGCATAATATCGAATAGAGACTATTTGGTATTTGATTAAAAACAATTTTTTTTTCAAAAAATTAAAATTCCCGTTATTTTTTACACACAGTTCGAATATATGAACTATTATTATTTATTCTTATAAGAGTTTTTTTCGAATGTCTTTTTGCTGCTTAGTATAAATTCGGCATGATGCCTGCTTACTGTTCAGTATGGAAAATATGAGCTTTCAAGTAGGGTTTTGTTTACTCATTATACTAAAGGAAATAGTATCATCAGAGCAGCATTGTTTTATAGTTTTTGTTCTCTTTTTTCATTTTTGTGTAAACGGATACCAAGATATTTCATGTAATTAAAAGAACTTCTAATTAGTTTTATTAATTTATATTTATTTCTTTATTGTAATTATTAAAGAAATTTTATTTATATAATATTTGTATATCTCTATCTGGTAATTTCGAAAGTTCACGCAAAGCTGATAGCTTTTTACTGCTCTGCAAAATATTGATGAAGGCTTTTAATATGGTTTTATCAAAATTTCAATTGTATATGAATCTTGTTTGTTCTCTAAACAGCCTCTAATATAAAATAATTAAACTTCTGAAATTTTGTTTTCGAATGAAAAGTATCCAACCGTGCTTAAAAATTACGGATTTACCTGAATAAAAGTTTTCATAAACAGTTCTCATATAGATAGATAACTTTTTAATAGAAAATTGTACGATTTTGTTCAAATTTTTGGTTAAGCAGTACACAATTGCACTTATTTTTGATTAACATTCATATGTGTGTATATACATCCATATACCAACTATACCCACAGTTTTTAACAAAACTACCTTCATTGTTCAACATAATTACTACCAAGTGCGAATTACCGCTTATAACGAACTTTCAAATTTTTAATACCATTTTTATAGTAGAACTAGCGAACCCTGTAGACGTCTTAGGATAGTTAGATAAGGAAAATGTTATGAAGAATTATGTAAAATAAAACAGTTACAAATTTTAAAATAAACAGTTTTAAGTAATATCCGTAAACAGAAAGTAATGGATATCCCAAAAAGTAACAAATGTGTTCAGCCAAACTATCCTTTATGTATCTTCATTCGGATATGTGTCGTATAGAGTAGCATAGCAGTATGAATGTTTAGACACTAAACGCCTTATACATGTCTATAGTCTTCATAGCTTAAGCTATACTTGTGCTATCTTATAATCTGATATCTGCGTCATCTACCAGGCGCAACTGAAACTCAAATATACTTTTGAATACCTGACACGACAATTTAAAAATAAATAAATTCATTGTTAAAGCATTATCTAGTTAATCGAATTGTGAATCTACACCATTCTCAAACCCCCTGAATAAGCACAAAAAATTTCATCAGAATCGGTCCAGCCGTTTAGAACGAGTACAATTGCAAACACACATACAGAAGATATATATTATATATAATATATAAAGATGTGTGTTTTGTTAAAAAATACTCGTAGGTCTATGTTTCGACGCTTATCACTTCATTGTGATTAAATTTCTTTCCGGATGGCATTCTTTTCATGCGAAAGCAATAGAGAAATTTTTTTTAAATGCTGATTGTTATAATATAAAGTCGTGTAAAAGAAAATCGATTGTTTTTGCATTAAATTGAATGTTTCAGCATAGTTTTAGCATAGTTAGAATGATTCGATTCAGGTCAAATATGTACTTTCATAGAAAGTCTTGTCTCTCTTGGCAAAAAACGGGGTAGTCGATTTTCACAATTTTTTCTTGAGATGAATTTTTTACCAGCAATATCACTTTACACTAAACAGGTAGTAACCACTCGGTGTCAAGTCCGTAGTATATGGTGGATGTGAACCTCGCATCCAGGCACCCATAGTTTCTGGCAAGTCACTTCTGGGCGAGTTTGGCCGTAGAGGAAAAACTCTATTTTAATTCCGCCTTGACCATCATTTTCGCAGCTCCTTGCGATTCGACAGCGATAACTTTCGCTTGACGTTGTCGTAAGTGACTCATTGTTCATCACCATTAATCATCCTCCTCAATAATGGATAGATTTTGTTGCGATTCAGCAGCGATTCGCAAATTAAAATTCGATTCGAAAGGCTTTTTTTGTGAGCTTTTTTGCTTTTTGTATATAGCCTTGTGTAAATAATTCCAAACGTTTTTTGTGCCATGTCTAGTTTCCTGTCAATCGAAATAGTGCTTACACGATCGTCGGATTCGATTCAGTATTTCATTTTTTTTATCGAAATCTTACACAGATAGTTCGCATACATAAAAATTAATTAACAATATTTTCAATGTTGATTATTTTTTTCTACTACGTATATGATTTGTTTCCTTTCACACCATTAGAGAGTCATTCAAAATAATTTTGTGGGTATTTTGATGCTTTCGTTTGTAACTTTTCAATGTCCAGTGGGTTTATAGTCTTTAATGAAAAATATTAATACGATATAATTTGTGTTATGATCGAAGCAAATTTAATCTCACTAATCGCCGCAAAGAGCACAAATTTGCTGTATTAATTAATTTTTCTATTAAATCCGGAAATATGCGAAAAAAATGTTACATTTTGTATAGGTGAGTAGGCAAGGGAATTAAGAATTAATGTGTTTTACACATGCCAATTCTTGCTGATTTTTCAATCATATTGCGGCACGAGTAGACCTTTCTCGCTTAATGAAGAAGAAGCAGTAAGTAAGTCATTAAGTACCTGCTTAGCAATAATTATTATACAAATTGCCATAAGTATAATTAGCTGACTAACAAGATTCTTGTTCAGAAATTAATAAATCAACACATTCGCGATACATACATACACCCATACGAACATTTACATACGTCAGCATAGCTTACAAGCAATTTATATGCAAAAATGTAATGGATTAAAAGATTGTAATAAGCAAATGTGAAAATCATTACTTTTATCACACTTAGAAGCAATGCAAGCAGGCACACACACACTGCACATACACACATGCATATGCACACACATATGTATATATTTTGTGACTTGTGTGCAACAAAACGTCGCGTCAATGCCACAACTGGCAACATGAATGGCAATCAAAGTGTTAAAACAACAACAACAACAGCACGCAGTAGCAAAAAGCAATTTAAATAGAAAAATGCAAATTAAAATGTTCATCTGGTTTCAATTACAGTAATTGACTGCTTGATAACAACGTGGAGGGCAGCGCCGCCGACAGCGCAGCAGCTGTAAACTTAGTGGCCGCCTGTTGTTAGTTGCATTTCAATGCAGTCAATGCAAGTTGCTAATTGCAAATTGCTAAATAATAGAGCATGTCAAATTTAATTAACTATGCTTTTTGCTGTTGTTGTTTTCGTACGTTTTTTTATTTTAATTTTTTTCTGTAATTTTTTGTTTGCCCGCAGCATGGCTACAATTAATTTACCGCTGTTTTGTAGCGTTAAATGAAAATAATTGTGCAGTAAAAAGTATTTGCAATATTATTTTTTATTGTTGCTAAATAAAGCATAAATACATGCATGCCATATATAATAGATTAAAGCTTGCAACAAAAAATTCTAATTAATTTTGCTGCTTTAAATTGTGGCTTGCGTCGTTAGCGACGATTTAGTTTACTCGCAGCAGTAGATTAGTTTTCCAATTAAACACTTTTGCAGCTTTTCTGCTTAAACTTAATCTCCTTCTGCGCCAAGCTAAACCCTTTTCGCGCACAAAAGACTTAAGACACAAACTTGATATTGAAAACTTGCGCTGCTTTGCGCGGTTTTCGTAATCCTATTATTCACAATGCAATTTAATGCCAGTCATAATTGCCACCATTAGTGGCAACTCAATCAATCTGCACATGCAATGCGGCAGCAACAACTCAATGGTAATGCAAACATTGGCACCAGCATGCACATACATACACACACTTATGCTTGTGTGGCTTTTTTATGTGTTCATGTATGTTTGCATGCAGTCTCCTTCAACTTGATATTCACATATTCGTGCTGGTACGTAATTCGCTGCGCTAATAAACTCACTACCGCAATAATGACAGCTGCAATGGCAACCAAAAACAACAGCAACAACAAATAGCTACCAATAAATGTAATAAGAAGCAGACAATAGCCTTTGCAATTACAATCAACAAAATAGTTGCTTTAAAATTTGTTGTAATGAAGTTTATTAAGGACGTCTTTGTTTTCGCTTGCTACCAGACTTTTGTATCCTTTCTGGCTTTTTCAAGCGGTCAATTTTTTATATTTTATATATATATATATATATTTTTTTTTTTGTGCAAATGAAATACTATTTTTTTTTTAAATATTATATATTCAGAGTATTCACCATTGCTTTTTACACATTTTGACCACCTTTGTGGCAATTTGTGCATACCATGGCAACCAATCAGACAACCAACTTCCGACTTCTGCGTAGAAATCGAAATGCTGCTCAGACAATGCGTGTCCCATTGATGAAAAGAAATGTTAACCAAAAGTGGCTAAGCCTGGTAAATACGGCAGGTGGGGTAGCAGCTCGCAGCCAAGTATTTTGTTTGTATCCTGAAGCGATTTTGCTTTGTGTGCTGGTGCATTTTTGTGTAACAAAATTACTTTGCCTTGTTTTCTGGCTCATTCTGGTCGTTTTTCGATCAATGCATGCTTCAAATTGATCATTTGTTGTTTGTAGCGATTAGTTTTAACAGTTTCACCAGGTTTTAGAAGCTTATGATATACCACAGGCTTCTGATCACGCCAAACACATAGCATTGCCTTCTTACCGAATCGATCAGTTTCAAATAAACGAAATATACGAAAAGTAACAAGAAAATTGATTCACCTTCTTGCGCATATCCTTACAGCCAGTTATTGACATTTAAAAAATATCAGTTAGAATTTACACAAAATAACTTCGCTTCTGCTATCCAGAGAAGATTTTCGAGTTTTCCTTTGTGATCAGGCTGACCTTAAGAATTTAATGGCAAAAAAAGAAAACCTTTTATACCAAGTGATTTAAAATATTAAGAGTATATTTATAAATTTTTTAGAATAAAATTTAATATTTTTTGAGTTACACATGATCTTCGACAGTGCTAATAAAAATTCTGCTCCACTATTATAGCGAGTCCGTAGTCCTGTCCGTAGATGAAGCCTATGAATAAAAAAATCTCGACCAACAAATATTGTCCGTACAATGACCAACGGTCGTAAAAAATCAAAAATTTGCAAAACGGCGGCGTTTAAAAAAGTTGAATTTTACCCAAAATTTTGGTCGTTTTTGGCCCGCCAAAATTCAATGTTTGATCAAATCAAAACACTCATAGATTACTGTATGGAGAACTATAAATAGAACTTACAGAAAATATTGATAGTGATCGAATGCTTACTCTACGCGTAAGCACACATGCAAATTTGGTTTTGAGCAAAATGAGTTTAAAATAAAACTAATGGAGCTGATTAACCTGAGCGCATAACCTTTGCAATATAGTAACTCAAAAACTTTATAAGATATCGATTTAAAATTTTGGAAAAAAAAATGAAAATAATAAAAAATTCGTTGTTTTTTTTTAAATTTAATTTAATTAATCTCTTAAATCTGCTTTTTACGCCTCTTACCATTCACACTGCGCACGACTGCCTTGCCGTCCTTGCATTCACGTGAGTTCCAGCTGTCAAAAGGTAGACCGTAAGCCAGCTAAGAAACTTCACCTGGTTCCAGTCCATATTAATGAACTAAAAGTGTCGCTTCTTAAAAGCTAATAAACCTTACACTTTTTCTAGTAAATCTACTAATTTGAAACCCATATGAGCCTTAAAGTCTGTATCTCCATCTGTACTTCAAGTAATACTTTAGCCGATAGCTCGCAGGCTATTTCGTATTTGAAAAAAAAAACCGTTAATTTAAGATAATCAATAACGATCTAATCGTTCGGTCTAGGAAGAATGAACTATATCTGTCTTGTCTTGCTTGAGTGTATTTATGGTAGATTCGGATAGGACATTAGCATTGAAATTTCTAAAAGACGAATGCGACGCTACCTGCCAGCACTATCAATAAGACTATTCTAAATAAAAAGGAGCATTGAAAAAAATTAATAGTTGTTAAAAACCCTTTAACTGAATATGTAGTAATCTTGCATAGAATATCATACCCAAATATAGTTCCAGAAAACTAATTTTCATGTTTCACTCATCGCAAATCATTTTAGATATCTAAAGACGATATTCTGAAATATTTATTAAACTATGCTAGCTAGCGGAGTAAAATGAACTGATGATGTGGTTAATATTTTTATGGATGAGTAGAATTTTCTCTATGTTTGAGCTTAAAGTATACTTATGTGTATACAGTAACGAAAATTCATAAATTTTTCAGTCATTCCTTTCAAATAATTTAGTCAGTCATAAACTATCTGATTTGACCATTCAGTGATCCTGGCGTATTCTATGATCTCCGTAATGAAAACTAAGCATTTTAAGAAATTAAATAGCAATATTGTATTTGGACTTATTTTGGGCTATATATAAAAATAAGTCTTTAAAAAATGTGATTTTGAAAATCCAGTTAAATACTTCATGTCAGTTTGATCAAAATTAATAATATACATATAACTTTTTACACTAAAGGTTGCAAATTTTCAGCCACTACTGTCATTTCTGACATAATTGTCCATTTTTGCATTTTTCTTCTTTGTTTCAATTGCATTGCGGGTATTTCAATAATTTTCTACACATATCAGCAGCTTACACATAGGTTTTCAATACGCTTGTAGCATATAATTCACATAGCAATGAACATTTTTTTAGCTTACAATAATGTAAATGTGTGCATGAATGTGTCTAGTTTATGCTTGCGGCTGTCAGTTTTATTATAGCCCGCAACTAATCGTAAATTAGCATTAATTAGTTAAGACGCTGGATAATTGCAAATTGAGCGCATAAAGATAATACCAAGCATGCGAGTATATATATACCATATATGCATTTATCTAGGTGTGTACATATTATGTATATGTGTATGTTTAAAATACACATACATACCAAAATTGCTATGTTAACACTATTTGCAGTCACCTGTAGTCAGCCTCAAGCGTGTCTCCTACTCGCCGTGAAGTAATCAAGTCAGCCAAGTGCATTAATTGATTCTGTGAAAAGTAATCACATCAACACATCACACTGAGTGTAAACAATACATATGTATTCACATAGCCTGACATGCTTGCATTTTAACTGTGTGTTGCATTTATACTTAAGAGATTTGTGGTAATGTGATACTCTGTGAAATTTATGTTACACATGCGATTTAACTTGAAGCAAATTTTTTTTTTGATGTTGTATCATGATTTCTTTTATTAAAAATTTAATCATATATTAGGTAGTAACAAGATCGATCTTTTATAGTATTAGAAGGATCCGATTCTATTAACTTGCAACAAATTCTGATAATATTTTCATACAAAAACATTGTCGCTATGCGCAAAGATTTTCTATAGAGCTTATGTCACGGCTTTGGAAGAATATTCACAGGTGTTTGCTATTGTATATAGTCACAGTTTAACCTATAATGCCGTATATTTCGCGTCGTTATCGTGCTGAAACAAAAACCAAGCATTTTGCACTGATTCGGTCAATAGCAACAAGCAAGGTTTCTATTGTTACTGATGACGCTGCGCTTACCAAAACTTTTTTGAGACTCTCCAAATTGCGGTCGGGTATTCGACAGATTCCCCAATTCTGACCACAAATTAAAATGCAATGGATTAAAATCTGGACTTCGAGACGGCCAATCATCTGTAGCTAAGAAAACAGAAATATTGGTTTTAAGCCACTACTATCTGGCTTTTGCCTTGCGTACTGGAGCAGAATCTTGCTGGAAAATCCAATGCTTTCATCGTAGAGAGTATTGGTAAATTCTTTTGCCACGCCTTCTAAAATATTATGCTGGCACACTTTTGCCCACTTTTAACCCATTTTTCCAATAACTGAAGAGATGTAACGCCTTTATAGGAGACTCATCATTAAATTATTATAGCAACTGGATGATGACCTCGTTAAACCCTTGAAATATTTTTTTTTGCATGTTTGATAGCTTTTGCTTTGATTTTATCGTTTTACTTATTAAACATTTTTTCAACAGTAAACATTTTTTCATCTCTAAACTGAATACTTTTTTGTTTGTTGCTCTTGGTTCGAACCACGCGAGCGCAACCAGTTCTCTGTCATCAACTATAGCCGTTTGAGAAAAGCAATCAATAGTGCGGTAAAAAAAAAACATTTTCGAAATAAAAAGTTTTAAAGTTCATAAATTTCACTTGCGCCTTTTCCACACCTATGTACAGCGATCACCGCAGTACGATTTTCTTTAGCTCCCTACTCCATTATTAATCAGCGAAGGCAAACACTAAACTGATCATTGGATTTGAGTAGACACTGCATACAAATTATAATTAAAAAAAAAATTACGGCAATATTTTGCTGCGACTTAGCCCTCGCTGCATACTTGTATATATGTACATTGTTAACTTTGTAACAGAAGTTATTTCAAGACTAAGTAGAATGCTTAGCTATTTTCGCCACCATGTCATTTTCACAAGTTCTCCAAAAAAAATAACAAATAATTCAAAAATTGATTATCGTTAAACCGATTTCAAAAGGTGGAAACCGCAATAGCCAGCGTGGATGTCTATATAATGTCTATAGTATATTTCAGTATGCGCATGGTATAATTTATATCAACTATCCTAAAAAGGGAAAAATTGTGTCCCGTGACTTATATGGTATACATATAGTGTTAGCGGCTCAATTGAAAGACGGAATAGTATTTATATCCTGAACGAGTAATATTAAGTTTGCTATGAAGTTTGTAAAACCCAGAAGAAAACGTCGGAGACCCTATACAGTGTACTTATACATATATAGTATAACTGATCAGCGTCACGAGTTGAGACGGTTCAGCCATCTCCGTCTGTCTGTATATACGTGAACTCATCTCTGTTTTTAAGATATCGATTTGAAATTTTGCACATATCCTTTTCACCCCAAAAGGCTGCTTATTTCTCGCAACCGACGATATTGGACTACTATAGCGTATAGCTGCCATACAAAATGAACGTTCGGAATCAAGTACTGGCATGGAACATTTTTTTATTTGCCAAGACATCTTCACAAAATTTGGCAGGAATTCTTGCTTAAAACAACGGTACATTCTCCGAAGAAATTGTTTAGATCGGAACACTGTAGCATAGAGCTACCATACAAACTCCCGAAGAAAATCAAGTTCTTATATGTAATCTTTTGTATTTATGAAGTGTATGTAATATCGGTGCAATCGAAGTTAACATTTTTTCTTGTTTTTTTATCATTTTACTTGAAAAAATCATTTCGATAACTTGGAATCAACGGTTTGACAGTTAGCAATAGTATTCAGAATCACGCTAAAAGCAGAACTGGCCACTGTTAATCGTACACTGCATGAAGGCATAAATAAATTGTGGCTAAATAACGGTGAATTCTCGGTTGCAAACCATGCAAATAAGCATTTGCCATCATAAATCAGCCAATAATCCAGTTGAAATACACGTACGCACACATACACACCGCCAACGATTTGCAGCACTGTCATTTAACGTTTTATACGTTGGCAACACCTTGCCTCGCCACTGCTTACAGCCATTACCGGTGCGCGCATCTCCAGGTGTCAATTGTGCGGCACTCGTTGTTGGGTCGGTTCAGTGGTGCTTGGCTTTTTATTTAATTGACCAACGAGCTCATCTTTTTAAAACCACTTAAAACGTTAATAACGCGCCCATTTAACGCAGAAGCAAACAAGCGCACACACACATACAAACACACTAACGCCGTCACACGCAGTGTATGCAAATGGCCAACGGCATTTGTCGCTTAATCAGCGCGAATTTACAAACACCGCCAAACGAGGGATTTAACTAGATTCAACGGCGATTCGCTACGCGCGTGCGCACGCAATAAAACGAGGCAGCCAACCGACCGTCGAACAGACTAAGCCATAAATGAATTTACACATCACACACACACATAAATATGCACATATATATATAGAGTGGCACTCACGCACGAAACGCAGCGCAGCGTGGCAGACGTTCGCCATTAGGTGGTACCCCGTTAACTGTCGCCACCACCCCCTTTGCTGTTGGTAGGCGTTATGCGCGTAGAAAGCAGGTTTCCGTCGGGT
This sequence comes from Bactrocera oleae, assembly GCF_042242935.1. Lineage (NCBI taxonomy): Eukaryota > Metazoa > Arthropoda > Insecta > Diptera > Tephritidae > Bactrocera > Bactrocera oleae. The sequence goes on along the minus strand of NC_091537.1, from coordinate 18,438,432 downwards.
CGCAATTGGCAGTTGTCGCCGTCGGCTATTGGCGGCGCGTAATTACAACGAGAATTAATGACACAGACAAAAACAAAAGCAAACAAGCAAATTGATATTCACGTGTATATGTGTGTCTGTGTATATATGCTATATATGGATGTAACTACACATGTATATAAGTGTGCTTGTTAGTGTATGCAACGCAGACATTCAAATATGTGTGACACCATTTGCACCAGTAATGGTGGAAATGCTTAAATGTGGAGTTTTCCTCAGTCCAAATGTGACTTGTTTGCTTCAATTCAATAAATATAAATTTTGTTTTAATTTTCAGCTTTATATTTCGAATTATTTCTTATTATATTTATTGATTCGACACAAACCTTTGAATATCATATATTCGTATGCGGCACAGCACATATACCACTTTCAAATAGGTCTGTTAGCTGAGACAATTAGAAAATAAATTGAATAAACTTTACTTACAAAAGTAAGAATTTGGTAGCTGTCTAAATGGAGTTCTTTAAATTAGTTTGTGAAAATTTTCATCTAAAGAAGTTGGGTTTTAGCTTTTTCGGTGAATAAAGTATGATTACCATCAGAATTTATACAGAAACAGTTATAAAATACTAAACTCTCTACTCCCTAAAAACGGACTTATACAGACTAGTTGAAACCAAAATTTGCAGTATTATGGCAACTGTCTACTGGCTCTAGGTAGGCAGCCATTTTTGTTGTATTATTACCAGCGTTGTAAATAATGCTTATAAAAATAATTGAGTTAACATTTGAATGACTTTTTTTTCTAATCAAAAACAGGATCAAAAAAAAAATGTAATCCCATTAAAAAAATTTTGAATTCAAATGTTAATTCAATTATTTTTTTTAATGCATTATTGTGTAAGCCGGTATAAAAAAAAAAAATATTTATCCAAAAATCGGATTAAATATTTATTTTTAATTTTTTATTTCAAGTTTTTGAATCCCAAAGAATTGAATTCGCAACCCTAATTCCAATTATACCAATTCTAGTTTTAGGCTTGAATACATTGAATATTTTTACGGAAAATCTATGTTGGGACTTCATACATATATTCTGTGCAAATTTCATACTTAAATACCATAAGTTAAGTTAAAAATAGGGTTTATAACTATATTTTGCACGGTTTGCCCAAAAGATAAAATAACTGGATTAATATTCCATTGTTTCAATATTCCGAGCATGCGTTGGTAAGCTACTGTCCTCATTTATTTGAAGCGTAAATAAAAATATAATATAATTTTTGCATCAAATTATGACTGGTGATGAAAATATATCTATTACGACAAGCTAAAGATTCATCATTAAGCTAAAAAATCATTTGTGAAGCCTGGCCAACCAACCAAATCAACGGCAAAGCCGCATATACAAGTACATGATGCCAAGGTAATGCTCTGTATTTGGTGGGATCAGAAAGGCGTGCTGTTTAATAAACTTTTAGAACCGGGTGAAACCATTAATATGGAACACTACCAACAACAACTCATCAAATGGAAGCGAGCAATTACCAAAAATGAACCGGCATTTGCAACTGAACACGAGACAAGAATTTTCAACCATGAGAACGCTCGACCTCATGTTGCAGTACTGGTTAAAACTATCTGGAAAGCAGCGGCTGGGAGGTTTTGTCTCATCCATATTATTGCCTAGACCTTGCCCTATTTTAACTACCATTTATATCGGTCGATGCAGAATGCCTTCATTGGAATAGAGTTCACATCAGAACAGGCATCAAAAATTGGCTTGATTCATTCTTCGCCGCCAAGCCGGTGGAATCCATTAATTTCGAGAAATATGAGAAAATGTTATAGTTTCAGATAAGTGATACTTTAAAAAAAACTATTGTACATACATAATTTTTTTAAATAAACGTTAAAAATCAAAACAAAAAAACAACCGAATATAGTTGTATTGGGAAAAAAATTATACTTCATAACTTTTTAAGCCTACCAACAAACGAATCTTGAATCAGGAGAGTTTCAAACAAGTGCCTAATTTTGAAGTTCAAATATCAATCAACTTAAATGCACTCAGAACTTTCAATAGAAAATTCTCCAATTCTCTATTCCACACACGCTCTTCCCCTTGACTTCACAATTTACTAACCCAAAATCTACTGCTGCCACCACATCAACTATGCTATTCACCAATCCACACAATCGATAGTTGCAATTGTTTCGTTCAAAACTAATTAATTGGGCGTGTATTGAGGCACACAGACACCACGCCCACATGTTTGTTTAACTTGACTACCGCCTGGTTGCATTTCTTACACGCTGCCACTGTGCGCAAGCGCCACAACATTGTTCGCTCGCTCGCTTGCTTGCATGCTCAACACAGGAGCGCTCTAATAATAAATGTTGGAAAAGATGTTGAATTAATTAAAATGATTCCGGGCAAATTGCAACACCAACGTACATACATACATATATGTAGAACCCCCCCCCTGTCCCCTTTCGGACGATATCTCGTTACACAGCGTCGCCGCTGTCATACCTCAATGCCGCTGGCGCAACGCCCACTCTCGCAACTCACTGCCACTGATCGCGTGGCTACCGCATATAGCGTTGCAGGAAGTGGGCGTCTTATTTCCCTATTGCTCTTTAATTTTTTAAATCAACTTTAGATTTCATTTATTAAAAGTATGCATTTTTCATTTCGACTTTTTTCTCCCGCTTACACATCAGCTCCTTTTCAATTATGCTCATTTGTTAACGGCTTGTTGCCATTTCAGGTTTGGTTTCAGAATCGTCGCGCCAAGTGGCGCAAACAAGAGAAGGTGGGGCCGCAATCACATCCATACAATCCGTATTTGCCCAGTGGACCGGGCGCAATGCAAGCTGTTGTCGGCCCAACATTGCCGCCGAACCCGTTCACGCATCTGGGCTTCAACTTGCGCAAACCATTTGATGCGCCGGCAAATTTGGCCGCCTTTCGTTATCCACACCTTTCGGCGGCACCAATGTTGCCATCTGGATTTTACAATCAATTTCAAAGGTAAGTTGAGGAATTAAAATATTAAAATAGTACTAGTAGAAATGTCTTGACCAATTCTTAAGATGTGAAAACAAAGTTATATATGTTGAGATATTCCAAAATATTTAATTTTATGGTACCATGACGACCCGGTTTTTGGCTGAAATTAGGTATTTATATAAATTAAGATCTTACAGCCCTATTTTGTATAGCGACCAGCGTGAATATAGTAGCCATTAGACAAGCGTACACTATTTGCAACCAGCTACTGATCACAGGCAACTGAGTAGCCAGCCAGTTATACACGGAAATGTCAAACTCAAATAAACGCTCTGGTATAAATAGAGAGCCTCTGTTTTCAAGCAATGTGAGGTCAGTAGCCATAAGTAATATCACCTACCGACCATGACTAGAAGTATTTATCATTGGGAATCTTTCGAACAGCCAAACAATAATAGCGTAGCCTTTATTAAGGATACTCTGATGACTTAAAAAAATAATCAGCTGAAATAGCCCCTTATTAGCAGGACTTGTTCTATCAAGCGCACTACCTAAAAGAATAAGTTCATTACTGGGGTACGAAATCGCTCAAAAAAATTCGAATAATTCAGTTTCTGCGTTAAATCCTCTGGAGGATCAATTTTCGGTGGTCCATACAATATCCCAAATCCCAATGAGAAGTCTTATGAGATACGATTCGTTAGCTGGTTAAAAAGAAAGGTGCAGGAACGCCAGACCGCAGGTGGCCAGCATTAGGCCAATTGTGTTGACAAGTGGTTAAGCCATATCCAACAACTCAGTGGATTAGGTAAAATACCAGACTTTTTTTCCAACCCAGCTACCTGCAATGTCTTCTAAGTTGGAGCATTTGGAGTCGTGGAAGATATCCCGTCTCAACCGGCTGAAAGCTGGGCATACGCCAAGGTAATGTTCCAGCGTCTCATCATCCTTCGCACATAATCTGCATTCCGCCGAGCCCACTTTACCAATTCTCTGAAGGTGGAAACTTCAAGTTCCCTCTTGCCTAAAAGTAGAAGCTATTTGGTCTGTTCACCATCAACACTACCCCAGTATCTTTATGGTATGGAAACCTGAAGTTTTGTTCTAGGGTCCATTGCTTCAAGCAACCCTTAAAGGAGTGAGTGGTGTAAGGTAGCTTAAAGAAATTTCGAGTTTGCACTGAGAGTGTAGTTATTGCCTCCTTGCATAGGTTAACGGAGTGAGTTAGTCTAGTCGCTACGATTGATCTTAATTGCCACTTGGCTGTAGATTTCGCTGTTGGGACTACCGATCACAGAACTATTGGTCCATTCTTCTCTACTGTGAAATGAAAACGTTGTGTTTAATTTCTCATGGATCTCCTTTTCTCGGTCGTGTTGCCAATTTAGCCCGAGTTCATTAACAAGGTCAAGATACGCTTACAACTCCACAGAACCTGGATTCGATTTCAGTTCTCAACCAACATTCTAACATTGCTTTGAATAACGATAAAACTTTCGATTTTTCTTTCGATTAAAACTTTCTTGCATGCAGTGAGGCTCTAGAATTACTTCTTAATTCTAAAAATTTGAAACAGAAAATCTAATTCTTACCTTCTCTTTACAGAGCGCCACCACATCTATTACCCAGCATGGCCAGCATGTACTCACCGACAACTTCCTTCCAAACGCTGTTGGCCAATATGACCGCTGTGCCGCGCCCACCTCCAGCACCGGCACAACTCACCATCGCCTCTGTCAAGCCACCAATGCTTATTTCATCCCCCGAATTGCACTCACCCAATCAGCTCATTGCTTCACCGCCCATCTCCCCCACCTCCATGACAATGCAATCAATGGCACCACCACCCTCGGTGGCACACTCTCACGCCCAACAGCAGCAAGGCCAATCATCACCGGGGCTCAACATGTCAATGATGCATCAAGCGCCGCCGCCACAGCAAACGGCAACGCCAAGTCACACACAGTCACCGCTGCAGTTGGCGCATTCACCATCACAACACCAGTCATCACCATCCTCCTCGGCTGTGGCAGCCTCGCTGGTACAAGTGCCACGCACCGGCACGCCACCCGAAGACCGGCGCACCTCATCTATTGCGGCGCTGCGTCTAAAGGCGCGCGAACATGAGCTCAAGCTGGAGTTGTTGCGCCAAAATGGACACGGCGATGTGCTCAGCTAGTTGGCGCTGCAGTTGCGGCCGTTGGTGAAGCGCTACCAGAGCGAGTTTGCAGCTGGGATGCAGTGCAGGAAGGGTATAGTGGAGAAATTCAGCTCAAATCAGTGGAAATTCGGAGTAAATGCCCACGAATTTTGTTGGAATTAAAATGTATTAAAATTATATTTTATTTTATATTTTAGTTTTATTTGGATTGTGGTTAATCAGCCAACAACGTTTGTATGTAGGTGTTTTTAAATTATTATTTTTTCCATTATTTTAACTATATATTCATATTAATATAAAAATTAATACCAGTGCGCTCAATAAAGCAGTTTTGACATAGTCGCATATAGAAAATAGTATTTATATGCATCAATATATGCAACATTAGTTAGTTACTTACGTATTCCATTAGAAATTTGTGAAATTTGTTTAGTATTTGAAAATTAAATTTTATTGAAAATATGTAAAAAGTTACATTAGCGTAATAAAAAGTTTTTGTGATATTCACAAACTGTATAAAAATGTGAATATTTAAATAAAAATTAATGTTTTATTTATTTTATATTTAGTTTTGATGTGTGACCCTGTAAAAATCGTTTCACCACTAACACACAAAGCGATGTCGCTATGTTAGTTACGATCAAAAGTAACAAACTCACCGAAGTCTCAGGCGCTCATAAGCACTTTGAAAGCAAACAAGCAACAACAAATACTGAAAATAAAAAAGTTGTTGCATTACCTTTCCTTGCGTATTATATTTGTTTTCTTCTCTGCACTCCTAACTACACTCTGAGTAAAATACGCCACACTGCGAAAGTAACTGCACTTGCATACTTGCTGAGGAACAAATAGAAATTGAAAAACATGTGTTTGTCACCTTACTGGAAATCATATGAAAGTTAGTATTGTCTGCTGTTTTCATAGCTTCATTAAACTTTCTGGCCGCCTGGTCGTTTGTCGATATTCGATTAATGAAAAATCATGTTTAAATAATTTCGGCTGGTTGCTTAATCGATCGCTCGCTCGCTCGCTCGCAAGCAGGAAACTTTACAAAACTGCTTGGCTAATCAGGCGATCAGAAATGCTCGTAGATAGCATTCAGCTTAGATAGCGGTGACTTCTAGAGAGGACTTCTACCGAGGAGCTCTATTTAAAGTACGACTTGCATACACTTTCTGATCGCCTGTTTACAAAGCCCAGAAACAGCAGTTTACGGTGAGCATTGAAGAGATTCTGCTGCAATGTGGAAAAGAATTTGGTTTAGAAAATAACAAACATTTTCCAGGATGCTTTTTCTAATATGTGAGAAGCCTGATAAAGTAATGATATCGTCAAACCAAACTAGTTAATAAAATCAAACGAGGCGTTAAGAAAAGAAAGAAGCGTTCAACCAAATATCCATTGTTATTGCTAATAGTAAGCTGTTAGTACGTTTTGCACTACATCAAGGCTCTCCATAGTACTTGGCAGGCTTTTTGTTTTTGTTATAAAAAATAAACAAAATGAACTGATCTCGTTCGAGTTATATGTTATATATACTATGGTTTATATCGCCTGGTTGGTAGATAAAAAATAACCTAAAATCTAATTTTTAAATAATTTTTTAGTTCACTCTTATATCCTCCATCTCTTAAACCTCCTCTCTCCATACTTTTTCTACCCTCTGGCAGGGAAATAGGTATTCAGTATGCATATTAAGTCTATGCACGCAGCAAATAAATAAATGATTATTGTTGCTGACATTTTTCTGCACGAACGCAAAAAAATACTCAATTGAGGAACAAAGAGAGACATTTGAAACTTGTTGTTATATTTATTGAATTATGCAAACATTACAAATTTAGTGAAGTGATCAAGGCTAGTCTTGGCTTGCTGCTTATTATGATCGCCTGGTGGAATGTAAATACAAGTATATTCGTGTTGGCAGGTTATTTATTTTTTCTTTCTCCATTCTCTTTCTTCACCTAAGTTATTTGTAAATTGCGACGAATAAGTGAAAAACAGTCAGGTAATCATAAGGCAAAACAAGTTGATATATTTATGTTTCTATACCCACATATGTGCAAATTCTTGGAGGACACGTTGAAAATCGAAACAAATATTTGTTGTTAGGATATTGAAAAGGTAAACGAGAGAAAATGTTTCGTGTAGGAGACAATAACTTACTTCATGTGTATGTTCGCCTGGTTGATTGCATGCACTGGTATTTAAGGAAATTGCTTCTTCTTGCTTAAAGGAGGGTTCAACTTTCTGCTCCATATTTTTTTAATCAATGTTTACAATTCAAAAATTCCAAGTCTTATAATGTTTTGGTTTCAAATTTTTTTTGTTTTTCTTTAAAATATATATTCTAAATATTTTAATACAAATTTCGAATAGAAATAGAAAAAAAATTACTTGTGCAAAACTTTATTATTATTATTATTATCTAACTAAATGGTATAATTTTATTTATTTAAATTTCAAAATCTTAGTTCATTATGAAAGACGGATTTCTAAACGCAGTTGATAGGCCAAGGCAAATCTCCGAGCATATTTCCGTCACGCATCTTATCCATCTCAAAAAATCCTGCAGTCAAACGGAAGCTCTTGTAGGTCCATTAGTGCGTAAGGGGACGGCGTAACCTAAAGATTCAAATATAAATAACATACCAAAATATATATATATTTCTCTTAATCAGCTTTTTTATATTATATTTATACCATATTTTTTCTCCTTTACTCTTCTTCTTTTTTCTAGATTATTTTTGGTTTTCTCTTATTTAATTTTTTTTCTTTAATTGCCTATCTTTTTATTTTTCTCTTTTTTCCATTTTGCTTTTCTTTTCTAAAGTTGTTTACATATTTTACATTTTATATGTTTTGTATTTAAAAATAGAAATAATTGTTACAAAAAAATTCTTAGCATTTTGTAGAAGGCTATTCGAGGTTATTAGGAGGACCCCCTCCTATTCGAGGTTATTAGGAGGAGGGGGTCCTCCTTTTACATTTTATATGTTTTGTATTTAAAAATGGAAATAATTGTTACAAAAAAATTCTTAGCATTTTGTAGAAGGCTATTCGAGGTTATTAGGAGGACCCCCTCCTATTCGAGGTTATTAGGACTCAATATATTCACTCCAATCACTTATGTCCATTTTACGAGCTATATGACGTTTGGATAATTTATTTTTATATAAAGCTATGATTTCTGCTTTCTTCTCTATTGACAACATAATGTTCAACTTTGCTTATTTTTTCAACTGACTCAAAAGAAATTACCGCAAGTACTGAAATAAACACGTGCAGAAACTAACGGTTTCAGAAATAACGGTAAACTAATGTAGTTACATAATAAAAAAGTCAAATCAGACAAAGAGCGTATTTTGAGCGGATAGTAACAGTTTAAAAATGGAATATTAGAAAATTTTTGACCGCGTGGGTTTTTTTTTTTGCTGAGTGTATATAAATAATCAGGATGCCAGATGACGGTCGAAATCCAACCACAAATTTTCAAGCCCTCTAGATACCAAATATTTCGCTCAATCATCTAGTAAGCCCATCGTGATAATTTTGTCAAAAGGGCTAAAGTCTGGTCAATAGTTCCCATAGTACACATACACCTAATATAAAAATTTTAGGACTTCTCGTTGTCTTTATATCGTATATATACATACAAGTATATCGGTCAATATGTGAGCTATATTTCCCGGGCTTTGATCCTAGCAAATTTCGACAGTATAAAATGTTCGACTACACTTGTACTTGGCCTTTTCTTACTACTTTCAAAGTATTTTTTTTGTACTCATATTTTATTGCCATTTTATTTAAATATTGTGTCATTTAATTTTGAATAATTATTTTTTATTGATTTATAACTGTTATCTTGTTTTTTTTTTTATATATTTTGAATTAGTCAGAGCTTTTTACCTCCTAGCACACAGCAACACCCTAACCTTCACATTTATGCCCGTTTACGCAGCTAATTTCAAGTAAAACGCTAAAAAGCCAAGAATTTTTCCCATTTACGAGCGATGGGCGTTTTTGTAATTAATACCAACTCAAGTCACATTTTAATTAACTGAATACAATCAATCTCTCGGGCATTTATGTACGTACCAGTCGACCGATGAATGCCACCAACAGGCGGGCGCTTCACGGCAGCAAAGACACACAAGCGCATATGTAAATACTGATGGATTTATGTATGTGTGTATATGAGTATATGAATTTATGCGGAAGCATATGAATGCATAAATTCTGTTGCTTACTTTGTAGTTGTTGCGGTCATTGGCAACAATTTTATGCTTAGCTACTAATTAGTCAGCAACAAATCAACGCAACAACGAGCGAAAAGCAAATGGAAAAAACAAAATCGAGAGTTGTGTTTAACAAAAAAACAAAAATTAAAACAAGAAAAAACATTAACTTCGGCAGCACTGAACATATAATACCCTTCACAGGTGCATTTCTTATAGCAAAAAAGGGTTTAAAAGATCCCTATCAGAATTTTGATAGATAGTGGTGCGATTTAAACATTATGTTGGAAGATTGTAGCGCAGTTTTAGATAATAATATTTGCCAAATTTCGTGAAGATACACTTGTATTGTCAAATAAAAAAGTTGTCCATACAAGAAGTTAATTTTTTTAAGGAGAAAGGAACGTGTGCAAAATTTCAGGTCGAGATCTCAAAAACTGAGGAACTTATTTTCGCATATACAAGTACAAACAGATGGACAGACGGACATGGCTAAATGGACTCATCTCGTCAAGCTGATCACTTATATATACCTATACTTTATAGGGTCTTCTACGTTTGCTACTGGGTGTTACAAACTTCATGGCAAACTTAGTATCTCCGGTTCATGATATAAAAAGGAGAAGTGAAATAACAACAAAAGTTGCAACTACTTATAATAAAAATGTTGTTAATAATCATTATAAGCAAAACCATTGAGTTTCCACTTGAAGCGCTCACGGTTTTTTATGCGTGTTTGTGTGTGCCCACGATTATCACAGTCAAACTTGACTCATTCATCAAAAAACGGGCGGACTACTATGCCAACCGTTGCAGAAGTAAATACAACAAGTAAAAGCACGTTGATGAACTGCAGAACTGACAGCGCGTAGACTGACCAGTTCAACAGGCAAATGAAGAGTCAGTCACTCAACGAGCCAACTACTCACGGGCAGCAGGTTTCTTCAGACAAAGAGTCAGCCAGTCACACAGACAAAGTCAGTCAGTAGTAAGTGGGTTACTCATTGAGTATTCAAGTCGAGGTGGTAAGGGCGTATCTGGCGCAGATTTCTTCCTATAATTTTTAATGTTGTGGTTGTTGTGTTTGTTATTGTTTTTTTTCTTTTTATGCATCTGTTTTGTTGTTTAGAACCTCGAAAAGCAATTAATAAAAATGTAAATTCAATTAAATTTATATGACAGCCAGCTGTCAGGAGGCTTCAAATTAAAAATTACTTATATTATGATAACCAAAAAATATGCAGAAAACAACAACAGCAAAGCAATGCAAGACATTGTAGCGTGCAGACAGTGAGGCATCGAGGAAGTCAGCTTGTTGGAGTGCATTAAATGGAATTAGTTGTTGTTGAGTTAATTTTTTTCCGCCTTCGATTGCACGTTTTGCGCTCGCGATTACTTGCTTGATAATCGCGATTTATTAAATATGCCAACAAGTGTTTGGTGTACATTGCAGCAACAAAAACAATGCAAAACTGATGAATGAGTAGGCGATGAGAAGATTTAAGACGCCCAATAGAAGTTAGGGCTCTATTGTTTCAAACTTGTACGAGGGTTGCCTTTTATATTTTGCGATTAGAGAAGAACAATAAATATTGATTATTGAAAATAGCTTTATTGTTTTTAAAAATATTCTCTATAATGATCTATACACTTTTGCCACTCTGATTGAGATATCTCCAACACATGTGTTCTGAACGCATCGACCACCCCACCCATACAACTTTCGTTGTGATTTACGTGAGTACCTGCCGGCGTCGGCCTAACCTCACGGTGCTCAAAAGCACATCGTATCAATATAATGCGTTGATAAGCGCCCCAAGCAATACGAGCTATTTGCAAGCATTTATTTGGATACCGAGTGTCAAATAATATTGCCACACCCATACTGTCGATTGATGTTTACTTTCGTGCTATATATGCGTAAATCCACGATTCATCACCTGTCACGATTTTTTTGGACTAATCGGGACGTGCCTTTTTTAAGCGATTGACAAATTGTGTGGGACCCAACGTGAACAAATTTTGTTTTAATGCCTATAGTTGTCTTAATATTGATCGCATGACGATCTTGAACTATCTGTTTGCGCACAGCACCATTTGCTACCGGAACTGGTCTTAGAGTGATTTACGACCTCGATTCACCATACCATCAATAAAAACTGATCCTTGACGAAGCTTCAAAGTCAAATATTGAATTAAGTTCATCGGTGCACTGTTGCTGAGTTAATCCACGTTGAAAGTTGTAAAAAATAATCGTGGGTAAATGTTCGCGATTTAATTCCATTTTTTAACCGAGATGAATATTTTAAGTTACTGTAAACACATATAGCGCTATGATGTCAAACTTTACTATAAAATTGTGAGTTGTCAGATTGCAAGACTAGGGTTGCCAAATATCAAAATATAAATGGCAACTTGCGTAAGAAGCTAAAAAAAGCGTATCGGATCTGTAATAAAAGTATATAAAGGAAAAAGTTAAATCTTTCGCAAACTCTAATGTCAATTTGAGAATGCTGAAGAAATAAATAAATACAACATTCTAAGAATTATGGCTGAAGAAGTTACGTTGTTGAAATTGATTAGATAAGCATAACGAGAAGACAACTTCGATTTGCTAAATATACATAATTTTCTCTTCTCTTGGCATCGATGTAAGTGCCCGTGAATAATAGATTACGACAATTTCGTACTAATAATTTTTTGTGAAGTGGGATTGACAGAAAATTCATTAATTTGACTACCATTCGCGACTATCACAAAAGTAAACGCAATACTGACGGACACTCAAAGTGACAATAACAAGATTATGTTGCCTGCATCTGTTAGAAAATATTTTATAATTTGTTCTTAGTCGGCCTTATAACTAACGAGCGACCGCAATTCTCTACAGAATACGTATTTCTCAGTTCTCTCACAGAACAATGCTAAAATGACGTCGCTAGAAAAGTACCGTCATTTCCGTCATTTATTTTATTTTTATATTTATATACTCTGCAGAAGATTTATTAAGATTTCCACAAAGTTTGTAACACTCAGAAGCAAACGTCGGAGACCCTATTAAGTATACTCGTATATATTATATAAATGATCAGCATGACGAGCTCAGTCCATTCAGCCAAGTCTCGCAGTCTGTATATGTGCGAACTCATATATCGATTAGAAATTTTGCCTTTTTTGTCCTTTTCTCCGCAAGAAGCTACTGATTTGCCGGAACCGCCGATATTGGAGCAAAACAGCGTATAGCTTCCATACAAACTGACCGTTCAAAATCACGTTCTTGTATGGAAAACTTTTTCTGTTTGACAAGATATCTTCACGAAATTTGCCATAGCTTATTGTCCAAGGCAGGGGTCGAACTACTATAACATATAGGCACTATATAAACTGAACCATCAAAATCAGGATTAAGATCTTTTTATACTCTTTCATGCTATAAAAAATGCACCTGTGGAGAGTATTATTCGGTGCAGCCGAAATTACTATTATTTCTTATTCTTTACTATGGCTATATAAATAAATAAAAAAAATTTAATAACCACATTCTGTGTAATAAGATATTATTTTTCAACAAATGAATTACTTTATCGTAACTTCTTGTATTATCACGCGAATACGGTATTAACAATATATACTTTTGATATACAAAGTATTTAAATTGTTGCGAAAAGCAGTTAATAAATTCATGTTAACGACTGCCGACTAACTGCTTACTTTAATTTCGGGACCACAAACTGTGAAATTTAATTTGCCAAACAGCAACTGTAAATACTGTAGCATACACACATATGTACATATATATGGTATGGTTTGGTATAGTATATGTTTATATTGGAAAAAAATATTGTATTTAAAAAATGGTATGTGTAGGCCACATAAGGAAAACGTGCATATGCATTTTTTGCCGATTGATTGCCGCATTCCTGAATTTATGACGCAAACACACACACATCAAAATAAGGAAAGATGAATACTCATAAGTGAAAAATATTTCAACGATTGTTTTTACGAATTTTTAATGAAAAATTACATGCCGGCGAGGCATTAAAAATCTGTGAGTTTTCAAGAGACGGTTTAAGGCTCAAAGGACTCTTAATATAGTTTGGGTAGGAAAGGAAAATAAAGTTTTTGTACTTTACTTTATATAAGGATTTTGTTAAAACTCTTAGGTCCATGAAACACCACCAATATCTAAAGTAGTAAAACAAAAAATAATTTTGGGTTATTGCATGACACCATTTACCGTTGTTTATTTGGGATTTACGGGGAGTATAATGAGCACAATAAAGGTTTAGCAGTAAGGCGAGTCTAAGATTTAAAAAAAATTAAGTTCTTCTTAGCTTGACCCTAGAGTATAAGGGTCCTAAAACATGCTTCAATTGGATAAATAACGTAAAAGAAATGAAATGCTTCCATGTTCATATATGATATATATGCATATACACATATAGTGTAGAAGAGTGTGGGTCAGAGCATGTGCTGAAATGCTCTTCGAAACTTTTATTTGGTCAAATATTGAACCTTTCTTTACAAGTTCTCCAATTTGCGAAGCATTGATGTGAAGCTAAAAATAAAGCTGCTTTACTTAGTCCTATGCAAATTCAGATCTTTCAATAGCATAAGGTTCTAGTATCACAGTTGGCCATAGCGACCCTCTTGAAAAAGGTGATTGCGAAGGTAGCCAACATATATTATCAAAATATCAATAAACTTTTTATACACTAAAATTTATCGCTTTTTATATAATAATTTTATACACTTTTTATATAAAAAAAATTCGATTTATTTTTCCGTACTACTAGAATCAATTGTCAAAGTTAGGGCTTTTTCAAGGGCTCTGGACTTTTCTATATCCTTAAAAGGTATGAATGAATAAGATAACTAAATAAATATGCGCTCTTTATCACACAAAACCTAGTCAAGGAAATATATAAGTCGGCAAGTCTAACTTTAAAATCGGGTATAGATGCCTCTCCACGCACTTCACTATATTTTTTTTCTCTACTGGCAACATGCTCCTCGCATGACCTACCGCTCTCTGCAAAACAATAATAAAAGCAAACAAATACGCACACTTGCGCTTTGTCAGTGCCCTCTAGCCTATAAAGCCCACTGCGCAAGCGCCTACCGACTTGTCCTCATTTAACGATGATTTACGCACAAATAAATTAAAATATCATAAAAAGGAAATTAAATTCTTTTGATTTTCTCCACCTTCTCCACCTTCAAGCCGACTACACACAATGACAACACACTCACACATATCCACATATATAATATTTGGTGTAGAAGCGGCGCGCAGACGCATTGAGTTGCATGCTGCGTGAGATGAGGTGTATTATTTGTTGTTGTTAGCAATATTACGGCGCTGCTTAAATGCTCGTAACTAATTTTTTGAACAAGCAAGAATGCATAAATATTTAAATGTGTGATTTACGACAATGACCCATCATGGGGTCTCAGCGGCCAGTTGATTCGGCGCAGAAGACGACGCACAAACACACATATAAACATTTCTGCATACATTTGTAGGTAGAAGCTCTCTCTCTCAACATACATATGTATTCGTGTGTTGGTGTATACGGTTGCGCTGTAGGCGCATGCGCAGTGCAAACAAAAATTTAAATTGGATTTGTACGCCGCTGGCGCTTCCAGACAGTTCGCACACACCGGCGCTACGCCGTACAGCTAACGAACGATCGAACGAACGAGCGAATAAGGTAGCAAATGTAGGGCGGGTGGTGTGCCCTAAAGGAGGGGACGCGGTGGGTGGACACGCACGCGTGCAACAAACAAATCACATAATAATAAAATACAATTTAAGATCATTTAATGGGACGCTCACAAGACCAACAAAAAGATCGCAGCCAATTGCTGGCGGAGTTTAACAATATTTTTGCTGTTGTTGTAGCAATTATGCTGTGTGCTTTGCATTACATGCCGGCATCAGCTCACCTGCAAGTCTACATACAAATTCTCATTGACTTCAAATTTATCGCTTTCTCAATTATATTTTAAATATATATATACGCTCGCACTTTATGCTTTACAAATACAAAAACAAGAAAAAAAATTTGCTTCGGCAGCACCAAAGGTATAATACCCTTCACAGGTATATTTCTTATAGCGAAAAATTGTTTAAAATGGTCTTTATCTTGATTTTGATCGGCCAGTTTGTATGACAGCTACATGCTATAGTGGTCCGATCTAAACGATATGTTAGGGGAGTGTAGCGACGTCTCGGATAATCCGAATTTCGTTAAGATATCATGTCAAATAAAAAAGTTTTTCATACAAGAACTTGATTCTGACTGATCAGTTTGTATGGCAGCTACATGCTATAGTAGTCCGATATCGGCGATTCCGACGAATGAGTAGCCTCTTGCAGAGAAAAGAATGTGCGCAAATTTTTAGATCGATATCTCAAAAACTGAAAGACTACTTCACGTATATACAGGCGAGCATGGCTAAAACGACTCAGCACGTAACGCATGATCAGCGTATATATATTTTATAAGGGCTCCGACGTTCCCTTCATGGCAGTTACAAATTTCGGGGCAAACTTATCCTCTATAGGGTATAACAAAAAAAGTTCACGGTTTGGTTGGAAAAAAGAAGCTCCAACAGCGTTTTAATTGCTGCAACACACCGAGCATTGCGGCAGCAATTTGAAATTGTTTTTAATTTGTATTTTAATAGGCCGTATAAGAATATGCATAAATACATTAGGGGGGAGCGAAAAAAATTTTTTTTGCTTAGCTTTTGCTTGAAAAAAAAAATATTTTTTTCACATCTGGAGTAAATTCTAGATCTTTTAAAGTAAATTTCGAAAATATTTTTGGACAAAACAAAAAAATTTTTTAGTTAACCTCTTCACATTTATATAAAAATTACAGAATTTAACGGTTTTTGACTCAAAATTAAGCATGACCACAAAAATTTTTTTTTTAATTGGCAAGAACACTTATTAAATATTTTTTACGAAATAAAAATCTTAACTCAAAACTTTACTTTAAAATTGAGTGGGCCACTTGGTTGGTTTTTTTCCAAATTTTTTTTTTTATAATCTACAGATTTGACCCTCAGGCTAAGCAAAACAAAAAAAAAAAAATATATATATATATATATACGTACATATATAGAAATTTCCATCTCATCAGCTAAGAAACGCATAATAGCTGCCTATTTGATTAGTCTGCCGCTACAATGTCAGCGATAGCTGTCGTACCCCTCCAACGCTTGTGCGGCCAGCCAACTCATGTGGTGATCGATACTTTGTCGGCACTCGGAATGCGAGTACACACGCTCTAGCTGGAGAAATTAAAATTTCAACAACACTGTTGTGTTTGTTTATTTGGCGCCAACAGCAGCCGACCAGCAGCCGGCGCCCTACTCTACGCCACACGCAATTCACCGGGCTGCTAGCCAAGCAAGTTTGTGTCTTAAGTCTTTTGTATATATGCACACACATACATACATATATATATATAACTCAGCGCTATGAACAAAAGCAGGCAAATATTCTTTCTGATCGCGTGTTTTTATATCAAGTCTATTTGTTGTTGTTGCTTCTGTTCGAGTGAGTATATGTGTGTGTGCCTGTTAGTTTTTCTGCATTTGCGTAATTTTCATTAATTTGCATAAACCAACTGTGTGGACATAATTAATTTTTGCACAAAATTAATTAAGTTCAACACGCGCATTCATGTAAATTCCGTGCATTAACATTTTGTTGACAATTTTATCACATTTTTCATTCATTACGGCTGCCACACAGGCAACAGCGTAGAGGGTGCCTATGTAATGGCTATGAAATTTATTATTGTCGATAGCAGTGTGGCGCTTTTCAAACTTCCATTAGTTATATAGTTTTATTGTATTTTTACAAAGGCACACACACACTTACAAGTTGTTGGGTTTCTTTTTAGCTTTCTATTTGTGGAGTGTGGTTTTGAGTTATTCGACAAATGGCGGTTACATGTTTTGACACACCCTTGAAGGGTTGATAAATTTTATGGAAATTATTTTGTGATAAGAAAAATTGTAATATCTACAAATATTAATTGTATAATATTTATAGGTTTATCAACTCACTGCCTGACATTTTTATATCGCACATGGACTAAACAGCGTGTGATCTGACCGAAAGATTTCTACAGCTAAAATATTCATATTCTTGCCTTATAGCACTAACCTTAACTGGAATAGTGCCACAGTTTCATGACTTTAAATCAATCGTGCTCAACTCATTGCTCTTAAAGTGCCGTTACTTCTGCTATACGAGTTCTCGTATTTGTTTATAGTGGAAAAACATGAATTGCATATTTTGGTTCCTGATGTTGAAAATACTACCCATTCACCAAGCCAACGCTCCGCCTAATTCAGTTCATCACACAATCAATGAATTGCAGACATTATGCTATGAACTAGTCCCTAACATACCATATTCGGCAGATTAGGGCTCTAGCGACTATTCTCTTCTTGTTATACTCAGACAGTGGATCGCTGAAAGCATAAATCACCCAAATGGCTATTTTAAAGACCTCAAACCATCGAACCGTAAGCGAAATATTGAAGAAACATTACAACAAATGCATTACACCAGACCAGAGCAACTCACGCCATAGCTCACTTGGCTCCATTTGGCTCCCAAAAACATTAAGTAACTCTGTTTGGCTTGCCACAACAAACACAGCCTTTCTTTAGGAACAAAATTACTAAATTATTACCACAAGCAAGCTGACTCACTCAAAACTAACAGAATCATCATCATTCATTCACTACTGGCTGACACTGGCTTGGCATTTGGTATTTTTAAAAATAAAAATAAATTGACAAACAAAGGGGATTTATAATACCATTTTTTATTTAAAAACGAAGTGGAAAATGCCAAAATGTGCTTTGCTGCAGTTACGGACGAAAATATTCCCAAAATGGTTTTAGATGATCCTAAAATGATTTTGATGAAGCTCTATGGATATCAAAGAAACGTGCTAGTGTTATCGTTCATGAATATTTGAGCTTGGGAAAGCTTTGAGCATAGTCGGTGTTACATGAGCTCAGAATTAAGTCTAAATTAATGAAGATAGTGGCAAAATTGCTACGATTTGCTTTTACATTCTCAGTAGTCTCCGAATTTGATCCCCACCGACATTTTCTTTTCCATGTCAGATGTTAAGAAACAATTCGCTGAATAATAATTTAGCGACAATGAAGGAGTCATCCTCAAGAAAGATGTGAGGCTTGTTTTGAATTATTTTGAAGCAAAGGTGTATTTTGATATATTAATACAATAGGATAAACTAGCAAGTTAGTCCTTAGTTTAGGTGTAGCCCAACATTTTATACTTTTGCAACTTGCAAAGATTAAATCTAGCGAAATACTTATAGGTGTTGGCAAAACGATCTCTGTGTTACATTAAAGTACCTCACATACCATCATCAATATATGTATAAAGAGTAAAGTCAACTGTATCTAGAGGCTAGGCAAGTTTTCACACGATTTTGATTTTAGGCACAATAATGGACTGTTGAAAGAACATGCTCTCTCATGTTTATTACGATAGCTCACATATTAGCCGATATACTTGTAAGCGGTTAATCTTTCTATTAGGTATATACTTGTAGGGGCTAAAGGAATTATTGATTGAAACCATTTTTGACATATAGACATACTATTATTAGCAAGGATTCTCTCCTAATTTGAGGATCATGTTACGTGACGAATCTGGTTAAAATTAATCAAGTAGATCTGCTGATATGTGATTTCAGTTTAAGGTGTTCAGTGCCACGATCATATGTCCAATTTTGACACCGGCTCATATGAAGCTCTTTTGTATCATCCTGGATGTAAAAAATTACTTCTTAACATAACCGTTTTATGGTTTATCGTCCTCAATATGAACTATAACAGTATTCGGCAAAAACCAATTTTTTCGAAAGTTACCAACTTTTCATAAATCTGGTCAGTGCTTTTCAAAATATAAAGCTTTTATTTTTCTGGAAGATTAAGCTTAACCGAAAAATTTTATACACCATTGAAATAAGAGGCAAATATTGATTACGTCCATATTTAGTAACTTTTTTAGTAACTTAGTTACTATAATTAATAAAGCTTTCAAATATATTTTGGAAAAATTAGTTTGGTCCAATGCCCTGCCGAGTGTTGTACAGTGTCATAACTAATAAAGTCGAATTTTGATTAAAAGGTGTTTCTATTTAACGCGCTTTGAAGTTTTGAATCCAATGCAAGATTCTTCGAAATATGAGAGAGCTTATAGCACTGTGAAGAATATGTTTTATATAGTTATGCATTGGTAAGCATCCCAATACAGCTTTGGTATTTTGACGAACAAGAATGCGACCCCAATCGCAATATTGTGATGATGATGCTTGCTGAACAAAATTTTGCCAATATTCAGTATCGATCGTAAAGCGATCAAAAATATGTATCATGTATACTATAATAAGGAGCGATGTTAGTATTATATAATACCATCTAGACTCAATAGCCAGCTGTCATATGTGATCCAAAATGCTTGCCTTGTGACTACTAGTCTCAGGTTGGTAACCATTCAAAACAGTTCTTAACTAGGTGCTCTATTGGTTATTTTTAATTGTGGCTTACTAAACAGTGAGCTTTTCTAACGGTAAAATGTTATTATATAGTTTTAAGTTTTAAGTGAAATATATTTATACTGCACAGAAATTCAATTAGTAAAGCAGATAATAATTAAATGTTGCAGCAGTAAGCAACTCAACGGCCAGCCAGCAAATGAATTATTTAATATGATAATATTTTACAAGCAAAATTGGTAAATGGTCCGAGTGACATAAACGCCTTTAACAATATTTAAGCTCATTTAATATTTAAATATGGGCACCTCGTTCCCAAGCAAGCCGTTGCCCACACATTTCAGCTTACACAAATACTCGTTAGTATGTACATAAGTGTTGGTCATAAAGTAAACAAAGTGGTGGTCAAGTAGCGGCTATATTGCCTAACCGTTTAGGGGCCACAGTGGGTTCGGCGGTGAACCTTTCATGTGTGACCGAAATTTTTCGACTGACACTGGAAGAAGTCTCATTTTCAGCCTTGTTGTTTTATGCATTATTGCTGTTATTGTTGTTGTTGGTGCAATGAGACAGTTGTACGCTGTCGCGATCCTGTTCATTGTTGTCCGTGATGTGAGCGCAAGTGCCACTTGACGCCGCATGGTGTCTTTGTTAATTTAATACACAGCGG
This sequence comes from Bactrocera oleae, assembly GCF_042242935.1. Lineage (NCBI taxonomy): Eukaryota > Metazoa > Arthropoda > Insecta > Diptera > Tephritidae > Bactrocera > Bactrocera oleae. The sequence continues at coordinate 18,417,794 of NC_091537.1, read as the reverse complement.
GGTGTCAACTCATTCGTATTCCTATTCGTATTCGTACGCGCCTGTTGTACTTGTATGTAGGTGAGCACATTTGCTGCAACACCAACCGAAACCAACACACCTACAAGCCGACAGCTCAACAAACATACATACATACAAATGAAAGTCACTGGCTGCCGAAGCTGTAGCCAATGCGCCGCTCGCCTTTCTTGTTGTCGCTCGGCCTTCTGTCGGCGTTCGCGTTGGCAGTTCGATTGCAATTTTATGAAATTGTTGCAATTAAAACGGCAAAAGGATTGTGCACAGCATTTTCAATTGATTAACACGCAATAGTGGCGTGTTCATTATGTTTGGCGGCTGATTGGTGTGGGAAACTTGGCTAGCGAAAAATGCGCGGCGACTACTGCTTGTGGCGAGAGAGTGAAAAGCTAGCGAAGATCGTATGGTTAAAAGCGTATCACATGAGCATACAAGTATTATAGCAGCGGGTGATTGGAAAGGTGCAGTGGCGTAACAATTGCGAAAAAATGGCATTAATTATGCCGGGGGAAAATTCAAGAGATTGTGAACTAATGAAGTGCTCATTTTGAGTATTTAGCTATTTGTTATTTGTTTTTGCAATTGCAAGGATGGCTTTATTACAGACATACATTAAAATTTATATAAATGGCGGCTATGAGCTTGGTCAAGCCTTTTCTGTATTTAGTTTCATGCCCATCCTTCATCCGTCATCAGGCAACTGAAAGGTACCACAAGTGCCAAGTCGAATTCGATTTCGATTCGATTGATTTTTTTAATAACAGGGGAAAAAGTTTTCAAAACCAAAGCCTTAGTTTCTGAAACTAATTTCTTATGAACAGAGATTTGTATTAAGCACTTAAGTGGTTAGACCAGTGTCTATTTTCCACGAATCAATTTTTTTTACTTAAAGTACACTTTTGAATCTTAATGGGCACACATAGTGTGACATTATAAAAATGACGATTTTTCGAAATTAAAAAACAAAGTACTGTAACAATGGGTTTAAAATTTTAAGGATATATTTATACATACATACAAGTATATTAAAAATACATAGTAGCATTTTTGGAGTTACACGACATCTCCAACGGCGCTAAAAGAAAGTTCATCCACAGTGGTATTAATTTCGGTTTTTTCCGTGAATAAAATCTAAACACTAATTCTCTACTAGAAGAGATTGTAAATACAGTGACCTACTACCTAAAACAAACAAAAAATTACAAAATGGCTGATTGAACTGAGCGGTTCCACTTTAGAAGGCCGCCACTCAAAAACTATATTATCGAAATTTCACACTAGGTGGGCCCCTAAAAGATTTTTTAATTGGTAAAAAGAAATTTCCCCGTCCAATCTGCTGTAGTGTCGAAGCGTTTGCCTTTTTTAGATTCAGTATATTAGGTTAGGTAAGGTTAGGTCGTAGCATTGATCCAAAATCGATGGCTCTCACTTGGACAAATATTCGTCCTTTGTGTTACCCATAAACTCCTAAAAGTGGATCACCAGATCCTCTTAGATCGATGCAGCGTTTTGAGCTTACCACAAATTTATTAAGGCAGTATCAATACGCTAGGTTCGCCAAAAGTGTGTCTACCGAGATATTTCGATATCAATCTCGCGAAAGCCGGGTAATAGAGAAGAGGAAGAGAGAAGATGATACCACCATGCCTTTCCCCATACAGCTTTGGCAAAAAACTTCCGACAAAATATTTTGCCGCACCGCGTCTGAACCTATTGGACAGTGTCCAGTCAGAACACCTACTATTGCAGCGAGATTGACTTTGCTAAGAGCCAATAGTTCGGAGAAATTCTTACGGTTCGCTATAGGCCACAAGGATCTCGAAGTCGCACAAGTTTTTGGGCAGCGCTTGCTGGACTTACTGTAGGTCCATAGTTCTAACGCCAGAACGCAAGACCACATTGGAAAATCGATTTACTTCCATTCGGATGAATTTAGAAAAAGCAAGTTCATCGATTTTGCAGTTTCCAGCGATTCCGCTGTGACCGAAGATGTTTGAAGCTAACTTATAACAACATAACCTAATGAGGTCATGCTCGGCTAGTTTTGAACGCACAGTCAGCCAGTATAGCCGCTCGGCTATCGGAGTTAATGCACACCTCTCTGAAGAAAGCTGCACTTCGGAGCAATAGATCTACTGCTACCTTGATGGCAGCCACCTCCGCCTGAAAAGCGCTACAGTGGTCTGATAATCTAAAATTAGAGTTAATGGAAAGCTATCGACAGAAACCGCCACCCCCTACTCTCCCACTTAACTCCGATCCGTTCGTGAAAAAGCTCATTACACCCCTTTTTGCTACAACTAAAAAAGCCATCACGCTATCGATAAAATGGAAATTTCCTCTCTCTTCGTGCGTTCTACTTTCGCACAGCTAGGCGTTGCGGGAGCTTGGCCAGCGCTGCGCTATCATTCGTTTTTTCGCTGTCGTGAAAACTTTACCTAGCTCCTTTATTACTAATATCAGAATTTCCGAACATCCAGCTGATTTATATATATGGTAAAATTGATTCAAAATATGCTCTCGAATATACCTTAGCGATGTCAAAATTAATGCGACCTTTCTCTATCCCCAATATACCCCAAATAATGCTTTACTTCTTTCCACTTTTCTTTTAACAGTTTAGATTGGTCGAAATGTGTGATATTTTAGTGGAGTGAGTGAAGTGGGCAAGTGTTTTTTTTTAATAATGTGGTTTAGTGCTGAATTAGAATGGAATTCGTCTATACCTCGATCTAAGCCTCATATCCCTAATATAATGAATTACGAGCCTCGGATTTTACGATTTCTTCGAATAATCAATGAAAATTCTTTCGCAATTTTTTTTAGAATACAGTTTTGCCAGCACCCGTAGGCCTTTGATTCTTGCAAGTTGGAAGAGTATAAAATGTTCGGTTACACCCGAACTTAGCCCTTCCTTACTTATTTCTTGTTGTTTTTATACTTGGACATTCCACATATGACACTACATGAGGTATCTGACCTTTTCCTTTCCTATAAACCTGATTACGAAATTCCAATAAAACTTAAAAATTAAAATTATTTCAACTTGAGTTTAACACCAAAACGATTAATTGTCCAATCAAAGTATTTAATTACACATTGGCATTACCCCACTATTATAAGCGTTTTTTGCGTTTAATGAGCCAGCAGAAGGATTGCTAATAAATGATGGAAACGCCTCCAATTTTAAAGTTCCACGAAATATATCACTGCGTTATGGAGATTTTTACCACAACAAAAATATATGAAAAATAAAAATAAATCTACAATATGTACTCCAGCACACCTTCAACTCCAAATGAGCAATAAATTATGGCAGATTTCATTTAATTAGCGCACACAAACACATTTATGAGCACAGCAAAAAAAAAACATAAAAAAGATAAGGAAACAAAGTAAAAAGAATGAGATCTGGGTAGTTGAGCGCCTTCGCTACATTTGCATACTTAATTTGTTCTTAATTTGATTTTTCTCTTTTATCTACGAAATTTCGGTAATAGACCAACTGCTGTGCAGCCCGCTTACGCTCGGCCGCTGTTCGGCCCCACTCTGCTCCGCTTCGGTAGCTGCAACGAATGCAGGTAACAGCTGGCGTTAACCAAAAGTGAATTCGCCATGCTGAGTCACTTTGCCTTTTTGATTTATTTCAATATCACTGATTAATTGGTTGTGACTGCGCCTCGGCGACTGCATTTGTGAGTCGCCGCTACAACTTCAACTACAACCACTCTGCGTACGAAGCTTGTGTATCATCTCATTCAGCTGATAAACAAATATTTATGGGCAAACATTAAAATCACTTCATAACTAATTAAGTAGATTTCTCGCTGTAAGCTTATTCGGTGGATAATTATTAATTTGGGTATTTATGATTAGTTACCGATATTTTCATAGTAATTTAGTGAAAAGAGTTTAAACGTAATTTGAGCAATAAATATAATTAGTTTCTTTTTACCGCAATATGTAAGCGTGTGTGTACATTTTAAGAGTGCGGCCAGCAATTTATAGGTCATAAGTTGACTAAAGGGAAAATTTTGATTTTTTTTGTTCCTCAATGGAGTAGTTCGGAACTGGTTAAATAGAAACTAAAACGGAACCCAAAACATTAACTAGGATTAAAAAATAAATATATTTTTATGTTTAGCAAAAATTTAAACATTAATAAAACAATTGATATTAAAAGCTTGAAGGAAATTAATCAATGGAAATCTTCGATCTTGGTTTATTCAGTGAAAAAGTTTTATACGCAATTGCCTTTTTTCTTATTTCGATAAGTTATACGAATAGCTTTGAAAAAGCATACCAAATTTTTAAATCGGAAAGTTTTTGAGTTACAGCAAAGTCTAAAGTATAGGCTACGTTCAATTTTTCCATGAGTTTACCTTTAAGGGATTATACCATATACGTTTGTGTTGGTCGAAAAAATCGAAAAGAAATCGTATTGTGTTTTCTCAAAGTATATCCTTTTGAGATTAATTCTGTCAAATTTCATAAAGATCTGAGCACGGCAGCCAAAGTTACAACTGCCAACAGCGCGCTCTTCCCATGTGCTCCCAAATACGTACCAAAACTTATTTATCACAAAATGTCCTATTTTATACTTGAATGACAAAATTTTATTTGAAAAGTAAGTTTTTTTGGGAAGAAAAAATTTAATTTAGAGACCTTCAAAAATCGAACTTTTCAGTAAAATCATTATTATTTGTGTAAGCATGTTTATTTCGGCAAAGCCTTTGTTCAAGTACGTTAATATGATACAAACTGAAGAAAAATATTTAATTGATTGCAGATGATCCATATTCTACTCATCATCGCATCCTACTTACCATGCTCACTGCAAAGCGTGTAAGAAAAAAAGTGTAGCAGCTCAACAGCTGTACCGCCAACAAATGGCTACATTCCATCTTTGCAAAAAAAATAAAATCATAATCTAAAAATCATATTTGTCATATTTACTCCAAACAATGATCAACCAGTTTTCTGCTGTCATAAAATTTGAATTTTACGGGCCAAATACAACCAAATTGGCTAAAATTCAACATTTCTTCAAGAACGACCGTAGGTTATTGTATGGTGTATAATATCTTCTACTAGATAATTTTTTTTTAGCTCCATCCATGCGGAAGGCCGGAATCGCTGCAGTAGTTTAGTGCAGTCCAATATCGCGTGTAACTTTAAAAATATATATATATTTTTTTTTTTATTTTACTGTATACTTTTAAAATATGTATAAATATACACTTAAAATTTTAAAACATAACCAGTGATCTCAGTATACGAAAATCCTGAGTTTACATTTTTGAGACCCCAAATAATTTAAGGCACATCGCTGAAGGGGCTAAAGGCTATCCAAAAAATCGAGTTAGAGTGAGAGCATAATATCGAATGGGGACTATTTTGAAACCGACAACATTAATGTAGACAAATGAATAATTCTTTTGTTTTTTGCAAAAAACAAAAATCCCGAAATTTTTCGAACACACTTTGTATAAAATGTAGATTTTTAATCGTTTTGTTTTTGGAAAATTAGACAAAACTCTCACCATTGAATTTTCGAAGGATGCTTTTTCATTTCGAATGATAATCTACTTTAAGGTGATCCTAACTTTCATTTTTTTTACAAAACATGCTCAGAAATTAATAAGAAAAGCTTTGATATCTAATAAGAAAGAATAAAAGTTTTTTAATATATTATTGCATTGCAATGTTAGGAAGACGTCTTTTAGTGTTAAATGTTCATAAGAATATTCACAGGGTATGAAAAGGCAGGATAAGGAGAAACTTCATTTTTCAGACCTTGTCTTCAAAACAATTTTAATGGGTGTTTGATTTCGAGAACTCAATAAAAATTTTCTTTCTTGTTTACCAACAGGGTTAAACTATTTGAATTAATGATATAGCGCAGGCGAATTGACTAGTAATCAGAGATATATCCGTTTGAAATTTGTCTTTTAGAACTGTAGCCCCAATTAGCTTTGTCATTTCTCAAAAAGGCTTACTAGAAGCTCAGTTTAAGGACAATTTTTCCGTAAATTACTGGTTTTATCTCCAGAGTCTCATTTTGCTTTGATTTATTCTGCATTGACTAAAACGTTTACTATGCAGGGAAATTCACTTTCGGACTCAATAATTTATTGTTTAGCATGAAACAAATACAACCATTGGAAAGAAAAGAATTCCGAAAGTTTCAGATGAAGAAGTTCAAACTTGAATTTATCACCAATCACAAATGTTGGTCCTTTTTCCTACAGGGCTTAATGAAATATGCCTGAACATAGCTATATTGAATATGTACGTGCTCATATGCATGCACTTCTACATATGTAAGCGCGTAATAAAGGTTTTTTTTTCGGAGAGAAAAAATTTAATGAATTTAATTACAGTTGATTAACACAAATGGGATTTTCGGCCATCTATCTTCCCTACAAGTGGTTAAAAGCTGCTGGATAAAATCTGGCGGGCGTTACAAATACATACACCTACTTATGCACGCACACGAACACAAACAAACATATACATATACATATGCATACGTAGCTACATAAAATTTTTATGTAAATATATCAACGTCGCTGTGCTGGCGCTCATCCGCAGCTTTTTGTTTCCTTAATTACTAGCTGCTTTACTGTTTCGCTGCCCTTGTATGCCTTGCATACGAACAGTTAGTAGGTGTGTGTTTCACCGTTAATACGCTTGTGTGAAATTCAAATTATGATTTGTGTATGCGAAACAAATTATAAATTATGACTTGGAATTTATTAAAGGTTTAATAACTTAAAATTAGTGTTTTTATTTGTAAACAAGTTTCGCACACACGAGCGTGGCTGTAGCTATGCCATATAAACTGAAACAATAGCAGCGGTGGAGTTAACAAAAGACTTAAGCAACGAACTGGCTCGTGTAACGCTAAAGTGGACTGACTTTACTGTTTATAAATACCTTTGTCGTAAAAAAAAGCAACTGATTTTATAAAAAATGAAAGTCCGAGTTTTATTCATATTGTTTTGCAGATTTATGCTAATCTACCACAACTTTCAAATCGGTATGAAAATATGGGAAACAACCACAACAAATTCGAAAACATCCTTCGAATTCGTATATAGCCTACAAGATGAATACTAATTTATATGTGTGTAAACAGATGAAAAGTCATTGAAAGAGCACCCAATTCAATCAAGAAGGAGTAATTCTTTCTTATTTTTGCGCTAATTTTTTAATTATTTAATATGTAATGTTACTTCCTTAGGGTAAAATGTTTAATTAAAAATGAGTATGATCGTGATTATTTAATTTATTGTTTTATATGAGCGAGCAAAGCAGCGGATATATTTGAGACTTAAGCAATTATCCCCCATTTGGAAATAAAATCATTAAGTTTTTTGAGACTTTAGTCAAGTGATTATTTTATAACTTCCTATATTCACTTTTAATTATGCAATAAGAATTATTTAACATAAACAGTTTATAGAAATGTATATAAGTAAAGTCCGAAGGAAGACAAAGCCATTCAAATTAGTAGGCGAGCATATCGTCCGTAAAATGAGTCCAAAAAAAAATTAAAATTTTAGAATTCCTTCATACCTCATTTTCAGAACGCAGACTAAACAAAAATTAGTAACGGGATTAACTAAATGACGTTGTGCAGACCGATGGAGGAAAGTATTTGCGGATAAATTCTAGCATCGAAAAATGGAGAACTCATCCGCTAAATAACGACTTAACTAATGTCTTTTTAGAGTTTACAACTCAACTCCACTTTAACTGAAATTTTATAATATGGTATTGTCGAAAATATTTTTACCTATTCAAAATATTGAAGTGTGTTATAATCATTTACAATCCCATTGCAGTTGTACACTGCTGGTTAGAGGTCAGACGCGCTTATTTTCTGTATTCAATAAACTGTTATTTTTACTACCAAACATGGTGGTGCGGAACTCGCCCTTCTGGAGAGGCCCTGGAGAATGAAAGTCCTTCAGATTAATCTCCATCACGCAAGAGTAGACTCCGCCAATCTCGTCTGGGAAGATACTCATGACGACGAGGTAGCACCATCTCCAGAGTTGCTAAGGAGAGATTTGGCAGAGGCAAAGCAATAGAGAGTCAATGTAATAATTGGCTCGAACGCAAACTCGAGGCACTCGGTCTGGCGTAACTCGGACATAAATGCTAGATGAGAGTTACTTTTTAATTTTATTTATAGCGAAGATCTTTTGTTTTTATAATAGAGGAAACTCGCCTATTTTTGTAATTGCGAGTAGCGAGGAATTTCTCCTTATCCATCTCACTCTTGCTTTAAAAGAACTGGCACCCTTGATATCGGACTGGAGGAGTCTTAGTCGTCACTCCTTCTCTGATCATAGGTTTATTCGCTTTTTTTTGGACGAAGTGTGTGCAGCTAGTAAAGTTTTGTTGCGGCCGCGCCAGGTTGGTTATATACAAGACGGCAATAAAGAAGGCCAAGAGAGTTTCATGAAGATTCTTATGCGAAAACGTAGAAGGGCGTCACGAATCCTCAAGGTTTAGGCGCATTCTCGCTAAACTAATTACCTAACTTTTATGGGTTGTCTTAGAAATGAGCATGCTGGCTGAACTTTAAGCAATTATGCGTTGTTAAAACAACTTCTGGACGCTCACTAAACTGTGGTGTGTGTGTGTGTGGTACAGCAAATATTAACAAAAAACTAAAGATTAAGGGTACAGCTGAAGGCCTTGTCGCTAGCGCTGTTATATTTTATAGGTAGTATAATTATTTATAATTGTATTTCCTTTAAAAAATAAACTAATAAATAAAGATTAAGAAATCAAAATTGTTGAGTATATGATCCGAAGATCGGAATTAAAAAATGAAAATTTAAAAAATGAAAGTTTAAGTAAAATTCTCAACCTTGATTCTTCTACTCTTCTTGCTTATTTTGAAAGGTCTAGTATTAGATAAGTTTTTATTAGCTCATTATATTAGACCTAGGTACCTTTAACCATATTTATACACAATTATTTGGCAATAACTAGAATCACGTTTCGTGCAACTTGAAGAGCAAAGCAAACATATTTTAAATAACAGCAAATCTTCTGTAAATACTTCTACATTACCACACTTTTCTTGTTTCTAAGGTTCTTTAATATAAAATTCAACCAATTAAATTTTTTCAACAAACAAATTTCATTACAACAACAATAACAGCTCCACCTTAAGCTTAATAAAAATTCAGCAGTAGCTCTGTAATTACAATAATCATTATCAACACGCACATTCATAAGAATAAAAGACAACAACAATAGAAGCGAATATCTGGTATGCTAACGGTGTAAGAGTGGCAGCAGTTCAGCTAAACACCAGCAGCAACTGATACCCAATATTTATCTCGAAAGCAATCGCCAACCGGTTGCCTATCAGCCGCAGCATCTGCATAAAAATTAAAATACAAATCATTTAGAGGACTTGAAGGCAAATTCGATTAATTTGCGATAGTTGATTGGTGGGCCAGGATTGAAAAGTGACAGCAAGAAGCCGCAAAGGCGGAGGAGCAAAATTATGGAATTCAAACATGCGCATACCGAAGAAGCAGCTATTAAATGCTCTGAGTGGCCAGCACCGACATTAAGACCCATACACACACACACACACACACACACATGTATTATGGGTGTTCGGTTGCCTGTGCGTTAATTTTATGGCTAGAAGCAGACTCCGTGTCAACACGCAATGTGTCGGGAATTTGTGAATGAAAATGGGCGTTTTGAGGCTTTATGCATTTTTATAAGAGCGCGATTGTCGTTGGCCGGCAACAACACTCAAGCATATATAGTTTGGTAAAAAAAAAGTGGCTAGTTTGAATGAAAAAAAATTATATTATATAAGATTTAGGCTCACGCAAGTAGATATTTGCAGTTCCACTCCTGGTATGGCACTGTGTAAATTAAAAAAATGGTTGGACAAATATATATATATATGTATATACGAGATGTGTTCAAAGGAGAAGAGGAATTTTGAATTTTTTTGAAAAGTACTTGTTTACTCATCAATATCTATTTTGTCCTCTTCTAAGTAATCTCCCTCGGATGCACTTGTGCCAACGCTTTTTCCAATCCTCGAAGCACTTCTTATAAGCGCTTTTCGCTATGACCATCAGCTCTTTCTTCGATTCTGACTTGATCTCATATCTATATAGTTATATATTGATCTATATATATATGGACTTGTCTAGGTTAGGCCTGAGGGTCTGAGGGACTTCCTAGGCCTGAGGGACTTCCTAAGATAGAAAGCCCATAGCGTCGAAACCAAGAAAGATAGTGCATAAGATTGCAACACACCACTTTATAACCGAAATAAAAGAATTTATAACGTTCGCGTTTCTTATAATAATAATAGTTTTTTATAACAATAATCATGTTTCGAATTCGAGCATAGAAAGTTCGAAATTTGTATCTTTGTTACAATACTACTACAAAATGGAATAACGGTTGCACTGTCTTCGATCACGCATTCACATTTGCATATCAATATTCGGCATACCCAATACATAATGTTATGTAACACCCTCACCACTGTTAGAAGTTGGTATTTTCGAAACATTTTGTTTTATTAGACTTGGCTACATATGTATTTATAAAGTTGTATATAATTTTGTTATACATATATGGAAGCCGTTACCAGCACCTATAGATGACAGAAGTAAGGGCAGAGGGCAACCTTGAAAAGCGACTACAAGGCATATACCATATTATGGGCCTCAAAAATGGAGAGCTTAAAATTGGTTGCTGAAAAGAGAGAAATGGAGCACAGAATTTGTTTGTGAATTGTAGGCCAAAGCCAACACTGTAATGATGTCCCAGCCACAATATTCGACACACATGGGTCCGTGTGACTTTTTTCTATTTTCAAAAATAAAGAGAACCTTAAAGAGCCGTCGTTTTACAAGATAGATGAAAATCGCTAAAAGAGCTAAGAGCTGTACCGAAAATCGGGTTTGAGAAGTGTTTCGACGATTGGTAGAAGTGCTGGCATAATTGCAGAATATGGAATGGAGAGTATTTTAATGGCGACAACATTAATGTAGACGAATGAAAATTTTTTATTTTTTTTAAAACGATAATTTCCGTAATTTTTTGAAACAACACATAGACACTAATGTGCACATTTTACATTAATATCGACAACAACAACAGCATATATGAGAAAGTAGCGAAGTATAATTTAAATGGTTACGCCCTCATTATTCAAGATTCCAATAAAAATAAAATTTAGCAAACTTAATATGAAAAAATAAAATTCGACCTGCTTATTAAACAAATTTTCTACCTTGACCAATAAATACAAGCAATAATTTGTTAGCAGCAATATTTGTTTGTGCTTTAAATCGTTCGTTTGTCACTTTTATAAGTCATATGGTTTTCTAGGATTTTTATGCAAAGTTTTTGTCATTAAGTGTGTCACCGCAGCAAATTTATTAGACAATTTTTAATATTTCTTAAAACCATCTTGAAACGCTTAACAGTATTTTAATTAGTTTTTGTATTCATTTTGAGATTTAATTTTTGCAATTTCTTTTATTATCATTTTTTACTATATTTTATTGCTTAATCGCAATGATTTCCGTTTAATTTGTTTTTAGTTTTTTTTTTTTTGTTTTTGTTTTTCAAATTTTCCACGAATTTGTGGGCAACACAACAGCTGTTGAAGTTCATTGCTTGCGCTGGGAACAAGCGTGTCTACAACAAAACAACAACAAAGCCAATAAATATGCTTCTCAACAACTATGCAACAACAACGGCAACGACACCGACTGCGCACAACAACAACGCTGATATCCGTAATTATGGTGATGACGACGATTATCATATTTATAATTTTTTTTTTATTAATTAATTATAATTTATGAGAATATTTTATTGCTATGCGATGTCCCTCATTTCTTTTGGTTACTTGGGTGAGTGTGTGTGTGTGTGCGTGTTGCACCGCCTTCTGTGCTGGAACGCCGCCGACGCCCCTCCTTGCAGTCGCGCAACAAATAATTTGGGACACACAATCTTAGTATTTTCTATAAATGCCTTGTATGTGTGTGTGTGTGTGTTTTTATATTTCTAACATTGCTTTAATGCCAGAGCTAGTCTCCCCAGCTCTTGTTCATATGTTGTGTCTGCGTCGCCTCTCCCTGGCAGCCGCCGTTGGACAGCAAATAAAGTCCGCAGCAAATTATTTAATACCGTTAATTATTGCCGTCACACCGCTTGGCGGCTTCTCTGTGATTTAAATTCAAATTTTAACTTTTATTCGATTTTAATCGCTTTGATGCACGACAGACCAGAGATAATACAACAAAAACAGAACAACAACACTAACAGTACAACAACATAAACTATAGCAGAGGTGTAATTCAAAAGAAGTGGAAAAAGTTGAGGTCAAGCAGTTGAAAATTGAATGATAACAACAATAAAAATCAGATAATTGTTAAGCTGCGATAACGGTTTGTTGACACATTTAATTCGGCAGCGTTTATTCTACCGCTTTCGATATATTATAGAGTGAGATGCTGGCTGAAATTCAGTTGAGAAAAATTCATTAATCATGGCTCTATAACGATCCTTATTGATTGTAATATTATGGCCGGCTTTATTTTTGAAGAAATACCCATTCACCCAAAAGTGAGCTTCATCGCTGAACATCGGTGGCCATCTCGTTTTCAGCCGATTTGCAAACCTTGTTCCAGATTGGGTCCCTTCATTATGAATTAGCTAACCAAACTGAGTATAAATTAAATAACAGCTGTCAAATAGACCAACACCGAAAAAAGTATTGAATCATGCGTCTGGAAAAACACCCTTTATTTATTGCTAATTTAATGCAATGTGAAATACTGAGAAATGGAATAAGAATACAATCCCTATATATATAGTACCGCGATTCACCATATCTACAAATGAGGGCACACGATTTTATACGCATCACGCGCGGCACTTTATAATCGAATGCATAAGGAAATTTGTGGTTGTCAATAAGTGGGTTATAACTACAGAAATTTTCTGGTTTCTTTAGTCATTTAAGTGACCACCTTGAGATTTAGCCACAGAAACTAACCTCAACAAGGTTATACGGTTATACCACAGATGTGCAATAGCTGGATTCAATCATCATTTTTAGACCAATATAAGAAAAGGTTTTTTTCAAAGCAGTAGTCCAGTACCAGTCCAGTCCAGTACCGATACCGAGTCCAGTGCCGATTGAGAAGGTGTGTATTTGTACCATGAGCAATCCTGCCATCAGTAGTTCGAAAATATACACAGATATAAGACTCTACAAATAGACGCAGAAGCTGGACTAAATGTCTAGCAAATTAGACAAACTTAAAAGACGTTACGTTAGAGTAAATTTACCACAATATATAGTCCAGACAAAGGCAAAACTAAATTAAGAGACCTTTTTACTTATGATACACGAACGACCTATTAAACTAACAGCGCTTCCGGAGATATTGAACGACTTTGATGTGAATTTCTGTGCTTGCACTGAAGCTATAACACCCTTCACAAATAAAAAAGTTTCCCAAAAAGAACTTGATTTTTAACGGTCAGATTTTGTATAGCAGCTATAGTTGTTCATGGTCTAATATGGTAATTATTGATTAGAAACAGACGAGTGAGAACTTTTACGAACACGCCGAAATGATCGCTGAGCAAATTCACGGTTGTTTTAATTTCCGAAACAGCTGAGAGCGATAAAATTTCGTAAGCTAGGAAGTATCGATGTTTTTGGTCATACTAACGGCAACGTTATACGAAGAAAATAAAAAAGACAACAAATTTACTATGAATTCCGTTACATTTTACATTTCGCTTTATTAACATTTGACACTTTTGAATAATTCGTTTGCTTGCAATAATCGATATTTATGCATAGTTCATTTATTTTCTACGAATTCGCTTATTTATTGGTAATTAAATAAATTTCTTGTATAATGACGAGATTTTGTTGATTAACATACACAATACAATTGGTTTGCATGCAAAAAATCGCTACGATTACTTAAGACTATGCATAAATATATACTAAAACACTACGCAATGAGCCATTCTGCTTTGCTATTTAATTAATTTATTTTACTTTTTCGTAATATAATATATCGCTTTAAAGTAGCTTAAATATTTATACTTTCGTAAGTTAAAGTTTGTAATAGCGACATTGTTGAGCGAAAAGGTAGAAAATAATGAGATTTTTGAGACGCTAGAGGTTAGGCTAATAAATAGTAACTAAAAATCGTTGATGAATATGGTAAGAGATGGTAGAGAAATGGCGGCATGGTATAAATAAATAAAATGGGTGTGTGAATAAAATATGAATATAATAAGAAATATGAAATGCAAAAGTGATGTAATTATAAATAGTTGTATAGGCTACGCTTCGTAATTATAAAAGAAGTTAGGTGCTTTAAAATATGGCTGCTAGAAAAATTTTAGGAAGCACCTTTCACAATTTAGAGAAATTTGAAAGAGTACTATTTTTTATTCTCATTCATTTTGTCAATAGTTTCTCTTTTATGGAATTAAGTGTGTCATCAGATGTGATGAGCTCATTAACATGTCTAGCATACGGTAGTAAAGAGACTTTTTAAAATTCGAACTCATTTTAGAGATGCAGCAGTTAGGAGAAGGAGTTCGGAACGGTGAGTTGCGGACTTTAAACGAATTTTTCTCCATCGTATTTTAAAACGCTGTAAACGCATGGTATTAACTAGATATTATTATAAAAAGTTTCCAAAATTTCGATTTTTTATAGGAAAAAACAAAAAAAAACGCAAAATACGAATTTTTTTTCAAATGTCAATCAAAAGTACAATTTCGGTATATTGATTTGATAATACTCCATTCCGTGCATTTAAGCTTACAGACAGGCTCCATTGTTTTGCCCAAAAGTGTAAGAAATCAGGCTGATCTTAAGATCTACAAAAATATTTTTTCAATATTGAAGTTTACTTAAAGAGCAAAATTTAGTAATTCTTTCAAAATGCGAGAATAAACAACGGCACTTTTTCATATCACCAAAAACAGTTACTCAAAATTTCTCTAGCAGTTATATCTCAAAATACACAATTATTTTATAGTTATGAAACACACTATATATATATGTATAGGTATAGATGTTCTCGTAAAGGTGGGTTCATTTATAAAGGGAGATTTGTTAAGTAGTTGTAAAACTTAATGATGAAGAGTAAGTTTTGCGCTCACACTTTTGTGTTCGTGTTTGTGACAAATGCAACATTAGTGTTAGGGTATTCACAGTATTTTTTTTGTTTCCCTAGTTGATTAAAAACTCGTATATACTACTTACATAAGCATTACTCCAAGATGAAATAAGCAAAGCAAATTTACTCGAAAAGAGATAAAAAAAAAAGTTTTTTTTTGCTGTTTTGCAAGTGTGAAAAAAAATTGAGAAACAATATTGAAAAAAAAAATTGTTTTTCGTAGTTAGAGATCTTTAATTTACATTATTTGAATGATACTAGTATTTTTAACATAATTATTATTTTTTGTTTGCAAGGGAGAAAAAATACTAGAAATAAAAAATAATCGTTTTTAAAGAACTCCCTTTTTTAATCTGAATAATTAATATTGAATTGCTTGTAAAGTTAGCAGAACAAATTTGTTTTTGGTTTGCTAGTGAAGTTACATATATATTATGAATAAAATTTTTTTTTTCTGATTTAAAGATTTTTCATACACATTTTTTTTTAAACTGGGTGATATTAATTTTTAGGTTTTATTAAAGTTACTCAAAAAAATTTAATATTTTGTTTTGTTGGTTGGCAAGTGAGAAATAATATTGAAAATAAACGAAAAATATTTTTTTGCACTTAAAGATCATTAATCCAAATTTTTTAGACTTATTGTTATTAAACTTACAATTTGTTTAGTTTTTAAAGTTGTACGAAATTTTTCATTTTCGTTTAAAGAGATCACATTTTTTAGTCTGGGTGCAGAAAATTTTAAAACAAAATGCTTTAAAATAATTTTTCGCCTTAAAACAGTACATCTCTTGCGTCTATTATTGAATTTTTAGCACTCCTACTCAACAACAAATCTCATTTCTTCTCATTACTTGCTTAGCATATGCTCGTTTTCAATCAACTAAACAATGCAAACAACACTGTGAATACCCTTAACGCTTTTTAAAATGCTTACTATATTACTACATATAATCTATATTATTAATATTATTTCGTTTACTTAAACGCGCGTAATTTAAGTGCTAAACTTAGTTAAAAAATGTGTGTTTTCACTCTTTGTTTCACAAATAAATAATATAAAAAAATTTTCACAATAATTTCTAATAACTAAATTAGTGACTTTTATGTTGCAAACTAGTGAAATCTGTAAACACAGCTTAAATTGTAGGTATATTTGGTTTGTATATGCATTTAAATACATACATATACATAAGTAAGTATTGAGGCAAATGTAAAAAAATATTACATAACACAATGAAGTAAACAAAGTGCAAAGTATTTAACATTATCGATGAAAAGGTGACAACAGTGTTTTTTTGGTATTTGTTTTTCATTTGCTTCAGTACAAAGACTATTAATTATGTACTTTAAACTTAATAATAAGTGTGTATGTTATGTAATGTACTTAACGGTGTATATGTTTTGCTTTGTTTGTATTAGTTTTGTGTGATTAGTGTTTGTGTGTGTGTGTGTTTTAACGGTATTTTGTCCGTTTTATGTACAATAAAATAATTCCTAAAAAAAAAATTTCGATAATATTCTTTAACAGTCTGTCACTTACTTAAAATATTCAACAAATTCTACAAAAATTCAAAATACTACATTACAGTAATATGTATGTATGTATGTATGTGTGTGTGTACATACCTTACATAAACATCTGCATGTTAAACTTTTTGGTAACTATAAAAATAACTCTATCCTACTTGTTCGCATGCGAGCAACTTTTAAATGAATTTGCTTAAATAAGAAATTCACATTCACAACTTCCATTTTGTCGAGGAACCCATTTAGCATCGTCGTCGATTTTGTAATTTTGTAAAATTTCGTTATTTCAAATTTTCACTTTCATTCAAAATTTGGTTTATTTGCGAAAAAGTTCGTGCGCGCGGTCGTTTTTTCGCTACGTAAGCTGTTGGCTTGAAAAGCAAAGCTACCGCATGCATTTGTAACTTCACTTTTTTCCGCACAAACAAACATGTCGTAACTTTACACATTTCGCGTTATTTTTTCGTAAAAAGTGATTTTTCTTTCATTTTACTACACATTTTTCTTTTCATTTCGTTTAGACAACCGGCGATGGTGATAATGTGGCGCGTGTGGCTCTCGTCGGTGATTTCGACGACACGCCACCGGCTCCTGTGCCGCTGCCTGTGGCACCGTTAGCGTGCAGACGGAAGAGTTCACCAACTGTAATGGCTACTTGCACCGCTCCCTTACCTTCTAGCACATCGGCAGCGCAGCAGATGAGATTCTGTAATGAGAAGAAGTAGAGAAGGTGGTGGTTAAATGTGCATGTTTATAGAATAATTCAATTTTAATCGTGGACCCTGAGACGTAAGCTAAGGATATTAAAAACTGTTTTTATAAATATTGACTTTTTAAGATTTTTAAGTTTAAGTTTTGTATCAGTTTTTTTTTTTTAATTTCCTTTTTTGGTTTTATTTCTCTACGTTTTAACTTTTCCATGTTATTTATTATTTTATTAATTTTATTGATTTTTATTTTATTAACATAATTAATTTTTAGTTTATTATTATAATTGATTTTTATTTTCTTTTCTTTGTGATTTTAATTTTTGTTTATATTCTAATTTAATTTTTTTATATAAATTTTTTTTTATACCCTGAACAGGGTATATTAATTTTGCCACGAAGTTTGTAACACCCAGAAGGAAACGTCGAAGACCATATAAGGTATATATATAAATGATCACCGTGACGAGCTGAGTTGATTTAGCCATGTCCGTCTGTATATACGCGAACAAGTCCCTCAGTTTTTGAGATATCGATCTGAAATTTTGAACACTTCTTTTTCTCCCCAAGAAGCTATTCATTCGTCGGAACGGCTGATATCGGACCACTATAGCATATAGCTGCCATACAAACTGAACAATCGGAATGAAGTGCTTGTATGGAAAACTCTTTAATTTGACGAGGTATCTTCACCAAATTTGGCATGTATTATGATTTAAGGCATTAATCTAATCTCCGAAGAAATTGTATAGATCGGACGACTATAGCATATAGCTGCCATATTAACTGAACGATCGAAGTAAAGTGCTTGCATGGAATTTTTTTTTTTTTAACGAGGTATCTTCACGAAATTAGACACGAGTTATTGCTTAAGGCAACAAATTATTCTCCACAGAAATTGGTCAGATCAGATCACTATATCATATAGCTGCCATACAAATTGAACGTTCGGAATCAAGTTCTTGTAAGGAGCCTTTGTTTTTGTGAAGGGTATTATAGCTTCGGCGCAACCGAAGTTAACGTTTTTTCTTGTTTTTTTAATATAAATTTAATATTTTTAATAATTTGTTGAATAAATTATTTAACATTTTATAAATTGTGTTTTATTTTTAGGCGTCCTGTTTCGCAAGTTTCTCCCAATAAAAACTGGCGGACCATGATCTCGAAAGCGGTGCATCTATAACGCAATACGACTTAGGGCATAGTCAGAAGATTTCCCCTCCTACAACAATGGAGTTACGCACTGTATATGTGTTAGTATTCACGCTTAGTCTGTTAATGTACTGAAGGCTTGGCAGTCACAACTTGCTGGGCAGTTATCTAATGAGTCTCTAGTCGATAACTAATTTGATTGCTTACTGGGTATCATTCGTTCCCAATTCAACAAACAAACTCTGCATAAAGGTTTGTGAAATCTTTTTTTAAACAAAAATTCCATTTAAACTATATAATAATTAATAATAATAAAAATCTTTGTATAATAATTTTATACCCACTTGGATATAAATATGTACATTTCATTTTTGTTCCATAAATTTTAACTTTCCCTTACTCCACATTACTTCCACCATTAATGTAAGTTAAAACACACAAAAAGTCTTTGCTTATCAAAAGTTAATCATATCTTCAATTTTATTCAGTACAATAAATATGTTGCTATTGTTGTTGCTATTTTTTATTTTATATTAGCAAACCATTACAATAAATGCATTTGGTTGGTGTACTGGTACAGTGATTTATATGCACGCACATCTGTTTGTATGTAAATATATGTACTTAAAAATGCAGCGTTGCATTTGGCTGTTTGTGTGTGTGCTTAAGTAAATTGGTATATGCACTTGGGTATGGATAAAGTGATTTTCTGGCGATGAGTGCAAACATTGTCACCAACGCCATACGCTAAACTAGTTTGGAAGTTTCGACAAGGTGTTTCCGACACCAAACATATGCTCCTATATAAATTTCTTTCGATCCGTTCGCTTCTTTCAGTAATTAAATACTCATATTATTAATTTTTTAAACTAGTTACAGTTTAGTATACGTTCTTTTCGTTCAGTTTAGTAATAATATATTTTTTATAAATATTTTTAGTATAGGTATAGTTTTTAGCAAAATTTTCGTTTCGAAGCAAATTAGATTTCAGGAATGTTAGTGTATAGTATTTTCATAGATATATAGGGTATATTATAATATATGTGAAAAAGTTTACTAGTGAATAGTTCGTATGAAAATAGATTTATATATTTTTTGCTGGAAGCAGTACAAATCATAACGATTGATTAGCTGAGGATTAGATTTTGTTCAGACTAAAAAATTTTCAAATTATTTTTTTGTTTTCTTTTTCTTGAAAGTGTAATTCGTCAGACTGTTAAAATTGAAACTCTCTTTCAAATAGGTAATTAAGTTAGTTGCAGTTATTCTGACTTCTCAGCTGCATTTTTATATTGCTCTTATGTTAGCGCTCGCACTCTCTCTACAATTTCTTTTATTGCTCTCTAATTTTTTTTTTTTTGTTTGGTAATGTGTATGCCGTTGCGCTCATCTCACTTCAATCAATCTAAGGCACTGTTTACGAATTATTTTTCAAAATAAATGTCTTAAAAGATATGAAAAATAGTAAAAAATTGCAAATTTTCGAAAAGGTCATCAAATAAACCGTTTTTATCGTTGTACCGAATATATTATATATAGAAATATTTGACTAAGTTCATATGTCTTGGAATAAGAAAGGTTAAATTAAAAGTTAATAATTGTTAAAAAAAATTTAGATTCAAAATTACGAATTTTATAACAAGGAATTTTATTTAAAGGAGTATTCTGATCTAAAAATTTTTCGAGAGTTTTCTTTATTGACTTATCTACTTTACTATTTTTAAAATTGGCAACAGTCAAAAAAAAGTGGTACATAAATTGTTTTTTTTTTTCAGGCAGTCGCCATTGCATAAAAAATGTTTTGCAGCTTTTCCGAAGAACCAGACATTGCGACATAATTTTAGGTTAATATATACCTTTATTTTGTTTCATATTGTTAGAACGGTTGAAATCGTGGGAATGGCCACGTGCGAATTTTTTTCAGCTGCTAATTTTTGAAATTTTTAACTTTTTTATTTTTGATTTTTTCCTGTATTCTTATAATGTTAATAAATAACTTATAAAAATAGATACTAAAAATATTAATTGTTATTTTTTACTTAACTTTAAAAATTACCCGAAATTCATGCCTCTAGAGTCTAGACCAGAATACCCCCTTGAAATTAATTTTAATTTTTTTAATTTTACTTATTTTTGTTTTTTTTTTTTTTGTCTTATTTTCATTGAAATATAGTAGGTTTATTATTTTTAAGGCTGAGTACTGCTTTATTATTAATAAATTTGGCATTATGGTAAAAAACATTGCCACAAAAAAGTTTGCATAAACGATTTCTCAGGAAAATAAAGTTTATATTGACAAAAAAAAATTTAATAAATTATATGAAATAAGCTTTATAACTATAAAAACTGTGGCTTAAAATGTTAACCAAATATCTATCTATCTCAAAACATTCAAATTCAACATATGCAACTTTACTGTACGAACACAAATATGTATGTATATAATTATTCAGCACTGTCTGATATTGAAATAATCCGAAAATATGTAGTTTTGCACTAATTTTTGCCAAACCATACATACATATTTACAGTAAGAAAAATTTATAACAAAAATTTAAAAATTAAATTTACTTTTCGAAAATTTGTCAAATACATAGTCTCTAAATATACGCAGTACATATTTCCAGTATAAAAGGGTATAAAAAACAGTTAGAATGTGCATATAAATTTTATTTTCATTTTCCTTGCATATAGGTATATATAAAGGCTAGTTTGTTTAAAATAATACCAATCAACCGTTATGATTTGTGATCGCTGCGCTTTTGTTTTGTGCTACATGGCAACCATGCCACTTAAATTGCATACGTACTATATAACTACGCTTCTTGCACACGCTTTGAAGTCATTTCATCGTTTAATATGTATTATATGTTTAGTGAATAAATTTCTTTTTTCATAAGTTCATTTTTTGTTGTTGTCATTTCTTACTTCATGATTTCTGTTTACAATAACTTGGCCACCTTTTAGTCCCTGCTTGCAATTCATATGTGATATATTTCCATCAATAAATTCATACTAACAACTACAAAACGCTTAACTACACCGCTCTAAAGTCGCTAAATGTACTACTAGTAGTAGTAACTAGTACATATTCGTGTATGTATGTAGCAACAAGGTGTGAATGCTTTACAATATTTTGCTTAACTTATACTTTTCAATGCGCTGATTTAACGTTTTCGTTTTCTAACCGTAAAAAAACTCGCAAATTAACCGACCGAGGCTTCTCATTCTTCAACAATGCAGATTTGAATTCTTAATTTTTTGTTTTCGTTTATCTATAGTGTGTGTATAAATTATTGGTCTTAAATTAAGTTAGCAATAGTTTATTAAAGCGGTTGGTTGCTAGCTACTAGAATTATACGCATTTTCGCTTTCATATATGTATAAACATATGTATGTACATATGTATATAAGCGGTATGTATAAATGTTTAAACTCAAGCATATCATTTGCAGATTAAATTCAAGTTCCGCATAGTTATTGTATAATAATTGGTTTACGAGTAATTTATTAGGGTAATGGTACAAGTAATTAATTCGTTGTTAATTTAATTAAATGCAATGCATGGCATTAAATATGTGCTTTAAAGGTTATTAAGCCTTAATTGGTTGCTTTTCGGAAGTTTTTGTAATAAAAAAATTTTTTTGAATACACATCCTTTTTTTATATAAATTATGATTTTTTTTTTTTTCAATAGAAATTAATTTTTTTTTTTCATTAAAAATAATCAGTTTTATAATATAATTATTATTAGATCAAATACTTTTTTTTGAATACAAATTATTATTTTTCAACAAAAATTACTTTGTTTTATAAAAATAATTATTTTTTCAATACAATTCCTTTTTTTTAATAATTTATTTTTTAATTATTATTTTTCAACACAAATTACTTTCTTTTATGAAAATACTTATTTTTTCAATACAATGTTTTTTTTTTAAATTACTTATATGCTTCAAGATTTTTTTTATAAAAAATATTATTTGCAATAAAATTTTCAGTCAATATTTATGCGCATGAATAAAAGTATTTTTAATATAAAGTCTTTCGTTAAGCAGCAGTATTTGCTAAAAACAAAATGGTGGGTAAGGTTTCATTCAGTTCTTGTTAAGTCTTCATTTGTTACGGAAAATTAATACAGATAACGGCAAGTTGAGCAGTTAGTTTGGCAATTGAATTGAAATTATCAAATTTAGTGCGGTTTTGAAGGAATTTTTTTATTTTTTATTTAAACATTAAATTAGTGATTTTCGCATAAAACTTGTTAAATACAATTAAGTTTAGAGTTCCTTTACAGAACTGGAAAAGATATTGTGCAATATATTGTATACACTTAAGTCCTTTGATTATACACTCGTTTTGTAATACAATACATATACATCGAAATACGCAGAAAAAAATTTATAAAACTAAAAAAACATGTTTAAAAATATTAAATTACAAATTGAATAGATTAAAATAAAATGAATTTAGAAAAAATTTTAATAAATTTAAGAACAATTTTTACATGAATTAAAATTAACACTAAAAAGTTTAAGAAAAAAAAAATAAAAAAATTTTAACAAAAATTTACAAAAGTAGGGTTAAATATTTAAAAAAATTAAAATCAACAAATTTTTTTGAATTAAAAATAAAGTTGTAAAAATAGAAAACGTTAAAAATCGCTATGTTACAAAATTAACACAGAAAATTAAAAAAAAAAAGTTAATGCATTTTTTTTAAATACAATAATGGAATAAACAATGCAACAAAGTAGTTTGTATTCAGCAAATTAGAGTTACTAAATACATTAAATTATTTTTCAGAACTTATTTTCAAATTCTCTTTTTTCTTGGTAGTAACTCAAAATTATATGCAAAAAAAATTTGAATAAACAAAAAAAGAAATAAAATAAAAATAACAGATTCCGCAAACATATAAAAATCTAGTAATTTAACCTGTTCCGACATTGTGCTTCACGCTTAAAAGTATGCAATATTTGATGCCGATAAATATTTCATACGAATTTGTGCTCGATCTCTTATACTATATAAATTTTAAGGCGATTACATTTTTTATTTAATAAGTATATATAAAATGATTGAATATATTTTTTTTTTTTTTTTATATATTCCATCAATTCGCCTTTTGGTTTTAATAAGTCGTATTAAGTTATATATTCATTTTATATCGAAATAAATACTAAATGAATCGCTTTTTAATCCAAAGTCATTTAATATAAAGCATGGAAAAGGTTAAATTATAAAAAGTAAATATAAAAAACTTTCATTTTCAAGTCTATGAAAATAATTTGGTTTTCGTTTCCTTACGAAATGCACTTTTAAGTACTGTTATACAAAAAAATATGCAGCCTCTGCTCAGATAATGTTGTTTATAAAAAGTAAATAATATGCTTATTGAAATATATTATTATATTAAATGAATAGTTGTAACTTTAATGTATAATATGTTTTAAACTAAAAGCAATTTGTAGGTTTTAATACTATTAACCCGACATAGACCCTTGGTATGAAATTTTTTCTGGAAAAAAAGCGGCAGAAAATATTCCACAATTATTTTTGAGAAATGCAGCAAAAGTCAGATAAAAATCTATGTCTATGTCCGCCTATGTAGACCCTACAGTCATGGAAACGGCATATAACTGCAATTTTACTCTCGGGTATATGCTAACTGATTGAACTCTCAAAATAATAGATATATACGTGTTTGAAATAATATAAATAAATAATTATTAGAAAATTATAATAATTATTAAAAACAATGTATAATAGCCTAAAATTTTCCACGGATTCAAAATGTGGGGATTATAAGGAATTCAAATTTTTCAAAAAAAAATATTAAATATTTTTATTGTCTAAAATTGTTCAACTTTTTTAGTTTCAGCCATACTTTTTTCTATATTTTGGTTTAATAAAAACAGGAAAATCTTGTTTATACTCAATTACTTACAGCAAGGTAAACAGGCAGCATGATTTCAAAAGATATTTATTTTATATAAGTTATAAACTATTTACTACTTTGCAGACTTACATTTTATTATATTATTTTCATTTAGATATTCAACTTTGGTTTCACTAAAATTAATAAACTTTGGAGTCTTAGTTGGAAGGGAGAAAATTTTCTCGAAGCATATTTTTTAAATCTATAATAATGTAATACTACTTAGTTGGATAAATATTTGGAAGGAAAAAATCTTGGGAATAGTACAAACGTTCTCTCCATTATACTCATAAAATATTTCAAAGTTCGAAAAATGTCTCAAAAAAAAAAAATATTTTGAAGTATTGAAACTACGAACTCAGTATGAACAATATTTTAAAGTAAATACAAATCCAAATGAATTGAATATTTTTAAATAAATTACTGTAAATAAAAAATTTGAGCTTCGTGCTGACGGTTATAAATCAAAGTAAAGACAACATTTTTCAGTTTTCTGTAGAAAATCTTTCAAGATTTAAGATTTTAAAATTATTTTAAGGTTGTTACTGTGTAAGTATCTACCAAAATATTATAGTAAATTAAATAAATATTCAATTATAATATAATATATATCAAATATATGTAATAAATTATGTCGAAACATAGCAGCCATAGAAAAATATATTCAATGTTCTAAGTTCGTTATGCGAAAAAGTTTACGTATTTAGAAATTTAATAAAAAAAAGTTAGGTTATAGTATTTTTTACAATTATACTTAAGCACTTAGGTATTATATTACCTACAATCTCAAACAAATGATTATTAAAGTGGCATACGTTTATTACATTATTTAGCGGAATTGAAAAACGAACTCACGCTTTAAAATAAGAATAAGAATTAGCTTTTTTTATAATAAATATTAATAATTTTTAAAGTTTTAATAAATGAAATAAAATCAATATTTAAATGAAATTCTTACTAAAAAATTAATAATATTATTTTTTAATTACAAAATGTAACATATACATGCTGCAACGAATCTTTTAAGCAAAAGGCAGCCATTAAACTCATAAATAGTAATAAAAGCTTCATTCTTTACGGTTGGATTGTCTTAAATATTAAATATTATATAGTAAGCGGCATAAAAAACTAAAAAAAAAAGTACATATACCTTAGTCAACTTAACGTTTAGTACAACTCCTGCAACTTCGCTTGCAATAGTAGAATTCTCCACAAAACTAAATCTATACTTAAGCTCTATAAAGCAATGTGGCATATAACAATTCCCTGTGTCGCGTCTCTTATCCGGGCAATGGAAAGAAGACCAACAGCAAAAATGTTACAATAAAGACACACGATAGAATAATTGTAAGCACGTGCGAATCATGCTTCAACAGGTAAGAAGTGCCTGCCTCCTCAGCTGTTGCAAGACCGCCAGTCACATTACTGTTATTCAAAATTTTGCTGCTGTTGACCGACTTGCCATCGTTCACATCAACCACGCGATAGATGCTGAAAATGCTATTATTGTTAGGTTTTGTTGCTGATGCTGTCGCTGCTGCTGCATTTGTTGTTGTAGCTGTTGATGTGTTTGAGGATTTTGATTTGTTGCTGCTGTTAAGGCTGCCATTTATACTATTATTCAATGAGATTGAGGCTGAGGTTAAGGTTGCTTTGCCAGCAGATGAGTGTTCGAAGAATTCGATACGTTTCGAGACAATCGGTAGCGCCTCTTCTACCTCCACGGTAGGTGTTTTCTTTTGCAACGTTGCTAAATCGTATAACTTGTATTTGTTGCCCGTTACGTCTATTGCACGGCTTTCGACCTTTAGTTTTAGCTCCTCGTTGAATGTCGGCTTCTCGTTGATCAGCTGGTAAGCGCCACCACCACCAACGCCTTTATTGCAGTTATCCGTACCCCCTCCACCACCGCCGCCGCCAATTACTTCACTTTCCGTTTCCACAATGGTTTGCAGCATACACTGACTGTTGTTCACGTGTCCATAATTGATGCAAGATGTGGCACTCGAGGAGGAGAGTAGATTGAATTTAATTTTTTGAAATGTTTTCAACTTGGCATGACGAAAAAAATCGACAACATTATGATTATTGCTGCGCTGCTGCGATTTTTGTTTGCTGTAACTTTGACCGTAATGTTCCCCGTTTCCAGAGGCGTCGAATTCATCTCGCTCCTCTTCTTCAGCACCGACGCCTTCATCAATATCGTCACTGTCAAAATCT
The DNA here is from genome assembly GCF_042242935.1 of Bactrocera oleae. Taxonomy (NCBI): domain Eukaryota; kingdom Metazoa; phylum Arthropoda; class Insecta; order Diptera; family Tephritidae; genus Bactrocera; species Bactrocera oleae. Next base: position 18,390,988 of record NC_091537.1, on the reverse strand, counting down.
TTCGTATTCACTGTTTCATCAACACCAACACCAACACTACCGCCGCGACCACCACTTCCAACACCGTGTCCATTGGTGAGCACGGTCACATCGAAATGACATTTTGCACTCAAATTAAATGTGGAATTGTCTAGGCTTGCAAGCGTATGCAAAGTTGGCTGCATCATCTGTTCTTTGGTGCAGGTTGCAGTGAGTTGGTGCTCATATTCGTGCTCGAAGCCGCCATCGCCGCCGCGCCCATCCTTTGTCAAAACACAACGACGTTGAAAATCGAAAGTTGTCTGCGCGTTCTTATGTTGTTGTTCTTGTACTTCTTCATCTTCATCTTGCTGTTGCTTCAATTTCTCCTGCTGCCTTTGCAATTTTAACTTCAACTCGTATTGTTGTTGCAAATTTCGTATATTCTGATGATGTGGATTGTAATCCAAGGCGATTAGCGCCGAAACCGTTTTCAAAACAGCCGATGGATTCGGTAGCGTTTGTGAATTTTCATTTTGTTCATTTATATTTGGCATAATTTGGATTTGTTGGTGTTCATTGTTATTTATGGAATTTTTGTTGTTATTGCTGTTGCTGTTGTTGGATCCGTCGTCGGAGGGGGGCACAATGTCTGCACAGGAGCAAATCAACTCCTGCAACCAACACCAATAACAGATTTTTTGTTTGCATTTAGACCGTTTAGACAAATTAATAATTTAATGAGGTAAGTTTTTTTTTATTTTAGGGGGTAATAGGAAAGTGAGGGATTTTACGTGGTGCACTCATAAATATATACATATATGTACAGTTTTTCAATATTCTTGTACGTTAGTTTATAAAATGTTAAAAGTGAGTTATATAGCTTTGGAATAACTTGGTTTATAGCTTTTAAATCGTCTTTTGTAAAAAATAAGAAGTAGACGAGTCAAAGTTCTTGTATGGAAAACTTTTTATTTGAGAAGTTATCTTAGAGTATTGTTAGTTGATTATTGCAAAAAACAGCGCAAAAACCTCTGAACAAATTGCTCAGATTGAACCACTATAGCATATAGCTGCAATAGAAACTGGCCGATCAAAATTAAGATAAATATCTTTTCATACCCTTATTTTCTAACAGAAATGTAACCTGTAATGGATATTAAAGCTTCAGTGCAGCCGTAGTTATGGTTTTTCTTGTTAAATATACAGTTCCGCCAGCACAAAATTTTCGACTAATTTCGGATCAACAAGCTTCTATCAGAACATATTTTAACACATTATTCATTTCATTTTCCATTGCTGTTCATATGAATTGATCTGTTCGATCTTACTAAAGTGGAAATTTGTCTTGAAAGTAAAACTCAATATAGAGGATTTATTCGTTCTAAACGTTCAGATCAATGTAAAAAGAATACGTTTAGGTAAACTAAGCTTTATATCGCGGACAACGACTACAATCACACCAACATTCAACAGCAAGAACAATAAGGCATATATATACAGACTATATTGGATATTAGAAAGTATTTGAAGAACCTGATCACCGGTAAAAACCTATAATATTGAAGTTGAAAATCAATACGAATGTATTCCATACGTTGTTTCGAAGCTAACTGTATTACTACAATATGATTATGAGCTTGTGGACTAAACAATTAGTATTTCTTTGTCTCGAATCCTCCTTCGATATAATGCTATAAAATTTCAGATATATTTTGATTGCTATCTGATCAACTGTTATTCTAAATATTCCAAAGCTATTTAACTTTTTGCCCTCATTGAAGTTATATAGAGTTAGTAGTACTATACTATAGCTTCATTAGACTCACCTCATCTACACCAATTCTACGACAAGCTTCCAGAAAATTATCGACATTTCTGCGACAACGCGCCATTGTTAATTTCGACTGCAAGAAAATAAAATATATTATTAAAAATATTACTATGTTTTAGTATGTTGCGACTTACGACACCAGGCGATGGCACATGTATACTGGCAACCGAACGTGGACGCACATAATTGGCTAAATGACAGAGAATAACGCCATCGGTTAAGGCGGATGCTATATCTTCGGGTAGTGTCATTTTGAGACGTGTTTCAATGATCTGAAATTGTTGAAGATTGAGTTAATAATTTTTAACAGTAGTAATAGAAATTATTAGCGAAATAAAATAAATAATATCAGCATCACAAAAGTTTCGTATTTTTAAGAATTTTTTCACTTAGTATAATCGGCTCCCCAAACTTGAAAGCGTTTTTCTTGAAAATCTGTTTTAAAAGTCCGTTTGGAAAATTTCTCCGACTCAACTGGACCAATCGGCTTAAAATTTCCACATGACCTTCTCAGATAAATTTGTCAAGAAATGATCGATAAAATAAAATTTTTGATAAAAATTTTGATTTTTTAAGCCACTATGAAGTGTAATTTTTCCAAAAAAAAACGGCATTTTTCTGTATTCATCCATAGTAATATTCTTTTTTTTTAATTAAGATAATTTTACGAAGAAAGCCCTTCCTCACCGCAGCTTTTGGGCTATAATCCATGTAAAGTTTTCCATACAAAGACATAATTTCGATCGTTCAGTTTGTATGGCAGCTATATGCTATAGTAGTATAGTAGTCGACAATTCCGAAGCAACTTTTTGGGGATGAGCAAATTTCAAAATGAGATTTCAAAAACTGAGAAACTTATTCTCGCAAATACAAACAGATGGAAAGATGGGCATGACTAAATCGACTTAGCTCGCCATGCTTATCATTTATATATATATATATTATAGGGCCTCTGACGCTTCTATTTGTGTGGTTGAAACTTTGGGCCAACAAAAACCACTGCAACTCCGCAAAAGTTCGATACAGTACCCTGTTCTATATTCTACAAAAATATTAATAAGCTTCAGTGTACTTACACTCCGCAGTTGTGTCATTAATTCAGTCTCCTCACGTTGTCGATCGAATTCGCGACGCATAGTAAAGCTAAGTTTCTCCGCAGGTATGTCATGATTCCAGGTGACAGTGCTATTTATTGGATAAGAAAAATTAAACCAAATTACTATTTTATAACAGAAAAGGAATTGAAAATTCACTTACCGATGCGTTTTCGTAGTACCCAACTTATTTGTACCACTCACAGGCGATTTGAGACCACCAATTGAAGCAATTTTATTATTATTCGCAAGTATGCCAACACCGACCATGCCACCGCCGCCAACACCACTACCAGTGCCGACACCATTTAGCGTTTTCATTGGACTATTGGGTTTCACATAACCCATGCAATCACCGTTCAGAACTTGTTGTTGCTGTTGTGACAGTTGTTGTTGTTGTTGCTGTTGTAATAACAGCATTTTTTCCAACTCCTCTGCTGTTGCTGTTGTTATTGTTGCATTAGCTGTGACTGGTTGCATTTGCTTTGACGTCGCCAGCGACGACATTAATTCGGTATTCCGTGACGGCGTCACTTTTTGTACCGGTTTCTTTGGTATTACAACACAATAATCGCTGCCAGCGTCACCAACAATGACACCACCACCACCATTGACACCATTCATCATGCCATTTAGCATATTTAGTCCACCATTACTGCCAATAACACCTACACCAACTCCAACACCGACTCCTCCACCACCACTGCCATTCTTCATTATCGATTTCGGTTGTGGCATATTATTGGCACCATTCACAATTCGTATAATTTCGTTGCAGCCGTTATCGCTACCACCACCATTGTGATCTTCATGGTGTGACATATTTCCCACTATCGAATTCAAGGCATTCGAGGCCTCGCTCATGTCGTACAGCATTTTTTGGTTATTTTTGATTTTATAAACACTGGAGACTTCCAAATTTCGTTGCTGCTTCAATGCCTCCTTGTATTCACTGGAAGGGAGCAAAACATTTAAAAAACATAATAATGTTGCGAAGTGACAGTTTCTTCTGTAGCATTTTCCCGATAAATTTCATCTTTTGTTCCCACAACAGTCGAACATAGAGGCCACAATAGTAACAAAAGGGAAATTTATCGAGGAAAAATAATTTAAATCTGTTTATCCTCGAACGGTTTAAATTTGATATAAAAGCTTAAAAAATTAAAATTGGTGTTAGATTTCCCTTGTTTAACCTATGTGGAAACCGAATATAAACTAAAAACTTTGAATAATCTCCGTCAAAAATTTTTAATAAAACTATTTTATATCAGAAATAGTGCCGAAGAGTTGAAAGTAAATATTTACTATAAAAAAAATGTTTACTATAATTTTAAACAAATTTCGTTTAGTAAAAGCTTTCATTTTCTGCCGAAGCCGATCGTCTGTTTGTAAACAGAATTGGATATTAGGTAAGGGAATAGTTGAATGGTACAAATTTAGTAATAACTGGTATATCAAACATTTAGTGTTAAAATAATATTTAGCTATGAAATTCACAAAATATTTTAAACGATCATTATTAAACTAATTTTTTTTTAATAATATTACTCAAACAAGTAGAAAACTAAATCAAAGATTATCGTTGGCTATACCGAAGCTATAATACTCTTCCAAGGTGGAATTTTTATAGCATAAAAGGGTATAAAAATATCTTTATCTTGATTTGTATGGCAGCTATATCATATATATGGTTCGATCGGAAGCATATATTCCGAGATGGTGGTGTTGCCTTGGACAGTAATTCGAGCCAAAATTTTCGACTGATAACTCACAAGCTAAAGGACTAGTTCGCATATGGTATACACCGGCAGACAGACAGACCTGGAAAATCGACTCAACTCGTCAATCCTATCATTTACATATACTCGTACACTTTATATGATCTCCGAAGTTCTCTTTTAGGTGTTACAAATTTTGTGTCAAACTTAATATATCCTGCTCAAAGTATAAAAACTGGTTTAGTTTTATAATCACGTTACTAACCGATAGGTTTGTATATTTCCCAAATTTTTATTGGACTTCTCGTCGTTCTTGCCATTTTGTCCGCCAGCAATCTGTTGATAATGTTCTATCATGGCATCGTCTTGGTCGGGTGATGAGCCATTACTCCCGTTATTACTCCCATTACTCGAATTCGAATGCGCATAGTTTAAATGCTGGTGTTGTTGCTGTTGCACCGAATGATTCTGATGCTGCGGTGTGACAGGCGCTGATTGCGCAGACGCCGCCACTTGCATTTCTACTTTACGTTTCATTGGCGAATCCGTTGCACTTAGCGGCTTAACAACGGCGGCAGTAACCGCTATTGGAACGACTATGCCACCTGTACTCGTGCCACTCAACGATATTGACTCATCAACGATAGTGCTTGAGCTAGAAGTCAGCGACGCATCCATTAATTCCGAACTCAACGAGGGAGGCGGTGTGGTTGGCGTTCTACGTGCCGGTGAATCCAATTTGGTTTTAACTGTAAGTTGAACACAGGAAGTGAGTAAATGAGCTGTGATTAGTGGTTGATTGAATTGCTATGATGTGTGTTGTTGTATAATACATGAAAACAATTGTATGCAGTTGTATGTATAACTGTTTGGATGTTTATTTGTAACTGTGTGTGTGTGTGTGTGTTTGAGTGTGCATTAAATACCGTTTGGCATATCGTGTGACCAACGCTTGTCAATGCCATCACAGGTGCTGTAGCCGGACTCAGCGCCATGATGATGACGCGGCACACGATTCGATTCGAGCACACTGCCGTTGGCCGCATGGCGTGGCGCTCGTCGCAATGTGGTGTAGCCATCATAATTGCCACCGGCACGAGAGCCCTTCTCATCTTTGGCCGCTTGAGTTTCGAGAAATTTAAAGACGTGTACAAGACCGCGTATGCAGAGCTGTAATGGAAAGAAAGTTCAACTGGGGTTATTAACGGAATTTAATCGTATTTGTAGCAAGAGAGTAGAAGAGAGAGTGTAACTAATGCAATGCAATCAAATATTTTTCACATATGAGTACACTTACACTAGCAGGTGGAGACGTAAGCGGATTATTTTCTAAATTCAATTCGACCAGCGCTGTCATTTGGCGTATCTCCAGAGGTAGACTAGCGATGCGATTATTGCTAACATCCAACGATTCCAGCGTTAGACACGTCAATTCTGTGAGACAGAAGTTAAGAGAATTATTGTGACAATTTCAAATTTAACATCGAGTAAGAGTGATAATTTTTTACTTAAATTAAAAACTGTTCCAGTCCGTCAACAAAAATTGCTCATAAGTATGTCTGATGTCAAAAAGAAGTGTCCCAATATTTTCTTTTCTTATTAAAAAAAATTCGTATCTTGACTTTGACTGTTCAGTTAGCCTGACAGTTATATGCTATAGCTGCCCGATATTGGCGGCGATATCGGGAATAAAAAGGTGTGCGAAATTTCAATTGATATCTCAAAACATGAGCGACTAATTCGACTAGTTAGAGGCGATTTCTTTCAAGTTATTCAAATTTTACATGCCCACATAAAAGATGACACATCCTGTATAGTTCATAACCTCTTGAATTTTCTGTAACCTCAAAAGTAAACATTACAGATTTTTTATACCGGTTTGTTGCAAAATATTAAGTCTTTACTATTAAATAAATCTCCTAGTCACAATAAATTTGCTCAAGGGCCTAAGACGATCGAGTTACAAGTTACTATTCGACATATGTATAAGATTGATATATGATCTGGTGGGTGAAGAAGAGCGCCTGTTCTTATAAAAGTACGACTGAAATACCAGTGTGAGTGCCCATTTCAATCGAATGCATTAGCGATCATGTTTATATTCCCAGAAATATAAATAGCAATACGTAATATTTCATCGTAAGAAGCTATTGATAAGAATACAATTCCAAGCAACTAATAATTAGGTTTGTCAGCTGCTTATTTGCTTACTTATTGTTTAATGCAACTTAAAAAAGTTTTCCAAAAAAACTTCTTAAAATTAATTTAATTCATGTAAAAGTAACTCAAACATATTAAGATCATGGGGAAAACAGCTAAAAAATTGAGCGAAATCAAAATTTTTTCGCATGACTAATAAAAAAGTTATGTGAAATATTTCTTAGTACGGAAATACCGATAAGCGGGCGCTCGAACTCACAATTTTATGAAATTCAGAATATAGGAAATAAGGTAGGGCAAAGTCCGGTTGCTGCTGAACTTTATATAGTATAAGGTCTAGTAAAAATAAATAATATATAAAAATACATTAGTTTCGCATTAAATTTAAGCTTTAATTGGCATAGTTAAAATGATCTGACTGAGGTCAAATATGCACCGTTTTGTTCGATAACTAGTTTTCATTTTGAGGGTAATTTCATACCACTCTTATAGAAACCCTTGTCTTTATTGGCAAAAAAACTGGAACAGCCGATTTTCAAAGCTTGTTTCGGGGCGAAGCAAATTCATTCGCCATAAAATGGACCAGTTATTAATCATTTTGTGATAAAGTCCGTGCTATAAAGTGCATAAGAACCTCCCAACCAACCTCCCGTAGCTTCTGGCGATTCACTATCGATGTGTGTGTTCTGGCGTTCTCTTGAAATTTCCTCATTTCCTCTCCTATTGGCCAATGCTGGCCGCTTCTTGGCGATTGCTTCCTTCAGACGGGCTATCGTTGGCAGTAACTATCCGAAATAGGAGTTTTTGTAGGGAACAGCTAATAGGAGATGCTGGCCTGTCAATCCCACGACAAAACCTTCCTAATCGTCAATTCTGGCTTGGCCGCGATTCGACCACCATCGTTTTTGATAGACATTGTCGACCGACAATCTTGACCGATGTATACAAACGATTTCCCATATTTAGTTATATTGGGTATAAGAAGTTTAGTGAAAGCCTGGACTCAATTTTACTAAGATATATCGAAAATTGTCGGATATATTCGATATAAAGTAAACACACAGGGAAGAAATTCCTTATATTTTATAAACCTGTGAGGGCTAGGTTTGGCCTAGACCAGGGTTGCAAATTTTTTTATTCAAAAATGTTGCATTAAAATTAAGATTTATATTTTTTTATCCCGATGTTAGGATATGTTCGAAAAATTAGGTAAAATCAGTCTAGGCCAGTTTGGAATAATGCTTTAAAAAAATAATTAAATTAACATTTGAAATAATATTATTTTTTTAATACCGTATGTATTTGGGATATGTCTGTCTTATTTGTAACGCTGGCCTTGACCGTTTTTATCTAGTTTTAGTTGTGATAAAAGGCAATATTCACACTAAATGAGGTTGACAAAACAGTGTTTTGTCGGCGTGACAATAGTTCGATTGCATCGGAATCCAACTACTCCAGAGTGGCAAGGAATACTATCTGCCAAGTTATATAAGCATATTTAAATTTTTGATAAACATATGTACATACGTCGTATGTATGTACGTCGAAAAATCGTTTAATCTGTATGATATATCTAACTCGATTAATTGTATGTTCTATAAACAACCGTTAGTTGAACAAAGCTACCATATTATACACTATGCCAGATATTGCGTTGGTATAAATATAATACTTGAAATATATTTATTAAGTACGCTAAGCTAGAAACCATCTCACAAATACTACGCCAATTTATTTATTATTATTATCGACCATATAAAAAGCCCCAAATGTATGGTATGTTTGTAATTACTCACCACGCGGTAAATACATCAACTGATTGCTACGCAACGATAGTGAACGCAACGAACGTAGCTCGCCAATGCGTGCCGGCAGCGTCGACAATTGATTGTATGAGGCATCCAAATCAGTAAGCCGCTCCATGCGGCCCAACTCATCGGGCAGCGTTGCCAAGCGATTATTAGACACGAGCAGCACTTGCAACGGCAGAAAGCAGATCTCACGTGGCAGAGCTGCCAGTTGATTGCTGCGCAAATCCAAATACGTTAACGATGTCAGATGCTTCACCGATTCGGGAATACTGCGTATTGTGTTGTGATAGAGCAGCAGCGTCTCCAGAAATGAGAATGTGGTGATCTCCTCGGGTAGCTCGCAAAAGCGATTACGCGATAAATCTGTTCAAAGAAAAAAAGCAAAAAAAAAAAAAGCATATTATTATATAAATTAGTGGGAATTATATGGGTTGGATAAGAGTTCACAGTGAAAAGACGTTGCACAGAAATAGATCGCTAGAGATGAGCTGATAATTCAATTGAAAAGCGTGAAGAACCGAATTAAGCGCAGTGAAATGGATTTGCATGCTATAGGGGGTACTACAATTATTGGAGATGTTGCAATGTGTGGTAAACGCGTGGCTGTCAGGCGATCGTTCCTATGTGTGTATATTCAAGAATGTATGTATGCATTTGTGAACATATATATTTCACATCAAATTAATCAACGGTTGGCAGCCAACTGCCGGCAAGCTTGTAGGCAGGCAGACAAGCTTATTAGTATTTATTTTGAATTTTTGTTGTCTTTTTTTGTTTTGTTGTGCTTTGTTTTCTTTTTCTTTTTTATGATACACTTTCGTTCTTCTTATTTATGTTGTGTTTCAGTTTATTTTTTATTATTTCAACAAAGTTGTTTGTTGTCATTGTCTTCCCTTTAGATCTGTCTCCCATTTACCAACACATTGCTGTCACCTCCACATGACCCTGTAGGAAATTAGAAAAATAACAACTGGAACCCTGCTGGGAAATCAAAAGCATCGGGAACCGACTTATGTATATACCGTAATTGGAGGCCCAAAGGATAAAAACTTTTCTATATGTATGCTGCTGAGCTGAGAGCTCTTTGTCAGATATAAATCGGGGTGCTTTTCGGTTATATTGACCCTTTGGTAATGAAAATAGATTTCTAACTTGTCGTAAAGACTCTTCGTGACTAAAGGTTGGGTAAGGATAGTAGCCTACTAATATGGTAAATCAACTGAAAATATCCCAATTTTTTTAAAATATTTTTAAACACACATTTTTTTATAAATATTAGAACAGTGAATGGAACTAAATTTGGCCTAAATTTGAAAGCGCTTGATGATTATATAGCTGTTTTCGATTCGCCAAGCCAAGCTATGATTCTTTCTAGGTAAAGAAATTATTTTTTTGGTCCAAAACGTTTTAGCAACCCCTTAGTTTTGTTTCCTATAAACTATTATAATAAATGTTAAACATTACGTTTTTAAAATCAAAATAAAAAGAAATTCGTGTTTTCATTTGTAATTTGAGCAATTCATAATAGTACAAACCCGATAACTTTGTTGTTGCTTTTACATGTAATTTTTTTGGCGAGAGCAGCGTGCAAAGATAGCGAGCAAAGAAATGGCGAATCGAAGACAGCTTATATAAGAACGTTTTAAAGACGACCTTTATTTTGGTTTAACTTCTCGATGTGATGCTCGTTTTCGAAAGAATGATTTCGGTAATAAGACTAATGATGGCTTTTTTTCGGTTTTTGAGCTTTATACGTGATGGCTTTGTATCATCTGGAAAACACCAGTGATAAAAAAAAAAAATATATCAACCGCAAGAAGCTAAGTCTGCGGTAAGTTCTTTGAGCAATATTAAAGATAGTGTATTTTATAGGTCTTCAGATAGCCGTAAGCCGACCAAGATAGGTAAAAGAAACTTCACGCTTCAAAACTACTTCTTAATCAGATCCAACAAAAATTTTCTCCCTAACTGTAAAAAAGATGAATTTACTAGGGATGGTACCCTGATGTTTGTACCGCCGTACTTTTCCGTTTGGGAAATTCATTTATCGAAACATACACAGTTCGCGGACCTACAGACAGATATGATACGCTATGTACCAACAGCTAATTTCCCCCTCAATCGTCCTCACCTTAAGGCATTTCTAGTTTCCAACTGCCTGCCGAATGCACATTGCAACGCAGAAACGCACATGCAATCGTCGACGAACGTAACGCATTTGACGTGTGTGTAGGGGCGCACACGATCCGGGTACGTGCTGACAACTGTGTGGCCTATTTTTATTGATATTTACACATTCGTGTAGCACAAATGCGTTGTAGACACTCATGTGTGTACCCGTGAATGTAGTACATATGCGCTCCCTATTGGATTTCGCATGTTGCAAGTCGCTTACCGCTTACGAAAGCCGACTGGTTTTCACGGGGAAAATTACATAGTCGTATTAGCACGTTTGAATAATTTTTTCATTCCATTCAATTGCATTGCCAAGCAAAATAAGCGCGAAATTGCTCAACTCACAGCAGGGCTGGCTGCATCAATGGCTGCACGCTTTTTTTATTCAAATTGTTCTTCTTTCTTGTAAATGTGCTGCCAACCCCGCTATGGCATATTAATAGTATAAAATTAATTTTTCCATGGGTATTAAATTGGCTTTGAGTTATTGAAGCAGAAATTATGCGCCTTTAAAAAATGTTAATATGAGCAAGAAAATGACAATAAATTGTGGGTGAAATATATGTATTTATAGCGTCTAAAATATAGCTATTAGGGGCTTTTATGAAATGTTAGGACAATAAAAATGCAATTTTATAAAAATAGCACCATTTAATATCAGGCAGGTAAGGGCGGAAGACACTACTGAAAGCTCCCTATAGGTAAATGTATGTGAACATTTTATTTGTCTACGTCTACGTGGTCTAATAAAGCGAAATGCACTCGAATTTAACGACGACAAAGAATTATATCACTCAAATAGTTTAACCGTTTCTTTACTATTCTTGCAACCAAATATTTTTCTTTCTAGTTACCTTGTTTGTCTCTTAAGGAGATCGAATACCTTCGCGGTCTGAAAAAAATCGATGTTTTTTTTACATATTTCGCATGTGTACATAACTAGAAACATGCCCGATAAAGAGTTTGATCTAGAGATTATGGTTTACGAGATATCAAGTCCCCCCAAACCCAGCTCTGCGCTGACTATCCACGTCGCGTCATTTATCCTTAAGGATAACTTTTCCCAATATGTCATGAGTAGTTTTTTCCAATCCATCGTTAAAAATAGGCCCGAAGGTAGACGACCAACTTAAACCAATTTTAAAATGACCATAGGATGTAAGACAAGTATCTGCGGGCCCAGAATAGTTTTCCTATGTCAATTAATTTAAATGCATAAGCAATTTTTTTTTCAATTTGAGACCATTTCGAAAGATCAAACAATATATGAGTTTTGTTTCTACCAAAGTAAAGGTCGAATTCCCCTTTATTTTCTAATATCAGCAAACAGTTTTTTTACAATATTTAAACATTTGTAAAACAGGACTGTTCTTAATTTTGAGAGTTCTTTATCGCATACTACACAGGAAGAGCGCACATTCTTAATATAAGAATCCACGTTTTGTATAAATATACAAAATTTTATATAAAGCTTCGATTGAAGTAACATGGAGAAATATCTGATAAAGTTTCTAAATTAAATTGAATTTGATGTAATCCAACTACAAGGTAGTCTTCACACTTGCATAAAGATAGGCAAGCAATCAACTCAATAATAATATGTTAAAAACAATAATATTGTAAACATAACAATATTAATATAAAATTGCATTAAAGTTGGTGACCGTTACACTTTAATGAGCACAAATTAATTCCTATCGGTTCAAATATGCTTAATTGCTAGAAAAGTTACAAAAGGAGAGACGATATGAAATTTGAAAAGAATTTCAAATATTCCATTAGTAAAATCGTACTCGCTGCCACAATATGTACGCTATGGTCGCGTTACAAAGTCGTTAACAAGTTTGCGCATAGCCCTAGTTGATATTGAAGTTATGCCAAACCCATTATATATACACAACGAACAATTTAAGTATCGAACTAGTCACAAGGTAACTAGATTTATAACTAACAAAATTCTGATTAAAATGTCACTAGGCAGGAAAATACTAGCAGAATATATGGACTGAGAATGAACTAGTCCGTAAAGTCAGAAATTATTACTATACTAAGAATTATTAAATATTTATTAAGTACTTCGTTCCATTAAAACTATTTAATACAATTGGTTACCGAGTATATTTATATAGCTTTTAGTTAAATTAATTTTAAACTATCAAAATTATTATAGCGCGTTTTTATATAAATATAGAACTTTTTACCACCATTCCAGTTAACAACTCAACTCTATTTCAGTTGAAGTTTTGCAATTCAGTATTACCGATAATAACTCAATCTACTAAAAATATTTTTAACTGAATTACTATCCTCTTTCAGTAATTTTTGCAGCACATAATGGTTGACTACATAGGCTTCATCGTTTTAGGATAAATTACAAGTATATTTTATTGTCTTTCGCCATCACTAACTAAATTATATTATTTTGATTTTTCCTTTTAAAATCATCAGTTTTTTTCACAACGCCACTTTTTTAGAGTACTTTAACTTCAGCTGAAAGTAGTTGTAATGCTAAAACAAACAGGTAGTTGTTTTAAAGTTGAGTTGTTTCAGTTTCAGTTCAACTGAGTCGAGTTGTAAACCGTTATGAATGTATTTTATTTTCAGTAAAATACAAACAAATATTATAATAACCTGTTAGTGTTGAAACCGAATTTGAAACATTAGACTAGGCCCAATATTAAACAAATTTTTTAGCACTTCCAGCCTTATTTCGTCATTTACACGGCGAGTGTTGGTTTTCAACTGATCTATCGTACCTGGTATATCAATATATCCTATTGTCATGACATACTCCCACCAAAAGTAGTTTCTTCATTTTAAGTTTGTCACAATAAATGATCTCACACACCATTTGGTTATTGTACAGTTCGTTAGAACGTTTTAGAAACAGTACTATTATTAATGCAATTGACAACTAAAAATTGAGAATAATTTGACTGAATATCTTACTATGGACAATAATTTTAGCTGCCTTTGCAATTTTAAAAAACATGAACCAATAATAGAGGCCGGATAGTCTCTTCAGCGACCAAATACGAGTTTTGGAATTAAATGTTTAAGATTTTTAAAAGTTCTGCCGGTGCTAGACTTTGTATGGTTATTTGCCAAACTCTACAGCACATAAATGTCAAGCACATTGCTTCTTTTGACAGCTGGCTTGACAAGTACGGTTGACAGGTAGATTTCCTATAGTAAACTAACGATTAACAGCTGATTGGACACACTTCTCGTCGACTAATTAAGCTTGCGGTTCATACAATTTGTAAAGTAGTTTGTAAGTAGTTCATTTTACAAGAGTGTATATACATATGTTCATACGCTTAGCATATGTAAGTATATTTGTTTCAATTTATAGAATACACATTGCTTTTATAGACATTGCTTGCAAATATTTTAATAATGAAATAAGTAGTATCACAGCATGTCGGCAAATTCAGCCGCAAAGTGGATTCTACTCGGTTTGAGTAGCAAAATAAAGCCGTAGAATTTCCCACTGTGCGCTGAGTGCTTCCTGTATCATTTCCATCTGCCAACATAAAGCGAGGCAAGTAGAGGGAACGGACGGAGCAAACCAAACCGGTGCACCATTGGCGCTGGTGTCCTACATTTTTCAGCTGTTCAACCACAAATACAACTGCAGTTCGTCGTTGTTGTTGTTGCTAGTCGGAATGAATGGAGTCGAAAGTATATTAAGCGAATTTTTTAGGCTTTTGTAAATTTTAATCAGAAAAAGAAAAACAAAAAACAGAGAGGAGCGAATTGCTTGCTTGCAGATGTTGCAGCAACGTGCTATGTAATATGCACTGCCACAATCCAATTTCCTCATTACAACAACGCTGCGGATTTGTTAAGTTGGTAGCCAACGTTGCAAGTGCGGAAGCAGCTTGCTGTCGCCGTTTGGTTCTTGGAAGGGTTTTAGGTAGCTGCTGGAACTGAGCTTTTGGCCATAATATTAACAGTATGGCCGTGGTTGCGGGTGTTTATGAGCCCAGGGGTGCAAGCACATTGCTGCTAGAACTTGTCGCTGGTAATACGAGTACTCAAGTTATTTTTCACTACACAAATGTGATTTATCATACAGACGCTGTGCTCCATCTGCATTAAATATATATATATATATACATGGATATATTTATATTTGTATGTTTGTTGGTATGAATGCATGTGTGAGTGTGCTTATAAACTTATAGTAAGTATTATATTGTCTGACTGGCAAATTCTTTTGTTAGATTTTCCGCTTTGCTTTTCAGCTCTTGTTTCGTTCCTTGTTCTGCACGTTGCTGGTGTGCAGCGGAAAATGTAGGAACTTCCGTCTGCGAGCTGTCGCTTGACGTACACGACGTACAATTTTATAGCAGTCAGCCAGTTTTTCCAGAGCTTTTCCGCACTCTGCGGATATACATACATACAAACACTCATACATAAGTATCGGTGCGAGATGTCTTATGTTTTCCAGATATTTATAATACCGATATATATACCTAAATATATAGTCGTATATATATTTTTATATATGGTATATATATTGGGTGCAAATGTTCATGCCGAGTGTCTGGCTGTCGTGTAATTCCACACTCACTCCAACTGTGCAAATAAGGGTGAAGAACTTTTACATGTCGTAGCTGGCTTTTCAATATATATTCAACTTTGTTGTTGTAGTTATTGTTGTAACGTATTGCTTTGTATTCAGCTATAGTTTTATGGTTGTATTTTTGAGTTTATTCAACTTTGTGGTAAAATGTAACAACTTGATGTCCATCGGCCAATACTTTGCCCAGGCGGCGCCTCGAAATTCTGCGTCTTCTTCTTCTTCTCGTTTTTCCCTCCTTTCAAGGGTGGTTGATGCATACAATCTTTGCGGCATTATTTCTTAAGTGCTGCTAAAGTGCGAAATCGAACCTTTGCTTCTGCTTCTTCTCCACTTTTTTTTTTAATTTTTATAGGTCTTGTGTGGATGTGATTTGAGTTCTTCTTGGCTAATGTCCACTTGAAGCCTTAAAAGACGTGGTTACGTATAGTGCAAAACGATTGGATTGCATTTAATGCATTGTAGCGTCTAAAAGCAAATAAAGTTGGCACAGGCTTTTAGCGATTCAACCATAAATCCAACGTGCTGCATCGTGCGGAAACGAGCTTATGCACCCAAAGCCAAATAGGTAGTAGTATGAACTACCGCTGTTATTTGCGAAAAGTGATTTACATTTTAATTTTCAGAATAAAAGCAGCTCAGTTGTAGGTTTTTACCGCAAAGTTGTTTAATTGATTAACATTTCAAGAGTAACATAACCTAGAAAGTGGATATCAAGTGTAACAAAAGTTATAAGAAGAAAAAACGTTAACTTCGGTTGCACCGAAACTATAATACCCTTCACAAATATATTAGAGATTCCTTAAAAGAACTTGATTTTGATCGGTCAGTTTGTACGATAGCTATATGCTACAGTGGTCCAGTGGTTTGAACAATTTGTTCACAGATTGCAAAGCTGCCTTGAATAATGATATATCCCAAGTATCGTGAAAAAACCTCATTTAATGAAAAGGTTGTCCATACAAGCATTTGATTCCGTTCGGCTCAGTCTGTATGGCAGCCATTTTCTACAGTGATCCGATCTGAACAATTTCTTTGCAGATTGCAGCACACCCTTAAGTTATAATCTATGCCAAATTTCTACGAAGATTTTTTGTGTAATTTCAGTGAAAAGATTTTACTAAAATTTTAGAATATTTGAACACATTATAATGCAGCCGCTTGGCCGAGGTCGACTACAAACAATTCGCGCAATTAAAATGTCAAACGTCTGCAGTGAACCTCAACTCGTGTCACAAACATCGATAGACACGAATATAACTCACAAAACGGAAAAAAAGAGAACAAATGCCTGACTCCGTATCATTGCACTTTTTATGCGCCATCTCCAACTGATCGACAGATGTTCGCGCTAGTCAAGTATGGATGGTCGTATGCTCAACTAGCAAACGCTGAGTCGCGGACACGCACTCCACCAAAACACACAAGAGAACACAAGTTCGCAAGTATGCATTTTGAGTGCAAAATTTTTATTGCGTTCCTTAAGCAATTTGCTGTTGTCGCATTTAGCTTAACTAAAACTGCACAGCTGGGGACACATGATGCAACCAAACGAACGACAATAACATCGATGGCGACAACGAGAATCTGGTCGGTGTGGTGTCAGCTGTCGGTACCATAACCGATGTATGGCCACCGCTGCCGTTTTTGCCATCATCATTTCCAACGCTAACGATCGCAAATAAACATATGATGGCGTGTTGCCACCGAACCGGAGGCCTTAAGTAATTGAATTCATGCTGCCGCAAATGATAGAAAACCAAAAAAAGCTAAAACAAATACAAGTAGGTATAAGTGTTGTTGTCATTTGCTGACGTTTTGGCAGCCTGTCCAACTAGCTCCCTGTCTGACAGCTTATGAGGTTGCTGACGCTTTCAAACGACTGCCAGGCACACTATTAATTTCTCGCTACTGTTATTGCTCGCGCTGCCTGCCTGCCGGCTTGGCCGCTGAGTAGTTGTCTTTGGCTGTTGTTTTTGCAATTATATGCCACTTTAATCTAATAGCTGCACACTAGTAACTCATTTTTCATGTTGTTGTTATTGTAGTGCGCTTTAATTTGCTTTAAATTTGTTTTTATTTGCAAAAATTATTCAAATTGAGGTTAGTTGTTCAGCGTGTAAACGATATGTATGTCAAAATGTGTAGCTTTGCATTTCGTACGATATATGTGAGTGTGACCACAAATAGATTCATTCATATTTTTCAAGCCCGACATTTTTAATATTTTTTTTATATGAATTATATTTTATTTTCAGCACTTTGTAGGAATTACTACAGTTAGTTTGGTCTAGTGCAAATAATATAGTTTTGTAGGTTAGGTTTCAGTTTCACAATGTGTAAGTATTTGAGTGAAAGACTAGAATTGAACTTTAAAATCTATTAATATTACTATAACGCTCAAATACCGGAAATATAAGACCTAGTAAAGAGAAATGCATTTTTTGCATTAAATTAAGGTTTTATATGGTAAATATGGTTAAAATGACCCGATCTAGATCAAATATGCACCGTTTTGTTCGATTTTCAAAAGCTTCTCTTGAGACATATTTTTCACCAGCTTAAACATTCCCCGTGAACAAGAGCAGGTAGTAATCAGCAGATTCGGACTTTAAGAATCTCGGTGCAAAAGAACTTCGCAACCAAGCTCCCAGAGCTCTGGCGCGTCACTATTGATGTGTGTGGCCTAACGTTGTCCTGATGAAATACAATTCCTCTCCTATTCGCCACAGCTGGTTGCTTCTATACGACTCAGATAGTCCAATTGTTGACAGTAGACGTCTGCATTAAGAATTGGGCCGTAGAGGAGCTACTCATAATAGATGATTCTCTGCCAATTGCGCCAAACACATAACAAAACCTTCTAGGTCGTCAATTTCGCTTTGGCCATCGTTTATGCTGGCTGCCCGTGATTCGACTACAACCGTTTTCGCTTGACGTTGTATTAAGTAGCTTCAGCAGCGATTCGCAGTTGAAATTCTGTGGATTATGCTTTTTTGCATTGCCTCATGTGTCACCTTTACTGCAAGCTTTGTTTTTGTATCCAAACTTATTTAAATGGTACCAAAAGATTCTGATGCTATGCTTAGCTCCTGAGCAATCGAAACAGTTCTTACATGATAGTCGTAGTCGGCGATTTTCATTATTTCATCAATTATTTCAAAAATTCGCTTCCACAACTTGGTGCATCTTTCACATCAAAATTACTAGAATGGAATCGATGAAACAAAAATTGCTAGCGATTAGCTGTTTAGTATTCGGATCATGCATCCAGTTCACATTTTCAGCCGCTTGAGTTTTTGTCATTTTGCTGATGCTCATCTTTTACGCATACTCAACCTACTACGTCATTCAATCAGAAAAGTTTTTTTAGTATCATAAAACGTTACCCGATGGTCCTTATACGACGCGAGATACAGATTACTAAAGTCATCTTTTAGAAAAACAATGGATTTCCTTTTGCCAGATCTGTTAATTGGTCAGTATACTTTTAGCTGCTTTCCAGCTTTGAATCTTCACCGAGATAGCTTTGTATAGAAATCCTTTTAATATATTTCTTTGATCTGTATGAGCCTTTTTACCACTCAAGCACACTGTTTATAACCCCTAAATGTATATTAAAAACATATGAGTACTTAAGGCATTGCCTACATTAAGGCGACCGACAATGTTTAGTGTAATTAGCATGTTACATGCTCTAGCTGCTCGTAACTACCAATCCCTGCGCAAGAAGAACACAATTAATTTTCTGACTTGAAAAAAACTTTCTATAAAATGCAAAAGCTCCTCGAAGGACACTTGAGGTATGTAGATTTGTCTAATTATTCCATTCGTTTAATAACTTCAAACTAATCAACACAAATAAAACGAGCATCAGCGAAACATATATAAGAGATGTTACTACATATATTTAGTTAAGTTGGAATGCCTAACTCATTTGTAATCACAGAGTAGTACGTAATAAGTTGAACAGTCACCAATAGTATAAATTTCCTGAGGTAATCACTAGAGCCGGAAGATAAAATTAGTTGTAGAAATGATAACATTACACAGAAAGATAAGATAGCAGATATACAACTGAGCTCTGAATTAGGTAAAATTGTCTAAAAATGTGCAATAATATAAAACAGAATGGGTTGTGCTGGTGGGTGGTGGGGTTTAGGCGGTGCGCGTTGTTTTTGTTTTTTTTTTAACAACTTTGGTCAACCAACATTAATAATTGGTAATTTTATGAACCAAATTTAATGATATCGAAGTGCACGTATTTTACTCAGGTTGATTCAGAATTTGCGAAACAATTACATAAAAGCGAATAAAATGTTTCGTAATATCTCAAGTAACGAAATGATTACAGCATAGAAAGATAACGACATTATTATGCTCCCTCTATCGGTTAAATAAAACAGTCTTATTATATACAGCCGCTAGTATGACGTCAGCCAATCAGCTGATCAGAATCGATTAGCAATTCGACTATGCACGTAATTCGAGTATATTAACAAAGAAGCTTTCGAAATGTTATAAATTTGAAGAGTGAGCGAAGTTTATATATCAGGGACGACTTTTGTGATGCTCGAAAAAAGTTACACCTAAAACGAAATGGAAAAAGGTTTGGATTTGGTTGTTGTTTTCATTTGTCAACTTGATTAACTCAGAAAAACCTTGTATGCCCTTGTG
This sequence comes from Bactrocera oleae, assembly GCF_042242935.1. Classification (NCBI taxonomy): domain Eukaryota; kingdom Metazoa; phylum Arthropoda; class Insecta; order Diptera; family Tephritidae; genus Bactrocera; species Bactrocera oleae. The sequence goes on along the minus strand of NC_091537.1, from coordinate 18,370,973 downwards.
GACTTGACAAAATTAGTGAGCTAATCGGAAGCTCAAATTAAAAGCTCTTTGTAAAGACAATTAACATGGATATCGATTAATGAGTACAAAACATCCTATAATTGAGAAAAATTTGTTGTTTTTCAGTTGAAGAAAATAAATTAAAAGTATTTTTTTTTTAATAGCCGACTAAGAAATTTTTAGCTAGCTGTATGTTGAAAAAAAGCTAAAAAGAGGGAGCTTTCAAGACTAAACGGAAAAGTCAAAAAATTAAATTTTTATGTTCCCATCGAAAGGTATTACTTCTTTTTCGCATCTTAAAAACCTAGATATCTAGCAGTTTTTGGAAACTAAAATAATCCTTTAACAGAAAACATATTAAACTCAGCAAAAAGGGGGTTTGTTAGCACAGAGTACCTGATTATATAAACTGACACAACAAGTTAACTTTCTGTTAACACAGTGAAAAATATAAAGGGTGTGGTGCGCTTTACGAAACTCACATCGATAATCTTTACAAAAATGAAATTTATTATAGATGAAATTATGTTGTGATTTTTTTTGTCATTTTGTATTTAATTTTATTTTTCTGTCATTTATGTATAAAATTGGTCTATTAAAGTGACAGATTACTGCAGCATATGTTTATTCAAAGGCAAAGTTATGCCAAAAATGCCTATCCGATGGCCCTGGCCAACATCGCATAAAAGTAAAAGCAAAAGAAAATGCGCAACAACAAAACCGAAACATGAGTAAAGTCCACGCAAAAAGCGCCGAAAAAAAGAAAACTAGTCAAAATGAAAATACAAGATAATGCAACAACATAACGGCGCCAATAGGAAAAACAATTGGCTTACAGCCAAAAATATGTTACAAAGAAAATAAACAAAATTCAAAAATTTCGCACATTCTAAGCAAACATGCATCCACTAAGCACCAGATAATAAAAATATATTTTATTAGATATTAAAATTTCTAAATATAGACGGAAATAAAAAAAAATGCAGAAAGATGCTACTACTTAACCACTTTGTATATATTTGAGCTGTAAAACAGACAATTTCAGGAAATTTTTTGCCAGAAAATTTAATGCATAATTAAAACGCCGGGCAGCGACAAGAGTGTCGGCGGTAAATAGAATAATGTCCTGTCAATCGGACAGTCACTGCACTTCCAGGCCACTTCCTAACTGCATACATATACACACATACATATATGTGCACATTTGTGTGGCGCTGAACTCACTTTTGCGCTCACTCATTCATCCATTCTTTCATTCATTCATTTATGCACTCGCCCATTCATCGTTAATGGAATGTGAGCCAACACAGCAGAGAGTCTTCTTGCATAAGTTAAAGTGTCCCAGTGTGGTTGTGGCGTATTGCGCCATGTCCTTCAGCGCTGTGTTAGGCACTTTGTAACTGTCAACATTGGCAGCGTGGTTGTGTCAACAACATACGGCACAGCCAAAGGCGCGGCCCATAGTCGGGTATGTAAGCTATAGGCATACAGAGCCAAACAATGTTTCAGCAGCGACGCGGGCATTTCAGTTAACTTTGTTAGTCGCAACAAAGTCTAAAAGAGTTGGTAAGGAGCGCTCTACTGTGTTCTAAATATAAATTTTAATATTAGTGATATGTGCAAATGTTGTAGGAGTTGGTGTTAGAGCAGGAAGAGAGAAGTATACATCTAGTATGAAAGCAATTCCCCGTTAAGGAAGCAATTTCGAATATTTTTATCGAGTTATTAAAATTTAAAAACTTTAACTTGTAGGCATTACAGTTTGATGAGTATAACATACTTTGATATGTTGAAGAACTACGGTCACCGGAAATGACGTTACAATTTTTTTTTTTTAATCTCAAAAATTATTCTTTAAATTTGTATATTGTATTTAAAAAAAAAAAGTTTGAATTAAATAAATAATTTTTATACAGAAAAAAAATTATTAAAAATGGGTCTTTTTTTACCCGACGAAACCCATGTAACCCCTTAATTCAATAGTAGCGTAGGGCAGTGAAACATCGAAAATTACCAAGATGATAATAAACCTATGGACGCTCTCAGAGAGAGAGAGAGTTTTTAAGAATCCAGAAGAGTTGTTTCGTCGACGCTCTCAACTTTTTGATACCAGTAAAAATATTTCCTAATTTTTTGATTACAGTAAAATGATTTCGCGGGTCATTTTGAAGGATTACTTGAATTTACTTCTAAATACGAACGCAAATCTACATCGCTCAAAATAATTTTTGAAAACGGTTGGCGCTGAACCTGCCTTAAAATTACAGATGACGGGCCACCTAGATCACACGATTTGACTCCCTCTGACTTATTTTCGTACAGTTATAAAAGGCAGCGTACCTTCTAAACCGGTTTGTTTAAAGACTACAAATCGTTTGTATGGATCCTACGTATTGAATACAAATTTCTCGATAACACAGAGAATACTGCATGGACTGAAAAGTATAAGGTCTAATCGACTGATCGGAACACAAGCAAAAAATAACTATTCTGATCTTAGAGTAGTAACCTTAACTAGGATACTATCACAGTTGCATGACTATTAATGCAATCGTTCTTAAATTATTGGACTGAAAGTAACTGTAAAGTTTGTATACCCTGAAGGTATATTAAAATTGCTACGATGTTTTTAAGATCGAAAAGGAAACGCCGCGGACCCTATGAAGTATATATTGTCAGCATGACGAGTTGAGTCGATTTAGCCATGTCAGTCTGTCTATACATCTGTATAATACACGAACTAATCGTCAGTTTTTGAGATATCGATCGGCACGCATCGTTTTCTCACCAAAAAGCTGCTCATTTGTCGGACCTGCCGATATCGGACAACTTTAGCACATAGCTGGCATGCAATCTGACCAATCAAATTCAACCTTGTAAGGAAACTTTTTTTTAGCATACGATACGAAATTATTGAAAGAATTACGTTCTGCACAAGTCCCACATATGTATCTTATTAGACAGATTCAGCCCCAGTGACCATTTCCTTTTACCCAGACTCGAAAAAATGACTCGCTGAATAGTGTGCATCTAAAGTTTCTTTTCATAAATTGCTATACGTAACGTAATCGACGTTTCCCATTGAAATCAAAACCTCCAATCTTTTTCTTTCATCAAAGATTATCAATCCTTGCAAAAATTCGACATTATCCCCCTAAGAAGAAAGTATCGTTACATTCAAAGCTCAAATACGATTTACTAGCTTTACTAAGCCTCCCCGTAGATTTAATTCATGTAGGCGATTTAAGGATACTATCATTGCCATGATACAGTGTACTCTCTACGCCCGCGTTTTAATATCTATCTTCCCACACAATTAATATTCCCTGACAAATATTTCGTGCGTAACGTTTTCACATAATTTGGTTTCAACTACTAAATAATATACTTTTACACACCCAGGCGATTTAAGAATTTATGCCACTTATTTCAACAAACGATGTGTGTATATATCACACGTAGCAACGGCCACATATCTTTCACACTAACACGAGCAACTACCTATCTACTCGCTGTTTTGTGGTAGTCCAAAGCCGGAAATAACGAAATTAAATTTTGTTTTTGAATATACTTGTATGTACGAGTATGTGAATGAATATTTATGTGTTAGCGGCCATACCTTGGACGGTATAAATTAAATCCACATGCAGACAGGTGGTCACCGGGTGGGAAGACAAAAAAAATATATATAGACATATATGTAACATACTTGTATATCTAGGTATATGAGGCCATTAACCGCATTTGCCGCCTTCTCAGCAATTAGCGACGGTCATTTTTGGTTTTGGTGAGGCAAGCACACATTTTCGCCGTTAAAATAAATTAATTGTTCTATAGAGTTATTTGGGATAAGCCGACATAAAAGGAAATGTAACGCAACAAAGGCAGGAAGGAGTGGGCTATTCAAAAAAGAACTAACTTTGGCATTTTACTCTCGGATTAAGGAAACAGAAATCCAATTTGTCCATTTCAGATTTCATAAGACATACAGTACATTCGAAAAATAACGTTTTTTCCTTTACGCGATCAATTCAGTCACTATTTTTCGGTCTTCTTAATGTGTCACGTCGTGTCATGAAATAAGAAAAATGAGTGGCACAGTATAAGAAACATTTTGAAACAGCGTTTCTAACGAATCATGCCTTTGGGATTTCTAAATGGAATATTAATAACTTGCAAAGTATTTAAATACGAGTTGTTCCTTTGTGAAGAGGTGGTCTGACCATTATGGAAAAACTAGAAACGTAGATGACAAGCCAAGAAGAGGAAGGATTCACGATCTCACATTTAAAAGTCAGGACAAATTTATTGTTCTCCTTTTAGAAAGAAACCACTACTCATTCTAAGAGAGGCTAAAAAATTTGAATAAAAAGGGATCAGATATATCTAAATACAATACACAATAGATTTCAGACATCTGGCATCAATACTGTAATCAAACCTCTACTTTCAAAAACACAGATTAGAAAAAGGTTGCACTGCGCGCAGGAAAATATCAACCGTGATTGGAGCAATTTAGTATTAATAGATGAATCCACTTTTCTATTGTTCAACCCTTGAGCCGTGTTTGGCTAAGAAAGGAAACATAGTAGTGTATAACACCCCAAAATGTATATGGATGCTTCTCTGCTCATGAATTTGGGGTCATTTCACAGAAAACGTGACCCAGTTAGAATGCTAAAATTGTATAAAAAGGGTTTGCTGAGGTTAGCTAAAACATAAACGCAATTGGTTACTGCAAAAAGACAATGAACCGAAACATAGGAGCAGACTCTATACCCAATGAAAACAAGAAAACCAAATTATTACCTTATACTGGTCATCGCAGTCACCAGACGCCAATCCAATAGAGAATGTTTGGACTTTGATGACAGCCAAAAGATCAAGAAAACATATAAGGGCAATAAAAGATTTCATTCGGCTGCTCCAATTTATCTGGAGGTCACTTGCTGTGGAATATGCGGAAAATTTAGTTTCAAATGCAAAGATATCAGGCTATAATAAAGAACCCGGTAGATTGATAGAGCAAATATTGAATAAACGTTAGCCATAACAAAACAATGTATTTTCTATAATTACAACATTTTCCCCAAAAAACGCTGCCTAAACTTTGGAAAACGAAAACGTTATTTTTTGAACGCACTGTATATTTGAGTGTATAAAAATGTATACCCCTGCAACTGGCAAGAATCAAAGCCCGGGAAATTCCTTTAGGTGCTGGCTGGCAAAACTTTATATTAAAAAATGTTGCGAAAAAATTAAACATCTATTATTCGATAAAATTGTGAATAAATTTCAACCACATTTGGTATCTTCTTGACTTGAAGGCTATAATTTTTGAGAAAACTTATCGATTTAATTTCATTAATATAATATATCACACATTTTGACCAACCTTAATGGTTAAAACAGAGGTGGAAACACGGAAATCATTTTATGGGGTATATTGGGGATAGAGAAAGGGCTGACTGCATTAATTTTGACATTGCTCAGGTATACTCGAAAACATATTTTAAAACAATTTTATATATAAATAATACTCACTGACTGCCATATTCGGTAAAAAACTTGTTAGGATAACAATAAAAATATAAAACATAAAAATCATTATAAGTAGTATATGGAAGTTGAGGGTAGTATTGACCCGATTTTATCAAATTCTGGCAATATCACATACTGTTAGCATACCATAGACTAATAAAATGCTTCCAGGGTTTCATTAAGGTACCTCACATACCATTACCAATCATATGGAATAAAGTCAGCCGGCTTCGAAAGTCCTGATATTAGTAATATGGAGGCTAGGTCAAGTTTCCGCTCAATCCGTTTTAGGCACAAAGATACCTGTTATAAGCAAAACACGCTATCTCATTTTCCTTGAGATAACTCACATATTGGCCGATATATGCGGTATAAAGTCACCCGGATGTTCAAAAATCTTTATATTCCATATAAGGGAAGTATTGAGCCGATTCAACCCATTTTTGATAAACACATTGACCGATATTTTCGGTATAGAGTCAACTATAGGCACTGGTGTCCACATTTGCGGTACCTAGGGGGTTTTGGTCGTAAGGTGCCATACTTTAAAGGCATTATTCGTGCAAAGTTTTATCCCGATACATTCAGTGGTGCTTGATTTGTATACTGGAAAGTGAAAGAATCAGATAGAATTTAAAATTGGGTCATATAGGAAGTAGACGTGTTTGTAGTCCGACTTCGCCCATTTTCGCACTGTAGTATAGAAATGTTAGAAGAATGTCATATCCTGAATTAAGTTGAAATCGATCGAGCAGGTCCTGAGATATGTGATTTCACCTTAAAATGGGCAGTGCCGTGGTGCTCATCATCCAACTTTGACCACGGCTCTTAAAAAGTTCTCTCATAACATCTCGGGGGTAAAAGGTAATGTCTCTACCGTATTCAGTTATTGATTTATCGCGCTTTAAGTAGTTTAAGTACTGTTATATGGGGAGTGAGCAAGACTATCATAAGATTTCATATAGTGGGTAGTTACGGCATTTTATAGGTTTTCGATTAATTGCGTTTTGTGGGCGTGGCAGTAGTCCAATTACGCCCATCTACGAACTCGTCCTCACTTTTTTGCCAACGAACACGTTACGATATCTCAATTTTTACTCAAGTTAGAACTTGCACAGACAGACAGACGGATTTCAACTAGCCTCGTCATCCTGATTATTTATATATACATAACCCTATATCTAACTCGATTATTTTTAGGTGTTATACTCTGTAGCAACATATTGCAAGATTATGAAAATATATTTTGGACAAAGTTGCCTTAGGGAAAAACTATTTCATTAGATTTCGAAACAAACAGATTTTTGAATTTGAAAAAAAAATTTGTATTCAATACTTTAAGTAAAAGCATAAAAAAAATTTAATAAACACTCTGCAAGTACAAACCATTTGTTGTTGTACTTTAACGTCTTGAGGCAGGCATTTTATCTTTTAATTTCGTATATTTTTCGCTTGTGTTTGCTTTTGCTGTGTAATTTTGTTGAACTTAAATAATTTGAATCAATTGATTTTAATGATTTTCATGGCGTGTGATCATTATTATTTTTACTGTTTGGCTTCTGCAGTGGATGGCGCAATTTTGGTTTTGTTGGAGTTCCAGATCTGCATATATACATATAGCACATGTTACAAATCTGTATACATAAATGTATGGAAAGCAAAATAATCATTATAGCAGCATATGGAAACAATTTTTTGGTAGAAGTGCGCTTGGAAAATCTTAGTGATGCTTTTTATATTTCTCAGCATAAGATACAAAAAAGTTCGAAAAAAAGCGTTCTATTCCTCAACATAGTCTTCTTTTACAAGTTCTTTAACCCCATTGAATAAAATAAAAGTTGGACGGGGCCAAATCTGGAGAATACTGTGGATGGCGACGATGTATGTAGATTATATCTTGCACTCTTAACTGCCGATCAATATACCATATTGTAGTAATTATACCCTGAACAGTTAAATTTATACCACGCAGAAGGAAACGTCGGAGACCCAATAAAGTGTATATATATATAAATGAGTAGCGTGAGGACCTAAGTCAATTTCGCCATGTCTGTCTATCTACATATATATACGTGAATTGGCCCCTCAGTTTTTGAGATATCGATCTGAAACTTTGCACACGTCCATTTCTCCCCAAGAAGCTGCTCGTTTGCCGGAACCACCCATATCGGATCACTGACGCGTATAGCTGTCATTCAAACTGATCGATCAAAATTAAGTACTTTTAAGTGAACTTTTTTATTCGACGAGATGCCTTCAAAAAATTTGACTTTATATTATTGTCCACGACAACGGTACACTCTTTGAACAAATTGTTCAGCTCGGATCAATATAGCATATAGCTGCCATACAAAATGAACGATTGGAATCAAGGGCATGAATTAATTAAACAAGACATCTTCACGAAATTTTATTTGAACACATTTTTAAGTAGAATTTTTAATTCAAAATTTGTAATTAAAATTCGAAACCTTTTATAAGGATACCGGGTACAATAGACCACAGGGCGCAGTGCAGTTCAATCAGTTCATCTTTAAACGAGTTTCTGTTATTACTCGAATACAAATGATCCGATACTATTAAATTTTGCAAGTTCTGTAAATAGTTCTCCATGTAATGACCTATCAGCTTTTTGTTCTGGTCAAAAATCGAATTTCGGCAGACCAAAAATTACCAAAAGTTAGGTAAAATACAACTTTGTTTTTAAAACACCGCCATTTTATCAATTTTTGTTTTTTTCCCCCACCGAAAGTAATTGTACGGACAATATCTTATAGTTTAACGAGATTCACTGCAGCAGTGGAGCAAGTTCGCATGTAACTCGAAAAATATTTTTAAAAAATTTTAAAAAGTTTTTTTTTTTTTAAATAAGAAAAAAATTACTGTTAAAATTTGAGAAAATATAATATTTTTGTTTATTAAATTCCTAAAAATCGCCTTTATTTAGGCTGTCACACTTGGTGTACCCCTTAACCTGGACTTTAACATACAAATAGAAAATATAAAATTTTCTTTATCAAGTTCAAAGCCGGTTATTTTCAAGCCGAAATAAGCATTTCAGCGATTAAGCTAATTGACTTGTTTGAGGCGCAGGTTTTTTATGGCCACTAATTGGCTCATTACGGATTCCCGAAGCGAGTTTTTGAGTTTTGGAAACAAGATTAATTATATAACTCTATTATGGGATATTATTCCTAAACAAAAAAAAAACTATTTCATTTTCATGAAATTTCATTTGAACAAATTTTTTAGCAGAGATTTTTCTCTTTAGAGTTTGCCGACTGTTGACCAATAAAAATTGGATTCTAGTAGTTGCAAGAACCGGAATATATTAAATTATTTACATGTGAGCTTATTTTGTCTCCCAAATGCACTTAGAGGTTTAAAACTATTTGTCAAAACTATACTTTAATGAATACTAAAAACTCGAAATAGCCGCAGTCTATCAAAAAACAATTATTTTGTTTATAAAAAAATTACAGTTTTTCAACCACTGCTTTTAACAATTTCCCTGTTTTGACAAAACTAAACTTCTTATACTCTTTCATCGAGCCCATAGGTATGTAGGGCCTTTATATTATAAAGAAATTCAAAAATTTTAATTTATCAAACGAAATCATTTGATCTACTCAAAAGTAAATATCATGCACATACATATGTACATACAAACACAAATATTTGTTTGTCATTTTGCTTGCACAGTGCTTACGAGAGCACAATAAGAAATTAATTTATTTTGTAAAATGATACCAGTTGCTTCGGGCGGACGAGTGGACACGCTGCCGACACACGCTACCAACTCATTACTGTCAAACATTATACGCCATGCCGATTCGTTGTTCGATTGCGACTTGCTAGCATGCTTTTGTTTAGTCTCAGCGCTCAGCTGTCGGTTGGCAATTGTAAGAGCAATTCATTACCACGAGATATAAAGATATATAACGATATACACAAGATTGTGCCATAAACAAGTGTACAAGTACTCCAATTACCAGTTGCCATACATATTTACATACATATTTACATGTGTGCTTGTGGACAGTTTGCACATGTTGCTTTCGCACGTCTGTAGTGTTTCGAATTTCTTTTTTAATTAATTTATTTTCCAACGAACATTTATATTAAGATATGCAACTGCTGATCACTCTTATGGATATGCTACACGTATGTTGTTGCAGTTATTATTGTTTGTATGAATTTAATTTTCCATTTTTATGTTAATATTTTTGTATGTATGTATATGCTTATTGTTTTTGTGATTTGTGTTAGTGGAACGTGTGTAAAAGTTGCTCCACTTATCCCATGACACGAACCAGATTTTCTATGGTCAAGTTTAAGTCCAGCCGCGGCGGCATTCACATGCATACATATGTATGTGATAAGTGCACACATACTTGTACATATTTAATATAGACTGGTATATTACATACTTTTCATGTGACTAATCAAAGTTTTAAGCAAAATATGAAAAATTGTATGGCCATAGCTTATCATATATTTACATACTTGTACATATGCATTGGTATTTTTACTCGCATAAAATGGTAAAATGGTTGTTTTTACTCGTATAAAATTCTTTAATATTTTTTACCACTATAATGTGATAAGCAATACTTATCGCCGTAAACCGCATTCCGTTTATTTTTATACCCTTATGCTTGAAACTGTAAATATTTATATGTGCGTGTAACATGAATATACATACATATATTACATCTTAATTATAATAATTAGTTTTAAGGCGTTAAATCACTCTATAATTTTCAAATTTTTTGTTTCGTTTGAGAGCATGATTACAAATAATGCAATAAAAAATAATTTAATTAACTTTTTAGTAAATTTTTTAATTTTCAATTTTAACTTTTTAACCCCAACCATTTTGAGAGATGTTGAAAATCTAATTTTTGATCCTCAACTTTTGAATTAAAAAATTCTTAACCCTATATAAGCGTTCCGGGTACAATAGACCACAATTCGCAGTGGAGTTCAATCAGTGCATCTTTAAACGCGTTTTTGTGATTACTCGGATACATATGATCCGTTCACTATTAAACTCAAACACTTTGCAAGTTCTGTAAATAGTTCTCCATGACCTACCAGCTTTTTGTTCTGATCAAAAATCGAATTTTGGCAGACCAAAAATTACCAAAATTTTAGTTAAAATTTAGCTTCGTTTTTAAAACGCCGCACCTTAACAATTTTTTTTTTTTTGTCACCGGAGGTCATTGTACAGACAATATCTTCTAGAGAATTTTTTTTTGTTTTTGAGTTTCATCCACGTAGAAGACCGGAATCACTGCAGCAGTGGAGGACATTTGTTTTAGCGCCTCGGAGATCGCATGTAACTCGAAAAATATAAAAAAAATTTCATCAAAAACGTTGCCGTTAAAGTTTTACGTACATACAATTTTTTTGTTTTTTAAATTCCCATAAATCGTGTTTATTTAAGCTGTCACACTAGGTGTTCCCCTTAACCCGGACTTTAAAATGGAAAGCAATTAATTTTTTTTATCAAGTTCAAAGCCATTTACTCTTAAGCCGAAATTACCATTTGAGCGATTAATCAACTGAACCATTCACTCGTCAGAGACGCAGATATTTTATGGCCACTAATTGGCTCATGGTGCAATCTGCGAAGAAATTTTTCAGATCGAGTAACTATATCATATAGCTGCAATATAAACTGGCCGATCCAAATCAAGTTACTGTAAGCAATCTATTGTATTTGTGAAGGGTATTATAGCCGAAGTTAACGTTTTTATTTTTTTATATTTCTAGTCCTCTAGAGATTTTTTATATATAATATAATTATATAATTGGCTCATAACGGATTCCCGAAGCGAGTTTTTGACTTTTGAAAATTAATTTCATAACTTTATTATGTGATCTTTTTCTTAAACAAAACAATTATTTAATTTTTACAATTTATAATTAACCAGTTTCATATAATCTCAAGACATTAGATAGTTCATATACAATACTTTGAATAGGATCTACTGAGACATACACTTACCGATTCAGTTTAGGTCAAACTAGAGGAGATGAAATGCTATAACTTTAAGTCAAAAATCGTCAAAAAATAAAACATTGTTATTAACATTTTTTGACAGCAAATGAAACATTTATAAACAAATCATTTCAAGATATTAGGTCTTATGCCAGAAACAGCCGCCAACGACCTGAACACCATGCTATAGAAAGTTAATGGTTTATAAGCTATTTCCACCCAGGCACACATTGTTCGCAAATATTGTAATTATACCCATGTTATGACTCTCTGAAGTCTCTCTTTTTTCTGAAAGGTTTAACTGTGGTTGAGGTGAGGTTTTTTTTTCAAATTTCGACCAGATAGTGGAAGTCAAAATGGCGCACTTGGTATCAAACCACGAAACCGTTAAACAAGCATGCAAAGAGTCCCCGCATGACTCTAACCATTTCTTTGCATACCGAGCAAAACTCACTCATCTAGCACCGCTCTCTCTATGGTTCGACCACTTCGAAACAGCACGTTTCCTGGGTCTACCGTTAGATCACTTCGTTGACAACCAACCCGAACCTTACCACCTAAACGGCGATTAGATAACCGCTACAACAACAATAAATCAGTCATTATATGATAGATAAACGATTAGCAACAAGTTGAAGCAAAAATGCCTTTTTCAATTCATATAGAAGACAACACTCAAGTCCGAATCGATTTAATTAAGAATTTCATTAAAAAAAAAAAAAATAGCGGTATTAATCTGCATATTATTCCTCTAGCCAAGCTTAAATAGCGGGGAAACGTGGATATTCACAACAATGGAGATATTTTTATGATACTATCCCAAGAAAAGCACGTCCACATACATATACATATGTATGTATGTATGTATGTATTTATAGCACTATAACGAAGAGAGATATGGTTCAGCGATTAAATCTCACCGTAATTTGAAGAATATGGAGGCAGTTCAATGACGCTGTTAACTACATAAATTGAAGCTATAAAAAATGTTATAATAAATTAAAATTGAAGTAACAGAAATGTAGCGCTCACAGGCTACTCAAGCGACTAAACACATAATTCAGTCATTGAAACGCAAGCATTTTTCGTCATAAAAAATGCAGTTTACGCTGCACTTCCAATTTCTGTGTAATTTATTTGAAAAAAAAGATTTTATATGAAAATATTGTAATTAGATCGTAACGCAGAGCGCCTAAACCTTCGGCAAGCACGTACGGCAAATGGACGAGTGCGAGTTATGTTAAAATATAACAAACACGAGATGAATATTAAATGGTCGAATGGGCATAGAAACAGTTGTAAGCATGAATGAGCATGATAAAGAAATAAAAGAAAATAAGAACAAAATAAAAAAACGCAAATACTCACTTTAATTGAAGTAATAACAAATCAAAGCAGTTTAAAGACTTCGAACGAAATACCAAATATAAGAAATGTAATCAATTAAAAAGGTGAAAAAACGTAAGAGACCAAAGAAAACAGTGCGGGCGCTGGTAATGTTCAGTGTGTAAGTATGTATGTGGTTGGGAAAACTCGCAACGAAAGTTGGATGAAATCGGTGTGGAAATTCGAAAAACATGAGTTGTTGAAAGGCCAAAACAGGCATTAAATACAACAACAAAAAGTAAAAAAAATAGAAAAGAAATAAATAACACCAAAAAGGCATAAAAGAAATGAAAAATGTTTTACGTTTTTATGGTGCATTGGCGTTAACATTGGTGTGTGTGCTGCCGCGCGTAAACACAGCCAATTGAGCAACCAAGCAGCCGGCCAAATAGGCAACAAGACGGTGGCAGGGCCAAAAACAAACGAAACGTGTGTCTGCGCTGAAAAGTCCCAACAATGGATGGTAGTATGGAATAGAGTTGGGGCTAGAGCACTTCTCGTCACTTTTCAGCTGAAAACATATTCAAATGTGTACAAAGGTGGGTATACACTAAATACATTTGCATATATGGAGTAATGCAGTTGGGAGCAAAACAATAGCATAATGTTGCTCTGCTTTACTGAAGGTTATGAATATGAAAACTATGGAACTACTCCTGAAATTTACATATATATTTAGAGGAAATACAGTTGAGAGAAAAATAGTAGCAACAATATATATACTACTTTATTAAAAGTTATATTTAGGAAATATATGGAACTACTCCTGAAATAATAAATACCAAATACAATTACATACATATGTATATGGAAGAAATACAGTTGACAGAAATTGAATAACAACAACAATAAATATGTTACTTAATTGAAAAAAATGGATACCAAATGTATGGAATTACTTCTGAAATTGTATTAAATACAATTACATTCATACATATGTACATAGAATATAGAAAATACAGTTGTAAGAAAAATAATAATAGATATGGAACTACTTTTTCCGAAAGACATGGAAACGAAAAATACGGAACCACAGAAACTGAAATGTTTCCAAAAGAGTTTTGAATGCAATTCTCAATAAAATTTCTTGTTTTTGTTGTTGTTTTTTTCTTAAGCCATTACTATGTATAAAAAATCGTTACTAAAAATTAAATAATCACGTTCGTTTCAGGAAAATTATACCCGATTAGCGTTTGATACTACTTGGGATTCAAATAGAATTGCGACGAAGCGATAATTCACCTTTAAAAACGAATTAAAAATACTTGATAGCGGAAAAATAGCTTTATCCTGATTTCGATCGGTCTGTTTGTATGGTAGGTATATGTTATAGTGGCAAGATCTGAAAAACATATTCGTTAATTGTAGCGCTTCCTTGGGTAATAATCTATGCCAACTTTCGTGCAGATATCTCGTCGAATAAAAATGTTTTCTATACAAGAACTTCATTTGAATCGTTCGGTATGTATGGCAAGTATATCCTACAGTGGTTCGATATCGGCGGCTCCGACATATGAACAGCTTTTTGTGGAAAAAAAACGTATGCAAAATTTCAGATCGATTTCTCAAAAACTAAGGTATAAAAAATGCAGATATACAAACTGAAAAACTGAACGATCGGAATCTAGTGCTTGTACCGAAAACTTTTTCATTTGACAAGACATCTTCACGAAATTTGGCATGGGTTATTACTTTTTATTTATTTATTTGTGAATGTTATTATAGCCGAAAATAACTTATTTTGATTAGTTTATATTTCTAGTACTCTAGGGATTGTTATTGAGCGATATGCTATTTTTGTTCTCCCAACTGTACATAGATATACCACTACTCGCAAACTTATAAGCTGATAGCTAACTGAAAAATAGTGCAAATAAAAACAACAAATATTAAAAGTTTTATCAAACTAAAGTAAAGACGTAGACGCGCGGTGAGCTACGACTTGCAGACAAAGACAGCAGTTGTACTACAGTGTGGACAAACAATTGCAAGCCAACGAGGCAAAGGCCAAGCAAAGAGTACAAAAACGACGATGATGAGACTAATGATAATGACGACATACATAAAAGTGTTGCTGATGTTGACAATGACGCTGGCGATTGGGCGCTGTGATAGTTGTAACGATGCGATTGTGCCAGCGGCCTCAGGAAGTGCACGTCAAAGTGATGACGAATTATACGCTATACATAAATATTTATTTTTATATGAATACGAGTACGAGTATAATATGCAAGCGGGTATATTCTTCGGATATCAGTGTGTGTCGACAACAAATATGACGATAAACAACTTTGAAAACTTCGTACAATAGGCGACAACGCACGGATTTATTGATGTCTACACACATTACATATTGACAATACATATTATGAGCGAACAATACAGTTTTTCATTGGATTGGATAAGGACGTTTGTATGTGTGGTATTAAAGTCTTATACGCAACTACGCTTATGGCCACTAACTGAGCTGAGTATTTATGCCATGCGCGTCTGGTTATTGTGGAAGAACCTTTTATGTCGTCGTAGAAATCAACATACAAAGCTACTCGTATATGAGTAGGTGAGTGCGGCAAAGTGTTGTGGTGGTGTGATAGAGGTAGCAAGGAAGAAGTTATAAATACTGATATGCTAGCTGGGAAGCTATCTTGCTTCAGTGCCTACATGGTGCTGTGACGATCCCACTGATTTGCATGCAAAGCACAAACATTTTCCCGGCAAACTGACAAACGTAGATTTAACTTGCTGAATCTGAGGGGAAGTCGCCTGAAGTAATCACATTTACTCGATTCTATTTTCTTTTTATATGCGCGTTTTTAATAGTAGAGCGAAAATAAATACAAATATAAATAAGTAAATAAATATTTAAGTGTGTGCGTCTCTACACATATACATACATATATGTACACTAAAGTATCGGTATGAATTTAATATTTAAATGATAGCAAACGGAAATAGGCAAGCAGCAACAAAACGTCTTCCGAATTTAATATATATATGTATATATATATATATACGGATACATAATTTGAAAGCAATAATTTAGGAAGGGCTAAGTGCAACTAAAACAAGAAAAAACGACTGCATCTATACCGAATTTCGCAAAGATAGCTTATCAAATAAAAGAGTTTTTCATAAAAGAACTTGTATTTGAAAGATCAGTTTGTATGGCAGCTATATGCTACAGTGTTCCGATCTGAACAATTTCTTTGAATATTGCAACGCTGCCTCGGACAATAATCTATGCCAAATTTCGGGAGGATACCTTGCCAAATAAAATAGTGTTTTTAAACAGGGACTTGTGTTTAATCCTTCAGTATCTATGGCAGTTATATGTTACAGTGGTCCAATATCGGCGGATCTGACAAATGAATAACTCCTTGGTGGGAAAAGAACGCATGCAAAACTTCAGATCGATATCCCAAAAACTTGTATGAACATTCTTACATATACTTTGTTAAGGGCATATTCTGGTTTAGAAATTTAAAAAAATTTATTTTTTTTGTGCATATTATTGTAGTATAACCCTTTAAGAATATGTCCCTAAAAAGATTTTTGGAAATTTCAATTATTTTCGGAGTTACAGCTCATTTTGTGATGCGCCGAAAAAAGCGACTGGGAGCTCGGCGCGAGCGTTAAAATTGTTTTTATGAAACGGTGTGCATGATATCTCAAATTCTACTCAAACGATTTACTTGAAATTTTATACAGAGCTTCTTTACACATTATGCTATCGCACTACAAGAGGATTTAAAAAAAAAATTTTTATTTTTTAAATATTCCGAAAGGCAAAATACATTTTGCGAAACATATTTTTCAAACAGCCGCCATTTTGTGAAAAAGAAATTTGCAAAATCCTCACGTCTCATCCTTGTTGTTGTTGTAGCGGCAGACATCTGCCGGGTTGACAGTCTTTGGCCGGATAAAAATCCGGGTCCGTTTCGGTTAGGTGGACCTGACTAAACGGGGCGTCTCATCCTCTTTAAGGATCACTCAATAATTTCCATTTCTGGTTACTGGGAGTCCTGATATCCTGCACACCAGGACACGCCATTTTTTATCAATCCCCACTTTGCCGGCCTGGAATTTTTTTTTATTATTATAAATAATTTGTACTCTTTAAATATATAAAAAAAAATCCATAAAAAATGTATGGTAAAAAATGCTTGTTTTTTTTTAAATCGGGTCCGTAAAAGAGCCTAAAATTCGGGCTTTTAAGCCAGAATACCCCTTTTTCTCCAAAGGCTCTTAATTTCTAACCGTGACAGATTCTTCTACTGAACGAAAACGACACAGCTCCTCTGAAATATTTTATTTAACGAGTACAAATAAAACATAAGAATTATAATTTTTTACCTTACTCAAACTTAAGATGCCAACCCTTCAATTACCAGCAGACCATATTCCAAGGGGGAAGATTTTAAGAAAGTACGAGTAGTGAATAAAAAAAAAATATAAATATAAGCAAAGCTTTCCAAATACTTGTATACTGCCAAAAAGTGTTGAAAGAATACGCTAGGGGAGCAAATACAAAAAATAAATAAAATACAAGTACCCAATATATAAATATAAGGTTTAGGGGTTAAGAAGAGCTAAAATTAGATAGCAATGGAAGACGAATGCATAAAGTTAATATCCTAATGTCTGCGTTGAAAATCAACCACCACCTCGTAAAGGTCGAGACCAAAAAATATTCAACATATATAAGTGTTTTGTTATACAATTATATAAATATGCTAACATACACACCAACATGTTTATCTATGTCGCTACCTATGTAAGGAAGTGTATACCTTTCCAAAATGTTCCAAAAAAACCCAATAAAGTTATATGACCACCAGCTTGTGCCATCTAGGCCACCGAAATATTAATTTTATTTATTGTTGTAATAAATACTTTTTGAATTCTTAAGCAAGTGTGCGCTCATAGAGATGCCAAATATGGCTGCAACTGACAAATTTTTCAAACTAAGTGTAGAATTATGGCAGGCGAAAACGGCAGAGTTTGTTATAGCATAAGCAACATAGAAAACATTTTTAGGAACGCGATATTGTTAACAACATTTAAGCAAATTTATGTGTGTACATATGTATGACAAGTGAAAAAATTAATATTATAATATAAAAATAGATACTCATAATTATACGCCATATATGTATGTATGTACATACGTATATATATACCTATAACTCAGATGGTGTTTAATTACATTAATGTTGAGTCCTTTATATTAAAGTATTTTCGACATTTATTGAAATTTTTGTCAATTAAAATATATGACCCCTAAATAGTTAGACTCAAAAACTGACAACAAAATAATAAAGTTTAAAAAATAACGCCCACAACATCCTCTTAAAAGCGACAGGACAAAATATATACAAAGCAATGCATAATTACATTACAATTTGCTTTATAGCCGGCAAGTTGGCAAACAAACAAATTAAAATGGCGTGACCCCAGTAGTGCGCACGTCCCAACATCACCAACTACCTACAAAGCACTCAGTGCCGTTAGCAAAACATGCACTGCACCATTTCGGGTTCATTTAAAATATCAAGTGCAATGGGCAATAACAACAAATACGAATAGTGTAAGCTACAAAAAGTGCCACGTTCAACGTCCAATGTTTTCAACCTCCTTGCAGTCCTGCACGCAATAGTGCGGTGTAAAGCAAATATGCAGAGGGGTAGACGTGTAAGTAACTTTGTGTATGTATAGTTTTTAATTTCATTTTCAAGCAAGAAAGAGAAAATGCAATAAAATCGATTGTCCTTGAGGGAGAAGAACACGGCTCGCAACGGACAGCTGGTGGTTGGTAGCCAACGAACGTGGAACGCATTGCAAGCAGTATATTCGTGTGCGAATCAAGTACGGAAGGCGAACCAGCTGACATGAAAATATGTGGCTACGTATATGTGTATGCATGTGTATACTCTATAAAATTTATTGATTTTTCAATGTGCTAGGAAAATTTATCTTCAAAAAATACAGAAACTTTCAAAATTAAATTGAACACATATTCTATTGTTAACTAATATATAACATAAATTTTGTCCTCAACTATAAACATAAAAGCTTCTTAACAATAACATTTATTTGTAATTGCATCGCCTGACTGAATCAGCCGCACCCAAACTGTCTGCTGCATGCTACCACCAGGTATACTTTGCATGCTACAGGCATTTGTCGCGTATGGCGAATATACCACAAAACTTTCAGGTTGTCGTTCATCCAGCGACAAGCACATTATTTATGTTTATAGATCTTACAAGTTTCATATGCATCCATAATCAACAAATTCTTAACCGCACCTCTAAAGTCTACTCCTTTAAAATTTATATTTGCGTTAAGACAAATTATGCACTAACCTGCCATCACCGTATCGGTGAGATTATATTTGGTGCCAGTTTTTGGAAAGTCTTTCAGCTTGCGATTAGTTAGTATTAGCTCGCCGCTTAGGTGTGCCTCCTCGAGGATGCGTTCCAGTGAACGCGCAAGCTGCGAATGTGCCATACTGCCCATGCTGGCACTTAGTCCACCAATGCTTCCGCTGGTGCTGTGAAGGCGATTATAGACAGCCGCTGTTGCAGCCATCCTAGTTTAGTAGGCGTGGTTAAAAAAACGTATTAATGCTTTTTATTTCACTTTTATCTTATTTATGTATACTTCTTAATTTAGAACACAATTCAATTTTTTACATTCACTTATGGCATTCTTTTTCTACTATATTTCACAATTACAAATTGCCAATTAAACTAAGCATACAAAGCATTATGTTAGAATTTTCTCACACCTTTCTTTTTCACACAATCACACACTACTTCCCAAGATTTTCCTGTTGTGAAAATCCGACGATTTTCCGCGAACACTAATAATTTGAATCGAAATTCTAGCAACGAATGAAGCAGTTGAAAAACCGACGTAAATAATAAACAGCAAACTAGCGAAGCCAACCATTTGTTTACAGCGCGTTGCCAATTGGGTCTACGAATAAGGAAATATAGGTAAGTGGGGAGAATGAATTTTTTGTTGGCAGTATGTGAAACGCTGGTTTAATAAAATAAAATTTTATAAGAGTTAAATTAATATAAACTATTATTTTCTGGATCTGAAAAGATCTAACAATTGGGTTTCTAATCATTAACTACTACCAGAAAATGTAGATTGTATAACCAGAGAATGAATGACATTCTATGCTACTACCAGATATTTTACATTCTCTGCTACTACTTTACGAAAATTATTTGTTGTTTTGCACTGTGGCAGCATTTGTGTATACTGACGTGTTGCGGCTGTCAAAAGCAACTGATGGGAGATGGTATTTTGATCTCTCATTAAACATTGGACGCTGTTCAAGATTTTTATAAAGTTCTATAATTCACATTTGTAAATACAATAATTATGTTCGGTCTACTGTGTGAATAAAATGATTGGTAGGTAAAGACAGAACGAGCCGACAAATTATTCAAGGACAAACCGGTGAGTGTTAACAAAATCCAAAATAGTTATACTTTATTTATCATTATTCTTTGCAGGTTATGTTCTTGCGCTTCCCAATACTCTCACCTGAAAATTAGAGATTGTTCATTCCAAATTACTACCGCCTGTTGATAGAAATAATCAAAGAAAGTGTGCCGGCATGTTTGACTATTTGTACCAGCTGATGTGGCTTGTATTGCATATACTTGTCAACGTATATGAAACATTACATTTCCTTTTTTTGCGGTTTCAAGCTACATTACTTTGGTCATATGACCTGCAATACAATAGTACGACGATAACCCGCCGCGACCGCGCATTTCTACAACGCTGCAAAGCTGAACTAACCAAATTGCCTCGACATTTAAACATAATCATTGGTACTGATCCACTTGCGAGAGTGAATGAATCAGTTGTTGCACGCATTTTATCATATGCGCAAATAATTGGTATTGACTGTGTCAGTTTATATGATGTTCGTAGTGAATTAGATGGACATATTTTAAAAGAAAAGTTGTGCAAATCAAGCAAATCTTATTGGAACGAATTGCAGCATAACCACTTCGAATGGGGATTGGACGTGTATACACCGGAGACAAAGGATCTAAAAACAAATGGTTGCATGGAGAATGGTGTGCATAGTGATAATGGCAGTGTATGTAATGGGGATGTATATCAAAAGAAAGCTCCGGTATATTTAAAAGTGAGTTGATATGTATGCGCTAAAGCTAAAGCGAAGTAGAAGTTTACTAGTGTTATATGCGTCTTATCAGTAAAAAGCCAACACTATGTTATGAATTTGAAATAGCACACCTTATCGCTATTTTATAAACGAAAAATTGTATATACAATCGATTTGATAATGCGTGGGTCGTAGTGCCACACTGCATTTCAATTTCAAGTTTAGTTTTAGTTTTTTTTTTTATCTTTAAATTAAGCCATATTTTTTCGTATTATTGCAGATTTATAACATCAGCGGCGTAGACAACCAATCTCTGATAGCAAAGATCTGTCGTGAACTATTTCAACAACGCGAAAGCTCCAAGGTGCAAAATCTACTAGCCGATCGCAAACAACTAGAACAACACATTAGTGATGAATTGGCTAAGCATATACAATGGAATTGTGTTGATCCTGAATTGAGCATAATATTCAACAGAGACATGTGCACTTTTGGTATGCTCCCTTGGCAGACGCGATTCACCGAATTCCACACCTTTGAGACTGGTCGCTATGTGAACGTAGAAAGTTTTATTAAATTGCTATATAAATATTCAAAATGTGAACAGCGTTGGGGGAAATAGGTATTTAAAATAGGGAAACAACTGTGCAAGGGCTTTAACTGGGACGGGGGTAAATCAATTATAAAACGTATAGAAAAAATGTGTGCAATATTTCAATAACAGTATGAAATGCTTATTCTAATTTGATTTGATTGTGCACACGTTTTCACATTATACAAAGAATATTTAGTATTTATATAAATTAAATTTTAATACATACAGTTTATTCTTCTGTTTATGAGCTAAGTTAAATGTCTAGAAACAAATTGAATCACATTTTTGTCAAGGTGCAAAAAAAAAATCCTTCGAAATAGAATTATGTATTTTTATGGAAAAGAAATGGATTACAATGCCAATATGTATTTGTAAAATACATGTGAATGTAATATTTAAAGATGTCTTTGATTTGGTAGAATTAATGGACTTTAACGAACGAACGGGTACATTTTGTTTTTAACGGGCAACAACCTACATTCAAGAAGGCTAAAATTGTATCGTTAAAAAATTCTAACTTTTTAATTTTCATAGGGTCATGAAAATAGTAAAAGGCTTTTTTGGGATATATTTCTTTGCAAAATAAGAACAACAAACGATTTTTTCTAGTTTTTTGTTTTTGCTTCAATATTTGTTTTCGCTAGTCCTACCCTCAGAGAACGTATATTATAATAAAAAAATTATATTATAATATATTTACATTATCTGCTACCTTACACATTTCCCTAACGTTCTGTAATCATGCTTAAATTAAATGTTAGATTTGTTTTAAACACAATGCTTCAAAGTAGCTGATATAACAGTTTGAAAGCTAATGTAAACAATTTCACCAAAATTGTTCTATACGTCTCAATATTTATATTATATGTATATATAAATACTTTTAAATTGCGTCACTCCCAGTAACGACTATATCCGATAATATAAATATATTATTAAATTAAGCTATTCGAATTGCTTCAAAATTATTTTAACTTCAAAAATTTTTCGACGCCATCCCCTTCTTTTCTTGCAATATTTTGATGATCTTACTTAGCTGTTCTAGCCAACCGATGAAAGCTTGTTGCATGTCGGCAAATTCTTGAGGCATCAAAGGTAATTTGTTTGACAAATAATTTTGGTTATCACTCATATCCATTATACTTTCTTTCATACCCTCCATTTTATTGGTCATAGCAGCTAAGCTTTGCAAAATACTGTTGACGAAAATTTCATTCCGCTCTCGCATTAGCCGTAGTAAATCTCTGCTATCGTTTATCTCGCCATTCGTAATGGAAATTTGACGCCATAAATAACTAATTTCATTTTTAATGGTGGAGCTGAGACTTTTCACCACTTCAAGTTGAATGCTTGTCATGTTTTTCTGGACTGTGTCGAAATGTGTCTTCAGAAAATCAAGCAATTGCGCTGGCTGTTTATCAGTTACTATACTATCCATATCTTGTGTGAGTGGCTTTGAAAAGCTATGGCACCTGCTTAAATTTTCAAAGCTATCATTTACCTTATTGTAACTGCTAATCATTTCGCTATGGAATTGCTGCAATGAAATTTCGTGGATGTTGAGCCTTTTCAAAATTTCCGCAGCATCGGAATGTACACTCTGCTCGACTTCTTGAAGGCGTAACGTGGTTTCAGTTTGTGCTAAAAACAGTAAATAAATAAAGGTTGATTAAATATATTTAAGTTTAATTTATTCTTATTTTATACCCTGCACAGGG
Source organism: Bactrocera oleae (assembly GCF_042242935.1). Taxonomy (NCBI): domain Eukaryota; kingdom Metazoa; phylum Arthropoda; class Insecta; order Diptera; family Tephritidae; genus Bactrocera; species Bactrocera oleae. The sequence goes on along the minus strand of NC_091537.1, from coordinate 18,347,568 downwards.
TATATTAAGTTGGCACGCAGAAGGAGATGTCGGACACACTACAACATATATATATGTGTATATAAATGATCAGCGTGACGAGCTGATCTCACTAAGAAGCTGATCATTTGTCGGAAGCGCCGATATTGGGCAACTACTTATAACATGTAGCTGTCATACAAACTCAAGTTCTTATATGGAAAACTTTATTATTTGACAAGATATTCGGCATATATTATATATCCAAAGGCATCGCTATAATCTCCTAACATCAGCATACATACAAACTGACCGATAAAAATCGTGATACATTTTTTTTTAACACTTTTATGAAATAAACAATGACCCTATGGAGGGTATTATAGCTTCGGTGCAACCGAAGTTAACGTTTTTTCATGTTTAGCTTACATTTTTGTACCATATTCTGCACATTGGTATTCTCATTATAAAGAAGGTTGTATGTATTATTAGCCAACTCTTGTAAAAATTCCTTATCTGCGTTCGTGAGACCGTCTTGTGGTTTAGGTTGCGCACAAAGCCGTTGAATATGTTGTAATAGGTTGCTATCGGGCGGCAGCTGTTGCGCGGTTGGATTGCTACTGTTAGACACTTCATAAGATCTCAGCATATCGTTTAAGGTAATGTGTGGCAATAATATTTGTTCAGGATATGGATTACTACTGTAAGACCCTTGACTTGGTTTTATCATATCATTGGAGTTATCTAACAATTTCTCTACATTCAAAGACAATTTCGTCAATTTGTCGAGTAGTTGTTGATTTTTTTTGTCTTGTTCCGTAAAGAATTGTTCAATGCGGCTGAAAAATCTTTCTTGCTATATAGTTGAGTGTATAGGTAAGTAAAAATTATGTTAATACACCAATGCAGAAGCTTTTAAAAATGGTAAAGAGAATAAAAAAAAAATCAAAGTAGGTTGAAATCCATTTGGAAAAAGAAAATAAAATAAGAAAAACTAAAAGAAAAATCGATTTTTTTATTTCATCCTCTTGTGATTTCGTAGTATCAGCTATATAAAAAAGCAAACAAAAAAAAATTGTAAAAGATAGAGATAAAAAACGAACAACTGTTTTATTTTAATTTGTCACATAAATTGGGAGTTGTATGAAAAAAGTGTAAATCCAAAAGTTGTAGATCTTTTCATTACCTACACACTACTTTGTCATATAACATTTTTCTGTAGCACCCGTAGTTTTGTCGTAAACCGTTTTTAACCTTTAAAAAAGCCACCACGCTCTTTCCTTTCTCTCACCTCACCTCAGATCGCCTGTAAATTATTTTTCCTTTCGTCTTTATTATTTGATCTTCCTTTTGCATTGGGTTTCATCCTACCATGATTTTTTTTTTTGCTTTCAAAAATGATCTATTTTGGTCTATTAATAATACAAATATTGAAATTACGCTTTCTTACCACTATTAACGAATGTTCAATTGAGCTAATACGCTCATCGAAATGTGACTGTGAATATAGTCGTTCTTGCCCTCTGTGTAGAGACAATAAAGATTTCTTAATTAATTCACCAAGCGCTCTTTCGCGATATTCGTGACGCTCCAATTTATTATCTAATTGGCTGAAGGAATAAATTAGTGAACGTATGCTTTCGCTTGTGTTATCTTGGCTAAAATTTAAATGGTTTAAATAGAACATAATATATATATTCATACGATTACATAAAAAGAGTTATACATACGTTACTTGAGCCGGCGACAGTTTCAAAAATCCCAAGCCAATCAGGCAGATTAATAGCAAACGCATCAGTTGGCACATTGTTGCAGTTATTTGAATGTCCTTCCGCAAGTTTTTCCAAATTGATCGAGCTAGTAATAAATTAAAATTTGCTAGTCCAAATAATTTGGCTTAATTAACAGTAAGACTCTTTTAATTAATTCATTACTGAAGAGTAATTATTAAAAGTGTATAATTACTTCAATCGTATCCAAAATAGACTTATATTATTTCTGTGAACCCGAAAACACTTTACTTGCCGTGCCTGAAGTCTGCTTACCAACTTTTTTGTTGAATTGATAAGCGCTGTTGCGTGGATGTTTATTCCGTAGCAGTTATATGCAAATTAAATTTAGGTAATCATTTAAAAACTATATTGCTTCTCTTACTGCGCTGAAATTTCTGTAAGTATACATATGTATGCCTATCTCCGTGTTGCACTTACAATCAAAACATTTCTCAGTAATTCAATGCTTATCTTATTGCAAAAATCATTAACGTATATTATAATATTTTTTTTAATTTGATTGCTTACTTAGCAGTGTCTAATCACCAAAATAGCTCAAATGCCTTACCAGAACGAGCTTCAACATGCGAATGGCTTTCAAGTTTAACAGAGAATAGGTTTTAAGACGAAAGCCGATCGTTTTATGTAAAACACTGCGTGCATCAATATCTGGACTGCCTTAGTTCTTAGCATTTCACGGTCGTGTTTGGGATTGAAGTACGACCACTTTGACCCAATTTTTACAGATTACTGAATCCATTTTTTGTAAAATAATGATTTTTTTTCGCTAGATCTTATATTTAAATTAAATATATGTTTAACAAGAAAGGTTAAGTTGTTACTGGCGAATTTGGTGTGCTTTTCTGCTATTTGTATCATTTCAAAACAATACTTATAATAAAACTTGCTTGAACTGCCTTACCGACGTGAAGCAAAAGGATTCATTTCCGATATATCGCGACTACCCGAAACTCCAATAAATAATTTCCATAGAAATTAACACAAACGTTGCCATTTATAATATTAACCCTTCGAGTAAGAAAAGAATGAAAGCTAGCACGTTCACAATAGTAAACTAAAAAGAAACTTTAACAGAAATCTCTAAAATTTTACTGACAGTTCACTTGCTGGATACTTTGATCTATATTTTACAGATTTTTCGAATTATTAGTGGTGATTCTTATAAAGCTGTTTTTAAAAACTGAAATAAATTGAAAAGTACCTTTCGCGTTGGGATTGTCACGCCCACAAAATGATGTTAATCGAAAAATTTAAAAGTGCTATATAACTAAGCCACAAATTAAGCTACAAAGTAAAAAAAAATGGGAGGGGCATCTGTCTCCGCTTTCTAATTGGTTTAATGTGCAAATCTCACTAACTACTTAATCTATCCACCGATCTTAGTAAGGACATTTCCTTGTAGCATTTCATTATACGGTATGAAATTTGACGTATTCGATACCTACAAGGGTTATGTTAGAAACTACTAAATATGCGATTAGCATTAAATTTTGTCGAAAAGACAGTATTGTAGGATTGCATTCAAATCAGTATAATAAATGGACAGTGGGGCGGTGCGGCGCCCACTTTTTATACCCTAAACAGGGTATATTAAGTTTGCCACGAAGTTTGTGACACCCAGAAGGAAACGTCGGAGACCCTATGGAATATATACATAAATGATCACCGTGACGAGCTGAGTTGATTTAGCCACGTCCGCCTGTCTGTCCGTCTTTCCGTCTGTCTGTATATATACTAAATAGTCCCTCAGTTTTTAAACTATCGATCTGAGATTTTGCACCTGTCCTTTTCTCACTAAGAAGCTGCTCATTTGTCTGCATGAACTTGTATGGAAAACTCTTTCATTTGGCAATAGATCTTCACGAAATTTAGCATTAATTATTATTTAAGTCAATAATTCAATATCCGAAGAAATTGTATAGATCGGATGACTATTGCATATAGCAGCCATATTAACTAAACGATTAGAGTAAAGTGCTTGCATCGAAAACTTTTTCATTTGACGAGGAAACTTTACAAAATGCGGCATGAGTTATTGTCTAAAGCAACAATGTAATATCCACAGAAATTGTTCAGATCAGATCACTTTATCATATAGCTGCCATACAAATTTAACGATCGGAATCAAGTTTTGTGAAGGGTATTATAGCTTCGGTGCAACCGAAGTTAACAATTTTTCTTGTTAAAAAAAATGTTTAACCGCAATCGCCTCTACCTCAGCAAGTCTTCATGTCTACTTCGCAAATAACACAATTTTAAATTATATATGGTTCTTTTACAATACAATATATAAATCAAGTAATTATCGAAATAAAACTTTACAAAAATAGTGTCTTCGAGGTGTGGCACCCCTTATCTAAGAGTGTTCGAAATCGAACTGTAACTCTTCGCGTCCCCAGTTACCGAATATGAAGTACTGAGTCCGTAGATATGGTTAATGTGATACCGAAAATATCGGTTAATTATTTGTAAGATATTCTAATAAAATGAAAAAGGCAAATTTTCCTGATATTAACATGGCCTGGTACTAAAACGGAGTAAAATCGGTTCATTACTTCCCCTAACACCCATATACCTAATATAAGGATTTTTAAACTTCCAGTTGGAAAATTAAGTGATGTACTATAGTTTGGTGCCTAAAATGGGGAAAATCGGTTCATGAATTACTCTATCCCACATATAATATATTAAATATAATTATTTTCGTTATTCTAGTCGACGCTATGCCGAATATCCGTCAAATTTTGAGTAATCGTAATAAAATTGGGTGGAAATATATTTTCTAAATCAAATCGTTTTTAATATATTATTATGTAATACATTCAATAAAGAAAGTCCGAACTAGGGGTTATAACTTATAAATAACGGATTATAGTCAAAATTTGTATTCTTAGGATTGCTTGTTAACAGTAATTTTTGGTTCTTTAATGATTTAATGACTGGTGATGGATGAATAGATTAATTTATAAGATACATCGCTTATTTAATTTTTTTTTTTGTTATAAACTAAATGAGCTTGAAATAATTATATCGCATAAATAATTAAACGGTTTCATTCCATTCATTGCGTTGTGGCAGCGGTATGACGTTTATTCAGTAAATTCAATTCTGTCTCGTATTCATTTTTGGCAATATTATGCGGTCCTGGTCCCGAAGGCGGCAGTTTCTCTTGCATCACATGGAAGGTGTTACGCAACTGCTCTAATGAATCAGCGAGTCCTTGTTTGATGGCACCGAATTCCTGCGACATCACTGACAATTTGCCCAACAGATAATTCAAATTTGTATCCATATCCAGCATGCGTCCCTTGATATCCTCCACCTTATTGCCCATAGTAGCCATGCTGAAGAATGTGCTATTGACAAAGACATCATTGCGTCCCTGCATTAGAGTCAGTAAATCTCTATTGTCACTAATCTCGCCATTCATAATGGAAATTTGTCGCCAAACATGACTGATTTCCGTTTCAATCGTGGAGCTAAGGTTTTGCATTGTCTCCAGCTGAGTGTTGATGATGTTTTCGTCGACGGCGTCGAAACGTGTCTTCAGCAAATCGACAATCTCCTCTCGTTGTTTGTCAATTATGTCGTTGACCTTTTGTACTGTCTGCAAAGTACCAAATTCGACTTTACGTTGTGTGTCCAAGACATACTCCGCGTTTGCCAGTAGAATATTATTGAATTTGCTGAAAATTTCAAGTCCCTCATTTAATTTGCTGTAGCTGGTATTCATTTCGTCGTAGAATCTCTGTAGTAATTCAGCTTGTGTATTGACGCCCACCAAAATTTTGCCAGCATCAGCCTGTTGTTTCTGTCCGGTTTCTTTGATGAGTGACGCTGTTTCCGCTTGTGCTACGAAATGAAATATAATTTAATATATAGACAGAGACAGCAATAAGAGGGAAGAGATATATATAGTAGAGTCTCCCTGAGACTTACCTTTTTCAGTGCTGCTCTGCGCACTGGCCTTCACATTCTCAAGAGCGCTGAGTGTTTCGTTTGCCAACCCATGTATAAATTCTTTGTCTGCACTTGTGAGACCATCTTGTGGCTTAGGTTGCGCACGTAACTCTTCCATACCAGTCGCCAGTTCATCGAATTTCACAAACACTTTGTTCTCGAACTCCGAGTTGTCCACCGGCTCTGGCACGAGCGCTGGCGTAACGACACTGTAACTAACCAATTTATCTTCAATTTTAGTTAATATATCTGCAGTGGACGGCACACTCTTGAATGCCACTTCGGTCTGTTCCATCATATCCTTTGAGGTGTCCAATAGTTTTTCCACATTCGAAGACAATTTCGTAATTTGCTCGAGCATCTGTTGATTGATTTTCTCCTGCTCTTTAACGAATTCCGGTGATATGGCTGGGGGCTGGACAATTGGCGCTGGTATTGACATTCCCGCGGGCACAGGTGGTCGCTTCAAACACTCGTCATTCTCACGCATCCATTTGAATATGTGTTCGAGCGCCTCGCCGAGTTTTTCGGTCTGTATGTTGTATTTTTCTTCTTGCTAAATGTGTGTCATATAGTAAATATTTAATCAAGTAAATAATGGAGTTAGTAGAGTTAAGTTTTTTACCGTTATCAACAACGTTTCAATTTGACTGACACGCTCATCTAAACGAGCGAATATGCCGTTTAGTGGTTCGAGACTCTTTTGTCCTTTTTGCAGAGTCTGGAGGGCTCTTTTAATTAATTCGCCAAGCGCTTTTTCGCGATGCTCGTGACGCTCTAATTTATTGTCTAATTGGTTGTAGGAATAAATTAGTGACCGCATGGTTCCGACTATGTCATCTCGTCTGTAAATGTTGGCGATTAAAAAAATCATAACCTAAATTTAGAGCCTTAAAATTAAATGGGCGTAAGTTAAATGAAGCATTTTTGAATGAAGTAGTATGAACGTAAATGAAGTGGAGTTCGCAGCCTATATACGAGTATATATCAGGTTTCTCCGGTTTGGTATTGTTTGGTCGAATCTATGTTATCATTAAAGTTCAGTGTTTGAATGATGCAGCTTATTTATAGTAGCTGGCTTACTAAAGTCCGATAAATTGAGGATTTTACATGTTTCTTTTACAAGCAATACCGTTCGGTGATTCGATTCTTGTTTTTGGATGTCAATTTTTGATCAGCCACGCTCAGATGAAAAAGTGCACGATCTCGCGCGAGACAGCTGAGACAGTAGGCATCTCAAAAGAAGACCGCTAAGCAACGTATCCAGCTTAAAATATTGGGCATTATGGATGCCAGGTTCAATAACTCCAGGCAACAAGCGCAGCCGCCAGACGACTTTAAAACTGTGTTTGGAGCTACTTAAGCGCAGTCTGAAATTTCTGCGTCGTTTCGTTTTGTGACTGTTGACGAAACATGAATCCGCTGGTGCAAACCAAAGCCCGAGAAACAGTGAAAACGGTATATCCGGAAGTTTGGAAATTTATGTCGCGAGACAAAATTGCCCTTACTCTCATTCTATAAGAACAAAACATAATAGTAAAGGTTTTTCAATTTTTAAATAGGCAGTTGAGACTTTAAGACACCGTCTTCGTTCAAATAACTGTTTCGACCACTGGCTTCTTCTAGCGTTTTATTTTGTCTTATATTGAATTTATTGATCAATAAAGCTCTTTAAAAAAGTCTATAAATAAAACTTGGAATTGTTGGAACAACCCTAGTGCTTAATACTAAATACATATGCAAGGATCTCGTGGTAATTCTAAGCAAATTTCAGACAACTTCCGCTTTAATTAATTAGTTGAGCGGTGTGTGACAAGTTTATACACATTATTCCAACGATTTCCTTAAGTCTTTCACTCTTAAGCGCCAAACAACTGAAACAATACAGCGTACTGTAAATTTAGGAAATGATAGATGATGCTAGATTTATGGTGTCTTTGACGCTTACAAGTGAAGCGAAATTAGCATAAGAAAATGTTTTATGATGTACGCTTTATGACTTTTTTGCTCTAACGGCCAATGCTGCGTAAATATTTACACAGCACGCAGAGTGGGTGTGTGTGTCCTACCTCTATAGCACCCAGCTCTGCCATTGTTTACATTAAAAGGCACTCACAATTTGAATGCAAATGACGAGCAGACGGCACACTCCAACAAATCTTCGCTGGCGATGCCCTTAATCTCCATACGCTCAACGCCCAAGAGAGCTAGAAAAAAGCACAGGCAGAAACTGTTGCCATATAAATCATCCAGGAAGCGCAACAAAGTGCTCAGGGTCAAAGCATTGATGGTATACTTTAATGCGCCGCATCGCTACCACGTCTGTTGGTGGGCATGTCGCATGTCGATCAACGTTCGGCGGCAATTCAGATGGCATTGCGTAATTTAGAAATGCACATCATTTGAATTTCAAAAATAAATAAATAAGATCTCTTTTTTCTCAGTTTTTTTTTCAGCGGTAATTGTGTGTGGCTGGTGCAATAGCATGAAGTTCTACTACAAATATGCCGCAGATCGGCATGCGTACGAACTCCACATGAATTCATGTGATTGTATCAATGGTTCTGCTCCTATTTATACTTGGACTCTTGCAAGCTCTTAGTACTTAGAAGTTGGGCGATAAGATGCTGCACAACGCAAATAGCGCGTCTATTTTTGGTTCCACTGACATGCAGATTAATGAGTTGCAATCGAGACACAATTTCCAGCGGAGTGCCGCTGAGTGAGTGCTCATTAAAACAGTGTGGGCATTTCTTTGTATCCCCTTAGAATGAGTTTGTCTTTAATGGATTTTCATCTCAAATTGGCGCCGTCTATTTATGGACTTATGTACATATATGTATAGGTACCATGCGGGGTTGAGAAATTGGATTTTAAACATATATAATATTTGGAATTATAAAAAGTTTGAATAAAATATTAAATTTTTTATATGAAAAAAATATATATATATATTTAAAATAAGCCGTTTTTTGGCCGACAAAACCCATATAACCCCTTTAGCTATTTGGCGAAACTCCAAGAAGCACTTAAGTTATACGAAGAATTCAGTCTAGTCTGCGCCGATTTTACAACTATTAACTGATATAAACGTTATAAAGTTAACAGTATTGTCGAAAATAACTATATTGCGTATAGGTATTGATACTAATTTCATTTACTTTTGACATTCAACTAGGGTATGTTCGAGGAAAAATTTCGACCCATTTATTTAGATATATCAAGAATAATGAAAATCAATACATAAATATATACATATATTGTAAATATATGGGGTCTAAATTAATGCATCGACCGATTTTATTTTCATTTCAAGATAATACGTTCACTAAATTTTGTTAAGATATCTGTACTGCATAAAGTCAATCGAGACTTTGAAAATCAATATATTAGATATATGGATGCTATAGATGTATTGAACCGATTTCATTAAGATCGCAAATTGGTTAACTTTTTCCTTATAAAGGCAGCCACAGTTTCTGAGCTTCTCATATTCGGTACCTTCGGACTGGAAAAGGTGTATTTTCGACCAGATATTAAAGGAGAGGCAGAGTTACAGTTTCATTTCCAAAGATAACGGTCAAAGTAGTATAAAAGCTGTATTTTTTATAAGTGATCGTTAACTATGAAGTATAACTACAGTATACAAATACGCATTAAGCACATGTACTCAAACCTAGTGGATCTATGTACTCCCTTTAAAAATATATAGAACTGTTTGATCGCGATGGGATGATATTTTACCATAACAATAGAAGAAGTACACAGCAATTAATAAATAATCGGTACTTACGATATTTCGCCTTGAGCTGGATACAATAAGCTCAAGGTAAGCAGACTTAGAAACACTACACCAATTAGGCGACGCATTGCTGTAGTCTCTTTGGTTTACACGTCAATAGGGGATTTCTGTATTTAAAGTTGAAGAAGCTGAGTGCTTACGCTGCGGATCTCCTGCAAAGGAAAGGAGAAAAACAATTATGTATTAGTAGATATTGCGAATAATTGTGAGTATTGGTTGAATATGGTGTTGCATGTTGGCGATTCGACTCAAGAGGTCTGTTCTGCAGCACCGATGGCACTCTATGCAACAGCTGCAGTGGCAATTCAACAGCTATCGGATGCTATAATTAAACTTCCTTTCTCAATCGAATTGAATTGGATTGAATTCACTTGAAATGGAGTGAAGTACAGTGAAGATAATTAAGTGCACAGCAAAGTGCGTAGCTATACCATACATACATCTATTTGAAAAGTATAGTCAATCAATTGAATTGTCTAAAAACTTTAGAATACATAAAGACTACAAAGAAATAAATATCTATAAGTACCAAGTTTACCTTAACGTGGTTTTAAAACTCTCAGCAGACTAAATTTTTCTCAAATAGTACTCGAAAGGTATGCTCATGTTTTCCTGTTTTCATCTACGGGCCATCAAATGTATCTAAACTTTTTTGTGATTTTTAAATTCTTACTATACCTTCTGCTCAAATTAAACGAGACTTTATTCATAACTCGACAAGGACATGAAATATGGCCATACTTTTTTTTGCTTAGGTTGGCAGGACTGTTATATGTTTACATGTCAAATTTGAGCGCGATCTGTCACATAGTTTTTTTTTTGACTGTGTGACTGAAAGAGAGATAGCTAGTGAGCTCAACATATCAAATGGATCCGCTCATAGCATTAGTCACGATGTTTTGGGCATGAGACGTGTGTCTGCTCGACTTGTTCCAAAATCCAGCTCATACGTCTCGTCTTGTACGCGATTATTTGACCAAAAACAACGTAAATATTGTTCCGCAAGCACCGTATTCACCCGACATGGCACCGTGTGACTTTTTTCTTTTCCCTAAACTCAAATTGCCGCTTCGTGGAAAGCATTTTCAGTCGATTGAAGTCATAAAAGAGAATTCGAAGAAGGAACTGAAAGCCATACCTAAAGCGGCCTACCAGAAGTGTTATGAAGATTGGAAAAAAAGGTGGCATATGTGTATCGCCTCTAATGGTGACTATTTTGAAGGGGATAAAATAAATATTGAAGAATAATTAACCGTTTTTGTTTTATTGAGCCAGTCTCGTTTATATTTGATTTGAGCATTCTTCGTTTCGTTACTTTTCTGCTCGCTATGTTTAAACTCTACCAAATTATGTTGTACTGGTTATCTCAATTTGAATATGCTGGTCTATAGTATTTATAGCAGTTTTATGTTCGATTCGCCACTCTACATAGTCCTGTTAATCGAAAATAATTCTTTATTTTCTCAATAATATTTATAGAAATATAAGAAGGAATGATATATTTCAAGAGACGGCCAGCAAATTATGTACTTCAACGAATTTCTCTTATTGACTTAATTAACTTACTATGTTGCGCTCTTAGTTTCGGAAATATGAGTTTCACGATGCGAAAAAATCACAGAAACACAAACATGGTGAAAATGCCGTTTCTTTGCAGAATTTCTTCTGCGACCGCTACTGCGGGTCTATTAAAAAATTAAGGTAAAAATGGTAATATTGGTGTAACAATCGGCCAAAAAGTGTTGAGGCAACTGATAACACACTTTAATAGCGCACTGTTAGCTTTCCTATACAAATTCAATGATTTTTGAGAAAAATTTCTTGCGAATTTAAAAGATTTCGTCATTAACATTAAGTATATTATAACAAAGGTAGAGAAGATTTTCAGAGCTCTACCACAATATTTACGTTTTCCATAAAGTAGACCTCCCTAACTAATTTTTGCAACGTTTTATTTCAGAAGTGCGTTGTTTACTATTTTTAATTTCAAATCAGAATAAATCTTTGCTTCCTCAACTGTCAAACGCTCACTAGTTGTCAAATTTTGCTAAAAGCTCACTCGAATCTCTAACGATATTGTTTCAAAAAAGTCACTACATACTTTCTTTTTTACGTTCTTCATTTATCAGATCCAGGTCAAAACTGATCAGTTGATACACAATTGGCTAATTTCGTTTCGCATTTTTATCCTCAACTATAAGCCATTGCTTACATTGCCGATAATCTTAGAAACTGGAACAACTGCAATAGTTGTCTGCAATGAATTACCAGTGGCAATCAACATTTTATAAATATTTACATTGTCCATTTTTTTCACATGCAAAAATTTTCCTTAAAATTTTACATATTGCATTCGAACTTGCATCTGTAATTAAATAAACAAAAATCCTTGTAGAATATTTCAATGATTTTTTGTTTGTTTAAAATTCCAGTATACCAGCAATACAAAATTGTTTACAAATGCTTCCAGCAATATATTTTGATTTAATGAAATGTAAACGATTCTTTAAAAATAAATGTTTTTATGACGGATTAATGAATTAACCTCAAAATGAAATTATTTATGCAGCAGATGGCGAATTGTATATTAAATTTATATTTTTAAATAGAAATGTATGTCAGAAACAACTTAATATTACATGACTTGAAGTGTCGGAAAATTGCAGTAGATGGAGAACAGACTTTGTTCTCTAATTGAATAATACAAATATATATGCATACGAGTATGTATGTAGTATGAGGGTGGTGTGAAATGACATTGTGGTTTTGCAGTTTTTACGGAACGTTGTGGTCAGGTAAGTGTCGTTAAAGCACATATAATATGATTACAAATAATTGTCACTCCGTTTCGCTATTTTTGAAGCTCATTAATCAAAGTCTTCTTCTTTTTATCAGAATATATAGATTCCCAGCCGCAACAAAGTTTGCCAGCTGAATTTAACACATGGTAAATAATACGTAAGTATACCTTAATAAAGTGTTATAACGGCATTATTATTCAATTCTCTCTGTAATTGTGCTACTCTAATGCTTTTCAAAATTTTAGTTGTTTGTTCGATTTGTCACTACCTTGTATAAACAGGTAACAAAGAATACTTTTGGACAGACTCCTCATTAGTTATAAGGCCAAAAGGAACGCAATTTGACATGAAGAAAAAATGTTTCAAGCAATGGATGATTGAAAAAGTTACTGCATAAACGAAGTGTCCTCGTAAATTTGCACAACACTTTGTTTTAGTTTGGGTTCGCATTTTATTTGCATCTTTATACTCTCGCAACCTGTTGCTACAGAGTATAATAGTTTTGTTCACCTAACGGTTGTTTGTATCACCTAAAATTAATCGAGTTAGATATAGGGTTATATATATATATAAATGATGATGAAGAGACGAGTTGAAATCCGGGTGACTGTCTGTCCGTCCGTCCGTCCGTCCGTGCAAGCTCTAACTTGAGTAAAAATTGAGATATCTTTATGAAACTTGGTAGACATGTTTCATGGTACCGTGAGACGGTTGGTATTGCAGATGGGCGTAATCGGACCACTGCCATGCCCACAAAACGCCATTAATCAAAAACAAATAACTTGCCATAACTAAGCTCCGCAATAAGATACAAGACTGTTATTTGGTACACAGGATCACATTAGGGAGGGGCATCTGCAGTTAAAATTTTTTTTTTAAAAAGTGGGCGTGGTCCCGCCTCTAATAGGTTTAATGTGCATATCTCCTAAACCGCTAATGCTATAATAACAAAATTCACTGGAAGCAAATGTTTTTAGCACTTCTATTGACGGTGTGAAAATAGTTGAAATCGGGTGGCAACTCCGCCCACTCCCCATATAACGGTACTGTTAAAAACTACTAAAAGCGCGATAAATCAAGCACTAAACACGCCAGAGACATTAAATTTTATCTCTGAGATGGTATAAGATGACTTTATAGGAACCACGTTCAAAATTAGACAGTGGGCGTGGCACAGCCCACTTTTAGGTGAAAACCCATATCTTGAGATCTGTTTAACCGATTTCAACCAAATTCGGTGCGTAACGTTCTTTTCATGTTTCTATGTCATAGTGCGAAAATGGGCGAAATCGGATTACAACCACGCCTATTTTCCATATGACACCATTTTAAATACCACTTGATTCTTTCACTTTCCACTATGCAAATCAAGCAACAATGATTATATCGGCGTAAAACTTTGCGTGAATAATACGTTTAAAGTATGCCACCTTGTGACCAAAAATTTTCTAAATCGAACCAAAACTGTTCAAGCCCCCCTAGGTACTGAATATGTGGACCCCAGTACCTATAGTTGACTTTTTACCGTAAATATCAGTTAATCCACAAAGAAATCTCAAACGAGTATACCATTTGACTTTGCGAGAGTATAAAATGTTCGGTTACATCCGAACTTAGCCCTTCCTTACTTGTTTTAATATTATTTGCACTCACACATAAAAAAAGTGTTCCATATACACAATTTAGATATTTCAAAGGAGAGTAAAAATATGCGTTTTAGTATCACTATTTTTGTTTTTGTATCTTTTGAATTTTATGACCACACAAATGGTGCTCCAGTTCCCAACGTTAAAATGCAATTTTGTTTCTCTTTTTATTTTTTTCTTTTTCTAGTTTATGTTGTACTCGGTCAAAGAACTCTTGGCAAATTGTTTTCTTAAATTTATGACGTATATCACATATTTTATGATTTGCTTTTCGATTTGTCATAGATTTCCAATTATATTCTAGCATATTTTAATATATAATGACTTTTTTGGATTTAATAAGTAAAATTGCGCCTGTAATTAAAGACGGCTTAAGAGCTCAGCAGTTAGGCTTAGATACTCGTATTATATTAAACCTGAAACTGATGAAATTCTTATATTCTTGTGGATGGTATACTAGAAGTACTAATCGAACGTTCGATAAATAGACTATCTTGCTAAAGGTACGTATCATAATTATTATATTATTATTAGGTTAAGGTCCCAAAGAGTTTGTTTTTACTGTAACATTGAGGTTAGGAAATGAGAAAAAGCATTTTGAAGAGGCATTTTTTAAGGGGCCATCCATAAATTACGTCACACGACGTTAGGCTTTTTTAACCCCTGCCCGTCCTTGTCCCAAGTTGTCACAAGGACGGGCAGGGGTCCCCTGACGTGACGACGCACATATTCCAGTTTTATGGATTTCTTGAAAAATATAAAATAAAAAGATTTGTGAGTCACCCTGTATATGCAGATCATCTTGAAACTATATGCAAAGTCGGTTGCGCATTGTAAATATAGGAAGATACGAAGCTGTAAGCTTACATTTCTTAACATTGAAATTAGCATTACTTTTCTCATTTAACACTCAAAATGCTCAATTCGGTTATTTTGCGATCCGTAGGGGTAAAACTCTGGTGAAATCCGCTTAGGGGCTATCCATAAATTACGTCACATTTTAAATGAGGGGGAGGGTATCATTCGAATGTGACATTGTGTGACAAGCGGTAGGAGGGTCAAAAGCTTTGTGACATCACATTTCAAAACACTAAATTTTATAATTATCTTCTAATGACCAGAGACCTCTAATCGTCAATTAAACAATTATGTGAGAAGAAAATGATTTACAGATGTTTAAATATTTTAGTTTTAGAAGAATTAAGTTTTTGTGTAAAATTGAAGTTGAAAATAATTGAAAATTCCGTAAGTTGTAAGTATACGGAATTAAAAGTATATGGTTTACAATTTTTTTATAAAAGTTATCAGATAGCTTTGGTGTCGTTTTATGAATAAATACGCTTTTGCTTGAGGGGTTACATGGGTTTCGTCGAGCAAAAAACGCCCTATTTTCAATAATTAATTTTTTTTTTCAAATAAAAAATGAAATATTTTATTCAAACTTTTTATTATTCCGAAGATGCATATTTGATAAAGATTTTGTGAAATTTTCAAAGGAAAATATTCGAAACTCGGCCACGACGCCATTTCCGGCAAGTTGCCTCCGCGTTGACAGCAGAACTTCTTTCAGGATCATTAAAAGCTAAAAGACCAATAACTAAGTATTGAACGGAGAAAAAACAAATAAAGTGAAAATTGTATTTTCGACGTTTTTTGTTTTTTAAATAGTTGTAATTGACTTTGTAAATTATATATCAAAGACCTGTGAAAAATTTCATTAAGATCGGTTGAGTAGTTCGTGAGAAATCTTGACAACCGACTTTGAAAACACAGTTTCGAGAAAAACGCGTTTAAAGTTTTAGGTGACTACATAGCTGACCTCGAGCGCGCAACTGTTCAAAAGTGTATCTCCAAAATTATTACCGTTATCAACTTAAGTAATTTATTAGAAATTGTATGTAATTTATTAGAAATTAAATTGTACAAAAAGAAAACATATACATACATATTTGCATAAACCGCAATTTGCGGCGTAAAATTATTAAACATTGTTTTATTTGTTTTGTTTTCAACAACTGATTAGTTAATAAAACAATTTAATCAATTCTAATGAACGGCGAAAGAAAATTCAATCAACTATGGAGCTTGAGTTTTAATCTAAGTACGGCTTTACTTGTTTTCTTTTTATTTATTTTTTTCATTTTTCGTACACATTGCATACGTATGTATGTATATTTGTATGTGTGTATGAAAGCATACAATGAAAATGTACTTTTGGATGCAAGTCAAAGCATTTTATAATAACTTAATACTTATCGCTTAGGACTTTACATGCACACACACATGCATATACATTTTTATTTGAATATTGTACAGTCTTTAAATAGGGCAAAAGGTTGATAAATTATGATTCCAGGCGGTAGAGAATGTTTTGATGTTTTGCGGCCAGCGACAAATTGTTTTCATTATTGCAAAAAAAAAACAAAAAGTGCATTTTACAATATTACATGATTATATTTGCTTTATAGTTTTAATTGATAATTGCAGAAAGCAGTGATTAAATATATTGCTTGGCAGTTGAAAAAATAAGATTGCGAAATTGTGTTACATTATATTATTATATAATATTAAAAAATTTCAGAACTTTTTTCTACTTTTCGCCAAAAGGTCTTTTAATGGACTATATCCACTTGTGAATTTCAAGAAATCGATTTATTTGCATATATTGTATATCGTTATTTGAGAGTATTCTCCGAAAATTTGAAGTTGATCTGGCAAATAGTTCCGTAGATATGAGCGCATTTGAAAGAATTGTTTAACTTTGTGTAATCGGCTCACAAAACCTTAAACGCGTTTTTCTCGAAGTGAAGAAAATTTTTTTGAAATGCATGGACCTAACAACTTGAAATCTTCACACGACCTTCTTAGATATATTTGTCATATATGATCGAAGGAATATGATTTTGACAATAATTTCGATTTTTTAAGTCACTTGCAGCGTACATTTTTTCACATAAAACGAAATTTTTAGGGAAGCCGCCATTTTGTCAATAGTTCAAAATTTTGACTAGTTCTGGGATTATTGCCTGTATTCATACGTAGTAATTTTTAGCAGAAACATTTTCCCCACGGCTTAACGCCATTTTTCGGAGTTAATCCAGAGATCGAGGGAATCCAAAATTTTTAAAAATGAGTTGCCAAATAATAAAATACTTTAAATTTTCCAAATGCACATTTTTATACCCTGAACAGCGTATATTAAGTTTGCCACGATGTTTGTAACACCTGAACGGAATCGTCAGATACCCTATAAAGTATATACATATGTATCTAAACGATCAGCATGACGAGATGAGTCTAGTCCCTTAGTTTTTGAGATATCGAATGAAATATTTAAGCAATGATGCGATTGAAGAATCTGTTCTGATTGGATCACTAAAGCATTTAGCTGCTATACAAACTGACCAGTCAAAGTGCTTGTAAGGAATCGTTTGTTTTTGTGAAGAGTATTATAGCTTCGATGCCAATTTAACGTTTTTTCTTGTTTTATTTATTAAAAAAAAATTGCAAAAAATGCGTTTTTTCTGATTTGTAAGTCAATATAACCCCTTCAGCTATGTAAACTAACCCCTAACCTAGTTATGATAGCACTTTATATTAATAGTTAAAATTGTCAAGCTTTTCACACTATGTAATTGATAATATCTGCCTCTTCTCTGCTTTTTTGACAGCTATTTCTTTACTTGCTTCATATTCTTTTATGGCTCTATTTCAAGCATTATTCTTCTTGCTGCAGTGAAATGTAATGTTCTCATATTAGAGATGTGCTTTGAGGTTTAATAATGTCTGCGAAGTATTACTACTGTTAGTTTAAAGTTTATTCTAAAAAGGTGTTGGACTCTGCGAGAAGCTTGTTTATGTCAGATGTACTGTGGCCTTTGATATTGCCTACTGAAGGCAGACTTTTAAAAAATTGTTCAAATATAATTTTAGATTTTTTCTGGAATAGCATTTGAATTTCACGACTAACCGAGTGAAATCTAAGTTCTCAAGGCACTTAATAAAAATCTGTCGACAAAAAACAGGTAGATTAAAATCACGTTTGAAAATACTCAGATGTCTAGTTTTTTATAGCTCTATTGGTGTATTAAAACCTCTTCATAGCTATAGTCAGCATAGAAATACCGGCATGAGATGCGCGCAGTTTAGTAGGTGTGGAATTATCAAACATTTCCGGTATGTACAAGCACATACTACACATGGCCAATATACCAGTTGTGCAGATTTTTTTTGTAGCTGCTTATGCTAATTATTTTCAATACTTATGAGTCCACATAAGAGATTTTTATTTGAGTCTTAAATATTTCCATGCGAGATATAACTTTTTTTGTTTAAGTATATGAATGGCTTCAAATTTCAATCGAAAATTCACTGATAACTGCATTTTGGTATTCATAACATGGCATATGTTCTATATATACTATATGTAAGCCGAGTGGGAATTATCTCCCGAATACAAAACAGAAAATGTGCTTGAATTATAATTATAATTATACGCGCTTATTGCACCGAATCGTGAATTTTAAACCGATAAATGAAAATCTAAGTACTCATTCCAATCGCAGAATATTTACTTACGACCGTGACGTATACTACGTTTACGAATAAGTCCTTAAAAATTGAGAAATTGGCACCCACTTTATGCCGTTATTTTACTCACAATTAAATATGACACTTGATTTGATTTTATTTTGATTAAATAATTTTTTTATTATTTTAATGATTGAATTTTTTACTTGTTTTATATTACGCAACTATTATTTTTTGATTCTTTTTTTTTATTAATTTATTTATAATTTTTTATTATTTAAATAATTTTTTAAATTTTATTCTTTTAATTTTATTTTTTATTAATTAAATAATTTTTGATAAATACGTATTTTTTTCGTTATTGGATTTTATTAATTTTTTATTATCTTCTATTTTATATTTTATTTAATTCATTTTTTTTTTTCTAATTTCAAAACGACTCTCCATGTATGAAAATGTAAACGGCGCACTGTAATGCTCACCGAGTATCCGTTAAAGTCGACTAAATGGCGCTAGATTAACTTATGAACAGCTACAGATCTTACACTTAAATAGGATCTAGCTGCTAACACTAATACACTGCGACAATTAATCACACCGCCAACTCGGTTGACTTTTCAGCACTAGGTTCGACAAACGAATGAATTTTGAGTTTAACAGCGCAATATTTAGGAGCCAGCTGACTTTCACGACAGAACCTAATCGATGAGAGTTGATAGAGCGCAACATGCGCTCAGCAAGCAGACAGTGATGCACTTAAGATCGTTGCTTCTGTGTTTATTTGATTGCTTGTTTTTCTAAGGAAGGAAAAAACTATGGATGCAGGAAAATCTTTTTGATTAATTGTAACTGCACAAAACCCGCATATGCTATGCTTGAGAGCATATGCTCTATACAGTATGTACCTACTCTTATGCATGCGCCTCTATTGCGTGTTCGTGTTAAGTCGAAAGCGTCGTGTGGGTGAGAGTGGGGTTAGCAGGCTGTTGCGTTTGCTCGCTATCAGCATAGCGATGATCTTCATTGATCGTTAGTGGGGGCATAATTCATAAAAATAGGGATGCTGTTGTTTTTTTGAAACAAGATACATACACAGATGTAGTAATATGTGTAACTATAGATGCAAGATTCATGTTTATAATCTATTTATGAGTAAGTAAAGTCGAGTATATAAGTACATCTTGCTGGCATGTGCCTTTGCACCCTTTGCTCTTCCATTCCAGGCGTGTTGCAGGCGAAATGTTTCTCATGCTTGAGGGCCAAACAAAAATAAATAAACAAATATTTTAAAAGGAGTCTAGTTCGTAGGCATGCAGATGTACACTGGCGATTAGAATATTGGAGCGAAACATTTTATTTGAAATATGTATACATGTAAGTATGTAAATATCAAAAAAAAATATGTACATGCAAGAAAAAGGATATTTAAAAACTTATTGTACTTTTAAAATTATTTTAATTTATTAATTTGATTGCCAAAAGATTAAAAAACAAGAAAAGACTTCGGTTGCACCGAAGCTATAATACCTTTCACAAATACAAAATATTCCTCACAAGAACTATGTTATATTTTGATCAGTCAGTTTGCATGGCAGCTATGTACGAGGTGTACCGGTATGAAGTGAGCGTAAAGCTACAAATGTGTTAGCAGGGAACACTTTTTGTGAACGTGCCTTATTTTTTTTTACAGCCATTGAACAAATAACATCACATTTTTTCATTGTGTTGAAAATGCCAAATTTTGTACCGGAAAGTGATGATTTGCGGAAAGCATTCATTTTTTGTTTCCATGTGAAGAAAAGTGTTGCAGAGTCGCATCGAATGCATGGCGAGGCATATGGTGATCATGCTCTATCAGAAACCACATGCAAAAGATGGTGTCAACGGTTCAGAGATAATGATTTCGATGTGAGAAATGAAGAGTGTTAAACGTTGCAAAACAAACAATTTCAGACAGTTTGAAAGCTATTAGAAAGATCCAAAAGTGTGGAAAATGGGTGACACATAAATTGAATGAAAGTCAAATGGAAAACCGAAAAAACATTTGTGAAATTTTGCTTCAAAGGCAGGAAAGAAAATCAGTTTTGCATCGAATTGTCACTGGCGATGAAAAATGGATTTATTTTAAGAATCCTAAATGGAGAAAATTATCGGTTAATCCGGGACAACCATCAACATCGAGTGCAAAAACAGATCGATTCGGTAAGAAGGTAATGCGCTGTGTTTGGTGCGATCAGAAGGCTGTGGTATATCATGAGCTTCTAAAACCTAGTGAAACAGTTAATACTAATCGCTACAGACAACAAATGATCAATTTGAAACATTCATTGATCGAAAAACGACCAGAATGGGCCAGAAGACACGGCAAAGTAATTTTGTTACACGACAGTGCACCAGCACACAAAGTAAAATCGCTTCAGGATACAATCAAAGTACTTGGCTGGGACCTGCTACCCCACCTGCCGTATTCACCAGACTTGGCCCCTCTCGATTACCCTTTGTTTTTATCGATGGAACACGCATTGGCTGAGCAGCACTTAGATTTCTACGCAGAAATCGAAAGTTGGGCGTCTGATTGGTTTGCTTCACAAGACGAACATTTTTATTGGCATGGTATGCACAAATTGCCAGAAAGGTGGGCAAAAAGTGTAAAACGCAATGGTCAAGACTTTGAATATATTTTTTTTTTTACTTTCCTAGTCAAATTTCGTATTTCATTTTTATAAAACTCATTTCATACCGACACACCTGGTATATGCTATAATAATCCGATCTGAACAATTTCTTTGGTGATTGCACCATTGCCTTAAACAATAATCTAAGCCAAATTTCTTGAAGATACATAGCCGTCAAATGAAAAGGCTTTCCATACAAGTACTTTATAGCGATCGTTCAATTTGTATTGCAGTTACGGAATCGGGACGCACTCGGGTATTTACCATATATTAGATTTAGAGAGGTCAAAGTCATTGATCTGTACGAGAGGTTATTGTATTGGTCTCCAAGTTATTGGTCTCTAAATTACGCTACCTCTGATATTTTTGGTTAAACGTGAAAAATGTACATTTTGATTTTTTGATAAAACATCGTTTCCTACTGGAAAATCATATCGTTGAAACAACAAAATTGTTTGAGAAGTATTAAGGCAAATACCTATGAGCCAGCGTATTCACGATCCATATACTAGTTTGCTGAATTTTGGAAGGCCGCAAGTGCCAGTAACGCCAGAAAATATCAAGAAATTTTATTAGGTTACCGTAAAAGCAAATTGAGATAATTAGTTAAAACTATTGGCATCTCAAAGGAACACATAAGTCATATCATTCCCCACTTTTGGCAAATTACACTATAAACTAATACCCCGCCCACCGTATTCGCCAGATTTGGGATCGAGTGACTAGTTTTTCCTTAATAGACTCAAACGCTCGCTTTCAGTCGTCTCAAATAAGCAGATCAAGATGGAATGAAAACGCATATTTTGAAGTTCTCGAAGTTTCATACGATCGTACCGGTACTGAACCGCAACAACAGGTACATTGCTCTAGCTGGAGATTATGACGAAGAATGGGCATATTTCCATTAAAGAACATATTACTTCATTATTAGGCGAAACATTTTTCAGTTCATGGGGTATTTTGCTTTATTTCAGTTTTACTTTTCTATGAAACCGTTAATCATATACAATATAAATAAATATACTTCTGTAATATCATAAATGAAAAAAATACTTGGCCGATCTCGTATTTGCGGTGTAATCAAATTTATATCCGACTAAGCGGGGCGCTACAACTTTCGAGCTGTTCAGTAAGGGCTCATGAGTTTTATCAGATATTTTTTAGTGACAGAAATTCCTACTGAGATTTGGCACTATCTTTCAAGTGGCGACCGCCATTAAAAAAGAGTAAATAGCATCGAATCAAGCACCCGCAAAATTATATAGTGGCCACCATTTAAGTTTATATTAAGAGTCACTGACTTAAACATTTGTGAGAACATTACAAAAATTATATAAATGATCGCATTCTTTGGTTTTGACCTTTACAAGTGGAGCTAAAAACACGCTAGGTCGGAAAGTAGTCAAATCCACCGGCTGTGCCATGTATACGAGTATATGCCTGTTTAAGCATAATTGCTAATATTCTCTCCACTACTGTTCATGCACTGTGTGGCGGATCACTGGTTGCAGCTGATCCATGAGTTTTTTCCTCCAATATGTTGTGGCATGTTGATTTTATGGAGAAGTAATCAGTCGTTTCTTTATTTTTAATTACTGCTACGCACTCATAAAATATGCATTAACTGCAATAAAAAGTTTACTAGCTGCATCGCCATTATTGATTATGTTTTGGTAATTAAATTTTATTTAATTTCAGTGTTAAAATTATTGCGTGTGCGAGGCATTCAATTAATGGACGGAAGTGCATGTTTTCTAAGGCTGCGTGAAAATGTTTCCTTGAATTATATGTTTCGGCACTTTTTAGTTTTTGAATAAATAAGAGAATGTTTAGAAGAATTCAAACTTCCGGAAATTAAGTCGTAAATGCTTAGTATATAGATCCATAAAAATTTCGACAGTCCGCCAGTTTGTGTAGTTTTCATTAACTTTCAATAAAAGAAAATAAATCTGGGACCGTTTCGGTTACGTAAGTCCGGCAGTCATGAGAATAGCTTCGGTTCGTTTCGAACCCATTTTATTTTTGACCTTCGGCATTTATCTCGCTTGAGGAGTTACAGTGGTTTCACGGATAATAATATATATTTAATTCTATGACATCTTTGGAATATTGTCATAAATTCTCAAGTTGATTGGAGTAAAAATTTTGGAGATAGAGCCTTGAGTTCAGCTATATGGCCGAGTTTTGAATATTTTCCTTTGAAAATTTTACAAAATCTTTGTAAAATATGTATCATTGGAATAATAATAAATGTAAATAAAATATTTCGGTTTTTATATGAAGAAAATATAAACTTTGTCAATAGACCGTTTTTTGCTCGAGGATACCCATGCAACCCCTTAAGCTTTGTTACCCTCATTTTACTAAGTTTACTAGTTTGGACTAAACAAACCGTGGGCTTTGTATATCAGAAATCTTAATTTTTCGATCTATAGTCTGTTTTAAAAGAATATATTTTGAGTTGAAAAATTATATACATAGGTCCATACCTCTATGGTTGTTATGTATGTAGGTTCATCTCACTTTCGTATTCAAATATTACAAAATTTTCAATAAGTTTTGATACCCTTCATTTCATACAATGAATGGCAAGTAGAAAGTGTAACCAGAGCATGAAATGTTTGTGTGAACCGCACGTATAATATCGCATGGTTTAAGCACTATATAAGCTGGCGTCATTATGAATACCATCTAAAGATCGGAAAATGACGTAAATCTTCTATAAAAACCAAAAAAGAAAATAAAAAATATAGATATAATATATAACTTAAGTAAGACAAAAAAAAATAACAAAGTGCTGTGAAGTGGCTAAACGTTGATATACACACAAACAAAAAAAAAAAAAAAAAAATATATATATATATATACAATATATACGTGCTGTGCAGTGAGTGACTTAACACATATATACACATAAAAAAAAAACCAGAAGAAAGTGAGTGAATTGTGGAGTGACACAAACATATTTACGTAAAAGAAAGCGTGAAAAGCAACAACTATCAAAAAAAAACCAACAATGGTCGCGAAATAATCAGAAATTACGTACAGGCGCGAATTTCAACAAAAAACAACAAAAATATATACATAAAAATAGAAAACGGGCGCGAATTAAAATAAAAAAACCTTACCAGCTCACCAAAATCAGCGCAGCAAGCAGCAAAGGACTGGGCCACAGAACGAACAGCACACGCACAAGCACATATGTATATAACATTGTCCCCAAAACTCCAAATATTATATGTATGTTAAAATGTATGCTTTTGCGATTTATTTACTACATAAATCTGTCTTAATAAAGGCAACAACAAAAAAGAGCGGCCGTATCCGTTTTTTTAATATATTGGTGATTGAAAGTGCAAACAAGTGCAAAAAGGTGAGTGCGTAAACGAAACAAATATTCATGGTCCTTCGAGCCATAGGAGTGAACAAAAAATAAATAAAAATTTTTTTTTTAATTTTTAATTAAAAAATGTAGAAATAGCTCAATTTATTAAATTTTTTAGAATACATACCAAAATTAGCTGATATCGGAATCTGATAGAATAAGATTGAATAAAGGCATACTTGTATATATGTAGAATGGACTGAAACGTAAACTGAAATATCGGAGATTGGGTGGATATATCTGTTTATGGAACGAATAAAGGAAATATTTCATGAAGATAGTAATTTAAATTTTTAAAATGGTCGATATGTCTTTATATCTTGAAACTAACAACCCTTCGCAATATCAGTCATATTCGACTTAGAAAGGACCGAACAAATGAGAACAAATCAAAATGGTGTAAAACCAAGAAGTATTGAATGTCATATGGACCTGGCTACATGCAGGACATACATGTCTACATATGTATAGGTATTTAAGGGTCAAGCCTCAGAGTTTGACATAATACGAAGCGCTATTGTGTTAGGTTTAAACGGTTTTTAAAAATTAAGCTTCTCTTTTTCAATAGGTGAATAATATAGCCATGATATGTAAAAATTCAACAAAAGTGAGCAGACGAAACCACTCTGTCAAGACAGACAATCTGGCCCGTTCCGCTTTTGTAGACCGAACTGTCTTGGGAGCGGAACTCCATTTGGTGATAAAGAACGGTTAATGCTTTCTAATGGTAAGCCGTGTCCAAACCTATCGAGTAACTTCACAACTTTGAGGTATCAACTGTCGGTAGAAAAAATAAATTAAACCAAAATGTTTTATTACACTAGCGCACGTCCCATACACTGGGTATAAGAACAAATGTATTTACGACCATTGTAAATGGCTGCTTTTCCACCAACCGTGAACACGTCATTCACACAGCTGATTGGTTGTTGTATTTGTTTTAATTGAGTGGCGGTGCGATAAAAATATTAGTTTTTCATGGCGTTTATTTTAAATAGAAAAATAATTTAATAAGAAAAAGATAGAAAGAATCTTTTGTTTGATGGAAGCGCACAGATAAGATAAAGTGTAACTGCAAAAGTATTCAATATATGAGTTTTAAATCTATCGCTAAGAAAATGTTTATAGAATCATAAGTGTTCGAAAGGAAGAAAAGTTTTACTACGTGGAATATTAGATACGACTGAATAAACAAAAACAAACGCGCAAAAGCAGCACAACGAAAAAATAATAATAGGAAAAAATGAGTATGGATGAGAAACTTAAATATTCGCTTTTGCGAGGAGAACTTGTGGACAGTCAAAATGCTTGGACACGGTACATACATAAAGAACTACTTTAAAATCTCATACACTAAATTTTCCACAATATGTTTATTAATATTTTATATTAACAGTACCGAGAAGCGCGTTTGGTTCCTCACACTTATCACAGGCACTTTAATGCTGTATTCTACACGCACATCAATGCCTTTACTTATACCCGCTGTTGCAGCAGAACAAAAATGGAGCAAAACTGACTCGGGTACTGTGCTCAGTTCATTCTTCTGGGGCTACACATTAACACAGGTGTTTGCACATGCAAATACTCGTATTTAGAAAAAACTTTAACTTACCGATTTGTTTTTTCTAGGTGGTGGGTGGCTATTTTAGTGATCGTTTTGGCGGTCAACGTGTTATACTGTTCGCTGCCATTGGCTGGTCGTTGATAACTTTCTTTATGCCAAATATTATATGGATCTCCACGGCGATTAAAGCATATTCCATTCCGTTCATTGTCACTATACGTATTATAAATGGCGCATTCCAAGGTGTGCACTTTCCAAGCATGATTAGTTTGACAAGTCAAGTAAGTGGCCAAGTTGATTTTGTGCTATAATTTTATAATTTATGTTTTTAGAATCTTTGCCCGAATGAACGTACAAGTTTCTTTGGTCTGCTCACTGCCGGCTCAGCGCTGGGCACACTCTTGACCGGCAGTCTGGGCTCATTTGTGCTGGACTACTTCGGCTGGCCATATGTATTTCGCGTTATTGGCTTTTTGGGCATATCATGGGCGTTGATGCTGCGCTACTATACTATGGCGGGTGAACGTGGACGCATTATAAACGTGTCAGTGCCATCACGTCTGTGTGCCAATAAGCAAATTCCGGACAATGTGCCGTGGCTGCGTTATTTTCGAAAACTCTCATTCTGGGCTTGTGTACTCACGCATGCCTGTGAGATGAATTGCTTTTTCGTCTTGCTCTCATGGCTTCCCACATATTTCCACGATGGATTTCCGCATGCTAAAGTGTGGGTGGTAAATATGATACCATGGCTTGCTTTGCCGCCATGCACATTATTTGCACGCTATTTAACAGGACGTTTATTGGCGCGTGAGTGGTCTACTTCGGCGGTGCGTAAGATCATACAAAGTTGCTGTTTTGCATCACAGAATCTGGCGTTATTCATTATGGCGCGCACAAGCGATTTTCACACAGCACTCATTTGCATGACCGTTATAATTGGTAAGTCGGCCGTCATTTACTTGTAATTCCGTTATTAATTTTTATTTTGTTCTGTAGGTGGTACTGGCTTCCACAATAATGCTGTCACTGTAAATCCACAAGATCTGGCGCCTTCACATTCCGGTAGCGTTTTTGGCTTGATGAATACTGTCGGCGCAGTGCCTGGATTTTTAGGTGTCTACCTCGCTGGACATATTTTGGAGATAACACAAAGTTGGCCAATTGTTTTTAGCACTGCGGCAGCTATTAATTTAGTTGGCTGGACAGTGTTCATAGTATTTGGCTCGGCTGAGGCTATTGTGTGATTCTTGCTGTGTAATTCTCTACATACCCTCTAGGCCTGCACACATTTCGAAGTACTGACTATTTTAATTCCAAATATATTTGTACATACTTATTTGTAGTACACAAACTTATTCGATTTGATGGACGGCTTTTAGTAGTTCCTTGTAATCATTTTATTTATGTGTTCTTGAGATCTGCAAATTCTGTAAGAAAAATATTTATAAGTAGTACATATTTAAAATATTTAAGCGTGATATGCAAAATATAAATAATAAGTAAAAAAAACGAGACAATGCAATTGATAGTTTGTTTAGTAGCACTTTATTTAAAAATATTTATAGCAAGTTTAACGTCGTATAGGACACGTGACTGTAAAAAAACATGAAAATAATTACACAATCCATTCCTCATCCGGTAACAATTTAGACATATAAGGGCCGTCCAACTCATAGCCCAGTTTACGATAATATGCGCGTGTACCAACCCCAGAAATAACAGCCAACTTCACGCTACCATGCTCCTCTTTTGCTATACGTTCTGCCTCTTCCATTAACAACATGCCAAAACCCTATAAAAAATTTCCCAATATTTAAATATCATTAAATTATGATATTTATATTTTTCTACTAACCTGATGCTGAAACTTGGTTGGATCTCTAGAACTTACGGGCACCACCGAGCCATACACATGCAATTCGCGCACAATGGAACATTGTCCCACTTGGGTTAATTCTTTTTGGAACGTATCTGCTGAACATTTGCGCAGGCGCAACAGTCCCACAAGTATGTCTTGCTCCGGATCTTCGTAAGAGAGGAAAGTCTCCCAACCACCGTTAGCATAGTAGTCACGGCGTATCAATTCGATTTCATATGGGCGCACTTTATTGTGTATTTCTTGTATGCCAACTTCCCGTGTACGCACGTCACGACACTCAGTACCCCAATCCTTCATACGCGCTAGCGCCAATTCACGCAAATTTCCGTGCTCCACACCGGAACTGTAAAATTAATATAAATTTAATCGTAGTGTTTAGTTATTTGTTGTTTAGTTTACCTAACAAGCGGCATTGGTATATCGCGTTGTACACGATAGACGCGCGTCCATGGCGGCACTAAAGCCAATATCTTTGCCACTAAATCGACCAACATCGATGGTGGATATGACTTATAGCGACCAGTCTTCCACAACTCATAGAGACCAGTGCCGCGAATAACAAGCGTGGGATAAATTTTTAAGCCATCGGAGCGGAAGGCAGGATTTTCAAAGTACTCCTAAAATCAAATTACAATAACTTTACAGTAAAAAGGCAAATAAACAAATAAATGCACTCACAATAAACTGCTCCAGATCACGTTCAAAATCTACATTTGGTAGATCAGGCATCATATGCGCCACAATTTTATAACCAGAATCTTTGCCCAATTTAAAACTCTCGCACACAGCCTTTACGGTGTGACCACGATTTGTATCGCGCGCTACATCCTCATACACAGATTGTACGCCAATTTCCAAACGTGTGCAACCATAGTTCAACATGTCAGTAATATGACGCTTAAGACAATAATCTGGACGCGTTTCAATGGTAATACCAATGCATTTAGTGTGCGAAATCTCTGAATAACGTACAGCTTCCTTAAGATCACGACTGGTGTGTCCACTGAGTGCATCATGTAGTTTCATTATGAAGTTGTTGCGATACTTTTCATCCAAGCTCATAAAGGTGCCGCCCATTACAATAAATTCCACTTTATCTACTGAATGTCCAAGTTGCTTCAATTGTTCAACACGATGGCGCGTTTGTAGAAATGGATTGTAACGTGCACGTATAGCGCGCATAGAAGTTGGTTCATAACCGGTGTATGATTGGGTTGAATATTCGAAATCACTATCTGGCCCGCCCGGACAGTATACACATATGTTACCGGTCATATTAATGTGAGGACAGCGATGCGGCTTGCACATGACGGCTACTACAGCGATCTATAAATGCAATTTATATGCGGTAAATATAGTAAATTAACTGTATAGTCTTAAACTTACACCACTGGCTGTACGTATAGGTTTGGCCCGTAGTTTTGGCAACAAGACTTTCTTTGCTTCTTGTGGCACAGCGGCAATGATGTCTACTAGTCGTGGTGAGCTTTCCAATCCATACTTTGAGGAAATGCGTGCTTTTAGACGATTTAAATTTACATCTTTTTTTTCTTCATGTGCTTTCAGCAATTCCTGAATGATTTCACCAATGACTATAACACTGCGTTCTTCGCGACTCAAACCAACTCCTGAAAAGTTATCATACTTGGTTAGAAATCTTGGGAAAAATATTTTATAACTTACCCAACTTCTTTTTTGGCTTCATTGTGGTATTAATATAGTTAATAACAATTAAATTATGAATAAACTTTATTTGGTTTTTTACCACACAATTTCCAACTGCATATCACATTAACATAACAAGCAGAAATGTCAAATTACACACATGTTCCCTGGTGCGTTGCCAAAGACTCTCAATCGGTCAAATTCTGTTACAGCGAATTGCCAACTACCACAGCTTATGTGATTCGTATAAAATTTTAGCGTAGGTCGATTTACTTTTGGCACTGCTGTTATTCATACAATTAAATTACAATCCTGTGTCATCAACAGCTGACGCCAGTCCCAAAATTAGTTTGTTTTCTGTGCGGTTGTTGTATATTTTATCGGCAAGAAGAATCGTAAAATTATTTAAAATATAAATAAACAAATTGTAAATATAATGGCAACGTGCCTCTCAAAACAGCAACTAGAACAACAAAAGATGTTGGAGCAACTTAATGAGAGCGATAATGACGATGATGAGGAGTTGGAAGAAGCAGCGAAAGAGGAGACTTTTTCATTTTCCGTAAGCCATATAAATATGCTAACAAATATTATTTAATAATATATTTTCATTGCTACAATGCTTATAGTGCAGCAGCGCTTGTTGGGTTTGTAACGGTTATTATGGACCTAATTTTGATGAGCCACTTTGCGGCACTTGTCACGCTTTTCTCTATAATACACAATCCGCTGAAGAAGAGTTGGAGACTACGATTTCAGATGACGAGGACTCCGGCAATGATGAGCCGCCATTTAAAGACAAACAAGAAGTAGACGAGGATGAAGACGATGACGATGATGATGTCGACGACGTTGTGGAAGATGATGTGGACGATGAGGAGGGTGTCGGCATGTTAGATGCAGTGGTGCGTAATGCACCTGTCAACGCAGCTCATGAAATGCAGGTCGATAACGTAGCACCGTTAGCCGCTGATAATGAACCGCGACGTTCGTTAGAACGCGATGGGGAACGTGGAAATATGGTGTTGTTGCCGATACATCGTCCACGTCCGCTGGCGCCACGTTCTTTGCCTGATTTTCTGGAATTATTGAGTGAAAGACGTGCAAATGCAGGTGAAATGGTGGCGCCGGTAGCAGCACCAAATAATATATTAATGTTGCCTGTTGAAATTATGGTAATAATATTCTCCTACCTGGACGACATGTCCATGTGGAAAGCGAGTGAAGTGTGTAAACAATGGCGCAGCATTTTAGAGCAGAACACATCACAAATGATGTGGATGCGCTACTTGAAAGAGCGCTGGCCACTCTTTCAGTGTATTGTTGATGTGCCGAATTGGCTGAAATTATATAGTGCATTAATGAATTCGTGCTTCTGTCGCACATGCTTGCTGCAGATGGCTTTGAAGTCGCCACCACGTGCACGTCAAAATGCGATACGTATGAATTTCCTACGCAACGATGCGCATCAATTGAATAGTCACACAACAGAGGGTATTGATGCGATACCGCTCGATAAACAAAATACATATTGGCAAGCGAGTATTTTGGGTCCGGCTGGCAGTCCTTATGAAGGTGGCAAGTTTTTTCTGTACATATTCTTTCCCGAACGGTAAGTTATTGTACATATACACATTTTTTCGTTTTAATTCATAATATTTTCCTTTTCTAATTAAACTTTTTTCTTTTCTAATTCAACTTTTGTTTAGTTATCCGATGATACCACCCACTGTGCGCTTTCTAACAAAGATTCTACATCCTAATGTGTCACGTCACGGTGACGTGGGCATTGATATTTTTCAACATAACTGGTCCCTAGCACTGAATGTTTCCAAAATTTTGTTATCAGTGCAAAGTTTGCTCACAGATCCATATACAGAGGTATATATGGGATAAGTGAAACCTCTAATATATTAAATTTATAAAATTTGGCTGTTAACAGGTCTGCATGGAACCGGAACTTGGCTACATGTATGAACACAATCGCGCACGTTTTGAGAACTTGGCGCGCTCATGGACTTGGAAGTATGCCATGTTTGAGTTGATGCCACCCTCTTAAGTGGGCGTACAAACGCATACATTCACATTATTCGATTCTACCAAGCATACCAAGTTAATGTTTTGCTAGTTATGAAGCATTTATGAATTGTTTAATTTTATTTATTTTGAGCACAAAGAATTCCTTCAATTAAGTTTATTTATTTATTACAACATATGTACATACCTACATGTATACATATGTTTTTTCTTTGGTTGTGCCGTATATCCGTAACTGGATACATGACAAAAATAGTCTACAGTTATACTGGATTTTTACAAATTGATTTCATATATAAAATATATATAAAAAAATTTATTTATTTTTCAGAATTTCTCATACTTATTTGTTGTTACATGAATTCGCTATATATTTGTTTTATAGCAAACTATTACTGACTCGATTAAATTAGCAATAAATACGCCTAGAATTTTTACCAGCTAACATCAATCAAAACCACCACATAACTTTTGCACACTATATTAATATTTAGTAATGCATATAAACATTATAATCCCCAAAAATATATCTATAAGTATTTAATAATGTAACGTAAATTTGTATGCACATGTGTAAACTATTGCTATCAATTTATAAAAACTATATTTGTAATGGAAAAAAATATATGGTATATACATACTTATGTATATAAATATATGTATTTAAAAAGAAAAAGTATTTCTAAGATTGCTAATAAAACCCTACATATGTATGTATGTATGTTTTCTTATTAGCAAGAAATAAAAGTAGTGATATAGTTGTGAGACTTACATAAGTACATACATGCATATATACAGACATAAATATTTAATTCTAAATAAACATTATTTTGTTCTAAAAACTTTTTGTCTTTTAATTTCATGCCGATCGGCCCAGCCGATTCTACACCGTCTCTGAAAATATCGTTTCGAGAAAAACGCGTTTAAAGTTTTGGAAACCAATTACCTAAGTAAAATTCTAACAAATATGCTCATATCTGCAAAACTACTTCCCGAGTCATCTTCAAATTTTTGGAGAATATTCTCATATATGTTGATGTAGTACAACGCAGACGAAGAAGCTTTAGTCAGAACACTGCATTCCGGACTATCACGGGATGCCTCTTGGTGTCTCCGGTCGAACACCTACACAGCGAGGCCCGTATGTTTTCGGTTAAGGAACACAACGAGCTCTTCTCCAAGCAGTTTCTGCTGGGATGTTTTCCCAGAAGCCAACCCTGCAGTCGTTTGCTTGAAG
Organism: Bactrocera oleae; assembly: GCF_042242935.1. Taxonomy (NCBI): domain Eukaryota; kingdom Metazoa; phylum Arthropoda; class Insecta; order Diptera; family Tephritidae; genus Bactrocera; species Bactrocera oleae. The sequence goes on along the minus strand of NC_091537.1, from coordinate 18,314,630 downwards.
CGGAACTGCCTCACATGTATATCAAGATTTCCTTCCTTGACTACGTCGACGACATTGACAACAAATTTCAGACATGCACTGACCGCCATTCACAGTGGAGACATCATCACCTTCACCGACTCTCTCTCATTGAATGGTATACTTGGAGTCAAAGCCCCACCCATTGCGGGCGAAGAAATCGAGTTGCCACGAGAATCTAGAGTGACCCTTGCGCACCTTAGCTTTGGGTACTGTGCCACATTAAACTATCACTTATCCAAAATCGATCCATGACATACCAAATATATGTCCAGCATACATAGAGTCTCCGCATGACACTAACATTGCATGCCCAACGAACCCTACACATCTAACACCCTTCTCCCTATGGTCCGAGCCCGTCGAAACAGCACGGTTTCTGGATCTACCATTAGATGACTTCGATGACAATCAACCTGAACCTTACCACCCAAATAACCGCTACAATAACAACAATAACAGAACCACATATTCCACACTCGAACTTAAAACTATTTTGGTGTCACCGAAAGTATTGTCGAAATGGACCCACAATGAATTTGCCAAGACTGTCTACACAATTCTATATTGTTTAAATAATTTCGACAAGTGATCTCTTTTTTAACGCGGAAAAAATTGAGTTTATTTTAGTTGGGTGCTTAGTGACGAGGTTAGATTTTGTGTTCAGCTTGCCGTTGTTATTATTAAAGTAGTTTATTGAAAATCGGATCGGAACCAGATTTTAATCCGGGAAAGAATTTACAACTCGACAGCATTCCTCTAAGATATTTGGGAACCACTACAACAACAACAACTACAACAAAAATATTAGTTAAGTAGAAGTCATGGAAACAAGAAAAGTTTAAGAATGGTAGAACTACAGGCAATGGAATATTAGACAGCTGATGTTGACCTCCACATTGATTAAGAAGTAACTAAGGGCACTATACTTGAGATCTTTGTTAGCTATTGGTGGAAATTACTCACAAGAATGCTAATGGACTATGTGTGGAAGATGTCAAGCGTCTGGTAACAAGACGTCGCGTCCACAGCTCTAGAGCTTCAGAAAATTCTGCATTTTATGATATAGGCAGGTAGGATTCAATATAGCACCGATTGATATAAAAAATTCCTAAATATATGTAAAGCACGTCAGATTTAAAATTTTTACCTTAAAATATACAACTCGTTTTTGAGCTAATGATGTCCCATAATTTAAAGTAAAGAAATTCCAAAAAATCGCTTTTAGCAGCAGCATAAGATTTGTAAAGCTCATCAAAAAATTTTCTTCAATAAATTGATTGTTTCGTTGGCTGAATGGTTTGAAGCGCCATCTTGTTGAAACCAATGATTGTCTACGTCAATATCCTCCAATTCAGGCACGAAAAAGTCAACAATCATGGCTTTATAGCGTTTCCCATTGACTGTAACATTATGGCCGGTCAAGAGGTAACGGCGTCTCAGCAGTGGCTTGTGAATTATCATCATATTGGTAATAAATTTAGCATGTTTTGGAAATGTTGTTCCCGAGTAAGTGTATTCATTATGAAATGGCAAACCAAATTGAGTATAAATCAAGCAACAGTTGTCAAAAAGATCACCTCCGAAAAAAGTGTAATTATATAATATTATGAGTATATATTTTGAGTTTTTTCTTTTGTTCGAGAGCACATTACCTAATTTTTAGCCGCTTAAAGGCACAATTGGTGAAATCAGGCTCCATGAATACTTTAAAAGCGCACATTAAACTTTAAACTAACTTGTAAATAAGCAATTCTTGGGCAAACTCTCCACTCTATGGACAGACAACTGCAACAGTCTATTTTCGCAAGCTTCTCTTAAGGCGAATTTTTTACCAACAGAATTATTCGTCATAGACAGGAATCTGTAGTAGTCATTTAGTATCAGGTCTGGATATGAATCTACCAACCAAGCTCACGGAGTTTCTGGGTGCTTATGTGTGACCTGGCGTTGTTGCGATGAAACACAATTCTTTTTCTATTGGCCAATGATGGCTGCTTCTGGGCGATTGCTTCCTTCAAAAGTTACAATTGCTGACAGTACAGGTCCGATTTAGGAGAAAGGCCATAGTGGATCAAATAAAAATAGAACAATCTCTGCCAATCCCACCAAAAACATAGCAAACACTTCCTGACCTGACAAAAGCCTCCAATTAGTGAAATAATTTTATACCGTAAATATCAATCATTAGATGAATTGGTTGCAAGTGGAGCATACCTTTCTCTAGCAATATAGAAATAATATAGAATTTCTCCATTATAGCATATAACTGACATACAATCTGATCGACATAAATGAAGAACTTGTATGGAAAAATTTTTATTTGACAGAATATATTCACGAAATTTGTTATAGATTATTGTGCAAAGCAACGCTTCGAACGAATTGTTCAGATCGGCTAACTATAGAATATAGCTGCTTTACAAACGAAAAAAACAATCAAAATCAAGATAAATATATTTTTATACCCTTTTATGCTATAAGAAATGCACCTGCGAAGGGTATTATAACTTCGGTGCTGTCTAAGTTAACGTTTTTTCTTACTTTCTATTAATTTTCATTTGTCACTCATACGCCATGTATTCCGGCAATACTATAGAAGAAATACGTTATTTCTGTGAGTAATTTCTTTTAAAAATATTATTATTATTTTTTTATTGATATAAATTAATGTTTTTATAAAAAAGTAAACAAATCATTATTTCTTTATATATTCCTGTCATATTTGCATTACCACGACTGTTTCGTTGGACACCTGTGACATTTGTGTGGCTCTCTCAAAAGCTTTCGTCTTTATAAGCAACAACACAAACAGCTGGCAAGAGGTGAGTTACTCAATTGAGATGAAGAAAATTATACAAAACTCTCACGCTCCCAATGACACGCTTGCGTTTGTATGTATTTGTGTGTGAACTCAACAATTTGCACGCGCTCCCCTGGAAAAGTCCAGCATCAAGTGAAAAGCAACAGCGCCATTTGAGCGCTAACACAGCTATACATACACACATATGGACGATATGCCACACGATGGGTGCCCATACAGTTAGCTTGGCGCTCAGCGAGTCAGTTCGAATTTGAATTTGCAACGGGTAGCAATGCGCGGAAGGTGATGCGTTCGAAACACACAAGCAAATATGTATAAAATAGGTTGATGAGCAAAAATACTAATACTTGAAAAGTAGGTGAAAATGTGTTTTCATATAAAAAAAATAAAAAAAAAAATCGCGAATAAAAAATGCATAGAGGAAAAGTAAAAACTAACGGTTCGCTAATAAATACATATCGAGGTATGCGCGAGTAGGTATGTATATGCGTGTGTGTGTGTAAAAAATATGTGTCTGGAAAAAGTGAATCGTCAATTTTGCCGTTACTTCGCAATTGCATAGTTGTTGCTGGCGACTAAACACACACATACACAAATGCGTACAGTTATATGCACGAAAAGGTGAAAATCGCATTCGAACGTTTTCACCAAAACACACGAACCGAAACCAGCGCACACACACACAGCGCGCAAGGTTGAAGCACGAACGGAAGCGGGCAACAAAAACAAAAAGTGTGAGTGTGTTACAAAAACAAAAGTACGAAGTGTACAAACGTTGTGACATTAAGTGGTGCAAAACTCTCCACCGCCACCGGCATACACGAAGTTGCGCAAATATATACACGTCGTACATACGAGTCGCAGACGAAGCGAGCGTACGACTTGCCAGCGCGACAAGTGTAAATGCGAAGACGATTTAAGCAACGAGCGGTGTGCGCGCTTGTTTCTTTGTATGTGCATATTTTCTAAGCGCTCGCGTATGTATGTATCTAAATACATACAAATGCGTTAGTGCATGTGCTTGTGTGTGTGTGTTCGGTTGTAGTGTAGGTGTTTGTGCGGGCATTTAAGCATCCTGTGGCAACTGCTCGACTCAAGGATAAAAGCCTCAATGGCTGAAACAAGTGCGAATAAAACAACAACAACAATAACGAAAACGAAAACACCAACAACAACATATAAAAGCTAACAAATAATGGTTGCCAACGTTTAGGCGAAAAATTACAAAAACAAAAAGCTTGAAAATCAAATTCCTAATAAGAAGTGAGCGCAAATTGATTTTCAATTTCTAACGGCATTTCTAATAAAATGAAAACAACAAAAACAAGTATAAAAAATAGTATTAGGTGATGATTTTATTTGATGAAAACGAGCAATTTAAAGAATTTTGATGGACAAACATAATAAGTAATAAAAAATATACGCATTAATTGCTAAAAAAATGAAATGAAAGCAAGGAAAACCGTTAACTTCGGCTGCACCGAAGCTATAATATTCCCCCCCTTCACAGGTACATTTTTTATAGCAAAAAAGGATATTAAAAGATCATTATCATAATTTTGATCGTTTAGCTTGTATGACGGCTATATGCTATAGTGGTCCGATCGAAGGTTATAGCGTTGCCTTGGATAATAATCTACGTCAAATTTCATGAAGCTATCTCATCAAATAAAACAGTTTTCTATACAAGAAATTGATTATGAGGTCAGTCGGACTGTTTGTATGATAGCTATATGCTATAGTTGACTGATCTCAACTATTTGTTCTCAGATTAAAGCGCTACTTTGAACAATAATTCATGCCAAATTTCCTGAAAACACCTTGTCAAATAAACCAGTTTTCCATACAAGATTTTATTTTGATATAGGCGGTTCTGATAAATGAGCAGCTTCTTGGAGAGAAAAGGACATGCACAAAATTTCAGATCGATACCCCAAAAATTTAGGTATTAGTTCGTATATACTGAGACGCTATGTTCAGTGTAAAATAATAATCAAAGTTTTATTATAAAATCTTTTAAAAATATGGAAAAAGTGTACTCAATTTATTTTATTAAAAAAAAAATTTTATTAATAAAAATTATGTAAAGCAAAACCACCTTAAGTTATTTTAAAAATCGTTTTTTATTTACAAAAAGAATATACTTTTCCTCCAAATATCTTCCAACCAAAATCCAAGAATTAATTCAAATCAAACCCGCAAAAATCAATTTTCAAGTGTAGCTCCTCTGCTCCAAACATTAAAAAAAAACGAAAAACAGCAAACTCTCAAGCGCACAGCTGTGTTGCTTTGCTCACATGTTTTCCTTACCACAACCTGTGTGCTTCCGCTCTGACGAACAGCTTATACGCGTCTGCATACATAACTCTAGCTTTGTGGCTCCTCGCCAACGGAATATTAACTCGCTCTGTTAACCCAATCCCACGCATGCAGTGGAGTGCTCAGCTCCAACTAAATCATCTGAAAAGCTGGCACTCACACATGCACACCTACGCATTTACATGCATAACAAAAAGCAAGCGTTTGTATGTGTATTTGAATGCGAGTTCCTTAAAGGATATCAACTGGTAGAGTTTCATATTGAAGGTGTGGTGTCAGCGGTGCAGTGGGGTGTGTGGTGTTGTAGCTATGGTGAATATCATTACATACATACACACATACATGCTTATAAGTGTAGAAAGTTCTCAACTGGGTGAGAGCAGCGGCAACTATTCTCACCTATACACGCGCAAATGGCACTCAAATAAATACATTTCTTATTTCTCTCACCAAAATGCTCGTGTGCCTTTCGGCTATGCACAACTACATATTTACATATATCAATGTGTATATATATATATATTATGGCTACAAATGTGTGTTTACGTGCATATATTGGCGAATTATTAATTGATGCATTAAGTTCAGAGTTCATATGTGTTTGAAAAATAGATGTGGTTTGGTCAAAGTTATTTCTGTACGTGCTGAGATTATTTATAAATTTATATTACTTTTACATCAGAAATATTTTTTGATTTAAATATGCATGAATTTAGCAAGTTTAGTTCTTTTATAGTAATTTCGCTGGTATAAATTGTACATTCACTACATCGAATCGAATAAATAATAGCTTTGAAAATAAAATCAAAAAATTGCAATTCTTTCTTTAAGGGCAAATAGAAATATCGTACACATTGTTTTCGAGTTCACTTTTTTATGTCTTATATCAATGATTTTGTTTAAAATCTAACAAAAAAGAATCTATGGTTTAGATCTTCATATACTGATGAGATAATTTCGATTCCAGGTAGGTCACCTGAATGCCTGAAAAAGTGTAAAAAGGTAGTGAAGAGATAATTCTAACTCCTCATCTTCTAAATAACTACGATGGAGGTTTTTGACCTTCCCACTTGCTAGAATGATCACAACGAGCCTCTACAACTAGAAAGAAACACACCTTGTTGAGGGCTAAGAATTTAGTGGAGCACAAAATTTGCTCTTGAACGACTTTTTTTGGTTTTATCATTTATTTTACTTTAGTAATTTTCTTTTTTTCTTTTATTAACTCGTTTTGTGTTTTATTATTTATTTTATTGATGTTATTTTCTTTTTTTCTTTTATTGACTCATTTTGAATGTAAAATTTATATAAGTATGTATGCAAGCTTTGCCAATATGCAGAACAGCAAAGACTTTGACAACGCAAATAATAAAATAATGAGAGTATCATGAAAATTCTAATTTTTTTACATATTGCATTAGTACGACTACTACAAAATTTATTATTGAAAGAATGAATTTCACTTTTATTATCCCAAAAATTTTATGGCTTATGGCCTTAAAATAACTTTAAATTTTAAATACATTTACTGCGTTAGGCTATGCAACCAATTAAGTATATTTCGAAATTGTATAAATAATTCTTGAAATTTAAATCATTTAACAAAATATTTACCTATATTTAGAAGTTACGCATACGCCATGGCCGATTAAGGTACACCGTGACGTATGAGTAATAAAAAGTATATGTATATCATTATATTTAAAAAATTTTAAATTTTTAAAAAATCTGCAATATCCCCAAAAACGATTTATTTCTACTTTAGTTATTAATTAAAGAAAAAAAAAATTATTTTTCAAATTATTTTTTTACAAGGTAGACCGCACTGTAATTAAATTATTTTACTACAGAAGCCATTTGCGCGGCACAGTTATGGTATATTAGATTTGCTGATTCTGCATTTTCATTTTAAATAGTTAAGAAGTGCTTGACGTTGAATGTTTAGCGTACCCAGAGAGATTTGAAAGCAAATTTTTCAGAGGTTTTGTGTCGGATAGTAAATTATTTCGAAAATAAAAGTATATTATTATTATTTTTAACGGTTGTACAAATGAATAAAAACTATAAAATTTATTGATAAACAAAAGCGTTTCTTATAATAAAATGAGACTAGTAAGATTTTTACGCAGATCGACATCTGTCGTATATATTTGTAGATTGACCACATTATCTCATAGGATGAGTATGCGAACCAAATAAGAATAATATCAGTTATACAGAGGGTTTATAAATTATGAATATTTCGTATTTTAAATATGTTTTTTGGAGCAATTTAAACTTGTGCGACATCTAGCGGTTTATATAAGCCAAACTACCCTTGGCATACTTATAAAATAAATATATTGTTTAAATTGTGAAATAACAAAAATGCTTTACTGTTGTTGTAACTTTACCATACATACTTGTACTAAAATTCATCGAAAAAACCTCACCAAATTTTGAGCAGTTGTTTATAAATCTAGATTTTATAATTATAGAATAAAAAGTTTTTTCTATATAAATAATTATAATTGTTTTTTGTAAAATATTGATATTTGGTAGGTTAGTAAGCAATATATTTTTGGACAATTTAAGTACTTAATGTATTTTTTTCATACAAAGATTCGGCTTTTCTACAAAAAATAAAAATTTTTAAAAATAAATTTTACCGAAAATAGCAAGCAAGCAAATTTAAAAGCATCCCGTGCTTATAAAAACATTTCACAATAATGAAATTTCATTTATAGGTGTATGCATGTGTATGTGTGTGTATGCGAATGCACAGAAATAAGAATGAAATGGTACTTTGTAAACAACACTTGAATTATCATTGTGCTGATTAATCAGCAGATTTAAATTATAACTGAGTAAATATATTATATACGATTAACTTTTGCGGTTTTGGGCGGATTTTTTTGCTATTGCAATTTTTCATGTGATGCTACATGTAGGAAATTACAGAGATGCGAAAAAAAAATTAAAACCTGCAGCTTGAATTAAAAAGAAAAATGAGAGCATACAAAAAGTATTGAAAATATTAAAAAAATAAACAAAAACAAATGCCAATGTTAATTAAAAATTACGCACGAGTTTATAATTGCAAAAAAAAAGTATAATAAATAAATAAATAGACACAACACATGTGGAAGTGCAATGAGTGATCGGTTCAATCAGTTGGAAATTTATAATAAGCAAAAATGAGTGAAATATTTAACGCGCGCACACACACATATAGGCAGCAGTTCGGTTTGTTGTTTTAAAAAAAAAATATATTTTTTAATATTACCGTTAATCATAACAATAGCAAATCGTACAACATTGTAATATGAAAATTATAAATAAAACCTAAAAAAGAAGATAATAAAAAAAAAATCGCAACAATAACGAACGAGTATGCATTTGTAAAACAAATAATCCGACTTGAAATCCGCTTGAGATACACAAGGATAATTGAAGGATAACACTGTTGCTGTACAGTTTCGTTGTAAATTAGCACGCGCTGCTCACCTTCGGTATTTACTGCTTGGCAGCCGACAGTTCTCGGTGCGTAATCTGCACAATCTCCAGCATACAGCATTTATCAGCAGGCCTAAGCATCAACCTTCACATCAACCTCAACAGCAAGCTCATCAGCAATCTCATCGTTCTTTGTCTGCTTGAGTTGTTGTTTAGCGCTTGAATGCCGCGACGGTTGTGTTTTGTGTGAAACGCTTTTGTTTTCCACATATTTACATATAAATACGTAGCGAGCAAGCAACACAAAAAATGCTATTGTACTTACTTGCCGCGATTCGGTGTGAATTTTGAGTGAAACAAAAAAGGCTTATGCCGAACAACTACAACAACAATTACAATAAAAACAGCTACGGCGCAACAATTGCAATTGCGTAAGAAATGCGTTGAGTGGGGATTAGAAAAAGGTGAGAGCGCAGACTAATCATTATTCATACGCAAATTTACTGATATTACATATTGCGATAAAAAAAATGTTAATAACTTTAATATATATTTTTATATTTTTGTAATCTCTAAACATATATATCAGTACTCTTTAAGCATAGACTTCGGAAGTTAGATAAACCCACTTAACTCAACTTACTATTTTTATCCTTCCAAAATTTAAATGAAAAATTTTTTAAAGAATTTTTAACTAATTAACAAAACTAACGTATAGTTTCGGAATTCATGTTCCAAAAGGTCTTTCAAAATATTTTTTTATGAAATATCAGATATTTGCCTTTGAAAGATAAATATAAATATACCCAAAATAAAACCTGTTTTAGTCTAATAACTTATTTTGTGAAAACTCCTCAGATACAGATTAATTGTAGGAGGTCTAGGCTGCTTTCTGAGCTCAGTAAGATATATCGCTCTTTAGTAGTAGAGATTCTGATTGCTTATTGTAAGAACTTATTTGATAAGTCTTAAAATGAGGCCTTATCCCTACTGCCGAAATCGTCCAATGATAAAGTCCAATGGCTCTCTTTTGTACTTGTGATAAGCTCTCGATATTTTCTCCTTTACAGAAGTATCATGACTGAAGCTTTATGGGAATTACCTTGTCTCTATTGGTAATTATGCGCAAAAAAAATTGTTCATGTATATCCAACTGATTATTTAAAACACAATCCACAATAGAGACTTTCACGAACTAAGCTTTTGAGTACTAGCCCCTTAGTACACTTTCTTTTCCTTTCCTCCCGAGGCGCAAGTGACGATCTAAAGTCTTCAGAGCAAGACAAGGCATTTTTTAAACTTCAGAAAAAAAACCAAGAATGTTCCTTAATCTTACACAATACAATTTTAACAGACTATAGCCAGTGAGGCTTTAAGAGCCTGGTCAACCCACAGAAATCAAAGTAGACCAAAATAGATATGTACCATACTTCGATTTATGGCACAAACAGTCATCGACGCAAAACCGTGGACCGAATCAGCTGATAGGACTTATCTTATGATAGCGCAATGTAATTGAACAGTTACCACTGCTTCTACCGTTCGCTTCAACAGACCGTACGGTAGGATATCCCCGAAAATTGAATTTTTTCCGTGGAAACGAGTGAGCTGAGAGATAGAGAGCAATCTCTTGCAACGGAGGGTTGCCAATCTCGATATTTTGTAGTAATTAAAAAATTAACTTGAATATATTTGAAATATTCTTAAAATAACTCAATCAGTCGAATGCACTTATTTATAAATAGGTAAACTATATTCAATAGTTGGATTTTAGTTTTGAGCTTTTACATTATGAAAAATTATAACTTAAAAACTAAATATGTGAAAAATACAAATAGAACAATGGCAACATTGGTGAAATGAAAACAAAAGAGAACAACTGATTTCTGCGTTGCAGCTACGGGCATAACTTTTAACAAATTTGGTTTGATACGGGCGGTAAGTACGGATGGGAGGAATGTCGGTGACTGTTTGTGCTATTAGTCTTTTTTAAGGAAATCTTTTTTTTATGAATAAACTAGTTGACATTATTACCAGTTCTGGTGTCTATTGAGGTTGAGCTGATAGTAAATAGTAAAGTCTCTAAATTAATTTTATCTCTCTTTCTCTGGTACTCTCTATCATATTATAGTCGTTTGGCGCCCAGGCACTAAATGTTTTAGGTCTACATTGGCAAACTTTACTTTTAAATACTTGTATATAAAAATATTGCATTACAATGGAATATGAATAATATTAACCACTCTATGTGTATATACAGGGTGTTTTTTGATATGTGATTTTCAAGAAGAAATAAAACGCATATAATTTCATGTTATGGTCAAGAATTTAGCCTTATTATAAAGATAGGGGTAGGCCATTATACTTTAAAAATGATACTGAACAAGTGACCACCAGAGCTGGCTCCAATAACCTCCAGCCGAGAGTACCAATTTTTAACCACTTTGTGCAGAAATTGGGGCAATAACGCGCTGAATATTCTCTGCCAAGGCGTCAATCGTCTCTACTTCACATAACCCCACAAAGGATAGTCCAGCTGTGGTAAATCGTATGATCTTGGAAGCCACGCCACAGGCCCTTTCCTTCAATAAATTGATTGTTTCGTTGGTTGTATGGCATGCAGAGGCGTCTTGTTGGCACCAGAGGTCATCCACATCAACATCCTCCAATTCTGGTACAAAAAAGTCACTAATCATGGCTTTACATTGTTGCCCCTTAACTGTAACATTTTGATCAGTTTCATTTTGAAGAAACATGATTCCCTATGCCTATAGAGCCCACAAAACAATTACTTTTTGGGGATGTAACGGCGTTTCAATAATAGCTTGTGGATTATCATCATTTTGTTTATTATACCATTATACCGATTCAACCAAAAGTGACCTTCATCGGTGAACAAAATTTTTTTGTGAAAATCGGGAACGGTGGCCATCTCGTTTTGTGGCCATTCATTGAATGTGTACCGCGCTTGATGATCATTCGGCTTTAATACTTGCAGGAGTTGGATTTTGTAAGCCAGCAAATCAAGATGCTTCCACAAAATCTTCCATCAAGTTGATGGTCATAATTCCAATTCTAGCGCACGATGGCGGATGAACTCATTCGGGTAATTTTCGATACTCTGCTCCACAGCAGGAATAGCGTCTTCGGTGCGCACTATACGGCGTCTCCGAGCAAACGTGGTGCAAAACCGATCCACTGTTGTTCGAATTACTGACTCAGCTGTGCGATTATGGCGACCGAATATAGAACGCAGCGCGAATCGAACAATTAAGTTCCCTAGTAAGTCTATTCATTATGACAGGGCAAACCAAACTGAGTTTAAATGAAGAAACAGCTATTAAAAACGTCAACTCCGAAAAAAGTATTGCCTCATTGTAAACCATATTTACGTCTAAAAAAACACCCTTTATAATAGAATTTTCTCCTACCACAATCCTCACAGACTTTTGTAATAGAGCCGTATGGACATTATTAACGAAGACACATGTAGAAAGTGCAGGGAAGTAGGCATGAGAGAGACGCTGGAACACCTCCTTTGGTGTATGTCCGGCCTTATCTAGAACTCGACTTAGATATCTAGAAGATCCGCAGTTCAAAGGACTAGATGAAGTAACAGAACTAGATATTAGGTCTCTATTAAAATTCGCAAAACGCATTGACGTCCTGCACGACGTAAACTTCAGCGTGACAGTCAGCCAGTTTAATCTAACCTAACCTTATAATAGATTGCATAACAGCAATAATTAATTATTCACATATTAATATGTAAAGCATTATAAATAAAAAACGCACAAACATTCTTTATTAATTTGTCATTACAGACAAACTCGTATAAACTCGATATTTATGATGAAAAATCCAACAAATTAAATAATGATCCTTAATTGACATTTAAAATCACAAACAGATGGTGAGATTTTTGGCTAGCAAGAGGAAGCAGCATTATGAATAATTCGCACAAACAACAACAATAAAAATATATTTATAAATAATAAATATAAAGTGTTTCAATAATGTATGAGTATTTTCAATCAGTGACGCTTGATGTTTGTCGAAGTGTGTGTCCACTACTACCATCACTACGACTACTATTGTCTACCACTGGCGCAGCGCATAGGTTGCGTGTAACCGCATTGCAATGGAAATAAAAGTTTTATTGACTCTGCAAATATACATATTTTATACATGAATAGACATATATATACTATATATATAACGAGTCTATATAATATTTTATGTATGGAATTGTATGTGCAGTTAAATATGTATGATTTTTGTATCTATATGATTGCATCTATTTTATTCACAGAGTAATGTAAATATTTGAACAGTTATGTACATATGTATGTAGTATGAACAATTATTGAGGTTTTCTTGCATACGAGAGCACATTATTTAATTTTTAAGCGCTTGAAGGCATAATTAGTGTGAGCAGTTTGCGGAAATTTAAAACGGTAAATTGAAATTTAGCTTAACTTTCAAATAAGCAATACTTTTAGTACTGATCCTACTACTATGACCTTCAAAATACTTTTAAATAAAGTATTATAAAATTCTTATAAATAGATATTCGCTTTGAATCCAAAATATTACAGTGCTTTATTGAGAATTGAAGCCGAATGCGTTATTGGCCCTTTGAGTCTCTATGTAAGAGGTTAAGAAAGTTGAAGCACTTCTAATAATCAAAAGCAAAATAACTAGATAAATATTGTCAGAATATTATAAAAAAAATGCATTACTTTTTTTTTTGCATTAAAGGTTTTATTTAGCGAATTTAGTTCGGTTTGGAAAATTCTGGTTTTTTTGAATGTAATTTTAAAAAACTGGGACTGTCTATTTGCACCAGCTACTTTTCAGGCGATTTTCTCACCAACAAAATCATTCGCCATAGATACATATGTACAGGTAGGAATCTCTTTGTGACAAGTCAGGACGATCAAATGATGTATAAAAATCTCCTAATTAAGCTCCCCGAGCTTTTTCACTATATCGATTTATGTGGTCTGGCGTTGTCCTGATGGCACACAATACCTATCCTATTGCCTAAGCCTGGCCACTTCTGGGCGATTGTTCTATTTTGACGGTCTAATTGTTGAAAATACAGTTCCATATAAAAAGTTCGGTCGTATGGGAGCAGCACTTAGTTGATGTAAACCGGAAAATTTGGTATTAGAATATTACTGTTTCAAAGTTATAGATTAGCTTGCTTACTGTAAAATATCAAGAGATCCGTTGCTATATACAAATACAGAAACATAATTTAGGTCCGGTTTAAATTGAAACTAAAGAGCTTCTTTACGTTGGATACTTATTTTTAGGGAAGCCCACTTCAGGGGGCGTTTGTAAACAAAAAATCAACTTGCGAATTAACGGACACTCTAATATGTATATATAGAACTACGAGTATAACAAATTTCAACTTGCTACAAAATTTTACGGTAATTAAGGTAATTCATTTATTCAAAAAACAAAAAAGTATCGGACATGTGATGGAAAAATATTGTGATTACAATATGACCGCAATAATTACAGTAGAGACCATAAGTTGTTTGCGTTTATAATTAACCATATTTTAATTGCGGTTTAAATGAATCGAAATTGATTTGAAAGCGAAAAGCACAATGAAGGGTGATGGAAATTTTTAGTGTGCGCATTAATAAGCACACGTACAAACACCATTATACTACTACATACCTACACATATATGCAGAATTCTGTATATTCATTACTATGAACAAAAATAATTCTAATTGAGCAAATGAATACAGATTTAATTGAAGAAATTATTTTAAATATATACATGACGTCTACACTCAACCAACAAAATTGCCAATTAATGAATAGTTAGAAGAAACTAGCAATCAAAAATTGTATTACAAATACAAACAGCTCTAAGAATTATGATACCGAAGAAAACAATGAAATTTTTAAATATTTTAGAAAATAAATTTTTAGTATGGTATTTCGAAAATAACCTTAATGATTTGAACCCAATTTGGTATAAATAAAAGAAAATATAGGATATTAAATAACTTTTAGGACTCAAGGAAAGAAAATTAAATCAGGTAAGAAATGGAAAAATTGGGAATTCGAACTTTAAACATTTATTTAATAACTTCAGTTTCGACGACTTTCCTAAAACTTTAGTTATTTATTGAAAGGTTAAAAAGGACTATGGGATTCTATGTAACGTTCTATTGATTAATGATAACGGATTTTAAAATATAAACTAATTTACCAAAACGGAGGTGTGGCAGAATTCGACTGATTCAACAAATTTCAACAAACAGTTTTTGAGATGTGAAATTTCACTTAAAAATAGAATTTGCCACGCTTTTTGTCCAGTATTGTGTACCTAAATCAATCTTTATTTTTTTCTAGCACATTACATATTTAGAGCTACACCGTTATTTAATAAAATTTGAAATTAACATTATATGACCGATGGGCGTGGTTGTAAATGAATATAGCTAATTTTTAGTTCAAAAAAATACCATGACGATAAAGGTATTGTAGTATATTGGAATAACGGCATAACTTAATTACCGTTATATCGAAGGTGGGAGAGTTCATAATGGGATATAGTTAACTTTTGATTCGAAAAATGTATTTGCGATGGAATTCGTCTCATTATTCTGATAGCTCTAAATTTAGCGCCACGTGCAAGTTGGGCGTGATTATTATCGGATATAGTTAATTTAGTTCGAAAAATACAATAATGATATGAGATTTCAGCGATATTTTTAATATTCAGATTAACTTAACTCTATATTTATGTATATGAAAATTTTATATTGTTGCAAACAACCGTTAGTTAGTTAAAATCATTATGCAGCATATTGCCAGACTATAAATATATTTTGTTATTTTTGAAAAGAAATTAAACAAATTAAAGTGAAATAAAATAAAGCAAAGCATATTAGACGAAATGCCATAATAGACATCCATTTACGTATTTAAACTTTAAAACGTGATTTTTCCTGATTCGCCACTATTTTTACTGAATTGTAATTTCTTCGTCATATGGACAATTCCAATGAGAAACAAAAAAAACTATTTGGAAATTTTCAATTTCCACAAACTTTTGCAGGCGGCTATTGGCTGTATGCATTAAAAATCTTCCGTCTCAATAAGAGAAAGTAAACAAAGCACATATTAGGATGAGCCAAAAATTTAAATAATTTCGAGTTTGTGGGTTAAAATCAACCTATATGTAGAGAAAAAATATCCCGCAAGACAAGAATTTTAGCTTCGTTTTGAAAGGTGACGTAATTTTTAGCATTTTTGAGTCGAAAAAAATCCTTCTAAGAGAAATTTTTTGTGTGTAATTTAAATGAAAAACTCATCGGCAACTTTTAAAATTTAGCTAAAAATCGTGTCATGTAGGGATCTTTTTTTCTTTGCACGTTGGTTAATTTTAACCCATAATTTCGTTATGAATTTCTTGGCACACCCTAGCGCATATACTTGTATGTATCAA
Source organism: Bactrocera oleae (assembly GCF_042242935.1). Taxonomy (NCBI): domain Eukaryota; kingdom Metazoa; phylum Arthropoda; class Insecta; order Diptera; family Tephritidae; genus Bactrocera; species Bactrocera oleae. The sequence continues at coordinate 18,298,551 of NC_091537.1, read as the reverse complement.
AGAAATTTGCTTTCATTGAAAATGTTTGCCTCCACTAAATGAGGGTACTAAAAAAATTTATAGACACATTTTACTTACCTCATAATACTTGATCTCTGCATCCGGAACGAAACAATGGCGTAATTTCTGAAATTTGTAAGCAAAAATTTAAAATATTTTCACTAAAATGTTTTTGAAACTGAGTAATAACTTTGTTTAATGTTTGATTTATTACAAATAAATGTAAAATTTTGGCTTATTTTCTCACGAAATACTTATAAAAGATTGGTAGCCCGAACAAAGTGCATTATACCATAAATTCATAAACACTTAGAGACAAAAACGCATACACATAACAAAACCGACAGCTAGTATAAATATATTATATGGGTCTATAGTAAATTTGTATTATTAGAAGGCTGTCTGCGGCATTGCCACACATTTCGAGAAAAAAAATACCGTTAAAGCATGGGAGACTATAAATTTCGTGCCGGCAATTGCTTAGTATTTACAGTTATTTAAATATATTTTATTGCCTCGTATTTTTTCGCTTAACTGCTCTCATTTATTTGCAAATAATTCGCATCTAAAATTCTTTGCAAATATTTGAAAAATCGCACTGTATTAAAATATGAAGTAAAATGCATTCAGAATTTTTCAATTATGAGCTCTGGAAATTATTACAAAATTTACTGACACTAAACTGCGACATTTGAAATGCGTAATAAATTATTTGTGTAGACATTTTCAAGTAAGCCTGCTAGTTCACTTTAAAATATGTGGAAAAGAATTATTTTTATTTAATGAAATATATAGTTCTGAAATGAAAGTAGTAGAAATGTATAAGCTCTCTCATAAAAGCCTACAAGTATTAGGCAAAATATAAGCGCATTAGCCGCTTAGTTGCATTTTGAAAAATGCAGAATTTTTATTTAAATTAAACAATGAATCAATTTACTGATACCAGAATTAAGTGCTCAATGAGAAAATGCCAAAATAAAGCTACATTCCATCAACTAAATAATATGTTCACGTACACTACACATATTTATATAATTTTTCTACGCAATCTATGTTAATATCACAGAACAAATAAGGCAACGACAAAATTGAAAAAAGGAGTGCTCTCTCAAACTAAAGCACTAATGAAAAAAGTGTACAAATAAGACTTCTGCTTATAAATTCTGGCAAAACCAATAAGGGAGCGCCAAGATATGTTCATTTTCACTTCATAGCATTAGGTTAGGTTAGGTTAAGAGGTCGAGAACGCCGGTCCGTTGTGGTACCTTAAACTTCTATACCTATAATATAATAGATCATAAGACCCTTTAAAATCGACAATGAGGCTTGAGCCTATCACAAATGTGTTGAGATGGCTAATGTCAGTTTCGGCTATGTCTTCTGGATCGCCGAAGGTAAAGCTGCCAAAATGTTACAACCTCAGTCTTGCAAAGGCTGGAAAATGGAAAAGAAAGTGCCAGGATGTTTTTACCTTACCTTCCTCCGTACAACTTTGACAAGTAGCGCCCGACAAGATTTATAATCTTACCGCATGAATACCTATTGAACAGTGTCCAATAAGAAGCCTTGCAATTGCGGCGAGATGAACTGATAGCATTAGGTGCTGACAAACAATATTTTATGAAGTGTTGCTATATTATATATATCTATAGTAGTTTGCGAAATACATGTAAACAATAAACCATGAATAGCTCGGCGACAAATGTTAAATGAGTTGATGTTCGCCGCAGAAGTTTTTACTTCTTAATCAACCTTCATACTCTTAATGTTTTTATAATCGTATTAATAAACTTTAAAAACTGCTCAACTGCAACTATTTTTTACAGTAATATGCTTTTTCTACTATAGCTAAGATACGAGTATCTATCAGTTTAATGGTTAAAAGTTTCTTTAAAAATTCGCCATTAGTTCGTCAAAGTTTGCATAAACCATTGTGTAAGTACTTCTTATTCGCTTCAGAGTGCCTATGTGCATGCGTATCAGTAATAATGCGAATCGATGGCAGTTCTGCGAAAAACCTATTTTGTATTTTAACCTTTTTATTTATTAATATAATATATTTACACACGAAAACATTTAATATCTTTTTTTTTTTTAATATGTAAAATTCATGAAATACACGATACTTCGATTGATCCACTGCAAAATATTTCTTATAAATCATATAAAACAAGCAATAACGTTAAATTCGGTTGCACCGAAGCTATAATTACAAACGATTTTATACAACAACTTAATTGAGATCGGTTAGATTGTATGGCAGCTATGAGGAGTGTTGCGATCTGACTTCTTCAGAGATTGCACCACTGCCTTAAACAATAAACCATTCTCAATTTTCGTGAAGATATCTCGGCAAATGAAAAAGTTTTCCATACAAGCACTTGATTCCGATCAACGATATCGACGGTTCCGACAAATGAGCAGATTCTTGTTGAAAAAAAGATGTGTGCAAAATTTCAGATCGATGTTTCAACAACTGAGGGACTAACATAGTTGGTAGACGGACAGACAGACGGACATGGCTAATTCGACTCAGCTCATCATGCTGATTATTTACATATAACTTAATACGGTCTCCTTCTGGGTATTACAAACTTCGGGGCAAACTTAATATACTTTTTTTTAAAGGTAGAAAAAGATCTGACACGAATTATTTTCAAGAGTCAATTTAGTCACTTTTATAGAGTTTGGCTCTGACTGGGAAAGTAACCGAGAAGTGTTAGAAAAATCGATTTTATAAGCGGGGTTCAGCATTCAATACCTTCGGGATCACATACTTCTGACATTTCATCTTCAAAACTAAGTTGAGGTCAACTTCTCAAAGTGCAGAACTTGCTTTGAAGATAATAAAGAATATATACCTCTGCGATTGCCATCGATTGAATAATAATTGATTGAAATAGTATTTACTTTCAGTTATTATTCGCTTGGTCTCGAATTTCTAACAAAGCTCAATAACGCGGATATGTAGCCGCCTACCTAGTTTATGAACGCAAACAAGAATAAAATATTTGAGGGATAAATATTAGGAATAAGAAAGAACAATTTTGATACTATTGCAGAGATCGAATGTCAAATATGTTTGTATGACAATCGCACAACAAATAAACATATTTCAGCCGTTCAAACATTAATGTCTGCCCACAAACTCTACTTTTTATAACGAATTAAGTGTCAGCTCTTTGTCTGTAATGGGGCCAAACATCGAACAAGAACATCCGAAATTTTATAAAATTTTCTAACAATAAATGCGTGAACTTTCTATGGAAACAAGACACGAGTGTATTATTTCTTGTATTCTCGTGATGTTCGACTCTTAGATAGTAACATGACAAGACTTTTACTTGTAAGTTTCTAAGACATAAAATTTAAATCTAACGTTATAAATCTCTCTGATTCCGCCTGAGTTAACTTTTGAGAAATCGAAATTAATTTTCAAAATATTAGTTTAGTTTCTGTATTTAGTTCAATTTAGCAATGAACTTCAAAATACTTAACATTGTGATACTTTATCACTAAGGCAATTGTGACGTCGTAGTTAGGTACGTCGCTGAAAACTAGTCTTAGTTGACAGAAGTCTTTGGGTGTTTAGTTCCACAAATATTAGACACTTTTTTCGTGAAAATACAAATACTCTCAAAACTATATAAAACTTTTTTAGAACATTCTTTTTGTGCTCTGTCGTTCCATTTTTTCAGAAGCTCTTCTATGTAGCACAAACTTCATACATACAGACAAGTATACCTACATAATTAGGCATGTAATACGTATAGTCTATTTAACACTAAAGTGTGCTGCACTTTTACACTCTTCCACACTTTAGAGTGCATAATACCAAATGAGTGTATAGTAAAATCAGAGCTAATGGAATTATGTGGCCATAAGAACGAAGCTTGAAGAGCCCACAGGTGAGACGGAAGACTATAATTCCAGCACAGCAGAATATAAAGAACGTACAGCGAGCCACAGTATATATGTACATATGTACTATATATGTGTGTGTATATGTGTATGAATATGCTAATGGCTTCGTGAATGTGAGGTGAAGCTTAGGTTGGACGCTTGCTGCAGCTTTTGCGCTGCAAGTATCGGCTTTAGTAAATATGATGGTAAGAAAGCCAGCAAATGCTGAAAGAGAAGGGCAAGATAGTAGTAAGAGGATCACAGCTGCTGAGGATTTAAAGCGAGCAACCAAGGGTAAATTTGTAAAATTGCAACTCGAGTCAATTGCAATAAACTGAACTGAAAAGCTGTAGAAAGCGTTGCAGGCCGAGCCGAAGCAGGATGGTCGACGACGATAAATGAGCAAGCAACAGCTGTTGTCAGTTGGGATTTGTTGCAATGAAAAGTTACTGTTACTGTGCTGAAGAGTTCATGGGCAACAACGATTCACATGTGGGTGGAGAAATCAGTTTTGGTGGCTTGTAGGAGTTTTAGGAAAACCGAGAAAAATTTGGAAAATAAAATTAGAAATGGAATGTGTTCATTGCTTCAATAGAGTCATCCATCAAACTTTCATTGCAAAATAATGCTGTGCGCCTGCGTACATATTTGATGTTCTTAAAATTTTGTCGAGCAGCTGCTATTTTTCGACTCTTAATTTATGCTCTTTCATAGCAAAATGTTTCATAAGCTTAGATTATTAATCAACTCAGTCAGGAGATGTGTGTAAATTCAATTGACTGGTGTTTCTGAGTGAATTTAGTTGGCTTTCAATGATATTTCGTGACTTTTTCCTATTAGTGGATGTTCACAGTGGTTCGAGATCAATGTTTACATTAGAATTTGTGACAATTGTACAAGTATGCAACAATATTATTAATTGCTGACTTGTTAACAGTATGATGGATATCAATATTACAACTCTTATTCTGTATGGCTACTAGCATCAATATAGTAGCTGCTAGGCGAAAGTACACCAAAATTCACATTAAGCATGACTATCAGTCGCCATTTTGTTCTTAGTATCTATTGGCTATTGGGCTTCAGACCCCTTGCCTACAGTATATTGTAACTTTTGGAGTTTAAATACATGGACACATTTAATGAAAAAATATATATTTAAGAATATTCGTTTTCAAGTCGATATTATATTTATACAAAAATTAAGGTCCAAAAATCCGTGCCACTGTTGGAAACCGATACTCTATTATTATTTTTGAATGAGAATAAAGCTCATCTAAATAAATCTTCAGAAATCTGACTGCCTAACCGATTGGTGCCAATTGACTGAGATCTGTCTGTTTCTTTCAACGCTACTATTAGCTGGTGCAGTATTGGATACTTTCAGAGAGACTATCTGATCTATTTGGTACTAGACATACTTTCAGGATTCCTATAATCTAATAAGCGTATAGTAAAATAAATAAATTTAAATAATTATCTGCAGACAACCAATAGTTACTCACGAAAACATGAAAACGAAATACACAAAATGATATCTGATGGCCGTAAAATGAAGTTTATCGAGAAGGCAGACACTCTAAAGATATGAAGAGCTGCCAATCGACCAGTTTACCTTGTCACAAATTAAAAAAAAAAAAACAAAACGATGGCAAAATTGTACGATGTGGGTTTCGCATTTCTTGAAATTGAATCCTTCAGATCTGGTTCACAGATATTTCCTGTATAGAGGTTAAGGGAATGACAACATTAAAGAAATCGTCAAGACCCTATCGAAAAGTTAGCAGATCGCTATAATCGGTATATGGCGCTTGATGACAAGCATATTGAATGTTAAACTTTTCAGATGGCCTATTATATCATTGTAGATAAGGTCAAAAATTTAATCATGAACGAAACAACAACAAACTACATAGCTTGGGTAAAATTTTTTTTTTTCTTTTTTGAACAACTCTTCAGTTGACCAGCTTTGAATAGAACAGTTTTTTAAAACTGTAATAAATTATAAATCCTATAATTACCGCCAAAAATACACAAAACGCACTCTCGGTAACCGACGTTTACGGTAGGAATATCATCAATTGGGTAATTTGCATAGAAAATTATAGTAGGGAGAAAAATTTCTGCAAATATTTTTCCACTTCAAATGTTGAAAATTATTTAGGGGTAAAACTACAATAAACTACTTTTGTTCCACACATTCAAATTAAAACTGTAACTGCGAAAATGTAACTGTAGTGGGAATAGAAATGGGTTATTTTAAGCTTTTTAGTGCTTTACTGCAATTTTAGATGCATTAAAAATGTAATACTTTCACCACTTCATTTAAATATGTGTATGTATTCGTATGTATGTATTGCAAATATTTATTTTACAAATAAATGTGAAATAAAACTGTTATAAAAACTTGCCGCAATCTGTGGCATATTTATTTAAATAATATTTACATCAATTCAATGGCGCAAAAAATATTTATTTACAATATAAGCACTTTCAAATACTTACAGAGCAAATATAAATATATATTGCGTGTTATTTATATGATTATTGAATTATAATAAAAATAGTTTAATAACCGTTTTTAAGCTTATTTTGGAATTTACTAAATTGTAATAACAAAACACAAATTTACAGTAAGTTATTTAGGTTATGTAGTTTCAAAGAAAAAAAAAAAAATAAATTTCATTAATATGTGGGATTTTAAAAAAATTTATGAATTCAACATTTGTAATTAGACGAAGTTGTGACACCGATTTCTGCAATTCTTAGTATCAAACCATTTTATGTATGAAATCATAAGTTCACTTAATGCCAACATTAAAATTAGTGGGCATGTGTATGAGAGCTACACCAAGTTCTACACCGCCTTTCAATGAATATTTTCTCGTAATTTTATAAAGATAACTAAAAACATTAAACGATACTCGTATTAACGGAACAAAGACAACTAGATTAACGAAACTCATTATATTATCTATATATTCCATCCATTTCAATCCATTTTCGGTACTAGACCACACTATTATCAGAAGTAGGTGCAAATTATTATATGATTTTATTAGAATATGATATATCGCATAGGACAATAGCTAATAATGCGGTAAGGCTAAAAATTCAGTCAGATGCCAATTTGTCAAAGTTGTATGGGGGAGGGTGAGGTGCAAACATACAGGAACTTTTCCTCCAGTGTTCAGCCTTTGCAAGACTAAGGTTAAACCAGGAGACAGCCGAAACCGACATTAGCTGTCTCAACAAATTTGTGTTCGACTTAAAGCGCTAAGGCATGACAACAGTTCCATTTTGCTTCTCTGTAATATAGTTTCCATCAGTGTGCCAAGGAACACGAGAACCAAGCTTCATAAAGATATCTGGTTTTAACTCAAGTTATCGGACAGACGAAGAGACACTGTTTTATTTTCTATTCAACAAACAACCTTTAGATGAAGAAAACTATTGTGTGAAGAGTCTACAATCATTTAAACAAATTCGTCAATATTGCCAAAAAAAAACTGGGAGAGTAGATTTTTACAAGTTTCTCTGAAGACCAAATTTTCACCAGCAAAATCACTCGCCATAAACAGGAGCAGGTAGTATTCACTTGGTTCGAGGTTTGGACTATAAGGTCGATGCATAAGAACCCACCAATCAAGCTCCCGGAATTTCTGCCGAGACAAGCGATGTGTGTGTCCTGGCGTTGTTCTGATGGAACACAATTCCTCTCCTATTGGTCACAGCTGGTCGCTTCTGGGCGATTGCAACCTTCACAAGGTACAATTGCTGACAGTAAAGGTCTGAATTAAGAGTTTAGCTGTAAGGGCGTAGATGATTTTCTGTCAATCTCTCCAAACACTTAATAAAACTTTCTTGACTGTCAACTTTGGATTGGCCACCCGATCGGATTCACCAAAAACTGGCCCTCCAGAGCGTGGTGTACCTTTGGCATCAAAAATACTGAGACGGATTTGACGAAATCGACCATAAAAAATATTTACATTTGCAGCCGCCTGCTCAAAGAATGCTGCGTCAAGCGGTCATAAAAGCCTTTGAGCAGTTTTTTAGTATGGAATCCTATCTTTCTAACGACATAGAGCGTAACCCGATCATATTTATACAGTGCGAGATACAAAATACTAAAGCCATCTTTTGGAAAAATAATAGATTTTTTTTTACTAGAACTTATACATACTTGTAGTAGTAAACAATATAAAAGATTATTCATATTTCGTATGGTAAAAATAATATATGTTCTCTCTAATAATTATGTGTTGAATTTTCAGTTTCGAATTGAGTCTATTTTATAGATTTGGTAAAATAACAAAATCAAGCAAATTTTAGTTTAGTAAAATAATCTAATATTTTTAATTAAAAATCCCACATAACCACAATATTCGATGCAGCCATTTGTACGTCCGTGCGCATGCAAATTTCTGTTTCCTAAAACGTTATGGCTTACTTGCCGCTCCAACTTAATTTTATGCGAGCGATTAAATGCAACAGCAGCAACTTTATCAGCCATGAATTGGCCATTAAAAGCGCGCTTATGCAGCCGCCAGACGCCAGCCAAACGGAAGTAAGCGGGTTGCAGGCACTCGCGTACCATCATGCGGGCCGACCGAACCGGCCACTATCGTTGCCAGCTCATTAGCTAAGCAATTAGTTGGCCATAGACAACTAGCTATCGGAATACGGCACCACACTGCATAAGTGAGGGGAAAGTTCGGTTTAGCAATATTGCATTTTCAAGCAGCGTCGGTTGACACTAATTGCACCGATGGTGCATAAACATAAACACTTGCATATCGGCTGCATTAAAATATGCAAACTACTCGTGTGGCTAACGGTATGCATGAGTGTGTGCTGCGACAGATTTAATAGCATGTATGGCTTTTAAATTAGCCCCTGTCTCGAGTGTGGAAGTTCGTCTTTACTTGTGTGAGTGTGTGTGTATGGCTGTGTGTGAGCAGGATGTGTTCTGTGTTCTACGAATAATGCTGGTTTAATTAATTTCACTCGGAAATTCGCGTGCTCATCATGTTTGCCAAATCAATTTGCCCCCATTTCCAACGCATTTCCGGTTGAACCCGGCCGACCGTGGGCGGCAACAGTTCGCTGCAACTATCGCTGACCATCAGACGGACAGACATACAGACAGATAGGTAAATTGACTGACTGACTGATTGACTGACTGACAATGCAGCAGGCATTCAACTAAACAGAGGTAACGAGCCAAAAGCGCTTGTCATTGTTGCCACGAAAGGTTAGTGCGGTTCGTAGGCCATTTTGACATTGGCCATATATGAATGTAGTTGTATCATTTGGTTGTTCTTAACATTGTTTTTGCTCATGTCGTTTACCCACACTCAATTATGTTTGTGCCCATGTGAGTTTGTGTTGTGTTAGCTTGCGGTCACTCGAATCTGAACTAATTTCACCCACATACACCCACTCTGCTCTGCTCATGATCTAACTTACAATTACATCCTTCTTAAGTAAACAGTGTTGGGCTAGTACATGACCTGTGCTACTGTTTCGTAGTTGTATGTGGAGTGTTCAGATTACTATGTTGTGTTTGTTCAGTCAGTTGTAATTACACCCACATCATGCAGTTACATGCAACATGTGACCTTCATGTGAATCTGCTGCATTCTCTTCATCTCCCTGCCTATTCCTACACTTCCTCTATATATATATAATGCATGCTCTTTTAATGTTTTAGGAAAGCCAAAATTTTCAGCGAAAAGGCGCTGTCGACTGCAGCTTAGAGAGTAGGAGGTTCATGGAAATGTTAGTGGAAAATATAAAAAATATAAAAACAATTATTTGGAAGATATGTTTATACTATCTAGCCATGGAACGCAGTTGGTTAAAGAATAATATCTGTTTCAGGATAAAAAGAGGGGAAATCGATAGTCTTATTTTGCTTTGATTGCACGCTTATTTAAAAGGTCCGTTTTAAGTATTTAGTTTCCATACAAGATATAGGTGAAGACTCCACGGAATTAGTAAGCACGCGTTTATAATATTACTCAAACTTCTATAAGTATAGATAATTCTTTCAAGCGAAGCACCTTATTATTAGTTAGTCCGATGAAACCTTGAATGAGATACTGACTGAGATGATACTCACCCATCCACATCGTTAATAGTAAAGTCTCTATCGTGTTCAACGAAACTAGTAATGTAGCAGTTGCTTTTTTTTAGAGCTCCAATAGTGGTGCTTCAGCAGCCTTGGTACTTTAAGTTAGTCGTTATTATGGTGACTGTCATTTTTGGTAATTTCCATAATCCGGTAGCCTGTATTGTACTCGCTACTACTTGATTGTAAATTTTTAACTAGTAAAGTTTCATCTATGATCAATCAATTTTCATCGAAATTTTATCATATGTGTGATATTTTTATATAACTAGCTCAATTTATTTGTCCATCTAAATGTAGAAGAAAAACCTTGCGTGGTTCAAATATATTTTAGAAAAAGTACTATATTTGCGCAACCCAGTCTTAATCCAGTTCGAATGGCTGGACAATAAAGACGAAGGTTTGATGTGTAAGTCGTTTGGTATTTTGTTTTGGCGTTTTCGGAGAAAATGTAACATAGTAAGGTATTTTTTTTCCATCAGAGATATTAGCGAACATAAAAGCTATTTACTTTAAAAAAATTTAATATTTCACGTGAGTATTTTTGATTAAAAATAAGGGTTTTTTCGATATTAGGTAGATATAAGGAGCAAAAATAAATATTTTAAATATAAAAATACGGTGTGTTTGTGACATAAGAAGATAAGTTTACACTCAATTTCGTGAAAGAAAAAATATTTTGTACAAGATAAAAAGAAAACACCCAATAACTTGATTATTTGAATTTTTCACACAAATTTTGAGGTTACGTGAAAAATGTGTTAATCCAAAAGTTATATGTATTTTCATTACCTACAACTTTGTTGTATAACTTTGTCCCAAAGAACTTGTAGTTTTGCGGGAAATCGGAATAACCGCTTTTTAGCTCTTAAAAATTAAACCACACTATTTCCCTTCCTCCTTCTGACTTCAGATCGCCATAAATTATTTTTCTTTTCATTTTTATGATTTTAATGTTTTCACTATGATATTTTTGCCAGCGGTGAATGAACGACGTTTATCCCGTTAGTTACGAGCGGATTACCGCGAACCAGACGAAACTTGCGCACTTTAACTTGCTTGCTGTGATCATTTTGCATACTGTTCTTAAGAAATACTGTTTTTGTTGTATATTATATTGTTGCGAGCTAGATGGAGCCACTTGTTGTTTTTGGGCACACCTGCTATATATCAGTGATATTTTTGGATCAAGAACTTGAATCGCCTAATCATAACTAACTGAGTCTCAGAATGAATATTCAGCCACTGAATTACTAAGTTAGTTTGTTATGCTTTCGGCATAACCTTTTTCAAAATAAATGTTTATGAGAGCCGAATTGAGACTAATTCAGTTTGGTTATACCGACAACGTCTCTGAAGCAGGACATACTTTTCAAGTTAGGAACTCACTCAAAATATTCAGGTATCGATTTAAATGGAGTTATAAAGAAGTATATAGCACTTGAAACTATTGTTTTTATTGTAACGGCAGAAAACATTCTCAAATAATATTGAGGAGTTGACAGGTCTTTGCCGGATATAAATCCGGGTTCGTTCCGCTTACGTAGAGCATACTGTGTATGAAACTCTTAACGTTTCAACCCACTCCAGAAGAGCCCATCAAAAAGACAATTAAATAAAAGATAATTGAGTTTAAAAGTTGATCAATTCAATTGATATCTCTATGTTAAAATAATTCCACCGTTTTTCCGCACCAAAGCTGCTTTGGTCTCATGTTCTGCCGATTTTGTGATTTTTGGTTATAGTTGTGGTATTTTCTCCCTTATATACATATTATGCTTCAGTTTGTGCTGCTCACTCTTCAACACTTATACGTATATAATACATTCACCTACACAAAATGTCGCATATTCGTTAATATGTGTGTCTGGAGAGCTCGTATTTGTGCAATTTTAATGAAAATTTAATGCCTCCTGGCAAAAGCGGAGCATAAAAGCGAAATCAGTGTGCAGTTTGCAGTTTGCTTTGAAAGATTTCAACTCAATGTGACAGTTCATATGTAGCATAAATAAAGCACAATCAGCTAGAGGAAGAGGTGGAAGCAAGTAACCAATTGGTGTTGCACAGCAGTCGCATCGGTTAAATCCCACAAACGTGTGTTTTGTAATGTATTTGTGTATATATGTATGTAAACTGTAACTGATAGACGTTGAAAAGTCGCAATCGATGATTGGGGGCCAAAGTGTGTGGACAATGATGTGAGCAGCGATTTGTATTGCACACAATCAAACCAATATGGCAACTTGTGCATATTGCATGCACTTTAAGCTTCTTATTTATCTACTTCCATTTTCAATTCGACCTGCAGCGCTATCGGGTATTAATGTGATGTTTGGCACTTGTGATATTTCCTAAGAAGTGTTTTTTTTTATTCCAAAGAGAAATCATAATATTTAGAAATGAATTTAGAATATGAAATGATAACTGATAAAAATATCCATTAAAATGGGGATCGAGAAACCCAATAACATCAGTTAGGCATCAAGTATCCGAGGCGCAGAGGCAGTCGTTGACGTCGGCACGAAAACGTAGGAGGGCATTGATGCAGGAAGAACAGGTCCGCACATCAAGCTATCTGTGTCCATGGGGAGTTTCTCGCGCATTCTTCAGGCATAGGCTTTTGCCAAAAGTCGGTGTGCAGAGCTAAACCCGCAGCATAACTATCAAAATGTGTTTTTTTTTATTTAATATTCAGTTGTCTTTTCATTATTATCGAAATGAGCGTATTACGAGATTAAATCGTTATTGGTTAACTTAACAGCTTATCAAGCAGTAAAGACCTCATACGAAACTTGTTGTTATACATATGTATGTATATAGTGTAGGAGACTAGATAATGAAGACAGGCGAGATAGATTTTGGTATTTAAAATAAGTGCGCCAGAAAATTGAAGAACCTAAGCTAAGTATGGCGTGCTGTCGCAGAAACTTTCGTTCATTGGAAACTCTTCGAAGAGAATTAGAACTCTTGTAAATCATTCAAATTTCGTCAGCTAGAGAAACGAAATAAATCTATGTTTCCAAACGAAATTATGTAGTCAACAAAAAAAGCAATCAATCTTAAGGTCACATATAATTAAATTCATACATACATATATCTACTCAGAATAGAAGCTCTAGTTAAACCACTTATCAGTGTTGAACAAACTGACTTTGATAACAAGCGTAATATTGACTGATGATAATGCGGTGTGATTGTCATTTGTGGTATTATGATTTTAATTGACTGCTTTCAATGCTAATTTTCTGGCATACACACATCAACACACATACAAAGATAAAGTCATTTCACACAACGTTGACCACAATGTACATTAGCAAGGTGTAAATAAATGATGGATAGCCTAGTATTTACAGTTTACACACATAACGACGTAACTGTAGCTGAAGGGAATTTGTATGACCAGCTGTTTGCGAGTATATGCCAACTAGTGATTGTATTTGCATGTGTGTGTGTGTGTGTAGTGGGATTACGGATGTGATTAATGCATGCAAAAACGCCTTGAGTGCGAATTAAGTGCATACTTAGTAATGACAATAATCAACTTTGACAGTATTTAATTAAGGCTTGCGCAAATATGCTTATCGTTATGTCTAAATTACGTACATTTGTGCGTATAATTGAATACGTCTATAAGGAAAATGACATCTTAGTTAACAATGAACGTTACAGATATATTATATTTTATTTCCTTCAAAATATTTTCAGACAGAAACTCACTTACATACATATATGTATATTGAGCATATTGGATGAGAAAAGAGAACAGACTATGAATGATTCAATGTTTGATTAAAAGTGAAACACATTCAGCTATTTCTACACTTCAAAACCAGTCGTACAGAAAAACAAGAAAAAGATTTACTTTCAGTCGCAACGAAATTAGAATACCCTTCACAAATAAAAAAGGTTGCCATACAATAACTTGATTTTGATTTATTAGTTTGTACGACAGCTATATGCTATAGTGGTCCGATCTGCACAATTTGTTCGGAAATTGTGCCGTCGACTTGAACAATAATGTATGCCAAATTTCATGAAGATATCTCATCAAATGAAAAAGTTTTCCATACTTTATTCCGACTGTTCAGTTTGTATGTCAAATATATGTTATAGTCGACTGATATCGGTGGTTCTAATAAATTACAGCAATAGCAGCTTCTTAAAGCGAAAAGGACGTGTGAAAAATTTCCGAGCGATATCTCAAAACCTGAGGGACTAATTCTCGTATATACAGACAGACGGGCATGGCTAAATCAACTAAATCACTTTGTCACGTTAGTCATTTATATTTATATCTCCAACGTTTCCTTCTGCATACTTCGTGGCCAACTTAATATACTCTGTTCAGGGCGTAAATATTCTCCTGTTTCTCTTCTCTCTAATCTCTCATCAGACATTTTTATTCATTCGACAGGTGGTGAAATATTTACAAAAATCAATGAAATTCATATTGAATTGAAACATATGAGTTGTTTTATTGAAAGTGTATACAGCAAAAAGTTATTCGAAAGCACACAAAGCTGTGAGTTTTTCCAAAAAACAGTTATGTTCCATCTGTTATATATAATATTTAAAGTAAACGACTGATAGAGAAAAATATCTAGAACACAAATTACCTCGATAGATGGCGAATATGCGAAAAAGTAAAAGTAGATTAACTAAGAAAATATATATTTGCAAATAAATTATCAGCTTTATACCAAATTTGACCCAACTATGTGAAAAGTAGGGAAGTTAGAGAAGTTGAGTTCAAATTAATAGTTAATCTTGTTTTTGATTACGTGTAAAATAGGAAGTTCTTCGAAAATTAATCTCAAAGAAGTTTTTCTGACATAAGTATCCTTTTCGAAATTATTTTAAAAACAACTGGATGAAATATACTTTACTATCTTAGGAACGAGAGTATTTCTTATGATGCCAAAGGTCTAGAAGTGAAATTTGATTCTTCGAACTAAATTGGTAAAAATAACAGAATCTCAGCGAAAATTATTCACTTGAAAGTTTCAAAAAAAAATCACCAAATTAAATTGTAAAACAAATATACCGGATACTTCTTTGATGCCCGCTAATAGATTGTAACTAGGCTAATAGAGTAGCTTCTTCATCGCAGAAACGCAATCTAAGATTATGGTAAGTGGAGAAAGTCGTTTTAGGGCAATTATTTTCGTAGACTACCTAAATCAAGTGGACTTTGAGCTCAAAGTTAGGCTAAACTTTTGGTCAAAGACTTTTCAGAATATTTTTGAAAAGTAAATAATAAAAATTTAAGATTTTCGAAAATGCAATATTTTTTCACCCGATTGAGTAGTTTTCAGGATACACAGTTCAAAAGACATACGAAAAATAATGGTCTCTCGTTATTGAACAAAATAGTTACTTTCAATTGATTACTCTTTTCAGATTTATCTGCAAACTTTGGCTGACGATACGTAATTACTTATCTAGCCTAAATAAAATTTTCCGTGTAATCTATTTACACATATAAAAATAATTACTGTATTTCACCAGCAAAACCCATTATATATTTATTCACTCTGAATAACAATTACTCAAAAAGTTCGGGCGAGTTCAGTTTAAGTGAAGAGAAATGCGAATAAAAGAGGAAAAATCTAATTCACTAATTAATGAAGTGATGAAGGAAACATGCCTTAAACATTTTTCTTATTTTTCGTTACAATTACAATTTGTGAATGTATGTTGAAGTATGTTTTGCATTTAGCTACAGGAACACCATTATTGTTTGTAGCACGTAAAATCTTTAACGCGGTTTTCTTGGCTCACTTTGAACAGCCGAAACTTAAATAACTCGATAATATTGCTGGAGCTGAGCAAATTGCCGCATAGAAAAAAGTATTTTTTGGCACCTTTCACTCCTCGACTCATTACCGGTGCTGGTACAATATATGTGTAAACAAAAGAGGTGGAATGTGGGAAACAAAATGAAATAAAACTGAAAAATAAAACACAAGAAGTACTCTTAACCCAATTATAGGTCAGTTAGCAGGGCAAACAAATAGCAGTGGAAAAAACAACAACAACACATTGTTAACTAAAGTAAGACCAACCACGCTGCTTCTACAACAGTGGACTAATACCAAAAGAAATTTCCAACCTTAAATATGTTTACACCTTTATACACAGCACACTCATTAGTTACGTTTTACGAAAAATTTGTGCTCTTCATTTTTTGCTTCGCTTTATTCTTTCTATTTATTTTTGCCAGCAGCGTAAAAATCTACAAGTTGCTAATTTGCTCAAAAATGAAAAAAAGAGCAAAAAAGCAGTCATTTGTGTGCTACAGGGTTTTGGGTAGGCAGGTTACTGGCGGGTAGATTGACTTCGCGTTGAGTTTGAGCCAAAGCTTGGCGTTAAAATTATATAAGGAAAAGTAAGAAGGCTAATAGCGGCAGACAGGGCAACTAATTGCCTTACAGTTTAACGAAAAATGTGCAGTAATGCGTTAGACGATGTCTTGCCGTTGCCTACATTACGGCACTTTAGGTGTTGCAGCTGTCAAGCTGCTCGGGAGCATAGTTTTTAGATATGGCAGCTTTCATTTTCAGCTTTTTGGTAAATTTCTACATGTGTGTTTATTTGAGCTGCCTCGTGTTTTTCTGTAAAATCGTGTATGCGGGAAATATTTTCCATTTTCTGAAATATAAATTTCAAATAAAAACTCATAGAGATATGAAAAAAGTCGTCCGTCTGTTCTGAATAATTGGTTGTATGGAAGATATACGTTATAGTTGTTGGATTTTCTTTATTTTCACAGTCATTGTTAAGTATACGTTAGAGAACAGCCGGAAAATAAAATAACTGAATAAACGGTTGTATGGGAGATATGTGATATAAGTGTCCGATCTCGACAAATGAGCAATATAATATTAAAATGCACCTATGTATAAAATATCATTTGGATATCTCGAAAACTGACGAAGTAATTTTTTAATCCCTAAAAATTAAACTTCCCCTAATAATCGCTGGCTCGAAAACGCTTTTGGACCCAAATTCTCTTAGACAAAGTTGTTCAGAATGAACCGTAGCATATTTCTCGCATACGTGATTTTCCGTGTTTTTAGCTCCCTTCAAATCAACCCGGTCTAATGTTTATACCCCAAACTCCACCTTTTGTGCAAGGCATTATAGTTTTATTCAGCAGATAATGCCGATTTTAATGGGAAGATTCAAATATCCTATATGAGAAGGAAAAAGTCTTTAAACGGCAAAGCATTACATATTTTTAAAATTTGATGCAAATTAAGCAGACATTTTTTTTGGAACTTTTAAATCAATTAAATCATTTGTTTCTGAATTTAAAGAAATTATTAAAATATTCTTTCGGACAGTTTAAGGGTTATTTTGTGCCTAAAACTCTCAAATAGAATATTTAAACCTTTCTATGAATCCACAAACATTATTCGGTATTTAAAAAGAAAATCACATATATTATAAATGTGTATGTTGATAATAATCTCTTGATTATCTAAGGGTTAATATCAGTTACCAAACATTATTATTCATTAAAATTGAAAATGACATTGAGACCTATTTGTCTTAACATTTAACTCTTTAGCGACTACTTAAATATATTTTATGAGGTATTTCAACTTCGGAGTCAGAATGACCTTTCATGAGAAGTCTAAGGGTTAATTTATTCTGTATGCAATTTTGCTATATTCATCTTCGGTGGTATTTATAAACTTCTTCCAACAGAAATATAAAAATTTACCACTCATTCTCAGAAAGGGGAGTTTGGCATTATTCTCTTTAAAGATCTAAGAGTTAAGAGGTAAGGGTAATGTTTACAATTCTCTTCCCAACTAATTAAATTAATTGGTACTATATTGTATTTTAACTCTTCAGAGATTTCTAAAACATTTTTTAATCGGTATTTCTAAGTAGACCTAAAATGGCTCTTCATAGAAAACATAAGGGTTAAATTATTATATACTAGCTTTTACCCGCGGCTTCGCTCGCATCGAATCCATATTTGTGTTATTTCTCTGATTTACGTTTTTTATACATTTATGTTTTCTTTCATTTTTAATTTTTTCGACAAACAATCATTTCTGCAAAACTTTTTTTTTTCAATTTCAAAATTTTCAAATTTATTTTCCAAACATATATAATCTTCCAAAATAATTTTTTTAATAATCCGTAAAAAATTTATAATAATCCCGTCTGAGAGCATAATGTTAAATTATATTTTATATTTACCCAAGCTAAAAAATATAATTTTTTTAGCTCATTCAAAAATTTTAATGTGACATCTATATGAACATCTGTATGATAAAGATTTTCGTCCAGCATTTCTTGTTCTCGTAATGGCAGAAAGCATTTCCCAATAATGTATCCCCGATCTCATGTTAGCCGGGTCTAAGCAACCGGATCAAGGACTGTCAACTCTGAGCATTTGCCTAAACTTCAGTGGCGAACATATATATTATATAATATAAAGTTCCCTAAAATTTTTTCTTCATTTATTACATAATATTTTTAGATTATTTGGGTATAAAATACTTGATTGCTGCGAAAAATCGGAAAGACCTTTTACATTGTTAACATTTTTTTTTAGTTAACGCTGTAGCGTTATTGCCTCTCATTTCCTCATTTTTCTTTTATTCTCCACTCTCCCCTGACCTAAGTTGGCCTGCTCGTGACTGTACCTATCTTCGTAAGTTTTATTTCTCTTTAAGTAAATATATCGCAGGACATTTTGATCGTTTTGGCCTTATCACTAATTTTTGTATGTAAACAATGCAACTTTATTGCCCACTCAAGTATGCAAGGGGGAGCACAAAGCAAGTCGAAGAAAAAGTAAGCGAATAACGGCGAAAAGAAAAGGTGGAGATTTTGTATAGCCTCAATAAGTCAATGCGCCATTGAATGGCGAGCCAAAGTGAGGAAAGCAAACGCCTGCAAGTTGGTGTGTGTGTGTGCGAAAAAGGGGCGCTCCGACTGCTTTGAATTTCTCATATTTTACACACACATTTCTATATAAAGTCTAATACACATAGATACATATATGAATGTTACCATTAAAGGACAAGTAAATTGTATGAAGATGCTTTGATGGGATAAGCCCGGAACACATTCATTAAGTGTACGTCATTAGAAGGCTGTTAATTCTGTAATGACTATTTAAGTTATTTGTCGAGTTGTTCATGTGTGCATGTTATGAGTTCTTAAATGAGCATCATCATGGCCATTTGTTTGCATAATCTTTTTTACTTAATATTAAAGCATAAAAAGAGAATTAGTGTACAGAAGTGTGTAGATGTACTTAGTGAAAGTGGAATGGATCTTAAGATGAAGAAATAATTCCAATAAAACTACGTTTGAAGTACCAAAGAATATTTTTCGTCGCAATTAGGATATATATTGAAGCAAAAAAATTGGAGAGAAAGAAGGAAATATATACTTAGAGACATCTGTAATACATTCTAGTTTATATTTAGTTTAGTTTTTAGATCATAAATGTATATCGAATATTTGTAAAGCGATTTGCAGAAGTTCTGTTTGCTTATTTATTTAAAGAATTAATTGGATTTATAGCTATACTAATATATGGTACTGTTCTCACTAAAAAGTTGCTCATACGTCATGGCTCACCACTTAAGCGAAGACTTCTGCGAAGAGCAGTGACTTTTTCACAATGATTAATTCTAATTTTAATAATTAAATATTAGTTAATCTTATAAATATTTATTTTATTTCAACAGCGCAGAAGTAGCCTAAGAGCTACTTAATAATATATAGCTTTAAAACAAAATTTGCATTTAATTTTTCTATTTATTTTAAATGAATACTAAAACATAAATTTAACAAAGATGAAAACCAAAAGTGAACTCACAAAAATTTACTGTTTAAACCAAAAAAGTAGTAGTATAAAAATTGCTTTAGTTATGACCAATAGAAAAAATATTTGTCTGAGCAAAAAGTTAGCAAATAATGAAGTCTTGTTGGAATGCTCCCGCTTAAAACGAAAGTATATATGACGGCGAATATGTTGGGACACAAGTTAAACGACATTGCGAAAAGGAGAAATAGTAAAAAATTAATTAAATAAGTTTTAGAAGAAATACATGTATGAAAAAAAGGTTGGGGAACAAATTGAGACATGTCTCCGTTAGAGGTGAATCCAAAAATAAAATAGTTTGATAATTTGTTTATAAGAATTCCGTAGCACTAATTTATTCTGTATTTTCAGTTAAAAATTAAAAAACAAATATAATAATAAAAGAAATCAGAATGTTTACCATTTAATTCAATCTTTTTACGGAGAAGATGTGTTACAACCAAAAAAAAAAAAAATTACCAACTACAATATTCACTCTAAAAAAAATTGGTTTAAAAACTTTAGCTCCTCCAGATTCTCCAGACAAATGCAAAAATAAATAAGTATTTGCAAAAGCGATATAATTTCTATCGAAAAAATAATGTACCTTATTTGAAAAAAAAATCTATGCAGAATTAGTTATTTTATATCACATATATATTTACAAAAAAAACAAAATATTAATATTCATAAAAATTGTATATTGATATAGTTTTTTCTTTAATACAAAATACTCAATGCACACTCTTATACATTCATACATTTATCATTCTTCATTTCGTCAACTATGTTTTCTTGTCAACGAGTTTTCCACTAACCCTACATTCTGCTTTGACATTTGTTTGCTGCCATTTAATTTGACGTTGCGACATGAAATAGAAGCTGCCGCGTATTGTGCCCATATGTATGGATATGTAATGCTGTATGTGTGGGTGCAGATTGCTATAAAAATATTTTTATGTTTTGTGTTGCTAAATGCGTGTATCCAATTACTTGCGAAAATATCGATTTTCGTGCACAAACTATGTCTGTACGCTCGATTTTTTGTTTGTTTGCCTTACCGTTGCTTGCTGTTCGACCACATGAAATACAAAACTCATTCTGGGTCTGGTCATCAAAAAATTCGCCACACTGAAACAGCCGAGCCGCATATACAATATTACAAGCACACACACATTAACGATGTAACAACTGTTTGTGTAAGTATCTATATATAATATATATATATATACCTATATATTGTATATACAAGTATAAGCTAGTATGTAGTGCATGCAAACAATATATTGCCAACAAAAGGAAAACATCAACAGGGAGCTTGTATGCATGTTTGTGTGTGTGTGTGCAGTCGAGTTATAACAATACAGATGGGACATTCGGAGTGAGCTTTCATTTTCTGTTGCTTCCATTTTCTCTAGTTTGTGGTCCTTGGAGCACTGTTTTTGGAAAATTGAAGTATTACTGCTGGTTTTTTATGAATTTAACTTTCTCTACATTTCATATTCCGAATAACTAATTTCCACAACAATCGGCAGACTGTTTTTCTGACAACCAATAAAACTACTGTCTTGCAGCAAAAACAAAAAATATAAATATAAAGTATACATATGTATATGTATAAGAAGTAAGGAAGATTTAGTACGAAGAAAGCGAATAGAGAATACTTTGAAGAACTGTGAAATTTGAAGCTTTATGAAATATTTCGAGAAATACTCATATGCAAAAGTTTATTATACTCTGTGCGAAAGTATAAAAACAAGATTGAAGAGGGTATATTAAATTTGCCACGAAGTTTGTAACACTCGGAAAGAAAAGTCGGAGACCCCAAAAGGTATGCGAAAATTGCCCTTTATTTTTCGGGAATAGAGAAGAACAACAAATGTTAATCGTCAAAAATCGTTTTGTTCGTTTTAAAAATAGTTTCTATTAAGATCTATATTTTCGAAGCACTTTTGCCACTCTGATTCAGGTGTCTCCAAAACATGCGTTCTGAACACATCAGGGTTCAAAAAACGTTGACCTCTTAGTTTAGCTTTCACGTATGAAAATAAATATAAGTCAGCCGGTGCCAAGTCAGGACTATACGGCGGATGACTCACCAAATTGATGTTTTGAGTGCTAAAACATGCAGCTGTTTCAGCCGATGTATTGTCGTGGTGAAGAGTGATCAGTCTTCGACGGTTGATTTTCCTGATATCTTAAAAGACAGCTGACAAACAAGTGCTTGTGTAGCACTCAGAATTTATTGTTCTGCGTTGTTCTAGTGGTATGGTTGCGACATGATCAGTTTTTCCAAAAAAAAAAACAAGAAACCATTTGCTTTGAAGCGCATTGTGCGCGAACAACTTTTGCTGGATTCGGCTCATCTGGAAACACACATACAGTCGACTGCCGTTTACTTTCGGGCTCATACGCGTAAATCCACAATTCATCTCCTGTGGCAATGACATAGACGTGTTTGGAAGCACCGTTCTCGTATTTTTTAACATTTCTCTCGACCAATCGATATGAGCCAATGATTTGAGCGACTGACATTTACATTTTACAGTCAAATGTTCATGCAATATTGAATGTGTACTTTGATGGAACTTCAACGCCAAAAATTGAATTCAGTTCATCGATGCATTGTTGCTGGGTTTAATCCACTTCAAAAGTTGTAAAAATAATCGCGTTAGAATGTTCGCAATTTAATTCCACTTTTTGGCCGAGATGAACCGATCGTTTTGAAACCTTCACAACACTCTTTTAGATATATTTGCTAGGTAATGATTAATAGCTGACAACCCTTAATTAAGAGCACTTCCATTTTTCAAACAAATGGAAACTCTGTTTCAAACATTTATAGCAGCCTAAGCTTCCTGAATCATTTTCTGTTAGCTATCAAGTTGAAATATCTAATATGATATGAAATATATATATAAACTAGATTGCCGAAAGGCCTAGACTGTGTCAATTCTCAGAACCAAGAGAACGTTTACAACATGCATTCATGATCATTTTGAGCAATTATTATAATACCGAGATATACAGATAAGCGGCTTAAATCAGTGTACTCCTGATATACATATTTACATACAGACATATGATAAAAACATTAGACATTTTCCATTAACACAAGATGTAGAGCGAGTGTAGAAATGTAGAAAACCAAATAAGACTAACTAAGACCCACAGTCTAGCCTTCGACCCCTTCAGAGTGTGACAATGCTAAGAATTTAACTCACACAAGCACAAAGTATTTAGTGGAAGTGTGAAAGCAGAGCAAAAGGTCACAATACAACATGCAAAAGTCATAATCATTTGGCCCACACACATGCACAGCACATACATATATGCAGGCATACACGCATCCATTCATCTATGCAGTTGAGCATATTAGTGTCAATGTGTATGTAAACAGTAAAACAAAAATGTCAAAATAAGAACATGTAATATAAAAGTAACAAAGGCACTTGAAGTAAGTCAGCACAAGTGATAATGATTATCCTTGGCATCTAAAGGTTTCACTTTTAACTTGTACGCGTTCGCCCAACCCCAACCACACCACATGCTTTGTTTTTGGGCATTGTTGCGTGACTCATTGTTGTTGCGGTACATTAATATGGAAGCCCAGTAAGATATGTGTTCAAGCTTTGTCAGCCGAAAATTGTGTATACGACTACTGAGCATTAAGTCATATTGAAGATTTGTCAGGGTCTTAACTCTTACCAAGAGCATTATCAAGGAGCGTTGACTCAATGCATACGAGTTTTTAAGATATAACACCCGATTAAATTTTGTATACATTTTTAAGAGATTCTGATATAACATCTGATCAAATTTGACCTGGACTTGCAAAAAAAAATATTTTCACGTATTTTTATACAAATTTTTAGTATCTGCTTCAAACTATGCTTCTTTTTCATTTCGCATACATTTGTTATAAGCTTCGGCTGGAATGCCCTTCAGCGCTTTCATTGAATGACTTTTAATCGGTTTAATGGACTCACGAAGCCGATTTTTCAGTTTCAAAAACAGAAAAAAGTTACAGAAAACTAATCTGGCGAAAACGGTGACTGAGCGATGATCCAAAAAGTCCGTCCAATTATGCTCGAATAGTGGTGAAAAACCTATGAACATTCTGCTGACAAATCCGGTCGTTTACGACGAAGTAGCATCACCTTGATTTTTGACCGACTTTGGCGTGTGTAGTTTTTGGAGCGCTATTCGTTAGATTCTACTCGATCACTTCACGATCTTCAATAAATGCATTGTGCCACTCAAATACTTGTGTTTAGGATAAAGTAGACCCAAAACACTTCTACAAACACTTTCAACGATTCCGTAGCTGTTTTTTTTTGTTTGGAAATTCATAATTTCAAGCAAACTTGTTGTATCAAATTATGAAAATAATTTGTATTTCCAATCCAAGTCAATTTTGAGCAGAAAGGTATTAAAAATAGGTTAAGCAATTTATCAAACAAAATATCATTCAGTAAGGACAACTGAAGGGGAAGAAAAACTTCGTCGGCGGCAGTGATTCATGCCATATTTTGTGGGTCACTGGTATCCAAGTTCGACGAGAATAGAAGAAGGAATTATACTAAATACAAATGTTTACGACTTGGTCCAAGAGTTGGTAGTTATTGTTTAAGAACATCAAAAAGCTGAATTGTTGGAATTTGTTTACCAACGGACTCTCACTGTGAGTGAAACTTTAGTCTATTATATATCTTTTAATTTAAGTTTTGACATCAAAGGATGCCGGCCAAAGCTATATACAACTGCTGTCGTAGCTACTGAGATAGTTGACCTGTGAAACACAAATACAAAATACATGCGTGTACAGCAGCGACCATATCAAAATCAACATTAGGCTTTCAGTAGAGAAAAATCAATAAAAAACATATAACCTAAAAAATTAAAACTGCATAAGATTATGAGTATATCAAGGCTGAGTTTGATGGAGAAACAAGACATTAGGGTTGAAATAAGTCCAACAAAGTGTTTATGGATGCATGTAATCTACAAGAGGCGGAGCAAAATATTGAAGATTCACCAGACTAAATAACATGAGACACAGAATTGTGGAAACCTCCTTGGTCTGGTTAGTTAGTTAGAAGCCATGGTAGAAGTTTATAAAATGGAATGAAAATGGTTTATGGAAATTATATACGACTGACAAAATTTCGGGAGACGGTTCCATAGTAAATTTTCGTAGACAGGAAACGTAGTGCTTAGCCATGCAACTTATGTGAGGCTGAGTCAAAATACGTTAGTAAAGAACGCTGTGCAGTAGAAATTTTTGTTGCTTGGATATAATACATTCAGGAATCAAAATTGTTCAAGCCTTGAAAATTGTAGATGACGCAGGTGAATTTCTTTCCTATTTTAAGTTTGCGCCAACGTGTAAAATAAAGATTTGTTTGGAGGCCTATTTTTAATAAAGAATAAGGCTATAATGACAGTAGTAAAGTAAACTAGACAGCCTGTTAAACAGCATTTAATTTCCTAGAGGGCATATATGCATTTTGCGGCGTCATAATTGTGCTCTTCCCTCTACACGAACGTTTCTAAATATTATATCATTGTTGTTGCCACAATTGTGCTTGCCATAACTGGAGAACAGAATAAAAAAAAAATTGTTGTTGTTGTTTATTCTTGTTTCTATGTTGAACTCATTATTCGTTCACTAATTTCTCTGACATAGCGACTGTTGAAAATTTAAATCCGTTAAAGCAACAGCGTTAAAACCGCGGCATAAACACACATATGCCAAAACACACACATACAAAAACATACGTAAAAATTTAAAACGAAAAACAACAAAATAACAGACAGACCGACAAGTGCGTGTTCACTTGTGCGCGACCGCAGCTGTTGCCACAACCGCAAACAGCACTTTTATAAGCGTGGAAATATTTCGCTGCGCGCATTCTACACTCACAGCGAAGTGTATGTAGCAAAAACAGTTGAGTTGATATAGAAGCGTATGCGTGGGTGTGTGGTATCAAGTCGTATATGTACTCGTGTAACCATATGAGATTTTGAAATACTGTACCGACAACCTTCGTCTCAGCTCAGAATTTTCTACGAAAAAATTCATCTCTGGAGAATCACCAGTAGACGACGAATGGTTGAGGCTGTGCGGAGATAGAGAAAATGCTATACCAAACACATATTCTATATATATTATATATACCTATTTATGTTATATATATATATTCCACACCTTTGAGAACAAGCCAAACGAGTCGCACAAGCAAACCTAACAAATAACAAACAAGCGTGCATTTATATACAATAACACGAAACCCTTGCGCATTCGCGCCCTCTGTCAAATAGGGTAAGACAAGAAAGCTAAAGAATACCGCAAACCTCGAATCCTTTGGCATCATTGGCATTACCGTTGTCGTTATGGCTCTCACATTTTTACACACTGCTTCTTTTTGCGCGCCGCTCCCCCTTCTTGCTTAATCGCTTTTATTCCGAGTCGTTGGCGTGTCAAGATTCGCTATGAAGCTAAAAAAAAAAGTGTTTTTAATTAATTTTTAAGCGCAATTAAAAATGTGCAGGTGCGGTGTGAAAGTTTGACTCGGTGCAGGGTAAACACTGACTTTGCCTCGCCAAGAATATTTGAGCGCGTGGCGCGACTAATACAGTTGATTTATTTGAAGTGATTCATTCTGTGTGCATAAGACGAGTTGATTGCTTATTTTTATTAGTTTTACAACAACTTTTTAATGTGTCTCTTGTACGATATAAAAGAGTGAAAATGATGTCTTTAATCAAGTTTTCGTAAAGCGCTGTCGTCATTGGGGTCCGAACAACATTTTAACCAGTGTACTATTAGGATTTTTCATAATATATAATGAATAGGGAATAGGCAAGAAAAACAACATTAACTTCAGCCGCATCGAAGTCAAAATACCCTTTAACAGGTGTATTTCTTACAGCATAAAAGGGTTAAAAAATTTATTTATTTTGATTTTGAACGGTCAGTTTTTATATAGCTATGTGCTATGGTGGTCCGATCTGAAGAATTTGCTGGGAGATTATACCGTTATCTTGGAAAATAGTCCATGTAAAATTTTGTACAAGTTTCTGGTCAAATAAAATTTTTTTTAATGCAATCACTTGATTTTGATCGTTCAGTTTGTATGACAGCTATATGCTATAGTGGTCCGATCTGAACAATTTATTCGGAGATTATGGCGCTGCCTTGGATAATAATCTGTGCAAAATTTTGTGAAGACACCTCATTCGAAGCCTCATTCGATGACTTTGACCGTGGTAACAGAGTAGGTTTCAGCAGCTGATTTGTCATTAATTCGGCAATGTCTAGTTGTGTGGCCGATTTATCCATCTCTTCGTAGTCTAAGTAGACCACACCTTGATATTCCCAGAAGACAGTGGTAACACCTTTCCGGCAGTATTCGTCTTCTTCAGATCGGGTTCACCAGTCGAAGTCCATTGTTTAAACTGTTCTTTACCCACGCATCTTCCAATCGACCGTCTGCCAATACGACATTCTGGACTCAAGTCTCGTGGTCCTCTGCTACCACCGTTTTCGGGGCAAACTGATTTTTGATAATAGCCTCCAAAAAAAAATTTTTTATCGCAGGCAGCATCTAAGTGATCTTTGATCTCAGCGATTTATTTCCAAAATTAATAATCGAATCATCGACAGCTATGGCTCTTTCCATTTGTCTAAAATCAGCGTACCAGCCAGCTTTCATGCGTGGTCAAAACAAAAGAACGAGTTCGACTCGGTTGAAATTTTGTATTAGCCGTCTATGAGGATATATGTATATTCAATTTCTCTTAATAGTGCTATCTGGCGGTGAGACTAAGTACTTATCGGACCAATGTGCGTTATGTGTGTTTTATAGCTTATCGCACGAAAATGGTTTGCAATAAAGAAAAATCGTGTACTTAAAATTCTATATTTCTAATAAGTTAACTGTTACAGAGACATAGCACATTTTGCAGAATTTATTGAGGAAGTCTATTTTACTGGAAAAAGCGATGTGAAATTAAGTTGTAACTGCACAAGAGAATAACAAACAATTAATTCCCTTTTTTTGTTAACCGTCGGGGACCTTATAAAGTATATATAATATAAATGATCAGGGCGGCGAGGTTAGTCGATTTAGCCTAGACCCTGTCAGTATACACGCGAACTAGTCTTGAGATATCGATCTGAAATTTTGCACATGCCCTTTTCTCCCCAGGAGGCTGTTTATTGTTTAATACCGCCGATATCGAATCACTATCGGATATAGTTGCCATACAAACTGAGCGACTGCCATGGAGAACTTTCGATTGTTTATACAATTTAAAATAACATACTAAAATTTCAAATCGATATCTCAAATAGCTTGTGATTTACACCTATTCAAAAGGTAGCCGCTCAGTCACCATCCGGTACACCAGTTTATTATACGCTTAAAACATGTTGCTACAGAGTATAATAGTTTTGTTTACCTAACGGTTGTTTGTATCATCTAAAAATAATCGAGTTATATATATCATATTTAAATTATCAGGATGACGAGACGAGGTGAATTTCGAAGGACTGTCCCTCTGTGCAAGCGATAGCTAAGTAAAAATTAAGAAATCTTAATAAAATTTGGTACACGTGTTCCTTGGCATTTTTGCGTAAGGACGAGTTCGTAGATGGAAATGGAAATCGGACCACCACTACGCCCACAAAGCGCGATTAATCGAAAACTTATAAATTATCATAACTTAGCGCTTAATTAAGCTATATAACTGTTATTTGATGCAGGGGATTGCAGTAGCAAGGACACCTGAATATTAAAAATTTTTAAAATATGGGCGTGGCGTGGTAGGTTTAATGTACATATCGTCTAAGCGACTTAAGCTATAATAACTAAATTCTCTTAGGATAAATCCAATAAGAATCCAATAAGAATCCTTACCGACAGACAGTGTGAAAATGTATGAATGTCTCCCCGTATAACGGTTTCCTTAATAACCAAATGCGCCAGAGACATTAAATTTTACATCCAGGATGATACAAATGGTTTTATAAGAGATGGTGTGGCACCACCCGCATTTAGGTGAAATCACATATCTCGGGACCTATTCAAGCAATATCAACCAAATTCGGTATGTAACATAATTCTGAGGATCTTATGTCACATCGTGAGAATGAGCGGAATCGGGCTACAACCACGCCTATGATACTTTCCATATAGCCCAATTTTATTCCATTTGATTCTTTCACTTTCTAATACTCAAATGAAGCAGCAATAAATATATTCGTATACAATTTTGCACAAATAGCGCCTTTAAGGTATCCTTGTACGTTGCAAGAGTATAAAATGTTCGGTAACATATAACAACAGCTTTTTTCGAATTTGTTGCAGTCATAACTCGCAGACAAATGAAATGATCCGATTATCCTGAAATTTTTTTCTGCCTGTTCTGTGTATAATACTACATACAATCGGTTTTTTTAACTGATTAAAAATCAAATTATCACTGTGTATTTTGGAAACATGTATAAATATACCATGAAATTTGCAAAACAATCTATACAGTAGTCTTTTTTCTAATTCTCAAACATCGAGGACTTTTAGTATGGCACACTAGGTGTGCCCCTTAACGTTGTACATATTTCATTGCACGTTAGATGAATTGCGATGGTATTATTTCCACGAATTTCATAACTTTTTGGTTGAAACTATTTGAACTCTTTACAAATTACTTGCTATATTTCTACATATATATTGTATATACGAGTATATTATTTGTCTTTCCAGTCTTTTTTGATATTTTGAAAATAAGTTTTACTCTAAGAAATTTTTCAATATCATAAATAAAATATTTATTTAATGATAAATGCAAGCAAGTCTCATGATAGAATGTATGACATCGACACACACAACTCTGTCACAGTGTTGCATACAGCTTTAAAATCAAGGCAACTTACTATTTATATATGTATGAAGGCTTCGCGCAGTAAAATCAACAGCAATCAACGGAATGGCGAATGCTTGACGACAAATATATAAGTCATACGCCAGCTGTGCCGGAAATAGAAGCCGAATGGCGGTGGAAAACCGCCGCGGCAAAGGGGCGAGCAATGAAAAGCTCACAAGTAGCATTAATGCTGTAGTAGAAAAGCTGCTACGTTGAAACAACGAACTAATGGTGACCGCAAATGGTTGCGGCATATTAAGTTGCGGCATGCTGCTGTCGTTGCTGCCAACAGATGTTGTAAATAATAAGGCGGTGTTGTAGTAGCAACAGTTGTAGAAATACATGCACAACGGGAGAGGTCTGGAAAAGCGAGAGGAGAAGAAAAGAAATTATGGAAACAAGCGTCACTGAGGGTATGTATATGTGTGTGTGCAGCGCATATGTTCGTATTGAAAAATCCCTTCTACCACGCCATATGACACTGAGACACACACATAGAAATGCAAACATATATATAATACACATACAAACGCACAAATGTATACACTTCAAGGCCATTAACAAGAGCACTTGCTGTGAGCACCTTCAAAACGTTGGCAGGTGGGCGCCCGCAGCCACAGCGGGCGCCGTGTACACGCCGAAGGGGCGACCAGATTTGTGGTATAAACAGATGTTGCACTAGCACACGCAGTTCAACTAACCGTTATGTTGCGTCCATTGAGCGCTGTTGCTGGTCAGCTGTTCGCGCTTCTAATTTCCATTCGCTTAACTGGCGCACAATAACAACATACATCTACACAGTAAAACAAAAACAAAAAATTATGAAAAAAGCACACACACACTTACAGAACTACATGCACATCCATACCCACAGAGAATGTTGAGGAAATCGAGAGCACAGTGTTTGAAATAAAACAAAGTTGAAGTTGAGTGTGTTTCCGGAAAAATTTCGTTTTAATTTAGAATTTCAATTAAAAGTTCTACAGTGCTGTACAACTGTTGGTTGTCGAAACGTTTTTTGCTTTTGCTTTACACGTGTATTTATTATTGTTGAACTTGAAGTGGAACAAGTTTATTGTTGCTGTCGTTGTTCTTGCAGTTGGAAACCTGAGCATGAAATGAATGCTAATAATTTTTGTCTTTCGCTCTTGTTGTAGTTTGCAGTTTTGCTTGTAGTTTTGGCGTGTAAAACAACAATCGGAGATATTCAGTTGCTCTAAGTAATATTTCCGATGAAATGAAAATTTGAAAAAATTTTTTCGCTCTCTGCAAACTATAATTAAGTTTGTTTCGGAAGAACTATCATGTTCTAATTTCATTTGTTGGCTGACGACAATTATTTAATTAAATGCGATCATCATAATATGGCTTTTCTTTTTGCTTTTCATAACAC
Organism: Bactrocera oleae; assembly: GCF_042242935.1. Lineage (NCBI taxonomy): Eukaryota > Metazoa > Arthropoda > Insecta > Diptera > Tephritidae > Bactrocera > Bactrocera oleae. Next base: position 18,267,348 of record NC_091537.1, on the reverse strand, counting down.
AAGAAACCAAAAAACAATAATATGAACTCTCCTTTCAAATCCAAAGTGAAACCTGTTCAGACAAATTTTAACTTTATTTAAACAGCTTACAAACAAGAAATGGGGATTTCAAACCAAATGTTTTGAAATTAGAAAAAATATGGAAATAAGTTTTGAAGGAAAATTTTTATAGCTCCTTCTAGACATTGCTTGTCATTAATACTTTCAAAGGATATATTTTTATACTCTCGCAACCTGTTGCTACAGAGTATAATAGTTTTGTTCACCTAACGGTTGTTTGTAACACCTAAAACTAATCGAGTTAGATATAGGGTTATATATATATAAATGATCAGGATGAAGAGACGAGTTGAAATCCGGGTACCTGTCTGTCCGTCCGTCCGTCCGTGCAAGCTCTAACTTGAGTAAAAATTGAGATATCTTTATGAAACTTGTTTCTTGATACCGTGAAACGGTTGGTGTTGCAGATGGGCGTAATCGGACCACTGTCACGCCCACAAAACGCCATTAATCAAAAACAAATAAATTACCATAACTAAGCTCCGCAATAAGATACAAGACTGTTATTTGGTACACAGGATCACATTAGGGAGGGGCATCTGCAGTTAAAATTTTTTTTTTTAAGTGGGCGTGGTCCCGCCTCTAATAGGTTTAATTTGCATATCGCTTAAACCGCTAATGCTATAATAACAAAATTCACTAGAAGCAAATGTTTTTAGAACCTCTACCTACAGTGTGAAAATAGTTGAAATCGGGTGGCAACTCCGCCCACTCCCCATATAACGGTACTGTTAAAAACTACTAAAAGCGCGATAAATCAAGCACTAAACACGCCAGAGACATTAAATTTTATCTCTGGGATGGTATGAGATGACTTTATAGGAACCGCGTTCAAAATTTCAGTGGGCGTAGCACAGCCCACTTTTAGGTGAACACCCATATCTTGAGATCTGCTTAACCGATTTCAACCAAATTCGGTGCATAACGTTCTTTTCATATTTCTATGTTATATTGCGAAATTGGGATAAATCGGACTACAACCACGCCTATTTCCCATATAACACCATTTTCAATTCCATCTGATTCTTTTACTCTCACTATGCAAATCAGGCAACAATGACTGTATCTTGATAAAACTTTGCGTGAATAATGCGATTAAAGTATGCCACCTTGTGACCAAAAACTGTCTAAATCGAACCAAAACTGTTCAAGCCCCTAGGTACTGAATATGTGGACCACAGTGCCTATAGTTGACCTTCTACCGAAAATATCGGTCAATTCACAAACGAGTATACGATTTGACTTTGCGAGAGTATAAAATGTTCGGTTACATCCGAACTTAGTCCTTACTTGCTTAAATTTCTTTTTCATTCCATCAAATCCGGTATGTGGGATAAATTTTATTTTTTGAGATTACATTTTAAGAAAAATTTTAATTCAAACGTTAATTCAATTATTTTTTAATGCATTATTTGCCACCCTGTCCAGATCAGAGCCCAGCATATGTATTTGTAAGGACACATTACACCCCAAAGCTTTGTATGACAATATAAGTTCATTTATTAAATATTTGTAATTTATTGATTTATGATTTCCTAAAAAATGGAAATCGGAAACGTTCACAAAATATTTCCAAACGAGTTTTTCTTGAAAGCTCCTATCCTCTCTCAAATGGCGTATTTGTGAACCTGGGAAATTTCGTTTTCAGATATAGAAATAATTCTCCACACACATAACAAAAACTGTCGGGGTCGTTTGAACACCTTCGTGGCATATTTACGATGTAACAAACGTATATATGACGTAAGTTAGTCGAATGCAATAGTTATAGTACAGTCGCATGCAATAGTTATAGTACAGTCGCATAAATGAAGTTATTTAAAAACACGACATGTATGTACCACATATGAGGTCAGAAATGAATATTTAGCTGTCAAACAAAAAAAATTGGACAGAACTTTGATTAAAACAAAATTATAATATATTGTTAATGAAAGTATATCAACATAAACAAAAATTATCACAACAAACTCGGGGATATAATTCGACGCCAGATATACCAAGTTGCAAATCATCTTGAGAAAATGCAATTTTTACATCACAAAATCGCATTGCTTTGGTTCATCTCTTTATTTATGTACATTGTAATGTTCAATGCAATTTTGCAAATTGTATATTTTTCTTTTATATGTTTATAAGAATATTTATCATACGCATTAACCTAGGCCATATACTTCTTGCTTATTGCAGGTAATTGCAAGTTTGTGCTCAGCAATTGGTGAATAATTGAGCATTATTTCAATCAATTACGCGCTTAACCTCCAAAAGTTAATAATATTCATATTAACTTCCATCTAAACAATTACTTAAAAGAATTTTCTGCTCATTTTATCACAGTTGCAAAATTCCAGCGAAAACAAATTGTACATTCCGGTCCACAAACAACTGTTAATTTATTATATTTTGCGTGAACAACACTCTATACACATAAAATTCGATAGCAGGTGCTTGCTTGGCAAGTAGGTAAATACACACATCTCTTCGTATACATATGTGTGTATGTATGTTTGTATTGTGAATTATTTACAAAATCGTAACAGTACATTAACCAGTCGCCCAAATGAATTAGCTAGAAATATGCAACCAAATATCTGCTCGGCAAATTCGAAGTGAAAATGCGGAAAATTTGTTTTTCTTCTATATTTATTTGTTTGTTTTGTACGAGCATGAGAATTCTTTCAAGGACGGCGAAGAGTGTACCGTATATAGATACCAAAACATTTACACTGATAAATAAACCAGGTGTCATTGATGGAAAGCACCTAATCGAGATGATTTAATTTACAGTATTTTTCTTATGAAAGGCAGCTATTTAAGTGCAGAACCCGGATTAAGTTGTATAGACGGAAATTCCCGTTAAATAAAAATTGGAAATTTAATAGAATGAGTAAGCAATTAGGTTAAAAGATGACCAAAAATAAATAAAATTCTGTTTATATTGGAATCAAAATTTGGGCTTGGGATTTCTTGAAGAGTGAGCCACAACCGTTTGTACTGGTATATTTTGTGATTCAAGACTATGAGATAGTATACAAATATGCATAAGGTCATTTAATGATGATATAATATTTATTAGGATTTCACGTACGTGCTAGATGCTTGCATCCGATAAATTGTTTTAACGTTCCCACAATCGTGTCTACGTAAAAGAAACGGCCAGGTATTTTTATTAGACTATAAACGCAGCCATCTCCGATTGTGGAACTGATTTTATATGAACACATTTCATAATTTTTATAAAACAAAAAATTTGAATGGACTAAACCAGAACAACCTCCAAAAAAAAACTTATATACCAAAAAAATGTATACCCTCTTAAAAAAAACAAAAAACAGGAAAATAGGACCGACAATTTATTACAAAAAAGATGGTAAGGAAACAAAAGTAGATACAGATATAGCTAGATGTCAAATCAATATAAAATAGAGAATTACGTTCGGCAGCAAAATCTACAAATATTTTGACAATATTCATTAGCACTAAAGATCGTATGATTATCATATAAGTCAATGTTGGGAAGTACCGATATCAACGTCTTGAAACCAAGATCAGCTACCTCAAAAATTAAGAATAATTTAAACCCCAATTTCAAGACTATAAATAGCTAGAGCATTAATCATTTCAATACTTAGCATAGAATCAATATAATAATTTAAATTTTCTTAGATTTGACTATGATCAAAGACACATAGCTGAATTATTTTGCAGAATTTTAAAAATATTTTTTGATTTTAGCTTCTAAAATCGCCTACATTTAAGAAGTAAGTTACATTTCATAATAAGTCCAACCTTTACCCCTAAAAAACTCAACCTGTAATTGTTTATAAGCTATTATTAATTAGAGCAATTAACTAATTACATAATTAGTATTTAATTAACTATAAATTGAAGGAGCTAAATGAGAGAAAGAACGTTCATGTTTCATAAAAATGTTATCAAATATTAATATTATAGGCACATAACTGTAGAGTTATCCCCCTTTCTTTTATTTGCACATAGTCAGATTTCAGTAAAATGTTAATTGTTTTGAAAAGACACTTTCAATATTTATACTATTCCAATTCAAGTCGTTATACAGACACAGAATTTTTGACAAACGAAATTAAAACTTGTTTTGGACAAATACTAACCGGCACGTTGAAAAGTTCGGATTATGTTGAATACATTGAGTATGTCTGACCGTTGACACTATGAGTCAATTAACATACTAATCGTCTCCATGAATTTATCTCACTTAAGCGAGCTCAAATTAACGAATGGGCAAGCAATTTCAACTTAACCTCAGCCATTGAAATATAAACACTTTAGAAATAAGAAAAATATACACTTAATTGCCCAATTATTAAAGCATTATCAATTTATTAATTGGATAATTAAGACTTAATTGAGTAGCATTATATCGCTTATTGAGACGCAGTACACTCTGTATGTTCTATTATATAATATAATGACGCTGATATTCGTGAAACTATAAGTAATTCTATTTGTACAGCTATAAACGGTATTTATGAATAAAAAATAGCGTCGCATATCGTCAAAGCGCCTTGAGCTAGTCACAAATTTGTTGACGCGGGAAATATCAATTCAACCCAATTCGCCTGTATCGCAAAATATATAATTAGCGTAATCCTCCAAGCTTGGTCTGACAAAAGGTGGACAGTGGAGAAGCAAGTGAGCAGAAGTCTTTAGCTTCACCTTCCTCCATGCAATTTTAACAATTTGCGTTCTCCGCAAGGTATCTAATACGCTACATTAACTAACTATGTGTCAAACCCTCGTTTGCCATCTCGTCATTTTTGTTTTCATTTTCAATAAGTATATAACAGGTTTTATATCATATATAATCTTGATGTGGTCAAATGCCTCCAACGAAATTTTAATGCAGTTTAACAATATTTCATATCACTTCTTATCACTCACCCTACTAAGTGTCCAAATAATGAACTCCACTGTTAATTAAATCAAAATGATGTAAATTTTTCTAAAAAAATTGGATTATGCTAATTATTAAAATGCAATTAAATATTATGAGAGAAGGCTGTGCGCCATTTTTAACGATTAAAATCTATAAGCGTTTTTAAAACAAAATAGAAAGAGAAAAAATGATAATCGGATTTCGAAAGATTACTTATGTACTTAAATATTATTAACGGAAATATTAATTTCTTTTCATTTGGATTAGTTAGTGTGCCCAGCAACAAAAAATGTGGCACTGAGGTAATTAATTATTAAACGTCAACCGAAATTTCGCATAAAAGCAGAGATAATAATATTATGAATCCTAAAATGATGAAATACAAATTAAAATACGTAAAGTAAAAAAAATAAAACATTTTAATACAATATTATTTTTATGTAGTAAAAAAAAAGGACCACTTAATTCAAACCTTCGAGGCAACTGAATTTAAGTTAAACTTTATTTTTATTCCAATACTAACTGAAAATCTAAAAACATTTCGAGTATTCTAAGAATCCCTTAATGAATTGAAGCGCAGTATTGACGAGAGGTGTGAAAAAGCCAACACTAAATAATGAGAAATTAGCACAAAGCAATAGAGTGAAAAAAGCCATAAAGGAAATCGGTGAAACACCACAGAAACATGCAAAAATTTAGCCACACCGAAAATAGGCAAAGCCTAACTAAATGTAAGCAAAAGAAAAGAAAGTTGACAAAAACGAAAATTCTCATTAAAAACGAACGAAAACAGGTGAAATATGCAAACGGCAAAGGTAAGCAAAATAAGCGGATAGAAAATATATTTACCCTCCAAATGCAAAAAAAAAAAAATAAAATATGCAACAAAGGCCACAACGAAACGGCGAAGCACCGAGAAGGCGTCATTGGCATTGATCCACGCGCACAAACAGCCGCGGCCGGGTCAGCAGTCGAGAGAGTTTATTAAATGTTTACAAATTGGGCGCGGCAGGCGGAAACCGAAAAATGTACGCTTCGACGACGGCACAAACAGGCTGCGCGCTATTTACAACAACGCATACGAATTGGCTTATACGAGTTTGTCATGGAATTGGCTGATTTTGGTGAATTTACAAAGTGCTGACTCCAGGTTCGGTGTACGTAACGCGAGCACGCTTTGCCGGAGGGCGGTGAACGGTGGGCGGGTGTAGCAGCCGAAGCTGAAATTAATTGCATTTAAATTACAAAGGCATTAATTTCATGTTTACAAGAAGTTAAAGAAGAGGATAAAATAAAGGAATAGCAGCAACAACAACAAGAGTAAAATATTGGAAAATGTGCAGAAAAAAATTTGACGAAAATATATATATATATATTCAGTTAGCAGAAATAATTGTTTGTGAACTGGTTGTATGCGTATTGAACGAATTTATTAAGAATTGTGACAATAAAATGAAAGCGCTAGAAGGAGGAGTGAATATTGCATGTTTTATAAGCCCGCTGGTGTTCCAATATTTACGAGTTCATATAAATACCATATATACGCTTTGCTTGTACACTAGGTATATTCGTGTGGAAATTTGTGTACATTTCTGTTTTAAGGGTGGTCCTAAAATTTTTTATTGCTAAAACATCACAATATAGGGTCATAATAAATTCATTGATTGCTTTTGTTGTGGTTTAAGGTATGGAAGTGTGCCACACAGACTACATATTGATGGGTTAGACGGCGATTGAGTAATTTCAAAATATGTAAAAATTAAAAAAAAACACTTCACAAATACAACAGTTTCCATACAATAACATACAATTTTGATTGGTCAGTTTTTATGGCAACTACATGCTATAGTGATCGGATCTGAACAATTTCTTCGAAGATTGTAACGTTGTCTAGGGCAATAATCCGTGCCAAATTTGGTGCAGATATATCGACAAACGAAAAAGTTTTCCCCTAAAGGACTGAATTTTGATCCATCAGTTTGTATGGCAGCTAAATTTTATAGTGGGCCGATATCGGCGGTTCCGAAAAATGAGCAGCTCCTTAGGGAGAAAAAGACGTATGTAAAAATTCAGATCAATATCTCAAAAATTGAGAGTTTAGTTCGTGTATGTACAGACAGACGGACGAACAGAAAGGCGGACATGGCTAAATCGACTTAGCTCGTCATAATGATCATTTACATTTGTATATATATATTTTATAGGGTCTTCGACATTTCCGTTTGGATCTTGCAAACTTCGTGGCAAACTAAATATACCCTGTCCATGATATAAAAATTCTCAAAATTCTCTGATAAATTCTGTGAGCTAAATAACCAAGACAAGTTCAATTAATATTCGAATGTTATTGGTCTCCGAGTTTATTTATATATACTTGTATGCTCTGGTTTGTTTCCACATCAACCCTTGTGTAACATCCAACATTTTGGCAATGACAGATCTTAGGGTGTGTTATAACCACAATGATTTCTCAACTAATTTATCAGTCTTTCAGAATCAGCATAGAACTATAACTTTCTCTTCGTATTTTGGTATTCACGTGCTTAACAAAGGTCTAAGCGCCAAATTTCCGGCAAATTTCGATTTTACTGTTAAAGGATTTGCCATTAATAAACCAATTATTATTTTCTAGTTTTTTGATATTATACATTTATGTAGTATGGTTGGTTGTGTGCTTCAGAAAAGTGCACTGTCTCCCCGATTTTTTCGAAACATATTATCTTAGCAACCCAAAATCTAGGCTTTGGATTCGCTACATCACATGCAGTCTACGGTGGCAATTGATTGGACTCCGAAATTAAATGATGGATGGATGTAGTATAACGACGCGAAAATTCGGATTTATTGCGATGGAACAGCTTCAAACACTACTCAGAATCGTTAATTCGAGGATGTCTTTAGTCCATTCCCTAGGTTCACTAGCTTTATTTTAAGTTCATTCAAAATTATTTTGTGGCTTCGTCGAGTCATCGTTATTTTTTTTTTAGAAAGTTGATTCAGAAATAGTGCACAACCATTCCACACTTTTTCAAAAAAAAAAAAAAAACGAACAATCTGAACAATATTCTACTTAAAATTATTTCTGAGGATATAAACGTCTAATGCATCTGTTACAATTGGTATGAAACTAATATATTTCTAACAGAAATCGGACTATTGTCATCTTATAGGAAGTTAACACGTAAAATTACCAAATGTTTGTACGGAATAAATCAGTCAACTGACTAGTTAAGCTTATGGTTCATACTAGTTGTGAAATAGTTTATAACTAGTTGATTTGATCACAGGAATACTCATAGCTTTCTCATACAGTGCGTTCAAAAAATAACGTTTTCGTCTTCTAAAGTGTAGGTGGTATTTATTGGGGGAAAATGCTGTAATTATAGAAAATACATTGTTTTGTTATGGCTGACGTTTATTCAATACTTGCTCCAATCTACCGCGTTGACTATTATAGCCTGACATCTTTGATGGCAACTTGCAACTAAATTTTCCGTATATTCTACAAGAAGCGAGCTCCAGATATGTTGGAGTAGCCGAATGAAATCTTTTGTTCACGTAAAATGTTTCCTTGATATTTTGGCTTTCATTAAAGTCCAAATATTCTCTATTAGATTGGCGTCTGGTAGCTGTGATGGCCAATGTAAAAAACCCAGTGGGGTTCTTTTTTCCATTGAGTACAGAGTCTGCTTCGGATCATTGTCTTCTTACAGTATCCAATCACGTTTATTTTTGCCGTAAAGCATTTCAGCTGACTTCTGTAAACCCTTTTTATACAATTTTATCATTTCAACGGCGTTCAAGTTTTCGGTGAAGTACCTCGAAGTATCAAATCCATATGCAGAGCAGCATCCATAAACATGGTGCTTACCACTGCTTTGAATAAATATTTGTCTTTTTCGTAGCCAAACATGTTTCAAGTGGTTTCTAAAAGTAGTTTTACAGTACTGCTGCGTTTGATGTCAGATCTCTGAAGTCTGAGTCGTGCCGTATTAAAGATATATCTAATCAATAATAATCTTAAAAAATTTTTTTGTATTATGTAAGTAATGAAATACCAGTGAATAAACCCAAAAGCTCTCGTCATCAAAGCCGACAATACCAAGTAATAAATAACCCCGTTTGTGTAAAACTCATATATTTTTTTTCATGAACATACCATGAAATTATTTAAGATAAATAAGCAATTGGTTTCAATAAATATATACCTATATATATGTATAAACATTTGTATATATAAATTCTGTTAAATAAACGAACAAATTATATTGTCTTAACAAGTTTTACGTATATCAAGTTCAAAAGCAAATAGATCGAATAAAAGCGTACAGGTAAACAAAAATTAAATAACAGGCAAATAGCTGTCGGCTTACAACAGTTGTTGTAGTTGTTGGCCAATGGCATTTGAACATTATATACGAAAACAAAAAGTCGTGTTTCGCCACGAGCATTTCACAGAAAATTTCACGCGTTTAAAAAGCGCATAAATTGAAATATCAATACACACACACATACCCATATATATATATATATATATATATATACAAAAAATATTGCTATGCAAATAAACAAAACAATGTCTCGTGTGCTTGTGGCACAAAATACAGTGGCACTGTTAATACGAATACTTTGCGGAATGCATGTAGGTATGTTCATTTATATAGTTTATAAAATTTTCGTATTTATTTTGTTAACTTTTTTTTTGATTTTGTAAATTTTATGGAAATACACGAAACAATAAACGGTCGTAAAGAGCAAAAACACGGCGCTATTCGTCACGCGCATTCTGGCTTGCATGTCTTCATCAATTAATGACAGAGTTGCCACCACGTACACATATTATATGCTTGTATACCTATGTATCAAGTCTAAATGTATAAATGCATATAATGTTTATGACAATCTCCAGCAATAATGACGCAGACGCGAGCAAATAATATTTAAATATGTAAGAAGTCGCACATATATACATATCCCTTTAACGAAGAAAACCTTTAAAAAATGGTGTATTTTCTTATTGCTGTTGTCCATTTTCCACAAAAATGTAGTTTTTTTTAAACCATACTTTTACTACACAAAACCCAGTTTACTAAAGCCAAAAATTGGCAAAATAATGGATTTTTGTTTACTAGACCTTATATTTAATTTTTAGATGCAAACGAAGCACGCTGTAGTGCTTTAGCCCTTTATACAAGTATTATGAACCTATTTATAGATGTGAAATTAAAAGTATATTATTTGTGAATGAAACTGCAATAAAGGAACCGCAGAACACATTGTGTACCAAATTACACTGACTATGTATTTGGCTTGGGAACGCTATATCGTGTAGTATATAATTGCACTGATGTCACTCATACGCCATGGTTGCACTAATCTTACTCATCTGTAGCGGCTATATGCGTTGCACTAACAACTTAATAAGCTTGCTGCAGTAAATATAATGAATACATTTTGAGAGCGCACAACTCGATCGCATCGCATGTCGAATTCCCGACGAATAATCCGAATAACTATTGGCATCTTGATGGCCATCGACATCGCTTTCCGCCTCATTTCAGTTCATTTCGTTTCGCTGGCACGTCTTATTTCGTTTCAATTGCTACATTGCCATTTCACTGGAGATTAGCTGCACGTTTAATTTGACATTAAAAAATTTATGAAATACGAATGTGGCAATGTGTTGCACTTGCTACGAATGCATTGCAATTGTTAGTATTTTTGAAATGATGAATGGGAATAGTTAATGTTATGAAGTAATGTTTTCATTTATATATATAATACAGAAATGAAAACTTGGTATTGCGGAATGTGTATATGTGTGGCAACAATTCATTTAAGCTCTGTCTGTTTAGTTGCATTAGCAACAACGTGGGAGCAGCAATCTGTTTTGTAATTGTATGGAAAGAAATTTGAACGAAAATAGAATATTTTGAAATTTTGTATACACTCAAATAAAAAGTTTCTTCAAAACACGGACAGTTAAAGATAACCAGAGAAAAATTGGATGTGAGATACGAGTATAGAGATGTAGAGAGAGAAATGGAGAAAGAGATAGATAGAGAGATATATAGAGATAGAAAGAAAAGCATAGTGTAAGGGGGATAAATAAATAGAGGGAAGGTGAGACAGAGAGAAAAATAGAGATGTAGAGAGTGATAGGTAGATAAAGATGGATAGAGATATAAAAAGGTCCCGGAGCTTCTTGCAATTCACCATCGACGTGTGTGGCCTGACGTTATCCTGATGGAACACAATTCCTCTCCTATTGAGATGATCCATTTGTTGACAACTCAAAGTAAATTATTCCCTGCCAAACACATAGTAAAAAATACATAGGTTTCTATCTCGAAAGACATAGAGATGAGGTTAGAAAGATTAAGAGAAAGTGAGATTAATAAATAAAAGTTAGAGAGAAAGTGATATAGACAGACATAGAGAGAGAGAAAGATAAATAAATAGAGAGATCCAGAGAGAAATTAAGATAGACAGACCCAGAGAGATAGAGATATAAAAAGGGAGGGTTATATAGAATTAAGATAGAGATGGAGTAATTTAGTTTTTCACATAACTTTGTTATATCAGCACTGCGTACAATTTTAAATGAGTGAACATAAATTGTAACAATAGCACAAAATGCTGGATGAAATTTATTCAGAAAAAGTGTGTCATACAACTTCAAAACATAAAAAAATAAAAATTGTCGATGATGATTGGGCCCCTTCTATGTATAAAAGCAGAGAGCAGGTAAGATGACTGCGTCTGTAGTATGCATACCTTGAATATAACGATCTTCATGCTTTAATATTTTTTATCTCTACAAAAATTTTTAAACGTTCATCGAAATATTATTTAAAAATTGAGCCTTATTACGTATACTCGCTACCACTTCCAAATTAAGTAAAACCCTGTGAAAAAATCTAAAATATTTTCCGGCATAATTTCACCACAGCATCAGCAGTTAGTCGCATTTAATAGCTTTCCAGCTTCATTTCGTATTCAAAAAATGCACACGAAACAGTTGTACATAAAAGCGGTAATAAATATATCGCATGCCCGCTTGCTTATCTCGCGCATATTAATGTAGGTGAGCTCGTAATTACATCCGCTACTGGCGTCATTTTTAATATTTAAACACACTGATGCGCTTCCTTGCACACACACACACACATCCCTATACAACCATAAATAAACACACGTATAATAAAGTGGAAAAAATAAATGACAGCTACACTGTCATATGCCACAAACCGCACGAGCGCATAGCATGAATAAACAAACAAACAGACAAACGGACGGACAGACAGATAGGCAGACAGACAGACATAGGGACAGACACAAATAGTCAGCTAGTCTGTTTCGATATAAACACAGTCGCACAAGGTGAGCGCTTCAAAGGCTACTACGCACTGTCGAGCGCTGTAAGGGCCAGCCCGATTCATATGCGCAATTTGCGCTGACACTGACCTCATAATTTGCAATGATGCTGCTGCAGAGCTTTTCATTTCAACTACTCATACATTTAGTAAGAACCTTCACTGCACGAATCGATGTGAACACACTTTGACAATCGCTGGAAACTTTTGTTGCATATTCGTACTTGGTCATTGCCGCTCTACTCGCAGTTGACATCAACGTCAATTTACTGGAACGTACTCTAAGTGGAAGTTCTATCAAAGCTGTCCCAAAAAAACTAAAACGTGCTGTGAGTGAGCGTACTTTATTGCTCGACAAAAAGGAACGCTGCTATTGGGTGGTTCACTAAGTAATTTCGTTGAATGGCAACAACGGATATTATTGAATTTTTTTGCAGTCAATTTCCCACTTAACCGCTTTAACGTTGTATATTTGAACAGAGATGATATAGTAAGGCTTGTTTATGAAATATTTTTCTCAATTTTTTGGAATAATTTTTGTTTGGTCCGCTATCGAAGATGGAAGATCGAAAACAGCATTTTGGGCATATTTTGCTGTTTTACTATCAAAAAAGGTAAAAATGAAGTTCAAGAGCAGGTGAAAATTATGTGATTTGGACTGAGAAAATGTGTTCACCGAACGACGATGCCATAAAAGGTTTGCAAAAATTTCGATCTTGAGCATGCACCACGTCCTGGAAGGACGCTTAAAGCCGATGTGGATGAAATAAAGTCGTTGGTCAACGCAAATCGTCGAATAACAACTCGAGAGATTGCTGAAAGATTATATTTGTCTAACGCAACCGTTCACAATCACATAAAGCGTCTAGGATTAAAATAGAAGATTGATATATGGATTCCTCATGTTCTTACAGAACGGAATTTACTTCGTTGCATTAACGACTGTGATTTGCTTATCCAACGCCAAAAAGTGGTACTTTTTTGAAGCGCATTGTTACTGGCGACGAAAAGTGGGTTGTTTACAGGAATGTATAGCGCAAGAAATCATGGTGTAAAAGGGATGAACCAGCTCAAATCACTTCGAAGGCTGACAGTCACCAAATAAAGGTTATGTTGTCTGTTAGGTGGAATTTCAAAGGAATCGTTTATTTTGAGCGTTTTTCCGACAATACCACAATTAATTCTGAAGTGTATTGTGATCAGCTTGAGTGATACGCTCAAACAGAAGAGGACAGAATTGATCATTAGAAAAGGTGCAGTGTTCAGCCAATGTGAGTCAGTGTCAGTGAATGGGATGTGCTACTATACCCACCATATGTTCCCGACTTGGCACCTTCGGACTATTACTTGTTCCGGTCTCTGCAAAATTTTTTGGATGGGAGAATTTTCACCTCAAATCAGGGCGTCAAAAACAAGTTGAACCAGGTTTTTGCCTGCAAGGATCAAAAATTTTAAGAGCTTAGAATCAGTCTCTTGCCCGAAAGATGGCAAAAGGTATTGGATTAAAATGAAGAATATATAGTTTCATAAAATATTTTACACAATAAAAAAATCGTGTTTAAATTACACTACCAACAAAAAACGAAATTATTTAATAAACGACCGAATAGTTTGCCGTCATCTCAAAAGAGATGATTGTCACAGAAACAAAAGTCAATGCTCAAGCTAGCTTTTTCACAGTGAACCAATTGTGGGTAGTAAACGGTCGTTGATGGAATTGAATTGAATCTTGACATATTTGGTGTGAATCAAAACGTGATATATATGCATATATCTATGTAAAGAAATAATTATGCAAAGAAATAAAACCAAATTCAGGTTTTTTAAGACATACTATTTTTATATCCTGAACAGGGTATCCAAGGTTTATTCAGAAAATAACGGAAATTTTAAATTTCGCGGGTTTGTAGAGCCCAGCCTTCTTTTTTTATTATGTTGATATGCATGCCCCTTAGGTACGATAAAATTTTCAGCTGAATACAGCTTATTTTGTCTGTAGCAGCCGCAAAGATTAGACGTGTTTTTATGAGCTTGGCGATTGTCGTTTGTTTTCGTGAATTCTTGGCCAAAAACAATACTGCAATGCTGCCCCAGCCTCGATATTCGACAGACATGGCTATATTCTATTTTCACAAAAAAGAAATAGCCTTAAAGGGTCGTCGTTTTACAAGATAGGATAGGTGAAAATTGCTGAAAGAGCTAAAGTCTATTTCAAATACCGAGTTTTAGTAGTGTTTCGATGACTGGAAGAAGCGCTGGCCTAAATGCATAATATCGAATAATTACTGTTTTAAAGGCGAAAAAATGACTGTGAACAAGTGAATACACATTTTTAACTTCCCGCTAAGAAAACTGAAAATTTTCTAAAAATCGGGAAGATATTGGTTTCACCCCATTTTGCAAAAATCGAGTTCTCAACAGATCTCGACGTTTTGAGGGTCGAGGAAGCTTCCCCGAACATTTCTACGATGATGTCCGTATGTCTGTATGGATGTGTGGATGTATGTGTGTGTGTGTGGATGTATGTGACCCTCTTATAACTTTTAAACGGCTCAACCGATTTGAATAAACTAAACGGCATTCCAAAGGGTTTCATTGCACTTGAATTTCGTGTGAGTTTGGACCCAATCGGACCAGTAGATTTTGAGAAATCGTTTTTTTCGAATTTCTTCCAAACGACTTGACCGATCAACACCAAAAACTAATCAGTTCTAAACCTTGAAGAAACACATCGTTTGCCGCAAACCGGGTCGAAATCGGTTGATTTACTTGCTAGATATCGAAAACGAAAAATTTCGAAGAGCTCAAAAGCAGTGAAAAAAGCGAAATTTGAACGTTAGCGTATGAAATTAGCGGGAAGTTGCAGGGATGGCCCTTGAGGCCAACCGTTTTCCACATTTTTTTTTTGTAATAAAAAGACTTGTTACCATGGAAACTTTTATGCGTCTATATGTAGGTATTTTTATGAAAAAATGGGATACTGTGTGTATTTATAGAAATACATCAGTCAACTTGTATGAGCCATTTGTGTAAAATCTTTCAACGCAATCAAATCGAATCGCTCAATCAATATGCGTGCTATATGTTATCGCCTACACATATTTAGAGGTCACGTATACGCAACGGTGTTTCATCACATAAACTGAATACATTTATGCGAATCTACCGAAGTAGCCGAGTACCTGCCACAATTTGACACTTTATATGTTGCCTCAAGAGCAGTGCAATTTACATATATACATATGTATAAGTACAGTAGTGGTGATATAATTAGAATTTATAGAGAATATATTTCTGAGCAATAATAAAAAAACAAATATATATGAATGTATGTATGTATATACTGGAAGAATTATATTTTCTATTTTAAATTTTTCCTACATAAATTTTTTACTACTGATCTCCATTTTTGCGAACCCCACTGTTTCTGTGGAATCACTCGCGTACCCGCTATTCATTTTTAACAAACCCGCATATGTGAGCGTGTGTTGTTCATTTTATTAATGCCCCTGAAGCGTTGATGTTTTAATCTGGATCAATATTTCGCAGCAATTGGCACATAGCTGTGTGTGTATTCATTTCTGTATACCTGTACATGTGTTGAACGGGTAACGGAAATAAAATGGCGCAAAACAAAAAGTGAAAGGCATATCAAAAGGTTCAACACATGTACCTGGTGGGTAAAAGCGGTACACTAAATAAGAAGAATAAAAAGCCAATGAAAGGCAAACGGAAGAGATAAAAGAATAAGTTGGCAATACTACCGTTATACTCGCGGTACGATACAATAGACTGCGTTCTACCTCGCATGAGTGAGTTTTTTGCGTACGATTGTGGGCACTTTTGTAGTCGTATATTATATCATACGCGTATAGTAGTGTTGAATAAAATATATGCATGTGTTTGTGTTTTTATGTTGTTAAGATGTATAAAATTTAAATTAATATGTATTTGGAGGCATAAAAAGAATTTGATTCACGTCCCTCTGACACATATTTGTTTAATAATATATGGGAAAATGGAAAGACCGTTCGTTTCGTTCTGATGATGAAATCTTAGTCTGTATCACTTTAGAAACAATTATTGAATAGTAGAAAAGCAAAACATTTTCACATTATTTAATACAAATATTTTTTACCTTCTTCAATATAGGCTTTTGAGCCAATACAAGCAAGCTAACGTATAATCCAATTTTCTATGTACTTGCTATAAGCCTCAGTTAGGATGGCCTTTAGTGCATTCAGCAAATATTGGTTTCTATAGATTTCGGCTAATTTTTGAAGCGCTATACGCTAGATTGTTAAACAGTTTCGATGTCTTATTTATAAAGCCACGTCTCGTCACCACTAATGATGCGTTTGTTATATACGTTATGTTATATCCTCAGTTACGTTGTCTAGCATCTCTTTTGCGACTCTCTACTCGATGTCATTTTTGCGAACGATTTAGGTCTTTTGATACGAATCTGGCATTGCTTCAAACCAAAAACATTAACCGAAATGTGTTAATTGGATCTATAAGATGTGTTGAGATCTGCTATCTCTCTGATACCAACACGACGATTTTCAAGTACTATTTTCTTAACTTTTTCGATGTTAAAAAAGGGGCAAAATATTTGAAATTAGACCTGAACAACCTATAAATAGTCATTGCGCAGTGACACATATAAAATTTTTCGACATTTTTTTAAAGCAAATAATACTGGCAAATAAATATTCTGACAAGCTTTTCTTTTTAGTAGCCACTCAATGAACCACATGAATAAAAAATGAGATATAATGAAATAGAGAAATTTCTAAATATTTTAAATATGGAATAAACATGATATGAAACAATTTACTTGAGGAATCCTATTCAAAAAAAGTCCTCCAGAAACTACATATTTAAGCTTTGACCACTTCAAAGTCAAATATATAATTTCATTAAGTATTTTTATTATTGGACACATATATATTTTCCATAAACTTTTAGCGCCACACACGTTTTTAAAGTTGAAAGTATAATACATCTCATTATTGCATTCCCCCTCTCTTTTCTTCAATCGATGTGTAAATGGCTTTGTTCGTTTGGAAGTTTTTTTCTTTGGAATACTCAGTTTTCACACTTAGATTTCTTTTATGCGTTACTTTTTTCTGTTGGTGCACAATCTGCTAACAATGAAAGGTTATTCTTTTTTTTTAGATTTTATTATTTTACTTTTCTTGAAAAGAAAACGGAAGAAAACTAGTTTAAGTTAATGAAACTTAACCGAGCAAAACTTGTAAACTCTTTTGGGAAGTAAAAAAGTATTTGCATATTTACTTGGAAGAAATTTCACTTGTCGTTTGTTTTCTATAAAATTATGGTTATTTTTATGCATCCGTATTTTGTTTACGCACTCTTACCGTTATTGCATTATTGATCGCTTATTTTCTTTCATAAAAAGTTCTTGAGATTTGGGGACTGCTCTAAAATTAAACAGGTTAAAATAAAATCCTTATTTGTATGGTTGGTAAAGAAGACAGGAATTTATTGTTAAGAATTAATTTAAGTATAATAAATTTATGTGCATATAACAAAACTTTATAATGAACGCAATATTTTGTCTCCGGTCTCATATTTTAATGAATTTATCTTTTTTTTCTAATTACAGGTAAATGTTACTGAATGTCAGCAGACACGAGCTTATGAATCCAAAAAATACAACTTGCTTTACTAAGTACGGTTTATTTACTGCTATCTATTCGGCAATGCTGTGGAAAGGCTGAGTTAAAACATTGAACTCGAGAAAAACGTGTGATATAATATAAAGGTAGCCTTTTAAAGAAAGATATTTGTATAAGATCTAGAGCACATTTTACGCATATTACTTATTATAGCTAAAAGAGCTGTATTTTTAAGGCCTTTACTACCACTAATTTCTCTCGATTGCTCGATAAAAAAAAATGTTTGTTGTAAGACTGAGGATATTCGATTAAACATATTATCCGTATTAAATACCGGATATCCGTATATATAGATTCGCGCAACTATCCAGAAATATGAATGAAGAAAAACCGGTTTCTAGCGATAATTTGAGATAATAGTTATGATTAATGTATTATAATTCCTGATATTCGGATGTCTTATGTTATAAACGGATTTCGAATATTTCCTTTAATTATAACTAGGTATAATAAAATATCGATTCATGCATTCTTCTTCTAAAAAGTCATTCATTCTAATACATATGAATGTGTGACATCAAAATAAAATAAATGTTCTTTATTGCTAAGGATGTTCGCTCATTCGGTTATTTTTAAGATTTATCCATAGAGTCGGATCAAATTCGCGTAGCGGATATGCGCAGAAAAACCAAATAATACTCCCATTTTCGAATAGCATTTATCATTAATATATTATAATTTCTGATAACCGTACGCTTTATACTCAACTCTGTTATACGAATATATTGATTATTAGTTTAGGATAATTATATATGTGTAGATTTCGATAGTTGAAAGTGCAGATGAAATTCCTAGTTTTAATAAGAACTGATATATTTATATGTAATCGCAATAAATAATCTCAAAATTTTGCAATCTTTCACCCTCTTTTACTATATTTGAGTCAAAAAGCTAATATGCTCCTCTTGTGCTATTTTTTTTTTTAACATTTTATGAATTTACATGTGTTTATAAACATACATATATATATATATATATATTCATGCGAATACAAGAGTTTATAGCAACTGACCTTTTGCCATGTTACCACCCTTTTAAAGCTTTATGTCTCGCAGTACAAGCTTAGTCTTATGACTTTAGCTAAATTGCCAGCTTACTGGTAGATAAGTCATAAACAAGTATCGCAACCGCGATTTTACTTCTTTTACTAACAATGTGCTGCTGCTCAAGTCATTCCTAACACTTCAAGTGTTAGTTGATTGCTTTTCTAAGCATCTTTTGCTACGGATGAAATCGTCTAAATTGCATATTGCGATCATATAATCTAATATGATCCTATTTTATTGCCAATCAAAATGGTGTGTTAAGTGTCGTGTGAGTGCGCAGCTCGTAAAATAACTGTTAAAAACTTTGCTAGTATCGAGAGGTCAGCTTATGTTAATCGTGATGCTCTTGTACACAAAACCACAATTGTTTGCAAAATTTCAAATGTTAAACAAACGTTTGGTGATAAATATTTGAAATATATGACCACATGGCGGATGAGTAACATTCGTTTATTCAAGTGTTATATTTTAAGGCTTAGTTAGGTTAAAATATAAAAGCAATCGGATGAAAGGAGGTTGCTATATTCCAATTTTGGAAAGTAAAGGAAGATCTACATCGATTTAACGTATTTTCAGAAAAAAGTTTTCTCTTATCAGGATATACATATATACCATACAGCTATTAGGTAAGTGTATAGAACAATGGCGCAACATGTAACAAACTTATAACAATAATATTTTTAATCAAACGATTCAAATTTGCTGCTTTTATTACTCAATGTTTCTATTCATCACTACTAAGCCGTGCACGTTTTTGCACTAAACTAACAGTTAAAGCAACAGGCTTCCTACTTTACTGCTTATTTTTAGTTTCTTAATGCAAGCAAGCTTTCAGCACTGCTCTACTAAGTGCCAAGTTATAAAGACTGAGAAGAGCTATATAAAGTGTACCTGTAGTTTAAGAAGCACGTACGGCAGGTTATGGTTCGAAAATATGTAGATGTGTTTAAGTATATAC
This sequence comes from Bactrocera oleae, assembly GCF_042242935.1. Taxonomy (NCBI): domain Eukaryota; kingdom Metazoa; phylum Arthropoda; class Insecta; order Diptera; family Tephritidae; genus Bactrocera; species Bactrocera oleae. The sequence goes on along the minus strand of NC_091537.1, from coordinate 18,247,288 downwards.
GTGTGGAGGTAGATTTGTAGTGTTAAATCTATCCTAGAAGCATCTATACTTCTATACTTCATTTGGATATATGTATGGGATTATATGTATGCATATTTTATGTGTAAGTATGTAACATTATGTAATGTGTAATGGGCACGTGGGAGAACTTCATTCTTCTTGCTTCTCTTTGTGTTTTAATTATTTATTTTATGTGACATTTTTTGTTTTGAATATTACAAGTATATGCACATATGTGACAGACAACGAGTTATATAGTTCCTTGGCAATAACTAAACACAGGGTATATTTTCTAAATGAAAAGGACCCACCACGGTGAGTCAAACATTATCCATTTATATTTAGCGTAGCACAAAAAATCACTCTAGACTCTGGCATTAAGACACAGTACCCACAATATGAAACTAACAATAATTCTGTCACGAGGAGTGCCCCTATTGGCCCTGTGCTAATTATCTAGCATGAATGAATATATTGTCAGAGGTTTAGATTACTTCGAAAATAAAAGTTCTAGCGGAGATCAGTTAACCAACCAGTTGAAATTAGCGTCAGGCACATAAGTGTGGGAGAGAATAATTTTATAACAAAAAAAAATATCTTTACGAATATGAATAACCCTTACCTAGAACGCCTATGAAAAATACAAAGTTTATCTCCTAAACGACTACATATAAGCTGTCTTCGATTCTTGAAACATTAGAGAGTAGCGAATCGAACCACACTAAGCCATTTGTTTATTTATTTACAAATATATATTACTTCGAGTTTTAAGCCTTTAAAATAAAAATAAAATAAAAACCCATAAAGCGTAGTCAGCTTTAACAGTCATCTATAATTTGAATCATTCCCAAGAGTAAGCCTGGTATAATAGAAGAAAGAGGTTAAACATTGCTAGGGTTTCTTCATACTCTTTTGTATGGAATTTAACTCGGTAACTTTGTTGCTGGTTTCACATGTTAAACATTTGACAAGAGAGCAGCATGGAAAAATAGTAAACAGAGCAGTGGCGAATCGAAGATGGCTTCTTTAATACATATTGTCAGTGCCTTTCTGGGTAGATTCTAAGCATATTTTAGATATTTCTATTCTTTCCAAATACCTCGTACTCATTCGTTCCCATTATTTATAGAATATATTGATAGATTAAACTTTTTGAATATAAACATTGATATACTCACACTTGGCTATTTTAAGAATGAAAATAAAAATGAAAAAAAAAAAATCAAGAAAAAAAGAGAGGGACAAATGGAAGAAAATGTGTAAAATGAGTTCACTAGCAGTGGCAACAGTTGAATCTAAATAAGCTGGTAGTTTCATTTACTTTCGCACAGCAATATACTTATATATATATGTATATTCACAAAAAAAAAACAACAACAACAAAGCTATGCTGCTGTGCACAATGGTTGTAGCACACAGTCAAGCGCCCTTGAACGCACGCCATTCCACTATTCGGCATTAGTACACGAAAAGATGGGTACACATGCTTGGTTAAGAACAAGCTATGAGCAATTTCATTTTTTACGTTACCAACGCAGTCCGTTATGCAGACTTCGTCGGCAGTGAACTTTCTTACTCTCACTTTTTGCTTGCCACCATTGTGTTATATTCGGCATTACACAAATGTCTATATTTATTTAGTCTTTGTCGGGAAAGTTCATGCTTAATGTGTGTTTGTGTATGCGTGCGTGCTCGCTTGACTGCACACTGGCGTTGACCGGAAATACGCCTATGGGCGGTCGGATGCCTTGAACGCGTGGCATAAGTAAAATGCAATAATGGGAAAAGCCAAATAAATACTTGAGTGGGTGAACACACACGCATACACACAATATATGAAATATGACTATTTGGATGTATGCTTGTAGCCGCTTGGATTGTAGTCATATGCTTCGTATAAATGTATATGAAATTCTTTCTTTATTGAATTATAATAAATGTTAAGAATACACAATAATAATACTATATTATACTTGTGAATATAGTTGGCTAACCTTGCGCTCCTAAGCGAAAAATGAAAATATTTTTTAGTTTGTTTCTCAGCAGTATCATAAATAACTTTTGCTGCATAAGTAGACTTCCTTCCCTCGCCCGCTTGATTTGCGACATATTTGAGTAGAGAGTACGAAAGATATCTTGAATAAATTTGGTTTTTGATTAGATATTTTATTTGAAGGCACTCTTATCAAGCATAGTAAATAAAATAAAAGGATGTATCACAGCGGAAATCAAATATTTTAAAAATTGTTTGGAATGCCAAAGCTTTGTTAGTATCGAAATTAGTCACCCTTTTTGGTTGGGATAAAAAAAAATAGTTCGAGATACAAAAAGTTTGTATATTTGCTTTAAACGGAAGAAAGCAATAGTAGAATTTATTTATAAATGAAATATAATATCATTATTATATCATCACATTTAATAACTAAGTTTTTTCTACTTACCGCTTGTTTTTTTTTTGATTTCAAATGAGCATTTGAATATTGAAAATTATTTATGTCATTGAGTTGTCAAAAATTAATCCACATTTTTTTCAATTATATCAAAATATATAAATATGTTATAGCATTGTAATATTGTAAACATTTCAACTTGTTACGCGTACTTAGTCGAAGTAACGTATACGCCATGTAATACCGCGTACTATTTACTAACGCAGATTGCTGTAAAAAAAAATTGATTAAATATTTTTAGGTAAAACTATGATAAAGTTTAAGTTAAATGAGTAAATCAACAACATTTACTATGGCTTCTATTATATTACTAGATATTTGGTGTTACTTCGATGGGTAAACTAACTATTATAAAAATACAACAAATTTAAAATATAAATAAGCATAAAATATAAATAAGCTTCACAGGTACATTTTTCATAACATTAAGGGGTATAAAAAGTTCTTGTATCTGTTTTTTTTGTTCGGCAGCTTTATAGTATAGTGTCCGAATGTGAACAATACGTTCGGAGATTGTAGCCTTGCATTGGCTAATAATTCATGCCAATTTTTGGTAAGATATCTAATCAAATAAAAAAGTTTTCTATACAAAGACTTGATTTTGACCGATCAGTTTGTATGGCAGCTACATATATGCTATAATAGTCCGAATCGAATAATTTGTTCGGAGATTGTAGTCTTGCCTTGAATAATAATAAAATAATATATGCCAAAATTTCGTGAAGATATGTCGTCAAATGAAAAAGTTTTCCATACAAGTACTTTACTCCGATCGTTTAGTTTGTAGGACGACTATATGTTATAGAGGTCCGTTATTGGCGATTTCGATAAATGTGCAGCTTCTTAAGGAGGAAAGGACGTGTGCCTAATTTCAGATCGATATCTCAAAAACTGAGAGAAATAGTCTCAGCTCGTTACGCTAATCATTTATATACCTATATACTTTATAAGGTATGCGACGTTTTTTTTCGGATGTTATAAACATTGTGGCAAACTTAATATACCCTGCTCAAGGCATAAAAGAAAAAACGATAACTTCGGAGGCATCAAAGCTATAATTGCTTTCAAAGGTGCATTTGTTATAGCATTAAACGATATAAAATGGTCTTAATGTATCTTTTGATCGGCCAGTTTATATCGCAGCTACATGCTACAATGGTTCGATCTGACCAATTTGTGCGCAGTTTGTAGCCTTCTCCGACGAGAAACAGAAAATGGTGATAATGTAAGTTTTCGCTCTACATTGGTGGTGTTCAATACAAGATTTGTTAAGAAATTTAGAGATATTTGTAGTCAGTATAAAACTTTAAGGTACCACCATTAGTTGGGCAACATCAAGACGCACACCAGAAACTTCATGTGGCAGCGTTGCAAGCGCTAAATAAATATTTACCTACATATATGCTCTAGCTTTCATTGATTTTTTATGGCATTTTCCCTTACGAACATAACAAATAGTATTAATAATAAATGATTTTTTTAATTTGCCACAAATAATATGCGTCAAAAGAATGATTTTCCAAAGTAAGGACTACAAACTTTGAAAAAAAATTATAATTAAATTAAATAGGAAGTTACATCTACATTCATTGACTTCCGTGCTGATAGCTCTAAATTACTTTAATTAGACATTTTTCGCTGAATTTACCACGAAGGTAAGAAGACAGAGAATCCACTTAGCAGCTTTTGGCTTACAGCCATTCACTTATGTCATTAATCAATTAAAGCAGCATTTTCTACATTAAATCCTTCAAATCGATTTTACATGATAGCATTTGGTTGTGTACCAAGCGTGCGGGCGCAAGCGAGAATCACACAAACACGCACACAACTTCCACGAGCAATCAGCGCCCTTGACGTGTAAAATCAGAAAAAAATAGTTTTTTCCACATTGGCAGCGACTCTGTTACACATACATACTCATTAAATTTTATTGCATCTCTCACTATCTCTTTTCACTATCGCTTCTTGCTCGCCACTTTTGGCGTCCTTTTTGTGCCTTTTATTTATTTTCAATCTAGCTTGTTTGCCAATATAAATCAATTTGCATGAATATCCAAACTCGTCTCGAAAAAGCAAAAAAAGAAGAGACACATACACACTAACTTTGCCAGCATTCATTTTTGCAAAGGAGCAAACTTAAAACGAGCCAACTAACCGAATTGCCACCAGCCAACGTGTGATTCGAACAGCCAGCTAACATTTAGTTGTTGTGTTGTTAACAACTACACTTGCTAACTCCCTTTACGCATGCGAGCCAATTCAAAAGCTTTTGCTAGCCAATTTTTTTCTAGGTTATGTAGAATGAGTTTATGGAGTTATGCTTAATGCACACATGAAATTGAAAGAAGATTTTATTTTTTTGAGCAGCGACTGCTACCGAACTCATGTAGAGCAGATAGCAAACAAGCGTTGGTCGAAACAAATGTGAAAGCGTTTAAGTTTTGCATATGCTTAAAATGTTTTTCTCTTCAAGTTCATTTAAAACGTAAAATATTTTTAATAATATTGAAACGTAATAAAGGCGTGTAACCCAGAAGTCGCTTGGTACAATATAATAGATAATAGAAAAACTATTTCCCCTGGAGTAATGTGTTTACCCAGCTTCCTTGGGAATTCGCATTTTTGACTTAAGTTGTTTATTGTTGTTAACTTATTCGTTGTGTGCGCCTATGAGTGTGCAAGTGGATTTGTGGAAAAACACCGAATGTATATAGGGAATGTATGTGAGTGCTCTCTTTACTACAATCTTTTTTCATTGGAGTTATTCACCCTGCCCCAGATAACAGTTCTTGTCAGAGAGTTATTCTTCCATAAAAAAATTTAACAATATTTAATTCTGGCACAAAATACTGTTTAATAAATTTAAAAAATATACAAAATTTTAATATACCATTTGAAATATATTCCCTTTTATTGAACTATTATTTATTATTTTTTTTTAAATTATTTTGTGTTAATTAATTTGTACTTCATTGTGAGTTATTAGTAATAATTTAAAAGTATTTTAATATATTTATTAAAATAATTCATGTACTTGACACCATTATGGAGTCACAAAAGTACAGAATTGCGTTTTGCCGTCGGCATTTTCATGACATATGTACATGTAAAGAAATATGAAAGAAAAATTGCATATATTATTTCTGTTTACAAACCAAAAAGTAAAACCATGTACGAACAACGCATACATGAAATGATATATGGAATTATGATTGAATAAGTTTGTAGTATTAAGTTTAAGTGTAATAATAATAATAATACTAATAATAATAATAATGAAATAAATTTGCAATTTTAGTTATATAATATAAATAATTTATATAAATTATTTTTTATTTTTGTTGATTTTTTGTAATTGTTCTTTTTCGGCCTCTAATTTAAACTTCGTAAACGGTATAAGCGTTCGCATTCCTTCTTCTTTAAACACATTATTTCATAATTTTTTATTTTCATGGTACCTATTACGATCTCGTTTACGTTTAGCTTTTTTTGTTCATCAGTCATATGTCTACCCATTGTAACAATAATTTTTATTTATGGGCTATACTATAATATACAACAGGAGCAAGAGCTGATTCAGATGAAACATTAAATAATTTTAGAAACCCTACGCAGCAAGTCACGGCTACCGGAGTCAAGAAAGAATTTGCGCAGAAACTAACCCATGCACACCGTCAACTCATAATGCCTTCGCTCAAGAAAGGGATGAACGATCACGCATACACTCGCGCTGTTGGTCAATTTACCAGTGATATAACTGATAGGTGGCTTTGTGGGATAAGCATCTAAGACGAGTTGTCTACAAGAACATATGACAAAACACGATATTAGTCGCTTTTTTCCAAATGATTGTTCTAATGGAGCTTTATTTTTAGCTTTTCTTAAAGGTAGGAACTTTACTTCGTTAAGTAACGTTACTTTCTGGCTGAGATATTAACTTTAAAATCACACAGACAGACGAAAATGGCACACACTGCATGGGTGTTAGCTGCAAAACAGCTGCGTTACAGTTTCTTGTGAGCTTTGGCTTGCTGCACATGTGCTCTTCAGATATTCCCGTCATATCCGGTTTATTTATAATTTTGTATGCCAAGCGTCTTCATGTCTTCTTCGAGTTCGTCAATCCATGTTGATCGTGGTCTTCCCCTTGCTTTAGTTGTGAATGCTGTAGCCTCTTTAATTTTCTTTTGTGCTCTCGTCTTGTCCATGGCCGAGCCATCTTAGTCACCTTTTATACGCTGGTCTAGCTCATCGTTCCACCTTATACGCCACTATTCATTATCTTTTATTGCTCCAAAGAGTTTTCATAGGATCTTTCTTTCGAAGATTCCCTACTTGGTGTTGTTCTTTTCAAGTAGCGTCCATTATTCTACTCCTTAGCACAACACTGGCCAGATGATGGTTTTATATAGAGAATGAGCGATTTTGAATAACATCGTTATATGGGATATAGGTATAGCCTTTTCGTAATTTTGAGAATTTGCTCCCTGTAGCACGAGGACGTCAATTGCAATAAATTCGATGAGTTTGGTTTTTTTATGTTTAGGAAGCCGCGATTTTCTCAAAAATCAAAATTTTCACTTTTCCTTCGATCATAATACTAAATTTCATTGGTTTTTGGCTTCAGATAATTTGACGCCGAAATATCTTCCTCACCGCCAGACACCTTTTTCCGGAAGTCCGTCTGGTGATCGGCTATAGGAACAAGAGGACTCAATATTTTTAAAAATTAATCACTGATTCTTAAAGTATATTAAATTTTCTTTATGCTCATTTTTTTTTAAAGTCGTAAAAAAAATTCCGCTTCAAAAAAAAATCAATCACAAAAATACGATTTTTTTTCGATTCTTAAATGAAGTTTTGCACTTCATATGTATTCAAGAATATATTTTAAGACAAAAAGCAATACTTCAGTTATATCTAACGAAAATTATTGCTTAAATACATTTTTTTTTAATTTCAGCTCATTCCAATATCATATCGTGCACATTGTATAACCGCAATATCATTATATAATAGAAGAACACCACAATATATGATATTCAATTGACGAGTTTACCGTTGCGCTATGAATACCACAATTGGCGTATATTTGTGTATTTTTGTTTTTCTTGGCACGTGTGAACATAAATTGTGTCGCTTTTATTTTGTTTCTTGTTCATTTAGATGTTATCCTTTGGGTGATCAGCCGTTGTCGTTATGTGAAAACCAATTCAATTGGAATTTCGTGTTTTGTATTGTATTCTTGACATTGTTATTTTATATATATATAGGTATATACGTACACAACAAAACAATTTTCTGTTGGTACCTAATAATATCATATACTTGTAAGTAAAATAGTAGAATACAAATCTTGGCAAGTATTATTGTTATTCTCAAAAAATATTCAGTATAGTTTTAAACTGTCTTTTAACTTTTTATTGGTTTACTCTAAGATGTAGGTATATTCATATATACGTATAAGCTGGTCGGCATATATTTTAACACTATGTAGAGCCGTTCTCTATATCAGGTTACAAGTAAAAACCTTACACTACGAGTTTAAAATATTTTGAGTATTCGTTTAGCCATGAGTAAATTTCTGCACAATTCGGGTAAATTTAATTGAATACCACCTCTATAGAAATACGTTATAAGTTTAACTAACTCAAGGAAGATCCGCTTTTCCACTTTATATTTAAGAAATTTTTTAGGATGCATAATTGAACAGATGTAAATTCGCTAAGCGAATAGGTAGCAGTGTTAAGTTGAGCGAGAAGAATATAAAATATATCTATAACTAATCTTATTTTTCGTTGTTATCCAATAGAATAAGTTTTGACATTGCTAGTTAAAAAGTAGTTACTTTGGATAACATAGACCCGCTTATCATCGATATTATAGGGCGACCGAAGTTGAATTCTTAATATCGTCTACGAAAAAGCCCTATCTGGTCTCAAGTTAAATGATACGAATTTAGTTCACAATTGAAATAGAATACAATTTCACATTTCCACTCTGTATGTGGCCGAACTTCTGTGGGAATTTTTGGACTTTGCTATTGCAACTTTAACCCTGTTTAAATATATTAACTTATAGGCTAAGTTAGGTCATAGCGCTGATCCTTGCTTTAGTGGTAACGCAGGATCGCTTTTGAACAGCTCCGAACGCTGGTCCTTTATTATTCACAAACTTCCTTGATATGTATCATGAGATCCTTGCAGAACGACGAATTGTTTTGAGCCTACCACAAACCACAGCGTTCAATATCAATGACAGCCGAATTGGCCAAGTGCGCTGAAGGTTTGTCTTCCGAGATATTTCAAGTTCAGCGGGCCAGTTGAGAAGAAAATCTCTAGATGATTCTACATCACCTTTCCACATACACCTTTGACAGTTTCGTTAAGATATGTTGCCTCAACGCATGTAAGCCTATTGGACAATATCTAGTCAAAATACCTACCATAGCACGAGATGAACCTTGTTAAGCGTATTTAAGAGAATCGTTCCACTCTAAGTTGATAGGGTAAAATTTTGGTTGTTAACAAGCGTTCGCCAAGCTTAAAAGAGGTCCAACTACAGAGCGTAAGACAACACCGCAGTACCGACTCGTGCCCAAACAGATGAAATTGGGGTGAGAGTACTCTCTCTAGCAAGCTTATCGGTTTTGCAGTTTCCAGAGATATCGCTGTGACCCAGCATCCAAACAAGTTGGATAATGATGAATTGTTGTTGAGTTGAATGTCAGTACTGTAGCTTTGCTATCGGAGTGCAAGCACACCTCTCTGAAAAACTCTTCACTGCGGAGCGGTATATCTACTCTAAAGTCGTTTTATGGTTAACTTATGAATGACCAAAAGAACATATATTTCGCGTTGAATCTAAGAGAACACTCTTCTGTTGCACTGAATACTAAATATTACATATATATGACAAACCTGCAGAAGAGCTAGGCTAGCAAAATTTCAAAACAATTTTCGACACATAAAACACTCGTCTTATTCCACTGAAGGCGCCGAAAAAGTCTAAATAAATTTAAACATTTTTCGAAAAAAGAAAGTTTAACATTTTCATGAGCATTCCTGATGCTAATGGACCAAACGAAGATGCAAAAATAATACCCACTATATGTGTAATTATACCATAGGTAAATACAATCCCATTATAAGTATATTAAATTACGCCCCAAGGAAAATATATAAATTGTGCTGAAATGTGTCAAAGACATTTAAGTTGAAACTTCCACATTTAAATTACAAAGTAGACAAATTGAGCGTATACAGTAAGCGTATAATTTGTAGTAAATACGAGAAGTGTACGAAAGCGCCAAATGAGAAATGATATACTTATGTTGTACATACACACGTCTGAAGTTTATTACTCTTGCCACAAGCAACACTACACTACCTAGATACCAATGAAAATGTATGTATATGTGTTGCATTTGTATATAAATATGAGTATAACAACAATGTAACATTCAGTAAAAGCACACACTTGACATATTTTCACGACGATTCTAAATTTACCACCGACATTTGCACAATTTTACCTTGTATGCACACGGCTAGTATGCAGCTGCGTAGGAATATATATGTAGCAGTATTTATATATGCGCACGGACAACGACTCTGTCTGACTCGCTTGACTGCAAATCGCGCGGTGCAAATGTAAGAAATGTCGAAAGAAAGCAGAAAATAAAACTTTACACTCTTAAATCTTTATTGACATTAATGTTCTCAAGTACCTACATATAAGTATATTTTATAGCGAGACGTTGATTTGTAACATAATATCATACTATTATAGAGAATTACAGTTAGCTTTTTGTGTACATATTTTTAGAAGGGTCGATTCCCTATTTCCTTTCTGCAGGCGTACCAGTAATAAATATAATCATATATTCATGCAGATACGCATATATATATTAAGTCTGGGGTTAATATAATAGTAAATATAGAATAATAAAAATATATTTTATTGACATACAACATTTTTTATGTAAACTTCCAAACAGCTGGCAAACCTAAAACATTTTTATAATAAATCTTTGAATTTGAAAGTAGATCGATTGATTATAATAAAATTGTGTAGCATTTTTTATGCACAATTTTGTAAAGATGGTAATCCTTAAAACATTTTTTTAAATTAAATCTTTGAATTTTTCCTGCGTCAAAAGTAGTAAAATCGCTTGATTGAAATAAAATTTAGTGAAACATTTTTGATGTAAAACTTTCAAAAAAGTGGCAACCTTTAAAAAAAATTTCTTCTACTGTATTAAAAGAAATAAAATCGATTGATTGCAATAAAATTATGTAGCGTTTTTGAAGTGAAATTTTGAAAAGGTGGCAGCGCTTAAAACATTTTTTGTTTTTAATAAATCTTTGAATTTTTCGCTGCTTCAAAAGTAGTAAAATCGCTTGATTTCAATAAAACTATGTAGCATTCTTTTAAAATATAATAAACATTTCAAATAAGTGGCAACCCTTAACAATTTTTATTTAATATTTTATGAGCCTTTGGGTTCTGCGTCAAAAGCAGTCAAATCTATTGACTGCAATAAATTAGAAAGCACATTTTTCATATAAAAATTTCAAGTAGGTGGCAACGATTAAAAATTCTTTGTGACATTTTCTTCAGTAAATCTTAGAATTTTACTAATGCATTAAAAGTAGTAAATTCGATTAACGGCAATAAAATTGTGTAATACATTTTTCATTAAAAATCTTTAAAAATGGGAGGCAACCCTAAAAAAGTTCAACTATATGCTTGATTAATAATCGTTTTTTTTTGTATATCATTAATGGGTGTTGTAAAAGTTTTTTTTGTGAAATATTTCCGGATCTATTTCTACCATTTAATTCTCAGGTACAAATAGTAAAAGTATGTAATATAAAGTTTGGCTACACTTCCTTATTTGTTTTTGTGTACAAAATCACTAACCTTGGGAAGTAGTCGATTCTTATTACTTTAACGGGTATTCGTTTGCTGCTCGTTTACAACGCATTTTAATATTATATGTGTGGTGGGCGTATGAGTGATTCAACTGGTATTTGGTGGCTGACGGGGCGTGTAAGTTACACACTGAAATACAAAAATCTTAAAAATATTGGTGAAAAAGGAATGACCTACTAAAGCGTTTGAATCAACTCATCCATATTTATCTCAAATATACTAGTATAAAGGAGTTAGTATTTTTGTTTGCCGAGGCGTATGAGTAACTTATAGACAGCTATAACATGTTTAGGTATTTGGGTTTTATGAGTTTGAGATTTTGCACAAGCAATGTTTTTTAAAGAACATAAATAATATTGTAAACTATAAAAAATATATGCCTTTCAAATATATTAAAAATTTGTTTATACTGAATTTCGTATAACTCGGTTATTAAATTTAGTAATACTACAATGAATTTTAATCAAAATATTTGACTTGGATGACATTTATTTGTTTTAATGTTCCAGTTGTTTTCAAGAAAATTTATTTTGTAGCAGAAATATGAAATTTTAATTTATGTAATTTTTTTAGCTGTAAAAATGTTTTTATATCACTTCAAATTCATAACAGAAAATTTATTTCTACGAATAACGCTGTTTTTCCTTGGCAAAAACATATAAATTACGTTCACAGCTTACATTTCATAAAAAAATATATCACATAAACCATTAATCAGCTTTCAAAGAGTAAAAAATAATATCTTACTATGAAAAAACACGTTAAATACCAAATTTCTACCAAAGCGCCATCTAGCGGAGTTGTTAAAAACGATAGTAGTGATAGAAAAAATATAATAAATTAATTTCTTGAACAAAAACCAGCGCTCCCCAAAAAATTCGTTGATTAAGCGCATTGTATAATATTTGCGGTGCAGGTACAGTTTTAAAAAGAACCTACTTTACACTTAACACTTAACAGTTTTATGTGCATATAAAAACTTATGGAAACTATAAGCTTTCTATCGATTGTGATTTCAAAAAATACATAAAATTGTTTTGAAAAAATTACAATAATAAAAAATAGAAAAAAATGGAGTTTTGTTATAGTTTAAGGACAAGCAAAGCGCATTTAACAAACAATTCGATATTCGCAGCACAGTTCAATCAATCAGAGGTACAATAAATGATAAAAAATTAATATATAATTATTCAGCTTTATTGGAGATTACTCAACAAAGATTTATATAAAAAACAGCAGACTAAAAAACTTCATATGTTTTGACAATAAACACAAAGAAATAAAAACAAATTAATACATTTAGTTGTCCATCCTAGTCTGTAACCAATAATTGCAATGAAATATTCATGAGATTGTTTTAATTGCCGAAGCACACAAAGCCATCAATAAATGGCTAAAAGTATAACGTGAAACCGTCAAACAGCTAAGGGAATATTTTTTCTATTCCTTGCATTTTTAACAAACTAAGAGTTAAACGCAATGTATATATTGCAGTGTTTCTGTATGTATGAAATTTTTATTCTTGCGTGAGAATCAGCGTTTTGTGGCTGAGTACTCCACTAAGTACTTACGAATGCATAATTAATAACCACTCAATGGTAATTTAGATTTCAGGTAAAACCTTTATGTTGCAAAAATTGTAGCATTGTAGCCATGAGTAAAGGAAATTGAAGTTACATTTTAGTTTTACTGAAATATTTCCTTTATCAACCGAAACGTAAGGTGCAAAGTCAATCAGAGCAGAGCAGTGTATTACAATACTATAACAAAGAAAAGGTGTTTATTTGGGATAAGTTTAATTCCGGAGTATGCATTTGTGTCTGGAGATCATGTTTTAAAGCAAAATAACCCATTAGGTTCCAATATTGTTGCCATTTATAATTCGGTATTAGAGAACAAAAACAAATTTTAATCATTGAATTGTTTTTAAAAATATTCTCAATTAAGATCTATATACTATTGCATGCATTTGAGCCAATTGTCGAAGCAATTTTGTCACTTTGATTGAGGAATCTCCAATACATGCGTTCTGAACACATCAAGCGCCTTTTTAAGTGGCGAAAAACGTTGATCTCTTAGTTTATCTTTCACGTACGTGAATAACAAGAAGTCATTCGATGCCTAGTCAAGACTATATGGTAGTTGACTCATCAAGTCGATGTTTTGATGCTCAAAAATGCATTTGTTTCAGTCGATGTGTAAGAACTCGCAATATCGTGGTGAGGAGAGCTCTGTCATAGACTTTTATAGCATTTCTTTCCACCAATCGACATAAGCTCTCTTTAAGCGATCGACAAATTGTGTGGGATCCAACATGAACAAATTTGGTTTACAATCAAATGTTCATGCAATATTGAATGTCCTACCAATGCCTATAGTTGTCTCAATCTCACGACAGGTCACAGGACGAGCTTGCAATATCAGCTTGTACACAGCTATAATAATTTCCGGAACAACAACTGATTAGTCTTGAGGTGATGTACGACCTCGACTGAATTTACTATACCATCGATAACTCTATTTTTTTGCCGAGATGAATATTTTAAGTTACTGTAAACAACTGGTTTGTCAAAAAGTTCTGACTATGTGTAGCATCAAAAATGTCAAACCTTATGTTCAAGTTATGAGTTGCGCGATTGCAGCACTAGGGTTGACAAAGCCTGAAATATAAAAGACAACCAGAACGTATAAGATTTCACATAGAAGTGGACGCTGCTACGCCTCTTTGAGACGGACCACATTACTGTTATATTATTGTAGTGTGCTTAACGTTTTCTGTGGTAGTTAATAGTCTATTGGAACCTACAGACAACAGAGCGGACTGACAAACAGCTGGAAATCACTTCTTCTCTTTTTTGATCGACATCTCGAGACAATATTTATATTTGTATACAATCTATATCTGACTCGTTTAGTTTCAAATTTAACAAACATTGGTTGGTTGCACGGGGAGATCGAAGGTATACCTAGCCTTTTCAACATGCGCAGCGCATGCCTATTGCCGATTCTATCTTACCTAATTTCGTAAGGTTAGCTTTAAGGTTAGGTGTTAATGCCCGCTGATGACCGCAACTATGCCACTTAGTACCTTCTCGTATGAGAGTAAAAGTCTTTTGGTTTTTCCAGCATCCACAAGGACTCTGACCAGGGTTTCGAGTCTAAGATTTCAAAAAGGCAAAGCAACTGACTTTGTGACTCATACTAATTTAAAGAACATTGAAAACTTCTGAAATTTTACATACTAGCACATCTATTATTACAACCCAATAACAATCAATGAGGAAAGGTGAAAAAAAATATTAATGACCTCCTATAAACTCCGCTCACATTCCATACACACAACTGCATCTTCATTTCATTTCACCCGCCCACCTTCAAACCTAAGCCGTAGAGGTGCATTAGCAATGAGTGCAATGATATTGATACTGATTTATTTGTCGCCTTCGACTGCAGTCAGCGCTTAAAGTGTATATAACGACGCCGACTAGCTCGGTGTGTGGGCGAAAATGTATGCAATGAAATGCAAAGCACCCGACAATCGATGGATGGAAAGAGAGTAAAAAAGTGCAACAACAGCGATGCATATCAACAATTGAAGCGGAAATTATAAAAATCAATCAATGCCAACAAAGCGACAATGTGGCGCTATGCAACAGCAGCCATGGCAACAATACTCATGATAGAATTACCGTTAAAAATGCCACGCTGAATAAAGAAAGCACCTTGGTAAACGGAAGGTAGAAGATGGAGGGCAAACGTCAAAGTTTAAATCCGCTTATTTAGCATGAATTGATTGTTAATAGTGGAGGGCAAAGATAAGTGAATAGATATGTATATTTATATATTTATGTGTTGTATGTGATGTGATCAGTGCGCTCGCTGTTCTCTGCATAACGGGGGCGCTTAGAACCGCTCCAATGGCCACCCTAGAAAGGTTACTCAACCTACCATCAATCGATGCACGAACAGATTAAAAATAGGTTATGGAGAGGGTGCAGGGACCTATTGCGCGAAGCTAGATCTTAAGCGGCCCTTCAAGCTTCCGAAATACTGCAGTATTTTCCAGGAAAGCTGCTGAGATAACAAATAACGCAGGAAACACATAAAGAACATCAACATACCACATATAGTACGTCGATAACCAAGCGGCAGTTAAAGTAATAATCTTACATCGCAAAACGGCATAGAATGTCCCTTGAAGCAGTAGATGTAGTGACTAACGGAAGCCGGCATATATACTGGGTTCCAGGCCACAAGGACCTTCCGGGAAACAAAATAGCTGATGAGATTGCCAAAGAGATATCAGTCTGTCTACCGAACCAGTACAGGCAATGTGCAAGTTGCAAAAAGAGTACACAGTGAACTTTCCGAAAGGACTGATAGACGGAGTAGGGTGAGATGGAATACCTTAAGAACAAGCAGGATCGCCAAGTTCATATGCAAGGGTATTGAAAGATAGCACATATGCTTTTTGCTCACACGATCTTGAAAAGATTGTAGAACGGTTGGTGGCCTTTTGACAGGCACAAACTACTGGCATCACATGTGAGCCGGTTGGGCATAAGTAACGACGATACATGCAGAAAAGGCAGGGAAGTAGGCATTAGAGAGACGCTGGAACACCTCCTCTGTTTCTATCCGGCCTTATGTAGAACACGTCTAAGATATCTAGGAGTCAAAATTGGATATCACATCTCTATTAAACTTCACAAAAAGCGTTGACGTCCTCAATGACGAAAACTTCAGCTCGTATTAAACTGAACCTTAATCTGGCATTACAAAGAATCTGTAGGGCTATATATAGCTTCACAGCCAGCCAGTATAACCTAAACTAACCTATGGTGAATACCACCCCCATAGATAATATATAGTGAAATTGTGTATCATGTAGGATAATATCGACAGAAAATTTACCAAGAAGTTAGTCCTCCTACTCTAAGCAAGAACACAAATCCTAGGATCTATAACATATCTGGGGAGTAGTTTAATTGTGTACCATGAAGTGTAGCCAACTGAAAATTTTAATACCCGTAGGGACAGCAATAATTATTGCAGCGGAGGTAAAGGAAGCTCGAGTATCTAAGTCTATTGCTTCAGTGAATTTATGGTGCCGAACTATGGGTTCTCTGGGAACTATGGTGAATATATTGATTGAGTTAAAAAACTCCTAGAAAACTGTTTAAAAATAATGTGAGAACTACTCTTTTCAGCAAGTTTACTTAACAGTAATTTTAAAACACGAATCGGTTTCTCGCACCGGTTACCAGTTGAAAAAAATAAACTTTTTTGAAGAAAGCTAAATAATAAAGAAAGCTTAGCGGTTTCAACAATACAACTGAAAATTAACGAGTTCATTCTCAACTAACATTCGACTAATCCTATTTTAAGGAACTATAACTACAAAATGAACTCAAATTACACGAAAATTTGATCAAATAGAACTGATTTTTACAATTATAGTATTCCGAATACTTCCAGTACAGCTCCCATCAAATGGTTTTCTACTCAAAAAACAATCACGCTGTTTATTATTGTATATACATACTTTATATAATCTCCGACGTTTCCTTCTGGTTGTTACAAACTTCGTGGCAAACTTAATATATCCTGTTCAGCGTATAATAGAGGGTTCGGCTAAATACAATAAAGTTTGGTTATGACAGTTCAATTAGCTGAGGTAATTAAGACTTGAATAGACAATACAACTAATTTGATTTGTAAAAGCTTCCATTTGAATAAAATTTTAATTCTACAAAATTTGATTAATTTTCAACAGAAACTTAAAGCTTTTCTAACTAATATGTACTTTCCTCCTTTAACTGAACATCAAAATTTAATAAATTTTTATTTTGTTTGGAAACCTTACGAAATGCAATACAAAAGTTGAATGGCTTAGAAGTCGAAAAACGATATTCTTAGTAATGGAGAGAAAATAGCAAATATATATATATAAATTATTTTTACCAGAAAACTATCTCTTAATTCCGAAATTCACTGACAAACTCCACTGATGCTGGTTTATTATGCGGTCAGCGCTAACCACAACCACATTTCCACTTGCTACTGATATCAGCACCCAACAAAAGCAACTGATGAAGAGCAAAATCGAATCACAAGGTAATAAACTGAATAGAATAACAAAAATACAAATGCCATATTCACAAACACACACGTATGCACAATACATATATGTGTATTGCAGTGTCTGTGTAAGAGCAAAATGTGGCTGCAGCCAAGGTTGTTTAGCAGCCATGAAGTATTTCAGCAAAATACTGTGTTTGCACTAACAACTATGCACATAGAAGTAAATATATCTACTTTTGTATACAAAAAATATTTATCGCACACACACATACACATGCGCCAACATGACACAGCGCAAATGAGTGTGTGTATGTGTGTGTAGAACGCCAAAGTAAAAAAGCGAGCAAGTATTTTACAGAAAAGCATTTACTTTACACTTTTCTGTTCGCCATCAATGCTCAATTGAACCACAGTCATGCACTGATTGTAGTTGTTATTGTCGATGTCGGTGTCGGTGTTGGTGCCTGGTGTTGGTGTTGCTGCAAAACATATTGGCGGTGTCGCCACACACAAACGCGCCGCAGAATGGCAACGGACACCCACAGGTGGTTGGCGTGGTCGACTGCTTTTGCTCATTTTGCACTTGTGCACTCCAATAGCAACAACGACGACGATGGAGCTTAACAACAACTATGAGAAACAACAACAACTATGAGAAAACAACAAACTATTTCAGCTATGCGGCCTTTGTAATAGCAAATGTTTTGCTGTTTTTATTGTTTTTGTTTACAAATGCATTTATTTTGTAACTGCAAGCTGTAGCTGCAAGTGTGGGCGTGTGTGTTTGTGCGTTTTACTATTTGTGTGCATACGCATCACTTTGTCTGTTGTCGAAAATATTTTCAAGGTGATTTCACCTGCCATTGCCACAAAATGTGCAAAGCTGCAAATACTCAACCGCACACACATACACAAATACATACATGCGCATACAAAATAATTGAATGCGTTTGTATGTGTTTAGGTCTGTGTGTGGCTTTTGTGCAAGTGGCAGTGGATTTTGCGTTTCGGTTTCCTTGGTTTCTCTGCTTCTGGCTCGTCTCGTATTTTGATAATTCACTCAATGGTGAGTAAATTAAATTTGTAATTCGATTTCTATTAACAAGGTGAGCAATTTTATTCCATTTATGTTAGATACATGTGTCAGATAAAATTTATTCTCGCTTTTCACACACACAATGAAGTTGTGAATTAACAAAAAACAGGTGTGAAAAGGCAAGCATGACATATTTAAGATCTTATATTTATGTATAGTCATGTGTGTATGTGATGTGTGGAATATGATTGAATTTAATTTAATTAAAGCATACCATGAATAAATAGTGTACATTAAAGAAAGAAAATTTCTCTTTCGGTATAAAAATTCTAGTGACACAGAAAGAACAGGCTTTATATAAAGGTAATTTCGAATTTTTGCTATGTATTGTAGGAATTTCACTATCAAAATTCGATTGAACTTACAATTACAGACAAAAAAAGCACAACTGTAAAACACCAAACTTTAGTTGCGTACTCATAGTTCTTTACTCATAATAAAACTTCTCATCGTTCCGATATGTGAAAAAAAAACTTACTCGAGGTCAAAGTTTAAGAATTTTTTTTCACATTCTTCAGGGAAACGGTAAGTTTGATCACAAAATTACCTCAAACCAAATTGACGATAAAGAAATTATCAATCACAAGTAAGAAAGACCTAAGTACGGGTGTAACCGAACATTTTACACTTTCGCAATTTGAAAAGATCAAGGGCGGGAAAATACTTTCAAGTGTTGGAATAAAAAAAATCAGTATACGTAGTATATGAGAACTGGGGTAATATATGGATTGATATTGCCATTTAGAGCATTAAACTATGGTATAACCAATATTATAATAGCACTTAACTTTGTAAGATATCTTACACATTGACCGATATATATGTATAAAATCAACCGGAAGTTTGAAATTCTTATAAAATTCTTATAAATTATCTTAAATAAGGTATCTGGGTGCTAATGAATATTTTGACCCGATATTATCCAATTTTAGAGTTACGACACATCATTACTAGAAATAGATGCACTTTGAATTTCATTAAGAAACCTCTCAGATTGACCAATATGTAAGAAATAAAATCAATGATATTTGAAAATCCGTATATTAGGTATATGGGGACTAGAGAAAGTATTGCCCCGATTTTATCCATTTTTGGCAAGAGAACACGCTGTTATTAGAAAGAAATTCCGAAAGTTCGAAAATATTTATATTAGGTATATGGGGGCTACGGAAAGTACTGACCCGATTTTAGCCATTTTCGGCACAAGGCCATCCTGTCATCATTTTCCACGAATTTCAATAGCATATCTCACAGATTGACAGATATGTGCGATAAAAAATCAGTCATATGCACTGGACTCCACAAAATTGGTGTCTGGGTCCTTGCAAAGCTATAGCCCGAGTTCGACAAATTTTTGGCGTAAGATAAAATACCTTGAGCCTATTACGTGTGCAAAGTTTTAATCTGATATTTTAATTGATGTTTGGTTTGTATATTGTAACGTTAAAGGATCATAATGAATTTAAAAGTTTGTTATATCGGAAGTAGGCTTAGTTGTTATTGGCGATTTTCACAGTGTACGATAGGCATATTTCGGTAACCTGAGACACTAAATTTGATTGAAATTGGTAAATTAGTTTCTGAGATATAGGATTTGACTTAAAGGTTGCTGTTGCCACGCTCAGTCATTCAATTTTTGAGATATCGAAGTGAAATTTTGCACACACCCTTTTCTCCCCAAGAAGCTGTTCATTTGTCGGAATCGTCTATGTTGAACCACTATAGCGTATGGCTGCCATATAAACTGAATGATCAAAAGCATATCCTTGTATGGAAAACCTTTTAGTTGACGAGAAATCTTCACGAAATTTAACTCGAATTATTGCTTAGAGCCACGCTACAATCTCCGAAGAAATTGTTCAGCTCGGACCACTATAGCATATAGCTGTCATACAAACTGACCGGTCAAAATCAATTTCATTTATAGAATCTTTTGTATATGTGAGGGGTTTTATATTTCGTTGCAACCGAAGTTAACGTTTTTTCTTGATTTATAATAATCTTAACATAAATACGTAACGGGTATAGTAATATACTTATTATAACTGCCTGTATGTACAGTTATTCCTGTCCTGCGTATTACGGACTGAATTACATAGTTTTTCGCTTATGTTATTTTTTAGTAATTTTTTTAACATGTTCACTAACTTTCAGCGTGTTTTAAATTTATGTTACCACTCTATTTTCTGTCTAATTTGACCGGAATAAATAGTTAGAAGAAAAATGTTTAAGAAATTACATACATTTAAATTTTTTTTTTTAAAGTAGTAGATTTGTCATTCAAAGAGTCAGTCGTAGCAATAAAAAGCTTTCATAAAACATTAAATAGTATAAAGTTGGTTATCTCTGTCCTTAATTTTAGTTCCAAGATACTTAATATGAATACAAACATATATGTATATGTGAAACATTCTATGTGTAGTATTTGCGCTTATCTTGACTCTGTATGCAAATTTTAATGGGAATAACTTTCACAATGAGACGACCAACAAGATTATAACATATAAGTACATACATACATATAAGTATATACATACGCATATACAAGTATATGTGCAAAGAAGTAATTAACTAAAGCCGAATAAGCATAAACTACCAGTGGATATTCGTATGAAAGTGGATCAATGAATCGCGCTACTGTATGCACTTAATATCCAGATAAGTAGGCACACAGCTTTCATGGGAGTGAATATTATTGTGTCGGTTTTTTATGTATAAACTTACATACAACATTGTATGCTTTTGAGAATACTCAGCAGTTTTTTTTTATCTACTTGTCTTTATTTTTTTACGATGTGTGTGGGAGTTGACAAACATTTGTATATTTGCATGTGTGAAGAATATTTTATATTTATAAGCGACAATGAAATAGCAGAAAAATACTTATAGGTAGTAAGCAAAGACCGTACTGGAATGTAACAAGTCCGAAAAGTCCTAGTTTGTAACTGAAAACTACGGACTGTACCTGAACTAGTTCGAAAAAGACTAAATCAGTTATGAACAAGAAAAAACGTTAACTTCGGTTGCTCCGAAGCTATAATACTCTTCACAAATACAAAAGATTCCATATGGGAACTTGATTTTGTTCGGTGTCAGTTTGTATGGCAGCTATAAGCTATAAAGATCCGATCTGAACAATTACTTCGAAAATTGCGCCGTTGCTTTGAACAAGAATCTGTGCTAAATTTTGTGAAGATATCTCGTTAAATAAAGATTCCGGTCGTTCGGTTTGTATGGCGGCTATATACTATAGTGGTGCGATATCGGCGGTTTCGAAAACTGAGAGGCTCCTTTGGGAGAAAAACACGTGTGCGAAATTTGAGATCAGTATCTCAAAAACTGAGGGAGTAGTTCGCGTATATACAAGTACAGACAGACAAACATGGCTAGCAGAGTCGATACACGTCATGCTGATCATTTATATTTATATTTTACAAGGTCTTCAACGCTTCCTTCTGGGTGTTACAAACCTTATGGCCCCTTGTTCAGGGTATAAATATTTAATGATGGTCTGATTAATGGTGGTATTTTTGACTATTTCTAACCTTTAGAAGATGTAATATTCTCTACTACAATTTGATTAACATTTCATTATAAGTCGCCATGAAGAAAATACCAGTTGCTTTTATGAAAAGGAGTTAGTCGGCTAACTAGTTGGACTTGCGGTTCATAATACTAGATTTAACTGCAGGATATATATATGCATATCAGCGCTCCAGTCAGCAACAAGTTAAGCAACTTTTTGTTCATACATAAACTACATAAGAACATGCTAATAACAGTAAAATGTAAGATTTTCGTTTTGACAGACAGTGATATAGGAAACAACGAACAAATACGATAGCAGAGCGGCAAGATGTAAATATATATACCATAAACTCATATTTCCCAACCAGTTTTAGTAACTTTTCAGAAATATAAAATAGAGGTACATATGTACAAATGTACAACTATGTGAACCGCTCCCATAATTCACCTATGATCTTTACCGACACATTTCAACATTTATGTTATGAACATACCTTAACGCATTGCTCTATGATGTAAGTATGTCTGCTTGTAAAAGTTTCAGCTTACGAGTTTTGAGTTGTGAAGTTAAATAAAGTTTAAAGACAAGCAAGTGGCGTAGATCCCGGGGAAACTATCAAGCACATTTTAACAAGTTTGAAGTGAAACTATACATATGTAGTGGGGCGGTGGAGTTAAGGAAGAGCTAAGTTTCTTTAAAAACCTATAAAGTAATTATTTCCAGCATATGTGCGATAAGAAAATAACGTTTAGGGCAAACTATAAGCTATCTTTAGTGTTTTAAATAGTAATAACTCATTTTCGTATACTTCTAGAAGCCGCGGAATTCGAAGAATATTCTAACATTTTAACCCAAAGAAATTTTTCATTGATGTAATTTTATAAACATTCCATAGTCAAGCATATATATTTTGAGACAAGTCATAAAAGTCTATAACCAAGCCAATACTTATTTCTAAATGTTTTTAAATTTTTGAGGTTATGTAGGCTATTTACCGTTTTATAATATAACTTACTTGTAGAGTAGATATTGGTAGTAAAAGGCAATATTTTAATTAAGAAAGTCTTACAAAGTTGCAATTATGATGATCAAAAAATGGTGACAATGCATCACAGAATTACCGAACCTGAGTTATACATTGAGGAATTTACAAATATACTATTTTTTGTGCAGCTATCTTACTATCACTTGTAAAGTGGAAGATCTCTCGTTGAAAAAAAATTCTCAAGTCAGCTTCAGAAGATACTGTTTCCGCATATGAAATGGGTGACCACCTAAAGAGTCAATGGTGTCTATAGCCGCCCATTGACTTATATTTTTAAAATGAGCTAGGAATCGTATCGTGAGTTGAGAAAGTATTTCGAACCAGCGTGAATGAAACTGGCAAGAAAGTAGTCGAATTTGTACGTTAAAAAGGAAGAACCGGTTCCTAAGTTAACGAAATAATTCGGTCAGTTGACAAGATTGGTTTTTGAGATGGGTTTTCAAACAATACCTATCTACTCTACGGTTGCAGTGAGGCTGGGTATAGAAGTTACTCATTTTAATTTTCTTTGAGGGAGGTTAGAATGTGTAGAATAGCTAATATTCAGAATATATGCAAAGCTTGCTCAGATATTACTTAATAAGTGAACTCAGCAATTTTTGCAATTTAAAATTATTACTCTAAAGTTTACTAGAGATTTTAAAATAAGAACAAAATATGGCAATTTGTTTGTGGTGCTCACAAAAAATTTGAATTTTTGCAATACTCCCGTGTTTATATCGAACAATTTGAAATACCGATATTTTATGGCATCACAAATCATTTACATTTTACAAATCAACAGCACTTTTTATAGTATATTTTCATTTTTCCGAAATATTCTGATCTTATTTTGATGAGAAGCTTATCAGAGACATTTAACTAAAATTTCCAAAAATATAAAGTTTAATAAAAAAAATGGATTATTTTTCCAATAGATGGCTTGAGTCTGCTGTATCTCGTGTTGTATACGTGCGATCGGGTTACGTTATATAACGTTAGAAAAATAAGATTTTGTACTACAAAAAAGTTATCAGACAGAGAGAGAGAGAAAAATATGCCATATTTTGCGGATTTTCTTCGATAAAGGCGATAAAGATAATTGTCGAAAATATCAAAAAAATAATAGGAATCGTCTAGTTCGATTGCACAGCAGCTAAATATTGCATAAAAAACCTTTTTGAACTAATAAAATGAGACGGGATACAAAAATAAGCTTGTTGAATGCGTGTCTCTTGTAGCGAATCGCTACAAAATGGATTCGTTTCTGATATGAATGTTTACTGGTGATGAACAGTGGGTCCCTAACGACAACTTCAAGCGAAAATGGTAGTGGTCGAATCGAGTTCAGCCGACGCAAGCGGAGCCCAAGCCAGGATTGACGGTCAAAAATGTTTTGCAATGTGTTTGGAGTGATTGACAGGGAAACATCTACTATGAGCTACTTCCCTGCGGCCAAACGCTTATTTCGGACCAATACTGCCAACATATTAGCCATTTGATCTGACAATTCTCGAGTTTTGCGAAAAGAAACTGGGATTTTAGAATATCATTAGTAAAGATTCCACATCGTCAGGTGTCATTCTGATGTATGTACGTATGGGTTTACGGGTGTATGGTAAATGAATAAAACCGTGTATCAAAATCAGTTTGAACAAAAAAAGACTATCATTACAATTTTATTCGCAATATAGAGGTTATAAACCTGAAAACAATGCAATTTACTCTGCAAGGGAGACATTATCACAGGCACATGGCCTACATACATATTGATACACAAGTATGGTGCATACATATATATAAACTATATAATAAAATAAAAACAAGGATAACATGCTACCATAACCATAAATTTTCATATAAATATATAGTACAGTAGAAATATACAATAATAGCAACAAAAGTAACATACTGAATGAGAATAGAGGATACAGTATGCACAGGTGTACAAATAAACATATGATATCATTATCAGCAATGATATTACATTCGTTATAGATAGAAATAAGCTGGAAAGAACAACAACAATACTAACATTTATCGCTGTATTCTATATTTAAATAACAAAAATAAAAGCAGAAATAGAATTGAACAAAACAAACATGAAACGACAAAACCATCAAAGCTCTGCCATCAGCGTTTATTGTCGTCGCTTTTATGATGATTATAACAATTTTTCCACCAATTTTACTCTGCACAACACCGTTTTGAATGACGCACACACACACAAATAGAAACCAACAACAATTACAATGCGTTGTTAAATAGCGTAAAGAAGCGCTAGAACGCATATTAGTTTGTAGTTATTTTTGTTGTTTTACTAAGTGTGTACTTGAGCATCGTCAATGTGTGGAAGCATGAGCATAACGAGTGTAATCTACTTTTAGGCGCAATAACATGCTGTATGTGTTACTAATATCAATGAAAGTATTCAATTATGCTGTGGCGCTGTGCTCAGTTGTCATGAATAAATAGCGTTTTTGTTGGTGTATGAGTTGCTGTAAACAGAATTCAAATCATTTTTTTTTTGTCTACGGAATTTATAAAAGCACTTTTCATGGAATTGCATTCACGTGATTATGTCAGAGAGTGGCTTGATAATATGCCAAAGGAAAACATTTTCTCAGTAAGTTTAAAAAAAATTTTAAGTTAT
Organism: Bactrocera oleae; assembly: GCF_042242935.1. Classification (NCBI taxonomy): domain Eukaryota; kingdom Metazoa; phylum Arthropoda; class Insecta; order Diptera; family Tephritidae; genus Bactrocera; species Bactrocera oleae. Next base: position 18,221,512 of record NC_091537.1, on the reverse strand, counting down.
TAAATTGAAATAAAACTTCATCCGGAATACCTCTGAGAGTACACTTTTTTGAGTCCACATCTTTAGCAAAGAAGCTTAACTATTACCACACATAAATATAACGGTCGCTTGCACACCCCTTAGAGGTTTGACCGTAGTCCTTGCTCTTGATTTTACCCAAAAAAAAGAGAAGTCGACAAACTTTAACTCGCAAACGGTCTAAAAGATAATACCCAGATTGGTCAAGGAGCTGGTATCGCGAAAAACAAAAAATATGTAAACCGATTTTTGAGCACCACCCTTATTTAGAGCCCATAATACTTCTTCCTCTTCCGTTTTATCTAGATTTAAAGCTCTCCGTTCAAAATTTTTCATTTGCTCCATTACATCTCAGGTAAGAATTTAGGTTTTCACATATTACAAGTTTTGCTTGAGAGAAGTTGATATATCGCTTTATGGATTTTGTTAGTGTACAGATTTGGTTGTAATTGAATTAGTTTGACCTAGTTATTAATTATTATAAGAGTCGGAAAGTAATCGAAAACGATGTGAGATAAGGCTGGAGAAATTGAAACACCGGGATGTGGCTCTGGATTATCATGGAAATCCCATATCGATAAAAGCAATCAATTTACATCACTTCTGAACGAAAGATATCCACACCCCAAAGTCTTTTAAATATCATATATGTTGAGGGGTCCGTTTATTTTATTTTATTCGTTTATTTCGTTCACCTTAGTCCAGCAGAGATCAGTTACCATAACTTAGAAGTTTATTTGGATTTTTTTCTGGAACTATGTATGGTATATACTATTGTGTTGTGATAATTAATTGATAATTTAAAGGTAAAGCTTTCAAGTTGAGCTACAAAGAACTGTACATGCTAGTTCGAGAACGACTTTTTTTTAATAAAATCTAGAAATCAGTAAATATAATAACTGAAATCGATAAGTATGAATTAAAATAAAAGCACTTTAGCCCTGAAGGAGGAGCTCTATTAGAGATTTGATAAAATCAATTTAAGTGCCGAGAAGTTTGTAACAATTAGAAGAAAAACGTCGGAAACCCGATAAAATTTATATATAAATGATTAGTACGACGAGCTGTGTCAACTATTCCCTCGGTTTTGAGATTTCGATCTAAAATTTCGCACACGACCTTTTCTCCCCAAAAAGCTGCTCATTTGTTGGAACAACCGAGTCTGAACAAACGGACTCAAGTATTTGTATGGAAAGCTCTTTCATTTGACGAGATATATTATATTAACCAAATTTGGCATGGGTTATTGTCTCAGGCAATGATGTAATCTTAGAACAATTGCTCAAATCGGATCACTATAGCATATATCAGCCACACAAACTGTCCGATTAAAATCAAGTTCCTGTAATGAATCTTTTGTATATGTGAAAAGTATTATAGCTTCGGTGCAACCGATATGAACGTTTTATCTTGTTTAAAATTCAAATTGTATTCAAAGTTAAAGTTCGAGAGTTGTGGCAACTCGTTTCGGTGTTAACTTAAAATTTTAAAAGCTTTAATTACTTTTTCTAAAACGGTCGCCATGATAACTCAACTTCTAATTAGGCAGAAGGTTGCACGAATATTCGTAAAATATCTCTTAGTCATATGAATCAACAAAAACTGATTATTTCAAATTTATAATATTTTTAAAAAATTCGAGAAAGCTACAAAATTTTAGTAAAAAAAATCGACCTTCATCGACGCGACAAAGGGGACGCTCCTGTTTTTGCTTTTATATCAATTGCCCAAACACGTTCGAGATTCGGGTCTCTAGACAGGGTGCACCTCCATAAGTACGTTTGAGTGAAACTCTCAGCCCGAAACAATTTTTCTTCCCCGCATGCATTACATTTTTTTACACCCAAAAGTATTTTTTCTCACTAACTGCCAAATGGTGAGTTGGATGACGCTCGCTACCTTATAAATCCATTAACTCGTAACGAGGCAGCCGCCAGTTGTGCATAATGCTCTTTCAACAGCTTTTTAAATACGCAATCAAATAGGAATTAACCTACATATAAGCAAACATACAAAAATGAGAAATGCTTTTTTAATTAACATTAAATTATTTGCAAGCTATACTGATGAGAGCACACATACACGCGCACCTCTAGTAGCTACCATGCGACGGCGGCCATTTGGTGAATGTTTTAACACCAAGAAGAACACCCCAAACACATACACACACATACGGATACAAAAGTATTACAACTGAGTTGCAAAGTTAAGTTAAATTGAGTTGAGATGAGTTGAACGTTTGTTTGTATATTTGCACAAGTTAAAATGCGTCTACACAAACTGTTAAAATGTCACGGGTGCTTGGAGGCGCCAACAACGTTATTAAAGGTAGCACACCGTTCGGAGCATAGTTGTGCAAAGTTGGTGCTTCTCGATAGCGACGCCAACACGAACGCTTTTCTAGATATATATATGTATAGATTATATACATATATATATATATATATGTAAGTATGATTCAGCTGCACCCGCCTGCTTCTGGCGATCCACCGCTTATATCACCATTGAATGCCAATTTCGCTGTCATAAACATGCAAAAGAAAACACACTGAAAAAATACTGGCTGAAGCGTTAAAATGAATGCGAATACGCGCCTGGCAGGCAACGCAACTTTTTTTCCTTCCTTCACCTTTCAGTTAGCGCGCGCTTTTACGACGCATCGTTTTTCTTTATGCCATTCACACCATCGAACTGTAGCGCATGGTTGTCGTTGTTGTTGTTGTCATTTGCGCTCGCACAAAATTCGATAATTCAATTCTGACAACAGTTTGCACTTTGGGCTATCGCGACGACAGCACCCACCACTGACTGACTAACTGACTGACTGGCGTTCTACTTAACGGTACGACGTTATATGCTGGCATTTTGAGAGCGCTGCTGACTTGCTCGCCGACGGGCTGGCTGGTCAGGTGGCCTGCAGCGTTGTCGTCTGCCGTTCATTGCGTTTGTCTACTTGCCACAGCGTTTGGCTTGTTTGTTGCTGTGTGCGTTGTCAGTTGGCAGACCTGACAGCTAGAGTCTCACCACAATTGCCGAGTTGTTATCAAAACAGCGTGTGCAGCGCACACCACGTCAATTAACCATCCGTCACACTCAATGGCTAAAGGCAAGATAAAGAGAAAAAATAAAATTAAATGGGGACAACGCAAAAATAAGAACACCAATACTAGCAATGTACTAACGGCTGCATTGTCCAGGTTTATTAGAGTCTAGTGTGTGTGTGTGTTTGGGTATATATATACAGTATATATATATATGTATGTACGTACACTTTTGGACGATTGCTTCCTTCAGATGGTCCAATTGCTGCCTGTACAAATTCGAATTAAGACTTTAGCTTTATGTGTGCAACTTATTGCTCTCTGCCAATTCCACCAAACACACAGCAAGCCCTTCCCGGCAGTCAACCCTAGCTTTGCGCCAGCTCATTGTGATTCAGTCACAATCGCTTTCGGTTGACTTGTCGTATGTTACCCACTCTTCATTAACAGTAATCGTCCGCCTCGGATATTGTTTTGCTTTTGTTGCGTTTTAGCAGCGATTCGCAGATACAAATTCGGTCCAGAGGTTAACTCGTGTGGACCCGTGCATCGAGCTTTTTTTTTGTCTTCAGCCTTATTTAAATGGTCTTTCACTCTGGAAAGTATTTTGAGTATGGAGATTACTAAAAACATCTATTGAAAAAATAGTGGATTTCAAATGATTTCTAGATCTTATACATACAGCTGTTCTGAAAGGATTGTCAGCTGCCTAAAATATCAAAAACTCCTGTAGCTATCTCATTAAAGTTAGTTTCTAAACCCAAGGTTACATTGTAAAAATATCTAAAATGAAGTATTACTTTTATTAATAAGACCAGAAAAATAAAACTAAGTATAAAGAACTGGCATAGTAGACATATATATACAGAGCAGTACAGAGATCCAAATATGAGCGCGACATTGCACACTTTTATGTGAAATTTAACATTTCTAACCACAATTATACCCTCTAATGCTCTAAATGCTTCTATCTTTCATAGAATTCCACTTGAAATATCATAAATTTATTTAAATTTACGTTAGGTTACTCAAATCCCAATAAGTATATCTGTTAGTAGTGCTTCGATATAGCTGAAATGTGACAGCTCTTTAGCTATATTGGCTGAAATTCGTCGTATAGACTAATCCCATTTACCCAATAGGATATATTGACAAAAAGCATAACTTGATTCATACAAATAATATATTACTTCGACCTATATCTTCAATATACTCCAATATACCAAATTTGATGACTTTCCGGGTTTGATATATCGTTCAGCATAACATGAATCAGTACCCAAAAGGGTTAACATTGATCCATGATTTCCACTAGACCTGATATACTGAAATTATATTATTATATAGAAATTATCATAATTGGATTAGCAGCCAAAAATGTTAAGTCAGTTTATATTTACTTTATGTTTTAAAAAATTTTAATAATGAATATACAATCATTTCTATATTCGATCATTAACAGCTCGTTTTTGACATAGCGTAACTCATACGCCCTGTACAACTAAGCGCAATGTAACCATACTGCGCAATTTTTACTTATTCTTATCAGGAACTGCACAAATAATAATTTATTAATTCGAAGTAGTCTTAAAAAATGTAAAAAAAAATGAGAGAATTCCAAATAAGAGATTCTTATTCCGAAGTGTTAAATACCAATTCCAAGTGCTAGCAACCAATAATGGCAACCCAATAGCTTCTTCTTCTCATAAATCATTTTACTAACGCAATAATTTAGAATTTTCGCATATTTTGAGCTTCATCAACTTGCCAACAAACAATTTCGAACATTTGTGTTCACACTTCCGCACATTTCTAACCAAGATACTGCTGCTAGGGAACGCATGTTCTCAGACGCAACAACAAAATTATAGCAAACCAAGCATTGGGTGGTTGTTGACGAGTAGCTGCATGAAATATTAGATATTCAACATTGGATGACCTCAACATGGCTTTGATGAGTCTTAAACGTAGCATATGTAAGGGTGTGTGTAATGGAGTGCACGACAGGCAATTAGCGATTTCAATGCGATTAATTCGATTAATCACTTTGATGGTTGCTGAAAATTTCATCGATTTTAATGGGTTCAATTAAAATTGTGTGCAGACTGTTCTTACATCAGCGATTCCGTTTTTGCTACTCCAATGCTACACTTTAATTATGACAGCAAGCGAATTAGAGGTTGATACTTACTTAGGCGTGGACGTTTAATGAATTTATTAGAGCGGATTGATTTACAGGGAGCAAAAAAAAATTGCTTTTAATGAAAGGCAGGCAACCGGAAAATAAAATAACTGAATAATCGGTTGTATGGGAGATATGTTATACAATTGTCCGATCAGACCGATTCCAACAAATGATCAATGGAATCTCAAAATGAACATATGCATTAAATTTCATTCGGATATCTCATAAACTGAGGAAGAAATTTTTATAATCCCGAAAAATTAAGTTTCACCTAAAAAAACGCTGGCTCGGAACCAGTTTTAGACCCATATTCTCTAAGGTAAAGTTGTTCAGAATGATCCGTAAACATTTCTCGCATACGCGATTTTTTTAGAAAAAAAACGACACACTCTAGTATGTATGCATATCTGTAACAGTATGTTTATAGAAGAAATTGAGTATATGAAGTTTGTAAGTGATTGGTGAAGATCGATGTGTCGGTAACTATTTAGTGGTAATGGAAGAATGTTATTTTATGTATTTTATTAATATATTAGTAGTATTCCGATATTGTTTACAAATACTTATATTAATTTTTATACTCTCGCAACCTGTTGCTACAGAGTATAATAGTTTTGTTCACCTAACGGTTGTTTGTATCACCTAAAATTAATCGAGTTAGATATAGGGTTATGTATATATAAATGATCAGGATGAAGAGACGAGTTGAAATCCGGGTGACTGTCTGTCCGTCCGTCCGTCTGTCCGTCCGTCCGTCCGTCCGTGCAAGCTCTAACTTGAGTAAAAATTGAGATATCTTTATGAAACTTGGTAGACATGTTTCATGGTACCGTGAGACGGTTGGTATTGCAGATGGGCGTAATCGGACCACTGCCACGCCCACAAAACGCCATTAATCAAAAACAAATAACTTGCCATAACTAAGCTCCGCAATAAGATACAAGACTGTTATTTGGTACACAGGATCACATTAGGGAGGGGCATCTGCAGTTAAAACTTTTTTTTAAAAAGTGGGCGTGGTCCCGCCTCTAATAGGTTTAATGTGCATATCTCCTAAACCGCTAATGCTATAATAACAAAATTCACTGGAAGCAAATGTTTTTAGCACTTCTATTGACGGTGTGAAAATAGTTGAAATCGGGTGGCAACTCCGCCCACTCCCCATATAACGGTACTGTTAAAAACTACTAAAAGCGCGATAAATCAAGCACTAAACACGCAAGAGACATTAAATTTTATCTCTGAGATGGTATAAGATGACTTTATAGGAACCGCGTTCAAAATTAGACAGTGGGCGTGGCACAGCCCACTTTTAGGTGAAAACCCATATCTTGAGATCTGCTTAACCGATTTCAACCAAATTCGGTGCGTAACGTTCTTTTAATGTTTCTATGTCATAGTGCGAAAATGGGCGAAATCGGACTACAACCACGCCTATTTCCCATATAACACCTTTTTCAATTCCATCTGATTCTTTCACTTTCCACTATGCAAATCAGACAACAATGACTGTATCGGGAAAAAACTTTGCGTGAATAATGCGATTGAAGTATGCCACCTTGTGGCCAAAAATTGTCTAAATCGAACCAAAACTGTTTAAACCCCTAGGTAATTAATATGTTGACCCCAGTGCCTATAGCTGACTTTTTACCGAAAATATCGGTCAACATAGAACAAGGCGGCAAGATCCACAAAGAAATCTAAAACGAGTATACCATTTGACTTTGCGGGAGTATAAAATGTTCGGTTACATCCGAACTTAGCCCTTCCTTACTTGTTTTAATTGAGGTTAGAAAATTTATACGGTAGATCAATGAAACAAATATCCCAAATTCAATACTAAAGTATCGGACTACATTCAAATAAAATGCTAAACGAATAGACGAGACTGAAAAAATGAGAAGTCGATAATAACATCAGAGAGAGCATTTTAACAAAAGTGTAGAGACGATAACATATACACGGCATATGATTGATATTTAAAAAGCCATTTTATAACTGAAAACGAAAATACGTTTTTATATATCAAACGAAAGTTCAGCAAGAAACCTGAAGATGAGTAATCAACATTTTACGATTTGACAATGTTCTTAATGTAAGTAAATACTTTCACTGAAATTCCCTCAGATCTAGTACGACCAGAAACACAAACAGCCAAGCTAATGCTATAATAGAATTAGACAACATACCATATACGACCATACTATTGTTATGGGATTCTACTTATAATTTAGTTTACGAAAAATGTTTTATGAATATGTTTTCGTTAAAGAAAAACCAGAACTGTAGTATTACAGTGGGAATGAAGCAGGTTTTAAGGAAAACAGCTGGTGTTACAGCCTAAAAAAAGGCAATTGGGATGGTAAGTAAACTCACAGTAAAATTTTTTAAGAAAAAAGTTAAATATATATCGATCCGCAATGGCGCTTGAAAATCTTTTCCAACGCACCAGTGATTTTAGTCTTCTCCGTGGATGAAACCGAAAAATAAAAAAATTAAATTGCGCGCTCGAGTTCAGCTATATAGTCACTTAAAACTCGTTTTTCTCGAAACTATGTTTTCAAATTCGGTTGTCAAGATTTCACGAACTACTAAACTAATCTTAATGAATTTTTGAATAGGTCTTCGAGATACCTTCGAGATTTACCATGTCTTAAATGAAGGATTTTCGTTTTGCTCAATTACAATTATTTAAAAATAAAAACTTCAAGAAATTATCACCAAAATTTTAAATTTTTTGTAAAAACTGTCTGCCAAAAATACAATTTTCACTTTTTTTGTAGTTTTTCCTTCGTTCAAAATCTAGTTTATGGCCTTGAATAAAACACGTACTTTTTTCGTAATGGCCGAGTTTTAAATATTTTGCTTTGAAAATTTCACAAAATTTTTACAAAATATGTATCTTTGGAATAATAATTAATAAATTTTGCATAAACTATATTCTGTTTTTATATAAAAAAAAATATAAATATATTGAAAATAGGCTGGAGCCATGCAACTCCTTATGCTGATTGAAATAAGACACTATAGAAGGCTGTAACTCATGCGCGAGAAATATAATATTATGGTAGGATATTTTTAAAGGTATAATATATAATATACACATAACTTAAAATCCACTTGAGCTAACTCAGTTCAACTTAACGACAATATTAAATTTTAATCGAAATCAAACCTTATCACACTCGCGTCAAATTTTAATATCGATAGACCAAACTATCGATAAATATCTCAACAGTGGCAGGATAAAGCTTTTACTTTATATAATATATTATACTTTGTATAATTATCTTCGGAAAAGCGAAAGTAATCTCTTACCATTGTTGGTTTAAACCGAAATCGTAAACGCAAGCATCTTCAATGTCACAACATACTCCTATATGTATATTCCCCTGCTCTAAATAATTGCAAAAATAAGGTTTCGTAGCATCCATCAGCAATGCATCCTCCATTTTGGCGCCAACCCTATTTAATTCTACGCGAAATATGTACCTATACGAGCCTTTTGGGATTAATAGAACACCTAAAGGTGTAGTTGTCAATCAAGCTGTCAAAATCTCACATGGGTTTGACATTTGAGTATATTTTGACAAATTACTGGTTTTCTGTCAAATCATCTTCAGCCATTGAGATACTTTTCTGTGTTAATAAGCAACTTTATTAAGTAAAACTGACATATTTCGACAGCGAACAACCTGAAGATACTCTTCAGACCACTTTGCAAATAGGAAAACTGAACATCTAATTTAGTTTGCATGCCGAAGGTACTTTTAGTTCGGAATATGTTTTTTAACTAAAGACGGCAGCAATATTACCGTCATTCGTCAAAGACCAAATAATTAGTCTAAAAGCAGAAAAACTATGAAATTATAACTTAAATGGTACGAATTATATAGAAAAAAGCTTATTACCATATTTGGATTTCTAACGAATTTGATTTCGTTGAAATGCTTCTTTTGTGGGTATCACGAGTCAATGGGTTAAAGAAACCCCCCTAAAAAAAATATACCATATACAGTGAAACCTTGATATAACGAACCTCAATATAACGAATTCCTTGATATAACGAATTTTTCAAAATCCCCTAGCACTACCCATAAAAGCTCATGTAATATACACCTTTTAGTATTACGAATATTTTTTTTTATCAACCTCACTATAACGAATTTTTACACTCAGCAAAATATAGATAGAAACTATTTTGGACCTTTACTTAACACATTTTTTGATACACAACCTTCATATAACGAATGACTGCTTTTCTCGTCAGCTGTTTGACTGTAGTCAAAAACATCCCCCCCTTAGTTAATCGCTTTTTGACTATAGTTTTCTCACTCCCTCCACTAGCTGGCAAAAGCTGATGATTTGATTGGCTCGCAGCTACTTGCGACTTTTCCAAGAAGCTGAGGATGCAAAGCTCAAATTTTCAATTCCTCTTTCGCTGCAACTACGATCACTACCTACAATCTTCTTTAAAACAGTTTTTTTAAAAACTAATTGTAAACTTCGGTCTTTGATCCAGTAAATTCAGTTGCAATGGCTGAAAAACGTAAAAGGTGTTTGTTAAGTATTGCAGAAAAACGAAAAATAATCAAGTTTGTAGACGAAAATCCTTTAGTAAAAATTATAGAGATTGCCAGGAAGTTTGACATTCCAACAAGTACATTAGCTAAAATTTTGAAATCAAAAGAAAGATTGGCTGAAGAAAGCGGGCTACCTGCGAATAGATTATAGATAGATAGATTAGAAAATATTAAAATTATGCGAGTATATATTTAATTTAACCTCAATATAAGAAACAACACTGTAACGAATAACTCGATATAACGAATATTTTCTAGTTCCTTTCAGATTCGCTATATCAAGGTTACCCTGTATAAGGCAATATATGAGGGCCTTCATATATCTTCAAATACCAAATACCGTAGGACTTTCGGATTTAATAAAGCCAAAATATTGATAATTTTTATATTTTTGGTGTGTGTTTAATGGAAAACAGAAGTACAATAATTCTAAACAACCACCCACAGCAAGACAATGGCAGCATTTACCTTCCCGCTACTCTATTTAATGTCTTTACTTTGCTAACGTAATCATTAAAAAGTTTCTTTCAATACAAAACGTGACACTACTCTTCGGTCGCTGTGACAATAAAATACGCAAACTTCAAGGGAAATCCCAATCAAATATCAATTTTAATCAGCTTTAAAATATTTTGAAATTTCATTTTTCAAATTACCAAAAGGTTTTCATTATAAAATCATAAATTTTGCGGTTGCCATTTGCATATTACAAATGTCATTCAAATGAATTGGCGGCGACACTTCGCTACAGGCCTAATTACATACAAACACGTACCGTTAAACGCGTCAAAAATTTGAATATTTTAAGAAGTGAAGCGACTGAAAATTGACAAAATTCTTGGCGTTTTCTTTGCGGTTGGCTGCCTGATTAAATTCTATATAGTTATATTCCATGCTCATAGCATGAGTGTTTATCTACATTAGGGTGTCCGTTAAATCTTAAGTTGATTTTTTTACTCTGAGCAGGGTTAGGTTTGCCACGAACTTTGCAACACCGGAAACGCGAACTAGTCCTTCAGTTATTGAGATATCGAACAGAAATTTTGCACACATCCTTTTCACTTCAAGAAGCTGCTCGTTTGTCGGAATCGCCAATATTGGACCACTATAGCATATAGCTGCTATACAAACTGAACGATCGGAATTAAGTCCTTGTATGGAAAACTGGTTTATTTAATTAGCTAACTTCACGAAATTTGACATGGATTACTATTCAAAACAACGGTACAATCTCCAAAGAAAATGTTCAGCTCGGACCACTATAGCATATAACTGCTATACAAACTGGCCGATCAAAATCAATTCTTTCGAGGAATATTTTGTATTTGTGAAGGGTATAGGTATAGGTGCAACGAAGTTAACGTTTTTTTTTTCAAATGCATGCTGAAGTTTCAGTGTTTGCTCTAAAAAATATTTTTTTATCACCAAAGTAAATAAACCTTCTATCTTGAAAAAATAATCAAAAGCAAAATTTTCCACGCTATAAATAGTTTTTCATAAAAACATTCATTTAAAAGTTATGCAACAAATGTACTAAGCATTCATACAAATGCCTTATATTATGTGTTGCTCATACGACATGGTGTACTGTATGCATACTTAGTTACCGAATTACTGACTCTCAGTGTATTTGATGTATAACTTTAACTGCGCGTAGCTTGTAAAGCAGTAGTTGATTATTATTTTTTCAAGATTGTAGGTTAATTTGTTTGCAACAAAAACAACTTGGGAAATAACGCACACCCTAATGTATGTATGTACATATGCAGATACCCTTAATATTATGTAAGTTATGAATCTACTGATTGTTTGTTGTTGCAATACAACTTTTAAGCTACTTATACTTTGATAAAGGTGTGTATATATGAAACTTATTGTTGTTGTTGTTGTATAGCCACCTCGGCTATAACAAAGATTTACTTACCGCTTTGTATAAACTTTCGCCGTCAAGTAAAAGTTTATTTTTAAGGCAGCAGTGTTGTGTTTGTTGTTGCACAATAAATGCTGCTCTTTGCAAATGATGGCTATATATGTGTGTGTGTGCATAGGTGAGTGACTGTAGGTGGCTTTGTGCGCATTCGTACTTGTTGCGAACACGTTCGGTTGACTGCTTGCGCGCATTTGTATGAAAACACACAAACACACCAGCACAGTTGTTTATACACATACACACGTATATCACTATTGTGACTTCGTTTGCCTTTGTTGGCATGTGGTGGTGATTCCGAAGCGCCGCTGGCACATTTCACTGAGTTGGAAGATAATTTACGCGCCTGTCGCTGCAAAATGAGAGGAGAGAAAATAATAATAATAATAATATGAGGATGACACAAAAGCATAAGCAGCAGACGATATAATAAAGGGGCACTGTAAAGCATGTGGCGGAGATGTATGAATTAATATGAAATTGACACGCACACAAACATATATACTTCAAAAAAATGTCTGTCCGCGTTCGTAGATAGAAATATCTTAGCGACACATTAACCAACTATTTCCTTTCGAGCATTAGAAATGGCGTTTAACGACCAACTGACGTCATTGTTGTTAACGGTAATTACATTAATTTCAATCGTCAGAAGATTTCATATGTTGAAATATGACAACTCTTAAGGACACGAATTCGACTGATGTGCATGTTGGTCCTTTAGGAAAGACAAATATCTCTGAAGTGGTAAAATTCGATAGATATTGATCCCGGTAAATTCAGAAATTCGGTTTTTTAAATTTAATTTAATGTGGAACTTTTTATCTTTCGCTTTAAATTGTTTTCACCATTTGCGGCATGTCGCATTACAGCTCTACATATACTTGTACATACGTAGATTGCCTTTTATATTTCGTGATTTGGCAACTTTATTGTTGTAATCGGGCAACTAACAACTTTGTTGTAAGGTTTGACATTTGTGATGTTATACATACTCTTAACGTTTTGGCATACAAGTGCTATTTGTGTTGTTTACAGTAACTTAAAATATTCATCTCCAAAAATGGAAGAAAATGCTGATTTTTTTTTACAACTTTGGACGTGGATTAACCCATCAATAGTGCAGCGATGAACTGAATTCAATTTTTGACGATGAAGCGCCATCAAAGTTTAGTGTTTATCGATGATATGGTGAATTTAGACAAATTTCGTGAAGGTCGTCTCAAATCAGTGAATTTACGCGGATTAGTCCGAAAATAAACAGTAAAAACTAGACATGTCGCAAGCATACGATCAGAACGCGACTGAAACAACCGCATTTTTGAGCATCAAAACATCGATTTGTTTAGTCATCTACCATATGGGCCTGACTTAGCACCGAGACTGAAGAGGCGCGGTTCAGAACGCATGTTTTGGAGACACCTCAATTAGTGTGGCAAACCTACTTCGGCAATTGGTTCAAACGCGTTCAAAAGTGTATAGATCTTAATGGAGAATATTTTGAAGAACAATAAAACGATTTTCGATTATTATAATTTGTTTTTGCTCTCAAATCACAAAATATTTAAGGCAAAACCACATTCAAAACCACAATCGAAACTCCATTGTAGCATAATCTGGGCCGAGCTTTATTACCAAACACCACAGAGCTTAAAAAAATACAGTCACTAGATAAACAATCTCAGTTTATGTTCTCCAAAGATCGGTTTTGAGCAAATTTGGAAGTATTTTTGATTATTCTTAATTCTTTCTAAAACGCTTTTGAAATAGTAGAACCTTTTGAAATTACAATAAAATCAAAATGTATTCTTCCAAATGACGAAGAATATTAGCAAACCGTCTATTTGGACTTAAAAGGCAAATCTTTACTACGCAAATGCCATCACTTTTCACACCACTTCACCCAACCAAAACCAATTAGAAAATGTTATTCATCGACAAAGAAATTTCCATTCAAGGACGTCACATTTCCGAAATTAAATGAGCGCAAACGAAAATACTTCCATTTCGACACGATTGCACTTTAAAGAGGATGAAAGAGTATTTAGCGTGACAAAATAGTCTGCTACGCTTGGCTACCGCTGAGCGTGACTTAGTTGACACAGACGCAGAAGAAAACGTAGAAAAAGTAGTAAAACCTGAGAGTTATAGAAGCAAATTGTGAAAGTAGGTATTGAAGGAGAGTGAGGGTAACAGGCAGACTACTTGCTGTTTGTGTGCAGACTACATTCTCTATGATGCTGGTTAGACATGAACGTGATGAGAAAAGCAAAAGAATAAGTTGAATTTCGCAGTCGACGAAATCGTGCAAATTTGTTGCTCAACTAATTTCAGGAACCCCTGGAAATGGGAAATGAACTTCAAAGGGTAAGAGCACGCAGCTTTCATCATGCAACTTGAATACTTAGTGTGATGATTTTCTGCTCGATTTTTGTTAATTTGTAGATTGTGGAATTGTTCAAGAATATTAACGATGAAAAAACAGATATATATATATATATATTCAATGGGTATCTTCCTATCTTTATAATAGAACACAACGAGTGATGTTTGAGGATACACCTTCAGATACAATTAATGTTTCTTCTGGTGTTCCGCAAGGTAGTCATCTTGGCCCGATTCTGTTCTTGTTGTTTATTAACGATATCTCTTCAGTAATAGAATTCTCAAAAATTTTATTATACGCTGACGATGTAAAGCTTTTTAAATCATACACTTCAACTGAGGAAAGTTGTCTGTTGCAAACAGACTTAAACAATTTGGTTGCATGGTGTGATAGAAATGATTTGCCATTGAATCTCAATAAATGTAAGACGATGTGCCTTTCCCGTAGATCTGTGAACCCCTCTTCTTATGTAATAAAACACCATATTCTAGAGCAAGTTTTAAACTATGTTGATTTGGGAGTTAATATGGACCCTAAGCTTAATTTCAGTCTTCATATTGATACCATGGTCTTGAAAGCAAAAGCTGTCCTCAGTTTTGTTAAACGTTGGTCTAAAGAATTTAGAGATCCGTATATTACTAAAACACTTTATACAACTTTGGTTAGACCTATATTGGAATAAGGCTCTGTGGTATGGAACCCTAGCTACCAAATCCATTCTGACAAGTTAGAGTCGGTTCAAAAACAATTTTTACTTTTCGCCTTAGCGCATTTCCGATGGGATGCTAGGGTAAGTCTCCTCCATACACTAGTCGTTTAAAACTTATAAATCTACCTACACTTTCTAGTCGTAGGGAAATGCTTGGCATAATATTCTTAGTGAAACTTTTGAATGGAACTGTTTGCAGTTCTTTTCTCCTGTCTGAAATTAAATTTAATATCCCGGTTCGCCTTTCGAGGCAGTTTAGACCTTTACTGCTAAAATCCTGTAGATCAAATTTTGAACTAAACGAGCCATTCCGCTGTATATGTCATGATTTTACTTCTCATTCCAGCACATTTGACTTATCTGACTCACTTTTCAAAATTAAAAAGACTTTATTGTTTTCTCTTAATAAATGAAAATGTAACAATTTATTATATTGTAACTTTAGATCTTAGCTGTTGAAATTTTTGTTTCTGTAGCTGAGCAGTTTTAGATCTCAACACTTAAAAAACTCTCTTGCCTTTTCTGACTCGGCTAATTCCGCACGTATGCGGATTGCGCCCCTCGCGTCGGTTGGGCGGGAGGAGGGTAATCGTTGGGTTTATTATATTATATACATTTGTCAAAATTAATTTTTTAATAACACATTCACTTTAACCATAAAGTAAATGATTTTCTATTTGTTTCAAATTGTAAGCAAAGTATATTAAAGTGGGGCAGCGCGCAAACAGCGGATACTGGTTGCTGGACCCAGCCCAGAGACAGGTAAACGACTCCAAACACGCGAGGTTGCTTAACGCTCAAAAAAAGCGAGGCATCACACATCTTGCAAAGGAACGAGACAGTAATGGACTACTAGTTTCAGGACCGGTCAGATGAAAATCACCACTAACGAGGTAGAAGGGAATAGGAAGTCTTACGCGGAGGAGACCAAAAATATTCGACACTGATAAAACAGGAAGGAGCATGTCGGCGGAGTAACAGACCTATTTATTTGAAGCGGCGTTCAACCTAATGACCTAATCCTGTCTTCGACGTCGAACAGCACTGTATTCCAAATTGTAATGGTTCGCGTCGATAGAGTAGTCTTCCGGTTGGCCAGCACCTCCGTGGAAGTCGATGCAGCCATCCGCTCCATGGTGATGACTCTGCCGGAGCTATAGGAGAACTTGACGAGAAGTTCCCTAGACTCCTAAAGTTTGACATCTTCGTTATGAGTAAGGTGGTTGTAATGTCCATGGAGTCGATACGGTGATAGCCAAACAAAACACGTAATTGAGGATCAGTCTGGGTGAGGTATTCCATTGTGGCAGCACTCTAGAAAGTGATGATATAGTTATGGGACCTAAGTGGTACGGCTCTCCTGTTATTCTCCAACATCCAGTTCAGGGTCGGTCACCGCAGGATGCGACGACACCTCCTTTGAAGTGTTGCCCACCTGACATTGCCAATTCCGGACGAGGAGGCAGGTGAAACCGCTCTAGGCCAAGACATCTACCGAAGAACACCCGGGAGCTTTCATATAATATATTGTATTCCCTTGACATAATTATGTCAGAGTTTGAAAATAGGCTAAATGGGACAACAAAAACACCAGAAGAAACCTCGAAGACCCTATAAAGTTTCATATATATACAAGAAGCCGATATCGGACCAGTATAGCATATAGCTGTAATACAAGCTGACCGATCAAAATCGAGATAAAGATATTTTTATAACCGTTTATGCTATAAGAAACGCACTTGGGAAGGGTACTAAGGGATCAAGCATGAATAAATATATATAACTTAATACAAATAGAGCATGCAGTAGGTATAAAATTTATATAAAAATGATTGAAAGGTAGCCGCCTCATACAAAATATGCGAAGCTGCTATCGATAAAATCAATCATCTTGGAACACAGCCCAGGATATTAAGTGAGCATCTTTTTATGACAATATTGTTTCTAGTACAGAGAATGAGTATATACAGCTGAATACGTCTCCTAGCCTCTATATACCTATAAAGTAACATTATACTGAATATATTGATAAATGTTATATTTATAAAATTACAATATTTTCTTGAGTATACCTCAGTTATATACCACAAGCTTGCATTAAAAATTTATTAAAATTAGTCTAGCCTACATCTCTAGTTCACTTAATGTTATTTATATCAGTTAATATAAGGTCTAGTAAAACGATATCTCTTATTTTTCCACTAGATGTCTTTGGTAATATGAATCACGCGTTGTATAAGTGCATTCGGAATAAGCGCCAAGACATTGGAAAGATAAGATATCGTACTAAAATAGCTTCTCAGACAGTTTTGTGAATGCTTGATTCAGTATTTTTTGAGCACGCGTCACAGATGGTAACGAGCAAAGAGAAGGCGAAATAAAGGCGAAAAAGCAAGCTAGACAGCTGAAAAAGTGAATGACGTTTATGATCTTGATACTGTAACAGTTAATCAGAGACAATTTTGGTTTCGTCGATTCCGTTCCGGTAATTTCGATGCCAAAGATGCAGTACGCTTTGAAAGCTGTAATATTAGTACGAAAAGAATTCCATATTAAGATCTTATAGAGATGGGTTGAATAGTTATTTCAATGACTTGTCAAGCTGAGAGTAGGTAAAAGTATTATCAAACAAATGTGGCTTTACACAGGAAAGACCGTATACAATATACAATATAATAAACTAACTGTGTAAACCTACCGGAAAACGAACGTACATTTAAAATTTTTAACAATTACTGCTAATATATTATATTCGACGCTCTTTCACGACTGATTTTCAGTTTTCACTTAAATTTGTCTTAATTAAATTAACTTAATGATTTTATGGTTTGCAGAAACCGCACAAAATCCGCTGAGAAGGTGTTGCGTGACACTTGGGAAATGTTGCGGCTTTGACGGTATGTACACGCACGCACCTGTGTGAAATGAATATATACATATATAGGTATCTAGATACAGGAACATATGTATGTATGTGTATAGCAAAAGCAAATGTTAGTCGTGAGCTAAAAGGCAACTGCCAAGTGTTGAAGCGTTCCGCGCTTTTTGTTTGCGCCGCAATGAAATATTTTACACACACATGCGTACATATACATATGTACAGTTATTTGCACGAATGTAAGCAAATGCAAACTCGCTGTGTTCGCATAGCGCGCACAATTTTCCAAAACGATTTCAAAAGTATTTCCACAAGAGAACGACAAGTATTTATTTAATGAGTGCCGAGGAGGAGAAGTGCAAAGTGCAGCGGAAACGGAAATGGAAGATGCAGCTAAAATATAAAGCATAACAACGAGCATTTCAATATGTAGATGTGTGTTTGTTGCAAGCACAAAGCACAGTTAGTAGTATGTACATGTGATTGTATGTATATATATTTACATTGCAGCCTTATAGTAGTACAACAGGTGGCCCAATTGTGTCAGAGGCGCACACATTTAAGCAAATCGAAAATGTTATATATAATACAAACACATATGCACTTTCACACACACACACACACACACACACAGTAACAATAGCATTAAAATGTAGTTGGCACACCGTTATAATGCACGCAATGTCCTTGTGATAGCAAACCAGTTGTTGCTGCTGCCACAAAGCTGTTGCTGCAACTGTTGATGCTGTTGTTGCTGCCTGCCAACCAGCCTGCCTGCTGTCGTTGGCATTTTCCGCCGCATGTCAACATTTTCCTACACGTTCTCACTTTTTTGCCATTACTTTACCACGGCTTCCTACACAATGTTTTGCCTTTTCCACGATTATAAACACTGGCATCCGTAAAACATATGCAACTTGGGTATAGTGTGCTACTACATACAGGTACATGGGTACAGGGTGCTCGATCTGTTAGGTCGATATGGAAACATAGAATAACTTCAGAAACTAAAAACAAGAGTAAACGTTAACTTCGGTTGTACCGAAGCTATAATAACCTTCACAAATAATTTTTTTTTTCCATACAAGCACTTGGTTTTGATTGGTCAGTTTATATGACAGCTATATGCTATAGTGATCCGATCTGATATATTTGTTCGCAGATTGCAGCGTTGCCTTGGACAGTATTCCATGCCAAATTTCGTGAAGATATCTCGTCAACGAAAAAAGTTTTCCATACAAGGATATGATTTTGATCGTTCAGTTTGTATGGCAGTTATATGCCCCATTTTGGCGGTTCCGAAACATAAAAAATTCCCTGTTTAATACGGTATAGGATCAAAGCATTCGGGTAAGTCAGTTCAGAACGTAAAACCTTCGACGCGCTTTTATCATAACTGCCATTTTTATCTCGGGCGACAATAGTACTCAGACTCTATCGCATAAATTCACTTGAAATTCTTAGTGTAGTTTCTTAGTAACCTGTGCTAGTAAAAAAATACGACGATTTTTAATTATATTAATTAGATCAAGAACGATTGTTAGGCGATTGTTGAATTAGGCCTCTTTTAAGAGCTCTAAACAGACATATATATAAATACCATCCCATAATGACACATACGATGAGCGGACAGCCCTCGTTATTGTTTTTCATAAATTTTTCCATATTGTTTGAAAAAATATGGTCAATAATGATTTTCGCGAAAATCCCGGCTGCATTAATTACCTTCGCTTCTACTGCTGCCCGAAAGGGTCAAATGTCCGCGGCCTTCATCAAAATGTACACCGACATAAAAGTCGGCACAGCCTGTATTTACTAACTATTTATACTACCCGTTTCCTTTGTACAAGTATATTTAACTTTTTTGCAATTTGAATGGCGCCGCTTTGCTATTAAAAATTGCAGGCGAATATGCAAATAATGGTGGAGCTGGTGCATGCTATGCGTTCACATTTGATCACATGCTCGGGCATATGTGCTTAAATGGGTATGCGTGTAAACAGCAGTGGGAGCGTTATAGCATCACGTATTTCATAAACAAACAAATAATAAACGCAAGCAAAGACACGACCAGTTACTGCAAATCTGATAGATAAACCAAACAAGGGATGTTTATAAGTCGGCTTTTATATGGACACTGGCGAAGACATGGCTTATCTCAGTACCTGGAACTTGATGTGGAGTATTTTGAGGACATGGCTTAGAAGGAAAACCTTAAAATAGCATGTCTTTTCGAGCGAAGTTTAGTAAAAGCTATTCAGATGAGAATTACTGGTGTAGTAACTGGTTAGGGTTTCACATATGAATACACTAAGTAATATGCCAAAATAATTACAAGCGTAATTAAAAAGAAAGCAATTATGATCTAATATAATATAATTGTATACCGAAAATAAAATTAATAAAATAAACAGAGAATAAATATTTTAATATTAGAAATAGGTTTGCGATTATCATACTCAGAGTGTGATATGATTAGTTTGTGATTACTGTGTGCAATACACCTTCAAGAACTACTATCATTACCTGCAATCTACTGAAAATATTTTAAGGCAATCTGATTTTTCTCAATACCTTCCATTTGATCCGTAATATTGAATTTATAATATAATTTTTTTTTTAGATTTTCAAACAGGTGGCAACCCTATTAAAAACATGAGCTTCAGAAATATTTTGCAAAATTAAATATTTTGAAGCTTATATTGTAATATTTCATTTATTTTGTTAGTTAAGTGGAATAAATAATTTCAAACAGGAATATGAACGATTATGAGTATTTTTAAACCGCCTTTGTTCGATAACTGTATTGTTTTTATTTATTTATCCTAAATTTTTTTATTTAAAGAGTTTAAATGAGTGGCAAGCGTCATAAGAATCGTTTCAACTGCTTTGACTCTATGCAACTCAAAACTCGTATGACTAATACGGCATTAACAAGACGTTTATATATGTATATATATATATATATCTATATATAAATTTAATGAATTAGATTGTCCAGCATATTTTCTCAGTTTGTATAGCTTTTTCTTGAATGAATTTTTGAAGAAGTAACTTTTAAACCCGAATTTGCGTCAAATAAAAATAATTTAATTAAATTAAGAAATTTAGAAAGAAAAGATGTTTTAAATGCTTACAAAACGGTTGTTCGAAACATCTTAGAATGATCGAAATATATATGTAAGTAGTTATATAAAATCAGTATGAAGGGACGATACCATAAATGTCTGTAATTTGTCATTCTGTCCAGATGAGTTTGCTTAAAATTGTAACATTCAAAATTACAAAAAGGGTCAAAAGGATTGGTGGCTGAACATTGACATTAAAAATTTTGTTTTACAAACTTAAGTTTTATGCTGCTTTTAAATTGCACTCCAAGTTCTCGCTTTAAGCTCCACATTAGTTGGCTGATTGTGATAAATGCAAACGAAGCGAAATTTAATTTACAGCTTCTTAAATACTAATAAACAACATAGCTTTAAATAAAGTAACTGCAATTAACATAATCAGAAACCTACTCGACCCCTAATAAACTTTCCACTTACCACAACTTGCCTTCAATAGCTCATTCTCTTAAGAAAAGTCGCACGGCTCCCTTAAAATTAGTGAAGATATTTCATTTAATAGTCGAAGCGTGCAGGGACATGTGCAGTTCACACATTTGACTTTCTTCTTGAAAAGTGTGATAGCAGTTTCTATAAAATTAAATGGCGGAGTCATGACACGGTCGTGCGCCATTTTCAAGCGAAGGAAAAGCTAAGTGAACATGTGAACTAAGTAAGTGAGCAGTAAATGGACAAGTAAGTAAGTGAAGAAGCGTGTGTCGAAGTGAAAAATATTTATTTATATTTAAGATAGTTTATATGTGAACATATATACGAGTTTATTATATGTTTGCGAGCACATGTGAGCGTTATATTCTACTGCAAGGCTCTTCCTTCTTAATAAGCGCATCAGCCACTGCTTACACTCTTATTAGTACATACATATATCGTATATGCGATATTTTATGTGGTTTTTATTGCTGTTGTTGTTATTAGATGCTTACATCAGCACAACATGCAACCTGCAACACAAACTGTGATTTAATGACACTAAACGTAAACGGATTTTAGCTTTAGGCGCATCTTAGCTGTTGTTGTTTTTATTATTTTTACCGTTACTAACAAGTATTGGCTGTCTTAGCTGCTGGTTTACATTTAGCTATGCGGCGCTGAGGTTGATGAAGCAAACGTGTTACTTAGTAAGGAAAATAAGGCTATTGTTCGCCTAATACTATAATATACGCTGCTTGCACTGGCTGTGTGTATTTATGGGTGAATACAAGAATTATACATAAGCGTGTATGTATGGTATAACTTAGTTCTACTATATGCCAACACTCACAGGGTATCTATTACATTTTAAAGTTTACCATGAATCCAGCAAACACACATTAGAGCTCGCAAGAGCAATATGGGAATTACCGTTAGAACACTCACTCATACAAACAGTTATCAAATCACATATAAACATATTTATTTTTCCAGAGGGTACATCGGCAAATGCCCGCTAAAGTGGGTGTGGCAACTTCCACACCTTATTTAAACGCTTGACCGCTTGCTGCTATGACCTGCCACCGTCGGCGATATATTTAGCGGGGCGACGTTTAGATGCGCAATTTATTCTTGGCTCTGGTTTATAATTACTGCAGTTAGCCTATTGCTTGTACTTAGTTACGCGACGCTGGATTGCGATTTAATAGGGCAGGGAAGTGTTTTATTAATACCTTATAAACTTATATTAAACGGAAAGAAAATAAGTTCATTGCACCGGATATAGGTAAAGGGGCTTAAGGGTCCTTAGTGTATCTTTGATATTTGTACTATTATCATACAATAAAGTAGGCTTTGAATATTAGTAAAACTGTATATTTAAAAATTGTTTAAGGATATGGTATAACAGAACCATTCAGAATAAATAATAAAAATAAAGTGAAAATGAAAATGACCAGCTCTCATTGAAATATTTTAAGAAAAAATTATCTAATATATTAAATTCTCGTTATTATACATATCTATTTCTAATACTTAATTATTTTATAACTTCTTTTCAGCTATTTTCCGAATCAGTTTGCCTACTTTCGTTTGTCAGTGAAGGCAGTTATTCAATGAAGTAAGTGAAAATTAGTAAATAAGATTATATGAATTTGAAAAATTAAGTAACTTACTTTATTGTGGCGAACTTTAAATGATTACATATGCATATAGTTATACCCTAAACAGGTTGTATTAAGTTTGCCACGAAGTTTGTAATACTTAAAAGGACGTCCTTCTGTACATATGCGCACTAGTCTCTCAGTATTTGGGGTATCGATATGAAATTTAGCACACGTCTTTTTCTTTCCAAGAATCTGTGTATTTGTCGGTACCGCCGATATCGGAACACTATAGCATATATCTGCCATACAAACTGACTGATCAAAATCAAGGTATTGTCTTATGTTGAACTTTGTGCCTGAAAAATTGTTGGGGGGACTCATTGTTCATTCCTTTAATATGAAGAAAACCTTAGCCGTAAGTCATGGTATTTTGGTGGAAGTTTATGGTGAACATGTTCTAGCTGACCCAACATGTCAAAAGTGGTTTGCACGATACATAAATGGTGCTTTTGGCTTGGAAGACATAGTAGAATGCCCTGGACAGCTAAAAAAGTTTTAGATGAGGAACTAAAAATATTACTCAGGGAAGATTATCGCTAATCTTTGTTTGTTACTCAAGCAGCCATTTCCAAATGTTTCAAAACTGCCGGATACATTCAGAGGCAATAAAATTGGGTGAATGGAATACAGAAGATGTTGAAAGACGATTTTCATGACAGGAACACTGCTTGTACGCTACAAAAAAGAAATAGTTTTTGCAGCGGGTTGTGAACCCTAAACGCAAAAAATCCTATGTGAGACCTAGCCGGCCTGCCAAGTCAACGGCAAAGCCGAATTTCAATGGCGCTATGGTAATGCTCTGTATTTGGTAGGTTCACAAGGGCGGATTATATTATGAGCTTTTAAAATCGGGTAAAACTATTCATCGCGAAAGCTACCGACAATAACTCATTAAATTAAAGTGAGCGTTTGCTAAAAAAGGCACGGAATTTGCGACTAGACACAAGGCAATAAATTTTCATCATGACAACGCTTGGCTTCATGTTGCAAGACCGATTAAAAACTATTTAGATTTGGATTTCAAATGCGCAATACTTTTATAAATACTGGTTACTAACTTACTTCATTTTTTCTTAAATAAGCATTCAAATTGAAAAAAAGGCACGAATATAGTTGTCGACTCAACATATTGTGCAATCAACTTACTTTCCCTGTTCATTGTTAATGGCCTTATATATTCAAACAAGTATATATTACCAGTAGTAATGTAGACTGAGTGTGTGCCCACAGAATCGTGAGTTCGAATCCCATGCGATACAATATTCGATTTTTTTTCATATAATCAAGATAAATTTGCAAATGTGTACTGAAGTGAGCTCCTTTTTTTAATTCAACGATCTTAAGTTTGAAAAAAAACTCCAAAAATTAATTTAAGCGCTCCTTCACATACATTGGCTCGCTGCCGTGTATTTTCCATAGTTACCCACATTACTTAAATACTTGTAGTAATAGACAAGCAACCAGTGTCTAGACCAATTTATTTAATCTGCTGCTCTAACTTTGCAAGTTTCGTGCCATTCCCACCAACTATGCTTTATCAGCGTACACGGGATAATGTCACAATAAATTTAAATAAAATTTTCATGAGGGAGTCGCTGGGGCGTATACGCAACTTTGGCAGTTCTATCGCTATTGCCGGTTTGTGGCTCACTGCCTGCAGGGAATTGTTGTCAAAAACAAAAAGAGAAGGAAAATACAAAAACACTAAATAAATTTAAAAAAAGTCGAGAGCAAGTAGTAAGCGAGAGACGAACAAAGATAATCCGGCGAAAGCAGAAGCAATAAAAATAATCTAAATAAATGGAAATGGAAAAGAAGCGAATTTATGTTCATCGCACTATTTTGCTTGAGCGCATTGAGGCGTTATACTGATATCTGGCATTAGCGTTGTTTGTAACGGTTCGGATTTTCATAATGCGAAGATTAAGCATTGTTACAGCCAGCGAAATGGCAGCTTTAATGCTGAAAAAATACAGAATATATAAACAACTGTGTGTTTGCGCCGAATGGTGGGCATTAAATGAAGTAAATAAGAGGTTTTGATTGTTTGCGCTTTTACATTAAATATATTCCATTTCTAATAATAGCACTTCCTTTCATAGTAAAACGATTGTGCAATCTTTGCGAGGCGATTGATTTTTATGGTTGTTGGTTCAAGTACAGCATTTAGCGCTGCCAATTTGAAAGTTTAGTTAAAATAATCTTTTACTGTTATCAAATTACATAGCTTAAATAAGGTGTTGCCAAATAAAATTTTCGTTGACTATGCTAAAGAAACTGCTGATCACATTGGAATCAATTCCGCGAAAATTTACCTGATCTTTAGATATTCAAATATTCGAGAGAAATTAGATAAATAACGCAGCTCTTATTTAATGAAAAACAGTATTTTCCCGCCAACATCTAAATATGATTAAGATGTTAAAAATGAAATTCCTTTGTTTTTTTTTGCCGCAAATTTTTGACCGTGATCTAGCTTATAGGGATGGGTTTGCTCACTCCGGACAACTGTGATACCACAGCGCCTACCAATAGGGATGACGTGATTTTGACAGCTCGTGGCGGCCATGTTTTGTTACGGATTTGTGTCAACCTTTGACAGTGTGTTCAGTATGGCACGTTTACTTTGGTATAATGCTTGGAAATTGTCTAAGAAATTACGCAAATTTACGTTCTCCGGAAAATCCTAAAATCTAAAAAATCATCTTCGCTGATGAGGCCCATTGGCTGGATTAATGACTTCGTCAACAAACAAAATTGTTGCTCCTCGTGTGGTTTAACCAACGCAATTGCGTCCCAAAATATATTATGGTATGGAGACATCATTGAGCAGTATTTCTTTCGAAATGTGGCAGGAAGTGCCATTAGCACAAATAGCGAGCGTTTACCGACTTTTTTTTCCGGAATTTGATGAAATCGACGCGGACGATCTCTATTTTCAACAAGCCGGTACGCCGCCTCAAGGTTCACGTAGAAATATGGACACATTGCGTACAAAGTTTGGCGGCTCGTTCATTTCCTTAATGGCCCAGTCAAATGTCCGCCAAGATCATGCGATTAACGCCTCTAGATTATTTTCTGTGGGGGTATGTTAATTCAAAGGTTTATGCCAACCAACTAGCAATGCTCAACAATAACGTTCAGCACGCTATAGTCTAAATTCCAGACGAAATGCTGCTTCGGGTTCTCGAAAATCGGGCGTAAATGGGCGGAGCTATGCAAACGGAGCCGTGACAGCCATTTCGCTTTCATTTTGTTCAAATCATCAATGTGATACAATTATCTGCATAACAATAGAATAACAGGGCTCTTTTTGACCAAATTTGTGTGTTTTATTTCATTTTATCATCACGTCGTTTTTGTTGGTCTACACCAGGAGAATATGCGCCGAAGAAGGCGAAGTCTGATCTATCGACCCGAAAGGTGATCAATACTCGACTACGTGGCAAATGGCCACACAGTCATCGGGCTCTATTACGGCGAATTATCGGACCGATTCGGTATCGAATTGCCGAAAACATAGCCTTAATTGGTGTAGAAAGAAGTGCTCTTCTACCATGATAAGTCACACCGACCTAAGCCGACACTACCGTCCACGAACTGCTCTCCGATCCACCGTATTCTACAGAGTTTGCCAAGCTCGACTAATTTTTCTTTTCAAACTTGAAAACTTTTGAGACGGGTTAAGGAAGTTGGAGTATGTCTGGATCAAATGTATCGAGCTAAAATGAGTAAAAGCTGAGGCATAAACTGCCATTTCCGCAAAATTTTTTTGCTGGGCCTTCGTGCTATTGAAGTTTCCTAGATTGCTAAGAATGGTGTCTAAATAACATCTGCGGATTTGATTAAAACAAATACACGTAGTGATATGTAAATGAGTATTCTAACTCATCTGATCATTATTTCCATGAAACTTACACCACTTTTCTATGCACTTGGCCAATTAACAAAATATTGAGGACCTATCTGTGGCTTGATAAAATATAAAGCTTCAGAACACACAGAGCGCTTTTCACTACACGTGTGGTGATAAAAATTATGTTAACATTAACAGATGATTTTAGCTTATTTTTTGCTGCCAAAGATTTTAAAGCAAGCTCTTATAGTTTTTTGGATATTATATTATGTTCATCATTTTATCAACCAGACGACGAAACATTTCACGCGTTAAACAAAAATTTTACATAACCGTACTCGATGAAAACGAATCACTAACATCATGTCAAATTCTTAAGTTACGCGGTCGATCCTTATATCAGGAATTTTCCATTTTAATATGCTTTCGGGTATTTTTCTGAATTGTTATTAGGACGCTTAAATTTGCCGTAATGCTAGCCAGGCTGCCCCGTAGTTACCCACAAATACTATGCAAATGACATAAATTTATGTATATTCCTCTATACCTGTCTACAGTTGTCATCGTTAACCTTATGTCCGTTTGAGTGTTCGCAATAATTGTCCACAATGAGCTGATAATTTGTTGTATATAAATGTCCTCCGGGGTCGATGCTGTGTTGTAATGTATACGTCACTGCTATGCTTACCAGCATTACCATTACTCCCACAAATACATGCACCCACATACAATACATAGTATTATTCTATGACTACAAAATTAAAATTTCGTTTCGCTCTACTGTCCGATGCTTCCGGTGCTGGCGGCGAGGATCTCTATGTGGACACCACTTTTAATTGGCGGTTTGTTGAGAACGTGTCGACATTTTGTGCTTGACTTATGCAAGTTTCAAGTGGGATTAAACCAATTAAGTAATTATTGCTTCATAAATATTAAATGAACTCAATTACAAAAACACAAACAACAATAGCAATATTTAAATAAACATTTGTAAGCAAATGTAATGCCGACAACAATTGTCTTCCGTTTGTTTCCTTCCGTTGGACGTTGTCGAGTGTATTTGTTATGCAAATATTTTTAGAATTTCCGCCAGATTAGCAATTCATAAATGTAGATAAATTAAAAGTAAGTTGTGGATTAGTAAGTGGTTGGAATAAATTGCGGTGAGAGATTAGATGGGGACAAAAAAGTATTATTAAGAAAATAAACTTTTCTTCTGATACTTAATTGACTCTTTGTTTTTAGTGTGTTCTGGATTAGTGGTGCTCTTTTTTACTTCAAGTCGAATTACTAAGAAAAAATTCTTTTATGAATATTTTTATCTTGATTTTGATTATTCAGTTTGTATGGCAGCTATATGCTATAGTGGTCCGATCTGAACAATTTCCTCGGAGAATGTATTATTACCGTGAAGAATAATATATGCCAGATTTCATGAAAATATTTTTTTAAAAAATAAAATTTTTCCTTACACGGGCTGGATTTTGGTAGAACACTAATTATGGCGGCTATATGCTGTAGTGGTCTGATAACGGTCGATCCGACAAATGAGCAGCTGCTTTGAGAGAAAAGGACGTAGGGAAAATCTCAGATTGATATCTCATAAACAAAGGGACCAGTTTGGGTATGTATTATACGTACAGACCGACATGACTAAATCGACTCAGCTCGTCACACTGATCAGCTATATATATGTACATATATTATATTTCATAGGTCTCCAACGTTTCCTTTTGGCTGCTACAAACTTCGTGGCAAATTTAATATTCCATGTTCAGGGCAAAAGTCCGTCTATGCAATATATGACTTAGTTAAAACTAGTAAATTGGAACCCACTTTTCGTAAATGGTAATTCAGAAACCAAATTATGTGTGTATTTCCGCCTACTTTCACATGAGTTACTAAACTTCGCAAACTACTCGACTTTGAGGTTTGAAAATTAACTACTTCGGCCCATAACCAAACCTACTCCCCCATAGACGTCATTTTGAGTCCTATCAATTTATTTCGCTTGAAAATATAAACTCGTACATAACTAATAACCTAATATATATGTAAGTTCCGACTACATGGATTGGTGTAACAGGGTTCAAAACCACAAATTATTTATATTGGTCCATACTTTTCTCGAGCTCTAATACGATATCTTAACGCCAGTTAGCGCAAGTAGAAGATAGCATTAGTCTTTTAGGGCTCCCTTTAAAATATACCAAACGTACTTTCCTTCCCCTTCGCTTGAATCGCTCGACTAAAGATTTTTCGGTGTGATAAAATCAAGCTGGGGAAGGCCTTCAATACTATTGATGCCTAAGAGACTCTACAGTGTGTTATTCAAAGTTTAGGTGTCATATTTTGCGTTCCTGAAAGTTTTATAAATGATGAGCAAAACTGAAATTTTTTTAGATGCCCTGACAATTGTTTGAAATTAAGTTAAACGCATAACTGGCGGTGTCGGGTTTTGGAAAATCTCTCCGTCAGCATCGAAAAGCAATGTAACGATTTCCAGTGAGTGTACATAGAAATTGTGACAAAGGGAGATAATCCTTATTACCGGAAATTAAAAAACGAAATTCTTAGTTTTACTAAGACGAAACATATCCTACTCCAAAATTAATCTTTTCAGTGTTAAGGATTTCGAAAATAAAAGGTACTTTCGCAGTAATATATTTAGAATTTTTATTTTATTTTTTTTTCATTCTTGTTTTTCTTTTTTCTTTCTTTTAAACGCTTTCAATTCGCAAGCAGTTTTTTCACTCTTTCACAACTGTTCTTCTAAGAAGAAAGATATGTTATGTGTTCACTAAACCGGAAATTTTGAGGCATTATAAACCATAGCATATTTCTTTGCATAATGATTTATTTATATCAAAATTTGCTTGCGAATCAGTTATAAAAAAATTTGATATGCTTATTAAACCCAATCCAGCGTGTAATGACTCAGCTAAAAGTCCATCAAAAGTATCTGCTGAAGTATTTTTCATATTTAATTACACTCCATCGCTTTTATACAATTTATTCATCATAAAAAAGTTTTGCAGCGCGCATTAATGAGGCAGATATGCAAGTGATGGGCCGCCACTCTCGCCTGCTTACCCGTTTAATCATACTGCCAACTTTACCCTTAATTTTGCTACATTTCTTTCACAATGATTTTATTGTTTATTGTGTCATATTTTAATGATCTCATCGTGACGCATTCCCAAAAGTGACAACAAAGTTGGCTGGTGGCTTGATGGGTTGCTGAATTGCCCCACTACCTCGCATAAGTTTCCCCAGAGATTTGCATCATAAAAGCCATAAAAAATAAAATTCAGCCAACGGTACATTGAAGTGGAAGAAGGGTGATTATCCTACCTTGGGGATAGTGTGGTATCTATGCAATCAAAACGGATCTATCTGTATGCCACAAATGTGAAATATGAGCAGGCACTGGAATAATGACATAACAAAGAAAAAAGATACACAAAAATGTTGATAAATCAAGCGAAGTAAGGCGGGAATTTCAGCAGACGTATCAATAAATATCGTCTCAATGAAAATGCAACAATAACTATAAGTTATTTACGGGAATACTCGGTAAGAAGTCTAAATGGAAATGTCAACTTTTTTCTTCTTTACGAGTGTTTGTATATTCACAGTTATTTTAGAACTATGCCTTTAAGTCTTCAATGAATGCAAAATTGCCATGCACTTATGTAGGTCGGCATATAAATTTAAGCACAAAGTCCCAAGTGTTTAGAATGTTTGAAATAAGATATTCTATAATATCGCAACATCGGCAACAATAAGTCTATAACATTATTTCTGAGACGTGCGTAAAACTTTACTCTCAGATAATTCGAAACTTTTCAGAGTCACGTGGTGAAAATTTTGATATTAGGCTTCATAAATGTTATCCGGGCTCTTCGTTGCGCTGCGAAGGAACCAATTGTAACTAATGACTATTATTAAGGGGTACTAGTAATTTTTAAATATAATAAAACTCGAAAAATGGTCCAACATGAAGAGATTGCGTCATCAACACATTGCACCGTGTCACAAATCAATAAAATAAATTCATAATCGTCCATCAATGACTTCTTATAGTGCTCAGATCTCAAAAGAGTGGTTTCTAAAAAGAAATTTAGTGACAATGAAGGCCTATTTGGAATTAAAAGACTGGAAAGTGGTATCAAAAATTTGGAAGATCGTTAAAAATATTGAATTGCAATCGATGACAACTATTAAGTGTCATACAAGTATAATCGAATTTAAAAAAAAATATTTCGGCGCCGAACTGAATGATTTAATACCAACAACATTATCTTCTTGTTACTATCCAGCTTTAAACTCATATAATGCTAGATATATCTTCTTCTTCTAGATTGAATGCCAAACTGCTGGTCTGTTATTTCTCTGTGACAAAATATAAAGCTAAGATACAGGTGAAGTCTGATATTTCTGCTCTCGCCAGAAAATAGCATAACTAATTTTTTTTTCTCAAATTGGTACATCTGTCATGAGAACATATGTAAAGTTGCAAGTCATTCTGCAATTTAATTCAAAGCCATTTGAAGTTGACGTGTCAGAGTATTTTTTTAAATGAAAAAAATTTAATATCGCGCAGTGATTAGATTCTTTGGTTTGAAAGGTTTAAATGCAAAGGAAATTTAAGAATAATTATTAGAAGTGTAAAAAGAGTCCTCAGCTTCAAAACGCCGTTGAATTTTGGGCTGGTGAATTTAAACGTGGTCGTGCTAGGCTAGAAGACGATCCAAGCGAAGGACGACCAAAAACCGCAACCACACCAGAAATCATTGAGCAAGTTCATAATATTGTTAGAGAAAGAGAAGATCCAAGGTTGTCATCGAGGTCATCAAGACAATGCACCTGCTCACCACCGTATTTAACAGATTTGACTCCCAGCGACTACTAACTCTTCAGAAACCTGAAACAGCTCCTTCGGGGAAAGCGTTTTTCTTCGAATGAAGAAGCTATTACAGCCGAAGATGGGTATTTTGCAGAGCTGCCGGAAAATCATTATAGGGATGGCATAGAAATATTGGAGGATCATTGGAATAAGTGTATTGAAATATAAGGAGATTATATTGACTAAAAAAATATATTTCGTACCAAGAAACAGTATTTTTTCGTTTCGAGCGCAGAAACCTTTCAACCAATCTGTATTTGTACTGGACAATCGGAATGACTGAAACCAACGATCGAATATTTTTATACATCACTGCTCAATCTTATCGAACATTAATCGTTACCATCCCGTAATGGTGCTTAGAAATCTCATGAATCTTTCTTTCAAGCAATTTTTCACCCCAAAAATCGCTTAGTCGTTTACGCCTCTGCGCAGGATCGACGACAATATGGAAAGGCATACATATCAAGAGTAATTTTTCTGGGTCGAAAAAGACTTCAATTTAAAAACTGTAATTGTTTTCGAAATGTAAATCTTCCAAGATAGATGAAATTGTCAGCAACTTTGAAGTTATGGCTGTCAGAAAGTTATATAGCTGGTAATTCAGCATAATAATTCCATGATCTCCCTCTCCCCGAGTTCGAAACTTCAAAATTCTTATTTATCAGCTTTGGTGTCACTTTCATCTTAAGAGAATTATATTTATCTCAAGCTTGAACAAATAAAGAGATTTTAGGTCTAGGTCAGATGTCTATACTTATAACTAACTTTAGTTGCTCACACTAGCTGATGATATAACAGAAATTGCAGACTGTTAAATATAATTTAGAGCTTTGATTAATTCTACTTTATCCATGGATTATACATCACATATTCGATTAAAAAGCTGTCAAAGCTAAGTACTTCTTATTATTGCATATTTAACTTTAGTTACGTGAGCAGGTTTCATAATATGACAATATTGCATGCAGCTAAATGACCAACCAAATTGGGGTTAGACCCAAATCCACTATTCATGCCATGAGCATATTCAAATTCAAGTATGATGTGATCATTTGTATGCCTAGCTGAACCTTAATTTTGTACAATTATCACAAAACAAAAATGTCGCACGTGTTTGCAAGCATTCTCATACAATTGTGCAATCAATTGGAAGTGAACTGATAAAACTTGATTAGACATAGTCAAGTGTACTACAAACTGAACACGTCACACATGATAGAAGAGTCCTCAGTGATGTACGAGTATTTCCTCTGCTTCAACGAATGTACAAACGCATTGTAACGGTATGTCGATAAACTTTCATAGAAAATGTGAGTTGAATACTGATTGCAAACAAAGAATGCTTGCATTTAGGTAATCAGATAAATTCTAATTTCATGCTGATATGAACTTTCAATGACATTTTTGCTCTTGATTTTCGTGCATCAATTCAAATGGAAATGAACATCAGCAACAACAAAGGCAAACCCATTAATATATACGATATTTCCAAATTTTCGCATCTTTAGCAGCTAGGCGCTCAATTCAAGTAAAAAACAAGTAAGGAAGGGTAAACTTCGGGTGTAACCGTCTTACAACTTGCAAGAATCAAAGCCCGGGAAATTCCTTCACGTGCCGGCAAAACTTTATGTTACAAAATGTTGCGAAAGAATTAAAAATCTAGGTATAAACCAATTCCATTTTAATTCAACGCTAAACCACATACTTTTTAATTTAATTTCATTAAAGTATCACACATTTTGACCGCCCTGAACGGTTAAAAGACAAGTGGAAAGACGAAAATCATTTTATAGGATATATTGGAGATAGAGAAAAGGGCTGTTAGCTGTTAGCGTTAATTTTGACATTGCTTAGGTATACTCGAGATCATATTTTGAAGCAATTTTAGACATAAATGACATTCACTGATCGACATATTCGACATAAAACTTGTTAGAATAACGAAAAACAATATAAGTAGTATATAGAAGTTGGGGGTAGTATTGACCCGATTTTATCAAATGCCAATATCACATACTATTAACATGCCACAGACTAACAAAATGTTTCCAGGATTTGATTAAGGTACCTCACATACCATAACCAATCATATGGAATAAAGTCAGCCGGCTTCGAAAGTCCTGATATTAGTAATATGGAGGCTAGGTCAAGTTTCCGCTCAATCCATTTTAGGCACAAAGATACCTGTTATAAGCAAAACACGCTCTCTCATTTTCATTGAGATAACTCACATATTGACCGATATATGCGGTATAAAGTCACCCGGATGTTCAAAAATCTTTATATTCCATATAAGGGAAGTATTGAGCCGATTCAACCCATTTTTGATGAACAGACATACTATTATCAGAAAAGAATCCTCTCTGAATTTCAATTATACAAGTATATCTCACACATTGACCGATATTTTCGGTATAGAGTCAACTATAGGTACTGGTGTCCACATTTGCGGTACCTAGGGGTTTGAACAGTTTTGGTTCGATTCGGACAATTTTTAGTCATAAAAGGTCACACTTTAAAGGCATTATTGCTTGATTTCCGTACTGGAAATTAAAAGAATCAGATGGAATTTAAAATTGTGTTTTATGGGAAGTAGGCATGGTTGTAGTCCGATTTCCCCCATTTTCGCACTGTAACATAAGAATGTCAAAAGAATATTATAACTTAATTTGCTTGAAAACGGTCGAGCAGGTCTCGAGATATGCGATTTCAACGAAAAGTGGGCGGTGTCCTGGCTCGCGGCTCCTTTGCGTAATTTTTAACAGTACCGTTATATGGGAATGGGCGGGGCTATAATCATATTTCATATATTTTTCAGTGTCGGTAGAGGTGCTTAAGGGATTTGTCCTGTGCGAATTTGGTTATTTTAACTTGAATGGTTTGGGAGGAAAATACATTAAATCTTTTAGAGGGCAGGGCCACGCACATTTTTTCAACATTTTCAGTACACAGCTGCTTCTGGCTACTGCGATCGCCTGTGCCAAATTACAGTTTTGTATCTTAATTTACGGCTTGGTTATGGTTTATAGGTTTTCGTTCAATGGCGTTTTGTGGTCGTGGCAGTGATCCGATTACGCCCATCTACGAACTTATCCTTACCTTTTTGCCATAGAACACGTGTACCAAGTTTTATAAAGATATCTCAATTTTAACTCAAATTACAGATTGCACAGACGGACGGACGGACAGACAGTCACCCAGATTTTAACTCGTCTCTTCATCCTGATCATTTATATATACATAACCCTATATGTAACTCGATTAGTTTTAGGTGATACAAACAACGGGTAAGGTAAGAAAACTAAAACTAAGAGTATAAAAAGTAGGAAGAATATTCAAAGCTCAAAATTAATAAAAGTGTAAAAGTAAAAAGTATTGAATTAAATACAATTTATTTAATAATTACCAATATTATAATTACTTTGCCTTGAGCATTACGCAAAATTCAAAAATTAAGCGCTTGGCCGGATCAACACCTTCATTTTTGAAGAAATGTCAACCAATGCTTCATTTTGGCAATAAAACACACCAAACCGTTACTTTTTGAGGATGTAACGGTATCGCAACAATGACTTGTGGATTAGTATCATTCCAAACGCAACAATTTTATTTATTACAGTACCCATTCAATCAAAACTGAACTTTATCTCTGAACAAAATATTCGAATTTTCGACGTCTTACAAAGGGTTAAGCCATTCTAGAGCCCTTAGGGTAAGGCAAAAATCGTACAAATCCTATACTGTTCTACCCTCTTTAATTCAAAACCTAATAATAAATTACCAATTTATTTGAAAAATGTATATAAAAATATATGGTATAAAATTGTTGGCTGAAAAATTGGCATTTTCTGAAACTAATCAAAAACCAAAAGGTATTTACCGTTAGCAACTGTTAAATTGGTAAACATGTACTGCTACAGTGTCAAAGTAGTACTATTATCTTTAATTGTTTACTATCCTATGACAAACACATTGATTCTTATATACACTTGACCCACCTAATCTACTTTACAAGAACGCCATTAACGTTAACTGCTGGGTTATGCTACGTGAGCCATACTATTTATACATGTGGCTGTGTACTGCTTTGAATATGTCCTCATATATATACATAGATATGTACTAGTATATACATAGATATGTACTAGTATATACTAGTATATCACATCTGTATGCATGACTAACGCATAACAATGGCAACAGTAGCAATCATCTCGGACCAAGTGATTTACCTTCAAAAACTTCGTATGGGAAAGAATTTTACTCTTCTACTTGATTTTTGGGCTGCATTTAGGTTTGAAGACTAGAATGCATGTATTCGAATGTATAACCTAAATTTTTTTATGCATTTTTTGCACATGTAAAGGCTTTACGTACATATATGTGTCTTTGTTACGTTCCTTCTATTTTCCTTTCGTTTGTTGAAAATAAAATTTATGTTTATGTTTTTGAATACTCTGACTGAAATTTTGCATACAGTTGTGTTTTATCGCAGCTCTGATATCATCGCCTCGAGAATGATTATAAAATTTTTGTGTTAGAGATAGTCTATTTTCTTCATTTTTCAGTCCAAAAAAAAAAAGATACAAACAAGATTGGTAATACATTGCGTTATAAACGAGCCTTCGTCTACTTTCGATCATGACGTCATATAGTTATATATTATTCTGTCAAACGCATTCAAAATGAATTTATGGAACGAAGCTGTCAGAATTTCTAGTGCTATCATTCTTGTTTCCGCCCGCAAAACATCTTTATATAGTTCAATTTAGCTGGAAGAGCCAAAACCAAAAAATAGACACTTTATGCCTTATTTCTAAAAGTCGCACAAAGTCCTTTGAATACTGAATCTAAGATTTGTCTATTGAACTGTCAAGTTTTTTAATCGAAAGAGCTGTAACTGTCAAAGTAAGTCATGACAAAGAAACATTATACATATATATTCTAAGGGTATAAGACAAATTTCTAACTTAAAAGGCAAATTCTTTTTGTAGAAATTTTTCGAACCTCTTCTATATAAGCAAACTTGTTTCAAATATTTCGAGCTATATCACATTTCAAATTATTTTGCTCTCTTTCATTTTCATTCTTGTGTAACTCACTTATTTTGGTAGTAAAATTTTCAGAGCAATAATACTACTTAAGCAGCTTTTCAACACATATCAGCATTAACATAAAAGCCGATAAAATCAAAATGTCAAATGTGACAAAACACTTTCATACGAATACACTCTCGAATAGTCGACAATTATGAGCAAAATGAAATGGAATTGAACCCTTTGTGCGTAATAGTGCAAAATCGTATCTCATGAGCCTAAGCTATCGTATTTACAATTCAAAATACCGAACGTGTTGATGTCCTCTTGTTTCGCTCACAACGTACACGTACGAACGAGTTAATCGGATTTTACATGCCCCTTAGGGTTATTGAATATGCCTAAGTTTCGTTACTGCTATAGTCAAGTCTGTTGGCTTTAATTGCAATCCGACTTAAATGTGAGGCTAACTTTCGGTGAATTGTGTTGACCTTTCTCATGTATTTGATATACAATGACTTGTGGAAAATAGGCATCTCACAACAAGGTTAAGGAAAGTCTACGATAGTAAAGCGTGCTTTTTTAGACGTGTGGTTTGAGTGATGAGACAATACTTTTTTCGGAGTTGATCTTTTTGACAGCTGTTACTTGATTTATATACTCAGTTTGGTTTGCCATCTCATAATGAGCTTACTTCGCAACAACACGCTAGCAAATCGTGCAAATTTATTACTAAAACGAGATGTCCACCGATACCGATTTTCGATGAGCGATGAAGCTCACTTTAGATTGAATGGGTACGTTAATAAACAAAATTTTTGCATTTTGAGTAATAATAATATACAAGCCATTATTGAGACGCCGTTACATCCTGAAAAAGTCATTGTTTTGTGGGCTCTATAGGCAGAGGGAATCACTAGTCTATATTTCTTCAAAAATGAAGCCGACCATAATGTAACAGTTGATGGGGTCGTATATACTTCGCCAATTTTCAGTTCTGATAATTCTGAAGAGCATGAATACCGATCAAACAAAATTTTTATGTTTGGGGAACAGAAAATCCATTCGAGGTTCAAGAAAATCAAGAATCATTATGCTAAACTTTTTGTCGACGGAAATCGATAGCAATGAATATTGAATTTTGATATCTGTGCGTAAATGCAGATTCGATAAAAATAACCCTGGAAATCTGATAGCAAAAAATTATTACCATTTTTGATTCCAACTATCTTCATTTTTGCGGAATTATATGAAAATTTTCAGACTCCAATATTCGTGCTAAATTTATCGTTCTTTCATAATAATATAATTAATATCCCAAAGAATGAAAACTTACTCGTTTTACCTAAGCCATTTGGTCTACGGTTAACGTTTATCCTAACTGGGCTCGTTTTGTCTATTTGACTGCTACCTTCACTTATGTGTATTCTCGAAAATTTCAAACGAAACCACTATATACCCAGTTGTTCTCAATTTGCTTGCAATTCTTCGCCCAACTGCCCTACAATACTTGAGACCACAAAAAAGTGTTACAAAACGCTGACAGTGTTCAAAAGTTTATGTCTCGTATAATTTCCGTTGCGCAGACAAGGCTAACCAAGCAAACACCGCTTACAAAAAACACGAAATATACACATGCATACAAACAAACAGAGCCAACTGGTGCATCCGTACATGCATAGGTGAGTGCGTGCAGCTGGTTTTTAGACACCTTTTGAATTCCTAGCTGAGACGTTGACAATAATACCTCATGTCTTCGTCTTTTTTGCTTTCTCTGGTTGCACCTTCTTTTCGGCACACAAAGGCGCTTGATAACGACCCGCAAACCGACAATGAACGTCATGTATGTGAAGCATGCATTTATATACACACACACACACACATTTTACTCGGCTCAAAGTTTCTTAATAAGAGGCGACAGTTTTGACACCAAGTGTGTTTACTTTAACACCAAAAACTAAGCGAAGTGACATAGACTTTCTGTTGGAAGAAAGGAGGTTCGAGAAGAAAGGTGGAAGGCAAGGTAATTAAAGTGTTAACGCAAGTAATCAAAGTGGTAATGTAAGTAATCAAGGTGATAATGTATGTAAGTAATCAAGGTTTACCGCCTGTTGTAATCTTAGTGGTAATATTAGTACTTACAGTTGTTATGTAAGTAATCAAAGTGGTAATGTTAGTAATTAAAGTTGTAATGTATGTAATCAAAGTGATAATTTCAGTAATGAAATCGCTAAAATAAGTAATTAAAGTGGTAATGTTAGTAATCAAATTGGTAATGTTTGTAATCAAAGTGGTAATATTAGTAATTAATGTGGTAATTTTAGTAATCAAAGCGGTCGTGCAAGAAAATTCTGTGGATTAAAAATTTTTGTTTGTGTTTACTTAATCAAAGTAGTAATACAATTAATCAGTGTGATAATTTTAGTAATAAAAATGACAATAAAATTAATCAAAGCGGTAATTTAAGTATTTGAAGTGGTAATATTAGTAATAAAAATGGTAATAAAAGTAATCAAAGTGGTAATGTAAGTAATCCAAGTGGTTATGCAAGAAAATTCTTTGGAATTAAAATTTGTATTTGGATATGTATGTGGTAAATTATAAAGAATTTAATAGCAAAAAAAAATTAACAAAAGAATCTGAGTATGAATAATAATGAACATTTTTTTATCCCAATATAGACGCTAAAATATTTTATAAAGACCATAGCAAGTATAACTACATAAGTTCATTTAATAATGACAGTACCCTGTATATATGTACACATGCACATACGCAACTAGCTACATATTCAATTGTTCTTGCCACAAAACACTTGTCACCAACTAAGCAACTTAAGGTAAATAATGTCAGAGCATATATGCTGAGCGAAAATTAAAACAATGTGGGTATCATAAAAAGTTTAGCGGTGGAAAGCACACTGAATTGGATTGGAGCGTTTGTTTGTAGTGTTTATAACTGCTTCAACACTTTCTAATTAACTTTTGCAAAGTTTTTGCTTTTATTTGAAGCGTTAAGCACACAGTTTTCATGCTTTTATCGTCAATTTTTATGAGTTCTCATATATGCAAGATTTTTTTTTGAATGAACTATGACTCAGATAAATTAAAAATGTATGTTAGAATGTTGCCACATGATTTATATTATGAGTAAAAAACAATTATAAGAAACATAAGAATATGTTTTTATCAGAATAAAGAATATTTGTTTCCTAAATTGAAAAGTTAAAAAAAATTGTATTGTATAAGTATCAAACTGGCAATGTCTAAGAAAACTAACTGTTGAAAATAATTGTAAAGGCATATTGCCACCTTTTTGAAATTCATAAATAAATTTAAAAAAAAACGTTAAGTTCGGCTGCATTGAAGCCTTTATAGCACCTTCATAGGTGCATTTCTTAGAGCAAGTACCTATACCTATAAATAACTAGGTAAATCTGACAACGTAACAGACCACATATAACTATGAACGGTAACTGGTGGTCCCGTCTTTATTCTTCAGATCGGAGATTTCTGTATTGTGTTGGAAAATACTCCATGTCAAACATTGTGAATATATCTTGTCATATAAAAACGTTTTGCAAACTAAAAAGTTGAAAACAATCGATCGATGTCGATATAATCGATATATAAGACGAGCTTTTTGAAGATATTTTAATGAGGTACTATGGAACGAATGTTCCTGTTTTACTGATTCTCCGAAACTTGCATTCTAATTACATGATTTGGTGCTGCTCTATCATCCATTCATATTTTCACACATTAACCACTGTTCCCCTTTTCTTATTACAGAACATGTCTATTTAGAAATGGCAAAAATTACACGACGTGCCGTTGCCTCGTCGTCGGTAGCATCAACATCAACAGACACTTCAAGGTCATCTAGAGCAACGAGTTCTTCCACTTCAAAGGCTTCCAAATCAACTGCTACGGCAAGCGCAACAATAAAAACCACAACGAATGCCAATAACATTATCTATGGCGGTAAGCCAGCACGTTTGGCCGCAACGGATATGTCGGACAAACTGGCAATGCACTCAATGCCACTCACTGCATTTAATGAAAATCCTCCTCTACGCAGTAACGGCACTATACCCGATAAACAGT
This sequence comes from Bactrocera oleae, assembly GCF_042242935.1. Classification (NCBI taxonomy): domain Eukaryota; kingdom Metazoa; phylum Arthropoda; class Insecta; order Diptera; family Tephritidae; genus Bactrocera; species Bactrocera oleae. The sequence goes on along the minus strand of NC_091537.1, from coordinate 18,180,675 downwards.
TTACAACTAACGGGAATAGCGCCTTACACGCCGTCACGAATACAACGACTGGGTAAATATGACGAAAGCATTTATTTACATACTTTCCATTTAACTCTTTATCTATTTTACATAGTACCGCTTCCGTATTCGCCGGCACCAATGGGCGACACAGAATCTTCACGGGTAGTGGACGACACAATAAAAGTCTGGCTGAGCGAAGAATTGAACAGGAAGAATTCTATGCCACTTATGACGTGATGACTGGTGTACGCATTGCCGCAACGCTAAGCGGCTTCTTCGGCTTAATGGTGTTTCTTATTGTTTGGAAGAGTCGCAGTAGTTCCAATGAAACGTTGAAAGTGTTAAAGGTTAGTAGAGAGTTGTGACGTTTGGACACAAATTTTGCGAAGACAAGGGTCTATTGGATAATCAAATTATGGGAAATAGTACAATTTCGAGAGACCAGATGTTATTAGTATTGAAGACTGACTCTAGAGATCTATTAAATTTTAAGAACTTTCGAACGACCTTTTGTATGAAGATTTTTAACATAGTGGTTCCCAAATTTGCGAAAGTAATCCCGTTAAAGGTAAGATTTCGGAGCTGATCCCCACGATGGAGATCACGGTTTGGACAGCTGAAACCTCGATCCTTTGTGACACTCTTAAGTATGAATCAATAGCCTTTCATGTATTGCATGTATGAGTCTTGATTGCCCGGCCCAGACATGACCTCCAAAGTAAAGTAAGTCATAGAATATCACTCCAACGAAATCTGGACAGTGAAGGAAAAAGTTTCGAAACCATTTCACCTCGTTTACCTCCGCACAACTATGACAAGTGGCGTCCTTCACAAACCTCATCGCAGGTTCAAACCAGAGAGCAAGCAGTTCAGTAAACGTCTAGTGTTTCGGATGGACCTCCGAATACAAAGAACAATTAAAAATATATTTAAGCTACCCTAATCTTCATTTCCTTCAAGTGGTAATTTGTAATATTTTTTAGGATCCCAAAATGGCTGCTGTAGCTGCAGTTTGTATGCAAGAGGAGGAGGAGCGTGAAATTCAGGAGGCTATGGTGGCAACTGGCATGTCGATATACCCGGATGAATATGATGCAATTCTCTATCGACGACAACGAATGTTATCATTGGGTAATGTTAGCGCACCACCCATGCTAAACCGAGGATATCGCTTCTCGTCAGTGGGTAAGTATACTATTTAGAGAGTTTGAAAATGCAGTTTTCAGTTTTTGATTAATTCAAAAAAGATATTCCTACTTTTGAAACTGCAGGTGGTGGTGGCTACAGCAGCCTGCTGGAGCCACCTAGGCGTTTTTCCTATTCGGCAACTTCTGGTGTAGGCAGCTTCACAGGCGGCCGTCGAAAAAGTGGCTCAGAGTCGTCACGTATACTAAGTAACTATCCTATGGGCAGCAGTTTCGGTAATGATGATTACTTTATAGAAACCGAGGATGAATTGGAATGCACTGACTATCCACGTAGTGGGACACATCTTGACGAACTGCCGGATATGCCACAACGCACTGATTCAACGAAAAGTAAACGTGGATTTCTAGAGGTACCACCAGCGGTAGGTTAAACATTTCACCAAATATTAACTTAATGAAGCAACAAGCTTTCTTCTATAGGGACAAGATTCGCGACGTAGCAGCGCAATGACATGTTGCAGTACTGAAAGCTCTTATTTGGAGCGACGCTGTTCGGCGTTTACCTTAGGGCTGGGCAATCTACCGCCGACACTTCAACGAAAACTATCGACAACCTCACGCGCATCGAGTACTGACAATTGGGATTACTATTACCCCGATATACAGGTCATACAACCAACACCGAAACCTTCACCTTGTCCATCGGAGCGTAGTCTTTATGAACAACTACAGGCGCATGCCAATGGTGCTTCCACCTCGAGCGCTAAGGTGACTGGCAAAGGCGCTGACGTACTGCCGGACAACTTACACGTAGCCACCATCACAACACATAGTAAGACTGGCACAACCAATACTGTGGTTACAGGTGATACGAGAGGCGCTAGTACACCAACAGATGCGCAGAAATTTGTGCGTAAGCACAGTATAGCCTATTATGACCCGGAAAGTGCACAGGCAGGTCGTAAACAAGAAATACACTCGATAAGCGCCGACACGGTGGACATCTATCCTTATAACCAAACCCATTTTGAAACGCGTGGTACGATTGGTTCCAGTGATGCTGGTAGTACCGCACACAAGTCTACACTGCAATCTGTGCCGACAACATGCGCTCAGTACGGATTCCATTACACCGATTCGCCGACGGAAGATTCCCGTGGTAGTCTGCGCGGCAAGGTCACGGTAGTTGAACTGCAACGTCGCACCTATCCAACAGAACAGATGACGCCGCCGCCCATACAAGAGCACAATAATAATAATTTTTCATACTCCAGTACCGCTGCTGCCATAGCGGCTGCTGCAGTTGTTACCGCCAACTCCAGTAGCATCAGCATCGATAGCACGCCCATAAGTTTGGATAGACTGAATGGCAGCGGCAGTCTGGGTACCATATCAGCAAAAGCACTTTTCAATGTAGAGAAGCGAGCACCGCTCGCCTCGCTTAGTTCCTTTAAAATCTCGTCATTGGAGTATCAAGACTCGGAGGCGCGTTCCGTTGACGAGGACTCAGTATTCCTGGATAGTGTTGCCGACACCGATGAGGATATGCAACAGCTGAGTAGTGACAGTGATGAGGTCAGCTTCGGTGAACATGATCCTACTAGTATGCGTGAGAGCGTAGCGCTTGTCGTAACACAAGATTCCGTCGGCAGCAACAATGCCGAGGCAACGGCAACAGTGCATACGCGACCGCAGCCACTCAAGTATCCCATCGAAAAGCGTTATAGTCTGGGCGCTGCTTGCAATGCCGGTGTCGCTGGCACCAAACTCTCACGCGCACGACGTCCACTGCTGCAACGCCATCGCACAATCAGCGTTTCTTCCAGTGATCGTGTAGCTTTAATCGGCCATCAGCTCAAAGAGTTTCAACACACTGGCAGCGGTAGCCATACACCAACCACCATCGCTGAATCGGTGCCACTGGAGACGCATTTCGGTTCGATTATTTGCACCAGTAATTCACCCACACATCCGCGACGCGCACAATTACTGCAACAGTATAGCGATCCGCAAAGTCTGCCGACTACCACCACAACTACAGCCACAACGGAGGAGGACACCTGCTCTACTTTGAATACGGAACTATGCGGTGGTAATGCTGGCGGACAGGGACCGAGCGGTAGTGGTAGTGGCGGTACCGGCGGTGGCGGTGGCTCAGCGACACTAACACAAAACAGCAGCTTAAATACGGTCGTTAGTTTTGGCCGCTCGAGTCCGCTCACGGACAATAACAAAAAGAGCTGTAGCCTTAGTGCTGGCACAAGCGCTAACGCAAACCAGCTCTATATTACAGAAAAACAAAAGGCTTCGAAAAATCAAACGAACAAAACACAACCACAACTGCCATGCTCCAGACTCTATGATGACCCTTGTGCCTCCTCGGTCTCCGACTCGTTGATCATCACTTCAACAACGCGACAGCCAATAATTTGTATGCCAGCATCGCTGAAAAACCTCATCCTACGCGGTTCCGGTGCCGGAACCAGCACTACTACAACAATCGCAGATAAGTCAGTCGACTCGCCCAACCTGTTGGTCAGCCGAAGTGCTACTAATTTGAGCGCGTCGAATGCAAATGCGCGCGATAGTGAAGATCGGTCCAGTCGTTCGGTTATGCTGGAACTGCCTCTAATAAAGTTACCTACCGATGAGAGCTCGGAAAGTTCGTCAGCGTCGGAGGGGAATGCACAACGTGCACAAAGTAAAAGCGAAGGTTCACGCGAACCCAGTTTGACAAGAAATAGTCGAAAATGGTCAAAGGAAACACTGTTCTAGCTAGGAACCAAAGCAAGACGCACCAGCTACAAAATGGGTTGAACACACAGCGTTCAACAAGTTTAGGAATATGTTACTCACAGTAGCAGAAGAGTTACAAAAAGCAAAGAGGTTAATAAAGCAGCGCAGGTGTGGTGTAAAATAGTATAGAAGAAAGACTGCAGTTTGGATAGTGCAAAGCATCGTTGCATCCACGTTGAGCTCTTCGACTGCCCCGCTAAGGAATTGCATTTGCTGTTGTGTGACACAAAGTTGGCACAATAACTTTTTACAGGAGCTTAGTATGTATCAGATTTTGCAAAAACCAAAAAACTAAAGAACTCAAAAAAAAACGAAAAAACAACTAATGAACTATAATTGTAAACTAAGAGATTTAGCATACAAATTATGTAAATGAAAACATTTTTATTTATAAGTGAAAAATACAAATCACAACACGGAAACGGGTGAACTTAAAAGCATTTCGTGCGTAATTTATGCGATTCAAATTGTTATATGTACGAGTATTTGATAGTAAATAACTGCATACATACATACATTGTGAAATTATAAGAAGAAGAAAAAAACACTTTCATCAAAATATAGATATTTAGTAATTCATAAGCTTTAAAATTTACTTTAAATTGAGGAGCGAATTGAAACTCGGGCGAATAGACTTCACACTAGGAAATGGAATATTTAATTAACTTAAAATGGCCTTAACTTTCTTCCTAAGTTGCAAAAAAAAAAAAATTTGAATTACAGTGTGGAACATAGAATCACGAACACCTATTGAATTCTTTTATTTTTGTATGCAGTGTAAGATTTTATTTAGTATGAAAAATAATTGAAGTGAATATTTTGTATGAGAGCCACTTTGTTTTACGTCGCTTTGACTTACATATTTACTACCAACTAACAAGAGGTTCTCAGCAAGTGCGGATTGAAACGTTATATATAAAACGACTACTGTATTATTTGTTTTAAAATTTTCAGGGTATACCTATTTATATAAATTTTAAGAATACACAATAATATTTTTGAAGAAAAAATAGAAAAAATTTTATATTTTCGTGTTACACGCAATCTCCGAAAGCGCTTACAAAAGGTCCTTCACTGCTGCTGTGATTCCGAAAACAAGCTCTACTAGAAGATATTAATCGTACAAAATGGCGGCATTTTAAAATAGGTTGAATTTTACCCAATTTGGTCGTTTTGGCCGAAATTCGATTTTTGATCTCAGATCAAAAAACTGGTAGGTCATTGTATCAAGAACTATATACAGAACATGCATAAAAAATTTAATGGTAATCAGATCATTTGTCTCCGAGCAATCACTGCAGCATATACGAAAAAGGTTGTTCCGAGAAAAAAGCGTTTAAAGATAAACGATAAAGCTGACGTGGACTACGCGGCTACATTTTAGAGGGCTGTAACTCAAACTAACAAATTTTTTTTAAAGGTATAGACTAACGGAATATAAAAAAAAGAAACTTTTTTTTTTTATTTCACACTAGGTGTGCCCATAGCGTTCGGAACGACAATGCTAGGTCTAATAAATCCGATTGTATCTGAACGACGGTATAGGTTAAGCTGACTATAGGGGAACATATTCATTAGCACAGCTTATTTATAACCACGCGATGGGTATACCATCTACCGTTAGAGTAGTAGACAAATCTATAAAGTTTTCATTATCTCTATTCTATAGCACATGCGTTGAAAATGGTCTCACTAATCGCGGCTCTTATAACAGAAGTCTTTATACCGAGTTTTGATCTTTGTAAAAAATATATAAAGCATGGTCTAAATGTTATTGCGGAAAGCTATTGTGGTGGTTGTTGTTATGCTAGTGACATTTCCCAGCTCACATTAAGGATTTCAACGGATTAGACAGGCCGAAAAAAACCAACCCAACTTTCGTGGAAACAGAAACTAAAGAGTAGCTAAGTTTTAGTGACATTAGTCCCTACTTTCAGCTATACCTTGAAAACCAGCATATACCCAGAAAACCAACCAAACAGTGACTAGGGATAGTTTAGGATTTTTTGCGCGAAAACTCATTTAAAAAAAATCTCGAATGATCACGAATTGATATTTTGTACCCATACACATTTATTAATATTAATATTTGAGTATGGAAATGTCATTCATATGACTCATAACATAGTTATGAGCTTGGAAACACTTGAGAGCTTTTGTATAGATTCTTCTTCAAACTTTCAAGTTAAAAGACATAACGAAAAGTTTAAGTAAAGATATATGCGATTTACAACAGGCTAATGTCCAAGTACAGCTTTTGGATGATTTATTTGAGAGGTTTTAGACTTCTTCGATAAGCTATACTGCAGATATAATCCATAGTGACTCTTTGGAGTAAAACGTACTTGAATAATTGTTTTTATGGTCGGAAATTGGGGTTGATCGAAAAATTCACCTTTTTCAGAAAATAAGAACCCTCTGAATTGTTTTGAAGAAGAAATTTGGGTCGATCAAAAAATTCACCTTTCTAAAAGCTCATATTATATGGGTTATAAGCAGGGTTGCAAATAATGCATTAAAAAATATTTAATTAAGATTTGAATTAAATTTTTTTTTAAGTCCGTATTTGGAATTACAAAATAAAAAATTAAACCCGCATAACGGATTAAAAAATATTTTAAAAATATTAATCCGTTATATTGGATTAATTAATTATTTTTCATTTTTAGTCCCAACTACCGAATTGAAAAATAAAAAAGAAAAATTTTATTCTTAAACATATAATTAAGAATTTAAAAAAGAATTTGCTTTAGAATTAACATTTTTTCGTGTTTATTCAAATCAAAAAGTAATATTTTCAAGTTTAAATTTTTACTCCCAAACATCTTGAATTATTTTTTAATCGCGATGTTGGGATTAAAAATTAAATTTTCATTTTTTTAATGCAAAATTTGTAAATTAATAAATTCGCAACCCTGATCATAAGACATTTCCAGGAATAGGAACTCATCTGAAATTGAGCAAACATATATCATACTTTTCGTTAGAAAAAAATCATAAAAAATGCTACTCTTCGGCAAGCTTTTGAAAGTTGTGTAGCGAACAAAAAACTGGCATAAATCAAATATGATCTCAGAGATAAAATAGCTAGCGGTTATATTACTTTTATACATATAAAAAGCTTGACAAGAGAGCCGTGCATAGCAGCCAACAAAGTGGCAAGCCGAAGATGGCTAGCACAATTCTAGATAAAACTGTAAATAATATTTTGTACAATTGAATAAACCTAACGAAATATCTTCAAATGTCTATCAATTACTTTGGTAGGCACAATTTTTAGAACTATTAATATTGTTTTAGTAATAAAAAACTTTTTGATACGATTTGAATGAGTGGCTTAGTAGCGACTCTGTTCGTGTCAAGTAATTATGTTTTGAACTTTTCATGATCCCAAAGTGTTGAAAAATGTATGCCGAAGTAGAATAGAAACAAGTGCAGAACTGTTTTTTTTTTTTTAAATCATTGATATTTAGAGCGTGTATGGGTAACTTTTTGAAAATTTCAAGCTGTTTACAAAATTTATTGCGTTTTTCGTATAATTTATTTTTATTTATGGTATTTTTGACAGGATTGCTAAAGCTTTGATAAAATTAAACTTAGAAACTTTGCTCTAAAGTCACGTGAAAGCGTGAAATTATGGTTGGAAGTGTTTATAACCTTTCTTTAGCTTTCGTGCAAGAGTTTAAAGCAAACGTTTTAATCGAGAACTTGCCGAACTTATTACAAAATATAATTTCGTCAAGCATTTTATCATACATAACATAATTAGCGGTTGTTTAGCAGTTATTTTTGTTATCACTTATAAAATTTGTTAAAATTTCCATAAAATTTTTTTCGTCACAAGAAAAACTACCAAATAAACGAACATATACGTAGTAATAAGAAATACTATAAAACCAAAAGAAAATGCAACAACTTTAGGGACTATTAGCATGTAGAATGACTTCACTACTTATAAAATTTCAAAAATATTTGATTTTCAATACTTTACTATTACAACTACAACTACTTTAGCGGTACAGAATAGCACAATAGATTATAAATGTGAGCATTTCAAGAAGCATAAAAATTAAATATAATATTTATTTATATGTATGTATGTAAATGTAGGAAACGTGTGCCTAAAAGTTGACATACGCACATTTTCAAAAGGTTTCAGTTTCATTTATGAATTTCTCTAATATTTTAAGTTAAACGAAAATCACGTATTTGTTGTCTTCAAAGCTAGTGTTTAGTGTAATAAAATAATAATAAAACAAAAAGAATATGTGTATCATATGCGAATAGAAACAATTAGGACTTCTCTTCATGCCTTCCTTCAAACCCACCCAAAGTGCATATACCTGAGAACAAAAAAAAAACATAAAATATAACAATTTAAAATTAAAAAAAAAAAAATTACAAACAGAAAGAAAAAACAAAAACTAAAATTAAAAAATCAATTACAAAGCAAAAAATGTAACTTACGTCATACATATGTATGTCATGTTAGATAATTACGTAATTTAAGTAGAGATTGCACGCATGTAACCCAAATTATAAGAAAATAATAACAAAATTAAAAGAAAAAATTTAAAAACATATACATTTTTTTATAAAACAAATAATTGTTACAACAAATAATTGCAATAAAAATCAATAACAATTGAAGAAAAATCATTTAATATAACATAACTGTATATACGAAGCAAAACACAAACCGAGTTTATGAAAAATAGTAGGCTACTGTGTTTGTTGCATGTACTTCCGCGCCATTCAAATGACATGCATACACACGTACATTCATATGTGTTAGCTATAGCCACATTTACATACATAGTTGCATAAATTAATGTACCATACACATGTATGTACTTATGTGTACTGTGTGTTATAAAATAGTTAGTATACTTTCTACTTTGTATAGACCTATTCCTAGTTTAACCCACCAAATATAAAGTGGCGTGCACATACATTTATACTATATTCATGCATACATATGTATGTATAAGACATACAAACAAACAAAATTAAACATCACTACTCATAAATAACATAAAAAACAAAAAATATTGCAAGTAAAAACACTGATTAGATTTCGTACAAAATCGTGTAATCATCTCTCGTATTTTTCTATGAAGTTTCAGAATGCATACTTATACATATATGTATATGTATTTATTACATTTATGCATAGAAAACCATATTTTTTACCTACATACATACATATATACATACATACAAACATTTTAATCATATATGAGCTAGTCCTCGAAGCCAACACACTGGTACCTTCATGTTACGGATATATGGTAGTAAAGTGAGAATATATGTAAATATGTATGAATTTAAAAAAATATCATTTTCCTGTTAAATGCGTGCAAACATACCAACATACTATATATTTATATCTAATATAAGCCTTTTATACCAAGCTGCTTACGTACATACATATGTACTCACTTGTAAAATATATTAAAATATGAAAACTACACACACATAAGTACATTTTTCCAGCGAATTTAAAAAGTAACTATGTTGGAAATTATTTAAAAAACAAGAAAAAACGTTAACTTCAATTGTACCGAAGCTATTATACCTTTCATAAATAAAAAAAAAAGTTTCTTTCAAATAACTTGATTTTGATCGATCAGTTGTATGACAGCCATAAGCTATAGTGGTCCGATCAAAATAGAATTTTCGTAGATTGTAGCGATGCCTTGGCTTATAAGCTATGCCAAATTTCGTGAAGATACCTTGTAAAATGTTAAAGTTTTCCATACAAGCACTTGAGTTTGATTGTTCAGTTTATATGGCGGCTATATGTTATAGTTCTCCCATATCGGCGGTTTCGACAAATGAGCAGCTTTTTGGTGAAAAAGGGACGTGTGCAAAATTTCAGATCGATGACTCAAAAACTGAAAGACTAGTTCGCGTATTTACAAACGGACATGGCTAAATCGATTCAACTGGACGCGCTGATCATTTATATACGAGTATAAATATAATTTATAGGGTCTGTTCAGGATATAACATAAAACCCGTTAGAGAACCTGGCCGACGTAATCTAACGGATTTGGTTTCTTGCTTCTTCACTGCAGGAAGTCCAAAGCCCATTCTTGCTAAATCATCAGCGACCATACTCATCAACAAGGGATACAAACTTACAATTGATAATCTGTACTCCTTCACTCTGCATACGATCGCGATTGTTACCAAAGTACAAAGCCGCCAAAAGATCCTCAAATCGTTAGCCGGTAACACCTGCGTTAAGGACAAAGAAACTTTGCTGGCCACACACAAGGCAATGGGCTGACCCGTCATTAATTACGCAGCCTCGATATGGCGAAGAAAATACAGACAAGTCAGAACACCGCACACCCCTATATCACAGGATGTCTCTTGATGACAACAATAGTTATCTTTTGAAACATTCAATTTTACAATATTTCGATTCCTATTTGAGTTTGATTAATAATTAGTTAAACTTCACATCCACAAACAAAAAATTTATCTTTTCGCTGGAAGAGAAACACACACACATAAATGCACACAAGCTCATACAAACCTAAATATCTGGAACGTAAAGAATGCTGGAAGCATTGCTACTTCATAACTGTTTAGAAATATTTAAAGTATATTAAAAAAAAAATAATAGGAAATATTCACAAAAAATTAATAAATTAAATAATATAGATAAATGCATGTGTAAAGGGTTTTAAGTTTAAATGAGGAATAATGTTGCAATTACACATGATTGTAATTAAACAATTGCTGAAGATCATTACTACCAAATTATTAATAAAAAAAAACTACAAACTAAATCTAGAAAATATTAAAGAGAAGTTGAATTAGAGTTAAGCTGATATAAAAAGATGGTATTATAGTTACAAAAATATAGCTGAATTAATTGTAGTAGGAATATGTTGAAGATCTTGAAACTAAAAAAGAAAAGAAAATAATTATGTACAGATACGATGTCTAAAAAAAACCGAAAATATGAGCATGAACTGTTAAGAGTTGAAGCAAATTGTAGAGCACAAGGAAGTAAAGTATTAATTAAAAATAATATCAAAACATTATGATTAGCTCATCGTTTAAGCTGTTACTAGATAAACTTACATATTTTGGCGATAAAATTGAGTTAATAAATCGAATGTTTGCAATAAATGAGAAAATTAAAAACATTACTATTTCAAACACAACAACCAAAAAAAAAAACTATTTCGCAAGAAAACAAAATTTTTTCTACTTTTATTACAAATTTTGTTCACTAGAAAGTGCAACTAATATGATTTCCTTTAGTAATATTATTTGCTTACAATGACATATATTTTTAGACTTTAATTATTTATTTTACAAAACGTAATTGAAAGGTTTTAAATGGCAACTCGATTTTGTATCTATAACTTCTAATGTTAAATAATTACTTTAAATTTACGATAATAAATTAGCTTAAATTAACGATAAAAAAAAACTAAAAAAAATTGTAAGTATTGCATACAATACAATAAAACGTGAAATTAGTTTATAAAACGAAATCCTATTGAAAACTAAAATTGTTATTAGCGAACAAAATGTTATGAATTTTAGTTAAATGTTATAAATAAAAGCAAACAAATGTAACGGTAAGATTAATAAAAGAAATAACTAAGTGAGTTTATGTAAATGTTAGCGCTGTAAATTTAAGTAAAAAAGGGTAAAATTAATTAAAATGAAAAAAATAAAGTGACAGAACAAACTATTACATACATACATTATAAAAATTTGTTTGATTTTTAACTTATATTGCCTATAAGGCGAATGAACTGTGTATATATATTTGTTTTAGGGTCCTTATTGAAAAGCCGTGAATGAAGTTGCTGATTTAAAATAAAAATCCTTAAAACCCACATTCATATCTCATAATTTTTGTTTGCTTAAAATTTCGTAATTTAATTTGAACTTTAAATTAATAAAATAACTTACCTTGCGAAAACTTGAAATTTCTTTTTAGCAGGCACACTCAATTAAATCAATCAACGCAAACTTGCAAAAATTCTGGCAATGCAAACATTTGACACACACACACTTGTATAAAAATTTCGCAAAAAAATTTGTTTTTTTTTTCATTTATGTCATTTTTTTTTAATTAAATAAAACTAGTTAGTTGATAGATGAGATGAGTTGGATGAATGCGATGTTTGGCGGCTTAATTATATTAATCAATTTAATATCTATATTTTGTAGAATAGTCTTTTGGCGATACCACTAGACCACGACCTTTGCGTGCACCACGATATACTGTCTCCACAATATCGATCATTTCTTGCTTATCCTCAAGCGGCCAATTAATTTTGTTGTTATTACCAGTTCCCAAATCAATCATGATATGTTTATTGCGGAAGAAAAACATTACGGTGCAGGGATCGTATAATTCGTACATCTTATTAAAATCGGGCACCTCAGTGATGTCCACCAAGTAAATTACAGCGAAGTTTTTCACTTTCTCCGCTATGCTGTACATTACTTCGTCCATTTTCATGCAAGCGGGGTCCCAATCGTGGCCAAAACGAATAACCTGTATAAAATGATAAACTGATTAAAATTTAAAGCAGACTTATTTAGTATAGATAAATCTTCCAGAAACTACTAAGTGCACTCACCACTACGCGATCTTCCTCGGACAGGATGGCCTGATCGACTTGCCAGCCATTGTGTAAATGTGGTAGCATATAAGACATTTTGACAGTTTTTTATTTAAACAATCCGCAAATTAATAAAAAGATTGGTTCTTAATATGTTTACAAAGTTTTTCAAGAACAAAATTATATATTTTCTTAAACGTTTACAAACGCACGTTTGACGATCAGCTGTTGTACTTTATAGCAGTTCGAAAATCGAAATTTCATCTGGTACGAAGCTGTCAACAATTGCGAATAATGAAATTTTGCATTCACACAATTTGAATAGTTTAAGAATGTACACATTAACATCTCAAGCCAACTTTAAGGAAAATTAAACATAACAACACGCGTGAAAAACGTATTGCGTTATAGTTTCGTGGCTAAAATAAAAAAAGTATTATGAAAATTCCACACTAATACATCCAACCGCGTTGCCAACTATTTTTATATACGAACTGGCTGTCAAATACAAAAATTTTGCTCCAATTGCTGCCGGGAACACGTTGCAGTTTTGTTTAATCGCTCAGGTTTTGTTTCTTTATCGGACATTTAAATATATTTATTGTATTTCAATAAACGAAATTGTGCAAAAACAGCATGGTAAGTTGCATGTGTGAAAATAAACACTCGCTCAACGAATTACATGAACGTTTCCAGGGTGTGTTTATTTTGGTTTTTCTATGAACAAACATTCTGATGCAATCTCCCTTGCCTAGCTAGTGATTCATGTTTTATTCAATTGGAATTAAAATTCTGTATTAAATTATAGGCTAATGTCGAAAGAAAGGGCACCTTCAAGGTGGAATATCTCCAGCAAATCGAGCGTGAGATGCAACAGCGTTGGGAAAATGAGCATGTGCATGAAACGGATGCGCCAGTAGAGCCACGCAAAAGTTTGGATGAGAAATTTTTCGTAACATTTCCTTTTCCTTATATGAATGGTCGCCTACACTTGGGTCATACATTTTCGCTCTCGAAAGCCGAATTTGCTGTACGGTATCATCGGTTGAAAGGAAGGCGTGTACTATGGCCATTTGGTTTTCACTGTACTGGCATGCCCATCAAAGCATGTGCGGATAAGTTGAAACGTGAAATGGAAGATTTTGGTTATCCACCAAAGTTTCCAACCGATGACACACCCGCCGAAATAGAGGAGCCAAAACAGGGCGATGTACCCAAAGATAAATCTAAGGGTAAAAAGAGCAAGGCAGTGGCCAAAACAGCAGCAGCCAAATATCAATGGCAGATAATGCAAAGTCTAAGATTGACAGACGAAGAGATTAAGTGTTTTGCTGACACCGAACATTGGTTAAACTATTTTCCGCCTTTGGCCATTAAGGATCTCAAAAATTTGGGAATACATGTGAGTGACAGTTGTATAACAGTTACACAAAAATAACTTTTTATAAATATATTTTTTTTATGCATGTGTAGGTGGACTTTAGGCGCACTTTTATCACGACAGATGCAAATCCTTTCTTCGATTCTTTTGTACGTTGGCAGTTCTTGCATTTGAAAAATCGCGGTAAAATTATGTATGGCAAACGATACACTATCTATTCGCCAAAGGATGGCCAGCCCTGCATGGATCATGATCGTTCAAGCGGTGAGGGTGTAGGTCCGCAAGAATATACTTTGATCAAAATGCGAGTGCTTGAAAAACCGGCCAAACTTAGGTAAGTGTTTAAGTTATAATTTTAATATAAAAAAATTAAATAAAAATCCATTTCAGTGCTGTGAATGTGCCCATCTATATGGTTGCCGCTACACTTCGTCCCGAAACTATGTATGGGCAAACCAATTGTTGGCTGCATCCCGACATCAAGTACATTGCTTGGCAAGTTACACGCAGCAATGAAGTGTGGATTAGCACACGTCGTGCGGCACGCAATATGTCTTACCAAGGTTTTACCGTCGAAGAGGGTAAAGTGGTAGAGATTGCTGAGCTGACTGGACAGGAACTACTAGGCACACCACTGTCTGCACCAATGACATCACACAAACTCATCTATACACTGCCAATGTTATCGATTAAAGAAGACAAAGGCACAGGCGTGGTAACATCCGTGCCATCCGATTCACCTGACGATTATGCTGCTCTGGTAGATTTACAGAAGAAGGAAGCATTCCGGCAAAAGTATGGTATCACGGATGAGATGGTGCTACCTTATGAGCCTGTGCCGATCATAGAGGTACCCACTTTGGGCAAGACTTGTGCTGTCTACGCATATGAAAAACTGAAGATTCAGTCACAAAACGACAAAGACAAATTGGCCGAGGCGAAAGAGCTTTGTTATTTGAAAGGTTTGTAATACATTGAAGTTCTCCTAAGAATATATGTAAATTTGATATATTCGCAGGTTTCTATGATGGCGTGCTTTTGGTGGGCGAGTTTGCCGGACGCAAAGTGCAAGATATTAAAAAGGATTTGCAGAAAAAGCTTGTGGCCGCAAATGAAGCTGAAATCTATTACGAACCCGAGAAAACCATAATTTCGCGTTCGGGCGATCAGTGCGTAGTTGCGCTTTGCAATCAATGGTATCTGAATTACGGTGAACCCGAATGGCAGGCGCAAGCCAAGAAAAATCTCAGCAAAATGGAAGTTTACCACGAGGAGGCGCGCAATAATTTCGAAGCATGCTTGAATTGGTTGCACGAATACGCCTGCTCGCGCACATATGGCTTGGGCACCAAGCTGCCCTGGGATCAGCAGTGGCTTATTGAATCGCTGTCCGACTCCACCATTTATATGGCATTCTATACAGTTGTACATCTGTTGCAAGGCGGTTCGTTTAGAGGCGAGAAGCCAAGTCCCTTAGGTAAGCAAATACAAACTGCCGACATAGAGCCGGAAACCCCTGAACATCTGCTAATGAACTGCACAGCAGTCTGCAGACGCAGAATCAAGGACCTGGGATCCATGTTTCCACACAGGATTGTATCGCCTCACTAGCACCCAGCAGAATTTTGGAATTTATCAACATGCTGGGCCTAGATGATACGATATGACTTAGGGGAGGGCACAATAGACCATAGGTTGCGGTGCATACCTCGAAATTAATCTAAGCAAATACACAAAGAACTTAAAATTATACCGAACAAAATTTAAAGCTTAGCTTAGAAGAATAACATATACTGATACAACTTACTTTCCATTAGGCATAACTGCAAAGGATATGATACCCGAAGTGTGGGACTACATATTCTTCAACGAAACCTCATACAGCGATAAGCTGCCAGTAAAGAAGCAGTCACTCGATATATTACGTCGTGAATTCGAGTACTGGTACCCGATGGATTTGCGAGTAAGCGGCAAGGATTTGATAAACAACCATCTAACATTCATGTTGTACAACCATACCGCCATTTGGCCCAATGACGAAGGCAAATGGCCACTGGGCGCACGTGTCAACGGACATCTGTTGTTGAATTCTGCAAAAATGTCCAAATCTGATGGCAATTTCCTAACACTCTACGAAGCTGTAGAGAAATTCTCAGCCGATGGCACGCGGCTCTGCCTGGCTGACTCTGGCGATAGCATAGAGGATGCCAATTTTGTTGTGAGCACTGCCGATGCTGGCATTCTGCGTCTGTACACATTCATTGAGTGGGTAAAAGAGATGTCCGCCTCGCGTACTCTGCTGCGCAAGGGCGCCGCCGACACCTTCAATGACAAAGTATTCATCAGCGAAATGAATTTGAAGACGCGCGAAACCGATGAAAATTATCGCAAAATGCTGTTCAAGGAAGCCTTGCGCACCGGCTTCTATGAGCTGCAATTGGCGCGTGACAAATATCGTGAGCTGTGCGGTGCGCAGAGCATGCACGAAGACTTGGTTTTCGAGTTCATACGTCGTCAAGCGCTGCTGGTGGCGCCAATTTGTCCACACGTCGCCGACTATGTATGGGGTTTGCTGAGCAATAAGGAGTCCATTGTGCATGCACGTTGGCCGGAGGTGGGCGCAATTAATGAGATTGAAATCAAATGCTCTGAATATCTCATGGAGGCGGCGCACACGTTCCGTCTAAATTTGAAGAACTTACTGCAAGTCAAGGGCAAGGGTGGCAAAGAGAAGGCGGTGGATCCCACAAGCGTGAAACCGAATCGTGCCTTAATCTGGGTCGCCAAAACATACCCGCCATGGCAATGCTGTGTGCTTGACACATTGCGCGAAATGTACTCCAAAGACGGCAAGTTCCCGGAAAATAAAGTCATCGCGTCGACGCTGCAACAGAAGGAGCAGCTAAAGAAATTCATGAAGCGCGTGATGCCCTTCGCGCAAATGATACGCGAGAAGGTGGAGGGCGGCAAAGGTGTAGAGGCGCTCGCCATCAACTTGGAGTTCGACGAACGGCAGGTGCTGCTCAACAATCTCGACTACCTGAGCAATACTTTGGATGTAAGTGAATGCGGAAAAATTACATTTTCTTTTCGATTTGTATTCTCTCATGTCTTATTTATGCTTTCTTTAGGTGGTTGACATTGAAGTGAAATATACGGACGATCCGGAAGCACCAGAAAAAACACGTGAAGAAGTACGTCCCGGCTCACCTTTCATAGCGTTTATTATCGCGCCTAATGTAGCAGTTGAATTGGTTAATCCAATCGAGCGTTCCGGCTTGTTTCAAGTAAACACTGTTATATGTGAAGGCGAGACAGTGCAGCAACTGACCGAAAAGCTGGCGAAGATGATAAACTTTAAAGGTGCGCTTAAATATGAGACAATCTAAATTATAAACTCTTAACAATTCACTAAATTAATTAGCTAAAAATATTTAAATTTTTTTTTTTTTACTTTCCAGCTGATTTGTCAACACTCAAACTCTGGCGCTACAATGATCCATTGCTCGGACCACGCCAAATACCCGAATTTCAAAATTACCAACAAAATAAAACTCCGCTCACCGACGGCGCATTCATACTGGACGTGGAGAAGAAACAAGTATCCTTGAAAGTCGAAGACAAAGTTATCGAAGTTGGTACTAACTTTATTTATGTCGTGGATTAGCTGCTCGTTGTTACAACACAAAGCAAGCAACATTAAATTGTTTAATGTGCGCGTGTTTTAATTTATATAATTTATATTCGAACGTAATTATTTAAAGAACTGAAATTGTTTTTTTTTTGCTTTCCAAGAAGCGCTTAACGTAATAGGTTTTTGAATTTGAGGCAAATAAACAGCTGTTACAGCTACAAAACTGAGCTATACTCGTATATATTTATTTTTTGCACCTTTTTTCTAGATTTGTGTCGTAATGTTGTTATTATTGTAGCGCCAGAAAATATTCTCCAAATAATTTTAGGAAATGCTGCCGAGCTAACAGTTCTAGTCTGATTATGAATGCGGATCCATTCCGGTGATGCAGACCCGACTGTCGTATACCTTGTTTAATTTGCTGGGAGATAATTTTTGGCACAATGACGGTCTTTCCACATCCATCTGTTAGTTAATTGACATCAGTCAGCAGTTTTATCAGCTTCCTCAAGGTTTGAACGTGATTGCACTCCAATTTCTGGAGACCGCCTATGTGAAAATACTGTAATTTTTAAACCTGATTCGAAGTTTATGTCGATGCTCAGTCTAACAAGCCATTTCAAGTCCAAAATACACCTAAAGGTCTGACATTGCTTGTCGAGATCTATTATGCTGTCTTGTTATTTTATCGGTATTAAACATTTTATAAAGATTTTGAGAGAAAATAGAGACATATTGATGAAAGAGTTTCGAACAGCTTGCAGCCAACAGAAAGCATTTCGCCATCTCTTTCTAGTCACGTTGTTTGATGTAATATATGTATGATCGGAGATTGTAGCCTTGCTTCGGACAAAAATCCAACTTCGTGAAGATATTTTGTCAGATATAAAAACTTGCCATACAAGAACTTGACTTAGATCGGTCAGTTCGTATGGCATATTGTTATATATGGAAATTTTGTGATCGATATCTCAAAAACTGTGCGATTAAATCACGTACATGCAAACAAACTGCCGAACATGTCCGACTCAACTGAGACTAAATTGACTCAGCTATGTCACGCTAATCACATATAAAAACAATTTATAGGATCTCCGACATTTCCTCAAAAGTCAAGAATTAACAGTAAAGTGGCTACAAAACAAATTTTACATGAGTCTGAAGATTTTAAAATAGAGCAAGACCGGTAGCGATTTTGGACCTTAATTTTCCCACATTATTTTTTAAAACTAAAAAGAGAAACCTCAAACATTCGACCTTAAATGTGGGTCCATTCTTTTGCCCCATTTAGCATATTCCAATCTGTTAGTCGTGAATAAAATTCGGTTCCCAAGATTTTTTTGAAATTTTACAGGCATAGGTTAGGCGATATTGATCCACAGTTTGATGCGATATTAGATAATATAGATTCATTCTTATATGCACATAAAAAGACTTCAAAGAAAAACTTAGCACGTATGCTACTCCCGATTTATCGTAATTTCATCCGAAAAGTAGGAAAATAATAATAATAAATTTTTGAGTGCATTGCTTTAGCTATTTCGAGGCCGAATCTTGATCTTTTTGTTTAGTTGGTGAATAGTGGAACTACTGGCTTTATATAGCACCTGTTTGATGATGGTGTATGTTTGATTTTGAACTAGTTGATAGAGGAAGATTCGGTCGAAACTCGTAACAGGTCCAGAGACCAGTCAACCGTCTCATCGTTTTCCCAACAATGTCAACCAAAAACTAATCGTATTCCAAAAATGATAAACATAAGTATATGCAGGTTCGATCGGAAGGAATATCTTATAACCTCACGTATATGGTGTCCGTATCATAGGATCTGCTAGTGATCAGAAATGAGATAGGTTAGGTTAGGTTCGATGGCTGATACAGGGTCGCGTCGGCTATATGCAGTTCTTTATGAAACTATACAAATAGAACTCCAGTATCCGATCTTAGAAGTCGACAAATCGAGTTGTGGGTAATACAAATTTGCTTAGAAGTTTAATATCTATTCTCACCAGCTCGATCGAATATCTGAAAGTGTGAGCTCTTTAAGCTTTGATTTCGCAAACGCTGGACAAACAAGAAGTAAGTGTTCAGATGTTTTTACCTCGTCTTCCTCCAAATAATCTGTTAAACTCACCATAACTAATGAGAAGCTGGCCTTACTGAGGACAAAGAGCTCATTGGATATCTTTAGATTGATTTTGGGCCAAAAGGATCTTGCGACCGACATTTTGAGATGTTGTTGAGATGAGTTTGTTGTTCTATTTTGACCGCCCTTTAAGTAGAATAGCTAGTAAGATCGTATATACCCTTAATAAAAACAACAACAATTTTATTGTTCAATTAACTTCAAATGTATGCGCATAGGCCTAGTCTATATGTATACAATAAATATTTGCTTGATTTAGAAATTATTGTGTATTTGTTGACTCTGTGCT
Source organism: Bactrocera oleae (assembly GCF_042242935.1). Taxonomy (NCBI): domain Eukaryota; kingdom Metazoa; phylum Arthropoda; class Insecta; order Diptera; family Tephritidae; genus Bactrocera; species Bactrocera oleae. The sequence goes on along the minus strand of NC_091537.1, from coordinate 18,160,672 downwards.
CATTGCAAAATACTTCGACTATTAATTTTACTCGTTTCAACTGGTTAGATTATCGACACGGCTATAAAGCTTTGCAAACAATAGTTAAAACACAAGACCGACATTTTCGAGTGGCGCATCGGTCTCTTATGTCTGTCTTATTGGCCCAATTTCCAGTTGCAGTGCCAGCACAAAGGTTTAGCTACGCCATGCGAGTTGAGTCGAGTGGTGCTCGTTAGAATCATATCTAAGTGTTCCATATTCAGCGATCGCACAGACATATCTACAAATTTCACCTACATTCTACATACTCGTGTGATCATATTAACTAGTCTATGCTTCAGATAGCACCCGGTAAGGTGAGGCGTTATAAAGCCATGGGCGGTCAAGATTGTCGCGCTCAAGTGATTAGAAGCAACAAAACGAACAAAACAATGTGATTTTAGCATGAATGGGGTCTAGATTTGCTCGGCGCAAGCGTTACTATGCTATATAAGGTGCAACGATTACCAACCGATTGCACAGTTAGTCGCCGGTTCGATTTCTGTGTAGTGTTGTTGGCGTGTGTGTTGTGATATTGGAATAAAGATTTTAATAAAAATACTTTAAGAAAACAAAAAAACAAAAATGTTGTTCAAAACTACAACATTTTCATTAGCCATCGCCTATTTTGTGTTATGTGCATTAACGTCGGAAGTTGGAGCCGGAGGTGAAATACGAAGAAATATCAGGAGCTGGTCTCACACATGACTTTAAATACCTTGGTCATTTCTCAGACTATTTAGGGACACACTTATTATATTATATATATATAATCCTGAAAAGTGTAAAAGGAACCGAGAGATTGCGAAACTTTGAAAAATGTGCCGAGAGAAAATGCTTACACGCATGCTAAGTGTTCGGCTTCGATCTGTAAAGCTAAGCTTAAAATGTTTGGTCAATTAATTTTTAATATGTATGGTCGATTTCATTTCAAAACTTCACTTGATAAAACAGATCATTCCAACAAGAATTAAGACAATGGACGAGACCTTATGCCTATAGGTAGTTGGGTCGAATCTTAATTTCACAATTAATGACTTTCTAGATTTTAAGCAGGAGTTTCTTTGGTTATATCCGTTAAATCTTGTACGAAAACTACCACTTACAATATACCAAGAATGGTTTACTCCTTCAACAACTCGATTATTTTACTTTAAAAAGATTTCTTGAATCGGTGTTCATCAAGCAGTAAGAAACACACAGTGGTAATATATTCAAAAATTACCAAGGCTCCAATATAACCATATCATACACTAAAGTTTTAGGTAGTTTTTTTCGATTGGCCACTCCCCAAAATTTAACAATTTGAATATAGCTCGGACATTTTCTTTTTATAAGAATAGCAGACATTTTGATCTTTTCTTCAAGTCAAATAACTTTATCGAAATGCTTATTCGATTCACCACTCTCTTAATTTTGCCGAATCAAATCAAACTTATATATACACTTGGTATAAAAATAGTAATGTAGAGCACTTCTTCACTTTTCTTCTATAAATGCCAGAAATTATCACAGGTCCAACTTTTCTCTGAATTGTCAATTCCTTTATCTAGACCTGTTATCCGAATTCCTTCTCGAAACTTCAAAAAACCAGTATTTTTTCTCATTTTTTATGTCGATCTCACCTTTTCTAGCTTGCATTGTACCGGAACCACTTAAAGGACAAGAAATGAATTTGGTACGTGTGGATGACGAAGCCTTACCCTCCGATGTAGTATTGCCCCGACCACGCCTAGACGGACGTATTGTAGGCGGCTACAATGTTAATATTACAGATGCCCCACATCAGATTTCGCTGCAAACAAGTGGCGGACATATTTGTGGCGGTTCTATAATAGCGGTAAGTTGTGAGGAAGTTAAAAATTAGTCTTCGCGAAAAGAAGAGTTTATGAATAAAGGTGCTTTTGTTATTATATATCACCAAAAAAATCCCTAAAACCCAAAATTAATCATTTTTTAGAAGAACTTTGAATCTGAATTTATACTGCAACACGTAACACTCTCTATAGTCTATATATATTAATTTTAATAATTATAATATATAAATTAGCTAAAAATTTCATTTTACATTTTTAAGTTTTTGATATAATTATTACTTGACTTGAATAATTGAAACTTGTACTACTTGTATATTTTCTTTACTTCTTAGCCCCGTTGGGTGCTCACAGCTGCTCATTGTACTGAGTAAGTTTCCTCCAATATAACCTTATTATTGATCCAACTTCTTCTAAAAGTAATAATTCTAATTCTACCACTTTACTCTTCCTAAATACAGCGGTAAAACTGCTGAGAAGTTAAAGGTGCGTATTGGCTCCTCAGAGGCATCTAGCGGTGGCCAATTGGTGCGTGTCAAAGAGATTGTACAGCATGAGAAGTTCAATTACTCGAATGTCGATTATGACTTCTCGTTGCTATATCTGGAAAAGGAAATACAGTATTCGGACAATAAAAAGCCAATTAAGTTACCAGACGAGAAAGATCAATTTATGGATGGCGATATTTGTTATGTGACCGGCTGGGGTAATACACAGAATGCCAGCGAGTCACGTCAGTGGTTGCGGCAAGCTGAAGTACCGTTGTTCAATCATGAACTCTGCTCGGAGAAATACAAGCAGTTTGGCGGCGTTACAGATCGTATGCTTTGTGCTGGTTATCTGGAGGGTGGCAAGGATGCCTGTCAAGGTGACTCAGGTGGTCCGCTGATTACTAAGGATGGCATGTTGGTGGGTGTGGTATCATGGGGTTATGGCTGCGCTAGACCCGAATATCCTGGTGTGTATTCCCGTGTGCAATTTGCGCGTCATTGGATACGCAAGCGTAGTGAAGTTTAAATCGGGATGAAAAAAGGGAGTTATTGTAAAAACTGGCAGGGATTCTTCGTTTCTTAATTGTTTACCGACCGAAGATTTTGATTTAAATCTTTAAATGTTTAACTAAAATTTAAAATAAAATATATATCAAGCTATATCAGGGAAAACTTCATAGCTGGAACTACAACAATTTAAAATAACCGTTAAAACGACTTCGCTTCTAAATCTGTTTTAGCTCCGAAATTTAGATTAGGAATAAACTGAATGAGCTCATCGGTAGCGGTTATTTGCTGACAAGAAATGGTATATTTTGTCATATCGTTGTCCATCGGTGGATGCCTTTGTCTTGTTTCCTTAAAAGCGTAACTGTAGTTTTTGGTCTCCGTAGTTAAGATCTGTTGAGCGATAAGGCTGTTCCATCTGAAAGCTTATTTGGTATCAACGACCTCCTAGAAGTCATTCCTAACGACTGGTAGATGGTCTTTGTGAGTGCGTTTGACAGAAAATTACTTTTGTTCGTACAGTAATTAATGAAAAAAAGAGAATATTTTGATTTAATTGGTTGATTTTTTTGGTATATCTGAAGATTTTATTTCTAATCAATATCTCATGAAAGGTAAAGTTCCATTGGCAAACTTATGTGTGACATTAAGTGGGCTTATTTTAGAATATTACTTCACTTCAGCTTTCTAATCGTGCTTTCAAGCCTGGTTAAGGAATGCCTTACCTCGTTATCAATGGCATCGATTCACTTTGTGATAAGACTAGTATGGGTGCCAGGCCACAGTTGAATTGAAGGTAACGGTAGAGCTAATGAGAAGGCGAGGAAAGGCGCCCTAGTCCCACTATCAGTTGATTGGGAACTGGTCAGTGTTCCACTCTCCTTTAGCTTTCTGCTACTGGATATCCGGGACTTCCCGGGAGCTTGGACCACGCTGGGCAACCATCGGTTAATTCGCTGTCGTAAGATCGTTTTAGCCCAAGTTCAATTGTTAGATAACCAGTCAGCTATTTGCCTTCAGTAAGACTACCCTCTCTCTAGTTATGGGGGTTTCAATAGGACCCTATCGGCGTCCACCTCAGCTAACCTCTGAAAACTATTTCGATTGCCCTTTTCTTCGCTTAACGGGTACGCCACTATTTTTTTCCCCCTGGATAAACGTTATCTATAGTAATCTGGAGTCCTATCCGATCACGAACCACTTATTGCTTTTTTATGTAATTATCGACTCGAACGCTAGCTATAATCGTCCTCACTTTTCTATTCAGTATAACTATGAGTCACAGACTATTCAATCCCATCATCAGAAACTCTCTCTCTCTCTCTCTCTATTATCATACATACGTATTTTCATTGTATGGGATACCGAAGACACTTTTTTAATATATTAAAAAACATTTCTTTTGTTCGCCAAAAGGTACTAATTAAAAGTTGTGCCTTTTGGAATTATAGCCTTTATTTTCCACTTGAGAAAAATATTTCGAACTGAGTCCACTAAGCTCCGTGTCATTCAGCCTTTTACCAATATTCAACAAGGATTGGTAGGTTATAGGTCTCGCAGAAAGCAGACGACTCAATTTTACTGTAGAGGACATACATATACCTTGACTCTCTAAACAAATAAAGTCTTCCTAACGCAATTTCAAACTACAAAACTTTTTAATTATAATTAAGTTCTTCGCATTATTCAGTATTATATACAAATTTATATGTAGATATAAACTCTTGCTCTTTATTTGTGGGTATCAGATGTTTACATAGAATTCGTTGACCGTAGTATTCGTTGACAGTTGAAGTACAACTACATTGCTTATGAATGTCAATGTCAAAAGTTAAATTAAAATAAGTCGCGTTCGTTGTGAGACATTGAGAGGCAAACTACGTCACGTAGTCTGACGTAGGAGTAAAGTCACACGTAAAATTATAAAGTTCTATACACAATAGAAACAAAAAAAACAAAGTAAAATTATAAAGTTCTATACACAATAGAAACAGAAGCGCAATGCCTCTTATAATCTTTCAGTTGAATCTTTATGCAACTGCAGTTCTCAGTGGAAATATTTTGAACAACAACAAGTCATTAGGGGATTTCAATTGAGTGAAACTCAATGAAAATGAGCAAGTCAAAGAATGATGTTTTTATAAACATCATAAAAAGTACTAAGCAAAAAAATAAATAAAATTGTGTATGAATTCGGTGGCAATATGTTGAAATAGCTTAAATCGACATAACCTAAGGTGGGTATTCCATATTCAAACAAAAATCTGGTCCCACCCTAACGACCACTTTAGCAGTCATTAATCATAGCTCTATAGCGTTCCCCATTGACTGTTACATTATGGCCGGCTTCATTTTTGAAGAAATATGAATTAATAATTCTCTGCCCTAGAGCACACCAATCAGTGGCTTTTGGAGGATGTAACGGCGTTCCAACAATGGCTTGTGGATTATCCTCACTCCAAATGCGACAATTTTGTTTATTAACGTATCCATTCAACCGAAAGTGAAATTCATCGCTGAACAAAATTTTCTTGTGAAAATTGGGATCGGCTATCTCGTTTTGGGTACATTCACCGAACGTTGTACCGAAGTGAGTCTGTTCTTTCTAAAATGGCAAACCAAACTTAAGTATATGTTAAATCAAGTAACAGCCGACAAAAAGACGAACACCAAAAAAAGTTTGAGAAACACACTACTAAAAAAAAGCACCCTTCATAAATACAATTATCAGAATTCAATTTCAATCCTATTGAAATATTGATTAATTAAAAATGTGTTTAACTAATGAATCCTACACCTCAGGATCCGATCCTTATATAATTTGAAATATTATGATCGATTTTCTTTCCATATTCCACCAATGATTCTATTTAGAAAAAAATGACTTTTAGGCTCCCTATATCAATAAAAATCGTCCATGTGCTAAATGGTTCCAACAGGTCATATCAATAATCTACCTACATATATATCGCTGGAGAACATCACATTATTTGGACATATGTAGTTTAGGTTACCGAATCATATTGAGAAATGGGCTTCTCGATTGATTATAATCAATATTATCAATATTACCTTGATAATTATCGAGGCCATGTAAATTGACTCCATACTATTTACTTATTTGGGTCCAGCTAACGGTCTTTGCTTAGAAACCAGTTTTGGTACAAGACTTTTCTGAGCATAATTGAAAAAGGAGAAAGAAAATGGAGAGCCTCGCTACAGCTTTTTCATATTCTAAATTGTCACTTCGAAGCACATCAGTTGGAATTTTATGATCATCAGTTTCACAACCCGATGCGGGTCTTCGTTTGCTGCAATTTAGTTCTCCAATTATTTCTGTTCCTTGCTTGAGTTCGCCAGCATCGTTGTAGTTCCAGCGCTTCAATGTCCTGGTTCACACCACAAACCATCTAAGTTTTGATCTGCCTCTGCTTGTGTATTTATGTATATGCTTAGGAAAATTTACTTAGGAGAATAATATTCGTCGGCGCCAATAATAAGACCAGTCCAAGATAGTCTGTTTAATTTAATTGTTGTTACAATATCGGCGTGCTTATAGAGAGTCTGTTCATAAGCCATCATTGCAAACAGCCCCAGTTGAAATTTAGAGCGAATAATTTAAGCCAAAAAATTTAAATAAAACTAAAGCTGTCTATATTTGGAATTCACAATCGATTTCTCGACAAACAATGAAATAATTGTATGTTAGTGAAACGGTTCATATGAATGAAATGGTATATACTAAATAGTGAACATAATGATACAGCAACGTTCTGTTGATTTTTTTGTAGGTGCTTTTGGGAGAATAAGAAATGGAAGATCCGATTCCTTGATGATAACGAATTTGCTTTGCTTGCCAAAAATTAGTTAACTAAGTTGAAATATATCTGCAACTGTTCCAATCTGAGGGCTTAACGGGGATTTGTTAAATTATATACTAAGAGTAAGACGACCGGTTCGCGTGGTAGACCAGAGCTAGGCGAAATATCTGACAGTATATCTAACAATCAAATCTCACAATAGACAACCTCCGAACAGAGAGCATAACAGTTCTGCTCAGTTGACTTGGAAGCGCGATTCTTAGAAAGATTTATGGATACCATAGATTCTTCTAGATGTTGCTGCATAAGATTTATGAAATTTATTATAGAAGCCGCTGTTGATGGAGACGATGACGAGAAGTGATTACCATTACCAAGTGTTCTAATCAAATATATTATGTATGCACATGCGCAAAATATACGAATACGAATAGTAAAATTACGTATTGATATATATATTGTGGGAAAACTAGTACCCTCACACATATACACATACCTTAGAATATTTATTTAACGATGCCAAACGCGAAAGCGAATAACATGACAAAACAAATGACAGTAAAAACATAAACAAACTGCTGACTTTATAAGAAAACGAGAAAAGAACATGCAAAAGTAGACAATGCGAAGGTCGAAACAAAAGTTGACGTCGCTGTAGGGCTAACGAGTATGCAGGAAGGGAGCAAAAGCTCAATTGCAAGTTTTTGCACAAACACAAATGTAAATATTGTGTTAGATAAAGCAATCTCACGTATAATCGAATGTGTATCTCTAGCTAATGTTAACGTAACAGACAGAGCTGATTAAATAAATTTGTTACTCTATCTAGACATTCTACGTAGCGGTTTCATAGATGGATTCACATACATATGGTGTTGTGATTCAATAAGTAAGGTGTTCTTGTAATTGGCAATATTTAACTTTTTTCTATGATGTATAAATCGAATGTAAGCTCTGTTATGTATAGCCTATCGAACTATTCTTCAACATACTACATAATTTATATACATATGTACATATACATTTCCTAGTGAAGACTGGGAAACACCTCTGCTGGTTATATGCTTCCCCAAAAAACCTCTTTCTGTGACTTTCATAAAGTCTTTTAAATGATTATTCGACTTTTACGACAAGAAATTGATGGTTTTTTTTATATTCTGATACGAGATTTATATTAATTTGGCTTTTCATCTATGTAAATATGTGATAGAGAAGAGAATGTTCATAAAATTTGTGCAACAAATTATGGTGAACAATCTCATAAGTCGTATGCAGTTCTTTGTTAAAAAGTGATAGCAGACATCCATTCTTGAAATGCAACTGCATGCTAAAAATATTTGAGAGTCAGTAAAACATTTTCACTAATCTCAATAAAAATGTAGATTTCCCTGACAAAATTAATATATTGAAATCTGATATTCCGCATAAAAATACTAAAAATAAAAAGGTTCCCTTATATAATATTTACTATACAATTGTGACATAAGAACATTTTTCGATTCGATTCCCAATAAGACCACCGCAAGTAGAAACTAGTTTTCTTCTTTTATTAACAAGGCGATACTCAGTATTACAGTAACAGATCTCGACGCCTTGACAAAGGTTCTAAGTTCTCGAAAGCATATTAGAGCTTGTTTTGTTCTCTGTTTCTTTAAAAGTTTGATCGAATTCTGAACTATGAGATCCTTTGATTCTCTTAATCCTTTTTGATTTATAAAGTGTCGGTGCACGTGAGCAAAATTTCAGATCGATATCTCAAAAACTGCTGGACTAGTTTGCGTCAATACATACGGACGGACAAACAGACGGACATGTCTAAATTGACTTAGCTCGCTATGCTATATACATTACATAGGGTCTTCCCTTCTGGGTGTTACAAAGTTCGTAGCAAACTTAATATATCTTGTTCAGGGTATATAAACAGAGAACAATTAGCTAATATCAAATTAAATAAAATACAAAATTTAGGTCTCAACAATTCTTTTGTTAAATGGTCCAAATTCGTCGAATCAGCTAGTGCTTACATAAATTATGGGAACACAATAACGGCTCAACCGCACAAATTTAAACAGCGCCATGCCGCACCTAATAACCGGTAAAGTCATTAAAGTTTAAAGGAATATTTCCGTAAGTTATAACGGTATTGCATTTGGCTTATTTGTTTGTTTGAATATGTAAGCATATGCCAGGCGCTAACTAATCACCCACACCTCATAACCAAGGCAACCCTTCCGAAGTTCTTTTCTCGCGCTACACTCATAACGGCAACAATGCCGATTTCTTATTGTGTGCACGCCACAATCAATGTCAATTTCCGCTTGCGTCTGCCAAGTTGCCGGCTACCAACGAGTAAGTTAAACTTTTACGCACACACACACACAACACGGCTAGTGAGAAGTGTGCGTATACAATGTAGAGAAGAAACAAGAAAATAATGGTTATTAGTTGTTAGAAATCCGGCTTTCTTCTGCCACCGTGGCCACTGTCGCTACTGTTGCTGCAGTAGTTGTTTATTAAGCTGTCCAAACGTGCGCACGTTTCGGGTACACGTGAGCCGAGCAGGCGCGCAGCCACCTTCGGAGAACGTTTTCCATAACGTGCCGCAAGTTGAAGTAGGATAGAAAATCAACCAAGCGCAGTCGGCATAATGGATTGTTTGTGTAGCCGGCAAAAAGCTCTCAGCGTGGCCAGCACTCATGTGTGCGTGTGTTTGAGTGTGCGTTCAATCTGTAGCTATTGTGCTCGCAAAAGTAGAATAAGCTTGGCACAATGCACGAACGCACTGCCGTAAACAGCGTCTGTTCCCCCACCCTATTATGGAGCTCATGTAATTGCATGTGAGTTCGCGTGGAAATGCAATTTCGCATAGGCAAGCCGGCTCTCAACGCTCTGTGCATAACTCACTAGAACGCGAACTATCGCCGTGGACGGATGTGCTTGCGCGCAAAAGTCAACTAATATTCGGAAATAAAAATATCATATTATATCTCCCAAGTGAAAGAGAAATTTTATTTCCAAGCAGAGAAGTTCTTCTAAAAACAAAAACAAATACTTAAGTTTGCAACGGAAGTGCCGCAAAATTGTAAAGCAAGTTGTTTATCGATAACGCTTACATTTTGCCGCTCGTAAATATATAATAACGAATGTATGTATAATTGCTTCGCTGGCTTTTGAAATTGTTGTGTAAGTGTTGAAGTGCGACGCAGGCAGTGGTAGTAAAGGCGCGCGTGGGTTCTCGCTGGAGAGCGAACGGCAGGGATATTTGCGAAATGCTTAGTGCAATGTTAGAACACTAGTCAAAAAAAAAATTCAATATCTTTTCAATTCTCCGATGAAATAAAAATTATAAAAAATTAATAACTAAGTACTCATAACAACTTTTGGTTTACGTCAGCTTAACTAGACTGTGTCGGCGTTGCAATTGAACAAAAGCTTGACTACAATTGAAATGAAAAATTGCGAACATTCGCGTACTAATATACGACTGCACATACAAGTGGTAATTAAAAAACAATTAAGTGCAGCGAGAGAACTATAAAAATTAAGTGATTTTTAGTAAACACCGTTATTCAAGCGGAATAAAAACAATACGTAGTAAAGAAAAGCTTGCGGAATAGATATGAAAGCTTGCAAAAGCACATACATATTTATTTGAATTGTTTTTGTACAAGTGCTTTGCAGGATAGAATGGTTTTCCATAATAATAAAGATATTAAAAAAAAAACAAAAAAAAAACGTTAACTTCGGTGTCATCGAAGCTAGAATACTCTTTACAAATAAGAAAGTTTCGATACAAGAAATTGATTTTGTACGGTCGTTTTGTATGGCAGCTATATGTTATGGCCCGTTCTTCTTCTTTTATTCAGATATTATACCAATGCTTTGGAAAGTAATCTGTGCTAAATTTCGTGACTATAGCTTGTCAAATGACAAAGTTTTGCATACAAGCACTTTATTCCGATCGTTCAGTTAGTATTGCAGCTATATGCTATAGCGGTCCGCTATTAGCGGTTCCGACTAGTGAGCAGCGTCTTGGGAAGAACAGAACGTGTGCAAAATTTCATATCGATATCTCAAAAACTGACGGATTAGTTCGATATTTATTTATATATATAAATTTATAGGGTCTCCGACGTTTTCTTGTGGGTCTTACAAACTTCTTAGCAAACTTAATGTACCCTGTTCAGAGTATAAAAATGGAAATGTGGAAAACAAGTTTATTAATAGTGGTCATCTCTCTATAGCCGATATAACCGATATTCTTAAAAATCACTCTAAGCGATATGAAACCAACCCGCAGTTAGGTTATTCAATTCCGATTGAAATTCACGACCTATTTTAAAGCAGTCCTGCTCCAGGCAGATGACTTGAGCGCTATACACACAATTGAAATAAACTTTCTTACGGAAGATCTGCCAAGACTAAAAATATCGACAATTCAAGGTTAGAATACGTATGTAACTATTAAGGGGTCATTGAGAACTGAGTTTATATTCTACTGTGATTGAGAACAAGCGTTTTAAAGGATTCGCATTTTTACTATTTTCAAACATTAATTCAAGAAGAGGGCCCTTTTTTGCTAGATTTGCGAAATCATTAAAATATTGAGATTTCAAGACTCAAATGTTAGAGTTATGATCGGGTCATTAAAGAAAAAATTATTTTAACGAAATTAGTCGTTTTGCTATTTCGAAAGATATGTACATTCAAGAAAAGAGAGCTTTCTTTGATAGATTTTTGAAATAAGAAAAATAGCGAAAATTTATGGTTATAGAACGTACCTGTGTATAGGTATATAAGCTCCTAACAGTTGCTAACATATACTTAAAAAAAATTTTACAGCAGTTGCTCTTTTTACTTTTTCGAAATATCAATTCAAGAAAAGAGAGATTTTTTTGAGAGATTTTTGAAACTCTCTTCACTATTTCGGAGGATTAATTCACGAAAGAGGACTTTTTTGTGAGATTTTTTTAACTACCCATATAGCTTTTGGTAAAGCGTTTCTTTTTGACGCTATTTAAAAGAAAATGTATATTCAAGCTTTTAAGGGGAAAGTTAATCACTAAGTAGGAACTTAAGATGTCAGCACCGATTGCCTTCATTGTCTGTTACATGCACTTTACTTATCTGTCAATCAACTCTGACAATCATTAGAGCAACAATAATTCGCACGAGCGGCTTAATTATTCTTAATCTAACATTGATTATGAGTTCCCACTTCAAACAGGCTCATTACGTAAAATAACTAAGCGAACTTGCATTTCTACGTTCGTTTGTACTAATTTAATGGGATTTGCAGCTTTTACTAACACAACTTTAATATATACTAGTATGTAGACATATATACAAAAGTGAATATTTAGCTCTCAAGTGTAATACAACCAAGTGAACGCACTTTAATGACTATTTAAACAAATTTGGCCGCACATTTGTGAGCAATAAATCAAAGAACTGTAAATGAAAAAGTGAAAATGAATGTCTGATTTCGTAAACACTTCAGTGCTGTGCTTTTTACTACCTCCGCCAAACGCCGTGAACTCTTAAAGAGCTTTTTAGCAACTTTAGATCACTCACAATTTATAGCTACGGAAAACGCGCATACAAAATAAATTTATATAAATGCTAATCGTATATTTAATTTCCATATCTCTGAATAGAACTGTTTCACTGAATGAACGTTTAGTGCCATGCTTTTATGAGGCTTTATAAACTACTTTTACAATAAGGAAAAGTAAATAAAAAATGCAAAAATAAAGTAAACAAAATAAATAAAAAAAATAACAAATAAATCAAATAAAAAACCAATAAAGATCTCTAATTTGGATTACAAATTTAGCTTCGAACGAGGTCAATAAATTTACGCTGGACAGTGTTATAAAACTTATAGATAACGGTGAGTTTTACTGTTTTCATATATATTAATTTTTTTTTAAATTGAATTTAATGTGCTAATAACATTAAATTGAAAAATATTTTTTTAAAAAATTAAAAATTAAATATTTAAAAACAAAATTAAAAAAAAAATAGAATTCATTAAAGAAATTTCTGTAGAAAAAATGTTGATCCTCTCACGCTTTATGGCGACATTTATATACAATAGTTAAAAATTACGGAAGCTAAATATTCGGTCTTAATAATAAAAGTGGTCTGCTTTCGGCAATTCAATATAGCTTTTTATACGCAAAAGCTCCAAGAATAGGCTGGCTTTTATTAAAAGCTTATCAGAAAAAGTATATTATTTATAAACTTGCAGAGAATTTCAGGTTGTGTTGGGCCGCTGAATAAAATAATACGCATAATTTAAAGATCTTTAATTTTTTTTTATTAATTTATGGTTGTATAAAAATTTTAAGTGTATATTATCCCTCTATCTCTCTATTTCTTTGCTTGATTTTGGGAAGTCAAATGCCAAAATTACCCGGAGGATTTTATACTGTGAATACAATATATACCTATTTTGAAATAGTAAAATATATAAAGTGCCTATGGTTGTAGAAACCTTAATTGGTATATAAATATTCGGCCAAGGAAAATTGTAATCAGGCAAATTCGAAACTAATAAAACACTAGACGAAGAGTTCAACCCATATTATTGCAGTACCTTTACTTTAAGTTAAATGCTGAGGTGAAAACTTCTTACAAGTATGGCATGTAAGTATTTTACAATTCTTATGTCGTCAATAGATTTTGTATTAATTTAATCTATGACTAATAGTTTGATCCTGCGAACCCGAATACGTTTTCAAAAAATCCCTAATCTGATCAAAATTTTCCAAAAATGTTTTCAAAAATTCACTTATCTGATCAAAATTTTCCATAGACTACTGCTAATGCTCACACTGTGCAAAATATTAAGGCTTGAACTATCCTTTAGCTTTACCTAAAAGTTGTATAACATATATACTCATATAGACATGTACATATGTATATGTGTGCCGGAGATCTATGCGCCTATTGTACGTCAACTAAAGTTCATCAGAATTTTAAATTTATGACAAAGTAACTTAAATGATTTGAATATCATAGTTGAGAAAGGAAAAAATAACTCTCGTAACTGCTAAATATTATTGAAGCGAAAGGCATTGAGGAAAACGGATGTAAGTACATGAGTAAAAATGTATATTCGTTTAGGAATACATAAATCTTCAATGAATGAAGTACTATAACGAGAGTACTCGTACTTACATTCAGGCATTTATTTAAAAATTGTATTCGAATTTGATGTGTGGTTTTTATGGTTTTTGGTATGTTAATACAAGCCAAGATTTGGTAGCAGAACTTTTTAAATATAGGAAAATTTATTTTAAAAAAATATTTGTAAAACTAAATGTTTGGTAGTACAGTCTGGTATATGCAGAATTATGCTAATTAGATATTTTAAGGATTTCCGAATGTTTTTAAAATAGTTCAAAAGCCAGTGGCTTTTTTTTTTTTTTAATTTAAAGTTCGGTTTTCCCTTAAAATATTTGTACTAGCAAGCATCTATGTCACAAAACAACAGACTAGATATAGCGATAAAAAATATTAAACCTTAACAATTTCTTAGTGAGTATCTTAAATGCATAACTACAATAAATTTTAGGAATAAAATTTCAAATTCAATCCAAAAACAAAAGTAGTGTAATTGTAGGATTAGAACTCTATTTACGAGCTTCAGATTCAAGTTCCACTTTATGTTTTAGATTTATAATTCATCATCTGCGTGAACTCAACTATGTTCGTAGTTTTTGAGTAATTTTTTTAGCCTTGTGTTACAGAATTCCAAATGGACCAAAGTGCATAAATCCAGAAGTATTGTGCTTGTACTAGAAGTGTCCAAAACTAGAAATACATATAATGCCAACCACTAATCTCAGTCAGTTGTGTCGAAGATAAAGAATTTGCATATTTATATAATAACGCTTCGATCAAATGACCTGAGCTTATAAAGTTTACTCTCAGCATTGACATCTCTTTGTAATTTATTCGATATTAAGTCTAATGCGCAATTGTCGTGTTCGATTCGCCATTTCCTGGCAAATAGTTTAAAATTCACAGCGCTGGCTATGGCGCCTCCATTTGATTAACGCCATTTGTTTGTTCGTTTCGCGAAACTTACAAAGGTTTTTCGCAATGAAAACCGCTAACATATGTAGTTAAGAAGAGTCGCAAAATGGCAAGTGGCGTCGGAAAACAAGTATTTGAACGAATATCTAGAAAAACTTTTCACAAGCTTTCACATCTTTCGGGTTCATTTTTTTTAAAGCATTTTACTAAATTTTTATATAAAATTTTCATGATTTTTCTCTGACGAGTACTCCTAAATTGCCCCAATTTAAAACTTGTTGCTGTTACTTGTGCCATATGGCAATTTGATGTGCCATTATTTTGCATAATTTTCCGTTTTCTTGACACTGATTGATGGATGTGTGTCTCTCGTAGACAAATTCGACAGGAAAACAAACTGTTGCTGACAGTAAGATATAAGCCCATATTTTGTCTATTGTATAAGTCGCCGAAAACAATAACTTTACTCTTATGCGTAAAGTGTGTAAGCAACAACAACAAGGCGAAAATCAAAACACGTTTTTGAAAAGCATTTACTACGCCTATCAAAAACAGACGAAAAACACGTTTGTCTCTACGTGAAAAATGGGTGTGTCTTGTTTACAACAGTCCATGAGAGGCGTGTATGCATGGACTTACGCATGTGCGTAACATCTTCACATGCGTTTGGATAGGTTAGGTATGTTTTGGAATTTAATCATTTTGTGGAGGTGTGTATCTCAGTAGTTTGGATGCATTTATTGAGGATATTCAGCTATATATGTTATTGTAGAATTTTTAAATGTTGTTAAATGTAAAACTTTAAAATTTGGTATGGAGCCACTAAGGAATGAGCGTTGCTTACGTAAGTTGTTGCGACGTGATTTGAAATGTAACACTTATTTAGTTACAGAAACTATTTTCAAGAAAAAAATTGCTTGAAAAATACTTAGAAAATTCTTTCCTACTATTTTCATGTATTTTTTTAAATTTTTGCGAGAAAATTTTCGAACTTTTACTGAAGGGTATATTTATCAAAGATTGTCAATACAACGCTGGGTCAAAATTACAAGTAAAAATAGGAATTAAATGGCTTGATTTGTAATTTTTTTAAGTTTTCATAGACTTTATATATATATATATATATATATATGTATTGTATATTTCACTAATCACGCGATAGCTCAAAATATTTCTAAATTACAAAATGATTAAAAATAATTGCTATAAGTCGCTATACTTGCTAAAATTGCAGTTAGGAACAAGTTGGCAACCCTTTTTTAATATAATTTCTTCTATTTGCCAAATGTTCTGTAGCCACATAACATTTTTAATTAATTACCTTAGGATATATTAACTGATATATAATTATATATTTTTTTTTTTTTTACATGAAAACACATATTTCTAGTAAAAATTTACATACCCATGCAATCACTTACTTACAGTTTTGCTTAGTCGTTAATTATATCGGGTTGCACAAACTTTGTTACGTGCTCTCATACAAATGTACACGAGTATATGTGATGGGCGGTAAATCGTTTACTGTTACGTCATAAGTTAACATTAAACTTATTTTATTTATTTAAAAAAAAATTGCTTTATATACAGTTTTGGTCTACAATTATTAGGTTAGTTCAAAAAGGGAAATTCACGCTCTTGAAAGCGTGATAGGAAGGGTATATTCCACTACATGTTTATTATACTCTATACTTCACATGCTTCACATATTTTATATATAATATGTACATATGTAGATAAGTTATTTCAATCACGTGTCCCGAATCGTTATAGAGGGATATGGCAATATAAACTTTTAAAACATTATTGATGTTTTTTCAAGATATAATCTTGCAAGAATTTTCAATTCACGGAATTCCGGGTGATAATGATGATAAATGCTTCTAATAGCAGGTAAAACAAAAAACTTTAATTTTAGCTGAACCGCAGCTTTACTACCATTCATATGTGCATTTTTTATAACATAAAGGAGTATAAAAAGATATTATTCTTGACTCCAGGTCAGGTTATATGGCAGCTATATGATATAATGATCCGATTTAAACAATTTCTTCGAAAATTGCAGCCATGCTTGAGATAATAATCTATGCCAAATTTCGTGAAGATACCTCGTTAAATAAAACAGTTTTCCATACAAGTACTTGAGTTTGATCGGTCAGTTGTATGGCAGCTATATGATATAGTAGTCTGATCTAAACAATTTCCTCGTAAGTTATAGCGCTATCTTAAGTAATAATCTCTGCAAAATTTCTTAAAGATATCTTGTCAAATGAAAAAGTTTTCCATGCAAGGACCTAATTCCGATCGTTCAGTTTGTATGGCAGCTATATGTTATAGTAGTCAAATATCGGCGGTTCCGACAGAAAAGCATCTTCTTGTTAAGAAAAGGACATGTGCAAAATTTCAGGTCGATATCCTAAAAACTGAGAGACTAGTTCGTATGTCGTCTGTATATAATAAGACAGACGGACATGGCTAAATGGATTTAGCTCAGCACGCTTTGCATTTATATATTATATTATATATACTTTATAGCGTATCCAACGTTTCTTTTTGGGTGTTACAAACATCCAGTAAAAAGAGCGGAAACATTCATGGTGGATATGATAGATAGATTAATTTATACATACACTAAGGGGAATTAACAAATTGATTATTTTTTCACTTTATACACTGAAAAATTAGTTGATAAAAAAAAACTTGGAGATATTGGGCTTCTAATATTAACAGGAAGGTCCTTCGCTCTTCAATTTCCTATATTTTTCTTATTATTGCAAAGAAAAAATCATTTCTCAGTATGTCATATACTATTTGAAAAAAAAATGTTTGAATTTATATTTGTAGGAAATTGAATTCTCTACAAAAATGGCCGCAAACGATTTTTTCCTAAACCTCATCGTTCAAAAGTTATAAAAGGTTAGAGGGCTTAATTATTTTAAGGCATATTTCGTTTTTTTCATGAATTCAATAACAAGTTTTCTCGCTATTCTTAAGGCCTATTTTGTTCTATCATATATTTACACATTTGTATGTATGTAATAAATCATTTTTAAACTGTAGCATGCACCAATGGAATACAGCTATATTTAGCTGATTTGCACTCAAAAGTATACCTTCTAACCAAATAGTACATATGTATATATATGTATGCCTATATATATCTATATATGTCAATTGTACATGCATACATGTGAATCTCTATATGTAGATAAGCACGCACCCACAAGTGGTTTTTTTTTCCAAACATTCTTCGGAAGGCACGACATGCCTAAGTCTTCTTCCTTCACTTATTTTTATTTTCCAAAGCTCTTATGTGCGCAAAAGCTAAAAATACCCACGTAATAATAGGTCCGGCTTGTGTTTGGTCCATTGTCGGGCATTGCCGAGTAGCCCAAGGCCCACCATATAAAGGCGCGCACAACCACACGCACGAGCGCACACACACACACACACCTGAAAGTATCGACATCCGTTTGCAAAATGCTTCGTTTGCACGATTCCTAACGCGCGCATCGCTGAAAGTTGCACATTTTGCCGAATGTGCAGGCCAATGTGAGCTGCTACCAACCAGGTTGGCACGCCAAGCCGTGCATGTGTCTGCGCGCGTTCAAGTGTTTATACAATCAGTAGCAGCAGCGGCAGCAGCAGCAGTTGGCTTGGAGCTAAGCAATGCATGCAGTTGCTGCCACAATGAACCCGTTGCAATGGTCACATGCGTCGGACACACGGCCGGTTCACGGTCGTGTTGATTATAACACGAGTGACTGCTCTTTGTGGTAGAAAATATACAAATAATATAAGAATGGAAAACTAAAATAGTCATTCACAGTTTTCAGTAGAATTTTATTTTGGCACGTAGATTCTTCGACACTTGTTGTTGGAATATAACAAGTGGAAGCGCGTTGGTCTGTTGGATAGATACATAAATATTTATATGAGGGCATCAACAAACTGTTTTTGAGTGGGTTTATTCATCCTTTATACATAAGTCGATGATACCTGAAGTTTAGATAAAGTTACTGCGAGTGAGAATCTTCCGAATTGAGCTCAGCTTTGAGCTTTGAACTGAACGATCAAACTCAAGATAAAAATTTTTTTATACCATTTTATGCTAAACGAAATGCACCAGTGAAGGGTATTATAGCTGCAGCGCAGTCAAAGTTAACGCTTTTTCTTGTGTCCCACCTTTTTTGCTTTGAAATCGGCGTTAGATGTGGGCGGCCGGGCGCTACTTTGCTGCAGATTCTACCAATATTGAATACGAAATACCTTTTGCGAACTCCCTAACAACCATTTACCGCTGATTTGGTAGCACCCACGAAAATATGATTACATATATTTACAAAACCATGTGTTTTCAGTGACATTCTCCGAAATGTGTGCCATTTTTCGTATGGTGCTGCATACTTTTAGGGGTGTGTTTAGTATTTCTATAGGCCTTTGTTATAACTGCTTATTTTATGCGGTGATTACGTATCGACAAAGGCAAATCGATTGTATAGAATATATAAAAGCATCTAGTTTTTTTGTGTTGCGTGTGCATATCAGCATTTTAAACATATGTTTATACACATGTGTATAATTTTATGTAGTATAACGTATGCATGTGGGCTTGTCTCGCTTATCACGTTTCATTACAGCTGCTACTTGTTGCTATACCTGCATTGCTTTTGTTGTATGACTTTCGTGTGTCGACCAATTGATTGTGTAAGTGGAAAACTTTGTTTGATTGGAAATTTGTTGTTGAACATTTTACTGCACGTTATGGTTGTTTATGTCTATATATACTATATATATGGCGTGTGGTTGTGTGTGTATGATGTGTGCATATATGTATGTATCTAAAGAATTTTACTTCGTATAGTTTATATAACGGTTTCTCTTTAAATATCAAGTCGTTATTAGTTTTCCAGCACACATGTAGCTACACGGAAGAGAGGATAAAGCCAACATAACATATGTTTCTAAAATTTATTTATTTTGATAAACCAAGATTTTTCGGGTACTTTTCAAAGCTTCAAAAGTTATAAAATGAGATGCATTATTAATTATAAATATGACATATATATATATATATATAGACACGTCTGCTTTTCTGAGTTATGACAAGGATTGTTTTGATGAAAAAATGTTCCTGATAGCATAAAGTTCCTTGCTGAGGATTAATTGCCACTGCTCCTGGCGAGGCAACCATACCTACGTGGTTCACTAAATGCCGTACAGGTGATATAATATGAGCACCGAAGACGATGAAAATATTAAAAAAATTCACAAAATAATTTCGGATGCACGTAAAATGAGGTTTATCGAGATACTTTACACCAATTTATCAATAGAACGTGTTGGGTGTATGTTCATATATGTATATGTGAAAGCTCTGTGCAGTTTGTACTTTGAATTGCTTAGAGAGAGATCCAATGTTTACTTCGGATCTGATCCCAGTGACTTTTTGCTGTTCAAAGACCAAAAGAAGAAATGATCGCTAGAAAAAAATCATACATACTGGGTCCTATATAGAAGCACAATACCTATTGTTCTACGGCAATTATATTAAAAAGTTTAAAAAATGGAAAATCTATATTACGAGTATCGCTCTAGATAAATAATTTTTAAATTAAAAAAAAAAAATCATAATAATAAGGTGATAAGGTGAAACCCACTGGAAATGGAAGACAAAATAATTAAAACGAAAGAAAAAATAATTTATGGGTGATCTGAAGTCGTGAAGAGGAAAAGTATGGGGGTGGTTGAATCCTTAGGATTTGCGAACGGTTTATCTCGATTTCAGGCAAAACTACGAGTTCGTTGGAAAAACTTAGAATGGCAAAGTTGTAGGCTGTAAAAATATTTAAAAGTTTTGAGTTAACTCTTTTTTGACATCACCTCACCTCACCTCAAAATTTATATGAAAATTTTAAATCTTTGCTTTTTTTGTTTCTATTTTTGTCTTTAGCAACAGTTTTGTTTTCTTCCTAAACTTACTTCAGTTTTTTTTTGATTTGATATAATTCTTATTTTTTCATATATTACTTCAACTTAATATCGGAAAAGAACCATATTTTTAAGCAAATTTTCTCACAGCCAAAGTTCTGTTGGAAGAAATTTGTTTCTAATGTTTATGCCAATTACTGTACAGTACAGGTGAGTTCTACGAAACTACTTAAGTAAACCCCCATATCAGTAAAGATCGTTAAAATGTTTCATCAGTTTGCCTACTTCAATCACGCTGAGCTTGCACGTGCGTCGCGTGAGAGCAAAGCTTTGGTGTTGAGAGCTGAGTTAACTGCTTATAACTCATAGTGCTTTTTAATTGTTATTGTTTTCTAGTTTTTGTTCATGCATTGTCGAGCACGTTGCGATACATTTGTTATCATATATGGCATATAATGGTATGTACATATATAAATTATGTATAGTTCTGAAGCGCTCTGTTATGAAATATATTCGCAGTTTAATGAAATATACTCCTTGTATATTAACCTTCAAAATTTTAGATAAAAGTCAAACCAGTTCGACGAAAATATTGCCGTTGACTCTCTAAAGAATAATCCCGAAAACCGAAACATTAGTCTTTGATTTCTTGGGTGACACTGCAATATAACGAGCTAATTGGGGCGTGATATTGTCTACTTTTAACCAAAGTTTCTTATCTCGTAAGCTGCTTAACTGAAATAAGTATCATCATGACCATTTCATACCTCTCCTTGACACAGAAAGAGAATAAACGAAGTGCAACCACGCGCACCGCTAATATAACGGTATTTTTAATATTGGTTAGCCTGTACAGTAAATAACTCATGCAACCTCAAAGGTAGCGAAATAATTCAAGCATTATTAACTCTGTCTGAAGAGTTGTCGAAGTCGGTCCATAACCCTCGTATACCGAATATTATGAATTAAAACTAAAGTAATTCAATTAAGATTAGAGAGATATTAAGATTATTAATAATTATTGACCTTTACAGCAACTACCTTAGGCATCAACGAAAGAATCGAAGTATAACTTCGCATATTGGTGATTAACGGCTTAATTTTGTTAGACTAAAGGTTGTGCACAGTTTTCCGTGTTTTTTTTTCAGAGATTTTATTCTACCATACTATAGTAGTAAGCATTTCACACAACTCTTAACAGTTTTATAAATTTCCTTACTTAAACTTTAACTTTTAAATCTTTCTTTACAGAGTATTAATTTCGAAGATTTTGAAAAGACGCTAGCCTCCTAATTGCTAACACTCTTTTCCAACACCGTTTCGCTAACAAATCGGCCAAATGAGTGTCGAAGAGGACGATCACGTTCTACAAACTTAAAAGTCAATCAATTACAATAATAACAAGCTTGTAATGGACTGGTTATTGGCAACGCCACAGATACACAGCGCTTTCTCATCATTGGGTTCCCTCGAGGGGGATACCTACGTTGTTGGTCCCAATGCGTTATGTGAGTATTGCATTATAATATTTTTGTTAGCAAAATTTTTATGTTTCTTATTTTTACCTTCTCACATGCCTTGCAGCAATCCTGGATGAAATAAACTATAAGCTCACCTATGAAGATCAAACGTTACGCACATTCCGCCGTGCCATCGGTTTCGGCCAAAATGTGCGTTCCGATTTGATACCGCTATTAGAGAATACAAAGGATGATGCTGTGCTCGACTCGGTCATACGCATTTTGGTTAATTTGACAG
Organism: Bactrocera oleae; assembly: GCF_042242935.1. Classification (NCBI taxonomy): domain Eukaryota; kingdom Metazoa; phylum Arthropoda; class Insecta; order Diptera; family Tephritidae; genus Bactrocera; species Bactrocera oleae. The sequence goes on along the minus strand of NC_091537.1, from coordinate 18,138,283 downwards.
TGCCTGTAGAGTGCCTTTTCTCGGTAGATGTTATGTATCGCACCGAAGTCGGTCGACACACCATCTTCGAGTTGAACAAGTTGCTCTATACGAGTAAGGAGGCTTTCACTGATCCGAAGAGCACAAAATCGGTTGTAGAATATATGAAATATTTGCTGGAGTCCGATCCGAAATTGTCATTACAAAAATGTGACAAAATCAATAATTGCCTGCTATTGTTGCGCAATGTACTGCACATACCAGAGATGAATGTGAACTTTGTAATGCCGTTGGCGCATTCACAACAAGGTGGTTCACATCCGGTGTCGATGCAAAATGCGATACTTTGGAATCTCTTCATACAAAGTATTGACAAACTTTTGCTTTACCTGATGACTTGTCCGCATCGTGCTTTTTGGGGTGTAACAATGGTGCAACTGATCGCTTTGATGTACAAAGATCAACATGTCAGCACGCTACAGAAGCTTTTGAATTTGTGGTTTGAGGCTTCGCTATCGGAGAGTTCGGAGGATAATGAGAGCAATACCTCACCGCCGAAACAGGGTAGTGGCGATTCGAGTCCAATGCTAACGTCGGATCCCACATCAGATTCATCGGACAATGGTAAGTCCTACTACTCGGTAGCTATAGAAAAAGTCACGGCAGAGTTTGCATTGCTGCTGCCGTCGACAAGATTGAAAACCGATTTACGTACAAAAATAGGCGCACTAAAAAGTCACACTTGTGTCTCAACAGGTAGTAACGGTTGTAAGAATGAGTGTGCCGAAGAGCGACGACAGGCTTTGCGCGAGGAGGCGACCGAAGCCACGCTGCAGGAGGTTAGCCGCAAGGGTCACGAATATCAAAACTCGATGATGTGTGATACGCATGTAAAGAAGGAGGTCGACGACGTGGACACGGGCAGTACCGACAATAATGTCGAGAATGAACAAATGTGCACGTCCTTGCTAACTACAACACGTAGTACTAATACTTCACCGACATCCATTAAAGTGGAAACCATGGACGAGATGGCCGATGGTGAAAGCGAAGCTGGTTGCTTGGGCAAAACTAACGGTGACTCACCACAGACTTGTGATATGATTGGTGAGAGCAGCAACCAACAAAAACAACAAAACCAACAACCAACTGAACCCAAACAAAGCACTACCACTGCAGAGGCGAAAAAAGCTGACGCCGATGCGGTTAAATTTAAGGCGCCAACAGGTATCATAAAACCCAAGCCACTCTCGCAAATGATGGCCGACATGCACGAAGAGGAAAACGATCCACCACCACAGAAAATGTTCCAGAAGGTGCCACACTCGGGCCAATTGAATCTAACTAAAGGCAAGAGTTGTCCGCAAAAGCGTGAGTGTCCCTCTTCGCAATCGGAGCTGTCGGACTGCGGCTATGGCACACAAGTGGAAAATCAAGAATCCATATCCACTTCAAGCAATGATGACGACGGACCACAGGGTAAACCGCAACATCAGAAACCACCATGTAACAGTAAGCAACGCAGCAAGCAACGTATTGTGATGGCGATGGTGGACAAGAAGGAACTGCGACGCAAGAAACTCGTCAAGCGTAGCAAGAGCAGTCTGTAAGTTAAACAAAAATTTGTGTGAAGTTCCTTTAACCAATAGGTTTTACAAATATTTCCAGCATCAACATGAAAGGCCTGGTACAACATACGCCCACCGATGAAGACATCTCTAATTTATTGAAAGAGTTCACTGTCGATTTTCTACTCAAAGGTTATGGTTGTCTAGTGGGCGAGCTGCATTCGCAGCTACTTACCAATATTGTAAGTGTTCGCTTTGCTTGTGTGTTTTATTTTGTTGACAAAATCTTTTTCCTTTAGAAAATTCCCATCGATACATCGCATTTCTTCTGGCTGGTCACCTACTTTCTGAAATTTGCCGCCCAATTAGAGCTCGATATGGAGCATATTAATGCTGTGCTCACCTTCGATGTCATCAGTTATCTAACTTACGAGGGTGTTACTTTGTGCGAGCAATTAGAATTGAATTCCCGTCAAGAGGGTAGTGATTTGAAACCATATTTGAGACGCATGCATTTGGTCGTAACGGCCATACGAGAGTTTTTACAGGCCATCGAAACATATAAGAAAGTAACACATTTGAGTGAGGTAAGATCTTTATCGAGAATTGTTAAATTAGTACGTAATTTAGTGTGTAGGCTTACATTAGATAGGTTAGTTAGGCCTTGAGCATATTAATCGTTATTTTTTCTGCCTTTCAAAGGAGATTGTCAAAGTTATCTCCAGAACATAACCTAAAATCTCTCAAAGTTTTAGAATCATGATTTGCGGCCTTTAATTGCCAATTTATATCAGTTTTTTCTAAGATTTCCTATTTTTGATACACCTAATATCATGGAAATCATTCAGCAATAATTCTTTAAAATCGAAAAGGAATACGAAAAATATTGTGAAGCTATAAGTCTGGTATAAGGTCATGTTGAGCCAACTGAGTATTTTTATCTTACCTTAAGAGAACCTCAAAACGATTAATCTAAAAAATCACCTGACAAGACATATATGGAGGTTATGTTGCTCGTGAGATGTAAAACCTAAACGCCTTAGAAATATAATTGGAGGGATGACTATATCCATCAAGGGCCGGCTGATATTTGTAAATCACTTAACTAAAATTTAACACTTCACCGTGGCTAAGATTTTAACCTACTGTGGAATATGATGCTATACGGAAAAGATTTGAAAACAACTTTGAATAGCATCTTAGGCGAAGATTGTTCTGAATATAGCTTTCAAATTTTGTAGTCAGGAAATAAGCAAGAATTTTTGTTGCTCTCAATCGGACCATACATTCTTCTATATTTAAATTTTAACTAATCTTTATTTTCCATACATTTTCAGGATGATCGTTTACATTTGCGACGTCTACAGACACAAATCAGTTCCACCGAAGATTTGCGCTGTCTATTCGTATTACTTTTACGACGATTCAACCCAAATCTGCACACCAAACAGTATCTACAAGATTTGATTGTAACCAATCATCTGTTACTGCTAATACTGGATTTTATAACCCAAACAGAAGGCGATACCAGCATCAAGATGACAGAGCACATCTCACAGTGAGTATAACGCTCGGCAAAAGTCTCTTTATTTAATTAACATATGAATACCTGAAACTTAGATTCGCCACGCTTGAGGTGATGAACTATTATGGCATGCTACTGGAGGACTTCAACAATAATGGCGAGTTTGTAAATGATTGTATATTCACGATGATGCATCATGTAGGCGGTGATCTAGGACAGATTGGCACATTATTCCAACCGATTATATTGAAAACCTTCTCACGCATTTGGGAGGCCGATTATGAGCTTTGCGATGTAAGTTGGGCGAATGTAAATACTTGTATGATATTGCGACTATCTTTACATATCAAATATTTTTGTATACCTTTCTAGGACTGGTCCGATCTAATTGAGTATGTCATACATAAGTTTATAAATACACCACAAAAAAGTCCATTGTCCTTGCCAAAAACTTCACTAACCGAGTTAACCAAGGAACACAACCTGGAGAACACAGTGTGGTAAGCCTAAAGTTTTGAAACTTTTAAGATCTCACCTAATGTTTTCATAATCTTGTTACCACCTAGCGCCTGGACACAAGAGGAAATGGACACCTTATATTGGTATTATGTGCAAAGCAAGAAGAATAATGATATAGTCGGCAAGATCGTGAAACTATTCAGTAATAACGGCAATAAACAGAAGTCACGTATCTCGATTATACAACAACTGCTGCAGCAGGTGAGTGTTACAAACTTTTCTCTACCATTTTTTCTGGAGTTACTTGAATTATGCTCTTCTTATTTTCCTTCACAGGACATTATAACCTTACTGGAGTACGATGATCTTATGAAATTCGAAGATGCTGAGTATCAACGTGCTTTACTAACGACACCAACATCGACTTCTACTGAATCGGGCATTGAGCTGAAGAATTCTTCCTCTTTTGCTAAGCCCTCTGATGATATACAGGTATTTGCTAACAAGCTTCCACTATAAGATTTTTGTTAATAGCTCTTTTATCTATAGATTTTACGTGATCTAATTGTCAAGGAGAATAAGGAGAAACATTTGGTTTGGTTGCAAAAGATATTGCTGGAATGTTGTTACATAAAATTAATTTTGAAGAATTGTTTACAACGTGAAGATCGTCAGAATTTACAATACGTCATGGAACCGGTAGCTTATCATTATATATGTAAGTAAAGCCTTGGTTTTTAAAACAAAGAGTTATAAATAAGTAAAGTCATACATTCTTTAGTAGAATGGAACTCTTTTTGAGGTTCTCCAAGGGTATCAGAAAGATTTACATTAATTTTCAATCCGGTTCGCTCCTAACCTCAAGACCTTAAGTTGAAAGCTTGGTATAAAGTCAATTCATGATGGAACTCATTTAAGATTCTATTTCCATCAGAAATGGGTAGTATCTTTGACTATGTCCTAATAGTTTTGAAAATTTTTGAAAACTTTTTCATATTTACCATACATAAATGGACCGAAATTGTGACCTTCTTTTGAAAGGATTTCTGTTGTTATATGTTTTACATATGACCGAAAGTTATATCCAGAACCATCCACAGAAAACCGTCATCAATTTTTGAAGAAAAAATCTCGCAAAAAATTGTTGCAGATCACCGGACCGTACAGAGAACTTCGGACTCCCTCCTCTTTCAGTCCGTGCTTATATTAACCAAGGTAAACAATTTAAACCTATTGACTCCGATTTCGTATTGCATACACATACATAATAATAAGAATAAATCGTACCTCGAAAAGTTTTGCCGTGTTCTGGATCATGGTTTTCCATAGTTGAGAGCATAAGTCTGTGTTCAGAGCGACTACTTTTGTTACGACAACCCGTTGCTAGCTTGGGGTGTACAACGGAGAAAGAAACCAAAGGCAAATACAAGTTAGAGGGATTCATCCCCAATTGGGGTTCACGCTTAAACATAAAAAATGTGAATATCGGCGTAAAGCCCATCACTATTAATTTTAAGACCAGATAATACACTGATAGACAAAAGTGAGCGCTGCCATGATTTAGCTAAATGTTAAGTTGAAAATTAAGAAAAGGTACTGAGATGATTTCACTGATACATTTTAAATCTTATGCGTTCAGAACCCGTCGCACCCTCTCAGAAACACCCTGAGACTGCATAAATTTAGCAGAAGAGTCAAATTGTATATTTCAAACCCAGATTTAAGACATTTTTGTAAAGTATAAGTAAATAATATATAATATATATCAGTCGAATAACTAACGTATTTTTTTGTTCTCATCATTTTCAGTGAAAAACAAATCCATACCGGTTGTGCAGTGGAACACCGATCAGGCGACAACGATGCTCTATCAACCATTCGTATTGCTGCTACACAAGCTGGGTTTCCAGTTACCGGCAGATGCCGGTTCGATATTCGCACGCATACCGGACTACTGGACCGCTGAAATGATGTTTAGCTTGGCGCGCAAATTGGGACCGTTAGACAAACGTGAGTAATTATTAAAGGTGGGGTATATGTTGAGTGGTCAATGTTAACAATTTTGAGCGTATCGCTTTGTCCTTCTTTTTCTTTTTTCTCTGCCAAATAATAACTAAATAAATAATAACAATTCGACAACACAACAACAATCAATTTAAAATTATTATCAAATGGATAAATAATAATAATAATAAACAACAACATATTTTCAAAATAATTTCTACAAGCAAAAACAAATCGACAAAAATTAATTCTATTATCAATTTATGCACAAATCGATATAAAATTAAATAAAACCAAAAAATATTATAAAATTCCAATTGTAATATTTCGTACTAAATGTCAATTGTAATGCACCCCGCACGTTCATCAACGTTCATTTTCTTTTTGTAAACTTGCAATGTTGTCTGCTATCTTTCTATTATCCTTTCACCACTCCACTCTCTCTGTGTGTATTTCTCTCGCTCTGTCTCTCTTGTGCTTTTGATCTTGTAGTGTTGATCAAGTTCGATATGAGTCAGTTTGAGGAAGCAAATGCAATAGAGTTGCAGCGTTGCCATCATGCAACAGCGGCGCGTGGTTCGCTCAGCTCAATGTCCAGCCTGGAGATGGATATCGGCGGTTCCGATGAGTATACGACATTAGTAGCAAGCGCAATGGAAAATGCCAATGTAAATGGAAATACAAATGGTAATGGAATTGGAACTACAACTAGCAGAGTAAGCAGTAATAGGCGTTCGAGCAGCGGTAGTGGCAGCATGTTGGCGCCGGTACCCGAGGTCGATGCTAAATTGGAGAAGGCAAGCGCGGCTAGCGATGTTTTTGCTGTGCCAAAATCGAAGCACTGCAATCCCATTATAAGGTAAGAAACACAACCTATTCATATCTTATATATAGTGAACCCACTAAGGTTAGGTTATACTGCGTAACAGTAAAAGTTTATAGAGAAAACTAGTTCACACAAGCAAAGATAATGAAGGTTAGCTGCAATGGATAAAGAAACATACTTATAAAAAACGTTACTAACGGATGATACACAGTGTCATACCCCGCCCATGCTTAATATAAGTAATACCTGTCTAACAGGGCAGCAAATTTTTGGAGATTTTTTGTAGTTAAACCCCCTGTAAATATCCCTGTAAATTTATCATCCGGTTGTGATCTATACCAGAGAGTGAAATATGCGAATAAGATGGTTTAACGGTGGAGTTCCGGTTTCAAGGAGAATGAGGTTGAAACTCCTCGACAGTTATACCTTCGGCGAACCAGCTGACCTAACTGAAATTGATATTTGCAGGCAAAACCAATTTATGACGCTTTGTCAAATTATGATGGATTTGATGATCTATGCATATATGTATTGGAGTTTTAGGTAACACAACGGACCGACGTTCTACGCTGTCTAAGTGATATCCCTCTTAGGATCGACATTTTAGCCTAGCATTCGTAGATGGTATGATTTTAACCCTTAACCCAAGAGTTCTTTTTTTGCAAGAAATCCATTTATTTTGCCTCGACGCGATTCATACTTAGAAATTCAATGTTAATATATAGGGTAGATCCAAAAAAAAAAATGTTGTTGGTGTATGCTAACCCCCTAGAGCTAACACGAAAACTGTTAAATTTTCTACGATATCGGTAAACTTTTTGACGTCTTATTTATGCAGGCTTTGTGATTTTTGAAATATTTTATCTATCTGTTATCAATTTTTATATTTTCTGAGAATAACTAACCTCAAAACTACACTTAAAATTTTCAGATTTACACCAGATCCGGCACCACTGCCGCCTGTGCCAAATTGGTTGCAGTTGGTGATGCGAAGCAAAATAAATACGAATGTTCCAGTGACAACGGATACCGCCCATAACAATAACAATAATAACGCAATAGCAGCAACAACAACAAGTGAAAGGTAGGACAAAAATTTGATACAAAATTTGATTATGTGATTATTTATGTAATGATTGCTTTTAAAGGGTTTTTTGTTGGAGGTTTAGAACCTAAATTAAAAGAAGAATAGAAAACCATTTGCGTAGTGTTGGAAACGGATTTCTGACACAAGCAAGTTTTGGTAAAAAATTCAAAATTTTTATTTATTTTATTTTAATTTTTCCAGTGTAAGTCTTTGTCTAGTAATTTTACAAATTATACTGAATAAGAAATGTCAAACATAGCTGATTTGACAACTTGCCTTGTAGGAAATTCTACGTCTCTAAGAAAACACGCTATATAATCGTTTTTATACATACGAGGTTTGTTCAAAAAGTAACGCAAATTTTGAATTTTCGTGCGCTAAATCATTATATCTAGGGGTGCTTACTTTCAAAGGGACAAAGTAGATATGATTAAATAAACACTTTCTCAAGAATTAAAAAATTTGCGGTATATTTTGAACAAACCTTCTATGGTATATCTGACGGTATATTCGACATGGATAGCTGAAAATGTAGTTACGTTAAATATGTGTAAATAAAGTGATAAATTCAATAACGGTTTAGATTTTGATGTTAACGATCCCAAAAGTCAGATCAATGAGCTCTCTTTCTTACGAATTCACCCACTTTTAGAAATGTTTTCTCTTAACTGCCACATAACGGAATCCGGCGCATATATGTATGATAATAACCGGGAAATCGCCCATCAATGAGTAGATTTTTTTACGAATTGTCGCAGTTGAATATGGAGCTCTCGAGCTGTGGAACGACAATATGTAGAAAACGTTCTAAGCTTCGATCATAGTATAGCTAAAACCTAACCCCAGACATATCTAAAATCTTGGAGCACGTTTTTTTCTCGATAAATATTATTATTATGAATGAAATTGGTTATTAACATGCATGATTTTTGTTTCTTATTCAAGGTTCCGCGCTTACAATGCTGCTTTTGATCAAGCACATGTAGAAAGAATGCAATATTAAGATGATAAAAATTAATCGAAAGATATGTGAAGTGGTGGGAAGTCGTTGTATAAATAAATACATATACATACGCACGCTTTGAAGTCTATAAATTGATTCTATATATAGAAATATACAAAATCTTCTGACGTTACACATCCAAGATGTACAGCTCGAGTACATACGGAAGAAAATATACATACATATTTCTTTTTAATACTATATATGAAAATTTTAAATGAAAATTTGATTCGCGGACAGCAAAAACAAAAGAAAGAGGGAGCATTGTTATGCAAAAATGTACTCGTACACTAAACGGCGCTACGCCTCGGCCAGCTGTCGTTCTATCCATTCGCGTAAGCATACAATTATTCATTCATGTTTATTACAAAAAAAAAAACGTCATATGATTTTCCACTTCCATTAACAAAACCTAGCTTAAAGGAATCTTTTTCTATATTTCGCTATGACACTGCTTCTATTGTTTTTGTGCTCGTATCGCTTACTAATGGTGTGTGTGTGCTAATCTTATTATAAGAACTTTAGTCTTAATTTTCAAAATAATTGGAAATTCAGTTCGTATACTCGTATTATTGGAGTTTGGTTTTATATCGTAGAAAAAAGTTGTTCAAGCAGTTATTAAAATTTGTATGGGTTATATGATATTCTGATACTCTATTATCTTATATTCTATGGATATTAGCCAGAAATTGTGTATAACTGTGATTTCCTCCTGCATAAGATCTTCGTACTTATCCAAAATGTTCTTAATATAAAAAGTAAGATTTTGGTTAAAATTGTTGATGATAAGTGCGTGTTTAGTGCGGGTTATCTGAAAAAATTTCAGATCTTAACCTGTTTTTTCAGTAATTACAGAGATTGTAGAATGTTTCTAGAAATCTTAATCCAATACAATTTTTCCACTAATAATAAACCCAATGCTTTAAGACCAAATCATGTATATTGCATATTAAAATGTTGAACCTTTTAAAATCTGTTTGCTTTTGAGGTAAATTAGCCGACAAGGAATTCATAAAAATTTACGGTCTTTACGGAGTAAAGCTTCGGGGAAAGATTTGTGGAGGCGTCTACTGTCGGGCTCTTTCCATCAATACCAGTTTCAGGCTTGCTGATTATTGTAGCGTTTCTCAAGCCGAGGTTTCTGCCATAAAAGTGGCAGTTGCAGCTCCTCCGCGCAGTCTTCTTTAGCGATAACAATAGTACCCTTAAACTCAATAACCGTACACTGGTTGAGAAATGCCTAACCTCACTATCAACGGCATTGGGTTATTCTGAATAAGACTTGGCCATAGCGAAATTACAGGTACCTGCAAAGCTGATGAGCCGACATGGAAAGGCACCTCAGCCTCGCTATCGCTGAAGTTAATACAGTTAGGATTTTCATTGTCCTCTTGCGGGTTACTATTGAATAGGTGAGCCTGATACTACCTGTGCGCGTTCGCAAGATCCTCCTGGCCCAAAGTAAATCGCAAGAGAACCAGCAAGGTTTTTACACTCAGCTTAATGTTTGGACGATGTAGAAACAACTCAATACTTTCTTCTCGATTGCACCACATTGGCGAGATCAGGGCTAAAATATTGTGGATGTCACAACTTTAGACATTCGGCTCAGCTGGTGGGAATAGAAATTAAAAGCTTAAGCAAATTTGTTATGGTTTGCCGACACTCGACACCTAATTACTGGAGTTCTTTTTCTGGATTCACGAAGGACTAAACGTACTCAGTCCAAAAACGGGTCCAAAATCACCTTAAACTGCAAAGTTGTCAGAAAATACTTTGACAACCTTCAACCACTACATGGGCTTTTAGTGAAATTGCGCCACAAACATAAAAATAGCATATCGGTATCGTTTACAACAATTACGCTACTCTAGGTGGGTATGGCGTCGAATAATTTCTTAGTACATATAGTATTACAGTGACTAAGAGCAATTTAAGTTTCTACTAGGAGTCGTACAATGTCGTACGACGAGGAATCGATAGAAATTTTGAAGTATAGTACTTTTCGCGCACCAAGTTTAGGTCAATATTTTCAGCTGAGATGCTTAATTGCCTTGGAGCAGTCTTTATATGTACCTTCAGGACTAAAGGTCATTTTATAACAGTGATAGGAGCGATCTTGTAGGTCGTGGTCTTCATTTATTCCTTTGGATATGTGCGATAGAAACCCGCTGATAGTTTGTTTGATGATAGTGGTTGGATTTCGTGGCATCATTGTTTACACAATTCTTGTTTTTATCGAATCTAGAAGCAAAATAAGCAACTTCTGCAGTATTAAATATTGTTTCGTGTGTTTCTGTGCTCTTCTTAAGTCGCAAATTAATAAAGTAAGCCGTAGAACAAATTTGACTATTTTTCTGTCGATTTTTATATATTGGGTCAATGGTCTCACGCGTTCACCGAAACGAACTTTTCAGTTTCGAAAAGTTATGTTATAATGCTAGAACTTGGCGGCGCATTTAGATCTTTTGGTACAAGTCTAGCATTGGTAGGCAACAGAACCAAAACAATAAATAGTAAGTGTTGAGTTGATCCATAAGAGATGTTGAGATCTTCTGTTATCTCTCCGATGCTAACACGTCGATTTTCAAGCACTGTTTCTTCAACCTTTTCGATATTATCGTCATTAGAAGGGGTGAGTGAACGACTCGCATACGGCAAGTTTTTGATGATTTAACGACCTTTGACTGCATGCTTTATGCCACTCAAAGACTTGTGTTCCTATTAAAGTGGAATTTCCAAAAAATTTCTACAATATTTTCAATGATTTTGTAGCCATTAGAAACAAAAGAATTACAAGCAAAGATGTTGTTAAATTTGTTTATTCTTCTATGGTAAAAATCCTCAGAAAAACTGTTCATGTTGTAAACAAACAGCTGCCAAACACAAAATTAATGATATATGGAGATCAAACTTCATACGACATAGAAAAATATTGCACCAATCTTGGAACAATCTTTTTATCGACTCGGCGTAGACTCGCAGTTTAAATAGAACAGGTTCTAGTTTATATTATTTATTATATATTTTATCAGGAAGATAAAAGTTTTAAGCCGTCTCTAATTGGTCAATAAATTGAAAAACAAATTTTTAAGAGCAAAAATATGCTTGAACTATGCCACCACGGCCACCATAAAGAAATTTTTGCGAAACAGCAATTTAAATGCAATAACAGCAATAAACTAAGTTTATTATATTTAAATATAATTTGATCATATTAGGCAGTATAAAGTATTAAGCAACCGATTTGAAATGTAGCTATATAAATTCATGAATATTTTTATTGTTTAATGTACCTTTACACACGCACTCATATACAAACGCAATGCAACGCAACGCTCCTTTTATGGACGATTAAACCTAAAAACGAAAGGAAACACTGTTAAATAAATGGTGCCAAATATGAAAAAAATATTGAAGTTTAAAATATGCAGTGCGAAAATATTTTGTTGTAGTTGTTTTTGGACAACAGTCTACGCACTAATAGCTGACCGTTAAAAATTGGCATTCGGCAGTCAGCAAACGTTTGCAATTTAACGACTTTGCAGATAAGAAATACGAAATAAGAAAATTAATTAATTACAAAAATCGAATAGCATATGTAGTTAACGGTTCGTTATACATATTTTATATGCATTTACATACTTACCTAACTGCGCATGCGTCAAGGTGTGTTGCAGCGGCAGGTTCAAATTAATTAAAGCAAAACGATTGCGGTAATATGGATGAGAATATAAATTAAGTTTCACCTCGCAAACAAATACATGCATATATCCACACTTACATACATGCATAGAAGTACATAAACATGTGATTTAGATCGCTCATAAAGCGATAACATAAATATTAATTTACTTATATTTGAAATTTAAAAACTAAAAAATAAAAATTTTCAAAATGTTGAATGTGGTGAAACGATGTTGGTAAAAGGGTGTCTGTTGCTCATTTAATGCTTCAGTAAACATCCGTTTTGGCATATACATATATAATAAAAAATCAGCAAAAACAAAAATCTAAAACACAAAAAAATGCATTAAGTCCATTAAATATATCTGATGAACTGAAATGGGCACATATCGCATGCGATTAGTGAGCAATATCAGCGGGTTATATGATAGCTAAACGCTAATGTGTAATGTGTGCGTAATTAATTCGCGAATTTATGGCGATCGTTTGCAAAAAAAAAAATTTTTTTAAATCAGTTCGAAGCTAAAAAGTGTGCGAATAGTTTGTATTGCATAATAGTTTGTTGACCCATCGCTAAAATGGCAATAACTACACATGTACATATTTATAAGTCGATTTTAGTGTGCTAATGTTTGAAAGTTAGCTTTCTTATGAAAAAAGTAAATAAAATCTAACAGTCAGGGCACTGTAAGCGAACTATATTTGACCAGAGAAAGTATAACAATAACTTTCTAAAATCGTTTAAACTCAATGTAATTAAGTTTACTACCATTTTCGGTGAGATTAATATATTTTATTTATTTATGTCAGTTGCTTGTTCGTTTCAACACCTCCTAAATCGAGTTTCAAGCACAATATGGCTTAACTTTTAAACTAATCGTTACTTGTAGTAGACACGACAATTGTTATCTATATCTCCCTAACATATCCTTAAACCTAACGTATTCTTAAAATGGGTCACTTTTGATCTTGAAAAAGTTCGACTAAATAAACCTAGCGACTTTTTTCAGTTTGAAAATTTTCACAGTTTACTTTATCGGTCAAATGGCTAATGTGGGCATCTCAATAAAATATACAGCATAAAAATGATATTGTTGTTGTTGTAACGACAGAAAATATTCCTGAAGAAATTTCGAGCAATGGTGCCGAGTTAATAGTTCTCGTACGTTACATATTAAAATATTTTTTGGTGTTTTTATTGATTTATTTACTATGACTCATTATAGATTTTGACTCGAATGAACTGCTATAATGCCTACTCCTCTATCATATATTATCCGTGCTTATATGCTTAGTTTTATCTTAGAGTTTACCACCTGATTTTGACGAATAAATTTGATCCGGATTGACAAGGAAAATAAAACTTTCACGTAGCTTCGGCTGGGAATTTTGGTTTTTTCGGTTTCGCCTCATTTTCGGAGCGTAGCTATTCGCTAGATTGTTGGACAGTTTCAATGTTATATTAATAAACTTACGTCTCGTCACCAGTAATAATGTGTTTGATGAATGCAGGGTCCTCACCAATCATCCAATCCAATCATCAGTAATCAATCACCCCTTTTGCGACCTCTATTTGACGTCGTTTTTGCAAAAGATTCAGCCATTTTGCTACTAGTCTTTATACTCAAAAGTGTTAAGTCGATCCATTAAATATTTTGAGATCCTTTGCATCTCTCTGATGCCAACATGACAATTTTCAAGCACTGTTTCTTTAACTTTTTTAATGTTATCGTCATTAACAGGGGTGAATGAAGGACTCGCATGAGGCAAGTGTTCGATGAACTGTGCTACTGTAATACTTGTGTTCATGACAAGGCGACGCCCCAAAACATTTCAATAATATTTTCAATTTTCGGAAGCCGTGATTCTATTGGAAACACAAAATTTCAAGCAGACACGTTGCCAAATTTTGTTCCTGTTTAAAATCGCCAAACTTTTCGCGTCGTAAACAAACAGCTGCCAAACACACACTAATTGACATTTGTACATCTAACTTCATACGAACATAAAAAAAATTGTACCACTCTAGAAAAAAATTGTATATTGACTCGCTTTGCGCGCGCAGATCAATTGGACTAGTCCGTATCAAATTCGTCAGATGGTACTTTATATGTATATATAGGTTAGACATTGTCATCAGAAGGTGGAAAACTTTAAAAAAAAGAGACTTTTTCGTTTTCTATGCTTAGTCTTTACAGAGACTTTAGATCAAAATATTCCTTTATCCTTAGCAAATGATAAACAAGTCGATAGGATTGAAACTTACTGAAACATTTCAAAAAACTGAGAGCATACTCGCCAAAAATGTGGATAACAAAGCAATAGCAAAGTTAGCCATACAAGAGAGTATGTATATATAAACAATATATATGTGTATGTATGTATATTTATTAGTACACTACACCTTTGATGAAGATATTTCTCTACTCAACGATAGTCTTCTTAGGTTAGGTACTCGCTTGTCAGATCAATAGTATAACAAGCCGCCGAATAAAGTAAATCTCGTAAACTTGCCACAAAAGTATAAGCACATTGTTGCTAAGAGAACAGAATACCCCTGACTTTGAGCATTTGAAATGTCTCACCTGCTGCTTTGTGTATGTAAATCTTCCCAAATTCTGCTGAAGATTTGTTTGTATATAGACTTTAGGTAAACGTTCCACTATTGTTAACAATTCAAGCATCTTTCATTCATAACAGTCATCTTACATAGACATGCCACAATATACTCGCTTATCTCCGCTAAAGCATCAAGGCACCAAAACAGCAAAGCACATTAGCGATGTTATAAAGCTCGGTAGCGCCTGTCGTTGAACACATTTTACACACCTTCAAATTGAAGTTTATTCGCTCTTTTTGGCACATATTTTTTTCTGTGAAGATTACCATAAAATTTGCTAGATATGTTAATTTAATATGATAAAACTAACAGCACCGGTTTTGGTGTGGGAGCGTCTTTTGTATGTCAACGGGTTTGGAGCTAAAGTGGCATATGCTTTCAATAAATGCAATGAATTCACAAAACATTAGAAAAAACAAAAATTAAACTTTGCAAAAAAAAAATTTTTTTTTGCGTTAAAGATTTCGCGTATTTAGTTCGAACATCCGTTACTTCACGGACAAATGATTTTCGTTAAAGCTTTGGTATGTTATGGCATTTGACTGGCCTGAAAATTTCATTCATATATTTTTATAGCACTGCGAAAATTCATTTAGCAAACACTTAAATGTTTTTAAGTCAGGTGCTAATCTTGTCATGCTATAGCATTTAAAATAATAAAACTTTAATTAACACTCTGTTTGTAGCAAATTTTGACTCTTATTAGTAAAAGAAAATAGTGGAGATAATAAATTAACTATGCGGGTGTTGAAAAAATATATGCTTGTTGCCTGAAAAATCTTTAATAATAATTTTCTGGTAGAATTCAATAGTTAATATGAAGTTCTATAGTTAATATGAAAGGGAAAAGAGTAAAGGGAGGCTTAACTTGAACCAGTGGGTTGCTCAGTTCAGCGAGCAGGCCTCTTTTCTCATGAATAAGGTGACCTTAACTAAAAGTTTGAATATTATTATTTTAACAACACATTTTTAAATATTCTGGTATTGAATAAAATCCTTTCATTACCACTAGTAACGAACCCTACAATTAGACTCCGCAAAAGAGGGAATTTTTATGCCTCTGGCTACATGTAGAGTCGACAAACAGACTGGGAACGCCATATAATAGCTATTGTAGAAGCTCTCAAGAGGCTGATGAAGGGGAGACTATAGTGCAATGCAAAGCTTTGTATACAAAAAGAATTACAACGAATCGGTCGAGGGTTTCTTGACAATGTTGTGGAGGTTGCACAGATAAAACTTTTTGTATAGATGAACCTTATCAAGAGCACAAAGTGGTTCAAATAGGACCAAATAGAGTGAGGGGATTTTAGTCCCAGTGGTTTCACAATGAGCCTCCTAAAGACAAAGGTACGTCGTCTGTCATTCCTTACACCTACCTACCTACCTATATTACTAGTGATAAGATATATAATTCCTAGCAAAAAGAAATCTATTATTTTTCCAATAGAAGGCTTTAATCATCACTATCCGGGTTGTTATACAGTATTATCCGATCGGGTTACGCTACATGGTGTTAGAAAGTTTGTACTAAAAAAATCTCTCAAGCAGTTTTGTGATTGCTTGACTCAATATTGTTTAAGCACGCGTCAAAGATGAATACCCGCAAAGAGAAGCCACGGCATAGTTTACAACTCCAACAGTCAATTTTTGTTTAACCAATTCCGTTCCGTTTGATGTAAAAATGCACCATACTCTGGAAGGCTAATGGAAATCGTCGAGTCCGACCGTTTCAATTGCTCATATACTAAGCCTTGCGCAAAAAACATTGTGTTCCATCATGACTGGCACTGTCACACAAGACACAAAGATCGCCAGAAGCTCCGGGAGGGACAAGGATTTCTAAGGGACTGGCGTTAGAGCTTCAATTTCATGCAAAAGTAATGGATTTCCTTATATTAGACCTTATATTTAATATTTTTTTGCTGATAAACGAGATTTTGGTGTTTGACTTATGGTAAATTGGTTTTGACTCGCTATTTTTTACATAGCTGTCCTGTTGTCTCTCGGCTTCCTCGACTTTCTTGACTTTAATGAATTTTCGTTTTCTCATATTCCTGTTACTTTCGATTCGGTTGGCTAACATGCAACACATTAAAATTGGTTTTCACCTTAACCTCTGTAATTAAGTGTCTCACAACAACAATTGCTATGTCAACTCACATGCAATTCAAGATTAATTAACAAAAAATTCATAAAGTTCTACTCAAATATACTAAGAGCCATTGACTTTCAAATTTAATGATTATATTGTTTTCACTCTTCCCTCTAGCCTTTTGATTTTTGTTGTTTCTCTAACTATATTGACATAAAGTGCCATAACCTGCAAAAACTGGGTTTGGTCGCCATTTTAGCGCTTGATTGGCATTAACAATGCACGAGCTGCAATTCGCTTCTACAATTCTTAGCTGCTATTCATGCCACAATGCAATACCATGCTGCAGCACTAGCATGCTGGTGTTGTTGTTGTAGTTTTTGGTTGCTGTAACACAAACATCAATCAGTCACATAAATCAATTTAATTATTGAGCAAACAACGCTTGGAAGTCAAGAGAGTTCTCGACGGCGCGAAAATCGAGTAAATACCTAGTAGCAGCAGTGGCAGTGACAATGGCCAACATATGCTTCCACCGTTATGTTGGTGTGTGAGTTTAATGCACGTATTTACATTTGTCTACGGGCAGCGGGTTGGCTGCAACGCTTTGAACCTAATTATAAAGGGCACGTAGACATATATATTTATAACTATGAGTCTATTTTTTTTTTGGGTTTGCAGCATTTCAAGGCACTCCCCTCAACCCCTCACAAATTATTGCTGATTTTATGTTTTTTTAATGCACAGAAATTTATGTATTAACAACCGAAAATAATACAGTTAGTCAATTGGTTATAAATTGCTAGAAACATTACTCATGTATATGTGTGTGTATGTGTAGGTGTGTATGTGGTTCGAGGTGTTGGCATTTATTACTGCCTTACTACGTTCAGCATCGCTTGCCACATTTATTGACTTAAAGGTTTACAATTTCCTATTACCTGCCAGACACATGTTTGGCTGTATGCAATTACTTGTAGGCAAATGTACAAACATACAAACATACATATATTTAACCCCATTGAAAATATTGAGTGTTGATTACAAGCCATAAAAAACTAAGTCAGCAACTAAACTATTGCATTTATTGTTTCGCTGTGATTTTATTGTTGTCTAACCATCAATTGGCAATTTTCGAAAGCAATAAATTTGATGAATTGCTCACGCTTGCAGCGAAATACGAGCGCACATTTACACCGTAGCGGTTTTTTCACATTTCAAATGTGAGCTTACAAGTTTATATGTATGTGTATTCGTATGTGTGCGACATAAATGCCTTTGTGCTCTTTTAATACTTAGCACCGAGTTATTGGTTGTTTTAGTTCAGTAAGCATCTTGTAGGATGGATCAGCAATTTATTATCTCGTGGTTAACTAGATATTTTTATTGCTTTCAAGCTTTTGTTACGGTGCAGAAGTAAAAAGAATGTTTAAAAAACAAAAAAAAAATTTTTTGTTGTTTTTGTTTTGTGTTTTTACAGATTATACGTCGTTCGACAGTCCGGGACGTAATGCCATATTAATTTTTTTTTTTTACAGTTAGTTTATAGTTTTATTTTTGGCAAATATTAATAATAATATTGATTGGGGACTCTGATTTGAGTACTCGTATGTTTTTGAAAAACTAAAACTTGATGTCGTCGTAAGTGACCCACTGCTCATAAACACTAACCAACCGCTTCAGAAATGGATCCATTTTCTTGCATATCTGCAGCGATTCGCAGATGGCAATTTGGTACATGAGATCGGGTTTTTGTGCAATGTTGTTTTCCGAGGCAATCAAAATAGTGCGGACACGACGGTTTTCATTATTTACAAGTTCTTGACATCAAATACCCGAAACCATAATTGAGCTTGACAGTAACAGTATCAGGACCTTATCTCTTTAAAGCCTTGAAGCATAACCCAATCGCACTTATACAACGCGAGAGAAAGATTAGCATCTACTGAAGAAATAATATGTAGATTTGACCTAGATCTTACAGTTATATAGAATGCCATATTGTACCGAAATGATCAGTTAACTGCGCTGAGTCGATTTCACCATGTTCTTTTGTATAGACGTACATATATACTAATTACTTTAACCCCGACGTCCAATCGAAAGATATTGTTTACTGATAACACACTGACCCGGCTAGCTGATATACTTTCGGTTGCTTTAGACGACTTTCACCAAGCAACAGCGAACCAACGAACTGCCGATTGGACTCAGGCTCTGAAAGTAATTTTTATTGTGATTCAATGGTAGAAACGGTTGGGTTTAATGGCATAAAACTTTGACAGTATTAAAGTAAGTAACAGTACATTAAGTCAACATACGAATTTTTTGTCGCGCGATCTCACAGTTCAGTTACTTCTCAGAAATTCTCATTATTGTTGTTTGTACCTTGCTTGAGTCGATTTGAGTTTTAGTTGGGGCAATTGTCGTGATTCCAATAATCGGAATTGTTTTGAAATAATGATTGATCGAAAATCTTTGACAAGGAACAAGCTATGGTTCTATCTTTATATATAATTCTCATTAGTAAAAAAATCCAAATATACTTATTGCTAGAAAAATTTATGGCCGAAACTTGGCAGAAAAAAAAATAATAAAAACATTCCTAAACAAAACGTATTTCCAATTATAACTCCCTCACTAAGAAGTGTTGATTGTCTTATGAGTACTTTCGATGGTCGGATGGATGCTGTTAAGAAGCTTATGTTGCTATCACCGGTAAATATTATGGCCGGTTAGCGGACTAGCGTTGTTTTGAGAATCAATGCGATAAGAACGCGAAGAAAGAAAGTTTTTGGTTTCATGTTGAGTGTTCATTAAAACCGATAAGTCTATTTTTTAACCGTTTTTTCATGTTGACTTGATTTAGAGTACACGTAAAAAATATTGGCCGCTAATACTATTGAAACTGTAATCGAAAAGAGTACAGTGATGCTCACACAAATAACAAACTTCTGCTTTTTGGCGTAAATTTTTGTATTCGACGTAGTTTAGATATAGTTGTTAATGTTTTAAAATTAATTCTAACAAATAATTTTGAGGAATACTGCTAAGTTGACAGTCGTTTATCAGATAGAAACTCGGATTCGTTCCGAATACGTGGACCCGACTTTTTTATATCCTGAACAGGGTATATTAAGTTTGCCACTAAATGTTATATACTCAGAAGAAAACGTCACAGAATCAATAAATTTTAAATGTATACATACATATATACCATAAATGATCAGCATAACGAGCTGAGTCAATTTAGCCATGTTTCTCTGTCTTAATATACGCGAACTAGTCCTTCAGGTTATGAGATATCGATCTGAAATTTTGCGTACGTCCTTTTCTCCCTAAGAAACGGCTCTTTTGTCAAAACCGCCAATATCGGACCACTATACCACATAGTGTCATACAAACTGAACGATCGGAAACAACTGCTTGTATAGAAAACTTTTTCAGTTGACGAGATATCTTCACAAAATTTGGCACGGAATATTATCTGAGGCAATGGTGCAATTTCCAAAG
This sequence comes from Bactrocera oleae, assembly GCF_042242935.1. NCBI lineage: Eukaryota > Metazoa > Arthropoda > Insecta > Diptera > Tephritidae > Bactrocera > Bactrocera oleae. The sequence continues at coordinate 18,117,917 of NC_091537.1, read as the reverse complement.
GAATTGTTTAGATCGGACCACTAAAGCATATAGCTGTCATACAAACTTAACGATCAAAATTAATTTCTTGTAACGATTTTTTTTTGTATTTACGAAGGGTACTAAAGTCAGCATTTTATCTTCTTATTAAATAAATATCTGTTATTGTTGTTGTAGTTTTTGCATTATTGTGCAACAAATTACATTTTCAGCGCCGTATAATGTACTTGTATGATGTGTCCACGAACAGCAAATATTTTGTTTGTGTTATTTTCATGTTAATTTAATTCCTTCCATATAAACACACAAACACATGCATAAATACTTGTGGGTGATATAAGTGGGGAAAACAATTTCAATAACCAATTCAAAATCAACTTTGATCCATTTGAAATGAAACCGATTGTGGCATTTTGAATGAAGTTAATGGGTGACTTTCTAGCTAACTTTGTGCGAAAAGCGTTTTGTAAACAAAGCAACATACCATTACATATGTATATATGTATGTATTTGCATTACATTGTTATTATTATTGTAATAATCTCAAACTGCTTGTTTTCTTTTCACTTTTTAGCACAACAACAACTCCAACTGTGTTGTCCACATTGGTGACAACTGCCTCGGCAACAACGCCAACAACAACAACAGCAACAATAACAACCATACAACAACACAATGTTTTAGTTACGGCAACAACATCAACAATTGGTTTAGCGCCAGCCACAAAAATACTAATCCCCACAGACCAGTGTCCATCCATCAACAATATAATTGGCTTGAATAATGAGAGGAATAATAACAACAACAACAATAATAATATTAATAATAATAGTGGCAACACTGAGTGCAGCACAAAGAGTAACAACAAAAATGTCAACGATTTGAACAAACACAAGAGTGACAGCAACATGAATGCCGTCAGCGACAACAGCAGCAGCAACAGCAACATTGGTAACAACAACAACAATAATAGCAGCACCAGCAGCGGTGGTTTAAGCGTAGGCGATGGTTGTGTTGGCGGCGGCAGCTACACGGGCAGCGAGAGTGGCGGCAGCAACACAATCATCAATGGCGACACAAATGCTAGCAGCAGTGGCAGCCACAGCTACCACAACGGTAAACATGAGAACAACATTGCGGTAATCGCACAGTGTGGCATGCGCAAACACGCCGCATTGCCGGCAAGCGCAACAATGTCTGCGGTGACAGCAACAGCGATGGCAGCAGCGGCGGCGGCAGCCGTGGCAGCAACTGACAATTTTATCATTTATCAGAAGCAACAACAACAGCTGCAGCAACAACAGCAGCAGCAAAATCATCAGCAACAATTGTTGCTACAACAACAACCACATTTCGATGCTGCAATTAAGACATATGATTGCGGCGAGCAGACGACATGCAACGATTTGAATTTCGGTGGCATTGCTGCTGGTGTTGGTGTGGGCAGCAATGGCGGGGGCGTCGGTAGTGGAGGCGGTGTTGGTGCATTAAGCGCACTTGCCGGTTTGAACAGCAATTTGGAGAGCGAATACAGCGCTATGGTCGCGTCGGTGTACGAGCACGAGATCGCTTAGTGAGTATATATAACCGATTTATAAGAGTTTTGCTTTAAAAATTTTGTACAGGAAATTAATCCGAGTAGTAGAGGTGAAACAATTGATATATATTTGGTCCTGATAACCTCAATTAATACCTTTAAGCCTAATTTAGCGCTGGTAAGATGATTGCCTCATAGTCAAAAGACTGTTGTCTGGGGCTTGAACTATTGAAGTCCTTAATGACCGAGTCCTCTGGCCCTCAACTTTTTTGATTTTCTTCTTATTTGAAACGTAGAGGCAAAAAAAAAACAACAACCTTGAAAGAGTAACAAACCCTTGATAAAAAGTATAAGAACTCGGAATGTCTTATGGACACTCCTTTAATTTTATCTTATAAATATATTATCTTATAGTTTTAAGGTACAATCGAACATCTTCGGTATTTGTCGAAAACTGAAAAGAAATTTAGATGGATGAAAGTTAAAATGCTCTGGGTTCGAGTCTTGGTTTATCTGCGTAGAGCATTTACTTGATATAATTCTAAAAAGTAGTAGTCTAGTGGAGTTAAATAAAATACCCACTTCTTGAGTGATTCGTGCACCAAAAGTTGTTGGACTTGTTGTTAGAACTAATTATCCAAAGTTAGCTGGAGATAAAAGCCAAATACATAGTTTTATTTTTATTTTGACAACTGATTAGACAGCTATTTCTCTAGGAAACTCTGAACCATTAAATAACTACCTATATAAACTATGAAAATATGTCCAGCAAATGTATGGATTATTAATTAGTAATTGGAACTTAACGATGACATAAAATGAAATCACAACTTTCGATGGTGACTAACCAGCTCTGAAAGCCTTCAATACGATGCCATACCAATGTAGCATCAACTAGAGGAAGGGAGGCCTTCTCTACTTTAAGGAAATGATGTAGAGCAGATAGTTGACTCCACTAGGTATTCCGAATATTACTAGTATTTTATCGATATACTTTCCAATTCTATGTGGATGTTCTACCATATTCCAGAAAAAAAAATCTTTAGAAACTTTAGAGATGATTTTATGTGAGTCTCTTTTCAAATATGATGCTACTTTACAAATAAATAGTTCGAGTTTTTAAATGGTTCCAAAAGGTTACGTTATATGCGTGAGAAGCTTAATTAAAACAGAACTGCTCTCAGATGTCAGCCAAAGTCCGATTGCTGTTAGATACTAGTTGACTGTAAGATCGCCTGGTTTTCGAACTATTCCTTAGCAAATAATAATAAAAATATAGACCTGGTCCAAAATAGCGCGTTCTTAATATCTTTAGAAAACATTTTTGGGAATAGCATTAGTTTTAAACTTCTTACTGTGACTAAGATATGTACATGCTTAAATTTTTTGAATATATTTATAACTGTATATATTAGGGTGGAGCGAAAAACAAATTTGTCAAATTTTTAGATTATAAAAAAAGAAACTTTTTGGAGAAATCAAAAAATTTTTACGAAATAAAAATTTTAACTCGAAACTTTAGTTTAAAAGTGAATGGCCACGTCTAGATGTTAAAAAAAGGTTTTTTTCCAAAAATTTTCCTGTTTTATAATCTACAAATTTTACCCTCAGGGTAAGCAAAAAAAAATTTTTTTTCGCTCCACCCTAGTATATGCACATGTCTATCAAATAATCCTGGTTATAGTCATACGCCTAACCGATTTGTACCTACAAATGCTTTCGTGCTTTCTGCGCCTATTTTCCACCAAAGTGCAATAACAAACGGTCAATTTCTCAATCACACAACAACTATTCTCAAATAAGTACATAAATATTGTACATATTTACACATATAAAAGCCTCGAATGCAATGCGTGTCATTCGCTAATTTCAAGCTGTTCGCGTTCGCCGCTTTAGGCCTCGCATGCGTTCAAAATGCAGCAAAATATATTCGCTCATAATTCCGCAGCATTTCACAAATAAATATTCAACATTTTCACGCAATCAATGTTACATTGCGGGCATTTTGCTCCAATCGCACTAAAATGGGTGGAATGTTTCATGAGCTTACCTTAAATGTTAACCCAGACATGACTGTATAGAAACATAACTATTTCGACTTATGTACTTCTATTTCTAGCGGCACTGAGTTCGAACATTTTTTATTATTGTTGTATAATTTGCTGTTGTTACTTGAGACTAGTGAACTAGACTTGCAGCTAGTGAAGCGCAAAAATCAGGTGAAAAATGAAGGTATGAAAGTCGTATCAACTTGACTATTTTATTTGGGTTATTTTATTTGAGATACATATGAGTGTGGTTGGATAAATCTAACTTTTAATTTTTTATAAACACAACACAATAAACATAGATACACTTAGAGAAATAGGGTTGTGATGCAATGCCTAAAACACATACCATGTACTTTACTAGAATTCTATTTTTATTTATATATTTCGGTGAGTTAAAGTTACTCTCTAAGGATATCGAATTTGACCTTTGAGGACCTTTGTGAGATATTTTTGGATCACATATCTATTTTTAACTTTCAGCTGCGGTTTCTATAATTTTAGAAGTTGCTCGAGAGAAGACAGCCTGTTCTCATAGTTATTCAAAATGTTCCCTACAAGGAGATTTCAGTTACCTGATAAGCTCTGATATTAGAGAGTTTAGGACTGTGAAGGGTGGTTCATATCAAGCATTTCTTAGGCTTCTAAATACCTCATTATCTCTCGGCTAGTGGAGAGCGCTTTTACAAATAATTCAAGACACTTCTATGGTACAAAATTCTGTTTTAGTAAAAAGAGAACATGACGGCTGTAAATCCCATCTCTGAGTTTTCGAAGCAGATTCAACCTATAGAGAAGCCAATTTAACTCCCTCAAATTAACAAATTTTCAAAAAAAAAAATGTTGGAAAATAGATATATGGTCTATCTTTAATGAATACTATAGCAGCTACAGGCCCTCTTAAAAATTTAATTTTACTAAATAATGACGAGTTGACAGTTCTTGATCAAGTAGAAATCTAAGTTCATTCCGATTCTGCGAGCGGTCTGTTGTGTCATTTTTTACAAGTTCACAACAAAAATTAGCACCAATCGGAGTGTACTACTTAAAAGCGAAGAAAAATCTCTGACTTAAAAATTCACCGATTTCTCAAATCGCCCTCGTATAACTTAGATTCATAATCGCACGTTCATATATTTAACTCCATATTGGTTAATAGTTCTATATGTTTGTTGCCATATTTGTGCATTGCTGCTTGCAATTGTTTTACCATTTACTATATTGACTAGGTCCACACTTCAACGAACAAAGAAAACTAGTAAGGAGGTTTGGCTTAGTTTCTTGCCATTTTTGTCTAATTGCCGACAAGCTCTCGCTTATTATTCGTTGCTTTTCGTTTGGCTGCTTGTAGAACAACTACCATTTGAGTATCTTAATTCTTATAAGTGCATAAGTGGAATTACTATGTAATGCAAACATACACGTGTACTTATTTAAAAAGGTACTAAGCTGACGGCTGTGTGAGTGCAGAATGCGTTAGAGGAATTTTTATGGTTTTATTGGTATAGATTTTCAATTTCGTTACAAATTCTTTTACCGCTTGTGTGAATGGCGCCATTGCGGACTTTGTGAATGTTGTCTGACTTTTTACTCGCATAAACGCGTAATTTTTCACTGATTACTTATAAATATTTATTGCTTACAAGTGTTTTAATTGCGATATTTAGTAAACTATGGAAGCAGATTAGCAATGCGGCAAATTATAGGTTTTACATTAGCCACCCACGTTGTGGCACTGAACTAGTGGTAAAGTATTGTAATTTCGAAGTGGAGTGAGCAAACGGTAGTTTGTAGTATGGACTATGTTAGACCCTAAAGATTATGTTAGTAAAACTTTCGATAGTTAGTTAAATTTAGGTACCAATGCATTCATTTGAAGGTCCTTTAAATTTATACTCTAAACGGGGTATATTAAGTTTGCCCCGATGCTTGTAACACCCAAATCCCAGGAAACGTCGGAGTACCTTATAAAGTATGTACTATATATAGTTAGTTAGTGATGTTGATATTAACTCGAAGCTTCGGTGAATAATCAAAATTAACCTCGATTTATATTCGCCCAGGATTAGACGTCGAAAGAAATTACACCAACAAATATTAAATATTCTCTTTTTTCTAATTTCACTTCGAAACTTATTGAATATGACTCTAGAACCCATACCAATTGAGGAAGTAATGTTATGATACTGAGCCTTTACTCCGGAGATCCTTCGAAGAATTTATACGTTCTCAGCTCATTTTATAACCATGCTGCTCTTGATTAAATAAATCAAGTTTTTATACTTCAGATCGCTGTTTTCAGGAGTAGTGATTTTCCGAGAAAAATATTTGATCATTTCAAGAAAATATTTTCCATTACTACCCAACCAACTGCAATTGTTCCAAAACTTTACACCAGACTTGTGCACCTCAAACACACAAAGAACTTATATTTTCCAAAACCTAACCTTCAAAAATTTTAATTTAATGATCCAAAATTTATTTTTCTCATTACAGCAGCGACTGTGCATCTGTTGCCTCGGACTTAACCCGTATGTACGTCAGCGATGAGGAGGACAAAAATGAGTTTCCTGTCACGCATTTCACTTGAAAACGTTAACGAAACACTTCCACTACACAAACATATACAAAAACAAAAACATATACATATTAATTAATGTAAAAAAGTAAAAAAAAAAGTGTAAAGATCTAATCGATGTTAAAACTTAAGAACGTAAGAATATAAAAACACTTTCTTCTACAATTGGCCTTTACAGAGTAAAGAATGTGATCTTGCAAAGGGAAATGCTTTATACTATTGCATATTGAAATGTTAAGTAAAAAAGAAAAAGTTAAACTATTACTAAACTGGTTTCTAAAACGCTGGCCTAGCTAAGTATATCTAAACAGTCTATACAGACATATAAAAATATAAAAAACTAGTACTTCCTACGTGTACACAAAATGCTGTTATTTTCCTATTTTCCCATTTTCTAAACTAAATAAAATCTAAAAGCGACAATTACTGTTATGATATAAATTTTTTGTTGTCTGATGCTCAGAAGCGGAAGTTCAAAGTTTTCAAAAATATTCTTTTAATCATTAAATTTCGAAAATTTGTCAAATTTATTATAAATAAGAGTTTTGCGATTTCGGGAGTTTTTTTTATGCAATCCCGAAATTTCGGGATTTGTGCGCAATGGAATTCTTCTATTTATTCAATAAAATATTGTTCCAAAATTGTTAAAATTGCTTTCAAATAATACTTCGAAAACAAACCCGTAAAATTAAAAAGTTTAATTTCATATAAATACGATTTTCGTGAATTCGGGAGTTTTTTTATGCAATCCCGAAATTTTGGGATTGGTGCGCAATGTCATTTTATCGTTTGTTCAACAAAAGAATTCATCCAAAATTGATTTAGAATTTTTTCTATGCAGTCCCGAAATTGATATCAAGTAAACTTTTTTCTATATCAACAGTAAATTTATTCGAAATTGCCTTCAAATTCTATATAATAATATAAATCTTTATCTTTTAATTTCATTTATTCATTACTTCGCTTTAAAAATATTCTGAAAATTGACCTGTACTTTGTCTGAAATACAAGCAACGAGAAATCGGTAGAGTAAAGTTCGGCATCCCGAGACTATTAATAAAATTTCAATCGCAATAAAATTTCAAAGAAAATGATTTATAATACTTTTAGGAGTTTTGGGCTTTGGTGTTGGTTTAAAATCGTTATTAAAAACATTTCTAGAATTTACATTATATTAACTTTAATAAAAACATTGAAAAACCGAAAACCAAAGCTCATTACTCTGAGGCTATGCTTTCAATAAATATTTCTTTAGAAATATTTTATATTACTTTTGGAAATTCTGGGATTTTGGTGTTGATTTAAAATCATTTTTGAAATATTTCAATAAAATTTTAAGCTTTATCAATCATTAAAGGCTACTAACCCATCTTTGGTGTTGGGTTATATTATTGTAATCATAATTTTCAAGTTATATTTTCATGAATACAAAAATACCAGAATAATATAATTTGAGTTTGAAAACATTTTTAAATTTTAATTGGTGAAAATTAAATATAAAAAAAAAAAAATCTAGTTCATGTGAAATTCGCTATATGGATTTTCTGTATTTTAAACCACTAAATACTTTCAATTAAATTTGAGAATTTTTCAAAGCTTTGTCTATGATATTTAATAACCTGTAAAGTGTTTAATCTAAATACCGCATAACTAATTTTAATTATAATAATGAAGTTATAATATAACTAAATTTAAAATTAGGTCAAATTTACCAGCGATTTCGCAAATTTTATTTTCTTTCTGCATTAGGGTGCACTGTTTTTACATTTGTATATAATTATGTTTTGAAAAATTTATCAAATTGATATTGAAAACTCTCTTAAAAAAAACTTTAAATAAAATAAAGCAGAATAAATAAAAATTTCAGCCTAAAAAAATAAGAACAACCCTAACACATATTTCCTTTTATTATTAAACCTAATTTGTAATGTATATTTCATAATTAACTCATCTATTTACTTATTGCCTACGCAGCAATTGCAGTCATTATACAATTCCATTTACATACATACATTTATACAAATATAATAAATTTACTCTAATTATACAAATTATATATATACATATATATATATATATATCATATATTATATTAATGTTAGTACTAAAATGCATGCTATTCATACATAAAAATATATTTACATAGAAAAAGAATAAAACGTAAAAAAAAATTAAAAATTTACAATGTGGTTTATATTTCAATAAAAATTTGCGGTTAACACTGGACCACCAAAATATTTTTATTTATTTTTGAAACATGATTTCACCATATTCTCACTCAATATATAAGAAAAACCCTAATAATATTGTATAAACTATATGCTATAACGTGAAAGTGTTTGGAGCCTCTAGTCTTAACAGTTCGTTAATTAAATCAACTCTATTCTGGAAGCCAAGTCAGTTTTCGGAGTTCGAAACAAAAGTTCGAAAAATCATATGATATTGGAAAAGGAAAATTTCCGAAAATCTCTTCGAGCCAAAATGCTTTGTGAACTAGAATGTGACAGGTTTTCTCAATTAATATCTCAAAGACTTGTAAGGATAACTGTAAATCTCATCTTAATATAAGCAACTCCTGCAGACATGAAATGAAAAGATCCGAAGACCTTACAGCAGTTTTTTATTTGAGTTTTCAGGAAGCCTTAGGTCTAAAATAAAAGCGGTTATGGAATTAGACTGGCCGAGAAGGCTTTAACTTTCAACTATCCTGCTTAGGTTAAGTTAAGTTAGTGTATCTTAGGTGTTAACGCGAAACCAGACTTGGTTAGACATAGACAAGTTCTTTGTGGTAACAAAAACTTCTAAAACCAGATATAAACCCTCATTGTTCAACAAAGCATCTTGAGCTCATAACAATCATGCTGAGTAGATTGGTTTCGCTGGGCTATCCATAAGTAAGAGATCTAAAGACTTTCAAAGATAATCTTGCGACTTAAAGCGGGTAAGGATGATACTGCTACAGCGCAGATTCTTACCGTTGATTAAAGCTTTTCAAGCTCATAAGAAGTCAAACTATCCGGTAATAAACTGCAAGAAGAAATAACATCTGCGACCCGTTCCAAGTCTCGTGATTTTGAAAAGATCAGTTCAAAATTGTATTTTTAGCAAGTCTAATTTCGAAAACCCAAATTATTACTATTGTACTATGAACTCTAATACCAAAATAAGCACCGCTTTTATTACATTGAACATGGTGAATCATGATTGCTATTGGTCTCTCTATTTAACACATCTAATCATCATCAATCATCATGTCCAAAAAATTTGAGGTTTATTTTTACGTAAGCACGTCTGGAATAATCCTATTTATTTTTTCTACCTCTAATCTCAATACATTGCTCGTTTGGATGTTAGATTTTGCCACATTTTTCGGAAGCTTATTGAATTTTTTATTATCAGAATCGGAGAAGTGTTGCTAAATAATGTCAAATACCTTTAACTGCTATCATCAAGTCTTTCTTATTATTCTAGTATTAAAAGAAGACAGTCTTGACACCTCCTGTAAGTCACCACCACTTCTGGTTAGCCAGCAAAACAAGTTCATCACACACAAGTCTTTCAGTCTCAGCATACTTTTGCACAAACATTTTTTTTTCAATAAAACACCGACAAAATCATATACATATTAATCTGCAACACCATATTTGCATGCTGTTCAAATAAATTGTTTAATAATTTGCTGCAGACACGCGAGAGTGTTATATGGGTATGTCGAACAGAAGTGTACGGAAGCTGAATGGCCAAAATCGCCAAAGTCACGTTTTCAAGGAAAATAAATCGAAACAATATAGTTCTTCATAACATATGTATGTATATATTCATGTCCAATGCTCATGCTATCAACAACAGGTGTCAACTCTACATATGTTGGCAACAACTATGCGAACCAATACCAATTTAATAATAATTCGAAAAAGGCATATACATTTTTTCCAAATTAAATTGGCCGACAGTGGATACCGAAAATAAAGGTATCACCCACATTTGGTGGTACAAACTAAATGATTCGGCGAAAGAAAAAATCAATAAAAGCATGCGCGGTATCAATGAATGAGTGAGAACCGAGCTAGCCAATTAACCGAAACACTTCATTAGCAAAAACAACAAAAGTGTAACAACAGCTGACAGCACCAAACGCTAAAAAACCAAAACGGAAGGAACCACAAGGAGAACTGACAAAAATTGTAGCGGCTAGAAAATACCAAATCCACACGGACGCGAACCGCAAGAGCGAGCATGTAATTAGCCACAGCCAATTTCGTACGTAGACACCAAGCAGTAGCAACAGCTAATGCTAAGCGTGGCAGGTAGTCAAGCAGGGAGCGCTGTGGAGCTTTGTGGTAAATACAATTTTGAACGGTTGCTTCTGCGCCGCTGTGTTCAATAGTCGTTACACCTCTTTGCCGCTCTATGCAGAAACACATGCTCATGCCTTCGCCTCTTTGGTTTTGCCGACCCCCCAGCTCCACTGCCACACAGCAGGTAAACAGTCAATTGGTAGCCTTATTATGAACTTTTACGCCCGTCTAGTCGGGGTCACACATGCCGACCGTGTGGGTCGCAAAGTTGCTATTTCGCCGCACTAAACTTTCGTTGCAGTATGAGTAGCTCGTGTACGATGGTGGTTCAAAACACATTTAGTTTACAAAAGAAAAACGAAAATGTTGGAAAAATGGCTATTTCTTTCTCAACATAGGCTTCTTTAACTCCAACTGGTTAACCCATGTGAAATATGCGTTTTCTAGAGGACTTTAAAATATTGGCGGTGATAATCTTCCGACTTGAATTAAATTTCTGCCCGGGAATGTTCTACAATTCGACGTCTAATCAGTCCAATAATTCGATACAGCTTGCCTTTACGAGTAGCCGATGTAGATCAGTCTACAGTTCCTACTGTTCTGTTGTTTGCTTCTGTCGACGATCACGAGACAACACACAAACTGCTTCGGATTGCTCTCACAGCTGCGCTTGTTATCTGGAGAGAACAAACACGGTACCCGACGCGCCGGCAGCTTTCTCATGCTCAATATTGCACGAAGTATATGTCACACGTGAATGTTTACGTTCAATTAACGGCCTGATAACTGCGAGATCATGCACTTTTGTGATGTTATCCCCCGTGATAACCGTTTGCGGAGTACCTCATTGAAACTCATTAAACCAAATAGTCGATATAGAAGGAAAAGAGATACCGTATGCAACATGTGAACGTTCCTACATTTCACTGCGGTGTTTTCATTCTAAAATCAGTTATCGAATCACTAAAAGTACTACACGACAGTGAAATTCTCTTGCGATAAGTCATCATTGAACCACCCTCGTATTTGTAGGCATTCGCTTGCTGCGCGCAAACAGCAACAAGCCGGTCATGTGCACGATATTGCCGCTTTGGTAATGTCGCAATTACCAAAACAGCCGCAGCGGGCTCACTGAGCAGCCGCTATGTTTGCCGAGCATGAGCGAGAATCGCGTTCAAGTCAAGTCGCAAACTCAAATAGACCTTCTTAATACAACAAATATCTAAAACAATTGCGCGCAATTACTGTTTTGTGCGCATGCGCCTTCACTTTTATTGTTTTTGTCTTTAATTTAATTTTACTCTTATTTACTTCTGCTTTATTTTTATTGTTGTTCACAAATTGTAATTGAAATTGTACGAGTATGGCATTTGTTATTGTTAGTGTTTATAGTTTTTAGTGTTGTTGCTGTGGTGTTGTTGTTATGAGTTGTTAATTTTTCTAAGCGCTACTGCTCGAATTGACCAATTTTAACGCTTTGTCGCTTGGTGCAGGTCAGTTTACCGTAGTTTACTTTAATTTGGGGAGAGGCAGAGGAGGCGCGAACTGTTGCCCAGCTCTTAAACTTTACTAATTGCTGGTGAAGTGGTCAATGTTCTCCAAATCTGTTTCTACATTCACTTTTATTTCTAGCCAATGTTTTGAAATTAATTTTTAATTGAAAATTTAAGACGTTTAGTTGAGCTCTAAACGTCCCATCACAACATTTTGGAGGCTACGAGTTGAGAGTGGAAGAATTCTGCCAATATAAAATGTGCTTATAAATAATAACCAAACAATATATTTCCTAAAATATTTGACACTCGAATTTTAGTAATGAGCGTGGAAAAAACAAGATCGAAACAGACAAGTTCTTTCAACTCGAAATTTTCAGGACTGATAACAGTTCCTTTCTTTTTGATTCTAAGATAGCAAAAATCGCTTTGTGAAGACAATAGATTTGAAATCTCATTTGAGGACTGTAGATTACACTCTTCACTATTCAACCTCAACAAACTAAAAACGATAATAACGATGCTTTAGCATTAAGAAGCTGGAACTTTTAAATCGTTGTATGTCTGACAATTAAGAAGGGGTCTGATAACAGTTGACCTGAATACACTAGGTGTACCGATATATAGTGAGCGCTAAGATACAAATGTGTTGGTAGGGAACATTTGTTGTGAACGAGCCTTAATTTTTTTCTGTTTGGTTGGCATGACATCTGTCAAACATATTCAATAGCCTTACAGCCATTGAACAAACAACATCACATTTTTTCATTGTGTTGAAAATGGAAAGTGATGATTTGCGGAAAGCATTCATTTTTTGTTTCCATTTGAAGAAAAGTGCTACAAAGTCACATCAAATGCTTGGTGATCATGCTCTATCAGAAGCAACATACAAAAGATGGTTTCAACGGTAGAGAGATAAGTTCGAAGACACCGAACTGCAAGCTATATTGGATGAAGATAACACTTTGATTAAATTTCAGACTATTTGAAAGTTTTTGAAAGATCCAAAAGTGTGGAAAATTGGTGCCACAGGAATTGAATAAAAGACAAATGAAAAACCGAAAAAAACCGAAAACCGAAAAATGGATTTATGGTATTTTAAGAATCCTAAATGGAGAAAATCATCGGTTAATCCGGGACAACCATCAACATCGAGTGCAAAAACAGATCGATTCGGTAAGAAGGCAATGCTCTGTGCTTGGTTGGATCAGAAGGATGTGGTATATCATGAGCTTCTAAAACCTGGAGAAACTGTTAATACTAATCGTTACAGACAACAAATGATCAATTTGAAACATGCATTGATTGAAAAACGACCAGAATGGGCCAAAAGACACGGCAAAGTATTTTGTTACACGACAATGCACCAGCACACAAAGCAAAATCTGTTGAGAATACAATCAAAGTACAGGAGCTGCTACTCCACCCGCCGTATTCACCAGACTTGGCCCCTTCCGATTACCCTTTGTTTTCATCGATGGGACACGCATTAGCTGAGCAGCACCTCGATTTTTACGCAGAAGTCGAAAATTGGGTGTCTGATTGGTTTGCTCAAAATATTTGGCGTGGTATCCACAAATTGCCAGAAAGTTAGTCAAAATGTGGAAAAAGTAATGGTCAATACTTTGAATAAACTTTTTTAATTTAATAAATAAAGTTAAAAAATTGGCATTTACAGAATTTTATGTACTTTAATAATCAGCGATTCATTTTGAAAAATGTGCGATTTTCTTGATCCCGAAGCCGATCTTCTGCAGAGCCTCCGAAAAGGATGCCTTTCGGTGAGGAAGATTTTGCTGCTTTAGAATCAACTCAAATTCAAAACCCATAAAATTTATTATTGCTATAAATGAATATTGGTAGTGATCGATAGAATGATTTTGATGTTTGACAAAATGGCGACTTTCCAAATAAAATTGTTTTTTGTGTTTTTTATACTTCAGAGTGGCTCCAAAGAAATTTTTCTAATCGACTATGAAAACAATGTTTTGAGAAAAGGCGTTTAAGGTTTTGGAAGCCGATTACATTTACTTAAAAATTCTTACAAATATGCTTATATCTCCGAAACTATTTGCCATATAAAGTTCAATATTCGATATATCTATATGCAAAATTCCAGAATTTAGGCCGATGTGATCAAAAGTTCCTATTGCCGAAATAATTGCATAATAAGTTAATAACTATTTTTTGGAACATTGTGTTTTGAATGTTTTTCCAAAAATCTAAGCCCATAAGGAAATTACATAAGAAAATTACATACATATTACATATGAGAATATTATTAGTAAAATATTTCATAAGAGAATTATCAATAAAGTTATTGACATTTGCTATAAAGTCCTCTTAAAGTACTCTTGGTATCTTCTACTGATTCTCCTGCTATGGTAAAAATTGGGTAAGAAAGCACACAACTTGTCTATAAAAAATGAATACGGCTAGTCGAGATTTTTTGACCCCAATTCAATCCACTAATCTTCATAATCTTGACGGAATACTAGAGAAAAGTACTTCATTCAATTTCTTCTAGATATTAAGGCTAGTAATGAAGACTTGTTGTTGGCACGTATGTAAAATGAAATTTAAGATGATTAGGTAAAGTGATCAAATTCCGTAAAACTACTTTTTCTTTATTTGTAGAATAAAATACTTGAAGCTTTGAAGGAAATTTGAAATAGAACCGCTAAACAGGATTTTATGAACGAAAATGTATTAGCAAATAATTCTTTGAAGTTTAAGAAAAGATTTTATCCTTATACTTCAATGCATTAACTGATGCTCTAACACGCACATCGTTTATATTGATAGAACCTTAATCGTGTTAGCAGAAAATTTAGAGCTTTATTTATTTAGGAGTTTTTCGCCTAGGTAAATGCTCTTCCTTGGGAAAGATTCCAATCTAAGAAAAGAAAGAAGAAGCATATCTGCACCTTAATTAAACTTATAATCTTTCAGCTGTTTTGTGCTCCAGTTTCTTATGCAAGCAAACCAAAGATTTCAGCTTAAAGTGTTGAGTTAATTGCAAGTATACAGACACAATAGAATTATTAACATTTTTGCATTGCCTTCAAAGTGACCCATTGATTTATTGGAACGTGTAAGCCAAGCTCGTATTTAACCTTTCAGATTTCTACATCGCCGTACGTACACCCCCCCTCCAAGCTGAACTACGAAAACTCGAAAGCTTCGGCCAAAGGCTAATAAGAATCTCTACCCAGACAATGTAATCTCTTTCCCATAACTAAAAATATGTATGTGACTTACTATTGAAAAACAATAATAAAAGCAACAACCCAAACAGTTCGAATATGTTCAGCAAGCTTGTAAAGCTACCACATACAAGCGTGTGCTTGTAGCGCACTGCGACCCGCTCGTCTATCAGCGCTTGTCATCAGCTGTGTTTTCGCACAGCTGCAATAAATAAGCTAGGAAAAGTACCGCTATGGATGCAACGATTCGATTTTGGCAGCAAATGCAAATGAAAATCTCATAAAAATACAATTTCGAAGCGGCAGTGATGGTTCTATTAAACACGGTACCATATGTATATATATAACTATTGTGACACAAAATATACGAGTATATATGTATGTATATACAAGTATGTATTAGCATGTAGATCTGTCGATTCTTTCTTATTGCCGAAGAAAATTCATACCACTTAAATTGTGGGCAAGCCTGATTGCTGTAATAAAATAAATACATGCCACTAAACAAAGTGATATTAAAAAGCCATAATTTAAGGCGAACAAAATCGACAATAATAATAATAATAATTTAAAAATGGCGAAGCGCTCGCGTTCAGCTATAGGCGCACCTTGAAATAAGTCCGAAATTGAATTTAAGCTCGCAAATAAACATTTTCGCAGTAATCAATAAAAATAGAAAATAATCTATTACCAATACTAAAAATGGACATAATTAAATGAGAAAAATTTATATAAAAAATTTTTGCATTCGCATTCATATTGATGGCTTTGTTAGGAGACTACGCCCTTAAGCCTTGTAGATTCAAGTTCCGGCGATTAAAAAAAAATTATTAACTAATAATATTATGATCTTTTTAACTTTTCGACCAAGTTAAGCGTTAACGAGATATTCATCGTCCAACATCAATTCCAATCAAGGAAACAACCCAAAAAAAGAGACCATTTTTGTAGAGCAATAAATTCTCTACAAGACTATGTACTTTGTAAATATAAAATAATTTTTTTTCATTGAGAAACAAACAAATTTGACTTAAATAATCAAACTTTTATCGTAAGATACCAGATAGATCTATGAAACGAGATATTCTTTCAAGTAGTTGGAAGCGAGATATCAACTTTTCTATCTGATAATACGAAAAAATAGAAAACTGTAAGGCGGAGGAATTTCCCATTACAAATAAGAGTTCATACTTGGAGAGACTTTCTTAGAAATGTCTATCAACCAATTTTTCAGAGTACCAAGCGAAAAAAAACATTAGTTGTTTTGACCCACCCTAATGAACATATGTATATTTGAACAGGGTATTATAAGTTTTCCACGAAGTTTGTAGCACCTATCAAGTAAAGTCGGAGACGCTGTAAAATATGTATATATAATAAATGATCAACCAAACGAGCTAAGTCGATTAGAAATGTCAGAAATGCCGATATCGCATCACTATATCATATATCTGCCATATAAACTGAACTATGATAATAAAGTGCTTGTATGGAAAGGGTTTTTATTTGACAAGATATCTTCAACCAAGTTAGTATGGGTTATTGTCCAAGGCAATGGTGCAATCTCCGTAGAAATTGTTCAGATCGAGTTACTATAGCATACATATATGTAGCTGTCATCAAAATCAAGTTATTGTAAGAAATATTTTGGACTAGTGAACTCTTGACCTAAACAGTAACTACAATACTTTCTGCATTCCATAAAGTTGTCTTAAAAACTTTAGTAAATTCTTTTAGCATTTCACACATTTATAGAAAGCATACCTCTCCAGCGTTGCCACTTTTCATCCACCGTTGCCTGTTTTCATCCGATATTGTGCTAATTTAAATCGAAAAAAGTCTTGTCACTAGACATGCTATACTTAAATCGTCAGACGGTTAAAATCGACGAAAGAGCCATATAACTTTTATGGTGGATACGAAACAAAATCTGGTGGTTACATGAAAGATACAGAGATACAAAATCAGGGTCTCTACCTTACGATCATTCATGCTTTAAAAGGAAGGAAATTTCAAATTAAATTAACTAAAAATACTATTGGTGTGAATACAAATAAATTATAAATGATCTGCGTTGTCTCCAAGCGTAAAAAATCCATATGTAGCTAGATCAATAGGAAATACTTGGCTAAAGCCTAAGTTTTCTTAACTTAATCACATCCCATGTCCCATTTGGTAGTAAAAAGTGGGCTGCCGAAACCTGTTTCATATTCTTTGCTATAAAATACCTTTAATTATGTGGTACATATTTAAGTTATTGACATTTACACATATACCAAATTATTAGTCACTTTTTAACCGATGAATCCATAAATCTTTCATGCCGGCGAGGCCCTTTACAAGCATTTTTAAACTAATCTATAAATTTCATTATATATACTCCTGGGACGAGGGAATTTATGTGCATTATCTGCCCTTCATACTTGGATTTGCATTGAGATTTTCGAGATCGATCGGTAAAATATAACTTAAGTGTAACTATTCTAATAATGTCATGTGTTGGGTTGAAATTCAAAAGAAATTAGTTTATAGTTAATACCTCTGCCATCATCTTTGAAATTATTATTTACAGCTCATAATCTAAAGTGTAAAACTATTTCGCCACATTAAAACCAATAATAATGTAGAATCTCGCAGGGTCACTAGTAAAACGTAAACAATTTACATTTTTCTCTTCACGGTAAAGTCTCAAGATCTTATCACAACCAAATGGTTCCGAAAACATCCGATAAGATGATCCCGAAAGTACTGTAGAGACTATGAACTTTTTTTAGCTTTTACTACTGAAGAAATTGAGAAGACTTCTGGACATTTACACTGAGTATTTGGAAATGAAATAATGAAGAAAAATTCTCCCATAATTTATAAAAATTCCACTCGTGGTTAACTTCACTTTGCTGCCATTTCCTTTTAGATCATACAACGCTTACACGAAGCTACAGTTTAAGAAGTTGCATGTCCAACAGTAAGTGTTTTCTTATTTCACTCTTCATTTTAGCAGTTTGTGCGCGGGCCAACTGGAGTACGAAACGTGACTATACGCTCCCGCTGCGCTTTGACCTGCAACAAACTTCGACTGTTTGATTTTGTTTTTGTTAAGCTGTCTTGAAGCGCAATATTTCACACTTTGTCCATTACGGCTGACATTTTATTGAACGGCTTGTGTGGTGTCGTAAATATTTTTGAAATATTTTCCAATACAATATAATGGTACTGTTATTTGTTGCTTTTTTATATATGTATATTAATAATTTTTGGTTTGTTACAAAGGAGATTTATAGGGTCGGATTATGTATGGAATAAATCATTGTTTTGAATTTGTATGAACCATCACCAGTGATAAGCGTCTTGAAAAGGTTCTGTATCTTTTAAAAAGTTCAAGACTTTTTTTTGGACTTATACCAAATTTGACCCGAATGTGTTCGGTCGATCCATACGAGATGTTGAGATGCTCTGATGTTTCAAGCACCGTTTCATTAACAGCGGTGGATGGACGATTCGCATGGGCAAGTACCTAAAACACTTCTGCAACATTTTCAGCGATTCCAAAGTTATGATTCCATTGGAAATCAAAAGTTTCAAGCAAACTCGTTGTTAAATTCACCATATAAGCTGCTAAACATATACCTATTAATTGATATATGAAGATCGAAGCAATATAAAATATATTGTACAAATCTAGGAAAAAATTGTTTGTTGATTTGGTTTACCCGCATAATTTAAATGGACCAGTTCGAGTCAAAAATCGGCCTATCAATCTAATCGGAGAAGGTTTTGAAATTACCTAGCATACTTGAACTAAACCTATTATCATATGGGGTTGCATAGCGAGGTAATAAACTGACTTCAAATACTTAACGTAAGGGTCATAGTCTCTTAATTGTCAAATAATAAGCAATAAAATTCAAAAACAAATGTTGCACAATTTGTTAATATTTTATTACTTTTTCTTTATTTATTTTTCTTGGTTTATTGCACTATATATTTATCGTATGCTATAAATTATATTTAAACTTGAAATAGCATACTTGACTGTAAAGACATATAAATTTTGTGAATGCATGTTAGCTCAAGTGTCGTATGTCAAATTAAGCTACGACAATTTAAAAATAGCATAGTTGACAAGCAGCATTAAGTGGTTTGCATTAGCACATTAGTCTACGGTATGCAAATGCTGATATATATACATAAATGTATGTATATGCACCGACCCTGTGGGGAAAATGGAATAGTCAGTAATTCATACCTATTGTTCGGCGTTTTTAATTACAAAATTGCTAAATAGTATTTTTTCACATTTCTGTTTTTATATTAGTAAAATATTTAATAGTAAATTTGAAAAAATTAATCTGCGCACATACTCGTGTTTGTCTCACAACTTTCTGTGCGATTTTTTTTCCAAAATTTAAATTTTATCTAACCCAAAATTTCAATTCTTGAAATATATTTTCAGTTTTAGTTTGCATCAGGCAAAACTGAGTGTTTCGAAATGATTGGCTATAATTTTAAAATATTGTGACAGCTTTATTCTTCTATTATGAATAGTTTTCTATGCATGCTCTCTGAACTTACATTAACATTCCAAACGAAGGCTAAACTATTAATTAAGCAAATTCCAAGATTTACAGTATTTTCTTTTTAAAAAAAGAGGATTTTAGAGTGTTAAAATATTATAATTATCTATATAATTTAATAAATCAATGAAAATAGCTGTAGACTCACGCTTAATTACCTAAATACCCAACGCTTTCCTATTGGGTCGTTTTATAGAATGGATTAGATATTTAGAATTTTGCATTGCCAAAAAATTTATGAACACATTGAAGCATGAAGGTCTCATTAAGAAAATCACATTAGACATTTAAGATGAAAATTGGTAATAAAATTTATTGCTAGCACATTTGTTTATAGCTTTTGATATTAGGTAGTTAAACGCAACTATGAGAAGAGAATAGAAAAAATTGTTTTGCTAAACAATGCATATCGAAATTTTTTTAACTTCTTCTTATAAATATGTAAACTCGGATTGAATAAGGATGATTACATATTTCATTCATAAATCGTCTAACTATTTTAGCTGATTTAAGCTCATAAGTTTGCTTCAAAAATTGATCAAAGAATTTAAATTTGAATGCTGATGCTGCTTCTGGCGTGATAAGTGGTCAATATAACTGACTATTAAGATGCTAGCTCCGAAAATTAAGATCGGAGCTTCTGACGAGCCACTATCGATTTGTGAGTCCGCGCGTTGTCCAGGTGGAACATAAAGCCTTTCATATTGAGCAAAGTTGGCCGCATCTGGGCGATTGCTTACTTCAGGCGATCCAATTGTTGATAGTAGAGGTCCGAATTAAGAGTTTGGTCGTAGGGAGGCAGCTCATAGTAGTTGATTTTCCGGCAATTCCACAAAACACATAGCAAAACCTTCTTGACCGGCTTGACCACCGCTAGCGCCGTTTCACTGTGATTCTACCACGATCGTTTTCAGTTGACGTTCTTCTAAAAGACCCGCTGCTCATTACTAGTAACCATTAGCTTTTTGGATTAACCCTACGACCTAACCTAACCATCCGCTCCAGAAATTGATCGATTTTTTTGCGATTCAGCAACGATACTCAGATCGAAATTCTATTCATTAGCGGTTTTGGAGTTGACTCATGTGCATTTTTTGTGCAATGTTTAGCTCCATGTTGGTCGCACTTGACGATTTCTATTATTTTATTAATATTGTCGATAATTGTTCTTGCAGTACGTGATTCATCTTTGACATCAAAATTACCGGAACGGAGTTGGTGACACTAAAATTGAGCTTGATTAACTGTTAGAGTGCTGGACCATTAACATTATTCACATTTTTATCTGCCTGGTTTTCGTTTTGCCTTTATGAATCACACAACCTTCTTTAACAACATAGCGTAACCCGCTGGTACTTATACAACACGAGGTACAGAATATTAAAGCCAACTAAAAACAAATATAGGTATATATAGTCTAATCTATAAAAAAATAATTTTAAATCAATAAATATAATAATATTTTGTTAAAAACCTAATTATACTCTTCAGGCATTTATTCCAACTTGTTATAAAATTTGATTGAAATCAGCCCCGCGTACAAAAATATTATGAGCCGAAAATCAAACACACGTAAAATATTGCAACAACTTAATTCACTTTACCTGCTAACCAAAAAAATTTGTATATATAAATATTCATTATATACAACATGCAACATGAACTATCTGCGCTCAAATCCACTTCGACATAAAATCATAAAAATAATCATAAAATAAAATCATGACAACTAAATCAATTCTTAAACAGTTTGAATATTTCGCCTACATGTCCAAAGTAGCGCTGATTTCGAGCGCTAGGAGATCACAAAGGAGTGTGTGTTATTTATGAGCGCATACAATATTCATACCTTTGTTTGAAATATAACATTTTCAATTTGTTGTGTATGGAATGGTTTTAAACACCTTCCGGCTACCGATTTGATTGCCACACTTTGAACTTGTGACCGGCATTTGTGATGCCTCAAAGGCTTTGGTTGTAACATTGTTCAACGCACGCTGATTTATTTGTCGTTAGTCACAAGTTATGAGATAAATTGAGTTGTATTTGAACGAATTTTCATATTAAACGGTGAGTCTAGTCAGTCATGCAATGTAATCGACGAAAACGTTTATTTTAGTTGTGTGTGATTATTGAAGGGTTTAGGAAAATTATAAAAAAAAAATTTTCATAATTGGTAGCATGATTTTTAATTCGAAAATACTGCAAAGTGGGGTGGTTACCATCACTTTAACATAAAGTTGCCATACAACCGATTGTTCAAATATCAGATTTTGTGTTATAACTTTAAAACTTAAGCTATGAACTTGAATTGTTGTACTATTTATACCTGATGATTAATATAAAAGGGCAGCAAAAATCTTTAAAAATTAAAGGCTAAAACATATAGCTGCCATATAACTTATTGTTTAAAAACGAGGTTTTGTGGCATAATTCCGAAAATAATGCTGTTCCGAACACCAAACTCTACGTGGTATTTAGATATCAGAACTAGAATGAGGACTGTCAAAAGTTATCAAAATCTAGTGACTACAACATAAAGCTGTCATATAGCTTATTGTTCAAAAATGAGATTTTCAATTAAAACTTCCAGGAATGTTGAGCTACATACATGCAATTTTGCAAAGAATTTTCATATTAAGACTAGATAGTGGACAGGTAATTTCAATAAGATCGGTTGGCTATAACATGTAGCTGCCATATAACTTATTGTTCAAAAACAACTTTTTGTGTAATATTTCTCTAAATTAGATAGTTACAAAAACACCACTTTGCAATAACTTTACTTATCATGACTAAAAAATAGATGGTTAAAATCATCAAGATCGGATTACTATAACGTATAGCTGGCATACAACAAATTGTAAAAAACGAGATTTTCTCATATTGACCAGCTATATATTCGAAAAATGTAATAGTTTTAAATTTTTGAAGATAAATATTCAAACAATAATGGAATTATTGTAGTATGAATTTTGAATTCTATAAGAAATTACAAAAATGATATGTACTAATTAATTCAAAACAGAGCTTAAACCAAATAAACAAAAATTATATATTTACTTTCGAAAAGGCACAACTATTGCGAACCTACCACACAATGTTGAGCAGCAAAGCTCTCAGCGACTGTTACAATAACAAAAAGTAGGCATACATTTGCATATGACAGTTGCAAGCCGTTGCATTGAGCAAATATAATATGTAAGAAAAAAGTTCTCAACTCCCCACGATCAAACTCAGTTTATATTAGATACTTGATTCTGTCACGCAGCGCATGTGTGTGTATGTCTGGATGTAAGTCAGTAGGTGCGACTATTCCACCTTCAATGTTGATTTATAAATGCATTATGTTACTCACATTCCCGGCTCAGTGCAAATTTGTCATTCAATCGTGTCGCCGCTGCTGCTCCGTAAACGTACAAAATTCGTTCGGCTCGTGTGCGTGTTCCACAACAACATTCCTGTTGCCAAATTTAACGAAATCATTTGAACCAAAAACATATTCAATTCGTCTATTGAATTTGCTTATTGGTCGGCAGCAGCTCGTCACTGGACTCACCTACATACATATGTACATACTCACCGCATATACTGGTATATATGCATGTAGAGTATTGTTATAGGATTGCGTCCGTTATATGATTGCCGCTTTGCTTTGTAATACCTTTTGTTCCTGTTATTTTGTTATTGTTTTTGTTATTGTCTCGGTTTCGTGCGCGTTAATCGCTGACGCTTCGTCGATCTCGTCTAAGCAATTGAGTGTTGCTCTGTAGCTCGTTGGCTTAAGCTCAGCATTTGGTCTAACGACTGACGTACCATCAGTGCTGCAGTGGGTTTTTTGGCTGCCGGGTCTACTACTTTTGCACTGCATCGCTTAAAAAGTAGTTCAGTGAAGTGAACGGCTTCAGCAAGTGAGTGTCGCGCGTGAATGCATCAGAATCGCGGAGTTTATGGGTGAAGCACAGTATTTGAATTTAACGGTATTCTAGTAAGCAACTAACTAACGCAGGCGGACTAAGTGGTGCGTGCAAAAATTTGTGTGCAATTTAATAAAATTATTTGTAATAATAATTATTATTTCGGGTCACAAAAGGTGCTTGCTTAAACACTTTAGTGAATTAAATAAATATAATTGACTGGAGAAAATAAAAATTAAAAAAAATATTTTTTTCAGAAAAATATTTCTCGCTCTATGAAAATATATAACAAAAATTCTGAGATCCCAAAAGCTATTGTGAAATAACGCCTACGATTTTTTGTACTTAATACAGCTAAAACGGCATATCGGTATTAAACAACAATAATAAATTAATTGGATTAACATATTATATAACGGTAAGTGTAGTGTATAATCAAAATATAGCAAAAACGCGGTTAAGATGCTGGCTTATTAGACAAATATGTGTTCATTTGGCTTTGATAAATTGCAGCATAACATTTTTAAACAATCAACAACATTTTATATAAAAAAAAATTATAAAAATATTTCCATTTAACATGGATCTCAAATAAATCATTATTATCAATCATTAATATATAAAAAAAAATGTTAGTAATTGAAACTAAATACATTTTGTTTTTTCAAAGTACAAAATATAACAAGAAAGCGATAAAATATTCTGTCGAAAATTAATAGAATTTTATTTTAAAAAAATATGAAACAAAATTTTCATTTAGTATCTTCACAATTCAATCATGTTTCTTAATAATATAAAAAAAAGTAAATAAAAGATATTAAACTATTTTTTTTATTGTGTAAACTATAATTAAAAAAGACGAAAAAAAATTTTGTCGAAAGTCAATAGAATTTTATAAAAATATATATAAAAAATGACAATTTATTTTGATCTCAATTCAATCATGATAATCATTCAATGTATGAAAAAAAAACTTAAATAAAAGCAATAAAAATATTATTGTTTTATTGTATAAACTACAATTATAAATTTCGAAAAAAATATTTTCGAAAATTAAATTGAAAAAATAACTATTCGGTTTAAAAGTGTGCAAAATAACATTTACCGTGAATTTTTTCTCGCATCGAATCCCATAATTTGTAGAACCTTAATTGAGTAAATGGAACTTTTATAAAAGTTCTTAAAAACTTGCAAAAAATGCCTTAATTATAGAAATTGACTTAAAAAAATATGTAGAAATTTTGCGAAATTCTTCTGTGTGAATTTTAGTCAAGAATTTTAAACCTTTTGCTTTGGAAAATATTTTGAGAATAATTTATTACTCTTTGCCTTTCAAAAACGTATTTTGTAGAAATGAATTTCAGTTGTCAAAAGACTTAAGAACGAAACTTGATAAGAATTTCGTTCATGCTCAAATTAGTTAAGACCAAAGCTTGAACTAAATTGTAGGTGAATAAAGACCTAAGCACGAAACTCGGTCTAAATTTCAATTTCATGAAACGACACTGAAGACAAAAACTTGTTCTATATTTCCGTTGATAAAAGGCTTAAGAAGACAGAAAACTTAATTTATATATTTCAATCGCAAGAGAGACATTAAAATGAAATCTAACCGAAAGTTGTTGCTACAACAGCTAACAAAAAAGAGTTAAAAACGAAACTTAATCCAAATCTAGAGATTTTGTACAAAAGATTTAAGAACGGAAGCTGGCACAATTTTTTAGTACAAAAGACTTAAGATCGAAACTTCGTAATATTTCATGAAATGAAATATTTGATATTTAAATTATTTAGATAATTACTTACAGGCATTTTGTTATTTTTCTTTTTATTCTTTTTTTATTGTCGATTGAAACGTTATAAATAATTTATGGTTTAAAATTTCATTAAATTGCGACTGGTAAAAAGATTCATACTAACAAGCATGATTTTTCAAAAATTATAAGATAAAGCTACAAGCGCTTTTAGGACGCTTTTTTTCAAAAACTAAATAATACAATATTTCTTATTTTGTTATAAAGAAAATTATACATTTCTTTAAGAAAAATTTCTGCAATTTCTATTTTCTATTTTCAAATTTAGGTATTTGTCATTTTGTAGAATCTATAAGGCACATATACATAACATATACTATATATTTCACAATGACTTACAATTTTTTTTTTGTTTTGGCTAAATATGTTAAACGGTTGTTCCATTTTGATTCCTTCACTAGCGCAATCTTAAATGTAGACTTTATTTACTATCGACCTTCAGGGTGATTCTTAAAGCCGGCACAATTTGGCAAACTGAAACCTGTATGAAAATTTAAAACACGCAAATTTTATTCTTTTGTCTAACTGAACGAAGATTTCTTCCGCATTAAGTATGATTTCATTAGAGCGCATTAAAATGCGCATAAAATGCACGTAATGTATCTGACAAAGCTACATACTTATTTATAAACTAGGAAAATAATGGTTGGCTAATTAGACCAATACTACTTTTAATGCTAAATAAGGAGTCATAAACAAGATATATACAACACAGTCTTTTAAACTTACATTTAAAGCCAAATAAGGTCTTATAAAAAACAACTCTTCAGCAACTGTAATTTATATATTTTACATGTGACACTAAGCCATTGAGTTGTTCTATAAAATCAGGAAGTTCTTATCTTGGTACTTTATGCATATTTTACAACAACAATATAAATATATTTTTAAATTGTTAATGTATTAAAACTGGATTAGCAGCGTAAGAGAGCGAGCACTTGCAGTTAAGTATTGCTTGTATGAATTTTTTTTCTTTTTTAATAAAAATTTCTATGACAAATGGCCGAACATGCAATTAACTGCAATCTCGCATATTTCAGAATTAATTTTAAGGTTAGTGATACCTCGTCTAAGTATTTATGTTATATTTACATATCAACATTTGCAGCGTACTTTTCCTTTCATAAATAACGGTCTAAAGAACTTGCCTGAAATTAGCCGAGTGTCTGCATAGATAAGCAGGCATACTCCCTAACGCATTCTTGTCGCTTTGCTCAAATGTATCAAATAATGGTTTTAAACAAACAACAACAAAAATATATATATATATATAAAATAAAAAATAAAAATAATAAAGGCCCAAATGGTCTGCGCTATGAGCATGGTGACAAAACGACTAGAAATTCGCAGATAATGCATATAAAGAGAGGAATGGTTTGATAGCGATTTCTTGTGTA
Organism: Bactrocera oleae; assembly: GCF_042242935.1. Taxonomy (NCBI): domain Eukaryota; kingdom Metazoa; phylum Arthropoda; class Insecta; order Diptera; family Tephritidae; genus Bactrocera; species Bactrocera oleae. Next base: position 18,091,076 of record NC_091537.1, on the reverse strand, counting down.
GATGAAATCAGATCTATAATATCTATTTTTATAAATTGGTGGCACATATTATATTACAATTTCTTTGAATACGGAAAACGAGTTTCAATTTTGGCTTTTGTTAAATTTAAAATTTCTTGGGAGACACGGAAATAAACTTTTATGCATAACGGGAAGGTATAAAGATTATTAGAATGAATATAATTTTTAGTACTAAAATTAGAACACAATTTTTTTTACTTTGTTATATTACTTTTTGTTTTAGTACAATGCTTTAACTTTTTAATGCGCTGCATTTAGTCTTAAAATAATATATATGCGGTAGTCATAAAGTTAAGTTAGGTTAAAGTTCTAAAAATGTATCAAAATTAAATTGCAAAAATTCTATTGTTTCAACTTTTGTGCTAAAATCTTTGACTACCTGATTTGTAGTACTATATATTTTAATACCATAAAATGATTTTACCAATTTCTATTTCCTTCATTTAATATACAAATTTTGTTTTTAGTACCAAAACTTAAAAACGCTTATTTTCAATTATATAAATTTAGCACTAATTTGTATAAATTAGCTATAATGTTATATATTATGCAGTAAAATTCTAAATTTGATAAAAAAAAAATGATATGTTAAATTAGTTCATAATAATGGAAATTAATTTATAGGTTAGTACTAAATTTAATTTGCGCTATTTTGTTTATGCTAAGAAAATGTTTATGCATGGTAAATACTTATTGGTTTATAAAGTATATTACCAACTGTTTCTATTTTTATTACTAACTAATTTACATATAAATTGGCTTAAACTCTAGACAGCAAGAAAACATCAAGTCTAAGGCCTTAAACTTTGTAATATGGGGAAACGTGCTACATAGGAAACCATTTTTGTTTTATAATTTATTTAGTACTAAACTATACGTTCTAAAATCAAGAAGTATCCTTGCATATAAGTACTAAAAAAGTTTGGACCTAAATAAGTATTTTGTACCCTGTATAGTGTACTAAAATTATATACATAATTTGTTAAAGAAATAATTAATTAATACTTTATTTACATATATGTATATATATATATTCTCTCAGAGTTCCTAGGTGGAACAAAAGGTCTCTAATTACACTATATCAAGAGATAAAATATGAAGCTCCACTATAAATACAGATATAGGCAAAGTAACTTTTTATTTGGTTCCAGACTTAAACATTTTCGTAATATTTAGTACTCCGTTTACAACATTTTTTAGTACTAACTTTTTATTAAATTTACTGTGAGTGGTGTACTAAAATTATGTACAAAAAAATTAATAACTGTAATTAGATATGACTTTAGGTGGAAATTGAGTACACAATCAAACGAAAAAATATGAAATTCCAATATCTGTAAATTTATAGGCAGAAATAACCTTGAATGTACAAGTATTTATAGTTCCAATTTCAAATACTGTCGCTATAAATTTTTAGTACTCTTTTACAACATTTTTTGGCACTAAATTTTTTTAAAATTATCTGTTTATTAATCTAATTTTTTTTAGTACTAATTTAGCTCTGTTGTTCTAAATTTTAGTTATCTTTTACAGAATTAAATACAGTCCTATTGTATTAAATTTTTGGTTTGTTGATTAATTTTTTATACTTTCGTTTAGTTTTCCTGTTATAAATTTTTAGTACTACTTTTTAGCGCCACTTTTTAGCACAACTTTTTTAACTAAAATTTTGTGTTTATTTATTTAAATTTTTAGTACTAGTTAAGTTTATTTGGTCTAAATGTTTAGTACTCTTTTTAGAACAATTTTTAGTACTAATTTTTATTTTTTTTAATATTTTTTTTACAAATTATATTTTTGTGTTTTTTTACCTAATTTTCCTTAGCCAAAATTTCAATTTATTGTAATAATAGCCGAAGCCTTTTATAACTTCTTAAGATTTTTTTCTCTAATATAATTTTTAAAAATTGGTTATGAAATTTATGAGCATAAAAAATAGAATTAAAATAAATTAGTAAACAAATTAGCAACCACACATTAAATATTTGACTTCAAAGTTTTATTGCTGAGCAAAGACTGAATAGCTTTCTTTGTCGCTTTTAGACACTCATTGTAAAGTCAAAGAATTGTCGGTAAAATGAAACAAATCACAAAATATTCCGTAATAATTTGTGACATTCATATCTGTAAATACACTCCATTCTAACTGCTATTTAATTTTATTTTTTATTTTTTTAGCCTTCACAAAAACCGCAATCTTTGAACTAGTAAGGCTTGACAAAATTTTAGCACCTCATACACTTAATATATTTTATTGAAATATGTAAAAAAATAAACATATATGTGTATTTAGATACTAGCATATAAGTGAATATATTCAATAATTATATATTTTTCTAATGTATATTAGTCACTTCCCTTCCATAGCCACACCTCATCACCAGTAGCATTTCTTTCTACCAAAAAATAAATTTTACTTTCATCTGGGCACGCTACATTCACAAACAATCTCTTTTTGACTTATTTGCAATGCGACTGTTGGCATATTGTTTACCCAGCTAACATAGTGGCATATATAAATACATATCTACATATCAGCATATGTACATACATAATGCCCTGAACGATAAAGCCAAAACAAACAAAGTCAAAAAAGGAATTATATTGAATTTATGCTAATATATTGTAGCTGTTAATTAAAGACCTAGAAAGTTATGAGTAAACAGATTCCATTACATAACCTTTTACAAAATAAATCTGAAGTAAAATTACAATGATAAAGCGTAGAAAAAATTACAGAAGCATATAAAAAAATTTGTTAGTAATAATAAAATGTCTACAGTTTTCATAAATAAAGTCAAAATGAATTTAAAAAAATCATAAAAAATTATTTTAATACAAAAACCTCAAAAACGCAAAGATTTTTAGCAATTTGGATCAAAAAATTTGCACATGAGACGTTTTTGCGAAAAAAATTACAAATAACTCATATTGCTCATTGCCATTTAAGTCAACACGTTTATAGTACAAAGCAATTTACATAATGCAAATATATTCAAATTTAGGGATGTGGCAGACCTACAACCAAACCTTAAAAGTAAGCATCAAAGCCAAAGTATTTTGACCACAATAAATATGAAAAATCTCGAGCGAAATAGCTTCATGTGGCCAACGAGCACATAAACATATATAAACCCACACAAACACATATGAACTTTAGCAGATAACCATACATATATATATAAATATATTTTTATCAACAAATATGCGCCGCCCGTTCATTGTTTTGCTGCCACGAAATATTTCAAATGCAAATTGTTGTTGTTGCATCGCTATCTAATCGCTTTACTGTCACTGTCATTTAAAGTGCCGCTGCGCGACACAATGACTTCCATGACTGTCCGGCATCCGGTGTATGCAAATAAAAGAGCAGCAGCATCGACACTGCCAACCATATTTGTAAGCGGGTAGTGCGAAAATTTCGTGTGCAAAATGCATGTCAATGTCAGTAGTGCAAACTTAAATTGCACAATAAATGTTTTGCATACGCTGGCAAACATAAAACAAGTGAGATATGGATCTTGCGCATGCGCATAAGCTACATACAAGCCGAAATCGAGTAGTAAAAACTGTGTTTATGTGTGATAGGGAAGTAAGAAATAAATACAAAGTTTTTGCAGTGAGTTATTGATGCGAGTATGTGTGTGGCCTTAGGAAGGTAATAAACTAAGTAATTGGAATGTAATTAAAGGTTAATGGTTGAGGTTAAGTGCTTATTAAAACTGAGTTAGTGATGATACTGGTGAGCTTAACTAGTGAGAAAGATAAGAGAAAGTAAGGTTAACTAAAAACAAGAAAAATCAGTAACTTCGGCTGTACCGAAGCTGGAATAAACTTCACAAAAGAAGTCACACAAGAACTTGATTTTGATCGTACAGTTTATATTACAGCTACATGCCATAGTGATCCAATATCGGCCGTTCCGACAAATCAGCAGCTTCTCAGTGAGGAAAGTACACGTGCAAATTTTCATATCGATATCTTAAAAACTTAGGGACTAGTTCACATATGTAAAGGCGGACGAACAAACAGACGGACATGTCTAAATCGACTTAGCTCGCCATGCTGATTATTTATATATGTGATATGACGTTGCCTATTCGGTATTACAAACATCGTGGCTAACTTAATATAACCTGTTCAGGGTATAATAAAAAGTAAAGCTACTGCTGTGAAAGTTAAAGAACTTATAAATATCATTATTATTTAATTTATATTTTAATACTGCTCCAAAATTCAATCAATATTGGATTGCGATTAGCCTAACCTTCTAGATGGTACTAACAGTACCGTTTTGGCAAACACTCTCTGCTTTATTCTCCAGTATCCTGGTACAGATATTAGTCGCAATAGAAAATTTTTAAAGAGCTCAGAATATTTCGTCGATATATAAATATTTGTTGTACTCTCAATACTTTTTAACTTTATAAATATCCATTGGATTTAAAATCAGACACTAAACCTAACTATACTTCTCTCTCAAGTGTTCCAGTTAACTACAAGTAATAATAGAATAATTATTATAATCACCAATTTACGGTGTTAAAACAGACATTTTGAATCTGATTACCTACATTTAGGCGCGCAGATATAGTATATGCCTTGGCAATAGGATAAATACAAGTACTTGTATTACTTAATAGCGGTTTGTAAAAATTACAGATCAATGAACTAAATTAATTAGATGAAAATTTTCAGACATGAGAATTATTAGTACTTTCTCTAAAATGTTTAAGTTAACTCCTAAAAATATATTATACGAGGTGTAAAAATAGGCTAATTATTCGTATGCTAAAAACAACAATCAATTGCTTCGGAAAAATAAGACGAAATATATTTAGAGAATTTTTCCTAAAGAGTTATACCCATTTGTGAATTTCAAAACTGACGTTTTTCGACTTTAAACTATCAATAATTTAAACTAGTATATGTTCAAATATACAAAAATATCGTTCAAGGTCTAATTTTGGCATATTATGTGTATTTCTTGCATATATTTTTCAATTTTCGCCATACATACTATTTATTTCAATTTATTAGTCTATTTAAAAAACTTCAAATTTTTTTTTAGAAATTGTTATTTAAAACTTTTTTTTTATAAAAATATTTTCTTTCTATTTTTAACTAAAAATTTTGCCTAAATATCTAACAAATGTCTTCAAAAACCCACACACCATATGCCTGCTGAACTAAAGCCACTACAAAAGACTTAAGCCACAAACTCACTTGCCTGCTTCATTTAGCACACTTTGTGGGTGAATGGCTTCAGTGCGCTATCTGCGATTTCTGAGTAAATAATTTTCATGGATTTTTCACACCTTTCGAAAACACTACAAAGCCAACAAGCTAGGCAGTTTCGCAAATAAAATGGACTATTCCGAAAATCATTAGATATGCACTGGAAACAACACGAACAACAATGCTATCATTGCACGATCGCGCATTATTCATTTTCGAAACACATCTACATATGCCAACAACAATGAAATTGTAGATAATTTAACTATTTATTTTGCATATAAACTTTTATGCCGCTCTTGTTTTTATATCGTTTGCTAATCTACTTTCGTGCAAAATTCTTTTATATGGGCTTTGCACATTTTTACAGCGCTTGTGTGCAATTGCTTACATGCTTGAAAAGCCCAATTTTGGAGGCGCTAGCAAATTCTCCGCAAAATTTTCCAATAGTGCCACAGGAAAAAACCTGTCTATAGAAAATAAATAAAAAAAACAATAAAAAAATATAAAAAATTAAAAAAAAACATTCGAAAAAATATAATGTACAAAAATATAAAAAATTGTAAACCATTTTTCAGTCAATGCTGTTGGTTTTATTGCCATTATTGAGACCAGGTATGGTCTGCGCGCCTCGAATTTCTAAGGTGCGTTCATGTGAGTAATGAATGTTGTTTGCACGCATGCGTATGGCACGCATTGAAGGCTGCAAATGATATTATTGCATGCATTTGCTTTAGTGGCCGCACATAAAAGTGCATTTGCGTAAAAAAGTTTACGTCAGATTTTCGCTGAGATTATCGCGGGTGTGTGTTATATAATAATTCGATCTCGTTACATTGCTCGCTACACAGAGCGAAATATAAAAATATAAATATATGACAATTTCAAAATAAGTAGTTATTACACGAAGTGAGCTTTCAAAGTTTTTTTAGAGCTTCGATTTATGAGGCATCTGAAACTGATAGCACGAATGAAGACATTACTTTTTAGATCAAATTTAAGTTAGTTTATTAATGAGAATACACTTACCATAGTTATAGAACAGACAGATATGGCTAAATCGGCACAGCACGTAACGGTGCTCATTTATATATATATACTTTATATATATATCTCCGACGTTTCCCTCTGGGTGTTACGAATTTCGTGGCCAACTTAATATGCCCTAGTCAAGGTATTAAAATATATTTTCAGAAGAAAATTTCGGAGGTAACCTTTCAATTACTTTCTTATTTATAATAAAGTGCTACAGAGAAAATTTTAAATAAAATAAAATTAACAACAGTTAATATATGAATAATCAATTATGAAAATTAGTAATTTTATCCATATTATTTGATTTCCTTTGAAAAGTTCCTTTAGTGTTTTTTGCTAATAAAAACCTGCTAGATGTTTGTAAATTTCATATAACAAGTCCTCATGGATAAAGTCTTCACCAACTTCCAAAATGTTTTTATGAAATTCAAGCCTCCGACTGCATTAAAACTTTCTCATAAAAAACACTCGTCGTTTGTTTTCTCTAAAAACTGGATGCGCAACACAAATAATAGAGCAGAAATCCTCATCTCTTCTATGGCGCCTAAAGGAGCATATCCGCTCGCTCCGAACACTTCATCTCTGGATATTCCGAAATTTAATACCATTATTTTGTATACCTACATACATACGTATTACTGACAATCAGGTTCTCGATTAAAAAATACATTTCATTCGGGCTATTGATGCAAAGCATTGATTTGTTGCTGTATTTGTTGCTGTATTGCAATATCAATTCGAATTTCTTTATTTTCAATTGCATAAAAAATTGTTTTTATTTGTTTTCGATTAATATATTTGTTCGTTTGCTATCTTATAAAATCTTTTGTTTTGCGTTTTACTACTCATATTCTAACTTGTTCTTTTTCAACTCCACTTTCTGCTATAATCGTGTCTTATTCGGCGCCGAATCGCAATTCTTCAACGCTTGCGCCACTATCCGATTGATCTTTGTCATGTTCGCATTCAAATTTAATGCCGCCGATTGCATGGCATGGGCGCAAAACTGTACAAAAATGAAAACATTTAATTGCCCCAGGCAGTGTTGCATGAGCAAGCCTATCGAAAAAGAACAAGGAATGTGTATAGGCTGACAATTAAAAAGGGTGCAGCCGCTGCAAAGAATTTATCTCGTCTTTTGCCATACGCAGGCGTTGACTAAACCGCTGGTTTCGCACCCGATTCGAGTGCATACTAACAGGCTAACGCCTTAGAAGTTTCCATTTTGTTTGGCTTGTTTCGGCAAATGCATAAATTAGTCGATGAAAAATGCAATAAACGGTAAAAGAGTGATCACGAAAAATGGTTTAACATGCAGAACAAGAAGCAGTCATCAGCCTAGCAGGCCTATTGCAGTCGGTCCCTAGCAACCAGGTGTTGAAAACGCTGTTCAAGTTCAACGCAGCCGCCATTTTTCGGGGTGCGACTCATTTGCTGTGTCAGCGCCTTGTAAGCATTTTGCATAACATATATGTGTATGTGTGTAAGAAAATTTGCATCGTACAAGTATATACATTTAATAGCTACACTGATTACGTGTTCTTGCCGCACACCAACAACAACAAAGTGTCATTGGCACTACACGACATTTGCATTTAATTAGCTTAAATAATGACAGAACAGCTTTCTAATTAAGCAAAACTGACAGCGTAGCAAAAGGCACTGCAAATAACAAGTATAAGGTGTATTTTTAGGTGGTGTAGAATTTTAAAACTTTTTAGAATATTACATTTTTTTACTTTTATAATAAACCAAAATATTAACAATTGTAAACAATTTTTCCATAATTAAACGCCTCTAAAAAAAGACCTTTTATATAATTTAACAAACAAGGTTAGCCGATACTTAGTTTAAATAATGACAAAAAGGCTTTCGAATTAAGCAAAACTACCAGCGAGACAAAAGGCGCTGCATATTATAATAAAGGGTGTGTTTTTTGGAGATATAGAATTAAACATTTTTTTAATATAAAATTTGTGAGCTAAGAAAGTTAAAATATTGGTCATGCAGTAGTTTTTATATGTTTGATTTGAAATGAAAGTTATAAAAACACCCTTTATATAATTTATATAATTTAAAAGACCTTGTTAACAGCTTACCAATTAAGTAAAACTGACAGCAAGGCAAAAGACTTTGCAAATAACAAGTATAGGGTGTATTTTTTGGAGGTGTAAAATTTTATAATTTTTTTAACACTATATTTATGAACTAAGAAGGACAAAATATTGAAAATTGCAACAATTCTTCTATTTTGAATTTGAAATAAAAGTCATAAACTTTTAAAACACCCTATATAAGCTTCGTACACGCATGTATGCATTTGCAGATCTATTATTTTTTCAATCTAGTTAAATTAAAACAGGTTCCAATTAATTTCAGCATTTGTTGCGTATAAAATGAGTGTGTTGAACTCAATTTGCTAGCATTTTCATAACCCAAAATAATAAAATCGTAAAAACGTTTGAACTCAGTGACTGTGGAGGTGAATTGAATTGGGCAAAATTTATGCACATGCACATATGTATATATGTATATATCGGGTTCTCTATAAATATTATGTGAATGAAAAAATATTTTTATATTTTTCACACTCATTTCATATAAAAATTTAGCTCAATTAAATAACTCGTAAATAAGCAAATTACATTATTGAAGAACAAATTTTGATAAAAAACGATTTATTCTCACGTTGTGAAGATGACAATAAAAGCAAGCACAAGCAAACATTCCGCAGCAGCTTTTTCATATTTGACACATTACAAGGTGAGTTTCAAACATCAATTGCCGTGGCCTATCACGACTGCTGGTGGCATGACGATTATTCTTTGCTTTCATGAAGAAGCAGCAACAATGTTGTGTTATAAATACAAACATACGTACTTGCATGTATGGGAATTGGTTTAGGCTGAGCTACCGGAATCTGTTGTTATCGGTATGTATAACGAAAATTATGCATAGCACGCTGCTCAAAAGTGTTATATTATCAGGTTCAAGTCGTTAGAAAGTTCATTCTATTCTTTTAATCACGATCGCTGCGACTATGAACAACCAATGCTTATAAAATTCTAAAATTTTCAACATATCCCTCTGCTCTAGATTCAGCTTATTAAAACCAAGAGATTCTCCTGAACAGCCGAATGGCCATTAACGCCATCTCCAGGAATATATTCAACTCCAATATTATTAATTAACATTTTCCGACAACAATATACTTGGTGTCAAGGTACTGTGATATCGAAAGAAGTGCAGCCAAGTTGACTTAAAATGTTTATAATATGCCAATGTGTACATATACACCTTTTATGAACTCAGTTTCTAACCTACAAGATATAAATACTACAAGCTTTAAATACTACCCTCACTATTGGCCCCACTCTTGGCAACAGATGCCTGACTATAGCCAAAATTCTTGTGATCAGTACTTTCAGTGAAATCATATCGTAGAAATTAACGTTGAAATCATTTTTTTCCATTTTTATGTAAGCATTCATAATTGTCTGCAATTCCATGTGTCGATCTAGTATATTTTCAAAATCTAATATTAGCTCTGTCTTAATGAGAAATACCAATTGGAGAAAGTATGCATATTTTTGCGTCAGCTGTGACTTCAACTAATCTTTTTATTTTTTTCCCCCAACTAACCTCACTTTTTACACTTTTGTCTTCTCTGTATGCAAAAGTCTACAATGTTGACCTTGTGTAAATGAAAATGAAAAATAATTATAACCAAAATTTACATTAATTTCTGTTTTCACCTTATCGAACTTTTAACACATTTTTTTTATATACACGCATATACAAATATAAAATTAGTAAAATTTCTATTAATATATCACGAGCTAATGCTTCTTTGAATTTTTTTAAATTTATTTTGCAATTTTTTTTGTGTTTTCTCTCCTCTCCACTAGCTATTAAAATAGTTTGATCCCAATTACCCTTAATACAGTTATTTTTGCCCTTTTGGTTTAATTTAAGATTAACGACTTATTAAAGCAAATTTTTGTAATATCTCATCATCATCATCAGAGTTTTACTCTATTTTTTTGAAGTTTTAAATTTTTATTTATAATTTTTTTGTTTTTTATATTTTTTATGGCACTTTGTGAGTTCTAATTTATACTATTACGAACAACTGGCATGAGTAATTGCTCGTAAATTTATACAACAACCTATGTACAGTAATGTAATGTGCATATAAATTTGACAGACTTACCTCATCGCCACATTGCAGAGAAGATTACTTAAGGCTGTGAGAATGCTCGAAACTCGCATGCAATACTTTTCGCATGTGTATTATTTATTGCATTTGCATAATTCGGATTTAGATTTTTTAATTAATGCTTTTTTATTATTATTTTTATTTTGCGTATGAATGTCTTTAATTGAATTGCGTAATTCGTAAATTGCAAAGAATTGTTTGCATATTGTACTAGTGTGAAGGATTTTATTAATACTACAAAATTTCTAACAAATTGCATTGATTCAAAACAAAAAATAATAATAATAATTTCTAATAAAACAGTCCAAATAATTTAAAAAGTTGATGAAAAGAAGACATTGCAATACTTTTATATATTTATAAAGAGCGTCCAAGAAGCTTCTCATAAGCAGCTAGGCATTGCTCAAGTGGTAGCTTTATAAATTGGCTATAATTTGAGACACTGGTATCACTTAGAAGGCCGAGTGAAAATATTGTCAACAAAGTTATGATACTAAAAGATCAAGTGGCAGTTAAAAGTCATTAATCGAGACATTCGGCTGTTGGATTGTATCTATGTGTTATACCTTCGTGGCGAATAATTTCACTAGACTTTTTCAGCAGAAGGTTTTGGATTTGGTATAAAAAATATTTCTTATTAATTTATTATACCCTGAATAGGATATCTTAATTTTGCCATGAAGTTTGCAACACTCAGAAGGAAGCATCGGAGACCCTATAATATACGAGTATATATATAAATGAACAATGTGCGGAGCTAAGTTGATTTAGACATGCGCGTCTGTATGCATATACGCAAACTAGTTCCTCTGTTTTTGGGATATCGATTTGAAATTTTCTACAGGTTCATTTTTCCACAAGAAACAGTTCATTTGTCGGAATCGCCGGTATTGAACCACTGTAGCATATACATAGATATCATACCATGAGACCGATCAAAATCATGTCTTGAAATTGAAAATGAAATTTTTTTTATTTGGCGCGATATCTTCACGAAATTTTACATGAATTATTGTTCAAGGCAACGCTATGATTTTCGAACATATTATTTAGATCGTACCACTATAGCGGTCATGCCATGTTACCGTTCAAAATCGCGATAAAGATATTTTTATATCATTTAAGCCAATAAAATTGTAACTGTGAGGGGTATTAAGCTTCGACGCAACCTAAGTTAATATTTTTTCTTGCTTTTTCTAAAATACATTTTTCCGAAAGTTAATTAAAAAATGTACAACTAAATAATTTTGCATTTCGAAAGCGAACGGAAATCGAATAAAATATTAAATGCCGGCATGATTAACTACCGCTACTTTTAGCACATGCTAAGCGCACCACTTCAAATATATATGTATATATTTACTTATATAAATATGTATGTATTTACTTATATAAATATGTATATATTTACTTATATAAATATATACATATATATGTATGATATATATATATGTGCGTGTATATTTAAATGGCTAAATAAATCAATGAAATTGAAAATGTCACTAAATGTCATTTGAATTGCGAACAAAGTAGAGAACCGCATAGAAATGTTGCACAAATAAGTTGTTTGTGAAAAAGATAAATAAACAACAAGCAAAGAAAAAAATTGATTTGCAAAGTACATGCATATTTATAAAAATCTGTGTGACCATTGACACAGTAACCCAAGCAAAAATTATTCAACTTTGCGATCGTGCTCCAAATATGGCAAATGTTTGTCAAACGCCAACAACAAAAAGCGTATATTATACACATACATACACATGCATATTTATATATACACATATATATAATTATATTATAATAAACAATATATCAATATGACCAACTATAGTCAACGACAAGCCAGCTAAGCTGCCTTTTAATTAAACGCTTGTTCGAGTTTGCTATTTGCTGCCAAAAAGCGATTACTTTCATTTTTTAGTACCTACCCATACACACATATATATACAAAAAATATAATTATATGGCAAGCAAAGCCTTCGGATCGTCATAAAAGACATAAAGGCACAGAGACGCAAAATTTATGGCACACTGCACGCGCTTAACACACTTTGCGAGCGTGTTGGAAACATCTAAAATGCAGCGCACAGCAAAAGCCACTAAATGCAAATATTCGCATTAGACAAGATCTGCCAACGAGATCTGGGTATTAAGCAGCGCAACCACAGCGTTCGTGCTTTGGCTCACAATTTACGCACTTCTTGCGATTAAGCGCCTAAATCGGCCGTACATTTTTGCAATATGCAAAAAAAAATTTACATAAGTAACACTAAGTGCGACGGTATATCAGATTTGCAACACCGTTAGATATATTTATCTAGCTACATAATGTATGTATATATAACAATCGCCTATGGCTGCTGCGTCGTTTAATAGTACGAATATATATTTTATTGTAATCTATATAAATCTATGAATGTTATTTATGTGACGATCGCATGAAAATGCGTAATTCGAATATATTAGCCTAAGGTACATACATATATAGTGTATGCAACAACAACATCATTGCTATATCGTCCTTTCGTATGCGTCGCAAGGAAGCAGTTGGTATAACGGCGTAATTTAATTTCACTTTCGCACATTTTTTATTGTTTTCCTTGTTAATTGCTGATTGAGTGTTGAGTTTTATGGTTTCCGCTATAGCTACTGAGTTAAATAATATGAAAATTTGGCAAAGTTCGTTGCTTAAGTCTTTTGAGTGAGTAACATTTCGGTTGAAAAAGTTTTATAAAAAGTCAATGCTTGTTCGCTCTGTTTTTAATTAACGTGCCAGTTAAAAACGATTTCAACTTTTAGTATTTTGGATTTTTTATTGAAGTTTTACTGCTAAGTTAGTACTAAAATTTAGTAAATTTCCAAAAATATTGAAGTCACTAAAAATAGATTAAATTTGAAAAACAAATTAGATTTAAAAATTAGCACTAAATATTTTACCTTCCAATAGTGTAAAAATAAAATTTAATTAGTATTTATTATAAAAAATATGTACTATAATTTGAATAAATTGATATTCCCTTAGTACTAAAACTTTAATATTTATTAATTATCGTCAAAAATTATATAAATTTAAATTATGTGATTAGTACAAAAAAGCTATTAAACTTAATTTTAAAATATTTTCTCGAAATTCGAAATAAAATTGTACTAAAAACTGGAAAAGAATAAAATAATAACTGAAATAAGTTGCTTGGAAGAAATTTGCAGCAAATTCAAATAAAAATAGAAAACATGATTGAAATATTTTTTAAAGATAGCAACAATTTATAGTGTACTAAAGTGTGTACTAAACTGAATCTCACAACCGTCTCGTATTAATATATAAATTTGAGTTAATTTTTTTTTAACAATTGATATTAATTAAATATTAGCTTTTAGTACTAAAATGTACTAAATTTTATTGTAAATTTTTTGCACCCAATTTTAAATATACACGTAATATAAATATAAAATTGATAAATTTGTATTAGTAATATACTTAGTTGAAGAATATTGCACGAAATTCTGGTAAAAAATTTTAGTACTAAAAATTTATATTACTAAATTTTACGAAAAAGAGTTTCGGTTAACGTACTAAAATTTTTTGCACTAACGCAAAAATTTTTTATTAAAAAAAACAGTAACAAAGCAACACTTTTAACAAAAATACTTTATTTTCATATATTTAAAATGTTTGCTCAAATATTGACAAACTTACTCAAAAGATTAGTTCTTAGTGTATTAACTTCTAATAAAAAAATATTAATATTTAGTACTAAAATTTTTGCTAATATAGCTGAATACAACATTGAAAAAATATATCTGTATCGAACAATAACTTTTTATAGTTAAAATAAGATTGAAATTAAAAAAAGTACTAAAAATTCAATTATAAATTTTGGTCGCACTTACTTTCTACTAAAAGTTTTGCCCAGTAAGCCTTATGTTATAAATATATTATAATGAAAATGTGAAATTTTTTCCAAAGCTTTTTAGCTTGAAAAATGTACTAAATCTTCGTAGGACAAGTACTAAAAATGTCTTCACGTTAAATCTAAATTTTTAATAAAAATTTTAAATAAATGCTATAATCAAATTAACATTAAAATTTTCAATATTTTGAAAAATATGCTATTCTTTTGTACTAAAACTTTAAAGCACAGGTACTAAAAATTATTCTATGTATAAAAAATAAACCAAAAGTATTGTTTCAAGCAATTTAAAGTTTAGCAATAAATAAATAACATACATTTCCTATAAAAGCATGCTAAAAATTTATAACACATGTAGAAATGTATTTTTATTATCCTCATAAATTTCAAAATATGTCCGTAATTAAGAATATTTTTCTATAACCAACTGCACCGGATGTTAAGTCACCGAAGACTAACACCTATGAAATAAATATGACAAATTCTCTTTCAAATGGCAAGAGACGTGCTATACATCATATATTTTACCGTTATAATTTGTATATATTTTTGCGGTAAAGCATGTTATTGTAGTTAGCACGTTTTTTAGAAGCAAAAATTTATAAGATCAAATGCAAGTTATAAAATGCGAATAACAGTTGAAAACGTAGCAAAGAACCAATAAAAGAATATCTTAAAAACATGATTAACTCAAGCGACACGCTGCGCAAAGACAGCAACATTTTTAAACAGGTATAGAACTAAAGACTTAAGCAACGAACCTGTTAGGAATTTCACTTTCTGTTGCAGAATTTCGCTATGAGAACTAGTTTTTAAACATGGATAATTATATATCAGATGTTATATATCAGTATAAAAGTAAGTGTTACATATATACAATCAGAAAGTAGTTTTTTTAAACAATTGTAAGTAGTCGTGGAAATTTCATGCTGTGCCACATTTCTACTGTTTTTTATTTATTTTAATTTTGCTACAGTATATAAATTACGCGTGTGACGCAACATTGCTTGAATAGCTATTCAAAAGCTATTACAATTAACAACAACACCACGGCAGCTTAACGACCATATATATTAGCTAGCATGGCTTACGCGTGCAGGAGCAGTCTTTCGCAAGCCGTGACGCCCAAGCAACAAAGTTGTCGCACATATATTTTATGCACACATGCATGCATATATTTATATGCACACGCACACGCATATATGCATGCATGCGACCACTAACGAGCTGCGCACTTTTCGCCATAATCTTTATCAATTTTCGGCCGCAAATTAAAATGCGAGCAATTACAAGCGTGCAGGCGACTGAGGACATGGCAAAAGCGGCTCGCTCGCACCCATGAGCAATGCGTTGCAGCTTTAGCGACTTAATAGCCATTTGTGCGGCATGTAATCGCTTTTGCCGCAAGCGAAACGCACCAATTGCATACGCAAAGGCAAAGTGGGAAAATCTGCGCAACGATAAGCGTGTGCTTCCAAGTTAGAGCGTTGCAAAAGCGCGTAAATGACTGCCATCAATTTAGCAAGCACATATATTTACGACAGTGGAAAATTATAAGAAAAAAATTTACAAGAATTTGCTCACTTGTGAGTTGACTGCTGCGAATGTGATGAGAATGATCGGCTTGAACATATAAATATATATGTATATAAATGCTACATAAAAATATACATATCATAAATATATATCTTTTTAATTTATAAGATATTAATATGTGCATGTAATATTTTATACATGCATATTTTTTTCTTTGTGTAAAAATGTTGTAATGAATGGACATGAGGCGGCAACTAGAGATAAACGAATTGGAGCGCGGCGTAACGCATATCGATATCGTTGACAGTGATGAGTGCAACATGCTAAGCGGCTTAGCATATTAATGTCGTTTTAAAAAATATAAAGGGTGTTCTTTTGTGCATAGTTTGAAAGAATTTTAAAAAGATAAATACTTAGTAATTGCATTTGTTATACAAAGATACTCTAGAAAAAATTTTTTTTTTATCAATTTATAGTCTAGTTTACTAAATGAAGCCAAATTTTGTTCTATATATTTTCAAAACTTTAGTACTCACTATTTTTCGCAATATTATTTACATACAACTTTTACCTCTGCCAAATTATTTATTATAACTTACATTCTATTGTACTATACAAACTTTTTTACAATACACATAATTGTACTAAAAATTACAGTGTCAGTTGGTTTACGATTTTAAATAAACTAAATCGATTTATTACTCAAAAACAGTTGTACTTAACGTTTTAAGTTTAAATTAGTACTTTTTTTTATTTCTTTTTAAAAAAATGTGTACTAAAAATTTAGTACTTAAGCTTAAGTAACCAAAATTTTATTACTAAAAGTCAACTATTATAAATTAATTTTTTTGCGAATTTCCCCTAAAAGTGTGTACTAAAAATTTAGTACATAGATGTTAGTACTAAAATACTTCTACTACTAATAAATTTTGTATTGAAACTTAGCCGCCAAAAGCTTCGTGAAAATTTAAGTATTAAAAGCATCAGTACATAAATTTAAGCACTAAATTTGGTACTAAAACTTAATTACTGAAAAATTTAGCAAAAACTATTCTATGAGATTGAGCACTAAACAAAAAATTTAGTACTACGTATTGCTAAAAATAAATAATACCAAAAATACCTTAAATGCTAAATTTTGTACTAAAACTTTAGTCTCAAAAATTTAAGTATTAAAAATTAAGTACTAAACTTTAGTGACAAAAATTTAGTACTGAAATATAAGCCAAATATTTGTCAGGAGCATATTATTATAACCCTTTATAATCGAAATACAAATTTTAACTTAGAAAATACACATAAACATACGTACAGTTGCATGCAATCACCTGCATTATCAGACACACCTTCGTGTGAGAGGAAAATAGCACAGCAAAAAATTTATACATAACAAGAATATTTTAACTAATAAACATACTCGCATGAAAATTGTGCGCAGACGCACAATAAGCTGTACTAGTTGCAAAAAAAAACCTATGAACATATAAATAAGTACATACAAATGTAGATACGTTATAATATGGTCGAATGGGTGTATGTTCAGCTTGCATTTATATTTTGGTTTATTTGCTTGTGTAGGCCCAGTAACACAGCAGCTATTATATAATTGGAAATACCTTTAAATTCGAAATTGCGGATTAAGTGTTTGAAATGCATTGACGTGATCTTAGTTTCGATTTTTCTTTTTTGTTTTGTTTACGGTTGCGGGTTATGCGAGCTACTACGCACTGCCACTTTTATTTTGAATAACTAAAGTCGCAATTAACTTTTGACAATAAACAAATCAATTGAAATTTTGTTATATGATAAGTAAATAAAATAAATTAGAATTAATAATATAAGAAATAAAATAAAACTAACAAAAAAATACACATAAAAAAAAATAAAAATTTAAAAAAATTACATAACACAAAATAAATATAAAATAAAATTAAAAATTAAATTAAATTAAATAAAAAAAAATTAAATTAAAAAAATAAAATAGAATAAATAAAAAATAAAGTGAAATAAGATATAATGAAATAAAAAGGAGAAATGAGAAGATGAACCATAAAATAAAAAAATAAAATAAATAAACAAAATTAAAAAAATTACATAAAATTAAAAAAATTAATAAAAATAAATAAATCAAATATAAAGTGGAATAAGATATAATAAAATAAAAAAAATTAAAAAAATAAAATATAAAATAAGTAAATTAAATTAATAAACAAAATTTTAAAAAATCATAACAAAACATACAAACTAATGTAAAAAAATTACACTAAAATAATTTAAAAACAGTTCATTAAATTAAAAAATAAAAAAAATTACATAAAGTAAAAAACTAAATATAATAAAATATAATAAATTAAATCGAAAATAAAGTGAAATAAGATAAAGAGGGGGAAAAAAATATAAAATAAACAAATAAAATTAAATTAAATTAACAAAATAACATTACATAAAATTAAAATAAAAGAGAACAAAAATAGTTAAATCAAATTAGAAAAAATCTTATTAAATTTAAAACTAAAAAATTAAATAAAGTAAAGAAATAAATAAAATGAAATTTAATAAAATAAGAAAAAATTAATTTTATTAGGAAAATAAAATAAAATAAATGCTAAATATAAATAAAAATATAATGAAAAAACTAAATTTAATTAAATAAAAAAATTTAATTAAATACAAAAATTAAATAAAATAAAAAGGAATAAGTAACAAAATCAAAAAAACTTAGTTAAATAAAAAAAGTAATTAATTTATTTTAAACAGAATAAAATAAAATAAAGGAATAAAACAATATGAATATACAATTTATAGTTAATATTTATATGTATATATACACTTTAATCATAAAATATAATAGCGGTTGTGGTTACTATCTACTCATATATATCTTTAACAAACCAGTTTCGTGTTGATAACATCAAAGTAATTAAAGTTTTGCTCGCAGTTTTTCTTGCGCTTAGGAAATGGAAGGAGATAAGCTCACGTGCATTATTGCAGTAGGTAATACTTGAAAATGGTCAGGAAAATTTTGAGCAAATTATCAAGCAAAAATAATGTTTATTATTGTATGAGGTACTCGATATAATGAAATTTATCGAGTAATAGACATAATTCAAAAATAGTTTTATTCAAGCAAAGCTAAATTTACATAAACATTTGTCCTTACATAAGTTTTTTTACATAGCATTTTTAATTGAGTCGATTATTATTTTAATTAAGTTAATTAAGGTTTTAATTAACTCAGTGTTACGTTAATAATATGTAAATCAATAGATTTTTAATGACTTTCTAGACGAGTTTTCGAAAAACAAATGACTGACGACCTACTTATGCAACTTTAACTTTTTTAATTCAAAATAAAAAATGAATAACAAAACAAATTAGGGGATGTAGTACAAATTATGTTTAATTAACGTCTTAATTGCTTTGAATTTTTAAATATTCAAAAGATGTAGGTTTTATTCATGACAAAAATGTATTATACAAATATACAATATTAGCAAAGTGTGCATAAATCTCTCCTTCTTTCAAATCTCCTTCCGTTATATTATACATCAATCAACTTGTAAAAATGCAAATAAATCAATTCATCATTCAACAAATTGCCAGTAATGACAGTCACATCATTGTCAAATATATAAACATAAATTTCGAAATAAATTGGCCAACAAAGCAGCGCTGCAAAATTTTAGTTGTCTAAGCTCTAAACTAAGAAACCATAAATTTTGGAAACCAAGCAGAGCTTGGAGAGCACAGACACATGAAGTTGGAAAAAACTGCCAAAAAAATAGCGCGCCATTAAAAGTGTTGTAGGAGCAAAATGCCTAGAATTGATAGCCAGCTAGCCAGTTCAACTGTAGTCGGTGTAGCAATGTCTAATGCATTGACTGCGAATGTAAATCACAGCGTAGCATTACTTTGGGGCACATTACGCACTATGACAGCGCGCGCATGCGCAACGCGCACATTTGGGCAAAGGTATTTATGCATACACCCATATATATGTATATATATATTGCTTGGTGCATGTGCGTGCATGCTTTTGTCGCACATTTATTACTGACAGGAAATCGTCTGACCTAATTTCGCGCGAAAGCTAAGCTGTTTCTTTTTCGAAAATTTTAATTTACCGACTTGCATTTTTGCTCAAATAAATTTTTGGTTACGCAAGCGTGTGCGGCAAATTTTAGTGGCCTGTTCTCTTTCTTGATGATGTTTATTTTTATCGCTTTGCTATTAGTTCACATTAATTGCAGCCAGCCACTAAAAGCATTCAATTAATGAAGCATTCCTAGTAACTGCTTTACATTTTTGCACTGCATTTGCTTTAATTTACACATCCTACGCACTCGTGTTGTGAGCCAGTCCAGACTGAGAAGCAAAATATTTTGCACTAATTTTATTGCAGATTTCGCAATGCGCATCAGCGTCTGTCATCTGGCGTATTAACGAAATATTTGGTGCTTTGCCGGCTCACACGTTTTTCGGATATTTTGCGACAGCATATTTATTGTAGGTTATATTAGAAGTATAAATACAGCGTGACTTTTTTTTTGGGGAAAATTTAAAGTTAGAATTTTATGGTAATAATTTGAGAGCAAAGAGAATATTTAGGGATCGAACGAAAGAAATTAACCGAAACACTTCAAACTTTTACTTTAATAATATTAAGACAGGTTCACACAAATACTTTGGAGAATATCTTTTTCGCTTTCAGAGAGAAATTCAACACCGGACCTGTGGAGAAAAAATTTATTTACAAGGAATACAATTTTAATTGGTTAACATTATGCCAGGTTCACACTATAGCTGTGGATAATAATATTTTTTTCTCTCGCTTTTAAATTTCATAATATAATACCAAGTTCAGACTATGGCTATGGAAAGTAACTTTTTCACTCAGAATAATTTTTAAATCATTACAAATTGACATACCATATATGACGACACGTTTAGACTATGTTATGATTAAGCAAATATCTTCACTCGGCGTGAAATTTTCGCTTCCACATAAGGAATCAGAAGAGTATAAGGCCTAATTGACACTACGGAAAAATATTGAATTTTGTAGTATGCTCCATTTGTAGCATAAGGCTTAAATATTAAATTGCCAAACATTTTCTAAAGTAGTACATAAATGCTTGTCCTCAAAACCTCACCCTGTACAAATTTAGTTCATTTCTATGTGCACTTAAGTACACATACCCAGACAAGTGTTACAGTACAACTTTTCTAAATGCCAAATCAACTTTGACGTAATCGCGGCGTAGACAGCCAACATGCCACCAATTTTAGTTGTAACTGTCGACTGTCGGCGTCGGTGGCGAATTGGCACAAAAAACCCGATAGTGCATTATGCAATTTATTATGTGCTTATGATTCTATGGAGATCACATTGATGACAGAGTGACACAGTTTGAAATTAATGAATTTGCGTCATAATCATTGATTGCTACGAATATGTGGCCTCTTACTAACTTGCCACACTAGGAATGCAATTAAATACTTTTTATGGGTGCGAGCGGTGTAATTATTAATTAAGGTGAGATAATTGGAAATAAGTGCCAATGAATCAATATAAATGTTTTGGTATTGGTTTGAAATATATTATTGATTTAAACTATTTCATGTATCAATCGGAGTTTTTGCTTTCAAACAAGTAGAAATATTAGTGTAAATTTTTTTCTTTTCTTTAATGAATTTTAGATGTAAATCACTGAAATAACTTGACTTACACAACATATACTTGACCACTAACTCTTTCAATCTGTCTTTCTATTTTTTGCTCTAACTCTCCCTCTCACTGCAATAGTGGGCCATTCATGATTAATTCAAGGTGTTTAGAGAATCCATCTTCATCAATCGTTTTATAGATATTTGTCAAATAAGAAACGAAAATCTATGGAGTACATCACTTTAACGAAAGAGTTTGTGTTGGTTATAAAGTTACAGTTTCCTGTGAAATAATTCCGTTTAGGCTTCCTTCAAAATTATAACGTCCGCTCAACCCTTAGCCTGCCTTCAAACGAAGTTCTATTTTAAAAAAAGCTGAAGGTTATGTCAAGATACTATTAATACTCAATATTGTGGTTGAACCTATACTATACTCATGGAAACGTGCCCCTGGAATGTTGAAAACATTGACTGGTTGATGGGAAAGAGATGCCAGAGGACCATAGACTAGAAACTGGAACTAGTTGTGGGCAAACAAATTCATAAATATACAAACTTATATGAATGAAAAGAATATTTCCTACTTTTTCAAACCCAAATTAATATAAAATATTTATCAACCCCATAAATTATGACTTCCACAATCGATCAATCTCATACCCCTTACTTTTTATAACAGCATAGTCAAAATCTAATAAAAAAATCTAATATATTAAATATAGATATATTTTTTTAATAATAAATTAAGATTTTATATTCATAAAATTCGAAGTAAACCAACGCCACGTCCACTCTAATCAACGCCCACAAAAGTACCACTCAACACCAAATCAAGCACACTTCAAACATGCCACTACCGGCACTTGGCAGTCAAACAACACAAACATACAAATAAACACATACACATCCTTTCGCGTCATAATTGCCATAATTTTGAATGAAGTAAATTTTTTCAGTTTTCATGGCATTTAAATTCAATTTTCGCCACAAAATGCCAAGATGATAAATCTCAAAGTGTGGGTGGTGCGTGTAGACCGACAGCATTTGCGGCAGTAAAAAATGCAAGTCAGCAAAAAAAAATGTATGAAAAACTGCATAAATTGTTTAACAAAAGGTGTGTTGTCTATTTCGTGTATTTACATTGTTTACGAGCTGTTACAACGGCTGCCTAGCTGTCTGCCTGCCTGACTACCCAGTCCGTGTGTTTTGCGGCTTTTGTGTTATCAATGAATCAGCTGAGAGCTGTCAATATATTTATTTGCGAACAAAATGCAAGCGAGTATGTGTGTGTAAGCGCAGCAGTGCAGTAGCGCTATACTGTAACGGTCGCAGTAAATGATATTAATCACAACAATAAAAATGCTTAGCGGCAACAGCAGCGTTTATGGCCATCCGCATGCAGCAGAGCTGCAGAGTGAGGTTTGCAGGTGTCATTACAGACTTTTTACTGTGAGCTATAAATACAATTTTTATTTGTTTTTTATATGTTTTATTTTTTTTTAATTTTGCTTTCCTTCGCACTCTTTCATCTTGGCGCAAGCGGCCAGCACTGTCTTGGGCGCAATACAAATGCACGCGCTTACAAAAAAGCGTTTACATGCACGCCCACACCTCTTATTTCGTTTGCTTTATCTTTTTTTTTACATGCTACATATTGTTTTTGTTATTGTTGTAATTTTTGGTTTTTTTTTTGGTTCATCCACTCCCCCGTGTACCGGCGATTTTTCACCTGCAATGTTTGTTTATTGCCTGGTGAGTTAATTAAGCCATTAAGCATGCGATAAGCGTCAGTCCGTAGCGTTATATGTGTATGTGTATGTGTGTGCGTTTTGGCACGTGAAAATGCACCACACCGTTATACAAAAGTATGGCAATAAAATAGTAAACACAAACAAACTAATGAGCAAGCGGAAAAGCTATAGGCGAGCGCTACAAATTGCTAGTATTAATAACAGCAGGTTCGTTGCTTAAGTCTTTCGTTTTGCGATTTATTATATTCGCTATATTAATGTAAATTAAAGCGTAATAAACTTTTATGGTTTTTATGATGAGTTGTATTTATTAATTAGATGAATTTTTTGTTGTTGTCGGTTTCTAATTAATTGGCAGTTGATTGAGACATAAATTTATTTGATTAAAAATTATAAATTAATTATAGCTGTGATGTTGTCAAAAATGTACAGGCTTCATTGGTAAATTTTTATATAGCTTATACATGTATAAAAAATGTTTAAGTGGCTTATAGCGTAATACCTATCCGACTCATTATCGCCTTTTAATTCCATTTTGAATCGTTGTAATTCCAACTCCCCAAAAAAGAAGCAAAATTGTAAATTTTAAAAATAGATTAGCATTAGCAATTTTGAATTTTATAATAATTTGATAATTTGAGATCAAGCAACATTCAGAGACTAACACTTATAATATACGCTTAATTGAGTACTAGCTTTAAGATAGCTGGAAGTCTATATATAAAAATTCATCTCCAAATGAGGCCAATTTTTCTTTAAAATTCAAAATCAAAATTGCACAGGACTCAAATTCACTTCTTAAGCATCATTTTAGCCAAGTTTCGAACTTACATAATTTTAGTCAAGAACTTTACCAAATGTTAGTAAAAATAAAATTTTTAATAGAGTATTTTCTACACATTATTATTCAAATCAAATTTTTTATGCTTCAAAAATGAAAAGAAAAAGAATATTTTATTTTATATTTTCTAGTCTTAAAAATTGCTTTTGAACAACCGCAAAGACTTCGCCTATCTACCGGACAGGGTAGCACTACTTATATCTAAGAAACCCTGTTATGGTTTCATGACTTCCAGTGTGGATACATGAGTTTAAACCCCACTTTCGAGAACATTTTTGACATTTGAAAGCCTCCCTTGAAATATATTTCAGCTGTTGGGATTAGATGAGAGTCATTTGCTGATTTGAGTTTTTTGGTTGTCTCCAAATTACTGATATTGAATCATAAAAATGTCTAATGAAAAAAATATCGTATCAGAAATTATCAGCTACATCACAAAATTACCATCATAAAGGAATAAACTAAGAAGGTATTGCTTATAATATTCTATGCTTAGAGAGAGTCAGTGGGAAAATGATTGCAGTAATTTTAGAACTTCTAAAAAGTATTAATTATATAAAAGAATTAAATAAACACAACACAGGGCTAAATAACGATTTGAAAATAAGGCGTGATTACTAAAACCAATTAAAATGAAATAACTTACCCATATTTAGCATGACTTCCATAACTAGTTCTAGTTTTGTTTAGCTTTATAAAAAAAAATTAAATAATAATATAAAATAAGTACAAAAAAGAAAGCTCACGTGCTTTTTAATTTATGAATATAAATATTTATACATCTATCTAACAGTTAAATACACTTATGTGGTACATATATCGCCCCTTTCCACCCAACCCTGCAGCTAACCAACCGCAACTTCATTAGTCAATTAGTTCGCAGTTTAACGGCGACACATTAGAAACTGTCGCTATTATTAAATTAAATTAAATATTCATAAAATGATTTTCTATTCATTGCCAACCACCTGCCAATAATCACGATTAAAAATAATAATAACAATAAAAGCAAAGTAGATTGTAGTGGCGAGTTGCATGGCGCACGACAAAGTGGTCCGCCTACCATTAAACTAGAAAAATAAATCACAGTATTTATGTAGTGTATATGCATTTATATAGTATATAGCGTGGTGTTCTCATGGTGCAATGCAAATGCAAATTTTGTATAATGCAGCCGGTCGGCGCTGTGCCACAAACAACGGTGCACTTTGCTTGGACATTAACCGCATAATTTGCGCCAGCACTCTCAGCATAATCCGTTAATGTAGTGTAATAAGCGGTGCAAAGGCGCAAGTAATAAGCAAACAAATACAATTTTGTCTAAGAAATGTAAACAAATTGTGAATGGCAGGCGATTAGATGTATGCACATATTTATAAATTTATTAACGAGGGTGGTTCGATATGCCGATTTATTTTTAATTTATATTTATATAGTATGATATCTCATGATTATTAAATAGATTCATGATCTCATTATTGTAGACAAACCTACTAAAAATGAGACTCCGCTAAAAATCTATAAAGATTATATTGCCGAAGAGGCTGTAACTGTACTGATTTAAAGAGTAAATTACATTTAAATTATTAGTAAAAGAAACTCTGTTGTAAGTCCTTTAGCGGGCCATTAATTGCATTTTCTGAGAAAACTTACCATGATAATCTACATATAGAAGAATATATTTAATACCATCAGAAGGTAAAAATTTCAGCGAACATAAGGCCTATCGACTTTAAAAACAAGTCAAAATACGTGAGAATTTTTTAATTAAAATTAGGATGCTTTTTCTATATTAAGGCTAAATAAGGTGAAAAAATTAGTATTAAAAAAAACTAATAAATAGAAAAAAACGTTCAGTTCGGTTGCACCGAAGCTATAATTCCCTTCACAAATACAAAATATTCATTACAAGAACTTAATTTTGATCGGTCAGTTGGTATGGCAGCTATATGCTATAGTGACTCTATCTGAACAGTTACTTTGCAGATTGCACTTTTCGCTTAGGAACTAACCCATGCCAAATTTCCTGAAGATATCTAGTCAAATGAAAATGCTTTCCATATAAGCGTTTTATTCGGATCGTTCTATTTGTATGGCAGCTATATCCAACAGTGGTCCGGTGTCGGCGGTTACGACTAATGAGCAGCTTCTTGGGGAGAAAAAAACGTGTGCAAAATTTCTAGGCGATATCTCAAAAATTAAGAGACTAGTTCGCTTATACATAACAGACATACGGACGGACATAGCTAAATCGAGTCAGCTCGTCACGCTGACCATTTGTTTACAATACTTTATAGGGTGCTAAACTTTGTGGCAAACTTAATATTACCTATTCAGGGTATAAAAATACAGTATGTTTGAGACATAAAGTTTATATCAAATTTCTTTAAACAACATTTTTTCTTAAAACCAAGAACTTGGTTATTTTAATTTTTTCACATAAATTTTGAGGTTATGTGAAAAGGGAGTAAACACAAAAATTTTTTCATGTTTTCGTTAACTTCAACTTTTTCACATAACTTTTTTCCATAGGACTCGTAGTTTTGCTCGAAATCGGGATAAGCCATTTTTAACCCTTAACAATTCAATCCACCCCTCCCATTCTTCTCTCCAACCTCAGAGCGTTCGTAAATTGTTTTTCATTCCATTTTTGTTATTTTATCTTGCTTTTCAAATGGGTTTTATCCTACTGCGATGTACTCTACTCTGGTCATCTATGTCAAAACTCTACAATGAATATGAAAAATATTTGTGTCTTATCTTCATATCATTAAGTACAAATAACGTAAATTGCCAACATTAGTTCGAAAACAACTGTCGGTATTATCTTGTTAGCATTATTGGACCTCCTTTTTAACTGGTTCAGTTAGATTCTCTTTGATATCTGATGTACATAGTATCCATGGTTTAATGATAGTACAATCACATTTCAAAATTGCCAATTTACTTGAGACAATTAAAGTTTTTAATTAACTTAGAATTTTTGAATGAAAGTAAATCACAGCAGATTTTATTTTTGAGACTCAGTTTCAATACAAAAAAAACAATCTCAAGTTAATTTAAACAGTTTCAAACTAATATTCCAGTGGTTCATTGTTAATTGAGCTCAATTATTTTCTTAATTAAGAATTAGTTAGTTAATTACTTGACTACTACTTTATTTACTTTAGTTACTGTTTTAAATTGCCAAACCTGGAGTTCATTCAAAAAAATTCCATAGACCAAAGCTATCAAATTACAAGGACATCCGATATCCACCTTTAATGTTGGTATTAATTAAGACTCTTCTAATTCCAGAGACAACTTTTTAGCAACAAATAATAATTTCAATCCAAATCCTGAATAATTTTAATCCAAATTTTCACAATTATCTGTCTGCAGTGACTTTCGAATACTAACGAAATGTAGTTACTAATTATATCAGACCCTTATGTAAGTCAATTAAGGATAGTTAGTAGCGTTAAGAGTATTTTATCTTAGGCTACTATACCGAAAATTCGTGAACTCCTCAAACCAACCTCACATATATAGCAAGCACTATAGTACCCACGAATTACTGGTCAAAAGATTGACGCCCGCCAGCTTATTCAATCAAAGTCTTAATTGAGTTTAATTCGCGTGCAATTGTAGTCTAGTTACATGTAGCTGCGATGTATTTACATATCTACAAATACTTCTGTGGATTACCGTTAATGCAGCGTAATTTCACAGTAGCTCCACTGTTTCACAGCTATAATGGCGTTATTTTATAGCATGTTCATTTATCACAAGTTCAACGCTTGTCTCGCTTATATATGCCACATCATTGTTGTAGTCCATTATTTATGGAATAAGCTGGCAACGCCTGGCGCAAGTGTTATAAGGCGTAGACACCACAAATAATGCACCGCAATCACCCGCCATAATTATGGCAAATTAACGACAAAGACAAATCGTAAGCGCTGTCGTAGCATTCAGCACATTGTCGACTCGCCTGTCAAGACGAACAAGCCAACGTCTGTCCAAATGGTGCAGTCGGTTTTCTTTTGTCGAATCTTATTCGTTTGTCGGTCGTTTTATTGGTTTTGCTTCATGGCAGCCGCAAAAGGCAAAAAACGCTGCTGAAAGGTGACAAATCAGCTACCAAATATAGCAAGCAGAGAGGAGTCAGACGCAAATTTTTTATCTAGAATTATAGCCTTCGCAAAGTGTGTAATTTCGTACATAATGGCAACACTAATTGGCTGTCTTTTCAACGTTGGTAAATAAATATAAATACATATTAAAGTTTGTAGATACAGTTATACTTATATATGAATGGCTACAAATGAATTGTGTTTGCAAATCAACTAAATATATCACTTGGCAAATAGTATGTTTCCAATTTCATGCATCATTTATCATGTTTAAAATTCTCAGCTGCCTTATAAAATAAATGTTTCAAGTATTCCTAAGTTCTATACGTACAATTATAATTTCTGAAATTTTTCACTCAGATCTCAGAGCAAGAATGTTGCTAATTAGAAGAAGATATTGTCTAACAGTAATTTTTCTTAATCTTTTTTATTGTTTCTTACAAAATATTGTTAATTTAATACCTAATGGCCTATAAACTTCATGCGAAACAATTCGATTTTTTTTATAAAATTGTTTAGTTAGTTAGAGATTTCAAACTAATTCACGATCCCTAATATAACTTGTAATTTGGCTTTGAGAAATCTTTCACACAAAATCTTTAAAAATTGTATCAGATATTGTTTTTGAAAATGCCATTATATTAAATATTATATTTAAAATATGTAAATACATCTCTCAAGCAATCAAAAAGTAATTTATTTTGTATCAGTATTCAAAGCTTTTTAGACTATATTTTTAGGACCTTTTGATACACTTCGTACTGCAAAATGGGTGGCCATAGATATGATAATTATATAAAAAGATATTCAGAAAATTAAAAGGCCCATTCTACAATAAGTACAGGTCCTAAAAATTAGTGAGTGATTTTTAGCCAATAAAGAATTAGTGGTACCCCAACGATAAATTAACCTAGCATTAACTAGCCTTATCGCTTTTCTTTCACTGAAGTACAATATAAAGTCTTTGAAAACTTGCAGAGCTTCGAACAAGCGAGATATTTTGAAGACAAATTCTTTCCAATATTCTTCACTTTAATAATAATTTACTGCATGTCTGGATAAAATTCCATCCAAGAAAATGAAAATTATAAACAAAAAAATTCGAAATTAATTCCGATCCCGAACTTTTTTTTAAATAAACTAATGGTATGTACATATAGGTATAATTTTACAACACAAACTATAAAGCACTACGATTTCTGACTGTTACATTTGGGATTAAACTTCGGGATCCAGAAATTATATGAGAAATTTATTCATTCTTTAAATTATTCATATGGATCTAAAAAGAACGCAACATTAATTGGATGAAATTCCGGCATCCCGAAATTAGTTGTAAAATTTATCACAATACACAATTTATTTCTTAAATCATAAGAAGCCAAAGTAAGCGCGAAATTAATTTGGATAAAATTTCGGGATCCCGAAAATATATGTGAAATTTATTGCACTACACAATTAATTTTTTAAATCATAAGTAATCAAAATGACCGCGACATTGATTTGGATTAAATTTCGGGATCCCGAAAATATATAGAAAAATGCTTGCATCACAGTGAGATTTTGAAATCGTGAACAGTCAAAATAAACGCAAAATTTAATAAATCAATTTATTCGACTTACAT
This sequence comes from Bactrocera oleae, assembly GCF_042242935.1. Taxonomy (NCBI): domain Eukaryota; kingdom Metazoa; phylum Arthropoda; class Insecta; order Diptera; family Tephritidae; genus Bactrocera; species Bactrocera oleae. The sequence continues at coordinate 18,061,114 of NC_091537.1, read as the reverse complement.
TTTCTAGCGTAATCACATAAAATTATTGATTATTAAAGAAAAATCCATATTTTTTATTTTTACTAGCTCCAATTAAATCACTTAAGAAATTCAATACAATCAACTCCACTTTGCTTGCGGTTGTCAACAGATAATACGTGGCATTAATTTATGTCATTGAGAAAACGCATTGACAATGACAAAACCCAACAGCATGACAACAACAAATCGCAGACAACACATGATCAGAACAAAATGTCTTGATCCATTGTACAGCTATTTAGCGACGCTTGCATCGAATATTCATTTATTCCAGCGAGTTTTACACGCCTCGACTTGTGCATATTCTTGCACGTATTTTTATGGCATTTTAGTATGAGTGCAATTAAACTCTATTTTTTTAATTAAATTGACAGAAAAACTTGTTTTGTTTCAAAGCAATGCAACGCCATAGGACAGTTTTGCGTTCCAAAGAGGAATGTTGTTTGTTTTTCCTTAAGTGGACGGCATTTCTTGTGGTATACTCATGACATGCACTGTATATGAGTAATGATGAAAGGCTTTTCCTTACTTTGGTACTTAATTATGTAATAAAATTAGAGTTTTTACCTTTGCAAAGTGTTTGGTCGAGCTTTTTCTCCTATTTAAGGGAGATTTCCTGTAAAGTCTAACCGCCTTCGAATGGCGAATAGATCTTCTATGTTTGATAATGATTATTGAAAAGACATGGTTTGTAAAAAATTCTGCAATTTTTGACATCGACCTTGATTTGAACAAACAACTTAAAATGGAATAGCCGATCATGCTTTTCTATAATAGGAAACGGTAGCAAGAGCTCCAACTAAAGGAGGTCGCTGAGCACTATACGAATTAATAAGTCTAGGTCATGACCTTGACCTTAGCTATAACTATCCTCATGTTGTCTTCGTCTTATATCTGTCCGAAGGATACCGGTCCGACAACTGTAAATAATGTTTTTGCAATCGAAGCTTTGTATAATTAATGTAAAACAAAAGTAATATGATTAGACTTGAACTCTTTTGCCAAAATATTACCATTTGTACTCCTTAATAAACACTCTCTCTTCTTCTTTCATAACCCGGTGCCGCTTCTCATTATTCTTCCGAACCGAGGGTATTTTTTTAAGTTTTTAGAATATCCTGGCTCGATTAGACTCAAATACAGACCATATGTTCGAGCGATTAATTTTAGGTATTATTAAGGCTTCTGCCTTGATGGAAATTCGATTTTTATATATGCATTAAAATTAATATCCTTGATACTTGTCACCGCTGAACAAAGATTAATTTTCTACTTTCTTTATGGCAATACCTTTATACTTGATAACTAATTTCTGGATAAAAATTACAACAATACAATTATGTTAAACGAACCTACCGTAGCTCTTATCTAACTTTACTCTTCTTATCTTCTTCTCCCACAGATGACGTCCCCATCTACACCAGTACTCCGCCTCGTCGCTGCTTCGGCGCTGCTATTGCTTTTCAGTCACGTCAATGCTAACGGTTATCATTATGGACCACCGACGGCACCATCAGCACCGGCACGTCCTCCTAGTAATGCGGGTCATTATTTCGGATCTATTCCAACTGTAGCGCCACTGCCACCGGTACCGTCTCTGCCAGCACTGCCCACTGGTCGGCCACGTGTGCAGAACTTCTTGCCAGGTCCACCTCCCGCACGCACGCAAACACAAACAATCGTCCAAGTACATCCATCATTATCTGTCGAACTGCGTCCGTCTGGCCCTTACAATTCGTTCGCTGGTAATTACGGTGACCGCCTACCAGCACAACCACAACAAACGGGTGGCTATCATTATGGACCCCCTACCGCATCAACGCCCTCTGCACCATCAAGCTCTGGAGGTTTCCTACAGGGTCCCCTCCAGCCACAACCTGTACGCGTGCCATTCGGTCAACAACCGATTTACAAAATTGGCAACGACCTCGGTCCCGACGGTGATTTCTATGTGGTCAATGGGCGTCAGTTGAAGCAATATGCCGTGGTGGAATTTGTCGACAACGATATCTCACAGGACACCAAACCGTTCCTCACACAATCGTTTGTAAATAATTATCGCGCACTCGTGGGCGCTTCTGGCACGGGCGCTATTGCACCTTTACCCTCGGCCATGCAATTAGATTCTGCGGCTAATGCGATTTTACGTGAGCAGCAACGACTCGCCTTCAAAGGTGCCACCACACGTGGTGACACGATCGCTTTAGGTTCAGGCGGCATCGGTTACGTACGTCTGCCCGATGGCAGCATAACTTTGGGTTCGGGCTCGCTAAACTTCGTAACTGGCCAACAACATTTGTCAGATCTACGGAATGCGCGTACACGCTCCGAGTCACAACGCGATCCACTACATTTCGGTCATGGTCCATTGGAGGACCCATCTATTCAAGTGAACGGGGTCTTAAATAATGGCTTCTATTGAGACGTATTGCCTTAAGTACATATTTGTTTCATGTCACTCACTCGCTTCTTTCTAAGAAATTTTAAATTTATTTTTATGATATTTTCTTTATTCGCTAATTTTGTTCTCTTGTAAAATATTACTGCCAACTTTAGTTTTAAGTTATTGAAGAGGAATAAGCAAGCTGAAATTACCTTATATATGTATGTTTGCATAAATATTATGTATTTGCAATGCATATTCGATTTAGTTGACCTACGAAGCTTATGTACACACGAATGTATATATACATACTACTTGCCTATAATAAATTAATAAATATTATTTAAAAAATGTTCAAGAGTTTTCGATTTTATTATGGAAAAAAGCTATTTGAGTAACGCATACACTGATGTTACCCTGTCGCTTCTTCCAAACAAATTTTATATATTTTCTTAGAATATGTTCTGATAGCTTTATATTTATGCTTTTCATGCTAATCTTTTGAATTGGTGTCTTATTGTTATGAACAGGGCACTCGATGACTCGTAAGATTTTTGTTGGATTACTTAATATATATTGCAGTTTTCATAATTACTCGTCATTCAATCAGTATTTGGACGAAAAATATATGTCATGACCACACTATTCCTTTGTAGACCAATATAACCATTTTAAAATTTCTTTGGTGCTGAGGCAAAATCATAGAAAAGGTTGTATCATTAGGTAACGAATTGATTCCTAGTCAGACTATTAAGTTGAATAGCGAAACAGTTAAGAGAAATTCCAAACTTTCTTTGGTAAAAATTAAAACTGATTGCAAATATGGAAGCGTCTAAATTTGTACTCATTTGAGTTCACGGATATTTATTTATTTCAAAAATATTTACTTTTTTTATGCATTACTTTTTCAGATTTCATATATACTTTTCATTACTTCTCAAAGAAAAGTAGATGCTATAACCAGAGAGACCCTCAAATATTATATGATTATACATTTTTGAATTTTTGATTTTTAAAACAACCACAAAGCAAATTACTGACCTTTGAGGAGCGGTTCAAGGTTTTTGTTAGACATTATTAAAAATAACCAGGCTTCTAAAAATTACTATAGAGCTTATTTAATAGAGATAAAATATGAAGTAGTAATGAAGGGCTAAGTGCAACATTTTATACACATGCTAACTTTCGTTAATGTAACTCATGTGTTGATCGACAATACGGTGTAAAGCCAACTGGAAGTTCGAATATGTTAGGTATATCAGGGCTAAGGGAAGTATTCCACCTATTTTTGACACAAGCGCATATTTTTAACAGCTGGTTTAGTTGATATAGCTAGCTAGAGAGACGCTCACTTTATAAAAAGTTTCAAATTGTAAATGCCCTCATGGTAATGGTGCAAATATACCCATTTTCAATACTGAAGCAGTCAATGAAAATCTTGATCGTTCAGTTTGCATAGCAGCCACATACAAAAGTGGTCCGATATCGGTGGTCCCGAAAAATGAGCAATTTCTTGGAAGAAAAATGATGTGTGGAAATTTCAGAGCGATATGTCAAAAACTGAGGAACTGGTTCGCGTATATACAGACAGATATGGCAAAATTGAAACATATATATGTATACATATACCTTAGACGTTCCCGACATTTCCTTCTGGGCGTTACAAACTTCGTGGCAAACGAATATACTCTTTTCAGAGTACAAAAATTCACAACGATCGCATGCTAATTGTTTTGTCGCAATTCGTGATTTTAATATTTCTGTGCAGTTGCAGAAACACTGAAGATCCTCTAGCATCCTCCATTATAGAGGAAAACTAATTTCTTGTTCTACATCACATATATTCAGTATTCACTATGAAAGAAACCATGACTTTTAAAATATCAGCGAAAGTATTCATTCTCAACAATTATTTGAGGGAATTGAGAATTTCAATCGCTATGCATGGCTATATATCCTATATTTAATAATATTTTGAAAAATCATAATTCAATGCTACATATAGACAAAACGATACTAGTAGCTGTAATAGTGAACTTACCCCTTAGCGGAGCCTCGGCTGCCACATCGCCACTAATCTTTTAACTTGTTTTACATAAATTATGCCACATTTGATTTATTTAAACTTTACACTCATTTTGAACTTATTTTTTACACATTTTCTACATTTATAACACTTTTTTCAAAATACTTCTCAAAAAGCACGTACTTCCGTGCACGCCTCTTTTCATATTATATTTGCATAACAAAAACCATACACAACCGCACTTTACTCTGCTTATTCGAACAATTTGATCGAGATATAAATTACACTATTTTTACATGCACAAAATCACTTTATTTAACTTTCTATTAAATTTCATTTAGTTTTAACAATTACACGAAATGACAGACGTCTTGCAACTGACAGGATACTGAGAATTACCTGGAAATAATAATCAGCTGTTAAATTTGTCGTTTCAGCAAAGTCACGAACCGAAAACTATTTTAGAAGGGAATTGCTGACATCTATAGATGAATCTTCAACTGTACTAAATTTGAGCTGGTCTTTAGAACCAGGTTAGTGGTGACACAAAATATTCTGATGGAAGTATTTAATGATAACTAACGGTTTTTTGCAACTTTTAAAACTGTACATGGAAAAACGTTATAAACAATGATGAATGGCGTAGAAAAGGATCAAAAGAGTATAAGAATATTTTAAGATATTATAATATGTTTAACTCAAATATAGCAAATGCTGTGAAATATGCAAATAAAATTGAAACTCGAGAACCAAAGTACAAACCATTAAATGCAAAATAAAACCATTTGCATCAGCCATAATTAACCACCACAGCTTAAAGTTAGTGCCGGAACTGTTGGTGAGCGATTGAAACCCAAATTACCAAAAAATCAAGCTCAAAAAACTTCTTTTACGAACAAAACAAAAGATGTTCCTCCCTTAATGGAAGGCATATGGCTCCACTTTACGTACAAGGAGAAGTATTTATGGCTTAATTAGGAAGCTTTCCCGGGAGCCTTATAGCAAGGAGAGAGCAAAGAAGGCATAGGTCGCCTTGAATTGCTGCAAAGAAGCTATTTGCAAAAGATGGAGCCACTTGCAAAAGGTAGTCCTTTAACTTAAAAAAAACCTGAACTTTAGTTTTGTTTTATGAGGGTTTTGTGCGTTGGTTTTATTAGGGTTTTATTTGATGGAGAGTACAGCAAAAGGCTACAGGAATTTAAGACTAATATGCTCAGTTTTCATCAGACTAAGAGAAACTGAGAATCTGCAGGAATATGTGCATGAACATTCCGGAATCCTCGCTTTGATTTCAATTGGAATTAATTCGCTCACTTTCGACAATCCAGTGTTTTCTTTTTAAGATCTAAAAACCCCCAGGAGGAGGAGCTTTTTTCGCATGGATTAAAGTTTGCAACTAGGTTGGTGGACAAGTATATTCTTGAGAACTCGTCAACACCAGTTTCAGGTTTCCTGACTACGGCAGCGTTTTTGAAGCAGGTCTTGGCCGATGCTGAGGGAAGCCCTTCTTGGCTGTCTCGCTTTCGCGAGATGTAGGCTGAAGTACTTCTTTGAAATTTATGACAGATTTAAATCGCTTTGTCATTCTAGAAGATACTGATTTAGTAGTCGTTTTTGCCAATAGCCATACAGAATACCTAATGGCTGCTAATGGCTTTACACAATATTAATCTTAATTGTAAGCTTACCAAGTAGAGGAACCTCTGCTGCCACTTCGAGATTCTGTCGATACAAGATCCCGCTACTTCTGCCACTAATCTTTTAATTTTTTTTATATAAAGACTTTTTACACATTTTACTTATTTAACCCTTCACACTCACTTTTAACTTATATTTCACCCATTTCAGACATTTGTAGCACTTTTTTCAGAGTCCTCCTTAGATTGCACGCATTTTCATGACTGTTCTTGCTGCATTTGATTATAAAATTCCTTGCGCAACCGCTTTGTATTCACTTAACACACACACAACTTCACACTTCAATTTACACTATTTTTATCTGCACAAAATCATTTCATTTCACAATTCACTTATTTTCAACAACTTTACGAAATGACATCCGCGCTTCAACTGACAGAATATTGTTTATTGCCCGTGCAGCTGGAATTATGTGGAAAGAATTTCGAGTTATTAAATTTGTTGCTTTATCGAAGTCACGCACCAATCAGGTTGGAGATTGGCTTCGAAATTACTCGGTGACATCTACAGATGAAGTTCAAAGTGTACTAAACAAAATTAGTTCATTGCATCACCATGTTTATAGCGACATCTCTAGGTGAATTTTTAAGATGCTGGATGATGCTTTTAAAGACAACCCAGTAGTAAACTTTTAATACTTTTGCAATGTAGTGTATATTTTCATCTGAAATGATGCTTGAATCCGTGAAGCCTGAGGGTATGCTAGATTTTTAACAACAAAATCTCCCAAATTTGTGCTTTTTTACAATTACTCTGACCATTCAACTTGGTTGTATCCACAAAACGGGAATTTCTCTAAATTTGTGATATGAACAATAAACATACATATTTCGCAAAAATTAAATCTGACAAATAAAATTTATACCCAAAAAATGGTTAAAATCGTGTAAAAAAAAAATTTTTGTTATATTCAAACTGTTTTAAGTCAAACCGAGTAAAAACAGAATTATGTGTATTTTTATTTTAGGCATATATATATGTATGTATATAGAGCACCGGCATAATGAAGCTTAACCTGCATATGTTTTTGACTGTTCAGGGTAAGATTTTGAAAATTTAAAAAGTTGCCACCCTTTTGAAAATTATAAATAGAAAAATGTTTAAGAAATATAACACAAACACAAAAATAACACGTAATACATATATCTATATCTAATATGTACAGCTGTTTTCACAAAAATAGCAATGCGAGAAATGCAATCAAGTAATGTTATTTTTTTCCAAGTTCCGTTAAGATTATTCCAACGTCTACGCATTGTTGTTGTAGAATGGAATGTGTATAAGGAAGAAACGAATAAAAACCCGTTAGATTTGCGAGATTTAAGCAAATGAACAACTCTTTTTGCTAGAAGCACCAGTCTTTGGCTGTTCATTAAAATAGCAGTGCGTATCTTGATAAGTCAAAAAACTTTTGTTAAGACGTTTAATTGATAAAAAGTAAGTGGTTTTGTGTTACTGACTATTATTAACATTAGAAAACACTAAAATAAATTTATATTTGTTAACTTAGTGGGCAGGGGCAAACATTGTACTCCTAAAAAAATAAATATTATAGTGCAACTAAGAAACCTGGGAAAAACATAAAAGACATCCAAGAAATATGTGGATGTTCTGCTAAAATGATTCATAATGCTTTAAACTTTAAAGAAATGCCCGAAAATCGTGTAATCCGACGTAAAATCACGCCTCATGAGGACCGATCTATTGTGCGATATAGCAGGACGCAGCCTTTTGCATCGTCCAGCAAGATAAAAAATGACTTAAGCTTGAATGTTAGTGGCGTTACTATTCGGCGACGTCTGAATGAACAAAATCTCAAAGCGTGCCATCTGAGTCAGACGTCTACCTAACACAGAGTACGATCCTAGGTACACTTTGAAGACAGTTAAACACGGCGGATTGAGTACTATATTATGGGCATGTTTTTCTTACAGTGGAGTGGGCCCTATATTCATGATTGATGGGATCATGGATCGATCTGTATATGTTAACATATTAGAAAATGTTATGTTTCCTTATGCCAATTGGGAAATGCCACTAAAATGGACGTTTCAACAAGATAACGACTCCAAACATACAAGCAAACTGGTCAAAAGCTGGATGGCATCAAAGCGTATCGATCTTATGTCATGGCCTGCGCAGTCTCCGGATTTAAATCCAATTGAAAATCTATGGGGAGATGTTAAACGATATGTTGCAAATGCAAATCCAACATCTCGATCACAGCTTTGGGAGGTTGTTCAAAAATCATGGGAGCGGATCCCTGTCAAGCGCTGCCAGGACTTGGTGAATTCTATGCCTCGCAGATGCCAGGCCGTAATAAAAAATAATGGGTACACGACTAAGTACTAACCCAAACAAACAAGTTAAAATAGTTTTTTGGAGTTCAACAATGTTTTTTTCAACTAATTCCACTGTTTTTATTACTCACTGCTATTTTTATGAACAGCTGTAAACAGCACTTTTTTGTTTAAATTAATAATGTAAAAAAATTAAAAACATTTTGAATAATAAATTGATTTGTTTTTGTTTAAAATAATCACAAAGTTAAAACAAAATTAAATTTGTGAACATTCATTTACTTTTTGATACATAAAATTAAGTTTAAAGTTGCAGCTCATGAGCACTGCTATTTTTATGAACACAGCTGTATATATTGCATAAATTACATATCACCTTTTGTCCGAGGTAATAATATCACGTTGTGTCCAGTTTAATCCAACTTAAAAGTTAAGATCATTTATATCGCAATTATGTAAAAATCAAAACAATTTATTCTAAAAAAATAATTTTTTATGTCTCAAAATAGAAAAATTTATTAAAAATTCAAAATAATATATTATTGATATTGATAATTTTAAGTAAAATGTCCAATAGAAATTTCGTAATTTTTTCCATCACTAATATTTGTTTCAATCATTTTTAAAATTAAACCTTGGATTCTAATACCGGCAATAACGTTTTCGCCTTTATTCGTAAATAATATTTTAACTGCATTAGATAGCTTATTATATCAGTATTTGATGTATATATGCCATAACCAGAGCAACGCGTGGCCGGTTTGTAGCTTATGGTTGAATATATAATATTTTTGCGGAGAGTTGCCACGTTCTGAAAATTTTTAATTCAATAAAATTGATATTATTATAATGTAGGTATCAAATAAAAGATCTTTCAAAATGGTAATAATGAAAATTATGTATGCGAAGGTTGCCACCAGTTTAAAATTATTTAACAAATTATTTTATTAAAAATTATAATAATGAAGTATAGACAACAAACTTCACTGGTTTCAGACAAATTATATATTACATACATATATATTGAAGAACGTTGCCACCTGTTTATATGTTTCAAAATATACATATATAAAATGAAGTAGCACTAATAATATATAATATAAGTATATATGTATGTAGGTATTAAATTGCAGAGGAAATTTACAGCTGCAAATGTTTTTAGAAAAGTTGCCACATGCTCGCTATTCGTATTTTAATAAAATTGACGAGATAAATGAGTGTTACGATACGATATTCTAATAAATAAGTATAAAGAAAGCTTAAAGTTAATAGACAAAGTAAATGGTAAATATATTTGAAAAGCGTTGCCACATGTTTAAAAATATTTTTAAAAGCCATAACATAGGGAAACACTGCTACATATACCTATATATAAGTATGCTATCAAATTGAAGCGGCCTAAGAAAGCTTACAGTTTATAATATATTAAGGAAATATTGCAAAATTGTTATATTTCGCATTTCCTTTCCATTAAAGGGGTCATCTTATGGAATGCCCTGTTTTTGAAGGGATATTTAGGATTTTTCAACATTTTTGGTACAAAGTAAAAATAAAAAACCCAAATCTTGGTTATATGAATTTTTCACATATGTATATTTTGAAGTTATGTGAAATTCAACCACGCTTCTCCCCTTCCGTTTTCGATCTCAGATCGCCCGTAAATTGATTTTCCTTTAATGTGTGTTATTTTATTTTTCGTTTCCTATTTGTTTCATCTAACTGTGATTTTTTTTTTTTTTTTTGTTTTAAAACATCAACTCTGGTCTAACCGTATTCTAGACTCGTTAAGAAAGCAATTTATAAAAAAACAAAAAATCGATTCATCAGAATCATCATCATGACCCCCTTAATATTAATAATTTTCTGTTTAAATGAAAGAAATTATTTTTAATTTAAAAAAATATATGTAATCGGACTTTTGTAGGTAATAAAGTGGCTTAGAAATTTAACAAGGCTATTATTTGATATGTATAAGAAAGCTGACTAAATGATCAATTACCTTGTACATAATTTAAAAAATATATAACTATACTCATTCATCCAATTGCTGAGGATACTTCTGGTTACCACATCACTGAAAAATCCTCTACTATTAAACTACTAAAATTATCCACTATCCAAATAGTCTTTTAAGTAGACGATCTTCGCTGATCTTTCATTAGGCAATGTAAACATCGTATCCCGATCTTCCTTTGCATCGAAAGCATATACAATAGATATTTCGCTTTAAAATGATGGCAACTTCAAAATGTTGTTAGACCTTTTCTAACATATAATACCTTACTACATACATAAATATTGGAGTACTAAGAAGTGGTACCTCGCATCTCACTCAATCTGCTTAAAAAGATAAGAAATGACTGAATATGTAAAGTTCTAATAAAATTAATAATAATGCAACGAAGTCAACAATTAGACAAATATCGAAAATATATGATATATCTCTATATCTCAATAAAACGCATTTATTAGCTTCTTCCTTTATAATTTTCCAGTGGACAATCTCTTTTTAAGGACCAGCAATAAACTGCCACAATGGCACGATCTCATCAACCTTGATACTTTTCTTCCATCACTTTTAGTTGCTGGTGAAACCGCTCTCTCTGTTTCTCACTATAATTTCTTAAGATATCCGAAAATTTATGCAGATGATTTCGTTATAACTTAACACTCATATTTGCTCTTAGAAGCTTACAGTTTGTCAGCATATTTTGCACAATTTTTTTATAATTCGGGGTTTTATGGTTACCTAGGATATTTTCAGTTTGCAACACAAAACTTTTCTAAGCTTCGTCCAGAAGTTGAGGAAGACATGCAGAAGAAGAAGAAGGTGTAATAAGTCGGTGAAACTGTTGGTATCAATGCAAATTTTACTACGAGAATGTTGGCTGAGGAATTAAATATGAGTAAAAATACTATTCAAAGAAATTTATCTGAAGATTTGGTCAAACGAAAGTAGATTTGGGTAAATGAAGACCAAGAAAGTGAACGAGTTTTCGCCTGATCTATTACCATGTGACAATTTTCTGTTTCCAAAACTGTAAACCAACATAAAAGAAGCATTATATGATAATACCTATACCAGCCATTCAAGCAGCCGTAACTGAGGTGCTGAAGATTATTTCTATAAATGACATAAAAAAATATATTCTTGCGCTGGTTAATCACTTCAAACGTTGTATTGAGTCTAATGGTACCTATTTTAAATAAATAACAACTTTCACAGATAATATAGTAATGTACATTTTATTCTACTTATGCATATCCAAAAAGTTCGGTTATTTTTAGAACACACTGCATACGATCGTGGCAATATACTTATCTTCATTTATTTTGAAGAGAATAAAGCACTTAGTAACGATCAACATTTATTTGCAGTTTTATTCTTAACTGTTAATATTTTGTATTAGTTTTTTATAATGTGCTATTAGTTAAGTTACAGTAAGCGCCTCTCGCTATGGCACTCCTTTATTTTCAAGCCTTAAAGGAATTTATATAGACACTTTTACTGATATTCTTTGTTACATACGTACTCTTGAGATAAATGTATATGTATATACATGTCTACTTATATAGACATTTATGTTTGAGTGTGTGTTACTGTGAATATTTATGTTGTCATAAGCAAATATTTACTGTCTTGGTGCATGTTTATCAAAATTTGCATAATATCGATTTTCATCAATGACTTTCAAGCAAAATTGAACTCTACAAAGAAGTATGACTACGCATGTAGTATGTTTGTATTTATGTATTTACCTATATACAGGCGCGTACATAAAACCTTTTTGTATATTTTTTTTTACATACACACACGTACATATATGTATAGGAATATAATGTGATTAGGCATATGCATGGTTCAAAATATTTTGAAAATTGTTTTATATATAATTTTTGCTAGTGATCCACATCGTGTGCCACATAAAAAATAAATGCTTTGTACTTCGACTATATATATGCATATGTAAGCATGTACTTTTGCTTATTTATAAATATACATTAAACCTGTTAAATGTATGTAGATAGTACACGCTGGTAAATAGGTAGGCGCAAATATTAATAAGAAATTTAAAAACTAGCCTCATCGCTTATAGAGCCGAACTATTTGTAGACTTATGTATAGGGAAATAAATATATATATAAATTGGTGACCCAATTATTAAATACTACTTTATTAAAAGCTGTGATCATTTAGATTTAGTTTAAAATGTAGATCGCACAACACAATATATTTTTAAATTTTAAAACAAGAAAAATTTAAAACACTTTTAGACAAGAATATATTTTATCTGCGGCTGCATCGAACTATAATATTCTTTACAAGCATATCTTATAGCATAAAAGGGTTTAAAAAGATCTCTCACTTGATTTTGATCGGTCAAAAATAAAATAAATAAAACAGTTTTCCATAAAAGTGCTTGATTTTGATCGAACAATTTGTATGACAGCTACATATATCCGACAGGGTTTGATATCGCGGTTTCGACAATATGCATCTTCTTGGAGAGCAACAAAACTTGTGCAAAATTTCAGATCGATATCTCAAGAACTGACAGACGAACCTGGCTACATCGACTCAGCTCGTCACGCTGATCATTCTTATATATACTTTAAAGAGTCACCGATGTTTCCTTGAAAATGTTACAAAATTATTACAATAGCATACTTAATAAAACCAGTTCAGGTTATTATAATTATACAATAAAATTTCATATACAGATATACATGCATATAAGTATATATGTACCATAAGTACATACATGATAAATACATTGTTAAGCATTGTAGAAAAAATTACCACATCGTACTAAAGCCTGTTTTTGTTCTAGTTTAACTGACTAACCAATCTTCTGTGCAAATTATAAATCCATAGAAAATTGTGAAGTATTAAACTTTTAATTAAATTAAACGATTTTATTTGTTTCATATGTAACAACAAAATGAATGAGACCTTAAGGACAAGCAGAACAGCAAAAAATATTTACACATATACATATGTACATATATATTTGCATTCCAACATTATGCGCAAATTCAATGTACGTATATATGTACTACAAACGCAGTAAATGCAAAGCTTCGCCTGCACACAGCACCAACTATAAGTTTTATATAAAACAACAACCTTATATAATCTTTTACACGCTCATAGCTAGGTACATTTGTAAGTGTATGTGTGCACGAAAACAACTTAATCTGCAAAACCAAATAAAAAGCACACACAAACAGTAAAACAAAAGCAGAAATGAAAAACAGAATACTCTTTTAAGTACATATATATGTATTTATGTATAATCGTACATATATAGACAAGAATAAGTAAATAAAAATATCAAAAAATGGTTATTCAATGAGGAAATACTTACACGATTTCCGATTGGTCGGTACATTTGCTGAGAAGGCGCAACGAGTGGGTCGAGTGTGGGTAGGGGACACACAACGAAAGCTTCCAACGAAATATAAAGTGAATTAAAATGAAAATAAAGAAAGAAGAAACACTTCAATACGAATGTATGTACAGAACAACTATTTAGTTATTTGTGTATGTCAATATTAGGGTGTGCATTTTCACTGAAATTCTTTTTTAAATTTTATTTTTGGATAATTTACTAATCAAGTAAGGATATTCGATGAATACAATAGATAACTCAAATAGAAGTTATTATTCCGATATTTGAGAAAATTTAGTTTTTGTAAATATATTATATATTTGTGTTCTAGGCCTTGAAAACTCGGGAACGTTTGTTTGCTGAGAAGTAACCACTATTAGGAAAATACTTTTCTGACCGAATTTTGAGGATCAGAACTTTTTTCATTTAATATTTTGTTTATAAATTATTGAATATATTTTCTGCTGGAGTTATACTTGAAAATAATAATTTTGCGATTTTTTTCTAATTATATATATATATATATTATAGTGGTCCGATCTGAAATATATATTCGGAGATTGTAGCGTTGGCTTAGACAATAATCTATGTCAAATTTTGTGAATTTAGTTTGTCAAATAAGAAAGTTTTCAATACAAGAGCATTATATTGATCGATCGGTTTGTATTGCAGCTATATGCTATAGTTATTCGATCTGAACAATTTCTTTGGAGATTATAGCGCTGATTTAGGCAATAATTTGAACCGAATTTTGTGGAAATATTTTGTCAATTAAAAAGTTTTCCATACAAGAACTTGATTTTGATCGATCAGCTTTTATAGCAGCTATATACTATAGCTATCTGATATTGGGTTTACCGACAAAAGAGCAGCTTTTATTATCTCAAAAGCTGGGAGACTAGTTCGCATATATACAGCTAGATGCACAAGCAGGCGGACATGGCTTAATAGATTCAAATTGTCAAGCTGATTATTTATATATATATTTTATAGAGTCTCCAATGTTTCTTTCTGGGTACTACAAACATCGTGGCAAACTAAATATAACCTGTTCATAGCATAAAAAATATGTATACAAGCACAAAGGGACTACCCTAATGTTTTGTATATGTCATTTTCATTTACAAGTATTTAGTATATACACATAAGGACTAAAACTATACCATTGAAATTGTGATTGTCGGGTACGAAGTGACAGTATTTAAAAACAAAATGGTGGCAAAGGTTCACACAGTTTCCCTAAAAACATACATAAGTATGTACCTATGAGTTGTAGGGAGATAATGTTAAATTGCTAGTTGACATTAGCTTATGCTAAGAACGAATGCACGAGCTTATCTTACACTAACAATACATATTAAACTAACGGTATAAACGAATTATACATCGGCATATTTAACTGATTTGAGAACTCTCTGCCTAAGGGAGACACTATGATGCCGAGTTTAAAGCCTCCATAGCCATTTTCAAATTTAAATTAGGTTCCTCTTGAACAATAAGGTTGCCACGGTGTGCGCATTCATATTTAAACACATATACACATGTACATACATACTCGTACATATATACAGAACATAACATAGCGTGTTATATTATTAAAAATATAGGAATAAGGGAAATGAAAAGAAAATGTGCGGTAGTTTTATTTGTGTAAAAGCAGAAGTACTTGTACATATATATATACACATATATACCTACTTATTTAAGAAAATAAAAACAGCAACCAATAGTATATACAACACCACCGAGATATAGAGAGCAAGCGAAGCGATTTTAGCGCGACACCACCTCCTAGCAATATTGCCATCTCATTCAGAATACAATCAAAATTGGCAAGAAAAGAAATTAAAATAAAATAAATAGCACAAAAGCTGCAGCAAGACGCGGGCACAATTGTGCGCTACAAATACACATACAACATACGTCAATACACATCCCTACAAATGTAATGTCAAAGTGAGACTGTGAAACTATGAGACTATGCGAATAACCATTAGGCGCTGGGCGGTGGGTGGCAGGCAAAAGCGATTGACAGACGAACACAAACCGACTTACGACTCGTATATTTGTTGGGGTTGTAAAAATACATACATACATATTAATATATGTATATAAATATGAAATAGGGAATACGAGTTGCGATTTTAATGTACAAATGTTTGGTTGCTGTTTGTTGCTGCAACGAAAGCTCCCCAAAATATTCGTTTGTTGTTGCAAGAATAATATGTATGTAGGTAGACCGATATGGCACCGACTACAGATGTTGTTGGTTACGCCGAAGAGCGAGAGAGTGCTTTCCCGCAGCCGAAGGCTGCACACTCAAGTAACGCTATCGTACGATAGTAAACGGAACTTACGCCAGCGCCATTGTCATTGCCATCGCCATCTCGTTCGCACAAGTATTTGGAAAAGGAAAAACTCAATTTGTCATTTGCTTTTTTAATTTAAATATTAAAATGTTTTCCCAATAAATGTGAGCAGCGGCGACGACGGCGCCGACTGTCTGTCTCTACTGCGCCTGGGTGTAGGTACATCATATACCAAAGCCGTGTGTGTGTGATGAAATATGTAATTGTAGGGTTGTTATGTGCAAGGATAATGGAAAGCTGTGTGCATTCAAATAGTTGCGTTATGCGCAATATGTGAAATGTTAACTTTACAATTGGGAATCTAGTATGCCAACATTGTTCTAATTCTAATTCGAAATTGATTATAATTAAATTAAATATTAATAATTTTAGTAATTAAAAAAATAAATAAATTTTATAAAGAAAAGATTAGTAAAGCACCCTGTGAGTTCTTTAGCACTATTTATAATTTTAGATGAAACTTTTAAAATAAGAAAAATAATAACTAGTGAATATACTTATATGTATTATTTTCTGATTTCTAAGGGGTCACCTACCTTCACGGTTTGAAATTTTTTTTTGTATATTTTGTATATTACCAAAATTAGGAAATTGCCCTATTATTTGTTGCATTTGAGTGAAACTATATTAGCTAAAAGCCCCTCAAGCCCTGACTATTCTCAATACGTTTAGATATACGGCGTTTTCACACAAGTAGTGATGTTTTAAGGCATGATTCGGACAAAACTATAAAAAACATTCCAAATTTGTTATTCACAAAATATCCACTTTGTTTAGACACAAGCTTTTTGTATTTTTTTGTAATTTTGTAATTTACAAAGATTTAAATATATGGTACACCTTTTTTTTTTGGTTTCAAAGTTCTAATATATAATATTACCAAGGCAGTGGTGTATTCAAGGACGCTTCAAAGGCAATGTTAAAAACAAAATTTTTTTTTCTATATTTATGTGACAAATAGGCATCAAAAAATACGAACTAGAGCTTTGGCTTTGCCAATACTGTATAATTGTTAAAAAGAACAGTTTCCACCGATGGTAGAGGTACCTCATCTTCAAAAAGTAGCAAATACATATTACGCTGCAAGGGTTACTTGTAACTACTACATTTTTCAAGCTAAAATTAGTATTTTATTAAACCTTTAAAGTGTAATGAATGTGGTATAATTCTAAAATAACTCAATAATAAAAACTTAAAGACAGTGAATAAATTACTTTAACATAAAAATAATTTAACCATGCGATTATATATCAATGAACAATACTGCATGTTCATTTACTCCTATACAATATATACGAATTCAGTTTCACTGACAGGGGGAGGAGCTCTAGCTCGGCAGGATTAATTTTTTGACAAACAATTGTCTTATACTATAGACACGACAAATAAATATATGTATATGCATATGAATGTGTATGTGTATATGTGTATAACATATGATATACATATGTATCTATATATATTGCTATATGTGTGAGAAATCATAAATACATATACAAAATATTTCATTAAAAAATCGTAATAATTGTCTTTACTTAGCAAATTTCTTCCGTTTATCTTAATACAATAAAATATATAAAGCTGCGCCCTGTTAATCCCTCTGCATTCAAACTGTGCGCAGAAACACCCCTTAATACCAATAACTCGGCAAATTCCTATACAATTGACATTTCTGGCGCCACTCGGCACAGAAAAAAAAAGAATGAAAACAACGCAAACGAAAATAGAAAAGTAATGTGAACTCGCAGAAACATTTGAAAGCAGAGAAGTAAATAAAAGCGCATGTTTATTGGTGCAGCCCACCTGCTCACCGTATGCCAGCAGAAATAAAAAGTAAACACCGCAAGGCATAGCGGCAACTGAGCATTGCGAGAGAGAGAGTAGAGTTGGTAATGCTATGCATGGGGCAGGCGTAGACAGCGTGTGCGACTGAAAGCACAACAGCCGTGCCCAACTATAGCCAGGTGCGAATGCGATGCCTGCGTTCGGGCACACGTCGTGCGTGTGGCTGTGTGCACTGTAGAAACGAAATGATATGCGAAATGAGTGTCTGGAAAAATAATGCAAAAGAAATGCAAACCAATAGAAAGAGTAAGAGCGACTGAGAGTAAAAATAAAGTAATAAAACAAATAGCAATCATATTCGAAACGGCAAATTGGAGAACAAATAGTAAATGCTGATTGTGTGTGTGTAGTGGTGAATTCGTATGCAAAGTTGGCGTCTTGAATGTAGTGGTACACGAACTGCAATTCAAATAGTTTTCGTATATTAATCACATATGTTTCATATTCATTTCGTTTCACAAATCGTTTAATGTTGTTTTCTTGTTTTTTTTTTGTTTGTGTTACAGTAATATGGTCTGCAGGCGCATTGCGTTTATTTGTATTTTTATTTTCATTTCTCAATCCACTGGCGTCCCTTAAAAAAACCACTGCTGCTTGGGTTTACGTATTTTTGTCTTTCTTCCACACTTGGCATACGTCTGTCAGAAGAGCAAACGAAGATTCTGCAGCAAATATTAAATGATATGTATAATTCATTTGTAAGCCCGCAGTGGAGTAATAAAACCCGGACGAGTGGCAGTAGCAGATCCTATGTCACAGTTGCAGTCGCCGTCGCTGCTTCTGCCACTGCTTCTATCTCTGCATCGTGCTTATCAACATCGCTGCTGCTGCTTTCTCTATTACAGCATCATCTGCAAAGAAGCAGACTTTGCTACTGCCTCAACCTCTAATTCTGTCTCTGTTGTCTTGCTTCGCCAGTAGCAGTTGCAGATATCATTGCCGTTCAATCGTTTTTCGTTGGTTCATTCGTTGATTTGTTATGTTTGGCTGGTTTTTTTTCTGTCTTCATGTAAATGTGCTTATTTAACTTATCGTTGCTCTCCCCAGCAGTGCAGGTTCTCATTCGATTCGGTTATTCCAAAGTGGGTTGGGTATTTACATAGGTATATAACTTATTTATATATGTATATACATATGTACGAATGTATGGTATGTAGGTGTGTACATGCATTTAGTTATATAAAATTACTGCTTTTTATAGTTTGAAACGTATGTATATACAGTTCAGCGCATTAAATTAGTATAACAGGTTCAATTAAAACAGAAAATAATTTGCAATTATTTTTTAACTTTGGCAAAACAGTTACAAATTTTTAAAATAAAGTAAATAATTAATGAGAAAAAATGAAACGACTGAGTGAACTGAACATTTTAAGGAGCAAGTCTGCTTTTACAGCCAAAAGAAATCGATTATTTACATATAGGTATACAGACATTCAAAAAAAAAACAAATGTATATTGATCGGATCATTTGTTTCGCGATAATTACTGACTATTGTAGGCCACAAGTTAGAAGGCTGTAACTCAAAAACTACTTAAAATATCGATTTAAAATTTAAGGATTATATTTTTCGAAATTTCATACTAGGTGTGCTCGTTAAGGGTTATATTCACTTGTGAATCTGAAAAAAATTCTCTTAATATTTGAATTTGATCCGATCATGGCCTGAAGCTACGATAACAAGAAGACAGTCTGTAAATGTACCGTTTTTTTTATTTGCTAATTAAAATGGCTCTTCAAAAAAGAAATTTAAAGAAAAACGTTTTTTTCTAATTTGCAAATAGAAATAACCCCTCTGTATTCAAATTTCCGACCTAAATATGTACATAAATATTTTGCTTGACGATGGATCGCAAAAAACTGCACAAAATGATAATAATTTTTTTTAAACTCCAATCTTGACGCGTCCTTGAATGCACTATTCCCGTTGCGACGTAGTTGACTCCTTGACAATAGTTTCTGAAGTTGGAAGCTATTAATTATCATTTTTTACTTAATGTTTAACCCCATTTATTACAAGACATAGACTCTTTTGAATATTTCAAAATCTGACAAAATTGCAGCGATTTAAAAAAAAGTACATTTGTTGGCCATGTTTTTCAAGCTAATATAGACTGTAAACGAAAAAAAAAAAATTGCAAAAGGCAGATTTCGAATATCTTTTATAGTTTTGTCAGAAAGGTGTCAAAACTGAAAAAGCTACTTTTGGAGAAACACATTTAAAACTGATTGAGCGAGTGAATAGTGAACCCACATTATTTATTTATAGTGCATGTTTATAGTTGTGCAAAAATAAAAATTCGATTTTTTCAAATCGTGAAAGTAGACGAACGCTTTGAGTATGAAAGGAGTTATAACCAAACCTATTAATTTTTTTTTAAATTTTTTCCCGCCAAGGCGGAGGACCTTCGCGTTACAATTAAAAACTCATACTTGCAGAGACTTTCTTAGAGGTGTCTATTGGCCAATTTTTCAGAGTGGCAACCGAAAAAAAATTCGCACCCACCCTAATGTATGTATATACATATATACATTAAAAAAATTGTTAAACACATAATATCCTACCCAAAATCCAACTGCAAATACAAATGAAAACAACCTTAAAATCTATCTTTACAGTTATTTTCTACAGTTGCTATCTCATATTTCTTTAAATTTCTATAGCAATGTGCAAGCCATTTGACTTGGCGCCCAATTGGGGTTGCAAATCCACACAATCTCAGTTAAACGTTATAATTATGTATATACCCGTAAGGCCCGAAGTATTGTCATTTCAATCACATTGTTGTATTGTATAAATACAATTCGTTACTTGTGGTAATTTTGTTTTCGTTCCGATTCCATTTCAAATGCTATTACAACTGTTTATTTGTTGTTACATTCGCTATCTCGCACTCGCGCACATAGTGCGGCTATATTTTGCCACCATACAAACAAACACACACAGGCTCACATGCAATTGAAACGCGTACGCCCATCTGCCATGCCAACTACCATATATATATATAAATATATTTATATTTCTATTCTCATTCTCATGGCTGTCTCGCATTCCCATTCGTACACTGGCAATTCGTATTCACAATTCACACATTCGTATTCCTTTTCATACACACATGCATACATACACATACAATACACATTCACAGTTGTCGTAACGAGCATAGAGCGATACGAATCGTTCGCAATGCAATCGTAGTGTCACAACAACACATCAACAAATGTGCAAAGCAAACACAAGTAAACAAGCAGCAAGCAGCAGCCACACATTTTTCGCTACCTGCCTGCTCGCTTGCCACAGGGAACGCAACATAACAACTTTACACCTCTCCCCAAATGAATCCACGTTGATTTCTCTATACACCAACTCCAACAGGAGTTTTTTTGCCTGCCATGCGCTCACCTCTACACCACTTCACTCCACCATTTTTGCTCCCCTCCACAAACGCACTCATTACAGCAAACAAATGCCACAAACGTACTCGCATGCTCAACTTCAATCCCCTCTAACCACTTGAATATACGAATGCTGTATGCACATCCATACATACATATATAACAGCCGCAATTACAAATACACGCATCCATATGTTTGTCTGTATGTATGTACGTAGCAATGCAAACACACAGTTACAGCTACAGCTACAGCTACACTGCAACCATTTCACAAAATATACAGTTGCAGATACAATTGGGGAAATCTGTATGTACATGTCTGTTTTGTGTTGTTGTTGTTGTTGTACAGCGTCGCTCATGCTCGCGCAACGGCAGCCAGCACACATTTCAAATCGGTTTCATTACGAATTTGTCATTCGTAAGCGAAGGTAATGCAATAAAAATTTTGCTGTGCGCGCTACTCAACAACTCGTTCTACTCGTCTTGGTCGCGTCGCGTTGCGTTGCCATTGCCACTGTCGCACGTTCGTGGCATGTGTTTCGTTCGTTCGTTTGACTTGCTAGTGTAAGCAATTTGGTTATTCGGTTCATGTTGTGAGTTATCGTTGTTAGGCACGGTGTTGTAGCAATGCATTGAGTATTGTGTGTGTGTGTGCGCGTTGATATTGTTGTGCTGTGTTTGCCGTCGCCAATAGGCGGCATTTGTCAAGTGAGCGGTGTCGGCAACAGCAACTGACAAATGGTAATCGGTCGGTGTTAGTGCGGTTTTTATTTAATTCGATTTACGTTGAAACAAAAAATATATCCAAATTAATAGGTGTGTTTGCGAATTTGATAAAACTGTTGGAAACTTATATAGAAAACAATATAGTGACACAAATATATAAAATATATGAGAAAATCAAAAACAAATTTCAAATTGGCATAAAGGAAAATATACAAAAAATTATAAGTTATTCATCAGACATAAAAAATATAAAAATTATTAGTAATGTATATAAAATATTTCAAAGACCAAAAACTAGTAATGAATACTAATTTTTAACTAGCGAAAAAGCAATAATAAATTTAAAAAAATTTATTTTTTAATATTTTAAAATCAATTATAATAAAAATAAAGAAACCTTATAATCATTAAAATCAAAAAAGCAATTAATTTCTATTAAAAATATTGAATTTTCAAAGCATATAACATAATAATGAAATATAAATTAACAAAGAGTTAGTAAGAGGGGAAAACACAGTAAAAGAATTAAAAAAAAATAATAATAAATATAAAAATAACTGCTTTATCAATTCTTCTAAAATTTTAAGTGTATAGTTATATTGTACATATTTTAAGAAAACACAAAAAAAATTTTGTAGAAAAAATTGAATATTTTTTCATCGCCGACGGCGCAAAGAAAAAGGTTCTCCACTGCTGCAGTGAATCCGGCTTGCTCCGCTGATGATATCAAGCAAAAAATTTTCTACTAGAAGATATTTTCCGTACAATAACCTACGGTGGAAAAAAATCAAAACTTGACAAAATGGCACCGTTTTTTACAATTGAACTTTACCCAAAAATAGTTGTTCGTTTTTGGCCTGACAAAATTCGATTTTTGATCAGGACAAAAACAGGTAGGTCGTTGCATAGAGAATTATTTATATAACTTTCATAAATATATTAATAGTCAGATAGTTTGCCTCCGAGTAATCACTCAAACAAATTCGAAAAATGATGTTTCGAGGAAAGCGCATTTAAAGATAAATTGTTAGAGCTGATTGAACTGAGCGGTTAGACTTTAGAACGCTCAAACATTATTCGAGATATCGATTTAGGACTTCAGTGTATTACTTTTAAATGTTTGTCATATCGAAATATGATTATTGATGATATTTTAATTCACACTATGAATAGCCTTAGGTATTTCATGACAAAAGTGTTTGTATACTCACCGATATTTTTTTTATTTTTACGTAAATATTCCCCAAAAACTCAGAATACCTAAAATTTAGTTAAAAAGAATATAAGTATATTTGATAATGAATAGAAATATGAAACCCTTTTTTGAGGCAGATAATAAATAAAAAGATTTTCAGTAATTTGTAACTCTGAGCTAATAATAATAATCATCATAATCATTAGAAATGATATAAAATATAGTCCAATGACAGAATTGAAGTAAATTCAATCAAAATAATTAATGTCTTTCATTGTCATAATCAACTCTTACTTTAAGAAACAAAATATGGTTTTATAAATAGAAATATAACTAACTAGTAAAATAAATAAATAAATATGTGTAAGAGTACCTCTGAAATTCATCATCTGTCACAAAAGCTATATTAATAATTTAACTATTACATTTTATAATAATTGTTTAAAAAGAATAACGCCATCGCTGAATTTCAGATTTCTAAAAATTAAAGCATATAAAAGTTGTGCATCAATAAAAATCTATGAATTCCTTTGGAGTTAGAAATTATTAGTTTTAATGATTGCACTCACAAATCTAAAAATATATATTTCCGCCAAACATAGGTACATACATATACATACATACGTATGTATAACCATAACATTAATTTAAAAAATTCTTTAAATAAATTCAAAACAATTTCTGATAAAAAAAAATTTAAAGCAAAAAATAATTATAACAATCACTATTTTAATTTCATTAGGAATTTCAACAGTAAAAAATAAATCAGAACAAAGTAAATTTTAATAATCGATAACAATTATAAATATTTTATCGCTATTGAGAATATCGACAATCAAAAATAAATACGAAGACAGTAAATTGTAATAATCAATAATAATTTGTTAACTTCACACCTTCTTTATAAAATCCAAACTAAGCTTATCAATGTTTAGTAAGTCAACAAACCAACAATTTTACTCACACAACAGTCAGTGACAAATCAAAGTCGAATGCAATAAAAAAACAAACAAAAAAAATAGCAACAACAATAGCATCAATACACAGCCAATACCAAGCTTATGGCAATCTAACGCAGTTGCCGAATAAGCGAGCTCCAAAACGAAAATACCCTACAGGCTGCTTCACACACGGTTTGCAAACCAACACCTCCATCCAAATATATATGCATATACATATTTATATAAATAAATACATACATATGTATTCCAATTCCAATTGTAATCCCAACAACCAAACGAAAACCACCCCAAACTCTCAACACAGCACTTTGATTCCTTATACTACCAACAACAATTTTAAAATAAAAAAAATATTACAACCTCAACCATTTCCCCTCTTCAATTTAACATAATGCGTTTCGTTGCCGCACATGAATCGAATCGACCCGAAATGAATCGATGCGACAACCGCCGCGCAGCAATCACAATCATTTCTCCCATTTCCGACGCAACTGATTGAATGTCATTTCTCGCTGTCGCAGCCGCTGCTAGCGTCGCAGTCATACACAACGCTGTCGATGTTAAATAAACGACGTTGTCGTCGTCGTCGTTATCGTTGTCGTTGTTGCCATCGTCCTCGTCGCCAACGTCGTCGTCCACGCCAGCAGTTGTCGTATTTTTCTTCTATCAAATTTCATTTTTTCGTTTCGGTTCCTTCTGCAATTGCGATTGTGTATGTAATGTAATTGTTGTTTGTCCCTGCTCGTTTGTTGTTGGTGATTTGTGAGTGTGGGTATATTCGCGTATTTTCCCCACATTTGCCATTTCATTGCTATTACTGTTGTTGTTGCTGCTATTGCTGTTGCTACTGCCTTTGACTGTTTGCTGATTGTATATTTGGGCGGCGCACTACGCGTCTATTTACTAACTAGTAGATATGTGAGTGGGTATTGTATTTGTATTCGGCATCGCAATCGCATTCGTATTCGCCGTGTGTTTCTGTGACTGTCTGCAATCATTTGTCCTCTCATACGCGCAGTGACACGCCGACGGTGCGGTAGTTAAATATTAAATGCGGTAAATTCGGTAGTAGTTTCGGTTATACGTTATTAGTGATTAACTAATATTACAAACAAACTAATAACTATTGCTGTTTAATATTGAAACGAATCGCGTCAATTTATTATTTGGATTTATAGTGTATTTGTGATTTTAGAAAATTGTGTTGTTTTTATGCGTGAGTAATAATTGTGTGTGGTAAAAAAGTATTAGAAATTAAAGTACAATGTCAAATAATTAAAAACATTAATTTAATTAATTCATAACAAACAGCCTTATTACTTTTTTATAATAAGTAATATATTATAATATGTAAATTAATAATAAAATAACAATGTTAAATAATTCAAAACATACATTTGAATATATAACAAAATAATAACTTAAAAAAAATAATATTTTACAATAAATAAACGGTCGAAGAACAAATTTTAATTTATGCGGTTTTAGTAAACTTAATTAAATATTATTTAACGGCAATGAAAAATCTATGAACTGATTGTGCTTGTGCTTTTAATTCAGAAACAGATAACTGGTGTTTTGACATATCTATAATATTTGTACTATGTTGTTTTGTCCATTATAATAACTTTTTAACAGAGAACTAAAATTCAAAATATTTTAGTGTGATAAATAACTAAATAATTTTTTTGTGATTACTATTAGTTTATAATATGAAAAGAAATTGAATAAATCTTGGAAACCTCATAGAATAAAATATGTGCATAATTTAATATAAATTATTGCAGAAATAAATTAGGATTTTTTGTGTAATTCAATATATGCAGAAGTATACTTTGATTTCGTTGAAAAAAAACGTATCTAAACTGCTTTAAAAAAAATAGTTTGTTGATAAAGAAATCAAAATCAAAGTATACTTTGGTTTTATTGATAAAATACTTATTTAAACTGCTTGAAAAAAAGTTATTTTATTGAAAAAAATCAAAAATTTTGTGAATAGAAAAATTTATCTAAATTGCTTTAAAAAATATTTTTTTTATTATATTAAAAATCTACTTCGAGAATTACACTATTAAAAAAAATTATTTTCTGTTAAACAATTTTCTATTTAAAATTTTTTTTTTAACATTTGAAATTAAATAGTTGTTATAGTGGCATTGTAAAGTATATACCAGTGTACTTTTTAATACTATGAAAAAATAAAAATTTTCTTTAAAGCAATTTGGAGCAGAAGGCAAATTTTAATGCAATGTTTTCTTATATACATTTATGAGTACGGAGCTTGGTAAACATAAAAATTGAAAGCCTTGGCAACATATTCCTCGTTATTTTAGTGCGTTAAATAAAGTTTTGAAATTGGTTAAGTGCTTTTAAACTTAAGCTCTGCAGCACTCGAAAATTTTCTTAGTTTTGATAGAAATTTTACATAAAAAACCGTTGCTTAAAAGATTTATGATACAAACTTTTTATTAAAAATGTACGGTGTTCGTCTTCAATGTATTTTAATATCTATATTTAAATACAATTCTAAGACATAGTTTATATAAATTTTTAGAAGCTGTAATATATTTTTATAATCTCAACAGAAAGAAACGCCAAAATATATTTATAAATGATTAGTGTGACGAGTTGATGTCCGTCTGTCAGTTTGCCCATCTAATTTTTGAGACATTGATATGAAATTTCGTACATGTTCTCTTCTTCCCAAGAAACTGCTCATTTATTGGAACTGCCGACTACAATGAGAAAACATATAGCTGTCATATAAACCAAAATGGACGATCAAAATCAAGTCCTTGTATGGAAAACTTTTTTATTTGGCAAAATATCTTCACGAAATTTGGCATAGATTATTGTCTATAATACCGCTACAATTTTCAAACATATTGTTCGAATCGGATCACTATAACATATTCACGTCGAAAACCTTAAAAATATTAAAATATATATTACTTATGCTATAAGAACTGCAGCTGTGAAGGTTGTTATAGCTTTGCTGTAGGCGAACTTAAGGTCCTTTGTTGTTCGTATTAAAATTTCGACAACCCTCTCAAAGGAATCATTAACGGTTTCTTTCGGCAAACTGTACTAACATATGTATTTTTTTCGGAAATCTAAAACTAAACTCAAACTTACAAGGCACTAGTTAAAAAATATTAAGTTATTGGATTATATTAGATTTCTGATATATCTAAATACTTTCTTCTATTGAATATTCAGCTTTTTTGCGTAAGCAGGAAGAAGTACTTGTAAAGTTCTTTGCTCTCTTTATACAATATAAACTGCATTCATTTTAAATAAAATATGTTATCTACTTTTTTGAAAGTTTTAGTGTATTAAAAAATATTTTTTTTAAATTCTGATTTATAATACAAATAAAAAGCTAGTAATTAATTCATTTCCACAGTGTCATAAATAACGCTCAAAAACACAAAACTTATAAGTTTAACACACACGCGCAAAAAAATAACTCAAATTAATTTGTGTGCTGTGAAGTGATATCGAAAAACAATAAATTGAAATACAAAAAAAAAACTCGTTTAAAGGTTTGCAACGCGCGTCCCCAAAAGTATAACAAATTAAATTAACACCAAAAAGTTGGAAAATTGTTAAATAACGGTTAAAAAGAAAAGCAAACATAGCTACAGTGTTGCATGTGACAAAGCATGGATTCTAACGCCACTGATGCACAATCGATCACAAGTGAACATAGTGTTGCCTCGTCTACCTCCTCCGCGCTGCATGGCACCGTATTAGCGGCTGTTAAGCGCGAACGTTCACCGACACCGGTTTCCAACAGCAAAACAATGAACACCATTTCAGTGGCCACCAATCTTACAAACAATAATCATAATAGTAATAACAATAACAACAACAATAATAATAACAATAGTCCACGTCACAACAAGCTGAGTCCCAGTTATCATCACAATAATAATAATAACAACAGCATACTGTTGGCGCACAGCATGAATCCGACAGCGCTGCTAATGCATCATCAGCAACAGCAGCAGCAACAACAACAACATCAACAACAACAACACCAGCACCAGCAGCAGCTGAACGGTTCACGTGATGGCAATAGCAGTCGCGGCGGCAGCGGTCCCGGCGGCAGTGGCGCTGGCTCGCTAAGCGGTAGCATAGGCGACGATCGTCCCTCTAACGGCCGCCTCTCGCATACCGGTCGCGGTTCAAGTTGCTCACCGGCCAGTTCACCAACACGCCATCCCAACGCCGTTAGTCCGGTGACATCGCTCAATCATACGATGATGCAACAAATGCAACAACAACACCATCAACTTAGTCCACCGCCACATGTGACGGGTGTGCCTACAGCGAATGGCCTGCCCGCTGGCTTACCACCACGCATGCCGCACGGTTTGCCACCACATTCGCTCGGCTTGCTCAACTCACTGCAAATGATGCATCATGCCTCGCCGCTGGAGCTGATGGCGGCCGCACATCATCATGTACCGCCGCGCTCCTACAATAGTCCGCCACCGATTTCCACATCGGATCCCAGCGCTAACGAATGCAAACTGGTCGAATATCGTGGCCAGAAAGTGGCCGCTTTCATTATCAGCGGCGATACGATGTTATGTCTGCCACAAGCTTTCGAATTATTCCTCAAACACTTGGTGGGCGGTCTGCATACGGTCTATACGAAACTGAAGCGTCTAGATATTGTACCGTTAGTGTGCAATGTAGAGCAAGTGCGTATATTACGCGGTCTCGGCGCCATACAACCGGGTGTTAATCGTTGTAAGCTGCTCGCCTGCAAGGACTTCGATATTCTCTACAGGGACTGTACGACTGCCAGGTAGGTGGTAGTTTTATGTGTTCATTATTGAAATACTGAAGCTGATTCGAAACTATCTCAAGTAATTTAAACTCAGGCCGGAGTAGCGTCACAATTTAAACGAAAATTTTAGAGTGAAAGTGAGCGTGATCATTTTTGTGTCATCTTAATCACTCGTTTTATTTTAAAATCACGTCTGGCTCAGATTACCTAAAATTAGGTTAGAGTGTTGCGCAGAGATGCTAAATTAGAGATTAACACTCAGAACAAGCTGAAATACAATTGTCGGAATTATTGCTAATATTTTTTGACGCATACGTTAGTTGCAAGAGGTAAACTCTTTGGAAGGTACATATGTGAGATTTATAAAGGTATGTCAGAGTTTGGTACGGTTTACGATACGTTAGCTCACTAAGTTGTTACTTCATTCCTATAAATTACTGTTTCTTCAAGAGAGAAGTCGACGCCTGTTTCAGTTATATGTACTAGATATACATTAGGAGAGGTATGTCTATATGTTTCTTTTTGTTTTACTGAAACCTTGTGCAAAGAAAATTTAGGTTGAGAATACATATATCACAACTCAAACCTATATACCCTTGGCAGCAGTCTTCTCAGCTTTCGGAGAGCAGTTAATGCCTTTTCTTTCTTTCAAATTCTTAAAAAGAAATCTCTATATTTAATTGTTTCTTCATTTGAATTATATTATTCTCTAATGATATGGAGATGGGATGGTCCCTGGCTCACTTCAATTAACCCTAAAACGCACGTTGGTAAAAAGAAAGCATAGGAATTAGCCGTGATTCAATAATTAGCATCACACCAGTAGATTAACATAGTTAAGCCATTTTCACAATGTAAAAGTTTAGTCCATAGGCTCATAGAAAAAATAAATTTTGATGATATGTTTATAATTATAGGAAAATTTTATAATAGGTATATACTCATATATACGAAATCCAAAAACTAAATATGAATTTGTTTAAATATATTTCCAGAGTCATTGTCAAACCTTACATAGGGATTTAGAAGATTCGTATTAATGTTAAGTCTAGTAAAAAGAAATCCATTATTTCATTAAATTGAAGATTTTATTTAGCATAGTTAGAATGATACAAATTAGGTCATATACGCACCGTTTTGTTTGATAGCTTCTTGGCATTTTGAAGTTAGTTTCATAATGCCACTCTTATAGAAGCCCTATTGGCGAAACATCTGGAGCTTCTCTTGAGGCGAATATTTCACTCGTGAAATCATTTGCCATAGACAAGAACAGGTAGTAATCGCTTGGAGCCAGGTCCAAACTATAAGGTGAATGAATGAGAACCATCCAACCAAACTTACCAAGCTTCTGGCGAGTCACTAGCGATGTGTTTCACTGGCGTTGGCTTTATGGAACACAATTGACCAAAACAGGCCGCTTCTGAGCGATTGCCTTTTTGTATTTTTCAGATGGTCCAATTTTTGAGAGTTTATGTATGAGTTAATAGGTGGTTTGTTGGAAAGCAGCTAATAGTAGATGATTTCCTGCTAATTTATCACATCTCATAAATCGCACTCATGTTTCATAATGACTAATTACCATAAATATAATAATAATATCTCAAAATGTAAAATATTTCTTATAACTTTTATTATTTGAGTAATAAAATTACTTCTTATAATATTTTACAATTTCGAAATCGGAAATTTAGAAATTTTTAAAACAACTTCCTTTCTTATTACTCAAAATGTTATATTGTAAATGTAGAGGCTAGCTGTTTTGTTTAATATCTCAATATCGAATCAAGGTTACATTACAATAAAATGTCTTTTACGAAAATCTTTAGTATCTTGATTTCGATCGTTCGGTTTGTATGATAGCTGTATGCTATATTGGCTCCATCTAAATAGTATGCTCGCAGATTGTAGCGCTGCCTCGTACTGTAAACCATTTTAAATTTTGGGAAGATATTTTGTAAATAAAAAAAATTCTCTATAAAAGAATTTAATTTTGATCGATCAGCTTGTATCGCAGCTATACCCTATAGTGGTCCGATATCGGTGGTTTTGACAATTGAGCAGTTCTTTGGGGAGAAAAGTAAGTGTGCTAAATTTCAGATCGATATCTCGAAAACTAAGGGACTCGTACGCGTATATACAGACACCCTGACGATCATGGCTAAATCAACCTAGCTCATCACGCTTATTATTTCTATATAGTTACATACTTTATAGGGTCTCCGATATTTCCTTCTGGGTGTTACAAACTTCGTGGCCAACTTAGGTTATATTAACGGTATAACAAATGGTGCTCAATGCTGCTCTAAATATGTAGCAGAGTACTCATGGCACGGAAAAGTAGGTATTGGAAAGTTTTCAACCGGAAAAACAGTTGACAGCGCACGCATGCCAGTTACATGGTCATACAAACTTGAAATTACAGTTGTAAAATAGTGCTAGTAAGTAATCTCTAAGAAATTTATATTTATTGAAGACTCGAACGAAACTATTGCAAAGGCTCTAATATATGTTTGTGAATATTTGCAAACATGAAGTTCTAGTTATTATTTTTAAAATAGTTGTATACAACATTTGGTTGCACAGATTGCGCAAACTAAAACGCTAAACAGCAATACACACGTACATACACACTTTCCTAATGTGAAAGTGTGTGCGTGTGTGTGGCTCGAAGTATGGTGGCATGCATAGAAAAGTCGTTTGCATTGCGTATTTCCGTTGGATGTCATCGCGAACGAGTGTCCAACCAAGCGATCGAAAAACTTTTGTGATTACCTGGCGAAAACATACCTACATATATGTATATACATACATATAGAACTCTGTATTGTTACTTAGCAAGCGAGCCGCACTCTACCACGAGTGGGCTTGCTTAAATCTCGCCTATATTAGGGCGTGTTTGGATGGAAGAACTTACCATATTTGTTTGTAGGTAGATATGCATACATACATATGTATGTATATACGTGTATATTTATGTGTGCATGACGCTCTGTTCATAGGCAATTGCATACTTTGACATTTAAAGACTTGCAATTGGTTTGCGCTTGCCATTTAAATAGCACATGTCGCATACATGGCGCGATTGCGATTGCGATTGTGTGTGTGCGTGTGTGTGTCTATGCGCGTGTGGCATAGCAGTGGAGGTAAATAAAAATATAATTAAAGTTCTATGCAGTTCTGCTCAACTCTATTTGCTTTGATTTGCTTAACGCACGCAATAGTGTGTGCACCACGCCTATTTGTGTTTTTGTTGCAATGTCTATGAGTAAATGTTGTTGTTTTTATTGATTCGCATTTTCATTTCTAACAAAGCGGAAACAGGAAATGAGAAAATTTCTTATGCAGTTCAAACGTTAATATATTGATACACATACATACATATATATATATGCATATTCTCCATAAGTAGAATAGTGCGTAGTTTGCGCTTTTTCTGTGCAACAACTTTAACAAAACAAAAGGCGGTGTAAAGTTCCTTAAGTAAGTTTTTAAAACAATTTATTTTATTTTTAAGACAAATGCGTTTCAGTTTAGATAAGTGCAAAGCTTTTATATATTAATAATTATATTTATATTGGTGTGTTTATTATTTTAAACTTTGAACGTTTATTTAAGAAAGACATGTAAAACATTGTCGATTTGATGCTATAACATTTTCTCATGTTTCTGGCAATTCGCGAATTCCATTCCAAAAGGAACTGCGTCGGCTTGGCATTCAAGAATTAATCCAACAACTTTTGATACCTTGTTCTGATGTGAACCGTATTCCAGTGAGGAAATGCTGCGACCGGAACAAATGGCAGGCAGAATCTGTGCCTATATAAAGCGATTGAGGCAGCTTTTCTCAGCCGCTGTTTTCCAAATTGTTTTTAACCGGTCTTGCAACATGAAGCTGAGCGCTGTTATGTTATGAAAGTTATTGCCTCGGCAATCACTCGCTTCAATTTGATGAGTAGTTGTCGGTAGCGTTCTTCATTAAAAACTTTATCTCGTTTTAGTAGCTATACAGCACGCCATTCCGATCCCACCGAATACATAGAGCATTGATTTGGCGTCCACGCTATTATAATATAATTTTGCCATTGATTTGGCTGGTTGATCAAGTTTGACACATGATTTCTTCAATTTAGGGTTGTCATAATGCATTCATTTTTCATCACCTGTCATAATCCGATGCAAAACCAAATTTGTTTTGTAGCGCTCAAGCAGCACTGCTGACATACGAAAGCGTCTTTCAACGTTTCTTGACTTCAATTCATATCTCACCCAATTTTTTGCTTTTGAATGCATTTCAATATAGAAATTTTTGTGTTTTGACTACATAAATATGTATAAGTCAGTATCGAAAGATTTTGAATTTATGTAATAATGGTTTGTTGGTGATAACAAATATAAGTGAAGTTGCCTCTTCGATAACTTCTGCATAACATTTATATCAAGTTAAGTAAATTTGGAAAATTTAAAAATAAAAAATTCCGCATTTGACCTTGCGCAGCTCTTCGGTTATGATTAAAAAAAAAAAAGTTCGAAAAACAAACTTCTTTAATCATAACCGATTTATTATACTTTACCATATAAAAAAAATGACCACAAACAAGTAAAATATTATATTTTTAAATTTTAATTTCATAAGAAGCCTTCGTTTAAAGTTATTTGGCACCGATCGATTTGATTTTGTTAAAGGGCCATTCTAGCCCTCTAAACAAGGCCTAACTTTTCAAAGTAATTCTACGTGAATTTATCCATTTCATATATTTGCGTGTACAAAAAATATATATATTGAAATTTTAATACAAAATGGCGGCTGTTAGCCCATCTTCGGAATCACTTTCTTCAACATATTTTTATTCTAGGCCTTGTGCTATATGAAACAAGAAAACTCGTTAACTTCGGCTGCACCCAAGCTATAATATACTTCACTGGTGCATTGCTTATTGCATAAAATGGTAAATTAAGATCTTTATAATGATTTTGATCGATCAGTTTGTAGGGCAGCTATATGTTATAGTGGTTCCATATCAGCGGTTCTGAAATATGAGCAGCTTCTTAGGGAGAAAAGGACGCGCGCAAAATTTCAGATCAATATCTCAAAAACTGAGGGCTGACACAAACGCTTCGACGCTACGGTGGATTAGGTAGGGACATTTTATTTCTTTCACTATTCTACAAACTTACTAATGTTTTTTGAAAAAAGTAGCTTGGTCTAAGTGAAACCTTTATTGGTCGGCTGACTTAAAAATTTGTTTTCTAATTCAATTCATCTTGAAAATATTCTACAAATGTTCAACCTGATCTGTACAATAATTCTTACTACAAGTACATTATTATATCACCTTCTCACTCCGAATCTATGAATCTATTCTCAACCGGCCCTACATTTTGCCAACAATTTTTGATAGCAGCCACTTAACTGTGGTGAGCCGCAACATTAACTGCCGAACTCACTGTTCACAAATAGACAGACAGACGGATAGAGACCCCTTTAACTTAAAACACATTGGTTAATTTCATTACAACAACTAAGGCAACTAAATTGGCTTTTAGTAAGAACATAAACGAAACAACAAAAATGTTTTTCGAAAAAAGAAACAAAACCGTGTGGAAACGAAGGGTGAGGAGCTACAAGCATACATAAGTGTGTTAATAATTCAGTGCATCCCCAATAAAGGATAACAAAGGAACTTGACATGAGCCACATATACATACATACATGTATGCATTTATGTATGCAAACCAACAGAGCTAAGCTGCAAGGGCTACTGCAAACAAATATTATACCATATTTGGAGCAGGGTAGAAAAATAGTACTCGCAAAAAGTGTTTTGCAAAAATGTTCAAGGAAATTTCAAAAATGCGCAGAACACACATACATATTTACATATATGTTCATTCAGTTGCACATATATACACATGTATGACCGGCAAAGTTGTAGGTTATAATTACCCTTTCGCTTGGCCATTCGAAAGAGCCTTTTGGCTTCGTTGGGTCGTGCCTACGGTTCGTTTAGTACACGCCGCAAACGTGCTGCTCGCAGTGGGGCGCAATGGCAAGGCATGAAAACAACAACACATATGTATGAAAGCACGCCGGCTCACATGTAAATATTGTGTTTTTAATGTTCGGCCGAAGTAATGCGAACACATGTACTTACATATGTACATTTGCATGTACTTATTACAAATGTTTGTAAGCAAAAAATGCATCAGGTATATTTTGCAGTCCTTTGTTGTCGGCGGCGAGCCCTTTTTAGCCAATATTTAAGTCTCCCTGTCAACAGTTTACCACTTCTGTTATGACTGATCGAGCTTCACTCTAGTATTTGTAATTTTCTTGCAGTTTATGTGCATTTATCTGACAGCGCAATTGTAGTATGCATGTGTTTAATAATATGCTAACAATATAAGCAGGTTTAAGAATCTTTAGGCAGATATCAAAATGAGAGCGCAGGTCCTTTAAAAAATATTTTGGTTTCGGAATCATATTGGATAGTCCGAAATAACTTTTATTACGTAAAATAAAGATTATTGAATAGTCATTGAAGATTGAGTCTAAAGGATCCATACATGGATCTGATGAATTAATAATAATTTTTTGATGCTCGATAAAAAAAAATAAATAATAAATTTACTACCAGTTTTTCTTATGGTTTTTTATTGATTGCAAGATACTGCCAGAAAAATCTAGGTACCTCTTTAGTAAATTTTGGGTATTTTTGACGCTCGAAAAAATAATATTTTTTTTGCTAAAAATTTTTTAACAGTTCTTTATTTATTGCTTAATTCTTCTAAAAATATAAAAAAAACAAGAAAAAAAATTAATTTCGGTCGTAGCTATAATAACGCTAAAAAAAGTACAAAACATTCCTTACAAGAATTTGATTTTGATCAGCCAATTTGTAAGTCAGCTATATGCTATAGTGATCCGATCTGAATAATTTTTTCGAAGATTGCAACATTATCTTCGACAATCATCCATGCCAAATTTTTTGTAGATATCTTGTAACATTAAAACGTTTTCCATCTGAATCTTTTGATTTCATTTGTTCTGTTTGTAAGGCAGCCATATGCTATAGTGGTTCGATATTGGCGATTCCAACAAATTAGCAACTTTTTAGGGCGAAAAAGGCGTGTGCAAAATTTCAGATCGATATCTCATAAACTGAAGGACTAGTTCGCGTATATTCAGATAGAAAAACATGGCTAAACCGACTCAGCTCATCATGCTGTTCATTTATATATATTATACATACTTTTACTTTATAGGCTCTCTAAAGTTTCCTTCTGGGCGTTACAAACTTCGTGGCAAACTTAATATACCCGGTTAGGGAATAAATCCGTTATATCCTCTATCAGCAAATATGTCAGTATACGTAATGTTTAGAAACTGAAACATAAAATTTTCGAAATATCGCAAAATATAAATTTTTCAGTAAATTTTGTAACTTTTTCGATTTATTTGAAAATAGTAAAAATTAGATATGTGGAGTTTTTGTTGGTTTCTGTCATAAAAGGATCTCCAAAGTAATTTTATGCCAACAATTTATGCAGTAAATCGGTTGGTTAGAACTAAAGCTTTTTTACAAAACTTCGTAAATAGCTGTGTTAAGTTTTAAGTTAAGATTCGCCTGGCCGCATTGCCACGAAACTAAAATAGCTCAAAATTAAAAAAAAAATCCAATTTCGCAAAATCCTTTAGAGAAGATATTTTAAAATGGTAGGCACTTTTCTATAAGCACACCTTTTCTTACTAACTTGGTAAAAGAAAAAAAAATATTTTTTTGATTTTTAAAAAGGTGAGATCTTATATATATTAATTTTTAACTTGTGTGTACAAAATTAATAAAATATTTCTCTATTTTTTTCTGTCTTCGAAAAATTAATTCTTGGATGGCCATTCGTTTGTGCGCTTTTACAAAAAAGTAGCAGTATATACCTAAATGAAATTTTTTAGTTTTTGTATTTCGTTTGGCCTCCTTTATTTTTAATGTCTCTAAAAATTCTTTTTGACATAGAATCAGTCGGCCTTTGTAAGATTTCTGATCCAATCTCATACCAAGATTGACAAAGCGCATTTTTGAGTTTTAGAATTCAGTTGCTTTGTATATCGTTTGAGTAGACTTTACGAACAAGTATACCCCAATGGTGCTCGATAGGGTTACAATAGGGAATACATGCTGCCCATTATAGCAATTTAATGATTTTTGAAGCAAACCACGTTTGTTTTGAAAACTGCATGTTTTTGTTTTTTTTTTTATTTTGTGGGTATTTATTGGAATGGATCTGTTATACGGTGGCAACTCTTATATTGTGTATAATCGTAAAATTTCCATTAAAAGAACATCAGGAAGCTTTCTAGACAATTTTTTTCTTGATTTACTGTAATTTCTGGATGTTTGGAAGTATATATGTGAGTTAGTCTAGAATTTGCAAAATAATTGTAACAAATTTTCCAATTATACATAATTTGACTTGTTAAGAAATAATTTATAGTTAAGCAAGAGTATGAAATTAAGGCCTAAAATTCTCAAAAAAAAAAATTATATTGTTACACACATATATATATATATATACGAAAAAATATTACACAGTTATGTAATAATTTCAACACTTCTTCAGACAACAACGCCAATGCTCATACCAACATGCCATACATTTGAACTTAAATGCATATGTATATATAACATACTTACATCCATACATGCATACATTCATACATACATACATATATGTAGAACCCCATGACTACTTATAGCAAATTGTATTTGTAGCTGTAAAAATATGTAATAAACTCAAGTACATTTTTTCTTATGAAAACTCGGTCAATACATTACTTTTTTCTCTTTTCTCTTTTTTAATTGCAGATGCTTATCGATCAAGCCACCTGAGAGGTAAAAAAAAAAATAGCACATAAACATATCCCTTCCTTACAAACGTAAAAATAATGAATAATGAAAATAAAATGCTAAAAAATGCAAGAATTCCAATATCCAATTATTAGTCAATGCGCAAAAAAATAATTGCAATAAGTGCAACAACAACAACAAAGTGTAATGTAGAAGGAATGAAAAACATGTGACTGCACTTGAGCGTTTTTAGAGCGAGGAAAAAATATGAAATTACATTGAGCAACTAATTAGAAAATAACTGTAGAATATAAAAGAAGAAGAAAAAAAAACAGCAACAACAACAAAATGGTTTATGAAACACTTTTAAAAAGGAAACTTTGAAGAAGGGTGAGAAATATGGGGCAAAGGCGCATAACTGTCATAGCAACATGTACTAAATAACTGTTAAACGCGATTATTAAAAACTGCGGGTGTGGAATTTTTTTTCTAAAAATATGCAATCATGTGTTTTCAGAAAATGCAATTGTTAATACGAAATATGGCAGAAATTTGAAAATATCAATTTTTTTTAAGTTTTGTGCTGTCAGCAGGCGGGAAAGTGTATTGAGCAGAGCAAATAGAGCGGAAATGTTTGTTAGAATATGTGCTTATATAGGAAGATTGAAAAGAAATTTTTTTAGGAAATTCTGAATTATGTAAATGTGTGTATATAAATTTTTAGGGCGATTTTGTGGGTTTAAGCTTGGTAATGAATTTAGTCAAGCTAAAATTTGATTAGAAGCATACTTTTTAGAGCAACTGCACAAACATCCGAAGCAGATTAGCTTGAATAGGGGGTTTCGTTATTCTTAATTATTTTTGTATAATTTGTTGGTATAAATACTAGCGTGTAATCATAGAATTTTTATGAAATTCTTTTTTTTTTAATTTCTCGAGCATTGGTTTGGATGCTAGATGGAGTAGGAGGGCTTATGTGGTAATTAATATTTCTATCGAATTACTGAAGTAGTAAAAACTCAAGGAAAGGTATAATTAAAAATCCGATCAAAAAAATTTAAACATTGAACTATAATTTTCGTGAAATTTTTTAAATATTATTTTAAATAATATTTGGCAAAAATATAAAATTGAAAAACTCAGATAGGCTAATAATTTTGATTAGGGTGAATATTAATTAGTACAAAATAAATCCCAATCAAATTCAGAAATAATTTTAAAAAATTTAAAAAAATATTTAAAAAATGTAAAAAATTACAAAAAAGAAGTATTAACAATTGCCATAAATATGATTTCAAAATTTAAAACAACTTTAAAAAATAAAAAAAAAATTTTAAAAATTTAAAAATTAAAAAAAAAACTATGTAAAAAAATTTAGGTAGGCAGTAATATTTTCACAACCTAACATTTCACCTTAATTATTACTAATTTAATTGCTACCTTTCAAACTAATGCAAACAAAATAAATGTTTTTTATTAAAATACTCAAATTCACAGCAAAGTTTGGAGCGCTTCATTTTCAGTTCTGAGTCACTAAATAAACCATTTATTCATTGCGACGTTTTTGTGCTGTCAAGAACGTCTTGCATATACTTTTAAGAATATTTAATTTTTCTATAATAATTGAGTCATATGTCTGCTATTAAAATAGTTCAAAATTTTTTTTTTAATAATAAAGCTGACAAAATTTTTAATGTTGTAAGCAGTTGTAAGAATTTATCTCACTAACATTTTACCATACATATAAATATATTGTTTATATACACATCTATTTTTACAATCACTCTAAAACACTTCAGGCGCAAGTCATTTTTTCAAATACCTACATACATAAATTTATAATTTTATAAAACTTTGCTTGGTAAAAACAAATAAAAATACTGGATACCTTTGGAAAATTATCCCATCCGCAAACATATC
Source organism: Bactrocera oleae (assembly GCF_042242935.1). Taxonomy (NCBI): domain Eukaryota; kingdom Metazoa; phylum Arthropoda; class Insecta; order Diptera; family Tephritidae; genus Bactrocera; species Bactrocera oleae. The sequence continues at coordinate 18,021,235 of NC_091537.1, read as the reverse complement.
CTTTTCCCAATTTACCTTTCAGACACCTCAAGTGGCAGTTGGTTAGCAATTTGTTTTTTAATTTTCCATATACAACAATGTTTTTTTCTTTTTTTTTAATTTTTTTAAGCCTATAATTTAATTTATGTCTTTCATCAGCCAGTTATGCTTTTATATCAGCTTCTCCATGTTTTGTTGCCCATCAAAGGGCTGCCTGCCGCTTACACGCGACTGACCCAAATTGAGTTTGACAACGAATGGTAACTGTCAAATTGCTGTCAACTTTACATTGCATTACAAACAATTTGCTGTCCACCTACGCCATAGCTGTAGGCGATTTTGGCGTAGAACATTAAGGTGGTGCGCTTGCGTTCCAAAAAAAATGAGTTTTAAAGAGTTAGGCAATATATTTTTTAGTGGTTTTATCTAAATGTTTCTATATGATTCAATAAAAGTTTTAGTAAGCGATATATAAACAAAAAAAATTTTCTTCTTCAGCAACAACTAGAGTAGCAGTAGTATATATATTGTAAATCAACAAAAATATTTTCTATACATCATCGTGAACTCCATTTTATTTTCTGCGCTTCGTTCTACTTCAGAGTCTTTAAATGTGTATTGTAGTCTAGAGCACTGCATATCGGGTTTTTTACAATATAAATATGTTTAAAAAAACATTTAATATTTTTACTTTACTTCTTTCTATCAGTTATTTATTAATATTTTAAGAGTTTACAAACAAATTTTCAAAAAAAAAAATTCACAAAATATCCATCTTGTCAAGTTTTTTAGTCTTCTGGTCATTGGAAATCGAAAAAGAATTATTCATATATTGTCTTAGAAATATCTTTATGGCGGAAAAATTTTAAACTGAAAAATGAAAATGTCTCGCAAAACGGCGCTCATTTAGAAGATATAATTTATTTCAGTAATTTTTTTTTATTAAATTTTAATTTTTTTTTCGTTTTCGTCATAAAAGAAAATTCTTGACAAATTTCGAGTATATCGGTACATTAGAACTTGTGGTTTTTCGACAAACGCTTCGAAAAAAGTTACAAGTTTCAAGTTAAAACTAAATCGGCCCAATCGCATTGTCAGTAAAATGACTGTAATATATATAATAAGCATTTTTGTTTTGAAGAAATATTCTTGAATATTTGAACTATCGAAATATGAAACCAAAATTATCGCTGTTTTTTTTTAATTTTCAGACTAGCATACCACCACACCCTAATAACCAGACATTACATATTATTTGTGAATGCAAAATACTTCTTGCGTGATTTTCACCAATTTTCTGTGCGGCCATTTATGTCAAACCCTGACAGTTAAACCGCAAAACGTTTCGTTCTCCTCTGCGTTTGACATCTCCCGTTCCACCTTCAACTGTCACTCCACCTTATATGCCCTTCGACTGATACTCGTGATAGAGACATCCAAGTGTTGGTGCCACATATATTTTATTGCCATTTTCTTTTCTGCATCTCACAAATTGCAAATGAAATGTGAAATCTTAATCGATTTCACGATCTCTATTCTAGTTGTTTGTCTTGCGTCCAGCATTTTTGTTGTTCTTTCGTATTTGCCAACGAACTATACACTATATACACGCTGATCGTCAGTGACAGTTGTGGCAATCAGTCGACTTTCATTATTACTCTGCGCTTTTGCTCCAAGCCAGCAGGTTGTGTGGGTTGACGAGTTGTGGCTTATATATGTATGTACAAAGATATTGGTATGTAATTGGTGCGGTGTGCGGTGTGCTCATGGTAGTATTGTATGTTAACCACGGTGCTTAAATGACGTTTACATTTTTGTGGTCTCTGATCTCTGCAACCAGCTTCTTGTACTCGAGCTGCCAGACAAAGCGGCGTTTACTCGAATTTTCAGTTTGTTTGAGCCTTTCTTTGTAGGTGTGGATTAGTGTTGGTGTGAATATATATGTATAAGTATTTATATAGGCATCTGCTGGGTAAACCGCAGTGGAATAAATTGCATGTGGCAAAATTGTGTTAAATGAGACAACTCAACAAGTCTTATTGATATTATCTCATTTGACATTGACAAAAGTGGAATTGGTTAAGAAGAGGTTTCATATTGCATTTAATTATATTTTTAAGGTACAAACTTTTACCATAGATATTATATGCATTTTAATAAATAGATGTAAGAGAAACTTGTTTATTGAGAGCATTTTCAGCTTTTTTTATAATATAGGTATAATATAATAAGTCATAGATTGAACAGCAGTGTTTAGGTATGACGCAAAGCACCGATTAGCGGTATATAGACCCATTTTTTATAAACCTAAACCAAAAGTATACCTTTTGATATACAAATATTTTGAAATAATAAACTTTTTTCTAATGCTTGCAGAAAATTCTTTAATAATTGATAATTAAAATATATTTTTTTTCTAGAATTATATGTAAAATTATATTTACAGTTTTAAAGAATCTATTGTGAATCTCGAATTTTTTATCATCCGCTCAATATTTCTGAGACTACCTCTACTTAATTAAATTTTTATTAGAATCTTGCTTTATAAGTGTTGGCCCATGATATCTGCTTTGATACTGTTTTCTTCCTATCTGTAGCTTCTTACTAAAAATCAAATAGTTTTACATGATTGAGAAAATTTATTTTTGTTTATTTCGCTTATGAAGTTATCCAAAACATGCTTCTAAATTTTTAAGTCATATATCAAAACCGTTCTAAAGTTATGGACATTTAAGCTGTTATCTTATGTTGGATCTTTGGATCGCTATATTATGTAAATAATTAAATTTTGTTTTATTTTTGTTTTATACATTATGTGTGCTCATCATTGATGGTTATCTTGCAATTTTTTACTTCTTGCCAGAAACATGTTACTAAAAATCAAATAGTTTTACATGATTGAGAAAAATTATTTTTGTATATTTCGCTTAAAAATGTTTAAAAAAATATGCTACTTGAATTTGTTGTCATATATCAAAATCATTTTAAAGTTATAGGCATCTGAGCTTACATCTTTTGTTAGTTAATTGGATCACGGAGGTGTGTAATCACTTTTAAAATAAGATTTTAAGGCCTAATATAGGTAAATTTAGCAGTAAACTTTGAAATTTATAACATTTGAGGTTATGTTGGAGATCTATAAGTCTACTGAGGATTTAAATATGACTGTTTAACTTTCTTCTAACTAATGAAGGAGCGATAAAAACAAACGTTCATGTTTATCCTGATTTTCAATGTCAATCCTAATAGGGTCTTTGTAATGCTAACAGGAGAAATTTTAAATACATTCATTTCAAAATTGGCTTCCAGGCTGTTTACAAACTATCATTAATTGGTTAGGGGGTTATATCCACTTGTGAATTTAAAAAAATCGATTTCTTGTACAAATAATTCGATATACAATTTTTTTATTTTTTATTATAATTTTTTTATTTATTATTTTTTTTTTATTTATTTTTTTTATATTTTTTTTATTTATTTTTTTATATATTTTTTATTTTATTTTTTATTTATTTTTTTATTTTTATTTTATTTTTAGTTTTTGAGGTTGATCTAGAATATAGTTTCAGAATTTTTTAACTTGGTGTAATGTGCTCCCCAAACTTTTAATACATAACCGACTAGACCGATCGATTTAAAAATTCCTCACGATTATTATATAACACGATATTAGATATATTTGTCAGGCAAAAATCGAAGTAACAAGATTTTTGACAATAATTTCGATGTTTTAGACACTCTGAATGTACATTTTTTTTTTTTACAAAATTTTACTTTTATATAAATATACTAATAATAATTTTTTTGACTTCTGGATTTAAGAAAGTTTAAAGCAGGTACTCCTGGCGATTGGCTACGGGACCAAGGGAAAACAAAATTTTTCAAGCATAGTTACCAATTATTATAGTACATTCAATTCTAGAAAGGCACATTATTACAATTGGTGTTTTAAATAAAATACCACTTCAAAAAATTTACGAAAGTACATGTGTTTTGACTTGGAAGTGCATATATTACCCCTTAAAACATAAAAAGTTCATCTATCAAACTTTTTCAGTAGAAGCTTCCATAATTCAATTCCTACTGAATAATGAAGCACTGGCGAATTCATATTTGTTTTAAAAAACAACATAACTCGCCTTCCACATTCATCAAATCTTCCTTATTTAACTATAACTCTGGTTCCTCAATTTCAATATTCATATGGCATATATGCTATATACTATAGTATACTACATATTCGACGTCGACGCCTTCAATTATTTCTCTGGCATTACCGTGGTAACTTAATTAAATTTAGCGTGCTAATAACTCATTTAGTTCAGATTGAGAAAAAACAAATTCAAATTCAAACTGTGTAGTTATGGCAAAGGCATAGAAGATGAGTGGCAACAACAAAAAGGCTAGCGTATAGCAATTAGACGCAGCGAATGTGTTACCATGTTCATATATTTTACACTGTTACTAACATATTAGAAGAAAATAAAATATGCACATTAGAAAGGGTCGCTGAGACCCGAATAGATTCATTTTAAATTCAAGAAAACAAAAATGAAAGGTCAAACATATTTGAAAAGGACTGGATATATAAATATATTTCTGTAAATATTTTGAAGTAAAAGTTAAGTCTTAAATATGAAAAATAAAAAAAGAAATTGATTAAGTAGCCCAGAGCACTATTGGAAGAATTAAGAAAGTTTCCTACTAACTTTAAGACTTTGCGTCCCTACCTAATATCGCTGAAAAGCTTTATACAAATTTTACAAAATTGTCTGGGAATCTGTTAGTTATATATACAAATGCATGTATGTACATACATATGGGCTCAGCAGGCTCCGCGTATTTCACTTCGAAGCAAACTGACAGCTTTTTTGTCTGGGTGATGATATTTGCTCAGTGGTAATTATTCTATATATAACTCATAAAAATATGTTAAAAATAATTATTTTGTTGTAACTATATTTTCAGTTGTATTTTTAATGAAGTGCATTTTTGTTGTTGTTTTTGTTACGTTCGACGCCCTCTTCACTCAATTAAATCCTATTCAAACAAGCGAAATCACACCTTAGTCAGTTATTTGTCGAAATTTTTTTCCTCATACATACACGAGTGTTAATTTTTTTTTGCAATTTCTGACATGTGTAAAATAATTAGAGTAACAAAAAACCGATTTAAAACAAACGGCTTACAAATTAATTAGACTATATGAGTGGTAGACGCTTATTATTGCTAATGTTGCAATACAATGCAATCGTTGGAATGAAATAACAATGGATAGCAATATTGCATATCTGCAAGAAAAGGCATATATATATTATATATATTTATATGCTATATATGCATACTTATACCTACATATGTAGGTACGTTCATAGAACGCTATCACTGGTGCCATATAATAATTTATAAATTATGCACTATAATTGGGTGTATAATTTTTTCAATTAATACTGCTTGGAATGGTATACAAAGAAAATTTTTGTAAGTATTAGCTACATAAGCTACATAATAACCGTTTAATAATAATAAAAACTAACGTCTTCAGCTAAAATTTAAGAATTTCCTTTAGTGTTAATTAAATGAACTCAAAACAAGAAATAGCTATAATACCCTTCACAGGTGCATTTTTTATAGGTTAAAAGGGTATAAAAAGAAATGTATCTTGATTTTAATCATTCAGTTTGTATGACAGCTATATGCTATAGTTGTCCGATTTGAACAATTTGTTTGGAAATTGTAGCTTTGCTTTGAGTTATACTCTGTGCCAAATTTGGCGAAGATATCTTGTCAAATGAAAAAGTTTTCCAAACAAGGACTTGATATTGATCCATTACTATTTATGCGAACTATATGCTGTAGGCTATAGGGGTGCGATATTGGCGATCCCGACAAATAAGCAGTTTCTTGTGGGGAAAAAGGCGTAAGCGAAACTTCAGATCGACATCTTAAAAACTAGGTAACTAGTTCACGTATATATATACATACAGACTGATATACAGATACTGCTAAATCGACTCAGTTCGTCACGCTGATCATTTATAGTATATACATACATACAGTTAAGCGTCTCTGACGTCTTCTTCTGGGTGTTACGTGGCAAGCTTTATAAAATGTACAAGATATAAATATATAAATACATGCACCCACATTTAAAGAAAAAAGTAAGACCAAAGCAATCGCTAATATTCATTGTCACTTTGTCCAATGCTTTGAAAATTCCTCTGAATTTCTTGTAGCCACAATCAAAGTGGAAATCGATTCAACCATAAAGAATTACAATAACTATTACATTAAGCGTGTAAGAGTCACTTTTAAGCTGCCAATTCGTTGAAAAGCTGAAGACCACACAAAACAAAGACTAGACACACGAGCCAAAAGGAAATTCGAGCTGCCTGAGCTCTTTTTTAAATGTGGTGTAGTAGCAGAGAATTCCTGCTAATTTGTGACTTGCCATGACAGACACTTGTATCTTGTTCTTCCACTTAACTGGTTGGCGTCTACTGCCGGTGGTCAAGTCCAAAGGTGACAGCAATAAATGCATGCACAAGTGTAAGAAGTCTTTGAAGTTGCAAACTGAGATGACATTAAAGTGAAAATAAATTATTGGCTAACTAGGCCGGCTTGCGTTTAAAAGCGACTATTAAGTTGAAACTTTTTAAGGGGCATGCGAAAGCGTAGGTTTTAGAAATTTATACGAGAAATTGCTGGCGTTAATTGAATATTTTTTAGAAGTCCGTCAATTATAGAAAAACTGATTTAAAGCCAAAAGCATGCGTTATTTATTATACTATTGCAGTATTTCGTTTTTTATGTGGTTCAAGACAGCACGAGTTCCTAGAATCGCCGTCGCCCGTCGTGACCCTCTTGAAAATGTGATAAAATTTCAATATATATAAATAATAGATTGTTCAGAATGAACTTAAATTGCAATGGGCAGTTAATAATTTATATAATCATTTTTGGGTAGAAGAATTGCTGCATACTTCTTAGAAATCTCTATCTCCTATAGTCTTATTATAGTATTATCAGAGGTGGCAGCCATTGAACAATATGGGGGGAGATCGGAGACAATCCTCAAAGCGGCCCGGTGCTCTACAACAACTGACATTAACACCGGGCTTTTCTGATACGAATTGGAATTTACAATAATTTCTGAAATTTATTTTTAAAGTCAAATGCTGCATATTTTCGTCGTATCATATGCTAGATAAATTTGTTTAGGCTTCAATGTTGTTGTTATAAATATTCGGAAGAACCTCTGGCGTTTATCTCTTCACTTACGGCATTAAAACACGGATAGATCTTCTCGATCTGAAGATTTCGAAGATTATTTCCTTGAAACTTTTCCTGAAGTATGCAGCTGCAATACAAACTGACCGATCAAACTCAAGTCCTTGTATGGAAAACACTTTTATTTGTTAAGATATATTCACGAAATTTGGCACAGATTATTATCCTACCCATCGCTGCAATCTACGCATAAATTATTTAGATCGGACTACTATAGCATATAGCTGCCATACATCTGCACTCATCTTCAGAATGAATATCTGTATTGGAGGCGAACTTCGGTCTGTAGCCGAGGTCCTTTTGTCTCTTTGACTGTTTGTATCCGCTGATTCAGGCATCGGGGAAACGGTTTCTTCCATGCAGACACTTTGGATTGTCTTATCGTTTGTCTTGTCTGCAGGCTTTTGCCTTCTGAAGGCATTTAATTCATTGTCCGTTTATACTTTTTGGTTTTGCTCTCGTTTGTTTTCATTATTTGCATTATTCATGTTCATGTTGTAAGAGTTCCGCCTTTAGCCGCTATTTCCACTCGATCCTACAGTTGCATTTTCCGTCCCTGCGGTTATCTATGCATTGCATTGAGGCATATTCAGAGCCAGGGCTATAGTACTAGTCAGGATTTAAATCAAGTGAGCTTGTACTGCCAACATAATGGTGACGTAGCATTGAACGTAATTGAAGGCCTTTCATGGTAACTCGTGGTACTACTTCGTTGTTTGATTTCTTAATCTGTCATCTGTGCTGTGCCCTTGGGCGGAGACTGCTTATATTTTATTCACAGCAAACCTACATCTTGCAGGCCGTTCAGTAACCGACATCTATGAACCCGGATGAGTTTAGCAATTGGAGATTTTTTGTCTAACGACTTCCGTTTCAGCGTCCCTCGTCGCTCTGTTGCCTCCCTCTCATGGTTAGAGGAACCCTCGAGGTAGCCCCTGTGCGGTTGTGAATGCATATTTCGAAGCGGTATTTATTCACCCCGTCACCGGAGATTCATCGGATGTTTCAGGTCCTTTAAGCCAAACCCTCCTCTTCTGTCGCTGTCTGGTTAGGGGCTGCTTATTGGGTATTCGCCGCTAACCTATGAACCACCAACAGTTCACCATGCTGAGCTCAGCGATTTTACTCAATCTTAGGCATTCCTTGTATATTATATTAATATCATATTTGAAAATTAAAATTAGTAAATTTTTCTTTTAAACTTAATTTTTATTTTATTTGTTTTGCTCATAAAGTTGCATCACAAAAAGCACACAGTTAATCACTGTATATTTCTTTAATTACATACATATGTATATATTTGCACACTTATATGTGGGGCCACACATAAACTAACTACGCAGAAGATTTTTGTTTTTGATAAAAATTTAAACACGAATATATATCTAAGTAAATATGTGGCCGTATACTTAAATTTGTTTGCTCGAAAATTCCAAGTTAATAAATAGGTAAATACATGCAGAGTCAAAACAAACGTAATACAAATAGAAACAAATTAAATCTTAAGTTAAATATGTGCACAACAAAGCTATTTATGCGCCATGTATACACAAGACACAAGACAATTATTGCACAGCAGCAAGCAGCAAGCGGCAAAAACAAAAACAAATACTGCAGATAATGGCTTGAAGGAATTATTAAAAGACCAATAAATAAATACATTCGCACATGTGCAGCTGTGTTTGTATGTATGTGTGCATGTGCAGAGAGTTACTGTGAAATATTTGTAAGAACGTGAGTTTTTTATTGCCAAACGACAAATATGTGCGCTTATAAATATGTTGTTATGTGACACGCTTAAGCAAATTTGTTAATATTATTAATTTATGCGACTTGATTGCATTAAACATACATACATATGTACCAATACAATTAATTTATGGTTAATGGAAGTTTCATAAAATATTATGAAATGCATGGGTTATAACGGTTAATAAAGTTCGCGTAGATGATACAAAAATTAATTATTAAAAATTGAAAAAAAAATAAAAATTATTTTAATTGAAAAATAATGAAAATTTTTAAATTTATTATAATTTTTCTTTTCATTTTATATTTTGCATTTATTTTGTGTAAAAGTTATTAATTAGTAAATTAGATTAAATTTATTGTAATATAACAATATTTTCAAAATATCAAAATTATTGATATTTTTATAAATTTTTATAAATTTTATGTTTTATATTTTATTTTAATTTTTTCACTTAATTTTTAGAAAAATTATTAAAATTAATTTACTTTATAATGCATTAAAAAATTGTAAAATTTAGTAATATTTAATGTTTTTATAGCAATTTTTCTTAACTTTTCAGTTTATTTATTTATAAAGTAAAAAATATATAAAAAATATGTAAAATTTAATTGAATTTATAATTATTTAAACAATTTGAAAAATTAAATAAAATAGATATATATGAAAGTAACAAATCAGACATGAAGAGTATAAAAATATTTCATTACATTAAAAAAATTTTTTTGAATTATTGTTTTTTTGAAAAACTATTAATTAATTATTAAATTTTACAATTTTTTTTCTTGTTTATTGTTTTTTTTTTGAAAAATTTTTCACCAAACAATGTTTTAATTTTAGTTACATAAAATTAATAAAAATATTTTATTAAATTTTACAAATATTTCTAAGTAATTTTTTCCGAACATATTAATTAATTAGTAATAATTTAAAATTTTGTAGAATTTATTTGTTTATATAATGTTTTTATTTATCGTTATGATTTTTTCCACATTATTTATTGTAAAATACATAGTTAGAAAAATGCGCAAAATTTTAATTAAATGAACTTTAAAATAATCAAAAAAGTTTGTAAAATTTTATAATCTATTTTTATTTAACTTCTGTTTTATATATGAATATAATTTTTCAGTTCATTTAAAAATAAGTAAAATTTAGTTTTATTTTATTAAATAGTTATAATTAAGTAATTAGTTAAACTTTATAATTTGTGGTTATTTTCTTAATTTTAGTATACTTTTTTCCACTCTTTTTTCTCATAAATTAATATAGGAAAGTTGTAAAGAATTGGAAATAATTTTGTTTAATAGTTTTGCTAATTAATTTCTATTTTTATCTTTTTATATATTTTTTCCCCTTTATTTTTTCAATAATTAGTAATCTATTTTTATTTATTTATGTTTTATTTATTAATTTTTTAAATTTAACTTAATAATATTCGAAAAAATCGCAATTTTTCGTTGTTATTATTGTTCTAAAAAATTAATAATTGAAAATATGTATATAATATATATATATATATAAATATAACTTTAATTAAAAAATTGTATCATTACTAAATAAATTTAAAAAAATGTTTACAATATTCTAAATAAAAATAAGTTTTCTATCGTTTTTTATTATTATTTTTCAAATCATTTTCTTAATTTTCTTATACCAAAAAAACAAAAAAAAATGAAACGCAAAATCGTACAATATTTATCTCGCTTGAACTCTGCACCCGCTTGACTCACCTGCTTTTGTTGTAAATAACAGGTGGAGAAGCAAAAATAATAAAAAATACCTACTCTGTGACATCTTCAAAACAATTGACTCATTTGCTTGGAATTAAGTACCAACATACATACATACATACAATATAACACACAGATATACTGCTCGCAATGGCTGGAAAATGAAATCTTTCTGTGAATTTCTGCACTCATGTGACATCTCAGGGCTAACTTCTTTAATCGCAATCGCTTGCAGATGAATTGTATTGTAAATTTCATGCAGTGCATGCCAACATGGTGTCAGTCTTTAAGAATTTATGATATTTCTCAACATCTAGGTGGAAAACACCAACTGCTTGACGAAGGTGAAACCTTTGTTAATTTCTTTAACATACGATTTTATATACTCCTTATGCTCCAAACGATATATTTTAATATAAACTTATATATTATATATATTTACTAACTTCACAATCCCAGTCATATTTTAAGTTATACAGTGCATGCAAATATTTATGTCACCGGTTTTTTTTACTCCTTTTAATTAAATATTCTTTAACCGAATTTTGGTTGTACAAGTTCATGCAGATGTATGTACATATATATATACTTAAATGTGAATGAGTGTGCTTGATAGCAGGTGCTTGGATTTGCCAATTTTTGCGCTTTTGTCCAAACCTCACATCTGTGTACATATGTACATACTCATATGTATATACTTGTATGTATGACAGTTTGTATGTGTCCAAATATTGGTTTGGTGGATTTTGATATATTTACTAAATTTACGGATAAGATTAAGTTAGATTTTTGGCAATAAGCTTAAGTAAATTGCAAAATTTAGATAACGCTTAAGATTAATAATCTTTTGTAGAAAGCACGAAAGGTTGTTTTTTACACAAAACCTATTATGTTAATTATCGTATATATAATTAAAAATATAATGTCAATTAAAGAATTGGGTACATTTCATTATGGAATAGCGCCCAAAAAGTGTGAATATAATTTCAACAAATAATTAATATGTCGGATATTGTAAGAAAGTAAAATACATCTAATGATGATACAGTCCACAAATTGGTGAATTTCAGGTCACTGCGTCTATTGCAGCAGATCAAATATATATCTCAGCTTCGGGTTACTTTCGAGTAGCTGCAATTATGAGGTCGTTTAACACAGAAAACGGCTGAGTTTCGTTTACGAATACGTACAAGGACAAGCAGTTCTACATAATTTATTAATCAATTTTCACTAATAATTAACATATTTATTTGTTATCTGTATGTTTTTCTAACACTGCGTATATTGAAGAGAAAACCTCTAATGGAAATTTTAATGTATTTTTAATGTACTATACATTTTTTAATGACGCGTTTCCAGCAAATATATAAAAAATATATTGTATTATATAAAAATATAGAAAACGAAAACAGAAAATAAATATAAATAGACTTTTAATATTTTTTTTTAAATTGAATTAATAGAAGTTTACATATTTTTAATTATTAATTAAAAAATAAATAAAGTGGAAAAAATATAATAAAATAAGAAATATGAAATTAATTATTGTTGAATTATTTTAATTAAAATTTACATACGTTTTCTTTCTAAAATAAAAGTTTTTTTTTTTAGTTTTTGATAAATTAAATTAGTTGAATTTAACATAGTTGGAACAAGTGGAAAAATTATAATATGATACAGATTATTTAAAAAAATAGAAATTAAATAACTAAAAATATAGAAAATAAATAAAAAATGATTATAAAATTTTAATAAATTATTATTATATTACATTAATAGAAATATAAATATTTTTGGTTTTAAATTAAAAAAAAGTGTAGAAGATTATAATGAAATAGAATATATAAAATAAATCAAAATCTAAATACTACTAAATACTACTTTTAGTAATTCATTATAAAAAAAAAATTATAAACTGAAAAGTTCTAGTACAAAAAATATAATATAAAGATTTAAAAACAAAAAATAATTATAAATAACTTTATATTTTAAATTTTTTTTTAATTATTAGTAAACTAAAGTAAATTGAATTTACAGAATTTTTTATAATTAATTATCAAAAAAATTAATAGTAAAAATTACAATATAATAGAAAACAGAAAATAAATAGCAGTTGATAACTAAATGTTTAAAATTTTATAAATATTTTCTAAATTAAAATCACTGAATTTTACATATTTTTTAATAAAAAATTGAAGTGGATAAGTTATACTAAAAATACAGAAAATAAATAAAAGCTGTTTACTAAATTTTTAATTTTTTTTAATTATTATTAAATTATTGTATATTAACTGAATTTTTACATATTTTTTAGTCGCACGGAATTGTGGAATTGGATAAGATGAAAAGTATTCAAAACTTTATATATTTACGAGTATTAATATACATTGCTTATTTAAGGGGTTAAGCCAGTCTTGAGCCTTTAAAAAGGCGTAACAATTTATTCTGGTAATAAGGAAAAGGGAATCGAAGTTCGTTTCTCAGGCTTTTTTCAACATATTTAGGTATATGGTTGTATAAAAATAGTTTATATTGGCAGTGTAATACAAAACGGACGATGAAGATCCAACCCCGATACTCTCGACGATGATTTAAAAAACGAGTGCAATCTAAAACAAAATAAAAACGGCGGCTTAATCTACTCAAAGCATTTTAGTAAAGGGCATATTCTTTGTGCAAAATGGCGGACTAGTCAAAAATGTTTACCTAAAAAATTCGTTGTAAATTGTTTATAAAAAAGTTGCAATAACAACTGAAAAATCGTACGTAGTTTAGTGATTATGTTGATGCAGCTGCAGTTAACATTTTAAGCGAAGATCTGCGACAGTCTTCGAGTGAAATCGGCCGATTTGAGTAATGCAGTTTTGCGGATAAGGCGTTCTAACTTTTATGTGCGGAAAGTGAAAAAAAATATATTGAATGTTGTGAATCTTAAACTGGCCTAACCTCTTAAGATATTTTTATATATTATATTATATCAATCAATCTAATAATCAAGAATCAGCATGTAACGCTATGATCTCTTATGATTTGTTCGTTTAATATTTCAAACGTAAAAGACGCTACAAGCGCTTCGCACAGTTCTCATTCTATTTAAAAACTTTTTATAAAATTATAAATATGATAATAAAAAAATTTCAATTATAACTTGTCATTTTTATAATCAAAAATATATCAATTAGTCTTCCCATTTGCTAGTTCAAAATTATTTTATCCAAACGTCAGCCTTCTAATTGTTTTGTTGCTGTGTAAATAAAGACATCATGCTACCTTTGAACACACATATGCATACATACAAACATATTTATGTACTTATTGATATTTACATTTCTAATCTCTTACGTGAACAGTAGCAAATGTATTTTGGCTTGCGTTCCGGGAAGTGGCCGCGTATATTTGCTGCACGCTGAGATATATCTACGTATGTGTGTATGTACTCGCATGAGTCAGTAATAAATCATATTAGAATAAATGAAAACACCTTATAGTGGGAGAGCAATGCGGCAAAAAGAATTCTCGAAATTAAATTTCACTTTCTTTGTATTTATTTGCAGTTAAATAAATAAAAACAATTTTGACTTAGTAAATAGCGCAATTGCGGACTAATAAATAAATAATGTTAGACGTAAGCTAATACCTAGAATAACAACAAATAAATATTTAGTTGTGCAATTAAACTGCATAGAATGCGGGAGATAGCGACGTAGTATGATGTTTACAGTTATGCGCCTGTCAACGAGTCAGCAAAGAGAATGATAAATGGAGTATTTGGAGATATGAAAATAAAATTTTTTTTTTGGAAAAAATTCTAATTTTTTTAAATAATTTGTGTCAAAAATTTTTCTGTGAACACTTTTAAACTGAAATTTCCAAAGAAAAAAAAAACTGTATTATGAATATATTTCGAAAAAGAACCAATAGTTCTTGGTTTTGGAAACCGTAAAATACATATCTATCGTAGCATTGAATAGAATTCTGAATATAGTATTCTGTCGAAATCACATTTTAAAACTTTTGTTTTTTTGACTGAAATTTCATTGAAACAGAAAATTTCAAATGAAATTTTTAAACAAGCTGAAAAAATATAATTTCTACAGAAATTATTTTTTCTCTGTATAATTAACAATTTATGTAAACATTTCCACTTAAATAATTTTCCTTGCAATATAATTTATTTTAAAAATATTTATTATGGAGACACAACCACGCTGCTGTTATCCGATTAAGAAAAAAAGAAATTTTTCACTGTGGTTTGTGCTACTGACACTTGGCATTATTTTAACCCAACAGTAACTCTCTGCAATTCCGCAGTTCCAGACCGGGTCGACCGCCAAAACGTGGCCCCGTCGGTTTGTCGCTGCCGCCTACACACCTGTCGCAACATCCGCAGTTAAAGAAACATCGACTGGATAATGGTGACTACGCATACGAGAATGGCCATATTGCTGGTGAGTAAACAAAGTATAATTTTTTTAAAAATATTTTTAATGTCGACATAAATTGGTTAAATTAAATATTAAAGGGTTAAGTTGTTGTTGGAAAAGACTAGCAATAGCTATAAGTAAACACAATTTTAGAATTTTTAAAACTATCTTTAATATATAAAATAATATTTTTTAATACTCTTTTACTAAAATTAATCAAGGGTCAGTCGAGAGCCATAAAACAAGATCTAAGCTTTAAGATTTTTTATAGTGAAATTTTGATACAAAATTTCAGTGAATATACCACTTATCGGAATCATCTTTTTAAGAGGGCCTCAACTCTATCAGAAGCAAATCTCTATCTCTATCTTAAAAAAAAAAATGAAAAACGGAATCTTATTCTCTTTTCTCAAAATACGAACTAAGAAAAAGATGTTAACTTTCTGATGAAAATATAGGAGCAGTAAATTTTTTATAAAAGTGACATTTTTCATGAACGGATCGAAGCCCAAAGGGAATGTTGGGTGAGAAATCTTCTATCGAGAGCTCTCAATCCACACTTTTTTCAAAGAACTCTGTGGTGTCCTTTAAGCAGAAGTGGTAGGAGATGTACTTCTCTGAAGTGCGTACACCTAGCGGCTTTCATAATAAAGTTGTCTGGGTCCCTGACCACAGCATAATCGTCGGAAACTGTAAAGCCGATGAGCTTGCATGAAAAGGCATTCTTACCCAAATTACATTAGGATGGGAACGAATAGTGGTTCTCCTGTGTCTATGGGTGTCGCGTTGGTCAACATCTGGACATTTTCTCCTTAACTGTCCAACCTTCGCCAGACTAAGGTTGAAGCATCTCGGTTGCCATACTTTTTACGTACCCGGCGAATTGTATGGAATTGTTACTAGCCTAAACTACAGTGAATTCGCATTTAAAACTTCAAGTGTATACGTGCGATAGTCCCTGAGTACTTGGTCACTTGCTTTGAGAAATGAAGTTTCCCGAAAAAGGATCTAGCGTTTTTGGGAACAAAAAATCAATTTGGGATGCGCGACTGTACTAAAAACTACCAATTGCCAGTGCTGAAAAAATATCATTGGGGAGAGACATTTTTTTTTGCTATTCTACCAATGATTTAGGACCACAAAGTGTACTTCAAACCAAAGGAGAAATACATTTTTTGTAAAACATAGATTGGTTGACCTCTTAACAATAAACACGAACCGAAAATTAAGACTTTGCACTGCTTTTTAGATAACTTCAATAGACATTAATTCTATCGCTCTCTCTAAAGTATTTCATTACTGTTATATATATCTTATAAATCAAATTTTGGAAAAGAAACGTTGCGAATTCCACATTTTTCTCGAATTCTCACAATTTTCTCCAAAAGAAATTTCTCATTTTCCACGCCGAAAGCGATAACAATAAATCGAAAATCGCAAATCAATCAAAACTCATCGCCAGCAGCCGTTGAAATTACACCAACAACAAGTCTGGCCACAACAAGCACAAATAATTTGTTTGTGTGTGCGTTTGCAAGCAAGGCATCATCAATGCCAAATCAATAATAGCCAACCAACAGCAAGAGCAATAATAACAAAAACAACAACAACGAAAAACGAACCTTACACAACAATGCCAAACCACAATTGCCGACAATAAACAACAATAAGTAATTGCAGCGACGAATGCAACAAAACAGTTAATAATCCGCGTGTACAACAAAAAAATATTAAACTACAATAGTAAACGCAAAAGGAATTCGCAAAAGAGAAATGCAAAAAAAAGTTTTATAAAACCAAAAAAAAAGAAAATAACAAA
Source organism: Bactrocera oleae (assembly GCF_042242935.1). Lineage (NCBI taxonomy): Eukaryota > Metazoa > Arthropoda > Insecta > Diptera > Tephritidae > Bactrocera > Bactrocera oleae. The sequence goes on along the minus strand of NC_091537.1, from coordinate 18,004,240 downwards.
CAGTTGAAAAGTAGCTGGGAATGCTGCAAGAAAAGTATCAGTTCCAGGTTTTGACTGAAAAATCACTGTAATTCCACAGAAACATAATTCATGGCTGGCTGACTTGCTGCATCGTCGGTTGGTTAGATTTGACGGCGACGTTCCTGCTCGGCCGGATTTGTGTTTGACTCTGTCTGTCCGTTCGTGTTGTCTGCCATTATGTTTGCACCAAACCACGAATATATGTGGTATTTATTATTCTTTGCTACACATTCGCTTATCCACTTGCAACTGGGTAGCTGCAGCGGCTGATAGCAGTGTTGCACAATTGCATTCGAAATGGAATGGAAAGAAATCATTTTAAGCCTCGCAGAAATGATCGTGCTGCGAAAATTGCGAGTTTATTTATTGACAGAGTTGCGAGTGGTACTGAGTTGTTGTGTGCATGGGCACTGTGGTTACAATGTTTATTTGTTAAATATTTTTCATTTTTGATTGGAATTGAAAAAAAATTCTGAAAATACATTTATTAGTTGAATTTTTTATTGCTAAAGGCCAGAAATCGTACAATTTAAATTAAGCGGTTAGTTGAGTCTAGAGTGCTAAAAAAGGGCTAACTTTGACAATTTGACAATTTATTCTGTGAGTAAGAAAAAGGTATCGAATTTCTCTTTCTCTCTCTCTGGCTTTTTTAACATAAATTTGTGTATAAAAAATTAAAATTTTTTTGTTGATAAAAAATGCTCGTTACCGGTCCAATTTTTGGAATCCCTTCAAAAAGGCTTCTACGGCGACGGTGATTTTAGGAACTCGAGTTGACTAAACCATAATAAAATATGAAAAAAAATTTAAACCTTGGCTGCACCGAGGCTATAATACCCTTTATAAATATAAAACATATTTACAAGGACTTTATTTCGATCGTTCAGTTTGTATAGCAGCTGCAGAGATTGTACCTAGGCCTTAGCAATTATTATATATTATTGCCTTAGGCAAATTTCGTAAAGATATCTTGCCAAATGAAAAACCTCCCCATACAAGCTTTTGATTCCGATCGCTCAGTTTGTATGGCAGCTATATCCTATAATGAGCCGATATCCTCGGTTTCAAAAAATAACCTGCTTCTTAGAGACAAAATAATTTGTAACAAATTTCAGGTTGATATCTCAAAAACTGAAGGTCTGGTTCGTATATATACAGACGAACGGACATACGGAGCAGCAAAAAATTCGTACGCAGTTGACTAGATAATATTATTGTAAAGCTATCATTAAAATTTTAAGCGGATACGTGCAAAATCCTCTGAGTGCCATCGCCGCCTGATTTGAAAAAAATCGAAAAAAATCTGACTTAAATTAGATGCATTGCCTGCCAGCATTACTTTGGAATGATTTGAGTTATGGAACATTAATTTGAAGAAGTTATCACTATTTCTAGGGTTCGGTCTTGCTAGGTCATTTTTTATTTCACGTTTTCAAAATTTTTTTTGAAACTGAGAAGAGCTCCGGGAAACAAATCTAAGATGACTTTAGTTTTATCAGAAGGGAGTTGAAAAGCTTAAGGAATGACCTTAAGACAAGAAAAAGAAGAAATAGCTTTGAACTAAAGACTTAGAACAGTTTCATGGTTTTTTCAATGACATGGAGTTACCGCTTCTCTTAAAATTGTTATAAAACGCCACAAATATTCAAATGGCAAAAGCACACACAGTACGCAATGCAAAGTAGGCTTCATGATGATTACGACTGTGCAGCTTAAGCGTGCACACATACATACATACAGACATACCCTCGTATGCATTCGTTTGATTTGCGATTTCACTGCCATTGCCAAAGCAAATCATCATAAAAATCGTTCATTGTTAAGTGCACTGAATAAATGAATGGCTGTTGGGTGGACCAAATGACTGACTGACTGACTGACCACAAAAGCAAAAAAAATCTTAAGAGATAAACGTTATAACGTTTTTGCGATTTGCGCAGAGAAATCGGCTTAAATTTATTGTTGTTATACGCAACATGCCGAACTCAAGATGGCTGCAATTGTGTGTGAACAGTTAAACTGGGTTAAGCATGGGTAGAATGCTAGTCCCTTCCACCAAAATACGGCCATATCACTTTTTTTTTTGTATGGAGCTGAATACAAATGCCACAAAAGCGGTAAATTCAATGTAATAACAATCATATAACAAGGATTTATATATAATTAGGTTATTAAAAGTTGTGGTGACTTTCTGAGCCGATCATGTTATAGGCGATGTGTCCTGATATCAAATTCTGATTTAGTCAAAATTTGAAATAATAGTAAAAAATCTTAAAGCGAGCGCTGCTTTGATTGCGTTTTCAATTTTTGGAACAATATTCGGTAATATAATAAAACAGTACGAGTAACTTGATAGACTATATAGGAATTGTATATAAGAACGTGAATAATTACACCGATTCAACTGAGACCTTTATTTGTTGAACACCGAAGCTTTCGTTTGTAATTGTTAACTCGTGAATATTTTGTTATCCATCTCTGAGTATTTAAAATACATAAAACATAATTTTCGTGTTTCCAAAATCCAGTGCCTTTGTTGCGGGCAATTTTAGCTGTCTTCGATTCACGATTTCTATGCTCACTATCTTGGCGCGCTGCTGTTTTTCAAAGGACTTGCACCACTTGTACCTTTATTTTACATATTTTAGACTTAGTCAGTCTTACCATTGTGAATGGTTAAAGTGGCTATTACTGTCAAAAAAAAAATGTGAAAATATTTTTTATAGATTTTAAATACTAAAGATTTGAGCTAAAATATAATTGTTCATAAAAAGGCATGGACGCTGCTCGAACTTAAGAGGTTATTAAAATGTTTTTCAAAGCGGAAAGAAGAATTTTAAGACCAAAGAAAGAAGCGCAGAAATTGCATGACAAGGACAGCTATAGATAGCTTGTTCAAATGGGGGAATCGTTTCTTAATTCATCTTTAATTGTTTATACCAGTACGAATGACATTATACCAGTTGTTTGTTACATTTGAGACTTTCAATTTGACAATTAAAAAACAGCCATTGCTTATAGAATTGAGACAGTGTTGTGCCATTTATATTTTAGCTTCAAGAGAAATCACGAGAGTTATAATTCTTTCAAGACAAGAATATGTAAACGAGACGACGAAACATTTTTATACTCTAAACAGGATATATTAGATTTCCAACACCCCGAAGGAAACTTCAGAGACACTATAAAGTGTTTATACTCGTACAAATGATCAGCGCGTCGAACCGAGTCTGTCTCTATATGCACGAACAAGTCCTTTACTGTCTGAGATATCGATCTGAAATTTTGCACACATTCTTTTCTCCCTAAGTAGCAGCTAATTTGTTGGAATTGCCGATATCGGACCACTACAGCATATAGCTGCGATACAAACTGACCGATCAAAGTCAAGTTCTTGTACGGAAAACTTTTTTATCTGATAGAATATTGTCACGAAATTTGGCATGCATTATTACCTAAGACAACGCTACAATCTCTGAAGAAATTGCTCGGAGCGGACCTCTATAACATATAGCTGCCATATAAATTGAGCGATCAAAACCAAGATACATTTGCTATCATATCCTTTTATGCTATAAGAAATTCATCTGTGAGGTGTATTATAGTACCAGTGCAGCCGTAGTTAACATTATGTTACTTTTCATATCAAAATTTCAAAAAATTATTATTAAGGGCGTTCAACTTGTTTTCTAAATCTTGCTTATTTTAAGCATAATAGAGTACAACATTTCATTAAATACTCCAAATTTCCAATTATTTTCAATAACGCCTTAATTTTCTCTTATTTATCTTTATTTGTATGATTGTATTTATTTAATTACTTTTCGTTATTTTTTTCCGTTACATTTTACGTTTTTTTCTTTTTCCAAACTTCTTTATTTGCATTGCTACAATAAATTGAATATCCTTTCATTTTCAAATTAATTGATTTATTTACAAAGCGCATATCTTTTTACATACATACCATATGTGTATATATTTATATAAAGATACATACATATAAGCATGTATATGAGTTTTTATATACTCATACATCCACATATTAATTAATCTGCAATTACACGCATTTATTTTGAATCGTTCATTCTACTTTATTGTTAATTTCAATTTTTGACATTTAACACGCCCCCTACTTCGATTACTATACTACCATAAAAAACAACAATAACAATAACAATTACATTAGTATATATATACATACATACATATATACCATACATTTATCATATGTATCTAGATAAGAGTTCGAGCTTCTCAACGCAAATGCGTTCATGATTTGTCGAAAATTCCGCTTTCAATCTCCGATTCGAACAATCAATTTACTCAAATCGGCAAATCTCTTTAAGATTTCTATAGAAATACAAAAATACAATATTTGTTTGTATGTATGCATTTACACCGCACTCGCTGCCGCTCTGTCTTGCTTGCCATGCTTTTTCATAATGCGCTGAGTGCATCTCTCATTGCTACCTTTATTTTAAGTGAATTCTTTTTTATTGAATTCCAATTTTTTTTTCTTTCAATATTTGCGAATTTTGCCTTGTCATCGTTGCGGCGTTTCTTTTACATCGGCCAACAACATTTACAATACATTTACTGTTGTTATTGATTTGTATTAAATGCTATTTTCTATGGTTTGATCTTTGGCTATGGAAGCCGCACTTTGCTTTCTGAATTCGGTGAGTGAGTTATGGGCGTTGATTTTTGAGTGATATGCAGGTTTTTTTCTGTCGATGTAGCGCCAAGCATTTGTTTCGTTGGCTCCCAGGCTTGTTCGTCTAATATCAGATCATTAAGGGCGAGAAAAACTGATCGCATTTGGTGTTGTAATTGTTTTTCGTAAAACTTACATTTTTAATATAGGGTGTTTTCATATAATATACAAGTATATCACTTTTGGAAAGCTAGCTTGTAATATCAGCTTAAAGATTGCACTTAACTGTAGTTTATTAATATCATAAATCCCAAGAGTGTTTTTAAGACATGTTAATCGTATTGCGGCAAAGAAAAAAGATTCAAAACAAAGATATATAAACACCCCTTGCATTGTAATACCATTTGTTCGTTTTTTAGCTACTATTCTTTAAAGCTTAATGCTATTTTAATTAAAGGGTTAGACCAGTTTAGAGCTTTAAAAGGGCCTAACTTTGAAAATTTATTCTAAAAGTAAAAGGAATGGAATTGAACTTTTGTTCTGGCTTTATTAAAAATGTTTTTAATTATATAAAAAAATTTGAATACTTCATACCCAAAAGATATGGTGGCTCCTGGGCCAATCTTTATAATTTAGGTTTTCAAGAGTAGCTCTTACGGATTAAAAAAACGGCATCTTAATCTATGGTACATAAGACTTGCTAATAAGTAGCGTGGTTTTTGGTCTTAGAACAATTTTTCGTAATATAGAGAATACATGCGTTAGTTTCCGAGTATCATCGTCAACCGATTTGAAAAATTCTGTTTCGCGGAAAACTCAAACGCTTCAACACACCTAGGAAATTAACTTAGGAACTGGTTATTTTATTGAAGGTGAATAAAATTTCTTTTAAATAGAGAGATAAATGTTGAGCTGAGCCCATACTTTCTGGATATAAGATTCTAGTTATCGGCTTATTTGTGTGATAGTTTGGTTTAAGAACTTTTCGTTTTATTTTGCTCTGAGCATTTTATTATTCATTTGCATGACATAAATACATAACATTTGATTAAATTTGACCCAGTCTGACAAAAAAAAACTGTATTTTCAAATATTTTTTAATAGAAAACTTTATTATTACTTCCAACGCTTAATCTGATTTTCCATACACTTGTTATAAATCTTGGCTGGAATGACACTTAGTGCCTTCAGCGAATTTAGTTTTTTGTTTTTTTCGGCTGATTTTCGGAGCGCTATTCGCTAGGTTGTTGGAAAGTTTCGACGTCATTTTCATAAACCTACGTTTCGTCACCAGTAATAATGCGGTTGAAGAGTGTAGGGTTCTCAGCTATGTTCTCAAGCAGCTCTTTTTCAACAGTCACGCCGTTTTTGCAAAAGATTTAGGTTTTTTGGTACGAGTCTAGCATTGACACGCTTCATACCCAAAACATCAACCAAAACTTTTTTAGTCGGTCCATAAGCGGTTTTGAGATCCTCTGCTATTTTTCTGATGCCTACACGACGATTTTCAAGCACTGTTTCTTTAACTTTTTCGATGTCCTTAATAGATGTCATTCGCATTTGAAAAGTTTTCGATGACTTCACAATCTTCACCACAAAGCATTCGTGCCACTCAAATACTTGTGTTCATGATAAAGTAGACTCTCCAAAATACTGCACAAACAATTTCAAAGATTCCATAGCCGTGATTCCACTGAAAACACAAATTTTCAAGCAAACTCGTTGTGCAATGTTTTTTTTTTTGGTAAAAAACGCCAGTGAAACTTTTCACGTCGTAAACAAACAGCTGTCAAACCTATACTTATAGAAATATCAAATGTATTTTTAATAGACATATCATATATCATATGCAGCGCAAGCTTCCCACGAATATAAAAAAGGGTTGTACCGGTCACTTGGCTTAACTCTGAAAAACTTTTGAGCTCTCAAATAGTTTTTCTGCGCAATTTCGATTATATATTTTTGTGATAAACATAAAAAAAAAGTTCGAACTGGTGTTTTTTGTTAAAGAATGAGCAAGATTTGAAACTTGACTTTTAAAACAAATTTCAACATATCTGGTAAGAGTTGAAGAAAGTTTTGAAATTCAAGTTATTTCTTATTACTGCCTCTTGGTAACATTAGTACAGTAGTCTTGGCTTAACACTTGAAAAAAATGCTCTAAAACCTTTCGTTTTTTTCGTTGATTAGAAATGAGTTGCCTGATGAGATACCAAAAATTATACCATTAAAAATATACATATATTTGAATGTAAAGTAATTTTAATGTAATATATCTATACTTCAAGTAAATATATAATTATTATATCCTCCATGCAATAAAAAACAATTTATTTTTATTATTTTTCTATTACCAGCATTCCTCTTACAATGTATAATACAATATTATTTCAGTATTTTCACCTCACAATGTATGCAATGCAAGCCACTTTGTAAATTACAAAAATCAAATTATTCTCAAATCACAATTTCCAAAAGTGCAATTTGCATTTATGACACTGTTATAGTGACACTATCGATTATCGAATGGCCGCACAGCTGTTGCATCAGTTATAATTCAATTATTGTAGTTCAATTTTTTCAGTAATTAAGTAAATGTTAGTTGAATAATTTGAATTAAATCGTTAATGCCCACACACTTCTGTGGACATAAATGCTGTTGAAATCAAACACATATGCATACACACATACATACATATATAGATATACATAGATATGTATGTACAAGTATGTGTGTAAGCATGTTAATATGAGTTAATTATTTATTTACATGTAAACACACAGGTGTGAGATAAAAAAATAAATAAATGGCAGCCATTGAAGTATTTACATGACATATTCGTAACTACTTGCATGTGCATTATAAATGCAATACGAGTGCACGTGTTTTACACTCTGTCAAATAAATTCCCGAACATGGATAGTTAACTATAGAGATTTTTAATTGCTTATAACACTTTATGGATTTGTAAAATATTTATTAATATGTGTCGATATGTAAAGAGAGATAGTACGTATATATGTTTTCGTATGTATGTGTGCATATCTATGTATAACTGTATGTCAAAATTATATTTCACCACCCCGCAAATTTTATTTGATTTACTCCTAAAGACGATCTCCCAATGTGCCTCTGCAAAAGCTGTCAGGCGGTGAGCATTATATCTGGTATAAATTATTTAAAATCCAAAAATATTACAATTTTAGGTTCAAGATAAATAAATACAAATAAAGAACGAGTAATAGTCATAATAGGACTTTGATTTTGGACATAATGGCTTCTTCCATAAAAATCTACCAAATTATGACTTAACAAAATGAAATTTTTGTCAGAAATCTTACTTATTTATAAAATTTAGAAAGAGGTATGTAGTCGCTTCAGAAGAATTAAGTTTACCAATTATGAAAACATAATTTCGAGAAAAATGGATTTAAAGTTAACTTAGTCACAAATTTGCTAATATTAGCAGGATCAGTTTTAAATTTTCAGAGCATATTCTTAAATACATACATATGTATGTGCATTCGAAAAATGTCAAAATAGTTTTTTAGAAAAGTGTAACTAAGCATATTCTCTTAAGCTAACAATTCTATAAAAACAAGCTCCTGTGAAGAATATTGACGATTTTTCTTGTTATTTTAACGAAGTAGTTTTTTTTTTATTTATTATTTCAAATAATTTTTAATAAGAACCGCAAATAACTACTTTATTTGCCAATAAAAAGTTATAGGTCTATCTGCGAGTAGGCTTTTTGACTTTTATTATAATTTTTCTTACTAAATGAAATGTAAAGGATTTACTTCTGGCTTAGACACCTCTTCGAACCATATGTTTTATTTTCACATGTATTCAAAATAAGAAATACCTAGTGAAGGGGCGGTACAATCATCACTACGTTTTCTGCTTGCAAAATCAAAGTTAAAATAACTATTGTAAGTTTTTATACTCTTAACCAAATAGGTGAACTAACTGGAATCAAGGTTTTTGTGATACTATTATATACCGATCGCAAACTGTCCATGTGTGAAATTTGTCGCGAGAATTAGCTTTCATAACCAACAAAAAAATAACCAAAATATTGAGAATCGCTAGACAAGAGCTTTATAATTGTATACACAATTAAAAAAGTGGCAAGTTATGACTGAATTGGTTTTAACATTCACTAATCTATGTTGTTAAAATGTGTCGAATAGAAGGGATATGAGGGCTTAATTAGCATTACCCGGATTTCTAACTCAATTATTAGACCATTGTTCATTTAGACTTAACGTCATGAGATACTAAAAATGAAATTTACATGTTTTAAGTTAATATTATTAAATCTTTTTTATAAAAATTTAAAAAAAAATTAAAAATTTATTTATAATAAAAATTTTGAATTTCCTTACTGTGAAAACGTCTCTAACTAATTTAATATTAAAATTTTTTGTTTCAATATTCTGCGAACTTTTATAACAGAATATAATATGCCGTGTGTACATACACGAACGCGCCTTTCCATCTGTGTTATCGTTGTTATTACAAAATGTGACAATTTAACAAAATTACTTGTAATACTAATACAAATTTTTATTCCTCCGGCGACAGACGGACAAACGCTAGCAAAAAGTACTGCTAAAGCTGGCAAATAATTGCATATACATGAATAAAAATTGATGTACAAATACATATACAAAATTGTGTCTACATTTCAGCCATTCGAGCAAGTGAACAAGCAAAGCAGCCGAACGCTTAGTCCGCCTGTCCGATATTCGACCTAACAATTTGGTCAATATATTTACCTCAACTTCCCGGCCAACGTTTTGTCGGCATAGAAATTAATAAATATATAACAACACACATAAATACTTACGTGTGTATGTTCATGTAGATATGTATATGTTGATATTATATATGTCTCGTTGGCCAGACAGTGTTATTTGCGTATATTCAGGTGAACCTTTATTATCAATGGCGCGCAGACTAAAGAAAATACCAACTAATAATATAGATACATATGTTTGTGTATATATAAAAATATATATTTGCATATCAACGCACGCCCTTCATGTGTTTGCTTTGTTGCTTTTGTATTAGTGAAATTTTAATTCTTTAATAGAGTTTCAATGATTGTCCGTCCGCCTATTTGTCTCACGCAATTGTGGGCTGTCTGCTGTTCGGTTATATATTATACCTATTTACATACTTATGTACATACATATAACCCTACATTAGACCAGAAAACAGTATTGTAATGGCTTGAAAGCATTTGCTTATATACAAACGTTTACATAAGCAAATATGTATGTCAGAACATGTGCCAATAATAACATGTCTTTATATGCAAATATATATCTACATATATATCTATATAAATATATATATATATTATATATATCAGATATGCAGATATGTATGTATGTATGTATGCTAATGGCGCGAACATTATGGCCAGCACGCCGGTTGTCTGTTATTATTTCGCTACCATTGGGAATAAATTAAGCAACAATTTTTGACAGAGTTGCCAATGGGTTTGGTGTTTGATCTAATTGCAACTTGCATTGATTTCTAGCTAGCTGCCGTTATTCGATAAATCGAATTACTGCTGAATTTTCGGGCCTTTTTATTGTTTTGTTTTTATGAGTGTTTGAAATCGACTCTCACGAGACAAGTACCTGCTGGTACTGGTGTAAAATATTTTACTTTTTAACTCTTTATACATCTTTCTCATTGAAAAACTATGAGATGACTGCTATATATTTTAAAGCAATAGGTTAGGTTAGGTTTGATGGCTGATTCAGAGATCGCACCTGGACAACTATATGTAGTCCTTTGTGAAGCCATAAAAACAGAAATCCTGTATTCGATTCTATAAGTCAGCATAACACCATGTGGCCAATACAAATTTGCTAATTTAATCATTAATTTCTTTTTTTTTTCAGTAATAGAATATTATATTTAATAAAATAATGCTATTACTATATACTAATTATATTAAATAATACAAATACCAACTTTAATGTGCAGTCAATAATTTTTTTCTTGCAGATTTAAATCGCTTGGAAAAGTCACCACTACTCGCCAATGGCTATAATCCCCCGCCCATCAATCATATGGCTTTCATGCAAATGAATCACCATCCCGGTACGGCATTAATGTCACCCGGCATGCCGCCACATGGCTTACACGCTCGTCCCGACAGTCAAATGCTGAAAGCCGCCGCTCAAGGCGGTATGTCCGCGGCGAATATGGACGCGTTGGCGCGTTCCGGCATTTGGGAGAATTGTCGAGCAGCTTATGAGGATATTGTTAAACATTTGGAACGGTAAGCATATTTGCTATTTGTTTTTCAGCGGTTCAACTTTAATGTCTTCCTAATTAGATTGGAAGATATGTTATCTAAGTACTTGAGTTTTACTAAATTATGGAAGTTTGTCACAACAATAATTTTCGTTTTAATTGCAATGCAAAATTTGCTGTTAAAAATTTAATTTTAAAAGAAATATACCGTGAGTCTCTAAACTTGGATGCAATGCAGGGTTAGCAAACAAGTTTGTCACCGATGGCTTCATGCTACGAAGTTAAACTAGTGTTAATTATCTTTTAGAGATAAAATTTAAACTGTAGTTAAGATGCCGACGGTATTTTATTCAGAGAATTTCACAAAATTGAGCTGAGTAGAAATATGTTCAGACGAGGACTTTATGGACGGTGAGGGGACGATGAGGAAAGATGAAGGTACCGTGCAGTTCGTACGCGGATGACACGCTTTGTGTTCTTGCTGGTAACAGTTCGCTGCTATGCAATTCGGTATTCCTTTCTTTACTCGGTAGTAAAATATCCGACTCAATTTATCGCACATGAGTTGCTCGTGTGAACGCAATGAGCGACACAAAAGAGAATTTGCTGATAATTAGCGACAAAAAGAGTCCTCGTCTGAACATAGTCTAAGTTCAGACGAGTATGTATTATTGCAAAGATTTCTCTGTACCAGTAAAATATTTCTTCAAATTTTCTAAGAATGTAGGCTCAATTTAAACACTGTAATAAGATTAAGTTTGTTTGAAATGAGTTAGTTACGGGGCTTAATATTAGGACTTCAACCATTTCTTAAAATGTGAATCGTCAGAACTTCAAAATTATTTGATTATCATAGAAACCCTTCTTAGATTTAGTTCTCTGTACCAATTGGAATTTCGCAGACTGAGAAGGCCATTTTTCATATCGGTGATCTTAAATGAGATATTCGGGGTAGTTTGTGGAATAATAACCAATAGAGCAGAATAAATTAGAATGAACGTAAGATTGACTTATACGATATATATCCCTTTCGCTTACATTTCTTTTCCAGCTTACGCGAAGAGCGCACTGATGAACGCCAGCAAATGAATAGCGGCGGCGGCGTTGGCAATGAGCCGAAGATACGCGATTTAAGCTCACGAAATTGTAAGTTCTTTTGCCTATATACCGACATATAAAATTTTCAACGCGAAGACGTCACCAAATACATAAAATATATACAATGCCTTTATCTTTCTTTCATTTCAACCCTACAGCTGGTTCGCCGAATCGTCAAAGTCCCGTACTGAATCTATCCAAATCCGGCGGCAATACCGATCAAGGCAGCAATTGTGATGACCGCAGTGAACGCAGCGAAATGCATTCGCCAGTACATTCGGTGCGCGATGGCAGCGTCGGTGGCGGCAGTCAGGGTGTGATTGGCGTGGAGGACGACGATGACGAGAATCTGAGTGATGATAATGCGTCAGAAGTCGATGAACGCTGCGCCAAAGATGAAGAAGGTGAGTGCACTTTGTTTTTGATCAATAAAGACACTGATGACAAGGGGGATTGAAAGAAAAGGGGGCGTGGATATATATATATATATATATACATATATAAGCATATATAGTGTCATAAATACTAAAAGACAACACAAAGCATACAAAAGCTGACTGCAACACTGACTAATGTTTCTTTAACGCATTCCTTTTGTTTCTTCTTCTTATTTTTGCCGGGCCTTCTTTTGTTTGCACAGACTTAAGTGATACCGAACGTGATAATATAACGTCGTCGGCGGCGTCACAACGTCATCATCCACTGCATCATCACCACCATCAGCTGCATCATGGCGCCAACAGCAATGCCATGGGCGTGGGCGAACGTGGCAGTGTAGCGGGCGGACCAGGCGCCGGTGTTGGTGTAGGTGTCGGTGTTGGCGGCCTTGGTGTTGCCGCTGCCGCCACTGTCGCTGGTCTCAATGAACGCGACGTACTCAGCACGCATGCGGCGCTACAACAATCACCCGTCTCGACACACAATGCTGCCGCCGTCGCAGCGTTGCAACAACATCATCAGCGTGCGCTCAACTATTCACATTTAGCGGCGGCAGCTGCCGTTGCTGGCGGTGCCGCTGGTGGGCCCGGTGCGAATGCTGCCCTCACCAATGGACCCGGCTCGGGTGGTGCGCTTGCCGGCACAGAAGCTCTGTTGGCAGCCAATGATGCCACGGCCGCGGCCGCTTTGGCCGGTGGGCTAGCGCTCGGTCCACTCGCTATGGATCCGCATGGTGTGCCATCGTCAACGGAGACATTGCTGCGGAATATACAGAGTTTACTGAAAGTGGCTGCGGACAATGCACGACAGCAGGAGCGACAAATCAGCTATGAAAAAGGTGAGACTCATTTGTATAGTTGTCAGTTGGTAGAAAAAGCTACAACAAAGTGAAAAGACTGTAAAGTGTTAGTTGTCGGGTGACAGCCGACAGACAGCGCTGTTAGTTGAGTAGTAAACTTTATGAGCTTTTCACCCTTTTTTTTACTCTTATTGGCGGCTCCATTGTGAATTTTACCTTGCCGCCTTGATCTTTGCGCTTTGTCAATAAATCTCTAATCGACTTTCTCTATTTCTTTTCTTTTCGTTTCGGTTTTTCTTGCTTTTCCTTGCAGCGGAGCTCAAAATGGATGTTTTGCGCGAACGCGAAGTCAAAGATTCATTAGATCGGCAATTAGCTGATGAACGGAAACTTAGAGGTGAGTTGCAAGAAATAAACTCCTCTTTCTCTACATATAAAGTTATATATGCATGTAGTTTTTTGTTTTTACTTATTGCAATTGAATTGCAACTGCAGTCGCATGTTGCCTCGGTAATGTAGTTATTGGTGCTTGCCAAATCGGCTCTACAGCCAACGTTGTATTGGCAGCTAATTAACATTTTATGCTAATTTGAGGTTAAATGAAGTCGTTGTAAGACTGTGGGTTGTATTAGACGGAGTTAAAAAGGAAGTAATTGTGGTGACTTTTAATATTATATAAAAGAAGACTTAAAAAAAAACACAAAACATAAGATCGTATAGTTGTAGAGCACTGAAAGAGTATGCATCGCAAATTACTTGTAACATTTAAGGTTCCTAAAAGAAATTTATCCTCCGGTTGAAGATAATTAAAAATTGTGTATACTTAGTATAAAAAAAGTATATTCAAGGCAATTTTGATATGCTTACTGTAAATACTCGAACATCACTTCTCATCTATACAAAATTTAGTCACATAAAGTAATCCATATAATAATTACCTCCCATTAACTATACTCAGAAATTACATGTACGTTACAGCGAATATTTCTATTGGCGTCATAGAATTATAGCCCGTCATACATAGTAAAGACGTTTAGTGATCAAAATTCATTTCCCACTTAAACAGTATTAACCTATAGTTTTTACCTATGAGTTACTTATAACGGAAAGCTTCAAAAGTTGTACCAAATCGTTTGAAATCGTTAAGGAAAAACCACCACGGCGACACTGAGTAGCTATTAAGCCAGCTATTAAGGAGTTAGGTCAGTTTAGTCCTTTAAAATATTAGCTTATTTTTACAATTTATGGTGGTAGAAAGGACCAAGGTATTGTATTTCACTCTCTATCGAACTTCATTTAACATATGTATATTTGAGGGTATAAAGAAATTTTTACATTGACAAAATGGTGGCTTCTCGTCTAAATATCAGAATCACCTTTTTCAAGAGTACTTTGACGAGTGACGGTGATTCCTAGAAATCGGTCTCTCTGAAACATAAATAAAACAGCAACTTACGGCATCAGTCTTAACAGCTACGTGAACAGCTAAGCAGCAATCATAGCTCTAACCTCATTTCGCATATTGGACAGAAGTGTCTTGGAAAGCAGGGCTCAGTGGAGTGTGTCGCATGAATGTGGATGCCGCATCATAAAGGCATCGAGGGTATTACATAGTTGACGCGATTGCTAAGAGTAGTATATGGCTCTCAGCCGAATATATGATCAACATTAGTTAACCGATGCATTGGCTATACGACGATCAGTAGAATGGCATGAAAGATCAAAACGCGCTGGAACGATCTACCTGGGTGCAAAATTGAAAAAGAGTAGATCGAAAATATACAAAGTTCCTACCGACTCTCAATAGAAGAGATAGTCGGAAGACCACAGTCGGGTGGCGGCACACGCCTGCACTATGAGGCTGACAGATCGAGAAGACTACAGGAAATGTCAAGAGCAAGGCACCAGGGAGACAATGGAGCATTTCTTTTGTACTTGTCCCGAAAAAAAAAGGTTTTGCGATTTTTTTAAATGTCCTAGATTGGTCAAACTTTAATAATGAAGTTTAAATAATAGTTAAGTACTCATTTGCTTTTATTTTTTATTGTTTTTTATTTAAAAAAGGCCTAAAAAGATTGACTAAAGTTATACCACTTATCAATAAAGTAGTACATCTGAAGAAAAGGAGTTGATATTTTTGAATACGAAAATAAAATATTCAAAAATATTTATAATCACTAGTTTTAGCTTGCAGATCTTAACCGGTCTTTCGCACTGCTACCCTTTTGTTAACCCTCAATATATATACGAAATATATGTTCCTTTTTGTTAAATTCCATCGAAGAGCTGCTACTTTATGTCCCTGTAAGTAGTTGTCACAATTAGTTAATACAGTTTGTAATATTCAAGCGCTAGCAATTATCTGCTGTAAGGCGGCTGGAGTGCACACACATATATATGTATGCATATCGGGAGTAATGTGAATTATAACAGCCGACATATATTTTTCTGTATGCCAGAGCAAAGCTTAGTAAATATTGAAGACGCATCAACTGATTCATATTGAATTCCTTCGATGGACACAACAAGGAGACAAATCAGCGCAAATCAAGCGAATATTAATCGGAATTGACTTAAATAGCGATGACACCTGATATGATTCAGTAGAAAAGGAAGCAAAAAATATATATTTATGTATAATATATGGTATATACATCTAGTAAACTGAAATTATAAATAATCATAAAAAGAATTAATCACGGTGCAATGATTCCTCGCAAACGGACACGGACCTCGTAACAGTTCCAGAATAAACACCGCAAAAACGGAAAGCAAAGATAAACAGTAAAGTCGAAATGTCAGAAATATGGATTTGCTGAATGTTTGTTTGGATTTTTCATTTCGTTTTATTTTTTAATTTTTTTTCAACAGAAATCACAATTCGATTTAATTTAATATCATTTCATTAGCCAATTACAGTTGAATGATTCCTTACGACTTGTCGGAACGCACACATGATTTCAGTTGGTGGTGAAGGGAGGGTGTGTGGTGAAATGTATACCTGAATTTGTTTGGAGTTGTCTTCGAGTTTTATGGGTTTTCGGTTACACATGCTTCGGCTTTCGACAAATATTTTTCAATGTATTGTTTTAGATCGATATGTATATACGAGGGTGGTTCGATAGTGATGATAATGCCTTAACACACGATAGTAACACTATCGCAAGCTATATCTAATATCATATATTTTATTCTTTTAGACGATTATTGTCAAAACTTGCGATTGTAATTTTGTTTTCACCGCGTGTGGGTGAGTCGTCGCCGAATTGTCAAAAAAAAAAGGTTACATTTGGTGAAGAGAAAAGTCAGCGGCTCACAACTTCTCACCGAAATTGGTCGAACTAGCCTACGAACTGTCACTAATTTATGTATTCCTCAAATTTGGCTTCATATTATCATATGGGAAACGTGAAAATATCGTTCACCGAGCAGAAATTTGGGTCGATTAGTCGCCGCCTCAGAGGCTTTCTTTGAAGTATTTTTCGAGTATTTTACAGGTGGGTTAAAGAAGTTGGATTATCACTGGTCTATTGCATCGAGCTACTAGGAGTTTATGTTAAGAAATAATTGTACATTTTTGCAAAGTTTTCTTTTTTCTTTCGTAGACTATGCAATTATTGTGCCACTCTCGTACTGCCATACAAATATTAGTATGTATATTGTCTTCTCCGCAGTACTCCCGCATCCTATTGGGAATTTATAGCATTTTTGCATAACATTTGTGTAGTGTCTTTTCTCTTTTTTTCATTTGGCCTGCCTTAAGCCCCTCTTTAGCGTCGTTCTTATCATAAAATCTACCACAAATGGCAAAAAGTCGACAAGAAATCGCTGAAATCGTACATAGCATAGGCAACATATGTTGCGGTTTTTATATGATTATTCCAATGCCAAGCGCATACATACATATGTACATACTTACATCTCCCGATAGGGGGAATGAATTATGGAGTGCAGTTTGTAGCGGCGTCTGGAGTCGGCCGCGCTCAAATCGGGTCCAAACAACAATTCACTGCTGACAAGTAAACATACAAATTGCATGCAACAAAACTTCTAATTGCAACTAATAACAACAACGACAGCCGAACAACGCAAAACACGAGCAGATTTTTCATCTTTTACCATTGCATGCGAAGCGTCCATTCATTCTCGTAATCACACATTTGCTCATTCGGCGCGACTTACAATGGCAATTGGAATGCCGAAGATGTGAGAAAAAAGCGAAAAACAGGAAAATGCAAAATAAATTATATTAAAAAATAAAGGAAATTGAAAAAAAGCAGGTTCGAGTAAGAGTTGTTGGGGATAATTGGGACTTTGTGCAGTCCATACAAGTGTTTTTATATGTTTACTAATTATGTACTGAATTGTGAATAGAACGAGCACTTGTAGCGATAATGATTTGATTATATTAACAAGTAAGGAAGGGCTAAGTTGATTTTGCTTTGTGTGCGGGATATCCTCTAAATTAACTCAACCAAAAGGAAGAAATTTAATTTATTGGTTGTATGAGAAACAAATCAATCAGCGGGGCGGAATTCATTATATTAAAGATGTGGGCTCTTAAACCAAGGTGTAGACAGATTATACTCTTATTCAACGCTCAACATAAAAAAACATATTCACTTGAATTTATAGAAATGTCACCCATATTGATCAATATAAACACTATAAAATCTGCTGGAAAGTCGGAAATGATTATATCGGGTATATTGTGGTTAAGAGAAGCTCTGAGGTAATTACATTTTCCTTTGATATTAAGGGAGTATTCTGGTTTAAGAATTTAGCCCTTTGAGAATATGTCCCTAAAAATTTCAATTATTTCCCGAATTACAGCTAATTTTGTGATGCACCGACCAAATCGACTGGCAAATCGTTTTTTCCAGAACTAGTTTTTGTTAGAAACGGTGTGCATGATATCTCAAATTCTACTCAATTGATTTACTTGAAATTTTATACAAAGCTTCTTTACATATTATACTATCGCACTACGAAAGAATTTTTGGAATTTTTTGTTTTTTATATTCTTAAAAAATTCCGAACCGCAATAAAACAGGGAAATAATGAAACACATTTTTTAAACAGCCACCATTTTGTGAAAAATCTTTTTTTCCAAAATCCTCTCGTAGTGCTATAACTACATCCTTTCTCTTTACGGATCACTTAACAATTTCTATTTCGGGTTACTATGAGTCCTGATATCCTGCACAGAAGAATACGCAATTTTTTCATCAGTCCCCATTTTGTGGTCCTAGAATTTTTTGAAAACTTTTTTTAATATTATAATTGAGTTTTACTCTTTAAATATTAATAAAAAACATATAAAAGATGTATGGTAAAAATATTTCTGTTTTTTTTTTATCGGGGCCGAAAAATAGCCTAAAATTCGGGCTTTTGAACTAGAATACCCCCTTAAAATTAAATATTTTCGAGAACATATTTCAATGCAATTTAGTTTAAATAATTCACATATTAAAATAATATGGAAGCAGGGTCAATTCGTGGTCCGATTTTATATATTTTCGCTTAACTAAGATTAAAAGTTCACATAGTTTTGCTAAGACAACTCCCAAATTGACCGATACAATGGGTATAAAGCCAACCGGAAGTTTGAAATTCTTATATCTCAGAGGATAAATGGTAGTCTCGTTAATAGTTTGGTGGGCAAAATATTCGGTAACTGGACGCTTGAAAAGTTATGGTCCGATTTTGACCACTACTCATGCGAGGTACCACATCTGTCAGGCAAAATTTGTGCAAACTCAAAATCTATCATGGTGCTCGACTTTTATAATGTAGAGTAAAAGAAAACGACGAAAGTTAAAACTGTGTTATATGAAAAGTTGGCGTGGTTATAGTGCTATGTCGCACAGTTTCCAGCTGTAACATAGAAATGTCAAGGGAATCGTATGCACCAAATTTGGTTGAAATTGGTCGAGTATTTATAGAGATATGAAATTTACCTAAGAGTGGACTGTACCACGCCCATTGTACAATTTTTATTAAGACTCACATGCATGCCTTCTGTACTAACTTGTTTCTTTAACGAGTTAAAGCAGTTTAAGTGGTTTTCAACATAAACTTTTTTTTAGAGGTCGATTATGGTCTATAGTATAGTGTGATGGAATGCTAGAGTGAAATAGTTTCAGCAACTTTGGTTGATATTTCTTTAACAGTTTGTGAGATATTTGCTTAGAAAAAACCTCTTAGAGGATGGGGCCATATCAATTTTTAATCTAGTTATTTTCACTTGCACGGAAGGACGGACAGATATAAGTTCGGTATTCAACTCGTCTTTTAATGCTGCTCATTTTGATTAATATTACTCTATATATAATATATCTCGATTTTTGTAGTTTTAGATATTACAAATACTCATTAGGTGAACAAAAATATTGAAAAAAATTTAAGGAGTATTTTGAAAAAAAAAAAAATCCCGACATTTTTCTTAAAATATATTACTTATTTTTCAATTAATTAAAACAAAAATAAAAAAAATAAATATTTGAATTTTCGATCAAATTTATACAGTTTGTATTTTAACTTTTTATTTCTGTTCCTTTTGCTCCACAAATCATTTTCGGATCACAACTGCTCTTAATAAGTACCTACAATTCGTATATATAAGTATATGTATGTATATCCACATGTACCTACATTTGCTCATATTCGCATATAATTTTACTTATTAGCTTTCTTGAGTGGGTTGTCAACGCTCGCCTTCTGCCTACGAGCAGCATTCACATTTAGTGAGGTGTGTCAGTACGAATTAATTCATAGTCTGCTTGGTGGAACGGAAATGGAGTTACTGAAGGGTTTTATTATTTAAGTGCGTGCTACCTAACTACATACTTACATATAATATGTATGTATAAATATGTACACATACATTGTTAAGTTGCCGTGGAAGACGAGATAAAGTTTACAAGGATAGCATTATAAATTGGAATAATAGATTTAGAGGTGGGAAATGTAATATGTATTGTTGTATCTGTGTACATTGTTGCGAAAGATATGAAGCCAACTTCTTCATATATTTATGTAACAATAAGAAACCCTTTGACCTTTAAAAGTTTATATATCATCCTATTATTTTTGTAGGTGGCCGAAAACTAGGGTCGACAAAACGTTCTGAAAAGTAGACTATAAATATATATGACATTTTTTTATACTTTGAACAGGGTGTATTAAGTTTGCTACGATACTTGTAACACCCAATAAAATATATCAAAGACCCTACAAAATATATATGTATGCATATAAATGATACTACAACTACAAGTAGTTCATCAATTTTTGAGATTTCGATCTGAAAATTTGTACATATTCTTTTCTCATCGAGAAGCTGGTAATTTGCCGACAGCGGACAACTATAGCATTTATCTGTCAATTCATTAAACTGACCGAACGAGCTCAAGTCATTGTATGGAGAACTTATTTATGTGGCAAATTATTTTCACGAAATTTAGCATAGATTATTCTACAAAGCACTGCTATAATCTCCAAACATATTGTTCAGATTGGACTGAGATTCAGATTGAATTGACACTATAGTCAAAAGCTGTCATATAAACTGACCGATCAAAATCAAAATAAACATAGTTTTTTATACCTTTCATGCTATACAAAATGCATCTGTATAGGGTATTATAGCTTCGGTGCAGCTGAAGTTAACGGTTTTTCTTGTTTCTTAAATATTTTTGCATGTTTATATTAGCGTGATTTATAGAAAATCCTTATAGATAACCCGGTTTGATAAGGTTGAAATCTTATTGGATGCCTATTGTAGATTTTGTTGTTGCTTGGATCAATATGAGGTAGAAATATGTCAACAACTCTCTGTTGACTGTCCTGCTTTTGCGAAATCAAGGTTAAAACAACTGGGATCTTCACACCTTCAGACAACTATGTTGGTCACTTTTTCGACACATATGATTAATCGCAGAAGCTATTCTTGCTGTTCTGGCTTTAAAAATATTTCAGTCCAGCCCTAGAACCTTATCTAATCTAAAGAAAATCCGTCCAATTATAAAGGACCTTCCTGATATTATTTAACAGATTAAATATGATACTAAATTTTACATACGATCGCGTTTGTTAGTCCACTATATTTCACTACAAGTTTGATCTCTATAACCAAATGCACATATTTGATCTTTGACTTGATAGCCGCCTCCTCCTCTATGCACTCATAGTCATATTTATCCCCGCTTCAATTGTCGAAAACGCTAATCGGCTTTGACTTGAATATCTCTGGCCATAGTTTGGCTGTAAATTGACTCAGAATGAACTGACAACGATGTCGTTGGTTGTATTGAAAGTAATTGAATTACATAAGTGAGGCCCACACGCAAAACGGATTCGCAGTTGATTGCGTCGTTAAACATATACGAGTGTGGATCGTCAAAGTACCGGCAAACAAGCGAACGAACGCAGCGATCGTTTGAACGAATGAATGATCAATTGAATGGACAGCCGGCAGCAATCAATAGCAAATCAGCAGCAAATACTAATATTTGCCGGATTTATAAAAGCTACTATATACTTGTATAGATATATAAATACATACATACAAACATACATATGGGCGCAATGAAGAGTGCAACAATTGTGCTCAATGATCTGCCAGCATGCCGCGCGCAGACGCATCACAGACAAGCTGTCGCAATGGACCAACGGTCTAAGCGGTCGCTGGTTCTCGGGGTCGCTTGTTTGGTTGATTGTTTGCTTGACTGCAGGCGTGCTGCAGTTGCATATTGAATTACAGTTTCATGTTTTTTTTTATTTTTGTATTCCTGTTGTCTTTTTTCTCCAGATTTTTCACAAAATTAATTTTCCATTGTAAATTTCGTTTGCAGTTTTGTATCAGAAACGCTACCGTCGCGAGCGTAAAATGCGCATACGCTACCAACAGCAGCTGGACGGTGGCAAACGAAAATTGACACACCCATCAAATGCGGGTGGCAGCAGTGTTGGCAGTGGCAATAATGTCGGTGCCGTCGGGCCTAATGGCAATGAGGAGGGACGCAGTAGTGTGACCGGTGAATGCAAAAATAATAGCGGCGAAGCAGCGACACGTAAAACAGAACCAGGTTGGTAGATCATTTTTACATACAATATATTAGAAAATATTTTGTTTCAATGTAGCATTTCCGACCCGTCTTACAACTATATATGTATATAGTAGTTATATATAAAAAAAATTCTATTATTTCTATAGTATATATACTCATATGTTGCAACTCTGTAAAAAAATTCTAACTCTTTATAACTGAATCACTACACTCGAAACTACGATTAACCGCCCCTTCTTTAACAAACAGCCTCTCCCTGTGCTCTCAATCTCGCCCCTTAGATAACGATTGCAAATCGAGCGAAAAGTCTGAGAAGTCGTTGAATTCCAATGATGGCTGTTCGCAATCCCAAAATGCACAACAACAACAATCACAGCAACCGCTGTTACAACAGCATCACCAATCACAATCCCAATCATTGTCACATCATCATCTACAACAACAACAACAACCGCTTCACTTGAGGCAACGTTCGGAAAGTCCCAGTTTTAAACGTGAACCACACTCGGATCGTGATAGTCCGCTCGGTCGTCGTAGTGTCGATCGTTTGGAGCGTTGCGATCGTGATCATGCCGAACGTGAGTCACGTGAACATTGCGAACGCTCAGAACGTGATTGTGGCGACGCGTCTGGCATTGAGCGTTCACTTAGCATGCCACCCACTTCACAAGCGGAGAGCAGTTTGGCGGCGGCGGCAGCAGCAGCTGCTGCAGCGGCTGCAGCCAGTGGTGGCAAGGCACCATGGAACTATCCGGGCATAGATTTAATGGCCACAGGCGCCTTTTGGCAGAACTATTCCGGTGAGTTAAACGAGGAAATGTAAACATGTTCATATCAATTTATGTGTGAGGTGTCATCCATGAGTAGCGGCACACTGTTTCAAGGTTTCATAGTAATTGTAAGAAAACCAGGTTCCCCTAACCTCTTTAGTATTTCTCGGCACTGCAAAAATTAATGGAGAGAAATTGTCGTTACTTATGTTTTGATCGTCCTTTTTAGTGAGGTTAAGGTTCAGATTATTATACTTCACTAAGTACGATGACTTTTATTTGGGTTTTACAATTAAGCGATTATTTTTCCTGGTTCGTTAATTATTTATGAGGAACCTTTATTAAAATTTGTTCAATAGCCCAACCTATTAATTAAAAATTATTTAGTACATTAATAAGAATTACAAGAACAAAGATCGCTTGAATGAAAACTTGACTGTAAGGAAAGAGAAAAATGAACAAAATCTCAAATTTCCTTACCGCAATTTCGTTTACAAGTTCTCTTTATGTCCTGAACAGGGTATCTTCAAGTTTGCCACCAAGTTTGTAACACCCAGAAGGAAATGTTGGAGAACCAACAAAAAGCCAATTCCGTCTGTCTGTCTGTATATACACGAACTAGTCTCTCAGTTTTTAACATATCGATCTGAAATTTTGCACACATTATTTTTTCTCAAAGAAGCTGCTCATTTGTCGGAACCGCCGATTTCAGACCACTATAGCATATAGCTCTCATACAAACTGAACCATGGGAAACAAGTGTTTGTATGGAAAACTTTGTCATTTGACGAGATATCTTCACGAAATTTGTTGTGGGTTGTTGTCTAAGCCAACGATACAATCTCTAAAGAAACTTTTTAGATCGGATTACTATAGCATTAGCTGCCATACGAACTGACCTATCAAATTCAAATTCTTGGAAGAATCTTTTGTATTTGTGAAGGATATTATATTATAGTTTCAGGGCAACCGAAGTTAACTTTTTATTTTATTTTTTCATAAAATAAAATTTTTAAAATTTCCTGAAATTCTAATGGCATTTTTGTGTATTTTTTGTTAAAATTCCAGAATCCTTGGCGCAAGAAATCGAATTGGAGCGCAAATCTCGCGCTGCCAATGCCGAACGTGATGTGAAGAGTCCATTAACTGAGCGTCCACCAGCGTACTACAAGAATTCGATGCTCTTCGGCGGCGCAAACTAAAGAGTAAACTGAAATCCTTTAAGCTTGCGTAACAGAGTGAGTATTCCAAAGGCGATGTAAGGGAGAATACATACATAAATACATGTGTGGGTGATTTACCGACGGCCACCACTGTTATTTCGTTCATAATACAAAGCAATGCAAATCGCAGAAAGCGAGAGTGAATTATAAAAATTGATAAGGATGAGAGAATATTAATTATATTGTAGAAATGATCTCAAAAGGCAATCGCGAAAATGATGAAAATGCAAGCGAGAGTGCAAGTGGAGCAAAATTATAACAGCACAATCTGTTCTATGAAAGTAGAGAACAATAACAGTAAAAAGTGACTGCTTTGGAAATCACGTAACAGTAATTAGTATACGATAGAGAGAGCGCAGGCAGAAAGGCGTAGAAATCATAAAAAATATATGTGAATAAGAAAAATTATAGGAATTTTAAAAAAGCATTTACGAGTAGAGCAAATAGCAGTACTTACTAAACTAGTTACCAGTGGAACGTAGGTGAGCGAGTATTTACGTACATATATAATAGTGTATATAGACAAAAGCCAATAGGTGGCAACGTTTTTTTAAATAAGTATGTAGATATTTATTCGTAAATTTGCGAAAATTAATTTAACAAATAAAGCTTAGCGAATTCTTTCTGCGGTTCATAAAAATACTTACATAAGTACTACTTGGAAATACGAAAGTAATGAAAATATACTAAAAAGTAACTGGTAGCCATAGATATATAAGTGCTTATGTATACATACATATATACTCGTATGTATGTATATTACATATGTAATACATAAAGTATGTTTATTTAGACGTTTTTGAAAAGCGTGCTAAATTAAGATAAATGTTCACACACACATACACACATATGTTTGTGCAATCATATGTATATTTAATTAGGTAATTAGTTTCTTAAGCCAGTAAGTACAGCTGTTTCGCAATGAAATATGTAGTAGGTTAAATTTTAAAAATTTTAAAATTATTATAGAAATTATGAGTTCGCGTTACATACATACATACTTACGTACACACATAGCATATATAGCATAACTGATGCTTGCATAAAGGCAGCCAGCGCTGTTTACAAAGCTTCCTTGAAATTTAATGGCTTGTATGTAGATATAACTGTTAGTTGCGTAAGCCAGTTAGACATAGCTGTGTGTAGGCCTATAGCCTATATATATAGATATATATATATATACCAATAACTATTGTAAGTAGTTCAGTAATTGTTTAAAACTTAAAAGCTGCTTCAGAACCAAAATATTGTAAATACGAGTAACTTGATAAAACTGACACTATTTGCATATAATTTTTTTCGCGTTAAATTTATTATTACAACTAACTACAAGGCAAGAGAAGGTCGAGTGGGTGGAAATTGCTATACATGCATAAAAATAAATGATTATTAAACATTTGGGAGCACGGATGGAAATAATTAAATAAATTTAAAAATCTGTATTTGATTTTAAATAATTTTTTTTTGATTAATTAATATTTAAACATTTTTTAATGCATAAAAAAATTTAATATTTACTAGTTTTATATTTTAATACTATTTTTTTTTTAAATTTTTTGTTTATTTTTTTTATATATAAATTTTTTTTTAAATTTTTTATAATAATATTATTTAAATGTTTTTGTTTAGATTTAATAAACTTTTTTTTTAATTTTTTTTAGATTTTTTTAAATTTGGTTAATAATTTTTTGATAATTCCAAATTTTAAACATCTGTCAACCGTTGAAAGACACGTCTAGCTCAGTCATCCTAAAGGATGAGTACTGTTATAGTCTACGTAACGGCACTCCATCTGGCAATGCTAAGGACCAAAACTGGTCTATGCGTTGCTCATGTGCCTACCAGTCTAACCTAACCTAACCTATTTCTAAATTTATTATGTGTCATAACCTTTGGTCATCAGCATCAAGAGAAAAAGTCCCACGTGATCTTTAAAAAAATTATTAGCCGCAGTTTTTTGCAAAACCGAATTCAACGACCAAATCATTCACCATAGACAAGAACAGGTAGTAATCACTTAGTGACGGTGATTGCTTTCTTCAGATGATCTCAATTCTTGACAGTACGGGTCTCCCGTAGGGATGCAGTTCATAGGAGATATTTCCTTGCCGATCCCACCAAACTCATAGCAAAACCTTTCTAACTATAAATCCTAGTTTTACCACGGTTTGCTCCGGGTTAACGCCATTCGGCTACGACCGCATCCGCTTGACGTGTTTTTTCACATATATGTTATACTCTATCGACTTGAAGGGAGCACAAAATTGAAATTACTTCTTGCATTTGGTTAAAAGTTGCTCAAAAAATGATTTGGACCTCATTTCAAAGTGCTGAGAATTACAAAAATTTCGCTTAAATGAAAACAGGAAACAAAGAAAAGGAACAGTAACAAAACTCGAAAGTCTTTTGATTATTTTAAATTTTTTTAAAATTTTTTACTTCTTCAAAAACATATGCCTTTTTAATTTCCTTTAATTTCAACATCAAATATTACATTAGCGGAGGAGTAATTGCTCTTGAAATCGATTTATAGTAATGATAATTAATTGCAAGGTAGTTCAAGTAGTTGAGAAAGTAATCAGAAAAAAAAAATTAAAAACAAAATTTATTTATTTATAATAGTAAAAAGTCTCAAAATGTTAAAAAAAAAATTATGGAATTTCCGAAAAACTGTATTGTTTAAAAATTCTAAATTAACTGATTATAAAAATATTAGTTTTTTCAAAGCCAGTGATTTGCGAAATTTGTATATAAATATATCTGAAAGCAGCTCCCAGTTACGAAACCACATTTGCTTGCGAATAAATTAATACATTTACAAAATATAGTTTCAAACTGTATTAAAAAAAATTAAAAAATTTAAAAAAATTAACTAACGATTGTGTAAGTAACAGTATTTAATGAAAATGATTCATAAATTTATTATTAAAAAAATATGCAAATCTTAAATTAATTTTGAAAATTATATTTCCAATAATAAATATTGAAAAATTAGACACGTTAAGCGCATGAAAATATTTGAGTAAAACAATGTTAGTTATTAATTAAATTATATATATATATATATATAGCTATGTACTTAGTAAGCGTTTAAGTAAAAAAAATTGAAAAACTAATAATTAACAGCAAACTGATTGCATTCACAATAATTAAATACAATTAAAGATCATAAAATATTGCATAAACAGTAACTTCAAAACACATACACACACACACAATGCAAACTTGATACATTGCAACAATTAATAACTATAAATAAATACCTTAAACATTCAGTAAATTACATAAATACATAGCTTACTTACAAACATACATATATATACAATACTATACATACATATAAACATACATAGTTACCCATTTGATTGCTTCGCATTGAAATGCAAAATAAATTAAAAAAAAAAAGAAAACGCAAATAAAACGAACACAAAAAATATTAAACTATTATTAAACAATGCTACAGTAAAAATAAATTATTATTACTATTATTAAAATAAAAAAAAATAAATAAAAATTGTTTTATTTTATATTAAAAAAAATAATGTCGCAAAGGAATTGAGCGGATTTAACCTCTTTCGAGAGTACTTCTGTTATTTAGGTCAGTAATTGAAGTCATACTTCCGATTTTTAACCCTCAAAATATGACGGTAAAAAAAGCTTCTAATGAATGGTATTAAATTTGTACTCCCCTGTAATATTTTGAATTCGCTTCTCCAAAACGAATGCTCCCAAACTCAAAGATTGTTAATTTCTTATTACTTGAGTGTTAGAAAGGAAGTGAGGAGACATAACCTCTCAAGAAAATTGCTTTATATGGTAAGTAAGTAATTGGAGTCAATCTTTAAATGACACTTGCGGTTTCCGATGCTCAATTTCTTATACCATAGATAAACATTTTGTCAAGGATTGGTACTAAATTTGGAGCCCCCCAGGTAATATTTGGAAATTTCCTCAAGCGTATTCTCCTGAATTAAAAAGTGGAGAATTTTTTTAATATATGGTATAAGTGGTGGAAAGAAAGTGAGGTGGCATAACCTCTTCAGAAAGTAAGTAAGTTATTGAAGTTAGTCTTTTAATGGCATTTCTGATTTCCAAATTTCGTAATATCATACACCGAAAACTTTCCTACTCATATGTATGGTAATAAATTTGGAACCCCAGATAATATTTTAAATTCTACTAAAACGATTTTTGATCTGAAATGTTGTTAACTGTGGACGCTAGGTATGTTCAGAAAATAACGGGAATTTTAATATTAAAATTTCGCGTGTTTGTAGAGTCCAACTGTCATTTTTTTTATTATATGATATGCATGCACCTGAAACACTATAAACGTTTCAACTGTATTCATTGCTTACTTTGTCTGTAGCAGCCGCTAAGGTTAGACGGGTTTTTATGAGCTTGACTATTTTCGTTTGATAAAAGACACACACTTCGTTGCTTACTCATAAATTCTTGCTCCAAAAGAATACTGTAACGATGCCCCAGCCTCCATATTCACCAGACATGGCTTTGAGTAACTTTTTACTTTTTCCAAAAGTAAAGAGAGCCTTAAAGAACCGACGTTTTACAAAATAGATGAAAATCGCTGAAAGACCTAAATGCTATCCCAAAAATCAAGTTTGAGAAGTGTTTCAACGATTAAAAGAAGCGCTGGCATAAATGTATAATATATATTGGGTACTATTTTGAAGACCAAAACATTAAGGTAGACAATGAATAAATACTTTTTTCTAAAAATAAAAATTCCCGATATTTTTTTGACACAAATCGTATATGGGGTTTTTGGTAAGTAAATTACAAAACAGGATAATGTCCTTTTTATTACTTATATTCTGTACAAACTGTATTCTAACACGATTGAAATTAATTGATGATTAATTCACTAACAAATGATCCTTAATAAAAAACAAGGTTGTCAATGGAAGTCTCTGATATAAAAAATATATTTGAAAATATATCCATCCTTATTTGTGGCTAAAAAATACTTGCTATATTTATTACTAATTATTTAATCGCCTTCAGTCGAAGCTACTATGCTTGGTGGGTTACTAGCTTTATTGTTGTGATATAAAAGAGATTTTTTTAATCCCTACCTTCGGCTTAACCGGCGATCATATTAAGCAGTAGGTGTCCACAAACCAAGTATTTGACAATTACTTCGCATACATGTTAACATACATTCATAGTTATTAGTAAAAACGACAGGAAGAATATTGCAACAACAAGTTCTCGTTTCAAATCTTAACATATCCTCTATGGTATGATATTATTGTTGCTAGAAAATGTATGACATTCCATGGTTGAACACCTGATAGCATGATTTTAACACATTTAATTTAAGTTTTTAATTTTTTTCTATTTTTTCCTAAACTAGTGGCCAGATTTTATAACTGACGCCCCCCAGAACTTTAACTTAGAAATCCATACAAATTTGCGCACAATACACCAGACGCACAGAAATATAAAGCTGCGAGCAACTAAAATAACAAATTTGCATTGCTTTGATTTCTTACATTACAATTTGTTCGCTCATTCCCCAAATGGAATGTAAGAGCCGTTATTTTTGAACAGTGTATTTGCAATATTTCTATTTATTGTACATACATACATACATTATGATCGCATGTGATTGTGTGGCGTTGCCACATTTTCGTAAAGAAACAACATACCCTCACATTTTACAGGATTTACGGGCATGCATATATATTATAGCTGCAAACATATTTTTGTAATTTCTTTTTACTTGGACATCCTCTACCAGGCGCACAGAAAAAGAATGTCTGTCATCTTCGGATTATGCAAAATTTATTTTTAGTGTTTGGTGCATAAAAGCAACAAAAATTATGAACAAAATAATTATTTTTTTCATATATATTTATATTTATAAATTATTATTCCTCATACAAGTATACATATATATAAAAATATATTTTTAGACAAGCTCCCTGGAGTCTAATTATGCGCTCCTAATATAATTTCAGTATTTAAACATTTTTAAGCTACCCTCTGTGGTCATTATTAGGGCATAACTCTCCCCCCTACGATGATGCGATATAAAAATTATTTCAAAATTTGTAAACGACTCCACACTGCCACACCAGGTGCACAGAAAATTTAGCAAGAACCACCCTGTGATCAGTATTTGCATAATGTGATCGAATGTGATGCACTCTACTACAATAACAATTGGATCATAGAAGTTTGCAAATACAAACAACTATGTGTTTCGTTTACTAAATCGTATCCTTTCAATATAGCTGTGTAATGTGCAGTTATTGGTCGCAGTGTTGTTGCAGGAACCAGCGATCAAATGTATTGTAGATCAATTTGCATAACAACAAAGCACTGCCGCTGAATTGACATGCGAATCACCCTACTGGTTTCTCATGTGCGCTTGGTGATTCACGCTGATTTAGTACAAATTATATAATTTTTGGAGGTCGAGGAGTTCAATAAAAAAAAAAATTTTTTTACGGATAAAAAAAAGTGATTCACAAATATCAGGTGAACAGCAAAGTAAACCTGCGACAAAAAATCACAGCATGAGCACGTCGTTTGCCGAATTTCTATTTTGCAAAAATCTAGCAACAAACACTTGTTTCATTTTCCAGCATTTTCTTTCATTATCAGCAGTTATGAAATGTCACCAGTGCACACACAGAAATATTGTTAATGCAGTTTTTCTCACGTGCTGTTGTTGGGAGCTTTACATTAATGTTCTAACTGCGACATATGGTTTGATGAGATGAGTAATCGTCAAGAGTTGCCGAAAAAGCACGTTTCGTGTTGCTTATGCGCGCCTGTTTTGCGTGGTTGCTTGGGTGTGCGTGGGTGTGTGTGTGACTTTTTAAATAACTGCAAGTTTTTATGCAGCCATTTATGTACCAGGAGCACAGCAATGAATTGGAGTTCTCAAGTAGCAACAAATAATAAAAAGAAAATGTTCCATTTCCATATTATACTTGTCGAAATAACAATAACCAAGCCGACATTTATTAGTTAATATTTTTTGTTGCTAATTTCCTTTTTACTATTTTTCTACTACAAATACAAAACAACAAATACCCTACAGCTTTTTATGCGCGCCTGGCTTCACGAAGACACTTCGCCGGAGGAGGTTATCGTATCCCAACGAATATTTTTTTACCATGCTGCTGGAGTTTAATTGTACTAATTTATGTAATTTGGCTTTGTATTATGAAAGCATGATCACAAAGTCTCGTTTTGCTACTTACGTCGCTACAAACATTATTGAAATAAATAAAATAATTTTTTTAATATATCAAAAATAAAATTGTATTACTTTATTTAAAAAAAAAAAAGAAGTTAGATGAAAAAATTGTATTTTAATTATTTTAAAAAATTTTTTTTATTATTGTTTATTACACTAACAAGAAAATTAATACGTTCAAAAATATTGCAAAAAATTTCACTTATTTTGTATTTCTTTAGCACCAAACCATTCTTCCAGTCACCAGCAGAATCTTTAGGTTTCGAAAGCTGGAGTAGTTGGTAACTGCTTTCACAACAAAATACTACATAGAACAGCAAGAGTTCTGGCATCTTCGTATATCTATAGGAAAATAAAAAAATAAACAGAAATTTTAATAAATGAACATTGTTATAATATTTAAAAACTAAGTATATGTCTTAAAAAGGAATAATTGAAATTTTTGGCGTTTACTTTTTAACCCTTTTCTAAATATGAAAAAACGATGTCCATAACTTTTAAAGAAATATTAAATGAAAGCAAAACTTTAAAAAAATTTTTATGTATGTGAATAATAAAAAGATAATACGATAGATCTAAAGATGGGCTAATAGACCTTTGTTGTTACTGTAGTTAATAACAACATAAAACAAATAATACAGCTATGAGTTGTGGGAATTGAAGCACAAAGAATGAAGAATGATTATTTACAAAACTTACGATCTGTTCCATAGTTGGAATATATAGATATCTAGATGAAACATGGTAATCTTAAAAAATCAAAATGGAAACCCACTGTAAATTATTATAATTGCAAGCTGATAAATATTATTCACCTCATTAGTTAAAAATAAACAAGAAAAAAGTTTAAAGCGGTTTGAAGCTATGCAAAATTCACAAATATAAAATATTCTTTACAAGAATCAGTGAGCATAGTTATCTGATCTGAACAGTTTCTTCTTGAATTATACCGAACTATACTTATACTAATTAAAAGATATTTTAGAAAAATAAAACGATTTTTAGACATGTGGTTTTCAAGACGAAATAAAACGCCAAGAATTTAGCTCTCTAATATAGATAAGGATTGGACTTCGGGCAAGTGACCAACGCGGCTGGCTCGAATAAATCCCAGCAGAGAGACCAAATTTTCGACCACATTTTGCAGCAATTGGGGCCGCAGGTCAACAATAACGCGTCGAATATTTTCTTCACGTCAATCATCTCGGGCTTATCTGCGTAGACAAGCGACTTCACAAAACTCCACAAGAAATAGAAAATATTTGAAACCAAAAATCGCTCACATCCATATCCTCCAATTTTGAAACGAAAAAATCATTAATCATGGCTCTATGGCGTACTCCTTTGATTGTAACGTGGACCAAATATACTCTCTGCTCATAGAGCACACCAAACACCCATTTAGCCAAAAGTGTGCTTCCTCGTTGAAAAAAATTTTCATGTGAAAATCAGAATCGGTGGCCATCCCATTTTGGGTCCATTTACTTAACGTGCGTCGCGCTTAATGATCGTTTGGCTTCAATTCTTGCATGAGTTGGATTTTTTAGGCCCGTAGAACAAGATCCTTCCAGAGAATCTTTTATCAAGTAAATGGCTACAACTCCAGTTCGTATATTAATACATTTTTTACTGAGAATTTTACATTAAGTAAACCTTTTTGGTGTAAATATCGCTATATTTTTTTCAGAAAGTTTCATTCCCTTGGCTTCTTTATACAATCCAGTCAAGACCAAGTTTTATATTCATATAAAGTATGATCCTGTATTCGTAATAGTGCCAAAATCTAAACCTTTAATGGTTTAGACTCCCTACGGAAGACCTGACCTCGGTATGCAACAAATCTCAGAACCTATTATTGGCACGATGTCAAGGCATCCTAAAAATGGAAGCTAAGCTCGGCAAGTACTTAACAAATATATTCGTAACCATTGAAATTAAGTCGGGCACAGGACCTAGCAGAACTCTAGCTGCAAGGTCAGGCCTTTCTTTCAAATATAGTCCAAGACCAATTTTCGGGGTATTATTTTATCTGATTTAAATTAAAGTAAACGCGTTTAATGGCGTAAATCTGCACATATATATACCTACATACTTACATATGTATATTTACATATGTATGTATTTGTTCAAGAACAACAAAGCCATATTAGCATATATACATATATGTACATACTTATATGTCAACATATTTTTTTTTGATTTGTATTTAAATACCGTTTGATATACACCTATGTATGTGTATAAACGCCTTTAAGATCTCCCCACCTTCTATCGCCCGTAATCGCTGTCTGGTTCCCATCAACTAATCAAAACACCGAGACAGCAACCAAACATTAGACCAAATAAATCTGCTGATGCAAATCCATCAAAACAACAAAAATCTCCGAGAAAAGTGGCTAAAGTCAGCAGAAGAACATCTTCAGTTTGATTGGGTTGAGTGATTTATGTGTCGCCTGTCTGATGAATAGGTACGACGAAACGCGGCGGCGGCATGCAGCGGCCGATAAACAAGTATCACAAGATAACCATGTGAACATATACATACATATCTACATATATATAAAGTACATATGAACATAAGTGAAATATATGTGCGATTCAATGAGCGCTTCTTTCGCACAAGCCAAATGTTTGTGCGCAGACAGACGTGTTTTTGGCAATGAAACGTTTTTGAAAAATATTGTGATTATGATTATTGGAAAATTATATTTAATTCACAGTTAAACGAACACGTACGAAGCGAAGCGATCAATCGATACATACATACATACGTACACACCTATAAACAGCAGACTACTTTCATATGCAGTTATTCGCATGTGAGCGGCGCAAAGAGAACCCATCAAAATTGGGATAAAACGGCACTTAGAGACTTAGCTTATAAAATAAAAGCATTGAATTGCAAAAGCAGCATAACAATGAAGAGTCGCAATCGAAAAGGTCCGATTTACTTATGAATACCACTTCGCCCTTCACTCTGCTGCCCGGATCTTGTTTGTGCTATGCGAATGACTTGAAAGTTCGGTACGCGGCATCGCTCGAAAATGACCCCAATTATCGATTTAACTTTATTATTGGTTTTGAAATGTGGCGTTCGTTAGTTGGCGCAAAAAAAAAATGTAGAACGTTTATCTCACTGTCTCTCATATAGAGTGTTTATATGTGTGCCTATATGTATGTACTTTTGTATCTTTGAGTATAAAATAAATGTATATAAGGACACTTAAATAATTTCCCTACAAATGTTACAGGCATACATATTAATATGTATTTAATGCTGTCCCAGTGGTAAATTGGTCTGTCTCAAGAGCAACCGCATCCGACGGTGTCACATTGCTAATATACGGTTACGCAATACTACTCAAAAAATACATCATAGGTTAGAAAAGAGAATATGTCAAAAATAATAACCGGAAAGAAGAAGATAAACTATATATACTAACTGTTCACAAAACAAATAAAAAGTTTCGATCGGTTCCGATTCCTTTGTATTCTCCGGATGTGGCCTCCAGGGACCTTTTCTGCTTTTAGATCTCAAACGTATGCCTTTTTAGCGAGCATGTAGTGAGAATAAAAATGGAGTCGCCGAGGCCGAGACTTATTTTGAAGCAAATTATAAATCTACTAAATCTACGATAAATTGCGATAATAGGTTTACGATCTCTAAGAAGTTGAATAGTAAAGTCGAGTTTTGCCAAAAAAGTTCCTGTCAGAACTTACTCTAAGAAAGAATATAAAGACCGATGGAATTGTTTCTGCATAAGATTTTATATAATTCAGGGTGTCCTTAGCAAATACTATGAACTGTATTTCCTTCTGGACACAAATGTTTTTAATGTTACGGAAGATTTTGGGAAAGGTTTTTAGCATCAGTTTACGGATATCCAAACTTTGCTAGATCAACTGTCGACTAATGTCAAATTTGAACAAAATCTTTTAATTCTTCACAAAATTCACAATGTTTTGAATGTTCCATTACTTCAAATGAGCGATGTTATCTGTTTGGTAATCATGGAAAAGAGCAAACTCTTTATTGTTGATGAGCCGGGTAACTGCAAAGTTGATGAGATTGCCAGATAAGGTAAAATGTAGAGTTGTCTCTTCTTCGGGAAATTACATCAGCTTACAATGACTTTCTTGACACGAACCTTTGATATATACGGCCCGGGCACATCAACAACAGACGAAAACATCAATGAAGTGAAGAACATAGTATTGGCTAATCGTCGCATCACCATTAGGAAATGTAGGACTCAGTCTGTGACGACCCAAATCTGCTCCAGAGGGTCATAACTGGTGACGAATCATGTGCTTATGGCTATGACGTGGAAACCAAAGCTCAATTATCCCAATGAAAGCTGCCGCATGAGTCAAGACCGAAAAAAGCGCGCCAAGTTTAGTCGAATGTGAAGGGTTTGCTCACAGTTTTCTTCGCCAGAAACCCCCAGATTTGTGGAAAAACAAAAATTCGCTTTTGCACCATGATAACGCCCCTGCTCACGCATTGTTGCTTGTCCGCGAATATTTGGCCAAAAAGAACACATGAATGGTGCCGTAGCCACCACATGCCCCAGACCTGGCCCCCTGTGTCCTTTTTTGTTCCCAAAACTGAAGAAAGGACGATGATAATCTACGACTGAGGAGATAAAAACCACATCGAAGGAAGAGCTGAACAAGATCACGAAAAATAACTTTTTTAAGTGGCATAAGAGCTGAGTTGACTTAGCCATGTTCGTCTGTCTGTCCGTCTGTATATACGCAAACTAGTCTCTGAGTTTTTGAGATATCGATCTTAAATTTAGCATAAGACCGTTTCTCACCAAGAAGCTGCTTATTTGTTGGAATGTGAGATATCGGACCACTGTAGCATATAGCTGCCATACAAACTGAACGATCGAGTTCAAGTTTTTCTAAGGAAACTTTTGTATTTGTGAATCATTGTGTTATAATCTTCGGTGCAAACGAAGTTAATGTTTTTTCTTCTTTCTTTTCCTTAAAGAAATCATAACACTCTTATTGGAAAACCGTTTATATACAAATATATAGAAACAAATTATTAGAATAATGTCTTCATTCAGCTATCGAAAAGCTCGTAAACAGTTAAAACTTGGTGGAAACCTCAAGATTTATTCAGAGAATGCATTGTAATGCATATCCAGAGTGTTAGAAACCAGTTTCTGTCTTTGGATCGAAAATCCACATGCTAGATGGCAACAATTACTTGCAACTTTCCTAAAACTTAGACATAATCTGAGTTGAATGAAATCCATCCATAACTAACTATTTTCTAACCAGTTACTTCGGTGCGACCACACCGATTTGTCTTCAACACTTATATATATAAACGAAATTTCTTATTTCTACAATACTTAAGAACATCACTTTCTTACCGAAATTAAAAGGAATGCTTATGATTATGGGTTTATGGCGCTGATATGCGGCTTGTGTTCTGTTATTGGTGTGGGGGTCCACACTTTTTTCGAAAATTTTGCAGCAAACGGCATTAGATTACAGGTTATAAGCAGTCAATCGTATTTAATTCTAGTTAATTTCTGTGTGAATTGTTTCGAAACGTTTAACTGATTGACGGTTACCATTGTTAAGGTGACCATATGAACAGAAATTTTGGGAATACAAGTATCTACATATGAGTACAGCTGCACATGTGAATACATATAAGTATATGCGTGTAGGATATTTGAACAGACCAACGCAGTAAATATGCTTGCGAAATAACTGTTGTTAAAACATAAATCAAACAATTATCGAAAGAAAGACCGTAATTTGGCTCGGCATACTCTCATGAAAATTTTCGTAGAATATGGGTCATGAGTTTGTGTAACTGTATGTACGTTCATATATGGTGGAAGATTTAGTTCGCCGCATATTCCGATTCAAGTTTTGAATAATTCTGAAATGTCTAATTTAAATTGTAGAATATGTTCTTTGCTGTCTTTGGTGGACACTAAGTCTAAAGCGTTAACCAAAGCGTTGGTTTTTAACCAGAAATATGAAAATGTTTGTCCAACTTATTTTAATATGTGTAAAACGATGAATTTATAGTCAGATTTAACTTTATATGAATGAGAATTAGATATTAGTTGTTTCAGTGGTGACAAAACTTACCGAGTTATCGGCGTCGGCTGAACTAGAATCTAATTTGAGTCAGCGAAACACGAACCAGATATATTGATTTTAAAGGGTGCTTTTCTATGCCGTATACGCGCTCTTGCAAGGCGTTTCGCGCTTATCCGCGTATTGCGTATGCCACACAAAATATTTCAGAGGTGTTAAATTGCACGATCCTGGAGGCCACGATACAGTCCCACGACGCGAGTCTGAAAAAACGTTCTTTATATACTAGATCCTTGCAGTGGTTATAAAATACAGATAGATATAGAGGAAAAGAGGTTAAATGAGTGAGTCCGCTAAACGGAAGAAGAATGGAGAAGCCAGCTAAACGGAACCAAGTTGTGTGGAGACTCACTGGGTATCATCCTCAATGTGTCGAATTTGTGATATGGATTCGGAGCATCTGCTTCTAGAGTGCGTAGTAATCTGTTGACGCAGGAATAAGTCCCTGCGATTTACGTATCTTTTAGCAGGGAAGACATCGACTCTTTAGCGTTTAGCACAAACCTTGAAGTTATAAAGGTGCTAGGCCTAACTGCGCCCTTGTGAAAGAGGGCAGGGTACAATGGACCATGGGTCGCAGTGCATACCTCCATAAGAAAAATCATATATATACATTTATTCGCTGCATACTTTTTCCACATTTTAGAGTCTAGAACAGTCTACTATATTTTTCATTCCCGATTCTGGATATCGATAAATTATAAAAGTGATAGTTATTGGGTTTAGTGATCCAAAAGTGTGACGTCGAGAAAAGTGAAATACAGTATGATAAAGAAGTGCTGACTCCTCAGTACCTTATCAAATGTAGGAAAGGCGGAAGTAACGCCATTACAGTTTAGGAGTGTATATATTTTTTTTAAATCCGTGAAAATTGCTACGCATGCATGCATTTACAATATATATGTAGGTGCATAAGTGCTTATGTTAAGAACTGTCGAACCAATAAAACATTAATTACTCATAGCTGACTGCGTGTAATGGCGACATTAGGCCCAATGAGGCAAAGTCCCTTACGCTAACTAAACGAGATAAATCATCCAGAGCTGTTGACATGGTGCTGTCACCAACACTGCCACATTTTATGTGCATACATATGTACGACATACAATAAGTACTCGTACTCCACATTTAACTATAACTGCCCATCCCAACAACAACAAACTTTATAAAAACTAAAAGCCAGCATTGCAACCAAAACTTAAAATATAAAAAAAAAGATAAAAAATAAGCAAGTCTAATAGTGAACTAACTAGAAATTTCACAAATAAGCCGACAATGCAATGCAATCTACGAGCATGCACCTACGAGTAGAAGCATACACTCGTACCAAAGCCGAGTACTCTTGTTGCAACCACTGTGAGATTAGTGTGTAAACAATAAAAAAAAGCAAGCAAAGTTTTGCTGAAAAACGCGAAGCAAGCATTTGGCGTTGCTGGGCGATAAATCAGCAGCGGCTTTTAAATAATAAATGTAATTGAGTCGCGCGCGCGCATGCGCACAATCCGCCAGAGCCAATAGATTGCACACACACATACACTCACTGGCACACAGCATAGGCATCCATCCTCGGTAAGGCCATGCGCATATCTCACAGATAGTTTTTGCTGCAGATTTGTGTCTTCGGCTAGTTAGCTTGCCTAGTAGTTGGTTGATCGCGTGTGGGAATGCAACGCTGCACGGCGCTCATATATGTTGATATGTATGCAGTTCGCAGGCAGCGTAGAAAATGAGAGCTTTACTTGCAGCACTTGAATACTTTTTGATAGTAAGTAATTGCTGTTGTTGTTCGACGATCATACCAAAACAATATAAGTATATGTGTAAACTAGCATAAAGCTATTTAGCAGCTTGGCATAAGTGCTTTGAGTACTTGAAGAGCTGAGGCAAAGGCAAAGGCGACTGCAGCTTCATGTAAGAGCGCTCGCACAAACGGCAGGGCATGGCACTTAGCCGGCTGTCGCCACTTCAGTTGACGGCATTTTTACTCTCCCCGTGTGTATTTTTACTTTACTTAAACCTATTCCCTTTTTCTTCTTCTTCTTTTCGTACATGAATTACATTTGTCGTATTTTTTGTGAGTATGTCTTGTTTATATTAAGGTAGTCGTGTTCTTACTGGAGATTTTTTGCCTGTTAAGTGCCTTCATTACTGCGTTAATGTCCTATTTTGATTGCTGTCAGAACAAATTAATTAAGTCGAACTAAGTCAGTAGACAATTACGATGGGATATCAAAACAAAAAATAAAATTATAATTATACTTTTATTTCCTTTTAAATTTTTTTTACTCGTTTTACACACTACTTCCATGAAAAATGTATTTGGGTTAGGTTAGTTTAAATATTTGATTTCTCAGCTTGGCGGGAGATCACACTTACACTGTTATTTACAGGCCTATGTGTAGCCAGACGAAAAACTCTGTAGTTGGATATATGGGCCAGAAGGATCTTGCGACTGCACAGCTGGTGGTAGCTTGGTAGTTGACGAACGCGTGCTGAGGTGGTCTGAAGCTCAACGGTCCAGTAGTGAACTACAAGAATTTAACGGAGATCCTAGCCCATTACGCAGTTATTGCGACTGAAGACCGAACAACCTGCTCTACCGAGCTCATCAACCTTACAGTTTCCTGCAATACCGCCAATGGCCAGACACCCAAACCAGTCTAATCATAAAATAACTTGACGCCAGGAATAAGAAGTTTAGACATTCCTGCACTATCCCTGCCCTACTTTCGGAGCAGCAGTTCTACTGCTACCTTTATGGCAGCCACCTCTGTTTGGAAGACGCTGCAGTGGTTAGGAAACTTAAAACTGGAGAAACTTTAATAAGAGGTAATTAAGAAATCTACCGACTGACTTTGGCATTGATTGGAATATGGGTGTACTCTGCTTTATTTCAAAAAGGGATTACCCGTAGTCTGCGCCAATTCGGTTTGATCGACAGTATTGTGTGGATTGTAAATAAACTGATTGGACCTTATCAGTGTGGCTTTAGACCACAATAGACTAAATTTTTACAATTCGCCTGGAGAACACTGACAGGAGCTGCCTATTCTACGACATGTCAACATTTTGTGACCGTGCGAAACTCAAGCGGATATGTATAATACCGTTTAGTTAAATCATCAGCTCCATTAAAATCAGAAAAGACATCTTCGAGTCGTGCGATACCAGTCGAGGTTTTACCATAGACAAGGTGAATATCTCTCGTGCGCCTTCTTCAATCTAATGTTGGAAAACGTAATACATACTGCTAATCTGAACCGCAGTGATATTATCTACTCTAAATGGCATGGTAGACGTTAACAACAGAGGTGTCAGCGCAGCCTTTTTCAGCCTAGAAAAAGAAGAGTAAAATGTTAGTCTTGTGCTGAACGAGGGCAAAACAAAGCAGCTGTAGTTCACAAACAAAGATTCATCGCGTCTTGAGAACCACGTCATTGTTGGCAGTTATGAATCTGAAAAAGTGAAGAACTTTGTCTATCTACTCTGGAGATCAAGTGTAGAATCACTTTTGTCAACAGGTGCCACTTTGCGATCGGTAGGCTATGTAGAAGCAGATTCCTCTCTCGACGAACAAAAATTACTCTCTATAAGTTGTTTATCATTCCCGTCATATAACCTCCCTCTGATCATGATCTAAGTTAAAACATTCCTTCATCACAATGGGTACTTAAAAAAACAAAATTGCCGCATTGAGTGAGGATAATCCACAAGCCCTTGTTGAGACGACATTATATCCTCAAAAAGTTATTGTTTGGTGTGCTCGATGGGCAGTAGAAATCACTAGTACATACTTCTTCAGAAATTAAGCCGACCATAATGTTACAGTCTTTGGGGGGCGCTATAAAGCTATAATTAATGAACTTATCTCGCATCGTGGGCCTGTGGCGTGTTCTCCAAGATATTGTGTAGATGTGCGAAGTCACTTGTCTACGCAGATAAGCCCGAGACGCCTTGGAAGAGAATATCCGGTGTCTTATTGCAGATATGCGGTTCCAATTGCCACAAAAACTGGTAAAAATTGCTTCTCTCTTCTAGAATTCCAGTCATTAAAACAATATTTTTAATAAAGCAAATAAACATATTATATATATTTTTTGAGAAATTTAAATTATTTAAATTGTTCTATTTCTTTCCATGGAACCTATTTCAACCGTACCGAGTCCATTTGCAACATTTTCCAAAAAAAAAAGTAAGAAAAAATTCCCTCCCAATTTTAATTTTTTGTTGTCGATTTTCTTCTCTCTCCGCTAATCCTCATTTCATATTCGGAATTATTACGCTACAGTGATGCATTTTGGCAAGTGTGTTTGTATATATATATATATATATGAGCGTATATACATATATGTATATGGATAAATAATTACGTATGAATTTCTATGTATTTAAAAAGGTATTTCATTCGCTTGCAACATATGAGCACTTGATCGTGTTTTTTAATATTATCCTTCATGATCCCCTCGCGAGCGGTTGATTGTGTCTTCGTAAAGGATACTTCGTTTTCAAGTTTGTGGTTTTTTGTTGTATTTTTTAGCAGCGTTTTTCTAATGCATTTACTCAACCAGAAGACATTGAAATCTGTGGCAACCGCGACCGTTTTGGCCTTTTGTTTCGCTTTCAATGGCCTTTCGAAATTGTTCGCGCACACACACATACATAAGCATATGCGAGCACTTCACTCAACTATTTGTTGTGTTGCAATATGTTGCCGTCCCTTGTATGGTTTTCTGTTGTTTCTCGCAAACAATGCTGCAACAACATGTGCGGATTAATACCGCAATCTGTTGTTAGTATTTTTGCTGGTGCTGCGTCTGTCGTTATGAAATAACTCGGCACCGTTAATATATGGAGTGGAAATGGCAATAAAAGGATTTTTTGCTTTTTCTGCTCGTTGCAGTTTTTTGGTGATTAAATGCGGTCTCTTATTGGTGGCTTAGTAGTCGTATGAAATTGACAATTCGCAGATTAAATGCGATTTTCTTGTACCCTTTATGGGTACTGAGGCGTGCAACAGCTGTAGGTTCTAATTCCACTTTGATTGCAATTCAATTGGTTTTATTTGTATGTAATGGAAGTAAGGGCTTAGGCTGCTAGAAAAATAAATTTGCATAATAAGACGCTCCTTTAAATTTAATGAGACTTTTTTTTCACTCTCACTGCCTCAATTTATATTTCTTCGATAGATTTTAGTCCCAGTGCCGTAAGAAGGTCAAAGTTCAAATTAATATAGTAACCTTGAAGAAATTGCAAACGACAATTAACAGAGATCCTTACTTCACTTATGCTCCCAAAACTTTAAACACATTAATTAAGATATTACTGAAAAATCACTTGAAAAATTTATGGCATTTTAGGTGGTCTCGTATACTAAACCTGCTCTTAAATAGCTGGCATATTTTTTTCATTTTATAGTTTCGCATAAAATGACTAATAGAGGATAGTCTTCAAACGACCTCAATGGCTATTGAATCTTCTTTTTTTTTCTGAGAAATTTTTTCGTGTTAGTTAAATTTTCAGAGGTTTGATATTTCGCTTAGATTAGATGTCG
Source organism: Bactrocera oleae (assembly GCF_042242935.1). NCBI lineage: Eukaryota > Metazoa > Arthropoda > Insecta > Diptera > Tephritidae > Bactrocera > Bactrocera oleae. The sequence continues at coordinate 17,960,966 of NC_091537.1, read as the reverse complement.
GCTAATCAAGCTACTCAAATCCAAAAAAATATTCACCATGTTCCAAAAAATGGTGCTTAAAGTAGTAAGGCTGTTCAAAGGTCGAAAATAAACTTTGGAGAAGGCAGTATTGCAGTCTGGGTGACCAAGGCCGTAGCTTGAAAGCTGTTCTTAACCTACCCATGGAAGAAAAGTTGAGCAATGGATTTATCAACTATAAAGCCACCTATGTTAAAACAACTGCGTGGATTAAAGAAAGCTACTACCCCTTGTAAGAATCTATGCTGCATAACAGTCCTCAAACTTTATATCCGAAACTAAAACTTGTGATCGGTTCTGAAATACTTTAAACATTAATGAAATTAATCGCGTTTGCGAGATCAAAGCTTAACCACTTGGAAGCTCACACATTCAGATATCCCACTGAGCTGGTGGGAATAGAAATTAAACGCCTGAGCAAATTTGTATTAGCCATAAGGCCCTTTGCTAAATTATACGATCAAATAGAGGAGTTTTGTTTCTATGATTGCACAAAGAACTGCATATAGTAGTCCAAGTCTGATCTCTGGATCAGCCATCGAAACTAAGCTAATTCTTACCGCTGGATGTCGCTACTAACAAAAGAGAAATTTACTATCGTGTAGTTTTTCAGCTTATTCTGACTCATAGTTTGAACCGGTTGTATCCATGGATTTTTGAATAATTGAAAATACAATTTCGGTCGGTGGCTAGACTCTTACTTTCGGAAGGGAAATCTCGCATTAAACTCAGTGAGCGCTTGGATGCTGTGTACAGTGACTCTTCTCCTTAAATGGTGACCATCAAAAATTGATCTCGAATTTCGAGAGAATTTTTTTGTCGACGAAGCATAGATTCACTGGTATATACTGGGTACCAAGGAACGGTAGAAACAATGGCAACCACCGGACTACTCCCAAAAAAGCTAAGGCTATCCTATCAGCCAGAAACGTAATTGTCATAGACTTTTTTATTCCTAAGTTGTAATCTACCTCAACTACTTGGAAAAGGTAAGACGTTAAAGGGCTTGGTTTTGAAAAATATTGGACCGATGTCATACCGAATTGAAGATGAAAATCGTTAGACTTAGACTATGTACAAGCTGTTATCTCATCCACCGTAATCTGCAGAATTCGGCCCATGCGAATTCCTTTTGTTTCTAAACGTAAAACGTCAGTCCGCGGGCAGAAAATTGAGTCGAAGGAGGAGAATATCCCACCACGGAGTCTAATCTTATAGACTTCCACAAGATGGTTTTTTCAGACGTGTTAAAGGCTTAAAGAAGTACAGTTATGTTAATGTTGGGGGCGCCTACTTCTGATTCATAAAAAATATACCGTCAGTTAAATAATTTTTAAGTTCTTATGTATGTCAGTGTTTATCGTAATGTTGCAATGCCGTTATATTATATAACCGTTATGCTACCACAACATCATTTGTATCTCACTCCATCCACATCATTTTAGCAAGTGTCCCACTAATTCGGTTCGGTCAATGCACGCGACATGCGGGCGTTGTAACCATTTGCGATTGGAAAGAAATTGCAGTTCAAAGATCTTCGAACAGCTGACCTCGGCTACACCTACAACAGAAAGCTGCGAGTTGAAAACGCGATCCCTCGAAGACAATATCGGCGATGGCATCTTTCGTCTCGTTTTGCAATCACCAGCCTTTACGCAGCGAAATGCTGCTGCTGCAATAACGACGTCTTCCGCCTGCTGCCGCAACTATTACATCATGAAAAATAATCGGCCATAAATATCCCAAGCATGTGCCGCCAACACCAACAAAAATCAAAAATATTACAAAAAAACCTTAATTAAAACTGCATTCAACAATTTAGAAGGAAGCGCAAGGCTTACGTAAGCACAATCGCAATCGCATCTTCCTGTTGTGTAACAATTAAAGTTTGCGATATTTTCTCTACAACTCATTTCTTCTTTGATTGCATAGAACGCCCAATAGGAGGTGACGTATTCGGTTTACTGAGCGCACTCTGCCACGACTAGTAACCTCTATTCGGTGGTTTAATCGGTGGCCGCATTGATTTCGGTATCTGGACATGGCAATCGCTCGGCTTGGCATTTGAAATGCAATCGATGTTTGTTCTTTTGTTCGGCGATTTTACAACTAATCTCGCATTGCAAATAAAGGCTAAACCGTAAGTAATCGCACTACATATGTACATGCAACATTCCAGCTGGCGGGTTGCCCGCTGTTGCAACTTTGGTTAGTGGCAATCGTATGCGCCAAATAACTGACTAAACTAACTACTGATCGGAAATCAACAACTTCTATGCAACGAGATAAATTTGAGGGGTCTGCTGAGGTATTTTAATGTACTGTAAATGTGTTTCCACAAACAATGTGCTAAAGGGGCAGATAGCATTCATCACGTTTATTGGCCAAGAACCGTTATTTAGTGTTTACTTAAAAAGATTCTGGTAGTAGTTTAGAAGTTATAAATACTCTGGCGCATATCTTTATTGCTTTGTAGCACCATTATAAAATTTTAATTCACTACTTTTTAGTTGGTGTCATTACTAGTAAAGGGGTTTGAGCAGTATACTCTACCTATATTCTTCTAATTAATCCAAAGCCCATATTTGGAAGATAGAGACATGCTCACGAAGAGAAAAACGTCTTATAATTTTCAAAATAAACCCCAGAACCCCACCTATTAGATGAATTCATGGGTTTCAATACAATTTTTGCAAGCTGTGAGCATAAATTTAGGTTATGTTGGAACAAATATTGTAACGGTGCTATTAAAAATAATATTATTGTCTTTGGAGTAGCGAAGTGATGCTAAGTCAAAATTAGTATACGCAGAAGCTCTGGCTCTTGAAAAAAATACTAATATAAAACAGAGAATTCGTTCCTTAAAATTTTTATAAGGAGATCTCTAAAACTATTTGTTAAAATTTTAACATTTCTCACGACAATATCAAATAATAATAGGTTAGAACCTATAAGTTAAGATGCAGATAATATCTCTTGTTGAGAGATTCGTCTTTTTATCGCAGGTTAGCCAATACTGCCCAAAAATCGTTAAAGCTTTGTATAATAAATATATCATTTGATCACAGCTCACTCGGATACGGCCATTTAAACCGCGCGCGCAAACCGAAAAGTGGCGATTTTTGCAATGAAAAAAAAAAAATTAATAACGAGTTTACCTGAAATATTGTTTTTCAATGGAATCACGGTTACCGAATTCTTGAAAATATTGCAAAAGTATTTATTTTGAGGAGTCTACTTAATTACACTAGAAGTATTTGAGTCTCGCAAAGCATTCAGTGAAGGTCGTAAAGTCATCGCATTAAGTAAGTTGTCCATCCAAATCTGAGGATCCCAATATCCTCGACTCAAAACTCAAATCGACTCAAAATATTTTGGTTAATGTTTTGGGTATAAAGTGTGCCATTGCTAGACTCGTACCAAAATACTTGAATCTTTTACAGAAACGACGTCGAGTAGAGGTCTCAAAAAGATGCTTGACAATGAGGACCCTTTATTCACCAAAGTCATAATTACTGGTGACGAGACGTGAATTTTGGAATATGACGTCAGAACCGTTGAACAATATAGCGAATGGTGTTTCAAAAATGAACCGATACAGAAAAAATCAGGTCAAAGTCGGTCAAAAATCAATGTGATGCTCGTCCTTTTCTGTAAATACCGTAGTGTGGTTCACTATGAATTTTATGTAGCCTCTCCCTTTTGAGCTTAAAGAGGTTGGAGCTGAGTCAAAGTTGTAAGACGACTTAATTTATTGGTAATTGATAACCCAAAATGTAATGACCAACTTATTTTAACTCAAACTATGTTTTAGAATCAAAAATATAATATTAAAAGAGGGGTAAATATTCAGAGATTTTTACGATATACCAGCGGCGGATCCATGAAGCGGGATTTTGGGGGTAAAAAGATTGACGAAAACGATGAATGAATTATGTGTATGCGCTACTATCATAAAATCTGCGTGATTTCAGATTCAGATGAATTTCGAACTCTGTCAAACACCTCAGAAAAAATTTTGGATCCGCCACTGCGACATACTTAATATTGATTGATTCAAATATACGAAAAACATTTTTTTTTGTAATCACATACTCGTATATGTTTCTATCATTTCAAGACCATCCAAGTGTGATCTCCCCCTACCCTTGTCATGAGGAACACCCTCTTAAACTAATTCAACTTAATATTAAATAAAATCAATTGGATCTACATTTCAACAATAAATTTGTGTATGGTGCAGCAGCTGGAAGGTGAAGGCTGGACGTTTTTCTTTGGTTATGCGAAAAAAAGAAACTGTAAGCAAATAATGGGGTCCAGAAATGTGTTAAAAAATGTAAAAATCAGCATAGTTCTCTTTGATAAATTGTGACGTGAGAGCTTTTAATATGGAAAAAGGAGTACTAAAGACAGGGAAAGCCTATTTGCTATTGAAAATAATAAGTTGAGAATATTCTCTAAACATGTTCAATGGTAGGTTGCAGAAAGTTGAAGCCATTGGATTATTTTTGTGGACTTGGTCAAAATATATTGGTGTATGTAGAGTAAATAGAAAAATAATTAGTACATGCAAGTGAGAAGCGACCTCTGGACTACAGATAAAACGAAAGATCATTAAGTCATGTGGTCGGAGGATAGGTAAATAAAATCTAATGTTATGAATATGATCTGCTAGTAGGTGGTACTACCAAAAACAAAAAAAAACCACTTCTCCTCAATGTAGCCATAGATCTCCGGCGCTTGCTAACTAAAAAAAATATTTGCGAAAAAAATTCAATTAAATAGCCAAAAGTCGCCAATGCTATTTGCAATGACTACTATCGAGACTACTGCAGAATTGCAGTACGAAATCAGCTGCAGCTTTAAATCTGCCGCTGCCGGTGCCACCAGTGTTCGCAGCTGGTTCTGCGTTCACCGCTGCCAAGTGGTTGCGCTGCTCGATGTTGGTGGGCGTAGCTCTAATCATCGTTATGAAATTAATTTAAAATTGAAGTTTTTATGTTGCTGATAAGTTAGTTGCGATGTGGTTGTTGTTAGTTGCTTGCCTAACTTACAATTTACTTATTTTTCTATATTTACCAAGTTGTATTGCATTGCGTGATTTCTGCGATTTCTGGAAGTTACATACTTACACAGGCTATCTAAATACACATGAGTGCATTTATGTGAGTATATGTGTATGTATGTATGTGTGTTTGAGCGTGAAATTTTTACACCGTTGATTGCAATTGCATTATTGCATTGCAATAAACTATAATTTGCTTTAGTGTAATCAAATTAAAAATGATAATTGGCGTTCGGCAGTCCACTGAGTCCAGTGGTGGTGGTGAAGTCGGTGAGTGCGAAAGTAGTTTTCTATAACCCGTTAGTTGTGGACTAAGCATTCCACAATTTTTAATTGTGTACCATTACTATATTTAATGTAAAATAGGTGCAGTTGCAGAGGTTGCTTTTTTGTACGCACAACACAGATAGTAAAGGCTTCCAAAAAAAATGAAGTATGAACTATTAAGAAAATTAATTTTAAAAGCTGTTGAATGACAATATATATCATACTACTTGTATATAAAGAACTTGAACCTTATAGTTTTCATGGATATATATTAGGGTGAGCCAAAAAGAAAACAAAATAATCCTGGACTTGTGAGTTAAATTGAGGCTATATACAGAAAAAACAGGAAAAAACGTTAACTTTAGTTACATCCAAGCTATAATATCCTTCACAAATACAAAGTTTTCCTTACACGAATTTGATTTTGATTGGTCAGTTTGTATTTAAGCTATAGGGGTCCGATCAGAATAATTTCTTTGGCAATACCCGTGCCAAATTCCTTGAAGATATCTGGTTAAATTAAAAAGTTTCCCATACATTTGATTTCGATTGTTCAGTTTGCATGGCAGCTATATGCTATATTAGTCGGATATCGGCCGTTCCGACAAATGAGCAGCTTCTTAGTGAGGAAAGGAGAGGTGCAAAATTTCAGATCGATAGTTTAAAAACTGATGGACTAGCTCGTATATATACAGACAGGGTTGCATCATTTTTATACCATTTCCTCTTTATTCCGATTTAATATTTTACGATAATGTTATGATTTTTATTAAATTTGTGTATAGAATAATATTATAGATTATTTTGTTCTTACGCTTCAAATTTTCAGAGAGAGAGACTATTTGAAATAGGTATATGGTAAATCTTCGTAGTTCTAGTGTTAACATTTTTGGGTTTTGAATTTGAGTTGATTTTAAGCAGAGACATTTTCCTACCCTTTTGACACCTTTTTTCGGAGATTCTCTTGGAGATCACCTGCGGGATCAAGGAAATTCAAACATTTTCAAAATGACACGAATTAAAAACATGAAATTTTGTAAATATACATTTTTATGTTAAGTAATGCTTCTTCAAAAACAAAAAAATTCACAAAAAACGCATTATTCTGAACTTGCAATTGTATATTGTCCCTTAAGCCAAATTTAGTAAGTTCGAACACTCAACATGCTCACTCAATCAGCTCAACTCTCTTCATTTGTGAGATACCATAAATACTTAGATCATATAGACAAATATATATATATATATATATGTATATATATTAGGGTGGAGCGAAAAACATTTTTCTTTTGCTTAGCCTGAGGTAAAATCTGTAGATTATAAAAAAATAAAATTTTTGGACAAAAAAAAATTTTTTTTTTACATTTAGAGGCGGCCAACTCAGTTGTAAAGTAAATATCAAGTAAAAGTTGGGACAGAAAAAAATTATTTTTGGTTTAAACTCTTTACATTTATATAAAAATTACCGAATGTGTTGATTTTTGACTCAAAATTTATTTTAACGCTTAAGGAACGCATGTTGTCGTTTAAGACTTTTTTTAAAACTCCCATAAGGATCCCAAAAAATTTTTTTTATCTTAATAAAGTTTAATTGGCCCGATAGGGGACTCTCCACAGCTTCTAGAACACTTATCAAAAAATTTTTACAAAATAAAAATTTTAACTCGAAAATTTACTTTAAAACTACCTCTTATGTTAAACATTTTTTTTCCAATATTTTTTTTTTTGTAATCTACAGACACACACTCAGTCTAAACAAAAAAAAATTTTTTTGATCCACCCTAATATACATCAATATATGTACATACATATCAACTTAGGTAAGTACAATGAGAAAAAATATTAAATTAATTTTTAATAGAAAACCTCCCTAGCACTAATATCAATATCTTTAAGGGGTTTGTAAGTATTTATATTACTTTAACTAGAATTCCACAGAATATATTGTTTAATAGATATTGGTCGAATATCGAAATAATATGCACAAATTATGCATAAATTCCCGCACGGTATTTACTTTCAAGTAAATTTACGCACAAACTGCCAGCGTGTGTGCCAGCTCTATTAATCCAAAGCGATGATGCTAATTAAATCAAATTAATATGAAAAATAAGATATAAAAGAAAATCATAATCTAAAGAATTCGACATGAACCCAACCTCGAGTGGCTGTGAATTTATTGAATTCTGCACGTCTTCAATGCCAACAAGAATGCTGTGAATAGGGTAGGGGTGGTGCGCTGCACAGTTAATGCAGTTATATTTTACTTTTATTACCACGAAAATATGCCAGCGACGTCATTTGATATTATTGCGCTAATTCGATACTTTTCTACCAGAAAATATACTTCAGATCTCACATAAGTACATATGTATATATAATTACATATACACATACATATATTTGAATTCAATATGATTCGCCCTCATGACTGTTGCTCTTGGTGCTGTGTTGTTGTTGTTGCCTGTCTGTTGTCCGTTTTTATTTTTACATAATTTTCCATAATTTCATTGATTTCTGTGCTGCGTTGTGCGCGTGTGTGCGTTTCTAAAAACAGCCAATGACAACAATAACAATAAATACCATAACACGTACACACATAATACTACTTGTAGTATGCGTGTATGCATAAGAATTTAGACAAAGAATTTTGCTTGAATGCAATTTGATATTTGTGATTTGCTTATGAAACTCACTCGTACGTCATCCCTTTTTGATTTTTTCCTCACGTCGTTTATTTACTTGCGCTGAATGCGTCGAAGCTTGCTCGGCCAGGGAGATATTTAGTATGCATGCACGAGTGGATTGAAGTGTATCTATGAGATACATTTCTATACATATTTTCAATGAGCAGCATATGCTTACAAGCATAAATATGTATTTGTGTTTTACTCTCGTCTGTGTTCGAATTTCTGTGACGATTCGATATATGAGGGGTCACTATCTAAATGTCATATATGCCTCAAGCTATCGATTGTTCTTATTAAATAATTATTATAATAGGTATACTGATAAACATATATTTTATAATATATTAAACTACCGCCTAGTGGGTCGAGGCATGAAATTAAAAAAAAAAAAATACTATTCGTTTGTTTTTCATGATTTGATAGGTTAAAAAAAAAAAATTTTTTTTAAATAGTGTACTAAAAATTTAAATCGATTTCTCAAATAGTTCAGTCAGCTCAATTATCATTTGTCTTTAAACGCACTTTTCTCGAAACAGCATTTTTCAAATTTGTGATTACTCGGATACAATTTTTTTATAGATGATTTCTTCTAGAAGAGAATTTTTTTTGTAGGTTTGATCTACGGAAAAGACCGGAAGCACTGCAACAGCAGGGGAACTTATCTTTGACACTATGTAGTAGCTCGCAAAATATTTAATTTTTTTTTATTCAAGAGATTTACTGTGTATTGTTAAGATATGTGTAAAAATATCATCAACATTTTAAAATAATGGATACAATTTTTTGTTCCCAAAAATCGCCTTTTAGACGCTGTCACACTAGTTGTGTCCCTTAAAACATATGTCAAAATTTGTTTTCATTTTAATTCTGGTCGTCCTCTGCAGGAACGTCGAGAGAAAAATCGAACCCAGGGGTAAAAAGGTTGGGCCCCCTCCCTACAGGAATGTTTCTAAAACTTTACAAATTTTGTTAACTATCATCTTCACTTATTTTTTTGAAAAATACGGGCATCGGCGAGAACACCGGGCCCAGTGGGAATATTGTAGCATATCTTAAGGCCTTGTACTTATGTTAGATACCAAAGGGTTACATACGAATTAATTTATTTTCGGATTGCAAAATATACACTTTACCAGTGAGAAAATACATTCGGTTATGTATGAAATTTTTTATCACAGCTCCTATAGGAAATGCTTTTGTTTATTTACTGGAACTGATCGAACCAATACTCTTTAGAATAATAGTAAGTATATTTAAAAACCCTTCTCTTCTTATGGATATTCATGGTAAATCTTAAGAGATTCCGAAAACTCTTCGCCATTAGCAAAGTCTACCTTTTTCTAGTTAGAGGGGTTCTATTGTAACTGTAAGATTAAAAATTGTATCGGAACACAGGGTTTTTTAGAACCTGCAGAGGCTATTAACTTTCGTTGTGATTTACGTGAGTACCTGCCAGCGATGGCATAACCTCACGGTGCTCAAAAGCACAACGGATCAAAACAATGCGTTGATCAGCACCCCAAATAACGTAAGCTATTTGTAAGCAATATTTGGATACCAATTGGTAGTGTGGAGGGGATACCTATTTCACCTTGGTCGGGTATGCAACAAAGGGCCAAACCCAATAAGCAGATTGGACAGAAATCCAGGAGCAGGAGTGGTACCAGAGTTAAGTCTCCAGTAAGACTGTGTAGCCGAAGCTACTGAAGTTGAGCTACCCATCAACTGAATGACTGGTGACATTTGTCACTTGAATTTCAAATGTCTTTTCATAAGAAGAAATCTATCAAAGTCTATAAAATCAGTTCAAGCTGATAATTATAGCACTAACTCTGACATAACTATACCCTGAGCTATATATTTCGTTCAACTATTATTATACTCTCGCAACCTGTTGCTACAGAGTATAATAGTTTTGTTCACCTAACGGTTGTTTGTATCACCTAAAATTAATCGAGTTAGGGTTATATATATACAAATGATCAGGATGAAGAGACGAGTTGAAATCCGGGTGACTGTCTGTCCGTCCGTCCGTCTGTCCGTCCGTCCGTGCAAGCTCTAACTTGAGTAAAAATTGAGATATCTTTATGAAACTTGGTAGACATGTTTCATGGTACCGTGAGACGGTTGGTATTGCAGATGGGCGTAATCGGACCACTGCCACGCCCACAAAACGCCATTAATCAAAAACAAATAACTTGCCATAACTAAGCTCCGCAATAAGATACAAGACTGTTATTTGGTACACAGGATCACATTAGGGAGGGGCATCTGCAGTTAAAATTTTTTTTTAAAGTGGGCGTGGTCCCGCCTCTAATAGGTTTAATGTGCATATCTCCTAAACCGCTAATGCTATAATAACAAAATTCACTGGAAGCAAATGTTTTTAGCACTTATATTGACGGTGTGAAAATAGTTGAAATCGGGTGGCAACTCCGCCCAATCCCCATATAACGGTACTGTTAAAAACTACTAAAAGAGCGATAAATCAAGCACTAAACACGCCAGAGACATTAAATTTTATCTCTGAGATGGTATAAGATGACTTAATAGGAACCGCGTTCAAAATTAGACAGTGGGCGTGGCACAGCCCACTTTTAGGTGAAAACCCATATCTTGAGATCTGCTTAACCGATTGCAACCAAATTCGGTGCGTAACGTTCTTTTCATGTTTCTATGTCATAGTGCGAAAATGGGCGAAATCGGACTACAACCACGCCAATTTCCCATATAACACCTTTTTTAAATTCCATCTGATTCTTTCACTTTCCACTATGCAAATCAGGTAACAATGATTATATCGGGGTAAAACTTTGCGTGAATAATGCGTTTGAAGTATGCCACCTTGTGAGCAAAAATTGTCTAAATCGAGTCAAAACTGTTCAAGCCCCTAGGTAATTAATATGTTGACCCCAGTGCCTATAGCTGACTTTTTACCGAAAATATCGGTCAACATAGAACAAGGCGGATCCACAAAGAAATCTAAAACGAGTATACCATTTGACTTTGCGGGAGTATAAAATGTTCGGTTACATCCGAACTTAGCCCTTCCTTACTTGTTTTAACCTCAATTTGTACTTTCCCAAGATAGTTTGCTGCTTCCGTGTTTGTACTAAAAAAAAAAAAGAAGCAGAGGGGCCATACGCGTTTTCGAAATTCAATTCGGAATTTCATCGAAACGATAATATTCTGCTGATAAACACAAACTTTTTTGACTAACACTTAGGCTATAACTGTCGGTTTTAACGCAGAGCATTGAAGCGATAAATTTTCTTCGCTGCGAGTTAATAGAATCAGTCAGAAGATACAAATAATATATATACCCGTACATATGTTCCGTTAACCTCATGCATGAGTATGCATATGTGTTCTTAAAAAATTAAATATAACGGTAATATTTTGAATTCGGTATATGAAATTATGAGAGTCGTAAAAAATTTTCACACACACACATAAAAAATATTCTGTAGCTGTGGTGTGGTGGCTGCAACTGTCACAAGTAATTATAATATTTCACCGTTATAATTAAGAATTTCTACAGCAACAAATTTTGGTTTGCTACTTTCATATGGAATTACGCTTACCGCTTATTGGTGTGGCACAATAACAACAACAGCTGCGCCATATGAGAATATGTTTTCCAATATAAGCATAAGCATATATACATATGTATGTATTTACAAGTATGTGTGAAGTGACCACACATTATGTACAAGCGGGATTTATGTTGTGATATTCTCGTATTTTTTAATTGCCGCACTCAACTGTACTTTATTTCAATTAGTAAATATGTATGTGTGTGTGTGTTTTACACACTTTGCACTTCTTCCGCTGCAGAATTTTTGCTAGAGACAGGCTCGAAATTCTTTTGCATATCTTTGGCTTTAAATTATTGGCAGCAGCTGCTGTTTACAATAAAAAATAAAGAAAGTGGTTTGTAGTTTTGCCTTCGATTGGCAATAAATTGTGGGAGTTTCTTAACAGGTGGCATTGTCATTAATATGCTTGGGAATGCATCGAAGTAATGGAAGTTATTTTATGTGTGAAAATGCACTGGTATTTTGGTCAATAAGCCGGCGTTTCACTGATTTTAAATTTCTCCATAGCATTTTAAATATAATTTGTAAAATATATCATCAGCAATATAAAATGCAAAATACAGTTTGTAATTTATCATATCATAGTATTCTGACCAACGGATGTTGGACTGAGTTGGTAATCGATGAGCCGAATTTCCTATCGATGAATGAAAGTGGACTTTTGAAGTTTTATAGCAAGCTAATCTTAATATGATTTGGAAAAAAAGATTTTCGCAAAAATCGTTGAAAATGTTTTTCGTATATTCGAAACACAGATTCCTTCGAAAGATAAGCCGCCATGGACATATCTTTCGCAGGTTTCTAATATTCGAAAAACATCATTTTTTTGGGCAAAAATCTGTTTTTCCAAATGTTGATAGTGACTACGAGCTACGATAAATAAAGAGCTATAGCAACTTATGAAGATCTCAGAAACATATTGCAGTGATTTGACTCAAAATCAACGGCAAAGCTGGGTAGATGAAATTGTTGCAATGTTTGTAGACTGTACATATCTCTACTATTTATCTTCTGAAAAAATTTTGTCCGTTACGAAACATTCGAATTTTATGTAATCCACGCTAAAACTAGTATAAATAAGATTTTGAGAATACTAATGGAACAGAAATGTACATACATACATACATATATTTACTCAGAAATTCTTTAAATCTCTTAGATACTAAGGCATTTACTTTCTTCTGGCTATGAAAACAAGTGTATTAATATCTAAACCCGCAGCACTCGAATTCCACAATATAAATTAATATAAAGATTTTTAAGAAAATGAGGACTAAGAAAAGAACCTGCAATCGAAAGATATTCAAACAAAGCGCTATAACGTGATGTACCAATGAATATACAAAAACAATGCTAAAATCAAAGAACGAAGGAAACACTAAGATTTACATCCGCACTGGGATAACTGTAAGAAGCGGAGGCTATACGAATGCAATAGAGACGGTGCAGGAAACCATTGTACCACGCGGTAAGGGGAAGGAAGAAACAATTCTGCTACTTCAACGCTATCGAAGCCGCAACTTGGGCACGTTTCTTACAAAGATTGTAATGAATATTGCACGCACACTAATAATCACAGTGAAATACATATATATGTGTGTAAGTTTGTATAAATGTGTGACTATGTGTGCGTATATCGATAACAATGGTTTGTATGAAAATAAAAGATATGAATTAAAAACAAGGAAATTGTAATTTCGTTACTTTGGCAACGGTGAAAGTCTAAGAAAAACCGAAGCAAGTGGAGAATAAAGCAACAGTTTTTGAAATTACCGTTATGTAGCAGTGGCGCACATACATACATACAAGTATATGTGTGTTGTATAGTAAAGGTATAAGCAATTGAAAAAAAAAAAAAAATTGTGCAACAAAAGTTGCGGCAAGCGTGTTGAAGTAGGAAATTTCAACACACAAACAATAAAGCTTGAAGAAAGCAAACCAAGCAGAGAATATGCCAAACATTGGGTATTAATAAATTTCATATAAAGATTTTTTTTAAATAAACTACAGGCGGTATGCTCGACTCGAAGTCTATACTTTTGTAGAAGTATGTACATATTATATTATAAGGACGAATATATGCACTTACATAATATTATATACATACATACATATGTGTATTTTTATTGTTTGCAACTGGAGTGCCAGGATATTCTATGTACATACATATATATTCAATGGTAAAGTTTACGCGTATAGTAAGGGAATTTTAAGACTTCAATGTGAACTTTTAAAACAACTACATAAGTATGTACATACATATGTATATGAAAATAAAATGTAGACACTATAAACTTCATAATTAATTTTGTGGTTCGTGCGAGTATGATTCATAAACAATTCTGTACATATTTATTTACATTTATTAATATTTTTATTGCATGCTTTGAACGAATATTGAAACCAATACTACATTGATATATTAATTTAAATACCTTGAAGGGCTTAGGCTAGTCTATAGCCAACAAAAAAAGCCTAACTTTTACAATTTATTTTAGAAGTATGGTAAAGGCATTCCAAATTCTCTCTTCCAAACTTTATTAAACATATATTTGAGTGCACAAAAAGCATTTTATATTGGCATTTTGATACAAAATGCCCGCTACTAGGTCAATTTCTGGGATCACCTTTTTCAAATGAGCCTCAACGGGCGACATAACTCGTACTTAAACACAGAACCCCTTAAGGCAAGAATCTTAAGCTAACATATGCTGATATGAAAATATGCACCCGGCAAGTAGCATAGTATGTAAGGGAGTCATGTAAACCTGCTCCTAGATTTAAATAGTGTTTCCACTGTTAAGGATAAAAAAATATTGTTTTATACCACAGTTCAACAATCTTTGTTGCCTAATATTATTTTTATATCTCTCTTCATAGTTCCTGAAACCTCACAATTCGTAAATTATATACAAACAAAGATAAATTTCGGTATTCTGCAGGGTACTATTGAGGCGATGTGATCCCTATTCGGATACATAAACCCAATGACTTTAATCCTGAGTATACAGACTGTCGTGTATGTAAAATAGGTGCTTCTTGAGCTTACAGTGGCCAGTGTAGGTATAATGCCACAAGTATCTCGTAAGCTGAGATCGCTTTAAGAGTCGTTTAATTATCGCTGAGTATAGCAAAACTTTCATTGCGTTGGAGACATATCTCTACACACCGACTTATAGTAAGGACTTCTGCTAGGAAAGCTCGGAAAACATCCCATAGATATGGAGAGTTTGTACGCGGTAATGCGACACTTGCATCAGTGACTTCTGACGTTTTCAAGCCGTCAGTGTATGACATGGATAATATGATCCGAAACTCTTTGAATCAAGAGAGCGCTGTAAAAGTCCACATTTTTTATAACATTTGACAGTAGTGCCACTGTGAAAAGAAATACGTTTTGAGATATTTTAATGTATTTCTTGGGTATTTTTCGGTTTCCATTTTACAGAAAAATATACTTTGCGAGAAAATACCCGCTCTTTCTTAAAAGCAAAACTATATTAAAACTCTTTAAATAAAGATTACAAATATACGTAAAAGTTAACAAAAAATCTGATCTCACAAATTACCCACTGATTTCGCAATTTATTTCTGCGGGATTCTTAGTGGTAGTTCATTGTTTTGGTTGTCATCTGTTCAGTAGCTCATGAACTCGTGGTTTTTCTTGGCAACACTGAAAGTTCATGAGCTCTCTCGAAAGGCAAAGAGAGGAGTTTCGGATCATTTTATCTATGGTGTATGATTTAATAGTGCTATTCCTTAGCAGTAGGTCAAGCTAGGAGCTACTCTATTCAGCCTTACTGCCGAGGGTAACTTTAAATTTTTTTGCGAAGTTTACGCTTTTGGTAATTGCTGTCCCTCGGGAGAAAAACCAGTGGCGTCTAAAGTAGAATTCAAAGTAAGACCCAGAATTTCGGCCCAATTAGTTAACTCCAATTTTCTGCCGCCAAGGGTTAAACTCTTAGGTCCGGCAGGGACATTTTCTTGGCAAAATTTTATTACATAGTATGTAAATACACTCGATTTTGCGTAACCGGTATTGACTCTCGTTAATATCTGGCCACAGACAATTAACTTACTAATATTCTTTAAATTGCTTGAATCAATGGACTCTAGAGGAACACCTCAAATTTTGGAACACTAGCAGCACAGGGCATAACACAAAAGTACTTTGGGGTATAAAAGGGAACTAAGTAAGATTGTAGGGATCAGCACAAAGCACTCTAAGATACCACTTTCAGCAACTTGGTAAACTGGAGTCGACGAATGCAAAGCATGCGCGGCAAATGATGAGGCGCTGGAATATTATCTCTGCGAATCTGGAATATTATCTTTGCGATAGCTTCCACTGCTCTCAATACTTCAACTTAAAAGACATTAGGCAGCTGGGGTGGGTGGTTAGATATTTTTCAAATTCACTGAGTTGTTGTATTAGACTACCACTTGGAAGTACAATAGGCCTAATGATAGATTAAATGCAGCCGTCTGCGTTCTGACGCTCCTGCGACTCTTTTTTTCAATAAACCAATATTATCTATTACTATTTGTGGAACGATACATAAGCTTTGAGTTCTAATTCGGACTATTGGTCGGTACAAAATATTTGTATCGGAATTTTCTCACATATTTTCTTAATTTAGGTATCTTTCCAGATGAAATCTCAACATTGTGTGTGTGTGTGATTTTTTACATTACATTTATAAATCAATTAATTTAAATTATTTCCAATGAATGCGTCGGTTAACTAGTCAGAATTAAAACACCAAATTCATGCAGTTTTGCGCATGCGAGGATTTCGAAAAATATGTTTGCAACTAAAACCCTCTAAAAATGTTATGAGTAATACACAAAAATATATATGCATGTATGTGCAAACATGATTTTTCTGTCTTTCCTTTAAATGAGTTATACCATGCAGAAGAGAGTTTATGACGGCGCCGTGACTTGGCGATAATTCTAACATGAGCGGCAAGCTATTAGACATACATACTTCATTATTACACGAGTAACATTGATTTAAGCATTAAACAACAATGTAATAGCGGCACATATTTAGGGAACATACATACCTACATTCGGATACAAAAAATAATTGATGCAGGCATTTGAAAGTGATTTCTTTGACTTCTTTAGAAGTACGGCAGATGACGTGTATACGAGGGCGCACCAATAAGTATGTAGCTTCATCGCCAGAGGGCGCTATAATCGCCAGCGAATAGTCCAATTCAATGACATATGTAGCTTTTTTTTGATCGCGTGTGAAAACGGGCATGCCTGTGGACTTTAGAAAAATAAAAATCGAGCAATTGTCGGTCTCTATATTCTCAGAGGGAACTGAAGAGGATCCCGGACGGCGCCTACAAGGCATGTTTCGATGATTTGAAAAAGCGGTGGCATATGTGTATCGTTTCAGAAGGAGCATATTAGGCGACAAAATAAATATTGATGAAGATTAAAAACTTTTCGTTTTAGTTACAATTCCCGGAAACTGTCTGGTCTTAATGTATATGTCCAATTGAGGGGAGTTTTTGTGACCGCCGACAAAACATGGATCCACTTGGACACACCAGAGACCTAGGAACATTCGAAGCAGTGCACTCAACTGCAACGAAGCTGTATCGAAGAAAGCAAAGATTATCTTATCGGCCGGAAAGTTAATGGCCACCGTTTTCAAACGGTTTAAAGAAGTTGTAGTATCGCGGAGTCAGGTGTATCTAGCTAAAAGGAGACTGTTTAAACTTGAATTGCTAGTTGTTCGCAGTCTTCGTTTTTTTGTAGGCTAAATACTTATCGGACCACCCTCGTGTATATGTATTTGCCAAAACTGTGCTATGAAATCCGTCAAAAATACATATTTTTTATCAATGTAATTTTCATCGATATCAAACGCATTTTAAGCGGCAGAAACACAAAGCCGAAACCAGCCAAGGCAGTACACGCACGAGCTTACTGACAGATACATTTTATTAGTGGTTCGATGTTGAAAGCCCAATAGCCGCCGCTTCGACAGCGGGTACTTATGTGCTTAAGTGAGTTAGTCAGCGCGCGAATAGATGGATGAGCGGAATGAGAACGAATAGAATTCTTTGCTCTTCGACTGAGTGACAGCCGTTAAGTTAGACGGCTTGTCGGTTTGTTCGTATTTAGGTTGTCGGTCGGTAGTCAAATTGCCTCATCATGCTGCTGACAGGCGCATGGCGTAATGTGGCTATGTGATTCCGGCCGCCTGATTGCCAACCGTTTTGGCGACCTCTCTGTAGGCCGCAGCGCAGCAAGCATCCTTTCGTGCCCTTTTTTCTTTTTTTGTTTTTTTTTTTGTTTTTTGTGGCGCACTCACAGTTTACATTATTTCTTATTAAATTTGCGCACAATACAAGGCAATCATATGGTATTACTTACCATAGTTGCTTACAGTTGCTGCCGTTATTTCATCTTTTCCTTTACTTTTTAGCAGGCCGGGGTCGTTTTGGTAATCTCCAACCCCTTAGTTGTCGTTTTTTGCAGTAGTCATGCTCCCAGTGATCCATCTTAATTTTGTCGACATTCGTTCGTTGCGCAGTGTTGCTTCGTAAGCGTTGTTCCTATTGAAAGAGAGCAGATTTTTGCATTTTAATTTGTCGACTGTTGGGTTGTTCAATAAAAAAGAATATTACAAAAGGAGCAAGAAAAAATTGAATTAAATAAAATACTACATTTGGCGAATTGGTTGCGTGAATAATGCGCACGAATTGTGAGGCACTCCGCTGATCGATGACATTTTTATTGAGTTGTGCGGCGGCAGCGTAAAGCTCTGCATAACAGGAGCGTCTCAGGAGACATATTATACATGTAGGTTAATATATATATTTTTTGACAGATGAATCTTTAGAAAAGCTAGCTATTTGCACAGTTCGCATGATTTTTTGCATTCCTTGGAAAAAGTAACGGAATGTTAGGTTAGAATCAAAGTTAATCAGAAAAAAAGCATAGAGTGAAGATTTGCAAATCGTAGAAACTATATTTTCACTTTTTAAGACTTTATTGTGAAAAAATTGTTATACATTTAATGTTCAAAGTATTGCCCATCGGAAGCTATGATGTTTGCCCTTCTTTCTGGCAGTTTGTTGATCCCATCCCAAAAGAACTTCTCCGGCTTGGAGGTCAAGAAAGAATCAATCCAATTTCTGATGCCCTGTTCTGAATAGAAGCGTACTCCGGTGAGGGCATTCTGCATTGATCTGAACAAGTGGTAATCGGAAGGTGCTATGTCTGGGCTATAAGGCGGGTGAGGTAGAACTTCCCACCCACAGTTTTCCAAATAGTTTTTAACTGGCCTTGCAACATGTGCCCGAGCGTTGTCATAATGAAAAATTATTGATTCGTGTCTGGTCGCATATTCTGGTCGTTTTTCCGCGATGGCCTTTTTCAAACGAATCAATTGTTTTCGGTAGAGGTCCCCATTGATCGTCTGACCCGATTTCAATAGCTCATAATAGAGCACACCCTTGTGGTCCCACCAATACATAGCATAACCTTAGCAGCATGGATATTCGGCTTTGCCGTGGATGTTGATGGTTGGCCGGGCTTCACATACGATTTCTTGCGCTTTGGGTTATCATAATAAATCCATTTTTCATCGCCAGAGACAATCCAATGCAAAAACGACTTCTTTTGGTGGCGTTGAAGCAACATTTCCGACATGCAGAATCGACGTTCGTCGTCTCTTGGCTTTAATTCATAAGGCACCCAATTTCCAAGCTTCTGGATGAATCCTAATGATTTTAATCGTCTGGAAACGGTTGCTTGATCAACTCCTAATACTTTTGCAAGTTCTTCTTGCGTCTGGCATGCATCTGCGTCGAGCAATGTCTCCAATTCTTCGTCTTGAAGTTTGTTTGGCTGTCCGGGTCGTTCTCCGTCGTCTAAGTCGAAATTGCCACTTTTAAACCGTGCAAACCACTTTTGGAACGTTCATTCGGCTAAAGCATGGTCACCATAAACGTCCAGTAAAACACGATGGCTTTCGGCAGCACTTTTCTTCATGTTAAAATAATGAAGAAGAACTCCCCGCAAAAACACTTTATCTGGTACAAATTTCGACATTTTCAAATGAATGAAACAAATTGTTGTTCACGCTCAAACAATTTATATCTACTGAAAACGACGCGAAATGGCAGTACCTTTGAAATGAATATAGCCACAGATGAATACGACGCGAAATAATACTAGTAGAGCCCTCTCTTAGAAAACCGCACGAATTAATGCATACACCCAACTCCTCCATGCCGCCTTACTTCTCAGATATTCTGACTTATTAAAAGTATATCCAGTCTCATTCCATTACATAAAACATTTCGGGAAACATTTCTGGCACTCTACAATCGATATTTTCAAAAATTTTTGTTATTCATCTCGAATAGTGGCTTTGATTACGCACCGACTCCCAGGTGAACTCGAGCTCCGTTTGAATATATTTCATTACCCGCAGTTTGCACTGGGTGGCATTTGGTCTGACAGCAGCTTTGATATATGTACATACGTTACCATAACATATTTCGTTTACTATAACTTTATTAGTATATCAATATATACTATATGGCTACCGAGGCAATAGTCTCACATGGCATTACTTCAGAGAATGTCTTTAGAAGCAGGGATGCTGTATATGTAGCGGCTACTGGCATATATACTTGGATTCCAGACCACAAAGTAATTCCGAGATACGAAATAGCTGATGAGATTGCAAAAGTGCCATCCATCGGTCTATCGAACCAGTACCATATGGAAGTCACCAAAAACGAGATACATTGAAATTTTCCGAAAAGGCTGGCAGACGGATCAGGACGACATGACGGCATTATCTAGAACTCGTCTTAGATATCTAGTAGTTACTTCACTTGCTGCGTAGTTTCTAGATCGTTGGCTCTACTGGTACACAGCATAGACGAATAAACGGTCGAAACAGTATACTTCTCCCGGCGAAAGCTGTCCTAACGGCTGAAAGATGGAGGGAAACCATATTTTGGGATTCACAAGATGTAACCTACTTTGACAACCTGAAGAAGAGTAGAACGGGCAACAATTCTACTATGACGAGCCACTCGTTTGATTCGACGCTGAAGTTCAGAAAAAACGATAATTTTTGGCAAAGAAAAATTGCTCTACAGCCATAACAACTGCACCGGTAGACATCCCCGCTGTCCTCACGGCTAAAACGAATTAAGTTACGATGTCTGTAACATCCACCCTAATCTCCAGATTTGGCCCCGCACGACTTCGGTTTTGGTTCCAAACATTGAAAGGTTACGTGAAAATTACCGAAAACGTATTTTTCAGTCAAGTTAAAGAAGTTGGACCATAGCGGGTGTATAGCTGGATCAAGATTCAGCTAAAAGAAGAGTATGTTGAGTAATAACTCGACATTTTTCAAAATTTTCGTTTTTCATTTGTAGACTAAATTCTTATCATATTGCATTCGTAAATGGGTACACCAACATTTCGGCCCCTTTTCTGCAACGCTCCTGCATAACAGTCACGTAAAAGTAACTAATCAAGTTCTCAACACTTTTCTTTAGCGAATCAGTGGCAATCGCCGATTGTTTGGCTTGACATATTCGACCAAATGTGCACACCGAAAGAATCAATCAGATTGTCATGCGCCGTCAACATACTTTTTGTACACCAATACGCACACACTACATACATACATAAGTATGTATAAATGAATACAGAAAGCAAATCTCAACCCTTTTTCAAAAACACTACATCATACTAGATATTTTTGAATGGGGCGCTTTAAAGAACTAGAAAAGTACGAGTAACAAAAAATGTGTAAAAATGAATCCAATTAGGTGATACGTCATCATGATTTCGCAATTTGCCACTAATACTTTACAATATATGCAAACATCTGTAAATGTACTTATGTGTGTCAATGTATGAGCCTGCGGCCTTTTTCGGCAGCTTATTTGGAATTCAGCATAAATTGTTTAAGATTAACGCATCTCCAACAGCTGAGATTACAGCGTGATTTGCCGAAATTTGTTGGTTAATGTAAAAAACTGAGCATCATTTGACATAACGTTGCCACAATCGATGTTGCATGCATGATTCAATGTAGAAAAGGGAATAAATATATATGTATATGTGGTACATATATATTTGTTTAAGAATACTACGAAAAGAAACAAAAATAAATGAAAAGTAACAGAAACAAGAAAAAAACCTTAACTTCGGTTGCTATAATACCCTTCACAGGTACATTTCTCATAGCATAAAAGGGTATAAAAAGATCTTTATCTTGATTTTGAACGGTTAGTTTATATGGCGGCTATATACTATAGTAGCCTAGTCTGAGCAATTTCTTCGGAGATTGCACCATTGTGTCAGACAGTAAGTCATACCAAATTTCTGGAAGATAGCTCGTCAAATGATAAAGCTTTTTATATAAGCATTTGATTTGGATGATCTGAACAATTTTTTCGCAGATTGTACAATTGCTTTTAACAGTAGTTCATACAAAATTTGCTGAAGATATCTCATCAAATGAAAAAGCTCTCCATACAAGCACTTAATTCCGATTGTTCAGTTTATATGGCAGCTATGTGCTATAATGGTCCGATATCGGCGGTTCCGACATATGAGCAGCTTTTTGGTGAGGAAAAGATGTGTGCAATATATCAGACCGATATCTCAAAAACTAAGGGACTAATTCGAGTATATGCAGACGGACATGGCTAAATGGACTCAGCTCATCATCATTTAATTACAAACTTCGTGACAAACTTAAACCATCCCTGTACAGGGTATTAAAATATATACTTATATACATATTCATACAGACATTCAGGTATACATACATGCGTGCAGTACGTGCGATTGCCATTATCAAAGCGCAACGATTCCGTATGGCACCCGCTTCAACCGCTTCGCTCATCTGCGCTTTCATGTCGGCAATTGCGTGCGTAGCGCAGATACTTCATCTGTAAATGGCATAAAACACGCTGCTCTTGTTCTTCTTTATTTGTTATATTTGGTTGCCTGCCGCACGCCGTTGTAATTTGTATTCATATGCCAAAGTGTTGCTGTGCAAATCTGAATTTTGTATTTTCATATGTTATTGTGGCTGTTGTTGTTATTGTACTTGTTGTAATTGATAAAATGCCAAATTGTTATTTATGTACACGCGCGTGTGAATGCCTGTTGCTGCGCGCAATGCTATAATACCAAATATAGTGTATTGAAATAAAGGGTGTTTAAAATATGGGGTTTCGTAGTTCTTATACCATATATAGTGTTTGCTGCTTCTTCTGTTCAACATTATTGGTTAGATCGCAGTTAAGAGAGAGAGTAGGAGCTGGAGACTTCTTTCGACTTGCAGACCACTGTAGCGCCTTTCAAGCGGAGATGGCAGCCACCAAGGTACAATAGCAGTAGATGTACTGTACCGAAGTGCAGCTTTCTTGAAAGAGGTGTACATTCACTCCGATATCCAAGCGGCTATACTGGCTTTGAGCGAGCTGCCTGTGCGCTCAAAACTAGTCAAGGAGAGCATGACCTCTTTAGCAATAGCTTCTTTCTTATTATACTCGGCCACAGCGGAATCGCCGGAAACTGCAATATCGATGAGCGTGCTAGGGAGCGCACTCTTTCCCTAATTGCCTCCGATTGGAAGCGAATTGGTTTTCCAATGTTCCTTTGTGTTTTGGCTTTGGACCTATGGAGCTCCAGTGAGCTCAGCAAGCGCTGGTCAATAACTAGAACTTGAGCGACTGCGAGATCCTTCTGGCTTAGAGTGAACCGTAAGTGGTCTAAAAACTGGTCACGTAAGTGTTTTAAATGTGTTTAACATAGACTATGGGGAGTTTTTAAGATCCACACTTTACGAGGCTCAAGTCTGGGTAAAAATATAGTAGAATAAATTGTACAAAATACAATGATGGAGAACATAGTTCAAGCTACAGAAACGGACCAGGAATAATTGAGTGAAAACAATATCAAAAGGCGTTAGGCAGAAATTGATATTTTATTTTTATATATAATTCTTAGTTCTTAAAAAGCTAAACTAAGTTCTGTCCATGAGCAAATAGTGACATCCACTGAGCTGCTATACAAGCTATAGGCTATATTGGATAATATTGACACTTTATCAAAATTTAAGTAAACTTTTCACCACCCTATAACGTAATGAGCACACATATAAATGGAAAAAAGTCAACTATTTCTGGAAATGGTAGAAATTCAGCCGTTTTGCACAGTAAAAATATACCAATTGAATATACATACATGTATGTATGTAAATAGAATTGAATTATCAGTCAATGGTATTTTGGTATTAATTTGTTTTGAAGTTATACGCGTGCGCACACGCACCACACGCATCACGCTCCACTCGAGCCGCGCTCCCCACACGTAACGCAGCAAGCTTTAAGGCGAAGTGAAATTGTAGAATTGAGAGTTCTGCGCGGCGTCACAGTTGCTTGCTGTTGAAATGTTGTTGCTGAAATTGATGTCCAACTGTGAAACACTGTGCTGACATCTCGTTGAAATATTGGCACGCAAAGCAATTCGACGCTGCTGAAGGCTATCATACAAATCATGCCTGACAATTGCACAAACGTTTATGTAATGGCAGAATTTTACGAATAGTTAGTTGCATGAGAATTGATAAATTAATATTTATAGTATTAAATTGATTTGTGGTAACTGATTCAACATTTTTATATATTTAAATAACTTAATAAAATGAGTTTCAATTTTTGTAAAATTAGTTTTATATTATATATTCTAGTAGATTTTAGATAGATAGTAGCTTGTAAGAGGCAATAAAGTGTTATTATAAAGTCAACGGCCTTAGCCACTACTTCCTTGTTTAAAGCGAAGATTTTGACAGATCTACTCCTAACGTTTGAAGGAAACAATTGAACACATCAATCGTGACTCGGCAAGAGATTCGTTAGTTTGATTGGAAGATTCGTATGCAACCACCTTTTAGACCGGACTTGTCTAAGGAGATTGATTTTGTTGATAAAAAATTCGCCTCAAGATAAGCTTATGAAAAGGTGAGGATAGGTTAAGAGTTCGCTTCTAACAGGGAGCTCACTTGGACAGCTTAGAACGCCGGTCTGCTAGTTCGCGGAAGGTAAGCCCACCGAGATGCTGCAATCTCAATCTTGTAATGGCTGGACAAAGGAGGAAAAGAAGAAAAAAGCCTGCATATTTTCACCTCACCCTCCTCCATACAATTTTAACCACTTGCGTCCCACAAGATGTTTAGCCTTGCTGCATGAATGCCTATCGGACAATGTCCAGTAAAAACCCCTACTCTTGCCGCAAGATGAACTTTGCGAAGAGCAAGTAGTTCAGAAGATCTCGTGCGTTCTGCTCTAGGTCAAAAGAATCTTGTACTTGTAGTCGTAGAAGAGCTTTCTAGACATCTAGTTTCAATAGGTTGCAGATTAAGAAGCATCACTGAAGCCGGACCAATCAGCATTTCGCAGATGAGTGCAATCTTGTTAAGATATTTGCATAAATAGTATCATATTCTAGATTTAATAAGTCACTTTCACAAATCACGGCGGTCAAGTTGGTATTTTGGTTCTTGGATTTCGGATAAAACTTACAGCAAGTAAGAAAACTAAAAATATTTATATTTGTTTATTTTTAGAAGAGTCCAACTGTTCAAAATTAAATCCAATTCTTCGGAATAACCAACGTAGGCAACCCCTTCGGGATTTGCGATTTCGCAGAAGTTTGGAAACAAATATCCGAAAAGATCCCCACTGAAATGTTTTTAATATTATGATTTTAGAAATGTCGAGTGATCCAAAGAAAAAAAATTCTGCTTTTTTTTAGTGCTTGATGTTCCGATCATCGAGAGAACTCGATGGGCAATAACGTACGATAATAAATCTTTTGTATTTTGAAACCATGGATTTGAAGTAGTATAGACTCTTTGCCGAACTACTGACGTTAAATTAAGTGGACGAACGCCTCGTCACAATGAGATATAAGCGAGGCCCCGTTTCACACTCTATCAGCGATGCTTTGAAACGACGAAACCCAAATCGATTTAAAGTAAAATTGAGATGTTTCTAGGGGTAGAAATTGCAGTAACCGAAGCAAAAAAGTTTGGTGTATGGGTTAGAGTCAATTTCACAAAAGTCACAGTACTATTCGGCAAGCAGTGACAAACCTTAAAATGTATTTTTTCTGTAAAAATACTTCTCATAAAAATTTCCAAATCGTTCAAAGTCGGTGTGAAACTAGTAAAGCTCAAAAAGAGAAGAAATTCGGGCAAGTATTGAGCAGAGGTGGTCGTCTTATAAAAATTTGACTATAGTTGCAATACGTAATGCCACTCAGTTGCCTTAGACTTGGTCTCCACTATATGCATATATATATTTATGTATTAATACAAGTATATACGGTTATAACTCTACCCCCCTTTTATTTTAATACAAGTGCATTTTAAAGTATTGAAATAAGCACTAGAACAGGTGGATTCGTTAACCAACGATCTATACAACAAATCATTATCAGTAAAACATGTTGGTGCCCTTATTGAGTTTTGTAAATATGTAAATTACGTTAAGTCCACGGTGCACATTGCGGGGGACTAATTGGCAAATTGTTAACTTTTCGTCAGAAGGTCAGCATGTAGTGAGGCATAAAAGGCAGAAAAGAAAAACGAAAAATTACACAAATAAAACGACGATGACCGAAGTACTGTTAAAAGTCAAAAGTGGAAGAATACACGGATTTAACCTCACGATGTATCTACTCATAAATAGCTCATAAAAGACGCGCTGCAAAAGATTCGCCGTTTCTCAATATTAACGTATCTGTTACTCGCACCGTTTGACTTTTAAGTGATGACGTCGAAGCGGCGGGAATTTATGCGCCGACGAGTCATAAAGCAAACAAACAACAATCAATCGCCACAAAACTATACCGTGATCGATACCGTTGGACATTGTTGAATATTGTTATTGCTGTTGTCGAAATCGCTGCTGCAGTTGGTTTGCATTGTTGGATCGTAAATAATCCTGCCGAGTTGCGAATTGGGAAACATGCAACATGCTGCAAGTGAAGCTGCCTCATTTCAATGTGGTAATTCAGCATCCGGCTAACCGTCGGTTTGTTTATTATTTTTTTACCCTGCCCCACTTACACTTAAGAGACAATCCGCCTGCTGTGTCTTCGTCAACGCGCTTTTTTTGCGTCTGTAATAATTGCCACAAAAACATAAGCAAACCTCGTAAATGCCACATTACTTATTAACGCGCTTGTATGGGGATTGTGTGGAGTGCCAAGTGTTTTTAATTAACTTTGTTCTGGAATTGTGTCAGTTGTGATTTTTATTTAAATTTCTCCAACTCACTTGATACACTTCATCCGACGACAGGATATTAAGGATTCAGGAGTCAAGTGTTCGGTTGGGGCAACGTAATAGAATCGTAAAATTTAAATCAAATATTTTAACATTTTCATACATTATATAGGTCTTCGCCAAGACATCAATCAATTGTTTTTCAACTATTGGCACCAGTTGTTCGTGGTTATTATACTCTCACCAAATGTGGTATTTTGGCGCAACGAAACCGCGCGAAGGCGCTCGAAAAGGCTTCACTTGTTAGGAGCGACTTTCAGATGCATCCCTGATGCACTGCGGACTACACCAACAATAACACTTAATGCCATTTTACGCATAGCACCCATGGACATTGCTTACAGGTGCATTGCTGCGAAGTGCACTCTAAGGCTCAGGGAAGTGGGGCATATAGAGGGGTTCGAACAAGGACACGCGGAAATTCTCTCCTCCTTTAACGGCATTCTTTAAAACTTGAATAATTTGCCGACGAAGGATATGTGGATGGGAAGGAGTCGCTGGAAAGGAATCGTAGCTTTTTTTCACAGATGGGTCGAAGCCAGGAGGGAAGGTTGGAGGGGGAGTTTTCTGTATGGAGCCATCGAGGTTAGTTAGAGGAGAACCCTTGCTATGCTCACATTAAAATAAGACCGAGTTGCATATCGCTGGTCGACGACGCGATTCTGTACGACTCCAAGATCTGTTTGGCCTAGGAGCAGGTGTTCTAACTGGACATTGTTTAATAAGTATTCATGCGGTAATGCATAAAAATCTTAATGAACGCATGCTGTCAAATTGTATGAAAGAGGGTTAGGTGGAAATTTCATTATCTTTCTCCTTAATTGTGCAACATTTACAAGACATAGGATAAAACATATCGGCAGCATTTCCTTCGGCGATCTAGGAGACAAATTTGTGATAGGCTCAAGACGATTTATCGATAAGGGTCTTATGAACTATATTGTGATCCCCGTTAGTATCGAGCTCTTAACCGACCTTCATAATCCCAGCTGAGTATAAATGGGAGAAATGTTTGAACTTTTTCCAGCGTGTCTAACAGCTGAATTGAATGGTCGTAGATAAAGTTTACTTCAACGAGTTTTTTCCTCATTTGTTTTAAGCCCAATTGCTCACTGCTGTGTGTTCCTTGTCGAGATAACAACTAAATGAAGAATCTTTGTTTCTCCACGTCATCAGAAATAATATTAATATTTTGTGAATATACATATGGGTACCGAGACACTTGAATAGGGCAATAATTTTCAGTGTACCAAAATACCTTCGAATTCGCCTAACTTTATAAAGAACTGATGGGAGTTCTTATCTCATCTGCGAATCGTCAAACGGAGATCATAAAACCCTTTGAAGCTAATTAAGCCAAAACTCTCGATGCTATGATGGTAAGTACAAGTTACTTATGAAACGCTTAAAATGCGCCTCGCTATTAGCAAGAAGTTCGAAAGAGTTAGCTCGAAGGTAATCCCCTGGAATCCACAACCACATATCATTTCAGTAGAATCGATTATTTTTGGGCGTATTTCAAGCGAAAGAACTAAAGTGATACAAACTTCATATATATATATTGGACTTCAGATATCGAACTTTTAGGAGGAAATTACATTATTATATTTATTTCATAAAATATATATTTCTTAATTCCAGGTTTAGTATACTGGGGTGCTCCAATAAATATTTAATCCGATTTTAGTTTTTTTAAAGGAGCATAGTAAAATCATAGAGCGCTTAAATGCTGTATACTATGATTCCTCTACTATGGCGACCATTAAAAACCCCATAACGGGTTTCAACGTGGTCGAATGTAGGTTTTTGATGAGCCACGCGCTGGTGGGAGTACCGAATATAGGTTATCAAAAGACCGTGAGGGTAAAAAAAAGGATATAGATTTCTTGGAGAACACGGCCACAGAGCTCTGCCATGTCAAATTGTTAGGTCGATTCGTAGTCGAGTTCCAGAAAAATTGCCTAATTGAGGAAGAAAAATGTTTTCCTAAATCAAGAAACCATACCAACTCACAGCTTCACAGTCTGCCAATGCCAAATTGGTCGAATTGTGCTATGAACTTTTAGCTCACTGTATTTTCCAAATTTGGCTTCGTGCGAGCTCTTCTGGTTGCCAATTCTGATAAAGTAATTCACCGGACACAAGTTTGAGCCGAATGAAGATGTTATCACTGTTTGGGATACTTTCTTTGCAGATCCTTAGGTTAAAGAAGTCGAGGTATCGCTGGGTCAAGTGTAGATAGCTAGAGAGATACTTTGCTGAGAAATTAATCGCCGTTTCGCCATTCTTGTTTTCATTGTAAGCTAATATTTATCGGAACGCCTGGGGATGAAGTAAGTTGAGCATATCTTAAATGTTTTGAACGTTACCGGAAACGTTACAAAGGTTGCTGTTATATTTCTGACTCTAGGCATTTCTAGCAATTGTGAGCAAGATTTGTTGCTTCTTTTTTTCAAAATATACGACGGTTTTCATAAAAACCAAATTCATAAACAAATTTTTGCATTCTTGATTTTCCCTTAAACAATTTCTATTATTCTTCCGATAGGTGGTCTTCCGAACTGCATAAACTTCCGAAACTGCATAACACCGCTCGTATATTCAACACGCGCTGATTAGTGCATTCATAGAAGGAATTTTTTGGTTAATATGTAGTTATCTACAGTACATATGCTATCTAGTCATATCGTTTGCTTACTCCAAAGAATATTACAACTCAAATTTTGCTTTTTCGAGAAAAACGCTTTTAAAGCTTTCAAGTTTTTTTTCGCTTTCTAAGGAACAAACGGCTTAAACCTTTCTCACTCAAAAACTATTAAGAATAGAAACGTGAAATTTTGACTTTAGTCAAAGCAGCAAAGTTGCATAATTAACTCAAAAATCGCATTTTTCAAGTTATGACGGTTTTGCAGTAAGCAAACGATATAGGCTTGAAGAAATTCGGAAAATTGAGTGCGAGAAAATGTTGTATTTATTTCGTATCGCTCGTTTCGTATACAAAACTGACCACAAACATTCTTCAATCCTTTAAGAAAACAAACATTTTCGAAATTATTGAAAAATTATAAATGTAATAAATCAGCTAAAATGGCTGAGCTGATGAAATAAACAAGTCGTTAAACGCTAATGCGTTCGCACAAATATCTTCTAATTTGAGAATTTTTAATAGCAAGCATAACTGTGAAGCCAAACACTACGACAACCGATGTGCACACGAGGCATATAGCATATAGTGTGTATGAATTTTCATAAGCACCATATTGGCGGCGGCGGTGCAACAGTTTGGTGGATTGTGGTGACGCGGATGGCGTTAAGCGTATAGCGAATATGATGAGCTGGGATGGTCGTAAAATTTTTGGGGCCTAGCGCCACGTTTAGTAAGTCGTAAAACGGTTAAAAAGCAATAATAAACAGAAAAGTAAACGCGACGCACACACGCACACACACATATATATATGTATATATATATACTATAGGTAAGCACTTCATTTGCAACACATGCTTACATACCGTTAGAGTTTAGAAAAATGCAAGTGAGCAGCGATGTG
Organism: Bactrocera oleae; assembly: GCF_042242935.1. Classification (NCBI taxonomy): domain Eukaryota; kingdom Metazoa; phylum Arthropoda; class Insecta; order Diptera; family Tephritidae; genus Bactrocera; species Bactrocera oleae. The sequence continues at coordinate 17,930,409 of NC_091537.1, read as the reverse complement.
TTTGAAAAAAAAAAAACAAAATAAAAAATTAAAATAGAACGAGTATTTAGTACGCAATGGCTCACTCTGACGCTGGACCTCACAGTGCGCGTACGTGTTTTAGTTGTGCCGCCGGCTGTTGTTGGTGGCTGCAACATATTTTCCAACTTGCGGTCAAACCGGCGATGGAGCGCCTATGATACGTACATATATACTTGTATATATATATATACTTGGCTGTCTTTGTGGAGCACATGGCAGTTTTCGAAAAGCTAACACTTTCGCTGTTAACAAACTGCAACAACAACAATTAGCATACACCTACAGCAAATACAACGTCATTAATATGTAACACAGCTGCTGGCAATAGGCGACGCGACAAAAGCAAACAAATGCTGCCAATCCTCCATAATGTTGTTGCACTCCTCACCCTCTCACCTTTCTAGTAGTGCTGCTGCTGTTGAGGGGCTCCACAACTTCATTGCATTGATTTGTTGTTATTATGTTTTTGTGTCCTAACGCGCGCGCATTTTAATTAAATCGCCCAACAAAAATAAAATTTCACTTTTATTGCAATGCGCATTGCAACAACAACTACAAGAACATTGCAATGTACGTACTCGGCAACAACATGCATTTAATAGCTGCTTGAAGTTATAACTCACTGAAATGGTGGCATTGCAACGCATTCGTTGATACATAACAACAACAACAAAAGCAATAATAACAGCAATCATATTGACTTTGCTGACAAAACGTTTGTGAAGCATTCTTACTAGGGTGATCGTTAGAAATTAAACCAAGAACATTAACATGAACTTGTACTGTAGGTATTATACCCTTCACAGGCTCATTTTTTACAGCATAAAAGGTTAAAACATCTTTATTTCGATTTTGATCGTTCAGTTTGTATGGCAGCTATACGCTATAGTGGTCCGATAGCGGTGGTTCCGACAAATGAGCAGTTTTGTAGGGAGAAAAGGATGTGTGCAAATTTTCAGATCGTTATCTCAAAAACTGAGGGACTAGTTCGCGTATATACATATGGACGGACAGGGCCTTTGACGTTTCCTTCCGGGTGTTACAAGCTTCGTGGCAGATTTCATATACCTTCCTCAGGATATAAAAATAGCCACCGAAGTCTTATTAAATTGCTGCTTTGCTCCAATGTGCTTTGCGGAGATGCCATTTATTTCGAATTGGGAACGAGCTGGGCTTCGTTGTCTTCCTGCGTTTAAGCGCTGGATTTATGGACGTCATGTAAACTTAGCAAGCGTTAGTTAACGACCAGCTCCTGTGCGACTGCGTTATATTTCGGACTTATAGTAGAACGCAAGAGATCCATTGAACTACTTGCTCTTAGCTGGACATTGTCCAGTCCAATAAGCATTGTCGGAAGGAAATTGCCAAAGCTGTATCGTGAGGTGAAAACATCCAGGCATTTTCCTCACCACTGTTTCGTGTTTGCAAGACTGTAATATTGAATGAAAACAAATTTCTTTGACGATTTCTTTACGATCTATGTATAGCCATTTTAGGTATAACAAAGGACTGGCGTTCTATGTTGTCCAAGTGATATCACTATTGGCGTTTGTTATTGGATCGATCGTTTCACAAAACATAACCTCAAAATTGGTCGAAATCACAATGCTTCAAAACAAAATAGATAATTATAAAATAAATAGTTACGATTTCCTGTTTTATTAGGTTGATGTGAAAATTAACGGCATATTAAGTTCATATCGCTACATAGTCCGAGTCATCTCTATAATTTTTCCAGGAAATCTGAAGGAGCACATAGAAACTTGTTGACTGTATCTTTTGTCTCTCTAAGGCGGGGGGGGGAGCTTTCAATGTCTTTTTTAACGTGAATTTTTAGTAGTGCCTCAGAGATCGCATACTCAGAATTTCAAAAGGGAATATACACAAGATCTTCGAGAGCAACAAAAGCCTATTATTGTCCATGTTATTTATGTTATTTAGATCTTTATATGAATTCATTATAACTGTGCTATTCTTTTCTGAATGAAAAAGGACGTCAAGCCAGCGATGCTACTCTCTATCTCTATCTGCTACTGATTTATCTGACTTATCTACAATATTTATCAATAAAAAAATTGAGACGAAAAATACCGTAATTTATTAAAATACTAATTTAATACTAGACATGAGTAACAGCTTGTAGAATTTTCTTGGTTGCCTCCAAAAAGCTAATGGATTTTAAAATAAGTTTGTTTTGTTTGAAGTACGCTGCCAAGGCGTCAGAGAAACTTTTTTTATTCTAATCATTTTACTATATATATTGTATTATTTTGTCTCTAGAGTGATTGAGGTGGACTGCCGAGCGTTAAACACACCTTTAACAGCCTCATCTCCTTTGAATGACGTAAATTGACAGACGAGAGATTATGGTAAACTCATATTATTATTTATATAACTACTCATTAACATTATTTGGATTCCTCAGTTTTAATTAAGTGATCAAATATTGTAGTTTCTTCGGAGCCATAAAATTACGCCAAAAAAATAAAACGAAAATTTTGCCGATTAATTTTGAAAAACTAAACCATGCACCCTAATTGCCACATGTATACATGTATGTATGTATGCATGAGTAAGTATATATCTATGTATGTGTGCACATACAAACACTCATTTGGTGGCATGCAACGTGCACGGTTACATTATAGCGGTCTTAGCGTTTGTGCCACCCAGCGCGGGCACATTTTAATTATTATTGTTGCCATTAAAAATGTTTAGACACAAATAAACAAATCAAATGACTCTAATAAATTGATTTAAACACACGGGCATGCGAAGCAGGACGTCGGTAAGGTGGACAGATAAATATGCACTAAAAACATATTTGAATGTTTGAAAATAAAAATGTAGTCTTATATAAACTAAGTTTCCATTATTTATTTGGTTTGACAAAGTTTTATCAAAGCTAGACCTTGTTTTAGTGCTCTGGAATTTACTAATCGCTAACTGAGAGATTTGTGGGTATTCACATGAATCTTTTTTCTACTAAGATAGATTTATATTATTTTCAATAAGTACTCAGATCTCATATGCACACATATTAAGGCTGTCAATAGTAAGACGCTCGACGGTATGATGCTCTGCATGTCTTGTCTGTAAGAGGTGACAGCCGATTGTAGCGCACATAACTCAAACATCTTTTATTGCAATTGAGTGATTGCCATTTTGTTTGTAAACTGTAGCAATTATATGTACTTTTCTGTAAGCGGCAATTCCTTTTGAATCCGTTATATAGGTTCTTATTTCCGAATGCGATAAATACAATCAAATCTACAAAACTACAATGCTTTTTAGTATAAAATGACGAAGACTTCAATTACACTCGAACTAGCGGCAATTGTACGGCGTCGTTGTTGTTATGGTTCTAAAGTTTAAGAGAGAGCGCTCAAAGCAGTTCTCGATCTCTCAAAGAAAACTAAAACGAAACTTTCTCTTAAGAAGTCTCCTTGAAGAATGGAAAAAGTTAAGCGCTCAGTTAAAAAATCCGTACAATCTATAATCACGACTTGAGAGAAAATGAGAACGAAGAGAAATACATTTTGTCATCAAATAATGCTTCAAACAGTCACCGACATTTCTCCCATCCGTACTAACCGCCCGTATCATAGTTGTTCTCTTCTTTTTCATTTCACCAATGCTGCCATTGTTCTATTTTCATACACGATTTTTTCACACTTTTAGTTTTTTAGTTATAATTTTTCATAATGTAAAAGCTCAAAACTAATACCAACTATTGAAAATAGTTTACCTATTTACAAATAAATGTATTCGATTGTGATTTTGAGTTATTTTAGGAATATTTGAAATATATTTTAGTTTATTTTTTAATTATTACAAAATATCGAGATTGACTGCGTTGCCAGAGATTGCTCTCTCACTCTCAGCTCACTCGTTTCTACGGGAAAAATCCAATTTTCGCGGATATCCTACCGTACGGTCTGTAAAAGCGGACAGTAGAAGCGCCTTTCCAGCTCCTCGCCGCCAGCTTTAAACAGCTCAGCCGGTAATCCATCGACACCTCTGATTTTGCTGCTCTTAAGCCGCCTTAGAGCTACATTCAACTCGTCTTGATCAAGTGGCGGGAAGACAATGTTGTCACGGTAGATTGTTGGTGCGGGTTTTTCTTCATCCCTCGCAGTACTGCTTTCGACATTTGGCAGTTTCAAGAAGTGTTCCCTCCAAATTTCGAGTGTACTCTGTGTGTCTGTTATCAGGTTTCCATTCCTGTCTTTACAGAAGCCGGCCCCGGGCTTGAAACCAAATATGCTAAACAATTTACATTTATTAAATATTGATTGCCTTGTAAGATATCCCGTCACAATCGGCATAAGGCTGGGCATTCGCAAAGGAAAACAGATACATAAGTGATAAGAAAAGTCCATTATTTCCTACGGATTCTGCTTAATGCACTTTTACCTCAACTCAATGCAGCGTAAAGAAATATGCAGTAAATCCCATTAATACAATCAATTCAAAATAAAATCCCATTAGCTTAACTTATCTGTTATTTTGTCTTCTAAAGAAACAAAATAGTTCGTCGAACACGATTTTGTTTGCAAACAATGCAACTTTAGCGCGTAATCAGCCACACTTCATCGGCCAATCGGCGAAATCGCCCCCTCGCAGTAATGATGTCGCCAAATGTTGCATCTTATTTAAGTGATTCGACCAAGCAACGCACATATTTGTCATTGCATGCGACGGAGCAGAAGGCATGGAATCAGTAACAACAAAGGCCACTGGAACTACACATCCGTAAGTGAATTTTGTCACATTGCAAGTGAGTCATGCGGCTGAAATCGCGCTAATCTCGCAGCCAATAAGGCAAAAATACCAAAGCAACGCATACGATTGCAGGCAAGCGCGCATATGGGGAATCCTTAAGCGCACCACAGCCGAGGCGAGTTAGTCAAATCGACCAAAAGATCGTTCGGCTGATGACAGTGGCGCGGTGATGGCGAGTGAAAAGCGCTTAATTAGATGCGCGCGATACAGGCGACAAGGAAGCAGGCAAGACAAGATAAAAAAAAAGGAAACGAAACAACAAGCGCCGATTTCTGTTGCCTGGCGTCAGCAGTGAGTAAAAATAAGTTGGTACATACAAGCGCATGATCTCCAACAGCTCATTTTATGTCCTACGTACATGGAGTACCCAAAAGAGCTGGGAACTCTTCGGCTAGCCAGCCAGCCAGTCAGCCACGCGCCGCCTGCTTCGCTTAACTAACCCAATCTGTGAATTCCACAGAAAGCAATGAAACAATACCGTTTCGATCGATCGTTGCCGATCCTGCTGGCCTTCCGTGTTATTTGCTTTCCATTGCAAGTCTTCGTGCTGCGGTCGTCTGGTGTTGGCTTATGGGCTCATCTGCTTTTTGAACTGTGTGTCTGGTACATCTTGTTTACAACATGTTCCATGTTCGCTATGCTGGGCACGAATGCGGTACGAAATTTAATTGAATCTTGCAGCGTAACTATGGTGACGCCACCACACATACGTTCAAACACACAGAGTGCGATTGTTAATGACATACTTTGCATTCCAAAAGGCAGATTGGCCCAGCAATGTATCCTCGTTGAGTCGTATGGCCAATTGTTATCGTTTGCTTATTTGACTAAAACCTTTCTGCTTGGCTATGTTCAAGTAGTGTGGCTACGGGCTCGAATTTGTTAAGTTCGCGTCGAACTTCACCCAACTCGCATATGAAAGTATATAATTTGGTTAAAAATTTTGGCCCAAACCCGTCTGAATGGCCAGGATCACACGATTTCCGCACGTCGTTTTTTCATAGTCGCTCTCGTGAGCTCATTTCCCTCACCTCACAATCGAGATTACAATATCGGATAAGCGCCGCCGTGGACAATTTCAATAATCATTGCCGGCTACAGATATTTACAAATGTAACTAAGTAGTAAATAAATAAATATGTGTAGATGAAGTTGGGTATTTGAGATATGCACGCCAATAATGCGCTGCTTATTAGGGAGAAAATAAGCAGATCTGGCACAAATGAGCTGCTGATATTACACGGTTTGATAAATTTACAAGCTTATGCATAATTGAACTCGGAATGTGCTCATGTGCTTCGAGGTTGAATGAACTTCGGGAATCACAAGACAGTAAGCGGTATTAATGCTTTGGGGAAAGCTCATTAAGAGCTCGTTAGATTATCAAACCACTGAAACATAATGGTGAGCTTTAGTGCTTTAGAATACCCTACTAAAGACGTATTTAAGCGATAAAGAGCCCATAAGTATGCTTATCGTGCTTTTTAACTGGTTTTGTATAGTTAAACCTATGTGTAACTAACTAAAGAGTAATTGTTCATGAAAAATGAGCAACGAAGTCTTTTGGTAGTGACATTAATCGACAAATGTTTTTCTGAATTATGACATGAACCAGACTGAAATCATCTGACAAGATACTACAATGTTGCATTTAAGTATGTATGTGATCTAGATATGAAGTTGCAATAAGAAGCAGACATTCTGTATCCTGATTAAGGCTTTTGCAAATTACATCTATTAAAAGAAGAAATATCCTAGCTCTACTGTATGTACCAAAACTTTGTGAATTAGAAATAACAACCTCATCGATAAATATAAAAAGCTGTGGAACAGTAAACCATTTATGTATGTACTTGTATCATTAAGAGATCTATGAAGTTTTAGCAGATGTAAAAATCCTCTTTTATTATAGCTATGGAAATTCAAGGAAAAATGAATAAGTGATGAAAAATATTGATTTCATTAGATCAACAAATAAGATATTGATAAGTTTGCTACTGAAAAGAAGTGCGACGATCGCCGAGCTCACATTAATCTGAAATTATTCTCATGGTATAAATTTTTTTTAAGTAAAAACACAAAGTGAAGGCTTATCTTTCCTAAATAGATAGACCTCTATCCTTTGCCCTCACACGGTACTATATTAAAATTTTCAAAGTGGAGTATCTATTTGAGAAATGCAACCCTGTCGAATGCCATTATGTGAATTGAGTTGCCGGTCCAACTAAGCCGCACAGATCCAACGATATTCGATACATTGTTAGCAGATTAAATAGATCTATACCAGTTTTTGAAACAGATGATCATAGTCTCGAAGTCTTTAGGAAAAATAATACAACAGAGGAATACGCAGTTCCAATAAAAATGGAATCATCATTTTAGCACTTTACACTTGACGACCAGGTAGCTTGATTTAATAGTTCCAAGATTATTTGGTATTGTGAATATCGATGTTAATAACTGAGAGAATGCGAAACTATTCAGCAATTAGGTGTTAACTACGCTGGTAACGGCTTATCCAATATCATACTTCCGTTTACCAAAAAATTAAAAAATAAGAAAAAACGTTAACTTCGGTTGCACCGAAGCTATAATATTCTTCACAAATAAAAAATGTTCCTTAGAAGAACTAGATTCCGATCGTTCAGCTTGTATGACAGCTTGTATGACTTTTCGGCGCCTCCTGAAATGTAGTTTTGGGATTACTCAGAGATATTTGTAATTCAGTTCGGCACCTCTCAGGAATTATTTGTAAATACCTTGGAATTATACGGTTGATTTAATAGTTAGTCGTTTGGGAGTAAGCCATAATAGTTTGTGTAGATATTTCTTTTCTTATTGTAAGTAAATAATATTCTTAAGATAAGTGTTTCAAAAATATTTTAACAAAAAGTAGGTCCAGAAGAATATGCCATCAGTTTTGATAAGGAAGTGTATGAAAGAACAAAAACAAAAAAACTGAATCAGACGAAAACAATAACTTAATTTGGTCGCATGCAAGAGGAGCGTGAAGAAAACAATTTTAAAATTTACAAAGAAGCGGGAACCTGGCATACCCCCGACAGCGAGTAGAGTATATCTGTTACTTGGTGGCATGTCAACGCGCTCTCGATTGACATACATACTGGAACAAGTTCACTGCAAATGCACCCACAACAAGAAAAATACAAAAAAAATTCTCAGGTTTTCGTTGCAGCCACAATTGGTTGAACATTGGCTGTGGGCGCCACTTACAAACACGCGTTTGCATTGCGATATGTTTACAAGTACATTGCATATAGCTATTTTTTTGAGAGGGGCTACTCACAAAAGTTTGCCGAGTAAGTCTACTTGAAAATCTGGAAAAATTAGTTATTGTAGAATTCCACCTATCTTTAGACCTTCCTACTTTCGTCTTTCAACAATTTCTTTAATAATGTGTCTTAACTTTGTGTCAATGCCTTTTTTACTTCGGAAAAGTCGAAAAAAAAATTTTTTTCGCAGTAAAATTGGAAGCTTTTCGAAAAAAAAATATTCCAATAATATAGACCTATGTAACCTAAACTTGAACGAGATCAAATATTTTATATTCTATGTCCTAAATTTTAAAGTATATGCAAATTTTTACACCCCTTATTCTCTTTCAAGTAATCACATGCTGGAAATTTAAGTGTCTCGGTCTCTTACATGATATTTAAACAAGAAAAAAACATTAACTTCGGTTACACCCAAGCTAAAATACTTTTCACAAATAAAAAGCTTTCCATACAAAAACTTGATTTTGATAGGTCAGTTTGTATTACAGCTATATGCTAAAGTCATTCGATCTAAATAATTTGTTCGGAGCTTTAGCGTTGCCTTGGAACATAATTCAAGTTAGATTACGTGAAGATATCTCAACAAATGAGCAACTTCTTTAGGAGAAAAGAACGCGAGCGAAATTTCAGATCGATATCTCAAAAACTGATGGACTAGTTTGCGTATGGATGGATGATGGATATGGCTTAATCGACTCAGCTCATCATGCTGATCATTTATATACATGTACATATATATTTCATAAGGTCTGCGACGCTCCCTACTGGGTGTTACAAACTTCGTGGCAAATTTAATATGCTCTGTTCAGGGTATTAAAATGCCAATTGTAGAGATAATATTATAACTAGAGTGAGATTATAAAATATTATGTGCAGTCCGCAAGCTGAGCAAAGCTATTGTAATTCCAGCACATCCACCAGAAATATGTCGTCGGCACAGATCATGAAGCAATGATAACTCAACCTTATTGCAAAATGACCATACAAAACACAGAATAATATTTTTGCTTTCCGAATGAGTGCTAGGTCAATGCCGCTGAACACACTGCTGAACTAAAGTATTTTGAGAGTCATAAGCGCTCATGGAAAACATTTTAACTACAAGTAATTAATCGCGTATCGATTACTGTTCGATAAGTTTATTGCAATATTTTTTTAGATATTTATATATATTTAATTTAATTTGATTTTGTTAAAAACTTACTTATATATTAAATACTACTAGGTCCCCGACTCAAAAAAAGCTTAACAGAATTACTCCTTTTTCCAAGCAACTCTTATCAGCCCCTCTCGTATGTTGTCAGGTCGAGTTTATTGTATTATTATGTTTATACGAGTATTATGCATATGCCACTTACTTACAACTAACAACTTGGATATGGCCAATAAATGCTACAAAGCTGACTGCAAAGTCAGTAGTTGCGTTGCAATTGCAGAGCGTTAAGTGAGCAGCCCAAAAACGGCGCTACTATTTGACAAAGATCGCTGAGTGGCGATAAAGGCATTTAAGCTTCGCAGGCAAGTTTTTTTCGTAAGCGAACACATGCTTTGCTGGCTTGGTGGTTTCGACCGAATCGCCGAAGCTTGCTGCGCTACACTCCGCATGTTAGTCAATATTCAAGACAGTGGGCGCCAATAATCAAAAGCAAGCAATTAATGCTTAAGTCGGCTACTGAACTGACTGTTCAAAGCTGATTTCTTACGCGAGCCACATAAGTAGTCTAGAATTGGCGCTGGCGTTAAGCAGCACTGTCATTTAAGGTAAGTAGCGCTTTTAATTACATTATTACCTGATTTCATTTTCGTGTTTCAGTGTGCAGTTGTATTCTCTTTTGATTTGTTTTGACGCTTGAAATTAATTTGTTAATAGGTATATCAGATAAATACCAAAATAATTAATTTATAAACAGAATCCATTACAGATTTATTTGATAGTATGTGGATAAGTTATAAGTCATACGAAGCTTAGATAAAATATATTAAAACTAGTTAGTAAGTTAGGTCTAGGAATAGGACTAGCTCATTTAAGATTTGGAACCCTGGCATTTTGCCGTGTGAGTATGATGGAGTGTGGATGGATCCATTACAAATAGCGGATGAGCTAATCTCGCAATTGCCCCGTCCCTTTAAAATCTCCGCAATCATTTTTCTTTGCGCTGGTCGGCTACTGTTGTGGTTGTTGTCGTGGCAGAATTTTACCAAATAGACAGTCCTTGACTGGATAAAAAATGCGGGTCCGTTCCGATTACGTAGACCCAACTGTCGTGGCCTCATAAGGACATGCGTTAACCCTCGCCTTTGCCTCGTTACTGAGGCATCCTTGGGATCATAAATGTGACTACCTTTTCGTGAGACTGATAGCGGCGCTGAGTGGGTACACAATCAGCATGGACAAGTTGACAAGCCAATAAAAGATAACAACAAAACAAACGATGGCGGAAAGGAGACAATGGAAAGTGAGTGGAGGTCGAAACCAACACCTATATATGTACCGGGTGAAAGTACTGCTTTTGGAACGCAGAAACTTTCGCTAACCAAAGGTAGTGAAAGGGCCTCTGGCCCAGTCACAAAGAGTTTGACGTTTGGCCCTTCGGGAAGAATACGTAAGAGGAAGTCGGCTGAAATCTGCCGGCATTCGATGTGGGTAGAGCCCAGCGGCGAAATCGCTAGCAGTAGCAAAGGAACTTCTGCTAAACTTATGACGGGCTCTACAGAGGGCAGCAGTAAAGCGACACCGGCAAGGAAGCAGAAGCAGAAAACATGGGCCTCGGTTGGGGGAGGTACAAACGGGAGCCAAAAAGGAGGTTGTGGACAAAGTGGACGTTTTATTACCCCCTAAAGCTCCCATTTGGCTATAGGCAAAACCTTCCTCCGCAAGATGGAGGATATTACAACCCATCACTTTCCACGTAAGACTGTAGAGTAATAAAGCTAGAGAGTAACAAGGAATATTATCGGCAAGCATTGATTTTGCGGAGTCCGCTGGTCTTCTCTGCGAAACCAAGTGAGCCATAAGCTATGGGATTGAGACGGTGGTCCAAAGCTGATGACGCTTAGTCTTCAGATGCGGCGGTTAGGGCAGGAGGTGGTGGTAAAACGACTATAAATAACGACCTGGTTCTATCAAACATAGCTAGTTCTATAGGTTTTTTCGATACCACGCTCATGAAACCCATATATGAGTGTGATTGACTACGGCGAGTAGTCAGACTATAAAATACTTTCTAAGTTTACATGGAAATTAAAATGTCAGTTATTAATCAATTTTATTTAACTCAGATAACAAGTAAACATTAACAAATATTAAATATAATCACAAGAAAAAGATATTTAGGTTAACAATTTATATAGCGCTACGTTAAGGTTTCATAAAAGATATATTTTCACATTTGCTTATCAAGTTCACCTTACATTTTCCGCCAATCGTCTCGCCTAAAGCAATCTGTATTTGACAGCCCTCAACATGGGGAACTTGTCGCCGGTGCATTGACCACGAAAATCATCCAAAGTGATATCAAACAGTGCCACACCGCCCAAATTCTTCGCCTTTACATAACCCGCCTTGCTGGCAGCCGTATCGGGATCTTCGTAGCTTACCCACACACCATTAGCGCCGTCCTCATCGGCGGTGTGGAAAGCGTAAGTGCCATAACGCTTAGTGGGATCGCTAATACGACGTAGTGGCGCGTCAGCACCTTTCGCATTGATATTTGAAGGATTTGGTAGGCGTTGACATATTTCCAGCCAGTTGAGAAGACCTGGTGTTTTGGTTATCGGTCCGGCAGGTGCTGCACCCTCTGTAGCTGGTACTACCGGCAAACCAGTATTACCGGAATCTTTAGTAATTTTCCAAGCGCGTCCAAAAGTTGGAATACCAACGTTGATCTTGCCGGCGGGCACACGTTGCAACAACCAATTTTCCACTTGGAAGTTAACATTATAATGTGACAGACGATTTTGATCGTAGAGCTCATAAAGTGGTGCGGAGTAATCGGCTTCCTCGGGATTACGTTCAGGTGTGAGGAAATCGAAGGCAGCCAAATTTATCAAGTCTAAACTATCGGCTATAGCCGGTGCATCGAAGTACCCTAAGAAAGTGGAAACGTAATTAGAGTGTGAATTTAAATATCAAGAGAGCAGATTTTAAGAAGTTTGCCGGTAAAATTGCCGAGTTTTCGTTTCACGGGTTCCGAGTTTTCTGCAATAATTTCGAATTTGTTAAATACTTACAACTGGAGTTGACATTCGGTAGAACTGTCAACGATAACAGTAAATTGTCGGTACGTAGCGTATTCTTCAGGTCCTTAATCAAATCGGTGAGCTCTTCCTTATGTTCATCCGCCTTCTCGTCAACAATAAAGTCACCAGTGAAGAACTTCTTGAAACTCTTCCATACGGAACCGGCATCTGAGTGTACCTTTCTTGGCTTATTGCGTGGCAGTTGGAAAGCCAAATCGATGCCATCGAAGTTGTAGCTGCGCAGAAAATCACGCGCCGAATCTATGAATGCGGTTTGCTTCTGGCGGCCTGCCTCCAAGAGATTAATATACTTCTCATGACCACCAGCATCGCGATCACCACCGACGCTCAGTAGAAATTTGATATGTGGAAACTTCTCTTTGAGTGCAGTTATCGTGGCGAAGTGACGACGCTGTACATCCAGATTTTCATTGAGACTCATTAGCTGGAAGGTTTCCGGTTTAATGCCTACATAGCCGTAGATGACGTGTGTGCAAAACTGTAGAGCGATTTCCAAGTCAGCAGTGCTGAATTGTGCTGGTCCTGTGAAAGATGTTTTTAATGGAATGAAGTGTAAATAAAATATAACGGTTAACCTGAGCGTGTGACGCCATTTGAATCGTAAAAGCACACTAAATTGCGTTCCAACAAGGAAGCAGTGGTCCAATTCACGGAACCCACTAAAAAAGCTAAGGCAAGAAGTAAAACCTGCATTTTGAACGTCTAATCCACTACAAGCACAAGATGAAAATAAGATTTTGCCAACTGAGCTTACTGTTTTCTCGAGTAAATTTTAGTAAGCTTTCTAAGAAACTTATCAGCGCGCATATTTCAGGTTCAGCGAGATCACTGGAACATTACGCCGCAACGTTGCGATAATACGAAAAGCAAAATCATATATACAAAATATTTTATATAAAAAAAAATCATTTTTTATTGAGCGTGAAAATATACAACAAAAGCATAATCGAAGATAAATTGTGTATAGAAGAAATTAAAATATTACAAACGAAACTTGGCAGCACGCAAAATGGGGTACTTATCGCCAGTGCACAGACCACGGAAGTCATCGTAACTCAAGTCGAACAAGCCGATACCGCCCAGATTCTTCGAGTGTACATAAGCCGCCTTATTAGCCGCGCTGTCAGGATCCTCATAGCTAACCCACATGCCGTGTTCGCCATTAGCATCTGCCGGACGGTAAGCATACGGGCCGTAACGTTTAGTAGGATCGCTAACGCGTCGTAATGGCGCATCAGCGCCCTTCAGATATGTATTTGCCGGATTCGGTAACTTGCCGCACACTTCCGGCCAAGAGAGTAGACCAGGCTTTTGACTTTGCATGCCAGCCGGTGCCGGGCCATCGGTATCCTTCACAATAGGCGCACCAGACATGCCGGAATCGCTGGTTAACTTCCAGGCGCGTCCATAGGCGGCAATACCGACATTAATCTTATTGGCTGGACATTGTTGGGCCAACCAATAATCTACTTGGTAATTAACATTGTAGTGTGGCAAACGATCTTGATCGTATAGTTCGTATAGTGACGCCGTGTAATCGGCCTCGCGTGGATTACGCTCGGGTGTAAGGAAATCGAATGCGGCCAAAGTGACAAAGTCCAAATTGCCGACGAGTGCTGGCACATCGAAGTACCCTATAAGTTGTTTGTTTTGGTGAGTATATGGTAGTGTTAACAATTTACTAAATTCAGAATTTTTGCAAACTTACACGATGAATTGACATTCGGCAATACCGTTAGTGTGAGCATCATATTATCGGGACGCAAAGCATTGCGCACATCACGTACAAATGCGGTAAACTCTTCCTTATGCTGTTCGGATTTTTCATCTACGATGAAATCGCCAGTGAAGAGCTTTTTGAATTTCTTCCACACCATGCCGATATCGGAGTGCACTTTACGTGGCTTATTCTTCGGAAATTGGAAGGATAAATCCAAACCATCAAAACCATACGAACGCACCAACGAGTAGGCAGAGTTAATAAATGAGGTTTGCTTGACCTTTTCACCCTCCAATAGCTCTAGATATTTGTTCGAATGCTCGGCATCGACGTCTTGGTCACCACCAACACTCAGTAATACCTTCAAATTTGGATATTTGCGCTTCAGCGCTGTAACTTCGGAATACTGATGCTTGTACACGTCCAAGTCTTCGTGCAGACTTTGCACCTGATAGGTGTTGGGATTGATGCCGGCATAGCCGTAAATCAAATGTGAACAGAATTGCAAAGCGATCTCAAGGTCGGGTGTGAGCAGTTTGCCAAGTCCTGACATTTGTTTTTATTTATGTTTCGGTGACGAAGTTTAGAAAATAAATTAATATTTATTGTATGCTTTGAAGATGGTGCAATTACGATTTATCAATATATGGTGCGTGCATGCGTGACAAAAATACAAAACTACAACAACACAAAAGTTAAACGTGAACGTGAATGTGGCGATGGTGTGACATATAAATATATAGTCGTACGAAACGGACCATAAAGGGAAAGGAACAACACAATAGATGAACACAATCAACAAATTATCAATCCAACACTGGAAAATTAACTATTAAATTTGCATATAAGTGTATATATATATGTGTGCCGAACGGAAAAAATATAAACAAAATACAAAAAGATACAATGAAAATACATTCTAAACCTAGATTTGTGCGAGTAGTTTTTGAGTTGTAGTGAATAATATAATTTTTTCACACAATAATGTGTTTGCAAACTCTTACCGGTGAAATACCCCACTTTATCTCCGCTCATAACTGTCTAGCTGACGCTTGCGTCATTAACACGCGTTGTGACTCACACCTCGGCTCAACAAACTCATAAAATTAAGAACATACAAGTAATATATGAACATATCTACACTGAAGTTATTACTAATTGTGTTGTCAAAGCTGTTGACTATTGTTGGCGGTCAGTTGTACAAGTATGTGACATTTTGTTTACCGGGTTTTGTACCCGAGCACAATTTTTTTTTTATCAGAATGAGCAAAATTGATTTTGTTATATCAGATACACAAATTGCTACTGAGATGATATCAAAACACCTAGCTGATTTATATGTAAAATATGAAATAATTAAGACCTAGTATATATACCAATAAAAATATGTATAAACAGATGAGGATCAAACTTATCAAAATTATTGCAGGAAAAACTTAGTACTCAGTGGGACTGAAAAAGAAACCATT
Source organism: Bactrocera oleae (assembly GCF_042242935.1). NCBI lineage: Eukaryota > Metazoa > Arthropoda > Insecta > Diptera > Tephritidae > Bactrocera > Bactrocera oleae. The sequence continues at coordinate 17,914,858 of NC_091537.1, read as the reverse complement.
GGTAAGGTTTATACCAAAATAAAAGTTGACACTTTGGTGGTATATATACCTATATGTATATATATATCTTTGAGGTACTTTCAAGTACTATACCAGGAGTTATCCCAATAAAATACGAACATTACATTGTCTTGCCAGCTTTGAGATTAGGAAGGAACAGATAAGAATGCGATCAATAGGCGCCAAACGTAGACATATAACAAAAAAAGTTTGCGTGCATGGTATTATACAGACTCTGTGATTATGTGTCAAAGGTTTTACAGAACTTTATATTTCAATAAATCTGCCTAAAATATAAATATCCATTTACAATAATACGACTGAGAGACAAAGTAAGGTGAATTTGTTACTAAAATGTAAATTATTTATTTATTCTTTCAAATCAGTTTCATCCTCTTCAAAGTAATCCCCGTTCGATAAAACGCATTTTGGCAACGCTTTTTTCAGTCGTCGAAACAGTCGGAATAGTCTTTTTCAAGTATAGCCTTCAATATCTCCTTATTTCAGTTTTTAGTTCCGGGAAGAACCAATGCACATGGTTTATTATCGTGATTTTTGCATCAGTGGAGACCTGATGCGTTTGAGACACAAAATATTCTTCAACTTGGTTTGGGATGAGTCAAATGATATCCCAACACTATCAGCGAGGTCTCTATTTGTCAATCAACGATTTTCAAGCATCAAATTTTGTGTTTTTGGTCATGGCTCTTGTCGCTGCCCGCTTTGAACTCATTATTCCACTTATGAACATTTTTTGTGCCATAGTTTGAACATCAAAGGCCCTCCGCAACATTTTCAATATGTTCACACAAGAATATTCGGTCCGTAAACAAGATTTGATGCAAGTTCTTTGCTCAACAAAATCAACCATTGTAAAAAATCGAAATATTCACTTTTAGCTGTTTACAAAAATACGTGTAACTTGAAGATATAGGCAGTCCTATCAACACTGAAAAAATGTTTTTGCTGCACTCCTGATGATTCTGAGTTTTAAGTGACAATTTCAACTTACTTTTTTATCATTAAATATCATCAGATTCAGTACTTTTTTCAGTATTAATACTTTAGTACGAATTAAGCAAATGAGATTTTTTAACTAAGCAAATATTAATCTTAACTTAGAGCGAGCTGCGATATAAGAAGGCATTCATTGGTATATTTTCTTGAAACTTAAAGAACATGATGAGCCAATATATCAGTTCAGAAACAAAAAATTAATAACTTCTAAACGAACTCAAAAATAACACCACATGTTTCAAAGATATAAATATCGAAAAAAATGGTGTGAAAATAAATCATTCTCGAGAGAACGATATCAAAACAAAATTACAAATAAAAGTTATCGAATTAACGAAATCCTTTAAGAGTTCAGCAGGATTAAGTATGTTTGTTATTAGAAATGAAATTGAAATTTTTTTAAACAAAAAGGATTAACGAAGAAAGGCATAAAAAACTAAGGGAATTTGAAACCGACTTTATATAAATATCTAACCAAACCGTCCTCAAATGCTACTGACAACAACAAAAAAAAACAACAAGCATTAATGATGAAAATTCAAAACAAAAAAAAAAAAGTTGTTTTATAGAATAAATTGACTTTCATCGGCCAGCTGATATGTCAGCTATACGTTACAGTGATCCGAGCTGTAAACTTTGTTCGGAGATTGTCACGATGCCTTGGAAAATAGTTCATGCTGAATGCCGTGAGGGTAACTAATCAAATAAAAGTTTTCCATACAAGACTTTGAGATTGATCGATCCGTTAGTATGACAGCTATATGCTATAGTGATACAATATCGACAAATGAGCAACTTCTTGCGAATTCTACATTTTTGGAATTTCAGATCGATATCTCAAAAAATGAGGTAGTTTGCGTATATGTACAATTGCACGGACGTGGCTAAATCGACTCAACTCATCAGGCTGATCATTTATACATGTACATATATATTTTATGAGGTCTCCGACATTTCCTTCTGCTTTTACAAACTCCATGGCTAACTTCATTTAACCTATTGCAGGGTATAAATAATAAATGTGGATGCTGATAGTACTGATTAATGTATATTCTGTTTAATGTACCCTTATTAATATATAATTAGTATATAAATGTATACTTTTAGAAAAAAAGATGCCCCAATTTCAAGGAGTCGTTTAGAGACGTTTGAGTAAAAAAATACTATTCAATTTTGTGTAACACACCAGAGCCGCTAATTTTCGGTGCTGCCCGCACTCAAACTCGACCCTAACATACATAAGTTTTGTTGTGTTTGACCGTGCACAGTGTGGAATTTAAATTGATGCTGATTCCCTTATTTGTTATTGTGTTTATACTATTTTCTATTGAATTAAATGCGAGCGCACTTAGCGCGGTGTGAATAAATTTTAACAAAAATAACTTTGTATTAAGTACTCGTACATATGTATATGTATATATATGTTATTTTTATATTTAAAAGCATACATATATGTATATGAGTTCATCCAAGTGTTAGCAGCGTGTTCATTGGGACAGTTTGATGAAACAAGCGCTATCCTAACTGTGTCTATTGCTTTACAACGTGACCCCCACTGATAAGCTATTGACCCAACTCGCTGCTACAACCTCTCTCTCTCTCTCTCGCTCCTCTCTGTATAATTCTCTCTCTTTCTCTATAAGCAGCTGATCCTAAACATTCGTCGCGCTAAGTGATAATTTCACAAGATGCTCTCGATCCAAACTTGTTTACTTACTAAGTCGGCATTATCAATAATATAGTAGATTCAATGTAAATATGCATAGTACTCCTATATTAAGTGTTATAGTAAGCAAACCTTGTTATATATTATAATGTTTGTAAAAGTAAACAATAAAAGTTTCTAGCTTGATTGATTCTGAGTAGTTTTGAGTAGCAAAAGTCGTAATCAACGATAGAAATGTGGTCAATTGCTTTGGATTAATTACTTCCTTAGAAATTTATAATTGATTTCAACTATGCAAGGAAATTACATACATTTGCTTAAGTATATTTAAGGGTACAACAATATACATATAGCTTTTTTAACTACTTAATTTGTTGAATAAAATCGGATATGCTTAAATAAACCATATAATACATATAAGAAACAGTAACTGGTAATACCTGAATATCAGGTGCCTTCGATTCGCTAAACCTTATAGCAAAACCATGGGATTGACGAATCGAATAAACAACACAAATATTGGTTGACAGTAAGCCCGATTATTGTAAGAAATTTTTCTTTGAAATTTTTACATTACGCGAACTCTACCTAGGGTTGGAATGTTAGGCCGGGGTTCTCGCCAAAAGGAAAATAGAAATACTTATATTAGCTTATAAAAAAGATGAAACACCTGTGAGTATTAGACCTCGGTGGAGTGTTATCTAGTTCTCTCTCACCGCGACAAGATGGATGACACAAAAAAAAAACAAACGCAAATTTTGTTTGGCTAAATAGTGCACAGCTAAGTGTTGTTCGAAAATTTATAGAAATAAATTTTAGAGACCAATTTTAATAAAAATTTCACGTTTTAATATCAAAAATTATAACAATAAAGGAAATATAAAAAGCCCAAGCCACTTTTAAAGTCCTAATTTACAAGTTAAAGGGGGTGTTCTACTATAAAAATGTGTAAAAAACGATTATTTTCGAATTTCAATAATTTAAATTCAGAAATATCTCCTTCAAAGTATTTCCAAAAGTTCGAATTATTTTAATACAGTTTTATTAGTGTCTATCCAATTTTGGCGGTTTAAACAGAACATATCTAACAACAAACGGTTTGATGAACTGTAAGCGCATTTTTCGCGAAACAACGTTTCTCGAAGCGTGTATTGAAAAACCGCATGTTCTAAAGAATCGATTTACTTGGAACTTGTCATGCATTCTGTTTTATTAATACTTTTATGTATCTCCTGAGCAGATGCAGGAATAACAGAAGCAGAGGCAGATCAAATCTTAGATGGATTGATGGTGTGGATCAAAACGTTGAAGCGCTGGAGCTACGATGCTGGCGAATTCAAGCAAGGACAGAAATATGTAACTGGATAATTAAATAGCAGCAAGCGAAGACCCAACCCAGGTGCTGAGCTAATGATTGTGATACTTTTATGGCGAGAAAGGACAAGAAATCAAAATTAATAATTTTCAGTATTTTTTTTTTTAATTCGAAGATGTTGAAAATTTACAAAAAAAAATTTTTTTAAGTACATACATACTTGTATGTATGTAGCTGCCATTTTGAGAGATCAGAAGAGTGGAAATACTATACTCCTATACTTCAACAACGTGTAGCTTTGTAAAATTTTATTATTTTCTTAGAGAATTTTGTTGTAAATATTGTGTTGTTTATAGAACAAATCTTAATATTTTTTTTGTATTATTGAGCGTCAAATAATTCCCTAAATCCAGGTCTTTAGACTAGAATAACTAATAATTCAGAATACTAAAAAAAAATTTACAAGAAATAAATAAAGTATATCCGCCTTTCTATTGGAACAAATTTGTCGTAACTAAACTAATATATGATCTTGATTTAAGATCTCGAGTGCTGATTTAAATTTTTATTTTTACTTTTCCAACCAAATTGGAAACAGAATTGACGCGAGGGTACAATCAATTTATACCGTTTACAAAGAATTTTAACGAATCGAAAGGCAAAATATTATTATTTGGTTTTCTACATATAAATCAAAACATTTATTTGTTTTCGAAACGCAAGTTATAAACATCAAAATTGCAGTGGAACAAAAAATACCCTCAAATTATAATAAATTAGCGCTTTTACTTTCAATGGCCACACGCACAGACATACACACACCCATAATGAAGCGAGCAAACAAACAAAAAAACAAATAAATGTCGTAAATGAGATTTATCTCGAAAATAAATATTTGTCAGATAAACTTCCGACTGTGTACTCACCTTCGCGTATATAGCTGGCTGAGTCATAGTAACAGACAAGATTAGCAGCGCCCGTTTGGGCCACTAGCAGGCCTAAGGCCAGTGAAAGTAAGGCGAATAATTTCATCTTACAATGAATACTGGTTTAGCAAGTTGAAAAAATACCTTTATGTATAATATACGATAATTGGCGCTTTTTATTGACTCGACCAAATGAACTGCACAAAACAAAAGTAAAATTGTAACTAAAATCGCAGATCTATAAATGTCACCAAGCAGCAAGTGGATTAAATGAATGCAAATGGCATCAGCTGGGCGTGAGGCGATTGTGGAGAGTGAGCATTAAGCTTTGCGCTGCTAAAGCTCTGCTTAAGCTCAACGCATGTGTGCTGATGTCTACGCAACTGGGTGGAGATGTGAAGCGTATATGAGCGAACAGCTGATCGCTTGAGCTTTTAGTGAGGCCGAAGTAGTAAATAGAGCAAATGTGATTACCGTGCGGTACTTTTTTTTGCAGGAAGTAGTTGGAGACTAATAGTTTTTTGGATTTTTTGTTGAGGTGTTTGCGGATGAGTAAGCGTTGTCAAAATTCTCAGCACGGTGTAAATATTTACAAATGAACGCGCAATTCTGAATGCAAATAGATGTTCTCGAACATGTTTGGAATGCCTGCGGCTTATATGGTTTAAGCGACAAAGATACTAATGAAAGCATTTTTGTGTTTTTTATTTTCTTTTTCGAAATTTTGTATGCAAAGTAGGATTTGCGATTTGTCGCTGCACTTAATATATAAATTATTCGATATAATAAATAAATGTAATAAACAAGTCGCATATATATACAAACAAACGTACATACATACATACACACATACATACATATATATATGTATATATGGTAAACATATATAGATGACAACAACGCACGAGTTGAGTAATCGTTGGAGCAAACAACACGTTTTCAGGGTCAAGTAAGAAGGCCTTTTTACGGCGCGAGTTTTCGTCTGATTTTTTCATAGCGCTAATCAATTAAAAGCTACGCAGCAATTTGTTTTTTGTATTTTATTAAATGTTCTAAAACCACTAATAAAGAATTACATATATACAACTTAGCCTAATAACATAAACTTATAAGAAATGCTTAATCGCACGCAGAATGGGAAACTTTAGACCCGTGCACAAGCCGCGAAAGTCGTCATAGCTCAAATCGTAAAGCGCCACACCGCCCAGTCCCTTCGTGCGCACATAGCTCGCCTTAATCGCTGCGAAGTCCGGATCATCGTAACTCACCCACATGCCGTGCTCACCATTATCGTCCGCCGGCCGCAAGGCATAATTGCCATAGCGCTGCTCCAAATCGGTTACTTTGCGTAACGGCGCATTCTCACCACGATAGTTGGCATTCACGTTATTCGGCATTTTGGCGCAAATCTCAGGCCAGCTCAGCAGGCCGGGTATTAGTGATTGTAGGCCAGCTGTTGCGGGTCCATCGGTTTCTACCACAACAGGAACACCTGACAAGCCCGAATCGGGTGTCAATTTCCATGCACGTCCATATGTCGCAATGCCGAGATTAATCTTAGCTCCGGGACATTGATTATTCAACCAGTAGTCTACTTGGTATTCGATATTGTAGTGTGGTAGACGATTTTGTTCCGTAAGCGGGTAGATTGGTGCGGTATAATCGGCTTCGTCAGGATTGCGAGTCGGTGTGAGGAAATCGAAGGCTAGTAGATTGATGAACTCGAAATTGTTTTTAATTTTTGGCACATCGAAATACCCTGTAGATAGTAGACGTTAGTATTGGGTGGCGAAAAATATATATTTACTAAAGGCATTGAAGCCAAAGTTATCGTATTAAATGAAATGAGACCCCTTGACACTTTGAAGGTGAGCAAACTGCAAACAAAGAAATCAAGTTTACTTTTAAGAGAATATAATGCAGTGCGAAGCTGCTTTAAAGACGCTAATAAACCCTCAACTTGGCTTTCAAACTTGAAAATGTAAACTTCTTGTTAGATAGAAACACCAGTGTACGTCGATTTGAATGGATCTGTACGTCTGGTACGGTCGCAACTCAAGTTGAGTTAGCTAAATATTGAAGCCATAGTCGGGTCATAGTCTTCTAAGTCGAAACCAACAAATACAACAAACCAAACTTAAACGTTTCTGTAGAAAATTCAATTGAAGCTCATTATTCTTATTGGGTTACCGAACTATGACCAATAAGTTGTTACGAATAAGACACTTTGTAACTATCAAAACTGGTCTAACTACCGCTTTCGAACAAATAAGAAAACAGATGAAAACTCTTAAACCCACGCTTTCTTGCGATAATACTCACAGGTCGAATTGACATTTGGCAAAACGGTCAATGCCAGCGAAAGATTCGAACGCAGCAAGGCATCATGTAAATTTTTTGAAAATTCCGTAAACTGTTCCTTATGCTCACTAGCCAGAGGATCCACCACGAAGTCGCCAGTGAAGAGTTTCTTAAATTTCTTCCAGTAAGAACCCACAGCACCATGCACCTTGCGCGGTTTGTTGCGTGGCAATTGTATGGCCAAATCTAAGCCATCAAAACCATTACGTTTCAGCAACGCAATAGAGCTATCAATGAAATTCTGTTGCCCTTCTTTGCCACTCTCCAAGAGACCTAGATACTTGAGCGGATTCGCTTCATCCACATCACGATCGCCGCCAACGCTTAGAAACACCTTCATCTTCGGGTATTTCGCCTTCAACAACAAAATCTCATGATAATGAAACATATCAAGATCGACATTGAGACTGTAGACCTCGTGTGTTTGCGGCTTAAGGCCAGCATAGCCGTAGATAAGGTGTGAACAGAAGTTTAGGCCGAGTTCAAGATCTGTAGGTAGCAATTTGGCGAAACCTGTTGGCAAAGCGCGTGCATTTTATTGTGTAATCAAATATGTATTGATAATTAAAAAAGGGAAAATGCATTACCTTGACGCAGATAACTCGCTGAATCGTAGAAACATACCAAGTTCTTATCGGCAGCCAAGGCGCTGGGCGGTATTAGCACTGCGACGATTAAAGCTAAAACGTTGAGGAAACGCATAATTTTTATTCGCGCAATTTTTTTATTTAGGAAATTTTTTTTGAAATATTAAGACTTTGTTGGAAATTTAGTAAACTTCTCTTGAGCGTTTGACAATCGAAACTGATTGCGATTTTCGAAGTCAAACTACGCGCCAGTAGTTAAGCAGCGTCGTGCTGAAAGCTGAGCACTTCGCGCAAGTTACTTATCTCATAAGTCATAGTGTTGTTGTATTTGCTGTTTGTTTATTCGAAATTATCAGGTTTTCGTTTACTTGCCCAGCGCTACGAGGAATCAAGTACACTTAAGCAGCTTCAAGTTTTTTTAAACGCTCACGTCATACGTTTGTACTTTGACTAACTGAATACTTGAAATTACAGATTCTTGCTCATTAACATGATTAGCGATGCTCATGAGCAAGTCCATATGTAAGTTTGTATTTCAGTATATATGAAAGTATGCACTAATTTATGTCAATATTTTGCAAAAACAAATGCAAATCGTCACAGTACATTTGTAAATTACAATTGATATTATTTTCATGTTTTTATGAAGTGATTTAACTCTCAATATTGTATGTACAAGGGTGGTTCTATAAGTGCTTAGCCTCACTACACTATCACAAAGGGAAATTTGCTATAATTATATATTCTCGTAGGCGATGATTGTCAAAATTTCTGCCGAATCGAACTTGTTTTGTGTTTCGACCGCGTCAAAATGGATGGAAATTATTGTTTTGGGTATATTGGTGCTAGGGGAAGATATGCACTGATTGCATTTACTTTGGCCATTACTTATATTCTATTATTCTTATATTCGGCAACATGTTTCCATGCAATTTTATGATTTAGCATAAAGTCTGCTAGAATAACAAAAATCATTATATATATTGTAGTTTATGTAATTTAGGAAAATTCGTGGACCGATTTCACAAATTTTCAGAATTACCCTGTAGGATATTCAATATTATGCATTCACTTAATTTTGCTAAGACATCTTACATATATAGGCCGATATACTATAAGCTAAAAATGCTTTCGGAATCGAACTGAAATTCGTATATTTGGTACATAGGGAGGCTTTGGGTAGTATTGGTCCGATTTTATCCATTTTTGGCACAAGGACAAAATGTTATTAGAGATTACGCCCATCTGCAATAGCAACCCCGGACCGACAGGCAGTCACTCGGAATTCAACTCGTATAGTTATCCTGATCATTTATAAGTATATAACTCTAAATCTATCTCGATTAGTTTTAGGTGTTATAAACAACCGTCAAGTAAACGCTTTGTATCAAGATGTATAAAAATATGAAATCAATTCGATTCTTGATTTTGGAAGGGGAAATTGCGCTGTATAATGTTACTTTTCGACCGTTACAAATTACTTGAACGACTTTCAAGACACAGGGCTTATTATGCCGAATTTCAAAAAAACCGCCTTATATAAAAAATACTCCTTAACCAAAACAGTGCATCTGCCCGTACCTCCGCTGTCGCCACGATGAAATTAGTCGGACTAGACTACGAAGTTTTGTCCCATTCAAGGTATTATTCAAATTTGGTCCGTGTGACTTCGTTTTGTTTCTAAAATTTAAAATTAAAATAGAGAGAACTAATTTTAGGTAGAATAAGGACCTCCATAACGCCTTTTCAGATGGGTTAAAGAAGTTGGATCATCGCTGGTTGCGTGTATCGAGTTGAATGGGGACTATATATAAGTAGTAAATATAATAAAATATTATAGCTATTGGACCACGCTCGCAATAAATAACCTTAACGGTCCGCTGATAACTGCAACCCTCCTTCAAAAAAATATATATACGAACCTGTTTATACCTATAAACGTGTAGGCTAACTTCTGAATTTGATGCTATATAGCTATATACGTGTGTACTTATTCTTAATCTCATTATTTATTTTATGAATGAATTATACGTCATTGCATTAGAAATAGTATTCGTTAAAGCCTTCGAGAATATTCCATATGAAGTGATCAATTTCAGCAATCTTAATGACAATGTTATGCGCTCAAATCGAAAAATCAAATATTAAAACTTAGAAGATGTCGAGAAATTTGTGCCTTGAAAAATTCTTGCAATTCGAATGATTCTAACAGTACCGGTTACACCTAATGTGTAATAAGCTGCCAAGGAGTAGAGTTCTATATCCATCTTGATGTTGGGCTTTGAACTCAGTAGCGATTACTTAACAAGCTTCAGTATCGCAGAAATAATAAAAGCCGCCAATAAGTCAGACGAGTCCCTAATCAAATAGTTCAAATCAAAACTACTCAATAAGCGATATAAACTGGGCCTGTACAATGCCATTCGATTATTACTGTGCTACGGAACAAAATAATGGACGCTACTCGAAAAGGACAAAATCAAACTACAAATCTTCGATAGAAAAATCCAAAGAAAATCTTTGGAGCATTAAATGATAATGACGAGTGGCGTATATAGTGGAACCATGAGCTAGACCAACTTATTTAAGGAGAAAATATTATACGATTTATCAAAGCGCAACGACTAAGAAGGTTCGGTGATGTAACGAGAATGGACAACAAGAGAGCGGGGAAGAAAATTAAAGAGGACACAGCATTCACTAATGAAGCAATGGGAAGATCGCTATAAAGATGGATTGACGAACTCGAGGAAGACATGAGAAAGCTAGGAAGGAAACCGTAAATGAATGAGATGTTTGGAGGTCACATGTGTAGCATTCCAGAGCTCACAAGGAGCTGTAGCGACCAAAAGGTGATGCTCTATCTTGATTAGTTAGATAAAAAAATGCTATTATATTATGTAGCAATATGTTGCCAGAGTATGAAAGTGTATAACAATTTGCAAATAAAGTCAATTTATTAGTAAGTGACTAATTTTCTGCTCACTACTGTTGTAATTTGTCAGTAACAGGGCAATTAGAAGAAATAGTTGTAGCGCATCATTATTTGTTGTTATCAGAAAGTGTTTCTTGATTTATACTAAACAAATTTTTTTTTTAAATTTTATTTTCAATAGTGAATATACATACATGTATACGGCATTTGAAAAGACTGTGATTTTAACTGAGATATGGTCCGAGGGCTAAGGTTGTAAACCCATGCGAGTTATAGTGTATTCGCAGTGTTTTCGTCAAATTATAGTGAAAATCATTACAGGAAATGTTTTTGAATAAAATTGTAATCATACAAATAGTGACTCAGACCTAATTATTACATATGACATATCATTTTAAATTATTTTTATTGACCTTAGCTAAATTATTTGTTTTTAATAACACTCTAAAAAAATAGTAATGACATAATACAGATTTAAATTTAATAGGAATATAATTAAAAATTTTCATAAATCAGAATCAGATTTAGTCATTGTTTGCAACGTCTACTATTTCATATAAATTTAATAGGAATATAATTAAAAATTTTCATAAATCAGAATCAGATTTAGTCATTGTTTGCAACGTCTACTATTTCATATATAATATGTTCAATACCCAATAACTTTGAACACAACTCCTGATCAAAAATGTGTATTCAAAGCAATAACAAAGGAATCCAGCCAAATTTGATATAAGAGAGGGAATATAATATATATAGAGTATAGTAAACGTCTGCTTTCTATTTAATTTCCAACTTCATTTGATTTATACCAGCTGTTTGTTCGATACGCCACTAGGCTAAGGCTTGAGCAATTGAAGTGTCTAATAATTAATTAATAACGATAATCAAATAACGGCTTCCACCGAATAATCTTAGTTTTGTGGTAAAGATATATTATACCCAGATATCGTTGACTTTTTAATTTTTTCCAACTTTAGCATCTTCGAATTTATATTTGCAAGTACAAGGACTAGGGCTAGGCGTAGTATTGGCCCGATTTTATCCATTTTAGGCGCAAGGACACAATGTTATTAGAGATAGACGCTCTCTGTTATATATATATATATATATATGTTGATATATATGGTATTAAGTCAATTGGAAGTTCGAAAATCTTTGTATTAGGTGTATGGGAGCTAATGTAAGTATTATCGCAATTTTACCCAGTTTTGATTCAAAGGCACACTATTATCACGAAAAAATTCTCTCTGAATTTAAATAATTCACCTATAATAATAATGTAGGACTAGCATTTATTTGCGATCATTGTTGCTACTTGAAAATGATATTCAAACTAGTGAGAGACTTGATTTCAGATGAAAGATGACTTTCATTCATTCTGTGTATTCCAAATGGATTGAATGAATTGAGGTTCATATTAATATGCATGAGGTTTCAGATATCGGGCAAGGTAAAGACGTGCACGATTTTGAAAACGTATTTTTGATTTATCTTGGATCCAACATTAACTCTGTTAACAATAGCTCCATTCTCTTGGAAAAAGTTGCCAAAAATACACGTAAAACAACGAATATGCAAATAAATAATTATTTTTTTTATCGTTGTTAGTTTTACCATCAGGTTTAGAAAATATATATATGTCAATGTATAAATAAATCGAATATAATTTAATGTTATGGCCAAGTATTTTGCTATTATAAAAATAAGGGTTTGCCATTATGTTTTAAAAATGATTTTGAGCAAGTGACTGCCTCGACTAGATCGAATAAATTCCAATTTCGGACGTGTAATATTATATTATATTCCAATTCGTTAATCCTCTCTGGATTATCTGTGTAAACAAGCGACTTCACATAGCCCCAAAAAAGTAGTCCAGCGGTGGTTAATCGCACAATATTGGAGACCACGCGAAAAAGTTTTCTTTAACAAATTAATTGTGTCGTTGGCTGTATGGCATGATGTTGGAACCAAAGGTCGTCCACATCAACATCCTCCAACTCAGGCAATAATTTCGTCTTCGGTGTGCACACTCGCTGAATAAATTTTTAAGATCGGACCACTATAGCATACAGCTATCATACAAATTGACCGATCAATATCGAAATAAAGACCTTTTTATACCCCTTTATGCTATAAGAAATGCACCTGTGAATGATATTTTAGCTTTGGTACAACTGAAGTTAACAGCTTTTCTTATAGTTATTAGAAGCATTTTTTTTTTATTTGTTGACCATTTGTCAGAAGTGAACCGAAACGATATAAGATGTAAGGCGTTTTTTCGTAAACCTTAAAACTTAGTGAATTAATATTTGAACTTCGTAAGGTTAAGGCGAGCTTAAGAAACCTACTCGTGTGGGTACTTTCTTGAACTTTTGTGAATTAATTTGAAGCATAATTCGAACTTGAGGAAATTAGAAAGAAATACCGGAGGCAAATCTTAATTAAAAATATACACCCAGCTTCTTGCCGCTGCCACAGCACAGAACAACAATTAATATGGAAATATTACAAAAAAAAATATTTTGCTTATATTTTCGAAACCATCTAAAAATATTCACATTTTCATTAAGTCAAACGAAAGGTATGTGCACTTATTGCTGGATTTGTTTTTGTAAATTTTAATTACTGCCCGCACGAGTGCCACGAATTATTATGCATCTTGAAAAAGTATTTTAAAAGTCTTAGATGGAAATCAAATACACCTGAGCACACGCGACGCCAACCACTCCCACCACCGACAACTCCGTGCGGTGTACATTTGTACTATGCCCTTTTTGGCTAACAGTAAATGAGTGCCATCGACAAGGATAATAACTCCTGCGAGGAATTTGTTTAGATACTTGAATGGTTATTAGACACAATGGCAATGTAATCGTAGCAACTGGGGAGGAATGAAACCAGCACTTCATCGGGTTACAGTTAGCGCGCGCCACCAGCTCTGGTTGCGAAAAGTTGGAAAAACTCATTTAGAAGGGGTAAGGCGTAAGGGATCTAAGGTTTAGTGAAATATTGTTTTGAACTTATTATGATTCGTATACACGCAACAAAATATGCATTTAATGCCGCATAAATGGTGTTCGGAGCGCAGTTGGTTTAAGTTACCAAATGGACCTCGCGCACCTCCATCTACTCCTTTCAAACTGTCAATATTCCGCAATACACCTTTTGTTGTGGTTGTATATATTTGTAATTAGGTTATCGCCAGGCTATTGTAATGATGAGCAAAAGGAAAACTTTAATTATTTATTGTAAGTATTGTTTGAAGTTGTTGTTGCTAATATCGTAGCTTGCTGTAGGAGTACAAAACAGTCGGCTAAAGTTTCAAATGCATTAGAGAGCACAAGCTTGTTGAGGGGGAGAGGAGTGAGCGGTGAAATTACCAACATCAAAGTGCCCTCGGTGGTAATTTTTGCTGCAATTATGATTTTCTTAATTAAATTATGTTACCGTTATCTGTTATCGCTTACTGTTAAGCTAAAGACAATGACAGGAATCGTCGGGAAAGGAAAGTTGCTCGGGAGTCCCAAGAGAAGAGAAATTTAATAATTTCAGGTCCTATTCTTGATAAAAAAAAGCAATAGAAATTAAAATCATTATTATTATTTACCTGACAATGTCAAGAAGAGAACTCCAAGTAAATACAAAGCCCTTGAGTCTACTTCAATTGAGGAGAAAATAGTGAATCCATAATAATTATGATAAAAATATAGCGATTTGACTTAGAACTTAGACTCTGCCCAAGTAGAGGAATAGTTGATATATGTATGCGACTTTCATGGAAATAATTATATAGAGTAAAACTAAGTAAAGCTTCACTCTTCACAGCGATTCTTAATCCGCTCATACTGTGTTAAGGAGTGTCGGATCTCTTTATCAATAGCATTAAGCTACTTAGTTATCCGATCGACTTATTTGGATGACTAGTCTTAGCGAAATCGCATGGAGGGCACAATAGACCCTAAGTCGCAGTGCATACCTCATTTTCAAATCTAGCGAAATCGCCGTCAATTGCAAAGTCGATGAACTTGCTCGAGGAGACACCATTTCACTAGTTTTATCAGATTGGGAGTAATCCTTTGTCCTATTGTATTCTAGCGCTGGATCTATGGAACCCGCTTGAGGTCTGAGCCTGCTAAACGCTGATCAACAACCAGCTCTTGTTGAGCTGTAATATCTCTCTGGCTATATTCATCTCAGAGCAGTTGTAGGACTTCTTAGTGAATATTGCCCAATGGACACACATCCGGTAAGGCTAGTGTGCCTAGGACGGAGGTACAATCTACCTAGGCACATTTTCCTCTACTGTCAAGTTTGTGCCAAAATGAGTTTGAGACATACCGAAACGAACATCGTGAATTTGCTGGCATTGATATTAGTCCTTATGAAGTTTGTGATAGGCTGAAAGCGCTCCATCGTTGTAAGTGTCTTTTGCTCCATATCTAATAGTTTAGGCATTGCAAAGGACAAGCGCTCACAGCTGTTCAAGTGTGATCTTTGTTGTTGTTGTAGTAGCGGCAGAAAACTTTGCTGAAGTAATTTCGAGAAATGATGCCGACCTTACAATATATACAACGGATAAAAATCCGCGTTCGTTACGATTACTTAGACCCGACTATTGAGGGAACAGTGTGATTCTTCGTGACCTTTGCTTCGATGATCAGTCTCAGAAAATGAGAGTCAGAATTTTTTGATTCTTATATATAACCGTTATAATACCGGTATTTTCGTTATCTTTATCATACGTTTATCCGAAAATTACTGAGATAGAATAATAAATAGTAGAATTACGGTATAAGGAATATGACAATCGAACGACATCATCGCCAAACAAATATTAATATAAGTCTGAAGGAGCTGGGGACCTTAGGTTTAGGCCAAAAAGACTTAGTTTTGACAAATAATTCTGGAGATAGTTGAGAAATTCTCACTTTATTAAAAATATTTGAGTATATAAAGTAAAAAGACGGGACTTAATCTACTTGTAAAAAAATTAGCAGTAAACTATATCTATAAAAGTTGTAGTAAGAACAAATAATCGTAAGTAGTTTACTAGGTATTGTTACAGAGAGGCTAGTATTAAAATTGTTATTAGATACGTGCGGCAGTCTCTGAGTACCATATCACCCGAATTGAAAAATGAAATTTTGTGAAAAATGAGTTTAAAGTTTTACATTCTGACCCGAAAGCTTCGAACCTCAGCGGACTGGGCAGTGAAAGAGTTCTTCTTATCAATCGAACAATGTACCCTTTCGCTAACATCACTCTAGTACTCCTCTCTAACTATCAAGACGCCAGCTCCAAGCACCTCTGCAGCATTATGTACATAAATATTTTTACTTAAGTGTCTCCAACTCAAAAATCCAATGACGCATTAAATTTTCCAACCCTTGAAATGTATAAAAGGGAAAATAAATAGTAATGGCAACACATGGATTACGGTAATGTATTGCACCATACTTTTAGGCACCCAATTATTTTGCAATAATTCATAAAAAATTTTTTGCTGTTTTATTAAAGAAAACTGCCGGTATATACGAGTATTGTTGTAAGATTTTTTTTTTGTGCCTCAAAATGTCCCACATTACTTATGAGGATTTAGTTTTTTTTTTTTGAGAGCGCAAAGAAACAAATTCACTAATTCCAGCAAGGCTTGTTGACAATAATTTTCCCACTACTTACAAGATAACAATAGCAATAACAATGCACAACAACAAGGCAACAACACATACAAAATAAATCAAAAGTTAGGTTAAGCAACAAGAGCAGAAGCATGTGAGAGTGGTGTAAGGACAAAAGTATGAAAGAATGCAAGAAAGTTGAAGAATGTGACACGACCAATTATACAGCAAAATGCCCATAATCAGGGGCTACAATAGGTGAAAGTACTTACATACGTATGGTACATACGAGGGTGGCCCAATAATTATAAGGCCGACAAAAGAAAAACGAAAGTTTTGAAAAAAAAATTATCGAATTATTTCTCGATTTTTTCTTGGCTGGATATACTTGAACCAAGATTTCTCTAATGTCTTTAATCCGTCTGAAATATACACGTACGTTTCTGGAGGTCTTAAAAGTAGAACACGGTGGTTGAGACAACAGTTCCTGGCCTAATTCGGCTAATTTGGCCGTGGTGAAGGAGGAAGAACACTTTTTTTCACTAAATTGGTCCGTTTTTTTATGATATTCGGCGTCGTAGTCACAGCGCTCTGACCGTTTTCAATATAGATCATATTTTGTGAATCCCGGGAAACGGTTGCCATACCTTTTTCGCACGGTAGGACAGTTGTCGCCGTCTTCGGAGTAATTTCATCGGGAAAAGTCCATTGTTTCGATTGTTACTTGGTCTCTGGTGTGCGTCAGTGGATCCATTTTTCGTCAACCACGCGGAAAAGGTACTTCGAAATATTTTTAACGGAGTTAAACTCTGATGGGAAGTGATCTAACGGTGGAGGTTGTTATCTGTAGTGCTGAGGCTAAGTCCTTTCGGACAGGTAGGACTGTGCCCGCCTTTTTCGTAGCAAGTTTATCGGGTAAAGTGCACTGTTTTGACTGTTACTCGATCTCTGATTTGTTTTGGTGTAACCATGTTTCGTCGATCGGTCAGTTATCGTTCACAAAACGTTACAGAAACTTCAAATATTGCTGGGAAGTGATCTCAGGCTTGAGGTGGCGTTAGAGCGTAGTAGTGTGACTGAGTCATAATCAGATCACCCTCGTATCTGTATGTATACATATGCATATATCGGCTTTATAATGCTTCAGCAAACAATGAACCTAGCTTTGTGTCTGCAACAACTCGCCCACTCTGCGTGATGATTACACGACACACCAGCTGGATTAACACACCGATGCTGCGAGAGTTGATATTCGTACACTGGCGTGTATTTGGTACTCGAAATGCATCAGCAGCGATGGCGTCGAAGCGTGTAATCACTGTGTCAGAGGCGGCTGTTGTATCTACAATCTGCACATACTCAGGCGCACGCAACAAACACACATACACACAAACTCAAAGCGTATTATATGTAGGTATATATACACATATATATATCATATATATTCGCATGTCCTGATTCATATCGAAGCCTTGTTTAGTTTTGCGTTGAAAGGCATCAGATTAGTGTTTTACAGATTTCTCATTCTTTTCTTCCCGCTCTCTAACCAACACGCTTTCACTCGCCTTCTTCTCTACAATAGATATCTATGTATGTATGTATGTGTGAGGATATGTGTTTATGTTGAAGGATATGCTTTCACATGTGAAGATACACTATTGTCTCCTAATATGTTTGTTGTTATTGTTGTTGTACATATTAATAGCTTGTCAACGTCAGCGCTTTTGTTTGTCACTATTATTCTTGCTTCCCATTTCCATTATATTTTATTTGCTATAGTTTTGCTTTGTTGTTATTATTGTAATGCAATATTATTTACATTAGAGAAAGTATGTCAAGTAAATTTGTGTGTGTTTTTTGTCTACTTATCTGGTGGTGGTGGCAAGGTGGCGGCATTTTGGCTAGGATTAGGGGTGTTGCAAGAAGTTTGTCTGCGATTTTTGTTTTTTTACTTTTATCAAAAATATTACTTCCGCATCAGTAGCGCTTTATTATTTAACCGACTAATGCGAAGAATAAGACTGCGCTGTATTTGAAGCAGAGTTTTGATTGCAGGTGGAAATGCTGCGTAATATTACTTACCTTTCTACTAACCTACTATATTATTTGGTAACATTAGGTCTAGCAAAAAGAAATCCAATATTTTTGTGTAAAATTGAAGGTTTGATTTAGCATAGTTAGAATGATCTGAGATGATTGTCACATATGTAACGTTTTGTTTGGTAATTTTTTGCCATTTTGAAGGTTATTTCATAATGCCACTCTCACAATATTTCTCTTTACTAATTAGAAAAACCTGAGACATTCGATTTTCACAAGCTTCTTTTGAGGCGTATTTTTCAACAGCAAAATTATTCGCCGTAGACAGGAACAGGTAGCAGTCATTTAGGGCTAGAACCGGACAATTAGGTGGATGTGTAAGAACCTGCTAAACAGCTTCTCGCGAGTCACTATCGACGTGTTTTTTCTGGTATTGTCCCGATGGAACATTATTCCCCTCTTATTGGTCGAATCTGGCTAAGAATTCGTCCATAGCAAAAGAAATCGAAAGCAGCTCAGAGGAGATTAGGTTTGCTAAGTACCACGCTTGAATTTGGTGAAGATTATTTAAAAATTTATTGGATTGTGCCCGCACCACACATAAGAACCGTTAGAGTTCATCTATCAAAAGGTTACATACTTCACGAAGTCGAAATCTTGCTTAGTTGTTTTAGGGTCACGTTAAGTAAGGAAAGAATCTATGGTTCTAAAATTGCAATAATCGCCTTTGTTTAGAAAAAGGCGTAGCATGGAAGAAAAAACGACTCATTGGGAAGCAAGGAAAGATTCCAAATCAGTGCGGTGACGTTCAACAGGTTCCAGAATGGATTTTCATTGACGTCCAAAGCATTCCAAAGTTATGAAAAAAACGTTAACCCATTTCCCAGAAATGAGACAACAGTAAGATACCCAGTGAATATGAAGAATCCACGCCCCAAACTGCAAACGGTAGAACTGTTATTTATATAGCGGACTATAAATATGTCCCAATAGCTTTAATACAATGAAAAACTGAAGTTTAGCGTTCACCGGAAGATCTCTTTCTAAGAGCTAACAAGGATATACGTCAACTCTTAAGGTGAACATGGTAAGAGAAATGGATGCGAGTGATAAATCTATAAGAGTACTAATCCAACCGCTGAGCGCTCTAGTTAACAATCTTAGCGAATAGCGTTATCATCTCAGGTCTAATATTATTACAAAAATAAATGTTGAGAAGATTACCCAAAAAATTGCGAAAAATTCACATAGCTTTTATATATCTTCTTTCACATTAATAAAATAAGAGCTAAAGGAATATGACTCACTTCTCTTAGGTAAGATTACAAAGCTCACCGAAATGAGGAAAACTAATATAATTAATTCCTTCGCAGCGTTCAGTGCGACAATTACAAATTCATAATGACATTTATTTACCTTGGCCGCAGAAAAAACCAATTCAACGCCGAAAATGCGGCACAAAAATGCCAAGATAAAAAAAGGAAACTTAAGCAGTGCAACAAGGAGAAATGAATATTGACAGAAGCGCGTGCTGCGACGCCAAACTAATGTTATAAAGGCATAAAAGGACATGCAAATAAAGGAGCAACAAACAACAAACGATTACAAAGCGCATAAAAATTACGCTGAACAACAGTCAAAATGAGCGAGAATATCAAATTATCAATTGTGGACAATGTCAAACGAAGCGACCAAATTTTCGGGCGGACGACAGACAGCCACGCAACAAGCCAGGAAACCGGAAACCCGACTGTGGGCTGTGGGCGCTAATGTGTTTTATGAAGTGAGGGTGTATGCAGGAAGAGGGTGGGAAACGCAAAGCGTAAGCAAAATGAACTAAAAAGCAGGTATCAAAGCGTAAAAACAAAGCATTGAAAAAATTAGAAAAAAAAACACCAAAAATAAAGAAAGAAATTTAAATTAAAACAGCAAGGACTTTCGGATAACTAGCAAGAAAGCGCTTTACTGTTACTTCATGAACTGCGCGCTGTACTTATGAGCTGAGAGAGAAAAAAATTAATTTCGCGTACACGATGATGGATGATTGAATAGACGCTTGGATGGACAGCGGAATGACAAATAGATGGATGAGGGGCTGCAAGCGTGGTTGAGATGTACGTTTGGGCGTGTGTTGATTGTATGGACAAGTGGATTGATGGACGAGTGCTTGGTTGGTTCGTAAGCTGCTAGCGGTAATAAGTTTTAAAAGGTGGCTGGCTTGCTGCTTCTACCATTCTTCCAGTGCTGTGCTTAGCCGGGTGACAGGTGGCTTTCCCTTGCAATTGCTTTTTATTCATTAAGTGAATTAAACAGGAAAAATATTTTTTGTTCATTAACGTTTTTTATTTAATGTAATTTTTTTTTTGGTATTTTTACTTTTATTTAGCCACAAAAAAAAACACACGCTTGAGCTTCAAAAGGAAAACTTTGCGTTTTTCAAATGAATTTCCACCGGTGCCTTAATGAAGTTTGCTGATGCCACAGACAATTATACATCAACGGCTGTTTCTTCTGTGCTCAAGTTTAAGTGTACAAAAAACATCGCTGTCTTAACGAGATAAGATGTTTGCCTTCTTTTAAGCTTTGACGCTGTAGTGTTTGTAAAAAATTAATTTTTACACATTTTGTATTTCTTATTGAGCCCATAAAGTTGGGGATAGAAAAAAATATAATTTTTTTTAAAAAGATATAAATACAAATATTTTATAATAATATTTTAATAAACATTTTTTAATGAAGCGTCTCTTTAATCTAGTATACTTACTCTACAAAGTGTTGGAACTATGTTGCATTTTTGAAATTCGTTTAGTATTGAATACTACTTTGTCTTCACGATAGAGCTTCAAAATGCTACAGTTAGACTAAATTTAAGATGAATTTTAACTCCCAAAACCTCTGCTCTTTATCTTTCTTATTTCATGTAACAAATACTTGAGCTCAACCGATCACATAAAGAGGAAGTGTAAATTGGTTAAATTTTCAGTAGTCTGCTGTTGTTTTTGTTGTTGTAGCGGTTATCTAGTCCCTGCTTAGGTGGTAACGTTCAGGTTGGTTGTCAACGAAATCATCTAACGATAGACCCAGAAAATGTGCTGTTTCGACAGAGTGGGACCATAGGGAGAGAAATGTTAGATGAGTGGTTAGAGTCATGCCTGGCCTCATTGCATGATTTTGTTTCAGTAGTCTCGAACTTAACGCTTTTGGAAAATGGATTTACAAAGAAATGAAACAAGAGCAAACTACAATGGGATATACATAGTTGTAGAATTAGAATGTCACACTTAATTTTTGTCTCAAGTTTAGCCAGATATTTGACAGATGATATGGTTATTTTCCATTTAAAAGATTGGACAATTCTCGGTCCATAGGTAATAATAACAATTTGTAGTAAACTGCGGCCAATTGCGGAATTTTTTTTTTTAACGCTCCACTGATATTTTTTTTGGCTAAACACTTATAATATGCTTGCAAAACCGTTATTTTGTGAAAAAAATTTATGTAAGGCTAAAGACCTCCGTTCTTTATTAACAACTCTTATGCAGATTAAGATCTCGTGGTTTCGGATAGTGCAACATCTTAGAATCAACGTCGCCCTTCAAGATCCTCTTGATAAAGGTAAATACAAAGATTGGCGGGGTAGCAGGTATTTTGACAAAACGACATTATAAAACGGCATTATAAAAAAAAAATTATGTACTCAGAAACATGTTTAAAAAATCTGAAAGAGGGAAATTCAATTCCCTTTTCCTTTATAGTGCTTTAGAGGGACCTCACGTTTTAAGTGCTGTTTGTTGATTTAAAAGTGGTGAGTAGTACAACAACGATTTCTCAAAAGTTTAGAAAACTTACCGAAGTTCTGTCACCAAAAAGCGTCTTTTAAAATTTAACAAGTGTTCAGAGAAATATTTAATTTCTTAGAACGCTCCGTTTGTCTAACATTAGAATGGAAAAAAAAAACTAACAGTAGGCGAAGCACAATCACGTATCTATCAGAATTTTAGACGGCAGTGATACGGCGTTTAGCAAAAGGGATGACGTGACTTTGACAGCGCGTCTGTCCGTATTGTTTACGGATTTGTGTCAAATTTTCTCAGTGTGTTCCGTAAGGTTTGCCATTTCATCATGGCGACATCATCTGGCTTTAATTCCTTCGAAATGAGGCAAGGAATGCCGTTACCATCAATAGTGAGCTTTATAACTCAATGCTGACTTGCTTTTTTTCAGGAAATTGATGTTATCGACACGGACATTCTCTCTTTTCAACAAGACGGTGCGCCGACTTATGTTTCATGATTAACTTTTCTGTGGTCAAAAACAAACTACTAATCGAAACTGACTCCTAATGCAAGCACATGATAAACATATGTGTCCGATTATAACAAAAACAAAATATTTTTGAATTGGATTTTGAACAGAAAAATAAAATATTAATCAATAATTTCGTAATATACTGGCCATAAACGAAAAAAAATTTAATCAATCGAAATTTTCCCACGTACTTTTATGCGTAATCTTCTTCTAAAGATAATCTCAAATGTTTAACTCGTTTTTCGAATCGGATTTTTAAGGTTATTTGTCGCGCCAATTGGAAAAAAGTAGTTTTGAGAAAAACGTGTTTACCGTTATATAACATTAACTAAAGCTGAGCCGGAGGTGGGCTTACTACCTATATACGTTCAAAGTCCCTGGCTACAAATCAACTTGAAACTTATTTTTATAACTATAAAGCATAGTTTAAGCGAAAAAATATAGATTTTTTGAAAATTCAAAATTTTTTCTCAAAACTATACAATATTTTTCATTTATGCAATAAGGTCCTCGTTTAGAATAAAACCGCAGTTACAGACCCCCAAAAACTTAGAGCTTGATTAATTAATTTAAAAAGGTATTTAGGTATATAGGTATGATGAATACTGCGGACCAAAATTCAAATATACGAATATCTTTAGCAAAACCCCACGCGTCTTCTTTTATATGAACATTTCTTATATACACACATATATGTACATAAGCATATGATTATGCATGTATGTAAGTACAAATTAAAGCTTATTCATTAATATTTGTTCGAGTTTATTGCTTGAAAGGTATTAAATAACACATGTATAACGGTTTTTTCGACTCTCCGAAGAGGAGGAACTGAAACAGAAAATACGGCCAGGAAATGGCACGTTGTATTTCTGGCGCCAAAGTCTACAGCCTGTTGTTGTAACTGGCTTTTTGGTTATATTCAATTGCGAGAATCTTCCTACATGTGGTAGTGCTGCCTTTCCTGTAGCGCTCTTCATTACCATGTGCGAGTATGTATGCGTATACACAATACATTTGACCTTCACTCGGCTACTCATATTCATTATGGTCACAAAATAACTGTTGTTTATTCTAAGACAGCAAGTGTCAAAATACAATACACAGAAAACGGAGCAGAAGAAAGAAGCAGAGGAAGCAGAAGCAGCAGCGAAAAGAAATTGCGACAATGGAGAAGAAGAAGCAGCAGCAGCTTTTAAAAGCAGGTAGCAGCAACAGGAGCAGGCGCAGAGGCAAAAAGTAATAAAAACAACAACACCACCAACTTGTTGGTCAGTAAAGTCCGGTTGGTAAAAACCAAAAACCGCACAGTTCGCAACACGGGCTGCCTCAAATGACTTCGCCGGCCAGCTAGTGGCTGGTGGATAGCTGGCTGTCGAGCTGGCGCCCCATGGTTTTCTGCTCAATTTAAGTCCCTCTCGAAGAGCACAACCGACGTTGGTGGCGGCAGCAGTGGCATCAAATTACATTGGCGCACACTTTGCTGCAAATGTGTTAGTGTGTGTGTGTGTGTGTCGGTACACATACATATATACATAAAGCTAAGTATGTACTTTGGCGCGTTTTTCGCCCGCATTGGAACGTTGTCGATTTTTAATTTGTATGCCTGCGTGTGTGTGTGAACTGTGGCTTTTTCTTGGCCATGTTGTAGCTGCTGGCCGCACTTGTTAGCTTTTGTCGCCACATGTGCTGCATTGTTGTTATGATTTTGTCTGCTTAAGTGTCGCTTATGGCGCTCAACATAAACCAATACACACACACACATATATATGTATAGTTATATATATGCTTTTTTGCGCCTGTCTGCGGTTCCAAATGTTGTCGTCCTCCCAGGAAAAAGTAACATTAGCCTGCTGGCAGTCACTTGTCTTGTAGCATCGATTTGAAAATCAATATCTACTTTGTGGTTTTCGGTATGCGATACTGAATTTTTTCTACTCTGCTCTTGTTCTTGCTTATTATTAATTCAGCACATTGTTGGTTCTATTGTTGCAGCGTTGCCACAGAGTTAGGGTGCTTTGGCGCCTTTTTGCCGTTAGCTTTTGTATTTATTGTGTTTGTTTTGTTAATCAATGGCATAAAAATAGCAATGATACTTAATGTAATTACTATAATAATTGAGGTAATTAGATAGCTACGAGCTCATCAGTATATACCGTCTGTTAGTGTATATATGTATGTATATTTATATTGTAGTAAAATTCAAATTGATGTTATGAACTTACCAGCGGTATAAATGCGGCAGGTTCGAGAAATATTGTACCTAGAAAAAAAAGTGTGTTTAAATTCAGCCTTGCCACCTTATTTAAAAATTTTTAAATTATCAAAATTCAATAAATAAAAACATGTAACAGAATAAGTGAGATCAAATAATTATTTCTTCATTATTACCAACGGGTTCACGTTATCTTGTATCGGAGCGCAATGTTATAGCCGGGAGTGAACTGACGCTCTTCACAACGTCCGGTATGTTTAACGTGGGTATTTGCTGACGAGAGTTTTACCGCGCGGCGCTCAAAAACACAGCGGATCACATCAATGTGTTGATCAGCGCCTCAGAAATGCAAAGCTATTTTTTAATATTACCAAATGGCAGTGTGGAACAGACACAGCATCCAACTTGGTAGGTTTCGAAGCCCATCTAAAACCTCCGCCGTACTTTAGACTTTGCATTCGGTTACAATGTAACACGACAAATTAACTTACACAAGGTCAGCTTTGCAACATTTGGGTGTTACGCCGCAACCATCATAATAGTCACCGAAGTGTCCTGCTGCAAAGGCAGGTTGGAGCGAATTCCATAGACTCCTGCTTCACTTAGTTCCAGCATTAAGTCTCCGTTCAAGCTTCGTAGCCGAAATTACTACCAGTTGAGCTCTCATACTGCTCTGGACTAGTAATTAGGCATTTAAAATCAAATAGAATGCGCAGTAAGATATATATTTCCTTAGATTTTTTTATGCATTTCTTGTAACAAAAGAAACCACAAATGAAGATGTGAGTTCACATTACTAAAAAAAAAACAAATGTATTGAAGAAAAGCTTTCATAAAATCAATCGAAATATTGGCTCGTTCACTAAGTAATTACTTTTGATGACAACAGCTGATCTTATTGAATTTTTTCATAGCCAACTTCACACTTAACCGCTTTACCGGTTTATATTTAAATAGCTGATATAGTAAGGCTTGTTTGTGAAAAATTACAATATCTTATATTTTTTGGAATAGTTTCTGTTTGGTGACCTATCGAAGATGGAAGATCGAAGACAGTATTTTCAGAATATTTTAATGTTTTACTATCAAAAGGGAAAAAAATCAGTTCACGCAAGGTGAAAATTATGTGATGTGTACGGAGAAGACGTGTTGAACAAACAATAATGCCAAAATTGGTTTGCAAAATTTCGTTTCAAAAATTTCGATCCTGAGGATGCGCCACGTCGTGGAAGAACTCTTATAGCCGATGGGGATAAAATAAAGTCGTTGGTCGATGAAAATTGTCAAATAACAACTCGAGAGATTGCTGAAAGATTATATTTGTATAACGGAATCGTTCACAAGCACATGAAACGTCTAAGATTAATTTCGAGTTCTGAAGTGTATTGGTATCAGCTGGACAAGTTGAGTGATGCATTTAAACAGAATAGATCAGAATTAGTCAATAAAATAGTGTTTCACCAGGATAATGCGAGATTTCATATAAGTTTGATGACTAGTCAAAAGCTTTTGCAGCTTGACTGTAATATGCTGTCATATCCACCATATTCTTCAGACTTGGCATTATTACTTCTTCCGGTCTCTACAAAATATTTTGGATGGGAGAACCTTCACCTCAAATCAGGACGTCAAAAACCACTTGGAAGTTATAGAACTTTGCAGCTTTCACTTAATTAGGAATGAAGCTTTCAGACGGCAGTTGTTGATGTAGATCGCGAGTAGTTGGCTTTATCTAAGGGATTAAAATTGGATTCATAAAAACACTAATTGTGTCTTACTTCAGAATCAGAAGTTAGAGAGACTTGAAGTCTAGAACCTTCAGCAGCCATAATCAATATGCGAACTATTGCTCACCTAAGTCACGGCATTATAAACTGCTTCCATTGAGCATTATAGCTGAAATATCATGCCATCTACATACCACTGATCCGAGATTCGAGTGTTATTCCAACTGAATTTTACTAAGTTTGTAAAACTTTCTGCAGTTTAATCAAATATTACAAGGATCCTATAAAGAGTTTACATGGTTTACCTTGCTCTCAAACTGTCCATATAAAATGAGTCCATTATGTGTATATTAAAACAAACCGGAATTCTCACATCATATCCTTCAAAAATGAGCCTCTGTGACTATATTTTTTATTATTTTGCAGATAAAAAGAGAAACACTTTTTTAAAAGACTATAAAACCGTGGTATTAAGTACATACAAACAATAGTCGAGAATTTGTGGATAAAAATATATTTTGTTTCAAAATTCTACGTCTAACTTAACAATTTTTGACCGGCTCAGGCAACAGCTTTTTGTTGTTGTCCTCAACGAATACGGGAATGAAGACCCATATTTAAACTACAGTTACAGTCTCGAATAGTATTCTGTTGAAATCTTATATCGGTCTTATGCTGGTATGGAAGGAAATATAGTCTAAGTCTAAAATTTTAATCCTCAGCGTATGGAAACTAACCTTTTGCTTCAACACTTTTAGAGAAGAGAAATAGTCACATGAACACGAGTATCAACAGCATCTCAATGGCTCAGTGCAACCAACAAATAACCTAAAACCACCCAAATAAATACATCAACTGAACTAAGCAGTCAAAACTTGTAAACACCTAAATTTTATATTAACTTCTTGAAACCATACCATTAAATATGAGCCTTACCCCCGCTCTCTTTCAAACGCTAATCTCATTTCATGCGAAAATAGTATTCACAGAAAGCCAAACTCATAAGTAAGCCGCCAGTCCCGCGCACCGGGACCCAGTGTATGAGTAAAGCAAACAAATTCAAATGAATTATTGGATCCATTAGCAAATCCACTTAAAAATTACTTACAGTTTTGAATTTGGCCAACGAACTTTATAAAAACTTTATGCACTTCATTAAACTTTCCATTTGACATAGAGTAGCAGTGCTTGGTAACAAAATACAACAGCAACAACAAAAAGGCGGAAACAATGAAATAATAACGAACTGTAAATGTGTAAACGGAAACCACTACAATAACAATAAGACACTTTCCGTTATAATTGGAGAAGTGCGAGTCAGAATGACAGAGTGAGGGCTGAAAAGAAACTCAAGCGTGAGAGAGAGTGTGAGTGGAGCGCTAGGAAAGCTCAACAATTAAAATATTTCACATTTACGAAGTACGATTGCCACTTGCTGTGGGGTAAGTGCTGCCAATGAAAGGGTTAAGGAAATGCGGAAATACATTTGCATAGAAAAATATGCTGCAGCATCTTCAGGTCTGCTGACTTGCTTAGGAAGAAGAGTAGTGAAAGAGAAGATAATGAGTGAGTTGAGTGCGAGTTGCTGCAGCCGATGTATGGCTGGATGGTTCGTTGGCTGCTGGCGAAATATGAGCTATGAGCCTTGGGTAAAGGGCGTGAGTGAATCATCAAAAGTTGTAGAAGCTTTCCAAAAGCAGTGATTGGGAAGTCGTGCTACTCGTACACGGTATGTTATTGTAGGAAATTTACGATTTCCATACGAATGCGAATGCGAATTTAATAAAAATATTTTTTTAACTTTGGCGCATTACAAGCAGCTGGATATTTCGTCAAATGATTGTTGCCTGGGAGCGCGCACAGACTTTGTTGTTTTACAACTTTGTTATTATTATTGTAAGTATTTATTATTTTAACCCTTTCGAAAGGATTTGACTGACTAAGAGCTGTGAATGAGGCGCACTCACGCTTCAGTTTTAGTCAACTCACATTAAAATTCAATGATTTACATTAAATGCTCAGTGAATCGGTATTGGCAATGAATTTCAGTCGAATGAGGTTTATTGACAATGAGATAATTAAAGTTGACTATTAAAAAGTGTCAGTTTATATGCTGTAGAAAATAGTATAAGTATATTTTTTGTGCTGGAATAACGCTAAGTACAGTCTTAATTAATCCGATTCTGATGCCTTATTGGGAATCAATCATAGAACCTAACCTAACCTATTTTATATGTTGAAATTTGAGGGATTATTTTGCTCATAGCCCCCCAAAATCATAAGAATAGCAGGAATATTTTGTAGAAAGGCTTCTTCAAAGCGATGTTTAAATTTTCTTTAATTTTTTTGCTTTAATTTCTCACCTTAATTTTGGGTTTCGTAATTATTTTCAATTAAATCACGTTGGTATGTGTCCCTTTCTGAAGTGTCGCCGCTCTATTAGTTCCATCAGTTTACCTTTAAACACATTTTTCTCTAAACTATACATATTTTAAAATTTTATTGAGTGGTTAAGTTACGTTAGGAAGGATTACACTTGGACAGCTTAAACGAGGGTTCATTGTGGTACCTATAAACTCCTATAAGTTGGATCAAAAGACCCTTATATGTATGTCGACAAAGCGCTTTGTACCTATAACAAACTTGTTGAGACGGCCAATATCTATTTCGGCTAAGTATTCAGGTACGCTGAAAGTGTGATTGCCGAGATGTTTCGGTCCCAGCCTAGCAAAAGCCGGATAGTGGAGAAGAAAGTGCCGGATGTTTCCCTCTCACCCGCCTTCATACAACTTTAACAACTAGCATCGGGTAGTACTCTAAGCCGTACCGCATGAGTGCCCATTGGACAGTGTCCAGTTATTGAGTGATTACTCGGAGATAAGTGATTCCGAACACAAGAAAATAAAATGACCAAGTTTTCGGGTTACAATAAATTTTTTTTAAAACGTCGCCATTTTAGTAAATTTTTGATTTTTAATTTTCGACCGTAGGGCATTATCGGGCTAATCTCTTCCTGTAAAGAATTTTTGTTTTTTAGGTTTCATCCTATCGGAGAAGGCCGGGATAGATGCTGCAGTGGAATTTTGTACACGTCCTTTTTTCCCAAAGAAGCTGTTCATTTGTCGGAACTGCCGTATCGAACCACTATAGCATATAGCATACAAACTGAACGATCAAACTCACTTTATTTAAAAAGATATCTTCACTAAAATTAGTATAGAACATTTTTTAAGCGCTACAACATCTGAAAAAAATTTTTTAATCGGACTACTATAGCATATAGCTGTCATATAAACTGAACGATCGAAATCAATTTCTTGTATGGAAACTTCTATATTTGTGAAGGCCGCTCTAACTACTCTGCATAAATACCATAACACTATATATATTATACATGTTGATAAGTGCTGCAATTGTTGATATTTAAATATTTGAGCATTTTTAATTTATTTACAAACCGCTTAATTTATTTTTATTTAATCAGATTCGTGTTAATTATAAATTTTATGCAATCGAAAAATACGATTAACTTTTCTTTGTGTGTATGTGCGTTTGCTGACCGCAGCAAAAATGTAATGCTTTTCATATTTTTTTGTTTTTGTTTTTGTTATACATTATTTTGCTCTTTGATTATATTTGCTGCGCACTTGCAACACATGCCACACCTATCGTTTGCATGCCCTTTCTTTCAATTTAAATTATTGCTGATTTTTTTTCGTTTATTTTTTTCAGTTTTTCATTGGCTTTTTCACGCACTTCGCTCATCCATTTCGTGCTGTTCGCGTTATTTTTAATGTAATTAAAAAACAATTGGTTCTCATTTAAAATTCATGGAATGCACTTTATTTTTGTTTGTTTGCCACAATTTTTATTATTATTATTATTATTGCTACGTTCTTTTTGTTGTTTTTTGTAATTTTCTTTTACCGCAATTTACGGCTATGTTATGTGTTGTGATGGCGTCGGCGATTTTTCATTGGCCATTTCAGCATTTTTATTTATTTCATTCTCTTTGGCACGCACCACCACTACATACACACACAAACACACACACGCACGCAGCGTTCTTGCGGCGCTGGCGCATTTTGTAATTCAGCGTTGCGGTTTTCATCAGCATTAATTATTATTTATAGTGTATTTATTTTTGTTTACGTTGTTATTGTTGTTGCTGCTGCTGCTGTTGATCTTATCGTTGTCAATTTTTATTTTCGCCATTAACTTTGGCACAATAACTGTTTGCATTAAAAATAAAAATTAATTAAAAATTTAAAAAGCATTTTATCATTTCCATTGGCGATTTTCAGGCTAATGGCCATTTACAAAGATGCATAATGTACAATAATATATGTAAGTGTATGTATGTGTATAGTCGGAGTAATTATACATGTTTACTTACTTATGTTTATATATTTATATGAACTATATATTAGGGTGTGTCAAAATAAACGAATGTTTTTCCGCTTATTACTCGGAAAAATGAGTTGTTAGACACCTTTAAGAAAGGCTTTCCTAGTATGAGCTCTTAATTGCAAGGTCCTCCGCATTACTGTTTTCTATGTTTTTCTTATTATCATATTAAAAATTTATATATCGCTTCCAATGCTTAAAAAAGACCATTTTTATAGGGCCGAAAATTGCCTACAAGATGGTTTTTCATTGAGTTATAAAATTTAAAAGAAAAAACAAATTTGCCTTAAAATAGTCAAACTTAAACTGTTAATATCTTTTAAGAGGTTAGGTTTACGAAAAGCCCGTAAAAGATCATTTTGTAGAGCATTAAATTTCCTACAAAATCTATGAAATGCGACATTTTTCCAAGTAGTTGGAAGCGAGATATGAGTTTATTTATCTGATAATAAGAAAAAAATAGAAAACCGTCACGTGGAGGACATTCCCGCTACAATTAAGAGCTCATACTTGGAGAGCCTTTCTTAGTGGTTACTATCAACCAATTTTTCAGAATACGAAGCGAAAGAAAAAACATTTTTTTACCCACCCTAATATATAGTTATTTTTATTTTTGTATTCATACGCTTAAAAGAGAGCCAGTCTAAAGCCTTAAAATATGCTTATCTCTGATAATTAGGGAGTAAGGAAAAAGGTATCGAATTTCTATATCTGAGGCTTTATCGAACATATATTTGGATATATAAAAAAATTGTATATTGAAATTTTGTTAAAATATATTGTATATAAAAAAGTAGTGGCTACTGGTCCAATCTTCGAATTCACCGTTTTCTAGAAATTCGTGCTTTCTAAAACGAAATATAAAGCCGAATCTCATTCTGCATAATAAAAGCTAGTAGAATAAAAACGTTTTTAACTTTACTTAAAAAAACTGCAATAATAAGGAACATGATCCTACGCAGTTTACTTGATAATGTGACTGAGAAGCTAAAATTAAAAATTCAAGCCGACGCTTCTACACTATAATGTATTGGCCAGGGAGTCTTTTCACTATTCTAATAATTGTTTTTAGGACTCGTATAGTGTAATTGAAGCCGAATTTCGAAATTTAGATTTTTGAAAATCTTAGACTGGGGGACCTGTTAAATGTTGGTGGGAACCAAATGGGGACTAACGCGTCGTGTTACTGTTTGGACCTACATAGCAATTGTAAGGTCGATTACGACACACGGTATATTGGTATGGTGGTCAATAAGGCACTAAGCGAGACTTTAAATTTACTGCCCACAGACTTGTTCTGTAAGGAACTGGCAGCGAATTCAATTCATAGACTGTGAGAATTCTCCGGTGTTGTCTTCTTAGCAAAATTAGATACCAGAATCGCCTTCTGACTGCCAGACCACTGCAATGTCTTCCAAGTGGAGAGCACAGCAATTAAAGAAAGACTTCTTGTTTTGTCAAAGAGTGTGCTCACAACAAGAAATTCATTTATACCACCCAAGCGTGAAATCATTAAAGGCTCTTAAGGTTTCACCAAAGATAGTGATGATAAGAATGCATTGATCTATTGGTGGATCTAACACTCTATTTTACGATAAACCTGCAATGGGTTCCAGGACATAGTGATATACCTAGTAACTGTAGAGCAGACAAACTACTCAATCAGGCTCCATCCTACAATTGGACTCCGGAAAATATATGCCTCTGACTACTTGTAGATATTTAATTAATAAACATGTTATAGATAAAGCTGCGTCTCCGTGGAGTCATTCCCTAACTTGTTCACCAAGCAGGCAAACGTGGCATAAATGGAATATGGGCCGAACATGCTGACAAGTCACTGTCTTATTGGCCGACATGCCAGCGGAAGTTGCACTTATAAAACTTTTTTTATTGATGAACTTCATTCAGAGAGAACATAATAAAGTAAGGAGTCTTAGTCCCGTGGTTTCACAATAAGCCTCCATAAAGCCTAGATGCGTTGTCAACATTCCAAGACCTGGCTTTTGGAGGTTTTCTCACTCATCTTTCCGTTTGTTTCTTACTGAAGAATATCAGGACGTACATCGACAGTTCAGTTCAGCTGCCTTAATTATTTTGATTAAAATTAGACTTTCACTAATTTAGGACATTTAGTATCAGACTTCTCAGAGAAGTCCTTCTTAATTCTTCAATGACCTTTAAATACCACCAGTTGAAGATGGATGTCTTTACTTTCTAGTTTTTTCAGTTTGTCACAATCTTTGTGCATTTTTGAAATTTCTCAAGCCTAAAAATGCCTAATCTTAACGTTGAGGTTAGGTTTTCAATACACAGACGCAATCATGAAGCATAGCCAGTGATGGGATCGTTTTTAGTTGTACTATATTGGACGGATCAAACAGAAATGGGGAAGAGGAAAACCTTGCTTTCACTCAAACATACAAGTCTTTTTGAGACTTCTTTAATTCGAAAATTCGTATATTTAAAAGCTTTGAAAGGGTGTTTTAAACGTAATTTTACAAAATAAATTTCAATAGAAAGCAAAGCTCTAATATATTTGGAGCACTGTTTTTGAACCTGCTACTTAACGAGGACACCGTTCAATATTTATCTTAACTGAGGTATTGATGTCAGTTATCCTTCAAGATAATATAACCACTAGAGCTAGGTTTGCATGCTAAGCGGTAAAACTGTCAGCAGTGTTAAATAATATTAAAAAAGCCCAAAATATATTTTTTTGTTCTTTTTGCTTTTCTGCTATTCGTGGTATTGATCTTTGTTTTATTTTGGAAACAAAGGATTTTTCCACTTATAAGTTATTTAAAAAAATTTTTGTGAGCGCAAAATGAATATTTCAAATTTATATAAAAATACGCGGTGAACCTCGCTCAAAATAATTTCAAATGACTGTTAAAAAGTATATTAAATAATACCGTTGTATTTGAAAACAATTAACCATAGCTTACTATAGGCTTATGTGTGGTCTTCAGCATAATAATATGAGCTACCCAAACCAAGAGCAACCGCTAAAGGTTGTTTTCAGCAGACCGCTACATCAAATCGCTTTAGGCTATTGCTCTTTTGTGACCGAAATTGTCCTTATTTGAGGCAGCAAATTTACCATTGGCTTCCATACCAAGCAATACATCGTTACTTCCATAAACAAGAGTCCACCCAAATGTCTACTTATACAAATAATTTATTGTCTGATAAAACTGATTTTTTACACTCAATGAATTTGTTAACAGAAATTATAATGAAAATCCTTTTTTTCACACGCCACCCATTGTATGACAAACACCCACATAACCGGCGCAGTATAGGAACACTAACACACATGCACGTACGCACGCACTCATACGCACTGCCGTACGCTGGCATTCGCCGTGCCAGTTCAGTGGTCATGTGCACTCTTTTCACAACTCGTTGGACATGAAAATTATATTACACATGTACATATGTATGTACAGCATGTTGTTATTGTTTGTGTATTTATTTACGTTGTTGTAGCCTTTGTGGCCTTTAGGCGCGCTGAGTGAGAAAAAAACGTGCGCAAACATGCTGACATATCCTGCGGAATTGTTCATTTTTCCAGTGGCCTCTTAAATTTTTTTTTTTTCATATGGTTTATATTTATATTTGCGTTTTTTATGTAGCAAAAAAAAGAAATAAAGCAAAAAAAGTTAAAAATAAAATAAGATAAAAAATATGCATCTCCATTATGTTTCTTAATTATTGGTTGTGAAATATTCATAGACTCAAATCCAGCTGTAAAAAAAAAATTGTGAAAGGCAGCTTGACGCCTCTACATAAACATAACAACAAAAAAAAAGAAGCATAAAAAAGCTGTTGTATTCATATGCACACACGTACATACACATACCCATATACACGTGCATAAATGCCTATACAAATATATAAAAGGATATCGCGCTCAATTTTATGGGTCAATAAACTGTAAGTAAATGTGCATGTGGAAATATAAATAAGCATGAAAACGTTATGAGCTGAGCTTTGAAGCTGACAGGATGGGTAACTGAAAAGAGTATTGAATATTTATGTATGAAGCTCAAAGGGTTTTGCATTTTCCTACAATTATTTGAATACTGCGGGCAATTGCCCTTAAAAATATAATTTTTGGGTGTACTATGGACTGGGTTCAAGTACCATTATGTATAAATATTAGTTATATAAAATTGATCACTTGAAGAATATAATAATTTCAACTATTTAATAGGGAATATGTAGATTTAATGTGTCTAAGTTGAGGCAACGAGAAATGTACTCTCATGTAGTATATTTTCATATATAACTACTCAGAGTGGTTCAGCACACTCGAGAAAGTTTATGTGTCATCAATTTTGTGATTGTTGACGAAATATGGATCCACTAGCGCACACAAAAGAAAACAATTAGTCGTAACAGTGGACTTCATCCAACGAACCCGCTTCGCAGAACGCGAAGACTATACTATCGTTCGAAAATAATGGACACGTTTTCTGAGATACACAAGGTGTGATATACATCGGCTACCTGAAGCAAAATTGTGACAGGGCTTTAAGATTCCAAATTATTGGTCCGATTTGAGCCAGATTTGCAGAGAAAATGATCCTATTTAGTGAAAGTAAGAGTGCTCTTTTACCATATCTCTGCTCTGCCGTAGCAGCGGGATCCGTGCCCCTTTTTTTGTTTCCAAATTTGAAAACGTTGCTTACCGGGTAGAAATATGGGCTTACTGAGGAACATAATCATTGTGTTTCGTGAGTCCACGAATAATCCCGCTTGGACAGCCAGAGATGCCTTTCCGTTGTGTTGGCCAGATCAGTCAGCTGTATTTTAAGAAAAATGTTAACGTATGCCCCAGGTTTGATATAATTTAAGCTTGTTTTTAGAATAAATATTTACACAGCTTCTCTTGAGAAAAAATCTCACGATGTAGATGTAAACAATAACTTTGGGACGTTTGGAATTTGAATAATCGTGAAGAGGCCTCCTTTCATCTAGAGTCTGGTGCGTTTTATATGCCGAAGACATTATTGATCTATACTATTTGAAAGTGAGTGACGTAAATGTCGTTGAATGCTTTTTTTCATTCTCTCGGATCAATATCAGTCGTTAAGATTCAAAATGGTTCCATAAATCCCTATTGGTTAATTTTTTAAAACGAATGATAGCTGCCTTCGATTCACCATTTATCGGTCAGCTATCTGTGCTCTCTGCTGCTCTCTTATCAACTTTACATGTGAAAGCAACAAAAAAGTGATCGTGTAGAAGTAGATACAAGAGAGTAAACCAATACAGAATTAAAATGATATAGTGCTACCAAGTTTTATTTTACACACTTTAGACGAATTTTACTATTGTGAATGAACGAACATGTTAGCATAAGTTTGCACCAAAAACCGCCTTGTTTAAAGAACTGATATAGTTTGTTTGATTTACTTTCCTTTAACGCTTGGCGAATTAAATACAAATTTTTCATGAGGCCCCAAATTATTTCACTTTGACGGCTAGAGGCAACTGTTCGTTGTGATGATCCGAACTCCTACATATGGATCAAAAAGATCGTCGCTTTTATCGACAAAGCGTCTAGAGCCTGTCAGAAACTTTTTTAAGGCGGCTAATATCAATTACAGTCAACTCGCCGATTCATAGAAAGTATTGCAACCAATATGCTCCAACCTAAGTCTAACGAAAGCTGGACAGTGAAGGAGCAAGTGTCTAAATGCTTCCACCTCAGCTTCCGTCTTGCAGCTTTGACAAGTAGCGTCTACCAAAATGTTTAGCCTTAACGCGTGTGTGTCAATGGAACACCTATCCAGTAAGGACACCTGTCATTGCAACGATGTGAACCTTGCTAACAACTAGTAATTCATGGACCATTTACATTACATTCTGGACCAGAAGGCCTTCGCAGCCCTCCAAGTGTTGGTTCCTGATCAATCCAAATGCACGAAGACAGGGAACATCTGCTCGTTCCATCTTCATAGAATTAATTATCAATTAGGTAAGAGTGCCCTTTCTTGCAAGCTCATCGGCTTTACAGTTTCCGCTGTTGCCAGGCACCTGACAAGTTTGCACTCTATAACTAGCTTTGAGGTCACTGTCAGCGAGCTCAAGGCCTTTATATCAGTTCTGCAAGCAGTCTAAAAGAAGCCGTCTTCGAAAAAGTACATCTGTTACTACCAAGATGGCTGCTACTTTTGCTTGAAAGACACTACAGTGGTCTGGCAATCTAAATCTAGAATTTAATGAGAACTTCCAACGGAAGACCCGCCCTCCAACTTTCCCCTTGAGCTTCAATTCATATGTGAAAAACTCATTGTTCTTCTCCTGCAGCAACTTTGCTTCGCCAACATAACCCTCGGAGCTATGTATGTGCGGGAGATGTAACTAGGAGTAGGCCCCGCGACGCAGTGGTCCAAGTTTTCAGTGGTCCAAGTATGCAGTCAAAGTGAGTGAGCATTTCGAACTGTCCCTCCCCAGACTGTCCCCCCCTTCGTGGCAATGTGTCTTGCGGCTAGGTCCACGGGTGCTATATGTAGAATAGTATGAAGTGCCATTATTAGTGTTGTACGTAGTGCACCACTGATGCCAATGAGAGCCGCTCGTTGAACACGTTCTATCTAATTAGCGAGTGTGGAATTTCCACTAGACAAAAATACTATATAACAGTATTGGCTTAACCACGGTTTTGTAAAACCAAAACACAACTTTTGATAAGAGACCCCACTGCTGCCCAATTGCACCTTTGCAATGATATCGAATACAATTAAATATATATTTTTAAATATAAAAGCTATACCTCTCTCTTGATAAACTCCATGTAAGCGAAATCGTAACCCAGAAAAACTCTATTTAATGAGTATACACATATCTACATAAATGTATAAATTTACTTGCGGACAAAACATATATTATATATGTGCATATGTAGGTACCT
Source organism: Bactrocera oleae (assembly GCF_042242935.1). NCBI lineage: Eukaryota > Metazoa > Arthropoda > Insecta > Diptera > Tephritidae > Bactrocera > Bactrocera oleae. The sequence goes on along the minus strand of NC_091537.1, from coordinate 17,876,808 downwards.
GTAGTAGTATATTTTCAAGTAAGTGAGTGTATCGTCTGTCATAATGTGGTCATACAAATCAAAAACCAATTTCATGCATGAAATTTTTAAAGATGGCGTAAATTGTGCAAAACGAAGCAGAGAAATCAAAACAAACGACAGACAGATGATTTCCACGCCGTTATCAAATACATCATCTACAACAGCTACAAGCAACGTGAACAAAAAACAACAGCAAAAAGTACGAAATAAATGTACGAAGAAAACAGCAAAAACATGTATACAAACATATATAATATATAAATAATGATGCATATATCAGGCAATGTACTCATTCTCTTTTGCCGCAAATGTGCTCCTCCCATGTGCCACCCCTCCAGCGACTACGCGACAATGTCTTTCACAGCGAATCAAATCGCATTGTACGACTACAACTTCCAATCAAAACTTAATTTGCTAGCTGCGAAAGCTCCTAAGAAAGGCAACAATAACGCTACAACAACAACAACACAACAGCAACCCATATGTATGTATGCATATATAGTGCGACGTGCCAATGCCGTACAAAATATTGACAGCATCCATCTTTAGTTGCTGGCAAACGACAGCGGCAACAACAGTAATAACGACAACAACAATAACAACAATCACAGCAACTGCATCTACAACATCAAATCTAAAATTACAAATTCAGCAAACGTACGCGAAATTATGCGCAATGGTGTCTGTCCGCCTGCCTGCCTGCCTGCCAGCCAACCTCTCTGCACTTCCCTACCTTCACCGCTTTCGCAACAAGCAACAGCTTTCGCTGCATTGCAATTGTACGAATTTCGGTGTCTGTCTGCCGCTATGTTAGATGTGTAGCTGTCGTCGCCGTCGTCGTCATCCTTCGATGAATTGCTTTGGCTGTCGTTGCGTTGTGTTGCCGACAAGCCTTCCTCCACCTTCCCGCGCGTGTTGTTGCCGCTGTGTTGCTTGCCATAATTGTTGCTGTTCTTGCTGTTGTTGCCGCTATCGCGCGCTGCCATCTGCCGCTGTTGTAGCTGCTGCTGCACACACAAGCTGCAAGAACCGCGCCTCAAGCGTTGATTTTATTTTAATTTTTATTTTTCGCATTTTTATTAAAGAAGCTGGCAACGTTGCACTTTTTTTTTGTGACTTTCATATTATTTACGATATTTTTATAGGCATTTATGTATATATGGACCCATGTCTTACATATAATTTCATTTCATTTTTAGTGTCTTTTTCTGCCGCTATATTTATGACGGATTGACTTCATTGAGCAGCAAATGAACTTCACAGCAGCCTCTTTGTACAAGCTGGCAACAAATTGAAGTACAAGTAACAACATGGCACAAAATATGAATAGATATATTTTACAGTAATACAATTATAGTCTAAAGACCGTTATATTTAGACCCAATATGACTAGTATATTTTAAACTGGTCTCAAATCAATCCCACTTTTAGCAAAGAAAATTTATAAATTCATTAATGAAGTATATTAGATCTGCAAAATTCATACGGTAATGCAGAATGACGTTGAGCACAATCAATAGCTCCGTCAAAATCGTGAAGGACATCTACGATCCATTTGATAACAGTCTAGCTTTTAAACAGAGTGGTTCTCTCTTGTGCGTCTTCTTCAATATAATGCTGGAAAACGTGATATGCACAGCTAATCTGAACTGCAGTAGCAATATCAACTCTATAGGAACAAACCTACAGGGGTACGTAGTTGACATTGACATTGTAGGGCTTGAAGCGAAAAAGTTTGGTCTTCTGGTAAACGGCGACGAAAAAAAACCTGGAGGCTACACACAAAGATTATGCCTCGCATCTTGGAAACAACAATTCCACCCATAAACTAAGCCTGCAGATCGAGCGCTGCATAACTCGTGACAACAGGTATTACTTTCGGATCAATAGGCAATTGAGAAACAGATCTCTCTCTCTCTCGACGAACAGAAATTACGCTCTATCATTTCCGTCCTACTGTTATATGGCGTAGAAACATGGACTTGGAGCATTCGAGAGAACTGTTATACGCAAGGTCTTTAGAGCCGTCCGCGTGAGAGATGAATATCGTAGACGATGTAACCACGAACTATATGAGCTCTATGGCGACATGGATTTAGTTAAGCATATAAAATCCATGTACCAATGAAATTTTCTTCCAAATTTAATTTCTTAAAAGATTGATATTTGTTTTTTGAAATGTCCTTTTATATTGGAAATATTTTGTAGTAATGCTCCTACCACAACGGTGCTAGTACTTTCAGATAACCCAATCAACGAATCAACAAAGCCTATTTCGTGAGAGGTATAAATGAAAAGGTTTTCTCTAATATATTCTTCGCTTCTATCAAAATTAGTATAAAAGGCAGCTCTACAGTTTGACATCAAGCCTAGCACTGTATCGATTGCTTAGTAGCTAAAAATTGAAGAAAAACCGTTTGGAACTATATGAATAAGTCCAGAGCTCGACGTATAAATACCTCACCAATTAAAACAAAATTCTCATGGGCCGAATTTCCATTTGCGAATCGCTAAATCGCAACAATATCGGTCCATTGCTGAAGCGGATATTTACTGTTGATGAAGAGTCGGTCACTTACGACAACGTCAAGAGAAAATGGTTATGGTCGAAACGCGTTCAGCCGGTGCATACCTTGACCAAGCCAAGATTGACGATCAGAAAAGTTTTGCTACGTATTCGGTAGCACCGGCAGTGAATCATCGAATAAGAGCTGCTCTTCTACGGCTAAACTTTTAATTCTGACAACAATTGGACCGTTTGAAGATAATAATTGCCCAGAAGCGGTCAGCTTTGGCCAATAGGAAAATAGTTGGGTTCCATCAAATTAACGCCAGGCCAAACACATCGATAGTGACTCGCCAGAACTTTCGGGAACTTGATTTGGAAGTTCTTATGCATCCAACTTATAGTCTGGATTTGGCAACAAGCGATTACTACTATTCCTGTCTATGATGAATGATTTTGCTGAGGAAAAATGCGCCACAAGAGAGCTTGCGAAAATCGACTATCCCAGCTTTTTGCCAATCGGGACGAGAATTACTATGAGAAGTGGGGTTATAAAATGAACTTCAAAATGTCAACAATTTATCGAATAAAACGTATGCTAAATCAGATCATTTTAACTATACTAATTAAAACTTTCAATATAATGCAAAAAAAGATATATATTTATTTTTACTAGAGTTTTGGCATTTACCCGCAATATATAGAAGACAGTCTCGGAGGAGAATTTGGAACAATAGTGGAGTAGACTTGTATGTATATAATTTCTAAATTAATTTTCTATTAAAATCAAATAATGCGGGACCTGTACTTGGAGCGCCAAATAATGAAAAATACTATTTGAAATACCCTCAGTATTCCCTCAAGAACATCTATACTGTAAATGCACCGCAAAACTTGTTTATTGAACGTTGAAATCGCAGATATTTTGCTGTATGGAGTTATGGTATTAGACATTTCCTCTTCTCCACATTTTTCGTAGTGCATTTTTGTTGTTGCGTATACAAACTACCACTGTAATAGAGTATGGCAAATTTCTGTAGTTAGAAGTTAGTAAATTTTTGTTAGTCGCGTAAATAACTACCACAGTAGCAACAACAACAACAAGTGCAATAAAGAAAATTTAGCAGCAGCAAATTGTGAAAAATAGCAACAACTGCAACATGGCAGTTGCTGCAACAAGACAAGCCGTCGCGGCTTCTGTGCAGGATTTGCTAAGCACAACAACAATTGTCGGCCGCAAGGCAATCTCTGTCAGCACAACAGCACAGCAACAAAACAGTGTTGCAAATATGGAAATATGTTCGGAGAATTGCAAATTACTTGCGTATGTGTGCAAAATAGTTTATTCCCGATTTAAAGGCATAAATACGTTGCTTATATTACATACACTCATACTTCACTTGCTCCACATACCTATATAATGCAAATATGCCTTATGTATACATATAGTTTATGATGTGATGTAATGTTTTCGATTTTTTTAAGCATAAGAAATTTGAGTCATAATTTATGTGTATATAGTTTAGGGTAAAAAAATTAATATTCATTAAAATTTCGGCATTAAAGTTAACTTTTAAATTCTAAGCATATTTTTCTTTTTATTGCAGTTAAAACATTCTGTTGTAGCGGTAAACAATATAAGAATCTTCTTTGAACTTCATACTTTCGTAAATGATATCTCAAGATAATGATACAGAGTTAGCAAAGCTTGCAGCCTATAGAAAAGAACTTCAGAATATGGTATAAAATTAAATCAAATAAATCTCGCAGCTTGTTTCTTTTTATAGACAAGTGCCAAAAAGCCGCTAAACTCAGATAAAGTATTGAACATGTACATTCACTTGTTGTAAGCCTCAGCTGGTATGGACTTAAGTGCCTTCAACAAATTGTGGGTATTTCGGTTTCGGCTAATTTTTGGAGCGTCATTGGCTAGATTCTTGGACAGTTTTGACGTCATATAAATACATAAACCCACTTCTTATTGCCGGTAATGATCCATTTGATATACATGTAGGGTTCTCAGTTACATTATCAAACATCCCTTTTGTGACCTCTAATTGACGTTGTTGTTGTAAAAGATTCAGGGTTTTCGGTATGAGTCTAGCATTGACACGATTCATACCCAAAACATTTACCAAAATGTGTGGAGTCGTTCCAAAAAAAATGTTGAGATCCTCATCTCCCCAATCCAAACACGATAAGATGCTAGCACTATTTCTTAGACTTTTTCGCTGTTATCATCATTAGCTGCGATGAATGCATGTGGCAAGTTACCGATAATTTCACGATATTCTTTGAATGGTTTGTGCCACTCAAATACTTGTGTTCGTGATAAAATATACTCGCTTAAATACTTATACAAAATTTTCAACGCTTCCGTAGCCGTTATTCCTTCGGAAACACAAAATTTCAAGCAAACTCGTTTTTATATTTTTTCTCAGGGTAAAAATCTTATAATTAAATGTTGTAAGGCTTTTGACCCCCATTAAGATCTTTGAACTAAGTCTGGTGAATACGGCGGGTGGGGTAGCAGCTCCCAGCCAAATACTTTGATTGTATTCTGAAGCGATTTTGCTTTGTGTGCAGGTGCAGTGTCGGCCGTTTTTCGATCAATGCATGGTTCAAATTGATCATTCGTTGTCTGTAGCGATTAGTATTAATAGTTTCATCAGGTTTTAGAAGTTCATGATATACCACAGCCTTCTGATCGCCTTCTTGCCGAATCGATCTGTTTTTGCAGTCAATGTTTATGGTTGTCCCAGATTATCCTGTGATTTTCTCCGTTTAGCATTCTTAAAATAAATCCATTTTTCATCGCCAGTGACAATTCGATGCAAAACTGACTTTCTTTCGTGTCTTTAAAGCAAAATTTCACAAGTGTTTTTTTTTTTTTGGTTTTCCATTTGTTTTTCATTCAATTCCTATGGTTGTTTACACTTTTGGATCTTTCCCATAGCTTTTAAATGATCTAAAATTGTTTGTTGTGCAACATTTAACACGACTGCCATTTGCTTTTGACTCAAAGTATCATCTTCATCCAATATTGCTTGCGGTTCGGCGTCTTCAAACTTTTTTGGTGGTCTTCCACGTTCTTAATTTCTCACATCAAAATCATTATCTCTCAACCGTTGAAACCATATTTTGCATGTTGCTTCTGATAGAGCATGATCCCCATATGCCTCGACAAGCATTCGATGCAACTCTGCAGCACTTTTCTTCAAATAGAAACAAAAAATTATTGCTTTCCGCAAATCATCACTTTCCGGTACAAAATTATTGAATATGTTTGACAGATGTCCTGCTAACCAAATAGAAAAAAAATTAAGGCTCCTTCATAACAAGTGTTCTTTACCAACACATTTGTATCTTAACGCTCACTTCCTACCGGTAAACCTGGTATGTCGCAAGCTTGGTAATGTGCGATGATCTCTAGGTTGTGCTTTGTTTTTCATTTAAACTTACAAAAAGAGAAGTCAGATTTGGAGATTTCGTTGCCGTGATTGAAGTGATATTGACTTCTCTTTCCATCCATCGATTGTTTCAGAGTCACCACAATAGCTTTCTCATTATATGGAAAATAATTCAAATTGTCTCTCAGAATATCCACACAGGGATTGAAATCGTCAATTAAAATATTATTTCGAAAATTTAAAATTCTCCTAAGCAAAGTTGGTTGAGCAAAAATGTTATTTAAGTTTACAAAAAAAAAAATAATAATAATTTTCAAACAAGTATGGTATATTTCGATCGAAAAAAGTTTGCACACATATGTGTATCGATTGAATATATTTTTCATAATTTGTATAATTACTTTGCATATATAATATAAAAATAATTTGCATTTAAATTGTTACATTAATTTTTTCTAATATGTAAAATATATCTGACTACCTAAAAGCAACAGGAACCCGTAGCAAGAATTAAATTACTTCCACACAGCAACTAGTTTAGCACCGATAAAATGCAACATGTTGCACAAATGTGCATTTAAAAGTGCAAACAACAAGTGCGCAGATAATGCCAGCAACACAAAGAGACACACCTCAATCGACTCGTGTAAAAAAGAGCCACTTGCAAAAAATTACTAATAATAAAATTTTCTATTTACATTTACACTTTTTAATATAAAAATTGCGCGAAAATGCATAAAATAGCCATTTGCGGCAATATGGCGTCGCTGATTTAGCGCAACGCGCCACCAAGTAACGGTATACGCTGCCATTTCATTGCGTTTCGTTTACGTTCATTTGTCAAGCAGTGCAACATTGCAAATATAACGGTCCACACACCGCCCGATGTCCGTCCGTTCGCGCGCCCGACGTAGAACGAGCGCAATTTATAATTTTATTATGTAAAATGTTTTTATGTTGCAGCGTGTTGCACTCATTTGTTGGCGCTGCAACAATGACACAAAGTCATTAACTTATGAATGTGTGTGTGTGGCTGTGTGTTGATGTTGGTGTTGTTGGTGTGCGTAGTGGGTAGTTTGCGGTGTTCTACTGTAACTCTGTTGGCAAAATATTGCTATTGCTTTGGCAAAATGGTGGCTTAGGAGAACCGACTAGTTATAGTGCGTAGCTGCATATACATCTAGTATGTATATATGCTTCGTGGATCCGGGTGACGACCATGTACATGGCGTCGTTGTAATCGTTATGGCGAATTTAATTTGAAGATTGTTTGACAAATGCAAAGTGCAAAACAAAAATGGCTACATACACTGTTAAAAATATATTCGAAGTTTCGTCAAAAATTATTTTAAGTGTAAAAAAGTTATTGATCGGAGGTGTCGATGACAGTTAAGAAATTGATAGGTTAGGTAACCGATACTTAACTAAATTAATACCTTGATCTTATCTTCCCAATTTTGTCCAATCGGCAACCTATAATGCCAAGGTTAAATTAATCGGTCAGTCGTGATACTAATTTTACCCGCAGTCTCCCATACCCTTCGTCACCGTGTCACAGAGTTATTTGATTATGTTAAGTGATCTTGCTGCACAGCTGAGGATATCATAAGCTTGATATTCTAAACTTAGAATACCAAGGTATCATTCGATCGGTCGTTTTCAAAACGAAATTTTTGATTGTTAACTCAATCAATCACTTCGAGGCTGCTACATCGATATTCTAAACTGATGACGTATACAAAGTCTATCAATGAAACATTTCCTCATAGAATCGGGATATGTACTCAATTTGCCCTTTTTCATATTTACTAGACAAATTACAGAAGCCTAAGCTTAACAGAATGAGGTGCCGATCGAATAGTGACGCGATTATAAAGCCTCTCTTATTCAGCCGTCAACCTCACCTACGCGACCCTGTCGACCGATTATGGCCCGCATAATCCTATTAGCCAACAAACTACCTCGCGGCTAAAGAAGCTTGACTTATAAAATTGGTAAAAAAGAGCAAATGACTAAGCTGACTGAAGGTCACACGTGCGCTGGCTAAAGATAATGGTGATTGAAACAGAATTGGATTTCGTTGATCCGTAAGTCAACTCTTCTCCTTGGAAGAAACATGTCAATGTGAAATCAAAGAGCACATGAATATTTTATGGGATGACTTTTCTTTTTCGATGACGCCTGCCACAAATTGCTTTAACCAGTTTTAAAGTGGACGTACGTCGATTTTTGATGAGCCATAGAACTCAGTTATGAAAAGTGTTACCACGGAGGATATAAATCTATGACTTGGTATTGGCAGATCACCAATTGAAGGTGTCGGTGATAGCTGAGACAGTGGGCATCTCAATAGACCGTATGGCTCATATTCTGCATGCAATATTAGGCATGTGCAGGTCATCGGTGCAATGGATACTACGTTTGCTCAACTCGAATAACCAGTACAACTGTGAAACCATGAAACCACGTCTCAGCGGTGTTTGATGAGCTATTTCAGCTTACCGTGATTTGCTACAAAAATGGATCCACTTAAATACACTAGAGGCCAAACAGTCGAAACAGTGGATTTTTCTGAATGTCCTCCGATGAAGGTGAATATTGCCCTAAAATCTTATGTCGTGATCTACATTAACCTCTTGGAGAAAGGCGATAAGGTGACAGAGCTCTACTATGCTGAAATATCGAACCTCGGATCACACCTTCATTGTCATTATTCACAAATTGGTCGAAACAGGTTATGTTTGGCTTCTATCACATACACCATATTCTTCATATGAGTTTAGATTGACTTCTTTTTGGATCTTAACTTGAAATAAACATTCGTCGGACAAACATTTTAATCGAATGCAGAGGTTATTGCCTCCACGGTGGCTTACTTTGCAGACCTCCAGAAAAGTAATTCTGCCTTAAGCAGAGAAACATATCTTTACCATGAATTAACCGAGACGATTTTACCATACAAAACTTGAATCCTTAAAATTTTTAACTGTTAAAATGATAAATTTTTCACAGTGCGCTAATTTGCATACAAATACGTGGTATATTTTTGCACATTCGACAACGGATCCGCTTTCACTACAGCCAAACATAAATAAATGCAAGAGCTGATGTAGCTGGCCCGCGGAGACGAGTGCCACCGAGATGCAAATGACGCGACAAGTGCAATTTGTACAGTGCCGGGGTGTGATGTGGCATGCCACAGAATTGCATATGCAAATGTATATACAGCTATCCCAATACTGGCCAATAACGCGGGATGGACAGGACCACCGAGTGGCGCTAAAGATAGAAGCCAGCGTTGAAGAGGTGAAACAATAAAGGGGTGACTTATGTGGCCAGTCTTACACTGGACAGCTCACTTAGGCGGCCATGAGTCCACTGGGACGCGGACAAATATGGCGTTCCAAAAATAGAAGAAAGTAAAACATATAAAAAAACATAAAAAACTAAATATAAGTAGAAATTTGTTGGTCATCTCCGCTTGCGGCGACTTTGGCTAGTTCTACTACCACCACACAATCTCCAGAGCTGCGTAAACATGTAAATACATATGTATATAAATACTCGTGCGATGACTTCGAGCGGGTGCAAATGTGCGTTAATTATTTTGCAGACCCCAGAAAAGTAATTACTGCGATCGTAAAATAATATTATTCAAATGTGTCTGCGCTCCAACTAAGGACGGTTGTACGAGGGCAGAGCACGGCAGGACGAACAGCTTTGGGTTGACTCGGCTTCACCACTATAACTGGTTGGTTAATTGTGCCTGGAATCGGTACAGTAGCGTGGTTGTAATTACTTCATATTTTGCGCAAATAAATATACAGAACTAAATAACCAACAACGTTCACATATAACATATGACAAAACGGACAGTGGTGCTTTAGTTGACGCAGACTGCCAGTCGTTTCCAACTTGCTAGAGGCCATTTTAATTGTCGACTACTACCTTCATTTATATAGGCAAGCCATTCTGCTAATAATTTTGTTTTTCAAATCTGGTTTTGAATTTTGATTTTTAATACTTCTCGATTTCTTCATTCATTGAGATCGTCCAATATTCGGTCGACATAATCGCCCAGCAGAGTCGGCTTCGCACCACGTTTATTCTAGTGGATAATGCGCATCTTCAGAGATGCACCGAAGACGCTACCGCCGCTGTAGATAGAAGGCCGGAATAAGTCCGCAGTTAACAATTTGAGTTCTGCTTATTCACTTTATAGAAGATTTGGCGGATGATCTAAGTACAAAATCCAACTCATGCAAGCATTGAGGCCGAACGACCATTAAGTGCGGTGAATGGGCCCAAAACGACATGGGCACCGATCCCGATTTTTACAAGAAAATTTTGTTCAGCGACGAAGCTCACTTTTGGTTAAATGAGTATGTCAATAGACAGAAAGCTATTGTTAAGACGCCGTTACATTCTTAAAAAGTCACCTTTTGGTGTACTCTATAAACAGAGGGAATATGCCCCGCATATTTTTAGCCAAGACGATTGATGCCTTGGCAGATAATATGTGGCGCGTTGTTAACCGAGATGATTGGAGTCTTAGAAGAAGTTACAAAAAGTGGTCGAAAATTGGGTTTCTCGCCAAGCATTTATTCGAACCGCAGTCAATTGCCCGAAATAATTTTCAAAACCTAATGGCAAAGACTTATCTTAGGTTGGGATAGAATAGAATAGAATATAATAGAATAAATCACAACTACTCACTTAGCCCCAGCACATTGATGAAACCCAATATACTACTAGGTGCTAATGAAGCGATGTGATCCCTTTTTGGAAACAAGGAGCCAAGGGCCTTAGGTCTGTCATCAGACTGCTGTGCAGTCTATTAGCAGGTGTTCTGGGGTATCCGGCTCCATGTCATAGAACCGGCAGTTTGCACAAGAGGCTAAGCCCATTTTGTATAGATGATTATTGAGCCTGCAGTGGCCAGTGTAGAACGCAACATGTAGCCGGAGTATGTTTCTCGGGAGATTGATTATATTTTTAAACCTGCTGAGGTCGTAACCACCCACCTGGCATGGCGCATGCCTTGGAGTTGTTGCCAATATCTCTCCCTACCTACTCTTTCCTCATTACGAAACAGCTGCTTTATGGTATGTGGACCAAACTCGATGCAAGCTTGTGGTCCTACCATTCGGGTGAAGGCTGCAGAGCGGATCAGCTCGTCAGCCAGTTCATTTACGGCTATACTTCTATGACCAGGCACCCAAATAAAGCGCACTTGGTTGCGGTTTGATAAGCTGTTCTACCGTTCATAGGCAGAGATCGCTTTTAGTGCCACCTGACTATCGCTGAGTATGGCAATACTTTCATTGCGATAAGTGCGATGGAGGTTTGTCTCTACACGCCAGTAAGTTATCAAGAATGGTTTGGTTTGCTTTACTATGTGATGTGTTGGTCCTCCGATAAATATAGGTGAGAAAAACTAATAGAAGAAGAAGAAATGTATAATTCTATTTTGGGGAATACTGTCTTACAGAAATTGTAAGATCCGGCTTGTAATTGATAACAACCAAACACACTCATCATCCAAGCTACTGAGTTAGTAACTATATGAAGGGATTGTCATATTGACTGTGGCACCCCTCCTAACGCTTTGCGGACCTCAGCTTCAACCACTACCATCAGCGGCCATCAATCGTCCATTTGTAGCTGTATTTCGGCGACGCCAATCCTCCGCATACGAGTGTTTGCTCACACTCGCGTTAATGGCTCGCTTTCTACTACCAGCAGTACTTTCTTTGTCCCACCTGTGGCTTTGCAGCACTTTTGTTTATATACTCGTATATTCCGCAATTTATTTAACGAGTATTGCCAACTTTTTTGCCACTTTTGTCCGCATGCAATTTGAATGCATTTAAATGCAAATTTTGCGTTCGCATGCGAGTAACGAACGGTTTGGTGGTGTTTCGACTGCACATTTGTTCAAATTTATAAAAAATACTCGCGTAAAATATACACTTTTGTATGGGGAATTGAAAATGTGGCTGCCACTCGGCGTCCAATGAAATTTAAGCATTTTTATGCACTTGAAGTTCTGTATATTTATTTGTTATATTCGGCTTGAAAGACACTCAATTTTATCAACAACGTTTGTGTGTTGCCAAACTCTCATGTGTTTGACACAAATAGAGTTTAAATTAGAACAACATTTTCTTAAAGTAATTGGCTTTTCTTGTGAAATAATGCCGAACCCATTTATAGAAGAATCTGTCGTTAACTTGAATTAAACGGACAGGAATGACAGTTTTGGTGGTTGAATCCAAGAGTTGTGTATCTTAATCATCAGACCAAATGTCATTTTTAAATTAATCTTATTACTTATAGTAACTTTCCAGTTCTTTTTTCATTATTTTTATTTTAACTTTTCGGCAGTTCATTGCTCCCTATTTAGTCAGCTGTTGGTCAAATCAGGTTGACCATGAAAATCAGTGGTTCATTGTATTCGTTCCGCGTCATCGACTTGAAATGTAAGATTTACCATGGTTTGAAATACTGATAGTATGGATTTTACTTGCATTAGAATCAGTTTTCTGGAATAAATTTATAACTTTCTTAGCCAGACACTAACACGAGGGAAGTTTCGAGTTATTTGGTTTTCTGATCGAGGATAGGAGCTTTTAGCGGTTTATGTCCGCATTTCTGGCACCGATTTATGGTCTGAATAGACTTTCCCTATACAATGGACTTTCTTTTGATATGAAAAAAGATACGATATTTATAGTTCTGTCACCTTTAGTTTTTCCATCTCATCCGATACAAGCCTGGTACGGTACGGTCACAAATGAACGCCATATGTCAAAAATCTCGAAATATTTAATATCATAGTTTTTGACTCTCTATGCACGCTCTATCTCTCGTCTTGTAACACGACGGCTCTTAATGACTCTCTTTACTTTTAGAAATAGGAAAGAGTCACACGGAGCCATGTCTGACGTATATGGAGGCTGGGGCCGCCTTACAGTATTGTTTTTGGCTAAGAATTCACGAACAAGCAAGGAAGTGTGAACTTTTAATAAACGCAATTGCCAAGCTCATAAAAGCACATCATTCAGAGGCGTGTACGAGTATATCAACTTAAAAAAAAATATTTTGGCAATTGGATTTTCCAAACCCTGAGAATTTAAAATTTTAAAATTCCCATTATTTTCGGAACACACCACGTATAATTAAGTTCAAAAGCAACGTTATTTTGAATATTGGAAAATTATTTTAAATTTTATAGAAAAATTACCCAAGTGATCTGCAGCACATCATGAATATACTCTATAACACAAGTTTTTTAAATTAGACTCTTTGTTGGAGTAATCTCACTTCTAACAGCTCTTAATACTTCAATTGGGTTACTAAATAACTTTTTCCTTACAGATTTTGGTTGAACTAAGACTTCTTAGAAGAAAAAGAGTCTAACTAGAAGGATTGTATTGAATACTAAAAGAAAGCTCTCATAACGGTATTCGAGATATTTCAAGCGGATCACTCCACATTGGAAAGATAAGTAGGACATCTGCTTTCTTAGAAGTTTAAACATTGTGATCACAAACTTTAATAACAAATAATATTATAATATCTTTAAATATAGACAGTGAGTTCTCAAGTTATGCTGGTGAAGTTTAAATTATATTAATGATAGTTCTAAAATGAAGCGTGATACTAGGGTTAGATGCCAGTTCCGACTAAATGCTATAACTTTTTTTATTAGCTGTAGCCATTCGGCAGTTAATGAGACCTCTGAGGATATTTTTGGAGTGGAAAATGGGTCGCATAAAAATATGTATTAGTCTTTCGTACCACAGTCGGTTTATAATATATATGTAATTGGCTCGTTATTGCTTCGATAAGATCAGATAATTAATATTATCTAACGCAGAAACTTGCGGTTGTTTGAATCGCGAACTTTCTCTATATTTTCAAGTCCATGACATTAATTATGGTTTCAAAATGGACGATAGCAGATTACTTTTGAATATTTTTTTGCTACGATTTGCTGAAAATAACAAAAAAGTTGTTAAACTTTCGAAAACAGCGAGTGTGGCATGCGGCAAGTCATCGCTAACAAAGCCTTGGCCTTTCCACGAAAAGTGCACCCGAAAAATGTGAAATTGATGCAAATAAATTATGCGCCACCAACAAAATGGCAAGCGCCAAAAAAGGTGCAAATACTTAAGTATTACTTGGAGACATACAACAACAAGCAGAAGCAATAAAAATAGCATTTGAAGAATGTGCAACATATGGCAGTCGGCGGCAAGAAGTTGCTATAAGTGAGTTGCTAGCGCCGCGAAAAAATTTATAATGCATATAAATTTGTTTGTATGTAAACACAAGTGTGTTTCTAACTATTCGGCGTGTGTTTAGGTGTGTGTATTTGTGTGTTTGTGGTGCAGGTTGTTGACATGGCGTGCTTAACACTTTGATTTATTGTGCGAAATTACGTTGCACGCTCCAAAGACGCTACCCGTTTGCATATATATACACATGTATAAGCTCACATACACACAGACACGCACACAAAACTTTGTATTTCATAGAAAAATATCGGTTTTATTTGCGTGTGTAAGACACACACACAAGCGCTGCCGCGACATTTTTGGCATTACTTATGCGCATTTTTAGATCTCCACTGCCATTACCAGCGCCGCCACCAATACATGCTTCAACAGGCATTCTCACATACACCATATATTATATGGTATATATAAATTATAAATGCGCTTCTTGAAGTCAACTCGCCAAGCCAGTGAAGCATTTAATGTAAGGTCGCCGTCACCGTTTGGCTTCCAATTTTACTTTTGCTCCTGCTCTGCACTCTCGCAGCTTACCCCCCCACACCTTTGAATGTTTTCGTCCGTTGTTAACAAGTGTAATAAAATTGTATTTATGTGCATATTCTTCTGTCCTCGTTGTCTTCACTTGAATTATCTTTCACTTGTAAGTACGAGTTTGTGTATGTGAGTGTTTGAGTATGTGTAAATGCCACAGTATTGTTGTTAGAGGCGCAAAGCGGAAGATTTATGTTCATATAATAAAGTAATTCTTTCGAAATTTTTGTATAATTAATTTGAAAGCCAAGGTGTACAATTATTAGAGTAGCAAAGGTAGACTCGAGGATTACTTAGAAATTGAAGCATACAAATAAAGTAGTTTCAGCACTTAGGCTTATCCTTTCATGCACTTAGATAATTTTATACACTTGGTACTAGAAACTTTTCTTACTAAAAATGTTACTCTTAGTAAAATCAAAATTTTTCATCGTACCTCAGATTTCCCTTTCCCCGGAAGGTTGACTACAAATTGGAGATATAGAAGGCCAAGGTGCGTTAACATAACAAGCAACTGCATAGACTAATAGCCGTGCCCATGACAGTCGGGTCTACCGGAACGGAACCGGATTTTTATCCGGCCAAGAACTGTCAACTCGGAAAAAATCTGCCGCTACTACAACAAACAATCGTGCAAAAGCAATTTCTGTGAGCTTTAAAAAAAAACTATAATTTTCTCGGGAGTGAAAAAGCATGCAGATTTAAAAGCAAAATTCTTCGGTGGATCAAAACATGAAACTTACTCAGGAACAGAACTCTTCTGTAGCAACCACCAAATAAGAAAATTCAACTTTATGTCAAGTAAACTTCTTTAACCAGTCCATCAACTTTCTTGTGTATAGCTAAACAATAAAATTTCATTGAGTGAACAGTGGATACTCTTACATATAAAAGGGAATGAAATAAATCACAGGTTAGCTCGCCCAGCATCAGTCTCGTGAGTTCACCAAGGTCGTTCAGCTCTTTCCAAAACACCATTCTTGAAGTAATGGATGAAAGCGGTTCATCTCGGATCAATAGTCATTACAGTATAATGAGAATGCGGACCAAAGAGGAGCTGAGTAGCATGTAACCAGTCATCACAGAGTTTTTGATCATGTGCTCTTAGCTTCGAAAACTCAATGAAGGAGATGAAACCTTAGAGTATTGTTTTTGCGAACGCCCAGCCTTCAGCCTGATGACTGAACAACTGATTGAGTTGGAATATTTTCTATGACACTCAATTTTCCAAACGAAGCTCAAAAAGTGAGTTGTTTATCAGAGTTGGTTAAAACTCATTGACTGACAATATTTGACAGTCAGAAGCCTTGAAGAAGTATAAGGCTACCTTTTTTTAAGTCAAAAATGTAGACTATGTAAAATTTCCAAGGAATTAGCTATAAAGCAGGAATCAGAATTTTAGCATCTTATTAGGTAAAAGAGTAAAGGCATCAATTCAAATTGAAACAGTCGACCATCCTGATATTCTGGTCAGATTCAACTCAACTACTTCATAGGCAAAGGGATCCCTCAACTTGCATTAAAGTAAGGTATCATCTGAATGCGGGATCATAGCGGAGTCGTTGGAAGCTTTAAGGCTGGTGAACTTGAAAGGAAGTCTCATTATTACCTGAGTGACTGGGACTTAATGCGAGTCCGTTTGTGCTTGTGGTCCAGTTTTGGACAACTATGTTTCTCGTAAGATCAGCGGGCGCTAGCTAATCGCCAGTGGTTGTGAGGTCGCAAATGCTTTTGTTTCATCATGCAACTAAAGAGCTTTCTATTCTCTATAAGGTACAACTCTCTCATATTATAAGGGTTGTAGGATTTATTCACGGTATCCATGAAGTAAAAATTTCCTAAAAACCACAAAAAAATATTCAGTTAGATTTTAAGATGTATTCATTTCAGCATTTACTTGTTGTTTGTATAAACTATAAACTAGCAAACTAACATTTTATTTTTGAGGTTTGGTAAGTACGTTTCGTATATAAAAAGGTTTATTTTCTGTTCAAGACCTTAGTCAACCTATCGACGAAGCTGAATATGAAGAAGAAGGAGAATCATTATCACAATATCACAGAATATTGTAGTGATTATTTCCCCTTTTCAACAACAAAATGCAATAAAAATTTGTTGAAGCATATTCTATACAGTAGCTTGTGCTCACTAGAGGGTTAAAGATATGAGAAGATGCCATTAAATCAAAAGCGAGCACATTCAAGTATTGACTCTCTTTGTCTACCTAGCATATTTTGAAAAAATATTTTTAACTCCGTCGTATTGCATTCGTACCATGCAACAATTTCACATTTTATTGAGTTGTGTTGCAAGTAGACAAATATGCGTAGAACATTGCAGCATGCAGTAAAAACATAAATTCATAACATTGATAAAATCAACTAATTACAAACTGCACAAAAGGATAACGAATGTTCAACAACAGCATTGCAAGAGATGGCCTGCAAACAAAGGACAATGTTGCATAGGCATGTTGCACGAACACATACACACAAATAGCACAAGATGTAGATTGTTGAATTGCAGTGAAATGTAGTTTCGTGCAGCAAAATGCAGCGTATATGGAAAGTAGAATAAAAGTTGGTTGTGGTAGTGGCGCTGGCCAGCGCACAAAAGTATGCAACGAATTTGGTAATTTTACTATTGGCGTAGAGTAGGAGTGGATAGTGGGCAAAATTGAGTTGTACAAAGAAACTGAATTGGGACAGCAGCAGCAAAAAGTAGCAACAACAAAAAACACAATAACTACAACAACATTACTACAAAAGACTTTTCCTTTTTACTAGCACTGATGTTGCGACGTGTAAACAATACAAAAGCGTATGCAGCAGACCTACTGTATGCAAAACATATAATATATGTATGCGTATTGGTGTACGTGTATGTGTGTTGGCCACTCGCTGCACAATTCATAAATTTTCACAACGATAAGCGCATATTGGATGCTACTGCAACAATTGCGGTTGTTGTTGTCGTTGTTGCTGCCGTTGAAATTGTCAACACAGTGCTGGGCATTGCAGTAACAACAACAGCAACAACAACAACTGCGACAACAAAGCGTACAAGTAAGCAATCAACAGTCAACTGATACAAATGGCTGATACCGGCGACGCGCCACAATAGACAACAGCACATAACACATAACACACAAAAGCAACAGTAACAACAACAGCAACATGTCGGACAGAACATGCGAAATGCATGTTGCACCTCCTGCTGCATTACTTCATTTCACTGGAGCCTTTGTTGCTGCTGATGGAATTATTTGTTCACACATTGTTCGCACACTCCCTCAAAGTGGCAGCTGGCAGCTGGCAGCGTCGTAGCAAGCTGAATGAATTGTCAGCGAGTCCATCAGGCTGGAAGCCAACCAGCGGCAACAACACACCCACCCAACGCCAAATAATGCCAACAATAATGCTATCTACTGCACCTGCAACATAATGTTGCACGAATGCCCCAACGAAACTGTCCGTGTGCCTGTGTGTGTGTGTGTATGAAATTGAGTGCGATAGGGCGGGCGAGTTAATGTGAGCTGGTGTGGGCTAACAGCCATACACTGTTGCTGTTTTTGTTGCGGCATGCGGCGCACTTTGATTTCATGCGGCTGCGGCTGCCGCCAAATATTGTAGCAATACAAAATGCAATTTGTTGTTGGCCGCATATGAAAGGTGCCGCTGTGTGTGTGTTTGCTTGCAATCATCTCCAGTGGTGCGCTGTCTTATCTGTCAAACAGTTGGCAACACTCACTCACTGCACTGCACTTATGTACTGTACCTGTCGGCTTGCATCTGCACTTGCCACTTGCAACATTCGAGAGTTATGTTGTTGTCACCTTTTTGACAGTAAAAAAGGTGAGAAAATGCATTATTTTTGTTATTCGTCCGTCTGTTTCTGCTTCGTTTTGCCCTTGCTCGTTGTGGCAATCCGCGCTTTGTTGTTGTTGCAACACTTGACTTCTTTGTTGTGCCTGGCCCCACGGACGACTGCAGCATCGATTGCAATTGCAACACTCACAATGCACAAGCAGAACTTGGCTGTGGCAGTGGCAGACTCAATTGTTGCCTTTTGTTGTTGGCAATGACGATATATCAATGAGAGATAACTGAAATTGAGGTGTCATAATCAGAAATTGTATTCGATACATGAATAATAGAATGAATGCAATATTCATATTTCATGCTTTCTCTCCACTTGGAGAAAATGGAGAAAGGGTGCAGTACATACAGACGTTTGGGCAAGTATAAAGAATGGAGTGAAGCAAAGCTGCAATTGAATAAGACTTGGGTGTCTCTTCTTTTAAGAAAGTACCTCATAATTAAACAAGTAAGGAAGTGCTAAGTTCGGGTGCAACCGCACATTTTTCTCTCGGAACTTGCAAGAATCAAAGTCGGGGAAATACCTTCAGGTGTAGGCAAAATTTCGATCCGATTATGACCATTTTCCTACGTGAGAGAGCATAACATAAATGCACTAAGTGTGTAAAGTTCTATCCCAATTATTCGTTGGTGTTTGCTTTGTATACGGTAAAGTGGAAGAATCATATGGAATTTAGAATTTTATTATATGGGAAGAGCCGTGGCTATGGTCCGATTTCATCAATTTTCACATCGTTACATAGGAATAGCAGGATAATGTCAAGTAAAGGTGGGCGGTGCCACGCCCATTGTTAAATTTTCTATAAAACAATTTCCTTCCATCTGGGTGTAAAGTTTAATGCTGCGTCAGAGTGATTTCCTATAGGTCTCTACCTACCTACCCACCTAGTAGTTTACAGCATAACCGTTATTTGTGGAGTGAGCGTGGTTTTCATTCGATTTCATCCATTTTTACACCGTCAAAGGGTATATCGAAAATATTTGGTCTGAACGAATTTAGTTAAATTAAATTTTATTTAAATATTTTAAAGATATGTATATTAAACCTCTTAAGGGGCGATCTACAAGTGTTCCTCGCTACTGCAAATCCATGTATAAACTTACAGTGTTCTATCTTAATTTAGTGCTTAGTTATAATTAGCCCTTTAAATGTTTTCCTTAACTATATTTTGTGGTGTGACAATGGTCCGATTCCGCTTATCTGCAATACCAACCTCGCTTGGGTGTCAGGGAATACGTGTACCAAGTTTGATCAAGATATCTTATATTTAATTCAAGTTTACGGATGGACGGACAGACAGCCATTCACTCGCAATTCAACTCGTCTCGCGTTCCTGGCCATTTATATTTATATTTGTATATAACTCTATATCTATCTTGATTAGTTTTAGGTGATACACACAAACCGTTAAAAATGGCTGTCAACCAGTACGTCGCAGATCAGCATATTCAGTATGGAATACCGTTCAAGCTGAAGTAATGGAAAAAAATGGAAATTAGTGAAAATTCATCCAATAATATTCATATTTTCATCTCACTGGAGCGGTGTCATGGTCATTGTTCAATTTCTTGAGTGATTCGTAGGTAAGATTATTATATTACAAGATTAAGACAAGAATTATTATATGTTTGGAGAATAATTGTTCTCAGGGCTCTTAATGTATGATTTTCGATTGTTTTTGTAAAAATAATAGTCTTGTTATGCCCTATAGCTATTCTCGTGCAAGATGTTGCCAGAAAATTTCTTCATAATTCATGCCCGCAGACCCATTTATTCCAAGTAATTTTTTTTTGTTCGTAATATCAATGTCTTATCTATATGTAATACTCTTGAATATTTTGACAGTGACTTGCTTATTATCCTATAACATTGCCCAGAAGATTACCTTTGCAGATAAAGTAGACTTAAGATCAAAACAAATGCCAAAGCTAAGTAATACGGTCGCGAAATTACAGCCTATTAGGGGCGACTTTCATAAAATGTTTTTTTTTTTTTGGAAAACCAAAGATTAAAATTAAGAAGCTGAAAGCTCGAGTAATGGAGAAAGTATACAAAAGATGGCAGTAACAGTTGATCGCTATTACTGTATGGGACACTGAAGTATTTTTGTAATGCAATTATGTCACTTCCTAATACACCATAAACTTTGGAAAAATACGTGGGTGGTCCGATAATGATTACGCCTCATAATCCCACAGCGCTAATATCGCAAAAGAAATATGCTGCAGTACAAAAATTTAGCCACGTCCAGAAGCATCGAAAACGTCAACGACGAAGGATAACATCAAAAAAGGCCGCAATCTTGTATTAGTAGACCGCTGATTAAAGTCGCGGGAGACAGCTAAGACTGTAGACATCTTCAAAAACCGATTGCGTTTTATGCTGCATGAAAAACTGGACATGAGAAAGCCCATCGGTGCAATGATTGAGGCGATTGGTTAGATCGGACAATATGTCCAACCATGAGATCAAGGAACAGTTGACTTCACTCAGGGAACTTGCTTAGAAGAAGGCAATTAATTGTCTATCTAAATAGAATACAAAGAATACGTTGACATTTAACAGTGATAATGCGCGATCACGCACCACCGACGTCGCTACAGCCAATTCGGACGAACTTGACTACGAACAGATGCCAAATACAGCTATTGTGCTGAAATTTTGCACCCATCCTTTTCTCACCAAAAAGCTGCTCATTTGTCGAAACCGTCGATTTCAGACCACTATAGCATATAGCTGCCATATAAACTGAACCATGAGAAATAAGCTCTTATACGAAAAACTTCTTTATTTGACATGAAATCTTTACGAAATTTTGCATAGGTTATTTTCTAAAGCAATTGTGCAATCTTTGAAGAAATTAAGTAGATCGTGCTACTATAGCATATAGCTGTTATACAAACTGAACGATCAGAAATAAGTGCTTGTATGGAAAACTTTTTTGTTTGAGAAGATATCTTCATGAAATATGGTATGTGTTATTAAGAAAAATAACGCTATAACATCTGAAGAAAGTATTCAGATCGAATTATTATAGCATATAGCTGCCATACAAACTCAACGATCAAAATCAAGTTGTTGTGAGGAAACTTTTTTATTTGCGAAAGCTAATGTTTTTGCTGGTTAAGTACATAACGGACCGCTCTCGTAATTAGGAATGCCATTGCTGTACTGCATTTTGTTTCATTACGAGTTCAAATAAATATTTTATAGAATATTTAAATTTAAAATAATTTACTGGGCATCACTAGCCATCATAGCTTTTACATACATTTGTTTTTATATTTGCAACAACAATTCCCTCCGAAATAATGTTGTTATTATCAGCCACTTGCTGCACGCACACATACACACACACACACAAAATTGTTAGTATAATAGACCAATTAAATTTAATTGAGCGCAATCTAGGCTTAATTTTTCATAGATACATATGCCAATATACAAACATATATACATATACATATGTATATTCATAAGTCCACATAAATGCAAGTATATAAGCGAAAACCAATTTTTCATGGAAAATTAACGCGTGCAAAACGCAATGCACAAAAAGCTGCTGGTTGCTATAAAAAATTGCGTGTTTGCATTTGCAATTATAAATCACATTAAACAAAACAGTAACAAATACGATATTATGAACACGCCGCCGCGTCGACGCAAATAGAGCTTTCAGTGAGATCTTAAAAATAGTTTGATGATAGCTGAGACGAGCTCGGCTGAGCGCACGCTTGCCACGTCTGTATAATTTAGAGCCGACTGATTGCGCGCCCTCACTTGCCTATGGCGGTGGGAACTTCACACAAAGCCGTCGCGCACTCACATGCCATACCCCCCGCTGCTGAGCCTACACCAACTGCACACTTCGGTCGCAAAGCAGTCTTATCACTTTGAGCCAATCGCAAATGCCAAACAGCAACGCAGCACTTGAACGCGTTGATTAATTTAAATTATAATTTCGTCTTGTAGTCCGAGCGAGTGCGCGGCAGTGTGTGCCTAGCGCTAGAGTCGAGTGCAATTTCCAGACTAATTTTCATAAGAAACGCATTTAAACGCCACCACAAGTCAACCATTGGCCACCAATCAGCCAGTCAAGCAGCCTAGCCGCTCGAGTGTGGCAAGAAATTGCAAGTTGATTGCCTGCCCTGTACCAAGAGTAAGACTGGGCAGCGGTCACAGGTGAAGGTTTCGTGAAAATTCGTGATAAAAATGCAGTTGCTACAATGCGAGCGACTTGAGTTGAATTTTGATTAAAATTGGTGCGGCGCGTTGTGGCTTAGAAAAATGAGCGCAACAGTAAATTGAAAGGAGACGTATGAGAAACGGAAGTACTGCCCGCAGGCAATAGTAAGCCGGACCGTGGCGGCTGGTAAGGTGCTGCAGTGCGGTGAGCGCATGCAATGCCAGGGCGCACAGGGCGAGGGTGTGAGCAGCCACCGCCATTTCTTGCATGTTTGTGGAAAATTAAGTTGTCCAGGCGATAATGTCGTCCAGCGGCAGCGACAGTGACTACGAAGCCCAACCACATTTAAACAACGAAACCATTCAGCCAGTTCGTTCAAGCAACGGTGCAACCACTCAGCCAACCAGCCAACCGTCTAACGACCACAATCACGCGTACGTCAACATTGCGGTGGCTTTTCGAGGGTCTTCAAAATTGTTATTGTTATTGTTATTGTTGTTGTTCTTGGCATTATTGCATGTTGTTGTAGTTGCGGTTTTGCTGTTGTGGTTTTCTTATGTCGGAAATGTGTTCTAGATATGAATGTAATTTCCTTCACAACTACATTCGGTAGCCCACAATCGGCGGTAGCTAAAGCAACGGCAACCAAATTAGTTTGTACTCATTATCCGCAACGCCATTTTGAGGTGTTGCCACTACACGTACGAAGGAAAGTTACGCGTATGTGGGCTGCGGTTAGCTGACTCCTGTGGCGGCCATATTGAGGCAAGAATTAAGGGGAATATGCGGCGTAGTAAAACATACAACTTTTAATCTTTAAATTATTGATTTAGATAAATTTCATTTTACTCTTAATATAGATTTATTTAATTAAATATATTACCCATAAGAAAAATTAAATATACTACACCACAGTTTGAGGTTAGCTTAAGTCTAAAGCGATTTCTTCTTCTCCTTTAATAGTTCTATAGCAACCTGAGCGATTTTTTGTCGGATATACAATTGCGCTTCTGTCGTCTGATGTTACTACAAGGTTGTACACCGTAAAATGAATTGCTTCTGTTAGCTGAAAATTGCATTTTATATTTTTGAATTATTGTATGTGGACATCCCATAGTCACATTATACCCTCCTAAGCGAGATTCTTTCTCTGGAACAACTCAAGAATTACTCCTTGAATATTATCACCATTTTTCGCGATAATTTAAGACGCCAGCACTTAATTTTAATTTACGCTTCTTGAATGTAGTAAATTTGCCTTAAATTGCTACGAAATTGACGATAATTCGCAAATACATCCGGCTGCTAGTGTTCCAAGACAGGATGTGTTCCTCTAGAGTCCATTGTTTCAAGCAACCATGGAAGGAGCTGAATAAATAAAGACAGTTTAAAGAAATTTCATTCCCGACTGCTCTCCAGCGGGCCAACTTGTCTGTCTTTTTATTTTCCTCTATTTCTACATGACTGAATACCTAGAAGATTTTTATCGAGTTTTCTATTGAACGCTAAGCAGTACGTATTTCTTCCATTTTTCCCGTATTCAGCATATTTTGAACCGGAATTTAGGCAACCTGTAATAACAAAGCATAGGAAACAAAAATCTGTTAATAAAGCGCAGTTGGCAAGCCCAGGTATCCGTTCTAGAAAATAGACAACCAATTAAGAACAAAACGTCATCAATACTAAAAATCTGGTAGCCGTTAGATCTTAGAAAACTTTTTATTGTTACTGAAATTAATTTCCAGTGATCACAACGGATATCTTCTTTCTACTCATGAAAATAAATGGCACAGAACCCAAAAATTACCAGAGCAACATATAAGATCTGTAAAGTATGTCAAGAAACATAGGGTTTCGCATATATCAACATCTCCAATCGGTGTATGATTAATCATACATATGTAAGAGATTGAAAACTATAACTTAGAAAGGTAAAACGATAATTCAAGAACGTTGTATAAACCATTAAGAAGTATTAAATACTTCTATAATGAAGACCAAAGTCGTTTTACACTTTACCAAGTTCCTGAGCCAAGGTTTCTGAAATGCATTTCCGTGTGTTATGATGGATTTCGGAGAACATTTATATCGTCAGCATTTGTAGAAGATTTAAAATAAATATCGAAATCGAAAAAGTATTTCGTGGTAAGAGATTCTTCCTTTAATAAAGTCATATGCATTTTTTTCAGACAACAATTACCAAAACTCTTTTACCATATAACGGATGATCCAAGCAGAGGTGCTTTTATCAATAGCCTGCCTTGTTGACAGATTATTTTTTTTCATATTATTTTTGTTCAGTAATGTTTGGAATTCTATCATGGCATCAAATCGTTTAACCTTATTACGAAAATTCATATTCCGTAAAGAATGTGTTTCGTGCGCCTCGCTCAACATAATCGGCCTAATGAACGTACTATTCGCAACACCATCACCCATTTTGCCACCCAGTATTCATTATTGGATAATATTCGACCGAATAGATCACGAACAGCACGCAGTGAAGAACATATAGCGTAGCTGAGTGTGTACACGAAAACCGTGCAGAGTCGATTCGGCGCCATTCACAGCAACTTGGACTAACGTATGGAACGACTTGGCGCATTTTACATCGAGATCAGAAATTGAAAACGTATAAAATACAGCTTGTGCAAGAACTGAAGCAGGTCCGAAGTATAAGGTGGATGCATAAGAACCTCCCACCCAAGCTTCAGAAGCTTCTGGCAAGTCACTATAGATATGTGTGATATCTGAGCGATTGCTTTTTTCAGAACGCTCAATTGATTACAATACAGGTTCGAATTAAATAGGGAGCAACTCATATTAGATGATTCTCTGCCAACTTTATATTTTATGCATATATTTATATAATATTTCTATATATTTAGGGTATTTAAAAATGGAATGAACTGAATGAATTTCACGATATAAAAAATTGTCCTTATGATTCTCTAGACATCCTTAAATACCAATTAATTTGCAAAAATATGCTTAACATAAAATGCCTTGAAAGCACAAATAAATTATTTTGCTACGATTTTTGTAAACGATAGACAAATGGCTACTTAAAATTCATTGCAAGTACTAAAAAGTTTAAAATTATATTGACTAAATTACAGTGCACAAAAAGGGATGACAAATTTGCGGCGAACCATAAACTGAAAATTTCTCCTTTCTAAACGCCGAATGTTTGTGTAAATAAAATTTACACCCCAAAATTTGCTAATAAAAATTACAGAAGATGGCAACATATTTTTATTTATTTTTCTATTTTTCCACTTTTACCATTTTTTGTTTTCAAATGAGCTGAAAGCAATTACGCGCCACGCAGAACGCCACAACAACATTGAAACAGTATAAAAACGCTTGGCAACGCAAAGTGTGCACAAATATAATATGTCATCTAAAACGTTTTGACTTATGGCAATAATAGAGCGCACCAAAATGCCCCACCCACCGACGCAAGTCCACACCTACATACATTGTCCCTGAGTCGCGTACAACAAAAAGCGGTGACAAACAATATGTTGACAACATGCGTTGAATAATCACCACGAAAACACCACAAAGTGTCATCACCGCGGCGTGACTGCATGCAGCGCCCCCCAAATCCGAGGTCAGCGCTTCCCAAACCACAACAGTGATGAGTACGAGATTGCAGGTTCATATTTGCGGTGAATATTTAGTGTGTTGTTGTTACTCCAAGGCTTTGTTGGCGTGTTGGGTTGGCTTATAGCGGTGTTAGAGTGCTGAGGGTTGGGGTTGTTGCGGGTGAATGCATTTGCATAAATCCCCAAACCAGACGAAAGTCTCATCAACTCCCGAACGCCAGCAAGTATACAAGGTACACACGTACGCCGTTTCTGAGTCGACGTCAACTTTTGTCGCCTTTCATTGTCATATGTAAAAGGGTGTTCACACTCAATCGAAGCGCTCAATGCATACACCCAGTCTCTCGCACACAACGCGTGCTTCTCAGTTAGACAATCGCATAAATAGTCACTTTGTTAATAGCTATCGCTCACTCCCACTACAAGTCGCTTTATACCCCCTCCAACATTTTTTGTCTCTTTGTAACGCTGCTTGCACTCGTCGGTGTTTTTCATGTGTCAAATTTTAAATGACAGCAAATTTAATCGATTTATGTTTTTGTTTGATGCGATTTAACAGCAGATTGTTGTCTGCGCCTGCCAATGCCAGATTTAATGGCGCTTTCGTCGCCAAACGCCAATTTCATGGGTATGCCATTCGCGCCTTTTCCTTTTTTATCGGGAATGTGGGAGTTGTTTAAATAAGGACAAAGTGGTGTGAAGATTTTTAAATGAGAATTTATGCATATTAATGATATTAATGTGTGCATATTTGCTCTCTTTGACATTTTATGAAGTTGTTATGCACTCATATGAACCCTTGGTCGGAGGCGACACGTACATACTCATATAACGTAGGTACCTATGTATTTAATATTGTTTCGCTATCTTATCGGCAATATGAGTTTCTTCTTACAGGTTGGATATAAGCGCTCTGTGGTCTAGTCTCTTCTGTATCTTAAAAAGTTTCTAACTTAGTGTCTTAAATATTTTTGATTTCATCCCATTCATCAATAGCGTATTAGGTATGGAATATCGATTCTGTTAGTGGTGGCACCTACCGAAATTAATGAGTTAAATAAATGAGCTTCTTTTAATTTTGTTATTTCAACTTCTTCGCTCAACACGGAAACTCAAAAGACATCAGACGACTAAAAGGTTTGAGCTCTTTCTTTTATTTATCATGCCTTGGTTTTATCCGTGGCTTCGTCAACAAACATAATTGTCGCTATTGGAGTGAGTCAAACACTCGTATGGTTCAGAAAATGCTATTGCATTCAAAAAAATTTACCGTTTGATGCGGGTCATGATATGGCGGCATGATTGCGCCTTTATTCATTCCAAATGAGGCAGGAAAATCCGTTACCATTAATAGCGAGCGTTATAACACGATGCTGACCGACTTTTTTCTTTCGGAATTTGACGATTCCCAAGTTTCATGTCTAAACATGGATACATTATGTGTAAAGTTTGGCGACTCGTTAATTTCGAGAACTTACCCACTCAAATGGCTGCCAAGATCTTGGGATTTAACGCCTCTAGATTATTTTCTCTGGGAGTATGTTAAATTCAAGGTTTACGCCAATCAACCAGCAAGGCTCGAGGAGCTCGAAGCGCACTATAGCCGAAATTCTAGTCGAAATGCTGCAACTGGCCATCAAAAACTGTAGTAAACGGGGCCGTGGTGACCCTTTTTTCCAATTCATATATGACATAAATTTATATGCAAAGCGCAAAAAAAGAACAGAACTCATTTTGACTTAATTTGAGTATTTTATTTAATTTTAACATCAAATTGTTTTTGTTGGTAGACCCTTTAAATTAATTGGAATTGGAAATCGTAACACTCACCGAGAAAATTTTTCTTTATAAAGATGGAATTCATAAGTGATACACTGTTTGGTTATCTACTGAAAGAGACATTACTAATGATGTTCACTAGACACAACGTTTTTTTTTAACAGCGATTGGAGCGAAATGATCACAAATGAAGAGTGCAGATAAAAATCAATGGATTAGAGGCAACATGCTAATCTGCATACGGCAGTACTAAGACACAATGAATTTTCCACAATAGCGTAACGATGGTTTCCATTACAACATCCGTCATAGAAATGAAGCTTCATTGATACAGTTAGTTATAAAAGGGATACAGAAATATGACCGACAAGTTCAACAATTAACAATCACGATTAAAACTTTTTCAAATTGTTAAGGGATGCTGAAATTAGGGCATCTAAAAACGTTTTTGTATCATCATTTGAAGTAGAAACCAATATTTAGTCCTTCTCTATCAACGCTGATATTTAATAATCCATCTTCCTGTAGGCTTGCTTTCATTTAACACAAAAAGTATAGAGCTTATAATACAGACATATAATTTCCGCTTATGTCTCTATCAGATATTTGATCGACCTTTTCGGGCGACCCTACCGTTTTATGACAAATTTAGCGATCCACATTTGCTTCCTATCCGGTGACTGTTATTCAATAATTTTTTTTGATACTGGTTGAAACAGATATCGATCATGAATCTTGTCAATACCTCTTACCACGTTACCAAGAAGGCTTTCGTAATAACATGATAAAGATAATGAGCAATGCAACAATAAAATATAAATGAGATAATGTCTTAATTGTATCTTACAGAGTACATATTTCGGAAAAAAGTCTATCGTACAATTTTTTTTAAAACTGTATTTTGAAATTAATTTCTGTCAAAAACTTCTTTATAAAATAGAAAATGTACCATATATGATACTGGTCTTTCGCTAACCAGAAATTGGCCTTCTGGCTTAAGATTATATAAAGCAATATTGCAATAAAGTTTATTGCTAAAATCTTGACTAGCTCACCTTGGAGAAGTATTCATAGTTAATTAAAACAAGAATATGTCGGTTAATTTTGGTTTAGCCTTCTAGTAAGTTTCTTTATAGCTCTACACATTTACTACAATAGTTTCCGTTTTTCCTCGTTTTAATATAAATTTGTTTTTTTTTGCGAACGGTACACTTTTTACTCACTCACACTCTTTGGATCTTTAGTGAATTGAGATGCAGTCAAGTTGCTTTTATAGAAGTTGAAAAATCTCGAACGATTCGATTATTAGAATCGATTTAACATCCGGAAATATGCCGAAATCTTAATTTTTATTAGAAATTTTGGCTTTAGAAACTTCTATCGGATATGGATTCTCTGTCTGACTTAAAATTTAAAAGAATATTGTTTCTATGTCAAAACAAAAGTTCTACATCTCTCTTTCATACCAAAATGACTTGGACAAAACCAAAAACAAGAAATAACTTTTCGAACCGATCGAAAGGACCGACACATAGCTCAATCTCAGATTCCATACTGTTAGTTGAAGTGCAAAAATATTTATTGAGTTCTTGTCACTCCAGCGAAATCAAAGCCAAATCACCTTTTATATGTATGTATGTATCACCACCATGACAGCCCTAATGACATACATATGTATATACATTGTCACGCCGCCAACAAAACAGTCGAACGGTATTTTGTTGTTGCCCCTTTGTCCAACCAACAAATGTAAGCAACAATCAAAATCTCGGAAAAGTGGTGGTCACTGTGGATCCAAACGAAAAAAAGAAAACAAAAATGTAATAAATCTGCTGTGGAGAGCGCGTTCGCCGTGTATTCCCGCCCCAACCCCGGCCAACAACACACACATAAATTCCGAAGCAAAGTAGAAACGGCAACAATATCAGCCGAATGGAGGCGGTGCGAAGGGTCAGGCTTTTGTCCGCGCGCTGTTTACTTGGCCCCCACATCCATTTTGGGCAAAATATCCGTCTGTCTATCTTGTATGTGTGTATATGTATGCGATTGTCTGGTAATTTTTCTGCATGTACGTGTGTGTATTTTAGTCTTACAGCCATTGACTCCATAAACAAAAATCGCAGCGACACGACACAGCACACACGTCCCTTATCGCCGCTGGCTCAGCCATTCAACCAAAATTTAGCGGCCTCGAAACGTGTACGGAGTCCCTTTTATTTTATCGCTAATAGACATGACGAAAAAATAACATTTAAGAGTCAATAAAACTTGTTAACGGAGTAATTGCCAGCAATTTATTTATTTCACCTCATATGACTTGGTCTACGGCTGGTCTGTCTAGGCGGCTGTGATGACCCAAACGGGCGTGCGAGGTGTTCGTTTACAAGTATGTATATATGGGCATGTGTGTGTTTTGTGGGTGATGCGCAAAAATATAACTGTACTCCTATATGAGTTTTGGCGAAATTACTGAGAGTATATGTGTGAGTTGGCGGCGCGTTGCATGTAAATAAATCTGTGAATTTGCGATGGCAATTTATGTAAAAGATACTGTAACAATGATATTATAATAGTTTATGTTATATATGTATGTATTATATAGTTACAAAATTTTCCATTAAAGAGGAAAGTAAGGCCGAAAACATAAAAAAGTTAACTATTTGAGCATCTTAATTAAGAGCAGACAAAATAAAGTATAACTATGTAGCTTCCAGAATATATATTATCCTTTAATGGAATTTTAGTCACGCCCCACGAGCTATAACGTTAATTTACTTCGTGATGTAGCAAACAACTGATTTCGAGTATAGACCAAACCATATCTTACATTAAGACAAAACGATGCGATAGAGATATTGAATATTATATCCGGAAATATAAGCGAAGCTCGAGAGCAATAATAAAATCTCATTCAACTGGATCCCGAAGTTTATTTAAAGGTTATTTTTTTAAAATCGAAAAAGTTCGGGTATACATTTATTGTTAGAATTATAAATCAATAAGCTGATTAACAAAAAAATTTTAGTATGAACAAATAAGGAAGGGCTAAGTTCGTGTGTAACCGAAAATTGTATACTCTCGCAACTTGCATTAATCAAAATCGGGGAAAATTCTTTTTAAATTTCAATAATATATCAGACAGTTTACCGATATTTTCAGTCAAAAGTTCGCAATAGGAACTGGGATACACATATTCGTTATCTGGAGTCTGGAATAGTTTTGTTCCGATTTGGACAATTTTTGGTCATAAGACGGCACACCTCACATTGGTTGGTTCCTGACTTGCATACTTAAAAGTAAAAGAATCAGATGGAATTTAAAATTGTGTTACATAAGAAGTTCGCGTGGTTTTAGTCCGATTTCATCCATTTTCGCACTGAAATATAAGAATGTCAAAATAATTCTATGTACCAAATTTGGTCGTTATCGGTTGAGTAGGTCTCGAGATATGGGTTTTCACCTAAATGTGGGCGGTGTCGCAGGTGTACCTTATTAATGTGACTCGTTGTGCCATATTCAAATTCTGTATCTTAATTTACGGCTTAGTTATGGCACTCTATACGTATTCGATTAGTGGCGTTTTGTGGGCCCATCTACGAACTCGTCCCTAGTTTTTTGCCAAGGAACATGTGTACCATATCCATCTTGATTAGTTTCAGGTGATACAAGCAACCGTTAGGTGTACAAAACTATTATACTCGTACTCTGTAACAACATGTTGCAAGAGAATAACAATAGGGCCCGAAACTTATGTTTCGAAATTCTAAATGAACTATTTAGGACGTTTGATGCTACGGCCACCACTGAAAAATCAGTTGATTATTACGTCACGTTAGCGGTATCTATTTTTTCATTTAGTCACATGCTTTTGTCAATAACATTTATGATTACCAGTATATGATGGTCGTTTGGCAACATGATGTTGCAAATAATCTATTTCACTATATTCCCTAATTGTCAAATAAATATAACATTACAACTAATAAAGAGAGTCTACCGATTTCTATCTTTCCCTCCGTGAACAATCTCCTCACAACAGGCTCAGATTTATTATATACATTTGAGACTCATAGTAGTGGCTGTTAACAGGTCTTTTGCATTATTTTTAATCTGATTGGACTCAAAGCGATATGAAGAATATCTCAAATTTGACAGCTTAGTCATCTTGCTCATTTTAGGTCAATATATGATACAGTAATATATGATTTTCATTCATTCAGACTTACCATTTGATAAAATTTAAACCGGTGGACTGGTCCATTCTAATTGCGCGCACAAACCAAATCGATAAATATTTTTTTCTAGCTTGGTACAACCCTTTTTCATTGTCGTGTCAAGTTTGATTCCATATTTTAATTAGTATGTGTTTGACGAACACAAGTATTTGAGCGGCACAAAGCATTCAGAGAAGGGAGTGAAGTCATCGAAAACTTGCCTCATGCGAGTCGTCCATCTACCTCTGTTAATGTCGATAACATCGAAATAGTTAAAAAAAAAACAATGCTGGAAGCTCGACAGGTGAGGTTGCAAAAGAGATGCTTGACTACTTAGCTGAGGACCCTACATTTATCAAACACATTATTATTGGTGACGAGACATGTGTTTATGAATTTGACGAAAACTGAAAACTGAAAAACAAAACTGAAAAAACCAAAATTCGCTGAATGCACTAAAGTCCAACAAAGCTGAGGCTTTTAAAAAAAAGTATGGAAAATTGCCTTAAGCGTTGGTATGCTTTTATTGGTTCAAAAGACTATTGTGAAGGCGATAATAAAGATTTTAAGAAATGTATTATTTTTTAGCCAAATTTTCTATATAGCGGTGATTTCACTAGGAAGACACCAACAGACAATCAGCGAGTGCTAAAATTAATTTATTGATTCTGGAAGTTTCTGATCTGGAAGATGCTGGTAGAGGATCCAGTGATTCGTGATAAGATAATAACTCAAACTTCGACGAGGAGAAAGATATAAAATCAGTACCGCTAACATTCCAAAAAAATTTGCTGCTATAAACATGTACAATTTACTAATAAATTTTTATTGAAGCCTAATTAATTTGCACGCTTAAAAAGTGAAGTGAAGTGCAGTTTGTATGAAGTTGGCGATATCTCGAAATACAATTTTCCACTACTTTTCCATTACTGCCACAAATCACGCCAAAGTAAGATTATTGAACAATTATTGTATACACTTTTCATTGTGGGTTTTGTATTTACCATACGAATAAAGGAAAATATGTAGAAAAACTAAGACTTCAAAGAATTTAATGCCAATGCAACATGAAACTTGGTGCTTTTTCGCAATAATTTGTGCGGCCTCATTAAATAGCCAAGCGCACATCGTCACCCCGACAAATAACCGGAGAGGGGTCCCAGCTGGGCTACCAGCGCTGGCATTATACGAGTAAGCAAGCATGTGAAGAGGATGAAGAGGAGGCAGAAGAAGAGGCAGTAGCAAAAATATTAATTGTTGCACCACACATACACACACACCTTGAAATGATTGTGGCAAGTATGCAGGCCGAGTTGAAGGCGAAGTGTGCACAACTAAAAATGTGCTCAATAAAAATTTTGCATTTGAAAAAGCCAGTTACCAGCGCTAGTTGCTATACATTTTAATTGCTTAGCGAGATATTTGCATTTTTGGTGCAAAAGAAAAAATAAAAGAAAAAGCAACAAACAGCAAACAACGAGAAATATTTTAATTATTTAATTTTATTCTTAATAAACGTCGAACATGCAAATCAACAGTTTGCCTCAATGGAGTTCGTAGACCGACCGCAGAGCCGCGTAGTTTGTGGTACGGATGAGAAGGAGGGGCGCAGCACAAGTGGCAAGTGAAGCGCGCGCTGTGGCAACGCCAAATTAGTTGAAATGATTAGCGAGAGCAAGGTACAAAGTGAATTAAATATATGCTTAGGTGAGAATTGAAGGCGCGTTTTTTTTCTGATTTTAATTTTCTTTAAACAATTTCCCGCAATAATTGCGAAGGCAACTAATTTGAATATGACTCGGTGTGCATACAATAAATATGTAAATATGTAGATACATAAGTGTAAAAATAGTTTTTTATTACAAAATTGTACGCATTCGTTCGTTTTCTGCAGCAATTTGTTGGGTGAGCGTGAGTGGGTGTGTGTGCCACATATAGAAAATATATATACATATGTATCTACATAGCTTAAATAACTATATAAAATAACAACACTAAACACATTTTTTTTTACTTGTTATTCTGAAATATAGGTTCTGAGACATCTCTAAAAAAAAATCTCTCCAAGTATGAGCTCTTAAGGGGTTACATGGGTTTCACGGCATCAAAAAACAAAAAGTTTATTTATTGTCTTATTTAATTCTATAAAATCTCTAGAATATTGTCCTAAGCTCTCAAGTTGATACCAGTAATAGTTTTAGAGGTACAGCCTTGAAAAGTTGCGCGATCGAGTTCAGCTATGCATACAGTCACTTAAAACTTTAAACACGTTTTTCTCGAAACTGTGTTTTTGAAGTAGGTTGTCAAGATTTCTGGCGAACTACTCAACTACTCAAACTAGCCGAACGAACGTGCCAAAAGTGGTTTGCGCCGTTTAAAAGTGGCAA
The DNA here is from genome assembly GCF_042242935.1 of Bactrocera oleae. Taxonomy (NCBI): domain Eukaryota; kingdom Metazoa; phylum Arthropoda; class Insecta; order Diptera; family Tephritidae; genus Bactrocera; species Bactrocera oleae. The sequence continues at coordinate 17,841,981 of NC_091537.1, read as the reverse complement.
TTTCGACTAAGCCGACGGAGAATGACCCGGACAGCAAAAAAAAATTGAAGACGAAGAATTGGAGACATTACTCGACGCAGATGCATGCCAGACGCAAGAAAAACTTGCAAAAGTATTAGGAGTTGATCAAGCAACCGTTTCCAGACGATTAAAATCATTAGGATTCATCCAGAAGCTTGGAAATTGCTGCCTTATGAATTAAAGCCAAGAGACGTCGAACGTCGATTCTGCATGTCGGAAATGTTGTTTCAACGGAAAAACGACCAGAATATGCGACCAGACACGAATCAATAATTAAATTTAAAAACTATTTGGAAAACTGTGGGTGGGAAGTTCTACCTCACCCGCCTTATAGCCCAGACATACCACCTTCCGATTGCCACTTGTTCCGATCAATGCAGAATTCCTTTACCGGAGTACGCTTCACTTCAGAACAGGGCATCAGAAATTGGCGCGATTCTTTCTTGACCTCCAAGCCGGAGAAGTTCTTTTGGGGATGGGATCCACAAACTGCCAAAAAGATGGGCAAACATCGTAGCTTCCGATGGGAAATACTTTGAACATTAAATGTATAACAATTTTTACACAATAAAGTCTTAATCGAAATGACGTCATAATGACCGAGTTTTGAATATTTTCCTTTGAAAATTTCACAAAATCTTAAGCAAATATGTATCTCCGGAATAATGAAAAGTTTGAATAAAATTTTTAATTTTTTATATGAAAAAATAGATTAAATATAAGACGTTTTTTGCTCGACGAAACCCATATAACCCCTTAATTGGAACGGGAAACTCCTCCGCCTAACAGATTTGAGTTGTTTTTGTTATTATTATAAAGAAAAATTCATATCTCGCTTTCAACTACTTGAAAAAATATCTTGTTTCGTAGATTTTGTGGGAAATTGAATGCTCTAAAAAAAGTTTCTTAAGATTTTTTCATAAATCTAACCTTTTAAAAGATATTAACGGTTGAAGTTTGATTATTTAAAAGCAAAATTGTTAAAATGAATTTTATAATGATTTTCATAAAGAAATATATAATGAAAAAGGTTATTATAAATTGCCAAAGTCATAGTTTTGTAAAAAAACTTACTGATCTACAAAAAAAGGTGTCGTATATTTTTAACTTTTTTTATATATTTTTTTAAATTTTTTATTTACTTTTTATTTTTATAGGTTTTTTTAATTTTTTTTTATTGCTGGTTGACGATGTACCTATATACGTCTTGACTTAATCGATAAAGCAGTACGATTTTTTTTTATCCACCTTAACATATGTATATATGTACATATATACATATTTATATACCTAAAATACAACAACACATATGTACCATATATGTATATATTTATATATATTTAATTAATACAACTAATATGTATGTATACACATACCTAGATATTCACCTTCGCATTCGCCGCATTGTGTGCTCACTCAGCATTTGCGTTATTTTACGATATTAAATTAATGTGGAAAAAGTTTCGCGCATAATATGCAAAATAGTTTGTCCGCAGCAACCACAACGTGCTTTGTATCCGCTTTTTGCCTCCAAGCTCGCCGCCCTAGTAGCAAGTGCCATTACCGCCATCGCTTTACTATTTGTTGCAATCGGCAACAAGTAATGTTGTTGTGTTTTTTTTTTTGGTTTTGTGGCAGCGTTCATTGTGCTAGGCGCAAAATTTTCCTACCATGTCTAAAAGACATTTCAATTCAATTAAAGTTTTGAAGGAGTGTTGCGCATGTTTTGTTAACTCCAGCGCACTTATTATAAATAATTTTTACTTTTCAAAATCTATATATGCCTTGTTTTTTGCTACTGTTTTTTCAATAAAGACACACGCATAGCTACATACATACCTATGTAGCAACTGCACCTTTGGACGTATTTTATTAGAAAGGGTGACACGAGGGCCGAGTGTTTTTGTTTAATGAATTTGTGTAATTAAAAGTTGGAACAAATTCAATAAAACAAACCCTGAAGGGTGTAAAGGTTGTTAAATATTGAAAATCGTAGTGTTTTCTGCTTAATAATAGAATTTTTTTTTAGTTTAAGTTAGGTGAGGTTAGGATAATTAGATAAATATAGTTATAGAGCTAACACTCGCACCAAAGGTAACGCAGAATCCTACTTGGAACGCTGTAAAACAGCAGTTCTTTGTGATTCTCAAAACTCATAGATATGGATCATCAGACATTTATAGAACGAAGAAGTGTTCTGAGCTTGAAAAAAAAATGCTTAAGGAGGCTAATATCAATTTGTTAGTCAATTTACAAATTCGTAGACTGCAGAGCCGAGTCTCAAGTACTGATATATGGTAACACAATTTGAAAAAAAAACTATTTAAATCATGAATAATTATCTGGAACTCTTTTGCAGCGCTTTCGATGTGTGTCGTGTGTCGAATAAACCCATTCGGCTTTTGTCGTATTTTGCTAGACTGCGGAACTCAAACTTCAATGCACTGCAGACGAATTGAGTATCAGTTGCTGTTGTTGTCACGGCCAATTGAAAGTCTTTAGCAAGCTTAAAATTGGGTTCGTTCCGGTTAAGGAGACCCGTCGTGGGAATGGAATGGAAGTCATTCAAAAATGGTTATTGTGACAGTTGTATAATCAAATTAACAACTGACATGTCTTAAAATTGAGGCATATATATTAAAAATTTGACTACGCATCCGAAACCAATCATCCTGCAGAGCAAAAATTTCAATGACGACTCTTTTAAGAAACTTTTAAGAGATCTTCTGTTTAAAAAAATTCTGCTTACGCCAAAAGCTGACCAAATCAGTGTTATTGAGATCTATGCCAGAAGGAAACATTTATAATTGGTTTACCAAATTCCGAAGAGGGTGAAAAACTAAAATCGCAAAATGATTTCGGTTTTTCGAATTGTCGTAAAATGGATTTTATGGAGCTAGCTAGTACATCAAAAGAATGTTGTTTCCAGCGGTTCAATCATAATACAGCCGGATTTCAGCGTGGATATATGACACTAATCGTTTCTTTCCGGAGTCCAATGGATAGTCATGTTTATAATGTGGTCTCTATTTTGTAACGCATATGAAATAATTTTCACCGAATGCTTATTTTAAAAAAGTAGAATCCGTCAACAACAAACCGTCTTAAAAAAGGAGAGTCTATCAAGAACTAGTATTACGATATTTAGCTCTTTTGGTGGATTCCCATAAATGCGGTCCAGTTGAAAAAAAGGAAGTGCTGTTTCATCAAGATGATTCCTTAATTCAATTAAAAAGAAAACATCATGAAAGCATATTACGAATCGAGCTTCGGATTTCTGCTGTAGTCACCTTACTCTCTAAAATTGACCTCAGAAACGTTTTTTCTATATTTCGATTTTATACTACAAAAAGAGTATAAGAAATTGGCAGATCATCATAATCGGTGCATCGCGCTCGATGATAACGTAACTATATTGTATAATATAAGTAAATTTTGATATACAAAATTTTTTATTTTTGCAAAGATTATCACGGTTCAGTTTCATATGGAAAATAACGATATGTCTAAGTAATTGAAAGCACATAGAAAGGCCCAAATATTCATGTTGTACCCTAAAACTGTTTAACAACTAAAAACTTGTGAAATTTGTAACTGTATGTAGACTCAATAACATACACTCTCCCACCTTTTCTGTAAATATGGTAAGGGTAAGTCATCAAAATAACGAAACACGAAATCAGAAAAGTTAGAACAATAACTACAGGTAACCCACTCGACTGTGTTACCATTACCAGCACACCACAACTCATCTCACACATTACCTCCGCTATGAATTGACAACCGACAATATTGAAAAATGTATTTGTATTGGCCCAAAGAGGCGTAAATAACGTTACACATACGCTGCCTATTTAACGGTTGTCCAGCGTGGTATTTAGTAGGGGACATAACAAATCTCACTGCAGCAGGATTATCCAGATGTGCTCGCCACAACAAAGTGCCAGATGGGGCGCGTACAACGCAGACAAATAGGCTCACACGGCACCGTTATAGATAACTGAATAGCTAAATGATTGAACCAGCCGCTTGAACGGTGGTTGGATTTGTATAAATGAATGTATATGGCACAGTGAGTGATGGACCATATGTATGGTATGTATGTATGTAGGCACATATGTTGCCCATCTATACTTTTGGAGTCGATGTGGCTGGACACGGCGTGGTTGTACATCAAAGTCAATTGGTCAGTGAAGTTGAAAGGTAGAGTCGGTGTTTTTGTTATATAATTGTATGTGTGTACACGTGTGTGTGCATGAGTGTAAACGTAATAGACTTTGAACAATGGTCAACGAATTCGCTGGTAGGGCGCTGGAGGTCGAATATGAGTTTCGTCACTTTTGTGTTTTATTTACTGTTAGAATTTAATTTGCAGTATGAGTTGCAACTTTGGGAACCTTTTCTACCAAGTACAGTTGATTTTTTAGTTTTCAAATAATAATTCAAAAATTCATAAAACACCGACCTAGTTAAGGATATTGGTTATCAATTTTTAGTGTTAAATCATATTACTTATGCCGAATTAAACAGTTCCTAACCGTTAAATACGATATTAAGTGAAATAATGCGACATAAAATGATGTTCAGCGAAGGAAGCTACGCGAAATTATGGACCGATTTGGTTAAAATTGATCGAGTAGTTTGTACGTTACTTAATTCCATCTAAAAATGTATGGTGTCAAGTTCTTAAATCAATTTTTGAAGCTTCCATTCCGTTTGGAATGTCTATTCCTTCTAAATACCTTGGACCATAGAGCAGTCCAATAAGTACTCACAATCTCACCAACTGGTGGTGGTACTACCGCAAGAGAAATTTACTATCGTTATCAAGGAATAATCGAAGGACTGTACTTCCCTAGAAGACTATGCAATTGACCGAAAAATATGATGATGCCCCACCCCATTTCGAGAATTGACAAGGTTCTCTACATTATCTATGTACTTCAAGGAGTGCTCTAACGATCACAGCACTCACAAGGAAATGAAATGTAATATAAAAAATTTTATCAAACTAAATAAAATTCATTTAAACAAATTGAATAATATGAAGTGAATTCAAAGCGGACGAATCAATATAAACGTTTAGCGCTGCATCAGATAAGCACACCACAAATTATAAGTATTAGTTTGAGAGGGTATTTCGTCATGGTGCCCGCCTACTATTCGCTCTACCCAGACGCACGCAGTACGAATCAGTCATTCGTCTGCGCAAACCGGCAATTTCACATCTAATATGACCAGCCATGAAAATGGTTCAATTAAAATGTTGCGTACGTGACAAGAATTTTCGAGAGCAAATGCTTCTTTCTGCCAAATAAACTGAAAAATAAAATAAATAAAATCGAAGAGAAAATAATAATTTTAAGGCGTTGACGAACATGCACCATCAGGCGAACCGATCTGCCAATCTGATATGTGTATACGCTTTCCAAAAGTATAATACAATGGTATATATAGTAGCTGTGTGTAGCGCATGACCGAGCAGATGGAGAAACGAATGCCGAAAGAAACACAAATGCTTTCTGCCAATTGCCTCGAAACTTTTTGATTGGAGATCAATCAAAGGTAGCATTTTTATTAACAAGTAAAAGGCGATACATTCATTTTGGAATGCCAGATATATTAATTTGGTATGAAGGTTCAGACTTTAAGGTTCTTCTTTTTGCTGGTTCTCATGGTAGAAGAGCCTCTATTGACTGCTTTCAATCTACCATATACGTATGTATATAAAATATATTGCAAAATTAACTTACAATAAGAAAGATAACAGATAAGTTTGCTAAAGGTATAAATATACTAATTTATAAGAGTAAATAAATGTGATTTATGATGTTGCAGATATGCGTGAAATTTAGAATTAGCCATTTAGGCAATCTATTTTTAGATAATTTTTAAGGTAATATCGAAAAAAGCATTCTTCGCTTGACTTCGACTCATAAGTGTTGTAATTTCTTCTGCATTTTCGCTTTCAAAATAAGCTCTTTATGAGTCAATACAATCATGCCAACGCTTAAGGAGTTACATGTGTATTCGTATAGCAAAAACGGCCTATTTTCAAAAAAATTAAATATTTTATATAAACTCCTTATTATTACAATATTTTAGAGTTGCTTTTTAAAGTCGTGAAAGCATGTTATAAGCCTCGGCTGGGACGGTCCTCACTGACTTCTTCGCTGAAGAATTTTGATTTTTTCAGAAAAAAACTGTCATAAATTTTTTTGTACGCAGTTTAAGGCGTTAGGGGTAGTCAGAATTTTCAAAAAATCAATTTCACGCTTCAATCAAAAATATCTTGAAAATATTCTTTGAAAATTTCAATTTGATCCAATAATTACATTTTGAGATAACCGACAAATAATAAAGAGCGCTCGGGAGCTCTAGTGTGAAACTTTAAATGCGTTTTTCTCAAAACTATATTTTTTAAACTGGTGACAACTGTAATTCGAAAACCGCTCAGTAGATTTGAATGAAATTTATACAGCTTTTAGAGTACATAATAAACTCGGGCCTGGTCGAAGGATTTTTTTTGTTCAAAAATTTCCATTTTTTAAGACCAATTAACTGTTGATTTTTTCACAAAAATCTTGAAAAAAATTTCCTGAGGTTCAACACAGACATCTATAACTTTGGAAATTAAAATTTTTTCTTTTGAAATTTTCGTGACTTTAAGTCAAGACATTGTATAATAATGCCATATTACTACAATACCTTTGTAAAATAACATGATTTAATAGCGAAAAAAAAATTACTGAAAATTCTCATTTTTTCGTGCCTCTGACTATCCCTAACCCCTTAAATGAACTAGTTCGAAATTTGACTAAATGGTATAATAAAGCTTCGATTTTTATGTTTTAGAAATTCTCAATTTTTTTCAACAAACATAGAATTAAAACGCATAAAGAGCTGAAACTTCAAGTTATACGCGATCTACGGACACTCTGTCGGGGAGCAAATAACCTATTCTTAAACGCGAAAAAGGCAATCTTTAGGCGCATGAAATCTATAACTTTTTACAGTTTTCTACGGTTGGAGTGAATCGCCGTGGCTTACCATCTACCCAAATTGTACGAATTCAGAATAAAAAGAATGCCTTAAGAACAAAAAAACTTTAGAGCCGGTGGAAATGTGGTCCAAATAACTCGAACAGACCAATAGAAACAGTTTTAGAGATTGTCTTTTGCTGGCCAACGGAAAACCTCTATCAGAATGATAATTTAAAGTTCACCAAAAGAGTGTACGGTCAAAGGTCGGAGCTTGTGATAATGTCGACGACTAAGCTCTAAGGTGACCAACTTAGAAATTAATTAGAAATAATGTTAGCATTGAGATCATATCACCTATATTTATTTAAAAAAGATGGGATAAGTAATTTTTATGGCAGATAATTGACATACTAACTCTATGACGGCCTTAGGTTTCAGCGTAATGACGTGGCAGCCCTTGGGCTGATCTCACATATTGTTTCACGAGATTAAGAAAGATTAAGGAAATCGCTTCGTCAACTCTTGATAAGGTAACAATTCACACCAATTGCAGGCAGCAATATTGATACTAAGATCTATGATTGTGCGCTCAAAACCAGTCAGAGATTGGTTGGATTTCGTCATACGACTCAAAAGGAATCGCTAGATACTAAAGAACGCATGAGTTTGCGAGGCAAGGTAACGACGTTTGATTATTTTCGGCTGAAGGCGTGTGAAAGTTATCGTGACAGTATAAACTTTGAGAATAAGGCTCACTTAAGCTCAGTGAGTTATTAGAAATTGCCAGTAGAAAGGTTCATAGAAAGGTTTGAAAGAGTTCTAGTGAGCTTTTTTTGCTCAACGATTCTCAACGTTTGCCGTCTGATCTGCTTTCATGCGTTATTGGAAAACTTGTTCGTAATTGCCAATACCGAAGTAGTCTGCAAAAAATTAGGAAGTGGGTAATCTCACTGAAGCGCTTTGGCTCTCACTTCTTAAACCATGCAAAATGCATGAATTTTCGTCGATATATAATTACATATTATATGGTATTCGCATATAGAAATTAAGGCATCACAAAAAAATTTACAAATTATCTAACTGTGATCACGCATTCGGGGTTCAGCCACAATAATGTAACCTAGTGTAGAGTCTCCGTATGGTGAATTTAAACAAATCAGTAGGGACAAAAATTAAGAAAATATCAAACCACCACCAAGAAATTGCATATACCGTAGAAACTAACGCTTACGGTACGAAATATTTTTTTTTGTGAGAATATTTTTTTCTATAATAAATTAAAGTATGTTATTAAGACATACCTATATCTATAATCTTATTATATTCAAAAATTTATAATATCTAAAATCCCGTTTCAAACCCTTTGAAAAATATTTTGGGACATAAAATTCAATCAGTGAATTGATATGAGTGTAAGTGTGTATGTTCCTAGCGCCACAATGTATGCAAACTAAATTTAAAAACAATTCAAAATTACCGAACATCCTTTCCGATGTACTTTGTAATGTTATTGAATGATGTGAGTGTATGTGTGCGTGACACATTTGCATTATGAACAAAAAAGCCAAAAACTGGAAGCCAACAAAGACACTTCGGCCCAAGCAAATGATGAATTATGATTGATCAGTCGACTAATTACATAACAAACAATAAAACGAAAGTGTGTGACAAACAGTGAGGAAGGAGAAATTCGAAACAAAAAGCAAATATCCAACAAATGACACAAAATACGCAATTGTGAAAATAATATTCAAATGCAACAAATGGCGTGAATGTAGCATAAAATACTTTCAAAAACAATGTGTGGTTAAAAATGTGTATGTGTATTTGTGTGTGTGTTTTATATGCGGTCATATGCATATGTATTATTACAGTTGGCAGGCGCGAGGGTTGAGCTGTGATCAGCATTGAATATTGCGGCTTGCTTTTGAGCGCGTGCGCCGTGACAATGTGACGAAAGGACACACTATGCAACAAATAATAGTTTTTAAATTAACACATATGTATGTGTGTGTGCATCACCAATATATTCTTTAAATTCTTTTTACAACTCATTTTCGTTTTGCATTTGACAGCTGAGTGGCGCATTTGCATTTGCTTTCGTGCGTAAACACGCTGCAGTGAGGCTGAGCGCCTTCTAATCGGTCTAATCCTGCAACCGTTGCAATAACAAACAAATTTTTTGTGGCGTGTATTTGTGTATGAATTGTTGGCAAATGACTTCAGCGCCGATTTTGTGGCTTACTTCTTTGTTTACACAGACATGTTTGCCGAAAGTATTGATGAAGTTCGGTACAATGGCAAGCCATTTGATGGATGCCCTATTAGTCATTTGTTGTTGGTTTGCCTTTGCAAGCAGCATGTATATATTTCAAAGTTATATATACACAAGCGCAGATATCTGTGGTTTCTAGTACTTATACGTAAATAAATGGCAAATAATAAGTATATCGCGAATCGGTAAGTTGTAGATTAGCAACCGGTTGGAAACAAAATTTTTATATAATATAAGTTTTTTTTAAAGCTAGCTAATTCTTGATAAATTGTCAAAAATATAATTCGTTACTATTCGTACTATACCACATTATAGTAGTAAGAAATTAGTGTTGAGTGTATCATTCTCGAAAACTCTCCAAATTATCAAAAACCGTTGATATTACCTACTCTTACGCTGTTTCACATAAACATAACCTCTATACCTTTATCAACAACTTATACTAGATTTTTACTTAGCTCGATATGAGATAATAAGAGCTATCTTCACGAAATTTGGCATGTATTATTATTTAAAGCATTAATCTAATCTCCGAAGAAATTGTATAGATCATATAGCATATAGCTGCCATATTAACTGAACGATCGGAGTAAAGTGCTTGCATGGAAAATTTTTTTTTTGACGAGGTATCTTCACGAAATTAGGCACGAGCTATTGCTTAAGGCAACAAATTATTCTCCACAGAAATTGGTCAGATCAGATCACTATATCATATAGCTGCCATACAAATTGAACGTTCGGAATCAAGTTCTTGTAAGGAGCCTTTGTATTTGTGAAGGGTATTATAGCTTCGGCGCAACCGAAGTTAACGTTTTTTCTTGTTTTTAAACACTTTCTCAAAATTTACTAACGTTTCTTACGACAATAGATCCCGTTCTTATTAAGCATGGTTTCAATTTTAAGACTTCGGAGAGTCTTAACAGAAATTCTTATAGAGCAAATTCACAAAAAAAAAAGAAAAAACCGTAACTTCGGTTGCAGTTGCACTGAAGATACTTCCATACTTGATCGGTGAGTTTGCATAGTGGCTATATGCTATAGTGATCCGATCTTAATAATTTGTTGGTTGGTTTTAACGTTGGATTAGGCCAATGGATATATTTTGTTATATACACAAGAAAAAAAGTTAACTATAACTACCCGAAAGCACAACAATCAGCTAAAAGGGTTATGGCCTTGGTATTTTATGATGGGAAAGGTGTAGAAGTAACGGACTATCTTGAGAAGGGAAAAACCATCAATAGTGACCATTATTCTATATCGCGTTATTAGATCATTTGAAGTCCAAAATTGTAAAAAAGCGATGGCATATGGCAAAGAAAAATATTTTGTTTCATCAAGACAACGCAACGTGTCACAAGTCAAAGTCAATCAAAACAATGACACTTTGAATTATTGCTGCATTCACTTTGTTCTGCAGATTTGGCTCCCAGCGACTAATGCTTGCTCGCAGACCTTAAAAAAATGCTCGCGCGTAAGAAATTTCGTTCGAATGAAGAGGTTATCACTGAAACTGAGGCCTATTTTGAGGCAAGAGACAAATCGTTCCACAAAAGTGGTATTGAAATGTTAGAGCGGCGCTGGAATGATTGTGTTGCTCTTGATGGAGATTATATTGATGAATAAAGCCAATTTTGAACCAAACAAAAAACGTGTTTTCTTTGTTAGTCCCGAAACATTTAAGCCCATTTGTTATATGGAATATGAGCTAATAGAATTCAGACTTTATGCAATTTGCCGTCAATGTTTTACTAAAAGTTCCTTAAGGAGCATTCTAGTGTATGTTGGCCTACAAACTTTCTTTTAATTTCATTTTTCATTTGGTATTAATTTTGAAAACAGATTTTGAACAAAAAACTAAAGTGAGTTAGTGTTAACTTGTAAAATTAAATTAATATTTATTATATGAATCACTCAGTGTGATTCGTATCTGCTTAAAAAAAACAAATATATACAAAAAAAAATATTTCCTCCAAACTAAGTTCTCTAATACTATGTTTCACACTTTACAAATTGTCTATCCTATGCCAGTACTCATTAACGGTATAGACCAATCCTTTTGCCACTCACAATCATCACGTAATTTAATGCTCTTTTCGAAATTCGACTTAATTATAATATAATCTTGCGGCAATATAACTAAAGCAAAAGCTGTAATATATACTGTTATGTTAACGCTAGTTTTACGCACACATTCAAACACACACATGTGCTATGATGAATTTTCACAACCAACTTTCAACTTAATTACATACATTTGTTTATCCTTTACCAAGCGTATCCTTTCGTAAGCCAGCCTCACGGATATGCATACATGTAGGACTTACCAAATATAACTGATTATACCATACTTATGGTGCATATATACAAACAAGTATAGATGATGATATAGAGTTAAGTACACATGTGTTTATTTCTACACACACACTGCTCTAATATGCGTGACATTATAAATTACAATTTTCTTCATTTCATTTACACAAATAGTTAAAAGTTGTAGTTGACAATTAGGCACAAGGGACTTAATTACTGGTTGTATGAGTTGTATGAGTATTGAAATCGAGTTTTCGAGTTGTGTGTCATTTTAATTGCATTCCTTTGTATAAGCACATATCTATAATGATACATATATGTATATGAAGAAGAGAGTAGGCAAGGATAAGTGCTTTTTGTACATACATACATATTAAATACATACTATATCACTGTTGATGCTTATATCGGCGCATTATAATTGGTATTTTCTTTAGAAATAAATATATGTGTGTTAGAAAATCAATATGACTATATTTGTACTTGTAAATTGTGTGAAAAAATTATTTCAATATCTGTATGTGATTAGATTATCTAGGCACAACAAAACGAAAATGAATAACCATAAAAAGTTTTGAAAAAATTGCTAATTATTTAAGCTGATTTTTATTATTTTTACGAAGCCAAATTGAAGTCCCTAAAGGGTTGACCAGTATTGAGACTTAAAAACGCCCAACTTTGACAAGGCGTAACGAAGAAAGAATCTAATTTCATTATTAAATATTCTAAATAGATCATTTGTGTGCATTAAAAGAATTATATTGGAATTTTGATAGAAAATCTATCTCTGGTATCAGCTTTTTGCAGAGAGTCTTTACCCACGCTGATATTTCTAGGAACTCGTACCAGTTGAAACAAAAAAAATCGTGATCTTGGCCTGCATAAGACTTGCTAGTGAAGTACTTACGTTTTTAGCTTGACATGAATTTAAGATTCAATTTTTGACCGAAGAAATCAGCAGTAATTGCTCATAAATACATTATAAAAATTAATAATAATAAAAAAAAACGTATGCAGTAGAGTAGAACATATTATCGTAAAGCTGTATAGCTCGATAGACTCCGAGTACCATCGTCGCCCTATGTGAAAAATGCAGTTTCGGGACAATACTAACAATTACCATATATAAAGGCGAATATCAAGTCTCAAATGAACACTAAAAGCATTTATACTTTCAAGGCAGTTCAAACTGCAACGATAATGAAAATGATTTATGCTACTATATACATCGATATATCCCTTTGGAAAGGTCAAAAAGTAAGGTAATGAAGATATAAAAATCTCAAAATTCTGACTGAACGTTCTCAAGCACTGGAATGGAATAATATCATGGGCTTGGTATTAAGAACTAATAAGGTAATGAGAAACTTCCTGAAATATAATTATTTTACAAACGAGTGTTAAGGATTATACTAACAGAATAAATGTTGAAAAAAGTACTTTAATATTTATGATTAAAATTTTTCATCCAAACATACTTTATCTCTGAGTAGACTAGAGACAGCTCAACACCAACATTTTTTGTTTTGGTTTCAAGACATAGAAAATAATTCCTCAAATAGATTCATTTACAAGAACAGTTGAGCGATATTTACACCATAGCACAACAAAAGTTATGAATTACTCAAATTCTCTGATATTTAAAATTTAATACCAGATACACTAAACGATACATTGGTACCCAATAAGCTTGGAAGATAAAAACACGACATACACATATAAGCCGGAAAAGTTTAATAGAAAACTAAAAAACCGTGGTAGAGTACGGTAGATAATTTTGAAAACAAAAAAGTCATAGTAGGATGAAAACCATCGGAAACGAAAGATAAAATAACAAACATTAAAGAAAAAATATTTTATAAAAAAATATAGAAAAAAGCAAAAAATTATATGGCAATGTTGTAGGTAATGAAAAGACCTCTAACTTTTGCGTATAGACAATTTTCGCATCAACTGTTCAAAACTGATTTTTTTTATTATTGCTACTTAGAATAATAGTTCGATAAAAAGAAAAAAAAACAATTTTTATCATTTAGTATAGTCTTTCCTTTTGCATTTTTTGAGAAAATTTACCATAATAATGTATATAAAAACACGCAATATTTAAAGAAAAAAACAACTATATTTGGAACATAAAGAAGGAAAGTTTACACCAAATTTCGTGTAAGAAAACAATTTTGTGCAAGATATTATAAAAACAAAAAAACCCAAAAACTTGGTTATTTGAATTTTTCACATACATTTTGAGGTTATGTGAAAAAGTCTATATACAAAAGTTATATATCTTTTGATTACCTACAATATTGCCATACAACTTTTTTCTATAAGACTCGTAGTTTTACCGGAAATCGAGATAAACCGCTTTTAACCCTTAAAAATTTAGTTACGTCCCTTGCCACCCTTTTCTCAACAACAGATCGTCCGTAAATTATTTTTCCTTGAATGTTTGTTATTTTGTCTTTCATTTCCGATGCGTTTCCACCAACTATGAATTTCTTTCCTTTTTTAATAATTTCCAAAGACTTCTGAACTTGTTTTTAAAAATCTCCAGCATACTTGGAATATGGTATATGGTACCAAAATAAACTAATCTTAGTTCCAAATTGAAAAAAAAAAATATTTGTTTATAAAAAAAAAGTCGAAAAAGCTCAACATTCCATACATGCATTCATACCTCATTGGAAAGCTGAGAAAAATCGTAAAGAATAGGCGGGCAAGTTATTTTTATATAGAAATACTTTTCTTGGTTTACACAAAAAATTTTCACATTGAGTCGAAATAAAAAAATACGTGACCAATATTTTGCCTCCAAAAATAAAATTTTGTATAATATTTTGTACGAAAATTTTTTTTTATGTAAATTTTCGATGGAATGACCCATTATACCATATAATAACATACATTGTAAGCATTTCATAGTTTTCTAATTTAGCTTCGAAGGCAAAAAATTTCTAATAATGTCCTAATAAAGTTTACGTCTATATTTCTTTCGGCCCATAAAATATAGATGTTTTCATTATATCGCGGTAAAGACTCTAATGTGAAGCCCTTTAAAAGTTGGGCACAATGAATTTCACAAGCAAATTTTAGAATATAAATAGAAAAAATAAACGCCACACCTTTACGTATAGAATATGTTACATATTTACATATACGAATAGTATATATATGTATATGTATGTGTGCGTGAGATATCATATTTCAGCAACTCACCTATTGTACTTATACACGTGCCAGGTTTTAGCAAAGCAGAGCTATTGAAATTTTCACTTTCCACTTGACTTTTTTTTTTTGTTTTTTTCTTTCTGTTTTTGCATTTACTTTGAACTTTTCAACAGCAAATTGAGGCATAAAATATGCGTGTGCAAAGCTTAAGTGTGTTTTATATGCAGGATATGCGTAATTTAGATATGAAAATCCCAAAAATCCTAAACATATTTTCCATGCGATGATATCCGTTAAGTATCTATGAACGCTAGTAAAGCGTCAGCAAGAACATACGATTATTGCCGTGACACACACACACACACTTAGCCAAAGTGTTTGTAGCTATGTGTGTATGTGTATTGGTGTGTTAGTGTACTTAGCTTCCTTCCTCACATTTTTTATTGACTTTCTAGATTGAAAGCGATAATTTTAAGGCTTCGAGGCCACTCAGGTGAATTGTAAAAAGAAGCTCAAGCTGCATGCACACAACTGCAAGTGGCAAGTATATGTGTTGGTGTATATATGCGTGTGTGCTCTTTTGTTACATGACTAGCTGGCAAAAGTTTATGAGACATTATGCTGCTGTTGCTGCAAGAATTTGCAATAAATTCACCTGCAGACACAAAAGAACGCACCGAGCATATCCTGCAAGCCGCTCGCTCACATACACACACTCACTCTTTGTTGCTCTTCACACACGCTTTGCATGTTTTTGACCAGCAGCCGGCAGTTAGCAGTTATCTACGCAAATGCTTTGCTCTTTTATAGCGGATGCGCATAAATTTTGGAATATTTTCTTTAAAATGCTATTCGATTTTTATGACCGAAAGGAGGTGAGTGCGCTCACGCTGATGGACAACAGCGTGCATTTGCACATCCGCATGTGTAACTATGTGTGTGACTATAAATGTAATGTCGCTGCAATCGCTGCCTCTACAGCACTTGCCATATCTTTATGAGCCAGCTTTATTTTAATATTTTTATACTCGCGCAGCATGCGGCGTATAATAGTTTTGTTCGCCTATCTGTTATTATAGCACCTGAAACTATTAGAGACATATAGAGTTATACTGATCAGGATAAAAAACGAGTGAAATTCTGGATCTTATTCTATCCGTCAGTCTGAACTTTCAGTCGTAAATAATATAAGGATTTTCATACTTCCGGTTAGCCTTATACCATATATTTATTAGGGTGGAGCGAAAAAAAAATTTTTTTTTTTTGCTTAGCCTGAATTTTACTTTAAAAGTCTGTATATGTTAAAATTTTTTTTTCCAAAAATTTTTTTATTTTTTTTATAATCTACAAATTTTACCCTCAGGCTCAGCCAAAAAAAAAAATTGTTTTTCGCTCCACAGTAATATTTGTTGGGCAATATGTAAGATATCTCACGAAAAGTAAGTGTACATATAATCTTGAATATACTGTAGTTTGGGGGCGAAAATACGTGAAATCGGTCCACGTATTGCCCCAGCTCTCATATAGTACATTTTCGATTCTTCTGACTGACGTTATGTCAAACATACCAGTAAAATTTTGAGTTATCTTCATAAAATTGCTTGGAAACATGTTCTCGAGTATACTTGAGTAATGCCAGTAGTTAATGCAATCAATCCAGACATTTCACTAGCCACAATCTACCTAATATAGCGATTTTCGACCTTCCAATTAGGATTCTCATAGTTAACATATAAATAAAATCGGTATAGGTCTAGCACCAAAATATATATATATTCTCATAGTGCCTAGGTCCTCGATGTGTTTTGAGTACTAATAATTCAAAATTTTCAGCTGCTTAGTTGACATTTTTCTCAAATACCCCATATATGAAATTTCGTCGCTATAGTTGAATTAGTATCGATAATATCGCAGATAAAAGAGTAATGAAAGTCCGTGAGTCTATGACCTATAGCATAAATAAAAAAACGTCACATATGACTGTAATTCATCCACAGTTCCGCACTAATCCATGAAAACTGCAAAAGTATAAAATATTGGGTCTCACCCGAACTTGGAGCTACCTTACTTCTTTTTAAATTTTTTTACAATATTTCTTATTATATAAGAGAAAAAATATTATGCGGCTAATGTCAATTGCCACACATTGTCCCTTCGCAGGCTTTCACGCACAAAGTAAACATAGTTCGGGTCCAAGTATTGTCGTTCACACGTCAAATAATGGCCAAGTCGTTACAATCTATACGATTTAGTGCTTTTTATAGCCGCTTTAGCAGCGTACAGGCACATTTTCCTTTTGATTAACATATTTATTTAATTTATTGAAGAGAAACTGCTTAAGCTGCATAGTTGTAGTTGTTGTTTCTTCAAGCGATTTTTAGCTTTCACTTTTCGCAATGTTCTCACATGGCTAATGTTGTTGCATATACGCTTGTTGTTGTTGTTTGCTAATGGTTGTTGTAAATTACTCAAACACACACATGCATATACATATATATATATATAAATACATACATAGACACACATATAGTTTGTTGCGCCTCACAAGTTGTTGGGCCGCATTGACTCGCCCGCTTCGACTTAACCGCAGCAGTTTTTGACATTTCCAATGATGGATTGCATTTTATGCTAATTGAGTTTAAACACTCCCGTCAAAACTTGTATTTTATTTGCACGCTTGTCGCGCTGCCTGCTCTCTGCTGTCTGCTGCCTGCTACCGGCTTTGCTTGCTTTGCTCTAGCTTCGTGTTGCATGTGTGTGTATATTCGTTTGCATTTTTCGCGCTGTCAATATTATAACATTTGTGTAAATTAAAAAATTGAAAATACGATACGCGTTTAAGTCAGTAATATGTGACTTTAATGAAAAGCAGGCGAAATGGGGAGGGAAATAGAAACGAATATGCATTACATATATACATATATAGTACATATGTACATAGAATATGACTAGATTAGTATACAACAAGAAAAAACGTTAACTACGGCTGCACCGAAGTATAATACTCTTCTAGGTTTCAGTTTTCTTACAAAAACTTAATTTTGATCAATCAGTTTGTATGGCAGCTATATGCTATAGTGATCCGATCTGAACAATTTCTTCGGAGATTGTACAGTTGCGTTGGACAATAATTCATTTCATCTCCAACAATACTTAAAACAACTCAGCTGCGCAAAACTGATCATCTGCTGTTGTTAGTGTTTTGAAACATAGTCGAGTTCATATTGTTGTTGTATAATTTTTACTTTTTATTTTAACGAGTAAATTTTTATTAATGAATGTTAAGAGAAATATGTCATATTCTAAGAGCATTGCAAATTTTTAAAGCAAAAATTCATAAACAAACGGTGCAATATAACTGGAAATTTGTATTCAAAAACTAGCTTCAGATAAATCCATTTCGTATTGAAGTTATGTACGGCAGAATGCTTTAATCTTCTGAAAAGAGACTGCAATGATTGATCTTAAGAAGACAATAAGCCCGAATATCCAATCAATTAAAGTGGTATTGAGGTACGTTGCGCAACCCCGATTTAAAACGACAGCGAGAAACTGATCAGCTGTTAGCCCGAATGCGGCTCGAGGAAATCATAGACCAGTGCCGAAGGCTTTGTTCTGTAGTCGAGAAGAGGTAGAGGAGGGACGTGTTTAAACTTTTAAAGGTTAAAAATGGTTTATCTCGATTTACGGCACGTTTACGGGTCATATAGACCATATATTTATATGGTAATGAAAATATCTACAATTTTTGTATTAACATCCGTTTCACATAACCTCAAATATCTGACAAATTTATATATGCAAGATTTAAGATTTTGGACCAAGTTAGAATTTTTTGACATGAGAATGTTTATTTAATTTCGACTTAAAATCGAAAAAAAAAACTTAAATAAACATTCTTATGTCATTCTATCTTGGTCCAAAATGCCTACCAGATGGAATTCAATTGTGCTCTAATAATCCAAAATAATGGTGACCCATAACAGGAGACACAAAATAGTACAAAAATAATGTGAACTGGAAACTTAAAAAAATGTATATTATAGTGTTTCCCAAACTCATTAAGTTTTTTACTTCTCCATACAGGCGGCTCGTTAGCTCGTTAACTATGTGTCTTTTGTTTTTAAAACCCCCTGACCCCTTAGGATAGTATATAGTTTTCCAAAAGTTTAAATTTTTTTGGCTTGATATTTATTCTACAGTCACTAAAACTTAATTCAATAGGTAGATTAGTGAAAAAATTATTTTTACCCTCTCCAATCCGCTGTAATATCGAAGCGTTTTTCTCGAAACAGTATTTTTCAAATTGAGCGCCGGAAGCCTACGAAGTCTAGCACACGTACTTATTTGAACTTTCAACTTATTAGAACTTTCACTACTTATTTGAACTTCACTTCAGAAGTCTCCCAATTTGTGAAAAATGTATGCAATTTTAATGCTTACTTACCTTATTAACAAGTCCTATGCAGGTTAAGATAACAATTTTTATTTAGTTTTAGAGAGCAATAGCTTCATCGAACGTCGAGGCTCTCACTTGAAAAAGGTGCTTCCGCAGATTGGGCCAGTAGCCGCCATTTTGTATCAATATATTATATCAATATATATTTTTTTCACTCAAACATATGTTTAATACAGCTTGAAAGAGAGATATTCGATTCTTTTTTCCTTACTTCCAGTATAAATTGTCAAATTTAGGCACTTTTTAGTGCTCTAGACTGACCTAACCCCGTAACAAAAATATCTTAGTTCAGAGGTTATTTTAAGAACTTTTTCTTTGCATTTCTTTTTTTCTTTTGCTTTTTTTTAATTTAAATCATGATTATAAAAAAATTAGTACTCAGTGTTTTTCGTATTATATCTGCCCATGTTATAAGTCTAAGTTAAGAAACAGGTTTTATAGAGTTTTCGAAAATTACGGTATTATTTATGCTACGGTATATTTCAGAGAAGTTTTTAATTATTTAACTCCTTTGCAATCTCTGTTCTTTATAAATATATATGCAAATACATACATATATATATATACAAATATTGATAGGGTATTAATCTAAAAATCTAAAGCGCATATATAAAAAAAAAGATATCTCCTAATGGCTTTCCAACGATTTTCTACAATTTTTTACACGGTTTTTTTTTTTTGCACTCAAATTGAAAATCCCTAAAACTGCCATCATTGCAACGGCTGCCATTTAATGACATCTGAAAGGGAAAACAAGCAAAAAGTGTGCGCAAAGAAAAAGTTGCAAAAAATCAATCCACCGAAAGGAACCACAACAACTAAAACAGCCATTATAGTAATTTCGCAAGCAGTAAAATGTGAAGGAATAGAATAAAGACTAAAGGGCGTGGCCGCGCATTGAAGTTGTAAACGAATGCATTTTCGTGCTTTGTTGTTGGCATTACACGTTTTTATTACTGCAGTTGGTTTTTTTCGTACGGGCAAAATGAAAATCCCGCTGGCAGACATCCTGCCAAGTGAATTTTCGTAGCGAAAGACAAAAAGTGAACTTTGCCGGGCGATGAGTGGCGACGAGAGCTGCGGCAGGAGGGACGCAAGCGAACGAGAGCAAAATTAAAAAGCAAAGTGACGGAAACAACGGTGAAGATGACGATGTAGTGGAAGTGCAGTGCGGCAGGGGAGCATGCAAGTGGGTATGCAGCAACAACAGCAAGCGCAGACAAAGAAAATTAAACGCAGAGAAAACAGTTTGCAATAAAATAAAAAGTAAAAGCAAAGGCAAAGGAGTAAGTGCTTACATACACACACACCTGAGCACATACATACATATGTATATGCATATCTATATATCATACATATATATTTCTATATATTTATCTATGTATATACAACATTTCCTTGCTTTGTTGGCGGCGCCGAAGGATGTCGGGGATTTACTGCTAGCACAACAAAAGCTGGAGATTGCATTCTGCAGCTGCTTTTGTCGCAAGCAGACGAAAAATGCACGAAGGCAGCTGATTCGTATAGATATAGCGTGGCTGCTGGATTTCTTGAAATAGGTAGTTAGAATACTTGCATTTTATGTAAGAGATTAAAGACAGTGGGTGGTGGTGGGGTGAGAAAAGTAAAGATGGCACGCAGAAAGAAAGTTTTGCAATTTTATGTGAACATACGACTACATAGCCAAATACAATATATAGACAGATGAAGTGAATGAAAAGTAACAGTGCTGAGAATACATAGCGGCTTACCAACATACAAAAGTACATATGTATGTATGTATGTATGTATCCATATTAGGTGCGGTAGGGAAATTGAGTAGTTTGCGTAAAAGTTGAATAGTTAACAAATATAATTCTAATATATGTACATATATGTTTTTATACTACCATATATGTACATATGTATATATAATATATTTTTATATAACCAAACAAATCTTAGAAATGACAGCATCTACATATATATTTATAGTTAAGGTATAAGAAACTATTCTTTGAAAAATATTTATTATATTAAAATCGAACTTAATTAGGGCTAGCTGAGGGCGAACCCTATCGGGCTTATATACCGCGAGATACAGATAAATAACGCCATCTATTGGAAAATTAATGAATTTCTTTTTACTAATAATAACTTACCTAATATAATAACTTCTGCTGCACCGAAGCTATTACACACACTCCGCATTGCATTTCTTATAGCATAAAAGCGTATAAAAATGTCTTAATCTTGTTAACAATGTCAGTTTGTATGACAGCTATATGGTATAGTATTCCGATTTAAACAATATGTTTGGGGATTGTAGCTTTGCTTTGGAGAATTATCTATGCGAAATTTTGTGAAGATATTTTTCAAATATAAAAACATTCCATATAAGAGCTCAATTTGTATGACAGCTATATGCTATAATGGTCTGATCTTCTTGGGCAACAAAGGACGTGTGAGAAATTTCAGATCGATATCTCAAAAATTCAGGGACTAGTTAGCTAATATACAGGGACAAACAAACATACCCTTTTGCAGGTTATGAAAAAGATCTGTTGCTTTTGCGTAACTATAAATATTGTAGAAATGGGATGTGCATATACATACATAAATCTATGCACGTAAGATACTTATATGTATATAAATCTTTAGATTTGCACCGCATATTTTAATAAAAACCTCAAACGAAAAGGATTTGAGTTTACGACAAGGAAAATGTTCGAATTTCCAGCTTTTGCTTTGCAGTGTCAATGTATTCTTTCGCAGATTGGCTGCTCTTACGATTGCAATTTTTTATATACATACTTACATATATCTACAATATCTACGAACATACATGCCATATATGCTACTTTGCTAGTTTACAACATTTTTCAGCGATCTTATAATGTAGGCGCTCATGTCGACAAGACAGTCCTCCCGGAACTGGCGCCCACACATAAAGTTTGAAAATTGCTACACGAGGCGCGAGCAAGTGTGACTACCTTGCCACCTGAATGTGGCATTGAGTTACGTGCGCGCAAATGCGCAAATCACCAGCTTGGCTTTCAAGCTTTTGCAAAGTTTTTCATTTTCATTATTTTCTCTAACTCTTCGTAGCTGTAAATAAGGAAATTACTCGCGTACTTGTGTTGCTAGTTGCTGGTTGTAAGATGCAAATGTTGCAAATTTTCAAAATTACAAAGTAGTTGCATGTTGTGCGAACGAAGTGTGGCAATTTCTAGATTACATACGACACTAAGTTTGGTAGCTTCTACTACTTTGTACGCGGCGGTAAAGCTGTGCAAGGATTCTGATTTAGTTTGATTAGGTGGAAATTGCTTGGGGCGAGTTTAGTTGCATGTGCGTTAGTGTGCATGTGGCATATACCGAAAGATAGCTGCAAGTTTTGTAAATTGACGGAATTTTCGCATTATATTATTATTATTAGAAATGTATTTAAGAAATAATAATAATGTGTTTTAAGTACTAGTAGTGCACTTTATAGCATTTTAAACTTCCAACTACATTTTTAACAGCAAATTTGTAAATTTTTTATTTATATACTTTTATATATACCTAACTGTAGTGTTTAAGAATTACGAGCAAAAAATTATTTTAGCAAACAATTTTTATTTTCAATTTTAAATATTATATATATTTTAGTAAATTAAATTTTATTTGAAAAATATTAAAATTTCTTATTGCTGATATTTTTATTTGTTTGAAATTATAGAATAGTACAGAAGCCTTTAAGATAGTAAACAGTTAAAGAAATTCAAAGTAAGTTGAAACCCATTGGAAAAGAAAAATAAAATAACAAAAACTAATACAAAAACTATTTACGGGCGCTCTGATGTCGGGTAGAGGAAGGAAAGGAGCGTGATTGTATTTTAAAGGTTTAAAACGGTTAATCTCAAGTTTAGACAAAAAACAAACCTATAGAAAGAAATTATATGGCGAAGTTGTTGTGGTAATAAAAAGATGACCAACTTTTGTTTGAGCACCGTTTTTACATAACCTCGAAATGTGTGTGAAAAATTCAAATATCCAAATTTAATAATTTGTTTGTTGTTTCACGAAATTTGGTGTAGGAGGTTATCCTTATGTCCCAAATACATTGTATTTTTTTAATTAAAAATATTAAGGAGGAAACCTTATATCTTATAAAAAAAATTCCAAATTATCAATAAAAAATCACACGTCAAAATATCACTTTTAAAAAAAAATCAGTAGACTTTATGTTTGTTAAAGTCACTACATTGTAATGGTATACAAATATGATAAATATTTCAGAAAATCAAAAAAAAATACCAAACCAAACAGCTGAAAACGATTAAACGCTCATTTTTTATTTCCTCTACCTATTTCGTAGTAGCAGCGTCTGTCCGTCTATATGGTATATACACGAACTAGTCACTCATTTTTTGAGATATCGCTTTGAAATTGTGCAACCGTCATTTTCTACTCAAGAAGCTGCCTATTTATCGGTATCGCCGATATCGGACCATTATAGCTTATAGCTGCCATACAAGCTGAACGTTCGGAATCAGGTGCTTGTATGGAAAACTTATTTATTTGACATGATATCTTCTTGACATTAAACACGGATTATTGTGAAAGGCAACGCTACAATCTTCGAATAAAATGTTCGAATCGGACTTTTGTAGCATATATGTAGCTGCCATAAAAACTGAACGATAAAAATCAATATAGAAATTTACAGATATTTTTATGCTGTGAAAGGTATTCTGTGTGATTATTTCTACAAAATTGAGTTTTTGACGCCATTTTATTAGTTTATTAGTATGTACATATGTATGTATATACGAGAGCAGATAGCAAATAATACTAAAGCCATATGCTAACCAACTTTCATAGCTTAGCTGTGCAGAGCATCTGCTCACTGAGAAATTTTATACAAAATAGTGGAAACTTAAATCTAATTTGCATACAAATATACAAAAATATATACATACATACATATTTATATATTCAAATGCATATCAATATATATATGTTTACAATTCTATTGCCTTTTGCATCAATGAACTGCAAAATCTTAATTCTAATGGCAAAAATACTAAAACACGTATCTATTTAGACAAACATACTACATATATATATGTATATACATACAGCCATATGCACATATATCTACCTATACCTAAGTGTGTTTGTATTTTCAACAAAATTCGTAGCTTTTCATATGCCAAAACAGCTAAGCAAAAGCGAAACAAAGCAAACAACACTCAATATACGAATTTATGCAACAAAAAACATTTTAAAAGTAAGCAACAACAACAGTATGCGCAATATAACTGCAACAAAAGCAAAAATGTATGGAAGCAGAAATAATAAAAATAACGAAATCCCAAATCCAAAATGAAATCAACAAAATTGCGCTCGTATTTATTTACCAGCAATGTCAGAAATGTGCACACACACACACACACACACCACCACCGCACACAAGCGCTCAATTAAACCAACACATACGCCAAAGCATTAAAATAGGCTGCTGTAGTAAATAAAACATATTGAGAAATGAAACAGCAAAAAGGGGCGGAGTCTTGCGCAGTGAGAGCGCCAGCGAAACGTATGGAATATCGTGACCGTTAGCTGTTAAGAGAGAGAGAGAGAGAGAGAGCGCGCTTTAAGAATGGTGGTAATTTGTGTCTGTGTTTGCGGGAACGCAACGGAAATGCAACGCTGGAGTGGAAATGAAATTGAAATGGAAACGACAAAACGCAAATGACAAATACAAATACAAATTTAACTGCGAAAGAGACGGAACGATTGACGAGGAAAGAGCGTACATAAATAAACACTCACACAAACATCGGAAGAGTTTGAGGTGGAGTGGCAGCGGAAATTTTGTGTGCGTGGTTATATGCGCCTGTGTGTGCGAGAGGGGAAATTGGAATTTTTTATTGTTTGTGTTGCAGTTGGTTTTGTTGTATACGTATGCCTTTTTATTGCAACTTTATCTGCTGGGCAAAATAAACGGCAGTCAGCATTGTGCTCAGTGCAAATTGAAGTTGGTGCAGGAGAGTAGTGTGTATTGGTAGCAAATGGAGAGAAATTGGTGTTCATTATTTTTGTATTATTTTTTTTTTTAATTTAATTTTTATAGATATTTTTTTTCTATAAATTTTTATATTTTTTCTTATCATCTTTGTACATATGTATATTTTTTAATTCCGCTATTGCTGTTACTCCTCTATTCATCTGCTTGTATTTTTTTTACCATCCAAGCCATATGTAGCTACGAAATATTGCTCGCTTTCAAGCGAGTAGCAGCGAAACAAGACTGATTGCCGGCGGCAAGGAAGGCGAGCGCTTAGCTCAACTTGTACGTGTAGCTGCTCGATTGCTACCTTCTTGGCTTGATTGTTGCAAACATTTGTGCAAATATTGCTATTGTTGTTGCTGTTGTTCATATTTTTCATATTTCTTTCGCTGCTGTTGCTTGCTACTGTCGATTGTTAGACAGTAGCTGCTTGCTGTCTTGAGCATTTTTACACAACAATTTTTTTTTGTTTTTGTTGTTTATTAAAATTAACAATTTTGTAGTAGCAATTAGCTAGTGACGAGGTTGTCGCTGACTTTTTCTTCACTTTTTAGTTTTATTCAAGTGATTTTCAGGCCTTTGTCTCGCACTTGGTTTACCTACAAGTAGTAAATATGTATGTATATACACAAATACACACATATACACACATACATACATATTTACACAATATTTCTACAATATATAAAATTCTTTTCTTTCTTCATTTATTTTCATAATTTTTTCTTGCATTGCATTGATTTTGTTTCTCTCCACATTTTGCTTTGCTCACTTCGCTGCCATGCAACTTTGCCTCAACATTTGTGCTACAATTTCGCTGATAAGAAATCTGTGTACTTACAAAAATCTTTTACAACATTTAAACATTGCTCATAATTGCACTTCGCCGACGGCTAAAAGCACGCTTGATGGCGTTTTGCTGCTCACAGTTTGTAAGGGGAGGTTAGTAGCGACTAAATGCCCACAAACACATCGAAAAGATACTGTAGGGAATAGTGGAAAATGGCATAAATTCGTATGTAAAAATTTACTGTCGTATGCAATTGTAATATACAACTATCATGGGACTTGAAAAGTCAGAAAAAATATTTGCATTTACGCTTAGCAAAAGCGTAACTCGAATTTGTGAAGTTTTGAACCATATATTGGGTATATGGGGATTAGAGGAAATATTGTCCAGATTTCGTACATTTTAGGCAGGAAGATACACTGTTATTAAAGTAGTAGTGTATGATAGGGATGTTTGCGCAAACCTCACACACCAAATTTGGTTGAAAATGGTAAATTAGTTTTTAAGATATATTTCACCTAAGGATAGGCGTTGCCAGCCCGCTTGTCTAATTTTTACACCTGCTCCTATAAAGCCCTTTGCTATCATGCTGGTTGTGATACTTTAGTACTTTTAGCGCATTTATTCTGTGAGTTATCGCACTTTTAGTAGTTTCCAACATAACCCTTATATGTGGAGTGCGCGTGGTTATTAACTGATTTTACCGATTCTCAGAGTATATGAAGAAGTACTAAAAATACCTACTTCTTCTCAGCAAGTTTGGTTCATTTAGCTTTAACGGTTTGGAAAATATGTAATTTTAACCATTTAGAGCGCGGTGCCAAGCCCAGTTTTACGAAATCACTTTTAAAATATTTGAAAAAATAATATATTAACCAAAATTATTTAATAGGGCTCACAGGAAACTGGTACAAATATTTTTGCATATTTTTTGTAATAATGTTGGAAGATGCTCAATGGTATAAGTAATAAATTTATTAGTAAATTGGCAAGAACATACCTTTAAAGCCAAATTGTGCTCAACAACAACAGAAATGGTGCAAATCTACATTTCGATGAACGATCTGAAATAAAAGCAACAATAATTCATATAAAACTTAAACAGTACGAAGACAAGCTTTTTTAAATTCAATAAAATAAAATAACTAGTTTCAGTTTGTCATATATAAAATTACCACATAGAGTCGCATAAAAGCATGACGTTGCTGTAGTTGTGACTTGGCGAGATATTATATATTATATATATTAAAGAAGTAAGTGAAAAATTAAAAAATTAAGTAAAGTAGCCAATGAAACAACCAGTTTGGTGATCTGCACAAAGAAATAATTTCCGCAAAAATTACCATGCAAACTTGCCGCAATTTACGTGGCGAAATTAGCATTATAATGATAATTTAACTCAAGAATTTTTGTATGGAACATTGAACTAGAACTCGAACTATATATTGCAACATATTTTAAAATAATTTATTGACTGTGGTTACAACTTATTTGTTGTTCATTCGGTTAGTTAGCTGAAAAGAGAGTACGAAAAGAGAGCTGCCCGAAAGCAGTGGCAATAAAACTAACCAATTCAAGTTACTGATCTAACTGCCCAAATCGGGCTACAATGTCAGAACTATAATATAATATAATATATTAATAATATTATAATAATATAATAATATATATTTTTTTTAATTTCTTGCAACTTGTTTGCTCTGATTTTTGAAGAAATGTGTGAATATTTTGTCACTGAGATTTATTGTATTAATTTAGTTGCTTTATTTTTCGTTCAAAAAAAAATTTAATTAAAATAATATTTTAAGAAGTAAGACGTTAATATAATATTATCAAGCTACTGTAATATAAATATTATAATATATAATATTTTTTTTACTTTTTATATAAAATAATTTGAAAAGTGTGAAACTTTCAGAACTCTGCCAGCTTGAAAAAAAATGTAATTTTACAAATTTTATAAGCTCAGAAATGCCAATTGCAACACGACAACCTACGTATATAATACAAATATACGCCAAAACGCGCAAAAAATTCGTATAAATGTATGTATGTATGTATGTGCATATGTGTGCATATGAAATTGTTATCATGTTGCACATTGCAACAACTGTTGGTAATTGTTTTGGGCGGTAATTGCAGTTTTGCACATTGCATTGTGCCATTTCGCTGCATTGGGACAGCAAAAGCAGACAAAGCAACAAAAAAAACAGCACAAAAGAACGTTCGACAAGCGAGAAATTCGCCAAACTGACTAACTGGCCAACAGAACTGACTAGCAAACTAAATAAAAGATGTACATTTTTACTCTCCCCTTCCACCTGATTAACTCTCCGTTCAATGCAAATACCGCTGTGCCCCAAACAAACACTTTGCTCATATTACAGTGTACACTTTGCTTGGACAACTGTGGCAGCTGGATGCAATGCAAGCAAGTGTTGCAAGTATATGTGTATATGCGTATATAGATAACTGTATGTATGTATGTATGTGTGTGCAGCAGAGAGGGAGTCATCGCAAGAGTCCAACTGCAGTTGGTAGTGGAAATTGTATTGAAGACATTGCAATTTAATTTAATAAATTTTATGTTCATGACTCGAATGACTCGATCGGCTCGTAAAAAGGCCACTCGCCAATTGCTGGTCGCGCGAAAGTGCATTGCATGCCACAAAAGTCGTATCATATTTTCAAGTACATACTCGGTTTTCAACAAACCAATTCGTTGTTGTTGTTTGAGTGATCGTGCATGTTGTTTTTGTTTTGTATACATATATTCTTTTTTGGCGAGCAGGCGCGCATAGATCGTTGTTGCATGTGGCAATGACACTTAAATGTTGCCGTTGTTGTTGTGCGGAAATGTGCTGCATGAGCGTCAAGAAAATTGCAGCGCATTATTCTATATTATTATGTGCATAAATATAATGCGGAAAGGCGAGGCGAATAATTTGAAGAGTCTCAAATTGAATTATTACAGCAAAGGCACCAAATAATAATAGATTATAATAAATAGCAGGTATTGTAAATGCCATGCAGAAGCGTGTAGAATACAGCAGATGCGATAAAGGAAATTTGATGAAGGCAAAATGAAAATATTTTTTCGAAGAGGCTGGTGGAAAGGCAAGGGAACTAACGAATGCGCTTAAAGTAAGCCAATAGTAACTAATAATGAGATTGGATTAAAGGTGTTTGAGTGCAGAAACTTTCATAGTTTTTTCAGAAAAGTGTTAATTTATGTTAAGAGTGGATATGTTTTTAATTTCAAAAAATTTTAGTTTCAACTTGAATGAAATCTGCTTTTAGAGCGAAGTATTGATGAATTATTTTTAGCATTGACAGAAGTAAGAGGCACGTGAAAAAATACACTTAGAAAATAAATGTAGAACGATAATACCGGCAAGGCAAGCTGTTATGACTAAAACAGTGAGAAATTTCAGAATGATTGCAAAAATTAAGAAAATGTCAAACCGAGTAATACTTGGCATTGTATTAAATATACATACATGTGACAATTTCATGCTACCATCTCTCATTCATGATGTCTCGAACTAGTGTATTTTCTGTCAAACGCACTCCAAAAACTGTAAGAGGGCGAACGCAAATAACGAAATGAATCGTCGTTCTTTTATTTAGTCAGAGCTTTAACCACTTTATAGACTTAAGAGATTTATCGTAGTACAGTCATTACTGTGATGAACGATTGAAGGTTAGTTGAATTTGATATTAAACTGATCCTCTCTTTCGAAAAAAAGTACTAAAAAGAAAAAACAACGTAAAGCTCTATTTCACTGAAATTGGATTTTGTCGTTCGTTTTGTATGGTAGCTATATGCTATAGTAATCCGATATCGACGATTCCGACAAATAAGCAGCTTCTTGGGCAGAAAAGGACGTGTGCAAAATTTCAGGTCGATATCTCAAAAATGAATAACTAGCTCGCGGTTAGACCGACAGACAGACCGATGGACATGGCTAAATCGACTCAGCTCGATTTATAACAACGTATATTAAGTTTGACACAAAGTTTCTAATAGTCAGAAGAAGAGGATGGAGATCTTATATGTACATATATATGAGATACCCTGTTCAGGGTATAAAAATTGGTTTTTCGCAAACGAAAATAAGCCTCATAAGCATTCGGGAATATTCGAAAAGGTACAGTACAACAAACATAATCGAAAGACTTTCTCTAAATGAAATTATAAGAGTGCTTATATCATGATAATCAATGTTAAAGGGGTTTAGGTCGGTTTAGTTCACTAAAAAAGCTTAAATTCTACAATTCTTTTAGGCTCTATTAAAAATGTATTTTGGAATACGAAAACAAATTTATAATAGCGTTTTTATACAAAATTGTACCTACTGGACTAGTCTTTGAAATGACCAACCGCAATCTCTCTGAAGCTAACTGAGCCGAACGCTGCGACACTACAGCCAATTGAACAAAGACAATATTTTGCACTATTTTACTTATTGAATAATATTACTTGGAGTTATATATAGTATACTTAAAATCAAAACCAAGTTTGGAAATCTTAGACTGGCTCAAACTTTTAAACACCTGAGTCCAATTTTTTGAATAAGAATAGGCCTTCATAAATATAGATTCGCTTCATTCTAGGTTGGCAGGGGAAAACTTGGTGATTGAAACCTAGTAAAAAAAGGTTGTAAAACCATTAGAAAACTGCATTCAAATGTTCTAGAAAATCTGAATATTCATATTATACTACTAACTTTAAAACAAGAAATCGCTACTGAAACAGTATATGGATTTTAGTAAAACCTTTTTTTATCACAATTTCCCCCGAATTGACTTTCAAGCAAATATTTAAAAAAAGAGCCTTTTCTAAGATGGGACATTTTTCAAGTTTGTAGAGCATACCAAAAATCCAGTATCCTAAAAATAGATTGGTGTTACAAAATATTCCAATAATCTCGAACTTTATATAACTATTCTAATTTTTAAATTAATTTTAATTTTTAAATTAGAATAGTTATATAAATTATTTTAATTCCCGATTTTGCTCTAATACTCCCGTTTCTACTGCTTATAAAAACATATTTTTATGCACACTTTTCAACTTTTTAATTTAAAATTATTTCTTCCGTATATTCGAGTAGAAAATACTCGTAATTTTCGCAATATTTTAATATATTATTATTTATTTCCCTAAATTTTTGAGATATCGGTCTGAAATTTTGCACACGCTTTTCCCTCCTCAATTGGCTGCTCACTTGTCGGAGTCGTCAATATCGGACTACTATAGCACATAGCTGCCATACAAACTGACCGATCAAAATCTAGTCGTTGTATGGGAAAATTTTTAATTTGACAAGATACCCGCACGAAATTTGGCTTGAATTTTTGTTTAAGGTAACGCTATAATATCCGCATAAATTGATTTAGTTTGGACAATTATATCATATAGCTGCCATATAAATTGACTGATCCAAATCAGGGTAAAGATCTTTTTATACCCTTTTGTGCAATAAGAAGTGTACCTGTGAAGGGTATTATAGCATAGGGTGCAGCCGAAATTAACGTTTTTTTATTTTTTCACTTTTCTCTATGAAAACTAATTTATAAAAATAAAATATTTTTATTATATTAAATCCTTCTCAGCATATTAATTTTATTTCTGGTTTCATCAAGAATACGTGCAAAAATAAATACATACTTATACAAACCTGTGCTCAAATCTGTATAGCTATGTATGTATATACGCACAAACATTTGTATGTATGTATGTGTGCGTTGTTGACCACCGGTCAGTTCATTGTCTTATTGCACGCACACATTGCTCTACGCTTTACGATTAACGCATTCAACACGTGTCAAAATCAAAATTCCTCAACACCTTTTGGCATTCACGCATGATAAGAGAAATATTTTCATGCGAACACGAATTGGCACACAAACGGACACACGAAAGCACACACCAGCGTACAATACAACACTTTGCTGTGTGCGATATATTTCTGTGCAGGCGAGTGCTGCGCATTCGTAAGCGTGAAAGTTTCCTGGTGAAATGTTTAAAAATAGCCGCTGGTCATTTAACAGCCAACTGAGCCCGTTCCGCTAAGTGAGCCTACAAACAGGACTCACACACGCATACTCGAACATAACCCCGCCTCCACCTACCAGCAACAGCTGACTGAGTTGCGCCAACTGCGCTTTAATGCGTATACGCCCGGGCAGCCCGGTAAGCAGCAGGCCGGCAGAAAGGCATTCAAGTGGCATTTGGCTCCGTTGTTGTTGTTGCTGCTATTTCCGCGCGCGCGCACGCATTCATCAATGATTATTGCGTTAATTATCCGGTCAACTCCTGCCGCCATGCGTTGGCCTCTGCCCTCATTACTTCAGCGTCGAGCTTCATTTCTATGCCGTGCACACAAAAGCCACATACACACACACATATAGTATATGAAAAAATAGCAACTACAATAATGCGAGGCTGTAAATGAGCGCTCAGCGATGTGAACTTCAAACGGAATTTCAGCTATTTCCGTGCTGCCAGCTTAATGCGTTAGTATTGAATTGTTGTTGTTGTTGTTTCTACTATTTTACAGCATGTCTTGCCAGGTTTCAGCGTCCAGTTGAAGGAAAATACGCATAGCCTTGGCCGTTCGAGTGGTCTTATAGGCCTTTTAGTACACCAATATATACATATATACATGCATATATCTCACACAGAAATATACATATATGTATATTGGCTTGTATAAATACCATACATATATAATTATGGAACTCAGCTTCATGGCTTCGCTATAATTAAAATCTAATATAGCTAAGTATGCGTGTATACTATTTTATCGCAATGCGTGTCATAATATATACATATATATTTATCAGCAATTAACCTAATACTAATAACTTTCAATAGAATCCTTTCCACATTGCACTTTTGAAGGGCAGCAGCCTGGAATAAACCAATCGGAAACTGTTTAGATATAATACTTGTTATAAATAATTAATAAACAAAAAAACAAGGTCAACTTCGGTTGCACCGTAACTTTAATACCCGTTACAAATAAACAAGTTTTCCACAAGAATTTGATTTTGAACGTTCAGTTTGTATGGCAGCTATAAGACATAGTGTTTCCATATAAGCAGGTGTGGCATATGGGCAGCTTCTTGCGGAGAAAAACGTCCTTTGCAAAATCTCAGATCGATATCTCAAAAACTGAGGAGCTGGTTCACGTATATACAGACGAACGAACAGACAGACGGATATTGCTAAAACGACTCAGTTCGTCATGCTGATCATTTATAAATATATTATATATATTTTTTTTTATGGAGTCGCCGACGTTTCATTTTGGCTGTTACAAACATCGTGGCAAACTTAATATACCCTGTTCAGGGTATAATTAATAATTTTAAAAGTAATGATTGCGTGTGTTGATCCAGTGCTAACCGAAACTCATTGCGATGACCAACACCAATCCTTGGAGATTGATTTAAAATAAATCGGACATAAATATTAGTTTTATTAATAGATAATTTATAGAGTATGATTTGAAGGATTTTTTTTAATTGACAGAATAGCATCTCAAGAAAAATTTTCCAGATTTTTGGAAGAAACCACATATAATTGTTTATAACAAATCGAAATAAAAAAATAAACTGCGATCAAGCGCAAACTTCTTTATGTTTTCGAAAAGCTGTGTCAAGAAACATTGTTATGAGAAAAACGCATTTGAGTTATACACGATCGTGCCAGAGCACCTGAGAACCATTTGCTAATTATCGAAAAGAAAGAAAAAAACATTTCATTATACTTTAAAAAAATGCAAAAAAAACCTTTTTTTTTAATTTTGAATTATTTTACGCCGTAAGAGGATAGGCCAGTCTAGAATTATCAGAAGATTTATACTTTTCCCAAAAACTGCACTTGAGAGCATTAAAAGCTTAATTAAATAGTTTTCTTGTTCTCAGGAGTCGAAGTGTTATGGTCAGTCAGTTTCAGCACGTCCAACTATAAACCAAACTGCTATCACCAGCACCTAAAATAACCGTCGCCCGTCACTTCCCTTTTGAAAAAGGTGTCGAATATTGGTCCAGTGCCAAGTTGTTTAAAAAAAAATCAATATCAAAATTGTGTTTATGGTTAAAGGAATAATATGTATATACCTATATTTGTAATAACCTGATAGAGAGATATTTGATTTTTCCCTACTCCCAAAATTGTCAAAATTAGCCTTTTTTCAAGGATAACTGTTCACACCTGTTAAGAAAAACTCATATTATTTCTAATTTCATGGTACACGGCTCAATTCAGGAAAAATAATAAGTAGATCTATGTCAGATAACGAAGCCACTTAAAGAAGATGAAGATGATTCAAGGAGATAAAATAATTCGGAAGGGGATGTACATTCAAAATTTGCAAAGATAAGGCAACATTGGTGAAATACAGGAAAAGTTGTTGAATTCAACCGAGACGATAGTGGTCGCAAGAAAAGGGTCAGCTGCACTGCATTCTGTCATCCGCTGCAATAGAATCTTAAGAGGAATTGTGGTCAATTTGACCAGTTCGAACAAGAACGGAAATTTGCTCGATAACGTAACACGAAAAGGTTTCTGAAACATTCAAAACTCTCGAAGGAGGCTGTATTTAATCAAAAACGTACATCAAAATAAAATAGTAAATTTAAGTATGTTCTAAACAATAATTTAATGCAAATATTTTACCAGCCTACATATATCAAGTGAAAAGGGGAGGAATTGTACAATGAAATCAAAAGCCTAGAAACCAATTTTAGATAATTTTAACAAATTTCTGTTATAAGGGAGTATAGAATTAGAACAATTATAGCAAAGTAGTAGCTTGAAATTTTTCAAGAATTAGGTTAGGCTAATTCTGTTATTGACCTCATATAACAAAATCCATACAGGTGGAAATTGTATATGGTTTTAAAGCGCTCGGAATGGTATTTTCAAACAGAGATATCTTAAAAACCGGCTGAAATAAAAAATTAGAGGAAGCTGTTACCATTTCCCTGGCAATCAAGTTGACTTAAATATTAAACGCATTTCCTGCCTTTAGCTTCCCCTTCGCTTCGATATATATAAGTTAGATCTGATGAAATGCTATGTTGCTATAAAAAGCATATGAAACACAATATAATAAACTATTCTCTCTATCGTACAGTTAATCTGAAAATATTATTTAATGAGATAAACCCCTTTATAAGTTTTATCTACAGAATTCTTTTATTCCATGTCTTCATACAAGGCATGGTATATCAATATCTCTAAATTACCAGAAATTAATTCCAAAATATCCGAAATTGCCTCATTCTGAACAGTTTACCAATATTCAGTAAGTTACCGAAAGAAATTCGACACCATCGATTCCACCCAACGTAAAATACATCTCGTGACGCATTTCATCGTATTTAAAGCTAATCCCTAAATAAACGTAAATAAGACTTTGCGCACAATTACATAACAAGTGCTACGCACAATCTCAGCCTGGAGATTTTCACAAAATTCAATTTTTCCACTTTTCTACCCTAAATGGTGAGTCGTTTTGATACGCCACGGCGCTTTGCTTCCTGCAACACGTGTTTGGACAGCATTAATAAGTCAAATTCTCGCAAGACTGGGGGTGGCTGGGATTTATGCGCCATGATACTATGTTTTCTTGTTGTTGTTTTTTTTGCTTAATTTTTACACAAATACAAATTTTTTCCTGCTTATTTTTCTTTTTCGGTTTAGCGGCGTACGACTTTGATTTGTGTTTATCTTCTGAATTTTATTAGCAAATATTCTTTGTAACTTTTTTTGCCATTTTCAATTTTTAATTTGGAATTCTCCATCTTTTTTTGTCGTTTCAGTAATAAATCTATGAATTTTGTGAAATTAAAATGAGCGGAAATTATTATTTACAAATAAATTTCCACCGGATTTGGGGCTATTTATGTGGTCGGTGTGGTGGCACAGCTGTTTGGGCTATTTGAAAATTGCCTTTTAATTTTATGACATGCAGTCGGGGGAGTGAAAGTGGAATGTGGTTGCTATTTCATAAATTTTTTTTGTTATATTTTGTAAGTGACCTATTGTAATTTATTGACGAAATTTTTGTGGCAACTTTTTTAAAATACTAATTTTACTTCTTAAAATGTATTAATTAATTTATTTTTTAATTTAATTTTAATTATCTAACTAATTTAATTTTAATTATTTACCTACTTAATTTTTAATATATAAAATTTTGATTGCTATAATTAACTTTTTTATTGTTACAACTTTACTTCTAAAACCTCTACTGAAACCTGGTACCTCTTAAGCTTTCAATAATTTGACTGCTCTAGGACAAGTCCCTTAGTTATAAACATCTGAGTCTACAACTTCTCAAGAAAAATCGTAATATTAACAGTTGACAGACAACATCATCAGTTGAAACTAGCTTCATGTGTGTAAAAACAGAAACTATTGAAAAACACATAGCAGAAAAAGTATGTGTACGAGCGAATACGATAAGAGAAAATTCAACGAAGGAGTAAAACGAAAGTGGAGAATTAGTTTATTTATTTTTTTTGTCAATTTTTTTTTTTATATTTATAATTTTATTGCATTTTTTAAACTTTTATTTATTATTATTTTCTATTCTAGGCACAAATCCAACACGTTGAGGGAAGAAAACCTTTCTTCTAACAAAGCCTTCTGGCTAACATCGGCGACAGACCTAGTAAATAACCGACGAATATCGCACAGCTGTTCTGAAAGTAATATCGGCATACCGTTTCAGGCGCAATTGTAACGGTAATAAGTGAAAGCACGCCTATCGGCTTACTAGTATTTGAAAGAAAGAAGATACAAAGAAGAAGCAGAGATACAGAGAAGAAACAAGGAACAAATATCATTATAAAAGAGGGACTAAAGAACGCTACCTTGGAACAATTAAAACTCGTCCGAAGGAAGAACGTCATGGTAGATGAATGTATAGGCTAATCAGAAATATAAAAGAGCAAGAAACATAGCGAAAAACCTAATACGGTTAAAAAAATGGGACCTGAATGCAGATAGTGACATGTAAGTCTCAAGACGAGTAATATGAAACGCCCTAAAGACATGCGAAAGTGGTCCCAGGAGGAACAACGGTTCCGGAGACGAGAGTTTTTTTGTGTCCTGCAATTGACACATACCATTGCTGTGACGAGGCGGTAGGCATTTTTCTCATCCTCCCCGAGTTTCTGTTATATTGTTTAGTTTTTATTTCTATGATAACAGTTAAAGAAAAGATTAAATTTTTATAATTTTCATACACATATTATAATAATTGCAATTTCCTTCAACTTATTTTATTTTGTATTATATTATTTAATTTTAATTTTTTTATTTAATTTATTTTATTTTATGTTATTAGATTTTATTTGGTTATAATTTAATTTTAACTAATTTTTTTCATTTGAATTTAATTAAATTAAATTAAATTTTATTTTATTTGGTTCAAATTAAATTTAATTAAATTTTTTTATACTAATTAAATTATAATATATTTTATTTGATTTTAATTTAATTAAATATTTTATTTTAATTTATTTTATTTTAACTTTTTTTGATTTAAATCTAATTTAATTTAAATTTATCTTATACACTTTTAATTTCTTTTATTTCACTTCAATTTATTTCAATTAAATACAGTTTTATTTTATTTTATTTTGATTGATTTAATTGAATTTATTTTATTTTGTATTATATTATTTAATTTTCATTTTTTTTATTTAATTTATTTTATTTTATATTATTAGATTATATTTGGTTATAATTTAATTTTAGTCAATTTTTTTCATTTGAATTTATTAAAATTAATTTTATTTTATTTGCTTCGAATTAAATTTAGTTAAATTTTTTTTTTATTTCAATTAAATTAAATTATGTTTTATTTATTTTAATTTAATTCATTTTTTTATTTTATTTTAATTTATTTTATTATAACTTTTTTTGATTTAAATCTAATTTAATTTAAATTTATCTTATACACTTTTAAAGTCTTTTATTTCACTTCAATTTTTTTCAATTAAATACAGTTTTATTTTATTTTATTTTGATTGATTTAATTGAATTTATTTTATTTTGTATTATTTTATTTCATTTTAATTTACTTAATTTTTTTTTTAGTTTAATCTAATTATTTTTGGGATTTTTTATTGAATTTAATTTTATTGCCTTTTAATGTATTTTATTTTATTTTTCTGCTCTAAAAAAATCCAAGCGGGAGTTCCGCAAGGTAGTGTATTGGGACCAGTTCTTTATCTCTTATATACTAGTGACCTACCAACATTTAACGAAAATATTGTTGCTACATTTGCTGATGATACTGCAATTTTAGCCGTTGGCGACAATAATATTAAGGCAACAGAAAAATTACAAAAAGCCATTGTAGAAGTACAACGCTGGACAACTACTTGGCGCATTAAGCTGAATGAAACCAAATCAGTGCATATCGATTTCACCAATAAACGTATGCAGCACCAACCAATATTTTTAATATTTATGAACCAAAAAATAGTTCCGTATGAGAATACAGCAAAATATCTTAGTATGACCCTTGATATTATACTAAACTTAGGTGGAAATCACATGTCAAAAAAAAAGAATTAAAATTTAAGTACAGAAAAGTGTACTGGCTATTAGGCAGATATTCTGCTTTGTCAATATACAACAAGCTACTCTTGTATCAACACGTCCTTAAACCGA
Organism: Bactrocera oleae; assembly: GCF_042242935.1. Lineage (NCBI taxonomy): Eukaryota > Metazoa > Arthropoda > Insecta > Diptera > Tephritidae > Bactrocera > Bactrocera oleae. The sequence goes on along the minus strand of NC_091537.1, from coordinate 17,803,229 downwards.
TCTGGACTTATGGTATTCAACTCTGGGGGCTGTACCAGTCAAGGCAACAGATTGATTATCCAACGATTTCAAAACAAAGTACTTCGTGGTATTGTTAATGCACCCTAGTTCATTCGTAATGACAACTTGCATATGGATCTGAATGTAGAAACTGCTGACAACGTCATCAAAAAGTATGCTCAAAGTCATGAACAACGACTTCAACAACATATTAACATTGAGGATCTCCAGCTTCTTAATAATGATGGCCTTACCAGAAGATTAAAGCGTGTAAAACCTTTCGAACTTGTGTAAAAAAAAAAAACCAAAAAAAAAAAATAAATAAAATTATTATTGTTCAGGTCTCATTACAATAGTGACTATAATCGATACATATGTAGAAATTTACACATCTGAAATAAATATCATAGGATAAGCATTTCGTAATTGTAAAACCGTATAAATTAAATCAGCAACAAATAGTTAAATAGTATTAATTTACTAGATTGCTATAAAATAAATTCCCCAAAAGGGTGTATATAAAAAAAATTATTTTGTTTCGCTTACTTTATTTTGAGTTTTTTTTTTTTTGTTGTATTATAATTTATATTTTTTGTTGCATTTTATAAGTCTAATTTTATCTTTTTCACTTTAGTTAAGTTTAATTTAGCTTAGTAGTAGTAGTTTGGGATAATTAATTTAATTTAATTTATTTAATTTTTTATTAAAATTTTTATTTCATTTTACGTAATACCCAAGTATACCTATAACATACAAGTATTTTGAACTATTCGATTTTTTATTACATTTTTCATTAAACTTCGCTGCTTTTGAATTCCCATAGTATAAATACATACCTAAATACACACAACCATACAAACATATGTATATTCAAATCCATCAATTGAATCGTCGGCATCATTAATTACTTGAATTTGGAAAGGCGCCTCCTCCTCTGCATTCGTTTCACTATTTGTTCAATTTCACGGTGTGAATTTCTTTATTTTCGATTATCATTTACTTATTGCTGCTCTCTCATTTGCGGCTGTCAATAAAAGTACTCCGGCATGTGAACATTGCTTTTTCCACTTTACAAAACCATCGCTACAAATTAGTTTTGCTACTCATATGGTTTTGACTACTACTTTAAAATACACGCTTACATATCTACAAGTGATTTTTTTAACTTCTTCAACTTTTTCATAATTGCACCGCTTGGCGATTGCTTAAATTTCATAGTCATCGCGTAATGATTGGAATCGTACAAATGCAGAATCGAAAAAAACGGCATCTTTCAAAACGATCATCAATTATGACAATATGAACGTCAAAATAACACACACACACACACTGTTGGATACATACAAGTAGTTCTATCGAATATTAGTTTCGACTCATTAACTGAGAAAAACCTTTCGAGTTTTGATTTCTTCGCTTTCAGTTGCTGCTTGCATTAATTCTTTTCGTTAGTTGCAGGCATTTTGGCGTTTTAAATTTCAAAATTAGTGGTTAAATGTGTGAATTAGATAGGCATTTTCAGCTGTTTAGTGGTTTTAGGCATTTAGAGCCCATTCACGGCTTGCTGTATCTAATCTTGACTAGATGTTGTGTGAATTCTACTGCAAGTGGCTTAAATACTCTAACGCATCAAATCTAATTTTACTTCACGACTAATAAAGCCGTTATAGTTATTAATAGTCTTACTTAGAACAAAAATAGTAATAAAGACATGGTGAAAGTTGGTTTGCAGAAGGTATTAAGTGGAATTGTTGCCTAGTCGATATGAACTTCTTATCTCAAAAGCTTGTTATGTTTTCCAATTTTTACTGAAAAATTATTTATTGGGATTAATGAGGTTATTAATTACTAATAAATCTAATCCGAAACCATTTAACGTAACAAATTTATTTTTAAAATGGTTACGCATGAATAAAGATCATCAGCAGCTTAAATATATTAACTGCTGAGATAGTTTTGATCGATAAAAACAAGTAGAAAACAAGCAAAATTTTGAATTGAATTCAACTTTTTTTTAAATCGCTGCCGTTTTGTCAATTTTTAATGTTTTTTTTTGTTTTTTGAACGTAAGTACGAAAATATCTTCTAGTTGAGATTTTTTTCTTTAGTTATCACCATAAAAAAGCCGGATACACTGTACTACAGGAGAACCTTTGTTTATATCTGTGATATATTAAGATTTTTTCGGAAGAGATAAATACAGTATAGCGATATATATATATATATAATATAATATATATGGACAGTTTTTGAAGTAGCTACATCATTAAAAAATTAGCGGACCCACAACGAGCTACCTTCTAATGACTGAAGGATTTTATTACAGTCTGTCGAGTGTATCACTTTGTCGATAGACCATGAAAAGCTTAGAAATAAGCGTTTCAGTCAACGAGTTGTGCCGCCCACAACCTACCTGAGTAATAATTTGCATTCAGTCGGGTTTTTAGAATCTCGTAATGGTCAAAACGTAACCATGAACCTTGAAAGGCTTCAAATATTATTTTACAGAAGTGTACTATACTATTTTGTTTAACTAATTCACTTAAAATTAACACCCTGTAAAAACGCCTAATAGTATGCAACGAAATAAACACTTTAACTTCTGATTTGCGGAATCATTCAACACAGTTTGACTCTGCTGTGACAAACTGGCTATATGAGAATGCCCAACAATCCAGCCATAGTATGAATCGCAACATGGAAGAGTGTAAGGGTTGGCAATTCGAAACCCGCTGCGCACTTACAACTTTCTTTGTTTTTTTAGTATTTTTATTATTGCACGTTTTTCCTTTTTTCTGCTGCATTAGCTTGCCGCGAAAACTTCATAAATATAAAAGTGAGCATTTCACAGGAAACTCGTTGTTTCTATACGACGAGGCCACATTTTCCATGCGCTAATGTTTGCACACATTCATATTCATTCATGTGCACTTGTAGTTGTTTGTTTTTTTTTTTTTGTTTTTTGGTATTTTATTTTACTTTGGCGCCTTCGGTGATATTCCAGCTCGCTATTGTATTGGCATTGTGCCGGCAAATTCTACATTATAAATGGATTATTGCAATTAGCCCTTCATGTCCCTGCGTAAGAGTGTGGCTACACCACCAACAAACCGATGCAAGGAAAGCAATGGAAAACCGAAACATAGCGAGAGAATAATAGTAAAAAAATTAGAAAAAAAAACACTGAAATATGCAGCGGAAAGGAGAAAAAATTATGAAGCCGAAAGCGAGTTTTATGCAATCATAAAAATGTATTAAAAGCGGCATTTGCCAACAGCACCCATCTCACCCCGGCGCTTATTGCTTGACGCTGGGTGGCCCTTGGCCCCTCGCTGTAAAGCGCATTACCACATTTCAGGCAGAGTTCTTGCTGCGCACTCAATTCGTTGTTATTTCTTATACTACAACGTTTTGAGTTTTTTTTTTGTGTAATTTTTCTTATTTTTGTTATTGGTTTTGCTACTTTTTTTTCTCATAAATTCACTGTGTTGTCAGGAAAAATGGAAAATTATGTAAATTTCGCAATAAATGCGGTTTTATGCATTTAAGAAAGCATTATTTCATGTTGCTCAGATATTCTTTTGTATTTCACAGCGACGAGAAGACATGTACTGCCTCACCTTTTGCCGGGGTTTTTTCGATTTTGTTTTTGCTTTGTGGAATGGCACGAGTTTTGTGGTTGATTAGCGCTACATTTTTGACTGTTACTGTTTTTGTTGCTGTGTTATTGCTGTTGTCGTCATTAATGAAGCTAATGTACTTGTAGCTAGAAATAGTAATGGTTTTGGAAATTAAGCCTATGTAATTGAACATAATTATATTTATGCAAACCAAGTATATGTTTGTACGTTTACTATAAGAACAAGTATTTACGAAAAAGTAGTTAAAATTTTTTAGAATCGGAAGACTTTCTGAGGCAGCTCCATATCTTGCGTGGTTTTTTTAAATTACAAGTATATTAATATAATCAATGAATACTTGTCTTGCTAATTCAAATGCAAACAGGTTATTGACACAAAAACCATTTGATTTCCAGTTCAGGAACGGTACTGTATCCTAGTTTGAAAAGTAAAAAGTTGCAATACAGTCTCGTCTTGACAATAAAACTAGAAATTCTTAAGCCATAATTAAATTGGTACATATTTGATCGCATAAAAGCTCCATATCTTATTTAAAAAAATAAAAAAAAATAAACTTAACCTTTTGATAATTTTACTCTCTCGCTTGAAGCCTTTTGTGAAGCATAGTTGCCAACAGTTTTCTTCATTTTTCAGAACACTTCTATTTTTGCGAAAACCTTAACCAATTTGGACATAATTTGGATTATCATGTGTTTCAGGTCTAATATTCTAGCAAATAAAAACTTTTATCACTCGTTTATCATGTATTGAGTACAAAATCAATCTAACCCCCAGTTTTATTTTCCTAATTAATTTTTGAGTAGCTCAGACGTGATAGGGACAATTTTGGCGCCAAACCGCTTTAAGGGGTTACATGAGTTTCGTGGGTTAAAATTTTTTTTTGGCTTATTATTTGCTACAATATCTCAAGAATATTATCCTAAATTTTCAAGTCGATTCGAATAATAGTTTCGGAGATACAGCCTTTGGAAGGTGTGCGCTCCAAGTCAGGTATAGAAGGGTGAGCGTCTGTAAACGCGTTTTTTTCGGATCTGTGTTTTCAAAGTGGGTTGTCAAAAGTTCTTGAAAACTATTTAACCGATCTTGCTGAAACTTTATACAGGTGTTTGAGATACAGTTTACTCGTGCTTCTTGATGAGTTTTGTTAGACTATTCTGAACGTTTTTCAACTGCCAAAAAGCGAAAAAAGTGTTCATTATAATCGACTTATTTAAGCTCCTCAAATCTGGGTTCCTTTCAAATTTTCGTTGATTGACCAATTGAACTGAGAAGGTAACTTGTTATTTATATTAAGACTCAACACATTTAAGTGTTCTCAGATACTAACTGGTGATATGCAATCGAACAAAGTGCCCATAGGCGTAATGAAAGCAAACCGTTAATAAGAATATCAGCTTTTGATTGAAATTGGGTTATTGTTTACACATAGGAGTCCGGAACTGTTGTCAGTTGTGTACACTTTGTTGGTATAAGTAGAGATAGCACTCACGAAGACCTTTTTAATTGAATTAAAAACGTATAAACCGCCATCTACTGATAGAACGTATTTTGAACTGAATGACTTACTTCTGTTGTTGCTTCTACTAATCGCATTCAAATCGAAACTCAAACCGTCTCAACGGTTGAGCTTGTTTTTAAATTAATAAATTCGAATTAAATTGCGAAAATTGCAAATAACAAATCTGTGCTATATATATACTTGCATATGCCAAATATGTTTATGATACAAGAGGTTGCCTTAAATAACAAATAAATTCTACGAAATTAAGTTAGAATCCGATTATTACGGCTTGAGAGTAATGGCACAAACAGTCACCGACGCAAAACCGTGGACCGCAAAACCGTGGACCTATCTTAAGAGAGCGCAATGTAAATGAACAGTCACCACCGCTTCTACCGTCCGCTCCAACAGATTGTACGGAAATTGAACTTTTTCTGTAGAAACGGGTCAGCTGAGAGTGAAAGAATAATCTCTTGCAAGGCAGGGTTGCCAATCTCGATATTTTGTAGTAATTAAAAAATAAAAAACTTGGATATATTTGAAATATTCTTAAAATAACTCAAAATCACAGTCGAATGCACTTATTTATAAGTAGGTAAACTATATTCAATATTTGGCTTTTATATTATGAAAAATTATAACTAAAAAACTTAATGTGTGAAAAATCGTGTATACAAATAGAACAATGACAACATTGGTTAAATGAAAATAAAAGAGAACAACTAAGATATGGGCGGTAAGTACGGAAGGGAGGAATGTCGGTGACTGTTTGTGCTATAAAGTTTGTTAAAGACAATACCACTTGTAATTTTTTCTCATAATAGATTTTATATAAAGAAAATAGAGACCGCTTCTATAGCGTTTAATATCACTGATCTTGTAACCTAGAAATTTGTATAAAGTTGGAGAACCTGAATCCAGCATTAACTTCCAGTAATGCGAGTATTTATGATTACAATACAGTAAAAAAATTTTAGAGGACATTACTCTCGTATAAAGTGACAGCTTATGATTACTTTTGTAAACACATTTTCGTAAATTAAGTACAAGTTCCAATACTTTTCATAATATATACAAATAAATTTTCTCAAAAACACAACCAAATAATAATTATACATGTGTCGCTACTCAAATGTACTTAAGTTCCATTTAAGTCAACTGATTTGATTAATGATCAACTCGGACTGTGCCCCCAAATCTCAGCTTGAGAACCTCAACTTAAACAAGCAGACTGCCCAAGTGTCAGCCCGACTATCGCGCTGTCTATCTGCTGGAGTAGAAGCTTCACGCGCATATGTGGCAGTATGTATAGATGTGGCTCATTTGCTGCGTGCAACATCAAAGCATGCGACCGTTGCGCCGGCGCATAACATCAGCAGAGACATCAATATCGACAGCTCAGAGAATGCTATGAATAATGTAATAATGTAGCAAAGAAGCTTTAGCTAAAGCAACAGCAACGTTTTTGTAGTTGTAGCAAGAACAAGCAAAGTGCCAGCAACAATCAAAGTATATGCTCAAAGTGCTACACAAATTTTACGGACATTAACACTATGTAGCGACGACGGCGACAGCGACAGCAATGGCAGCATCATCAATTTCAGAGTGTCAGTGTCAGTCGGTGAGTCAGTTGTTTGGGCATTCAGTAGTCAATATCATAAGGCACATGAATACCCGTTTTAGATCTCTACATATATGTATGTATATAAGCATTTTAAAATGCGTTAGGGTGGTACAATTTCTAAAAAAATTTAGGTAGTATTTTTATCAGAGAAATTATAGAAAGTTAGTTGTTTAGAAGACTATAAATAATACTAATTTATCACCAAAAACGGTAACTTCGGCTGCACCGAAACTATAATACCCTTCACAGGGACATTTCCTATAGCATAAAAGGGTATAAAAAGCTATTTATATTGATTTTGATTAGTCAGTTTGTATGGCAAATATATGTTATAGTAATCCGATCTAAACAATATTTTTGGAGATTGTACCGTTGCTTTGGACAATATCATGTCAAATAAAAAAGTTTTCCATACTGGACTGGATTTGAATCGATCAGTTTGTATGGCAGCTATATGCTATAGTGATCAGATATTAGCGGTGCCGACAAATGAGCAGCTTCTTGGTGAGAAAAGAACGTGAGCAGAATTTCGAATCGATATCTCAAAAACTGAGAGACTAGTTTGCGTATATACAGACGGATTGATAGACAGGCGGCTATACATATCCTTTAGTGCTGCGATCTTAACAATTTATTCGCAGATTGCATCATTAATTAGGGCAACAATCCATGCCACATTACGTGTAGATATTTTGTCAAACAAAATAATTAAGTAATTACTAAATACTCACTTTCGTTCTAAATGGCATCACCCTAATAAAACAATGCAAGTGCTTTATCACACTTTTTTGTTGGAATTGTGTTAATTTGTTTCTCAACTGCTGTGATCCTCAGTTCCAGCTTATTGTGTTAGCTTATTTGCTGATCTCGAAACACAGCGAGTATTGCACGCGACCAACTTATGTATCTATTGTGGCGAGCTCTTCTGTTGACCCCGCTCGTGGTAAGTTAATTGTTTTTCGCTTTTGTTTTCCATACCAAAACTCCAAAGCTTCACTCAAACTCAGCTTCGAAGTCATTTATTTAGTGATTTTTTGCTGTTTTTTTTTTCACACGTCTAGATATATTAACTAGTAGTAGCCCCGCCGTTGTAGAGCCTGTGAAGTATGCGTATAAATTTATTAATTACTTTTACCGATGTACGGTAGTTGCTCTTTCTCTGTGATTTTCTGTGTTTTCATTACTTTTTCTATTTATACCTATTTGACGCGAGTGTAACCAATGTGAGCTGATTGCTTTCCCACTTGCAATCGGAATGGCATAAAAAATGACCCGTGGTTATTATAAATAGGCGTGCTCTATTTTTATTAGTTCAAACAGCTTTGCCCTGCAGTCGTGTTCATTTATTAGCTAAACATTTCTTTTTGATGTGATCAGTGATGTTGATTAGATGGCCGCTGGCGATCGCCAACTGTGAGAAAATTGGCTTCTGTATATTATTTCGGTGTTTCTTAATTTTGACTAGCTTATTCCACATTTTATTGTACGTATGCATGTATATATTTAAAGTTACTCCACGGGAACTCGGCATCTTGTATTTAGGTTTTAAGTATCTGTGACGAAATTTACTCAAAACAGTCGAGATTTTACTACATTTCTAATGTGTTATTGTTGTGTAGTCTACTAGTAGCGTAATTTTTACACTCTTGTTTCAGATATAACTATGCTATACCACAAAGTTTTGAGTCCCTAAACAATTCACCATTCACAAGTTTGTTTAATCATAACCAAGCTCAAGCGAATGCTTTTGCCCCTCGAAAAATCACTAAGCTTTAAATAACCCAAACATCAGCAATGGAAAACACAAACAGACATCATCTATGTATCAATTATTAAAATCGGAATCTAATAAAAATAGAAATTCTTCAAAGAGCTTTAATGTAAGGGTCAAAACGATATTTTGTCTTAAAAAGGGGTCATTAATTGAAAACTTCAATTCGTCGTTTTCAAAATATCAATTTTTTTTTTGAGAAACCGCCATTTTGTCAAAAAAATTTATTTTGCTTATTCCTTCGATTAATTACTAGATTTAACATTACTTAAACGAAATCTATTTGGTTTTTTAATTTCAGATAATGCAGTTCAGAGATGGTCACCGCAAAATGCCTTTTTTGAGCGGAGCTACCGGAGATCAGCTGTAGCTCTTTTCCAAATAAATATTTTTACTAGAACTAAGTCTTAAAATATAGTTAAAAGATACCATAATAGGTGTGTAAATTTTTGGATCAAAAGTTTTCTCAGAAAAACTTCTGGAAAATGCACTTTTTTTCGGCCTTCTAACTGCATATAACCCCTTATGAAACGTTTGTATATAGTATAACCATAACTCAACTGAGATTTAATTCTTTGCCCTTTTGTGCTCCAAAACTTGTCCAGTGCTCCGAAAGTATGTACGGGATTGGCTTCAGAATTCGCTAAGACATTAGTAGAGTTAAAAGAAGTGCTTTTGGTGCAGAAAACCCATTGTAATCCCGTACTGTATGGGAAGTATAAGACACCTGCTGTGGTATTCTGAGTCTCACAGTTAATTCAAAAGAGAACAGTACCTACAAAATCTAGTGTCAGGAAACAAGTCCATAGAACACATATTATTTCTCTGATCAAACAACTATTGATTATTATTTATTTATTTATGTAAACGGTAATGTAAACGTAAAGATTCATTGATTGATGTAGATCATGGAGAAGCATTATAACTATATGGTAAGTATAATATGCCATTTGTGTTGCCGTTATAATACCATAGTTAACTTGAAATATACTTTTTTCATCTATCTTTTTCCTTTGATTCATTTTAGGCTTTATAATATCATGTTCCCACCAAAAATTTCAAGTGGTTAGATTACATTTAATCTATTCACTAATCTAGACTGTTCTTACTGTCGTTGGAGATGTATAAAACAGCTGTTTTTGACTCGCCGATCGAAGCTGTAGAATTTTTCTCGCCATAACTCTATTCGATCGGGTTCGGCAGACTCACTCCACATAACTACCTCTTTCGTCGGAACATCATATAAAATCACCTTGAGAAAAGCTTTTTGAAACCAATTTTAAAGTTTTCGGGGTTTGTCCGGGATTCTCTCGATAGCATTTTGGGATCATGATTATTATTTTTTTTTTAATTTTTAATTATTTCGGGATTATTTCAAAGGTTGTTTTGGGCATTTTCGAAAAAATTGTATGACTAATGTTGGGTCATTTCAGGATTAATGGAAATTATGAGAAAGCCTTTACCTATTGCATTATTACTCTTCATGTTGGGTTTTCTAATACTTTTATATAGTATATACCTTTTATATAGCTCCTTATCAAAGCCCACCGCACAGGTTTGTAACTCTGTTTTAGAACCATTTAGAAAGTTTTCGGGATTTTTTCGGGATTTACTTGGTTTTATTTAGAGATCATTTCAAACACATTTTAGGACTTGATTTTGAATCATTTTCGGACCATTTCGCAAATTTTTCGAGTTTTTTTTTCTAAAAATTTATATATATATCATTAGTAAAGTATAGAGTGTTCTCACACTTTGTAGGAAGTTCTTACTAAAAAACTTTGAAATAATAATCGCTATATACCATATATACTATAGTAACATATAACTAAGTTTGGTATTAAAAAATACTTAAAAATACCGTATATTCATTCATATCCACGCCAGTCAAAAAATATACATATATCATACAATTTACTTATTGCCTTAATGACACATATGTTTTTATTGCACTAAATACTCAAATATGTAATCATTATTTACCACGTATTTCATTCCACATATTAACACAAAATATAATTACTTGTTATTCGGACTACTACATTTTTACGATATCATAAATCATTGAATTGCACAAATAATATCGCATTGCTCAGCTTTGTTTACTCACTAAATGTATTTGCATAAATAACTGTAGTATATTTCTAACACATATTACATATGAACAGATGGAAATCATTATCTATTATTGTGCCGTATTTATTACAAGTAAATACATAGTGTGTTATCAATAATAATCAAATGTGGTTCTGAATACACAATGGGAATTAAATAACAATAAATTATATAAGGAAGAATATGTACATAAGTACATAAATATTTTATTGCTAATAAGGCCAAATAGTTGTATGTCATTGCCATTGATGGATTTAGGTGGAACTTGATAGGCAGTTTAGAAATTTCGCTAATCAAAATTATTATTATTAGGGAGGCTAAACTAGATTTACTATTACCTTGGTTAAAATTTTGGCCGCGCTTATTCTTCCAATTTTTATGTACGTTTTGGAATTATCCGACAAATGTAAAGCAATTGTATGACTAGACTTTGATTGCTAAGGGGCGAACTGTACTTATAAGTATATATTTTAGGATTTTGCTCGTTCTGAATCACAACTCGCCGCTCATCAAAAAATGGTTACAAACTCAACATACTTTTCTATATCATAGGCAGTGCTATGAGTGAAAACCGATAAATAGAACAATCTACTAAGGCTGTGAAAAGTAATATCAAGAATCGCGCCAACTGTTAAAAATCCGTCTACAATATAATGGCCTATTTTAACATTACAGTTAGGTAATACTTAAGATGATCTCGTTTTACAAGATCAAAACACTATTGGTTCAAGAGTGCGTAGAAAGGCTCAACAATCTCCCAGCTTACAACCGGATCTACCTAATTTAGGTATCGAGATATAATCCGGGATATAAGGGTATATCCGTGAGTGAACTGGCTGATAATTAACCTACACTGTAGGGGATACCAAACTGCTGGGACCGAAAATCTTCTTTGATATGAAATTTCAAACCATAAAAGAGGTATTCCGGAAGAGCGAGAAAGCGAAAAGAGATAGATACTTGGAGCAAATTTCTGACCTCCACCAAGCTAAACTGTTGCCGAAGGTAATTAACCTAAAAATGATTAGGTAATTAATAAACCTCTTCAGAGATAAAATTAGGTTATTTGTGGCGCTATATACACACCACTATAGACTCAAGAGATATCTGTACAGCAAGAGTATAACCTTTTCAGGAAATTGTCGCTTCTGCGTTAGATTAGATTAAAAGATTGATCCTTTGACAAAAGCTAAAATACGATATATAAATAATGATCCCACTTGCACAACTGAGAAAAATCCGTAAGTATTGGTCGTAAATACCTCATATGTTAAATCGACAAAGCCTACAAGTATAACAAATTTGTTGAGGCAGCCAATGCACCGCAGTTATGATTCCAGCGATGTTTCAAATTCAAATTTGGTAAAGCTGGACCATGATGGAGAAAGTATCTCAATGTTTCTAGCTCACCTAATTCCATGCAACTTTGATAAAATAATGGCAAGCTCATTGGATGTACAGTATACAGTAATTCAGCTATGAGCAGTACCTTATTGCTAGCGATTAGTGAGGACAGACACTCCATGATGGCAGCCACTTCTACTTGAAAAACGCTACAGGGATCCGGTAGCCTAAGCTATATTTGATGTCGAGGTTCTTACAGAAAACACCGCCTCCAATCTTCCCTCTAAGCTTCGACCCATACGTGAAAATGCTTCTGTATTAACTCTAAATCACTTGTTTCTGGAATCTACGGAGTAAAGTAAAATCCTGGGGCTTACATATATATTTGAACAGGACCCTGACCACGCATAAATAATTTTCATTGCTGAAACAAAACTACCGTAATAATTAGAAAGACCTCACTATATAACTGGAAACTGACATGGAATTTTGCTATTCATATAATCAACGAGCGGGGATGACAAAACCAGCTTGAGCTCAATTGTACAGACGATTTCGATTATTTCGCCTTCGCAGCTGTCAATATTCACACGTCATTTAATTTCGATTAGTAGTCGACAGGTTTCTCTCCCGCCAAGCAACACTTTACTTATCAACAACAAAAGCAACAAGCACGATATAGACAAATTGATCGCTTCGAAATGACAAACAAATGAATACTTTTCGATAAATGTTTCACCAACAAAACGAGTACATAATAATAACAATAGCAACGCAAAAATGGTAAAGCGATTAACAGAAGTAACTACAAGACAAAATTATTACCAATGTCGGTGCATAAATTCATCAAATGTGGCAATTATGGTTAACTGCACATTCGTTGCACATTCGACGGCGACGGGGCTTAGTGTGGTGTGATGAGACTCGTTGCAAGGCTGCATGCCACACAGCAATTTTGCACATGCCAAGCGCCTGAGTACACAAGTGCAATGGCAGCGCAACAACAACAACAATGTGGAATGCTCAAAATGCATAATTGACGGTTACATTGACGGACGCGCGCTGCCCGATGACCGGCTGTAAGCTACGAGCTGCCGCTAAGCGGTCAAGCGAGTCAACAGTTGAATGTCGGTGCATAGGTCGGCAAGAAGGTGGCTGCGTCAATTGCCATCGATATAATATCAATAATTGTGGCAGAGTTGTAACTGACCCGCTCAATATACATATTTTTATATGGTTTGGAAGTGCGGAAGTTCCTCAAAATTATTGCAGCGAAATTGTTTAAATTCCATTGTGTTTCCAAGTTAATGAATAGGAAAGTATAATGTTATATAACTATTATAGTGGGGTGCGCTATGTAGTTCACTATCAACGAAAAGCCCATAGCTTCATATCACAGCCCTCAGTAGGCCTTATCGATTCTCTGAATATGCTTTTGATGATGAAAAGCTTTTAGTATATCAGAAAATAATCTAAAACTTGCAGGTGCTCAGTACTCAGTACCTGTTTCACATACAAACTAAACGTGCATTCTACAATTTGGATTCAATACTTTTAAAGAAAAGTAAAAGCCGAATGGAATAGTTCTTTAGACAATCTAATAACCACTCAGAATTTTCAGTCAGCTAAGTATAATTCAAGTTCTACTTGTAGTAAGAAAACTACTCGGCAGACACGCTTTAACAAGACCATGTATATGATAGATATTTTAAGTTCTTCGAATTTAAGACACTACTATAATATTTACATAGTGCTCACATTCTTCCGATTACAGCATAACTATGTTTCCGCACTGTTCGTCGTTCCAACCACAAGTTTTTCTTGTATCTTCAGACGTGAGTTTGTACTGCTTAAAAGCGCACATAAATCTTAGTACTTGGTACACTATACCAAGGCGAACTATTATTGATTTCTCCAACGATACGTAATCCTTAAGCTTCAAAAACTTATCGAAGAAACATTGCCTTGGCTGAAGGCTGGCCATTGCCATATATAATGTTTCAGCATCTCATCATCCTTCGCGCATGCCCTACAGTCTTTCAATATTCTGAAGGTGGGATCTTAAGGATAGGTATCCTGTAATGACTCATACAATATTAGTACGTTCGCTTTTGCCTAGAAAAATAGTACTTTTGGTTTGCCCACTTCAACACTACCTCAAAGTAACTTTATGATAGGGTTGCTAGTTTTCCATGACCTGAGATGTTGCTCTAAGATACATTGCTTCAAACAACCCTACAAGCAGCTGAATGGTCCAAGGCAGCTGAAATTAATTGTGTTTCCAGCTTCCACCGAGTGGACCAGCTCGTCTCCTTTTTCATTTCCTGCTATTCCTGACGCAGTGAAACTTAATATTAGCGCTACGGAAAGCCTTAATTATCGCATGGCTATCCACTAGAAGGTTTATGAGCATTCTGATTAGTGCCGAAGCCCACTTGGCACCTTGTGTAATGCCCACAATTTCGGCCTGAAGGACTGAATTGTAATCATTTAATTTGAAGCTACCTTCTGTGTATGAATAACTACAGAAGTATTTTATTAACTAACTAATGGTTTTTAAGCAACGACACGAGTTTCCTTTTTCTGCACGAGTTTTTTTTTATAATTTAAAGAGTTTGTGGCCAGAAAATATTTCTTTGTAGAATGGTGTCATTAAAAGCAAATCAAATGTTATCAATTTGCAATTTTAAGTGCACAAGTACGTTCGACAGTGGGAATAGTAGCAATCCAAACGGATTCAAAATGTCAGAGAGCGATAGTCTCTGGAAAAAAATGTTTGAAGTAAATTTTTTAATAGAAAATTTGTAGAAACCCTTGTAATTAGCATTTAAATTGAAAAGTTTGTAGTATGTATAAGGAATATACCTGACTTTTTTGAAAGTGGAAGTGCAAATTTTTCTTTACAAATTCGACTGAATCTTCATGCCTGTATATGTATAAGTGTCTTGGGTAATAGCACGGTACATCATATCTGTATATACACATATTCAATACATGCATAAAAACCGGTATTTAAAGGTGATTGACTGAATTCTACGCAAGCTTTCTGAATTGAAAATAACTGTTTGCATTCTTTGCATACTCTTAAAGCTACACGGCTTTTTATAATAGTTTCCAGTATATATGTATGTTATGTATGTATTCAAAGAACACTTACGATATGTTGCGCTGTGCTGCCGATATCCTAAATAGACGCAGCAATAGTTCACTACTCATATATGATTACAAGTGTCCCGTGACGGCGTATGGCAACAACTGCAGCGTTGCCACACTTTCCATATATGCGCAATAATATATATGTACATGAACATATGTATGCATGTGTATTTGCCCTTGTCTGCGCAAATGTCTTTGCCAGTTTTGGTATGCGAAAACCGCAAAATGTTTAATGTTTTCCCTTCACTTTGAAGATGATGATGTGGATGGCAACGAGGGTCATCATAAGCTCGATGTCGCTGCCACATAAGTATGTATGCAGTCTTCCTGGTGACATCTGTTACCGTTCGTGCGTTGTCCTTGTATGTTGAATATACATAATGTTTTTTTTTTTGTAAATATTGCAACAAACCATCAAAGTTGGTATTTTCCGAGTATAATAAATATTTTAGTTAAGTATTGCATTTCATTCGGTTGTGGGTTAACAAGATGGAATTCAAATTTCAAATATTTTCAAATGGTTTGAGTGAAATATTTCAATCACTATTTTAGACTAAAAAGTTCGAATACTTTCTTTTAAGTTTTTGAATTAGACATATAGACTTTTAGGTTCACTTTGATTGGGTTTGGTAAAACAGTTAGTGATAAAGCACGATACTTAGTCAATAATGAAAAACTAAATACCTCTCTAAATAATCTCGATAGTTGAACACTTTACAACAACTAAATTGTTTTCATTCTAGTCATTCCGGCAGACACTTACTTAAAGGTACTAACAATACTCCCGAAGTAGTTTACAAAAACCTTAGTATTTATTTACTTGTTTCCCATAATCAGATTTTTTCGAAAAAGCTCGTTTCTTGAACCTGCGATAGATCATGAAAGCTGGACAAATAAATACATACATTTAAAAAAACGAGATAGAATCAGAACTTATAAAAGAACAGAGTAAAGGAAAATCTGAAAACTCCCCTTACAGCGATTTGGATGTTTGGGAGATGTTCGAATGAACCCTGAATCTCTTTATTTGAGATGGGAACACAATTGAGCGGATAAATTCGGCGATCAGAAACAGATCGATCTCAGAGTTTGAACTAAGAACACGTAAGCTTTTGTTTGGTAGAAACGTTCTAGCTCTGGTTCGATTAATTTAAATAGCTTTCGGAACTTTCGGCATAAAACGAAATTAACTAAATATCTGGCCATCCGAAATTATAAAAAAATATTAAAAAGATTTCTAGCTACGAAAGAAACTGAGACTATGTAAATAACGTTAATTATAAATATACAATGTAAAATAAGATTATGAAAAAGGAACGTCTGAAATTTCTGTTAAACTCATGAGTCCTAGCAATACTACAAGTATTATGGCACTTAAGTTAAATCCAGAAATTCATGTTTAGGTAGGGCTCTGTGTACAAGATTAGTACTAGGAGTAGAAATCAAACATGGCTTTTTATATAAAGAAAATAGGTTGTCCGATGGTAGTTAAATTGATAGGAAATAGGTAGTTTTTGAAAAGGAATCTGTTTTGAATTTCTTGCCGTGGCCAAGAGTTCTGATAACCAAGCACGAAGAGATCTAACAACCAATTCTGGCAAGATGTTTCAATGTTCGACAGTAAAAGTGTTCAAAAAATAGTTTTAGTTGAAGAAATTTTTTTTTCGAATAAAAGCATCCACATTAGGGAGTTAATAAAGAGTATTTTATTCTAGTCAACTATAATGGTTATGTAAAATGATGCTGAGTAAAGTGATTGCAAAAGAAAGGTAATCCTTGGATAATGGTTTTTGATACGAAAAACTTGTGTTATATGTATCGTTACTCTTGTGTTTGTGGGAGAGATCACTTTAGGAAAGAAAACTCGAATTTGTGCCTTCGGTAGCATGGTAATACTATTTAGGGCAAAAACTCGGACAAATGGGACTTCTGGTGAGCGAGTCAAGATGAAATAAGTATGTCTAGTTATGAACAATTAAGTTGGCACTTTTTTATGGTCATAACCTCGAAAATTTAATTTAAGTAAGTTAATTAAAGCAAATAAGGTCAGACTCGCAATATATACTCTGGCATTGCCAGATGATATTGAAATCTGATAAAGTGTTTAAGAAGATTCCTGGCAGGCATTATCAGATAACATTCAAGTCTGATCTTAAGAAGGATCTCATTTAATATTTAAGTGATCCCACAAAAAAAAATTACATAAAATTATTATCGTATCAATTCCCGTTTACTAAGCAGACTTGAATGCTGATAACCTCTAAAACAAAAACCGTTTTTTGTAAGCTATGATTAAGATCTGGGGCTAGTGTATTGTTGCGAAAAAAGTGATGTCCTTCTTTATAAGAGTTATGCCTGAGATATCAAAATAGTATAAGTATATTCATTCATATATTCATTCAATTGGATCCAAGCAAAGCAACGCTGATATATCTGCTGCTGGTTACAGGATAACGCTCTAACTAATCGTTTTCAATTTAAAGACCAAGTGGATCTAGACTTGGCGTACTATTTGTTTGCTGGTCTCTTAATTTTAAGACTTTTTTTCTCATAAAACCCTAAAGTTCTAATTTCAACCCCCGACATTCTCACAAAAGTTTGTTTCTGAAACCAAAACTACACAACAGTTGTTACTCTAAAGCTGAAAGGCAAAACAGTGACTCCAAAAAAATGAAGCAATAACATTCACAATATGTATTTAACAAGCTTGCTGCAAAAACTAAGTGTAATTAGCTTGCTGCCCTATGCACTTTGCTCTTCTCCGCACTGCTTGAATCAAAACGAGGAAAATCACGCCAAGCGAAATGGCATGTCAAGTATTTCTTTGTCGAAATTTTATTTCTGTAATTAAACGCAACGAAAGACAGCGTGATGACTGACAGAGGGAATACAAGTCTTGCAGCTGGTCAGCTCTAAATAGAACGAGCGTTTTTGCTCTCTTTTCAATCTTAGTGCGCTGACTTTCATTTGGCGGCGACTGCTCATAAGTACGGGGCTAATTTCTTGAAGGTGGCAACATTTACCACCCCAAAACCAGTATATGTAAATATATAAGTATAACTGTATATACAAGTATATTTGACAGATTCATGCAACTTTTGGGAAACAGCACGCCAAATGTGTATCTGTATATTTAATTATTTCGAGTCAAAGTTCACATTCATTACGAGTTAATTTGAATGTAAATGAAGACATAAGGACTGTGTCTGCTAATGTCTCAATTAAGTGTAGAATTTAATTTTGCCATTTTCTCTTACTGTGTTTGTATGTGTGAGCGAGAGAGATTGTAGCGCAATTGTAAAGCGCCGTATGGCGTCGCTGTTGTAATAAAATAAAATAACAACAACAAAAACAACAGCGGTATGCTGATAATTGTTGCCCTAGTAATTTGGTTAGTTCATTAAAGCACAAGTAGTTGTCTAAGCAGTGGTGGAACCATGGCTCATCAAGTCATTATCCGAGCACTTATTAGAATTTGTTATTGTTATAGCTTGGACAGAGTATATTAGGTTTGCCACGAATTTTATAACACCCACTAGGAAACTTCGGAGATCCTATAAAATATATACATATACATATAAATGATCGGACCAGTATAGCATGTAGCTGCCATACAAACTGAACGATCAAAACCAAGTCCTTGTATGGAAAAATTTTTTATTTGATGAGGCATCTTCACGAAATTCGGCACAGATTACTGTCCCACACAACGTGATAATATCCGAAGATACTGTTCAGATCGCAGCACTATAGGATATAGCTGTCATACAAACTAAGCGTTCAAATTCAAGATAAGGATCTTCTTATACATTTTTCTTGTATACGAAATGCACCTGTGAAAGTTATTGTAGTTTTGGTTTTAGTGCTTTTTCCAGTTTTGCTTTCTTCTGTGCTATTCGCTCTTACTTTACAAAATTGTTTTGCATTACAACTGTCGCTTGCCTTGCGCTGCGGCAAATTGCGCTCGTTATTTTGAGTAATTTCATTTAATTGACCTTCAAATAGAACAGCAGAAACTCAGCGTAGAAGTGGAAGACCATCAGCGACGCATTCAAATTGCTTTAATTTGTATTTATTAAAAGACAGAAACTACTCAATAAAGCATAACTTTGCGAAAAGTGCAGAAAAAAGCTGCTACTTAGCCTCTAATCTCAAGCTTCTGAATGCACTCTGTATCGAGTGGCTATATATGTATGTGTGCGTATGTAAGCATGTATGGCTTGTAATACGCTTATCTACAGTACACACTGGCTATTATTAAAGTGCAACAACCCATCTTGGGCGCATAATCGCCGCCTTCCCATTTTCAGCAGTTGATCATCTCAGAAAGCTTCCATTTTGAATAAATCACTTAAGGGCATGTGTGGCATTCGAAACAACAACAATAATAATAATAGCAACTACCACAACAACAACTACAACAACTACTGCGGCTGCAATAATAGACGCCCAGCTTTGTAAATCTGCATATCTACCGGTGCTCTTGCTTGTACATGTGGCTTGAAGTCGCCTCGAAAGTTGAAGTAGTCGCCGCATTTGCTCTTGGTTTTCTAACTCCACCCATTCGGCTGCTGCGCTTCAACGACTGGAGGCGAGCAACTTGATGGCCAACTGCATGCAGTCTTTGCACACAACTACAACAACAACACACACAAACAAGTGACCAGCATTCGTTCATCAGTCATCCAGAGTCCATTCAGGCATATCGGGAATGCCAGAATAACAAATTAACTGTGGAGAAATTGTTGTTGTGCCAAGCAAAGTGCCGTGTGCTGCCGTAGTAATACCTGCAGGCAATTGCATGCAGTGGCAGTTGGCAATAGAGGTGAAAACAAATTGGAAAAAAAAGAATTTCCCTAATGGGTTGCGATTGAACGATTAAATGCGAAAGGTTAGAATTCGACCTCGGAAGTAACTTGTGCTTAGTCTTCATTGGCTAAAGACTGGTAGTGATAGCTGTGAGGCAGAGCACATAAATAAGTTTCTTCTTAACTTCTCGAAAGCATATCATCTTTTTGTAGACCAGATTTGCTGATCAAATGACATCTGATGGAAATTAAGGCACTCTATCCGACCTTTATTGCTTTAATGCTGTAAATACACCAGCCATATCCTCCTGAAATCCATGACGATCTCCTCAGGCGAATGCCACAGTTATAACAGTCTGGAATTTTTCAAAATGATGAGAGAATTTGAAGGTATCTTCCTAGCGAAAGTACTAGGCACAGAGAAGGCTTGTGGCGTTCTATTAAATGAGGGCGAGAGGATACAGAAAGACACCATATACCAGGAGACTTTAAGCTTACTGACAGGTCAACTACACTTGTCCATATATTTTCGGTTCCCGTCCACAGGAAAATTTTCGGCAACGAAAAAGCAGACGAGTTGGCCAAATTAGGAAGCTCTTTAGACGAATCCAAGGTGGAGTTAATACCATGCCCCTTGGGAACGATCAAAAGAGAGTTTTATACGCAGTTGGAACGAATAGCTCAGAAACTCAGCGCATTCCACAAGCGCCGCTCTTGTTGAAATCATCACCGCAGACAGTTGCGTCTAGTAGAACCGTCGTAAAAGAACCAACCGTCCGTCTTGCAGTCTTTTCCAGACCCTGTCAGTAGAAAGCTTGCGTGTTTTCCTTCCGTTCACTTGCACATCGTGGCGATCCTGTATGCCCCCAACGCGTTCCATCTCACCCTGTTCACTCTGTCAGCCCTTTCTAAAATTTCCTTGTGTATCGTTTTAAACGACTTGCTCATTTTCTGATTTGGTTCGGTAGTCAAGCGGATGGCTTGTGGCATGAAACCCAGTATATATGCACCGCTTTCCGACAACCACTATATCTACTGCCTCCCTGCGTCTAAGGACATTCTCTGATGCAATGCAATGTAAGATTAATGCTTTAATTGCCGCTTGGCTATCAACGAGGCGTTTTTAGCTATCTCAGCAGCTTTCCTGACCGCAAAGACTTCCGCCTGGAAGTTACTGCATTATTCTGGCAGCTTAAAGCGGGCCTGAGATCTAGCTCCGCGCAATAGATCCCGGCCCCCACTCCATTGACCATTTTTGGTCCGCCCGTGTAATGTTAAAAGTTCTGCTGATGGGTCGCGTGCCCCTGCACCATCCATCCTGTTTTAGCGTGACTTGAAAACTTATTTCTCAGATAAAGCGTGAGAATACGTGGTCTATTTTAACCACCGATCTCCTTATTTTCTCAAAGGCAAACTTTACCCCAATGGTTGTAGGAAATTTCCGATCATTTGTCATTGCGATGGATATAGAGGAAGTACTAAAGTCCTTGCAGGTTCTCAAGACTTCTGACTGTTTCAAAGTTTAAGGTTCTTTCTAGAAACAAGAGCATCAAACTTGGTAAGTGGTATGAAATTAGAGTAAGAGACATGAGTTCTAAAAAACTATTTGGGCTGGTCGAAGGCACACAGACAAGACCTCAACATTTTTGTCGCTGATGTTAAAATCCCGTCAGTGAACAACTCCAAAGTTTTGGCAACTATGTTTGATAGTCTCTACTCCTTCACTCCTTGACTCCGCATACGACCCTCGTTATTACCAAAGTACAGAGCTGCAACAAGATCCTCAAGTCGATAGCCGGCACCTGAGCACAAAAAATGTTGCTACACCGGTCATTAATTACGCAGCACCAATATGGTCGCAGTTGAAGAAGATACACATAAGTCAGAACACTGCACTCCAGACCATCCGGGTGTTTCTTGATGCTGATTATTGCGAGTACTGATCCAACTCTGCTCTCAGCCTTCTAGTAGAAGTATGCAGATTATTATCAAAGCAAAATATTGTGAGACTGTTATTAACATTATTTTCAAATAATGGATAATCTACATATGAATATAAATTATTTGGAAAACATTGTTCGTTAAAAAAAACAATATATAAGCTCCTGAGGTAAAAAATTAGCAGCATTATAAAAATTATTTTGATTAATTTAATTTATAGTTTTAAAAGAAAAAATTATATAAATTTCGTTTTTATGAAATACACTGAATTCTAAATCATTTATTATTGTTATTATATTTTTTTTTTGTAAATTATGAAAAATCGACTCACGCTCCTTCAAAGAGGGTAACAATTTAGCATTTATACGGCTTTTAGTGGCACTTAAGCGTAGCCAATTTGGCACGCAGATTTATGCGAATAATATATATGTAAATATATACAATAAACACATGCATACGCATAACAAAGGATGTGGAAGAGAGAGGAACGAAAAAAATGATGAGCTTATTGTCTAATCGCCAATGTGAGCCAACTGTCTTACTTAAGCGAGGCTTGCGTGCAGACTTAAAGTTCGAAAGCTGGTGTTTTTTTTTTCGTGTGCGCACGAAGCGATGCACGAGCGTATCTACCCATTTGAGTATGTGCGTATTAAATAAATGCGTTTCTTTCTAATCCCAACCGCCCTAGGCCCAAACGGTCGCGGCTTTCTTTCTGAGCGCGCTGCGGCTGCGCAACCGCAAATTGCAAACGAATACAAATATAAAGACATAAATTTTGAGCAGACGCTTTCTGAAAGCGACCAAAGAAATTTGCATGTAATAATAAATAACAACAAAATGAACAAAGGGAAGAATTGAAAAGATTGACCGCCGATTGACCGACAGCTTACATGGTTTTATCGTGCACCGACCACATTAATTCCGCAGCTGCCTTTGTAGTTGTAGTCGAACTTGTGTTCGAAAGCGCTTAGACGCACAACAAAAGCGTTTACAAATCATGAATGCCCGTTAATGAAAAGAAAATGCACAGCAAAAACAAAAATGATGAAATAAAAATAATAATATTAAAAAAGCATTTCAAAAGCGAAAATTCGCTAAAAATGACAAAACTGTCAAACGCTTTGTGGACACACAATACAACAGAGAGAGAGAGAGAGAGAAAAAGAAGAAGTAGAGCGAGCGAGAACGCCGCGGCTGTCAAAATCGTACAACGGCAGACAATGTTGCAATTGCCGGGCTTCGCTTTCGGCGGTACGTATATGTGTGGACCGAATAGTCGGCTCAGCTTTTGTGTGGTTTTGTACGCTAACCAATCGGTAGCTGAAATTTTAAAGTATCACTTAAGCTTAAGTGAAAAATTTGCCGCCTCAGCGTTGCTCAAAAGCGTTTGCGGTTTATTTTGTTGCCTCTTTGTAGCTGCGCGCAGTGATGCGCGCCAGCCCTTGTGCCCTGTAGTCGCATACAAAGGACCAAAATATTAATAGGGACTGTTAGTTAGTAAGTTGACTGCTTGGTGGGTCCGCACACAATGCCAACACTTCGGTGCTTACATATTAACGCCTTTACATTTAAATCATTTTTAATGGATAATAAAAGATTTTTCTACAGAAGTTCGCAAAATGTTGCGTTTCACCAGCGTCAACCGCACAACGGTGTTGCTACAAGGTGTTAAGTTGTTGCAACAATAACACAAACAGTAATGGCAGCAAAGGAATTACAAAACAGTTAAAAAAAATCATTTTAAGAATCTTCAAAGCGTCGCCGCTCTACTAGGTTGCTATTAAAATTAATTTGAGTTTTGTGAGTCGTCAGCGTTGAATACGCATTCGTTACGCAGCTCGAGTACAACCGATGACCTCTCAGCATACAAAGTTGTACTTCAGGAAGTATAAAAATAAAACATGTATACATGATCCCTGTTGTAAAAAACCTGTATAATATCCGCATATCAAACTTGAAGTTATATAAATCGTTTATTGAACTTGTGAAACACTATTGGGTATTAAGAAATATAAGTCGCAGTGAGAGTTAACTTATTTTTAATAATTTGTAATTTATTCTGATGAATTGAGTGATATTTTGCTTCCACTTGTAGTGTTCTGTGTTTATAATAAGTTTAAAATTATGTCGAAACGTCTTATAAATTGTTCTTAAACTCTTTATCAAGTCAGAAATAGGCTTTGAGAATTAGTCTAAAAAAATATTAAAAAGTATGTTCTATCATACTTAAAAATCATAGCATAAGCTATATGAGAATTAAACACTAAGTGACAGTCACTCATCCACTCTCGAGTTGTCCAACTGTGTATTAAACGTTTTTTAATTCAAATATTCAAACTATGCTATCGACTTTTTAGGAGCTCTAATTTCTACCTTTTCCAGAGCAGAAGTAGTGGTACAGAAGGCAGTAGTGTGGCCCATGAAGCTCTACTGAATAACAATAGAAATAGCAGAAGCTTTCAGCCAAGATGGACTTATATCACCAAAGACCAATATACATTTGGTTTAGGTATGCTAGTTGCTACATACAAGGTGAATTAATAGGAAATATTATATATCTATAACAGGTATCTGATACGGGAAAATATAGATAAAAAGGGAAAGCAATTTCGTGTCATTTTCAAAATATTTAAAAGATAGATGATATCGTATCTACTCGGAACTATCAGAAGTGACCTCTACTTTTATTTAAATTGATTTAGTGACTATAATGATCAATATGAAGGTTTGAACGTAATAACATGTTATATCCGTGAAAGCCAGAGAAAAGGAAAAATCTTCGTTTGACTCCAAAACATACTTATAAAGACTAAGTTTATTCCTTTAAGTCACTATTTCAGAAAATAAAATAGTATGCATTAAAAACTTATGCGACTGAATGACTTTGGAAACCAAAAGCAACTCAGATGGAGTTATGCAACAACTCTCTAAGGCATTTTGAAAGAAGTTTCATTGGCATAAACAATCTCGATGTTACTTATATATACATACGAGTATATGCATTTTTCCCCAATTAACTCGTAGCCATTTGAATACAGGATGCGCAAATCTACGTGTATTCAAATTTATTTCAGGGAGAAGGGTTCGGAGCACACCATGTGAAGAAACACGTCTTTTGAATGTTTTGAATTGGACACCTTGTGAAATAAAGCGATTGGCGAGTCAGCAATGGTGATAAATAATTAAGAGGGTTTTGTTTTATTTGACGATTTCAATTCATAAGACGTTGAAACAACGATTTAGGCGGTTAAAGTGCCAATCAGGAAGAAATAACTGAAACTTACATTAGTGGTAGGTTAGCTACCACGTCATAACACTATGGAGACCCTATAAGATGTATACATATATAAATTACTAACATGATGAGCTAAGTCGATTTAGCCTTGTCCTTCTGACTGTCTGTATATAGGTATTCAAATTAGTTCTCCAATTTTTGAGTTATATTTTTTTTTGTTTTTTTAGCATTTTTTTATTTATTGAATAAGCTATTTTTTATAGCCTAACAATAAGTAATACAATTTTAAATCTATTTAAAACTAAACAATCTCAAGATTGTGGCTGAACCTTTTTACTAATAAGTAGCTCTTTATAAGGCTGGTAGATCACTTCTTTTCAAGCGGGTGTGATAACAAGATGCAGATGCAAGATGTAGCAAGGTATTAGCTAATCGAATATTTGAATGTTTCCAATGTTTAAGCTCGTATTTATTTCTGCTGTCCTCTACTTCCTTCTTTACCATAGATATACCAAGATCACGGTGAATGCTTTTTAAGATATCTGATCTGAATTTTGCATGCGTTCTTGTTTCTAGAAACAATTCATTTATCTGAACCGCCGATATTCGACTGCTATAGCATATACCTACCGTACAAACTGAACGGTGTGGAAATCACATTCTTGTATAAAAACTTTTGCATTTGACTAGATATCTTTACGAAATTTGGCATGCGATCTTATCCAAAATAATAGTATATACTTCGAAGAAATTGTTCAGATCGGCCCACTATAGCATATGTCTGCCATACAAACTGAACGATCGGAATTAAGTACTTGTATGGAAAACTTTTTATTTGCCGAAATATCGTCACGAAATTTGTTATAGATTATTACCCATGGCAACTCTCCAATCTTTG
This sequence comes from Bactrocera oleae, assembly GCF_042242935.1. Lineage (NCBI taxonomy): Eukaryota > Metazoa > Arthropoda > Insecta > Diptera > Tephritidae > Bactrocera > Bactrocera oleae. The sequence continues at coordinate 17,777,198 of NC_091537.1, read as the reverse complement.
TATAAACTGTTTAGATCGGATTAGTATAGCTTATAATTGATATACAAACTGACCGATCAAAAAAAGTTCTTGTATGCAGATAATTTTTTTTGTGTAAAAGGCTTCGTTGCAGCCGAAGTTAACGTTTTTTTCTTATTTTAAATATTTCTTAGTAGAAAGGGTCAATCAACTTCTTGGTTTTGAATCATTTTGAGCACTTTTTCTTTGACAATGGAAGTCAACTAGGTATCCCTAACTATTCACAACCGAAAAAAATAATTCAACAATCAGTGAAACTTTCGAAAATATGGTTCTAAGGAGACCAAACAACATATTATGTTATAACCAACATCAAAATGTAATTGCTTGATTCTCCTGCGGTAACATTTTATGATATTGCTATCAATAAAATAGACACTAGTGCAGACGATTCGCTTCTAATAAATTTACTGCAACAGTTCAGGCTTGTTACCAAAAACATAAATATGTATAACAGTTATTACACATTTACAGTTAAGCCGTTAGAAATCAATAAATTAATAATAAACATTACAAATGTTTTATCTGCTGTCTCGTTAATAACAGTAAATATTATTTCAACTGTTTTGACATGAGTTCGTATTTATTGCAAATGTCTGTACATACATATGTCGCTATACTCGTAACTGTAGGTGTTATTGTCTCGACAATGACGCAATTCAAGCGATAGTCGTAGCTGTCGTGGGACCCTGCCACGGCACTCATAATGCTGGATGTAATGGAATGTCAAACAGTAAGGCAAAATGATTATTTGGTTACCAATTCAAATGTATAGCAGAAAAGTACATTTATTTTATGAGGTAAATATATGTATATACATATTTATGTACATACATATATAATATAGTTTTGCTAGCCACTGATAAGCAGCTTAATTACGCGCTAGACGTAAGTTTTTGCGGTGCTGAGAGCGTCGAGAAGCTTCGCTAGACAACAGATGTTGGTAAATGATAGTCATATTATATCATATACCGTTATTTACTTTGCTTTGTGACAATGGAGTGCGTAATTAGCACCGCAACATTGTTAACTAGACATTTTTTTATTGAACCGTTGTTTCGTTATCGGTCGGACACTTTTCGGCATACATTTGTTTGCTGAATGCTTCATTCGGAGTTGACAGCTGTAATGAAATTTTAACAAATACGCGGGAACCCGACAGGTTTCATAACATATTATGTTTACTAACCGGGAGTTGGAGACTTGTTAGATTTATATATGTACGTACTATATATACATATATATTCATTATATGGTATGTTAACATATGCAATTAAAGCCATTTCGAGTGATCACATAGAGTTTGTTGATTTTAGGCATGAAATGGAATGATAAAAATAAATATTTTTAAATCAATATATATTGTTTTTATAACCTGAACAGGATATGTTAAGTTTGACACGAAGTTTGTAACACTCAGAAGCAAACGTCGCAGACTCTATAAAATATATATAAGTAAATGATCAGCATGATGAGCTGAGTCGATTTAGCCACGTCCGTCTGTCTGTATATATACGAACTAGTCCTTCAGTTTTTGAGAAATCGATTTAAAAGTTTGCACCTATCGTTTTCTCACCAAGAAGCTGCTTATTTGTTGGAATGGTCGATATTGAGTCACTTCAGCATATAGCTGGCATACAAACTGAACAATCGGAATCTAGTGCGTGTACGGAAAATGTATTTATTTAACGAGATTTAGTTAAGGAATTTATTGTATTTGTGTGTGAGGGTATTATACAAGTAGTTTCGGTGCAACCGAAGTTAACGTTTTTTTTATTTTATTTATATTCCATTAAAATTTGTATAGTTCTTGATAGATCTTTATAAAGACCGTTTTTGGTTGTGTCTGATTTCGCTATAGCCACAACGCTAACTGGAGAAAGGAAAAAAGAATAATTCGCAATTAAGAGAATATTTGATACGTGCTCGAAAACAGCCACGATTACAAAAACTTTTGAAAATCGCTAGTATATCACAATAATCGTCGACCTTGACAAAAATTTTGTATGGCGGTGTGGCATCATGCATTTATAAGAATAATGTTCGTAAGAAACCTGTCTAATCTTATCAGCGCTTTACAAAAACATTTTGTATGATCATTGCATTATAGGTATATTATAAATATTTGGTATTATTATGTGATTTTTGCACAAAAGTTATCTGAAGATAGATCGCGATCACTGAAAATTTTGAAGCTCGAAAATTTACTCGAATGTTTTTTTGCGAATTTTTCTACATGTAAAGTCTTCAAGTAAATAAAGACAATACATTTGCTACAATTCATACTCGACAGATTCTGAATTCTTCTTAACAGGAATGGAGAAACCAGATACGAACCGGTAAGACCGTGATTCGTGCCAAACTTCCATTATTATAGCTGGCATCAGATTATACACTCTTACTTAAGTAATTTCCATTATTCTAAATTTTAATAAATGCTTTCATGTAAGGTTTCCTCTAACGGTTTAAAACCATAATCAATCTCCCGAGGAATAAATTCCGGCTACTGGTCGCGTTCTACACCGGACATTGCAGACTCAACAAGCATTTATTTAACATGGGCTTGGTCTCCTCTGCAAACTGCCGGTTCTGTGACATGGAGTCGGAAATCCCAGAACACCTGCTTGTGGACTGCACAGCATCGCTTCACTAGCACCTAGCAGTATATTGGAGTTCATCAATATGCTGGGGCTAGATGAGTCGTTGTGACTTAGGGGAGGGGACAATAGACCATAGGTCGCGGTGCATACCTCAATCTTTATCTATCTATCTATCTAAGGTTTCCTCTAGTAAAGAGCGAAAAAAAGATATGAATGGCACAGAAATATAATATATATCGGCTCTAAAGTAGATGGCAAAGTTTGGCGAAAGTTGTTCTCTCTCTAACCTGATAACTTCTTACTCTTCAAGCTACCAAACTCAAACAGCAGATAGGAACTACATTAACCGGTGATTTTTATAATAAAGGGAAACCTCAGGCAGTCATAATAGCGTTGAATTCATTTAGAATATAGTCTGGCTAGTAAAGAACTTCAAGCTGTCAACTGGATGACTATAACACCCAACATTTCTCCCCCATAAGGCTGCCTTACAATATTTTTTGATGAAGTGGAAATTATGCTGTGTCTCATTCAGGAAAATCATACAAAATCGAGAGAAGAATGGATATAAAGATTTCTCTCTTCGATTATTTTACGTGAGATATATTGTATTTAGACGCCGTTAAATATCAAATTAGTATAGCTCTCACGACATAACACTTCATATAACAGAAAAATGTAACTAGATTAGAAGTAGTATTGATTATAGCATCAGGAAATATCAAATAGTTACCGTGGCGGTATCAAAAATCGCGACTTAAATATTAATTAAGTCCAGAAGATGAGGTTTCAGACTATTTATTGATGTTTCTGACCGCCCACATTAGTCTTTTTCAATGCGCGCTGCATCCGTTTGTATCTTTGACCTATTCTAAGGCAGTTGAAATGTGAATGACCTCATTCTTTGGCGTCGGCAAATGTTTACATGCCGCAAATGCAAAAGCAAAAACATTGTGGACATACTTATGTATATGTATATGTGTATACGCTCACCTATTTGAATATACTCCTATACATATGCAAATAATTTGCACAGTTCACATTAATGGGAGAATCCTTTTGCAACAACCGCCTAGAGAAGATGTACTGGTTATACCCACCTACATTTATATACAGATATCTATGTATGTATGTATACACAAACATTCATAAAAAATGCCTAACGTGTCAACGCCAACACTTCTGGCGACCATAACTGACTGGTTAAATAAACATGCCTACCCGAAAAGAAGAAAAACGAGCAAAAAATCCAAATCAAAGTAAATATAAAAAATGCAAAAGAAATGCAAGCAAAAGTAGGTGCTGAAAAAAAAATACAACAACGCTTGTATCATTGCTCATTGAAATGTGCAATAAATGCAGAAAATCTGCCACAAACAGTAAGCAACACCCACACAGGTGTTAGGTGTTAGGCAAGTGTCTGTGTGTGTGAAAATTATACACACTTAGGTCACCTACCTCAGCGAATGCACGCCAACAACCACAAAACCGCCGAGTGCAGGAAAAAATAGAAAAACATAGGAATAAATGACGGTGTGGTGGCAACAAAGAGGCTGCCACACAACACCTGAGTGCTTACTAAACACGGCAAGCGGCGCAGAAGTGCGCTTTGTTTACACACAAGCCGAACGGCAGACAAGTCGGACGGACAAACGCAATAAGCGCTACTGTATATCGTATACTACTCATATTCATATTCAAATGCAGTGTATAAGTAACAACAACAAGCAAGTACAGCAAATATTGTGCAACAAAAAGTATACAACCAAACGAGTCCACACAACAACAACTTGGTAGCGCTAAAATTTGCATGTACAAGCACTTGTAACCGAGAGAAGACATTTGCATAGAAGTATGTATGTATATATGTAAGTATAAATCAAATGCTTTGCACACAAGTGTAAAAAATTGTACGAATTGCATTTCATCTCGAAACGAGATTGCACTCGGCAAATATCCTTTGGCAAAGGACTCCACATATGCACATACATACATATGTGTGCTCTCCTTCGCTCGCCTTCTGTTGCGTGTGTGAGTGTGAAGTGCTTAGAATGCGGAGTCAGCGCTGAGACCATCGCCTGAATAATTATTGCTGTTTATTCATACACAGTTGCGTGTCAAGTGGGCTTTTTATTGCACTTTTCCTGTTTTCTTTTATTTTTTTTTTTCAAAATTTCTTTACTAGCCACATTTTACAATTTTCCTTGCTGCGCCGTGAGCAAAGCAAATAAATATTGTGTGGACCGGTTCGGTTTTTCAATTAAACCGGAAGAAAGTAGTTCAACAGACAGAATAAATAGAATACTTGCATGTCCGGTGGCAATTTTTTTCTTATACAAAACTTAAGGCTGAAGTTTTGACGAAATACTGTATTTACATTCTTAACTTACAAAGGAACACTATTAAAATTTATTCGAAGTCTCAAGTCTAATCTAAAAATGTAACTTTGCCTTCCCAAAGGTATCTTTGCTGGTTCGACAATTTCTTTTCGTATGTCTATTTTCAAATTAGGCTTCTAAAACTGGATTCATGGGGTCCAGATAAAATTAAATCACTGCGATAGAGACTCTTGATAGTGCTTCTGAAAAAGCGTCGATGATTAATTTTTTATAATCAGTGTCGAATTAGGTTCAGTTCCAGTCTCTATCACAAACTCAACATAGAACACTTGGGATCCATCAGATACCAAACCTTTAATGACAGTCTACAAACAGCATAAGGGATATACCTAAATAGTTTCATTGAGGGCACCAAATGGTTTGAGATGGAACGAGATAGCATATAATCTTGCTCTATATGGTCGTACGATAGTGTATCAAAATGACACATTTAGCGCTAATTAAGAACAGGTAGCCTACATTCCCACCTAGCTATCTGCATAGGTCCAGCACTTAATGTAGTTCCATTCAAGGCTGAAGAAGCGCCTATTGCTTTAAAATTATTTCACAACGGAGACTATCTGAAACTATCTGACTTCGAAATCGAATATATTTTATTTTACAACCAGTGACGAATCTGGCGCAGAAGCTAGAGACCGACCATAATAGAACATAAGCTGTCATAAAATTATGATTTTGGTCATAAAAGAAGATATATAAAGGGGTCTAGAAAGTATTCCAAAATAACTCTTACTAAGTCCATAGTCGCCGGGAAAAAGTCTAAATTTATAGAAAATTTTCTGCGTAATGGCATTTAATGTGGGGTAGGGTACTTCAGAGCACATTAATTGTTCGAATTCATGTAAAATTGCTGTAAGGAATATCAGAAGTTCGTCGTTTCATATGTTTAGCATTATGTGAATTAATCGAAAATAGAATTTCTTTCTAGAAAGTTTGGCCCACCGTTAAAGGAGTTTAGTAAAATAAACAGTCTTCGTAGACAGTCTTAGTTAACCGAATTATGGAAAAATATAAAGTTTTGAAGATGGTTCGGCTTGTTTATAACCGAAACTCAAAATTATTTAATGGTTTCGGGTAATCGACATGCGACACTTTCTGTACAATTTTGAGAACAGATTTTGATGAGCGATTTCAAAAAGCGTTTAGATCAGGTCGTAAACCATTCAATATACATTCCAGCTACCTTATTGATTGAACTACTCAACTGCGGTCTTTCTATTCGATAGCTTTAGCTTTTTATTAGGATTAAGACTGGGAATGTGGAGTCGCCACCTTTTATATTTTCGAGAAACAGAACATTGGAGAAGAAGCTACTTTAACCACCTTTGCTTGCTCAAGCAATCTTACAAATAGACTTTTTAGACTTTTGGAAAGATCCTAAGACTCAAAATGTACAACGAAGAAATCATGTGCAGAAAAATACAATTGACGCCAGTTGCAGTACTTTCACCCACAAACTTAGGCTCTTCTCCATCAACTAATAACAATTTGAAATCGAAATCGAAATATACCTTTTCTTATGCACAAGTATGTTGTATATAAGTATGCGCATATATTTGACTATATTCATTTAAGCAACCAGTAACAGTCGAAGAAAGAACTCAAACCAAAATCCGCTAGAGTCAAGTTTCAAGCAACCATGAAGCAAAACGAAATTATTTCAAATTGCCGGAGGCGTCTTGAAGCAAATACCAAGCATACTTGGGGGAGCGTAATAAATGGGTAACCCTAACCCTATTTAGTGTTCCTATAAGTCAATATAGATGTATGCCGTGCAACAGTAGCTTAATGCCACAAATAAATCTACTACTGTGACGCTATATATGTGTTTGTGTGTGGGTGTGTGTCGAAGAAATCGCATTTCGTACTTTTGCGGATAAAGTTTTTGTTGTGTTTAACGGCTGCCATCAAACGCCCACACACACACACAATAACAACAACAGCAACGAGAGCAAAGCGGCTCGAGGCTGATGAACGTACGAAGTGCAGAACTTTGGCTTTGGAGAATTGTGCAAGAAATTCGCAAATAAATATTTTTGCAACCGCATCAAAAACGGAAGTCATGAATTTGCTACTTTTGCTATTGCAACAATTTGTTAGTTGTTGTTGTGACTTTGCATATTATATGTTGGCAATCTTAATGTGTCTTCATCAAAGCGGTGTCTGCGCTCTATTACTAAATTTAGTAGTTGCAAGTAAGGCAGAGTTAAGGCTGGTTGCAAGCGAACACATGTGAGTATATACTTTCAACCCGCGAATCCTCAACTAAATCCAAAAGTACGTTCAACTTTTTCATGAATACTAAAACTATTTCCTCCTTTTTCCTGTCTCTGACTGAAACCAGAAAGTCCGTCAATCGGTGTGGAGGTCGAGTTTGTATTCATATTTTTATTGAAGTCTTTCCATTTCTTTCACTACCCTCGTTTGCTGCCAATAAAAAGTTTAAGGTTGAAAGCTTGGAACCTTCTTACAAATATGTCGATACCATAACTGAAAGGACCATCGTAAAGTAATTTGTTTCATGTGTCAAAAGATCATAAAGCTGCGTTCAAGCTTTTTCTTGAATACTAAAACTATTTTCTCATTCTTCTCAGCCTTTGATGCGGACCATAAAGTCCGTGAATATGTGTGTAGAACGAGATTTTTCTCGGTAGCTTGAACCAACTTTACTGCCATTCATCTACTGGACAAGTAATGAGAGCAAGATAACATACTGAAAAGTGCGTGATCGTGATCGTGAATCGGTACGCTCGACTCTCGAGTGTATCCTGGTTGGTTTTAGTCCACACAATTTATCTAGGAATTCTGATTTTGATAATTTTGGAAAAAAAACTTAGAAAAAATTATACTCAGGTAGTTCATTATCACTTTAATCTATATGGTCGAGCCGATCGCAGGATTGACTAGTGACGAGAGAAAAAAAAAATTAATATAAAAAACTTAATTTATAAGAATGCCTTAATAGTTTTTACAACGAACAGCGAATTTTGTTATAGAATAATTTAATAAAACAAAAATATTTTTCTCAAATAACTGTATATTATGCCCGTATTGACCGAGATGGCATTGTCACTACTTATTTTAAATATATTTAAATTGAAGATATTTTACTCGAATTTGTTGACAAGTTCTTCAGTACAACTCTTCTTAAAATAGCGAGCTCCATAAACGCAAGTATATGAAAATTCACTTTGCAACAACAAAACTTTAAGGCACACGCCAGCAACAACTGCAGACAAAAAGAAACGAGAAGCTCTAGCAATAATCCTTAACAATCGTCGACTTTGTTGAACCTTAAAAGCCACATAAAGATACATACTGGCTTACAACAACTAATCATAGTGTCTTGTAAGATTTCCACAGGCATAAGCGAAAGCATATTTGGCCAAAGGCCAAAGGATAACGCATGGAGACCAAAAGAGGATATTCGGACACTGGTTAGAGTGGTTGTTGGTGTCTAGGCAAATTTGTTCGATGGCTGAAGTTTTGGATTTGCATACGTTGTAAATACGAAATCCTTTATTGAAATGTTATGTGAAGTTAATGCTACAAGGAAGGGTGCATATGTGTGTGGAGAAATGCAACACTGCTAGTAGCAGTTTTTTTCGGTGTGTAAGGCAGTACATAGGTGAGACCAGGGGCGATTCATAAAAAATATGACTGTATTATGTGTATAAACAATAATGACTTAGTCAAACCTCGATGTTGCACATAATTTACTCACTAATATTTTTTCTACAATTGAAGAGGAAGAATTACTTTACTTCATACTAAACTACGCATATGTTATAAGCCCACATAAACCCACATAAACCCACTTTGAAATTTGATTTATGGCTTTTTTAGTATTTTAGCTTAAGAGCGAAAACTGACCGATACACAACGGTTCAGTTGAGTTGAATATAGTTGCTATTCAGCACAAAATCTCTCTTGACTTCTTAAGCTTTTTACCCCAGTTCAAGGTATTTTGCGTATTATAAAGCTAGGGTCAAATAAATTAACAGTATTTATATATATTTCTTAAAGTAAATTATTTCGGTCTCAGACCAGCTCAGAAAGCGTTGGTCAACTACTTCTCTCTCAGCAAAATTCAGCTTTCAATAGTTGCACGAGTTCTAACTGGAGACTTGGTAATATTACCGGATGCTAGTCGCTTGGAAGATGAGATCATCTTGAAATTTCCTTCTCGAATGTCCAGCCGCCACCCGATCAAGGCTTAAAGAATCGGATCTCAAACTTTTAGATATTCAGGAGAAATAGTGGAATTAGAAATAGAGCACCTAAGCAGATTTGTTATAGTTGATAGCTGATATTCAACTACAGCAGTTTTCATCTGGCTTCAGAAAGGACTGAACATGGCAGTCAAAGTATGATCCACCCTCTCACATCTGGATCAGCTATTTAACCTTATATAACCTATGGTACATCAGAAGACCATCACGAAGAAATATGAGAACAAAAAAGTTTCAATGTTATCATAGATTCAGCACCGATGGACTATATTTATGGGGTTATATGAAATCGCTTGTCTACGCAGTAAACCCGAAAGGGCTGATCGTAGAAGCGAATATTCGGCACGTCATTGTTGACATACGGCTCCAACTGCAGCAAAAAGTGGTCGAAACTAATGTTTATTTTATATAATATATTCGAATCAGCCGCGGCAGGCGCTTGAGTGAAATCATTTTTAAATGATACTAAATTCTTGGTCATAACATAATATTATATGCGTCTCATTTCTTCTTGAAAACCACATGTCTAAAAAAAAAAAACTTTATAGTCTAATTCACAACATATAGCGCCAACAAAATTTCTAGAGGCAAAAATACCTGGATTCTGCAATTGATGTTCATTCGAAAAATACGAAACAATTTTGCCAACACTCCACCCATTTCCGATCAAATTCGCGCATTCGAAGCAATTTCAAAAGAAAAAAAACAAAAATTTCTTGTATTTATCAAGAGAAATAAAAGAAGAACTGCATGAAGAAGGAGTAAACAAATCTCGCCAGACATGTTTAAGCAGTTGCCAATAATTTATTCTGCAGATCTGCAAACGATATAAATTCATATTTTGATTGAATCAATCATAAACGGAACCGAACACGACGAACGCAAATTGCTTTGCGCAAATGGCGCAAAGCCGGAGATGAAACCAGAAAGCATGGAGTAACAAATACGCAAGCATTTAAAGGCGGTGATCAGAGACAGATCGCTGCACGATCGTATGAGACGAACCAGCACAAACATTGTTGGTAAGCAAATGTGCAGGGGATGGGTGGGATCTACAGGGGGTACCAAGACAATTGAGAATGTGCAACATATACATACGTAAACTGGCAATAACTCGTATCGCATATTCCTGTCACGTAATTTATTGATTTCGCTCATGGGAACAAATACATCATCGTCGTATTGCCGATTGCTTGCTGACTGTCGGCGTTGGCTGCTGACGAGACGGTTGCCGCTATTGCTGCTGTCATAGCTGTTGGCAATTGGCAGTTCGTTGGTCGAACTGCGAGCAAATCAAAGTTGAGCACAATTATGCGAACGAGTGTGCTTCGCCGCGACATGGCGCACAGATGGGTGTGTGAGAGAGCTCCAGACGTGCAAGCGCGGAATTAGATTTCACCGGACCACATTGCATATGCAGTTATGCTGCAGCTGTATTTATTGTAGTACATTTTATTAAATCCGTAGGTTGAACTGGTTATCACACACACATACATATGCACATATGTGCTTATGTCCGTTGGCTAAAATTCAAATTCGAGTGCTTGAACTGCCGCTTAGTGTGGTCACCGATCGTGACGGACGCGTTTTCGCTTACGCACAACAAATAACATAATGATAAATAGAAAAACGAAAGAAGGAAACAGAAAACAGAAAAACAAGCGGTGCAAATGTTGCGAAGGAAATTGCTGGCTACGCAGCGGTGCTCCAATCAAAAAGCCTACAGCTCTTGGACTGATGTCGGAAATCACTGCGACGATCAATGAACAATGTGATCACGCGTTCGTGTACGCCAGAAGTGCGTATACGCGCATGCGCAGAAGCGATCTTCAATTCAAATCAACAAAAACAAAGCCGCGGCTCGGCAGCCCAACCCAAGTTTTGCATTGTAGTATCTTAATGAAGGCTTTCATACACTGCAATGGCAAGCCTGATCTTGCCGTAGCCGTTTTAATGGCGGGCATTTTGCATTTTTGCATTTGTAATGAAACTGAAAACCAGAAAAATGTAATTTCCATGAAATGAAATAATGCGGATGGCGGATGGCGGCTGTCGGCTGGCATGGTGACTGTTGTCTGGCGGCTAACAAATCTCGATTGCTTTATGATGGCGGCTGGAGCCATCCAAACCAATGAGTATGCTCAAGTTATTAGCGTTTTGTTTGTTTGTGTGTGGCTCGTCTACTGGCGATCAGTCGTCGAAATATGAATTGTTGTTGGTCTGCAGTAATATTTTTACTGCAGCTAATTGCTTCATGTGGAAGCTCTGTGTGATTGTGTGCAGATGTGTTCGTCTGCTGGAACTAAGCTCATTGAACTCGTAATCAAAACGCCCCGGGTATGGGCGTGTATATAGTATATGGTATCTGCCGAAGAGTACACAATCTTCAAGCGTGTTTTAGCACTTAAAGAGTTATAAGGTTCGTATGGTAACTAAAGCTGTTTCGTGCTCGATAAATGAAAGACGATTGCACTATGATGGTCTGAACTGATCTAGAAGTAAGTATAACTGCATAAGTTTGATCAGAAAACCAAAAGGTTACAGGTGCGACCGAAGTCGGAATCTAAAATTCATTATTTTTCCAATAGATGGCTTTAGTAATCTGCATCTCGCGATCTCGCCATCGGGTTACACTATATGGCATTAAAAAGATAAGATGTTGTTGTAAAATACTTCTCAGACAGCGAATCCCTTAAATTCAGTTTATTTCTGAAGCGATGGATAGTTAATGGTGATGAAAAGTGCGAAAAGGTCAAGCGTAAAAGGTTAAGCTCAATTCGGGACAAGCCAGCGCAAACGGTAGCCAAGTCAAGATTGACGATAAGGACGGTTTGGCTATGTGTTTGGTGGGATTGGCATGGAATCATTTCCTATGAGCTGCTCTCTTACGGCCAAGCTCTTAATTCGGAACTATACTGTCAACAATTGCACTGTCCGAAGCTATCAATCAAGCAGGTGCGGTCAACTTTAGCCACTAGTAGAGGACCTATATTCTATCAGGACAACACTGTATAACACACATCGCTAGTGCCTCACCACAAACAAACAGATGTTTGCTTCACTGCAATCCATTCAAGACTGGAGGGTGACTAGGCTAAACAAGGAGTCCCTCGCTTCATTCTGTATTGCAAAGGGGGCCATAAGCTATGGCTTCGAAAGGTGGTACTTAGGATACTCCCAACAGAAGCCAGGGCGAATGGCCCGCTGCCTCTAGCTGTGGCGGAAGAGATGGGGAAAGAGACCCACTAGAAAATGGATATCGACCCCATCCTCTTGGAAGCGGTAAGCATGGGGCGGATCGTCAGATGATGATGGATCCATCTTCAATCTCGAGCACCTGTTCGAGGAGACAGGGGTCGGTCACAAGTAGGTGCGGAACTCGCACTGCTGGAGAGGAGTTTGGAGGATGGAGATCCTCCAAATTAACCTCTAGCACTCAAAGTACAAAATCCATAAGCTCCTGGCGGCAAGCAGCACAAGTAGAACCAGAGCCTGTTTGTTGGTCAGCAACAAACTCAACTTTTTCTTTTACCTAATTTTAGCAACGAGAATATCGTCACTGATAGGCATGAGGACAGTGATGGAGAACTCTAGCTTGTCTCAGCCGCATGACGACGAGGTGGAACCACCTTCGGACGTGCTAAGGAGGACTCTGGCAGAGGCCAAGCATAAAGGACGTTGACGTTACGCTGGCCAGTAAGAAGAGAAATTGCTACCTTGACCTCAAAAACTATAAAAATGTCAGATATACTTATTGGGTCCTGTATTGCAACAAGCTTCGATGAGCTCTTTCAACGCATTTTTGCTGCAATATCTACATTTCAATACAGATTCATGTAGGATTCATCTGTTTTGAGATGCTGTTATAATAACTTTCATCTAATATCTTTAGCAGTGAAGAATTATCAAGAAAGACTTCTGTAAAGCATTAGGAGAATATTTGAAAACCGAAATCGGTGACAAACGGCCTCATTAGTAGAAAAACAAATATAGTGTACAGTGAGATACATGAGCACATAAGAAATATTCATAGATCTGAACATAAACTACTCTATTTCTCCTGATAAAATTACAAATTCTTTTTGGAGAATTCGAGGTTCTAGAATTAATAACTGCAATAACATATCAAACTCTATAAGTGAATTTTTTTCTAAATACTGGGAAACAGTTTTCCTAAACACTTTCATGGAACCCAACCCAACTCTTACCGCACTTGCTATTTCATAACGCCCAACAAAAGCATATTGAAAAACATGAACACGTGACCATTTTAATTAAAATAAATAATAACTCGTACACAATGTGAGAGATAATGTTTCCAAAAGTAACAAAAATCACTTGTCAATACGCATTTGCCATTGCAGAAAAATTATTTTAAGCAAACAAAATTTACTGAAAACACAAATAACAAAATTATGCGCGAGACAACAAAAGAACCATTTGGCCATACAACAACATTTGCCGAAATCATACACAACCGTTACAGCACTGCAACATTGGAGCGCCAGTTGCCAACCTACACCGCATACGAACGCACGCACCGCCAAACGCATTGACATAACAGCCGTGGGCGACACGGCACCCCTGCATTAGCGCTCCACTACACACTTGCCACTGCGTTCGGCTGCTACCTTGACGCCACCACAATCAGCGCAAGGACTTACAGTTAACGATTCCGACGCCTTTGGCTAATAATTCGTGCAGCTACCAACTCCCGCCCACACCGCGCTCTATCAACACGCCGAGTATTCTTGAACGGTTTGAGGCTACAGGCAAATATATCGTAAGAGCGAAACGTGTGCGTTAAAATACTAAACGAATTATTTCTATTTACCCAACAACAGCTACTCAGTCCTTATGCGCTCAACATCACCCACCCTTCGAGAAAAACACCCATGCGAAATATTATTAAGTTGGTTGTTGTAATAACCCTTTTTTGCTTTATATTCGTTTGTTTTGTATGTCTGTCGTTAATAACAACAACAATGCCATTAAAAAGTATTTACGAATCCAATTTGAAATTGAAATATGATTCCGAAATTATTTTCATTTCTTACATTCCGAGTAGCGAATATGTATGCTCCCTCCCTCTCATTATCTTCGCAATCACTCTTCGGTCGAATTGCCGATTTCGAGTTGTTGGAAAGGTGGTGATATCGTATTATTGTGTTTAATATTATTTTAAATGTGAATATTTGAGTTTTGAAAGATATTTAATATTGGAAAGTGTAATATTAAGAATGAAAATAGTCAATAGAATTACAAATAATTTCCATTCCGAAATTAAATACTATTTATTTTAAATTTAATTTTGGTTCTTTGGGCCACAGCTGGTAAGTATGAAGGCTTTTATATTGGCACAGTAGCCTATTCTTTTGTCAGTCCAAGTCAAGTTGGATCAGATGGTATGACCTTAAGAACTCAGATGTGCTTTTTCTAAGCTTTTTGTGTGAGTGTTGAAACTTCATGAGGGCTCATTTTTAAATAAAATAAGGTCACCATGTGCGCATTTGAACGAATCTATTGAAGTTTTAAGGATTCGATCGATTGCATCGTTTTGGATAAAAGAAAATGATCACTCGAAGTCCAAAGTAAGTAGCTCTTATGCCACTATTTTTTTTTTTTTTTTTGACTACACTCCTTCTGATTGGAAAGTTATATCTCCAAACCGTTTGATATTAAATAAAATTTCGTATGGAATAAAATTCATTGGTGTAACTTGATTTGTAAATCTGGTCTTATAGAAAACTCAGAAATTTAGCATAAGTTCTTTTCTCTCCAAGAAGCTGCTAATATGTCGGAACCGTTGATATCGTACCACTATAGCATATAGCTGTCATACAAACTGAATGATCAAATCAAGTGGTTATATGGAAAACTGTTTCTTTTGACGAGATATCAGCAAAAAATTTGGCACAGTTTAATGTCTGAAACAGTAATGCAATCTCCGAATTAATTGTTCAGATCGAACTACTATAGCATATAGCTGCCATACAAACTGAACGATCACAAAGTTTTGTATAGGTGAAGGGTATTATAGCTTCGGTGCAGCCGAAGTTAACGTTTCTTATTTCTTATAATGTTTGAGGTCTGCTCTCTTGTCAAAAAGGTAGGTATGGAAATTAAAAAAAAAAAACACTCTCCAATTGCATTTAACATAAGAGAGTATCTCAATATATAGTAAAAATGGCATAAATACCTGTTATCTATCTTCCATTAATACTTGATTAGGCCAGTCTATGTAAATATTTTATGCCAATTGCTTATTCGATTCGACATTATACAAAATCTTTACAGGATGTTTCAGCTTCGACAGAAGTAGCTTTGGCTTAAGCTTAAAAAATTTTACAGCCATATTTAGAGCGCAACCTGTGACACTTTTGATCGTCATCATTTAGGTATATAATAATATTTCGGTATTTTAATAGCACATACATCCATATAGCTGTATATATATGTACTTGTATGGGTGTGTGCTTTGCTTTGCCGCCAAATATGACAGTCGAATTATAGACTATGCCATTAAAAGCTAATGCAATAAAAGCGTACAATATAAATTAATTAAAACATTCCATTTTAGCTGCAAATTACATTTGCCACAACAAATTCCACGAGCGATCCGAACAGCGCTGCTCAACACGAATTGAAGCAACTCAATTGCACACATGTCAAATGCTGATGTGGACGCTGAATACCGAGCGCAATCCTGTTGGCTCTAACTTAAAAGCCGAACATTAAAGGGGTACAACGGGATTTCTAGCTAAGATGAGGGGCAGACGGGAAGACCGAAACTGAGGTTATGAAAATATTTCACATATGCAAGTGCGCTAATGTGAGGGTGTGTGTGTAAGTAAAATTTCCATAATAAATGCTATATATTCTTACGGTATATATATATACATATGCGTATGTGTGTCGCTGCGTCAGTGTAAATGTCAAGTTGACAACAAAATATTCCAGTTATGAATTGTAATTGTCATGTGGGCGTAAACTAGGCGAGCGCCTGCGAAACTTTTCCAACATTCCGGCAACTCAGTCATGGTGCAGAGCATACAAATTTAATTACAAGCTAGGAAAAACACAAATGGATATCTAACGGGAATACATGCATATTATATATATATATGAAAGTAAGTATAAATGTGTGTGTATGCGTGTAATGCATAATTGTAATTTTGGTAAAACAATATCGAGAAACGCTTGAGCTTACAAAGATTTGAGCTACACGTGCGCGCACACACCCACACATACATATGTACAAACACACATGGGTGGCAACCCTGTCGCACTCATTTTTGATTGTCTAATTACAAGGAAGCGATATGTGTTTATAATTGCATTGAAGTTTGATAATTGCAAGCAAGCAAATGTGGCAAGCGCACAAAACAAATCTTTTGAAACTCGGTGTGCGTTAGTGAGATTTAAAAGAGATAAGTTAGTCCTTGTAAACGTAGAGCCCGTGCAACATAGTAGGCATAGCAATTTTATTAAAATCAAGCATCAAATTTTTCAAGCAGCAAGCAAAGTGCGTTTCTTGCAACATGCCACAGCCATCATATCACTTTGTTTTGCTGCTCCAATTACATATCCACTTTTATTCTTAGTTTCGTAAGTTATAGGGCAAACACTCCGCCTCTCTCATTTGCACGCACACGCTCACTTCATTCATCAATACAACTAAATTGCTTCGACTTGCCAACTTCTGTCTGTCACAACGCCGACACGAAGAAATCAACCATGATAAATGACATGGCTACACTGACTTTGACAGTTGTTGGCAGCAGCGCGAATTTCTGAGTGGAGTGTCTTATTCTCTTTTACGATTTCTATTAAATATTGATAACTGATGACTATAGATTCGAAAAAAGTTTTGAACTGCAAAAATTCGTCACACTTTAATGGCCTATAAGGGTATGCTTCTAGCAAGGAAAGTGGAACTAGAGTGTTAGAAGAAAGAGTAAAGGAGTCGAAATTCGTAGCCAGCCGAGCAAAAAGTTTATTAGACATATGTATTAGCTCTACATTCCAAAATAGTTCAAAAAAGATAGGAATTGGGAAAAAAATGTAAGGCTGAGGTTGATAGTCCTTCGCACTATATTAATTTAGATACTAGAGCTTCTAGTTATTCAAACTTTCACTACATCTTTAGAAAACATTCGAGAAACTAGTTAGTTTTTCACAACTGGATATCGAGGATATAATGCTCTCTCTGGATAAGTTTATTCAACCAAGGTCGGTGATATCATGTTTGAAAGGAGCGCCATACATAAAAAATACTATATTCTAGCGGTTTTGATAAAGAAAACGTCAAGCAGTACAGTTTCGGGTAGTTCGGGTAGTTTGTGAAGTAGAAATCAAAAAAGGTCTAGTTTTAAACAAAAAGAAACTTAGCATTATATTATAGAGGGCATCACAGAACACTTACCGCTGAAACTATCCTCAAAAAAACTAAATATGTAGAGTTGACAAATTTTAGGGTCTATGCTGAGAATGACGGAACATTCGAATAATGCCTTTATTCAATTTTTAACTTCATCCAGTTGGAGCAAAATATCTTTTATAATAAAATTTTGAAATACTGTCTATTTGAAACATAAAAAACTAAATCATGGCTTCAGTCGCTTACAAACAGGCAGCCTATGGACATCCGGTTTCAATCAAAGGAACAAAGGCTTTTCCAAAACTTTTCTCAAAACTTTTATAAACTCTTTTATTTGGCATATACTTGGTAATATTTCTAGTTTAAGGTATATTAAGACCATAATAGCCATCTTGCATTATTTTTAAATAACTTTATTCGAAGCTGAATAGTATGATAGTTTCATACTTAGTTTTCAAATAAGGTTTCATATTGAATTATAGCCATAAAATACTTCAAGAGCAACAGGTACGCAAACAAATATACCGCGCCTTACTTTTAAGTTGTTCCAAGAGCGGCAAAATGTAAATTTAATGCAGCATTCTTTAAGATTTAATAAAGGTATTGAAATAATAATCTAGATACCACATTTCACCTAAGAGATTTGTAAGCTTATTCTATATATGAGTTTGTTGTTTATAAGTTTCTCTCACAGCTTGTTCTACAAGTTCTACAGCTGAATAGTCCCTGGAACATAAGTTAAAATTTGAGACTACATTATTAGACGACCGAAACTCTCTATTGAACGGAGGAATGCTTTCAAAACCCCACTCCGATTATTAGCGAGCAGCTCAATAGCTTTTAATAGCACTATGCGGCAAAACCGATTTTTTCTAGGTATTGAACAAAACCAAACCAAGAGATTCAGTCATAAGTAACAAAGTAATTTCTCCATTTTTCGAAGTTAGTCTGCAAAATCGAAACATTTGCCTACGAAGTTCGAAATTAAGGCTTTTCAAGGCCACTATTTTTAATTATAGTGCAAAACATAGACATTTTTGGCGAAACTTACACGGCTGTTACTATATGAGGTCAACGTTGAAACTTCGAAAAGATATGTATGTAATAACTAACTAATAATAACGTTTTTCAATAACTGTAGCTTCGAATTTCGAAATCAAATATTCGATTTCGGAGACTAACTTCGAAAAACTGGGAAACTACATTTTTTCTAAATACCCAGCCAAAATTTGTAAAGCGTAATCTGTCTACAGTGTTTTTCGAAATCCAAAAATGAAGACTTTATTCTGATTTCCACGAAGTTTCTTACTATCAATTTTTTTTCAAAATTTAATACTTTTTTATCTGTTTATAGAAAGACCTAATCTAATTCTGTAGATTTCCATCAAACTTATCAAAGTCCCTAAAACACGTAAAAAAAGTATTGAAGCATCTGAAATAGCGTCTCACCGAATTATCAATTGATGATAGAAAAGTGTCAGCTGCAGTGATAATTATTTTCGCGCCACTCACCGACAATGCCACAACAGATGATAGGCAAAAAAATACATCCATATCGCTTTTCTTAATTATGTTGCAATGAAATTTTAGTTTTCGCTAGATATGACTGTTGAAGTGATAAAAGATATATTTCTTATCTCGCAATTGAAAAAAAAAAAAATGGCAAGGCTTTTTCATCAAACATTGCGAGGGCCAAATGAGTTTGCACCCTACAGCGTTCATTTTTTGTACGAAATCATCAACGCGACACGTTCTTATGTCATAAATTGTGGAAATTACACTTGCAAAAATAAATGTCACCAACACACACACACATACATACATACATACAAACACATTTTATTGCGCAGCGATTTTGCACGATTGGCTTTTACGTTCATCAATCATTGACAAAAACGATTTTGCGCTGAGCAGTGAAAGCGCAGTTGGCGATGAAAGTGAGACGAAAGCTCACCGACTGCACTGCGAAGTGATAAAGCAGCGGCGATGATGGAATGGTAAAATGTGAAGTGACTTAAGAAAGTCACATTTGAAGCGCACAAAGTGTTGACAAGCTGTTGGTAATGGTGAGAGGTGAATTTGGCGGGTGTGAGAAGTGAAATTCTGCAAATGATTGGAAGGCGGACGATTTGGGGTGATGAAATGTCAAATTTTGCGCGACAGCTGAAGTCGCCTGATTCGGAGACGCTCGAGTGGTTTCAGCTATTGGGCAAAGAGTTCATTTATATTTTTATTTCGATTTTTTGTTTTTCTTGTAGTAAGACAGCTGGCTTATCACTGTCAGCGGTTTTCATGCATTTGCACACAATACACGTTTCAAGTAATGATCATAAGAGTATTTGTTGGTGACAATGGTAGATTTTCGCAACTTCTTGCGAACGCATCATTAATACTTTTCTGAGTTAGTTCTTCGCGTTATCGATTCAACGCTCATATTGTAATGACATTTTTGTACGTACATATGTATTTATAACATATGACCTCGAAACAAATATTTTAAGGGTGAATAGGAAAATAACGGTACAAATTTAAATTTTATTTATATTGAAACTAAGTGACTAAAGAAATTCGCAGAAGATTTTCTAAAAATATGGTAGAAGAAGAACATCAAGGATCAAATACTCGTCGTAATTGTGTATGGGGTCCAGATCAAGATCTGAACCGATTTCACATATAATTAGTGCCAAATTTTACTATGCTTAAGGGGTTACATGGGTTTCATGGCTTAAAAAAAAAACAAAAAATGTATTGTCTTATTTAATTCTAAAACATCTCTAGAATATTGTCCTTAATTTTCAAGTTGATCCCATTGATAGTTTTGGAGATACAGCTTTGAAAAGATGCGCGCTCGAGGTCAGGTATATCGTCACATAAAACTTTAAAAACGTTTTTCCGAAACTGTGTTTTCGAAGTCGGTTGTCAAGATTTCTGGCGAACTACTCAACTGATCTTGATGAAGTTTTACACAGGTCTTTAAGATATCCTTTACAAGGTATTGAATTCAATTACAATTTTCAACAAAATTTGCGTTTTTTATTTAAACGTCTGACAAAAATACAATTTTCAATATTTTTTTTCTTCATATTTTATGTCTTCTTTTACCTATTATAATGTGCAAGAAGCTGTTGGAATTTAAAATTGTGTTAAAAGGGATGTAGGCGTGGTTGTAGTCCGATTTCGCCCATTTTCAAAATGCAACATGAGTATGTCACGATAACGTTATGCCCCAAATTTAGATAAAATTGGTTAAGTAGTTGCAGAGTTCGGATAGCTCACTTCGAAGAAGGCGGTACTAGTTACGAATTTTTAAACTTCTATACATGTACGTAAGTTTAGAGAAGCCAATTTTTGGGTAGTTTGAGCTCTACACTAATTTTTTATACTTATTTTATACTTATACTTTTATACTTTCCTTATTAACATTTGAATTTTGTTCTTCGAAATTTCACATTACATTAAAAATTAAAAAGAAAATATTCCAGAATAAAATCTTAGATAATATATTATATTAAAAAAATTTAAATATAATATTAAAAATGAAAATAATATTTTTAATTGAACAATCCACAATAACCATTACATTACAGAAAAGCATTAAATAATAATATTTAAATAATGCTATTCGAATTGTATTAAAGATCATTCAAGTAAAATATTTTTTTTTGGTTTTTGCCCACCAACGTCCAACTAGCAGCTACCCATATTGCTGATACGGATCGCATAACAAAGTTCTCGCATGCATTGACTATCAAATGAAACTCAACAATTCATGTTCGACGTGGAACGCGTAAGTATTTCAAAACTTTCCTTAACGCTCATAATTAAACAGCAAAACTCAATACTTTCTGCTAAGGAACTACTCGGCAGCAAACAAGTGGCATGGAACTGGCTAAGATTGACGCTGAAATGCGTGTACGTGCATGCACATACCGTTATCAAGCTCTTGACTTGCCACTAAGTCCAAGGCAGGTGAGAATTCACTTTCGCTAGAAATAAGAAAGCCTTCTAAGCACTTTCGTCAGCAAATTCTTCAAAATATTTATGCATATGAACACACATGTACATATACACACACTCATAGAATTACGATAGCAAACTAGTGGAAATGGTTTGCCACCAGCATATTTTGACATTGAAGCCCAGCGATTTTTCGTTACATACACGCTGGCGTAAGATGTACACAGTTTTTGAATTTTAATATTTCATGTTGAAATATTGTTTTCAAGTTAATAAGGACATTTATATTATATATTTATGTAAGTAAATACCAGCTGAGAGTTTTGCATATCACGCCTGAGGTATGTACAAGTATTGCTTAAGGCGCACAAACTCAACGAAAGTATCAAATGCTAGAGGTCTTACTCTATTTTAACACAAACGTGCGTTTCTTCCCAGCTCATATGTGTATGTACGTATGTTGGTATGTTAACGAACATATTTTTATATAATATATGATATGTGAACACAACACCACCGAATTTCAAACACGTTACGCCAACTTCTCGTTAAGTTTTAAGATTTGTGAACATTTGCCTCATGTACATACGTATGTTTCATATACTCAGAAATTGCGCGGATGCTTTCTCAAGAAAATCTGTGCGAGGAGCACTGTCTGGCATTGCATTTATTTGGCTTACATGAACTTTGTCTGGAAACTTTTCTTTCAACAAAAGTATTGTGTATCAATTTCTCACATTATTTCATCACAAAACATAATATTTTTTGTTAACTTACATATATTAGTTTGCTTAAAATCGAAAATATTTTTGGTAAACATAAGAGAACTGTTCCTAATCGTGCTTGGACATTACTCTAAAGTATATTCGACCTGAAAAATTATACGCCATTATATTAGAGTCGTCTATCGCTAGCATTAACAATTTCCAAAATGTGTCTTTATCTTAAAGTTTGACTTTATCTACTCTTTAATATATGCCTCTCTCTCCCTACTTTTACTACCTCTGCTATCTCTACTATGTTCATCTCTATCTAAACTCTCGCTCATATTATATTTATATGCTTCACACTATCAGCATCGGGTGCCTGGCCACAGCGGTATCGCCGAGAGGGCACCCTTACCCCAATTTCATCAAATAGGAAAATAATCGGCCCTTGTTGTCCTCTTGAGTTCTAGCGTTGGATATATGCTTTGGCCAACAACCAGAATTTGTGCGACTACGAGACTATTTTAACTCAGAGTGGAAACAAAGAGGTTCTCTGAACTACTAGCTCTTAGCAAAGTTCATCTCGCCACAATTGCAGGTGGCCTGACTGAACTCTGTCCAAGAGGCTCTCAATCGGTGCGGCTAAATATCTCGGCAGATGCATCTTTCCAAAGTTGTATGAAGAAACACGAGGTGGAACCCCCCAGCTTTTGCCAGACTGAGGTTGAAATTTCTCAGCAGTCACACCTTCGTCGAACCTAGTGAAGTGGCTAGTAACATTAACAAATTTTTAGTAAGCTCAATAGGCTTCGTAGATCTCTAAGAGTCCATATTCATTAAAAATGTTTGTGTATCACAAATGACACCGCGTTTACAAGTGTCCATGTGGAATACTGTGCTACTTTTGATGTGATGAACTACGGCCTAACCTTACCTAAATAAACATGCATCAGCTTTATATATATCTTTCTCTGCTAACTCTACACCTATTTTTCTGTGCCTAGTATCTCTAGTTCCACTTCTATTGCTTTCTAATATTTGCTATCTCTTTCACTACCCTTCATCAACGGTGAAGTCAAAAAATGCAATAGGTTTGAAACTCCGCTGCAGAAAAATTCGTACCAAAATAAATGAAAAAATTATCACTACAAAATTATACAATTTAACCCATTTCTAAAAGAGCGCAGTAATATGGATAAAAAATTATATAACTAAGCTATATTCGAATATATCTGGGCCTAAGCTTTGAGTGATTATGGAAGTCGCTAAAAGTTCATTATTGGAAAAGTAGCATCGAAATCTGCGAAACAACGAAAAATTACGCTCCAAAATAAACGACAGCGGAGTTAATGCAGCGGAATGGAAGAGCTTAGAATCGTATTGTATCATACGTATACGGCAAATATTAAGAGGAATGAATTCTACAAAATGTGGATCAATAGCATTATATAACAGTAAAGCACTCTCACTCAAAAAGGAGAACTACACTATTTACTTTCGAGCATCAAAGTTTTTAAGGACGTAACTTGGTCACTTTATAAGTATTTAATAAAATCAGTTAGGGAATCTTCCAAAAACATTTAGCAATCACAAGACAAACATTTTTAAATTTTGCACAAATATATAATATTATTGCAACAAGGAACCAAAATTATATATTATTCCTACATCCTATATTTCATTAACTGACAGTTGGTCAAAACCGGGAAAGAATACCGAAACAAACATTAGCAATGCACTTTGTTAGCAAAACGAAGCGCGTAACACGAAAATTCATAAAACTCATATTTCAAAAGACAGAAAACAATAATTTATATTAAAATTGACACAAACAACCCCACAAGTAGAGCGGTGAACAGCAGCATAACGGCATACAAATACACTACAAGGCTGAAAAAAAAACAATAATGGCAGGCGAATGGCAAAAAGTGGGAGCAAACAAATGAAAAAGTGAAACATACAAATTGAAAAAGTAAGCAGATAAGGAGAAAGTTAAAGAAATCAACGGCACAGGTTTCGGCCGGGCTACACTCGGGTATGTGAGAATGTGAGTGGAAGTGCTTCGAAGGAGCAAATTCAATATTAATGTTTGTTGTGGTATATTTTTAGGCGTTTATTGCACGGCGTCGTGTCAGCCGAGCAACTTTTATCATTTCTGAATTTTGCCATTTACAAAAAAAACATACAAAAAAAAACGAAGACGTAAAATAGAACTTCTTGCTGCCGTCGAAAAAGACCATTTATCTTGTAATACATTTGCTTGAGCGGGGGTGAGGGCGGCAGCAGCAATAGCAATGGCAGTAGCAACAAATGAAATGTGAAAAGTAAGTGAATAACTCGAGAAATCGACTGTATGTATTTACTATAAATCACTGCAGACGGGAAAATATCCTGTGGCGTGGGGTTGAACGGTGTTGAATTGGCTGTGAATGTGTATGTGTGTGCGCTCGAAATCGCGCCTGATATGAAAGTAGTGCTGTTGGCATGTATGTATGTGTGTGTGTAAGTCCGTGTGAGCGTTAGTGAAGTTGCGTAAGAACTTAAGTTACTTATCTATAAAGTTGCTGTTATATGTTGCATGCAACATGTCAAATCTAATTGCATGAATTTTTATTTTGATATAGTAGATATACAAATATGCAGTTATGGCAACTGTATAAAGTGAAATGTAAAAGTTTATAAAATTTAAAATTGTATTTATTAATGTTCCAACAAGTTTCTGGTCGCTCGCTGCTTTGCCTTGGGTAATAAGGTAGATAGAAGGGAGGGAAATCGAAAAAAATTTCATACCAACTTCAGCTGTCAGAGGCTGCAAAGCACATTTATAACATTATATAAATATCTATAAAAATTTACAGTATTGTTTAAAACATATGCAACTGTTATATTTATCTATATTTCTATTATAAATTACTGTTTTAATAAAAATTATTACATTTGTACGCTCTTCTCTATATCTGTCTCTATCTCTATCTATATGATCGGTGTCTATATTCCTGCTATCTAGCTCTGTCTCTATCTCTCTATTCCTAGCTCTACCTCTATTTTTTATGTCTACCACCTACTCTATATCTATCTCTTCCTCTATGATCTATGTCTATCACTATATTTCTATCTCTATCTCTATTCCTCTACAGACGTCTAGCTCTATCTCTGCCTTGAATCTAGCCTAACTTGAATCTATATCTATATCTATATCTTTATCTATATCTATATCTATATCTATATCTATATCTATATCTATATCTATATCTATATCTATATCTATATCTATATCTATATCTATATCTATATCTATATCTATATCTATATCTATATCTATATCTATATCTATATCTATATCTATATCTATATCTATATCTATATCTATATCTATATCTATATCTATATCTATATCTATATCTATATCTATATCTATATCTATATCTATATCTATATCTATATCTATATCTATATCTATATCTGTATCTATATCTATATCTATATCTATATCTATATCTATATCTATATCTATATCTATATCTATATCTATATCTATCATATATCTAAGTCCGTCTCTATTCTTTTTTCTCTCTCTCTCTCTCTCTCTCTCTATCTAGCTCTGTCTTCGTCTTTATCTGTAATTCAATAGCTCTTTTCCTTAATTAATCTACATTTCCTGCTCTATTTCTGATACAATTCCCATCTTTATTATTATTTTCGTCCAACTTCCATTCAGTTAACATTTATTTGAAAGTATGCTACCAAAAATTTTTACATAGAGTTAAGAGAGTTATAGAGTAATCGGTCTACACACAGTATTACAAGCGTAGAGGCTTATTTCATGCTTTTATGGCAAAAGCACCTTACGGCTTTCAAAACATAATCTCTGTAATATTAGTTGACAATTCGCTTGATCTAAATAATTGAAAAATTCCAAGCTTGAGCAAAAAACTTGCCTGAAACTTTAATGGAGATGCCTTAAGCAACATATATGAGACTCTCTGGTATACTATATGCTCCAAAGGCATTAAATTTGCTGTTGTCACACAGTTTTACTTTTTTGATTTTTAAAGCCACCAATTTCTATAAACGAACTTAGTTTTACCGTAATATTAATGGAGTGGTTTCAATATTACCTACGAACTCTAAATTGAAAGAAGCTTAAGAAAACATTATGTTCTTTCAAAAAATCTACTCAATTGCATATATTTTGCACAATACTATAACAGTTAGTATCTCCTCAAATAAACATTTATATAGACAGTCAAAAATATTTCTACCCACCCCTTTTACAACGGTACCTTTGTATTGCCTCTGTTAACATGTTGTCATGTTTGTTGTAATCTGTATTTATTTGGCATTCAACAGATAAGCATCGCAAACAATGTCAAATCTCTTCAAATGTCAACGCTCATTTTTCGCTATCCCGCAGTTTTCAGCTTCCATGGACTTGGAATCTCTCTCGATTTTTCAAATTCAATGCATTTTTATTTTATTTATTATGTAAATCAGTATGTTTTGTTATGCTCATTTTGTTATTTGATTATATTTTCTGCAGTTGTTGCTTGGTACTCAAGTTGACAAGAATCGGTTGAAGTGCCGTTACTCATAAATGTCACAATTTAGGCATTATCATTGGCGATAAGCGAAAACGCTTTGCTCAGTTTCTAATAATATGTAAATTTTGTCTCCGAAGGATGAGTAAATTTTAAATGCTCAAAGTAGTAGGAACCGTTTAATTCATATATACCGTTAGCATTTTTGTTGATACTGTATCTTACGCATTTAGTTTAAGCGATTTGGCATCATTTCGGAATAATTTGGTGAGAAGGGAGGCACAATAAAATAATTGATCGAATAATATTCTGTGGCATTTTAGTCGAAACATCTAGACACTTTCTCCACCAGTGCCTAGTTTTGGCTAGATTAAGGTAGAAGCATCTCGGTAGTCATACCTTCTGCCAACAGATTGTTGTTAGCCCCCTCAACAAGTTTATGACAGATTCAAAGCGCTTGGTCTATATACGACAGTCCATTTGATCCATACTTAGGAGTTCTGGGCATCACAATGGACTGAGGTTTTTAGCTATCTGAGTGGGTTCAATCGTGGATCAAAAAATGTATGCCACTACATGGGTTTAGTAGACATTATTCTATTTACTGCTTTATTATTGCTTTATAGCCTTTGTTTTCCATACAAAGGCTCGAATTCTTAAGCTGTGCTTTCATCGTCTGTATCGCGGCTTTCAAAGATAGAACCACAAGCCGGCCGTACAGCGAAGTTTTTATAAGAATATGTATACGAAATGTTGCGGCCATTTAATTCTAAGACAGCTCTGCGAGTTTAGTTGATATTTATGTGACCTTTTCACATGAGAAACACACTCTTATGAGAAAAAATAATTTCCGTTATTGTTTGTGTGGTCAAGATTTGGGTTTTTGTCAGGCTTTACATATTTAAAGGGTGTTTGTGTAAGCTATATACGGATATATATATATATATATATATATAAGAGATTAACTGTCAACCCATTTGTCAGTTTAAGTACACGTGCCGGACATTGATGCCCAATATACTTTGGCAAAATGGTCTGTAAAGGTTAAACTGGAAAAAAATGCTGGAAATATACTTCGAAAACCCGTTATTTGTGCGACAAAGTTACAGTTTATATTTTAACAGCAAAACATTTCTATAGATGAGATAAATATCCGTCAGACTGACAATGCGAACAATCCTGAAGACACTCTTCAGGTTTTCTTGTTTCCAAAAAAAGTTTATAAGTATGATTTGGTTTACATTACAAAACCATAACTGATTCATATTTCTTTAGAAATGAAAATGAAACGAATAAAAAAATGACGGACGAACATTTGACGATCGAATCATATAAAGGAATCTACCTATCAATTAGCCTAGGTCAGTTGACTTTTTATTGAGCTACATCAAATCAATAGTTTATTTTGATAAGCCAAGGCAAAGACTGACCCTTAAAAACCCTTCGTTGGGTTACTGGCGAGATAAATGTGACTATTTTATATAAAATGGTGCGAAATCGGACACACCAGGTCTTGATGAGTAGGAATGTCATAAAATTTGCGAGTAAATAAAGCTAAAAATTTGTAATTTAAACATCTGTTTATACACCAAACAGAGTATACTAAGTTAGCCACGAAGTACCACTTAGAAGGTAACATCGGCGACCTTATAAAATATATACTCGTACATATATATAAATGATCAACGCGACGAGCTGAATTGATTTAGACATGTCCGTCTGTCTGTACCATCTGTCAGTTTTGAAATATCGATCCGATACTTTGCACTCGTAATTTTCTTCACCAGAAACTGCTTATTTGTCGGAACCGCCGATATCGGACCATTATAGCATATAGCTCTCATAGAAACTGACCGACCAAAATCAAGTGCTTGTATGAAAACCTTTTTTAATTGGCGAGATATCTTTACCAAATTTGCCATGGGTTTTTGTCCAAGATAACGGTACAATCTCTGAAGAAATTGTTCAGATCGAGTCACTATAGGATATAGCTGTCGTACAAACTGAATGATCAATATCAATTTTTTGCAAGAAATATTTTGTATTTGTGAAGGGTATTATAGCTTCAGTGCAACTGAAGTTAACGTTTTTTTTCTTGTTTTGGTTTTATTCAAGTTCTTATACCACAAAAAAACACCCTATATATAGCTTAAAGTAATTTACCTCAAAACAAATGTACAACTCGTAACAATTAAATGCACAAATATAGAAATACATACAAACATATGAAGCTGCCCAAACTACTGTCTTTATCTCGACTACTCGCTTCCCAAAGAGAAACCGGCACAATAATACTCGTACATCACCAACGGACCTCTCACCACTGCCAGCCACATTTATTGGTCTTTAATGTAGCCCATAATTCACTCAACGCCACGCTACGCCACACACACACACACACACAAATACATACAAACGAAAATGACCGCCATACGCACCTAATCTCATTTGGCAGCTCGTGACAGCAACACCAACAGCAAAGACGTCTACGTCTCTGGTGGTAACAACGGTAGTAGCACTCACCATATGCAAGTGTGTTCAGCCCAGCAGCAATACAACTCCTGCCTGCCACCGCTGCGGCTGCCGGTGCTGCTGCTGGTACTGGTGGTCGGTGGCATTTGCTGCCATTTAAACATTTCAACGCGCCGCAGCGTTTCGATTCGGTTTCGATTTGTGCGCCTGTCCATCGCATTGATTTCGTTTTGAATTTTAAGTGCTTGCAACATTGCAACAAATGTCGTGTTATTACTTTCGTGTTGTTTTTGTTTCGTGTTGTTTTTGTTTCGTGTTGTTTGCTCCCTTTTATTGTGCATTCGGACACTGGTATTTGCTTGTCGTACTCCATTTCCATTTTATTTGTGCGCTGATAACTGTTGCGTACACATTTTCTTTATTTCCGATATAATTTGTTAAACACACTCACTTTACATTTTTAAGATTGCAAAGTGAAGTGAAGTGAAGTACGGCCGCAATTCAACAACAACTTGGAGAGCAAATGGCAGGCCATCGGAGGTTGTCTGATAGACGACAGACAAGAGGTGAATGCATTTGGTGGAACAGTGTTGGATGTAATTGAAAGACGGTACGACTGTTTATCGAAGAGACCCAACGAGTACTTTTTGAGTTTAGTGGTGGTAGACGTGAACAGATTTAGTAAATCCATTCCAAACGAAAAATTACAAACCGAACAGCAGGCTACATTCAGCTAGAAAAGGAAAAGCAACTCAAATTCATTTTTTGTGGCGTGTTTACTCCCTAAAAAATAAGTCTTCATAACAAAGCAAAAGTTGCTAACCCTTCCAGCTTAACTTAGGTAAAACAATACTGCCGAAGCGTATTCCGAAAATCCGGACACAGTGTGAGAAAAAACTTCGGCTGCACCGAAGCTAGAAAACCCTTCCCAAATAAAGAAAATTCTATACGAGAACTTAATTTCACGAAAACAAAATTTTGAACGTTCTGTTTGTATGTGCGATAGTGGTCCGATCTAGAAAATTTCTTCAGATATCATGGCGCTGCTTTGAAAAACAATTCATGCCAAATTTCGTGATATCTCAAATAAAAAAGTTTTTCATACATGAACTTCATTTTTATCGATCAGTTTGTATGACAGCTATATGGTATAGTTGCTGAGTTTCGGCGGTTCCGACAAGTGAGCAACTTCTCAGTGAAAAAAGGATGAGAGACCAGGTTGGGTATATACAGAGGAACAGAAATAAGGACGTGACTAAATCGACTCAGCTCGTCGCGCTGATTATTTTTATACGAGGATATACTTTATGCGGTCTTCGACATTTTCTCTTGGGTGTTACAAACATCGTGGCAAACTTAATATACCCTGTTCAGAATATATAAAAGGTAACTACATATAAGATTAAAAGGTCATGGTGTTTAACCTAGTACTTCAGAGCAGGAGCAATTGAATAACGTGAACTGAAGACGTTTATACACCTGGTACCGAGGAGTCTACATAACTGCTGTTTGGCTGTGTTCAGCCATAGTCATAACTTCCAGGGCTCTCTTCTGGAGCAATCGATTATTGTTGGAGTTAAAACTGTAGTTGGTGATCTTTCCGATTTTTACTAACCAGAATAACAATTAAACCATAGTAGGTCTGTGATTTTTAACTTCCCTTATGAATTGGAAAAATAGGCCAGGTTCAGCTTTTACGAATTAAGATGGATAAGAGTCGATAAAATATAAAATAATAATACCACTCTGAAAAAATTTATGGGCGATCCATTTGTACTTAAAGATTTCTTACTTTTTAGCAGCACACATAACAGCTGCCAGCAGATATCGACAACGCCAAGCCAACTTCTGCAAAAAACAAATAGAGCGACAGCAATAACAACAACAATCACAAAAGCAGTGGACCACGAACAGTGGCAGCGAACGAATGTTGGCTGTGAATTTGACGGCAGCGAGCATTTGCGCATGCGCATTCGCATTTTGGTTTGCTATTCATTTGTTGTTGGATGTGAAATGCTTGGGCGAATTGATTTTTGGTGTAAACGATGTGCAATTTTAATGGATTGCCAGCGAGATAAGCGGCATTGGAGGAAAGCGGTCAAATGCATGACAGCGAGTTAAAGATTCTTAAAGTTCGTTGTAGTTGTTAATCTTTGGCGTACGTTGTGCCTGCTGTTGGGGCTACATACTTGTATGTATGTATTCAAGGCTTTAAGAGGTTTAAGGACGATGAGAAGCATATCAATAGAATAACTGTGTAGTATTTTTAATTGAATTTAATTTCTTTAGCTTAGCTCTACTGGTGAGCTTTCTCTCGTAGAAAGCATTAGGAAGCAATTTTTTGGCCGTAAATTAGGTGAGTACTACAAAAAAGAGGTACCCATGCCAGAAATAGAAGAAATATTAGACGGAAGCCATTGAATACTAAATAGTCCAATCAAGATGGGTGTGAAATTCAGTTGTACTAAACTTATTCAAACATAACCAAGAACAATAAATTAGCCGCCGTTAATGAGATAATGAGAAAGAGAGAGAGAGAGACGGAGTGATAGAGAGATACGGAGAGAGAAAAAATTATACTGAAATATGTCCCTCTAAAAACAGTTATAACTAGGAACGTAATGAGATGGGATCAAAATTCTTTTTTATTTTATTTAATTAGGAGAAAATATTAAGCGCAAAGATGGGATAATTAGATAGAAATATAGTTATGGTATATATTACTTGCAGTTAATGTTAAAAATTTAAAACAAAAAAAAGAAGAAACGTCAACTTCAACTGCACCGAAGCTATAATACAAAACTATTATACTCTGTAGCAACATGTTGCGAGAGTATAAAGATGTTTATCTTGATTTTGATAGGCCAGCTATAGTACTTCGATCTGAACAATTTCTTTGAAGATTGTAGCGTTGCTTTCGATAATAATTCAAGCCAAATTTCGTAAAGATATCTCCTCAAATAAAATAGTTTTCCACACAAGAACTTATGCTATAGTGGTCCGATCTGAACAACATATTCGGAGATTGTAGAGTTGCTTTATGAAATAAGCTATGCCAAACTTCGTGAATATAGCTTGTTAAATAAAAAGTTCTCCATATAAGGACTTCATTTCGATCGTTCAGTTTGTATGGCAGCTATATTCTATAGTAATACAATATCGGCGGTTCCAACAAAGGATAATTTTGTTCATTTCTGATTAATTTTACCATATTTAAACAACTTAGATTGTTCTACAACTATTTTAATGTTATTGTACTTGGAATCTAGCGTGCTCTTTCTCAATGCATCGATCGAACAACAGATCTACTTTTATTAAACTCTTAAATAACTGGTAAATATTTTACTTTAAAACAACACTTTAACTTTAAAGTTGAATTATCAAATTCTGCGCTTAAAAGCAAGAAATAGCTACACAAAAAACCATTGTAATAAAACAGACTACCAAAAAGCCTTCCAGCTATTTGTTCATATGAAAGTTGTCATTTCGTGTTAGCTTCGTTGTGACTTTCCAACTATTTGTTCACACATTTTCACATTTATTTACTCCTTTTTGCGATAACTTTTTTCATTACTCATAATAAAATGTCAATTTAAATATTTGCAAATATTTTTATTAACGCAGTGACGCGTTTCAGCTGCAACAAAAATTTTATTTCACACATTCCAAGCCTTTTTACTCAACTTACTCTAAAATTTGCACACCTTTTTTCTCCAAAAGGTTTACACACTTTTTCTACACTTATCCGCTATTATGAATTTTCCGGCTTCACCTCATATTCCTTTCGTATTCACTCGCTGTGTCGCAACGTTTTTTGGCGCAAAATTCTGCAAATTTTACATTGTAAACTTTTTTAATTAATTAACTACGTTGTCACATTCACACTTATTACCGAAAACACACTCACTCACCTGATTTTTTTTGTTTTTTATTTCAAAGGAATATAAATTTGCTTGTCCGTTTTGATATCTCTGTAGTTGTTATGACATGTAGTAGTACTTACTGTAAAAAAAGAGAGAAAAAATTGTATTTGGTTGTAGCTAAAAATATTTTAATTATGTTTTAAAAAGTAAGTTGAAAAAAATTTAAAAATAAAAGTAAATATTTTTGCAATCCTTGGAATACTGAATATTAACACAAACCATAATGGTTCCAATAAATTCGAATTTATAGTGCTTTTTTTCATCAAACCCAAAAAACCATATCTGACTTTTGGTCTCTATAACGTGTATAATAAAAATCCTTGGACAGCTTTTTCTGCAGACCGACAACTTTGAGTCACTGGTTGTGTTTTAATGTAAACAACATTTCATATAATTGTTTCAGATGAGTATATTTTAGAGCACAAGTCAAAAAAATCTCCCCCTTCTCTACTAAAACCAGCTGGTTCCACAACTTGGCGTCATTCTCCACTGATGCATATACTAACTGCTCTTTGTATGCCTTACCGCGTATTTCTTGTCCATTATTGACCACCATACCAATATACCGTAAGTCATAATCGGCCTCACAACAGCTTTCTAGAGCCAAAAAGTTACCCGAATATTGAGTATGTTATTTTTAGGCTTTTTAAAATTTCTTTTTAATCTCTCCTATCATTCGAAGTTCAAAAATTAACATTATTTTAAAGAGACACTATTTTAAAAAAATCGTTTTTAACACTTTTTAAGGCTAAGATTATCTTCTTTCAATTTTTAAGTTTCACACTTTTTTTTGAATATATTAGTCGATCCAATTTAAAGACGAACAAATGAAAGAGCATCTCCGTTAGCGTAGGGTTTTAGGTGGAATTAGCAAGGTCTTTCATCATAAACTGTTTTTAATTACCGGTATTTTACCAGAAGCAAGGAGTCGTTGTCCCTCACATAATTTCTACGATTCAGATTAACGGGTCTATCGGCGAAATTTATTGCGTGTTATTACAATGTTTTGAATTTCAAAATAAAGTCCTATTAAATTGTATCTTCAAAACAGCAATTTATGAATTTAAAGGCTTAATATGTTACGTATAGCCAGCGTATAGGCAAAAGTACTTAAAATGCCATAAAATATAACTGCAGGCATAATTTTACACCCTATTGTCTGAGCGGCAGCAATTGCATAGAGAAATTCCATTCGAAAGTTAAGGAATGAGTAGTCTAATATTGACTTAACAGTTAAATGAACAAAAGGCCAGGCAAACCACTTAGTACAACAATAGTGGACATATGAATATTTAGTGAGGTTGATAGCAGCAAGAAAGCGGTCGGTCGTATGGTGTAGGGTATGAAAAAGAGATTTTAAAGGCATGTGAGTATACACCAAGACAAACGATAATGGCACAACCGCAACTAAGGTCCGAGCATGTCAAAGCGGTAAACCAATATCTTCGGACAGCTGGTAGCTGGTAGCTGGCAAGCCGACTAATGGAAAAGCCGCACAAGTGAGCTAGAGTAGATGATGAACTGCCAAGAACGGCAAGGAAGTGAGGTGAGAATGAGTGTTTGGTGAGAATGAGTATATGTGTGCAAGGTCCATCGTATTTGATGGCAATAAGCTCAAGTATTGTGTAAGAAGGACTCGGCGTTGGTTTGGTGTGAAGTTTGTGAAATTTCTGATATCAACAAGTGTGCTGTCGGCTCACAGTTAGAAGCGTACGTAGAACGCGATTGCATTGTTTCGCAAATGCCGCTGAACAATGCAATTGGTATGCAGCTTTCACAAATCCGGGAAGACACATGCGACACGGGAGAGAGAGTGTAAATGATGCAGAGTCGAATGTTTAGGATGTAAAAGTCAATTTGTACTTGCTCCTTTGGCAGCTGAAGGTGCATTCAGCAAACTTGTTAGAGGTAGAGTTCCTGAATGCAATTTGATTGGAACTGGCAATGCTATTTGCGACTGATTGTATTTGTAGAACAATGCAATTATAATGTCAAAGATTAAGTGAACTCCTCAGACGCCAGGATAATTGATTTCTGTGGTTCGACACTGGCGAGAGAGAGAAACAGAAGGAAAGAGAGTATGAGAGGGAGACTTTTGTGGTTAGGCCAGTTAATTGAATTCATCAATTGAATTATGTGTAGTGAAATGGCGGCTACGGTACAAATACTACTGTGTACTCTTGATAAGAAAGCAAAAGAGCAGATTTGGCGACCGCTTAATTGCTAGGAACAATTGCTACGGGGAACACATAGGTACATGAGTGGGCATAGACCTTGCGTGTTAGACGTACAAGTATTGAGTTTCCCATTCCATTGCCTTGACTTTTAACCATGCGTGTGGCAACAACCACGCCCCCAACAGCCACATATGCATGTGCAAATAAACGCTACTAGCGAAAATTTCACTCTCAGCCAACGAGACGTTATATGCAATTCAAGAATAAATTAACGTTGCATTTTTGTCCGATTAATCAACGCTTTCCTTGTGCGGCTTTTACGCCGCTCGGGGCTAGTATAAGCTACATATCCCTCCTAACAAGCGGCTCTGAACTCACGCTTCACACTAATTAGTAGTTAATAAATCTCATATAATTGTTGTGAATAAAAGGTTAATAAGCAATTATGTTGTAGCTTTGGTAAAAAATAAATATGAAATCTGGAAAAAATATATATTTTTTAAGTAGGAAATGTGTGTGTCGAGCTTGGTGATTGGTTGTTTTACAGTGTTATTGCGTAACTCATAATTAAATGCAGACAGCTCATTACTCATGGATCACGAACAACACTGAAGACATTTCCGAGTAGCATACCATAGTTAAAATGTTGATATATTTATTGCAGATGGAAATTAATATGTTTAAAAACTATTTCAAATGTGATAAGAAGGAACTAACTAGCAAAATCATGAAAATATATAGCAGTTATCAGACAATAACAATTTATATTCCTTACAAATACCCTGACCAGGATATCTTAAGCTTGCCACACAGTTTTTAATACCAGAACTGTTTTTAATAACAGACACAACCCGGCAGGTTTTGAGAAAGGATCTGGGCTTGACTTCGTAAAAAATTGTACTCACTCAAGATCTGAAGCCATTGGACCACCGTAAACGTCGTGAATTTGGTAATTTTGCTTTGGAAAATCAGCTGCTCCGATGTGGCTCACTTTGAACTGAATGTTGCGGTAAATAAACAAAACTGTCGATTCTGGTGCGAAGGAAATCCACAAATTATTCATGAACAACCATTACATTCACCTAAATTGACAGTTTGGTGTGGTTTTTGGTCTGGTGGAATCATCGGTTCGTACTTCTTTCGAAATGAAGCTGGTGACACCGTTACTGTCAATTCACAGCAGTATAGATCGATGATAATCAACTTTTATGGCCGAAGTGGCAACAACCGAATTATTGCGAGAAAAGTTTGGAGAAATTGTGACATTGAAGGGTCTCCAAGAAGTTGTGATTTAAGTATTATTAGACTACTTCTTGTGGCGTTATTTAAAGTCATTGGTGTTTAGCAATAAACCATACTCTCTTCAAGTTTTCCGATAGTTGGCAACACTGCTACAAAATAAACAAGTATGGAAGGGCTAAGCTGGATGTAACCGATAATTTTATACTCTTGCAACTTGCGAGGATCAAAGCCAGCTAAATACTTTCAGGTGCTGGCAAAACTTTATGTTCAAAAAAGTTTTGAAAGAATTAAACATCCATTATTCGACGAAATCGTGAATAAATTAAAAATTACTGAATATCTTCTTGGCTTATTTCGAAGATAATCGATATTAACTCAACCAAATTTAACATACCATACTTATATACCTATTGAGCTAATATGGAAAACATCAACCGAAGCATCGGAAGTCATTATATTAGAGATATGAGTTTTAGACCAAAGTATTGCCCATTTTTATTCTAATTTAGCGCTAAACTAAATAATTTTCAAAAAAACTTGTCCATTTAATTTCGTTAAATTGCAGTAGAGATATTTTTTAGTTTTAACTGGAAAATTTTCTGACTTTTGGAATTTTGAACTACATTATACATATACAAATATTTCTGAACAACAACGCGTGCATATCTAACACATAACAGTACAATAAACATTGCATTTAATACAACATATTTTGACATATGAAACCGACTAATATTTGCACAGACAATATTGAGGGCAACGGAATCACGGAACTATATTTCACATATGAGTTGATAAGTAAGCAAATACACACAAATGCGAATATAAGTGTAGGGCGGAATAGGAGAATTAAGTGCTTTAGTTAGGTTTATGGCGCAATGTCTCAACGGCGGTGAAATGGAGCAGCCTGACAGGCCAAACAAAGCGTCCAACTATGCAAAAACAAAAAAACAACAACAAAGCATAGAATACACTAAAAGTTATAGAGAAGAAGAAGAAGGCTCTAAATGGGAAAGTAGAAAAGCAAGTCGAAGAATTGTTTGAGTTGGTGGCAAATAAGTAGTTGCATGTGAGATTGTTTTACCATCTGGTAAGAGAGCGCCACTTCGTGAAGGATATTTGTCGGCTGGAATGATGGCACGATTGTTGGAATCGTATGAATGCGCTTTTGTTTGTTTTGTTGTTTTGATTTGCCGGCACGCGATATGCTTTTAGTGACGGGATTTTTGTTTATTCTGCAAAAGCACAAACAACACCAACAACAACACACACACACATGTGCTCATATGCTGTCACAAGAGGTGTAATCAGAGATTCCTAGCGAAAAGCGGTAAAAGTCTCATTCGCATTAAAAGCTCTAACTCAAATGTTGTTGGTAGATAATTGGCGAAAAGGATAACGGTGGCAGTAGCGATTAGACTAGGGCTCCGACTGACTGGCTGACGATAGCTTTTGCTCTGTGGTAGTGGTAATTGTGTACATTTGCACAATGGCATTTATTTATGCGCTGCCTGCATGTGAGTGGCGTTGGCGTGTAAACAATAAAAACTATTCAACATTTGTTTTCTCGACACTATTATATTTCTTTGTAATGCATATTTGCCTTTTGTTCGATTTATTAGCTCGAATAACATGGAATTATATAAATCATATCACAATAATTTGGTGGATAATAGAAGATTTTGTGGAAATTAACAGAGAAAATTACTATAAGAGAACGAAACAGAAGGAAAAAGAGCTGCACCGAAGCTATAATATCTCTTACAGGTGTACTTCTTATAGCATAAAAGAGTATAAAAGATATCTATATTGATTTTAATCGGTCAATTTGTATGGCAGCTATATTCTATAGTAGTCCGATCTGAACAATATTTTCGAAGATTGTAGCGTTGCTTTAGTTAATCATCTGTGCCAAATTTTGTGAAGATATCTTGTCAAATGAAAAAGTTTTCCTTACCAGAACTTGATTTCGATCGTTCAGTTTGTATGGCAACCATATGCTATAGTTGTCCGATCTAGATATTTTTTTCAGACATCGTAGTAATGCTTTACATAATAATCCATGCTAAATTTTGTGAAGAAATCTTGTCAAATAACAAAGTTTTCATAGAAGAACTTGATTCCGATCGTTCAGTTTATATGGAAGCTCTGTGATCCGATATCGATGGTTCCCACAAGTGAGCAACTCCTTGAAGAAAAAAGGATGTGTACAAAACTTTTGAGCGATATCTCGTCAACTGAAGGACTAATTCGCGTATACACAGATAGTCGTCATACGGACATGACTAAATCGACAGAGCTCGTCACGCTGAATTAAACTCAGCGCTGTGCGCTCATTCCCTTAATGAGGCTTTTATACAGCTTCTTAAAGATCACATGCATAAACTTTCTTAAGTGATATAGAAGCTCTGGCAAAATTCCTCGCCCCTATTGGCAAAAAATAAAGGACAGTCAATTTTCATAAGCTTCTATTAAAACGAATTTTTCCCCAGCTAAATCATTCCCCATACACCAGAACAGCTTATTTTTATCTGTGCCAGGTCCGGACTATAAGGTGATAGCATATGAACCTCCCAACCAAGCTACCGGAGCTTCTGGCTTGTCTCTATCGTTATGTATGACTTGGCATTGTCATGTTAGAAAACAATTCCAATAATAGTTACATAAATAAATGTTACTCAGTTAAGTTTACTGGAATAATAGGTTCCGGAGACGCGTATCACGTAACGAGATGTACAGGTGTAATTCTGCACAGGGTCCTATAGTAGGGTTTATTCTTCTGCAATACAAGTACTAACACGGCAGTCTCGAATAATAAATTAAATATTCTAATTGAATTGAGATAAAGAAAGGTAGAACATCTAAAGCTCGATTCCGTTCACTATTAGCCCTTCATTACTTGTTTAATTTATTTTCCAAGTACTTAACCTATTTTCTTTTTGCTTATATTGTATGTCTACCTTTCACATTTTAGATATGTATTGTATATACATGTAGATATGTACATATGTTTACATTTAAGAGACGCGTATCGCATAAGCAAATATATAAGGATGTTAATTATGCACGCACACGTTTTGTCTTGCACTTAACCTGGCACCAAATCACCAGCTTACTAAATTAGAAGAACTTTTTCTTGAAGGATACTTCTCAAAATAAAATAAGGACAATATGTAAAAAGAGCTCAATTCAGACGAGAGCATAGATAATCATCATAATATATTTGATATAGTCAGGGGACGTATTATGCCTTAAAAGGTAAGCTCGGCTCGTGACATTAGCTCCTACTTATATCAGATGGCGCTACGAGCTAAATTTAATAGCATTTGCCCACTTTAAGCAACTCACAGAGGTTTGAAGATCTCAGAGCGACAAAGGTTTTTCTAATGCTTTATTCAAACTCATGATACGCTTGTAAATTTTATAAAGGATGGTACCAAAGTTCCTTTTACTCTGGGTAATCTTGGAATATCTAGTGTTTCACATTGGGGCTTCCTTTCTGATTGCTAAATCGGGCCTATTTTGCTCTTTCAGGCTAAAAAGTAAATCATACATGCTGCTTGCCAATCAACTGAAATAGCTTTCTGTTCTATCTAAATAACGACGATATGATTCCGTGTTGTATAATTTTTTTCTTTGCGAAACTAAGGGTTAAAGACTTTGGACCACATACCTATAGTTATCTAGCGAATATTGGCTGGTATTGACTTGTTGGTTGGTTGGTTGGTTGGTTATTAAACTAACGAGGCCAAGGATTCGTTTATGAGATATATTATAGGTATAACATAGATCCTCTCCAAACATATTCCCTATATTATAACCTGTTTACATATCGATACCATATCTACACCTTCTAATATACATATACATTATAAAGCTGTGGCGGAAAATGATCAAAGTATTACCAAATATGCAAAGTAAATTTTTTTCAGTGCGCTTCATAATAGCTACGCCTGCAATTTTCCACTCACCGTGAGCGCGTATTTTTTTAGATTTTCTTTTGTTGCATTACTTCCACTTGGGATACAACTATTTTCTTTCTTTTCGGCTCGCTGTCGCTTCAAGTGTATAATCAGCAAATTATCGGCCACTGTGTTTTAGCGCTACTATCGGCATTTTCCAATCAGCTGGCGCTGCCACTGTGGCAACACTTTTTGGCCGATAGACATTAGCTACGTCCATTGATGGTAAGTGGCTACGCGTAGGTGTTTTTGTTTTTTATATATGGTCGGTTACATGGTGGACTAATCAACATATTAGCGAAGTATATGCGTGCTATTAGTATATTGTAGATGCATTAGGTTCGTTCTTAAATGTTCGAAGAAAATTTATTCTTTACTTAGTAACGTGTAACACAGGTGACAGGTTGTTCTCATTACCTTGAAAGTACTCGTAAACTCAATTTTATTAATTTATTGTACTATTATACTATACACAAACATTCAAAATTTAGGATCAATCAGTTTCAATAAGAAGACATTAAAATACCGAAAATTAAAAGTGAGTTTTCTACTTTTGATCTAATTTTTATTCAATAAGAAAACTATATAGTACCGAAAATCGATACTAATATGATCAAAGAAATACTTTATGAAACTGGTATTAAAAATTACGGTTAATTTAATTGTGATCTTAAATATAAATATAAAAAGTTATAGTACCGAAAATCGGTACGAAAATTATCGAAGAATGGCTTAATCATATTAGTCTCAATAAAATTATGAAAAAATTAATGAGAACTTTTTTCAATAAGAAGGAATTGTAGTACCTACAATCGATACAATTATAGTCTTGCCAAATTACGGTAAATTTAATTTTAATCTTAAATATTTTCAATAAAAAGTCACAAAACCGAAAATCGGTACTAATATGATCGGGAAAATCACTTTATCATCCATAAGAAACCAAAATAGTACCGAAAATCGATACCAATGTGATCAAAAATATAACTTAATGATATTGGTGTTGAAGAAATTACGGTAGACTCAATTTTAACCTTAAACCCTTTCAATAAGGAGCCAATACAGTACCGAAATTCGATACAATTATAGTCGAATAAATCACCTAAAGATCGATGGAATTATGGAAAACTCAATTTTTACTTCAATTATTTTTCATAAGAAACCAATACAATAGTACCGAATATCGATACTAATGTGATCACAAAAAGCACTTAAAAGTATTAGTGTTGAAAAAATTATGGTAAACTCAATTGTGGCATTAAATATTTTCAATAAAAAGACTTTATAGTACCGCAAATCGGTACTTATATAATCGATGAAATCATATATGATTTAGTATCGATGGAATTATGAAAAACTCAATTTTGAATTTAACTCTCTTCCATAAGAAACTAATAAAGTACCGAAAACAGATACTAATGTGATCAAAAAAATCACTTAAAGATATTGGTGATGAAAAAATTATGGTAAACGGAATTTCGGCCTAAACTACTTTCGATTAGATGCCAAAAGAGTACCGGAATTCGATACAATTAATGACCACCCTAGTATAAGCATATATAGCTGCATTTGTAAATAAGTTTATTTAACAATATGCATGTATTTGATCAATATAGCGTATTTAAATAATTTATAATGACCCAACTAGTTAGTTAGCTGTTAACTATGCACACAACTACGCATACAATTATATGTGTTTACATGCATAGACACATACTTATATGGCCAACTGTGTCAAATTAACGCGTCATTATTTATTCTTCAGTGAAAAAAGTTACTAAATTATTATTAACTGCCTACATGCATACATATGTATAAGCATACACACATATATACATACATAGACATATAGTTTGTTTACTGGTTGCTTGTTTGATTTGAAAATTTATGGAAATTTTGAAAAATTTTGTTTGCTTTAATGCCAGCGCTCATATAGTATACATATACATATAATACATACATACATGTTAATGTGCGTGCATGTGTGTGTGTTTTTGGCACATTAAGTTATATTTTATTATTAATAATAAGTAGTTGTTACTTTTACAACTAAGCCGCGAGCAACAACAATTTGGCGCCAGCTCGCGTTCCGAAACCTTCAAATATGCATAAATACTTCGCACTTGTAAATGTATGCGTTTGTGTGTGTGATGCTTTGTACGCCGATTTTGGTATTGCAAATTTAATTAACTGCTTTTTCATAAATATTTGATTTGTTTAGCTGCATTTGTTGTTCAATTATGGCTAATTAAATGCAGTGAAGCATTTCTGATTCAAATAGCGCCACACCAAGCGTTAGCCTCGTAATACCACCTCTTCGCACGCTAGCAGTCATAAGCCTTCATCTCATCCCGCTCCTCACTGTCATTATTGCCAAGTAAGCTGTTCGATTCGCTGGTCATTGCGCTTAGCGTAACGGGCCATTGTAAATTTGATGATTATATTATTTACATTAATTATTTACGAGTGTTTGACTGATTGCTTAGTTTGCTGAAATATTGTGGAATGTGGGGCGTGTAATGGGGGTTGTGGAATGTATGTGTACATATCTGGTTATAAAATTAATGATCGACTAAAGTGAACACAATTATTGAATAATTTTAACAAAGCAGTTTAATTAACTTTATAGATTCTTCGAAAATAGACAGCATGAACTCTGAGATGGAGAATATACATCAAGTTAAGGGCAACCCTGGTTATCTCAAGTTTAAATGAAATATATAATTTTTTTAATGGTCTGCAACATTTATTTTAATAACTCAGAAAATGTTTGTGCACTTCTTCATGATATTACAGCTTTGGTTTGTTGGCAGTTTAATGAACCCACAAATCGCTTGTTATTATTTCCATTGGTTTCACAAAAATGTGTCCGAATCGCAGCTGGACTGACCGTTAAGATTGTTTTCCATACCCTTTGAAAATATATTTTTGCAATTGTTCTTTACTCAAGAAAGTGTGAAACCTAGTCCAAAGTACTTGCTTCCGAGCAGCTGCAACTGAAAAATATATAGGCTGGACATGAAGTCATAGATTTAGCAAAAAAAGTAGGCACAATAGTTAGGTCTCTTGACGCGAGAGACGTAAGTGATAAGATGAACAATCTTTGATAAATGAATTCATGTTGAAACCCATGTCAGGCAGAAGAGTCCACAATATTGCTTTAGGGTCCAATTCGCTTTTTTGAGGGGTCCATTTTCTAAAACCTAAAATGGGAAAATTGGATTGCTGATGCGAACACACAGCCTAAACATTCCAAATGTCAACCTTAACTTCACGTCGCACCGCTGTTCAAAAAGAACAAGGCTCTGATGACCGAGTAAAGGCGTTATAAGCCTTATCACCAGCGAGAAGGAACTCCAACACCTTGCCAGCCGGGTGGTAGACCGGCAAACCCGTACCCATGCTCGGATGCAGCAGGGTAATGCCCTACTTATCTAAAAATTTTATTATTATTATTATTTGCTTTACTAATAGTATTTTTTAGATACGGAATCAAAGTTCATCGAACCCCAGTATTGTTTTCAAAGGAGAAGCGGACACAGATGCAGATATTTCATGTCAATATGAATACAAGTAAAGCCACGACAATTGGAAAATACCACCTTCAAGGTTACAACGAAAGTTTGACTTTCATGGCAAAAGAACAACAAAGCGAATAGCCGACGAGAACTTATATAGAGCATTTGTCAGCACCTAATAAAAAGAGTGTTATTCTACAAATCAGCTTAATTGGGCATGAAAAAAATATTCAGCAGTTTTTGACATAAATTAATAAAAATAAACGAGGGTTGCCATAATATAATATATTTCGAGAACAAAAACAAGTAGTGAGTCTTCATCTCACGATAGGTCAACTGACGATCTTGCAATATCAGTTTGCGCACAGTAACAATAGTTTGCGGAACAACAACTGATTTTGCACGACCTTCACGTAATTCGGCTTGGAGTGATCTACCACCTCGATGGAATTCACCATGCAATCGATAAACACTGGTCCTTGATGGAGTTCAATCGCCAAAATTTGAAATAAGTTCGTCGATGTTCGAAATTTAATTCCATTTTTTGGCCGAGATGAATAGTTTAAGTTACTGGAAACAACATAAATAGCGCTCGTATGTCAGACTTTACGTTAAAGTGGTGTGCTGCCAGATTGCAACACATGGATTGTCAAATCCCGAAATATAAAAAGCAACCTATTTATAATATATATCAAGCGACAGAGCTTATTATTATATTCAAATTAAAACCACTGACAGTTCTATCCTATTATGATATCAAATAGCACAAACGATTAAA
Organism: Bactrocera oleae; assembly: GCF_042242935.1. NCBI lineage: Eukaryota > Metazoa > Arthropoda > Insecta > Diptera > Tephritidae > Bactrocera > Bactrocera oleae. The sequence goes on along the minus strand of NC_091537.1, from coordinate 17,732,295 downwards.
AGTGGGCGCTATCAAATGATTTATAGCAGTGAAATTAAACTGAAGCCGTACAAATCTAAAATATGCATCTGTAAGTCCGTCCTCTGCTGAAGTCAGTACTTTACTTTAACGGCTATTTGCATTTACTTTAAAAATTCTAGTAGGAGTCATCCTCTATGCAACTGTAACGCTCTATATAGGAAAAGAATGGCAACTATCGGTCAACGGCTTTTTGACAACGTCTCGGAGGTTGCTCATATAAAACTTTTCCTACCCTACTGATGAACTTCATCAGAAGTACAAGGTGGTTCAGAGAGGAAACAATAGAGTGAGGGGACTTAATTCCCGGTGGTATTACAATGGGCCTCCTAAGGGCCTAGGTACTACGATAAGTTAAAAGCTTTTCGTCGATATATGAGTGTCTTTTGGTCCATACCTATGAGTTTACGCATACCAACGGCCGATGTTTCAACTGTTCAAGTGGGTTCGCCGTAATCTCTGTCGCAGGAATCAGCCCCGAAACCATACCTAACCTGACCTATCAGCTCTGATATAATATTTCAAAAATTCATTGTACTATTTGTTCTATTGTATTTATTAGAATTTATATTTTATTGGTTGGAGTAAACTTCCACTTCTTGTTAATTTCTCAAAACTGTTTATACTGTTGTGTGAGACATCCAAGCCTCTGTAAATATATATATCACACTTCTGTTCGATTCTTTTCATATAACAATATTTCAATGCTTTCTAAGTAAATCTCCGCGTCAAAATACACCAACCCACCAACCTATAATTACCGACAACTCTTGGCAAACCTGGGCGCGTTACTACATATTAAGCTACCGAGTGCACATCTTGCCAGTGACTATAAGAAATTTGCCGCCAAGCACCCGAGCAAGCTGCAACAGCTAAGTACCAACTTGCAGCATACAACATAGAAATGCAAATGCATTACTATACGACCAACAACAAAAACATGGCCTTATCTTAAGCGTATTTTTGTTGTTGTGATACGCGATAGTCAAAAAAATTGTGTTGCTAAGCCGCAGCGGCGGCAGACTGCGGCATTTTTGTGTTCACCACAAATATTCTCAAGCAAGTAGGTGGGTTTACAGCCTCCGAAAACGGCTTCTTCAGTTGCAAAATTTCTTACTTTGTCAGAGCGAGTGGAGAAATTCGCCAGCGGCAGCGTGAACTCTATCATAACATGTTGCGCTGTTGTAATGTGGCAAGTAAAATGCTGATTTGTTTGTGGCATATTTATTTTTTCGGTTGCCACTTAATGGCAGCGATGTGGTAGCAGCCATATTTTTTCGGGAACAAAGAAAATAAGTAACATATGAGCTCTCTTTCCACATACAGCTGTACATAGTTTGTTTTACCATGCATTTAAGGGACCGTACTTCTTCCCAACCCAACTAACTCTCTAAGTTAAACTTCAAGCCAAGCCCATCTACACACACTCCTGCTTCGAGCTTTTTAAAGCTGCATCTTCTTCGTTTTTTCTTATACTTATTTTTCCTACTTTCCAACCCAACTCCTCTACACGCAGAATTTTATATCTCAGAGCGTCTTAAGTGAACACAAACACACTTGTTTCCATAAAGTACGCCCAATTCTGAGCTGGCTGCTTGTTCTGCACCGCTTACGTACGGATATTTCGCAATTTCGCCAAAAGCGTTCGTGAAATTCTTTTTGATTTGTGGTTGTTGATAAAAAAAGTAACAACACAATAGCAGCAGCAGCTGCAACACAATAATAATAACAACAACAATAGCAAAAACATATTTTAAGCAATAAGAAGACAATAGAAATTCTTGCTCTCCGGTTGCAATAATTTTGCTGCAACATGGGAATATTATTTATACACTGTAAATATTGTGGCGGGGGCTTCAGCTTCGGTAGGTATTCTGATTTCTAAGAAAAGTTATACTAGATTTAAAGATAGGGTCGAATCTCGAATAACTTCTTTAGAATAACTTAATATGCACTCATTATTTCATACCAAATGAAAGCTGTATATTTTATTCCATATTGGTACACACCGATATATAGTAATATACATCATATAGAGTCCAGCACTCGAAGTGTAACCAACTTCAGACCCCTCGCGCCGCTGACGAACGGGCTTAGAATATTGTTTACAAGCAAAAAAAATAAATCAGTAACGGATTTCAACCGTAATAGTGTGATTGCATTATATTTAGCTCGAAAATCACAACCGGCGATTGTTCGAGAGCTCAAAGACCTAAAAGTGCATAAAGTTTTCATTTATCACACCATAACTCATTATAAAATAACTTCTAGCAACGTCATGGTGGTGGTCATCAAAGGACTGCAACGTCACGTGAGATGGTTAAAGAGTGAAGAAGCGACTTGAGCGAAATCCCCGACGAAGTGCCAATCAAATGGCGAAATAACTGAAAATATCTGATCGTAGCATCCACCGCATACTGAAAAATGATCTTCAGGTCAAGCCTTATAAGATCCAAAAGGCGCATCATCTCACATCCATGCAGCAACAGGTCAGACTTCAGAGAGCAAAGGAGTCGCCACAGGTAATGGTTTGGGCCGCTATAACCGTAGATGGGCGCTTTCCAATCGTTTTCATCGAGGATGGCGTCAAGCTAAATGCGCAATATTATCGGGAAAGTATTCTGGAGGCTGTTTTGAAGCCGTGGGCAGACAAACATGGACGTTCCAACAACTCGGCACCATCTCATAAAGCTCGAGTGAACCAAGAATGGATAAAAAACAACGTTTCGAACTTCATAACGTTTACACAATGGCTCTCGAATTCATCAGACGCTAATCCGATGAATTATTCTATTTGGGCTATATTGGAGAGCAAGGTTCGAACTAAAAAACAAAAGTCTCGAAGCGCTGAAGAAAGCCGTTGTCCGCGAGTGAGCCGAAATACCTGGAAGTCACATTCGGAAAGCTTGCGATTGGTTTTTGGACCATCTCAAGGCGATAGTGAAGGCAAAAGGTGGTCATATCGATGTATGGCCTTTTTAATTGGTTACACTTCGCGCGCCGGGCCCTGTAGTATAACCAATTTATTATTGAAAACCCTACATACATTGTGACCAGAAAGTTTCCGGAAATAGTAAATAAAACAAAAAATGTTTAATCATCATCAATATTTATTATGGCGCCTTCAAAATATGCTCCTTCTGAAGCGATACACATATGCCACCTCTTTTTCCAATCTTCGAAATATGACTTGTAGGCGCTCTCCGGGATCGCCTCAATCGAGTCAAAACGGGTTCCATGGAGTGGTAACTTGAGTTTTGGAAACAAAAATAAGTCGCATGGGGCCAAATATGGTAAATACGGTGGCTGACCGATGGTATTTAACAATTTTTTGGTCCTAAAATCGTTCACAACTACAGATCGGTACGGTTTTTTTGCAAAAAATTTAGCTTTTATTTATTATTTTAGCTTTTGGAACAAGCCGACCATTAACGCGTCTCATGCCCAAATTATCAAAAACAAACGAGCTGCTTTACGGCCGATATTTAGCTTACGTGCTATCTTTCTAACACTCGCATTTGATGTTATGGTCAGTGGTAGACGTCGAAAAACGACCAGAACGGGGCATGTCTTCGACGGTTTCTCGACCATCTTTAAACGCATTGCACCAACCGTAGACTTGGGTTTTCGATAGAATATATTTACCATAAACCTTTTTTAACATTCACAACGATTCCGCACACGAAATTTGGTTCGAAACACAAAATTTGTTGCAAATTCTTTGTTCAATAATTTTTTCCATTGTTAAATCGCAAAACACTACTGAGGTCGACTTATTTCAACGGCTGCTGCAAGCAAACTGGTTGACTGGATCGCGCTCATTTTTGGCATAGTAATTAAGGACAGTGCTACAAGCATAACAAAGTGAGGAAAACATTCTATATAAAAATGATCAGCATGATAAGCTGAATCGATTTAGCCATATCCGTCTGTCTGTTTATACCATAAGCGTTATAGTCCCTCAGTGTTTGCGATAACGATCTGAAATTCCGCAGCTGTCCTTTTCTCACCAAGAGCTGCTTATTTGTCGGAACGGCCGATATCGAACTAATATGGCATATATGTAGCTGCCATACAAGCCGAACAATCGGTATCAAGTGCTTCCATGAAAAACTTTTTCATTTGACAAGATATCTTCACGAAATTTGGTATGGATCATTATCTAAAGCAATAATGCAATATCCAAAGAAATTGTTAAGATCGGACAGATATAGCATAGAGCTGCCATATAACAGTTTAAAATTTATGATGACGAGGCACCGACCAGACCGTCTTACCGAAAATATGTACAAGTTGGAGCAGTTTTCCGTGCTCCAAATGACTCCAATCACCTTCAGCCTTCTTAAATTTCGATATTTGGTTAATATTTTCAGGATATCCAATTCTACTATTCATATATTTTTTTCCATAAAAGTCTTAAATCTTTCTGAACACTTTTTCATTTTGTGTAACTGCACCTTTTCTTACCGATTCAAAAGTTGGAGTTTGTTCGACATTTTAACGTCATTGAGCGAGATAAATAGGATATTAAGCTCCCGATTGCTTCCTGAAAATTCTACCTGGCCTGGTGTTGTATTGATGTTACATAATTCCTCTCCTATTCACCAAAGATGGCCGCATCTGGACGATTGCTTGCTTCAGATGGTCCAATTGCTGATGCCTAGTACAGGTCCGAATCAAAAATTTGATGGTAGGGAAGTGAAATTATAAATAGTCCTTGTTCTATGGTGCCTGAATTTGATAGATTATAAGGTAATAATTCCAAGTTTCGCAGAGCAAGTGAAAAACTGTACGCTTAATCCGGCTCTCAATTTCTTGAAGTGGAGAGCATAGCACCTCTATCTCGTATTAAAGGAGACAGGACTCTTTCCTAGGGCAGCTTCACAACTTCCACATATAACTCGCAGCCCCGAAAAGTGGGAAATAAATTTATTAGGTCATTAATCTGAGCATTTCTTCCTCCTTCTCTCCTTCGTTGGCCGTTTTGAAGGTTGTAATTGCACAAACTAGTGTTAGGAATGTTCTTTATCTTTCACAGAAGCGTTCTAGATGCCAATGAAAATAAAAATTTTATTCAGAAATTCTGCCAAGGAAGTATATTCTGGTGTTAATGCTCTTCTAGTTCACCCACAACACTTAGAAGTTTGTAAGTATGAGCGAAAGGGCAAGAGAGCTGCTGTGAAGGCATTGAACAAAATTCAATTCCATTCGCCAAGCTAATAATCTTTAGCAAATAATTAACAAAATCAAGTGACGATACATAACAAAACAATCTAAAGAACATAAAAACTTAACTACTCGCATTTAATTCTATACAAACACGCATACATATCTACACTAGCAACACAATAGTTGCCAAAGATAACGCAGGAGAATAGAGAATACTATCAAATGAATGTTTGCGCCAAGCAGAAAGAAATCATTGCGATTAACGACATGGCGAACAATGTAAATTTAACGCGCAACATTAATTGAAACATTAAACGGTACATTTTATTGCTTAATTTACATGGAAATTAACTGCAACATGCTGACAAAGCATTGCCAAAGACACAACACCGAAGCCGTCGAAGCTAGCAACCAGGATAACGGAGAGACAACAGCAACAAATATGAAAACAAAAACAATTAAATTACATAATGTAAAAGAAGCAGCGCAAAGTAAAGGAGCAGACACGCAGAAATCACTGAATGCGGAATGTGACCCTAAAATACTTGGTAGGACTTGGGCAAAGGCAAAGCAGCGGACCTTCATTGCTGGCGCGGGGTGTTCGCTCGCAACAAGCGACAACGCGAAATTGCGAACGGGATGGACGCATAAATGAATCGAAATGAAAATAAAATAAGCGCTAAATAACGGAGATGAATGCCTACCTTATGACAAAGGTACCCTGCCGGGAAATGCGAGCTGTTTATAGAAATTTAGTGATAGACAATATTTTGGAAGAATTTTCGGTTGCGAAGAACTTGGACAAAGCATAAAATGTAAGCTTACTTTCACTAAGGTCGCTCACTTACCTTAAATATTCAATTTAAACTTAATTAAACCGACGGCCCTATAATCTGATTGCACCGTATCGAATCTTATAAAACAGTTTGATCTATTTTTGGAACTACAATAGATGGTACTGCATTAAATTTACATTCTCTCAAGAACTTAATTTTGATCAGTCAGTTTGTATGGGAGCTATATGTTGTAGCGGTTCAATGAGAACAATTTCTTCAAAATATATAGCGTTCCCCTGAAAAATATTCCATGCTAAATTTCGTGGATATCTTGTCAAATAAAAAAGTTTTCTATACAACGACTTAATTTTGATCGGTCAATTTGTATGGCAGTTATATGCTATATTAGTTCGATCGACAGTTTCAACAAATGAGCAGCTACTTTGAAAGAGAAGGACGTGTGAAAAATTTCAGATCGACATCTCAAAAACTAAGACAATAGTTCGCGTATATCCATCTGTCTGGGACATGGCGATTCAGCTCGTCACGCTGAGCTGTTATATAGACATATATTTTATAGGGTCTCCGATATTGCCTGCTGGGTTTTACAAACTTCGTAGCAAAATTAATATAATCTGTTCCGAGTATAATAAGTTTTTGAGTGATAGGAAAAAATTGTGCCCTATTGACCGAAACTATGTTCAGAGCATGTGGGCTAAAAAAGAAAGATACATACAGTTTTCGTTAATTTTTAATACTCGTATAACCATAAAGGTTCTCCGTAGTGCGTTTGATTGTTAATTATCAATCGCATAAAAACTCATTTTTATGGAATAACCAAATATCTAGGTGTCTATTTTAGAAAACAAATTTTTCAGAGACTTGTTGCCGTGATGTCATTATTCTGTCATTATTGACATCAAGTTCCCCACTTTTAAAATTAATTTTTTGCGAAATTAAATTTACTATAATTCCTTAGCGGATTGATATCACATTTAATCTTTAAGGGCACACTGCTGCAATACCGTTATCCAGCAAAGATTATTGCGTTTTCTTTACTATGCCGCGGACTACGCCACTGAGCAATTTGTTTTGTCATGAAGTTTGACATAATGAAAACTCAGCATCAGTCAGTAAGTGACACGCATGTAACATATACTAGATATAAATGAGACAGATATGGGCCGAATGGTTCTAAACGAACTCACTTTCCTACAGGACATGTAGTATACGAGTATATGTACGTGCCATGTGTAAGACATTTTAATTCTCAATTTCACACCCTATCTAACTGACACTTCGCGTCGCATTTGACCCCAACCGAAACGGGTATATTAAGACCTTCGCACGCCTCGTTTTGCTTTGAAAATTGTCGACATTTGGCGTGCAACTTTGTTTTGCTTTTTTTGCCTGCCTTGCGCGCCTCTCCTACCCGATGAGCTTTTATTCGGTGCCACAACAGCGCGCTGTCGATATTTGCTTTATGACCTTTTCTCTTAATTTCTGGTTTGTCTACAGTGTTTTTTCGTCGGTTGCATTTTTCACATTTCTGTCTGCGCTTTTTGGGTGTAAATTTTCAACTTTTCGCCACACTTTTTTCACTCGCTTCTATACTTAATTTTTCTCACTCTCATGCTTTTACGCCGTTAGGGCTCATTAGATTTGCGAAATGGTTTGACACTATGACGGCATTCTTGACGTTAATGTTATTGCATTAACGGCTTTACAGTTTGGACCGAATGTGGGTGTGGGTAGTGTGTCACAAGCTGCCTGCCTAACGGTTGCTTTTGCCTTGTAGCCGAAATTCTTTTTATTTGTTTTTTTTTTCTATTTTTGTATTTCCATCCATTATCATTTTTTGTCTATAACAATTAGATTAATAAATGCCATTAGATCGCAAGTGTTTATTTTTATTATACGTCATTTTAGCATTTGCCATTTGCATTTTCTTTTGGCGCTTAGAAAATGTCCTGCAATTGTAGTTGTATTTTCAAATTTGATTATTTTCTTTTTTATTAGGGGAATATTTTTGTAAGGCACACAAATAATTTAGCGCCACATTAACCACAAATTATTATTGACAGAGGGTAATAAAATGGAGAACAGAGTCTGGTTTATTTGAAATTTAGATTAAAAATTTATATTTATTAACCAGTAGTATATAAAATCACATTTCTATTTTGGTATGATAAAGTATACAAGAAAAACTAAAAGTAACTTTCAAGCTCATTTAAGGATTCTTCAAATTACTTACTTACTTAATATAACCTTAATTGTAGAATTTTCAAGATTTCGTCTAAAATTATTATAGCTTGAATGACTATCTGCTTAAGGAAGTTAATTCTAGTCTAGAGGCATGAATTTCAGGTAACTTTTGAGGTGTCGTAAAAACAGACAATTAAGATTTTCACCATCCATTTTTTGATTAGTTATTTATTAATACTGCAAGCAGATAAGCAAAAAAAAATTAAAAAACAAAAAAGTAAAGACTTAAAACTTTAGCAGCTAATAAAGTAGAATGTTTCGAATTTTTTAAAAATACCGTTTTGACAACGACAACAGTTTCGAGTATAACGCGTTTAAAGCTACAGTTTTGGCTTCAGTTCAACCAGTTTGGATGTCGAGTCGTCAAAATACCTACATATACATATCTCCGAAAACAGCTTCAAGTTTGAAAATCCTCTTGTATACATATTGTTGAATAGTTAAACTATGAATAAAAATGATTTTTTGATTTCTAGACTAGAATACCCACTTATAAAAAATGAACTCTAAGTTTTTAAGACCATTTTAGACTACTCTTGACTGATATATTTCCCAATAGCCTCTTAAATTATGTCATCACAGGCTTATGAAATATCGTTATTTTTAAAGAAGATTCCTTTGAGATGATTTTCTGATGTATGCCTTTCACTTACAAAAATGTGGGTTCTCCAAGTTTTATTAGTTATAGATTAGTGTCTCCCTATGAATATAACTTTCGCAAACACCCCAGAATGTGACTGTCATCTCCTGTGATGAAAATCTTACTTGACTGAAATATAATTTTAATCAGCCCTTCTTATTTACAACAAACATGATTTTTGTTTGGAAGTACATAAAGTCATTATTAAGGCCCTGATCTATTGTACATGCTGTCTAAAATTGTTACCAGTGGAGCTCTCTGAAAACCACGAATATGAAAATAGCTGAATGTAGACAAGAGACTATCGAAAGGATTGTCGTTTGCAAACAAAAACGCAGTCACTTGAGGAACCGAGATATCGCATGAAAAGAGTATTTGAATGAACTCAGATTTTATTGGTAAGCAGCGGAACTCTTTCAACAGAAACCAATAATACCGGAGCAAGGTTTATCATGTAAAGAGTATTTTCAGTTTCCGAAATTGAAAACACCTAACAAGCAGGAGAGCTGGGCATAGTTGTCTTCGATTCACCATTTTCTTACTCGCTATCTTTGCGTGCAACAAAGTTGTTGAGAAAAAACGCAAGGACAGAAATCAGGACATTAGAATTGAAATTAGAATTTAATTGATGTTTGCACCGCGACCTTAGAACTAAGATGTTACTGCAATGTTATTCTTTTTGTCGCGGAAAGAAATCTCTACAAAGATAGAATCGTAACAAAATTGCGCCTGATGTCCGATTTCAACGCTACTATTAGCAATTTATTTGAACAGGTGGTATAATTTTTTCGATTCACTACGCTTCATCGCTTGGCCAATCGCAGACAGCTAGTACTTCTGTGTAACATTAAAAGTTCTTCAGCGGAATTGGTTAGTAAAAAACAAAATTATTTTTTCAAAAAAGGAGGTAAATCGAGCAAAATAATATCGTCGAATTTGGAATTTCAGCGTCATCGGAAAGATGACGAGTTATGCAAAAAGCCAGGCCTATACATATTTAACTTCAATACGGATTTTATAAGCCACGTAGGACCAGAGACAGTAGTAAAGCAGTTTTTTTGAAAGTCCCTTCTTTACGTTATATGTTAATTAGGAAATTACATTCGGCAACAGTTTTTTGAAAATTTGAGATTGAACGTAAAATCGAGAAGTTTGGTAGGTGTAATAAGTACGATCGATCCTTTTGAAAGCTACTGTACGTGTTTTGGAAAAACGTTTTTTGGTAATATATGAAATAGGGGTTAAAGCTCTTTGCAAACGAATATTTAATTGCCTGTTTCGTTGAATATCTCATGAATTAAAATTTATGAATTATGAATATCAAGGAGTTCTGGAAGAAATGTTCGTCCCACAAAAGCCGAATTAAAAGCATCAGCTATAATAGAGATAATGAAAACTAGAAAGTATAAGAATTCATTGATTCTTGACATTCGGCAACTTACTATCCAAGGAAAATATAATATATACTTCAACGCAACTGATGGAGGAATTATCGAAAAAGCATCAGGTTTCGTGAATTGCAGAATTTAGACTAGACCTGGAATGTAAACAAGCGAAAAAGGAGTACCTTCCTAAACACAGAAAATTGGAGAAAATGTAATGACTGATACAATTTAGAAGACATTTAAGCCAGTATTCCTAAGTGCAATTCTGCTGTGCCCAACCCTGGACAGGACGTTATACATAATCTCCGAATAAATATCAGGATGGCTAATATTTTGATTTAAGAAGAAAGTAGATGTCTTTTCCGTTCTCTGCAGATGTAGATGTAGATTTCAGTGTGTAACGGAAAATGTTAGAATCAGGAAAATAGGCAAAACTGGAGACAACTTAATAGCTTTAGGCTCAGGAGCATGATGTCGAAATCTAGAAGATGTAAAAAAAGATCTACTAATAGATTTTGAACAGTAGAAATTAAACGCAGTTAATGTCTGCTCTTTCACATCTTTTTTGGAAACAAATATAAATCAAAATATTATATATTTGATTCTAAAAGAATTCCAATCTACTTATATACAGGTTTGTTGAAATGATAAAATACAGTTTTTGGTAGGAAAAATATTTTTTTATTCAATATAATCTCCTTTAACTATAATTTTATACCATCCCTATAATGACTTTCTGGAAGCGCTGCAATATACTTGTATCCGATGCAAATAACCGATGCCATAATCTTCTTTGCTGATCGTTGTGGCTTCACCAGCTTTGGAGCTGAACAACCTGTCCACTGTAAAAGTTCCTGTTTCAATTTAAGATCATGGTGGTAGGTCGAAGTCTCATCCGTAGTTATAAAACGACTGAATAACTCGGTTTTATTCTGCTTAAAATGCTCCAAATTATGCTGAGAAATTTCTTTTCGTTCCAGTTTTTGTTGAATTGTTAACGTTTGGGGCACTAACTTACCAAACAGCTTTTTCATAAAAGTAATTATCTATCTTAGGTATTGGCGGTAATTATTACAATCATATTTTAGAAGTGATAAAATTTATTACTTTAAATATCAAGGTGAAAGTTACAATATTTCTTATATGTTAAGCTATTGTCTCTACTTTTATTAGCAAATATCAGAATTCTCAAATCAGCTCGTGCCTCTCCACTTTTATTGTTGCTTTACTGCATTTTGAATAAAAATTTCATAATTTAAACTAAGCATTACCATATTTTCCAGAGTAACGCGAAATTTAAAAGCTTAAATGTAATTTATTCTCCCAAAATGATATACAAAAACGGTCGAAATGTCTCATATCTATTAGCTGGCGGCAGCTGCTGCAGATGAGGCCAAAAAGTCATTGTGGTAATATTCATGGTAATTGTACAAAATAACCAGCGTAGTTGTAAAACTCTAGGGCAACATTGCTGACATTAAAATTTGTAGAAAAATAACAAACAAACAACAAAAAAATACGCAACAAATTCTATGAACGACAATAAAACTGTAATGATACCACCATCAGCGTTATTTTTACTTGAAAAAACGCAAGAAAAAACACCAAACCAGCTGTTTCCAAGACAACGCAAAACAGGAATGTAAATAATCTCAGCAGATAAATAGAAGAAACGAAAAAAAGAGAATATTACAAGGTAGCAACTTTCCTAGACAAATAGCAGCATAGCCGCGGGGGTAGGGGTAACATTTAAAAGTAACTGTAAATTCAAGGTAATGAACTGATGGACGTCACGCTGTCACAACAACGTGCATAGCAAACTTCAAGTTGTGGGTGTAAATCCCGTTAAAAGCCGCCAAAGCGCTTCATAAAAGCAACGAGAGTAGCTGAGTGGTGGAGCAGAAGAGCAACGTGCGTAACGAATTGTTGGAATTGGAATTTTCCTACTTAAAAATACAGAAAAAACGCATTGAATAAGGAAAAAATGCGAAGCGAAGCCGAACCCACCCCACACGAGCGGACTAATGACAGCTTATTAGCATGTCGCCGCAGCAGGGCAGCTGAACAAGCGTTATGAGAAGGTGTCAGCGAAAAGAGCAAAGGTAGTTTTAACGGTGTAGCTACGTAAAAGAAAGATGCAACGTTACATTTAGATGGGCGCGTGCCGCGGACTATTTCAGCGCAATAATGCTGACTTTACGATTCAAAACAAGCTGCTCTATGGGGAGGGGGTGGGGTACAGAAATGCTTTTGAAAAATAAGAAATTACATTATGACCATGAAAAAGTGATTTCGAATGTAAATTTGTATAAGTAGTAGGAAAATATTCAAAGAAAAGAAATATGTATATAAGTTCATATGTTTGATTACAAATACCTCGAAACATCTACAATCTACGGTTTCAAAGAAATGTTCACGAATGCGTTGAAAAGTTAGTCTATCATAGATCTGTGACTATTGGTTCCGATTTTTAACCAACCGCCTAAGTGTAGGCAACGATTTATTTTTTCCATGCTAATATATAATATATAGATATATTATATACGTATATAATCAAAATTAATTACAAATAGAAACAAGTAAGGAAGGGCTAAGTTCGGATGTAACCGAACATTTTATAATAAAAATATCTCAATTTTTACTCAAGTTAGAGCTTGCACGGACGGACGGACGGACAGACAGTCACCCGGATTTCAACTCGTCTCTTCATCCTGATCATTTATATATAGATAACCCTATATCTAACTCGATTAGTTTTAGGTGATACAAACAACCGTTAGGTGAACAAAACTATTATACTCTGTAGCAACAGGTTGCGAGAGTATAAAAAAAAGGCCAAAGGATCAGTCGGGAAACTAAACTTTACGAACACAATCCGGTTGTTATGCTGTTTCACAAATAATCCTTTGATGTTACAAAGGGGATTCATGTTAAGCGTGTACTGAAAGCAAGGAGGTAAAATATGCTCCTTATGACAATACGAGGTTATGGATGCAAGGAATAACGCACTCCACTCCCCATATTACAATTTGAACATTTGAAGGAAATACAAAAACACGACACGTCGACTCGCTTGTTACGAATCAAATTGAAATGGCGAACCAACCATGTCAAAACTGATGAGACGTAACTAACGACATCATACAAATAATTGAGCATAAAAAAATTAACAAACATATTAGCCACCTCCGGTGGGCAATGAATTTACTTTTATACACCTTCCATGTCCCTAATTTGAATACTAATTTATATTGGTCTAAATAAATTAAATACTTTATAAACATATTTATAATATTTATCACAGAAATTCGGGACCAAAGAAAGTCCGAAGTATTAAGCTTCCTACACCTTATGCTGCTGTAGGGGAGCCATAAGGAAAAGGTGGAGACTCTCACCAAAGGCGGTATTTTGGCCCTACGAGTACCCGTAGTCAAGCCAATAATATCTTACGGTGTATTCGTCTGTTGGAGGGTGCTTAAAAAGACTACACTCTTTAAGAAGCTTGGACGGGTTCAAAGAACGGCATCTGCAGTGCATTGCGGACTCCCTTGGATATTGCCGGCAAGTGCATTGTTCCGATGGTCGCTCTAAAGCCCAGTTAAGCATGGTATATAAATGCATCCAAACCGGGACACGCTGAAATGTTTTCCTCCTTCAACTGCATCCCTGAAAACTTGGACCACTGCGTTACAGAGGCTACTCTTGGCGGCTGTTTTTCCGCTCACACACCGACAAGGAATATGTGAAATGGGAGAAGTCGCTGAAGAAGAAGCGTAGTGAGCATTTTCACGGATGAATCAAAGCTAGGAGGGGGAGTCTTCTGTAACGAATTCTACCTCAAATTTAACTTTAGGCTACCGGACTACTGTATTGCTTTTCCGGCAGAAGTGGTTGCTATTAAGTTAACAGTAGCGCCGAAGTGCAGCTTCTTTCATGGAGGTGAGCATTCACTCCCACAGCAGAGCGTCAACTTTAGCGTTGAGCTCGTAAACTGTGTAATCAAAATTAGTCAAGAATGTCTGTCCTCACTAGAAATAGCATCAAACCACTTTATCAAACTCGTATGAGTGCCTGGTCATAGGGGAATCGCTGGAACCTGCAAAACCGATGAGCTAGCAAGAAGAGGAAGTTGTCAAAGTTGTCTGGAAGAAGATCAGGTGGAAGCATCCTTACACTGTCTCTCCATTATCCATCATTTGCAAGATAGAGATTTAAAAATATCGGCTGTTTGTTAAGCACAAAGCACTTTGTTAATTTTTGAAGGTCTTTATGATCAATTATGTAGAAGTTTTGTATGACAACGGACCGCCCTTCTAAGCTGCCAAAGTGAAACCAATAATCGACCTCTTAACCTAACAAAAGCTTCCTACAAAAAATGTATCTAAGAATCTTTAGCTCATAATTACAAGAAAACCCAAAATGTTTACGAGCACATGTTTGAAAATATCCATAAATTTCAATAGCATCCACATACTACTTAATATAATTAGCTACTAGAACTGGATTTGTTCCAGTTTCGCAAGCTTTTCAAAGCCTCGCACTTTCTTCTGTTCACTCTGTTTATCGTTGAAGAACTCTGAAATTTTGTTGCTGTTCACAACAAAAGTATATAGAATCTGAAACGGAGATGTAAAACTAACCGTTATTAGAGGAATTGAGTCTGAAGAATATTTTTAAATACTTGCCGTCTTTGATTCACCACTTTTTTGCTCGCTAAATTTGAGCTTTGCTCTCTTATTATGTCAAAAAATGTATATTCAAAAGCACTAACACAGTTACCCAGGTGAATTCAATACAAGAAGAAGGATAGCTCATTAAAGTACTCATTACAACCGCTTGTTAATCTATCATAACTTGATTAGGTCAATCATTGTATTTATACCGACAACTGTTCGATTCGGCACTCTCGGATTAATCATCATCAAAGGTAGCTATTAATTTGGTTGCCACAATAGCTTACTCTTCAAAAAAATTTTTTTTTGTTAAGTTAAAAAAATTTTTAGAAGAAAATCTCTGATTTCGAAAATTTTCAACAACTGCTAAGGAATTGCATATTTCCTCCTTACGCTCACCCCCCAAGTCACAGCTCTTTGTCATTTAAAGCTATATGAAAACAAATTACTCACAGCAACTTAAAATTTCCTAAATATACACAATTTTCTTTTGTTAAACAAAAACTATTTATATTTTAAATATTTATTTTCAAAGGAATAATTTTGGGTTACATAATTGAATGCAAACTATTAGCTTTCTATTATACGAACGCTTTTGCTTTGCAGACACACGAGGAATATTCTATAACGGCCCTCAAATTCAACCAGTTAGTGTGTGTGTGTGTGGAGCATGGGTCACGTGTGCCACATGAGCTTTTATATGCTTTATGCAAAAACCAGCGAAACGACACCTGACCTAAGGATGTAAATATAGCAACGCTAACATACACACATGTGGCATGTGTCATGTGGCATGTAGCACCGAACAAAAACTATAAAAAACTAAAAACTACACATTTGTGTAGAACATGAAAAATGTATGCCACTCTTTCGAAAATGCTGCAACAAAGCAAAGTGGTTGGGCTAACAAAAATACTCAAACCGAAAGACCAACAATAGCAACAACCAGCTGACCACTAACGATTTCCCTTTGAAAAATGACATTTTGTGGTGGACCACTTTTTTACTTCACCTGCACAACTCGTAAACAAAGAGAAAGCAGAAGCAAGAATTTGACTCTCGAATAAATGCTGAAAGGCTTTCTCGAATAGTTTTTAACAACATAAATTTTAGAAAATAATAGTGTATACTTTTGTGAGTGTGATCAGAAAGTGCCAACTAAAGTAACAGCCTTGAACGCTTTGAGCTGATTTACGACACCAATATGTAGCCATACGAGAGTAGCAGAAGTTGTAGCACAGGTCTTGCTTCGAGAGAGTCTGTATATAATAGTTTATATATTAAGGTATGGTGTAATTATTTTTCCGAACACACACTTATGGCAAATAATTCAAAAAAAGGAAAACATGGAAATGGCTGTTAAACTAAAGGTAAATAACAGTAAATCTAGTATGCCACAGCAGTTGACAAAAATGTTTATTTTTCAAACGGTACATCACAGACAGGTCATGTGACAGCGGAAGAGATGAAGTGGTGGCATAAAGTGCACTGAGAAATTTATTTGTGATAAGGAGCGTAAGTATTAAACACTAAGGCCGAAGATAATGATATTATTTGAAGATAAAAATGTTACATTTTCTATTAGATTTGGGCTCTATAAGACTCAGGATCTACACAAAATGAAAGATATAAAATATATAAGCCATGGGTTAGGTTAGGTTATGAGGTCGATCCTATAAGGGATCTCCCTTGGCTAGCTTTAAACGTTGGTCCGGTGTGGTACCTATAACTCCTATAAAATTGATCATAAAGACACTCATAAAACGACAAAGCGCTTTGAGCCGAGCACAAATTTATTTTCAGTTACGGCTAAGTCTCTTGGTTGGCCGATGATTTGACTGCCGCGATTTTTCAACCGCAGCCCTACAAAGGCTGGACAAAAGAAGGAATAGAGCCTGGATGTTTCCAACTCACCTTCTTCCTTACAACTCTGACAATTTTTGTCCCATTAGATTTTTATCTTTACAGTGGTCTAAAGCTAAACTTGAGGGAGAGCTCATTACAGAAGCCAAACCTACCCTCCAAGCTTCAAGCCATCCGTGAAAACGATCACAGCGTTTTTTTTCTAGCGACATCTCCCCGTCTACATATTCCTAGCCACAAGATGGTCACCAGAACCAGAATGGAGTTCATTTAAGGACAATACTTGCGACGGATCGTCAGAAATTTATCTGCTGAAAGTATTACTGGAATGTCTTAACTTAAATTAGGAGCTAAAGCTTAGTCAATGGTTACATCTGATGAGATAATTGCACTCCCTAACCAGTCGGTCCAATGTAACTGGTAGGTAGCTCTTAGGACCTTCACATTATGAACCAAGCTGCTTTGGTAATGATGAATATAATATAGCAGGGAGCGATAAGCTGCTAGTAAAGGAATTCAAAACATGCGCTCTTCAGTTTAGCATCTCAACTCATCCAGTTCTACAAACATCTTCATGGTACTGAGCTACAATTTCGAATAAACTAATTTTTTTCAGTGCATAGTTTCAGCCACGAATGGATAAAAACTAATGCAAACAATTACATTTTGTTTGTGCAACTAAATACTGTTGAGAAATAGTCTGAGCTACTGGAGTGCTTGCTGTAAGGGTAATATGTGTAGTGTCTGATACATACTTGTATATTTTGCACTTTTTTGGGGCTAACGCTTAGCTGTTTGGCAGAAATTTTCCAAAAATTTAATTATTGAACAGATTTTAATGGGAAAATATGAATTAGGAAAGGATCAGTAGAGGCCAAAATACGAGTAGAACAAAAATTATTATCTTAACTAAGGTGTCTACGGAGATTTAGTCTCTTTCACCTTTAAGTATTATAAGTGCGAAAGAGGCTGAGAGACTTCGATTTATATACCAGTATAGTAAACGCATGTGTGTATGCCGGTCTGAAAATAAATGCATTTTCGGTTGTGGTTACTGAATTATACTCTGCAACTTATATATTTATATAAGTTATATTTTAGTTAATGAAAAACTAGTGCTTACAAAAATGTACGGTTTTTTTCTTTTGAATTTTATAACTCAATTTAAAAAAAATATATTTTAAATGGCAAAACTTGTCTTGTAGTTTTCTGCTACCAAAATGGTTCATATAATTTCTGGATTAAATTAAACTCATACGAGATATTCATCGTCAAACATCAATGACTATCAAAGGAAAACACCAAAAAAAAAAACATAACAAAAAAAAGAACAAAACAGAGACCATTTTTGGTAGGGCAGTAAATTTTCTACAAAGCTATGAGCTTTGCAATTTAAATAATGTTTTTTCATTGAGTTATAAAATTTAAACGAAAACACAAAATTTGACTTAAAATAGTCTAACTTAAAATGTTAATATCTTTTAAGCCGTTAGGTTTACAAAAAAATCGTAAGAGAACATTTTGTAGAGCATTCAATTTTCCACAAAATCTATGAAATCAATTATTTTTTCAAGTAGTTGAAAGCAAGATATGAATTTTTCTATTTGGTAACAAGAAAAAAATAGAAAATCATTAGGCGTTGCAATTAAGAACTTAATACTTGAAGAGCCTTTGTTAGAGGTATCTATCAACCAATTTTTCAGAGCATGAAGCGAAGAAAAAAACATTCGTTGCTTTTTACTCACCCTAATAAAATATGCATGTACGTACCTCTTGTACAAAAAACCCTTTCTTCCCTTCAAGGGGGTAAGAAGGCTTCTTTTTGCTCATAGCAACTATTTTCGCCTTCACTCAGCTTATTAAATGCACAGATTAGTTTATCATTTAATTATGGCAAATAACCAAAATAAATTGGTTGTCGGCGCTGCAAACATACACACAAGGAAATAAATACTCTTAAACACATAAATATACAAGTATGTATGTATATGCAAGCGCACAATTTTTGGAAAATATTTTATTTTACAATATTTGTGTATTATTATTTATGTTTATATGTGCTAATCCAAATATACACGTGTTTTTGTTTTTGTATTTGCATATACATATGTAGCTATCTGCTTACCCTTGTTTCAATATAACTAAGCTGCAATTTTAATTGCTTTAGTTTCATATTTGCTTAAATTGAATTTGTTGTGTTAAATCAATCTGGCAACAATTTTTGCAACTCTGCAATTAACCGGCATGCTCTACACTTCCACATCACTTTAGCAAATTGTGTGGGTGTATGTGTGTTCGACACACACGCGCTTACACATATGTACAAACATATATACATATTTGTATGTAAGTGCATATGTTCGCCTTGACACCTCATACGATGCCGCAGGCGTTGTGGCCTGGGAATTGTACTCCCTGCGGTTGTTATCTATTTCATCTCGCTTTGAAGGTGTGAATTCGATAAATAATTACATTATGTTTGTCATAATATTTGCAGTTTAACACTAAACAAAGTTTTGTTAATGAAATTTTAGTAAAAAATATTTAAATTAACTAGGAACTTGTAGTGAAAAAGTTATTTTGAATTTAAAGACACTTGCAATACGATTCGGCGGTGAAATATGTAAATTGACATAAACAAAGATTTGCAGCTTTTAAAAACTTCAGACTAAAAAAAAATCAAGCAAGGTCGCCAATCGACCAAGACGAAGTGAAAACAGCTCTAAGGTAGCTCAAGAACAACAAAATTCTAAGGGCCGATGGATTACCGGCTGAGCTGTTTAAAGTCGGTGTCGAAGAGCTGGAAAGGCGCATGTTCCACCTGTTGAGCGTGATTTGTTCGGTTGACTGCATGCCCAATGATAGGAATATGAGTGTACGCTGCTCTATTCTATTCACAAGAAGGTTCAATCAATTTATTTACAATGAGCTTAAGTCTTCCACACAATACGGTCAAAAGAACCTTATATACAATGTTAAGATGACTGATTCCGCGGTAATTAGCGCAGACTGCGGAGTCTAATCAACAACAGAGGTGTCAGTCTTTTGCCGTCTAAAGAAATAAGCGATATACGTTTGTCTTGTGGTGAACGAGTTGCCCTCGTACAAAGGACATACCTGGAGACCACACACAACTTTTTCGGAGACTACTGGGAACTAACCACTATTAGTAGCTATAAATTAGAAAAAAGTTAAGGACTTTGTATATCTCGGAACCAGTGTAAATACCAACAACAATTTATGTCTTGAGATCTTGGGCAGAATAACTCTAAATCCATCTTTCGACGACAAAATGTATGCGTAAATACGACGCAGATACATGAACGAAGACGCACCGAGATGAGAAATGAGGTGATGAGCACTTGCATTCAAGTGTGCTATACTCCGCAGGATCTTTGAACTGTTTGAGCTCTACGGCGACATGGATGTAGTTAAGCTTAGGTGACCATATTTGTCCCGGCAAAATCCGGGCCACCGATTTTTTCCATGTTATAATTCACTGGAAATCGCGGCATATAATAGGTGTGAGAGCAACACAATTTTATTGAATTCATTTTTTTTTTGTGAATTTCTAAGCCTGGAACGGCCGGGACACTTAACTCTGGAGTTATTATAGAATACTAGAACCAGGAAGAAATGTCGGATATCCTATAATTTATATACACATATAAATGATCAGCATGATTAACTGAGTCGCTTTTGTCATGGTCATCTGACCGTCCATATATACGCGAACTAGTCCCTCAGTTTTCGAGATATCGATCTGAAATTTTGCACACGTTCTTTTGTCATCGAAAAACTATTAATTTGCCAGAATCACTAATATCGGATCACTATAGCATATAGCTGCCATACAAGCTAACCTCTCAAAATCAAGTTCATGTATGAAAACTTTTATATTTAATGAGATATCTTCATGAACTTGTTCGTGAATTATTATCAAAGAAAGTGCCATAGGTAATAGCTGCCATACAAACTGATCGATCAAATACAAATCCTCGTTTCGAAACTTTTTTATTCCTCTAGATATATTGACGAAATATCGCACCTATTATTGTCCAAAGCAACGCTAGAATCTCCGAATATATTACACACATACACATACAAGCTGACCTATCAAAAACAAGATGATGTATTGAATATGCATCTCTAAAGCGTATGCGGTGCGGCCGAAGTTTACGTTTTTTCTTGTTTTAATTTTAGATTAAGGATATAATTTGCAGATATAGCCTACTCTTTATAGGTATTATGGAAATATTATACACACATCATTCTTACTTAACTCAGCATGCAACCCACTTGAAATGGCTTATAATAAATATCAAAAGCAATTTAAACGAAATTAAAATGCAACATAAAAGAGGCGCTACTGTTTAAAATTTTACACACACACACACTCGTAATTCGTTATATGTATGTGTATGTCCAAGTGTGCGTTGCTAAAGAAGGCAATAATTTGCAAAAACGTCGAGAAAAATATGAAAGGTACCAATGGAATTGGCAATGTATTTGCTGTTGCTGTTGCTGCCTTTGTTGTGGCCGCAGCGGTCGCAAATATTTATTCTTCTTTTGTCAGCGATTTTTTCAATCACTTTTAATATTCTAATCCCGAAGGCATACAACAATAGCGGTGGCTAATATTTCAAGACTACGAAGAAATCAAAAGCGAGTGAAGAGTCAGAGGTTGAATGATGGCAAAGCGAATGTGTGAGTATACTTATATATATGTGTGTATAGGTTGAGTGAAAAGTCGGCGTAGTGAAATCAAAGCTGACATTATGCAGAAATCTAAAACTGAAAATTTGCCATTTATCTCACATATGCATAAGAGAATGGGAGTGTATGTAGTATATGTGTGTTCGTGTGGACTTTGCAAGTGCGCTTGTGTGTGTTGACACGCTCAACTACCTATCTGTGGTTATAAAATTGGCCACACTGCACACATATTGGCGGCTCTGCAGGCAGACTGCTGTGGCAGTAGGAAGACTTCAATAGTGGGGGGTGGGTGCAGAGGGTTGGCAATATACGCGCTCATATTTCGGCACACCCGTTTGTATGTTACATAATGAATGGCTGTGTAGACCGCACTTATCTGCGATTATGACTTTTTTAAAATTGCAAAAAAGAAATGGGAAAAACATTAAAAATCGCAAGGAATTTAGAATATAAAAAGCGATAAAATATAAAAGAGAAATCGAAAATATGATATGTGTGCATAAAAGTCACATAGTCAAATGATAGCCGCCTGCAGTGTATGTGGGTGTGTGTGTGTGTGGGGTGGTGGCAAGTTATAAATTCACCATTTCAAACAGGAAATGCCTCTTGTGTTTGCAATTCTCAGCAGTGTGTGTGCACTTGAACGGCCCTCCCCACCGCCTTTTCCTTTTTAATTCGACTTTTCACATTATTCGCTTGTATGTGTATGTATGTGTGTGTGTCTTTGCACGCTTTGTGACTTTGATTTACTTTTATTGGCAGCTTAAACGCACTGATCTGCTCTATTATTATTATTATTACGGCGATTACAGCGAAGTGGAGCATATGAAATCGTCAGTTATTTCCATCTTGTAGTTTCGCCCTCTTTTGATTGCCTTCGATTTCGCACACATTTTTTACTTTCTTAAGTACTTATATTTTTTGTTATTGTACTTGCATGTGGCATGTCTATTGATGTGCACAATTTTTGAATTATCTAAATTAAAAAGAAGACACTGTTCATATCAAATAGAGCACATATGAGGGCGAAAAATAATGTTTTTTCAATCTCTGCGGATACACTGTTGGAAATATGAACTATTTTTCCAGTTCGATTACAATTATTACCGTTCCCGTAAAACCTTATCTTAAGGTCTTAAATGAGGAATTATTGTGCAATTCATTTCAACCAATTTCACAATCGCCTTTGATTTGTAATCACTCTGCAAGCTTTCACTCATTAAGCGCAGAGCTTCGCGCCTACTCAAGCATTCTTTAACGATATGTTCAACATGTTCCTTTCGAGGGTTAGCTATAGAACTCGAGGAACGCGGATGTCGGGTAAAACCGAACTGCTTTGTTTTACCAGGAGGTATAAAATTCCAGATGTACTCCTGCCCTCGTTAGGTGGCTCTCGACATAACCCTATAAAAAAATGTGAAGTACTTAAGGCTCATCTTTTATTGTTATGTAGAGCCAATATTGAGGAGAGAGTGAGGAAGACATCGGTTGCCTTATATTGCTGTAAAGGAGCTATTGGGAAGTGGTGGTGTCTTTTACCAAAAGTTGTGCTTTGCTAAAATATCGTGATTAAGCTAAAAGTTTCTTATGGTGAATTTAACTGACCAAAAACGGGTTACATTAAGGATTTCTGCTAACCTGGAGCCTACTAACGGTGATATCTTTTACTGATATAGCAAATCTATTGTGAAAAAGCTGTGAACTTAATACACCTGTCATTTATTTAAACCAATTGGATTCTTTAAGAAGCATCTCATAAATACAAGAAACTCCCAGCGACGTTATATTATGTAGCACGACTGACAATATTTGACTTTGATCTTGGATAAGCACGCCTCAAATAGAAATCTATTACTTGAAAAAGTGCTACAGTCCATTGAATAAAATTAAAACTAAAAATCTCTCTTTTAGCAACCATTCTTACAAAATGATCACCATGATAAATGTTTCTGAGTCGATAGTCCATTAATGAATATACTAAATATGCTTTAGTTTCAGACACAAATGCCAAGGAAACACAACCTATTCTACTTCTGAAAAAAACTGTCACAAAAATTCCGAAATAAAAACGGACAAGTTTTTCAAGAAATGCTATTCAAATTATTAAAAATAATTCGTCGATATTAAATATTAGTACAAGTTTCGAATAGTTAATGTTCCGAATATGAACTATATCAAATTTTAAGTTAGACTTTCTTTTATAAAATCCACCTATCTCATGCGCTATTAATATTGAACATTTTATCGTTTAATTTTGATTTTAATAACACACATTCATATTCCAAAACATCTCATGAGTATTTAACTTTGACACTTAATATGAAAACTCATATATTCGAAACAATTTCTACAGTGATATATTATTTTAATTCACCACACTTGGGAATAGAAAAGCCAAGTAAGAAAGATAAAAAATGAGTAAAAAAATAATAAACATCGAAACAGCTATTAAAAAGCAGATAGAGAGTAATCTATTTACAGAAGATTATAAATACTTAAATCATCATTTCTCTCGCTTCATATCCCCAGAGATTGCGCGTAAAAACACAGTTGATTTGCTGATGAAAATGCGAAATATTTCTATTCGAAGTGTTAATAATATTTTTTTTTTGTTTTTTAGGGTAGATAAGAACCATAAACGCAGCACCAACAGTTCACTGCAAAGCATATGTAGCTGTTTAATTATACAGTACTGCAAAAACATAAATTTTGAGGGTGTTAAATGCATTCGCCGTTTCAATGTTAGAAAACGATTTATGAAACGGAAACGCATATGGGAGTTACAAACAGACATATGTGCAAGCATAAACATTAAATTGTTTGAGCGTAAATGTAGAAGAAATTATGTGTATCACAAAATTTTTGACAATTTTTTATCAAGGTTTTTCGATCACTGCATTTTTGCGCCTGTGGATAGGCAATATATTTATTGCCAAACGTCGTTCGATAACCTATCAATTTCCAGCGATTATGAGGAGGAAAATGAACAGCATAAAAATATGTGTGAGTATAAACACACGCATGTAATGAAAGGAATACTCGAGATATAAAATTTGGAAAAAAAAATTTCGACAGAACTGATAATTTGCAGCGTTGTATTTTTTTAACTTTTTTCTGTTAAATAATCTTATTATATGTATATACACACAAACAAAAGAAAATCAAAAAATTAGATAAAAATATATAGTATTATTTGATATTGAGCTCTACGAAGTTTTACAAATAAAATATATTGAAATCCAGTCTTTGGTTCGATTTGAGAATGCTAGTATACGGCAGGGGCAAACCGAGTGTAACAGCTGGAATATACGATTTTTGGGAACTAAAAAAAACATACTTAATTGTTTTAAGAGCTTAAGGCTATAGTAACACATATTTTACAAATACATAATACAATTTTTTAAGAAAAAAATTTGATATTTTTCGGGTTACAGATCAATTACATCTATCTTATACATAAAATATATACAACATTTACTTTTCAGAAAGAGGTTATTATTTTTACATTGGAATTTGTTCTTTACTCTCTCTCTTACTACCAGAGAAATCGAAATAAAATTTGCTGCCTGTTAAATATTAAAATAGATAATTTAGAACATTTTTATAAAAATTACAAGTATAAGACCCATTAACCCTCTTGTTTGCATAAAAAATTCCTGCTAAATACTATTGTTAAATACTCAGAACTATCAAAATATAATACACTCACACTAGAAGTTGTGGAACAAATCGAAGCAATGTTGGGAATGCTAAGTAAATTTTCATATATATTAACCCTTGTCTTCCGCAGCCACAAAATAACACTGAGAACGATTCATCTTGTTTTAAGTTTTTTAATATTCCCTACAAACTTCTTTCTGTAAGATACTTAACAATAACGTTACCAACCGTCGCTCCGTGAGCGAAATATTACAAACTGATGTATATATACATCAATCGTAAGGGATTTGAGAAAGGTTTTTACTTAAATATATTTTGGAAAAAGATTTCATACAATCAACAAAAAAAATTTATATATTCCAAATGTATAGCAAAACTGAAGCCCTTTTATCGTTTCCTGAAAGCTTTCTTGGAGGATTGCTTAAACCCAGTTTTTTTTGTAAGGCTACTTAAAATCGAGACAATCAGATAGCCAAGCACAAACCACAAAAATATTTTAAGGTTTCATCAAAAATACTGAAATAATGCCATAATCTCTTGGTGGATTTAACATTCTCTCTCACGCTAAACCTGCAATGGGTCCCAGGACATAGTGATATCCCTGGTAAGTGTGAAGCGGATGGACTAGCCACAGGTGACACCACTCTACAACTAGAATTCCAAACAGAGGGAATTTATATGCATCTGGCTACTTGTAGCTATTTAATCGACAAACATGCTGTATATATAACTGAGTCTCAGTCAATCCCTAGCTTGCTTAACAAGTACGCAAATGTGGCATTCCACAAGCATAAGCCGCATTATTAAAATTCAAAAGAAATGGCATGATAACTCTAACAGGAGTGCTCACAGTTCGTTGCCAGCAGGCTGGGAACACCATACAGTCATTGTAGAAGCTGTCAGAAGTTAGAAGAAGAAGAGTATATAATACAAATTCTACACGAAAGCAATGTATAAGAAAAGAATCGCAACTATTAGCCGAGGGTTTCTTAACGATATCACGAAGGTAGCACAAATTAAACTTTTTTTAGTGATGAACTTCATCAGGTGCATAGGATTGTTCAGAGAGGACATAATGGACTGAATGGACTTAGGTCCCTGTGGTTTTACAATGCTCCTCCTAAAGGCCTAGATGAGTCGTCAGACATCCACTCTTCCTACCTACCTATTCAAATTAAGGTTTTAAAACTATTCCTTATTGATAACAAAACACAGAGAACTTTTAACTGATGAAATGCATAATGAAGAAGGAGATCAGAACATAGAAAACCCGCTTCGACTTCCATTTTATTATACCAGTATAATCTGTTTATACCAGTTGTTTGTTCGATTTGACACTCCCCAAAACTGAACTTCAAACTTACTATCTAAATATTACCGACTATTCTCCTCTTATAACAAATTTGGTACTATTTTCGTTCCTCATTAAGCCGAGAACTTCAAATTGATGACTTATTCATACATATACATATACAAACACATTAATATATTATATATATACTTATATAGTAAATATATACATTATTTTGATACCACAAAATCCTACCTTCATTTCACAAAAGTATTCAGCTTCCATTTAATGGCGCTTTCAGACAATTTTTTAAGCTTATTTATTTTTTTTCAATAAGTGCTCGAAATTCATAGCGTCAATGTAACAAGGGCAACTTGACCCTTCACATGAACTCTGTAACCTTTTGAGGTGTCAGAAGCACTTGCTTCACGCCTTTTTAGCCAACACGTCTGTCATTTGTTCGACCAGTCGTGACTAAACAGAAAATGAGTATGTGACAACAACAAAAACGAAATCGACGTAGAACCAAGTTAACATATGAGTGTGTATGTATGTGATTGACATGCATCACCGACACACTGGCATTGGCGACAACAAAAGCTGACGCCGTGGAGTGTTTTTTAATAAATTTATATTAATTGTTTTGTGGACAACTTTGAAAAATGAAAAATTTTGGGTGACTGCTGCGATTTATATATTTTTGTGACAGAACAAAAAACAAAAAATAAAACAAAACACTGCGCTTTGGAGAGTTGGCATGAAATTAATGAATTTTTAAGTAAACAAAAAAAATAAAAAATAATTTCTGGAAAAAAAAATAAAAGAAATGAATGGTCGAGAACTGCGCACCCAAATTGCTGACTCCAGCAAAATTTTTTTCTTCAATTTAAATATTTATCTTTCATTATGCGACATACGCTGTAAGTGTTTGCATATGCATACATACAAGCATACATTCAAATACATACATATATATATATACCATACATAGATATGTGTGCTTGTGTCTGTTCATAAATTCCCAAAATATTATTTGTTGCTGTACAAATAAGAAACGACTTTGCGGTCGCAAGTTTCCATTCAAAATTGACATGCCACACCTATACACACAATTTAAAAGTCACACAAATACACACAACACACACCTATTCGCGACGCATGTATAAAAAAATACAAAAAAAAAAAAGCAATACTTTTGTCACATTATATTTGCACTTCCACCGCATTCCGCGACTTTTACGCACGTTTTTGCGTTTTTATAGCATACATTTAGGCATAAAAGCCGGTTTTTGTGCGTTTGCACCTTTTTAAAGTGTGTTGGTGGCAAATGCATACGCGTGTCGGTGGCGGTTGAGACGCTTCATCGCTTGCGTGTTTTTATTTTGCTTTTTATTACTTTACTGTTGTTGCTTTTATACTGTGGTGTCACTGCTTGTGGGCGTGTGTACGCGTTCTTTGTTGTTGATATGCGTGTGCGAAGTGCCCTCTGTGTGGTCTCGCTGGTTGCTTGTATGCTTTAAATGTATGTATTTTCGCCGGTGCGTGTGTCATCATTCAAATCATCAAAAAATTAACCCCGCTTGTAAATAGCGTTGACATGTCACAGCAATATTTCTGTCAACGCTATGCTTTTACGCTTTGTAATACACACAGGTTCATACTAGATAAATGTAAGTACATATGAATACACAAACGTAGAAATATATTTTTTAAACCTTTTACCACATTTTTACAAATTTACTTCTGAATTTGTTCTTACTCTTTATTAGGTATGTATATAATAACATTATTGCTGCTTCTGATATCTGTAATTTTTTAACTATGGTTATCCATCTGAGATGGCTAAAGTGGATTATTTATATAGATGCGTTCAATATTAAGTGGCATGTTGGTCTTACCCTATCTATGAAGACGAAATATTTCCTCTACTTTAACCAAACTGAATCGGTTAGCAATAGCACTCAGAAAATACATAACATCCACTTCCTCATTTGTTATTCAAACTTTAATAACCCGAATTTTTATATACTTACACGGCAATAGCAGGCAAGCTGAATTGAATGACTGTTTGTATCGTTTCTATAGGAGGCGGCATCAGAAATGTATTGAACCATAATCAAAGCTAACATTCAAAAATCGGGTATTTACGCCATAGCCATCGTGCAATTAATTCCTGAGATGTAGAATTTTGAGCGATGCAATTGTGATTTTTCAATAAAGTAAAGATTTTGTTTTCTTATTCAAATACTTTTTTTTGATCATAAAATACTGATAATACCAAACAAAGTTTGTATCTTATTATGTGTTATTCGGGATGGGTGTTAGACGTAGGAATTATTCGAAAGAGGGTTGCTAAATTTTGTATGGGGCATATAAGCACTTATGGATGGAAACATCAGAAAAATCCACAAACTGATTTCAGATTATCATATAATAAAGTTTAGCGGGATAGATGATATTTCTAGCCAAATTTTGTTCAGCGATGTGGCCCATTTCTGGCTCAATGGGTATGTACAAGCAAAGTTGCCACAATCGGTACGAAGACCTACCTGAAAATATTCAAGAGCTGATATTTCATCCAGAAAAACAACGGTTTGGTGTGGTTTGTGAGATGTTCATCGGTTCATACTTCTTCAAAAATGATGCCGGTGAGAACGTAACCATCGCGCCATGATAACCGGCTATTTGATGCCTGACATTGAAGCTCGTGATCTCGGCGACATTTCGTTTCAACAAGACGACGTCACTTCCTACACATCGCATCAATCAATGGATTTATTGACAGAACACTTCGTGAGCAGATATTTTCATGTTTTGGGCCGGTTGATTGGCCATCAAGATCGTGTGGTATCACACCATTAGACTTTTTCCTGTGGGGATATGTAAAGTCTAAAGTCTATGCGGACAATCAAGCTCGGCACTAGGTGTGCACTTAAATATGATTACAACCACCGCCGGATCAAGTATAAACAACTAAAACGTTTCGACTATAATCGGTTTTAAGCTCGCAATCCCTTAGTCTTCAGCCTTTCAGATCTCTGTAATTGCTGACTTGGGGTATATATTAGTATTCAAATTGATTTTTTTCTTTACCGGTTTCCATATATGGTACAAATCAAAAGGCAGCAACTTCCAATTAAAAATTACGAACAGGCGTATACAATACGTTTTGAGCTCAGACTAACGAGCTTTTTCGAAATAATAAATAAACTTATTCTCAAACTGAAAATTTTAAGAAGATTCTTAGTACACACATTAATAGAAATCCGTTATAATTTCCCATCAACTGCAACGCTGTAAGTCTTAGAAAATTGAATATGAAATTAACAAGAAAGAAAGTAAAACCCGCAGCGATATTGCCAAAGCACTTCAGAAATATGAAAAATCAAAGAAAGGGCACAAGACGACTGCCATAAATGCGCTTTAATTAAAAATTAAACCCTTTGCGTTTGTAATTATGAAAATCGCACATGAGCGGCAAAGCGGCAGGGGAGGGCGTTTCAAAGCATGCAATGTTGGTCCACGAATATTTTGTGCCTCGTTTCGCAGCCTCCCTTTCGACCCAACCGACGTCAAGCAAGCCACGGAGTGCGCCATGTAATCTGTGAATAATTCAGTTATAAGAAAATAATTTTCAGCTAAACATAAACACACGCGCCCACGCCACTCAACAGCGCTGCAGCAACTACTACCATATCGTAAACCCCCAACGCCACAACTACACTAAAGGACTAACGCGTTCGGAGCGAAGCGCAGGAAACACAATCCTTTTTCTATTTCTTTACTTTAAAAGGTTACAAATAAACACATAAGAACTGGGAAGCGCAAGAAAAAAGACATAAAACAAAAAGCAAAAACAATAAACAAGCGAAATCCGAGTAAGAAAAACATCTTTGCTGGTTGTTGCAAGTAAATGAGAAAAGCGGCAGGAACAGGAACAGGAGTAAGAACAGCCAATATTATGTTGCCAACAACAAAAACAGGCCACGAAGATGCCAGTGAGCACGTAAATATAACACCAACAATAACAACTTGTGCGAAAAAAGAGTGAGCATGACAACTACAACAACGCCAGCGTCGGCATGTAAATAAGAATTATGAAAATAATAATGGAAAAAGGATTAAGACACACACAGACAGCAGCAGAAGATAGCGCCACACTAGAGCGTAACGTCTCAAAAGCAAGTTGCCACCACTTCCTTCTTTTTGTATTTTCTTCATATTGGCTTCCTTTGGATCGAACATCTTTTCGTTGCAGGCAGCAAACGATTCTTCCACGAATATTTTGTAAAGATAGAGGTTTCGTTGGTGGCAAGATGCATGGGTACAAAGCAATAACATTCAAGCTGGCTGACTGGGTCGTAGGTTAGGGAAGCCCAAGCTAAGAATACGAACTTGAGCCTCACCTGTGCTTGGCTGCAATGCCACAAGGCAACACATTTTTCTACGCTAAAAAAAGTTAAAGATTTTAGTATGAAGGCTGTTCTGATGCTCATAACTTATAAGGTTAGCAATCCAACGCATAGGAAATGAATTTGGTCAAAAGAGATTAATTTCGAGATGAGGTGCAGTTCTTAGGCTAGAAATCTTATTTTAGGGATCCTGGAGATAGCGTTAGTATTGAATCGATTTAACTATTGGTACTGACAACCACATATTATTAACAGAAAAGGATGCTATCCGAATTTCATTAAGGTACCACACTTACCATCATATTATATATTAATATATAAGGAGTATAACCAACCGGATACTTGAAAATCCTGATATAAGTTATATGGGGGCTAGGGTAAGTTTCCACCCAAATTTTATCCATTTTATGTACTAAATAAAACTGTTATTAGGAAAAAACGCTCTCTCAATTTCCTTAAGATAACTCATATATTGACTGATTTATGCGGCATAAAGTCAACTGAAAGTTCGAAAATCTTCATAATAGGTAAATGGAGGCTAAGGGAATTATCAAGCCGATTCAACCCATTTTTGACATACCGGCATACTATTATTAGAAAAGGTTTCTCTCCGAATATCTATAATATATCTCACAGATTGACCGATATTTTAGACAAAAAGGTCGCTATAGGAACTGGGATCCACATATTCGGTATGTGGGGGCCTAAATACGAGTAGTTATGGTCCGATTTGGACAATTTTTGGCACATCTTAAGGACACTAATCATGCAAAGTTGTATATCGACACATTCATTGGTTCTTGATTTGTATATTGGAAAGTAAAAGAATTAGATGGAATTTAAAATTGTGTTATATGGAAAGTAGGCGTACAGATTCCGCCCATTTTCGCACCATAATGTTACGCATCGAATTTGATTGAATTTGACTCGGTAGGTCCTGAGATATGTGATCTCATCCTAATGTTGGCGGTGCCACGCCCACTGTCCAATTCTGATGGCTACTATAAAGCCCTTTAATAACATCTTATGTCTAAAATTTAATTCATCTGGCGCGGCTGGGCCACGCACACTTTTCCAAACCTGTATAAACCTCATTTGCCCCTTCCTAATGCAATTCGTTGCACCAAATAACACTCTTGTATCTTATTGTGAAGCTTAGTTATGGCACTTTTGTGGGCGTGGTAATGGTCCAATTGCGGCCATTTACAATACCGTCTCACCGATAAGTGTAAAAGAAACACATGTTTAAATAGATCTTCTTAGCTATGACATATTGAGAGAGCTTTACGACTTCCGGGCTTTGGACATGAAAAGGACCACTTCCTGAAAAAAAAATGTTTACATTTCATAAGGACAACCAAGCAGTTCAATATATATCTTAATATTTTTCAAAATGCACCACTGTATCTCACATAAATATCTATTCTCCAAGTACGCCAAAGACACTATTTCAAAACATCAAAAAAAGAAGAGCAAGCGTCGCATTAGAGGTGGGTAAAAATTTTCATAAGTCTAACGCTTGACATGCAGTCGTGTATAATTATGGAATTTACCGATGATGCTAGTTTTTGAATTTAATTACTTTTAACCGCTACGAAAAGCAGCAGCGCCATTACACAGGGGGATGGTGATGAGCTAGCAGAACACACAGGTGCAAAAACAACGACGCGGCAATGTGGCTGACGACGCCGAATAAAATTTTGATTATTATGTTAACGCTGGTGCTTAGCGCGCGAATTTGTGTGTATACCTATATATTATATATATTTATAAAACATACTTGTGTGGTAAGCTACAATATGTGTTTTTCTTTCGTCATGATTCCCTCGAAAAGCCAGGCGTGGTGACAACGCGTTGTTGTGACTTTCTTTACTAACAGGCGCTCTATTGCCTCCACCTTTGGTAGCTTTTATACCTGCTTGATTTATCGTCTTCACATACTTCGCTGTTTTCTGATATTTTTTTAGAGAAATTTCTCATTCTTCTGCATTTTACCACGAACTTATTATTTCACATAAATTTTTAATTTTAATTACATGAACTTTTCTTTCATTTCGCCTAAAACTCTCTATAGACGAGAGGCCTCTCAACAGCTCTCCCAAGTATCAAAAGCGACAACTCAAAGTACGAAACACACCACAGGCGCAGAAGAAATCCTCAACATCTCGCATTAACTTAAATGTTGGCAATTAAATTCCGCTCGCTCCTCTCGTAATTCAATTTTTCTGCGCTCAAGCGTAAAGTTTTATATTATTTCCGCATTTCATCTAAGTTCTACACCTAATATTCTTGTACTTTCTTCTAGGAATGTAAGTAATTGTCCTTGTTTTATTGCTTTCTTAGTAACTTTTACTGCTTGTACTTCTTTGCTATTGTGTTTGTGATTGTTGAATACAATTACACAATTGCAATTAAGCAATTATTTTAAATAATTTATTGCTTTTTTGCTTCTTATTTATTTTTATTGCTTACCGTTATGCATTATGTGTCTGTGTTGAACTCATTCGTAGTTTTAATTAAAAATTTTCCGTTCGGAACATGTGAGAAATCTCTTCCTTTTTTGTTTTCCGGGATAATAATATAGCATATGAAGTACTTACCTGAAATGAAAGAAACATAAAATATTTTTTTATTATGTAATACATTACATTAAAATAAAAGCTAAGGAAGATTTCTTTGAATTTAATAGCAACTTCCTAGGCTCATTTTCGTTTACCTTCAGCCAAGTCAACAACCTTTGTTTACAATTAGCCAGACTCCCAACCTTTATTTACACTTGCGGTCAATGATCACTTTGTTTATATTATGAGGCCAATGACCCGTTTGTTTACAATTTAAGGGGTCAATGACAATTTTGTTTACATTTAGCGAAGACAAAAACCTTTGTTCACATTTAGTCAACAACCTTTTTTTGCATTTAGTTTGTATGGCAGCTATATGCTATAGTGGTCCAATCTGAACAATTTCTTCGAAGATTGCACCGCTGCTCTGGACAATATATATGCCAAATTTTGTGAAGATATCTCGTCAAAAGGAAAAGACAGATGGTCAGACAGAAGACATGACTAAATCGACTCAGCTCATCATGCTGATCATTTAAAGATATATTTCATAAGGTTTCCGACGTTTCCTTCTGGGTGTTATAAACTTCGTGGCAAACTTAGTATAGCCTGTTCAGGATATAAAGATATTTACATTAATTTTAAGCGATCAGTCGGCTATCTGCTATGGAGCAGTAAACCAAATAGCACCGATCCAGTAAAGTATTATTTCAGTTCGTATATTTTTATAACAAAAGCTAATCGAAGCTAATAACCAGTAAGACGAGCAGAGAGACAAAATATAGAAGTATCAACAGCTTCTAGGCAAATTGAAGCTTGACATATGGAGACTTAAAGTAATGTACCTGAGTTAAAAATGGCAGTTAATCACAGCATACGAACATAAGAATAAACGAAGTCAAGATCCAGAAAAAGTTTGAACGATCGGCAAATAAGGGCTGAAAGAGGAACTGCAAACCGGTTGAATGACAGTCGGTTCTTGGTAACTGGATCATATCCATACTGTTATCCGGTCAAGCGCTGTCAAATTTACATCATACTTTTATACTATTTGAGGCTCAAAATCAGTAGCAATCAATATTGTGCGTAAATGAGCTTTGATTTTTCCTCTTCCCTTTTGCAGTGCCATATTACTTCCACATACTACAAGTTAAACATAACTTCCGATACAAGCCAATCCTTTTATTGCCACCCCCAACGGATCAATCTTTATCATAACTGAGTGCAAAGCCAACACATGGTCATTGGCAATATGAAAACTGAATTGAATGGCATGAACATTTATGATTGACAACTACAAAGCCAGATAACATTCACATAAATGGGTACATATCTAAAGGTACCATAATACCCCTAACTGAAGCGAGCTGTCCTCCTGTAATTCCGAAATGTTGCTGCACGCCAGTAACTGTTTATTTTAATTACTGAAATTGCATTCGAGTGCGTTCAAATGCTATTTTTGTAACTCACTCTCTCGGCTTAACACAATTGCAATTTGACACACTCTCTCACACCCACACAAATATTGTGCAAGTGAATAACCAGATGTAACTGCCTAAATATCCTGGTTAACTTGTGGTTGCATTCACTGCATCTCCCACCTATTCGTTGGTGATATGTAGGGTTATGGGTGCTCACGCTTGACAGCAACTGCTCAGCTAACTGGCCGGTTGAATAGTCGTCACCGTTACAGTCACAGATAAGCATGTCCATCAGCAATAACTCATTGCTCCGCATTTGCACTCAACGAGCAGCCAGAGTAACTGACAAGCTGATTTTCATATCAAAGTTGATTCAGCTGAATTTGTGTTAAGTATCATCATTTGTGGTAAATGGCTATGTCACTACAACAACAATAACAACAACTATATCGGACATGGTTATAACAAACATTGTGTTACATTGGCAAATGAAATGATAATATTGAAATCAAATGGAGAGTATTGGAGACACGTGACTGTATGCTGTGTACTTTGTGAAGAGAGAGAGCACCTTGTAGATAACAGAAATACAAACCTATACATATACTATATAGCGACGTAATTGAGTATAAAAACAATAGGATGAAGTTGAAGTTAAGAGAATAGTTAAAGTCAAAAATAAAATTACAGTTAAAATAAAAATTATTGCTAAATTAAAAATAAAATTAAAATTAAAATTGAAATTGAACTTGAAATTAAAATCAAAATCATAATAAAAATAAAAATTTAATTTAATTTAAAATTAAATTCAAAATCGAAATTTAAATCAAAATCAAAATCAAAATTTAAATTAAAATTAAAATAAAAACTAAAATCAAAATTAAAATTAAAATTAAAATTAAAATTAAAATTAAAATTAAAATTAAAATTAAAATTAAAATTAAAATTAAAATTAACATTAACATTAAAATTAAAATTGAAATTAAATTCGAAATCAAAATCAAAATCAAAATTTAAATTTAAATTTAAATTACGAATAAAATTTAATTTAAAATTAAATTCAAAATCGAAATTAAAATAAAAATCAAAATCATTATCAAAATCCAAATGAAAATTTAAATTAAAATTACAATTAAAATCAAAATTAAAATTACAATCAAAATCAAAATTGAAATTAAAATTAAATTCAAAATCAAAATCAAAATCAAAAAATAAAAAAGAAATTAAAATTAAATTCAAAATCGAAATTAAAATTAAAATTAAATTCAAAATCAAAATTAAAATTAAAATAAAAACTAAAATCAAAATTAATATTGAAATTAAAATTAAATTCAAAATCAAAATCAAAATCAAAATGAAAATTTAAATTAAAATTACAATCAAAATTAAAATTAAAATTACAATCAAAATCAAAATTAATATTGAAATTAAAATCAAAATCAAAATCAAAATCAAAATTAAAATT
Source organism: Bactrocera oleae (assembly GCF_042242935.1). Lineage (NCBI taxonomy): Eukaryota > Metazoa > Arthropoda > Insecta > Diptera > Tephritidae > Bactrocera > Bactrocera oleae. Next base: position 17,695,980 of record NC_091537.1, on the reverse strand, counting down.
AAAATCAAAATTAAAATCAAAATTAAAATTAAATTCAAAATCAAAATGAAAATTGAAGAATTGAAATTCAAACCAAATTCAAATTCAAAATGAAAATTAACGTTAAAATCAAAATTATAATTAATATTAAACGTAAAATCAAAATAAAAATAAAAATTAATATAAATGCAATTAAAATTAAAAATAAATTTGAAATTAGTTAAAAGGAAACTTGAAATGAAAATTAATGAAAGGATTGAGATTAAATATAAAGTTATGCGATAAAAAAAAAAGAATGATAAAGTTAAAGGTAACAAGTAAGGAAGGCCTAAGTTCGGATGTAACCGAACATTTTATACTCTCGCAAAGTCAAATGGTATACTCGTTTGAGATTTCTTTGTGGATTGACTGATATTTTCGGTAGAAGGTCAACTATAGGCACTGGGATCCACATATTTAGTACTTAGGGGTTTGAACAGTTTTGGTTCGATTTAGACAATTTTTGGCCGCAGGGTGGCATACTTTAATTGCATTATTCACACAAAGTTTTACCCCGATATAATCATTGTTACCTGATTTGCATAGTGGAAAGTGAAAGAATCAGATGGAATTGAAAATGGTGTTACATGGGAAGTAAGCGTGGTTGTAGTCCGATTTCGCCCATTTTCGCACTATGACATAGAAACATGAAAAGAACGTTATGTACCGAATTTGGTTGAAATCGGTTGAGCAGATCTCAAGATATGGGTTTTCACCTCAAAGTGACTGACCCACTGACTAATTTTGAACGCGGTTTCTATAAAGCCAATTTATACCATCTCAGAGATAAAATTTAATGTCTCTGGCGTGTTTAGTGCTTGATTTATCGCGCTTTTAGTAGTTTTTAACAGTACCGTTATATGGGGAGTGGGCGAAGTTGCCACCCGATTTCAACTATTTTCACACCGTCAATAGAAGTGCTAAAAACATTTGCTTCTAGTGAATTTTGTTATTATAGCATTAGTGGTTTAGGAGATATGCACATTAAACCTTTTAGAGGCGGGACCACGCCCACTTTTAAAAAAAAAGTTTTAACTGCAGATGCCCCTCCCTAATGTGATCCTGTGTACCAAATAACAGTCATGTATCTTATTGCGGAGCTTAGTTATGGCAAGTTATTTGTTTTTGATTAATGGCGTTTTGTGGGCGTGGCAGTGGTCCGATTACGCCCATCTGCAATACCAACCGTCTTACGGTACCATGAAACATGTCTACCAAGTTTTATAAAGATATCTCAATTTTTACTCAAGTTAGAGCTTGCACGGACGGACGGACGGACGGACAGACAGTCACCCGGATTTCAACTCGTCTCTTCATCCTGATCATTTATATATATATAACCCTATATCTAACTCGATTAATTTTAGGTGATACAAACAACCGTTAGGTGAACAAAACTATTATACTCTGTAGCAACAGGTTGCGAGAGTATAAAAATAAAGATAATTATTAAATAAAATTAAAGATATAAGGTAAAGGTGAAGATTAGTATAACGTCAAAGATAAAAATTAAGATTAAATTCAAAGTAAAAGTTGACATTCAAATTAAAGTTAAGGTTAAAGTTAAGACCAAAGTTAAGGGCAAAGTAAAAGGCAGGGTTAAGGTTATGGCTAAGGTTAATGAGGGCTAAGTTTAGGGTAAAGGTTTAGTTTAACGTTAAGGTTAAAGTTAAGGTTTAGGTTAAGTTTAAGATTAATTAAGTTAAAGTTAAAGTTTAAGATTAAATTGTAAGTTGAAATTTGCATGTGATAAAAACATATGGCTGCCTTAACATTCTTACATTTACGTAATTTGCCTTCACCATTGCCCCTCGTATTTACAGTCACACCTCACTGTTTCTACAATTCCTTTTTATGCGACCTCAAAATTACGTCTCTTAATTTTAATGTGACATTTACCGTTATATTTGATTTCATTTGTAAATAGATAGTTCAATTACAACAACAACTACGTTATGCAATTGATATCACTGGCTTGCTGCAAATAAACATACATGTATGGATGTTGGTATATATGAAGGTGTGTGAGTGTGCTGCGTTACGAAAGCTAGGCAAATTTTTGTTGCAGCTACATAATGTTTCTGATGCTGACGGTGAGCATTTAACGTGCCACACGCGCTTAATTAAATTCACTTTAACTACTCGCAGTGCAATTAATGTGTAGTGCGAGCAAAGTCTACACACACATACATAAATTCATTATAAGAGAGTGTTTATTTATGAATCAGCCCAAGCGAAGAGCTATCACGCACTCACACCATTGCAATACTACTTGTAATCACACACACCACACCGGAGTATAACTGTATCTCTGCACCGTTGGTTGCGCTTTTCATTGTCCTCTTAATGTTTGTGTAATTGCGTATCTCTGCTTATTTATGATTTAATTAAATGCGTTGCAATGGCAAACAGTAAAGCGCACATTGCTACACACAAACACACACACACACCCATAAGCGTGCTTCTTGTATACGTGCAAGGACACTAGTGAGGACACCGAAGTGCCTCATTACAGCACATGCGAAATGCATTCACCTATGTTGGAAAAAAAGCTTGGAGAGGGGCGCGGGTTGGGCATAGATGTAGCCACATGCAGTCATGTGGGCAGGCGCTTGGCCTTAACTGGCTTCCTTTAATGTCCCCCCCCCTACTGATGATATACCGGCTGCAAATGTTTTTCCATGCTTTCGATTGCCCATTGCCATGACTAAAGTGTGTTTATTTTGATTTTATGAACGTTGAGTACTCAATTGAAAGCATTAATTTCACCCAAGTCATTACCATCGGTCATAAAAGCTCATTACAGTGCGGTAATGAGAAATTTAATTAGTTGCTTAAAAATTGTGGAAATAAGGTGGTTAATTTATTAAATAAAAAAAATTAATTATAATTAAATAATATAATAATTATTTTCCTTTTATAGTAAGTGGTTTAAAGCTATATCGCACCATTATCTAAGGTGCCGCTTGGCAGCCTAACCTAAACTAAAGAGGTTTCCGCAATATCACTTTACTTCGGATTTAAATTTTTTATTTCTCATCTTACAACCTCGTACTACTTCAAGAAATCTGCTTATGAATTCCCATCTCTTCTTTGTTGAGCATATTCTATTTTTAGTTAATACTTTTTCTTTAAGTATGAGATTAAAGCAAAATAGTGTGCTCTGCATTACAGGTACCAAAATATACGATAAATATTTATTGGTCTTATCTTTTACAAATTTGCTGGATATATTTCTTAAAACATGCCATCATTACCAGATCATAGCTATGTAAAATTAAAACAGAACAAAAAACGTTAACCTCGATCTTAATGTTGACTTTGATCGGTCAGTTTGTATGGCAGCAATATGCTTTAATGGTCAGTTCTGAACAATACCTTGAACCAAAATTAATACAAAACCTCCCTGAACTCTGGTATATATTTTTTTGGCTTTCCACTTACTTCTTCCGGCAATATGATCAGCAATACCGTTCGATGGGATCAATGTATTATTTAGAGTTTCTATACTTATTCTAGTTCTTAGCAGTGAATTGATTCTTCTGGAGCTTCCGACCTCATTCCTCGACTGCCTTTGGTGATTCGGATGATGATTTCTTAGGAAGAGCACTAACAGTTTATTTATGATAAACGAGTACTAGCAGAAGGTTTTTTTTATGGTGAACTTTTTAGAATAGTTGCGACAGGGGATTGAGAGAGGGAGTAGTCCCTTTGGTGCTTCAGTTTTTCTTCTCTTACAATCTTCTCTTTAAGTACCTATATCTCTTGCGTATAGTCTACAAGTATTTATCTTAAGTGATTTTTGAAGCTCTCTCAAATCATGAAGACAATTTGGGTGTTAGAAAAAATATTTAAAAAATGTTATGTGCAAAACGAGTATTTATCTCGAGAAAAGCCTCGACTAGATTTTTATAAACCCTAACAAGCTTTTTCTTCGCCATACCTTCGGTAGTGAGTTTGGCATTTAAACTCAAGCCCTATTTTGTTTATCCTAAGATCTAATTCAGTGTGCATTTAAAACATTTCATAATTAAACATTTTGATAGATATGGTTTTAAGGTAATGTGGCCTTTAATTTCTACTAGTTATCTACAAAGAAAGAGCATAAAAAACATACATATATTAAGTTTAACTTCATTAAATCTTGCAAACCCCAGGAAACCACGCCCTAAAATGTCAGCTTAAAGTTGAATACTTTCAAATGAAACTAAAGTTTAAGAAAAAGACCACCAACAAACGCATAAATATAAACAACACTAGTTGACCCTGACCTCTGGTATTAAGCGTTCATCTCCTATCGACTTTCTTTCACTGAGTATAAGAATGAGCAGCTATAAAGCAGATACACCCTTTCATCATATCCGGCGAGAAGCGGAGTGCCGCAGTAAGGCTTTTGTACGCTAAACCGGAAATTAAGTTAAAACCACAAGCGTCCACGCGTATTTCCAATCGCTGGTCACACCTCTCACTTCTTACTTTACGCCCATAACACTCACTAGAGCGAGCTATCTAATAAAGATATACAAATGTGTTACAACAAAACCTTTGCGTGCTCCTCTTTAGTTCCTTTTGAGCTTGACGTTCGGTAATTCTATTGAAAGATAATTGAATTCTTCTGCTTGACGTATTTCGCCGATTGATCAATCAATTTGCCACAGTGGTGGCAACGGCAACAGAAATAAACGTCTACCTCTCTTGAAGCACCCATCTTTCTATCTATCCAATGTGAGCATAATATGAGCACATTTGTATACGCCTTTTCCCAGCTCTTGAACCTGTCATATGATAAAATGCGGGTAAATTAAGGGTAAATGTGTTTGTTAGTTGGTTCCCTAAACAATGCCATATCAAAAGACTATTTATGGTCTACATTCGCGCTCAAATTACGAACTTATATATGAAAAATAATTGCAAAAAATCTTAATTTTGTATATTTGTTGATTTACGATATAGAAAAAAACTATCACATTTTTCAAAACTCTGCGCCTGACCCTGTAGTCGACTTCTTGGCTATAGATTTCAGTTTCAGAACCTTGAAATAAATATTTTTGGTCATTAATGTTTATAACCCTCGTTACAAGCTTTTAGGAATATTTGAAAATCTTACAAATGGGCATCAAATTAAAAAAAGTTAAAAAGCGGAAAATTACTTCCAAAAAATTACGTATACGTCTTAATATAGCGAGATGTTTTTTGAATCAGTAACAATTAACAGATTTCGAACATCTGCTACAGTTTCTTCAGAATCCTACCAAAACTTAAAAAAAACACTACTTTTGAAAAAACACGTTCGAATAAAATTATTAGTCTTCGCTAGGCCGGGTTTTTTTATTTCATAAACCAACATGTTTTCGATCAAATCCTTTATAAGGCATGCTCCTAGGATGTGGTTCTAATTATAAACATTTAAAATACGCAAAAAAAATCGATATTTTTTCAAACCGCGAAGGCCACTTAAATTAATCTGCTTTATAAACGAAAAGCTTGAATCGCTATTAGGCAAGCATTTCTCAGTGCCGATCAATTAAGATGTCGCATTAATGGGTACCACCGAAATCGAAATGCTCGGCTGGTACGAATGTACCAAAATAAATTATAACGACACCATTAAATGGTCATATATCATAACTCGATTGTTTCCAAGTTCCGACCCAACAATAGATTGTACCGCAAATATTACATTCATTGCTTTCGATTGCGATCCGATCAAATCTACTAGCAGCATTATTTCTAGGAAAGATTCTCAATAGAACAATTTTAATTTTTCTTTCAAAAATATGCTTAGACTTATAATATGTATGTATCTAGTTGTTCTTCTCGTAATTGAAAAAAATTGTTAGTAAATGGATTCGATGTTGTTGCACAGACCCAATTATCCCGCCTTTAAGATATGAACGATATGATATAATATGCTTGCTTAAAACTATGAGTGGTTCACTTTCTATTCGCAATCTTCAGATATTCAGAGATAATTGTTAATTATTCCAGTCCCCTGTGATTTCACATTACTGCTAAGCATCCAAATCTTTCTTTCAGAAATTAAATCTTATTTTTAACCCCAGGTCCTTTTTAAAACGATACCTGGGATATATTTAACATAATATTTTCATAAACAGGGTCTGAACAGGGTATATTAAGTTTGCCACGAAATTTGAACGAACACCCAGAAGGAAACGTGGGAGAACCTATAAAATATATACGTACATGATCAGCATGATAAGCTGAGTTGATTTAACCATGTCCGTCTGTCTGTCCGTCTGTCTGTATATATACAAGTTAGTCCCTCAGTCTCTAAGATATCGATCTGAAATTTTGCACCTGTCTTTTTCTTACTAAGAAGCTGCTCATTTGTCGGAATGGCCGATATCGGACCACTATATCATATAGCTGCCATACAAATTGAACGATCAGAATCAAGTTCTTGTAAGAAACTTTTGTATTTGTGAAGGGTATTACAGCTTCGGTGCAATCGAAGTTAATGTTTACTACTATCCTTGATTACAATAGATATTTTTCTGTCAATCATTAACAACTGTGACTTCTTGTAATCGAAGCTATCCTCTTTGAACACAGCAGATGGTGAAATTGAGTGATCTTAGTCAAACCAAGACAAAGCCTTTAAAAGTCTCTTTATTGAAGTTATTATTTATGATACTATAAAAATACTTGGAAGAAAAAAAGAAAATTCAGTTGGTTCCCTGTGTAATACCCACTATTCTTCTCTGAAATATAGAGTTATAATCTCTGGTTTTAGATAGATATAGAGCTACCATTCAACAGGAGAGTGAACACGGCAAAGAGCTAATTATTTTACAGGTAATAATCGAAGGACTAGTCAAAGTTTTGATATTGACAAGCCGCCATTCCAAAAAAAAATCGTTTTGTGAAAAAATTTCTAATTCAGGGTGGCTTTATAAAACCGAAATTATTATAAACAAACCCATGGTTTCGATATTTACCTGACAAATATATATAAATTGGAAGGTCGTGTGAAAATTTCAAACTAAGCGGCCTAGAAAAAAATTCATATCAAATAACAAGCTTTAAAGGAAAAATAATTTAAGGGCGATGTGTGGTCGGGAATAGATAGCGAAGAGGCGTGGTTGAATTTTTAAAAGTTAAAAACGGTTTAACTCGATTTCCGGCAAAACTACGAGTCTTATAAAATCGTTATATGGAAATGTTGTAGGTAATCAAAAAATAACTTTTGCATATAGGCTTTTTTCACATAACCTCAAAATTTATTAGAAAAATACAGATAACCAAGTTTTTAGGTTTTTTATTATTATCTTGTACAAAAAATGTTTTTATTTCACGAGATTTGGTGTTAACTTACCTTCATGTCCTAAGCATAATTTAATTTTTAAGATTTAAAACATTAAGGGGAAAACCTCATTTCGGTTTAAATTCAAAAAAAAAAACCCCTAATTTTCAATCTAAAATTCTCTAGTCAAAATTTCAGATTTTTTTTAAAAATCAGTGAGCTTTCTGTTTACTAACGTAAATTTGCTCATAAAATGGAAAAAAGGTCTCGTAAATTATTTTTCCTCTAATTTTTGTTGGTTTATATTTCGTTCCCGATGTGTTTTACCTAATACGAATTTTTTTTGTTTTCAAAACTTTTTCACCGTGGTCTAATTTGAGAAGATATTCTCAAATATACCTTCGGTATGGGTAGTATAGGCTACCCGAATCCTGGGTCTTAAAATGAAGTACTCTTTCTAAAAAAATATCCAAATTTCTAAACTATTTATATTATATTTCATGTAAGAAAACATTATTACCTGACTGCTAAAAATGTATTCTGGAAAATATGTATGAATGTGAGTACATTTAAAAGCTTTGTTGCCACACAAAGAGAATTTCATATGCCACATGTGGCATGTTAACGTCAGACTTTCCTTACTGCTAGCATTACGCACATAATAATACAACACATAAATTTCATGATATTTTATTAAAATTAGTTAAATGAGCATAAGCGCGCGAGTGTGTGTGTGCGTTTGGAGCGGTAAAGCGCCGTGTAGTTGTGACTCGCTGTGCTCATATGCGTTCAAAGAATTTATTAAAAATTCAAGTGTTGCCATTTCGCTGACAACGACAAAATGTAATGAGATACGCGACGCACTGCGGCACAAGGATTGTTAAATACCTTTCTCGCTGTCAGTGTATGCGTGCGCCGATGTGTATGCAATACAGTCTGCCACAATAGTAGACAGCGCCAAACAATGGCAGTCACTCAAAAGGCAAAGCAAAGCAACCAGAGCACAGCGACACCAGAACCAGCTTCACATACACACACACACGCACAGGACAATGTAAATGATTTTTGCATAATTTATTCGATGATTATTACAAACGATGCCAATGTGAAGAATTCGCTAGTCGCTCGTCGGCGGTTTGCTTTTGTATGAATGCTCCGCATTGTTGGATTGCTTTGTGGTTGTTATTATTGTTGTTGTGATCCTTTTACGAAATTATGTTGTTAAGCACTAAGACAGGTATTTTATAGTATACACCAATATATATATATATATATGCCTGATTATGTGTTGATGTCTATATATACAATATGTATAATGAGCCTGTGTGTGTTCTAGAAAGTCAAGGAAGCTTCGTCTCTTTGTCTCTTTTTTATTACAATTGCACACGTTCAACTGCTGCGTTGCATCGTCGGAAGGGGGAAAGCGTGTCCCAAAAGCAAAAAGCAACAGCTTCAAATGTGAATTGTGAATATTACTTGGATTTAATTTTGTTTCTTTGCGCCACTTATTTAATGTTAGATTTTTGTGGCAGCTGCTCACGCGTATGCAAAATTATTATGGCCTCGCAGCTGCCAAAGGCGTACATTTAGACTAACACTAAAACACTTTTAAACCCGTGTATAGTAAGCAGATAGGGTATAATCGCTCTTTTTAAGTTTACTAGTGGTTGTTAGTTAAAGCATTATACTGTCCAACACACGGCTAGGCCTAAATCATAACTTTAATTGTGATTATAAGGAGGACATGTTGATTGATATAACTTTTATTAAAAAAATAGCGATATTTTTTTGTTTACATTTTATCCAAAAGTTTAATACAGAAGATAATTCAATATCACTAAATCTCATCCACCACAATACCAATATTTCACAACACAATTCTACTATAAGGTCAGTATTGTTTGAAGCATACAATTTTTCTTTTTCGAAGATTCGATTTTGACCTCTGAGACTAACACATAAGCTTGACAGAAAATTATTACACGCCATTGAAATTAGGTGAAAAATAAAATATACACAGAAAAGTTATTTTACTTACGAGTATGTATGGCTCATTATCTCGAAAAAATTTGTTCTCCTACCAAAAAAAAAAGAGGTGTTTGTTGCATACTTAAATTATTTTAAATTAATAAATTATTAACCAATTATTTCTGCAAAAAGTTAAATATTAGCTTAATAAATATACAATACAATATATAAATAAAATACAATAAATATATATATAAAATATATAAATATATATCTTTCGGAAAACCTCAAAATATGCATGAGCACAAACTAACTCGTTCTAAGCGAATTCCGTCTTTCCTCACTTGTAATTGGTTCATGTCTATCAACTACTTACAAGTGCTTGCTACCTTTCTTTGTCGCATTTGCGATTGCTCATTTACATATGTACACTTGCAAACACACATTCACCTGCGTCATTTTATTGTCTCGTCACATTGTTGTTAGGCCTTTGCACTCGCCTACGCTTTGCGCGCTATGAGCTTTCTTATTCTCTAGCGATTTGAGATTTCCAGATTCCAGGATCGCCAGGCGCATATGCTTGTAATAGTAGTCAACTTACATATAATTACGTTATACCCGGCAGTACATATTAGTAGTTTCAAAAATATGCCTTTCTATGTACTAAGTGGTTACGCTTCTGATCACATTAGAGGAAATAAAAATAACATATAACCCATTTTAAGCAAGAAGTTTTTCAAAACATGAACATAAATATATATTGAGAGAATCTGAACGGTGGAAATTAAAAAATTTAAAACACAAAATCACCGATTTACACGGCCGGTTACGACAGGCAAATTGGTTCAACACCCGATATCCTACCTTTTTGAGACAATATTGGGGCGTATAAATTAAAAAGGGAATTAGAAGCCCGAATTTCTACTTTAGCCTACTTGTGTTTAATTTTCAAACTGTAAAGGATCTGCGAACAGATTATAGTACTCTGAAGTTTACCCTCTAAATATTTTTTGTAAGGATCGCCAAATATTTAAAACCTCGCTATCTGGCTTTATAAAAATCTTACATATTCAGTACGAAAAAAACGTTGCCACTCATACATGCATATGTATATATTCAAATAATACAATAACCACACCTCGCATCAACTTTTAAAGAGATATTATGTTGATAGGCAGGTTCAACGTTTTACTGCTGAGTACTCTCGCTTAGACGCAATTACACCTATCCCATGTGAGTATGTAGCTCCGCACTTAAACTCAGCAAGATGACGTTCGTTCATTTCGTTCACATTTTTTTCATTAAGTCATTCATAGGGAGACTCACTCAGTCAGTCGGTTTGTCATTCAGTCGATTGCTCATTGCCACTTTATGCCACTTTGCATTATTACATAACTGAGTAGCTTAGCTAAGCTTCGCTTTGCTCAACTCAAATCTACACAATTTCATTTTAATCACATTTCCAAGGCAAGACAACAAGTGTCCTTATGGTAGTGTTCGTGACTATTGCCGTCGTCGCCTTGTCATCTTATATTTTACGATTATTGCGTTGTACTTGTACTTTTGTTGTATAATATATTTATATATGTATGTGTATGTTTCTAGTGCGCACTTGTGTGCTTGTTATTGTTGTTAATTTTGTTGTTGACATGTCACCATTCAGACGTAATCAAAAAGGTAATCAAGATAAAGTTACACTTGTCACAATCATAAATGCGTTAAGTGTTTTAGCTGTAATCATGTGAGGGTTACAATCCTGTACCCTGATGTTCTGGTACATCTCTCAAGTTGTGCGATATCTGATTTCTTCAATGTGAACTTTGTAGTGTTTTTAAGATGAATCCAATCGTTGTTCAAGTCTTCTGCATACCGAGATTGAGAAATCTTCATTGAACTCAAAATTTTCTTTCAAAGTTCGATATAGTTAGTAAATTCATCCAGTAACCGGCAATTCAACAAGCAGTGGTGTGTGTGTTGTATTTCCAATAAATAATTTTAAGAATTGCTGCTGAGATCCTTGGACGTATAAGAATCCGGTCCATTTTGGTACCGTAAACCCATCTGTTGGCCATACGCTTTGTCTGTCAGAGTACCTCAGAAACAGTTCAGACTGGGGCTGAGGCTCTGATATCGAAAATCCGGTAACGTGTTATATGTTCTCTGCACCCTCCATACTTTAATTCTTTCTTCGTTTCTCTCTCTTTATTTTATTCTCTCTTTCATTTTTCACTATATTTGTTTATTTTTTCTGTCCCCTTTTTCTATGTTTTTTTGTCCTGTTCTCTCCCCCTGACTCATCATTTTTCCGTAAGAAGTAAGGGCAATCGATATACCTAACTTCTGAGTCATGAAGTGGAATATACAAATCAAGTCCTTCATTCCATAATCAGCTTACCTCTCTCTTGTATATACTCTTGACGATGAACGATCTTGAGCCGAATCGGCTTGGCCTATAGATATGAATCTGAAGCTACGATAACTGCACTTTTTATACAAAAAGAAACTTTAATTAAAGATGATAATACTCAGAATTGCCAAACCTCGAAGCAAACCCAATCTAGCTGAGACAATGCCATAGCCTAAAAGCAGTATTAATTTTAAGATTGGCCCTTTAAGCTGAATTTTATTGCAAGAATCGTATGTTAAAAATTTATTCGTTGGGCTATATTGATCCTGGTACCTCAGTCAGGGGTTTGAATAAATTAATAATAAAGAAATTCATGCTAACAGCGACTATGACAGAGCACAGAGGCTTCGGCGAGCAGACAGTAGAGATAAATATCATATATATAATATAATATTAACCTCTAAAGCTATTTTTCTCAGCTTCCCATACTTTTTGAGAGTTTCAACATTTGTAACAAATCACAAAATCGGCATAAATTCTCCAAATATATATTCTTGAGCATTTTAACTTTCGGAAAATAATAATTTGCCCACATCAGAAACAACCAACCATGGAACAGCCGACTACAAATATATGTGGAAAATTATTAATCTGCCTCTGTTCTTCGCCCTACTATGCACCCAACGGAAACTAGAATGGAAGAAAAAACTGACTCACTATCAAACTGCGAAGAGTTAGGATTTCATAGATTCAATCCATCTCAAGTCCTTATGAACTTATGGAAGCAGTTAACAACTAATAAAATGTTAATCACAATTACATAACTAATTATATTTATAAATAACTAGTAACTCTAAGACAAAATAAATATAATATTTTTTCTAAAACTTCTTCAAATCAACCACTAGAAAAAAATTTGTTATTTCCTTGACTTTCAGCTCTACCTCAAGACTGTCAACTAATAAACCGCAGTATAATAAATCATCACTTTTCCAGCTCAAAAATGTCATGGCAAGTCAAACAGCTGTGACCATAAAATCAACCTAAAAAGTCATTACATATATTTTTTCCAGCGTATTTATATGAGCATATCTAAAATATTCACTCCACACAAAATAAAAAAAGAGAAAAATAAACAAAATTTTTCACGCGTACAATGAAAAGAAATGCAAATACAAATACATACACACTTTATGAATGTGAAAGACTATTGCTGGAGTGAAATGAAAAAGTATGCACTTGCGCCTAATAGTATGCAAAATATGACGCCGCGCCCACTGCACGCATTGTCTGTTGCGCACGTCTGCTCCTTCCACTCATCAAATGTAATTTGAATCCATTTGTCTAACTTGTCTGCGCGTCTTTTGGCCGGGCAACTGGGCGCATTGTTGTAAGGAATATAAAAAAAAACAAAAGCGAAAAACCCCAAAACAAATGCTAAGTACCACATTTTGTAGCGGAAATCATAAATTGGCTGTTTTGTATGTCATTTATTATCATTATTTGCACGAAATGATGTCAGAAAATGCAGAAAAAAGAATGGAAAATTTAAAGTGAAAACGGAGTTTCATGTACAACGGTAAATAAAAATAACCAAATTTTGAGAAAAAAATATATACATACCAGAAAATTTGTATGGAATGGAATACAAGTTGAGAAAGAAAGTAAGTCCGCTAAAAAGTTAATGCAGAAAAGTAGTCAATTCAATATTTTGAAATAAAATGACTTCTCAGCGCTTTAAGTAAACGCAATGAACTGAAGAAAAGTGATTAAAAATATTAGTACTTCAAAAAGTTTATACCAGAATGTAAGTTTGAACATTCACTTAGGTTATATGAGAACATAATTGTGCCAAGTTTACGGTAAGAACTCTCTGGTGAAATGTTTGAAAAAGTGCAAATAATTTTCTCGCCTAAAACGAAATTGCACTCAGCATAGACTAATCGTTTCTCTGCAATTGTATTTATAGAGATCACGGATGCCCAGACCATTGCAGGCGAAATGATTGATAGATGGAAAGAGAGAGGAGAATTAATCTGTAGCATCAACTCCATTATTGGAGCTCATCGTACCTCTCAATATATTCACAGTAATTTTATATTAGCTTAAGAGGAGAATGTATTTCGGAGAAGTTTAGTGATGTGTTCTCCAGTAAGAAACACTTTGGAGTTTCTCAGACTTCCATTTGATATATTGAGCTCACTAGCTATCTCTCTTTCAGTCACACGACGATTTTCCAACACAATTTTCTTTACTTTTTCGACGTTTTCTTCGTTTATTGACGTTGCTGGACGACGATCATGGGGCAAGTTCTCCAGCGATGTACGACTTATACCAATCAAAAATACGTGCACGTGATAGGCAAGACTCCCCATATGCTTTCTGCAACATTTTCATTGCGTCCGTCGCACTTATTCCATTGGAATAACAAAATTTCAAACAAACTCTTTGCTCAACGTTAATTTCCATAGTAAAATTCGAAAAACACACTCGAGATTGACTTGTTTATAGTGCCGTAAAAAAAAAACTATGTGACAGATCGCGCTCAAATTTGATTAGGTATTATGTTTCTAGGATACACAGAAGCCGAACGATGTTAGAAAATACAGTAGTAGTAGGTCAATGAAATGTTACCACCCTTGAAATTTTGAAATGCAATATACTTAGAAAGCAGTATTTGGATTTCACAGCTAGGGGTGGTTAGGTAACGATGTTGATACAAAATTCACAATTGTCAATTTTAGCGAGGCCATTGTTGGCTGCAGAATAGATAAGAAATTCAGTTCAGTTTCACGTAAACTCAAATTTTATTACAAGACGGATATGCCAGATAATTATTTTACCCTCTTTATTATTTCATCATCCACCATGCTCAGACTTGACGATACAACGATCTAACATTTCGCCCGATATGAAAAGCTTGTTTGAGAAAGAAAGAAATCAGCTATCTCTAATATTTTTACCTCTTACAAGAAGGGGAATATTTCCGAGCTAAATTCACCTTACTGCAATTTTGGACCTTTGGCAATAATTTATGAATTTTATTCTTCGTCACTTTACTTTATGTCATAAGACTCAAGTTGAAACCTCGAAAAATGATAAAACAAAATATACTTTATTTAAACTTACTTTAAAACTTAAGTTGTAAATAAGTATGTTCATGCCAAGTTAAATAAAGCCTTTTTCCTGCCTCTAATTAAATAAATTCTTCTGATTTCAAGACCACTAAATATTTAAACTGCACTGAATACTATAGACATAAATAAAGCTTTCGCCATCTTACATATGAATGGATAGGATTCCAAGTATTGTGGTTATCGGTTCATAAGTATATAGTTCTTTATCTTATTGCGCCCACACTTTATAAGATATTGCTAGTCTTTATGCCATAAGCCGCCGACTTATTTTCAAAATCTTAGATATTTTTATTTTTGATGGATCTATGGATCTCGTTAAAATCTTAACCACCCTTAACGAGGGGAACTCGAATAAGTATATATGTGGATATATCTCCTTTGAAGAAGAGTTTAATATCCTTATCAATAACATCAAGCTATTTCATAATCCGACTTGTTTGGGTGCCGAGTCACAACGGAATCACTGGAACGGCAAAACGAATGAGCTTGCTAGAGAGGCCACGCATGTCACAATTTCATCATATTGGCAACGAGTTGGTACTCCGCTATCCTCTTGCGCTCTAGCGTTGGATCTATGGACGTTTCTATGGAAACTTAGCAAGCGCTGGTAAGCAACCATCTCTGAACTATTTACTCTTAGCAACGTTTATCTCAACGTCATGGTAGGCGTTCTGACTGGACTTATTCTTCACTGTTCAGCTCTTACCAAACTTAGGCTGAATCATCTCGCTAACATGGATAAAAGTTATTGCGATTTGGATTGATACTAGCCGCCTTAAGAAAACTTAAAGTACATATATAGAAGTTCTGGAAATCACAAACGACCAGCTTTCACAGCTGTCCAAGTGGAATCCTGCGAAGATCAACCATAAAGCCTTACCCAACCTATGGTTGGGGAATACTCTGTTCTGATAGTTCCTTGTTTAGAACGTAAAGATGAATAAAAATATGAATAAGAGAACCAGCGAACAATTTGCTGAAGCGTCAACATAGTAATTGTGAAATTTCTCATTAACAACTTTCATATTTTGCTTCAAACGAAAGATATTAAAAAATTCTGCCGCTTAAAGCTACAAATCAATGGATTACAATTACAACTTTTTTGTGCGTGAAAAACAATAACAGAGCGAACATTTTATCCGCCGCGCCGCCAGGCATACGCAGACGGTCGTTTGCTTACGCTCACTGCGCCACAGCGGCAGCAGCAGTGAAAGTGAAATGCTTTTTAGGCTGGCAGCTGCACAGCGGGCATAACGTAGGCAAATCAAACGAGTCTACTCGCACGCACTGCCACAGCGATCCACCGGCAGTTAGTGGGTGTGACGTTGTATTACATAACTCCCCCACAAGCGTTGGCTTAGCGGGAGATTTTGCCGACAACATTCGGTAATATTCTCATTTTACGCTACTTATGTCCGTTATGCGAGCATGAATTTTATTACACAAGCAAAACGCCTGCAACTACAACAGAAACAATAAGCGTTTAATAAGCTACATTTCGGCAGCGACAACGACGGCGGTTCACTTGGTCGGACACAAAATAATAAGCGGCGGAAAAAATATATTAAGACACATTATTTTTATACGCGTCTGGGGATTTTTTTCGCTCGCTCGTGTTTTTATCTCGCCAAGATTCTTAACATACATATTTTCATACAATTCGTTTCTTTTATTAGCTCGATATAATTTTTGTATTTATTCACATATATATTTTTATTTAGATATATATTATTTAGGTATGCGTTTATTGATTTCATTCATTTATTGGGGAGTTTGCTTTATTTACTCTATTCATTTCTTTTCTATTTTCTACCCCAGTGTTGACTGCGGGTGGGAGATGGCTGAATATCACAGCTATATCATGCCGTTAGAATATTATCCTTCGTACGAATTGTTCATCTTTTTCTCTTCACTCTTCACTCTTAACTTTTTTATATTTTTTTATTGACTTTTTTCGACCTGATAATGCCGCTATTGATACAGCGGATTAGCTGCTTATCGCGAATGATTTTCATATACAAGCGAACTGTAGGATTAGTGCTGGACTACTCGTCCCTGCTTCATGCTATACACTCTGCATTCTGGGTACTAGTATAAATGGCATAGTAGAGGCACATCAAAGCCATGGATAAGTATTCGATATTATGGCTCTGCTTTTTGGTATTCATATTACACAGTGGAGGCATTATTTGATATTTTTTAAGAAATCCCAAATGCCAACAGATTTGCTTTTGATAATTATTAGATTTGGAACTTACATACATTTGCGTGGAAGATGCCGGTAGCATTAAGAAGAGAACAACACGCGCAAACATCAAGTTCATTTTGCAAAGCCTCAGTCGACTGAAAGGATTGTTCTCTTTACCACTGTTCGAGATTATATTACTGGATTATTGGATGGACTACCTAAAATATGGATGTTTTTTCTTAGATTGTAATGTTTTTTCATACCCAATTCATAAATTAGTGGGTGTATACCTCCGCGCTAAATTTTCGTCTCTAGATCGCCATTTCTGCTGAGAGCTTCTTGACAACAGCATTGTCAAAAGACCTCAGGAATGCTTGCCACAAGCCCGCATAATTTAGTATTCCCCACCATTGCGCGGAATCACCTCTAAGATTGGAATTAATACTAAGCGAGGGCGGCTGCTACTAATATGGTATTACTAACCTATATACGATATACGATCATCCATGGTCTATTTTATTTACAAGGAACTCAATGCTTCTATGCTAAAAAATCGATAAAGGTTGTCAGTGAAGATTTCTATATACTTATCTTATCTCTTCGTGAAGTGAATTTTCTATTGACAGAGACACAGGCATGGGCGTCGCGAAAAATCTTACAGTGAATATATCTAAGCATCTTCAACACGAAATAGTAAAACTTATTGGTCTATAATACTTTTTCATTTCATCTGCACTTCAACCTGCCTTACTTGGGAAACACTTATCAGCTACTAGCGCTTGTGCAATCGCAAGATCCTCTTGGCTCATAGTACGGAAAGGTCTATTGTGCTCTGTGATAGGATTCTAAATGACCACTGTCCGACCGGGCATCATGCGGTAGGATTAAAAGTTTTTCGGATGCTAGTTGTATAAGTTGCTTGGAAGTAACCGAGATAGAATTTTCTCAACACTTACTTCTAGAATGTCTAGATTTTGCAAGATCAAATCTAAAATACTTCACATACATTATTGTATACGGATGAATTGGCGGGAATAGAAACAGACAGATTAGTGATAGGTTTAAAGCGCTTCGTTCATATTTAATATTCAAGGACAAATACTTTATATTACAGTCCAAATGTAAGTATATAGCCTTGGAGAATTGCCATAGAACCTAACATAACCTGACCTGCCTTTGGTATTATTACCACAAATGAAAAAGTGTTCCATGTAAACAATTTATTCCGATTTTTCAGTTCGTATGGCAGCTATATGCTACAGTGGTCCGATATCAGACATTCCGACAAATGAGCAGCTTCTTGGTGAGAAACGGGCATATGCTAAATTTAAGATCGATATCTCAAAAACTGAGAGACTAGATTGCGTATATAGGGACACACAGACGTACATAGCTGATGTTGATCATTTATGTATATATTTTATAGGGTCTCCGACGTTTCCTTCTAGGTGTTACACACTTCGTGGCAAACTTAATCTAATTAAATAAAAATTAGATTAGTGGTATGATGACGACGAATGCCAATATGAGGGAAGAAAAATCTTGAAAAATTTATCTAAAGAATTGTTCGACAACGTGTTGCTATTTTGAAGGTAACTTCCTCGTCTCTATTGCAAAAAACTAGGTCAGTCAGAAGCGTATTCTTTTCTCCAGCAAATACGCCATAAACCAGAATAGATTTCAATCACATGGTGCCAGTTCCGTACAACAAGGCGATTGCATAAGAACCTCTCAACTGAGCTCCCGGAGCTGTTGGCGAGTCACTAACGATGACAATTCTACTTCTTTGGCCCAAAGCAGCCCGCATTTGAGGATTGCTTTCTTATTTTACTGTTGCCAGTAAAGGCCGTTGTCACCCATTTTACATTCAGAAGCAGGTCGCAGGTGGAAATTCGAACCAAGAGGTGCGCTCGTGCTGCAAACATATATCGATATTTTTTTTTTGTATATAATGAATAGATCTCAATATGAGCCAAACCACTATTGTACCAATCGGATAGCCTCAAATTTTGCAAACCTCTCACACACTCTGTTTCAAAAATCAAATGCATATATCAAACACATAACCTCAAAACACCAATTTATTGTCAAATCACTTGTACAATCTCAACTACGCCAAGCTATAAAATTAAAAATCGCTTTAATTTCTCCCCACAGACAAGTTACCAGAAAAATCTTATCTCAACATGATTCGACAGAAAACAAACGTTGCCAAAACGGAAATATGGAAAATTTTATTAACTGCAAATCTTATTTGCATGTTTATTTTACATAATTTTCCAAAAGCACTTGCGTTAAGCCATTAACCTCACAAGAAACCCCGAACAATGCGACACTCACTCTCACCTCCGCTGAAAAGAAACTACAGCGTTTTTGCTGCTGTCTCGAATTCGCAAACAATTTCTGGTCGCTTTTCCACTTGTTAACTTGCGCTCAGAAGGGAACGCCTGCGAGGGGATGATAAAATTCGATTTGCGCGAAATGTTAATGCAACTGTCAATGCCAACACAAGCGAGAGAGAAGAGAAAAAACAAAGAATGTAGAAATAAAAATCAGGCCGTGAGTAAATAGAAAACACAACAAAAATTAAAACAACACCCAAACGAAATAAAATGAAAACAAATTTCACGCTTCAACTCGGCAAGCTGCAAAAAACGCAGGAAGAGATTGGAATATGCAAAATTTGCATACGCTGTAATGAAAATGGGAAATAACTGTGACACGGTGACATTGAATGCGCTGCTACAATTGCTAAGTGCCACTTGCCACATGCCACATTGTGCGGTGTTGCAGGCAGGAAACGCCTTATAGCAAACGATTCGTCATATTCCGACGCGGGTTGTTGTTCCGTTTGAGGTAAAGAAAGAATGCAAACTGAAAAAAACAAAGCAGCAAATATTATATATAAGAGAGACCAAATTCGGACGGCACCGAAAAATTTGTAACTTTCTGGTTCGAGATTCTCAAGGCTTCTAAAGCAAAAATTGCGAAACGTTAATTTAGAATGGAATTTTGAATTTACTAAATTTGCAGGATGCCAGAAATTTCGATCGGCTCTGAAAATACAATGGATAATAATAAAACTGTCGACGTGTCGTATAAATAGGCTAATGATAGAAAAGCTTTACCGATAGACAACTCCTACCGAATCGATAAAAAAATTTACCTAGATTACTCCAACAATGTGGTGTAACGGTCGCAAAAGAGATGCTTGGCAACGTAGTTGAGAACCCGACACTCATCCAACGCATTATAACTGATGACGAGAGATGAGTTTATGAATATGACGTCGAAACTGCGCAACAATCTAACGAATGGGGCTTCAAAGCCGAATCTGAAAGCACTGAAGGTCATCCCAGCCGAGGCATATAACAAGTGTATGGAAATTGGATTAAGCTTTGGCATACTTGTATTGGCTCAAGAGTCCATTTTGAAGGCGATAATAAATATTTGTATTAAAATTGCGAAAAATGTAGTTGTTTTGGTCAAAATGGGTTAAATTTGACCAGATGGTAATTTGTTAAATTTCCGAAGAAGCCATAAAGCATCCTACGGAACTGTGTAAGACTATCTCGAAAGCTTTCAGCGATAAACAAAAATAGTTAGGCGCACAAAACTCCAATACCTTTGTGCTACATATCGCTATAGCAAAGCAGTCGTGAGTCCTCCACTATAGTATGATTATCAGTCGGTATAGCCAAGAAGCTCTCAGCGATAGATCTTCATTACGTCCAATTATGCTTTTCCGATCATGGACTTTCAGTTATTTCGGTTCCAACCTAAAAATTGGAGCAAATAACTTTAAAACCCTTGTGCAACACATCGCACTCGTGTACAAAAATATTGAACTAAATCGTGAGTTCATTGAAGAAAATCAACAAGAGAGCGCGTTGTTTGCCATTTGCCGATATCGACATCTCATTCAGCATTCATCCGGAAGCGATTATACTGCCAAATCCGCCCTGTCGCAGCGGATTTGCGGTTTGCACGCTCGGCAATCCGGTAAAAGCTGTGACGCATTAAATTGTGCTTGCCTAATCAATACGCCATTGCTGACTGAATGACTGACACTTTTAAATCAACCACGCCACACAGCTCTCCACCACGGCGCTTAACTGTTGTTTAAATTGTAAATTCATATTTTTCCTCATTTCATATTCAAATTTGCTTTCCTCCACTTAATGCGAACAATAGCAATAGTTGCTGTGGTGTAGCGAATTTTTATTTGTTTTCCTTCGATTATTTTTCGACTTTTGCATTTTTACGTGCCAACGCGCCCCAGCCGCCCGAACGGCCTACTTTCACTTGCCGACTGTCGCCGCACAGCATCTGTTTCATTTGCATGCGTCCCCTTCGCGGTCTCTGTGTGCTCTGCAGCCACAGCTTGTTTTATGTCCTGTAAGTGGATCGGAGACTAATTTTTTTTTTGCTGGTTTAATTTTACGCTGATTGGTTTTATGTTGTTATTGTTGCCGATTTGCTTGTGTTGTCGATATTTTTTGCCTGTGCAAATACGCTTCGAGTGCGATAAGCCGATGCGCAACTTAAAATTTTAAATAAATACCAGTAAAGTGGAAAAAGACAATAGCTACTTAATGCGAGACAACGATAGTGGTAGATGAGATAGCGAAATGGAGGAAAAAATATGCCAGATTGGAAAGTATTTACTACAACATTTAAATAAAGCAGGCAGATGAGATATATATGATGATATATATATAGGTATACTTGTATGTAACTCCTTCGTAGGTTGATAATTTTTCGACATATGTTTTCTACCGGGATCACAGTCACATTGTCTAAGATTTAAAAAAAATCCTTGCCAGATTATTCCTTCATTATGCGTTCCCTGCTGCAGTTGTTATTAAAATCCATAATATTTTTAAGCAACATTCAGAACTCTTTTTTTCAAATGCAAATGATTTTACTGCTTGACAGAAGACTTCTCTTTGCTTCCAGTTTTACTCATTTTTGACCTCTGTTATAGGTATTATTGGCCAAACCTAAATAGGGAAGAATTGTATATTCCGTTTGCATGAGTCCTCAAAACGATTATCTGGATGTTATCCTACAAACGGAAGGTCCTTCTGAAAGTTCACGAACCGAATGGTATTTAGCTGTTATCTTGACCTGCAATTTCGAGTTGCCCCTAATGCCACCTTCGCCAAAAAAAACATATATTCTATGTGATCCAGAAGAAGAGAACAATCAGTACGAAATCATAGCTATAGGAAACCCATAATCATAATTTCAATAAGTTGGTCAAACCTCAAAATCAGATTAAAAGCTCGTACTAGACAGCATGGTAAAGATTAGTCAAGAGTGCCTATTTGTATTCAGCAATAGCGTCAAATTTACTTCGTTATCAGACCTGTTTGGGTGCCTCATCATAGCGAAATCGTTCGTTGGCAACTGCTAGCTTATGAGCTCGCAAAAAAGTGCCCTCTAATTCCAATCTCATCAGACTGGGAAGGAATCAAAGCTCCGCTGGCCTCTAGCATTGCATAACCGAATCTGTGAACCACGTAAGAGCTCAGTATGCGTTAGTTAACAATCGCTCAGAGTGGAACGTAAGAGATTCATTGAATTCATTTCTCTTAGCGAAATTTTTCCTGCCGCAATGAAAAGCATTCCAACTGGAGACTGACCGATTTGCACTCATGTGGTGAGGCGATAGATTTGATAGCATGCAAATTGTCAAAACTGCATGGAGGAAGTTGAGGTGACAACTTTCTCTTCCATGGCTGAAACATCTCGGTAATCCTATCTTCTACGAACCTGGAGAATTGACCGGAATGGATATTAGCCACCTCATCGCTTTGTCGATAAGCGTGGCTTCACGAATATCAGCCTAATAACACATAACCTAACCTAAACTATGATAGTATTATTTTGCAAAAAGCGATGAGGAACTTTATAGAGTATGGAAAAACCAGTAAGTGTGTAGTATAGTGTGTGTTAAACTGAATAAATTAGGAGAACATGGAACGGCACGGGAACAGCTTAAACACGAGTTAAACACTAATATAGCATGAAATAAGTTCGAGCGGATGTGACTACTTATGGACGGCAATCAGTTTCCAATGAGACCAAAACCAATTGTGGCTTAAGATCTTATTTTTATTTTCAATGGTATAACAGAGCTGAGCGGTAACATTCAGAAAAATGGTAGCGCGAAGTCAAATCTGCTTGAAATTATCAAACGATTATATAGCGACTTGCAGTATAACTAATTTTAGGCAACAACTTAAAAGTTAACGGAAATTCAATATGTGTCTGCTATGAGACGGGGAAAGCACGACTAATCTTTATATTTTTTGCCGTCATTTCAAGCCAGTTTCATTGAGAATATTTGGACTCAGCTGCACCGAAAAAGTTAAATGCACAAAATCTAGGTTCAACTAAGTTTTTCCTCTCTTTCTTAAATTCTGTTTAAAAATTTGCTTAAGCGCTTAGAGCTTTCGCAGATTTCTGTATTCGGCTACACATTAATCTATGGCTTTTACGTTTCTTTAAGGGCTTAGTAAGTTCGTCGCTACTAACTCAGAATTCCGTTTAACTAAAGACATAGTGTTCTATTTAATACCAAAATTCGGCTTCTCTTTCATTAAACTCCCGCTGTGCCACTTTCCAACGCAGTCATGCTACTTTTGCCTTAACTTATTTTCAAATAATCCGTTCAAATCAATTTTCAACTCATTTTGCAACCTACTTTATTCTGCTAAATTTCACCGCTTAATTGCTTTTCTACTATTTAAGCTTATACATTAAGCAAATCTCGGCAAACTCAATTGTTAGCTAGACTCATCACACACACATATACATACAAATGTTTGTATGTAATAGAATTTTGAATAAAAAATTTTTTTCAACTCGTGTTTATTTCTGTGTGCGTGTATATCTATTATGCTGGTAAATCGCCAGAAAAATCATATCACTTCAGCAAACATAGAACACACACACCAAAGCACTTATAACTGCTCATCAAAGCATTAATGTAATCATCATCATTGCCATCAAGCGCAGCAACAACAACAACCCATTTGCGTAGACTCCAGCCAAAATCGACAAGTGAATATAAAAATTTTAAGCCTCAAATTGAAATCTCGGAAATTAATCATTTAGCGCACGCAATTAATCCAACTCAAATGACTGCCAACATATCGACGGTGACGTGTGTAGCCTGGCGTGCTTACACATTTAGCTAGTTGAATATATGGATGTATGGATGTATGTGTATGTGTGTGTGTGCGAATTTGCCTAGCAGGCAAAAGCGTATCCTTGCAATAAATTCAGCACATCGTGTTAATTTGCAATTCCGATTTCAATTTCACAATTTTACTACTGCCTAAATGCATGCTTGTGGATAGTACAGGGTGGTTCATATGGTGGTCGATTAAAAAAATAAGTAATAAAATCGAAATATTATAGGCGCATCCAAGGGATTTTATGGAACGCGATTTCCAACAACACGCTTTGCCGGCTAGATCCCAGCAGCACATTCTAGTTTTTCAAGACTTCGTTGACGAATTCGGCGGCAGCTTTTTCCAGCACTTCTTACTCTATATTCACTTTAAAGTTATTAATCACGAGCGAATGCTTTCAGAATTCTACCCAAAATATTCAATTGAAGCTCCAAGATAGCAGATTGACATTAACAAGTCGGATGATAACGGTACACTAATGAGTTTGGCACGTAAGAAATCGATTGTGAGACATCCTGAGAAGTCTGCAGCGACATCTCGCAAAAATTGAAGTTCATCCTAACACATTTCTTTAGTATCCACTCACCAGAAATTATCTGATTTGCTTTTGTTGTTTTCTTAGTTGCCCAAATCCGTGGTTTAAGGACCAATTCCAATTAACTAGTGCTGACTTCCACCTAAAATCCATAAAAATACGTGTCTCGATTATAACGTAAAGCGTTTCCGCACAACAGTTCTGATAGCTTGGATGGACCACCCTGTACGATTACACACTCGCAATACCGCACAGCAGGCGACTTAATGAATCCTGATCAGCAGCGACGCAAGGCAATATGAAATGGACTTATGGACTGTCGACCACAAAAATCCCGGCCAGTAACCGCAATTGCAGCCAAAACACTGCTCTGCATACTCCACGTGACGGCGTAAAGCTCCCACTCAATCATTTCCACGCCTACCCAACATTACGCTCACACTCAATTGGCAGTCACTCAAATAGCAATTGGTGCCACTGAGCGATTTGCTCTGAAACATTTGCATTGTGGAAGCTTACGCACAATATTGGCTTAGATGGGTGCGAGCTGGTTGTCGGCTCAAATGGCCCTAACACAACTCCATTCCTAGCCCCATCATCAGCAGCAGCCAACTGTCTGTCGTACTCGTTAAATGTCTGTTCTGTTCATTCAATTGTGTGTCCATCCATTTGTCCAATCATTCAACCGGAAGGTATTCCGGATGACACACATACGACTGGTCATCAATCGGTAGCGGAGATATGTTAGATCTATGTATGTCCTATAATATATATATTGGGGGTGAGACTGTGTGAAATTGTGAAGTTGACTTCCGTTGCGGAGAGGCGAGACTCGAGCTGAGCGGTTATCTGTATATGTCGAAATAGCTGGTGGGTCAGCCACATGTGGCGGCAATAAAACACCCGCATGGACACTTCCGTGACACATGCAAATTTTCCAACAAACATCCACACATACACACACATATGCATGTATGTATATAAAACCCCTTCCAGTTACGTGCTGTCTCCCATAACACAGATTTTTCTTTTTTCTCTTCAAGCCTGTTCATTTCGCTCCTCCGCCATACTGACGGGCAATCCCCATCCAGTAAATGTCGCTGTTATGTGATACTCCCTCATATCGCTTACATCGCCCCCGGGGACTTAATTCATCTGCCTTAATTTGGCAATTTCTCGCAATGCGGAACCGACATTCGGATTTGATCAATTAATTTGGATAACACCGGTCATTTATCACCGGTGAGAAGCGTTGGCATAGCGCGCTCCGTTCATGTGCATAGCTGGTTGTATGTTTAGCGTGGCCCGAAAGGGTTCGCGCTTGTCCGCGCCGACACGCGCTGGCAGGTGTAGCCTCTGCTTTGCCGAGGCTGCTGCGAAAGGGTTCGCTAGTTGATATGATTTGTTTGGATTTCATGGATGTGCTTAATCATACTCATTTATGTGGGTTAAATTTGGAAAATTTTTAAATTGAGGGTGTTAGAATTATTTGCGGGATATTTCATTGCAATTGAATCAATTATGAGGACGCATTTATGTGAAGTTGAAGTAGTTTAATTTTCGGCATTTTACATCAATTTCACAAGAGTGGCTTACCGGTGGATTGCTGGTTTAAATCCCATCTTCGACAAAATTTATGAAATTTCCGGGCGATATAAAACCACTAAATTCAGAGTCTATAGAAGAACTGCAACACTCAAAAAACATTACAATATACGATTTGGTATCACTGAATTGCCCATTAAGGCTTCGTATATGGGTTCTGGAACCGCCTAAAGTCTCTTTTAAGTGGATTTATGTTAAGAAACTCTGTGGGATGTTTCAAAGGGATCTCTATTAAAACGCCTCGGTTACTGATATGTGTTTTAAATAGTAAGTACTAAATATTGAAGATTTTGTCCAAGAAGCAGGGAAGCTTTCTGTAATCACACCCGCTAGCGAAAGACTTTAAAAACGCCTCTTCAAAAAATCATATTCTTTAAAGAAGTCGGTATAGGCATTGTATTAGTCTATTGACTCTCCCTTCAGATGCTTTAGTAATACAAGTAGCAAACTTCCTAGCTTGGTGGTTGCACGTTTCTTTCGAAAATAACTGCGGTTTCAATTCGAGGGCTTACTCTTTTATCCATTTGTTAACTTGAAGTCTCTTAAATCTAACTGAACTTCAATCAAACATAGTTTCTCAACAAATCGTCGTGCAGTTCTATTCAAGTTTCAGAACTTATTCCTGTCTGTAATGTATTTAATATCTTAAAACACATATGTATATAATATTATTTATATATACAGATATATATAAATAAATATTTCTATATTCTTCGTGGCATAGGCAAAGATTTTGGTTTCACGTTTCTATACCGGTAATGTTATTATTTCGAAACATGAGCTTCTTATTTTTGATGCAGAGGTACAAGCAGTGAAAGACCTCGAAATAGAAGAAGGAGATTCACTTCGACTCATTAATAGATTATTCTCATAATAAAATCGACTATGGTACCCTTCTGTTTTGATGAACTGAATAATCTATCTGCAAATGAGTAATCGGACCAGCACTCTCCGCAATAACGTTTTCTTCCGCTCATATTTTACAACAAGAAATAAGCGAAAGACATCGGCTTTCAAAGTGCTAGTTTGAAATAAAAACTTATTTAAGACTTAACTTTGAAGTTGTACACAATCTCCTATCGTATATATAGGAATCCAATTGGCATTAAACTATATATTGAATCAAAGGACAAGATACTCTCTTAAACCTAAAAACAAGCACTTTAAAACTCCTTTACCACGCCCACGCAAATAAAACGCGCCTAACAGGCGCCTCTTGAGGTGTTCTAGAAAATAATACTGCGAAAGATGTATGGGTATATTTGAATAGATAATGAACTCTATAGGATGCGAACATAATTCAGCGAATCAAAGCACAGCTTGGGTCATATAACACAGTTCAAATTCTGCAGTACTCACAGTATTCTTACGAGATAAATTACCGATAATAGAGAAACGAGAATATCTCTTTCGAAATGGAAAGAGCAAGCGGGAAAGAACTTGTTTTAAAAAGATTTTTGGAATTGTAAAGAAGAAGAAAAGTGAACGAATTCCAATCAAAATAGATTAGGCAATTAGAGTGTCGGATAAGAAAAAGATGTACTGTTCTTAACTAAACTTACTTCTTACTCAAAGCTACATTTTAGTGCAGTTTTAAAATGTCTTCTAGAGAAAAAACATTAATAAAGTAAACTAGATTAGTTTTCGGATATTATAATAGAAAACAAATATTCTCAAGCCCCGCAGACAAAAAACTGCACATATGTTACCCTTTTATAAGAGGAAAAGCGGTTACGCTTTCATAAAAGAGAGACAAAACAACCAAATTCTCCTCCTCAAAACCACAACAAAGCGATCAAATGCAAAACGCATAAAAACGACAACAAAAACTTTGCCAAATAATACCAATTGAGGATAAGGCAGTGAGAACAGCAAAGTTTATGCTTAAAAGCCCGTATAAACACCCCACAAATGTTATCCGCCTGGGAAAGTGTCAAAGCCACTTAACACCTTCACACCGAGCAGTTAACCACACACACACACACACACATACACATAAATCCTCTTAACTCGACAATAATTCAAACAAAAACTGAGACGAAACCGAAAAAAGACTGGCAATTGAAAGGCACCAACGCTTACAACAACACACACGCTGTGTGAACGTTTCTTCTGCAAAATTTAACAAAAACAACAGAAAACCAGCCGAGGGAGTGGAAGAACATTTGTGCAAAAAGTAAGTGAAATAAATCGTGTGAGCTGGGCGGGAGGGGAGAAAGTGTGACTCAAATACGGGCAATAACAGCAAACTAAATACAATAAAAACAACCACAATTTAAGAACCTTTTTTCGACGCAACACTATCAGCAGCAGTCACACGCACGTACACACAACTTTTGTCAAACAACCACCTTCACCTCCACCCACCACATGCAACACCAGGCAACCCCACACAGTGTCGCTGTGGGCAAGTGCCGTGGTTCCTTGTTTAACAGGGTGTCACACAAGTGCTTAAAGGATATTCAACAAGTATTCACAACCGAAATGGGATTTCAATTTCAGCACAAGAATAACAGTAAAAACCGAGAAAAAATGGCATAATCTACCCCTTAACCCGGTGAAAGAATGAACCTGCTTTTGGGATAACAACAAGGAATTGTATGAGAAAATTGCAAGAAAAACAAATGCGAAAAATTACCAACATCAAAAAGCTAAATGCTGTTACAGCATCAACAACAACAACAAGAACATCTACGGTATAAAAACCGTAGAAACAACAATTGTTAGCCGCAACACTCCTTGGCATTTGAACAACGAATCGGAAGTCATAACGGAAGTTGGCATTTGTAGCGGTATATTGGCTTGTTAGTTGTAGGCGGGAGTTGTGCTTTTTGTTGGCGCTTGGGTTGTGCAAAAATTTTGCAGTTCCTTTGTCTTTTAGTTGACATGTAAACATGCAACCCTGGGCAGTTGGTTTTTAAATTGTCACCCTCAAGTCTATATGCAGTTGTTGCTGACAGTTGGTGGTGGAGCAAGAAGGATGGACAATGAAAGTATCTTGATTGTTGGATTTTTTGGTTTGATCGTTTCAGAGTTGAAACAACAATGCAGTTTTAAGCGAAAAACCTTGCATATTTCGAGAAATTTTATCTGCTGGACCAAAGATTTGAGAATATTTGTGGGATATGTTAATGACATTAACTCAAAATCACAATTTTGGTCTCAAATCATAGAAGGCAAATTTTGAGATTCTAACAGAAGCCTATTTGTATCCTAATAGACATAACAATAGACAGGACAACAACATAAACTCTAAAAACACAAACGAGTATCAACGAGCTGGGATTAGACTCCAGGAATACCTACTAGACACAAATTTTACATTCTGCGGAAAATGCATATAAAGTCAACGAAGGGGAGAGACCGGAAAACGGAAGCTTTGGAAGTCGACCACACTGAA
The DNA here is from genome assembly GCF_042242935.1 of Bactrocera oleae. Taxonomy (NCBI): domain Eukaryota; kingdom Metazoa; phylum Arthropoda; class Insecta; order Diptera; family Tephritidae; genus Bactrocera; species Bactrocera oleae. The sequence goes on along the minus strand of NC_091537.1, from coordinate 17,666,313 downwards.
TGTCTTGCTCTACATAACAGAGTTGAAACTCGAGAAAAAATTTATCGCACAGCTGCTCTGAAGGTGATATTGGCATACCATACAATTTCAGGCGACGCTGTATCGGTAATAAACGGATGCGAGCTCGCCGGCTTTTGAAAAATAAAAATAAAATATATAAGTAGAAGAAATAAGAAACAAATGTCCTCAGCACAAAAGAAGAAATATAGAACGACATCTTGAAACAATGCAAACTCGTTGGAAGCAAGGTAGTCATGGTAAATGGAGGGCTGGGCTAAACACAAATATAAAACAGTGGTCCAGAAGGAAACATGGAGAGGTGGTTTTTATACTACACAGAAGTTAGCCGCAGGCAAGTCTTAAGACGAGAAATATGGAACGCCGACCTCAAGAAATGCAAAAGTGAAATCTTAATTTCAGCAATAAAGAAAAGTCACAGTGAGCAGCTTTAATGAAAACCGGGTGACTTTCCTTTACTTTTTTCAGCACTTTTTTGATGTTAACGTAGTAAATATGTATGACTCGAATGAGACAAGCCTTCCAAAAACTTACGGACCACATTGCGATGCTATAAAAAGAACCCGAAATGAAAATCAGTTGAAGCAAGCTCATGCGATATAAAGATGATTAAGCTGTCTGTATGCTGGATTAGAAAAGCCGTGAGTTGTTTACGAAGTACATTAATTGTTGTGTGTTCAACAGGAATCTCCCAAAAAATTTTAGTTCAAGGAAATTCCGGATCATATACCGTTATTTTCTAACTTCATGTTAGCCAAATAAACCATGTTTAGTTACAACCTCGAGCAGAACAAAGAGCTGTGGATTGTTAAGTTCGAGGAGGTCGCGTTACCGCTTTTGACTTATTGTTCACAAGCAGTCTTTCGAAACGCTTGAAGCTCTTTTGATAATCTAGAGATCAACTTAAACATCGTAAACTCCTTTTCTCAAAAGCATTTATGTCCCGTGAAAAGCTCATTATATTAGATTACTGTAAACTAACTTCGATCAAGATCTTCGCGACATCCACTGTTGGATACGAATTCAGTTACGATCGCTTTGTTCATATTTCTGACCCTGCAGAAGTATGTGACTCTCACATTTTGGATTAGCTCTTGACAACTTTCACTAAAAGTATTAGTCTTAAGTCTTTTAAGATTCCACAAATTGTAAGCAATGTGACTGTCTACTCAGGGTCTTCAAAGGCCGCAAGGTAGGCATACTAAGCTTTTCTTTATATTATACAATCTCATATATTTAAAATTTGGTGAAACAACCAATATTTTTCTTTGTGTATTCGTATATCATTCAGAGATCTACTCCTTGAGCCTATCAAATTTATAGCGTGTTATGGAACTGGGAGTAATATCTGTTCTTCTCCGAAACTCTGAACCGTCATTCAATAAATAGTGATCCGATGTAAACCATTTATTCGAAGATTATAACGTTGCCTTTAACAATAAGCTCTGCTAAATTTCGGTAAAATATCTCGTCAAATAAACAAGTTTTACATACAAGAACCTGACTTTGATCGATCAATTTGTACGGCAGCTATGTACTTACACGTACATACTATAATGGTCCGACCTCGACGGTTTCGATAAATGAGCAGCTTCTTGGGGACGTGTGCAAGACTTCGATGTCTCAAATACTGAGAGACTATTTCATGTATATACAGACGGACAGACAAGGCTCAATTATTATAATATTTACATATTTTAAATATATATTTAAACGATGTTTCTTTCTGGGTGTTACAGCCTTCGTGTTACACTTAATGTTAACTAGCATAGAGTCTTTTTATGCCAAAAAAAGATGGTTAAGTCATCTTCTCAAGCTTCTTCCGTTCACAAGTACAACCACAAGTATGACTTAAAAGTCCATAAAACACACAACGTCACCACGTCCACCTACAACAGCACGACAAGTACGAGAGAGCATTCCATAAGTACCAACTCACCGCAGTCAACGACTCAACCCCTGAAATGTGTTGCAACTGAGGCACGGGTCCAAAGAGGCCATTCGCATATGATTGTTTACTTAAACATCAATTTCAATTTGCATTTGAGCATATTTTTCTTGCGAGCGAATTTTTTTCACGATTGCATATTACAACTTTTGTATGCGTGAGCACATAAAAATGTTTATCCACCGTACATAAGTATGTATGTATGAATGTATGTATGTAGCAAGAACGCTTGTGCTGCTATGTATGCGTGCTGGTTTTGTGAAATTCAAATTTAAAACTGTTTATGGCAGCGAAATGTAAATTTTTATTTATTTTGCCAACATATTTTACAGTTTTCCTTTTTTGTTGTTGTTTGCAATCAACATTTCACGCATATTCGCTGCTTACGGGGACGAACTGCTGATGTGGCGTGTAAGTTGCAAAAATGGACAAAGGTCTTTCAAAAGCTAATATATTACATACAAGATACTTCGTAGGATTGAGCGAAAAGTTGTGTGTGTGTGTGTACGTGTGTGGTGGTACGCGTGCGGTGGCTTTAAGTCATGCAGGGGCGCTTTTTACCATATCAACTCCTTTTATAAATTTTTTTTTTATGATTCAATATTCCAGTAGTGTCACAACAAAAAGCAACAAAAGTTGAAACACAAAAAAAATGGGTGCTCTCACGCACTCATTCACTTATCGTCAAGTGCATATCGAGCACTTGAAAGCCACTTTCAGCAAATTGTGCCAGCATATGCAAAAAGTGTAGTGCTGCACACTGTTGTTCTCTGCAGGGTAGTGGTATGGGTAAGTGGGTGATTTCAAAAATGTTTATAATTCCAAAATTTTTAATAATTGTTTAAAAACTCATAGAAAACTAAATATGATTGTCTGTATGTAACTTTAAGCTTTATATATATGTATTATATGTACATATGTGCACAAAGATGTCTCAGTGGTTTTTTAACGAAATTTAGTTAGTGTTCTCGAGAAGTTTGCCTATATATTAGGGTGGAGCGTAAAAAAAAATTTTTTTTTTTGCTTAGCCTGAGGGTAAAATTTGTAGATTATAAAAATTTTAACTCGAAATTTACTTTAAAAGCCGCCTCTAGATATTAAAAATTTTTTATTTCTTTATAATCTACAAATTACCCTCAGGCTAAGCAAAAAAACAAATTTTTTCGCTCCAACCTAATGTATATATTTTTTTATTTGAGTGATATATTAAATAAAGCTAAATTAAAAACTATTTCGACCACGGTTACCACCTTCTTAAGAAGGGATAATAAATCATTAGTGTAAATATTTTCCATATTTCACTAGGACACCAAACAAAAGGTATTTGAAGAAAGCTTTCGGCTACAACAGCTTAAAGTACAATCTTAATTTTAACACCAGAATGTCAACAATCATACGATTAACATACTCCATATTAAAATGTTCCATATATACTCATAGATGTTTGATCTCTGAGGGCTTCGAAACTACAACGCCAGCATAGCCAGAAGAAATAGCTTATTTTTATTGTATTTTTAATATTAAATGCGGTAACCAAGTCAAGATCTTTGGTACGGTGAACCGCCCCCAGCAAAAGCTCATATACAGAACCGCTAGAGCGAATACAACGACTAGCTGTTATGCTCTGCATATTGGGAGCGCTAAGAACCACTCTAACGGCTGCAACCGTTTCCTGGAATACTGCAGTATCTTTCAAAAGGAAGTCCTAGCGCTTAATAAAGCTGCTGAGATTGCTAAGAACACAGAAAACAAAAAAAGGAAAATATGTATATACGTCGATAGCCCAGGCAATTAAGGTAATAATCTCACATTGTATTACGTCATAAAATCTGTTTAGCAGCAAGGAGGCCATAAATGGCTGCCCGAAAGTGGTTGAATTTATACTTATTTCTGGAGACGAGGGTGTTTCGGGAAACGAAATAGCTGCTGAGATTGCACAAAATGCCATCCGTCTGACTACGGAACCAGCACAGAAAATACTCAAGTCACTGAAAACGATCAGGGTGAGATGGCATATCTCAAGGACATGCATGATCGGCAAGATACACGCATGCTTTTTACTCACACGGCTTCTAAAAGACTGCATAACGGTTATTGGCCTTGTGACAGGTCACAACTTACTAGCGTCAGGCATCAAGGCAAGGAACTAGGCATGAGAGGGACGCTGAAACACCTCTTCTGCTTATCCCTTATCTAGAAATTGTCTTAGATATCTAGGAGGTTCGCAGTTGAAGAGACTGATGAAGTATCAAAATAAGATATCAAATCTATCTTAAACTTCGCAAAAAGCGTTGACGTCCTCTATGCCGAATATGCACTTCAGCTACAATTAAACTGAACCTTCATCTGTCATTACAAAGGACCAGTAGGTCAGCCAGTATAACTTAACATAAACTACATACCTGAAATATCAGATAATGGAAATTTTACAACAAAATTGCACGAAAAGTTATATTTTGTTCCACACTGTTGACAATTTTGACAATTCAGAATCGTGTATTTACAAGAAGCGAAATTAAACTCATGGTTATTTTTTAAACACTCCGATGAGAGCATTTGTAAGATGGCTTGTAGCCAAAAAATCTCAAACTCTACGAAAAAACTTACAAATTATAGAAATATTGATTAGCATATGTATTAGATATCGGAAAACCAGAAAAGTTGAAAATAAAAAAAATTTTACTCTAAAATTTTACTTGCATTTTCATATAAAATGTGTTTTTTTTTTATTGGAGCCTGAGTCCGAAAATCACCTCGTTGCTCAACCCACCTTTTTCGGAAGATGTTGTTGAGAATTCTCTGTCGTAGGTCTATAAAAATAAAAGTTTATGAAAAATCGCTCAGTACGTTATCTATATCAAAGTTATCACCCGACAAAATACTTAGTACTGCTAACCAAGTTCATATTCAATAGAAAAAAACTATATGCATGCTTTTTATATAAGGGCATCTGAGAGAAACTACAAAATATCCACTCCAACGAGTAACATGGAAAAATGTATAGACACCACTTGTGGACATTCCGAAGGGGAACGAAAAATCAAAATTAAATAATAAGTGTTCTAATTAAGCTCAACAGTATTTTAAATATTAATAAAGGAGTAGTTTGTATAGAACGCGATAAACTGTGAAATCAATCAAGCTTGTGATACTGCCCAGTTACAATGATGCTGAGTCTATCAAACCCAAAACTTAGAGCTGAAATTTTCGGATATTATCTAACTTTACTTGTGTTGATGTCATCGCGAATTAAATTGCAATTTTATTGAGTGTTCAGTGATATCATAAGCATGAACTTACTACAAGTACCCCAACAGCTTGCAATAAAATGGAGGCAGCAGTATGGATAATAGCTCCATAAAAAGCTATTGCTATCAATTCGCGCGACATAACCTCAATATGAAATGTTCTATTTATTAAGAAATACTTACTTCTGCCGCACAAAATTACCGTTTCAACACATGCAATCACAATTAGCTGTTAGCATAAACGATTCAATGCACTGCAAGAGTACACCACCGTCGAACAAAACGACAAAATGCAAATTTGTTGCAATTGCAATTTAATTGAGTGCATGCTGCAGCTACACATTGAAAGGATGCAACACACTAGGAGTGGGAAAAGCCACCAAAAGCACAAACACAGCAACGGTAGTGTAGAGCGTAACATAAATAGAGCAACAGTGAAACGGGTATTTGAATAAATGGAGCAGCTGTTGAAAGGTTATCGGGAAGGACAGGACAGGAGGCAGCGCAAAAGAGCAACTGCCAAAAATCACGAATACCAACGCAGAAGCAATTAACAACTGCATTGAATGCCACAAAGTAGAGGTGCGTAGTACTCATACGATTACACAGGACTACATGAATAAACGCCTAAAAGGCTACTAAGGGCTTTCAATAAAAATATATACCCTGCCGGTTGGGAGTGCCAGCCGCTTCAAGCGGCACAGAGTCGTTTGTCCTTTTTGTGGTATTTTAATTTCAACATAAACATATGAACGGGAACATGAATATTTTGATACAGTTCAAAAAACCATAGCATACATATAGGAGCCGCACGTGTGCTATGCATGCCAAACGTTGCATACTTTTCGGCATTCTAACTGGTTGGTTGGGGTGCATACAATGTATGAAAATGCAATTTACACAGTCATCATTTTCATATTCTCTGCCCCAAAGCAACTCCATTCTGGGTAAGCTGAGGCTATTCGGGAGTCTGCATTGCTGATGGAGTTGTCTGTTTTTATGGCACTCAAAGTGCAAAGCTTGTACGGGCGGCTTGCTGTGCGAGAGTGCAGTTGCATTTTACGGTTGCAACACATTTGCCGCATTTAATTAATTGTTCAATAAAATTAATAAACATTTACAAGTGCATATGGAAAAATGGCAAAAGAGGAAGGGTGTAAATGAAGCAAAGCAGAGAACAGAAGGTGAAGTATATGCATAAATGACATTAACCAAATGAGAGAGGGGTGAGAAAGTCTCACCCGGAGTAGCATGAGTAGTACTTGCAACAAGGAATCTACCCTTTCTAGCAACTCTATGCTCACTTACCAAAGCACTTGTTATAAAATGTAACGACATTTTTAGTGCATAAAATTTAAATATGTTTCAAAATCGAAAAAGGAATAATAGACATTTAGTAGCTTTCGAAAATGCATTTTAGTTGCATATAAAATTTTGTTGCAACACTTGCCACACAGCGCCTGCTTTGCAGTTGGTTCACCCAGCCGCAATGGATGTTTGATAAAATTGCATTTCAATGCAATTACCGTTATATTTGGCTTGTGTTTTTTGTACTCTGTATTGCCCGTGCCACAAGTCATTTTGGAAAACATGTGTACCAAATGGCACCCATAAAATTTTACAACATCAATTTCTGTCATTTTTTGTAATGCAAATAATTGTGTAGTATACTTTTAGGCTGTTACTATTTAGTAAACTCGAAAAAAGCGGGAGAAATGTGTATTTGCACTAGAATATATCAGCTAGAAACCCATTTGGCTCTTATTAGTCTAAAAACAATAATCAAAATTAGTCTTGACATGCGGTCAAGGTAATATTGATTTAGTCGAAACGTACAATATCGATTCCCATTCAGCTTTACACTGCAGCCTCACACTTCTTTAGGAAATTAATTATTACAGCAGCGAAAAAGAAGAAAGGCTGTGTTATTGTCAAACTCTAGCTTATTCGGATTCTACGAAGACTGAGCATAAGACGAAAACTGAGGAACAGAACTGCTCGGATATGACAGATATATGATTGTTGATTGTAAAAGCGAGATTAACTTCAACAAATTCTAGCCAAAAGCTAAAATTATTTTAAAGGGAGAAAATTATTTTCTATCTATTATTATTATTGCATTTATTGCATTATTTTACCCTATAAAAACGAAAACTGTATGTACAATCTGATCAAATATGAACCGGACTGACAAAAAAAAAACATTTTCATGTAATTTAATACAAATCTTTACTATCGACTTTAAGCACGGCTGCTGAGCCAATACAAACATCCGCTTGTTAAAATTCTCGCTTAGGATGGCCTTCAGTGCTTTCAGCGTATTTGCTTCATTACTTGAGCGCCATTTGCTAGATTGTTTGGACAGTTTCGAATCAATATTCGTGAATTCACCTCTCGTCACCAGTAATGGTGCATGTTGGCAAGCATATCTTTTGCGACCTCTACTCGACGTCGTTTTTGCAAAAGATGCAGGTATTTTAGTAGCAGTCTAACATTCACACGTCTTATACACAAAATATTAATAATAATGTATTGAGTCGATCCATAAGATATGCTGAGATCCTCTGCTATCACTCATGATGCCCACACGGAGATTTTCGAGCACTGCTACTTTAGCTCTATCGATGTTATCGTCATTAATCTCCTGATCACTGCTGGTATCCAAAAGCCTGATTCTTTGTTTTGGACCTACAAGCTTATGTCCTTGTTTGAGTATGTTATTACTAACTGTTTAATTAGGCCTTCGAAAGTACTAGCAACTAATGGTTATTACGTATGAAGAATACAGTAAGCTGCCTTTACTCTCAGAATGGTTTATATAGCTAGTCTTAACTTGAGGGGTTATTAGGTTTCTTACAAGAGAAAGAGCCTTCAATTGCACCAGATGAACACTCGAGGTTCGAAAGGCTGATTAGCACGCATTGCCCGAGTAGCTGAGAGAGACTTTAGCTCTGTGAATATTCAATGCATTATCAATTAGTAAGAGTAGAAGAGAAGGTCACATGTGCTTTCGAAATACCAAATTAAAATCATTAGTTCACATCAAATAACGGAAATATCTAAGAAATCAAATAGCTACATAAGAAACTTAGCACATACTCCGTTCAAAAATTCATCATCAGAGGAAATCTACCTCTAACTATACATATTTCACTCACTAGATGGATAAACGCTTCAGAGAACAAAATTAATGTAAAAAGCAGCAATGAAAACACACTCTATGAAAATGAAAAATTTATTACAAATTTAATTTGTGCTCAAGTGCACGAAAACTGTTTTTGAACTTTATACATGCAATGTTTAACTGCTTTCCGGCAAAGTTTTACAAACGAAAAAAAGGTGAACACAATTTAGACGCCCTTGAAGCCGAACGCTCATATGCACAATTCTCTTCATGCTTTCAATCATACACTCAGTCAAACACTCATTTGCCTAACTCATTTCATTCATTCATTCATTTGCTGCCTAACTTCAAGCAGTTACACAGATGGACCTCGCCCTCCTGCAACCTCACAAGCTTGATGAAGAGAAAAATATGATTAGCAGCGGCGGATGGAGATAAACGAGAAAGCGCAAAGATAAAAGGGGAAGCATATTCGCAGCAGCAAAAACCGGGTCATATGCAGCAAAATTGAATTCAAATTCAATTTGAACTTTTCAATTTGTTGGCCCAACTGGCATACAGTAAAAAATAAAAAATACTATTAGAAGTTTACAAAAAAATATTACAAATTTTATTTCAAATGTATTTAAAGGCGAAAAAAGGAGCAGCAATGGGAAAAAAAATATATACATACAACAGAATAAAATTGAATGAAAATTCAGCAAAGTGTAAAAGTTAAAAAACAATAATAAACGCAACAGAAAATAAAATTCAACTAAATTTAAATGTCAAACGCCCAAAAGCAGACTACGCACAAGCGGCTCTGTTACGCAGTCAGCAAGTTGAAGTGCTCAGAGCCATGAATACTCGTGCAAATTGCATTGAGTCTGCCAAAAATATGAATATTGACATGCTTGACGAGTTTCAACGCCTCAGGGTAGGCAACAGTAGAGTGTAATGCGCTAACTGTATGCTGATATAAATTATTATTATTATTATTGCTGTTGTTGTTAATTCTAGCCTGTGTCACATATATAACATCTGTAGTGTCAATTTCGACACAACACAATAATTTGCTGGCATACACAACTCGCCTGCGGAAAAAAGTTCACAAACGCTTTATTGACAGTCGTCAAAATGTTTAGCTCTTCGTGTTGTTGTATTTGCTGAATGCTCGTTGTTTTTGCCACACAAATGTCAAGTGATTTGTTCGACTGTCAGCACCCTTCAAAATCAGATTAAAATTAGCCCAACAGGCATATATCCGTTTTCGTTCGCGCTGGCCGTTTGTTGTTTTGAAGTGTGAAATTGAATTGTTGCCAAATGTATTTAAAATTTGAATTTCATGTGTTAGGTTTTATTTCAAAAACAGTTTTTTAACTGTAAAATTTGCCTTCAAGGCACAAGCACACAAGTTTCTTTGAGCGGAGTGGTGTTAATTACATGTTGATGCGTAGAGACAACAAATGCATGTGCTTGTAGCATACTTTTGAGCGCGCGTATATAAGATATTCGTTTTTGAACATACTTTGAATCTCAAAAGTATAATAGGAGAAAAATTCCAATGTGTTCCTAAATGAGAACAAAATTCTAGTCGCCCAAAAAGGCCTAGCCGACAGAATAGATAGAGCAATCTAGACTGAGCTAGAACTACATATATACAAATCAAAACCTAAACTCATATTCTGTTATTCATCGCTCATGGGTTAGATTAGGTATTCAGGTCGATCCGCAGCTTAGAACGCCAGTCCGATGTCTAACCTAAAACCTCTATATAGTACATCATATGACCTTTACAAATCCACAAAGCCTTTCAGCCTATCACAAATTTCTTGAGACGGCTAATGTCAGTTTCTCCTGGTTCGCGGAAGGTAAGACTGCTGATATGTTGTAACCTCAATCTTGCAAATCCTGGACAATGGAGGCGAAAGTGCCTGGCCGTTTTCACCTTACCTTCATCCATACTATTTTGATAATTTGGATTTTTAGCCTCACAGCTTAAATACTTATTGAACAATGTCCAGTAGGGACCTCTACGATTGCGCCATGATGAACTTTGCTAAGGGCAAATAGGTCAGAAGTTCTCTTGCGTTCTACTTTAAGCCAAAATGATCTTGTAGTCGCACAGGAGTGGGTCGTCGACCAGCTGTGAAAAATGGCATTAAGTGCCATTGTTGGTATAGTCTGCAGTGAACCGAAGATGCCTATGAAACTCGCTCTTTGTACACGTTCAAGCTTCTTAGCAAGTGTAGCCTTTTCGAGCGCTCTTCATAAAGCTTCATAACATTATTAGCTATGGATATTTTTATTATTAAGGTTCAAAAAAATATAACCTATCGAATATAAAATAATGATGAATATTTTAATTATTCATTACGAAGGGGAGCAGGGTTAATTGGTGTAAAGAAAGCCCCATTTTTATGATTCTTTTTTTATAAAACTATTTTTAAAGACCAATGGCGCATTACAGTTAAAAGAATAATCAGTTAAATTTTCATGGAGGGATATAAAAAATACGGCAATGATAGCAATTACTCTATAGTAACTGAGAAAAAAGTTCCTCTTAACTCGGTGCCGGATAATTTATGCAAAGAAATCGGCTAATTTGTTATTTTAAAATGAAAAATATTAAGAAATTTGAAAAAAAAACTCTTCAGCATGTGAGTAAACAGTTAAGCATACCACTAATTCATAGTGTTACCGGACATAGGAGTCCAAAAATTTTCGAGATAACTTAAGTCCCCGAGTAGCAGTGAATAATGTTGATGTTTTTGTTGTTGTTTCTATTGCTTGGGCGGGAAGTTACCTCGAGTTCCTGCCTGTGTGACGCAACAACGATGATTTTGAGTGTAGCATACAAGTATTTCATTATTTATGACAGTCTTTTGTTGTAGACCAAATGTCGATGACAGCAATTCTCGCCGTTGGCTTAATTGTGGTCATCAGAAATGTGAATGATGAAAGTGGTGAAATGACGAAAATGTTGGACGCATGTTTACATTAGTGAATTCCGCAATATTTAGAAAATATTGCGTTGGCCAAATATCGCCGTTCCTAGTTACGGTTTGCGCCCTTCATTGATGTGCCATGCCTCCCTCCGTCATTCAATTGTTGATAGCAATTGCAGCAACACTACTAACGAAAGGTTATAAACAATGCATTGCTGTTGCTAGAAATACTAACAAATTTGCAACAAACTCAAGCACACACATGGCGGGTACACTAACAGCAGGTAAAACAAAAAGCACAGTTATCAAGTGGGAGGACAACAATAGTAAAAGCAACAAAATCTTAATGTTGCTGATATAGCGCTGCAATGATAACAATAAACTCCGGTTAGACAGCAACATATGAAGCGACGTGGTATGTTGCTGAATTTCGCGTTATCGAGCGACTATAAAATAGAAAGGAAGAAACCAACAACAAGAAATTGCTGCTATCATAAATGAAAATTACGACAGCAGCGCTGCCAGAGAAGTGGACGGATGCAACACAGCAAAAGTGGGCATCAATAAACAAGCGACGCACTTGAAAGCCGCGTATAGCACAAACTGATATCGATAATATGTACGTATGTATGCATGTGGCAGAGTTCCCATTAGGGAAAATTTGAAGTAATTTTTGGAGATAAATATTTTTCAAACTAAATACATATATTCTCATTCAATCAGTTCAGCTATAAAATTTATAATAGTTAATATTATTTTAAAATAAGGAAGAGCTAAGTTCGGGTGAAACAGAACATTTAATACTCTCGCAACTTGCAAGAATGAAAGCTGGCGACTTACTTTCAGGCGTTAGCAAAACTTTATATTAACACTGAGGGCAGTACTGATCGATTCTAACCATACTTGACATATGGACATAGTATTATCAGGAAAGCATTTTATCCGAATTTCCATCTTACATATTGACCGTTATTACCGATAAAATACTCGCTATAGTGAATAGGGTCCATAAATTCGGTATATCGGGGCTTGAACAGTTGTAGTCCGATTTTGACAAATTTTGGTCATAAGATGGCCTGCTCTCAGCGCAATATTCGTGCAAAGTTGTATGCCGATACATTCATTGGCGCTTAATTTATATACTGGAAATTGTCTTATATGAGAGGAGGCGTGGTTGTAGTCCGATTTCACTCATTTTTGCACTGTAACATAGGAATATCAGAATAATGTCTTTAACCAGACCGTATTGAAATCGGTCAAGCAGGTCCCGAGATATGGGTTTTCACTCAAATGTGGGCGGTGCAACGCCCATCGTCAAATTTTGAACCCAGCTCCTATATGGGTCACTCCTATGATCTCGAAAGCAAAATTATATGTTTCTGACGCATTTATTTAATGATTTATTGCACTTTTGGTAGCTTTTAACCGAACCGTTACATGGAGAGTGGGCGGTGTTATCATCCAATTTTTTCCATTTTTAAAAAAATATTTAAAAACAGAGTTGCCACGTATCCACAAAAATATGAAAAATTAAATAAATCAGATTTTTTTGATTTGATTTCGAAAAGCCAGTGTTGAGAGATGATTTGCTTCGATTTTTAAGGGTTGCCACTGATATTATAGTAAAATATATTATTAAGGATTAAAATACAATATAAGGAGTATAACGATATCTTTTTGGTAGGAACTAGAAACGAACTCCTACTAAACATTCAACTTCCGAAAAACTTCCAATCTTCGCTTTATGCTAACCAAAAGTTCTGGAAGCTAGAAAGCTTTCCACATTTATGACAGGCTTGCATCAAAATATATTATACCCGTCTAAAGTACAAATAAACGTACGTTTCTTCATTCCTGCAAGGATGCTGTTTTAATAAAAGTCACATCGGCTAACCATCCAGCGTCGACTGAAACAGGTAACTGTCGCTGATTGAAAATTACAAAAAGCGCTTGCGAACAACAGAGCTTCGCTCGCTCAAACCCACCACAATATTTATGCACTCGTATGGTCCGTTACTAAAACATGCATCTAAACAACCTAAACGCATCGACGATAAAATGACGAACTGCCACGAAAATTACAGAAACTAATATAAGCCGCACACAGCCAAACACATAAATATATACAAGCCGAGCAATGTGTGGGCCCTACTTTCACACCTACGCTTGTACTTAACAGTAAATAGAAAATGAGCAAATGCGCTGCAACAAAGTTATGTCATCTCCTGGTGTTGTTCTTTGAGCGAACACGTTGTGCTTGGCTTGCCGAACAACTCGCATAACTCGCAAATGTTTTTCAATCATCATGAAAATGTCGCAATGAGTTGTTTGACAAGGTAATTTGGTGTTTTATTTTGTTGTAACAGTGATGATGAGCGCTAAACAACAATAATGTAATCGGTAGGAAGCGAGTCTCAGCCAGCGAAAGGCATCGCGAAGTGCTAAAAGGAAGAATAGTGTGATTATACTGAGACTATCTAATTAATCTAAAAACAAAAATTTTAGAACAGCTTGGAAAGTATTAAATATAAATATCAGGGTCTTAGGGAAAAGTGCTCGACCTCAAAATCCCCTAAACATAATCGAAACCAGAAGCATGCTTTTTTTGAGCTTAGCAAGAAGGTATAGCTTTAATACAGTCCAGGAGGTGGTAATCGGTATAGTGTTATTATCTCTATTCCTGGGTTCGTTCAATGGGAAAGTTGTTTCGCCAGATATTACAAATATATTATAACCATAACAAGATATAAGAAGTGTGTTCAAAGAAAAAGGTGAATTTTGAATTTTTTCGAAAAGTACTTATTTATTCTTCAATATCTATTTTGCCACCTTCAATCCCCTCGGATATAATTGACTTGTGCCAACGCTTTTTACAATCTTCGCAGCTCTTCTGATACACGCTTTTCTGTATGGTCATCAGCTCTTTCTTCGATTCTGACTTGATCTCATCAATTGTGGCAATTTCGGAACGAACTTCGCTGCCACACGTTTCATACCCAAAACATTCGAGAAAATTGAATGGTACGAGCCGATTGATATGCCAACCTCCTCTGCAACTTCCGTAATAGGATTAAATTCAACGATTTTCAAGAACAATTTTTTTCACTGTTTTCTGCGCTTGTTGACGTGGTCGCACCTTCAGTATACTCATCGTCATCAACATCATCTCGGCCTTCTGTAAAGCGCTTGTACCACTTATAAACTCTTTTTTGAGACAAAGTGGCCTCACCGTGTGCCACAGCCAACATTTCAAGTTCCTTGGAACACTTTATTCTATTTCTAACGCAAAATTTAATACATATTCTTTGATTCATTCCTTTCAGAAGTCAAAAACATGACTAACCTTTTCTGGCTAATAATCGAAATTGGCTCCTAAAGCAAGCACCCGATAAACATATGTGTCCAATTATAACAAAAAACAAATATCGATAATCAAATGTACCCAACCGACGAAAAAACAAAATTCACCTTTTCTTTTGAACACACCTCGTAGAGGAAAATAATTAACACATATAAAGTTTATTCATAACGACATTACTGGTTCCTCAACGGAGTCATTCGAAAAGAGCCTGAATAACAAGATCTATATGCTCTCTGACAAGCGACAAAGGAAACCATTCTCCAAAGTGTATATACTACTGGGATGCGTCCGCGAAATCACCTCTGTCTATGCCGACTGCAAACAGAATGCCATCCATAAGATAACAATAATACTTTTAAAGAACTTAGAATGACATGCTGACGAATCAAAAAATCACCATTCGCCGAAGTGTAACGAATTGCCTGCGAACTCGAGTTGTCTGAATGCAACGACTGCTTACACGTCACTGCCTATCTTTTTCCTCATTTTTTTATCCTCCCAAGCCGATTGAATCAAAATCTATATCCTCAAGGTTCGAGTCTGTAGAAACAGCTGGTCGTGCATCGCATTACATGATGTCTGTGACAACCCCTGCTACAAAAAATCGGCCAACCATTTACCACTTAGACGATTTGATAGCTGATTTGACAACTATCCGACGAAAAAATTCTATACATCTAAAAATCACCTTTTCGTTTTTTCGCTAAAGTAAGAATCACTGGGTTTTATCACGAAATACTCCCAATATCAGTGGGCTATCTAAACACCCAATTTTCTCTATATTCATTACCATCATAATTCATTGAAAGAAATAACTCTTAAATAGAATGACCCTTCGGAACTCTACCATAAAAACACACAGAGACTCCGTCTTTCGAACGTGACCAGCTAAATCGCAAAACGACCACTTAGACGCCAGACATCAACAGATCATCGGGATAGTACCAGCCCACAAAGGAGACATCCAATCTGACACAGAAGAAATCTCAAAACAGCTGTGAATATTCTAAAATAAAATATTGTGTTGTTTCTACAACGATAAAATTAATGTCAAACGACAAAAAAGAAGATTAAGAATGATTAACCGCCTAACAACAGCATCATTTGTGCAACAAGAAAGTTAAAGAAGAAAGCAATGTTTCGAGAAAGAGCGCAATACGCTAAGCTGACGACATGAAAACTGTAAGCAAAACAGCAGCGATTGAGTGAAAAAAAATTTCAACAAATAAAGAATGAAAGTATTTTTGTAAAAAATTATGTCGCATTTTGGCTACATTTCCGCGACAAACTTTACTAACGCACACCCAAGTGAGCACGAGCCACACACAGTCTCTAAGGCCAAGGCAAACGCATACCAAACCTGCCTACCGACCACAAAAAAGAAAAACACCCGCTGCTGGAGGTCTTGTTGCTCCAAGGGGTGACATTATTTTTCATGTCAACTCGTCGGCGGCAGTTAAAAGCGGTGGCGATGTTGGTGGTTCAGAGTTGATCCTGAACTGCCTATGGATATGGCAGCGGAGTCGGATGTGGCGCTCCCAGTTATCTCACACACAATTGTTTATTCTGTTGATTGTCTTCGGCTTGTCGCGTGCTTGTGGCATTGTCATCTCCTTTAGTGGCCTATACAAATACGAAGCATGTTTGTTTGTAACCTAGCTTCGGGGTAGCTGGCTTTCTTAAGGTGTTTCCACGTGAGTGCCACCTTTTTGGGTATTTTTCTTTTTCATTTACCTAAAGCCACTGCAATTGAAATATATACTGCTTGTTTGTTTCTTGTTTACTTCACATTGTTCTGCTCTGCTCACGACCCCAACCCCCCAAAAGCTTTGTCATATTTTCTCCACCACTTCATACTTTTGTCATCAGCTGGAATTGGTTTTTAATGTTTCCGCTGAGATACCTTAAGAATAATTGTTTTGCGTGTGTTCAGTGTTGTTTTTGTCTTTTATATTTCGTGTTTCTTGCGTTGTGTATAAATCCCCGAACAGTAACTTTTGCACTAAGTGTCCTTGTTTAGCTTTTGTATTGCCCACAGGTGTTGCTCTCTTGTTTCTCATGTTGTTTTATTTGATTTCCGAGCGCAATTTTAATTTCCTTTTGTTGCTCTTTTAAATATTTTAAGTGCTTTTCAAGTGTTATTTCCGTAGTTAGCTGTCAAAAAGTTTGAGAATTTTTTTTCTTTGCAATAGGTTTCGAATATTTTAATTGGCTTGTGGTCAAGTGTCAAGGTAATTTTTGTTTTACAAAATTATACCTTGGAGTCTAATGACTTCTTGCAGAGATTCTAACCTAAAAATATAAATTTTAATAGTTCTAACTTAAAAAGCGAAAATATGCAAGTCGATGACGGTCTCAAAAAGCAATTTTTTCGGCCAAACAGAAACACTTAAGTTTAATTGTTTAACCGCCGACGAAATAATTATAAATCCGGTTATTGCCTAAAAATAAAAAAACAAAACTAATATTTTACCAGAGACACACTTGGTAAGATTTAGAAGCGTAAATAGATAAGCAGTATACTACGTCTGGGAGATAAGATTAGAAGAGCAACAATTAGCGATTTTTATAGCAACTGAACTTATGAAACACCTTGGTTTTCTGCACGAAATGTAATAAATTTGGTTTGAAATCAATGAAAACCTCTATAATTATGGAAGGTGAGAAAGTAGTCCTAATAACACCATTGGAAGTTTAATAGTTGTCTTTGCTAAGCCTATTAAAGCTTCGATGTCCAGATACAGATCGGAAGAAAAATTAATTTACATTGCACTATATAAATTTTGAAGACAAAGTTCTTTCTGAGTAATCCAAAAACGAAGTATCATCTGAGTAATCAAATCAGAACGAGACAAAACAAAATTCTACCTACACTGAAATTTTTATAGCAAGTGAGCTCGTGGAACACCCTTTTATAGTGATTAGAGAAAAAAGTTTTACTTGACTAATCAAGCCAGATATAGAACATTCCTAACCTGCAGTATTGAAATTAATTCAATAATGGCCACTACTACCCTTGTAGCGCTTCTTGGTTATTCAAGTATATAAGTATCAGGAGAAACACGCTAAATTTTAAGACAAAGAAACACTAATGGTTTAAGTTAGAGATTATAAATTTTTTCATATCTAGAAGAATCTTCACATAAATTGGATTGAAAAATACTGTCGGTAGAGGAAAAGCGACAAACGTTTTCTACGGAATATACCTAGTCATTTAAAACTATTTACGTTTAGTTTTTTTCGGATATTGATCCAAACCACCACTATGGTCTGGTTGATTCTTGAAATATTTGGACCAAAATTTACTTGCATGGAATTATTTAGTTATTTACAGTTTACCAACTAGATATTTCTACCGTCAAATGTGAGGATACAAAAAAATGCAATGACATGCAGTCGTGTACTGTATTTTGCGCAGGGTATAAGAAGTTATTCCAATACATCCTCTTTCTTTCTTTTCTGAGATTACTAGTGAAATTTTTACTGGTTAATTGTACACTTAAAGACCTTCACACTGCTCTTACTTTATCTTAAAATGATTTTAGAAGCGAAGTAATGTTGTCAGTATTGGGACTACTGTATTAAGTCAAGTGAAAAGTTCGTTTGGTCTTTATCTAAGAGATGGCGTTATTATCTATAGTACTAGTGTTACGTGTCGCATCATGTCATATTATACGGCGCTGAAAACGTGTTTATTCGCGCTAAAAGTTTGTCTTTGACAGTTTTTCGATTGATTGACTCAGTACGTTGTGAGCGCTCGTCAAAGATGGGACACCAGCAAAGAGAAAATTCGCTATATTTTACAATTTTTCTTCGATCAAGGCGAAAAAGCAGCCAAGGCGGCTGAAGATTTCCAGTAATTTCGATGTCAAAGATGCACCACGCGTCGGGAGGCCTGTCGTCGAAAATTGCGAAAAAATAATGGAAATAGTGGAAACAGACCGTCACGTGAGCACTTATTTAATTGCTAAGGAACTAAAGATAAGCCAGAAAACCGGTTGGAACCATTTGCATAACCTTGGATTCAAAAAGAAGCTCGATGTTTGGGTGCCACACGAACTAACGCAAAAAAACATGATGGATCCGCGAATCGCAACAAAATCGACCCGTTTCTGAAGCGGATTGTGACTGGCGATGAAAAATGGGTCACTTACGACAACATCGAGCGCAAACGGTCGTGGTCAAAGCTCGGGGAAGCGACCCAGACGGTGGCCAAGACTGGATTGACGGCCAGGAAGGTTTTTCTGTGTGTTTGGTAGTATTGGCAAGGAATCATCTACTACGAGCTGCTACCCTATGGCCAAACGCTAAATTCGACCCACTACTGCCAACAACTAGACCGCTTGAAAGCAGCACTCATCCAGAAGAGGCCATCTTTGATCAACAGAGGCCGAATTGTGTTCCATCAGGACAACGCCAGGTCACAGACGTCTTCGATGACGCGCCAGAAGCTCCGGAAACTCGGATGGGAGGTCCTAATGCACCCACCTTATAGCCCGAACCTGGCACCAAGTGATTACCATCTTTTCCTGTTCATGACGAACTCGCTTAATGGTGAGAAGTTGGCCTCAAGAGAGGCCTGCGAAAATTGGCTCTCCGAGTTTTTGTCAATAGGGACGCAGCCTACGGGAGAGGTATAATGAAGTTGGCATCTCGTTGGCAAAAAGTTTACGAACAAAACGGCGCATATTTGAACTAAATCGGCCAAGTGTACACAAAGTTATAAAAATATAGATAACACAGGCTTATAGTGGTTTTGTTGCCCTAGATATAAAATAGTTTTTGGATAAATTTGTGCTCACAATTCATGACACTATAAGTGGTTTTGAAAGATTTGCTCACGTTGATTTTTAAATCTTTATTTTCATTTTACGTTACAAACATCTGGAAACATGAAACAAAATAAACTGTGTTCAATATCAGTTTAGTTTTGTAAAATAAGGATGCATCAAAGTAAACAGAAAGACAAATGTCGAAAAAATATATATATTGTATCTCAATTAAAAGCCTTTTATGAATTTTTTCATTACAATTTTCCAGTTTTCAATCTCTTTTTAAGGATCAGCAATAATCTGTCACAATGGAACGATCCCTACAACCTTGATACCTCTCTTCCAACACTTTTAGAACCAAGTGGAACCGTTATTTCTGTTTCTCACAATAATTATCTAAATTATCCAAAAATGTATCCAAATGATTGCGGATATAGTCTAACATGATACTCATATTTTCTCCTAGCATCTTAAAGTTTGTCAGCATATTTTGCAAAACTTCTTCATAACTTAGTGCCAGGGTAGGTAACAATAGGAAAACTATTAATACTAAACTTTTTCAAGTTTCACTTTTCGGAACAGTCATAACATTGATAAAATCTGTATTTTTGATGAATTGCCGTATTTAAGGACCAACAAATAATATAGGCAATTCGGCGACAACATTGTTTCTGAGAGCATGCTGATTACTTTTGAAACGCAAAAGGAGATTTTTATTAAGAAAACAGGACTTTTTGTAGATGGGGGTTTAGATATCTCCACGTTTGATTTTCATTAAAACTTTCTGAATTTTTCGCAAATTTTCGGTAAGGGCTTTAGAGTGAGGATTACGTGATGCTCATATGCTAATCATGACTGAAAAAAATAAATTTTATTACTAATAAGCCTATAATTGTTCAAAATATAAGAACTAAAATATCACTAAAACAAGAACTACTAGAAACAAGAAAAACACATTCAATACTTTCATGAAAAATTCGTAAGCTCGACACTTGAAACCATCGAAATTTGCAAAGATATACAAGGCAACAAAGAACGATAGTTTTTTGTAGAGTACAGTAATTCTTAAATCTTTAAGTTGTACCTTAATATATAAATATTCCTGCCATTTTCTACACTTATAAAGACCTGCCAAGTACTAAAAAAGATAGCTAAGCTTCCTTATACAGAAGTTCTCAAATCAACTAATCGTAAATGGCACGCAACTCTTCCCAGCATTTAATCAACTGTGGCATTGTAAAGGATTATTTTCTTCAAAGCTGTAAATCTCCAAGAATTTGAATTATGTGACCACTCTGACCAAACAAATCCCAGCAGAGGACTAAGAAAACAAGCAAAATATCTTAGGACGAGCGGCAGGAGTATGTTTGCCGGACATTATAGCGCCATTATTAAAAATAACTAGGTCATTTCTTGCCGCTTTCACACACACACATACACACACATGTTAAGAAAAACGCAAGGCGGTATAAGTGTATTTACCCAGAAGCAAGGCTGGACATAGGAAGATTTACAAAATTTAATTGCAGGAAGATATTAAGTAAAAGTGAAGGCAAAATTAAACAAACAAATGCGAAAAAGCAACAACCGAGCAACCGAACAACCCAATTCGCTAAGCGACCGGTTTATCCTTTCAGCTGACAATGAGCGCATGAATTGTGACTCTACTTACATATGTATGCGTGTATATGTGCGTGTGTATTGAAAGCGTGTTTTTTAACCTTTTACGGGTGGTTGTGGATTCCGAAATGGGTTAAGCCGCAAATATGAGCTGCATAACCGATACACTTGGTCGTGAGCGAAGGCATATTTACATATATTTAATTACATACGCACACATATGTAAGTAGGTGTGAGTAACGGGTGTATGTGCAAGTAAGCTATGGATGTGTGTGTATGCATTGAGCTACGCACTTTTGGGTGGGCTTATGCGATTTGGGTGTAAAAACCGGTTTTTAATTAAGATTAAATGTGGCAAAGTGGCACAAACGCACATATACATATGTAATTGTTATATGTGTAAATTATACATATACATATATACCATATCTAACATGTGTACAATTGTTGTAATGCCGATTTGTGCAGTTAACTGTAAAAGGATATGAATATGAATTTAAATTTATAAATCTAAGTAAGCGGCATGCCACATTTCCAAATGGCATACACACATACAGACACGTTGATGTTATGAGAGTGAAGGCTGAGCTGCCTAGCTCATTAAAATTTCAAAGGTGTTGAAATATTAATATGTATTTAAAATGAAAATGAAACGAAAAGTTGCGAATGCGACTGAAAATTAGATTTTCGAAATAAAGTGATGAGAAATATGAGGCGAATACAAGCCTTTTTGCACCAGCCCGCGCTCTGTGTGCGCCGCTGCTGTGGCAGACCGCAATGCCAGTGAATTTTAAAACATGATTTTAATTTTAATTTAAATTCAAATATAAATATAAATTCAGTTATGTACTTTTCGGCGCATGACAGTTGAGCTGGCGTACATTTTTAACCCTTCACTCCTCTCTAATAATTTACAGCATTTCCTTGAGAATTATCTGCTTCGTCACTCAAAGCTTTGATATTCAAATTATTTTTGCTCGTAAATTTATTGATGCTTGAAATGCATTTCAGCATCCGATTTTGTGCTGCCGTCAATACAAATTGCTTCGTTCTAGTTATAAATGAGTGTCAAAAAAAGTATCGTGGCAAAAGTTTTATTTTTCCAGTGAAGAATTTTTAAAATGTTTCAAATTTGTTTTAATAACTTTATGCATTACAATTTTACACCCGAAAAATGCCCAGCTAAAAGGGTTGTTGCAACAAATTATTATTGCTTTGAAAAGCATAGTTCGAAAATTTTGCACATTTGCATATAAATTGATTTTGTTGTACGTAAATGTGCCATATTTGAAAGCTGTAATTTTGTGTAATTTATAACATATAATTGGCTGTTGGTAATCGTTTATTTTATCAGCGCTGAAAAGTATGCTATAAACAATTGAGTAATGGAGTACACAGCACCTCAATTGAAATAATTTCTCAAAGATGAAAAAGATGATACAATGATAGTTTAGCTTATGAGCGCTAAAAAGTATGCTAGAAATAATTTAGTAACTTTTGAAAATACTAATGGAGTCATCACAACATCCCAATTGAAAGAATTGCTCGAAGGTAAAAATACAACGGTTCGTGATATCGTTGAGACATATTGTGCAAAACTCCATACCGCCCTATTTATAAACCATACAAACCATAAAGCTACAGTTGTGCTCTCTATAGTTCACATCAAATTGTGCACGAGTATGTTATAGAAATCGGGAAAATACGCCAAGTTTTTCATACTCAACAGCAGTAGATCTCACTAGCTGTGGAGCTCAGTATAACCTCTACTTATTATTCATCCATATATACTCATTTTGTTAAATCAGAAAACTTGTTAGGACTAATTATTTCTCGATGAAAACATAAACGATATTCTTAAAGATCAGGTTATTCTTTGATTATCGGAAATTGATCTAAAACTGACTTAATAAAGATTCTCTCAACCAGAAATAATCACCCACCTTAAGTAGTTTTAAATACCACGAATTTTAATGTCCACTTTCAACCTTTTCTCTCGACTTCTAAATGTCTTATATATGAAAGAGTAGTAGAAAGTAATTAGCAATAAAGAAGTTCATAAAATAAATGCGAAGACAATACGAAACCCCTGACATACTTGCTTAGCATTATTCAACACTTCTGACATAGATTACCACTAAGCTTTATAATAAGGAACACTTTCAGACGACTTGATTGTTCAACAAAGTGTTGCTTGTTTAAATAGAAACTGCTTTTCCACTCTACAACTGCACAATATTTCAAATAATTATATTTAGACTCTTAGCTTTTTTTATACTCGAAATATTTGATGTATATAGTTTGAGTGTATGATGACCACAAGGATGCTTCAGAACCTGGTTTATTCCTTGGCGGGTTTTATATCTTCGAATGTATTTTTTTGTAAGTGAAAGCCTTCCCAGAAATTACCTCTACAAATCAAAGAATATATTTATAGTGAGCACTGCAAAATGGGGAACAAGCTTAGGTTAGATTAGGTCGTAGGGTTGATTCAAATCGATGGATCGCACTTGGACAGATGTTTGTCTTTTGTGTTACCCAAAAACTCCTTAAAATGCATCATCTCATATGTATTTATTAAGGCGGTTAATATCAATGCCAGTCAAAGAAAGTGACAAGAAGACTCCACCTCGCCTTCCCCCATACAGTTTTGGGAAAAAGGTCCGACAAAATATTTATTCGCACCGCGTGTGAACTTATTGGACAATGCCCAGTCATAAAACCTACAATTGCGACGAGATTGACTTTACCAAATGCAAGTAGTTCAGCGAAACTCTCACAGTTCATTTTGATCCAGAAGGATCTCGCAGTCGCAGAAGTTTTGATAGTTGTCCAGCGCTTGCCGTGCTCACTGGAGGTTCATAGGTCCAGTACTACACCGCAAGAGGACATGCCCTCCCTAGCAAGCTCATCGGATTTGCAATTTCCGGCGATTCCGTTGTGACCAAGCATCCATACAGATCTAATATAAAAAAAAGCTTGAAGCTATTGATGTTGAGGTCATGCACTCCTTGACTAGTTTTGAGCGCACAGCCAGCGAACTCAAAGTCACTATACCGGCACAGTTATCGGAGTGGCTGCACTTCCGAGCAGTATATCTACTGCTACCTTGAACACTTAATTTGACAAAAAAAAACATTTTAAACTGCAATTTCACTTAGGCTTCTATTTAAAAAGGGAAACTTATTTTATCGACTTGTTTCCTAGAGTTTTTTCTTCCTCAAATACTAAGATTTCAAATTCTAGTCACATTAATTTAACACAAGGTCGACCTCGAGAATAAGCTCGAAGATATTCGTTTAGAGGTAGGTTTTGAGTAACTGTTTCTAATAGAGTCATATCCTGACTTCTAATGCCTGTTGTGATACAAATACACCATGAAAGCGGAGAATTTTAGAAAGCCAACGAAAGGTGTGAATGAAGCTATACAATATACATACATACAATAATTTTTGAGTAGCAAAAAATGCTAACGACGCAGGGACATAGTGCTAGGCAAAAACTGACCGGACACTATACGTCACTAGTGAGTTTTGTAGATAAAGAGTTGTTTCTAAAAGCTTAATCCTAGAAACAACTACTATCACAGACGACTGTTTACGAAGTGAAGAAAAGCGAAAAATGTTCAAAATTAGTTACGTGCAGTCGAAGAATTGCTCCTAGTATGCAGCACCAACTTTGCACAAATTACTTAAAGTAAGAAAAATTACTGGCTAAGCGCTTGTAATCTGTTGAAAACTTCGACTGCAAAACGGAAAGTAAAAAAGCACCCGAAATCAATTACATACCTAATATTTGTACAATTTATTTGAAAAATGTTTAATAAATTAGTTCGAAAAAATGCGTGCAAGCCCAAAAGTATGCAATTGCAAATCAACAATTTCTAACTTCCTTTAATTTCATGCTAAATTAAAATTTCAAACAATCGAAATGGAAAAGCGCTCGCTAAAAAAGAGGGCGCTAATAAAATGAGAAGAAGGAAAATAACAGAAAAAAAAATATTGTAAAAATAAGTATTTGTAATATGCGCACATAAACGACTTTGAAATCAAATACAAAAAAAGATGAAAAGCAAACATATGAAAATATGCACAACAACCAAGCGAACGCCGTTATCCCCCGTGAAAAGCGCAAAGCATTGGATAAACACAAATTTTTCCAACTCATTGATTGCCATATTTTTAAGCGCCGATGATTCCATATCTCTTACAGCAGCGCTGTATGCCGCTGATTATGGCTAGAAGAATGCAAACAAATGGCTGTGGGAGGTAGGGGGAGTTCAACCAAAAAAAAAGTGGAGAAATATAAAAATAATAGCAATAACAAAAAACATTGTATTAGAGAAATAAACTCGGAGCCGTATGAAATAACGAACGCATGAATGATTACCAACGTTTTTGTTGTGGTTGTTGTTGTTGATATTGTTATTATTGTTATGTGTATTATGTGCAGTGGCATAAATACAATTCAAAAGCGCACAGTTCTATTTATATATATATACCTACATATATGCCGGCGGCAACTCTTACATTTACTCCGCAAACCCCTTCCCTATGCTTTTGCCGATTTGCTGCTCGGTTTCACTTTCATGCACAACTTGTTGGATTCACTTCAGTATATACATATGTACATACGTTCAAACACATATACATGTATGTACCCTCTTTCTGCTTCCCTTCTTTACTCGCCCTTCACCCTTAACTGGCTTTCATACACTTTAGAGGTACTACTCTTCACTACTTCCCCCTCAAACGAGTATTTACTGATAAATACTTTGCTTCACACTCGCTTATAACGCTACAACTGGTCTATATGCATGTGTTTCTTATACCAACGCAACATTTTGCAATGAGTACAACAGTTTTGTTCACCTAACGTTTGTTTATAACACATAAAACTAATCGAGATAGATATGAAGTTATATATATCAAAACCATCAAGGTGAAACGGGGGGCGAAACGAATTTCTATTTCAAAAATCTTTAAATAATAGGCATGTTTCTGCCCCTTAATCGGCTTTATGCACATATAATGCGAAAATGGGTAAAATCGGTTAATAACCACGCCCATGTCCCATATAAAGATTATGCTGAAAACTACAAAACGTACATTCACTCTAAAAAAACGCCAGGAGCAATCAATTTTACAGTAAGGTTGGTACGGAAGAACTGGAGTAAAAAAATAACATTTGGAACCTCACTTAGTTCCCATATACAATAACATGATGTTAGATACCAGTCACTTTTTTTTACTTTACAATAGACAAGCCAGACATATTTAAATAAATATAACAGAATAAAACGTTTCAAAAAAGTGTATTTAAGTTGTGCTACTTCTCATCTAGAACATCCCAAATTGGACCATATCTTTTCTTGTTTCCAAATGCCAAATATGAGAACCGCAGCTGGCAATCTGTCAGATATCTTAATCAAATCTAGCGGCCATCGTTTTCAGGTAATACTTCAAATGTTTGAAATCGGTTAGATGTTTCCCCTAGCTACTATAATCCTAATACACCGATTTTCCAATGCACGTTATAACTTATATATCGGTCAATAGGACAAATATCTTTATGAAGTTTAGACAGCGTAGTTTTCTGATAATATCAAATTTCCTAGCAAAACTTTAATTGAATGCCAAAAGTAAATGCAAACAGTCCAGCCCTTCTTCCGGTTTATAATTTCCGGTTGACTTTATACCATTTATAGTGACCAATATGTTTGAAGTTTTTATCTCAATATTTGAAACTATTTCTTCGCCTCTGATACTTGCGAATTGTGGAGAGTATAAAATATTCGGCTGCACCCGAAATCATCTTCCAACTTACTTGCTTTCATATAGTCTCTTATTTTTTGAAATTTTTTATGATTGGCTTTATGAAAAATACCAACGAAATCGGTTAATGTTTATTGAAAAAGCATAAAATTCGTTCTACCAGAATGAAAATATGCTTTTGATACAAAATAATTGTCCGTATCACAATACACATAATGTGCAGCAGCGGCGCTCCCTTGCGCCAACCCCTTGTGTTTGTGCCTTTCGGTGGCTTTTTTGTGCTTTTCTTTTTTCTTTGAGAAAATATATATTGTGTTTTGCCTGCTCAACCACACATGCAAACGTCTGTGGTTACTCCGGCTTCGGCTGCTTAGTTGTTGTACCATATACTCGTATGCCTTTTGCCATTCTTCGAATTTCAGTTTCATGCTTTCGAGTTCATCGTTTTACGCCAAATCAAGACAACCTATGATTTGCCTTTTTTACTTTTTAACGGATTTTTCCTTTCGACTAAGGCTACTAGCTAGTCTGCGAACAAAAGACGGCCTAAACTCATATATGCAAACACAAAGCCTCACACACACCCACACACATGAGCTTAAAGACAAGTTTCGCAATCGGAAGTCAGTCAGGAAAGCAATTTCTCGTGGCTATGAAGTGGAAAAATAAGCGAAATATTTAACTTTGTTATTAGCATACGAGATATTAGCGTGAACCCCGCTGGCTTTCTTGATGGTGCGTGTAATGCATGCATGTGTGTCTGAGTACGTAAGTAAGATTTGCATATCCTTTTTATTCCTTTCCTTTTTCTTTAGAGACACACTTGCTGGAACTAGATAAAAGTTTCATTTTTGGGTAAGCAGTCAAATAGCTCTATTAAGACGGTGCTTTGCTAATATGGTTTATATGTATATGCTCTTAGTTAGTAGCATATCTTAAGGCGCTTAGCGTTTGCTTTCAATTCGATAAGACATTAATTGGAAAATAAGTTGATTCAGAGGATGAGCAAGTAGAGTATGAGCGTCTCCAAACATCATGATATTAATAAAAATACAAAATGTGGATGCGAGGATTTCCAACCATTTTAATCTCTTTCTTGTGGATAACCAGTCTCACAACTAATAGCAGGTAGTATAATTTGGATGTTAGCTGTATTACTAACACACTACGGTAGTCTATTTCCTATATTAATAATGCAAAGATTCTACAATAAGTTCTTTTTATTGGCTTAATGCTAGCTGATTTAATACTTGTTAGTCTATAAAGGACAAATTAGTTGTTAATATTAGCCTTCGTTTCTTTGACTTGGTGTATTTATTTCAAGCATTTACTTAGAAAAGACACAGTCTTTTTGGCTCGATTTAATCTCAGATATATATTCGCTGAAATTTGAAAGCAAATGACTAAAATAGGGCACTCATACTCATATGAAGAGACTCCCAGCAGTTAATTTTATAAATTCATAATTTTGGTGCTGTTACTTTCTCGCTGACGTTATCTGGTCTTTCTCTTGCCTGTGCCCTTGAATCGTATGTTATTTTAATAAAGACTCATGAAGATCGCATTGCTGGTACTAGTATATCTTTGTTGTGCCGTTTCAAGTTGGTTGTCATCGAAGTCATCGGAGGTCCAAAAAACATGATGTTTCGACGGAGTCAGACCATAGGCAGAGGATTGTTAGATTAGTGAGATTCACTGGGCATGCAAAGAAGTGGTTAGAGTCATACAAGTACATAACACCCAGGACATATATATGGTATGTCAGGGACAAAGTTGGATAGATAGAAATTTAACCTGCTTAATATCCGGAAAGAAGTTGCGCAAAGGTCAGTTTGGGTAATTCGAGTTCTTCGACTGCAAGGAGTGGTGGTTTGGCTCTAAGTACGCCATTCACGGGGAGGGAGTCGATGAAGGTGTTAATGGCTCCACTGAGAATGGCGTTCATTGCCTGTCTGAAATTAGTTATGTCCGTAGTTTGGTCGTCGTAGTTTGCTCCTAGGTGGCAGATCCGCTCCAAACAGACGACCGGGCTTCAAATAGACAGGGATGATTTCCGCAATGTGGTCTTTAAACCGAAGCGTGCAGGCCTCACTCTGCACATGTTCTACGTGAGAAATCAGGAGGCGTTCTGTTATCGCAGAGGGCGCATTGTTCTCACACTTCTGAAGCTTCTTCGTCTACGTTTTAGTATATCCAGGTGACCAAAACGGTGCTTTATAGTTAATAACCGGCCGGCCGCTTTTCCTTTGTTTAGCCAACAATTTATTTTTATCATTTCCCAGGTTCAGCGTGCTAGCGACTTCAGGATTTTGTGGCGACCTTGTACATTGGCAATTAGCCCCGTAATATGCGGAAACTATAAGCACAGGCTTTCCAAATTCTTAGGGTAATTCCCACAACAGCCGGCTTTACGCTACCAGAATTAACCCGAATTTTATCCGAGCAAGTGCTATTCTAGATATTCTCGCCTATTAACATTAATTATACGGTGGAATTTTAAAGTTTGAAGCAACAAAGCTTATCCTCTTACTAACAAAGTAAGTAAGTCGATTATCGCTACATACCCAATACGGATAACATGATAGGTCTTCACTAACGTAGGTTCTTATAATTTTCAAATTAGTTCAAGAAGTTTCTCTCAAATATGTGCGGTGATGTCTCAAAATCTTATTTTAAATCAATGCTTCGAGCAGATTACTTTTCCGAACCCTCACTTTACTTTAAGTAAGTTTATAGCTGAAGTGCATAGATTAAAATTCTCTCGAAATAAAAACTTCGAGAGTAATTACATATTTTATTATCATATATTATTCAATATACTTAGAGAGATCTCATAAGAAACCATAAGTTGTTTCGAGGCTGCCTTAACCTAAAAAGTGCCTTCATTCATCAGCAGCACAATCAAATATTTAGTATTTTTTAATTATTTATTTCTTCAATATAAAATAAAAAAATACTTTATCATTAAAGCAAAATTAGCACCGGTACTTGTTATGCTCTCAATTACATTCATTAGTGAAAATTACACAAATGCCAAGTGCCAATCTAACTTTGTCCATCATCACTTCGCAACTGACCTGTGACAGTAAAAAGTGACAACTATGAAGAGAAGTGTGAAGCGAACAGTGCAAAATGTGTATGTGTCGCTAAAAAGAAAGTACCAAGAAAAGTTGCTAAAGTCAAAATAACGCACTTCCTCTCTCAGGTTGTCGTTAGGTCACCGGTCAAAGGAAATAATAAATGACGCACATATTAACTTGATGATTATTACAGAAGGCAAGCAAGAGCAAAAACCTAGTACGCACACACGCGCAAAAAAGTACATCGACAAAGGACAGTTGGGCGGCGCTTGGCAGGACGCAGCACACAATTCGGCCATTCAGTGTAATCAACGCGTCGCAAGCAAATAAAAATGGTGAATTTATTTTATTTCTTTTGGCGTAGGAAAACACGCTTAGTGCGAAGTACTCAGAACATAAGTGTAAATGTGCAAATAAATATGAAGTTATCTAATGTGCAAAAGGACATGCATAGAGGCACATAGCGGAAGTGTGCGCCTTATATTCTTGAATGTAACTATATAAAATAGCATTGCCATTTCTAATAAGTAATTCTAGCTCTGACGAAATAAAAATTATCATTGCTCGTAAAGTCGCACAGAATCGGTTGAGGGAAATAGGGAAATTGTGTATGATTGCGCATGAAATTAGATAAATTGAAGAAATTTTTCACATTGACTTTTATTCGACATGCTGTTAAGAATTTTACTCAATTCTGGCAGATAATACTTTTATTGCACGCCAATGTGTGTTGATGCACTTGATTACGGTGTTTATTGCAACGAATTCTTTGGTTTATTGCTAATGAATTTTGTCTGACTGGTTATTGTGACAAATATATATTTTTCATATACCTTATAGCATTAAAAAATTAGTAAATATATTATATTAAAACAAAACAAACGTTCCAAGTTAAATAATTTTGCCTTTTATCAGATTAAAAGGGTTTGAATTAAAAAAAGAAATATTTTACTAGGAAATTATTGAAGTAGATAAAAGAAAATCGAGAAGGGTTTCTCAGAGTGAGAAATCTACTCTCAGAGAGCTAACAGACAAGCCATTACGGAATTTACTGACTATTGACGGAATTCCTTTACTACTTCAAAAAATGATTATCAGAGGTCTAATAATGGAGCTTAACAGTTCGGGATGACAAGTCATAAGCACGAATGAATACGTTCTTCCAACTATACACTCAATTTTTATACAAAGGAGGAGCAGTAAAAGTACCATAATTATCTTTTCCCCACGAATATACTATGAGAAAGAATAAACTATGAGAACGACTAGAAACAAATGAGTAGATCGACTTAACAACACTTATGAATTATGTTTTAAGACAAAATTCAAGGACTCTAAAGAAAAAGTGAGGTTAAAGCAATAGCCACTTAAACATTTTGGTAATTGGTTAGGTTATGTTAGATGGCTGACCTCTCGAGATGGCGGAGATCACACTTAGTACAGTGAATCCAGATAAAAACTTCAGTATGTAAGTTGTGGTTCTTTGAAACGAAACATTCATTAAGGAAGGAACATTAGCGCATAAATTCTGATCGGACAATATCCTAGAACCACTGAAAGGTGGACTTTGCTAAAAGCCAAGAGTTCACTACACCTCTTACGATTTACCCTGGACCAGAAGGCTAGCTAGTAGTTAACCAACGGTTGCTGAGCTGGTATAAGACACAATCATCCTGTAGTGAACCACAAGAAGTCAACGGAGCTTTTAAGCCTAAAGCTGGAGTTGCTAGATAGTTTTCGACCGTGTACTCCTCCACTAACCCTCCCCGCAAGCTTTGATCCATTCATAAAAAATCTACTCCAGCGAATTCTTTACTCCCGCCGATGTCTTCTTGTTTCTTTCCTCGATATTGGTTTTCTATGAGAGCTTCCTATTTACGATAAACCATAGGTAGTTAGCAAATTAACAGCAGGCCGGCGACACATGATGTGTTATATAATATTATATTAAATATCTTCATAAAACCTTAGATAGTGGCCAATCGAACAAGCAACACGTATAAATACAGCTTTAAATCTATTAATTGATAAAAATCTGGGAAACTTTTTTCTATTTTTCACCTGTAGAAACTTCAATAATTATAAATATCGTGTAGGGTATAAGTTCCAATATATTAAATATATGTTTCTCTATTTATCTTTTGCCAAATAGTTTTTTCTTCAGATTTTTATAGAGTTAATATAGCAAAATGCACAATTCGCCAACTTTATTGAGTGTCAAACGTGACAGACACAGAAAGACGCTAAAGATTTATGACCTGCTATCACAGTGCAGTGTAATAAAAATTGCTGCGCCATAACGGAAAATCCTAATATAACACTTATTTATACAACAACATATTAGTATATGTTTGGTACACATTCTGCGCTTGGTTGACCAAGCATTGATTTACGGCCAAACTATTGATTTTCTGAGACAACCCCGAACCAGTAAATTGCAGCGCATTACAGCTATATTTATGTACGCAGCAGTGCTAGAAGATACTGTTACAATATTTTCTCGTGTTTCCTCACAGATAAAAGTCCATCCCCAACCCCGGCGCATTCAAATTACATACACAATATGCTCTATTTCAAACTTCCTCCCTCCTTTCGGCACTTTTGTTTCGTGCTGCGTGCGCCAGCAAATAAAAGCAATAATTAAAATAATAATTTTCACAACTTAAGTCTTTGTAATTATATTTGACGTACATTCAAGCGCTAGCGCTAGCTGGTGTGTACGCTACTCGGCGTTTTACGGACCACGAACCGGAGGTGACGCCATTATGCATTTCCGCCTTTGTTTTACTCATTGTACGCGAAGAACTTGCGAGAATAGTGAAAAGGAACGCACTCAGTTCGGTCTGCACATTGTCTCATTAAGTAATATTTTTGGAAATTTGAAACCACAAATGCTCACCAAAGTAATATAATATAATATTGTGCTTAGACTTAAATGTGAAAAGCCCACACCACCAGAAACATCCCCATCAATGCCTTCATCATTACCACTGCCACCAAATATAAGAATAAATTAAGCTTTTTGTAGTGCAGTGCTGGGCATCAGCTTCCTTTCTTGCCCTCATAGTGCATGTATGTATGTATGTCTTTAAATAGGCCTTTGAAATTTTCAGGAAAATCTAATTATAACACAAATGTTTCAGAAAAAACGTATTGACAGTAATTTTATTATACCAGCAAATGACTGCTCATATATTGTACAATATATAAAATTATAAATATTTACAAAACAAAAAGAATAAATCTCCCCTTCTCCACTTTTTTATAAGGAACTTACAGTTCTATGACTTAATAAATATAACATCAATCTAATGAGTTTAACGTGGCTTCAGAACCTACTCTGTCACTTAAGGTAGGGAACATAATAGTAGCTTCAACAACAAGTAGCATTGGGACGTCACGAAACCCATCAATTCTCAGAAAGCAACAATATAATGTGGATTTTTAAGCGCTATCAAAAATGGCTCACATTTCTTTAAAAATACTGCTAAAAACAATAAATCGGGTCATCTTAAGTGCTTTCGAAAAATCATGAGAAGCGGTTTTAACTTTAAAGAAACCTTTAAGTTCGTTAATATTTTTACCTCGACTTTTGAGGTGAAGTGCTATGATGGAGTGCTAACCTAAACGATGCAATCCTAGCAGTTACTGTGTGTACCATTTTGTGGTAAGCTGAACAGCATGCTAGATTCCTGCACCAATACTCTGTAACGTTACGACGACTGGAATATCAGTAAAAGTTAGGCCACATATTTGACAAACTGTTCGCTTCGTAAAGAAGCAGCTGCCAAACTCAAATTGACATATGGAGAGCAAATATCGCACGAAAATAAAAAAGTTGTAACAATCTAGGAAATTTTTTTTTATCTATTCGGTTTGCACGCGCAGTTTATTTGGACAAAAAAAAGTCCGGTTCAAATTTGATCTGAACTATATTACGACAATTGATTATGAAATAAAAATACAATAAGCACAGTTAAAAAGCGGGAATAGTTGGGGCAATATAATTTTAAACAATTCGGTCAGAGCTCGGCTGACGAACGTGTTAATATTCGCTAACTGTATTAAGAGCTCGCAACACCTCTACGTGGTTCTGTTTCTACAGATTTGTCATACCAAAAGTTGTTCAAAAATTATTATAAATGGTTTTAATGGAGAGAGTAAGTTAACTATTAATATTCTCAAATTTTGCTTTTCGGAGTTTGAAATATTTGTCTGGTCAATAATAAGTTTACGGTATGATATGGTATGAGAAAAATATGAGCACAAGTCTACAGAAACCCATACTATTATTTATACAGGGTACCGACACTTAAAAATGTAAGAAGTTGGTTAACTCTGTTGCAAAGTAATGTACATGTAAATTACATGTGACCTTCTGAATCCAACATCTCAAATTTTATTAAAAACAGGAAAAAACGTTAACTTCGGTAAAAAAAAAAGACTTTTTTTGCGAATTTTTTTCTTAAATATGGATTGAGTCATTTTATTCGGACCTTTTGTACATTATTGAGCATACTTTCGACGATATAGGGTAATTTTTTCATGCAGGAATATTGAAACATAAGCCGGTAACGGAGCTTCCCCCAGAACGTCTTGAGAAAACAACAATTTGCGGTTTTCACCATAACTCGGCTGGAAATTATCCGAAAGAAAAAACCAAGAAAACACCCTTAATGTAAAAAAAAATGTTTACTAAACGTAGGAGGCGGTATTTTATATGTCGAAAATGTGTATAAATTTTAAACTGAATTGGTCAAGTAGTTTTGAAATTACAGTGAACTAGGACTTTGAAAAAGTAGTTTTGAGCAAAACGCGTCTAAAGTTTATGAACTATTGGTTGGAGCGTTAAAGGCCAGGAGATTAATAAGACAATAACTTTAAGAATATTTTTTCTATCGACCTAAAATTTTAAGGACATATTCTTCAAATGTTAAACAATACGATAAGAGAAACAAACCCCCCCCCCCCCCTTAAAAACAGGAAAAAACGTTAACTTCGGTTGCACCGAATCTATAATACCCTTCACAAGTACAACGGTTCCTTACAATAACTTGATTCAGATCTAATTTCGTGAATCGGCAATAAAAAATAAAATTTTTTTCCAAGCAGGCACTTTACTAAGATCGTTCAGTTTATATGATAGCTGTATGACATAGCGATCCGATCAAAACAATTTTTTCGAAGATTATATTCTTGCCATAGAAAATAACTCATGCCAAATTTCGTCAAGATACCTCGTCAAATGAAAAAGTTTTTCATGCAAGCACTTGATTCATCAATTGTTCAGTTTGTATGTACAAGTATAATGGTCAGATATAAGCAGCTTCTTGGTGAGAAAAGGGCAGGTGCAAAATTTCAGATCGATAGCTTAAAAACTGATGGACTAGTTTGCATATATACAGACGGACGGACGGACAGACGGACATGGCTAAATCAACTCAGCTCATCATGCTGATCATTTATATATATATTTTATGGGGTCTCCGACGTTTACTTCTGAGTGTTACAAACTTCTTGGCAAACTTAATATATCCTGTTCAGGGTATAATAAAAATGTAATGCTGGAAAATATATTACATATGTACATATGTATGTGTAAATTTAAATTTCACTTACCCAAATAACAATTATTTGAAAATCTCACATACCCGAATCAACACATATACATACATAGGTATATCCACACAAATTATATTTTCGCACACTTCGTAAAACGACGAGTAACTTTTCTTTCGCCTGCGAATAGACAAACACATAACTACATATAGTATACGCACAAATTATATTTTAGCAAAACTTTTCACACACTTGTTAAAACCACACGCTTTTTATTACTATTTTTTTTACTGCGATTTATAGCACTTAACACAACACCCACTAATAACAACACATTATTGACACGAAAATAACTGAAATAAACTTGCACAAACATGATCGATATCACCGCTACCAACACATTGCAGAATACCACGCACTTTTGCAGGAATTCAGCTTTTCTTGCACATTTAACTGTTATTTAATTGCATTTTAACACTTTTCACTTTTAAACTTAATGCAAACATTTCACATAATTTTCGAATAATAACTTTAACAATACTTTGGCACAATTGAATATACAGCATTCTTATTATATTTCACTAAACTTCGCAAAACGCCACACGTCACAACAAATTTCGGCACGAACTGATCTCTCTCTCTCTGTTGTTTGCTCATCCTCACTAAAAGTAACAGGTGCGTCTTCATGCATCGTTAATAGGAATCGTTGTACAGCATAGCGAAAGGCAATAATAAACATATGTATGTATGTATGTGCGAATGCTAACACACCATACATACATACATATGAATATTTGTGTACGTATAGACATGTTTATGCAAAATAAAGCTTCCAATATGATTAAGTAGGCAAATAGTGAATGCAGTGATGCAAGTGGTGTTTATAATCAATGAAAGTGTTGTTGCTTGTTGACAAAATTTTATCATTACAAAACAAAGTTTATGCTTGAAAATTGTGTTTGTCGCTAATGGTTTAACATTGCCATTTTAATATTATTATTATTTAATTATTGTTAATATAATTTACTATTATAATTACACTGATAAACAAAATTAAACTTTTTTTTTGTTTTATGAATATGACGCCGCTGATTTCAAATCTACCCTCAGTTTCTTTCTAGCAGCGCTAGTTTTAGTGATACAGGTACTTCTTGAAATATCGATACTTGAATTAATTTAAATTGCAAAAAATTACTAAATGTCATAAATAAACCACTATATCTACATTAAGAAGAACTTGTTTCAATAATCCGAAAAGTTTTTGTACTGTTTGTGGTGACTATATGTTTAGAGAATGTCGTTCAAATGTGTCTGATTCTATAAAAAAAAGCCTATTTAGAGTACTTGGGAAAGTAAAATACATAGAACATAACTGACTGATATGCGTCGAGCTTAAAATGGCAATTTTCTTTTGTATCAACGAAATACCCCTGTTTCATGTACTTATGGGTTAGCCGAGCCAAGACAGCACACTGATCTAAAAAAGTTTGGACTTTGAGAGTGAATTTAGTACCGGGTAGTATGAATATGATGAATGCGCCTCTAGAAGCCAGTGACCGTATTATAGTACTCCCTTTTCATATAAAGTTAGGTCTGATAAAACAGTTTGTAAAAGCTCTAAACAAGGACGGGTAATGTTTTAAATATAATATAACAGTAAAATAATTCCGAAATTGAGCACAAAAAAATTAATGCTTGTATTTCTGAAGGTCTTGATATCAGGGAACTAATAAAGGTCCAACATTTTATTGATTGTATGATCGATAAGGGATATCTGCGGGGATTGAATTTATTTGTTTACAAAATTTCTTATG
Source organism: Bactrocera oleae (assembly GCF_042242935.1). Classification (NCBI taxonomy): domain Eukaryota; kingdom Metazoa; phylum Arthropoda; class Insecta; order Diptera; family Tephritidae; genus Bactrocera; species Bactrocera oleae. The sequence goes on along the minus strand of NC_091537.1, from coordinate 17,629,068 downwards.
AAATAAAAAGTCTCCAGACTACATTCAAGACAGCTCATGTTGCACTTCCAGAGACTAGGATGTAACATGAGCATCAAGATGCACTTCCTCTTCAGCCATTTAGACCGATTCAGAAAATTTAGGCAACTTAAGCGAAGAACAAGGAAAACGCTTTCATCAGAATATACTCACTATGGAAGAGCGATACTAGGGTCGTTGGAATGCAAATATGATGACTAATTACTGCTAGAGCTTACAAAACAATACTGATGTTTCTACTCATGCACATTACATTAAATAAAGTTTTTTAAATTTTAAAGAAGGAGCAATATATTTTTTAATTGTGAAATTGTATTGTAGTATTATTGTAAAAAAATTCACAAAACAAAACTACTGTTTCTCAGTGTTATTTAGACCAGGGTAGATAATTTTTGAAAACAAAAAAAGATCATAATAGGATGAAACCCAGCGGAAACGAAAGATAAAATAACAAACATTAAGGGAAAAATAATTTACCGGCGATCTGAGGTCATTTGATTATCAAAAATATTCAATTATTATTAACACAAGAACTACGAACCGCACAAAATGACCGGTTGCATCATTTATTTATACCATTTCGTCTTTAATATTTAACAATAGTGTCATGATTTTTATAAAATTTGTATATAGAATAATGTTATAGATTATTTTGTTCTTACGCTTCTAATCTATCTATCTAAACCAGAGAGAGAGAGACCTATTTAAAATAAATATATGGTAAATCATCGTAGTTCTAGTGTTAATATAAGATATTATTGTTATTTTGATTATGATTACTATTTTTTGTTACTACTTATCATAAAAATATTTAGTTGTTAATCTGAAAACTTTATTTGGGTTAATCCTGAAGAGATTATACACGGTTCGTTATATAAGGTTCGATAACTTATTGTAATGTTGATCTCATAATGCCACTGTCTTAGAAACCGTCGTCCCTATTGGCAAATATTGGCAATATTGGCAAAACACTGGGACAGTCGATTTTCACAAGCTTCTCTTAAGTCGAATTCTTTTCTGGCAAAATCATTGGACACAGGCAGGAATATGTAGAAAACACATGGTGTCAGATCAGGACTATGTATAAGGAGAATGCATAAAAATCACCGCATCGAGCTCTCGGATCTTCTGGCAAGCCGCTATCGATGTATGTATGTGTGCTTGCATGCTGGAACGGAATCAACGAAACCGAAATCGCGCATAATTTGCTGTTATAGTATCAGTATCATAAACATTATTCACATTTTCAGCAGCCTGGCCGCCGTAAACGAAAACTACCCTGATCTCGTGCATAAGTTATGTTATTTCGGCTGATCCTAGTCTTGAGATCGCACTTTTATAAAAAAAGAGAACTTGAAGTTAAGCCTCGTAGAATTTTTCACCCCACCCTATTTCAAACAATTTCGACCGTCCCTTGCCCAATGATGCAGAACAAAAAAAATATAAGCGCTAGAAGCTTCCAAGACCTCCAGGAGGTGAACATCACAAAGGATAAGGATACCTCTATCTAACCCCAATCCCGTGACCAATAACTTGGAGTGTCTTCCTTACAGACTCATTTGCTATGCAGTTTCCAGCGATTCCGCTATTATTCGCCATGCAATCGGTACGAATCTCCACTTCCCTGAAAGAGGCCAAACTTCGGAGTAGTTTATATACGGCTTCTATATTCACCACGGCTTGAAACCGCAACAGTGGTCTACCATTAAAGTTGAGAATAGAAAGTATTTCGAGTTCAAATAGAACGTTCCACAAACTTTCTGGCTCTACTAGATTTCAAATCATCTGAACAGAAGCTGAATGAACCCCTTTTGCAGCAATTCCCCTTTTCCTATACATGCCGCGGAACAGAAGCCACCAGGAGAGCTACAAATATTTATTTATGTATATTTTTTCCACAACAAATTTAATTATACTTTAAAATCGCTTACATAATGTAAATGAACATAACGCTCCAGTAGCTTATGTAACTCAATTCGATTGCCAACTGTCCGACGCATAAGCGATTCGTACCAGCGGTCATCAGTCATCAGCAATCAGTCAAAACGAAGGACCCAATAAAAATTCAATTTCAAATCAATCAATTTTCGAAACAAATTTCACTTTTCAATATTTTGCCAATTTCATTTCAATTTATGTGACAGCGAAAAAAAAAACACACACGAACCTGTTGGGCCGCAGGCGCAAGGCAAAACCACACGAACTGACTGATTGACCGGCAGACTGTTTTTAGACGCCAACTGAACGCAATGAAGCCACTTGTGTGCGTATGAATATAGCCGTTGGAACTATGTGGCGCCCCAAATTGTCAAGCGATAAACATCGGCAACAACAATAGCAACAATAACAATTGCAGCTAAACACTCGATACGTGTATTTTTGTATGCGTGTGTGGTGCGTTTTTTTGCGGTCAATTGCGCACAGCTGAATTGAATTATCGGTTTCGCAGCACTGACGTAAGCCAATATAACATATATATGTAAGTATGTGCAATGAGTAAAAAAAACGCAAAATAGCTTGTGCCTAGCTAACGGCGACGTGCAACCCCAAATAAAGCGCCTGCGGAATGGTGTGAGTATTAAATTAAATGAGTTCTCCCATTCATATGTGTGTAATTTTCATAATTTCTAAACTCAACATTCGCTGCTGACTGTGCAAAATGCCAGTTTTTCTTGTTGTTGTTTTTGTATGTTTAAAAAAGCAACATTTCAATTAAAAGCCCGTAACTGACACATCAATTCCAACAGCAGTTAAGTGTATGCGTTTGTTATGTATATATGTAAGTATATATATAGTTAGCGGTAAAACTCAGCCAACTGTAATTTTTCAAAAAGTTCAAATTAAATGTCTGCTTTCGGCTGCTGGTGCTTTTCTTCTTCGTTTTTTTTTCGCAATAAATAATATATGATGGCATAGTGATGCATCACTTCTTGACAGCCGTCACCACCAACATGACAGTCCACTACTCTGCCACGCACACGTCTCCATCACAACCCCTCACAACGCGTTGCTCATTTTACTCAACTTTTTTTACAATTTCCCTTTTGTTTGTGCTATTCGTCGTTGTAACTATAAATTATTTCATTTATTCACTTACCACTTCTTTTTAATGCATCCCTGTTTTTTTTTAATTTTATTTTAATTTCTTTATAGTTTGCAAATTTGTCTTGTCATTGCAACAAATCCCATAATTATCCCATCAGTTAGCTTGGCAACATTTGCTCGACACATTTGCATGCGATTCGGTTAGCGAGGCAATTGTCTCGTTAGCTCGAGTGAAATTAGCAGTATTGGCTGCTTATGTTTGACAGCCGGGCTTCTCAGTGCCATTAGTATTGAAACAAGCGGAAATTGGCTCATCAACAATTGACAAGTCATGATGACAATTTTTACGCATTTACTACGTCCAGAAATGGGTTCGTGGCAAGAAGTTAAAAAAAATTGTCTAATTAAAGCTGAATGTGAAGTCTTAACGGTAGTCTGATAAGTCACTCAAAAATGGGTTTGCTTCAATGAAAATAGTTTGCCTGCTCCGCAATGTCCTTATAACAAGCCGAATTCCATAGAGTTATAAAAAGAGAAATTGTCGCAAAAATTTAGAAAATATTCTTTTAAGAGTGAGCAAATAGTCACCTATTTTATTGTCACGAGGTCACTCCTACCTTATCTTTGCCGGAAAATGCCTTTCTCTGTAAAACATAACTTCACTTTTTAGAATATAATTGCCATATAAAGCTTTTCATGCGCATCAGCTGTCAGCGCTTTATTCAGCTATCAATTCATTAAGCTGAATAATTGCTGAAAGCCAAAAGGCCTGAAAAGTTTGGTATGAAGTTTTTATTTTATTATAATTAAGGTCTATTAAGATGTTTAACTATATAGATTTATAGGTCTATAACTTCATACATCTGTAATTGTATGACTACATTAGGCTGAAAGAAGTTTCATTTCTAGTCCATTTAAGAAGCTAAACAAATTCTAAATTGGTAAGGATTGAGTATAGACCACAAACTCGCGTTAGACTAGTAGATATTCTCCGTACAAATCAAACCCGATCAAAAAAAATTTGCAAAATGGTGGCGTTTTTAAATAAAAGTTGAGTTTTACGCCAATTTTTGGTCGTTTTTCGGGCTGCCGAAATTCGATTTTTGATTAAAAATCCGATTCAGTCATTGTGTGTAGAATTATATACAGAACGAGCACTTCACTTCACTTCAGCAAATTCAAGAAATGCTGTTTCGAGAAAAACGCGTGTAAAGTTAAACTGATGGAGCAGATTGCACTGGGCGGCTACACTTTAAATGGCTGTAACTATTTGAGATATCGATTTGAAAAAAATAATTAAATATATGTATGTATATATTAGGGTGGAGCGGAAAAAAAAGTTTTCTTTTTTGCTTAGCCTGAGGGTAAAATTTATAGATTATAATAAAAGAAAATTTTTGGAAAAAAAATGTATTTTTTAACATCTCACTTTTAAAGTAAATTTCGAGAAAAAGAGACAACCCTTCTAGTTGTTAAAAAAGTTTTTTTTTACAAAAATTTTCTTGTTTTTATAATCCCTAAATTTTACGCTCAGGCTAAGCAAAACAAAAATATTTTTCGCGCCACCCTAGTATTTATATAGGTATAAACTATTAAAATATGGAAAAAAATCGACATTTTCAAAATTTAACACTAGCTATGCCCCTTAAAACTGGAATAAAAGGGTACCTGCAGGACATTTTAGAAAGCGTGATAAAGCAGTTAAACAATATTCATTTCGATGGAAAACATTGGATCTCTCAACAAGATTCTGCTCCAGCACACAGTGCAAAAACCACCCAGCAGCGGCTTAAAAGCAATATTCCTGGTTTCATACCTGGAAGTCCAGACTTGAATCCATGCGAACTGAATCCACAGTTTTGGATCTTAGTTGAAGAACATGGCCAGTCGAATATCCCACAGAAACTTGGAGAGTCTCAAAATTCTTTGCTTCGAGCAGCGTCGTGTAAAAGCAAAAAGTGGCCATTTCGAAAAAAAATTGATGCATCGCTTATTTAAAGGAAATTTATATTCGTTTATATTACATGTCTGCGGGTTTCAGGTTTATAAATTAATATACCCTGTATTAAGTTTGCCACGAAGTTGCAACACCTAGAAAGAAACGTCGGAGACTCTATAAAATATATATAAATGAACAGCATAATGAGCTGAGTCGATTAAGCCAGTTAAACAAGCGGCTGTCCGTCTGTATATACGGAAACTCGTTCATCAGTTTTTACGATATCGCTCAGAAATTTAGCAAAAGTTCTTTACAAAATTTGGCACGGATTATTGTCTAAGACATCGCTGCAATCTCTGAGTAAATTGTGCAGATCGAGTCAATATAGCATATAGCTGCCATACAAACTGAACGACCATAATCAACTTCTTGACTTCTTCTAAAAAAATATTTTGTATTTCTGAAGGATATTATATAAAACTTCGGCACAACCAAAGTTAACGCTTTTTCTTGTTAAAGCAACTCTTGCTATATATAATATAAAATTCATTACTTTTCTTAAGAACAACCAACTACACAGAACTGAAATGGAAATTATTTATTAAAATGTTTTACCTACTACGCGCTTGCCCACGTAGCACTAAATTGGACGACAGATGAACGTAAGGTAAAATATATATACAAACATACATTTATACATAAGCAAACATATAAAAAACGCATAAGTATATAAGTATGTATGTGTGTATATAGCCACAAGGTGTTAAACGCTTTGCTGTCAGTACGAACCACTGAGCAAAAACAATAGCAAAGTCCTCACAAAAACGAAACTCGTTAGTGGTGAATTTTTAATAAAACATGAAATTATTTGTCATTATTGTCTGTGGTAATAAGTATGTGCTCACTCGACCATACATATATATACATGTATATATGTATGTATAACTGGTAACTAGGCAGTAGTAGTTGTGAAGTCAACATGAAAAGTCGTGAGGTCCTTATGCAATACTTAGATATGTATGTATAATTCACAGTGCATGTGTGTGTTTGTGTGTTTAGGTTAGTTTCATAATTAAGTTGTGCTGCGCTGGTCATCATAGCTCAATGGTTGGGCAAAAAGTGCTAGCCAGGTTGGTTGAAAAGTCTATTAAAAACGTATGCTCTCTCGCCTCTATCATCCGAATGTGCGGTGGCCACTGCGCTGTTAACGGACACAACCGCAAAAAGTGAAATATAGGATGTGATGATATTAGTACGTGGTGAAGATTCATTACATGAATTATGCATATTTGATACGGTAAACTCAATTTGATTATTAACATATATTTTCTTTAAAATTTAATAATAAAGCATAGATATAAATTAGCTTTTTGCTACATGCAGGTATTTTCACAATTAAATCATTTTTTATGTATCTGAAAGTGAGGGAAAAGAAATAAAACTTACTCGAGTCTAAAGACATTATTGATAAATAGTGAAAAGCTAGATTCGTTGACTCCACATTTCATGCATATGGATATAACGACGTTTCAGATCTTCTTTGTAGAAAATAATTACAACTTCACTCACATATATTTGTGATGCCTTTGCAAATATTTACCGATATGGAACACACTCTGAATATTTTTTGAATTTTCATTACTGATCGCTCGGAGACAAATGTTCCGATCACCATCAGTTTTTTCTGCAAGTTCCATATATATGGTAATTCTCCTTACAATGACCCACCAATTTTTAATTTTGCCAGACCAAAAATGACCAAAATGTTGGCCTTTTTTTAAACCCCGCCACTTTGTCAGTTTTTGAATTTTTTTCTATCGTAAGTCATTCTACGAACAATATCTTAAAGTGAAGACTTTCAATCCACAGAGAAGGCCGGCGTCGCTGCAGCAGTTGTGGACGTTTAAAATTAATATGTAAAATTGTGCGTAATAGTATTTAATTAATTCTACGAAATTAATTAGATTCAAAAAAGCTGAAAGTTGAAAAAAAAAATTTGTAGAAATGTTGCCACCTTTTTAAAAATCAATTGTTATCAATTAAATTATTTTAATAAATTAATAATTTATAAATATTTTCACAGTATTCAAGGATAATCAGATAGATATTTCTGTCTTAGACATTAAAAAAAGTGGCCACCTATTTAAAAATTTTAAATGAAGTATTTTCTGTATTATGGATAGTTTATACACATCAATCATCAGACAGTAGTCATATAGTTTCTCGAATACGACAATGTAAAAGTTAATAAATTTAAAATAATCGTTGTCTTCGATTCGGCACTGCACTGCTCGCTATTCTTGTAAAAAAAAATTTCATGTAAAAGCAACAACAAAGCTACCTGATCTGCTTTCAATGCTACCGAGTTTTGTTTTTCATATTATACTTAAGTTTTACTATTGTGAATGGCTCAAATGACAAGTGAAAATAAAAATTTATTTATTTTCTTTGATTTTCAAAACATCAGAAATAAAATCAATTAAAATATTTGATAGAAAATAAAACTAAGGATTTAATAAAACGTTTTTTGACACGGAAAAAAGAAGAAAGTGCTGCCTGTTTGTTTGAATATCTCGCATGGTTTGTACGATTGGCTACGCTCCAACGCTTCAGTTTTAAAAATCTTTGAACCATTAATAATGGTAAGTTCAACATGAAATTGACACTGAGCAGCAACTTTTTCTACATCACGGGAGCCTAGAGAGTCTCTTCACTTATCCTTTCCAAATACGGCAATTTTACTTATTTATTTATACATTACAAAACGAAACTAATTACAATACTTTAAGTAATTAAAATACATATATTTGAACTTTGTGATATTTGTATCCGATTTTTTTCAACCGTGGAACACCTTTTAATTTGCATATTGTTACAAAATGCCAAAATACTTTTACATACGTACAATACAAATACAAATACTTTTACATATATGTATATGCTGACATGAAAGTGTTTATTGGTAAGTTTTTGGAATATGGCTTTTGGCAGCATGTACAGTTGCGTGCAACTAATTAACAACGATAGTAGATCAAGCAGTAAGTAGTAGGTTGATTCTTTTATCTTACTTATTAAAAAGGTACGGATATATGTATGTATATATATAAAACAAAGAAAAACATGTTTGCGGGAAAACCAGAGATTTTAATAATTAAACGTCTATTTGGGTAATGCAACTAATTAACAACGTTTGACAACTGCGTGGCATTGACTACACTAATTTTTGGCAGATGTCATGTGGAATCGTTCGCCTTTTTGAGCATTTCGTATAAATCGGCGAAATTTTTATCTTTATAAGGGTTACTTTTTTTCAGTTGAGTCTAAAGGTTCTTGATATGGTTTAGATGTGAACTGCAAGAACAACAGTCAAAAACAGTCACCAATTTCTCGTGAAATCACAGATTATTGTGACGCGTCACGACGTGCTGGTACAGCTATGGAACATGTTATCGAAATGTATTTTTATTTGTCAATTGTTTATTAATTTTTTATATAGGCACCCCCCAAAGCATTATATTGCTGCCATCATGCCTCAGTTTTGAAGTAGTTCACCTAGAGACCAGCTCTTTTCATTGTGGGTGCCTAACATAACTTTACCCGTCTGAAAAGACTCTGTTTATCTTTGTTTCGTTAAAAAATACGAATGTCACTTCCAAATACGTTTTGTCCAATGGCGGTATTTTAGACAAACTTCATCTCCATTTTTACTATTGCGATCGTGCTTCTCGTTATCCCCTTTTAATGATTCTACTGCAGTCGTTTTACGTACTCTCTTTTTGCATGGAACTTGTTTTGTAGTTTTATTAAACCCAGAACAATGTATGGAAAACTTTTTTATATACCAAGATATATTCACAAAATTTGGCAGAGATTATTATCCAAGATTGTAGCGATAGCTCCAAAGAAGTTATTTAGATCGGACAACTGTAGCATACAGCTGCCCTTCAACTGACAAATCATTATCGAATCAATATACGAGCGTTGTTAATTGGGTGTACGACTAAGAATTTTTTCGAGAGGCATACTTTAATGTGTAAAACACTAGTAAAAATATAAATTTTATTTCCTTAGTATTTTACACACACACACATATGTGAAATATATCAACGGAGGCATGTCGTTGTTAATAAGTTGTACGCAACTGTATGTATATTTGTATGTTAGCAACTAATTTCACTAAAGTAAATAAAACACCCACGAAATGAAACAACAATACAAATATAGGTGTGTTAAAAAATGCACGCTTGAGTGTCTGTGTGAACTTTTTTTTACAGGGAGGACCATATACAAATATCATCTTGAAAAAAGTTTATTTTTTGCTTTTTTTATTACACAGTAATTTATTTTATTTAAATTGAATATAGATTACTTTTACTTAATTTTATTAAGCTGTACATTTTTAATTTAACTTTATTTTGTTTTATTCCATATCTTTTTATTTAATTTTTTTTGTTTTATTTCATTTTATTTTTTTATTTTATTTTATTTTATTTTTTTTATTTTTTTTTTATTTTGTTTTATTTTATTTTTTATTTTATTTCATTTATTTTATTTTAATTAATTATATTTTATTTTGTTTTATTTAATTTTATTTTATTTCAGTTTATTTTATTTTTTATTTTATTTCATTTATTTTATTTTTTTTATTTTTTTTTTTATTTTGTTTTATTTTATTTTTTATTTTATTTCATTTATTTTATTTTAATTTATTATATTTCATTTTGTTTTATTTTATTTTGTTTTATTTTATTTTATTTTACTTTATTTTATATCATTTATTTTATTTTAATATATTATATTTTATTTTGTTTTATTTAATTTTATTTTATTTTATTTCAGTTTATTTTATTTTTTATTTTATTTCATTTATTTTATTTTAATTTATTATATTTTATTTTGTTTTATTTTATTTCATTTATTATATTTTATTTTGTTTTATTTTATTTTATTTTATTTTATTTTATTTTACATTATTTTATGGTGTTTACTTTTTATTTATTTTTTAATATCATTCGACGCACTACCCTATACCCCTTCATACATACGTTTGGGAAACGCTGACTATAACAAAACTTTGCATCGAGCGCTCCCAACAAAGACCACCAACTATATACGCCCGCATCTCCTTGCGCCCTCACTCAACCATCATTTCATCGCCACACCACACCACAGCGCCGCTCTGTTGGACGTGCCCAACCAATGGTCAGCCGGCATTTGCATACGCAATCAAATCGGAAACAGCGGCGAATACAAACATAAACTCCAACTAAAAGCAAACACGCGCAAACACAAATACAAACAAATAAGTGGCGCGCAAGTCAAAGGCGTGATTGTGTGATATTGATTGAAGCGGAAGGGTCAAGCTGGACGTGCGCGGCTTACCATCGCACTCATCGCTCATATGTGTGGCAGTTAATAAAGTGACCGCGATATATGGGCGGGCAATTGTAGCAAATGTATGCGTGTGTATAGGTGTGTGTGTGTGTGGTCATGTGGCGCTCACACTTTGGATGCCATTTAAATATTTGCGTATTTACTGATGACGCGCGCGCGGCATCAAAAGGCTGCTGCTAGGCCACCGCACTGGCTGATCTCCAACTGCACCTGAAAGCGCGCGGTGGTCAGTGTGTGTGCGTGTGCATTAAAATGAATTTTCACTGACGCTGACTTTGAGCCGCTTCAATTTAAAATTGCGCAACATCAGCGCAAACTTTGACGCAGCGTTTCTGAATAAGTTGGATGTGGCAGTACAGCCGCACTTAATAGTAATTGATGTTGCGTGGAAGAGTCGACTTAACCTGAAAAATGTGAGTTTTTACGCAAAAACTTTACATGCAATATTATTTTGTGCATTTATTTGTGCATGCCACATATGGTTATAATTTTTTTGTTTCTGTTTTCGTTTTTTAATTTGTTTACTTTCGTTTTTTGCGGAAATGGCCTCCATTTGCATAAGCATATGCCCATCAGCGTTTCTGGCGTTTAAATAAACACTCTCTTTGATTGAAGGGTCACGTGTTCTTCGGTGGTTGATTGGTGTGTTGACCAAATGGCAATGCGAGGCGCTGCGCGATTTGATTGCTTCGATGTTTTAGAGTTGGTCCACACATTTGCATACTGCGCCAATTTATTATTTCGATTTTCATTGACACTTTTCACCAACACCAAAATTGAATACGAAAGTAATTTTTCCTTTGATCTCTTTGCAATGTTGTAGAATTGAATTACGTTCAATCAAAATTTGAAGGAGAAACTCTCAATCTCAACAATACCAAAATCGGAAAATCAAAAACTGCCAATAATGATATTTTACTTGTTTGAGAGACGCTAGACAGAAAATTTGTCCAGCTATCGGTTCAATCTTAGACTAACCGAAGAGCTGGACAAATTTTTTAAGCACCAAATATCACATTTACATATAAGCCTTTATAACACACCCCACTTGAGAACACTCACAGTATCTTACCACACACGACCCCACCACACTCAGTAAGATAAATATTACCACACGCTGACACCCCACACCATCACGTAATAGTGGAATTAGTGATCGACGTTCCGCCCTTCCGTACTTACCGTCCGTATCAAACGAAATCTGTTAAAAGTTATGCCCGTAGTGGCAACGTAGAAATCAGTTGTTCTCTTTTGTTAAAATTTGAGCAAAGTTGCCTATTTATAAATAATTGTATTCGACTGTAATTTTGAGTTAGTTAAAGAATATTTCAAATATATTCATGTTTATTTTTTAGATGCTACAAAATATCAAGACTGGCAACCCTGCTTTGTAAGAGAGCAATCAACTGACACGTTTCTACGGAAAAATCCAATTTTCGCGGATATCCAACGTTACGGCCGGTAGAAGCGACGGTGAGTTTTCATTTACATTAGGCTCTCATAGCATAACAAAAAGATATTGGATCATCGCCTCATTTCCTCATTCGATACGAAAGCAATCAAGCACGCTACGTCCTATTCGATTATATAACACCGCTCGGGACTCTTTAAGTTAGATTTCTACTTTTAAATAAAGCAGTAATAAATGTGGGCTTTTCAAGACCAAACAATGTTAAACGAGTCTACAAGTTGGTGACAAGTATATGTATGGTTGCATATACTTTAAATCGGGCTTCGTTTCAGTTACGTATGTTAGCACCGACTGTCAAGGCAATAATTAGGTTATTTTCCTAACCTAATGTTGAAGACACTTTCCCATACATGATGTAGCAAATGTGTAGAAATGCTCAGTATGATCCGTTATCTAATTCGAATTTGTTTTTCTATTTATGATAAGCTGAGTTTGAAAATGAGAAAAAATCAGTTTTATATCGCATTTGAGATCACTGTTGACAAAAAACTAGTCTGCACTAAATAGTCAATACTGAATTGCAGTCTTATTAAATTATATTTGGACAAAGACAATTTCTGCGAAACATATATAGACCCTTAAACATTAGTTACTGCGAATATGGCTAACGGTAGAATGATGAGCTTTACGCACTTTATGGTGAATTTGACGTACAACGGGTGTTTTTTTAGAGTGATAATAAACCACAACCCATTGTTGACACGTCGTAACATCCTAAAAAAGTCACTGTCTGATGTGCTCTATCGGCAGAGGGATTCGTTAGTCCACATTTGTTCATAAACTAATGTTCAATGGGGAATGCTATAGAGCCCTGATTAATGACTTTTCTGTGCTTGAATCGGTGGATTGATGTTGACGACCTTTGGTTTCAACAAGATGGCGCTTTGTGCCATTTTTGTGAAGTTATGTGAAATCGCTTGTCTTAGCAGAAAAGGCTGGGACGTTTGACGTCTTGGAAGAGAATATTTGGCGCATTAACATAATGGTAAACTTCTGGGCCATAACATAAAAAATATGTATTTTATTTCTACTTGAAAACCACATTTCTAAAAAAAAAACACCCTTTCGCACAGTTTAGCCAATTAAAACTACCCACAAGCTAAAGAATTCCATTAGAAACTGATTCGAAAATTATTGTACTTAAGCAATACCATAGTTTTGTAATAGAGGAAGTAGCAACAGAAAGTGAGCTTCATTTCCTACTGAAACTTTCGAAATCCTTTGACTAACGGTCAAATTCCATGACATTTTCTGCTTAAGTGTGAAGTTTTTCGTAGAAACTTACTAAGCACATTTGCCTTATAGCTTCTTTACCGCATGTCAACTGAGTGAATTTGTGGAAGAAACCCGAAAACAAACTTCAGTCCACTCAAAACAAATAAGCTTTCAACCCCCTCTATTTAAAAGCGTAATTCCCAGCGCATTTCCCATTTGCTTACCACACAAATCAGCTCAATTTCAAGCCATTTTATTTACTAAGTACTTTTTCCAACACAAAACACATTTAATTACATTAATTTTTAATAATATTTCTTCAATTATTAGCCCGCCAACTTTCAGTAAAAAAGTAAAACAGCGAAATTTTTATGGCACACGCGCTAATTAACTTAAAAACAACAACAAGCAAACGAAATAATTCCATTTCATTATCAAGTAAATATGAAATTTTTAATTCGACCGCCAAATTAACAAAAAAAAAAGCAACAAAAAAGGGAAAAAAAACTGTAAGCAAGTGAAAATGAAGAAGTCTCAGAGGACTTGGCCGGTGTGGAAAATCAAAAAGCATAAGCGAATGCCGAATGAAACAGTCACAAAAACCCTGAAACGCAAAGGTATTTGGTAAGCACAGTCGAGGGCAGAGAAGAAATAGCCACGCTGCCACTCACATTAAAACAGAAAACAGTTATTTTATTATAATTTTTTTATATAAAAGCCGCCTTTGCTTTTAATTTCATTTTATGATTTAACTTTACACCTGCCTTTGAGTGGCCGCGGCACAAAAAGGATCAACTACTGCCGCTCGAAGTGACTCAAGTTCAATTAAATCCTTTTGCAGCCTTTTGACGCACTTAAGTGCCACTTGGGCAAGGAAACAAATACACCTGTGTGAGGGCCGAGTGTGGGCAGGGCACAGCTGTTGCGCTCAGTTTTGCCATTTTCTCGCTCATATTTCGGTAATTCTTTGTGACTTGCTGCATGTCCATGTCCTTTTCGTTTACTTCCGCAGATTTTCCAAATTGTTTCTGTTGGATTCAAAAAGTTGGTTGCTTTGTTTTAAAATTAGTGTATTCGAGTGTTGAGGGTGTGTGAGTGTGTGTGTATGTGTGCTCTTTTCACTTCAAACCCAAATCTTCGTGTAATCGGATAAGGTAATTGGAGGCTTTGTCTAGACATTAAATGGACAAATAAATATTTTTCCGAACGCAACTCTCGCTGAAGCGTTATGCGAGGGTTGGAGAAGAAATCCGTAAGTATGTAAATGTTTCGAATCAAGTCCATTACAAAGTAGCTGCTGACTTTGTAAATACTTATTACTAAGTTGTAACGGTTTGGAGATTTATGCTTGTGTTCTTACTCAGCAGTATCGAACTTATAAGGCATCTTCAGTAGAAAGGAATAATACACCTTCAAACAATTGGACCGTTTTTCTGGCCTTCTGCTTTGGCTTCCCTCTTCCACGGTCTCTCGCGTGTTCGACTTCCTTAAGAATTCCAGTCTAGCGCTGTTCTAGTAATATCATCGGGTGGAGTATGGCTTGAGTTCTAATTAATTGATCTTAAGAGAGAAAATCACTCCTTACTTCGCGTCCTAGAAAAGCTTGGGTTACTCATAAAATTAAAACTAGAATTATTTTTTTATCTTCTTATTTTTAATCCAACTAAATTTTAAGACTGGTTTTGAGTTTTACTTACTTGTAGTCTTCTCGAACTGCTTAAAACATCATCTTAAAGTAAGACCCCTTCTTTATTTTCATTATATTATCTAAACAATTCCTAGACACGAATTTATTCTGAAACAAGAAAAAACGAAAACTTCGGTTGCACCGAAGCTATAATACCCTGCACAAATACAAAGGCTCCTTACAGGAACTTGATTCCGATCGATCAATTTGTAAGGTAGCTATATGCTATAGTGATCCGATATAGGCCGTTCCGACAAATGAGCAGCTTCTTAGTGAGAAAAGGACAGGTGCAATCGATAGCTTAAAAACTGAAGGACTACTTTGTATACCTATATACAGATAGACGGACAGACAGACGAATATGGCTAAATCAACTCAGCTCATCATTTATATGTTTATATAGGGTCTCCGACGTTTCCTTCTGGATGTTTATAACTTCGTAGCAAAATTAATATACCCTGTTCAGGGTAGTAAAACTGGACAGCCAGAAATGGTTTGCCCTCAATCCGTGCATCCCTGAATAAGTTCTAATTACATAGAAACACAAACCATAAGAACTCTTTTACTTCTTCTCTGTAGTCTATTTGGGGGGGAGAGGTCTGCTGTAAAAAACCCAGGCCTCTTTTTCTCCTCGTGAAGTTCTGGTAGCAAGGAGAGGTTTGCTGAAAAATTCCAAGACCCCTTTTCCTTCTTCCAGGAAGTCTTGCATCGAGGAAAGGCTCTAGTTGAGGACTTCGACACCCTAATTCTTTGGCAGCTTTGAGTTTTTGGTGATTGCCTAGATATCTCGAAGGGGCTGAGCTATCGCAGGTAATATTTCTGAAAAACATAAGAGTGGATAGATCGCTCGGAACTGTAAGTCTGATGAGCTTTCAGGAAAGAGCGCTCATGTCTCACTATTACCAAGTTAAAAGCGGCGCGGCCTTCTTTTGGAAAGATTGCGAAATATTGTGTTCATTAAGATATAAAGGTTCAGAGAGAGGCTAAAGGCTCATTAAACAACAATTGCACAATTAGTCCTACTGATCTTCCGTCAGAGTATAATCGATAGGCCGAATGAAATTTGAAGGCTATAAAACTAATTTAGTAATTTTTAGAATGAGTCTAGATTTCAACTTAATTTGTAGGACAAATAATGCCAATCAGATTGCTTCTTTAAAGACAAAAGGAAATCCGCATATATTTCTTAGAAGAAAAGGACCTCTCATAAAAATCAATCAGCTGTTAGAAACCAACAAAAACTCGAACCCGTAAGACCTTCAATTACATTTGATATTATAATTTTTCTCCACTTTCGCAGAGTCTACTTTAGCAATAACTACCTTCCCGCCTTTCGCTGAGAATTCTGCAAGATTTTTGGCCAAAATACTTGCGGTCGACTTTGAGGTCGTTCGAAACTAACCGCAGGTGTTGCATTCATTTGGGGCTTTGCATTAATTATGATATTGCAACAGTGGCAGTCCAAATACATTTATGCATACTTATATATATATACATTATATACATATATATACTCACATACATTTCCTGCAGTGTGTGGGTAGCAATAACTGGAACGCTGTGCTTAGCCTGTTTGCATAAGAAAACTATTTGCCACACTTGTGACCATGAGCAGCCAAATGTAACGCTACTGAATTGCTTGAATATACATATTTATATATGTATGTATACAAGTATATGAACATATTTGTATAATAGAGGTGTAAGTCCACTGCAATGCCGAGAAATACCGGGGTCTCTCCTTCGCTTGATTGCATTCTACCTTTCCTGTTGGCTATAAGTTGGACGTGAGCAACGCAAGCTACCGTTATGAAGTCTATATATCTATATATATGTGTGTATATATAAATATATGTATTATATATATGTATGTATACGTGTGTGTAAAGCAATATCGGCAGTGAACTACCGAGCTAACTCAAATAGCTGCGCTTCCGTGTAACTGCAACGAAATTTGCTGCATACTTGCAGGCGTTCAAGTAATGTTAAACACATGCATACGATATATATACATTTTTACATTGTCTCATACAAGTATGCTGTTGAAACTTTAGAGTTTTCTTTATTGGTCTTTGCATGCCACACTCGGATGTGGCTAATTTTGTGCTGTTAACATTCCACCGGCATCGGAGGCGAATTCCGGCCAATACAAATATAAATATTCAAAAATTCATTTATGACTAGAGAACAATATAATAACTATGCATATATGTATGTATGTATGTCTGTATGCATGTATATGCTCGGGTAATAGTTATTTTATTCCCGTTGGGGAATTTCATTAGCCACTCACATATTGAAAATAAAATTGCAAAACTATTAAATTTCTCCAGAGATATTAATAAATGCACACATACACACACATACATATGCATAGAAATATAAAACTGATTTATTAAAGCCTGTGCCGATACGCTTTATGTGAAAGTGGTGTGTCCATGGGTTGAATTGTGAATTGGCACAGCATGAGGCTTCGGTAAAGATAAGCAAATTTCTGCTCACAAATTTGTGCTGCTTTGGGTTGAGGGGTTGCGAGTACGAGTAATCAATCAATGTGTGAATGGTATGTGGGTTCCAACAAAATTAGTACTCTGTGTCGGCACGTTTGAAAACCAATTTGTATTTCAGAAACTTACGGTATATTTAGCGTTGTAGTTAGATATTTATTTTATTAGTTTAATTCCACCGAGAATTTTGTAAGAGATGTTATTGATGTTTCTACACATTCACAAAACAAATGTAAGTAAAATTTCCAATTGGAAACTGTTTTTTTTTTTGATACACTCGTGTACAGAGTGCGTAGAAGACTTTCAACGCTTGTTTTTTCAATGCCCTCTCTTTTCACATACCTAGAAAGAGCTAGACAATAGTAAATTTGACAGCACTTTTTTCTTAATACGCCACTAATTGGAAAACTGTCGAAGAAGCGCCAGCTTAAATTAGTACAAAAATCATATATTTTCAAGAGGTTGGATTGGTCAGCTTGTCTGTACTATAGAGGAAACGTTTATTGTCTTGTCACTTCCTCGAAGTAATACTCTATCGGCTGGTTGCGTAAGAGAGTCATGAGTTAAGAGTGGAATAGATTTAACATTCTGCATACCAAATTTCGGTGCTTCCCCTCTCTATAAAAAAAGGCATACAGAATAGGTCGTTAACGAAAGCGTTAAGTGCGTTACTACGACTTCATTAGTCCCCAAGCAAAAAGCTAGTATAATATTATTGAGGTCTTGTCCAAGTGAAATATCTTTAAGTACGGCAGTATAATCGAACGACTGCAACTATAATTTCTGAATTTGGAATATTGCTACATTATTGAACACTTTACAGAAAATAATTAATAGTTAAATAAATGCTATAAGCTGTTTAGGTTTAAGAGAGTTTTGAGTACCTGAATTACTTGATGAGCTTTGCCATCTGTTTTAAAATTTATTAAACACAAAAATCATGGATAAACAAATTACTTGAATATGAATAACAGTACAGAACATTAAGAAGGCCTAAAGCAGTAAATACAAATATTTGAGTAGTGCTGCCATATATTTCATTTGGTTTATTCAAGTTAAGAGTACATGAAAAATACTAAATTATTCTAACATAAGGATCTATCTTTTCCAGAAAAATTTCTGTAGTATCCTTTTCTATATCCCTCATTGGCCTGTACAATAAAACAACACTTTTACCCTCAATACAAAAAATTACATTTTTCGAGACTTTCAACGCAGAATACAGCGCAGCTTCCTAACAAAAAAGTTTAAATTTTTTGCTTTTAAAAAAGATTTCGGTATACATCCGAAATCAATACAGTATTTTTCCTCATAGCCCAATAAACAATAATATTATTCAGACCGCTATCAGTTTTTTTAAGAGTCAATCGCTAGTAACTAAATCGAAAGAATGCTCATGTTATGGATTAGATTAAGCTTGCGATTAAATGGTATCTCGATCAATAGGATATTGAAATTCAAGTATCTTCAAAAGTTTTCATAATAGACATTTACTCGCTCTTTCTCCACTCAGACAATATACTTCGAAGGGCATTCGTTATTACATTAATTTCGGCGGTAAGATGGCTAGAGTGTTCTCGATGTTCGACGCATATATAAGGCGTGTTTGTTTTTCTTTATTATTATTTTTATTACAAAAATAATGGTTCGGTTCGATTGTCCAATATTCAGTCGACATAATCGCCCAGCAAAGGTCGGTAATTGGAGCAACCATGAATCGATTGCGCACCACGTTTACTCTTATGGATAATGCGCATCCTCAGAAACCTCGTACAGTACGCACCGAAGAAGCAATTGCTGCCGTGGAGGAGAGTATCGAAGAAGACCCAAATAAGTTCATTGGTTTTGGTTTGCGAGTTTACAAAATCCAACTCGTGCAAGAATTGAAGCCAAACGATCACCAAGCACGTGGCACTTTCGGTGAATGTACCCACAACAAGTTAGACACCGAATCCGATTTTCACAAAAACAAATTTTTTCAGTGAAGAAGCTTACTTTTAGGTTGAATGGGTACATTAATAAATAAAATTGTCGCATTAAGAGTGATGATAATCAAAAAGTGACTTTTTGGTATACTCTATGAGACAGAGAGCTTTATGCTTTCAAATTGCTGCAAAAAGTAGTCGAAAATTGGACCTCTCGGCTGGAATTTATTCGAGCCAACAGTGGCTAGAGAGTTTCACTTGCCTGAAATAATTTTTTAAACATAGAAGCGAGAACCCTTATTTTTATAACGAAACTAAATCCTTGGCTATAGCATTCCTTTATATTAGTTTTATTTCTTCTTGGAAACCACATATCTAAAAAACAAACACCTTTAATTTTTTCCGTCCAAAGTATAGGATCATCGTTTGAAGCAGAGATTTTTGTTATAAAAACAACTATTTTGAGCACTTTGTGTTTGAAATGAAATACCGATTTTTTGGTTTTATTATCTAATCCAGTATTACACGTTAAGCGGATCGAAAAATCGGCCAAAATAAGAGCAATGCTTAAGAATAACTCAACCGTTAATCTAATTTAAATAATAGCCAAGAGATTCACGAGATTTTAAACGAATTTTAAATAACATCAATCAAATTTTTTTTTTCTACCATAAAAAAGTTAGCTTTGCCAGTAGATTTTACTTACTTTTAATATCTTCATAGATTTTTCATAACTCTTAGCAATAAAAAGTGATACATGCCGCAGTGGCACTGTCTATTCTAAAAGTACAATATGCTACTAGAGTATGCAGATGACATTGACGTCGAAAGCCTTAATAACAGAGCCGTCAGCGCAGCCTTTTATAGCCTCTCGAAATCAGCATAAATTCCACCAATAATATAAGCCTGGAGATGAAACGCAGAGTGACTCTTGACACCAACGTACTAGTTAGACCATGTTTTTTGCATGCAAAATGATGCGAAAAGCTCTTTCGAATCGAGTCTCATGGGTGCACAACTGAAGCAAAGGCGCTCACACACACAAGATTCCAGTAGAGGGACCAAGTGCATAGCGACCTGTCTGCACTTGCGACGTACAGTTGGCGTGACCTCGCAAAGGATAGAGGAAACTGGCGCAGTTTTGTGTTCTTGGCCCAGACCGACCCATGGCTGTAGTGCTAAACAAGAAGAAGAAGAAGGTGCATTTAAGGACACTTATCGAGGTATTCAATTGACATATGAAATTAGCTTTTTGACCTTGTAAAACTTATCGATTTTTTAAGAACTCATCGCAAAGTCTTATAACAAAATAACAAATCTTTAAAGTACAATGTACATAATTATTTTTCTAGTAAATCATTTCAAAATCACACTCTCTACAATAAAATTTCCATACTTCATCAAATATTCAAACCCGTTTCAACTCATTGCTCGCTGGCATTAATAGGTCCTTATTGAATGCTCTCTTCCAAAGCGATTTAGTGTGTGTGTGTGTGTGGGTATGCGAGGGTATTTACCGGCGTCTGTTGTTAATATTTTGTATTTGGCCGTTTTGGCCCTCGTTGAATTATTGCTGATTTTGACATAACTAATTATTGAAAAACGACAGCAAAATGGCGCTCGGAACGACCGAAAATCATCAACCCAAAAATATTAAGCGCCAAAATCTCGCGAAATAATATACGTTTTAATATGAAGCATGAACACAACGCCAACGCAATAACCGCGCCACTAGTACTCCAATCTCCGCGCACAACTGCGACGATCAACCAGGTCGCGCCACTCAAAATACACTCGTATTCTCGACAAATTTTTAAGTGCACATGAAAGTCACAAGCATTTGGTAGCTGCTGGCCTTTCACTGAGGCTGGCGGATGGAGAAATGAGTGGAGAGCGATGAGATGAAAATTATGATTTCCCAATACATAATAACTTTGACAGACTAGTGAAAAAAAACGTCGTAGCACAAAACTGGAAATTCATTAAAAGCGAAATTCTATGAAGTTGGCAGGCGTATTGAATGCCAACGGAGTGTGAGCCAGCGACGGTGAACTCGAAGGTGGCAGTGTACGGATGGATTTTTGGAAACTGTTTTCTTTGTTACAAGCGCGAATTGGCGGGCGCTGGCAACCTTTGAAAAGGGTTGAAGGCCTTTAAGCGTCTATGGTGGGCGAAAGATTGGAAAAATATGTATTTAACATGGTTAGAAGCACGCGAATTATGTGTATGAGAATGTGTGAGTATATTAAATATGTGGCATGTACTTATGTGTGTGGTGGTTATGAAAATGAAAATGCTGCTTGTGCCACGACATTGTTGAACGAAATTGCCACAGCGATGGTAACATGCAGATAAAGTAGTAATATTGACAGTAGAGTACGCGGAATTATTGTAATTATTTGTCAGCCGTTGAGATAAATTGTTTTTCAACGATTAAGTGTACACTGTAAAAGGATTATTAACAATTGAAACAAAAATTTTTGAAGAGTTCAAATAAACAATGAAACTATTAAATGACATTGAGAGGTTTATGTGTAAGCTCTCTCTTTCAAAACATATCTTTCCAATACTTTTTTGCTCTATCGTCGCAGCAGAATAATTTCCGGAAAATTTCATCATCACACTTGACCATTTTTGATTTTCAAACGAAGCTTTACCTTAAACATAATCGAAACTTAACCTAATCTAACCTAAACTGCACCTCGATAAACTAGTTAGGCGAATATTCAAATTACCGGTTATTGGAATAACTAACTATCGAGATCATAACACTCTGAAATATTGTTCTATCTTCCTGAGGAAAATCTCTCGCGGCATCAATGAGCGTTAGCTGAATTTTTTTTAATTTTTATAATTCCTGGCGTAGCTATAAGACATGACTTTAAACTTTACCCAAGTAAGAAGACAGAATTTGAGAGAAAGTAAAAAAATATGTGTGGTTAGTTGGTTTAAAAGAAAGACACATAAGCGCCGGACCGCAAGCTCAATGTGTTCCCAAGTGGTAAACAATTAAGCCTTATCCAGCAACTCAGTGGATTTGATAAAAATACCTGATTTTTTCCACACCAGCTTCCCAATGACTTTTAAGTTGAAAGAATGGGAACCGTGAAAAATATCCTTTCACACCGATTGCAGGCTTGGCATTCACGAATGTAACATTCCAGCATCTCACCATCTTCTGGCATACTCTGCATTCTGCCGACTCCACTTTTGCAAGTTTTAGAAGAAGGGATTATAAAGGTAGGTGCCCTAAGATGACCGCTACAATGTTATTTAATTCACGTAGCAACTTTTGGGCTGCTCACTAGCAACACTACCACAAAGTACATTTGTGGCATACACTGTGTTGCTAGCGTTCCAAGATCTGAGGCGTTTTTTTAGAATTGAAGCAACGCTTGAACGAGCTGAATACCCTCGAGCGGGCCAACACGTCTGCTTTTGCTTTGGTACCCAGTAGATTCTTATCGAGGTTCCAACTGAAAGTCTAGTTATTGCCGCCTTGCAAAGCCTAAC
Organism: Bactrocera oleae; assembly: GCF_042242935.1. NCBI lineage: Eukaryota > Metazoa > Arthropoda > Insecta > Diptera > Tephritidae > Bactrocera > Bactrocera oleae. The sequence goes on along the minus strand of NC_091537.1, from coordinate 17,606,354 downwards.
GCAGTAAGACTTAGTGTAGGCGCTACGTATAGCCTTAATTGCGGCTTGGCTTTCTACTAGAAGTTTAATGGAATTTCTGGTAAGAGCAGAAGCTCGCTTGGCACCTTTTGTGATGAATAAAGGCATCGTCAAAGAGGTTTCATGCCTCTTGCTGATCAGCTGATCCCGATTCCGATTAAACTGGATTAACTATTGATTATTGGCTAAACTGACCAAAAAGTAATATTTTTGTACACATACATCTAGAAAATCTCAAAAAGTTTGTTATTTAACGTCACAGTTATTTGGAATGAGAACGTGATCTGCTCAACATCAATACGCCTCAATCCAACGAAAAATTATCTTCTTTTCAGAGCTCAATAATAATGAATCCACCTATCTGCATATGTTTTAGCAAGATATCGCTTGAAATCGAGAAAAAAAGTATTTTTGGCGGCCATCACCCATTACATCTAATCTCATCAGTCCCCTGCTGTGTAAAAATTATGGACCGTTTACGTTACTAACGTGTGAACGGCTGGTCAATGATGTTGGCGTCAAAATCAGCCTCCTGAGATTTCAGTCTTCAAGAACTCGCCAGAAATATCCAAAACAGATTGTGACAAAAATTATAGATTTCAATTACACTGATTTTGGTAGTCAAACGAATTCCGACATTACGAACGAAGCTAATTTGTTATGAGTGGGCAGCAATATTACTTGTGTCTCGCCAATCAGAAACCCACAATTCTCAAAATAATAAAATCAGATCGAATAAATTATTTGTTTAACAAAACTTCGGCAGTCTTAAATCTGAAATGGTTTATCCGTAAAACACAATCGACCAGGAAATAGAAAAAATTCAAGAAAAGACTTTATTTCAAAACCATTTTCTTAGAGATTCTAATAAGAGGACGCTTGTTAAGTATTCGAACAAGAAAGATATGTTACTCAGAGCAATTGACGGTAATATTTTTTTCAGCCACCTGACAGTACGCTGGGTTGTATTCCAGTGCGCAAAAAGTATAGCGAAGGTGAAAAGTTTGATTTTAACGAAAAGTTAAAATTTTTATTCATATTCGAGAGTGATAGAAAAAAATCAACTGAGATTGGTCTCTTGTTTAGCAACTGCTTACATGAAACTGCGGCAGGGACTGATAAGCTTCCTGAACTCTAAATTCGTTTTGCGAAACTCTTCTTCTGTAATTTAGGGTACTGCTTCAAAGCTTATATTGACCTTACTGTCATGGTTTTGCCATAAAAATCTACATTTATGAAAAACTCGCTTTTTAACAGCTGGTTTTCTTCCGCGTATGTGTTCATATTTTTGTATAGCGGTTTTCAGGAATCTCGAGTATAACCTCGCTAATATCTACTATATCATTTTGCGCGGTGTATACATGCCGACCGCTCACTCGAACTCATATATACTAAAAGAAAATATGCTTACCTCTTTCAATGTGTGAGCAAGTAACAATTTTAATTGTTTTTTTTTTTCGAAAATTGTGGTGGAATTTCAAAATGAGTTATTATCGCTAAGCGATATGTAAATTTTCGACAATTCCGTTTTGACGGCAGGAAGCAAGGGTTTGTTTCACACATATGTATGCAGCGACAGGAGAACACAGCTTCTAGCCTAGCCGGCAAGTCGAACCCCAATACAAATCGTTTAACCAAAACTTCTTCGTAATACACACAAACATATACATAACATATTTATATATATGGCGCATTGAGTGTCTCCTGACAGCAAACTTCAATGTTGATAGAAATCTTTGTCAAAATCTTCGTAGAAATCTGCACATAAGCAGCCGGAGTTCAGCTCCGATGTGCAAGCATGTCATTTATTATACGCTTGCTGTATTTAATTTGAGCCGCAACTCACGCCCCAGACACAAAAACAAAAGTAAAACTGCAGGGGGGAGGAGTGAGCGTAGAGCGAAGACACAGCGACTGCTAACGGCATGTGGTTGTGCATATTTGGGACGCAGTTACGAGCTATGGGCGCGCGGTTAAAACTAATGTTTGTCTTAATCTTTGATTTGTTCTTCAAATGTAAACGACAGGAATTAATTTAGATAAATGATTTTCAAAGATTTGCGCCGCCACTTGAAGCGCCAGCAGCACGAAGAGTAATGCCGTGTTACTTGAAAGCAACTCGACTGGGGGTGTTTATTGCAAGCAAAATAGTGTCAATGGCAAGTGTAGCGCTTCCAGCTCGCTGGCATGCCAAGCTATTTGCCGCTTAGCCGTCAGTTTGTAGACGTCAAAATGTTTAGGCATGAGTCAATCATCAGCGTAGACCGTGAACCAGCCAGCTGATGTTAGGATTAATTGCTGCCGCCACTCATCAGCTCGCGTTGGAATGCCAACTCCACGCTGCCGTCCGTTGGGTTGTGGCAGCCCTTCTAAATTGTAAAATTGTAAAATTGTTTACGCAAACAATTTTCGTATTGAAATTTGATTTATTTGCTAATTTGTTTGTAATGAATTTCGGCCTCGCTCCACCAGCTCCACCGATGCCTAGCCGTTGCAAGAAATTTCTTCAAGTATTTACAAATGCTTTAACGCTTTCTTAAGCATTTAATTGGTTAGATAAACATAGCCGGCTGCATCATCCGGAAGCTGGAATTTCTTATTCGTTTGTTTCATTTCCGCTTCATTGCTCACGATTTGGCTAATTTCTTAAGTCAGATATCGTCACTCACACCACACCACACCACACTCTTCTGTTGATGACTTTTGCCCACTGCCGTTGCTCTGGGCGCATTACTTTATTTGTTTTCGCTTACGGTACTTTCGATTTTCCTTATCATTTGCTCATTTCAATTACGAAATAGTCGTCAGAGTTGAAAAATTGATTCAGAAACTATGACGAATGGTGTGGCGTCTGTTGGCGACGACTGGTAGCTGACGCATTGGCGCTTTGAAGTGTGACGAAGACATGAAAAATAGCTTTGAAGAACGCTTTGAAGTTTCTGAAATTTTAATTTCACAACTGTTGTTGCTTTTTATTGCAATTACATTTGGAATTAGTTAACTTTTAACTGAGTATTTAAACTTTTTATCTTTGTGTAGGGAGTTGGAAATTTAGATCGAAAAAAGTGTTTCAGAAGTTCATAAAATATAGATATATTTCATAGCCATTATACTAGTATTTTATTCAGGCTTCTATTAGTCTTCATAAAATCATGTAGTAATTATGGGTTTTACTGCCCCAACTACCTATACGGTAATCTTAGATGAACAGATTTAGTAACACTAAAACAGCAGATATTCTAATTGTAAATCACTCTTATCTGCCTAGTTTAAATATCTTCTGTTATTTTAAATAATGATCGGTTTAGGTCGGCCGGTCGTAGTTCGTTATTTTGAAACATTTTTGTTACCAAAAAGAATAATTAGTTTAACTTTGAGAAGAACATTTCTCAAAATAATATAGTCATTTCGATTAGTATATGTTAAATTGAGTATCCTCTTATCCTCTAGTAAGTACTGTATAGATGTCAACCGAAGTGCAACTTTAATACTTATTGGGCTTACTTCGAAATTTTCAAATTCAATATTCGTTGAAAGAGTAAACCAATAAAACTAATAAAACTATATATGATCACGCGATAATAATCATTAGATAATCGATTTATGGTTGCAGAGAAGTAAGAGACTTTTGACTGTTTGATTACTAATATTTTATCCGAATATTTGTTTGTTTATTATTTATTTGTATTTATTTAGAGTAGTTAAAGAAGACGAAAGTAATAGTCAAAACTATTATTTTATTATACCCTGAACAGGATATATTAAGTTTGCCACGAAGTTTGTTACAGCCATAAGGAAACGTCGGAGACCCTATAAAATATATACATAAATGATCAGCGGGACGAGCTGAGTCGATTTAGCCATGTCCGTCTGTCCGTCTGTCTGTATATACACGATATAGCCCCTCAGTTATTGAGAAGTTGATCTGAAATTTTGTACACGACCTTTTCTCTCCAAGAAATGACTTTCGGCTACAAAATTTGTTGGTCTCGTATTTTGCTCATGACGAGACCGAACAGAAAAAGTGGGATTTTATAGAGTATAACTAATTAATTCGATGTTTTCGGAGACTAAAAACATTGCAAGACATAATAGCTGCCTTACTGAAACATTTTTCGTACCCAGCAACAATATTCTTGCATAACAGCTAGTTTTGGACGAGATGATTCATTGTTTGGGGTTTTACGATGCGAATGACTGAAGGTTCTTTGAACTATAATAATTTTAGTTCTTAACTTAGTTTCGTTATCTTGTTGAGTCACATCGATAATTATGAAATATAATCAAAAGAAAATATTCACTGCTTAATTACATCTTCTGTCGTGCGATAATTTTGAAACCACTGTATGAAAGCGCCAATAAAGTTTATGCATGAAAACTTTCTGAAAAACTTTGTAGTGAAATACCGCCAACGAAGGCAGTAAAAGCCTCACAGATAGCATATCATATATTCTATATAATATCAAATTTGCTCAAATATTTACTGCTGCAACTTATCTTTTAATAGCGATGTGAAAAAGCACATATAAATTTGAGGTTATAACTACTTTGAAACACATCAATAAAATAAATGCATTAATGAAATAAATTGGAAGCACATTTACAAACTAGATTAATGTCACTAAGCTATTAAACTATAATTGTTCTAAAACTTTAGCTACTTTTGCTAATCCAATCACATCAAACGCTTTGTCGCACGCTCTGGCACCTCGATCATTGTGCTTAAAAATTCGTTCGGCTTTCGCGCATAGACCACAACTAATTTGTACGGCGCAATAAATTTGAAATCTTTTGTATTGATATCGGCTTCGCGCAGATTCATGTCAGCCACACACTGTACAATATCATCCAGAAAGTCCTCCTGCATAGCTGGCGACATACGCTCTAAGAAGGGACAAATCGCCTTCACATTATCTGTGAGAGTAAATCAAATTTGTTTTTATAGCAAAAAATAATTAATTATTTGAGATATACACCCACCTTTTACATTCTGTGTGCCATCATAAACGTATATCTCATTGCGTATATCCACAGTGTAGTCCACAAACCCCGTCTCCTCCAACAACTTGCTGAACTGCGCACCTGGATCACTGCTGCTGTGTAACGGTGAGATGAACTGCTGCACATCACGCATATAATCGCGCCATTTTTGCGTCTTCGCCAATTCCAGATACACATCGTATATGGGATTATTTGCGAGAAATACGAGCAGGCAATCGCCACCACTCACGCGCAACAGCTGACGGATATTCTGTAAGGCGCGTCTATAAAAGCAAAATATTATACACACATAACTCGTACAAGCTTAGCTAGCTTAAAGGCGCCTAAACTTACTTTTGATCTTGCACCCAATGCAGGCAATAGAACGAGGTGACATGATCGAAACGATTGCAAAGTTGCGGTGGCAACTCTGCACAGACTATATCGAGCACCTCGAACTGAGCACGCTTAATATAACCGTAATTTTGGCGCGCGAATTCCACCATACGCGCCGAGATGTCTGTAGACAAAATGGTTTTGAATGTAGGCGGCAGCAGCGGATATATGTAGTCCATAAGCACATTACCCGAACCGGAACCGATATCGATGATCGTGTCAAGACCGTCAGCGCGCCATTTCATGACTTTTATGTATTCTTGAAAGATTTGTTTCGAATCGCGGCGCTGCACAGCGCTGGCGCGGTGATAAAGCGAAGCGAGATTCATGTTGTCGGTGAAATTTTTTTAAATATTTTTTTCGAATTTTGTATATAATTTTTGAGTTTTTACTTAATATTTTTTGAATTTAAAATTTTTAATTTTTACGTAATAGTTTTTTTATTTTTTAGAAATTTTTTCTAAAACCATAAGCGGCATTTAAAACACGAGAGATCGATACACCAAAACAACGCAAAAATAACGATCAAAAAATACCTTGCAACACAGCGCACTTACTCTACACACACTTGACGTTGAACTTTTGTGGTGATACTCTTCGAAGAACGCCGCTTTTTATACTGATCTCAAAATCGTAAGCAACAGATCAAAACATATAACCACACTATAAACACACACACAGACATACGCTCTGGAACGCGTACACTGGCTTACAAATATGCGCTGAAGCTCACACCATTTTACCGCACGGAACTGAAATGATTCAAAATTTATATTTACATATTTTTATTTTCAAATGCGCATTTCCCCAAGTGAGTGATAAAAATCTTTGGAAAATAAGAGCAAATCACGCGATAGCAGCGAACGCTTTGTAACGCACAAAAGTGAAGTCAAACGAGCGGAAAATGAATGCTGGCGCAAACGACAAATGTTGTAAAGTTATGACGAGTGCACAAACGCACACATACACACACATACATATATACAAACATGAACACCAACAATTGCAGTGTAAATATTTGTATTTATAGGTGTGTGAGAGAAGAACACCAGCACTAGTTATCCGCCCGTTAGAGGCGCGAGAATATAGAATATTTACTATTCAATAGATTGTGAATAGATTGTGCTAACACCTGATCGTTTGAACTTCAACATGTCTCCGAAAATTATACAATAAGCGTCAGCATAAAGTTTACAATTCATGTGAATGCGGTTTCGAACTTTCAGCTGAAAAGTTCCCAAAACCATGTGAATGCTTTTTAATTAATTTTATTTCTGTAAAATAATATCCTCTCTTTAGGAGAATATCAACTGGAAAGCCGTAACAATATTAAACCGCCCTGAGCCTTCTTCCCAGTATCGGTAGTATATTAAAATATTCAAACTTTACCGTGAAAAAGAGATCGCTATTGGAAAACAGTAGCTAACGAACAAGACCACATGCGCCGCAGCAAGTTCAATATTTTTTCTAGTCAATAATGGTAGACAGCATAACCCTGACTTAAGAGAAATTTCAAAATCAAAGTACCTATTACAAAGTTGTGGTTGAAAAAGGCAAAATTTACAGTTATGAAAATTTCCAATTTCTTTATCGTAAAGTTTGATATTTTTGATGTTACGATGATACGAGCGATGTTTGTGTTCTTAACAGTAACTTAAAATATTCAATTTAATTAAACTGCGAAAATTTTGGCGCAATCATTTTTTGCAATTTCCGACGTGAATTAACGCAGCAAAAGTGAAGAGGCGGTTGATGCGTTCAGAACTCATGTTTTGGAGACACCTCAATTAGAGTGCCAAAAGTGCTTCGACAATTGTTTCGGTATGCATAAGTATATAGGTCTTAATTTAGAATATTTTTAAAAACAATAAAGCGATTTTCGATGACTAAGATTTGTTTGTGTTCTCTAATCCCGAAATATAATATAAAAGGCAATCCTCGTTTATATATTATATATATTTAACATAACATGGCTCACTACGGTGAATATATACTCTTTATAAAATTTGAGGTTATTCATGGCAAATATATAGCAAGTATATACAATAATATTTCATAACTTTTTTTAAATTCCTGGAAGTTGTAACTTCATTTTTAACATTCACTATTTTATATAATATTATTATAAATCTTCCTAATAGAGAAAAATAGATTTTCCTGTTTTACTACTGTGAACACACTTTTGACGAGCAATGTATACACATACATATACATATTATATATTTACATGGCACGTACATTCTACGAAAATCTTTGACACCCGAAATCTATTGTATTCGTATATGTGCATGTATAGAATACCATATATTTTAGAGAAAGTTTAAATGTCAGCAGATACTCGTAAGAGTACAAATAGCACTTCCGACGTCGCTCTTTGACGCAATCCAACGCTATCGTCTAGTAGTTGCTCATTACAAAATAAAAGCTTGCATTTACGATCATCTGATAAATTTAACGATCCATTCATTAGTCACCCGTAGAAATGCATTTTAGCGGCGTCGTAGTCTCAAGTTACATACTTACTCAAGTTAGAACTTGTTTGAGACTAAGCTTTGAGCAATGTTTTGAAACGTCATCACACTAGAACGTGCGCGCCATTACGATAGCGTATTGCGTTGCGATAACTAGAAAAACCTGATGTTACAACGATGCACTTCTATGATTGTAGTGGTCGCTTGAGTGCTATCATCAAGCCCTTGGCTATTACTAAGCACCTACAGTTTTTAATGAGATTAAATTAACTGAGTTCTCCGAGTTTTTCTTAAGCGTTAATGCTACGCACATATCAACATAGGTCAAGTTGTTGATAAGTCACGCTAGTAAGACGATTGTGCGTTTATTTATGGTTTTACTAGAGAAAAAATTATCGAAAAAAATTATATTTCTTTCAAATCCGTTGCAAATGCCCAAGTATTTATGGGGAATGAACTATTTCTCACGGTTTCCTATTAAAAATGTTAAACATAAAACTTCAAATGAATGAATTTCAAAAAGCGATCTTTTTCTTATCACTTCAGAAAAGAATGAAAAACAATCGATTAATGGTTTTATGCATAAAGTAAAAACCACAAGAGACTATGCTGTGGAGCAGAGTACCGAAGAAGACCCGAATGAATACATTCGTCATCGCCGGTAACAATTGAAGCTATTCCCATATTCTTTAAGAAAGATTTTGGCGGAAGAATTTTGCGGACTTACAAAGTCCAACTTGGTCCAACTTGTGCAAGAATTGTCGCAAAAAGTCACTGTCTGGTGTACTCTATGAGACAGAGGAAATCATTGGTCCATATTTCGTCAAAAATGAAGACGACGATAGTGTTACAGTCAATGGGAAACGTTATAGAGCCATGATTAACGACTTTTTGTGCTTGAATTGGAGGATAGTGATGTGGACAACCTTTGGCTAAAACAAGACGGTGCTACTTGTCATACAGCAGACGAAACAATCAATTTATTGAAGGAAACTTTTGGTCATTTTTAAAACATACTGACAAACCTTCATCTTTATATTAAAGCCATAAAATCAAATAATACTAATAATAATTTCTTCTTAAAAACGACATGTCTAAAAAAACACCCCTTATATTATAAGGTTTGTGATGTTTTCTTCTGAATGTTACAAACTTCGTGGCAAACTTAATATATCCTGTTCCGGGTATAAAAACTGAGAGACTACTTTATGTTAAACATAGAGACCGCTTCAACTCACTCTTAAATTTTTGTTATACTACATTAAAAGTCTCCAAAAAAAAAATTAACACAATTTAATTTTTACAGTGTAATTTTAAGAATAAATTTTTTTCATGACATATTTTATTTGTGAATGATGACCAGTCGCCGTTTTTAGCAAAGGAAATGCTTCGTGCTTTTTGAATAATATTAATAAAAACATTAGCATATACTTTTGACTTTTAGCTTTTGGGCTTTCAGTGCAATATTTGAAATATGTATGCCTTTTTTGCAAAAATAATAAAATTGCCAAAATTCAATGAACTGGGTACGTCATAGAAGCGCTGAACCCAAAACATCACAATGTCAAGAGCAGTGCCGCTACAACAAAATATTTTTGAATGAACGTGCAGAAAAAGTCATAAAATTGCCAATTTATATTTTACTTTACAACGTACGAGTATAGATCTCGATTTTTGTTTAAGGTAATTATTTAAATATACATACATACATAATTTAAAACATAAAATATCCTATCTTTTATTTGGATTATGTTCAGAATGTGCAAAACTTCGTTAAAATCGATCAGTAGTGTAGGAGTTCATCGCGTGCAAACAACGTGACATGTAATTTTTATGTAGAAAAAAAATTAATTTTTTACAAATTTTTTAATGAATTCGAAACCTGAAAAAGGAAAACATTAACAGCTCTTCTGTGCTGTCTTATAATATCTCTGACCTATCACAATACTGTGAAATATCTTGTACGTATGGACATTTACACCACTGACTTCATTAATCTTCGTCAGATTACTTTGAAATGTTTGACGAAAACTAAATATTGTTACATTATTTTAGGGGATAGTGTCTAAAAATACTTTCCAAATTTAAATTGAAATTGGAGCATTTGTTTGTGTTGAAATGATTACAGAAAACTATAAAATATGATGTTTATGTGCATATGCGTAAAGGGTTATCCAATAAGAGCAGACAGAGAAATGTAAGAAGAACAATATATGTATGTAAGATGTATTTATAAAATTAGACAGCAAATTTGTATTAAATATTTTATTTAGTATTTCGCCACAGAGGTAAAGCATTAACGACGTTTTCAAAAAATAACTATTTCGAAACTTTCCACAAGTTCAATAAGAAAAAAATAAGCGATATATACTTAATTTAGCGGACCAAATTATTTTGAAGTAAAGCTTCGAGTGTGAAATTCGGAATAGTAAATTCTGATAAAGACTTATTGCAGTGCAAGTGCCATGGGTTTCAATGATATGGCTAGTCTAGCTTTTCATGTTTTTATAACCCGACAGGCCGCAAAAAAAACTATGATCTTATATCACCTCCGCAATTGAAGTCCCCTTTAAAAGCGTAACAATGCTTTGCATATTTATACCCATAACAATAACCAAAACACTCTACCAGTAGCATTTTCTATTTTAGGGTCAAACTAAAAACAGAAAAGTCAAATATCAATAGACTCATATAATTATGTATGTAAAGTGTAAACAATTTGAACTTCATTGCGCCCCCACTTATCTGTTGAGCATTTTCTTAGCAAAGTAGATGTGAAATAAAAGATCTGATCTTTTGCAATGTGCCCTGTGCAAGTTTTGTAAGTCTAGATATTTCTTTGAAGGGTTTCGTGGAAGACGTATGTGAACAACTTTTTTGATTTTATGAAACATATATGGAATTCATATGTAAATGCTAATGAGTTGGAGCAGCAGATACAGTTATAATAAGATAAAGTGTCCAGTAACCAATCTAACAAATGTTTGATTTTAGCGCGATACAACAACTAATCTGATCGAATTTTTTTATATAACAGTTTTTGTAGTGAATTTTTGCCACATAGAAATTTTTCCCGATATTTCGATAATTGGCTTAATCTTCATGATATTATTTTCTGATTCATTGTAAGTATTTCATGTCTTTAGCTATATTTTTACTTATATAAAGTGAAGTGCAAAAAATTCTTTACCTTTTCTCCTTCTTGAGCTTCAAAAGATTTATTATACTATCAGCCGAGCCTTCCTTCAAGATATGACTATAGAAATGAGAGTAAATGGATATAACTCGATCCACACAATCACCAATTCGTTCAATATGGTTAAATAAATAAATATGGCAGCTGTAACGTTATTCTTCGAAGAAGCTATGCTTTGCTCTCGAACATGCCTTGAAATTAATTTAATATATACGACTTTTAAGAGTAAAAAATAAGCAAACTTCAATCTCAACCCCACAAACTCACTTTACGCCTTCCGAGGAAAAGCAATAAAAATCCAAAAACAAAAATATATATCAGAAACAATAGTCAGCCGAATCAGCAGCATTCCTGCAGCCATCTTCTCTGAAACTTCTAAATTTTCTGATTCTATTCTCAATAACCTCAGTAATGCTCAAGAAACGAAGAACGAAGTTTATATGAAATGAAATGAGTCTCAGAATTTACAAGTCAAAATTTCAGATCGAAAATCTTATACGAAAATATAGACAACTGACACTGCTGCAATCTTCACTACTAGTTGGTAGTATTTTTGAACGAAATACAACTTGGACAACCGATTTTATTTCTAGTATTGATCGTGGCTACTTATACGAAGACTTTGATCTCTTTAATGAACTAAAAATGGATCTACGACAGTATAATTCTATTGGAAGGAAGTATGGTATACAGCTATCAAAATTGCATGGGACTAACCCAGTAACTAGTACAATATAAAACAAAGCGAATCGACAAACATAACCCCAGTCTACCATATCCAGATTTAATTGGCACGCAATACAAGCCACTGAATCCGTAGAACGCAATCACGCCCACCATTCATAAACTTTTCTAAAAACACACATGAAAGTCTTGCAAGTTCGATGTGATTTCTGGTATATCCATAAAGCACACATACATATGTACATACACCAAGTCTAATAAATAAATTTACGTTTTAAATGAATAAAGAAAAGTTTACAATATTTCAAGTTTATCTTTACTTATAACCATTGTTTACACAATAGGGCATAAACTATATTAATGTATTTGTATATATGTATATGTAAGTAATATATATATATATGTGTGTGTAAGGTATTATGTGTATAAAATGACTCGCCATTGTTTTTGTAATTGTATTATAAGTGAAAACTTTGCATATGTTAAATTGAAATTGAAGTTGGCAAACAAGACAACGTGGACGGACACTAGCATATGCGCTTGCTAACACATACTCACACACACAGTCATGCGTACAAACACACATATGAACATGTAAATAAACTATATGAAAGAGCGCATAGAACACCCCAAAAGTAGGCAACGGCAAAGCACTTCACTAAGAAATCACAGACTAACACACACACACAGACTGGATATATGAGGATGTATGCGTTCAAATGGGATTTTAATGTCCCAAAAGGGAATACGCAAGTGTCTCAAAAGTAGCTGACGAAACGTGTTGCCAACGACACGAGGAAGGGTTGTAGGTGAGGAAAGCGTGTGGAGACCCTCATCGTACGGTGGTGGGCGGGCCAGCGGTTTGAAAATACAATATATAAACGGTGATTTGTTGTTATTGATTAAAACGGACATATGAATTTCATGCGTGTGTGAAGCTTATAAGAAGAAGAAGTGCTCAGCATTCAACAAAGCATAAGAAATGCCTAACATTTTCTTTTGCCACACCCACAATTCAGCTGGCTAACAGATGCGAGAGTGAGTGCGTAAGTATGTGATGCAAATGAGCAACGAGAAAAAGGTTTAAAGTTTACTCATATGCACACTAGAAGAAGCTTGCGATTATAAGTTTGTGTATATATGTGTGTGCGTAGCATGTATGTTAAGCGTGGCCGTAACTGTAAAGTAAACAAAAACAAAACAATGCCAGTCAACGCAAATAATTATGGTGTTGAAAAATCGTAAAGGTTTTTGCGTGGCGGCATGGGTTGGCTTGAAAGCAAGCTTATGATAGATGAAGTGGTAGTAGTGCAGCTATTGACTACTCACCACGCTGTTTTTGAGTGAGGGGTGTTGATGAGAATTTAAAAGTTTTCATTTGTCTTCCCTTTTTGTTTGATGAATATTTAATTAAGCATAAAACAAAAGGAAGTGGTGAAGAATGAAAAAGAAATCGTATTACATATTTATATACATACATATGTATAAAGAGAAAGCTGCAGGGTGGTTACGAGCATACACACATAAAAACAAGAAAACGAAAATGTGCAAGAAAAAAGATGAGTAGCGAAAAATCGGTAGAAAGTAAGGAAATTTAAAGTTTTTTTTGAATTTTAATTAATTTTGATTTGAAAACTATATGTTTTTTAAAATTTTAAAGAAATTTGCGAAGGTAGTTTGATAAATTTAAATAATAACAAACTTCATTTGATGGGGTAGCAGCTCCCAGCCAAGTACTCTGATTGTATCCTGAACCGATTTTGCTTTGTGTGCAGGTGCAGTGTCGGCCGTTTTTCGATCAATGAATGGTTCAAATTGATCATTCGTTGTCTGTAGCGATTAGGATTAACAGTTTCACCAGCTTTTAGAAGCTCATGATATACCACACTCTTCTGATCACACCAAACACAGAGCATTGCCTTCTTGCCGAATCGATCTGTTTTTGCAGTCGATGTTGATGGTTGTCCCGGTTTAACCCATGCTTTTCTACGTTTACAGTTCTTAAAATAAATCCATTTTTCATCGCCAATGACAATTCGATGCAAAACTGACTTTCTTTCGTGTCTTTGAAGCAAAATTTCACAAGTGTTTTTTCGGTTTTCCATTTGTCTTTTATTCAATTCATGTGGCAACCATTTTTATAGCTTTCTGAAATTGTTTATTGTGCAAAATTTAGCACGGCTGCCATTTGCTTTGACTCAAAGTATCCTCGTTATCCAATAACCGTTGAAACTAACTTTGGCATGTTGCTTCTGATAGAGCATGATCACCATATGCTCCGACAAGCATTCAATGTGACTCTGCAGCACTTTTCTTCAAATAGAAACAAAAAATTAATGCTTTCAGCAAATCATCACTTTCCGGTACAAAATTTGACATTTTCAACACAATGAAAAAATATGATCTTGTCGTTCAATGACTGTAAGGTTATTGAATATGTTGGACAGATGACAGGCCAATCAAACAAAATTACGGCTCGTTCAAAACAAATGTTTCTTACCAACACATTTGTATCTTCACGCTCACTTCATACTGGTACACCTGGTAGACTAACCCTAGAGGCACTTTTTTGCATATTATATAGGTATGTACGTCAAATACCTTTACAATGACTTTATAAAATACATTTTTGTTAGCCGTAGGGCATTTGTTGTCTAAGTTCGTCGATGTTCGGTTTCCCAAAAATTTCTAATGAAGCAGTAATTATCATTTAACCCGGTAATAATTAGTTTGACTCCAAATTACATATAATTCGTCAGGTCATCAAATTATCGCTTGAGAATAATTTTCAAGTCAATACAGAGTTGAATATTTTCTTGCTAGTAATTTCTCTAAATGATAGATAATCATGTATAAATTGTTAATCATAATATCTTTAACATCTCAGAGCCATACTGCTAAGGTCCTGTCATATTCGAAGGACATTTTCATCACCCACTATTCGTGGGCTGGGGTTCATATTTCCTTCATGTTTCTTTTCATAACAAAGCTAAATCAATTATATTGCCGAAAATTAAATAATATACAATAGTTTTAAAAAGTATTATTTTTTTCTTCAAACTATCCTTATACTCGTATATATGTATCTATCTGATATCAAACTCAATTACAAATTTTTCACCAAATTTATCCTTTTGTTGATCTGATTCTGTTTTTTATTACTAAAAAACATTCCCAAAAGAAAAAATATTAATTAAATGTGCAGCACCCACAAAAACATACATAGAATAGCAGCGTGCCATTTGTCATTGGCCACCAAATGCTTTGGCATTTTGAGACAAAAATTATGCATGTAAAAGCTTCCGTGGCGATTGGTTGAAGCTCGTAAGGTTCAAAATACCTCCGAGCGCTGGCAGATTGTTGGTGACAGCGCGCATAATATTTTTTTTCGTTAGGTGCTAAATAGGGTTGCCACATGATGTGAATTAATACTCGAAATATAGCAAAATTAATCCACAGTAATCATTTCTGATAACAACACTTTTTTCTATTAAAGCATATATTATATATATATCATTATAATTCTAGAAAACATTAGACATGTATATGAATATAATTATCATTTAAATTACATTATAATTACCACTAACAATATATGAATAAATATTATTATGATTACATTATGATTTTTACCAACAGCCTCGTTATATGATCTACGATTATTTAACATTTCCTATTACCATAGACGTAATCATTACAAATACTCATTACTAATACTAAATACCAATTACTTTAACCATTACTAGTAATAAATTCTTATCATAATTTATTTTGTCATTTGCCACTACCATTACAACTTCCATAAAAGTAAAATTCCCGTGCTCAGTTTTCCATTATATTGGAATCATTACTTTAACCATTAGAAGTAACAATGAACCTTCTTTACGATTAATATTCTTAAAATATCATAGCATATCTGTGTAACGAAAAATTTCTATTCTAAATACTTCCACCAATACCATATTTATTTATTTTTTGTTCCTGATTACCTTTCCAATTACTTTAGACAATTAGTAATTATAAATCAATGTTAACTTTGTAATCACCATAAAAACAACTACAAATCGTCACTATGAATGTCCAATTACGAATCATTATTTGTCAACTTTGATCACACTACCATTACCAATACTTATTAGTTATCACTTCTAATTATCAATGGCATATTTTGTTATAATAACTGTCTAGAATATTATTTATTATATTTTTAATAGTGTTGGCAACTCTACCGCACATATTTTTCACACCGGGGACTCTGATTATGCTGACTCTAAATGGTAATCATTGCCAGTTACCAATATAATATTTTTTAAATATATCTTTTAACTATTTTTCACTCGGTTGGCAACCCTTCCAATGATACTTTTCACTCCAGAGGCTTCCTTTAAGTTTATTTTTTGCTTGTTTTTTTACTTTTGCAACATTTTTTATCAAAGCCCAACAAAGAAAGGGTGTTCTTCAACACTCTTCTTTACTTCAATACTTTCCAGCATATTTACCGTTTTTTTTTACAATTTTTTTTCAAACCAAACTTTTTTTCCTTATTTGCTTCCACATTTCCCAATTTTCTTTTAAACTTATTTACTTTTCACATATTTTTTGTATTTTATTGCTTCTTTTACTTTGCAGCGCTGGTGTTATTATAATTTTGTTGTTATTGTAAGGTGGTTGAAAATTAATTAAAAATTAAATGAATAACGTGGATAATGAGCCCCTAAGCTGATTTGCTCTTAACACAAAATTTTTCACATGACACAAAAATAAAGAAATATAAAATAGCTACAACATAAACAACAACAACCAACAAGCGGTAAAAGTACAGTGGATGTATTGATAAAAAAAGAGTGGTGATGGTGAGAGTTGGTAGTAAAAATTGTTATTTCATCTTTTGGTATTTTGCTCGCTATTTTCTTTTTTGCTATTTTTGTTTTTTAAAGAATGCAGGGAGGAAAATTAAAATTGAAACGCCATACCAAAAGCAGCATCAGCTGCTGGTGCTTTATTTATTTTAATTTTTTATAGCGAACATTACTTTTAGCAGGAAAAAATACTCCCGTAAACGATACTCTTTGTCACATGCAATTTTTAGAAATTACTTTTCAATTATTCTGCATTGAATTGACGGAAAATGATATTGTCTAAAAATGGCGTCAATTAAAATTAAAAAAAATTCTTTTCAGTGTATTTTGTTTTAGGAAATTGAATTTTAATAGGAACCGTTAAGCAGCTTTCATTTCATCTTCTTTCTTTTACTGTTTGCTGATTAAAAATAGACTAATTCATTAATGAGGCTTTGTGTGGGAAATTTTTGCAGAATGAAGCATATTTTAGATTAGGTTTTAATTTAATTAGAAGAGGCAGTAGTTTTCAATAGTTTTTATCTAAATATATACCAGAATATTATTGGATTTTATAGATTCCGAGAAAAGTTACGAGGATTTCCGTTTTGCTGCTGAAGCGAAGAGTTATCGAGAGTACTAATAGGAAATTTGTTGAAGAAATAAAATAGAGGTGATATTGTAAATATTGACTTTGAAGAACTTTAAAAGCAAAAATATACCTTAAAGTATCCGAAAAATAAAGACGAATGCCAATTTATAATTACAGATAAGGGCGCACTACTACACTATTCAGCATAAAAATAATAATAATAGCTTCTCAGCAGAAATCCTCTGAGCTGTTCTGTGGCTGCTTAACACACCACATCAAGATTTTTACCAGGAGGTAAGAAGTAGTGCTCGAACTAAAGTTTTGCGGTTATGTTAGCACCAATTATACATATATGTATATAGTGACTTCCGCAAAGCTTGATAATCGGATCGAGTTAATGAATATAGGTTGAGACTGCAACCCCAGTAGCGGAAGGTCTCAGTCGTCGATTATAAAGTTTCTCGGACTATGAGCCAGAAATAAAAAGTTGGTTGTCAGACAATACACCAGAGTTCAAACAACCGTTCTTTAGAGAAGTTCGCGCTCAGCCAACTTCCATAGAGAAATATTTTAGAGATGATTATGGAATACTACATGGCTGCGCATCCCGAGCTTTCCAAACAACAAAGCGCGCAAAATTTCTTTACGATTCACGTGTAAAGTTGGTAATAAAGGTGAGGTACCGCTGTGGCTAGATATCTAGGTAGGTAGCGCTAAACCAGCCACACCTAACTTATTTTGAGCTGTCTAACAGAAACACAACGATTTGAGAGAGAGAGAGAGAAAATGAAGAACTAGGATTTAGTCTGACATAGTATACTCGTATATGTTTACAGAGAACATTTGCAAAGACACAAAAATATATATCATTTCATTCCTAAGATGTAAAGCCCCTAACCTCAGTTCTTTCGCTATATTTTCACTCCGAAAATTATTTAGTACCCTTCCGAATGTGTAATTCAGTGTCAATACATTTTCAGTTAATAGAAAGTTAATTACCATAAGAGAAACACTTGGCAAAAACTCATTTTATGAAAACCTCTTGTTTATTTGAGCTTCGAAACTATTTTCTTAGAGCACATTAATGACAAACTTCTTCTGTGCCAAATGGCAGGCACACAATAAACTAGGAAACCGACTCTAATTAAGGTGGATGAGTACATAAAATAAGCGAAGACATACGAGTTTCTTAAGAGAAGAGCGAAGCAGTTACGAGTATAAGAAGGAGTAATCGTAGCTTGCCGAACGTGATCACACATAATCAAAAAGGTATTCATTATACAAAAGCTCAACTATTTTATTATAGTATCAATTATACACTTGGCTTATCCCCAAATTATTTTATACCGACAAGAAAACATACATACATATTAAACCATATATTTCTGTGTGATAAATGGAGTTTCACCTTCTTAGCGGAGGAGTGCCTTTAGAGTGAAGGCACAAATTAGTTGTGGATTCATATGTATTTATACATCTCATATAGGATTCATAAATTCATTTAACGGAATTCAAAGGTGATGGAAATATAGAAAAATGGCGGCTTTTATAGAGAAGCGTGCTTGTACATAGCTTCTAGCCCCTTTCCCTTTTACTCTACATACACTAATGTACATAGAGCGGGTAGATTTACAGGCAGCCAAAAAAATGGAAAAATTGCGTATACTACGGATCATTCAGAACAATTTCGCCTAAGAGAATATGGGTCTAAACCTGTTTCGAGCCAGCGATTTTTTAGGTGAAGTTTAATTTTTCGGGATTATAAAAATTTTTTCGTCAGTTTTTGAGATATCCGAATAAAATTTGATATATAGATGCCAGATCGGACGACTATAACATATATCTCCCATACAACCAATTACTAGAAACCGGTTTTTGACTCATATTCTCTTAGGCAAAATTGTTCAGAATAATCCGTAAAATATTTGCCGCATACGCGATTTTTTAGAAAAAGAATCGACCCTTTCTAATGTACAGCTGTGTTCACAAAAATAGCAGTGCGAGAAATGCAATCAAGTAATGTTATTTTTTTTCAAGTTCCGATACGATTATTCCAACGTCTACGCATTGTTGTCGTAGAATGGAATGTGTATAAGGAAGAAACGAAAAAATCCCGTTAGATTTGCGAGATTTAAGCAAATGAACAACTCTTTTTGGTAGAAGCACCAGGTGGCTGTTCATTAAAATAGCAGTGCGTATCTTGATAAGCCAAAAAAATTTTGTTAAGACGTTTAATTGATAAAAAGTAAGTGGTTTTGTGTTAGTGACTATTATTAACATTAGAAAACACTAAAATAAATTTATATTTTTTAACTAAGTGGGCAGGGGCAAACATTGTACTGCTGAAAAAAGAAATATTATAGTGCAACTAAGAAACCTGGGAAAAACATATAAAGATATCCAAGAAATATGTGGATGTTCTGCTAAAATGATTCATAATGCTTTAAACTTTAAAGAAATGCCCGAAAATCGTGGTATCCAACGTAAAACCACACCTCATGAGGACCGATCTATCGTGCGATATAGCAGGGCGCAGCCTTTTGCATCGTCCAGCAAGATAAAAAATGACTTAAGCTTGAATGTTAGTGGCGTTACTATTCGGCGACGTCTTAAAGAACAAAATCTCAAAGCGTGCCATCCACGAAAAGTTCCACTGTTAGCCACCAGACATGTCAAAGCACGTTTGGAGTTCGCCAAAAGTCACCTTAATTGGCCCATTACAAAGTGGCGAAATATTTTATGGAGTGACGAAAGTAAAATTGTGTTATTTGGTGGAAAGGGCTCCAGACAATATGTCAGACGTCCACCTAACACAGAGTACGATCCTAGGTACACTTTGAAGACAGTTAAACACGGCGGATTGAGTATTATGGTATGGGCATGTTTTTCTTACAGTGGAGTGGGCCCTATATTCATGGTTGATGGGATCATGGATCGATCTGTATATGTTAACATATTAGAAAATGTTATGTTTCCTTATGCCAATTGGGAAATGCCACTAAAATGGACGTTTTAACAAGATAACGACGCCAAACATACAAGCAAACTGGTCAAAATATTGACATCAAAGCGGATCGATCTTATGTCATGGCCTGCGCAGTCTCCGGATTTAAATCCAATTGAAAACCTATGGGGAGATGTTAAACGATATGTTGCAAATGCAAATCCAATATCTCGATCATAGCATTGGGAGGTTGTTCAAAACTCATGGGAGCGGATCCCTGTCAAGCGCTGCCAGGACTTGGTGGATTCTATGCCTCGCAGTTGCCAGGCCATAATAAAAAATAATGGGTACACGACTAAGTACTAACCCAAGCAAACAAATTAAAATAGTTTTTTGGAGTTCAATAATGTTTTTTTCAACTAATTCCACTGTTTTCATTACTCACCGCTATTTTTATGAACAGCTGTAAACAGCACTTTTTTGTTTAAATTAATAATGTAAAAAAATTAACAACATTTTGAATAATAAATTGATTTGTTTTTGTTTAAAATAATCACAGAGTTAAAACAAAATTAAATTTGTGAACATTCATTTACTTTTTGATATATAAAATTAAGTTTAAAGTTGCAGCTCATGAGCACAGCTATTTTTATGAACACAGCTGTACTACATATCTATGTATTATCTAAAATATTTAATTATTTTTTAGTCTCGCCAAATATGATGAATATACTGTTAATGCCTCGGGGGACAGTAAATGTTTCACACTCAAATTTCGACACAAAATTTTGTAAAATTCTGTAAACAAATAGTAAATATACTTAAAATATAGTTAATTTGTGTAAATATTTTAAGAAATATCGTAAACAAAATTTAACTACTCTCTAGAGTAATTAAAAGCCTGCAAGAAGGCACCCTGTAGGACCATAGCGCAAAATGTAGCGACATATAACTTTTTACGAAAAAAATGCTCCACTTTTTGTTAATTTATAATTGCTTTGATAAGTAAAACAATGAAGAAGTATCTGTCTTTGGGTGATACCAACAGTGAAATTCTACCAAGAAGTTCTTTGTTTATGGATAAAAAATTTTCAGTTATAATGGCAGATGAATATTTTACCACCAAGATGAGGATCTAAGGTTAACACACACGACTTTCCGAATTCAGAAATTCAAAAACAGAGAAGACAACGCTAGGACAAAATTTTTTATAAAAACTATTGTATATCATATAGTCAGATTTTATATGTCGCCACTGAATATATAGTTTGAATGCAGGCATATCACGATCAACACCTTAGTTCTTTAGGAAAAGCAATAAGTAGTATCTAAAAATAGGTAAAACAGTTTTTCTCAAAATTTTTCTCACCTAACCTACAGGCTCCTCACCAATCGAACAGACTACGTAAAAAAAATTGGAAACTGAGGAATTTGATAACAAGGAATAATACCCAATAAAACCCAAATGGATTCTAGAATGGTATGAGAAGGAGCCCCAATTGGCTTTTATATTTTATTCTGGGGTAAACTCGACACAATCTCCTTTATTTTTTTGCATGTTTCGTGATCTCAAATTTGATCAATTTTTAGAATAACTAACAATTGGATAATCAGAACCAGCAAGCTATATAACAAAATTACATTAGCGGCTTTATTCAATCATCTGACCTCGGATGCCATCAAAATTAAACTATTTTCAGTATCTGTTCTGTTCTTAGGAGCAAACTAATCAGCTAGGTCGACAGAATCTGTATGTATTATCGACAATCAGGAAATTCAGTCAAAAGCTATAACAAATTTGTTTCCAATAGAATGAATAGTCATCTGTAAATGTGATTCTCGAACCTTTCAAATTCATGGGATCGGTTACGGATCACTAAAATATTTGTCCGAACATAGGTGGGTTGGGTGTCCTGGTATGTGTAGAAAATAAGGAATTAGAGCTCCATCCTTTAAAAATAATTTCTTAAAAAAAATTTCGAAGCCTTACTGTCTGCTATCTGCATCGTTACTTCTTATTTCCTACAGGGTATTTAGAACTTTCATCGAAAAAATGTCTAATTTACGACAAAACTAATGAAATTTCGGCAAGAAATATATTTAATTGCTGTGCAACCAAGAAATCATAACACGACAAGCACATTACCTACACATAAACACACACATAGTTACATATACATACATATGTGTGCGCAGTATCTAATAACTTGGCACCAAAACGAAGCCACTTTGCACGTCCGCTTTGAAATGCCGTTACCAGTACCAGTGTATGGGCTGCCACAAAAAGATAATGACTATAAAATAAATACATAAAACACTTGATAAACATGGTGTAGTGAAGCATTAAACCGCGCACCGCCCCAACAACTAGCCACACATATACACACATACATAAGTACTGAAATAGAGGAACCCTCCATGTTTCAGTCCGAAAATCTGCGCGACCTTAAGACTTCACACGTCCTGCACATCCTTACAGATCCTTAGACATAGTTGATTAAATGGTTGTGGGGTGTGTTGACGAGGCGAACGAAGAAATAGTGTGCGTGGCATAATTGTGCAAGTTGTTGACGGTGGTGTGGTGGATTTGGTAGTTGTCTAACACGCTCAGTCTCGCTGCCACTATTTTAACGCTTCTCTACAATGTAAGTTTGTGTTTGTTGTTGCTTTTATTACCAGCAACAGCGTCAAGCGTTTGGCCACAAATGTACGCACGATTTTGTTCGGAGTTTTTATTGCACAAAAACAATAACATTTACTGCCTACTTTTCTTCGGCAAACGACCCAAACCGACGCTTCGTCTGAATCGAAGTAAAAATGTGTGTGTGCATGTGTTGCCTTGTCACAGCAGTCCAAAGACGCTATCATTTAATTTAAACTTTCCTTACAAGTTGTTGCTTAGATTTTGTTACACAAACATGCATATGTATTAGGGTGGGTCGGAAAAATCGTTATTTTTTCCCTCTTGTTGAATACTGTAATTAAATATTATGATCTAGACTCCGAAATATTATGAATGGCGCTAACTATTTACTTTCGTATAAAGTTTTAGGCTCACATCATACTTATCTTCTCTCATACTCTTCTCAGTCTTGCTTACTGTCTAGTTCGAAACACACGCGAATATACGATAATGTATTAGTTATTTATTATTCTGCAAATAAACGATTGTTAGCTATAAATTATAAAGTGCTTATAATTCATTTATGGATCATAGTTCTCAACACCTCTATGTTCTGAAAAATTGGTTTTTAGTTTTTAATTTTTATTAGCGAGTTATAAAATTTATGAAAAAAAAAGAAATATAGATGCCAATTAGAAATTTTTTTTCTAGTAGTAGCTACTGAGATGTGATTCTTTTCCAATAATAGAAAAAAGAAAGAAAAAATGTTAACTTCGGTACCCTTCACAAATACCAAAGATTCCTTACACGAACCTACTTTGACCGGTCAGTTTGTATGGCAGCTATATGTTATTGTGACCCGACCTGCACAATTTCTTCGGAGATTGCACCGCACCTACCTCATTAATTGAAAAAGTTTACCATACAAGCACTTGATTCCGATCGTTCAGTTTGTATGTCAGCTATATGCTTCCGACAAATGACCAGCGTTTTGCGGAGAAAAGGACAAGTGGAAATTTTCAAATCGATATCTTTAAAAGTGAGAGACTAGTTCGCGTATATCAGCCCGGCATGCTGATCATTTGCAAGTATAACGGCCTTTAATATCCTTCAAAAGCCTTTTTTTGACAGATCACCCGTGAGTCGTGTCAAACTGGCATGTTATTATTTTTCAGTATTATTTGGCATTTTATCATAGAAAGACTTACGCCTGGACAACGATTACAAATCGCTCAACTTTATAACGAAAAATCACGTTCTATAAAGAATGTGTTTCGCGGGCGTCGATCAACATACTCGACCTACTGAGTGTACTATTCGCAACACCATCACCTATCTTGAGACCCAGTATTCGTTATTGGATAATATTTGACCGAATAAATCACGTTCAGCACGCATTGATGAAAATATAGCGTAGCTGAGAGTGTACACGAAGACCGTGGAGAGTCGATTCGGACTGATGTATGGAACGACTTTGCGTATTTTACATCGAGATCTTAAATTGAAAACGTACAAAATACAGCTTTTGCAAGAACTGAAGTCGCTCAACCTTCCCAAGCGACATCGCTTCGCTCTTTGGGCTTTTGGGACGAAGACCAACCTGAAGAGATACAAGAGCTGCCATTTCATCTAGAAGAAAAGACGGTTTGGTGTGGTTTGTGAGCCGTTGGAATCTTCGGTCTATATTTCTTCATAAGTGATGCCGGTGACAACGTAACCGTCAGGGGCGACCATTATCGCGCCATGATAACCCACTATTTGATGCCTAAAATTGAAGTTCGTGATCTCGGCGAGATTTGGTTTCAACAAGACGGCGCCAATTCTCACACATTGCATCAAAAAATGGATTTAATAAGAGAACACTTCGGTGAGCAGATAATTTCACGTTTTGGGCCACCAAGATCGTGTGATATCACACCTTTAGACTTTCTCCTGTGGGGATATGTGAAGTCTAAAATCTAAACATCACGCGTGTCATTCGTCAGTTACCAGTCGAAATGCTCGAACGAGTCATCGAAAATTGTACTCAACGGATGGACCATCTAAGACGTAGCCACGGCCAACATTTGAAAGGGATAATCTCCAAAAAATAAATCTCAAAGAATGTTCTTTCGAATGATATTAAATATTCCCTATTAAATTTGAATTTTCTGTATTTTTTCTTTAAAAATGTAGGGAAACTCGAAATTGATCCCCCCATATATGTATACGAGTATTTTATAGCGTATCCGACGTTTCCTTCTGGGTGTTACAAACTTCGTGGCAAACGTACACTCAGAGTATAAAAATAAGGAAACTGAAAAGCGTAGTACCTTCCCAATAATATTAAGAGATCATACTTGGAAAGCATTTTTTGAGATGCCTGCCAACCAAAAGAAAAGAAAAATCGTTTTTTCTTTACCCACCCTAATGTACATGTTTTTGTTGCAGTTGTTGCTTGCTCGCATTATGTCCTCGTATATCCTTGCTGTTGTCATGTTGTCATTGTAGTAACTTGTTTCTGCAAGTAATGCTGTTTGCTGCTGCTGCTGTTGTTGCTTCTAATGTCGACAATATTGTTTTCGGCCGTGCGCACACATACCCTAACACAATCTCAGCAACTTGGCATTAGTGTAGTGTAAGTTTCCTTGTTCATATTACATTTTTCTTGCATTCGTTGTTGTTGTTACTTTTCTTGTATTTTATTTATTTCTCGTATATAGCAGTGTTGTTGTTATTGTTGTTATTGCTGTTGTGCTTTACTGCTGACGTTAACTCGAAAATAATTTCATCCATTCAATTAAGGTTTTTTCTACGTTTCGACTCATTCCTCCTTCGAAATTCGTCCCAGTAACGCCTTGGACTATTGAATTTCTTCTACTTCCTCATCGTCTGTTCTGCTTCTTTTTCTTCGGCTGTTGTTTGTAATTGCAGAGTAATGGATTTTATAATAGATTTAGTTGGTCTTACTGTTTTCGGTTCGGCAGACTTCACTATTTTTTATGTGGCAAATAAGTTTGCCATTGGACCATGAAAATAATTAAAACTTTCAAATTATTTAAGTGAATTATTAGTGAAGATGTGCGTCGAAAATGTCTCCTCATGTTGAACTAATCAAAGATTTCCATTCGGTAGTGAAATTATACGCCAAGCTCGTTTAAAAAATATTATTTCCAGACGATAAGGTTCTCCAAATCGAATTAATACCTGAAAAAATGCCTTAAAATGAGATCTAGAAAATAAAAGAATACTCTTACTTACGATACTAACGATTCTATAACAAAATTTAAGAAGTATTTTACAAATGAAGTAAAACATTTCTTGACAGGATTTCCCTTCACGACCAACTAGCAACGATCTTCTCTCAAACTCCGCATAAGCTTTCGAAGACAAGAGATTTGCACTTCTTTACATTATTAAATATTATATAATATATGGACATATCTATAAGTATCCACGCGTATTCTACATTATCTATTGAAGTGGAGCTCCAAAATATTTTGAGGAATGTTGGATTCCCTTGATCCCGTAGCCGAACTTAAGAAGAAGCCCCAAAAAAAGGTGTCTAGCGCTGAGGAAGATATTTCTGCTTAAAACTTTATCAAATTTAAAAACCAAAAAAAAATATTACAATCGATAAATGCAGGTAATGATCGAAGGGCTAGTAAAAAAAATTAATTTTTACAGAATCACGCTTTCTACAAAAAAAACCGTTTTTGTTAAAAAATGTACATTTGAAAATGGCTTCAAAATCGAAATTATTATCAAAAATCTTATTCCAACGATAATTTTCTGACAAATATGTAAATTCAAGGAGGGCGTGTGAAAAATTAAGGTTTCGGAGAAATCTTCCTCACTGACTATGAAAACAGCGTTAGGCGAATCAACTTCAAATTTGCGGAGAAAAGTATAATACAAATATATATATGTACCTCGAAATAGATATATGTATATGGTATATCCAAAAATATATATATTTTGAAAATACACAAGTGGATATAACGCCTTAAAGCTCAGACCACTACATACATTTACAAACGATTGTTTAAAAATTAGATAACTTATGATAAATAATGTTGAGTCTGTTGAAGCAAACTGTATGCCTTTTGAGGAAAAATTAATCGAAGATTTTTAGCTATTTTTCCGCTCAAGGTCGCGCAAAGTACAAGTTCAGTTTAATAAGGAATTTATAGTATTTGTTGTTGAAGATTTGAACTGTAACTATTTGCATTTAATCTACTTATATGTACCTCTTATCAATCTGAACCAATCAAGGCGGATAAAAGGTTGGTCTTAAAAACGTGACTCTGATTACTTGCTCATAAATACAAAATATATGTAATCATCGTAAATTCGACTCATAAAGAACCCTTTAACTGCACCGTAATTTTAAACTCCGAACCCAGGCATTGACCGTCGTTAATTACTTTTCCGAAATGAGAACGAACGCTATTGAAATTTCGAAACGAAAGAAAATAATATTTTTTGTGACGCACTGTTAGTTAACTGAAGTAGTGCAACATTTACAGTTAATTCGTTAGAGGTTCTGTAAAAGTTTCTCATCCCATTTTCGTTTATCCTTATTATATTCTCGTTGTGTTCGTTTGATGAAATTGGAAATGAAAATTACGTATATTACTTGAAAAGCCACATTCAGAGAACACTGGAGGAAACTGCATGGAGTGAACTCTCTCGCAATGTGTCTTAAGCTAATACTTCACTCGTGTACTCGGCTGCTCCTCCTATAATAGGAAAGAAAATTTATCAGCTGCACACTTAACTGATCACATTCTGAAAGAGTTACTCATCAGTAACCCACTATTGAACAAATTTGACTGGTTAATGACAATAACATTGAAAAAGTAAAAGAAAAAAAAGTTCTTCAAAATTGTTGTATCAGAGAGATTTCAACAACTTTTATTAATCGACACAACGCATTTTGGTTAATGTTTTGGGTATAAAACGTGTTAATGAAAAATAAAAGAGCCCAATCTTTTACAAAAATGATATCGGGTAGAGGTCGCAAAATAATTACTTGACAATGTAGCTGAGGATCCTACATTAATCAAACGCATCATTACTGGTGATAGGACGTGGATTTATGAATATGACGTCGAAACTGTCCAACAATCTAGCGAATGACGCTGAAAAAATTAGCCGAAACCGAAAAAAAACATTTTAAAGTCGGTCAAAAATCAACCAATCAAGGTGATGCTCATCGTTTTTTTTTTATTACCCTGGGATGGTTCAACATGAATTGGTTTCCCGAGTCAAATGGTTAATAAGGTATACTACTGGACCATTTTGAGGCATCTACATAAAGCAAAATTCGTCACAAACAACCGGATTTAAACCAAGAGTCATTGCTTAGCCACCGTATTTGATAGATTTGGTTCCTTGTGACTTTTTTGTGTTCGAAACTGCAAATTCCGCTTCGGGGATCACGCCATGAGTCAATTGAAGCCATTCAAATTCATTCGCTGAAGGCACTTAAGGCCAACACAGCCGAGGCTTACAACAAGTTTATGGATATGTGGTTTATGCGTTGACATGCTTCTATTGGATCAAAAGTGTCCTATTTTGAAGGCGATATTAAAGATTTTTATCCAAATTTGATATAAATGTGTTAGTTGACGTCTGATGGATACTTGATCGGAAGCAGTATATTTTAAGCCGCCATGTTTATATATAAGTTAAATATAGTAAGTTTCTCGGCGGTTTAAGACAATGGCAAAGGCAAGAACCATTACTCGCTGGATGCCTGTATGATTCCCATACAACCCAAATTTTTATTACTAAATCATATTGCTTTCTCGAAATTACCATTACTTAAAAACGAATTACATTTAATTCACATAAGCCGCAAAGCCAAATATCAATTACTTTCCATATGCACACATAAAATATCGTTAAAAATTCAGCCGTCATTACCAGCATTGAAATCTGCGTGAAAACTCCAACGCCAAGCGCCATAAACAAAGAGTCATTGAACACTAAAAAGGATAATGCATTGAGTACTCACACGAAGTGTTGCATAAATATAAAACCAAAAGGCAAAAAATAAATATTTTTATTTTATTATTATTGAATAATAATGCGTATCAAATGTCACACATAAATATTCAATGAATGAACACCATAAGTCGGGGCAAATAAAAAAGTGTGACTGCAAAAAGAAAAAATAGAGTGGGGAGTAACACTGACACCCACACACAGAAGGCGCACCGTGAGTAAAACAAAAAAAGAAACACACTGGAAACAAAAAGGGTTAAAGGAAAGCCAATGTAACACTACCAGCGAGCGCTACTGAACAATGACGTAGAAGGGGTCGTCATTATTATCAACGTGAGTATGATCCAGGCGAGTCAATGGTTTTGAAAAGTGCAAAAAGCCATTATTTGATCGTATTTGTTGACTTTACGTTTGGATTGCAAATATTTACGGCTATCACTCAAAAGTGACATACATACATACATACATATGTGTATGTGTGCGTATATGAGACACGTGAGTGCGCATAAAGAATCCTTTCACCATAAAAATTGGCACGTAAAAATGCCGCCTTTTAGCGTAAAATGTTGTCACGCAAATCAAGAAGAGTCACATGCATACCTACGCACACACACATATCCACCCACATGTGAAAAACGCGCGTGGGGTGGCGCTGAATATCAATACCCAAAAGAGTATTTTTTACCGCAATGATAGCACTTCCAGGCCAGAGTGACATCAGCAGAGGGTGAGTGGAGAAGATGATGGTGTTTGATTTGCCAAAAGAAAAATATTCGTTTTCCGTATGTGTGGTTTTGAATCGCTAGAATGAAGTTCTTTGTACAAAAATTTAAGTATTGTATTTTTATACTGAGCGTCAAAAGAAAGTAAAGTGGAGACTTAAAAATGTTATTTCAAAGAAGCTTGCAAAATTTGAACAAATCGATACTTCAAACATATAGAGTTTGAAAAAAAATACAAAATCGATTTTTTCAAATTTTCAAACCCATAATTCCTTCCATCAGTGTCCAGTCGGCCAATAAGAAATAGAATTTTTAGTTATGCACAGCTAGAAAAGTGCCACACTTAAGCAAAAAAATAGCGTTAAAAAGCTGTCTGTCGCAAAACGGCACATAGCCAAAAGTCAGAATTTGAATATCGTACTGTCGTCCGACAAAACTAAATTAAATTTATTCGGAACTGATGTAAAAATATATGCAGGAGGCTATATGCGTTTAAGAGTATACTTTTTCGCCTCAAGAGTTGGGCCGATATTCGGGATAAGAAAAAAATGTGTGCTACAAACAACGTTAATATACTGGATAAGGTGATGCCACCATGTGCCGAAGAAGAAATGGTGCAGTATAATGATACCAAACCTGCCTCAAAATTTCATAAAAAACGATTCCAGGAACAAGAAATTAATGTGCTGAAGTTGCCAGCACAATCCCCTTACCTAAATCCAATAGAGGATTTGTGGATGATATTATAACAGAGAATTGGTGGCTTTCAATAAAAAAATAATAAAGAACTTGGAAGGAAAGTAAAATCCGTATACTATTGGCCCTCCAACTTATCTTTTTAAAGCATAAAAAACTTAAATTAATTTTTTTGTTTTTAACATAAAATTAAAATTTAAAAAAAGTTTTTTATTATGAACGATACTCATATCATACATATATTCATGCATATGTTAAAACACAAAAATTACATAAAAATTATTTGAGTTTTGTACGAAATATTTGAGAACAAACGATGTAACCTGCTTGTTTCTATTCGTTTTTCCAACACTGCATGTTTGAACTTTTATTTGACGCACAGCGTAATCTTACTAGCATACAGTCAATAATTTAGATACATATGTACATATGTGTGATCATATGCATGCACACTTTTCCCACTTCATATAATATTATATAATATTTTTGGCGAAGATGCTCACTGATGTGATTATGGCGATAAAAATCCTGGCATCAGGCAACACCTTACGCCGAAAGATTTTGTTTTTTTCTGATTTTTTTGTAAAAAACCATGTGAGCTCTCACGTGTAATAGCTGCTGATTTGTTGTTTATTTTTTTCACTTTGCTACCGTGTGCACCCTCACGTACGATATTTCTTTCACTTCCATTTCCGTTATCCATATTTCTGTTTCATTGAACTGTGTGTCTTTGTTTGCCAATCGCATGATACTTTATTTGCTATCTATATAAGTATATTATTTATATACATACATATTAACATATACGAGCTCCAAGCACACATATGCGGGCTCATGCTCTGGGGTGGAACATACTTTCGACTATATAACTGTGAGGTGGATTTGCTCTTATCGAAGCGTTATTTGTTATGACACATGACTTTTTTATTATCAGCGGTTTCATTGGCTTTTCCACTTTCGCAATCGGTTTTTATTTGGCAGTGTCATTTATTGTGACATTTTTATGAGCTTTAGGGATTTTCTTAACCTTAGAAAATTAAATACATGAATACCTTAACGGCTTTTGGAAATGATCAACCATATGAGAATGACAATACAAATTGATTTCGCCACTTCTGTCGATATACATAGCATCATAGAGCATTTATCTAACATACAAGTAAACTGAATATTTGGTATGTATATAAAAGATAATGTCGTGATCAACTTTTTGAAATAACGTTAAAATTTTAGAACTATTTTTTTTTTTGAAATATTTTAAAATTTAAATTCAGTTTTTCAAGGCTGCATTTTAATTCCTCCAAAAAAACTATAAATTTGAGATATCAAATCAGTAAACATGTATGACATTGATTGAAAGCTGGAAAAATATGTTCAAAGTTGGAAGCTCTCCAAGAAAAAAAGCTGTTTACTCTACATAATATTTTAAGGCTTAGAAATTAAAGCGATTATCTAGTTTATATTTACTCTAAAACTAAATAAACTGTAAAATTATGGAATTCTTACAACTCATGAAAAGGTAAGCAAAAATTGAGTATATTTCATAACTAAGTTCGGTTCATTGGACATTCTAGTGGTTTATTGTAAAAATAATTATTGGTAGAAGAAATCCTTTTATTAGAAAATAAACAAAATTACATAACTCGTACAACACAACAACTGGGGATCAGCTACATAGTCCAAATGTCCGTACAAGCAAGAGTCCACGATATCTAGTAGAGTCTCTCATATCGAGTATTTCCCTGAGCTTTCTGGGAGCTTTACTGTTTAATTATTTTGTACTCATATAACCAAATAAATTGGACCCGGACAGGTTCATATAAAAAAAATATAACAGCGAGTTTGCTTGAAATTTTGTGTTTGCAATGGAATCACTGTTATAGAATCGATGAAAATGTTGCAAAAATGTTTTGGGGAGTCTACATTATCACGAACACATGTATTTGAATGACAAAAGGTATGCAGTAAAGATCGTTAAGTCATCGAAAACTTGCCTCATGCCAGTCGTCCATACATCTCTGTTAATGAGAATGACATTGAAAAAGTTAAAGAAACAGCGCTTGAAGATCGACGTGTTGGCATCAGAGAGATAGCTGAGTATCTCAACATCTCTTATAGATCAACTTAACCATTTTAGTTAACGTTTTGGGGAAACAGCGTGTAAATGCTAGACTACTCGAACTAAAAGAACTGAATATTTTGCAAAAACGATGTCGAGTAGAGATCGCAAACGAGATGTTAGACAATGTAGCTGAAGGCTTTATATTCATAATAAGTGTGTGGAAAATTCAATGGATTGGTATAGGCTATTTTGGCGGCTTCTTATATGGTTAATAATGCTTTGTATTAAAATACATAAAAATTTAGTTTTTTGTCAGTCTGGGTGGTAAATGGTAGAAGCATAAGACCTAACCTATAATAGTCAACTATCGCAGTCTTATCATAGCAAATATTCGGCAATCAAATATATAATAAAGACAATAAAGCAAGAATTTAAGCTCAATAGATAGATGGCTTTGCTTTTAGTAATTAAAGAGCTATATTTCAACTTTGACTTTTATAACTAAGACTGAATAATGCAATAAATGTCGATCGAACAAAGCAACTACTTAGCCATTGCTCTCAGTCGTATGGACGCTCTTATTAATTAGACTGTGGCTTCTAACTGTTACATTTCTATCCACCAGGAGTCCATAATACGCCGCTCATACCAAATCCACACGCTTTCTCAGCTCCAAATCCCTCTTAACTCTCCAACGAAGTACTGTTACAATGGTCTTCAATTACTTAGACCAGTATGTCTATGTACATATGTATGGGGAAGCGCCAAAAGGGGTCAGAGCAAATGAATTTATGCAACTCTAAATTGCAGCTAACAACTGACCGAACGTATGCGCTGCGGCTTTAATTTTGATTTATGTTTTCTCACAGACTTAACAGTGTAAATAAATTGCGAAACAAGGAAACCCGAGTAATTGTTTGCAAAAAAGGAAATATAAGATTTATTTCGCCTGTTAATGTGAGAATGAGTACTCTATTCGTATATCCGTACAATATTTAAAAATGTATGTGTGTATGAAAAAATTATACGTGTGTGTGTGTGCACTAGTGTTTATCTTTTTACTTCATATTTAAAAAAAAAAACAAAGCGATTTGTGGTCAATTGGCAGGCAATTTTGTAATGAAGGATTTGTGGCTAATAACGCAAATTTCGGCAGAGATTATTTAATAATCTTCTTTTAATTAAACCGTTATATTTAATAAGGAAGTACTTAAATCAGCTATGCCGAGCGTCGTTTTTTTATTTTATAAGGAAACAATTAGCTAATAAATAAAACCAGTAAGAAAAGTTGAAAAAATCTCTCACCGCGCAGAATTTCGAGCCGCATAAGGAGGTTTTCAGACATGTTGAAAAAGTTTAAGCATCACTGGGTCAATTGTGACGAGCTTAAAGGAGGCTATGTGGAGATAGAAATCGCAATTTTCCAAAATTTTAGTTTTTTTGTAAGCCGTTGCGTTATCATGGCGGAAGAACACTCTTTTCCTCATTAAATGGGCCCGTTTTTTCTGAAATTTAGCGTTGAGTTTGCCCCATAATTTGGTATAGTAGAGTCTGTGCCCGTGTTTCCGCTCTTTAAATAAACGAAGTAGAAAAAGGAATATTTGAGTATCGCCCACAAAAATATATGAGCAAGTTTCGGAATCCTTTGACCAAACCAGTAAACTTCAAACTTCGTGTACACCAGTTTGATTGCCATTGGAATATTTAGAAAGGACACACACCATTTGTAAAATAACCAGAGAACGTAAATGAACTTTTTGAGTACTAATTTGTAATTCCACAAGAGGGAACATCGAAAAGTATAACTTCGAAAAAGAAAAATACACCACACAATATGCGAAATGCTATAAATAGACACAACGAATATTCCTATATGAAAAATCGTTGCGCATACATATTTAGATTTATGTTTTCAATTTCTATGATATGACAAATTTATAATTATGAAAAGCCTTCTGAATTAAAAATCTGTATTACCGGTAAAAACCCCAGAATTCATAATAAAGTAAACATTTAATAGGCTATTTTTCCAACTTATGTATGTGCGTTGCGTAAGCAATATACTTATTAAACAAATGATAATAATAAAACGGTGGCTAAGCGGCCGCGTTTCCACTTTTGTGGTGGCTGAGGTCGTCAGCGGGAAGGGGTTAAGCACAATCCGAATATGAGCCTATACGTTCGAATCCTAAAACGAATTTTATTTAATTTTTTTATTTTATTAATTGGAGTCTAAGCATATCATAATTCAATTTCTTTAATAGCATATTTTACTTCCTGAGATAATTAAAATATATCAGGAAAATATAATATGTTCATATGTTTAGGTTTATTGAATATTTCCTTATTATACGTATTTACACAAATGTGATAATCACACATACATTCTTAAATACACGTACGCTGATGCTTGCTTCTTCTTGCCCCGCACAAGCAATGACTTTTGTCTACGCTTTTT
This sequence comes from Bactrocera oleae, assembly GCF_042242935.1. Taxonomy (NCBI): domain Eukaryota; kingdom Metazoa; phylum Arthropoda; class Insecta; order Diptera; family Tephritidae; genus Bactrocera; species Bactrocera oleae. Next base: position 17,571,683 of record NC_091537.1, on the reverse strand, counting down.
GCTTTTTGCGAGTTGAACGATCGCAGGCAAGGAGGGATTGGGGCGCACCGCCACATAATTATTTCAGATATATATTTTATTTATCGAATTCAGTTTGAAAACGATTATAGGTATGAATTTATTGGTATATATATATAATATATATTATATTACGAAAATAATTCATAAATGCATCAGTATTTTTCAATACAAATTAAGCAACATATCAATATATTATGAGCCCTCACTTGACACGCCTATGTGCATGGTGGCAAGCCAACGAAATAACGGCGAGTTCGCGCGGACATTGTGTTGTTGAAAAAAACCAAATGACGACTTTGTCCACAAACATACATATATACATATGAGTTCGCATACATATTGACGCCGAATTTTGCGCATCGTCGCGGAGTTGACAAAATTTGTTTCAATCGACAATTTTGCGACAATGTCGATCGGCTATGTTGTCTCGTTTGTCCTTTTTGCAGTGGTTTGCTATTGAAAGTTGACTTCTGCTCTTTTGAAATATTGCGATTACCAATTGGGCTGCATTTTCATAGCGTCGTATTTAGATAAAATGGGCTAAATCGAAAAACTATGAAACAATGATAATAAGTAAACATATAAAAGTACTATATGGACTGTGCTTAGAATATATAGAAGTAGTTAATGATTTCATATGAATGTCAATTTGATATAAATTTTATAATTTAATGCCATAAATAGTGCATAATATGAAAAAATATAAATATTATTTAAACTCGAATAGGTCATGTTGCCAATTCTCCTTTCTGAAGTGAACATCAGACAAATTCTTCAATTTCTGATTTTTAGCAAATGTTGTGAGGAAGCAGCTTGTGGACATACAAATGCGAGGGGGATGGTAGGATTTTCAGTGGTGGCTGTCAAATTGTAAAATTGAATTTTTCTCGTTTTACTCAATATGCGTAGGAATTCTATATGAAAACCAAATGTGGCTTACCAGGCGCACAGAAAAAATAGCGCGGCGCAGAGTTATGAACGAGCGCACTTTGCTTTGAAGCAGACGCACGTTCCTTATGAATGAATTTGATGTCGTTGTAATATGAAATACTTAGAAAATAAGCCGCGAGTTCGCTTGAATATTATTGGCCGATGCTGGTGCGTCTACGTTTTTTTGTCACTTGCGCGAATGTTTGATTTTTTGCGAAAGACATATTGAGGGACATACATATGTACATATATGTACATATATGCAAATATATTTGGACATGCGAATGAAAGAAGGCAATTTCAAGAATATTTACATATAGACATATGAACATTGAAGCAAGTAAACAACAATAGCCGTTTGAGTTCACAGATTAGACAAATATGTTCTAATATCATCTGTGGTGCTGTTTGTATAGCACACTTCCTTATTGCAATGAAATGTTTTGCCTAAGTTCAAATCCTATCATATTTTTATATATTATACTATTTTTTATTTTTATAACTCTTTTTTATTAAATGATATTTGAATTCTATTTTAGTATTATTTCCCTCATTATTTATATTTTCTTGTCGGAGGTCAATTACTTTCGTTTTTATTATTTCAATTTTTGTTTATGCGCATACCAATGAACATCTGTGCATATGTATGTATATACATTTTGCTTATAGAGTGGTGTAGTTCGTTTCGTACCCTGATAGTTGTGGTGAAATTTTATTTTCCAATTTGCGCGTTTTCGATGTTCCTTCTTAGCAATTAACATTTTAGTACTGCTAACATTTGCTCCTTCTCTACTCATCAACATTCTCTGCTCCTTCTCTACTCTTCAACATTCTCTGTCTGTGCATACCTAACCGGAGTTCTAAAAAGCGGTTCAAATCGGTAAGGATCTATGTTTGCTAATCTCATGTGATCAGTAAAATTTAACTCTGAATATATATTGTCGATATCGAAATTGTGTATAATATTAAAAAAAAGGACATCTTATTCTATAAAATTCAAGTGAGTGAGAGTTATAAAAACTATTGTATTGAAAACGAGCTTTTAATAAATCTTCTATCTATTCTTGCAGCAGTGATGTTATCCCCTATATATACTTGTAAATAAAAAAAAGCACTGCAACAACAACTAGTTTTTCTTAGCTATAAAATTCCTAGTACCAACATTAACTAAAATACAATACAAAATAATAATACTAGTGATATATTAGTTCTAAAAACACAAAACTTAAGTCACATTATCGAAATATGGCAACACTGTCGACCTGAAAGTTCTAAAAATCAACCAATCAGAAACGCACAGATATTAAAGAAGAGAAATATTAAGAGCAGCAAAAGTATTTAAGAAAATCCCCGACAGCGATTAAAATAATCAGAAAGCAAAAAGTAGTGAAAAAGAATCATCGAGTGGTAATTTTAGTGAAGAGTTATAAGAAAATCTGTGTTTTTTACACAAGGAAAATAAGCTTGTCTGACTAAATATAAGTCTTCCTCATAAATAGTGCTTAACACAACACATTTGATAAAAATATTTTCATTATTATCCAGCGGAAGCCGGAAGCGGTCTAGAAGAATCTGCACAACAAAAAAATCTAATTTTCTAGATAAGATGAAATTAATACTATGTAAGTATGAACGACTAGTTGTTAATTGGTATTGAAATTTCATAATTTCCTTATATCAATGTGCTTCCAAAACACATACATATGTATGTTTGGTGTTATCTTTGCAGCTACACTTTTATTAGTCGGTTTAGCTACCATACCGCTGCCGGCATCTGCATTGTATTCGCCAAGCGATGACGTGGTGGAATTAACTCCCTCTAACTTCGATCGTCTCGTGGTCGATGATGATGCCGTCTGGGTTGTTGAGTTCTTTGCACCATGGTGTGGTCACTGCAAATCCCTCGTACCAGAATATAAAAAAGCGGCCAAGGCACTAAAGGGTGTAGTGAAAGTAGGCTCAGTGAACGCTGATGAACATCGTTCGCTAGGTGGTCAATATGGTGTTAAAGGTTTCCCAACCATAAAAATTTTCGGCGCTAATAAGCGTTCGCCCATTAGCTACAGCGGCCAACGCACAGCTAAAGCGATTGCGGAGGCGGCACTAGCTGAAGCTAAAAAGAAGGTGCAAGATGTTTTAGGCGGCGGCAGTAGTAGCAGCGGCGGCAGCAGCAGCAGCAGTGGTGGCTCAGATGCCGTCATTGAATTGACTGATGACAACTTCGACAAACTGGTTTTGCAATCCGATGATGTGTGGTTGGTTGAGTTCTTTGCACCATGGTGTGGTCATTGCCAGAAACTGGCACCTGAATGGGCTAAAGCTGCTAAGGAGCTGAAGGGCAAAGTTAAATTGGGCGCATTGGACGCTACAGTTCATCAGAGCAAAGCTTCGGTGAGTAAACAGTATATAACGAATATGGGAGTTTAATGATGTAAAGATTTTTTATTTTGTTGCTATTTTTTGTAACTATATAATGCAGTAAATATTAAAATAGCAATTATTACTATATTTTTTGGCAAACATGCACTTTCATAGGGCTTTAGTATTTAGAATATAAAAGTTTAACTCAATATAAATCGGTCCGCTATATTTTTTTTATTTATAGTTCATCAACCATACACACATTGCCTAAAAGTCTATAATTTTGTACATTTCTCTGACTCTCACAGGAATATGGCATTCGCGGTTATCCCACAATTAAGTTCTTCCCAGCCGGTAAGAAGAGCAGTAGTGACGCTGCAGAATATGATGGCGGTCGCTCCGCTTCAGATATTGTCAGCTGGGCACTTGAAAAACACGTAGACAGCGTACCAGCTCCAGAATTATTCGAAATTTATGATGAAAGTTCTTTCGAAAAAGCTTGTGAGGGTAAGCCACTTTGCGTGGTCTCAGTGCTGCCACACATCCTGGACTGTGATGCCAAATGTCGCAACAAATTCCTCGATACATTGCGTGGATTGGGTGAAAAATATAAGCAAAAATTGTGGGGATGGGCCTGGGCTGAAGGTGGTGCACAGAGCAGCTTAGAAGAATCGTTGGAAATTGGCGGTTTCGGTTATCCTGCTATGGCTGTAGTGAATTTCAAGAAAATGAAGTTCTCGGTATTGAAGGGCTCCTTCTCCAAAGATGGCATCAATGAGTTCCTCCGTGACATTTCTTATGGACGCGGACATACTGCACCGGTGCGTGGTGCTAAGAAACCTGAAATTGTCACTGTAGAACCATGGGATGGCAAAGATGGTCAATTACCAGCTGAAGAAGAAGTGGACTTATCAGATGTCGATTTGGACGACTCCAAAGATGAGCTTTAAAGTATCTATAGTTGAAATACTTAAACTCCTGCATATTCATGTCAATCTACACTAAGACTTACCGAAGAATTAGCTACGTTTTACTACAAGAACAGGTTATGCGAATGTAAAAGGACATATGAGCGAATCGGCGATAAAACCACCAAAAGATAAGAAAACAAAAAAATAAAAATGTTTCAGTTCAAATCCAAACCTTTTTATACACTACCTACTTAATTAATAATTTATGTGTGATAGTGTTTTTGATTGTCACACATAAATAGTTTCTTAAAATATGCGATTGCATTTACCTATTTACGTGTTACAGTTATAACCACCCATACCTACATGCGAGCATAATATGTGTAACAAGTGAGTATAGTATTCAAGTGTTATGTGTATTCATTAGCGTTCTTTGAAATGTAACTTTTAATAGGGTTCCACAAAGTCTAATTTAGTTTTATAGTATATTTAAGAGATCCCATTTATAGAGCGATAAAACTAATTACTTAAATATATTTTAGAGCCAACATTAATCCAAAAACTAATAGGTAAATAAAATTATAAATTAATATTTTTTCTATTTCGAATTTTTGTGCTCAACTTATGGAAGTATATGTAGTAAATGAATAAAGAAATCTACTATTTTAAAACCTTGCGTCTTTAAAACATTTCAGTTATTAACTTATAAGAACATAGGTCGCAAAAAACTAAAAATATGGCAGAGCATATCCTGTCATGGAGGTTGTTTTAATTTCTTCAATATTAAGAGAAAACGTTAACTTTGGTAGCACTGTAGCTATAATACCCTTTACAAATAAAAATGATTTCCATACAAGAACTTGAGTTTGATCAGTCAGTTTGTATGACAGCTATATGCTATAGTTGTCGGATCTGTACAATTATTTTAGAGATTGTAGCGTTACCTTGGAAGATAATCGATGCCAAATTTTGTAAAGATATCTTCTCAAATAAAGTGTATCATATAAAAACTTGATTTTGATGAATCAGTTTGCATGGCAGCTATGTCCTATAGCGGTTCCGACAAATGAGCAGCTATTTGGGGGGGGGGGAAAATGACGTATACAAAATTACAGATCGATATTTCAAAAATTGAGGGACTGGTTCGCGTATATACAGACAGACATGGCTAAATCAACTCAGCTCGCCGTGTTGATCATTTATATATATATGGCTGTTACACAATTCGTGGCAAACTTAATACTACCGTATTAAGGGTATAAATATGCATAGCTAATTGGTTTTATTCTAGACATTATAGCATATCAAACAATAAAACTAACTATATGTGTTGACAAAAAAAAAAAACGTGAGACAGATCTGTGCTTGAGGTTTGCGGCACCACGTAATTGCTTGCAAAACACAGACGTTGATGATGAAATTGAAAACAACAAAACAAATTGTAGAAAACACATTTTTATTATAAAAGTTGGATAGTATGACAAAATGTATATTTATTTATATAAAATGTTTATGTAAAAAATGCTATAAAAATACGTATTCGCATACGTCTTTATAAACAAACTACATGCTAGACTATAACTATGCTAGATTTTGTATATATCAAGATTTGTATATTTTCAAGTATATGGTAAAAATGCAAATGTATAAAAAGTGTCAAACAAATTGGCATGTCATTTGAGCTTTAAGTTTTGGCCCGTTAAATGTGTTGTTGCTTATATAGGCTAAGAACTTACAACAAAAAGGGTGTGAAGAGAGTATATTTTTTACTTGTTATTACATCTACTTATATAAACTTATATATATTATTCACTATGCCGATATAGGATGCTGAAAATATTTGATCTTGTAAGCACAGAGTTTTGTGATGATTCGAGAACCGTTTTCAGGTTATTGTTAACTTTTTATTTGAGGACGTTCGCTTTGAAAGATAATCTTAAAAATATTGGGAAAGATTGTGTAGCGATTTTTTATATTACTTGTTAGGTTAAAGTGTTTTTAAGTACGCGCTTTTGTTTCGCACAACCTGAAGAGTTTAAATACTTATTTTCGTATGCGTTTAAATGTGTTATTAACATCAATGTTAAAAGGCAAGAATATTATATTTTTAAAAATACTTAAAGGAATCACGCTAATGTGTACGTGCACTTAAGCACTTTTCAAACTGGCAGTAATTAATGTACCACAAAAAAATTCAACAGATTAAACTACCCTGTTTAATCATATTGTAAATGTTGTTAACAGATTCCTTTCTTGGAAATTTTACTTAAACAGTCATTTAATATGTATCTATACATAAATAAAATTAGTTTTTTGTTACCAAACCTTAACCACAATTTGTTGTAAAAATATTTAAATTCATAAATGCTAAAAGAGTAGAAAAGTAGAAAATTTTTTTTAGTCTTTTAAGCTGCCTAAAAATTCTTAGAAACACTTTCGCAACAGCGTTTCTTACATAGTACACACACGACGACCTCCCACTACGTTGAGGTTGTCTCAGTGCTTTTGGTCGACTGGAAAGTTCTCTATGGATTGTATTGAATGCGAAGTGGCTGAAGTTATGGTCGATGATGCGTCCATATAGCTATATTTTTTCTCCTCACGACACAAAAACGGATAACATAGAATACCATAGTAGAATATTAAACAAGCCATAATAATGAAGAATATTATTGTGATTACACCGAAAGTAGAATAACTAGAGTTTTTGTCTAAATATTCTTTCGGTGTTTGTGGTAGTTCTGTAGCAGGTGGTGGCGTTGGTTGATAGCCTCCATAATAACCACGGCGTCCTGACGTGCGACCCGCATGTAGCGTTGAAAATTGGCAGGTAGCTGCAGGCAATTACATATAGGTGAGTTTATTTCAAGAAAATATGCCAAAAGGATTCCTATACTCACCAATTATGAGTAAAGCAATAACGAAAGCGTTTCTACACATTTTGTTTGCACTGATTTAATTTAATGCTTTAATCTTTACTGCACTTGTTGATATTTTCCGGATGGACAAATTAGTAATTTCACAAATATTCTTGTCTACTTATTTGTTACTATTGCTGGTGGTGCTGCTTCTTCGTTCAAGGCAAACGCGTTTATGACGACGTTGCCAATTGAAATATTTTTATATACGGTATGTGGTGTTACCATCACCGCGGAAATTAGCGATATGTTCTTAGGGGTTTTTAAAGCTTGATGCTGTTTAACATTTTTTTACTATGTAATCGAAGTTAGAATTAATATATAAGGGATAATTTTAATTACAGTATAATATCAAACAAAAGAGGCCATATATTAATTTTTAAAGAGTGTCTGCTGAAATCGGTATGAAGAGTTCACTGGTCATAAATAGCGATCTGTTTTTATAAAAAAAAACTTAATATTTTATTTCTTCTAACTTCGTAATTTATTTTATTTTCTTATAATATTTTACTAAAATATTCCAAATAACTTCCCATTATTTTATTATAAATTAATCTATTGTGAATTATTTGAAATCACGAGCCCCGCAGGAATTCCGCTTCATTGGTATCAATTTCTACCTGAATAGAAGCAATTAAGGTTTAAGAATTTGGACAGAAAGCAAGTGTTGTATGCGAAGGGAAGCATATTAGTATGTATATTTATATGTACATACATATCTATATATATAGAGATTTTTTAAAAGATCGTAATGTGTAACCATTATTTTATTATTATATTTTTAATGATATATTTATTTATACATAAGTACTTAGATTCGAGTATTTTCCACTGTTACTTAAGTCTTTGGTGTTATCATTTGGTGTCATAATTTTAAGTGTAAATGATTTATGTAATATATATATGTATGTATTTACAATTAGAATAACCTTCCGATATGAGTAGCAGTCGATACAAGTTGCTCATAAATAATATTTAACCTCGCCAAAAGTCGCCAACCATAAGAGCGATAATAAATAACTTATTGCGCATTGAAATCAATTGATTTTCGATATTTCAAATACAATGTATTCATATATGTACATATGTATGTATTTATGGTTCATAGTATATACGCATATTTCTGTATATTTTGACTGACTTACCTATCATACAATATTGGTATATACTGAGTAAAACGCAGGGAAGGTTTTCAAAAGTACCGACAAATTGATGCGCGTTGATAATGATTGATGAATTTATAATGAATGATGTAATGAAAAGAGAAAACGAAAGCAAAACAAAAAACTTTAATAGGAAATAAAATGAGTTGTATATAAGTATGTAGAGGAAATAAAAAAAAAAGTTCGGTATGATACAAAATAAAAGTAAACGATATCATAAATGCCTTTGAAGCAATGGACGGGGAGACGTTATCGAATTACTTACATGCATACATACATATATCGTATGTAATATCGTAATATGTATTTAAATAACGTGTAAAAACTATAAAACTGTTGTGGCCACAAATACTTTTCTTACCTGACTTCCGAGCTATATATAAATTTTATATATTTCATGTTTGCTTCTAGTTGCTCAATAGGAAATTATTTCTTATAGTGAGAAGAAATATCTCGTCCTCTTATATTTGTATTATTACTGCGTTTTTATATAATATATTCAAATGATTTTTTTTGTACTTGAACTCTGGAATTTAATGGCCAACTGATCGAATTTCGACAATATCTTATTATTAGCAATATACCATTCTTACTCCACTATAAAAAACACAACAATGGTTTAAGAAAAAACGTGTTGACGTTACGATTTATTGACGTAATGACAAATTGACAATATTTGCTTGATGTTTATTGCCGTTATGTTATTTCAGTAATAAATTTCGAGAAAAATTTAGAAGAAAGGTGCTTCAACAGTTGAATGAGACTCCAATCACCAACAACAAATTCGTTGACATTCGTGTTTTGGCCGACATTTAAAAACTATTTGTTGCCGTATTAGCAAAACTTATATAGGGGATAACAACAAAACAATAAACTTCCCGATTTTTAATCACTGGAATAATTCCTATTAATTTTTGTTGCATATTTTGCATGTTTTGTCTGGTAGAATTCAAGACTTCATTTATAAAATTTCTATTTTTCACAGTATTTCTGTATTTAAATTAGATTTAAATTTATTTGGCACAGGTATCATTGCCTCGTTCCAATCCGGCACTTATGAGTGATATTTTAAGTTCGAAACGGAATTCTGACATATAATATATTTTCAGAAAGTAGAAGAGATAAATTTGTTGTGCAAATCAAAGTCACAAAAATCTTATAGTATTATATATTGATATGCGGAGCTTGTCGTTTTTCACACCAATGAACTACAAACAATAAACTACATTACAATTGAAAAGTTTACTTCACTGATTTAGTTTCCTACTGGGTAGCCAAGCACACCACGAATATGTATGGCAATATAGCACTTTTTATATAAAATATATCTGATATTTAGAAATAAAAATCACGTAGCATATATTGTACATATGCACATATGTATGTGTGTATATAGTAGTTATGTATGAGTATGATTCTGAGTGTATATACATACATAACATATGTACATATATATTTATTTATATTATAAGTACTTGTAAAAGTATAACTATAGAACTTGTTGAGCAAAGCAAAAACTGGAATAAGCAAAGCGCTATAAAATTGAGAATATGTGTATGTATATGGTACATACACACCCATATGTATGTAAGCGAGTAGTTTTGAAGGAAAGGAAACAGAAACGTGGTAAGTCAACCAAAATAAAAGGCCTCTTTAGAAGCCGGCTCGCTTTTTCTTTGTTTACATTTGTACAAATATACCTATAAATACTTATGTGTTTTTTTTATTATCTTTGCTTTAATGTTCTCAATATGTACATGTGTATATATCAACATAGCGATAAATGTTTATAAGCAAATTCAAGTTTTATATATTGCATAAGCTTGTATAGAGTCTTACAAATAAATACATATATTATATAATTTATAAGTCAACATTTTTACACACGTATACACATATGTATTTGTTGTCAGCTGAGTTAAGTGCCGCACATATGTACATACATACATTCATTTTGCTATAATTCTTGTAAATATATGTACATATACATACATATGTATATACACTTTGCCGCTAGTCGATTATAAAATTAAAACCAGCAGTTCGCTAAATTAATAAACATACGCAATATTTTATAATAAATATTTTACTGCGCATATTCTCCGTATGAATAAATCAGCTGTGCAAATTTGATTTTTTTTTTAAACCACGACAGATAACCGTATTTTTATTTAAAAAAATATAAGAGTCGTGTCAATTCTTTCAAAATTGTAAAACGTCAATATCTACACACTTATGTACATATGTATGTATGTGTTAATGTGTATGCATGGCGTTGGAATGGTGTTCAAAAGTATTGGTTGATTATCGCAAATCTGTAATGCGAATAAACTGATAAGTATTTACTTAAGTGAAAGGTCAGTGAGTCATAGACCCGAAGATTTTTATTGATGACGTAGCTGGAAAATAATAATAAAAACAAGAAAAACCGTTAACTATAAGCTATAAGTAGCTATAATACCCTTCACAAATACAAACGCTCCTTACAAGTACTAGACTCCGGTTGTTCAGTTTGTATGGCAGCTATATGCTATAGTGGTCCGATATCGGCCGTTTCGACAAATGAGCAGCTTCTTGGTGAGAAAAGTACAGGTGCAAAGGTTCAGAACGATAACACAAAAAGCTGATGGACTAGTTTGTATATACATATGTATGTATACAGACATACAGACAGACAGACATGGCTAAATCAACTCAGCTAATCATGCTGATCATTTATGTATATATGTATGTATATACTTATATTTTATAGGGTCTCCAACGTTTTCTTCTGGGTGTTGAAACAAACACACTATAAAGAAGAATCCGCGTACATGCATGTACATAAGTATGTATGTATGTATGTATGGATATACCTATAAGTTGAGTATAGAATTATAGGGCTTTTAAAATCTATAAAAACTAATATTACATAAATTGAGAATCTATTATATTATGCAACAGCTGTTTCAACTTTGATATGTATATACATATGTACGTAAGTATGTATTCCGTTTGCATTCAAATTTCAATCACCCCAAAAATGAGATTTTCTCACGCTTTTCGTACACGTGTTCTGTCAGTACGCTTTTATTTGTGTGAATACGGATTTGGAGTTTTTAAATAAATTCGCTTTTAAAGTATTAAGCACAATAATTTAATTTCTTTAATTAAAAGATAACTAGGAAGCAAAGTAATTTTTATGTTAATTATTTTCATATCAGAAATAAAGAAGGAGCCTTGAAATTTTTATGCAAAGATTTTAATGTAGACTCTTGGTCGATTATTGGTCGATCGAAGGACTGAGGGATATTTGAAAAAGCCTAAAAAGAATACGGTACATACATACGTATAATATATGAAAACAATGGAAGTCGAGAATTAAAAATTTTTAAATTAATTCTTAGCTATTTTTAAACAAAGCACAGCACACACGATAGTCGAGTCTACATAACCGGAACGGACCAGGATTTATATACATACGGCTGATGACGGTTAACTCGGCAGAACTTTGCCGCTACAACAACAACAACATGAATATCACGTATTATTTTTAAATTATTTATTTAAATACATAAATTAAGTACTTTTTGATTATTAATTTGATTTAAATTACATATAGTGTGAAAGAATGTAAAGAAACAGTAATGACTAATTGTTGCTTTGCTCTAATTTACTAAGCTCACCGCGCTACTTTACATTCAAAAATTACTGTATTTACAAACGAAATGCCCTCTAAATTGTTGAACTTAGAACAGTTATACCGGTTATATATTATATATATACATACATACCATATGTACATAAGTATGTATCTCGGTCTGTCATATGACTACAAATATTCTTAATGCCCATAAATTATTCCACTGCTCTACTTTAGTAAAAGAAAGCATAGAAGCTTTTATAGGGCTTGTCACTAATATTTTCATTATGTTTTGCTCTTGATTTATACTAACGGTATGTACATGTATATGTATGTAACTAACCGAATAATCTGTTATTTTCACCTTTGATTTATTTGCTTTCATATTTCTACACCACTATTCGTGAAGCTTTAAACAAAAGTGCACGAATGCATTTTGAAATAGTTTCATATATGTATACATATGTACATACTTACATATATACATATACATATGTACAATTATGTGTGTGAATGTGCATACATACATATGTATGTAAGTATATATAATTGCAATTTCCAAACAAAGGCGCACAGTATTGCAAATTTAATTTATTAATACTTTGACGGTGACCTTGGCAAATATCATACATACAAATTATGTATGTACATATGTATGTATATCTTCATAAGTAGTTATTACAAATACTTACGTATATTTAGATTTGTGTATATAAAAAATATAATATTCATTTAATTAATAGAATAAATATTTTTCATGATATGGGATTTATGCTATTTTAAGCAGTTCCTACATATAGAAAGGTCAGTTATGTAAAATATACATACAAATTAACTTCCTTCCTTTAGGAAGTGTTAAAAAATATATACTTATGTATATACAAGTAGTTTTCCGCAAACGCGCGAAAGAAATCAAAAATGATAGTTTGAGTGATCCTGATGGATAACTGAGCTCTTCGTTTCAATTTACTCTTATTTTATACATTTTACTTATTTGCTTAATTCTTACAATAAAGAGAGTGTCAGTTACAATATTTGCTTATTCAGTACTTGGTTTTATTGTTTGTATTTTGTGGGTGGTCTTAGCTGAACTAAATAGAATATCAGTTACTTAAATAAGCAGAGATGCATATTAGAAGGCTGTATGCTAAGTGCAAAGAGACGGTTTTGTTTATAATTAGCCTAAAGCTACTGTGTGGAGGCTGCCGTTAACTTACATGCTTACATGCATATGTACTATATGTACTTACATAATATCCTTCATAATAAAAAAAATTTTCCATACAAGGACTTAAGTTTAATCGATCAGTTTGTATGGCAGCTACATATGTATGTATCATATGCATACCATGTATGCTATGTATAGTGGCGGTTCCGACCAGGGGAATTTGGGATTAAGAATTAAATTTTCATTTTTTTGTTTATTTTTTAAACCGGTATACGAAATTAAAATTTTAATTTAAATGTTAATTCAATTATTTTTTAAATGAACTATTTGCAACCCTAGTTCCAACAAATGAGCAGCTTCTTGGTGAGAAAATTAGGTATGCAAAATCTGGAATCCATATTTCCAAACCAGAGGTACTAGTTCGCGTGTATAGAAATAGACGGACAGACACACGGACATTGCAAAATTGACTGAGCTCATCATGCTGATTATATATGCATATACACAGGTTGGTTAAAAAGTTTCTGCGCTCGAAATGAAAAATTACTGTTTTTGGTACGAAATATACAAGTATTTTTTTATTCAATATAATCTCCCTTAACTTCAATACACTTATTTCAATGATCCTTCAATAATTTTATGCCATCCCTATAATGACTTTCCATAAGCTCTGCAAAATACCTATCTACGGCTGTAATAGCTTCGACGAAAACGCTTTCCACGAAGGAATTGTTTCAGGTTTCTGAAGAGGTGGTAGTCGCTGGGAGCCAAATCTGGTGAATACGGAATTTTGTAATTGTTAAAACACCTTAGTGAGCAAATTCATTGTCTTGATGAAAATGTTTTTTTTTGTGCTACAAACCAAGTCTTTTCTCACAAAATTTTCATCCAGCTGATCCAAAAAGGCAGCAATAATATTTAGAGTTGATTGTTTTACCTTTCTGCAGATAATCAATCAACAAAATTCATTTTGCATTCCAAAAAACTTATGCCATAAACTTCTTAGCTGATCGTTGTGACTTCACCTGCTTTGGAGCTGAACAACAAGCTTCAGTCCACTATAAACGTTCTTGTTTCAATTTGGGATCATGGTGGTAGCCTATGGTATTAGCAATTTCACTTCTTTACTAACAGTATTATGAACTTGCTCAATGATTTCTGGTGTTGTTGCGGTTTTTAGTCGTCCTTCGCGTATATCGTCTTCAAGCCTAGTACAACCACGTTTAAATTCACTAACCAAAAATTCAACGGTGCGTTTTGAAGGTGAGCACTCCTTATACACTTCTAACAATTGTTCATAAATTTCATTTACTTTTAAACCTTTCAAAACAAACAATCTAATCACTGTGCGATATACTATTTTTTCCATAAAAATATACTCTGACACGTCAACTTCAAATGGCTTGTCAACAAAGAATTAATTAACAGAATAACTCGTAACTTTGCATATGTTCTCAGGACAGATGTACCAACTTGAGAAAAAAACTGGAGCTAGTAGTGTTATTTCTTGGTGAGCACTAACACTTTTCAACCAACCTGTATCTATATCTTATGTGCAAACATACATATATATTTTATAGGGTCTCCGACGTTTTCTTCTGAATGTTACAAACTTTGTGGCAAACTTAATATACCCCGTTTATGGTATAAATAAGTACATACATATATGTATGTTTGTATAACCGACCATTACAACCTAAGCAAGAATAAGACAAACGAATTAGATGATATGTAGTACATACATTTTTATATATGTATATACATATATATTGTAGGTGTACGCATGTGAATATATTATATATATATGTATGTATGTATATGCTTGCGATAACTAAAAATCTGTATTTTACAACAACGCCAACAATTTAGTGGAGCGAGTGCAATTGAGTTCAGACCACAAACACACACATGCACATTTACGCGTGAAGCAAATCGGACACAGTCAAAGCGGTCGGTTAGTTATTTATAACAATGTTGAATAATATAAAAGTCACACAAAAACGCAGCAACAAAACAAACAACGAAAAACACTATATTTGTATGACGGAAATGAAAAATGTACCGTTATATGTACGTGTTACAAATATAACATACATACATATGTATATTTATATACTTGTAGTATATGTACATATACTTATGTATGTGAATATACGAATATTGCAACAAAATTTAGAATAAAGTCACGGAAATTTATGCATTTACATATGTACATATATGTATGTAAGTGCATTTTAAGCAAACAAGTGTCAAAATTAGTCCCTAGTGACAACAAATATATTTATTATATATATTATATACATATACAGATGTATGCAGGGCTGCGAATTTTTTAATTAAAAAATTTTGGATTAAAAATCAAAGTTTTATTTTTGGAAACCGTTGTTGGGATTAAAAAGTTAAAAAAGTTATTTTATAATTTGAATGAATAATTATATGCTTGGGACTAAAATTTTAAATTTTTATTTTTAATCCGGTACATTCTGTAATATGTAACGTGGATTTGAAAATGTTAAGTGAATACCGTTATTCGGTACAACAGATAACATTGCGATGTTTGCACAATAATTCTCAGTGACCAATGAAACGGTAGTAAACAAAACAAAACGTGGTAAAAAGTTGGATTTCGTGTCAAGGGAATAGTTTTTAGAGAGGCTTTTCCTATTTTTTAAACGAATGCAGGAACATACTTACATATGTGAAGAGTCGAAAGTTATTCTTTATGGCAGGAAGAAGTCTCGAAAGTAGGTATGTATGACTTCCCCCTAATACAGAGTATGACACACCACAAAAGCTTTTAAAACATACTGGGTCCGGTATATTGATATGGTGATGTGTCTCGTACAGAGTCGTTGGTCCGATCCATCGAAATGCAGGCATCATGGATCACCAAGCATATTCTACAATATTATACTGCAAAATTTTAAGCTAATATTAGCAGTAGATAACATGCCGCTAAAATGGGTCTTCCACCAGTACAATGACCCAAAACACAACAGTAGGCTTGCACAGAAATGGTTTCGGGTCAATGGAATTGAGGTTATATGTAGACTGACTCTCGATCTGCTGACCTCAGCGCCATTGAAAACGGTCTTATATAAAGAAATGTGTTGGAAGGCTAAGCATAAAAAAAACAACGAGGTGTGGTCCTTAAAAGTTAAAGTCAAAACAATCGATTTTTGTACATGAAAATAAAAGATTTTTGTAAATAAAAAATGTAAGATTTTTGTAAATAAAAAATAAAAGATCTTTGTAAATAATATATAAAAGATTTTTATAAATAAAAAATAAAAGATTTTTGTAAATAAAGATAAACGATTTTTGTAAATAAAAAAAGAATTTTGTAAATAAAAAATAAATAATTTTTGTAAATAAAAAATAATGAATTTTTGTAAATAAAAAATAAATAATTTTTGTATATAAGAAATAAAAGATTTTTGTAAATAAAAAAATAAAAATTTTTGTAATTAAAAAATAAATAATTTTTGTAAATAAAAAACTAAAGATTTATGTAAATAAAATATATAAAAATTTTGTAAATAAAAAATAAACGTTTTTTGTAAATAAAAAATAAATGATTTTTGTAAATAAAAAAATAAGATTTTTGTAAATAAAAAAATTAGATTTTTATAAATAAAAAGTAAAAGATTTTTATAAATAAAAAGTAAAAGATTTTTGTAAATAAAAAATAAAAGATTTTTGTAAATAAAGATAAACGATTTTTGTAAATAAAAAAAGAATTTTTTAAATAAAAATAAATAATTTTTGTAAATAAAAAATAAATAATTTTTGTAAATAAAAAATAAAAGATTTTTGTAAATAAGAAATAAAAGATTTTTGTAAATAAAAAAATAAAAATTTTTGTAATTGAAAATAAATGATTTTTGTAAATAAAAAAATAAAGATTTTTGTAATTAAAAAATAAACGATTTTTGTAAATAAAAAAATTTGATTTTTATAAATAAAAAGTAAAAGATTATTGTAAATAAAAAATAAAAGATTTTAGTTTGGTTTTCATTTTAGTTTTATATTTTATTAAATATTTATTCAATGAGTTATAATAATTTAACTGCAGCTTCATGCTAAATACAGTCTCAACTTTTTTTTGTTTTAATTCTAATTACAATACAATAATATGAATATTAGAAGAAATGAATATAAATATTAAAATCACAAATAAACCAAAGTGAAATTAGTGCATTACACAAAACGCATAAACAGATGCGAGATTTGTCACGTTATACAATTTGTGAGTATAAAAAAAAATTATAATAATATTATATTTCTTAAATAGTATTGAATGAAAAATATCTAAAACTGTGCAGAAAAAGGACAAATTTTTCTATACTATTAAGTTAATTAGCGTTAACAAGTAATATTATAGCTAATAATAATACGAAATATTGTGTTTCAAAATTTTCACACATGTAATAATATTCGCAATGCAACTTTTTTTCTCAAAAATTTTTTTTTTTTTTTGTATTTGCTTTATATGTGAACCGCCGCCCAACTTGCATACGCTGCACAATTATATGTCAGTCAGTATGTAACATAAAATTGGCAGTTTCTGCAAGTAGTTGGCCGTCAGCACACGCCGTCAATAATACTTCGCCGCGACGCCGCGCAACCTCCTGCTTTACTTTTAGCTTTCGCTTGGTACAAAATCCCACCAAAACTCGTTATCCTGTTTCAGCTGCTAGACCAAGATCCTCCTACTGCTTCTCTCTTCAATAAACTCTACTCTAAATCTAACGCTCGAAAATTTTTATTTTGTTGGATTTATTACGACGCCACGTAGCTCCAATTAAGCCCGCTTTCTTCTTCTTAGGTTTCTGCTTTG
The DNA here is from genome assembly GCF_042242935.1 of Bactrocera oleae. Lineage (NCBI taxonomy): Eukaryota > Metazoa > Arthropoda > Insecta > Diptera > Tephritidae > Bactrocera > Bactrocera oleae. The sequence continues at coordinate 17,553,749 of NC_091537.1, read as the reverse complement.
TCTCCTTTTCGATTTTTATAAATTTTTTAACTTTTTGCTCCTCACTAACGCGTTTGTACTTCTGCTTCTGTTTCTGCTGCTGCTGCTGCTGCTGCTGCTGCTGCTGCTGCTGCACAACTTCTACCTCACTTTGGACCAACACTCAATTCTTGGTGGCACACGTCTTTCGATTGTTATTGGTATTCATAAATTTAGTAACTAATTTGCGTGAATGTCCGTTAGGATCAAAGTGATTAGTGTGCTCGCTGGCCTCCTTCTTGCTGCGTTGCTTGCCACTGCGACCCGAGAAGATATGCTTGTCGTGGTCGAAGTTGTAGTGTTCGTATTCATCGAAATAAGCCTCAGACATTTTGTTTTGACTTTGGTTTTGCAGTTGATAAATTACAAATGAGATCTTGCGATTGCTTTTATGTAGCTTTTGTTTTCAATTTCCTTTAAGTGCAACACTTTCTTTTGGCTACTTCTCTTTTCTTTAGGATAATACTTGAAAATATATAATATATTTTTGCTGCTTTCTTCTATACAAGTTGCTTATTCAGCACCTTTGAACGTATGTCTTCACTTCTCGAATTGTGTTATTCAATTAAACTGGATTTTTGCTGCGCACTTTCCTTTATATACCCAGCGGAGAGCCGGTGCAAAAAGCGCCGTTTTCTGATTTTACTCTGCTTTTAGTATTGCCATTGCCACTGTTGACACGATATTTTGCGTATTGTTGTTTTTGCATTTGCTTGGCGTTCGCTCTCTGCATAGCTCTCGGTCGCGCAAAATGAGACCGGTTGGGGCCTTTATCAGACGTTTTGCCGTCTATTATAATAATATGTAAGATTCCTTTGTTTTTGAGATTTTTTTTTGGAATAATGCGCAGTTTATTTTAGTTTTATAACATTTTGCCATTTACCTTACATTGCTGCCACTTGCTCTTCGAGCGCACATCCAAATGCATACATACATACATATGTAGAGTATATTTCAATGTGGCCTCAACAGCTGAAAGCGTACGATAGGTAAAATCATAAATAAATAAATGTATGTGTAGTTATATGTACAATCAAAACAAAAACAAAAACACATACAAACTTACCTACATAAACTATTCCATACTCACCACCACTCAATTCCAGCGGTTGTCGCTCAGCTATAATTTGCTTTCCATGCCGACAGGGTGCACGCATCTGTGTTTCTAGAGAGTTGGAGCATTATCTGGAGTTGTAGGCTATGCTATGCAGGCACATTTGTTAGTTAAATAAACCCAGACATAAAGATAAACCACTGTTATGATAAGTTTCCGATTACGTGTCTTTTAGCACTTCTAGAAGAATTCAGTACTTTTTGGAGCTATTAAGTTTAGAGTTGTGTGTGTATGTATTACACTTGAAATTATATTGTCACACCGAAAAGCTGACGCAATTTTTAAAAACTTTTGCTAACGCGCCCTTTTTTAAATTGAATAAACTGAAGTTAATGAACGAAATTAAAAAAGAAATCGATTTTTTCTAATTTCTTTAGATTATACCTCTAAAAATAACATACTAAAATTTTAAATCGATATTTCAAATAGTTTTGAGTTATAGCCTTCTTAAGTGTAGCTGCTAAATTATGATTGTCAAATATAATTATTGGTATTTTATTAAATTTTATTTTTATTTTTATGTTGTTTTTTAATTTTTTTTAATATATGTTATTTTTTATTTTTTAAATTATTTTTTTATTTATTTTCTTTTTGTATTTTTTTTTTATTTATTTATTTTGTTTTTTTATTTATATTGTATTTTGAAACGCGTTTCTCTCAAAACTACATTTTTCAAATTTGTTTAAGTGATTACTCAGATTATCCGATTACTGTGAAATACACTGACCTATCAGTTTTAGATCAAAAATCGAACCAAAAACGAATTTTTTTTTATAAAATTCAATTTCTGCTTTAAAAACGCCGCCACTTTGTGATAATTTGTTTTTTTTTTCGACCGTAGGTCATTGAAGGGACGAAGATCTTTTTTTAGGTTTCATTCACTGAGGAGATCAGAGTCACTGCAGCAGTGCAGGAATTCTTTTAGCGCCGTTAAAGATCGCGTGTAACTCGAAAAAATCTTTACCTATTTTCTTCAAAAAAGTTTTTTGTTCAATATTTTATACATATTCCTGTATTGATGACCTTCAAATTTTGAAACAATTGCTACTGTGTCAATTGTTTGCATGTTTTTAATTTGTTGTTTTTGTATTTTTGAACCAAAATATACTGGTAATTACGTATTTGAATATAAATTATAGTACTATGACTTAAAAATGTAAAAAATTACATAATACATAAATATACATATGTACATATGCAATACTTGTTGATTTTTTGTTGTAAATGTGTGTAGGTAAGTACGAATGCGTTTGTAAAAAAACATATTCTGGCATTTCCGCTTCCTATTGGTAAAAAAGCCACAACCACGGAACATTGGCATACAAATACATATGTATATATATATATATATACATTCATAAATACATATATATATATCACACCTTAGTGGGAAGTTGTAAGCAAAACATAATAAAATGAGTCCTTGTTAAGTGTTATTGGCATCACATACTTTTTATAAAGCATTTTATAAGCAATTGGGTAAACGAATGAATCCGTTTGAAATAAAATTCAGCCTCGTAGGCTACAGAAAAATAAATGTTTATACGTTTTTTATAATTTGAATGCTACTAAGAAAATCAACAAGCAATTTATGTGCATAGATATTCCTAAGTATGTACTATAAAAACAAGAAATTTACGAAAAAAATAATAAACTAGAATTTTTCTATACATAATCCCACGCGCCAAAAGACGTATAGACGTTTTGCTCAACAGGCAACGTGATTGTTTGCAAACACACATAATGCTAACTAATGCCAAGAGCAGCCACGCAATAAAAAGCCATGACCGATTTTTGTTTTTGCGTATCTTTGTTTTCATTATCATATTCGCCGGGTTGTTTACTTCGAATTGAAAAATGATAAATGTTTTGGTTGTATCAATAAGAAGTAGAAGTTTACCTTGTAGCGCAGCTGCTGCTCCGCACCTCTGCACATAAACAAATTGCTCTGGAATTTTCTTATCAAAACACTTGTTTACACCTATTTTTTTAGACCTAATGATTCACGGCACATAACGCTATTTCATAAAGCATATCACACAAAAACACAAAAAAATATATTGATGCGCACAACTTAATTGATTAATTGCCAGCCGGCTTTTTTGCACACTTTTCTTTTATCAATAACACACTTAATTACATGGCCTGCACATTGCACTTGACTTAATTACACACAGACTAGGTAGTTGTATTGATTTACAACTAATAAGAATCAAAAATATGACTTAAACACACTAAATTTTCGAAATTACGGCACTTTCGCAAAATTCTTTAATACAAAACTTTAAAATGGCGGAATAACAGACCGGAGCTTGTTAAAACGGTAAATAAATGTCAGAGAAAGAAAAGTAGAAGGTGTATCAGGGTTTTAGGTATTATATTAAAAGAACTTCTTAATAGAAAGATTTGTGGTTGTAAAAGCATCGGAAGGGTAGGGCACTAATTCAGTTTACAACTCAAGCACAAATATCTAAAATAGTTCCAATTTTTTTAAATATTTTCGATATTGACATTTTTTCCAAATAGAAAAAAAAATTAAATGGCCTTTTATGTTTGAATTTATATATTATACAATCGTTCTTTATACATTATCATACATGCGTTGGTACATACACATGCATTTCTTGTTAGAACAATATTTCTCCTATAAGTAAATTATTTTGAGCAGTAAGTTAATACGAAATTATTACAATCACCCTGTGCCCATTTTATAAATGCTCTCATTCAACCTGTTATTCCAGTTGCTACAAAATTGTCAAGCAACACGCGCGGAAATGATTATTGTGTATAAAATTCGCGTTCCGGTGAAAATCTTCTTACTTCCGATTAATCCAAATTTAAATTAATAAAATACGAATTCCACCTAAGCATTTGGCACAGGCGCATAAGTGTAATAAATTATCTAAGTCCTTTTGCCTGTGCCACTTCCCAGTGTAAATTGAAGTTAAAATCTGTGATCAAGTTACCAATTAGTATGAGAAAAATGTAGTATATCCATTTCATAATGAGCAGAGTAAAATCTCAACACCATCTTATTTGCAAAATAGCATTCGGAAGTGATATTAGCTAAGTCCTATCTTCAGTGCTAGTGCCAATGAAAGTGAAAATGTGTGATCTAAGTGAAGAAAGCTATAATTATTAGAAATGTATAGTCTATCAATATCAAAATCAGCAATGTTTCATGTGTGCTAATATTTGATATATCCTATAGCCTGCGGCAAGTGCAAGAAAACGTGTAGTCAAAGCGAGCAAAGCCCAATCTCTATAGTTATTTTCTGCAAATGTGCACATGCAGCTTATATTAGCTAAGCCTATTGTCTATGCCAGTAATCCAAATGCCAATGAAAGTTTGTGATCAGTGTAAAAATAGTGCTATTGTTAATTATCCCTGTCAAAGTGAACAGAATCCCATTTCTCTCCCGTATTATCTGCAAATGTGTATACAATGTTTCTATTAGGTAAGTGAGAGAAAAAAAACGAGAGTGAAAGTGTTTTATCAAATGAATATTTAATAAACGCATAGAAAATAAAAAACCAATCTACACTTGCACCGGGCCAGTTAGCAGGTAAGCGCCTTTACCACCATTATAATCAAACTCATATTTGCATCTAATGTTTAAAATTTATTCAACTATTAACACTATTGCTTAATGAATTTGTAACTGTCGCAACAACTGCATGAGGTTTTGGCGCAATAGATAGTGGCCGTTTCTTTTGTGTTAAACTAGTGGCCTTCTTTTTCGTGCGAGCTTTTTTTGTCACATCTTTAGTGTTAACTTTTTCATTCTTTACACTCAATAGCTCGCCTCTGTCGATTCCAGTTAGCGGTGGCAAATCGAATTCGTCACAGACGTTATTTTCAAAAGCATTCTCAACTATTTCCGGCAATTCCAATTGCACTTCTTTCTCAGTATGCACACGTTGCACATGTTCTTTCACTTTATCCGAACGATGACTGCCAAATGAACATAATTGACATTTATATTTGTGTACTTCTTCTGTGGAATGTTTGAGCGCATGCCGTTTCAAATTCTTACTTTGACTAAATTTACAACCACAAACTTCACATACGAATGGGCGTTCTTGTTTGTGAGTTTCCATATGTATACGTAGATTTTCTTTCCGATTTGCATGGTGGTTACATTCAGGATATGGACATTTAAAGTATTCACCAGTGTGTTGCAATTTATGCGATTTTAGCGCTTTCATATGTGTTGTGCTATAACCGCAAACATCACAAAGCATTTGCTTCTCCTTATTATGTATTAACATATGACTGTTTAAGCCTTGCTTCCATTTGAAACCTTTTCCGCAGTGTTGGCACTGATGCGGTGTTTCTGTTGTATGCTTGGGTAAATGTATGGTTAGCGCAGCACGATTGACAAAACGAGCACCGCACTCTAGGCAAAAGAACGGTTTTTTTAAATTGCTCAGATGGTGCTGAATGTGCGCTTCGTACTCACGCCATGCCAAGAATCCAACCTCACACAGCGAACAGGTGAGATGAGAAGGTTCGCAGTTGCTCATGTGCGTAATCATTTCCTGCACGCGATAGCATTTGAAATCACAGCCGATACAATAGTTGATTTTACTGCTGGAACTGGTGGCACGCGGATTCTTTAGCTTTAAATTCGAACATAAATAAATTTAGTCATTCATTCATAAAACGTCATAGTCCACTTACATTGAAAAAGTTCCGCTGATCTTTATATATATTGCCTAAATTGACATCACGCTTCTTCTCCGTCTCAGTTTCTACAGTCCCTTTCTTTACATCATCCTCAGTGTCATTATGGGTCTCACATGCTTGGGCTATGACCGCTTGATTATTACCAGTCACAGTAGGCACCAATTCATCTGGCAATTCAAATAAATTCATTAACTCTGTCACGGCTAAAATCTTTGCCAATTGCTTGAAATGTGGTTCATGTTCCTTCGATATGGAAATAATATCTTCATAGAAGAAATCCATCATGGTGTGCAGACATTGTGTACAACTGAAATTATTGATTGTCACCTTTAAAGGATTGTGTATTGAAAATTGTAATGATTTTTGTATGAATTGTGGTCCGCCTATGAAGCGACTTTGTGCGCCAACAACACAAAAGTGTCCGAATTCGGCATTTGCATCATCACCAGCCACATCCAATTCCAATTCGATTATTAAATCACAGTATTGACCAGAACGCCGTTGATTGTTGAGGTAGTTGGAAACTTTGGAATGCAACGGTTTATGTAGAGTTGGTACTAATTCCAGAGCTGCATTCATTATCCATCAATTTGTTTATTTCTATAAATCTGCGATGTTCCAATTTATTTGTTTACCTTAATTTGTTGGAGTTAGGCAATAGAAACCAAACAGCTGTTTATCCCACATGGTTGCATTAGCTAAATAAAAAAGATTAACAGTTACTAGGGTTGTAATAAAAATCAAAATATTTTAGTTTAAAAGCAGCCGAAAGCTAGGAAATTGGTTGCTATATGCATTTAAGCCAAGAGACGTTTTGTTAGTCAGACATGGATTGTAACTGGTGATGAAGATGGATTCATTACAACAACCTTAAACACAAAAAATCATATGTGAAACCAGGCCAACCAGCCTAATCAATGGCAAAGCCGAATTTCCATAGCACCAAGGATATTAGTGGGATCAGAAGGGCCTATAACTAAACAAGCTGGACACGAGGCAATAATTTTCCATCATGACAACGCTCGGCCTCAGGTTGAAAGATCGGTTAAAAACTATTTGAAAAACAGCGACTGGGAGGTTTTACCTTGCTTGCCTTGTAGCCCAGACCTGAGCCCTTCAGACTAGCACTTGTTCCACTCAATGCAGAACGCCCTCACTCCAATATAGTTCACATCAGTATAGGGTATCAAAAATGGGCTGGATGCATTCTTACCCGCCAAGCAGGCGCAATTCTTTTGAGATAGAATCCACAAATTATCGGAAAGATGGAAAAATGTTATAGTTTTAGATGCACTATACTTTGAGTTGTACTATTGTACAATGTTTTTCTTAAATAAACCCAATATTATTGATCTCGTATTTGTATTGGAACTATATATAAATGATCACCGTGACGAGCTGAGTTGATTTAGCCATGTCCGACTGTCCGTCCGTCCGTCTGTATATACGCGAACTAGTTCTTCAGTTTTTGAGATATCGATATGAAATTTTGAACAAGTCTTTTTCTTACCAAGAAGCTGCTCATTTGTCGAAATGGCAGATATCGGACCACTATAGCATATAGCTGTCATACAAACTGAACAATCTAAATCAAGTGTTTGTATGGAAAACTCTTTCATTTGACGAGGTATCTTCATGAAATTTGGCATTATTATTATTATTTAAAGCATTCATCTAATCTCCGAAGAAATTGTATAGATCGGATGACTATAGCATATAGCTGCCATACAAACTGAACAATCGGAATGAAGTGCTTGTATGGAAAACTCTTTCATTTGACGAGGTATCTTCACGAAATTTGGCATGTATTATTATTTAAAGCATTCATCTAATCTCCGAAGAAATTGTATAGATCGAATGACTATAGCATATAGCTGTCATACAAACTGAACAATCTAAATCAAGTGTTTGTATGGAAAACTCTTTCATTTGACGAGGTATCTTCATGAAATTTGGCATGTATTATTATTTAAAGCATTAATATCCGAAGAAATTGTATAGATCGGATGACTATAGCATATAGCTGCCATACAAACTGAACAATTGGAATGAAGTGCTTGTATGGAAAACTCTCTCATTTGATGAGGTATCTTCACGAAATTTGGCATTAGTATTATTATTTAAAGCATTAATCTAATCTTCGAAGAAATTGTATAGATCGGATGACTATAGCATATAGCTGCCATATTAACTGAACGATCGGAGTAAAGTGCTTGCATGGAAAAAAATTTTTTTTGACGAGGTATCTTCACGAAATTAGGCACGAGTTATTGCTTAAGGCAACAAATTATTCTCCACAGAAATTGGTCAGATCAGATCACTATATCATATAGCTGCCATACAAATTGAACGTTCGGAATCAAGTTCTTGTAAGGGGCCTTTGTATTTGTGAAGGGTATTATAGCTTCGGCGCAACCAAAGTTAACGTTTTTTCTTGTTTGTTTTCTTCAAGCAATAATTGGAGTAGGGTACTGACAATCAGGTAGTTTAGCTTATCCATGCGTCCCACATCCTCATCCCTGGGAGGAGTGACACAAGCTCGCTTAAAACTTACAAAATTGCATGTGATTATTTAAACATTTATCTCTGGAGCATATATCGTTTTGGGCTTAAACTTGAACACAGATTAAATTTTGCAAATTAAGGCACTACTCTCTTAATTAAAAAGCACACACTGCGGTATAATTGAGATAAAAAATTACATTCAAATGAGAATAAAGCATAGTAAATATTTTTTATAAACAACGGAAGCATAAGAGCGCAAATAAGTAAAATATTTTAAACTTGTGGGTGCGGCGGCAAGTCAAAGGGTCACTGCAATGGTGAGCTTCAGTCGGTGCTTGCGACCGCACGTGAAAGGTGGCACTTTGGGAACGTTAGTTACGCGGACTGTTGGCTACTGGTTGGACTTTTGTCGTGGAATAAATTTATTTTTGATTACTGAAAGCGGCGGCAGCGTGAAAGAGCGCGGATCGTGTAGTGTAAATAGATGTGGTCAAACATTTGCTTTAGAAGAGAACACTAATGCAAGTGTTATTATTGTTTATTGAAAGTAAAAAGGCAAATAATGATATTTAAATAATCAAACAAGTAACATTATGCATTTAAATACAATTACAATTTGATTACATACAACATAGTAAACAAATCGAATAAGCGTGAAAAAAGTGAGCGCAAACGCATGTGAAAACGTGTATTTTTTTAGCGCCGACTTAAATGAAATTTAAATCAAAAACGGAAATGGCAGTGACTAAAATACTGTGCTTTAATATGTGAAATTGTTCCAATGATAAAAATGTTGAGCAATAGTTGGATTGTAGGTATAATATTTGCATACATACATACGTCTGTATGTATATATTGTACATAAGAAAGTTTTGCCAAATAAAACTTTTGTGAACCAAGAAATCCATGTCTTACTTACTTATCCAAATCTTACTTGGCATTGTAATAAATTAATAACTTAACCCCTATATTTTTTAAACTTCAAAATCTTTTGCAATTGGAAAAAAACCTAACTCTATGGGCTTCGAAAGAAAGACCCAAGTCAAAAATTTGACTAATATTATATAATGTTTGTACAATACGTACTAGTGGTGAAGTTCTATTTATGCCCCAAATTCTGAAACTTACAACTGTGTAAACATTATTAATTTTTCCAATGAGTTTTGGTTTTCATGACTTTTTACTGTCTCGTCGTTTGTGTAGACTGTGGACATGATTCCGTAACGATATTCATAATTTTTCGTTAAAATTTTATTAATACTTGTACTATTATTTACGAGCTTGTAAACATTTTCGTGATTGGATCTTGAACACAAAAACTGTTGTATTTCCGATTGTGTGTTATCAACAGCGCATTAGATACTCTACGAAACTTGAGCTTCGATTTAGTCAACGTTATTGTCTATATGTCTTTCCTTAGAAACTCTCTCTCCTGATCATTCTATGAACAGCTTAATTCTTTATAATTATCCTACGCACTTTTATTTAGCTACTCAATTCTAAACTTGACGTGACTTAGCTGACCATTCGTCCCGGTTTGGCCGAGACAGCCCGCATTCCGAGTTAAGCGTCCCGGGCTTAGAAATTAAAAAAAAAAAGAATGATTTGATTAAAATTTTATTGCTCTCTCACTTATTATGTGTAGCGATTTTCAGTGAATTAGAATACGGAAAAAATCAAAGACTAATGGCCGGGAATAATGTGGTCCCTTAAAAATAGACGTATTTCTCTGAGGCTTCGAAGATAAATGTCTGTCCTTTTACCTCGTAGAAAAATAATTTTTTAACCACCTTTTATCTTTTGTGATCAAATCCCAAATTATATGACTAGAATATATTTAATTTGCATTTAATTTCTTATTAGCACTATATATAGAACTTCATCATTAGTATAATTACTTATAGCTAAAATATTCTGTGAAACTAATTTAATTGCTATTGTTGAGAACAATTCTTCGCATGCTTCGATTGTTGAAGTAATTACGATAGAAAATAGTAAGGTCGAGCTAACTACGAGCAACATAAATTTATCCGGCACTAGGTCCATAAGTTCATAAATTAATTGTTCTGTAACTAGTCAGCATAATACAAATTGAAGATTCCATTTTAGTGTTTTTAGGTAGTTGTAGTAGTGCGATCCCTGTTCGATCAGAGTTCGAGTTCGAGTTTCCACTTTTGGGTTTCGTGATGTTGTTGGTGTGATCATTTCATTTAACCATATCGTCTGCTTCATTTATTTATCCTTCTAAAATAAGGTAACTGCAATCCACCAATAGACTCGATATTATAATACACTTTGCATTTGCTTGAAGCATTGGGTACAAAATCGAAAAAAGTTCCCGGTTTGCCATTTGTATAGTTCTCGCTTAACATTTTTAAATTTACTCTTCATTGTCGATATATGTACATATGTATGTATATATGCCGCTATATAGCTCCGATACAAGGCAGGTGTTGTTTATATTATATATTGAGTCTGATGCTCCGCTGCAGCAACTTGCTCGCTTAGAATTACATTTATGAAGCTCAGCGTAAATATACTTATGTAAAGTTGTTGTATGCTTCTGCGACATCTAGCCAATTGGGGCTTGTAAACAGTATACGCTTGAAGGTCTTCCGCGATCAGGTCGTGTACTCAATTTGGCGCAGTGTCACAGTTATTAAGAACGAGAGATCATACTTACATACATGGTGGATGAGTATGTAGATCTGTATTTTTTTGAATGACATCCCATAGAGAATGAGAGTACGTAAATATGTAGTAGGTGAATACGTATATTAAAATAAGAAAAAACTTTACTTTCGGCAACACCAAAGCTATAACACCCTTCAGTTTGAATGACAGCCGTATACTATAGTGATCCGATCTGAACAATTTGTTCGGAAATGGCCTTGTACCCTAATCTGTGCCGAATTTCGTGAAGATATCTTGTTAAATAAAAAAATTTTCCATACAAGACTACAGCTTCTTGGGAAGAAAAGGATGTGCGCAAAATTTCAGATCAATATCTCAAAAATTGTGCGACTAGTTCGTGTATATACAGACAGACGGACGTGACTAAATCGACTCAACTCTTCACGCTGTTCATTTACCATACATGTATATGTAGATGTTTTCTTATGGGTGTTACAAACTTCGTGATAAGTTTTATATACCCTGTTCAGGGTATAAAAATGAGACGTAGGTTCGTTGGAAAGTCGACAAAATCTTCAAAGAAAGTTTGTGGAGAATGCAACCGCTATTTTGACTACACAAAATGGCGTTTTTGAGCGCGTATTTTGTGCGGTCCATTGTCTTCATCGTTTAGTAGCTTTGGCAAACCCTATACTACCCTATACAACATAATTTCTTTGAAGCAGAAATGAGAGTAGATTAGCATTCCTACTTGATAGAATAGATATTTCTATAAATTAAGATCTAAGCTTAGAAAAAAATACGCACTTCATATGTTCCTAAGTAAAAATGTTCGCAAATATGAATCTGTGAAGTCTAATAACTACTTTCATTATGCATGCATGACACCGTCAGAGCAAAAAATGGAAGAGCTTGTTATTTTACTATAACAAAGGTTTCTCCTTTAAGCTTCTATGTCTAAATAAAACTCTATGTAAAAATAGGTAGACTTCAGTCAAAGCCTCTCCATCCCGTTTGATACTTCACATAGAGCTCTGTCGTGGCTTCTTCCCACTTAATTATTCACTCCACTTAATTTAATACCTCTCTAAAGGAAAGGAAATGGAAATATTCTAAAATCTATTAACTCCTTGAAGTCTAGTTACGAATTTTTTCATTATAAGCTTCGACTTGTCCGACAACAGTTCAAGATCACACTTTGGACCTCTGTCAATCAATCAAAGTGTGTTTTTTTTTTTGATTATACAGTGCATCGTAGTATTACCAAATAAAACAACACATTTGTTTTACTTATCGAGGAAGAGGAAATGTCAAAATAAATGATTCTTCTTATTAGCGAATTTCCCAATTTGGGGAATTAACACATTCCTTATGTTACATTGCTTATTTCTCAATTTTCCAACTATTGTCTTAAGTTGTAATCATAAATGATATTGTAAACAAATCTAGAACGACTCAAGCACTCAGAGCGAACGGTTTGAAATTGCACACACAGTTCGTTTGCTGTCGCAAGTCAGCCAGTTTGTAAGCGATTTGTACGAGAAAAAAGTGCAAGCGACCACGTTGTCACTTAAGTGAATAACGAGCGTGTAAAATAAAGCAAATTTCACACACGACGTCAAGTGTTGCAGTTGAAAAATTAAGTGAAAAAATAAACAAACTGAAAAACATAAAAAGTGTTTTAAATTAATTTAATTCAATTGGTAGCGTCAACACTAAATAAGTGAAAGTGCTAAATACAAATAACAGTACAATACATACGTACACATTTGTATAACATACACAGAGGCGCTACACCCTGTACTGCAGCAGTAACGTTTTGAAAATGTCAAAAGCAATAAAAGTGTGTGCAGCGCTCGTGACACTTTACGTGTACGCGTTGTACGACCTAAGCACAGTCTCTGCGCTGCCCTACAACTACGACGACATATACGATTTAAGCGCCACGCGTCCCGACGCGCAACCAAAACAGTTGCGGCTCTGGCTGACAATAAGCGCGCGCCATCGTTTTGTGGAGGTCTCTTGGGCAAATGCGCCTGCGCATAAGGATGATTACATATTGATTACCATGCACGCACCACACAAATTTGAGCGCGTCGAGCGCACTACCGGCACACCGCTGGCTGCATTCGATAACGCAGAAGGTAGCGGCTTTGTGCCAAACGATGGCATTACCGAACGCAGCACTTCCTCGCCAACGCGCTATCTACTCGAACGTGAAAACAAACACAATTACGTTGCGCGTTCGAATACGAGCGACACTTTTGAAGGCAGCGGTTTTGTGGACACTTACACCACAGCGCCGCGCACAGCATCAGCACCACCACGTCATTATTGGATTTCAAATAATGGCAGTGTTGATATAGTCGCCGCATTACAACCAAACGCCGCCACACAATGGTTTACCACCGGTGTTTATTTTGATTACGCGCTGTCACGCAATGTGACCGCCAAAACGGGCTGCTATGGCTTTTGGGCGAGTTATGTGAATGCCAGTGGCGATATATTGGCCGCCAGCTGTTTGCGTGCCTATCCGCGTTGGATGCGCGAAATGCGCGCACAGTTGGGTGGTATGCGTGTACGCGATCTCTTCATACCTGGTACACACGACTCCGGTTCGTATAGACCAAATTTTGATCCACTACTACGCGAAACGATCGTCACAAAGTATGCGCTGACACAGGATGATGATATACGCGGTCAGCTGTTGCACGGCGTGCGTTATTTGGATATACGCGTCGGTTATTATCGCAATACGCCCGAGCGCTTCTATATTAATCATGGCGTTACACGACAGCGTCCTCTAGCGGAAATTATCGAGCAAGTTAAAGAGTTTGTCTTGGAGACAAATGAGATTGTGATATTCGGTTTGAAAGAGTTTCCGGTTGGTGAGTAAATTTTGGAACGGTTTGTTTTCAGTGAATTTTAAAAACTTAGAAACCTTTTAATATATTGTATATACATGTAATTCATTGCAGGTTTCGGCAAAGGTCTTGGTGTTCATCGTCTGCTGGTCAGTTACTTACAACAACAATTTGGCGATGTTATCGTGCATCCTTCAGCGTCGTGGCGCGCAACATTAAACGATATTTGGTCAAGGCAGCAGAACGTCATTTTGGCTTATGATAAGGGTCAAGTAGTGGCTGAATTTCCGCAAACACTATTTGGTTCGGTGGAGCAACGTTGGGGCAATGTGCAAACATGGACAAAGCTGGAGAAGTACTTACGTTCAATTAACAACTTTGATGTTTCGTAAGTGGATCTAAAATTTGGGATAAGCGTAAAGAAATTCGAGGGCTTAAGTAAAACACTGTATTAAATAATAATGATACATAAGTGAGTGTATGGTAAAGTTTTACTTAAGTTCCAAAACTTCAACTTATATCAAACTTAAAGCTTTATATCCAGTTGGGAATTTAAAAAAATTGATTTTTGATTAAGGATTTTGGCAAAGATTAAACGCGTTTTTCTCGTAAGGTGTTCTCAGAGACGGTAAGAAAAATTTCACCGAAGCGGCTGAACCGATCGTCATAAAATTTTCGCATAAACTTCTTAAATATATTATTCCGGTAATGGTCGAAGGAATAAGATTTTTGACAATAATTTTGACTTTTTTTACAACTTTTTTTGAGAACCCGCCATTTTTTCAAAAATTTAAAATTTCGACTAGTCTATCGATCTTTACCTGTATTTATATAATGTAAATAATAATTCCTCATTGCTAGACACCTTTTTCGGAGTCCAGGAGAACTCCGGCTACGGGATCAATGAAATCTAAAATTTTTCTAAATGAATTAGCATATAAAATACCCTTTCAAAAAACAAAAATTACGAAAAACGAGCTCTGACCTGCAAGTGGATATAACCCTTTGAGCAAAATTAATATTGATAATAGTATGAATAAAGTTATTAAAATAAAAAACACACATATTATTCATATATACACTCACATATACACATATATATTGTGACGAGGCTTTTTTAATAACAATCCTCCATTCCTTGCAGTCGCCTATCAAGCCGACCCATTGCAGATATGGCTGAACTTACACCCGACACGTGGGGTGTTATACTCGATAAATATGGTGGACTGCGAAAAATGGCCGATCAAGTGAATTGGCGCATTTCAGAACTTTATCGCGACGAATTGGGCGCAAATGCGAATATTGTAGCAGTGGATTTCATACGTGGCACCAGTCTAATGGATGTCGCAATCGAATGGAATAAACGAAAAGTCGTCTACTATTAGGCATAGAAGAAGCTTTACATAAAGTAAATCTCTATATGTTCAAATCACAATTATCAATTAGCCTTAATTATTGGTGCAATTTCTTAGTATAAATATTTTATTTCAAAAAATTTTTCAACAAATATAGAAATATAAAACCAGTAGAAAAGTATATTGGATTCCATCAAGATTTTTTTTTCAAATTATTGAGGAATTTTATGATATTAAATTAAGCCAAAGTTTTATATTCAAGAAGATAAAAATAATATTGATTATAATTTAAGTAAAATTTTTTATATTTATTAAAATATGTAAATATCTGTTTAGATCATACAATGTTTGTTTTAGTATGCAATGGCAATTTTCATACTAAAATAAAATTTTTTATCAATGTGGTATGTTTTATAAGCGAATAAAAGAACCTAGCAACTAAAATTAAACTTGCCGTAACCTCGTAAAATTGTTTTTTTTTTTAACAATATAAATGTTCCATTTAACACACTGTAAAATACTTATGTAAGTCTTTGTATCTGTCTCTATTAATATGACCTATATTTATTAATATTTTATATTATATCACATATCAGTTTTACCTGATATTCCTCTACAGAAGTCTGTCGCTAAGCATTCTGTGGTAAAAATACCATAACGGTTCCAAATAGTATGATTTTGATAACCAGTTGTAACCGAAAATATGCAATCTACCACTCTGAGAGAGTGCTCTCTCAATAAATTATATTGCCTCTGGCTTAAAACTTTCTGCAGTCTCTTAATTCACTTAAGAAATATTCGAATCATCGATTTTAAAAACGGTATAATTAATATATCATATAAGAAAATGTCTAACTCTACTTATACTGTATTTGTATTCACGAAAATGAGTAGATGCTACATTTACCCAAAATTCAGTACTCGTATCCTCAACTAGTGCCTTCTTTTGCGGATGAATGCCGGTAAATAGTTTATTTTAAACCCCAAAAGAAATGAAAAAATTACATTTTATAGATTTTCATTTCCTACATTACCTAATATTCTACTGGTCCAAAGATGTTTTAGGGACTCCTCTTGCTTCCATTTCTTTAAGCAACCTTTAAATAATCTTGATAAGTCTATGAAGACACTGTTCTTGGCAGTTCCTGATTCAAATTTCATTTTTTTCTTACCTATTTTCCAACCGGCTACATAATACTATTTTTTCTCTATAGCTCATCGGATATCTTTACGCAGTGAGACTGATGTTGAGAGTTGATGCAACACAGTGAGTTGATGCAACGGAATACAATTTGGGTATCAACAATTAATTTAATTAGCTTGGTGGTTAAAGCATAAACCCACTTGACTTTATTTTTTTGATTTTGACTGTGAGACCTTACTTCCTCGCTCATTCAACGGAGATGACTACAGCTTGCTCTTTATTCATTTAATCTGTTAGGCATATTTTCAAAGGAAAAAACGACTATCATGAATTCACAACGACGCTTGAAATACCAGCTGGTCATCTTTGACCCGGACTGGTTCATATACTATAAATTGCGCACACCGAATCGATAACAAATTTTTTTTCTAGATTGGCTCAACCACCCATTGGCTCAGAAATTAGTTTTGAAGACGCTAATTAAGATTTGTATTGAAATACGTGAAATTGTAATTTTTGTGTCAGTCCGGGTCAAATTTGATAAGATGGTAGAATACAGCGGTGTTCTATATGTGCATAGCTTATGAAAAATGCGTCATGAGTTTTATTTTTACAATTTTTATTTCAAAGAAATTTTAAATAATATATATGAGCACTTAACTTATAAAATAGTTTAAAAAATACCGTAAATAGAAGATAATTTCATAAAATCAACTCGTACAAATACATAAGATATAGGATGGGATTTTGTTTTTGAGATGTTTTGGATCCGATACAACTAATTTATAATGATTCGGGGTTAGAAAACCCATATTATTTCTTAAATATGATGGCTTGAAAGTACAAACTAACTAAGGAATGTTAAATTATTTTATTGCTTGCAGTGCCTTTATGTGTTATGTTTTATGCTCTTATGTTTTTTCTGTTAAGATTACTCATTTTCTTTTTTAACGAATTTTTACTTCAAGTTTTATTTTTGAGTAGTACAATTTTGGTAAAACTATGCACACAAAAATAATATTTCATCATTTATAAAAATACAAAATTACTTATATAAAAATTTTCAATGCGTTTTTCTCTGTCACATTATATATTCTAAAAAACTTATGATAAGTAATATCTGGTTTTGATTGAGGCCACCTTTTATCTGAACATTTGGTATATCACATCTTGTTTTTGTTTTTTTGCTAAGTTGTGTAATTTGTGTATAAAAACTAACTATTTGCTAATATTATTATAATATTTAAAACCTTTAACATTATTATACTTTATTTTTTATTAATCCATGATTTATCGGAAATACCTATATACTAGTACTTAAATTCTTTATTGTTCATGTTCTTTTAAGTGTAGGCGACGATATGGGTATTCATGAAAATTTCCCTTAAGGCTGAGTAGGACACTCATGCATAGCTCAGCAGAGCGTAAACAGAAATCTCTCTCTACGCGCGGAAGTACGATCACCATACTAGTTGAACGCTGTTTTACTAGCACCATTTTGCAAGTGCTATGATCCAATTACTTGACTGTCACACTCAACGCTTTAGTTTACAATTAATTAACTGGCGCATTATATTTATGATTTGTAAATAGTATGCTATATAAATGTACTTAATATACTAACGGCATTTTTAAAATACAAAACGAAGTAACAGTTTCCTCTGCTAAGCCAAAAATTGTACTTACAACACTAAATCGAATTTACACTTAACTACGTTTTATAAAAAAGGCATATAATAGGACAAATATTTGGTTACTTCCAAAATTAGTTGTATTACGAATTTATACGCTATATATTATTCCTTTACATTGTCACTAATACCACTACAATTTGTGGTTGTTGTTGTAGTGGCAACACTCTCATTTGTCTCCGACTTTGGCACAACCATGATCGGCTTGCCATTCGTACGATCCAATAAAGGCGAACTATCGAGCGTTTTGTTGTTTACAACAACATTAGGTAATGGTTGATTTTTCAATTCCTCAACACTGGAGAATTTCGTTGTTTTCTTACCATTTTCAACTGCTGTTGGCATAGTTTTGAGATCGACAGAACGCTGACGTGTGCATAGAATTTCGATGGGATACCAGCAGAGCAGTATAAGACCAATGCCAAAGCAGACGCAAGCGAATATTTGTCCTCCTATGAGTATTTGCGGCAACATCTTTAAATCGGCGGCAAGTTCGGGTGTTATGCGCACCTTCTGTTCGAACCAGATGAGTGGAAAGAACACGCGTGGCACTTTCTCGTACAAACTGGAAGGCAAGGAAGTTAGGACAATTTTTAATCAAATGAAATATATGCTTTCAAAACAGATTTTTTAAGAAATAATACCATCTATTAGAACCCTAAAAATTCTTTAAATATAATTATAAATTTATCAATTAGCTTTTTATTTCAATCCTGCTTTACCCGGATATGTCATAGGATTCATTCCACATATTTGAAAACTCCGACCAGCTTCCTAAAACTCATAATGATTTAAAACGATTCCACCTATAGCCTCTTATGCTGGCTCGGAGGTAACGCAGGGTGCAAGATATTATAAACTTACTAGTTTACTTGAGCTTGAAAGCAATTAGATCTTAGGGGTATGTATCTTATATATGCATAAAATATACTCACGTTACACCATTAATCGGCTCAACAAGCATATTGACTTGGAAACGCGCGGCTACCTCCAAAGCAACACCTGTGCGCGGTTCCAACACCATATAGAATTCATGCTTATCCTGCTCCGGCACCATGCCATCGATTTGTTCTCCATAATAAGGATCAGCATTGTAGAAATGTGGGTATGACATGAAAACGGGCGAACCAAAGCGACACGAAGAAATATTCATAACGCCTGAAGGAACACATTCACCACCACAGAAACAGCTATTCTCAGGATAGAGGGTGCCTGCAAAATAGGTATTTGCATATAGTTTCCCTCACATATACGATAAGAGCACGTCAATACCATTATCAATGGAACGCGCGCCACCACTGTATTTGAAACCACGAATGCCTTCAATCTCTGCAGTTGCTGTATAATCCAACGGCACTGTACGACACATATCGGGCGTGAAAAGCGCAACATTACCATTCTCCTTCAAGTATGGTGGATGAAATTCACCTGCTGAGCCATTAATTAAACCACAAGTCGATGGAAAAAAGCCGGTGTGTTGTTTGAAGTTCCATGTGTGCATTTGTCCGATTTTCGAAATGTCATCAGCGCCAGTGTAAACATTGAAGACACCGGTCAAATCGGCGCTGCCATTACGCTGTATTAATAATAAAAAATGATATTAGTATAATTACTGTAAATGTGAATTATTATTTTCAACTTACCGTATAAAACCAGCCAAATTTATCGAACGGCACATCAACATCCTTGCCGAAAAGAGGCATAGCACGCGCCATATCCAACATATCGTCGCTATAGCCCGTGAAGAGCATCTCATCGACTGTGCGGGTTATAGACAGCTCCTGACCATATAACTTCAAACCCACATCGACTAAATTGCGGCGCACGCTGTTCCAACGTTTTGCCTTACCGGCAGCGGACTGTGGAAAAAAAAGTAAATTTTAGTAAATACCATATAAAAAAATATGAATAGGGTCAATATCCACTCACCAACGCCACAGCATTCAATGTAACTATCGTATCATCCAAGCTTCCATTGCTACCTTCCTCGTCAAAATAGAAATCACTTTTTTTCCTATAAGTGACTGAGGCGTTTTCCGGATTCCATTTTATATCGATTTTATCTTGTTTCTCTGTAAACCGATATGGACCCAACTGCACAAGATTGGGTTTCGTACTGAGATTTTTGAAATCTTCTGGATTTGTCCAATTAAAGAAGTAAACGTCTAAGCTTAAAGCCATTGGTGGAGTTTTCCATTTGTCGTAAACCTGTGAGTCGGGTCGTAAGGTCATTTCCTAAGGAAGTGGAGTAGATTACAAATTAATGAAGTTATTAATACATACAAAAATCTATTTGTTATATAACGACAATTCCACTAATATTAAAAAGGGTTAAAGTCTGAATAGCTATTGTATTTGATAAAATATATAATAATCAATAACTATCCTATTAGTTCTCATTTATTGAGTTTAGATGTTGATTTCTCGGTCAGTCAGCAAAATCAAGGCATATTAAGCAAAAAAGGAGAGACTTTCTAAAGTGTTAGACTTTTCTTCAAGTAGGGTTATATTTATTACTAACTGTACTAGAATACTGTAAATTAAATTAGATTATGAAAATAGTACCTCAAGCAATGCATATAATTTATCATCTTAACAGTGAAGTCCGATAATTTACAGTTTGTAGATCGAACAGGGCATAATTGACGACATGTACTTAAAATATACTCGTTGCTTCTATTAATTGCTCTACTCTACTCATACATGACAATTCCGATATAAAACATTGAGTTGATTCCTCAGACATCTTAATGATTTCAAAAGAGCTTTAAATAAAATATTTTTGAAACTTCTTCTATGCCCAGCCCTTGTATTGTATTATTGCGGTGGCGTGAGTGAAACAATCCTGCACTACGCTTTGTTTTCAGAACGTTTAGTCCGAAAATGGCAAATCACTTCGGGAAGTCCAGTCCAGTGGAAAAGTTGTGTGGGCTATGACAACGTATTACCGAAACTTAAGCGGTTTTTCGCAATAGCAAACCCATTATAGAAAAGAAAGTTATATCGATGTAGAATCAACCTTCTGTAAAAACTGGCTTCGTGTTGGCTAAGTATCTTAACCTCATGGAAGTAATAGTTTACTCATTCAAACCAATTGATGAAGTTAGTATAAAATCTTAAGTCAAGTGATCAGCAACTATGAAAATTAAAAATATATTATATTTACAAAAACTGCTTTAAAAAAAAGCGTTCCACGTGTTCAGTTTATTCATATCTATTTATACATCAATACATACAAACATTCATATGTAACATTTTGATGACATAATTAATAAAAATAAAAATAGCTGGAAATAAAATCAAGGCGCACAAACATATTTAGAATAATTGTTTTGACAACAAGCTTTTCAAACCGTGCACACGTGTCTCATATCTCGTGCGGCTCTTAGCATGTTTTATGAGGGTTAATAATATCAATTGGTCGATTGAAAGGTCAAACACAGATTAAAAGCAAGACAGTCGAACTTCTCTGCAACGAACTTCCGTACAACGAACTTTTCGTCATAACAAATTAATTTCCAGCGATGTTTCAAGGGGTCTGAATGTTGTAGATTATGTGCTCAACAAAAAAAGCATTGAAGACAAGCGAAATTTTCTTAAAATGACTATTGAATCTGTACAAAAAGTGCAGTTCTCAAAACAGAAAATTTTTTGCTTTCGTTGATAACTACACTGCGCAGTCCGAGAACGTCAAAAATAAATACTTGTATGAAGCTAGCTTAGTTCCGTTCCAACATAAACAACAAAATAAACGTAGCACACGTGTCTCAAAGTCTCGTGCGGCTCTTAGCATGTTTTATTAGGGTTAATAATATCAATTGGTTCGATTTAAACGTCTATCAAATATTAAACGAGTATTATTAACTTCTCAACTAAAAACGGGAACACGAAAGATTCTTAATCAACTATATAACAATGAAATACGTTGTCAGCTAATTATAATTCGTTTTTTTTTCTCAAATATTTCCATTATAGTTGGTGTATACCATATAACAATAATATATATAATAATAATATAAGTAATATCTCTAACCTTTTCCATTATGCTGTTGAAGATTTTTTCCCAAAACATGCCGCATAACACGCCGAAAAGGCCCAAACAGAATCCGCAAAGTCCAATAATAATTTTGCGATTACTTTGGTGCCATTTGCCTAAACTACTCGCTTTTTTAGGCATTTTGAAAAATCTGGCTTAGTAATATCTAATATCAGATTGTTTATAAAACGATTTCCACGATAGTACCGTTAAATGAAGTTGCAAATTCTTCACTTTTTTCGTTTATTGCAATCTCACTGGGAAGCAGGCTGTTTTGTAAGAAAATCTGTAAAATGAAAAAGAAATATTGGTCAATAATTAAAAGCGATAAACAAACTATATATTGATTTAATGACCGATTAATGCCGTAGCAAACAATAGTCATACACATACAGATATGGTCACCCATCGCCTCGTTCCCACTCAACATTACATCATACTTTATAGAACCAGAGTAATCGTGTGTGATATAATTTCTCTCGATGATAAGCTGACCATTATACCTAGTAATTGTTTCATAAATGAGACTTTTTAATTATGGTGTATGGCCTATGCAATTGGGGAGACCCAGGTTCCTTTCCAACATAAATTTACGGTTTCAATATTAACTTGCCATTTATTCTCGAAAGTACTCTTTTGTTCCTAAAACTTTGTTATGTTTCATTGCCAAGTGTTCTTTTATGGCTACTCGCTCGTTTTATCTAAAGTCGGCAAAAGTCGGCGATATTGTGAACTTTGCTATCTCTAAGTGTAAACCCGACAATTTTTCCGAGATAAATAACGATTGGAGAGCGGACAAATGAAAGGTCTTACTAGTAAAACTTAGTTTAAAAACTTCACCATAAACTTTATGAGCAGCTTTTCTTAGCGGAGATACGTGGAGGTAGAGAGACGAGAATCGACCGTTATTATAAACCATTTTTTAACATTGCCTAAAAGATGTTTGAACAATCCAAGAATTTTGCCGGTTTTGTGGTAAACGAACGATAACCAAGTAAGGAAGGGCTAAGTTCAGATATAACCGAACATTTTATACTCTCGCAAAGTCAAATGGTAAACTCGTTTGAAAAAAAAAATATTAATACTCACTGACCGACATATTCGGAATAAAACTGGTTAGAATGACGAAAAGTAGTAGTGAATAAGTAGTACAAGTATATGGAAGTTGTGGGTAGTATTAATCCGAGTTTATCAATTTTTGCCAATATCACATACTACTAACATGCCACAGACAAATAAAATGCTGGGTAACATTTTCAGCCGATTTTATCCATTTTAGGCACAAAGATACCTTGTTATGAGTAAAACATGCTCTCTCATTTTCATTGAGATAACTCACATATTGCCTGCTATATGCGGTATAAAGTCACCCGGAAGTTAAAAAATCTTTATATTAGGTATATGAGGGCTATAGGAAGTACTGAGCCGATTCAACCCATTTTTTGACACAAAAACATACTATTATCGAGAGTTTCATTTATTTATTTTATTATATGAATTTCAAATATACATATAACATACACATTGACCGATATTTTCGGTAAAAAGTCAACTACAGGCATTGGGGTCCACATATTCAGGATCTAGGGGCTTGAACAGTTTTTGGTTGGATTTAGACAATTTTTGGCCAGAAGGCGGCATATTATACATACATAGTGAAAAGTGAAACAATCAGATGGAATTTAAACTGGTTAGAAGAATGTTATGTATCGAATTTGGTTGAAATCGGTTAAGCAGATCTCTAGATATGTGGTTTCACCTAAAAGTGGGCGGTGCCACGCCCACTGTCTAATTTTGAGCGCGGTTCCGCGGTAAAGTTATCCATTACCATCCCAGAGATAAAATTTAAGGTCTCTGGCGTGTTTGGTGCTTGATTTTAGTAGTTTTTACCAGATTATACAAACTTTTTTTTATCAATTAAATAATTAACGAGCCGTGCATAGGCTTACGAGTATGTTTCTAAGAATTTCAAATGAACTCCATAACCATTCATCACACTTTGCTATCTCCTTCCTACTCATATGTGGATTATAATATTTGTAAAATGAAGCATAGCGAAAAAACTCACGAAAGTGGGTCGTTTAGCACTTTGCCCGCTGATTTCAATGATTAATTTGACCTAATGCACTGAACTTCTTTAAACACGCAATCACTACAATCGCATGTCTTTCATCATATTCGTGCAATTATCGGCAACCTTAGATCAATTTTAGAAGATTGACAGTTCCTTTATCCACAAATTTTGCCGGGTTAAGTTCATTAAATAGTATACGAACGTATATTGTATATATTCATTTGAGTATGTATGGATTTACGAGTTAAAGCCTTTTTTACACATACGCTATTTTTTTGAGTACTATAAATAATAACATATGTGCAATATAAAAAAGTATACTTCGTTCTTGAAACAATAATATTTAATGATTTATCTTCCTACGTTCAATAAATCAATTATCCAGATATTTTGTTAAAACATTTTTTCTTTTTTACTTCATACTCTCAGTATTCAGAGTTAGATGACTGTCCTTTGGTCCTTTTTACATGCGTCTGTATGTACTTTTAGCCATTACTTGTATTAATATATTCAATAGAAGAGATTATTCTCTTTCTCTGGTAAAGAGAAAAAAGTAACAGCGTCCAATGCTAAATATTGGTTTTCAATCCGACGAAATTCCTAGCAAGCAGTTCGCTAATATTTATTTAACTATTTCTTTTACATTTTTGTACTCTTAAAGGGTTATTCTAGTCTAGAGGACCAAATTTGGTTTGCGGTAAATGATAAATAGAAAGCAATTGATATATTTGCTATCGACTTTTTTATTTGTTTGTTCATATTTTAAGACTACAACGAAGAACTTTCAAAAAAAAGCGCATTTCATAAAGTTATTCGTCCTTGAATTAGAAGGAGGAAAAAAGGGCGCGTCTTCGGCTTCACGATATCTATCCTTGTGATGTTTTCACTATTTTTTAACTTTTACAAATTAGGAAGTTTTAGTTTTTGTTGGTTCACAGCTTGGAGAAATAAAACTCAAGTGTGGTTTGAATTTGAGATATCGTGGCGTTCACATCGAAAAACTAGTTTCAAGAAAAACTTAGAATACTTCCTCAAATGTAATTTAACGACGGGATTAACGTCAACACACTTCAAAAATTTTAGTCGGATTTTCAAGTGATATACTATTTATATACATATATTATACACTGGCTTTCAGGGATGTATCTGTATCATATGTATACCATATATGAAGCTACGACCTTGCTTATCTGTTGATAATATCAGATAAATAATTCCTTCGGAACTTATATTATATTATTAAATAGCTTCATGTTCTCTATTGCTTTTGGCTATTTTTCATAATAACATAATTAACATCATTGTATTTGTAGTAAGTAAGAAGAACAATGGCATATTTGTAAAACAAATTAACGGGCACAACTTAAATAAATCTTAAATTAGACGATTCGGGAGTGCGATTTATATTTATGATTTTTCGTCCGCTTGATCGATTATCGATATTTTTGGAGCCAAGCGAAATAAATTCAATCTTTTGCTTATGTACATATGTATTAGAGTGGAACGAAAAAAACATTTTGTTTTTTTGCTTAGCCGGATGGTAGAATCTGTAGATTATAAAAAAAGTAAATTTTTGGACAAAAAAAAATTTTTTTTAAATATCTAGAGGTTTTAAAGTAAATTTCAAATTAAAATTTTTTTTTGGACAAGAAAAATTATTTTTGGTTTAAACTCTTTACATTTTTATAAAAATTACCGAATGTGACGGTTTTCGATTCAAAATTTATTTTAACACTTAAGGAAAGCATGTTGTCGTTTAAGACGTTTTTTTAAAACTCCAATAATGACCACAAAAAGTTTTGTTAAGTTCATAACTTTTAATTAGCCAGAAAAAGGACTCTCCATAGCTTCTAGAACACTTTTCAAAATTTTTTTTACGAAATTTAAAACTCGAAAATTTACTTTAAAACTGAGAGTTAAAGAAAAACTTTTTTTGTGCAAAAATTTTCTTTTTTTATAATCTACAAATTTTACCCTCGGGCTAAGCCAATAAAACAAAAAAATTTTTTTCGCTCCACCCTAATATGTATTCGTATGCATATATTTGCGTTTTTACATTTATAGTCATAAATTTTATTTGTATTGTTTAGAATTTCCACAACATTTATAAAACTTGTTGCAATAAATTTGAGATTAAGGTGCATAAAAGCGATATTCAGATTATCGATAGACGTTTGATAAGCTGATAGGCTTTAGGTGCAAGTTAATTAAGACCGATTTTAGCAAAAACAAAAAACAAAAAAAACGTTAACTTCAGTTGCACCGAAGTTATAATACACTTCACAAATAAAAAATTTTTCCTCGCAAGAACTTTTTTGATTTTGATCGATCAGTTTGTATGGCTGCTATATGCTATAGTGGTCCGATTTGTATAATATATTCGAAGATATTACCGTTGGCTTATACTGTAATCTATGTATGCCAAATTGCGTGAAGCCATCTTGTCAACTAAAACAGTTTCTCATACAAGCACATGATGTTGAGCGGTCATCTTGTAAGGCAGATGATCCGATCTAAACAACTTGTTCCAAGATTGTAACGTTGCCTTAAACATAATCCATGCCAAGTTTCTTAAAGACATCAGAAACAAACTTCGTAGCAAACTTGTGGTATATTAAATTCAGGGTATAAAAACTAATTAGGTTTTCTCCAATACATATTTTCTATTTACTTAATAATAGTAGTAATACCGATAAGCTATATTTGATACAAAATACCAAATGTGACACCTGTTGGACGGCGTGCGCTAAATGATAACGGTTTATTGAACCAAGTAAGCACGAATGGTGAGTCTCAAGCATATATAAATACATACATACACATAAAAAATGTTTGCAACAAAAACATGTGCAGCACAAATATATCTTATCTAACAAGAATTCGCATATCCGCTTGTTATTGATTTGACTGAGATATAATCGTATAGTAGTTACTATCTAGCCCAGTCACCTAAATATATGCATACATAGATATATATAGATTTGAGTATATTATATCTACCATATAATATAATATAATAATTACCATTTAACGCGACAAATATTTCGTGTAATTGTATTATTATTGGCATTTTTATGGCGATTACTCGAATAATATTTGCTATTGTTGAATCATTAAACTTCCTCCAAATGCAAATAAAATTTAAATATTTAATGTCTCACGACTGCAACATCATGGGCGGCGCGTCATAAGCGCAACGTAGACAACGCGTATGACAATCATAGCCGGTAGCTAATGGACGCGATACGACACAGCTGCTTGTACAAAATGACGTGATATGCCGATATGTACAGAAGTGGGCAAGTATATAAGTTACGTCAATTTGACTAGATTTTGATGCGCTTGAATAGACAGTGGGAGTCACCAAACTAGAACGACTTACAGCAACAGATTTTAATATACCATAATAATTTTCCTATAATTTGTATATTCAATGTTCGTGTTTTAACAATAGGAATATATGAGAAGCATTAAAGATTAAGATTCATTTAACTGCAATATTGTTTGCCGAAAGAAGACTGCAAAAAGCTTTTCTTTGGCTTGGAAGGCGAAGAACGTCCTGTGCGTTAAAAAAAGTTTTGAAGTTGAGGAACTGGAAGTCTTAATCGATGAAGATTGTTGTTGAACATAAGAAGAAGACCGTAGATACCAGATGGGAGTTACTCATGCAGCCATTTCAAAATGTATAAAGCAGCTGGATACATTTAAAAGTAAAGAAATTGAGTGCTATGTGAGTTTAAGCCAAAAGTCATTTAAAGACGATTTTGCATGTCAGAAAAGCGGTTTGAAAGCTACAAAAAGGAGTAATTTTTACCTCGGATTGTAACTGCTGACGAAAAATGGTTCCATTACGATCCAATACTTCCCTAGCCCCATATACGTATAAATATTGGACAATCTGTGAGGTTTCTTAATGAAATTCAGAGAGCCTCTATTTTTGGTGATGTTCTGTTGTAATACCAAAACTGGATGAAATCGGGTCGAAATGTTCTCTAGCACCCATATACCTTTTATAAGAAAATTATATAAGAATTGCAATTTGTTTCTTTGAGTTAATTAGTAGATCTTAATAGTAATATTTCTGACATGCAATATGTAGTAGTAAAATTAAGTGAGTCTATGACCTGTAATACGTATATACCTAAGTTAAAAAGATACTAAATTTTATTGCTTCTTGTTTGATCTTCAAATAATGAACGTTGGATTGTTTCGCTACATTTTTTAATAAAAATGTTTCTAACGCCTGAAAGTATTTCCCACCTTTGATCTTTTCAAATTGCGAGAGTATAAAATGTTCGGTTAGACCCTTCCTTACTTGTTTACTTGTATATTTAAAACTTAAGGCTTAAAACCAATTATAGCCATTTATAGAAAACAAAAATAAAGGGTTTCGTC
Organism: Bactrocera oleae; assembly: GCF_042242935.1. Taxonomy (NCBI): domain Eukaryota; kingdom Metazoa; phylum Arthropoda; class Insecta; order Diptera; family Tephritidae; genus Bactrocera; species Bactrocera oleae. The sequence continues at coordinate 17,525,229 of NC_091537.1, read as the reverse complement.
AGCGTCTTTTAACGAGGAAAAAGTAATTTCTCCACTAAGAGAAAAGCATAACACTATTGCGCATGCGTAAGAAGACACGTTAGCGCAGGGTTGAACGCAGGGAAGCAACGTTTGGCGAATCGAAGACAGCTTACATCTCAAAATTATCTCAGTCATGATTGCTTGCTCTGCAGAAAACTTCGCTGACTACATAAAAATTTGTCTTCCATTCGCCAAACCTTGGACAGCGAGCAGATAGGTGGCGAAAGCGGTTAAAACTCGTAATATATTCTGATACTGTTGGTAAGGCTTTACAAGCTTATAAAAGACTATCTCTTAACAGTTTAAGAGCGCAAGAATTCGACTAAGCTGAGACAGCTCATCTAACCTCTCTAAACGCAAATATTTTGCATTTTTTCTTCTAATATTTTTGGTCACCACTGTAGGTGTGTACGCATGTGGCACTATCGACATACTCATATATCATTTATTATTTCATTCCGCGCGAAATTGAATATATCAATTGACCCCATGAGCTTCTTTTACTCTCTATGCCACTGCAGGGTCTTTGACATTTTTTCTCATCTTATTTGATTCGCACGTTATGATTGTATGGTACATATGTACATACTTGTATGAGTATGTTGCTCATTTAATGCGCTGAACGCACTCACTTATTGGACAGTGTGTAGTCGACATTTAATAAATAATTTAATTAAATATTGAACTTTGGCTTTGCGGCTTTTCAGTATTTATGTAGCATGTAGTTGATTGAATTTGTTTAAAATTTATGCGTTTTTTGTTGAATATGTTTATGTATGGTAATATAAATTATATCTATATATTCTTAATTCAGAATCAATACTGTAAGCTATAGCTACTGGGGGCCTTACCTTGAGATATCTTATCTAACTTTTAAATAGTTTTAATTTCAGTAGAACTACGTTTTTGCCAAAAATCGGGAACCCTCTACACAAAATATGTTATCTAAGGGATCCATCAGCCGTTCGAAAGATGAGAGAGAAAGATGGTTGAAAATGTGGTTCAATTGCACCACAAATTTCGTGGTATTATAAAGATATATACGACAAGATTTGAAACTCAACACCTTTATGATATTGGTTTCAATATACCCTTCACTTTGTTCCAATTTTTTTTTTTTGGATTTCAGTAAAGCACTTCCATAAATTAACTATTCCGTTTCTTAATTTCTATTCAAACTCAAATTATTTTCACTCAAGAACTAGAGCGCCAGGAAAACTCCAATTGTCATTACTTCCATACAAGTATATTCTTTCACCCACAACACAATATCTATACAAAATATTTTATAGCGATTGCCGTTGTAATAGCACTAAATACTCGTATACACAACTACATTGTATATAGTATACATACGTAATCCACTACAAGCTTGCGTGGCGATTACAACTTGCTTCGAATTTGCATGAGAGTATTCTTACAAAGTCAAAAGAAGAATAGGCAAACAAAATTAGCACTGTCTTTTATTGCTTCTGCACTTTACTATCATTTGTATGTTAATAAAAATACACGTAATTCACGCGAAGAATAGTAGGGAGAAATTGCATAAAAAACACAATTCTACAAGTCTCCGTCGACGTATTTTAAGTCGATGTGCGCTCATACCAGATTTGTGCCATTTGCTTTGTAAAATTTTTGGGAATATGGTGTATTTCACTTATTGACAGTTATATTGTACAACAAAAATTTGGATTTGGCAAGCGCAATCACATAAAGGGGTTTCCAATAAGATGCGCCGCTATGTTGATATCTTATAAATTCAGTTATCATCAATCTAATAAAGAAATAACAGGGCGGAACTAAAGTCATAACGGTGAAGAGTTATAAAAATCGTAAGGCAAAATTGGATTAGACCTTTTAGAACTTATGTTCATTCTAAATTAACCAATCTGTAAGGTTATAAAAAATTCTGTATTAAAAAATATATGGCAATTCTCGGATTTTAATACATAATTGTATCGCGGCATATATTTTCGTAACTTGTAGCTTGAAAGGGATGTATTATATCTAGGTGCGAGATTGACGTAATTTTTTTAGATATTCAACAATATAGTTCATGATCTTGATATTAATTAAAATGTCAGTTTAAAATGTTAAGGGCTGGACTTATTTCCATCATCTTCAACATAGATCACAGATTTGGAGCACGAGTGGATTAAAGGATCTATCGTTAAGTATTTTCCATGCTTCATATGTAAGATTAGCTAACGCTAATTTCCTGGCATATAAGCAGTCAATTTTAGGCTTACCAGCAGAATCGACCAAATAACAAACGTAGATATTACAATTGCGCAAAAAAAAACAAGTTTTTCCTAAATTTAAGATCTGTCAGTATTCCAATATATTTCTTAAACAATTATCATCATTCATTAACAAATTTTAACTTTTTAAATACTCTGTCAACATGTCGACCCACCCCAATTGAAACCACCTATAAAAATTTAATATCTTGTTAACAAAAAGATCGTTTTCCGGCCGCCCACATAGTTTACGACAAATTTTAATTAGTCGTTTCATTGGGCAACAACACGCATGTGGCATAGAGTGTCATATAACAACTAGCTAGGAACTTTAAACGAATAAATCTACAATTGCATATTTAAATTTGTAGCTACAAATGTAATCTTGGGAGTCAATAATTGATCGTTGAAGTAATGCGATACTTCCAACACATTAATTTCCGTACACTATATATTTTTTTTAGTTTACTTATTGCATGCTTACAAATATATTTAGCTATATTTACATATGTTTCAATTTCTTATACGAAAAGTGTGTCGCAAATAAACTATTTGCATGTTGTCTAGCTATGGAAGATTTCGAAAGTAATGATCGATAATTTCATTAGTTAATAATAAGTGTCAATTTAGTATAATTTTATCTCCCATCAGACTTAAATACACAACAAAATGTAAATATATCATTAAGTGTCGAATCATTAATTATGGTTGCCCAATAATTTAAATATATATTAGTTGTATATGTATAAAAGTGCGCTAAAATGACTTCACCTAATGAATATTCAATTTTTATCTTTGCGAATTTAATAAGTAGTATAATATTTAATGAACTGCACACATATACGATTTTGAGAACTATTATTAGAAAATTTTATTAAAAATAATTTATTTTATATGTATGTATGTATGTAATGTACGGCCAAGTCTTTTTAGAGATTTATGGCTTTGGAAAAAAATACTTGAAATATAACTAAATTTGCATTTGCAATTAATTTCCACTTTTGTGTAATTTTTTATGCTAGTCTAAAACACTAATCATACGCAGACTTTGCTAGAATTTTTCGAAAATCACACTAAAGTGGTGATTCTTAATTACATACATATAGTTTATATTTATTATCATTTTTATAATCTCGTAGTATGGTATATGGATGGTTGGTCGCATTTCTTATAGCATAAAAGGATATAGAAAGATCTTTATCTTGATGTTGATTGGTCAGCCTGTATGACAACTATATGTTGTAGTAGTTCGATTTGAACAATATTTTCGAAGATTAAAGCATAAGCTTGGATGGAATGCATGCCAGATTTCTTAAAGATATGTTATGAAATAAAAAAATTTTCCATATAAGGGCTTGATTTTAGCCAATCAATTTGTATGGCAGCTAGTGGTTCGATATAGGATTTAGGTGATATATAAAACACTAACAGACTAGTTCGCGTATATACAGACGGTCAGATGGACATGACTAAATCACTCAGCTTGTCAAGCTGATTATGTATATATATACTGCATAGGGTCTCCGACGCTGTTACAAACCCTGTGACTCTGTTTAAATTGTATTTCAGTCGTGTTGTAAAATTTCCTTTGCAGCTCAGCAAATATATTTTTTAACGAAGCTTAGTGAAAAGCTTTTCTTAACAAAACAAACACAAAAAAAATTATATTACGACTACATATTTAAAAAAAATACATATGGCAACTTATTTTTTATGTGCAACCTTCTTCAGCTTAAAAATGATTTTGAAATGGCAAGGTCAATATACATATTTCTTTTGGCTGCATTGTGATGCTAAAATTTGTCTCTCTTGCCACGTTATTAATTTTTTGACTCAGTGAAAATGTTTACAACTTATCTTATTTAAATGTATCCTAGACTAACCGAATCGATACTCTTTTGTTCTATATTAATAAGAACTTCTTTAATATTTTATTTTTTTTTACCAATTCGAATCAAATTTGATCTTGAGTGTACTACGGTAGTAACGCAATGGTTTGAACTACATCAAGAAAAGTTATAAATTATACAAATGACAGCAACGCTGCAGTGAAAGCAACTAGTTATAAACTAAATTACTATGGGTATGATGCAAGCAACTAACATTTTTGTCAGAAATTTTAGTGTAAAATGGTAGCTGTCAATTTCAATTGTAGTGATATTTCAAATAAAGTTTATTGACAAGCATAAATATGGCTTTTTCCAATTTGGTTTGAAAATAAGTTACTATCAAAATTAAACGACAATCATTTTCGTTGATTTGACTAAGGCTGTCATTGACACGTAATGAAATGTTCTCCCAAAATAAGGCAAAAGTTGAAAGGAGTATTCATAGGGACTATATATCATTTCACAAACTTTCAAGGAGATTTAGATCCGATTTATAAAACATATTAGGCTTTATACAACACTTGAACTCTAAACACTGTGACTCCAGCAATGCTACAGCCATTTATAAGTTGCGAATTTGATGACGATTTGACGCATTAATTTGTAGTTCAAGGGCAGAATTATCACATTTTCACTTTTTAATTAGTTTATTTATATACACATACACATACACAACCATATGTACTCGTAATGAGTTACAAGCACAACGCAAAAGCCAAAACTATGATAACAAAATTTCTTTGTAGATTTCTAGTAAATACTACCCGACAATGACTGAGAATTATTAATCGAATAATGCCCTATTCGGTTAATCCGATTAGTCGATTAGTCAAACACCAAGAGCTCTAATATGTATATAAATGGAAAAAAACCAAAAAGAATTCCATAGAATTTCAAAAATATATAAATAAACACATCCAAAAGTATGCCAGCTGTAAAATGTACCTATATTTATAAATACATATGGATATATGTATGTATGTGTGTATGTTTGTAACTACTTGCGACGCGCTAAAATTTAGCTCGGACTAATTTCACCAATTCACTTGAAATTCGAAAATTTTCGCCAACGGAGCCATTTCCATACCCACTATTTTTATACATATGGACAAGTGAGCATATGTTAGTTGAGAATAATTACTTACATATATACATATGTACATTTTTGTGGTTTGCTCTTCATACTATAAATGCACATATAAATAAGCTTGTACTTATTTATGTATGGATTTTTGTACATTTGCATGCATGTTTGTATTGACAACAAACCGGCACGTGCATAAAAACAAACATAGCCGGCAAAAAGTTGCATCATTTTTGCCAATGACATTTAGTGCAAGTTTTCATGTGTGAAATACCCTGTAGGAAAAATGCGCATTTTCATAAATAAGTTTATTGATTAATTGATTCTCTGACCTATATTGCTTAGAGACTGGCAAATTTCGCGTTTAGATCTCCCTAATCGCCAGTACCGTGCTTCCAAGTTTGAGTTCGAGGGCATTGTAGCAACCCTGATAATTCCATTAAGTTAAGAGAACAGAACAGAGCACAAAACTATAATTAATTTAGTTCTCCGCATTCTCAACAATCTAAAATCCCATAGAATTGCAAAGCTAGTTAAAACATAGACCTCAGTTTTTGTTAGGGTATTTAGTGAACAAATTTTTAAAAGTTCACATGACAAATATTGAATTAACAATATCAGTAACATTTTTCTAGCTTACTCCTGAAAATTACAATGATTATTATGAACCCTCGAAGAACTTCAATTAAGTATCAAAATGTGATTATTTAGCTTGACAACGGCAGACAGTACTACTCTTAGATATAAACCTAATTTTAATTAACACGTAATCATATTGTTTTTTTTTCGTTTAGTAACCTATAATTTTTCTTAATGTTTCAGGTTTAAAATTATAGCCATTAACATATTGAAACTATTTTAATAGAGATATGCTGGTAAGTCAAAACTTCTAATATATTTTGTGATTTAATAATTCTCGTGTCTCATATGACATATGTATATATATTGATTAATTGACCATCTGTACACCAAAATTCGTAATAATTTTCGAAGAATGCAGCTTCAATGACGGTTGACAATATATTCAAATCTGATCGGTTCAAAAGATATTTCAGTATAACTGATTTTACTATCATATTGATTATTACTAATAATTTTTGTTTTTTTATTAAAAAACTGTGGGCAATTTCTTTTACTAAAGTAAACTAGATGAGAAAATGTATGTTTTTGAAGAAAGTCTTGCTGTGAACGTAGTAGGGTTTTTAGAAAGCTGTAAGCCTTTTATAGTTAAGATAATTGAGTTACTGCAAGCATAGCCACCTTTTTTATAACTTTTTGTGCGCTTTAATTTCGTATTGTTGCCAACCCAAAATGTGAGAGTCATCTTTGCTTTCTCAGCATATTTCTGATTTGTGCATTCGGTGGTAAAAGGATTATTTCAGTATTACCATAAACCTTATAAGTTCTAATACGTTCTGGTACCCCTTTAGCCTTCATTTTCTTCATGATTTCTTACATGTATGTATCTCTAATTCTTGCGGCTTCTCTTCTGAGCGAATGAATATAGCATAACTACATTATATTTACCATAACCAATACATCGCGCTTCCAATTACATTATTAATTTTTTTCTCGCGTGGTAACTCTGCTGACGGCGGCCCGTTTGTTAGCCCACTACCGATTTGAAGGTTAATGCTTTGGCGCTCAGCGGCGAGCATATATCGTGGCAATGGCAGTGAATAAATGCAGTGTGACCTAATTGCTGTTATATTTAACTTTTGCATAAATTCGTGGAAAACTATCAGATAAATGCATTTAACTTATGTATGTAAGAGAATCCGAGCAAGCGGAACTTTAAACATACATATGTACTTGACGCATAGTTGTCTTTAGCTGTAAATTGTGAAATAGTGAATAATGTGAAAAACCAATTCTCAAAATTATTAACAAATTTGCACTGTTTTCACAATGAAACGTCAAATAGTTGCATCTTGCTTGGAATGTGAATGACTATTGTTTATTGAGCGATTTTTTTTTTGAAAAGCTGCATTGCACTATATACATATGTATATAGGTGATATATGCGCATATATGTATGTATGTATATGACTGACATATTTCTCAGAAATTGTAAAGAAAATTTGGCAGAACTTATGAAATAATATTTATAATTTATATTGAATACTGGTGCGGTATACTTCTTACCTGACTTACATACAATATATGTATGTACATATGTACTTGTAAGTAAATATAGACATTTTGGGAAGGGCGTTTATCAAAGATGATATATAGTATACAATGCAAATTGTCAACTATATAGAGAATTTTGGAGATACATATCGGCGTCTATAAATTTAGGACTATCCTTAAATTTTGTAGGTCTAAATATTACTAGTTGAGTCGTAATATAATGTAATATTGCTCAAAAATATATGAATATTTTTAACACACTTTTGCTAAAATATGTTCTCACGAACCAACAATACAGTAGAAGCGCGCAGCTAAACCTTTTTGTACTTTCTCTCTTTGAATATATTTCTTTAGGTCATTGAACTAGCCAGCAGATTTTAATGTTGTCAAAGTAGGCGTTTGCTTAATAGACGCTTTGCCGTTGTGCTGAAACGTGACAGTTTTTGGTTAAGTTTGTCTGCTAGCATAGCATATATGCAAACATTTATGCAAAAATAAATATATTCTATATATTGCAACAAATATGATTTGAAGAAGGTGTTTCCAAATTAGTTTTGAATTCAAGTAAACAAAATTTTTCAAAATTTCTGTCCAATGTTAAATGTAGGTTATTTGTATAGGTATGCTAATTAGGAAATAAATAGCTAACACTCATTATACTAAGCATTAAAATGTAAATAATGACACCGAGCAAAACTATAAGTCTCTTCTAGCTTTGAATTGGAAAGTTAGCGAAAAATAAAACCAGTTGTTCCACTTCTTTCTGCGTATCTGGCAAATTTTAACTTATAATAAGGTCAAACGTAAAAAAATTGCCAAACTGTATCAATATGTAGAGTCTGAACTGCAGACCAATTAATTAAAAAGAAACAAATTTTTTAAAAATTTATGTTGCTTTTGCTCTGCATCTATTTCCTATTAGCTTGGACATCTGTGTATGCAAAATATATGAATATAATTATTATAAATTATGCATATATTTTTACCTTTACATAAAAAAAAAATTTATTTATAGCTAAGTATTTATCCATTTAGGTCCCCAAACTCTTGCAAAATGCTTTTGAGTATTTTTTTGCATTTAAAAATTTGTTTTTATCGGTTTATAAATTATCGAAGAATTAATTTTGCCTGATATTTTCACCAGCTAATTAAAAAATATAAGAATTCAGCTTATTGTTTATGCAGTGGTAATAATTCAGTGCTTGCCCACCACTAATTTTCTTATTGGAAAAAAGAGCATCCGGCTCAGAACAACACACTCTAAACGTCAAGCAGGCCATAATTAATGCAAAAGTATTTTATATTTTATATAGATTAAAACTAATGATTTTTTTAAGATTAAGCTCACCTACAGACTCTGCTAAGATTACATATTAATAAGTAGCATACCTACTACATTTGTGTAATGCCCGCTTTAAAGGCTTCGTATGTAAAGGAATAACATTTTTTTTTAGCGAAAAACGATTTGGGTAATAGGAGCGATACTTGATAACTGCATCTCTCAATATAAGGTATTTTAATCATTATTTTTAAGTTTAACTTGTCGTTAAATTTAGAGTAAGCGCATATTTCTCCAATCTCCAAACTTTTTCCTCAAGAGTATCTTAACTGGGGAGTTCATTGTTGTACCATACAATGGCATTAAATAGTTTTCAAATGTTTTCGAAATTTACTTTTATGTTGACAATCCTTCTTCGAATATAAATACCGCTGTGCTTAAATTCCGTAGAGCCGACTAAAGAATGTTTTTGTTTTTTCAATAGGAAAAATATACTTTTAAATTTAAGTCCTATGTGGATATAATTAATGATTTATTTTAATAGAAAACAAAAACGCAGCAATTTTTGTACTTTTTTGTGATTGTAGTATGAAAAATTATTACTTTTTTATAAGCGATAATTTTTTAATAGCCTTTGAATTGTTTTGTAGTTTACAAATAAAATTTTGGAGTTTATATGGCAGCTATATGCTATAGTGATCCAATCTGAACAATATGTTCGGGGATTGTATTTTTGTTTTGGACAATAATTCAAGCCAAATTTCGTGAAGATATCTTGTAAGTTAAAAAAGTTTTCTATACAAAAACTTGATTTTTATCGTTCAGTGTATTGGATATATTGTATAGTAGTCCGATATCCGCGGTTCCAACAAATGTGCACCTTCTTCTTGAGGAGAAAATGATGTTTTCAAAATTTCAGATCGATATCTCAAAAACTGGGAGACTAGTTCGCCTATATACAAACAGACAAACGGACATGGCTAAATCGGCTCAGCTCGTCACGCTGATATATACATATATAATATAGAACCTACTACGTTTATTTTTGGGTGTTACAAACTTAGACTGGAGGCCGAATTTCATCGAAATGCCTTTACTGTACCTTATACAAACGAACACATATATATAAAATGTACTTATGTATTTACTTTTATTTGATTTCCAGAATGCATTTGCACAATCCTTCATGTTACTCATACGCCCAGTTGCCTCCACACATAGTTATTGACTAAACACATCTAATACTTATTACGCTTTAGTAATTCGCAATTTATTAGAAATAATTAACAATTATGTCTGTGATATTCTCTAAACAAGTATTGTATTCATGGAATTAATTTTCCGCTTAAAAGTTTATTTTAAAAAGCAATTAAAATTAACCATATGCGCCCATGGGTAATTTTTCCAACGCAGTGAATAACGCAGATAAACGTCAAATGCAATCGTGCATACAAGTGTGTACACAAAAGTTTAACTTTGCATATTACTATTTGATATTATAATCAAAACCAAATGCACATTCAGTATCAATTATATTGCGCTCAACATATGTACATATGTTTTTCTGTTGATTTCAATATCAAATGTCGTGTAATTCGACGAATGTAAACGATACAGTTTTTGTTTTATTCGTACATTGACCTATGGAGTATTCAAGAACAAGACTGAAATCGGAAACAAAGTAACTGATAACTCATAAGCCGCATGTTGAACAGACCATAGATGTCATATATGTATGACGTAGCTTTTTAAGGCGCTTTGTGCAAAATGTCGTCTGCTTTGTCATGCTTATAATTATTGCTTTGTATTTTCAACCAGCAGAACTTGTAGAATCAAGAACGGTATCAGAAAAATGCATTAGTCAGTCAAATTGCGTCGCATCTGATACTGGAAGCTTTGTGTTCTATAAAACTTACAATTTTGATTGATCGGTTAAATGGTTTAATTTGATTGCAAATAAGTGTTAAGCCGTAAAAAAAGGTGAAATAATATAATTGAAAATCTGAGAGACACGTCTTTGGACTAAAACCAGTTATTTATTATGCTCATTTTATTAGTGTTTTTATTGTTAATTTACAGATTAACAAATGAAGTACTAACATCCATAAATATGTAACCGTGTAATTGTATTGGTTTTGAAGTCATGGGCTTGTGGCACGATTCAAAGCAATTATTTACCATTATTTGCATTAATTAAATTTAGTATTATATAAAATGGGAATATTATATGATATGAGTAATATGCCTACACTTGCGACAAGAAAGAATGCGCCTTAAAAAGTGGGGTAGAGGATGTAAATACTTTTATTTTTTAAAATGTTCAACTAATTTTAATTTGTCGCATGAAAATATTACAGCATAGTGTTGATTAAAAAAAAAGCAGCGTAAAAGTTAGCCTTCCTTAAAATGTCCTAATATTCTAATTATTCAATATAGAAATAATGAATGCTGATTATATATTAACATTTTATTATGACTAAGGAATATACTAAGAATTTTAATATAACTTTATAGCCTTATTCATAACATGACATTGACTATTCATTGCACTATACAACACTTGGTTAGGTATTGGGCTAAATCATTTTTTAGAAAGATTGAGTCATTTCTAAAAATGTAACTTCTCCGTTTTTCGAAATTTGCCTTCGAGTCTCGACATTGAGCTAAATAAGTAAAGATATCTTATATATAAACCATTTTTCGATCAAGCTTTTATGACAGTTGTTATAAGATGTCGAAGCATGGCCTACAAAAAATAAAAATGTTATATTTGAAAAACTAATAGGTCGATTTTTTGGTTGAAATTGTTAATAATTTTGTCGTAATATGGTTAACCACATTGTCTAATTCTTTCGCATTCCTAATCAAGATAAAATGTCTATAAGTCCGCAAAATTTACCACGATTACCGATTAACAATTACGCAACCTAATTAATATTTATAAATATATACTTGTGCTCATAATAATACAATATATTCTTTATACTGTTAGAGTTTCTAAAGAATGAATATATTTCCAGAAAAGATATTTTTTTTCGTTTATTATCTGGGTATAACTACTTAAATGACATTTTAACGGAGAATAAAGTGTTCTTTTGTCGCAATCATCCAATAATGACTACGCTTTAGTTGTCTCACAAAGAATTTTCCATGCAAAAATTAAAAAACAAAAATGTTTGCTAATTTCGGAAAGGAATGTTATTTTCGGTTTAGCTATTTTAGGCTGTTTAAACTTATTAAGCTAATTGGTAGTTCTCTAAGATTGTAAAGAAAACTTCGCTCATATGAAAATATCTAACTTTTACTATATGTAATCACCATCAAAATAATGCTTACTTTTTACTAAATGAAATATTTGTATCACAAAACTCGAAAACTTTCTCTAACAATATTTGAAACTCCCGACAAATTTAAAATTTTTGATTTTATTATATTATTTCTACCCACTAATGCTGTTATTTTGCACGCCACTATGCATGCATATGCAACACAAATGCTTACTTGCATCATTAATGAATCTTCCTGCTACCATAAAAATAAAATTATGAAAAAATATTCAACACCAACAGTTTAATTGTGAAGGCAGATAGAATTCACTTTTATTTTTGACGGATTAATTATTTAAATTCAGCAGATATATGCACACATATATACATACATACATAGACACATTTAGTATTTACTAAGCACTTGCTTATTGCACTCGCCATTGATTATAATGTTGATAGTAATATTATTGCTGATTATTTTTATTACGTGTAGGTTTAGTTATTTATAGATACACTATAAAGATAGAGGGGCATGTGTACTCAAATAAAATATGCTTAATGTGTGTAAATACTTATGTGTATAAACATATAAATATATTTTTTGTTCGAACACTAAAGATAAGGATTAACACTCGACCGATAATCGATGAGTTTTCACAAGTTTTATTGCCGCTTGTTAGCCATTTCGCACAAATACTCATCATGTCTCTAAGTGTTATCAATAAGTAGGGCAGATGATGGCATTTTAGAAGTGGTGGCCTATTTAATGTAAAATGTTTATGTAACTGTCAGATTTTTAGTTTATTTTTGATGAAAAACAGTATCAAATATAAATTCACTTTTCCGACCTTTACCAGCTCAATAGCGAAAAGTTAAAAATAGTAGCCAGTACATATACTTTATACAAAGTGAAAACCTCATAGATATTGTTCCCAGACAATATGTAATCCTAAGATTGCTTTATGCAGATTTGAACAATTTCTTCGAAAATTGCACCATTGCATTAGACAATAATCCATGCAAATTTCTTGAAGATATCTCGTAAAATAAAAAGACTTTCATGCAAGCACTTGATTCTGATCGGTCAGTTTGTATGGTAGCTACATTCTATAGTGGTCCGATATCGGCAGTTCTGACAAGTGAGCAGCTTCTTAGGCAGAAAAGGACATGTGCAAAATTTCAGATCGATATTTCAAAGTTGGCAAATGGACTCAGTTTGTCACGCTGATCATTTATATATACTTTATTGGATTTACAGAAATAATATTGGTATTACAGAAATACTTTTTAAGAATGTTCATCAATGAATTTTTAATATTTTTCTCACCGACTGTTTCGAAAAAAATTTGTTCATAACAAGTTGATCAGATAGTTCTATCTATGCTATCTTCAATTAAATTGCTCGATATTTCTAAAGTCTGTGTCATAAATATAGCCAACGTGGAGGGTGGCACGTTTCGAAAAATTTGAGCTGTTGTTATTTGGCTAATTCTATGACACTTACTTTAGAAATATGAGTATAAAGCACATACAAATGCTACGTATGTATAAACAGCGTATATACTAATACAAAAATTAACAAATATCTTTTTTAAGAAACCGTAAGCCTCGGCAATATTGGATTAGAAAAATATTGCACAGCAACAAATACTAAAATTTCCATTCCTTATAAGAATATGATATTGAAATTATACTTTGAATTGATCCAATTAAACATGATGAGGCACACAAATATTTCAATTTCTTATTTCACTGTTAAATATGAAATTTTAATCGAATTAATAACGTTTTACATTACTTTGTAAATTTAACACTTGTTGCTCGCTCTTAACCTTAAAAGACACTAACTTTTTATTATACTCGAAACTAAAAAATTACACTTAAACTCAAATTTCCAGTAAGCAAATTTACATATGTGTTTAATTACATATATCTCTCTTTTAGTAATCTGATTACTTAAATCTACATATATGTATGCATAGTATGTATGAAAAGTTTGAATTCCAGAAAAATAATTCACATCATATTTTTCAAAATAGTGAAATTTATGGTAGATTTGGCGCAATTAAATACCAATTAAAGCTGAACTTTGGTGCTTATTATGGCAATTTTTATAATTAGTCAGAGGACAATAGATGAAATGCACATATTATATAATCTACAAATGTTTACTTTTCCAAATACTATGTACCCAATTTTATAGTAGGCCTAACCCTTGTGCCTTGTATTTTTTGTTTTTCAGTTTTTAGGCTACAAATTAGCCAGCCGCTATTTCATTTCATTGGTTATACCCTTAGTATTATTTTGTTACGCTGAAGCAAGTGTTGCCAGTTTTCATACGTCCACTTAATATTAAAAGACTCTCTATAGTCAAGAGCATGAATTGTAATATTGACATTGTTGTTGCTTATGTTGTATTTTTGACAAGAAAAATATTTCGAAGATGGTTTACAACTTTGCCTTTATATGTCAATATTCCAAGTATTCTAGGTAGAGATTTTTACTTCGGTTCACGTCAGGCTTAAAAATCAGAAATTATATACTACAAGTGTAGAACGTAACCTACCAAATTTACATAAGTACCATTTATTTTATTTTCTTATATAAGTTGCCACAAACTCAAGCTAAGTTTAGGGAGCATACAATTGTTGATGGTAAACACTTCAACCTTCGATTTTTTTTTTTTATATTTCAGAAATTTTAGAAAATTTGGATTATATGTAATGTATATATTTATATTTAAATTTTTGAGCTAAGTAAAGAAATAAGTCATTACTTTGAATTTATCATTTATATACATACATTTGATTTTTATATTTTTTTAACGTCAAAATTTAAATGCACTTTTTCTAAGCTCAATAAAAAATTAGATTCACCAAGATAACACTTACAGTAAAAAACTCTGTTCTTGAGTTTACCAGTTAAACCTGGTTGAAATATAATTCATCTAATAATTATTATACTACTCAGTAACACCAATGTAAATGTTCAAAGTTTAACCGTTTCAAAGGCGATGAATGTGTGCATGTAATTATAAGATGTGTTCACACAAAACAAAAAGATCATCTATACCTAATAAGATAATAAAAAATTAATAATAATAATCACCATATGTTATTTTCGCACTGAAAATAGTGATATAATTAAAATTAAGACAATAAATTAATTACAATTGAAGTACTTTTGAATAACCCACCGGTTGAAGAGTGTAAAAATTAATTTAAAATTTAAAATGTCAAAATCATAATAGAAATAACGTCATATTTGTTAACAAACTCAAACTTAATGAATTCTCGAACATTTTCATCGATTCTATATTTAAGAAAAGTATTTTGGCGATATTCATAACATATTGAAAGATTTTTATTAATTTAATTAAAAAATAAGTAATTATTTTTTAAGTGAATTTTTTTACTTTTTCACTACCGAAAATCGATCGTGTGCAACAAATTTACTTCTCGCTTATTATATTGTATAATATTATATGTTATACCGAATGCCGTTCACCACCATAGGCTTTTCACCTCTACCACACAATATAGTATGTGTAGGCAACCGGTATATAACGTGCTTCAATTTTTTTATTTTTTTGGATTGTTGGATATTGTATTCGAGTGATTTAATACAAAAACAGTAAAAGGGTTGCCATCTGTTTGAATGTCTGGTGTCAAAACCATTTATAAGAAGCACTAAATGCTAAAGAGGTTTTCGAGAACTTAGAATAGATACAAACAATTTTGTACAAGGTTGCTACCTAAATTTTGTAAAACAAATTTTTTTTGATATATTACATTAGAGTTGTACACAAGATATTTGAGAAGAAAAATATTAAAATTGTCTTTGAGAAGAGTTGCCAGCTCTTTGAAAAATGTTGTTCAATTAAATCGATGAATTAAGGAAAAAATTACATTTTGAGAATGAAAGTAAACAGATTCAAGAAAGAATTACCATATATTGGAGTTAAGTAAAAGAGAGATTGCCACCATTTAAAAATATTTAAACAAAGTGTTTAAGAAATTCAAAAAAAAAATCACAGCGAATTAGTTTAAAAATCGTTCAGTCGCCAAATATGTACAACTAAATAGTATTACAAAATAAACTGCCAATTTATAAATACCTTGTATATAACATCTCTTCTCGTGTATATTCGTGTGTGCACGACACATCTACAAAGTCAAACGACCTAGAGGTCCGCGTAAGCGTTTTTTACTTGCTTTTCATTTTTATTTTTTTACGATTTAGCGACTTGAGCATAGTTGAAAAATTGGCTATTGACTATATGTACATATGTATCTTGCTAAGATGTAAAAAAGATTTAAATCAATTTCAATCAAACAAAAATAGAAGATCTCATTTCTCTTAATTGGCACTTAAATAGATTTAGAGATTGAACAAAAGCTGACTGAGTTGAGATATTTGAAAATCATACAAATTTAATGTAGGTGTAATAGCCGCTAAGGTAAAATTGCATAACTTCATATGTAGACTACATAGTGAAACTCGTTATAAAGGAATATGCTAATAATATAAGCATTACTTCATTACAATTATAAAGGTATTTTGCAAAACCATGAAAAGAAGTTTCAACACGCAAACATTAATGTGAATTGATAATTTTTTTTTATAGAAATTGTGATTTATGCCGCCATATCTGATAAAACCGAAATGAAAGCTTTTAGCTTACATAAAGAAGTCCTGGAAGGATTTTTCTATAATAGATCTGATACAAAAATCCAGTAAATTTATATTGAACAATAATATCAATAACAAATGTTTATTAATTTTCAAATCATCACGAGATGGTTGAGTATTTCTCCACATCCTCTAGGTGGGAATTTCTTTCATTTCATATGTCAAACTCTAGCAATAATTGTGAAATTAATAAATATTGTGTTTTCTATGTATTTTAATATATGAACTTATATATAATTGCAAATTGAATTGTATTGAATGCAAATTGTGTAGAAGATTAATTGATAAATTTCTAAACAAAACACTTAATAAGACACTGTCAATACAGCCGATAATACGTCGTGAGGAATTGTCAACAGTACATATTTAATGCATATACTATGATGTTATTTATTATTTACAAGTAAGCATGCAAAACTTGTAATAAAATTGAATTTTCCTCACCACTTTATTTGATAAAAATAGTAATTATTGTGCGGGTTAGTAATTTACTGTTTTATAATTGGTTTCAATAGCATAAAAGAGTCATAATAAAAAAAAAAAACTATTAAAAATAATAATTACAAGTATACATTTTATTTTATTGGCATCGCTTGACAAATTGTGATTTTTAGAGATAGTATGTGGTATACATATAGAAATAATGACATTCCCAGCAATTGTAGTCATTCTTAAATTGTCGCATCAAGCGTCTAAGGGCTGTCAAAAGTTCTCAAACTGACACAATTTCTATAAAGCATTCCTAAATAAGCAAAAGTTTTGACAGAATTTTGACAATGCACTTGATGTTGGGTGCTAACTGAAGTATCGAAAAATATGGAAAAAATTAAAAATACTTATGACTTTTTATTGAAAAATACGCTTCCGTATTTATCTTCCACTAAGCGGTATAAAATAAAGCGAATTGCAAAGAATTACAAAACGTCAAAAGTTTTGCTCTCCCTGACACTCGTTGGTGTTACAAAACGCAACTTTTGACGCTCAAATTTGTAAGTGTCAGTTATTATTTATTTTAATTTGCCTCTAATTATTGATAAATCAAAACAGCTTTAATCGTTAAGTAAACTAGAGACATGCTTCCATCTGGTTATAAAAGTGTAAAGTACTTATGTACATTGGTATTAATACATTATGAATAAATATACAGTGTACATATTGACAATAAGTTAGAAATATGAGTACATGCATATTTATTGTTGTCAACATTAGACTATTAAACGTCATATCTTGGCTGATTACCGATAGTTTCTAGTAAATGTAGCGATAGAATGACACGTTTTTCCATTAATAAAGTATAGCTATTAATGTACATATATGTATATATATATGGAGGTATGTATATGTAGATATGTCTGTAAATACATTCAAGAGCCTAATGTGTCAAGAATGAAAGAAGTAAATAAAGTGGGATCTATCATTATTCGTCGTATACTCTGCTGTAGTTTCCAGTAGTCACTGATATTAGCAAAATATTATTAGCAACTCGATCGATATCTGAAGCAGATGGTTAGTGGTGATGAAAAGTGGATCAAATGTCCCCCAAGCTAGAATTGAAGACAAACAGATTTTGCTATATGTTTGGAGAGATTGGCAGGGAATTAATTACTATGAGCTGCTCCTCTATGGCCAAATTTAATTTGGATCTGTACTGTCAACAATTTGACTGTCTGAAGAAAGATGACACCCAAAAGCGGCCTGCTTTGGCCAATAGAAGAGGAATTGTATTCCATCAGGACTCCGCCAGGCCACACCTATAGATAGTGTCTCACCAGAAGCGCCTGGAGCTTGTTTGGGGTGTTCTTATGCATTCATTTTATGGTCCGGACCTGGCACTAAGTGTTTACTACCTGTTCCTGCCTATGAGGAATGATTTTGCTGGTGATAGACTCGCCCCAGGAGAAGCTTGTGAAATTCCACTGTCCCAGTTTTTTGCCAATTGAGATCAGGTTTTCTATGAAAGTGGTATTATGAAATTATCCTAATAATGGCAGCAAGTTATCGAAGAATCGGTGCATATTTGGCCTAAATCGGATCATTTTAACTATGCTAAATATTACCTTCGATTTAATGTAAAAAATAACAGATTTCTTTTTAATAAACTTTATATCCGATTAATGAGCAGTTTTGGAAAATCGAAATCTGCCTGAACTGAGTTGAAAAATTTTCGAAATGAAAAGTTTTTAGTTTGTAGAAAATGTCAGGTTTACTAATTTTTGACTAAATTGACTTTATTGATTACTTAGAAGTCCATCACTATTGAGCTGATAGCTTCACAACTGTAGGAATCTCTCCCATATAATATATAATATAATATTTTTGAATAAAAGCTGTAAAGCAGTTTTTTTGGCAACCAGCTATTGTCTAGCCACTACAATACTAGTTTTAAGCATATTTTTCATAAATTCCATGTTAATTTCTCACTGGGTCTTTATCTGCATCGAGAACTTAAAGAGGCGGCAACGTTATGCACTTACTGACAAAAATAATTGCATTCCAAATAAACAGACGCGCAAGATTAACAAATGACTGTAGTTCTCGTCGACAAATGAAACAATAAACCAACAAAGAATACACATGTGTTTACACTTGTTTGAATTTATTTACATTTTACCGATTTATTTGCAAAAATGCTCCTTCATTTTTTTTTGTCAGCGGTGTAGGTTTGGTATAATAAAAGCCTGGACTCAAATTCTGCTTTTATTTGTTTTCTTGACTGTTTCAGTTTTCCTGTTTGTGAATCACAGACAAAACTATTACAAATGGAGAGTAAACAAATTCTGCTTAAATGCCTCATCATATTTAATACTGTACAAGTGCATACTTAAATGAATATGTAGCTTTTTGAGTACATTTCAAAAAAGTGTCTGCAGTTTTATTTTATTGTTGTTATTATATATTTATTTACTTTGTATTTGGACTCATATTAAAGGGCAGTAATTATTGTTCTAAATAATGAAGCCTGAAGAAAGCTACTGAAGTGCGAAATAAAAAGCTTGTTTGAACAAAGATTCTACACATATTGGTCATTTATGATCTAAAGGACTTATACTCATTTATACTTTATACTTTATATGATTAATTCACAATTAGAACTGTCATCAGCTGATGGCTCAGAATGTCGTCATATAAAAATTATTCCTATATTACTATGTGAAATTCTGAAGAGATTTATTGAATAAATTAACCATTTTATACGCACGCAACATGTTGCAAAGCGCATAACAACTTTGTTCAGCAAACAGTTATTTGTAGCACCAAAAACTATGCGTATAGGGTATACTTACGTACATTAAAACGATCAAGTTTACTAGACAAAGAGATTGTGGAATCAGCTGTAAGTTTAAAATTAGACGTAATCGGACATTCCCCACGCCCACTCTGATATAAAGTCATTTTAAATACTTTGGGTAGACTTTACCTTATAATATAAAATATGGGCTTAGCAAAACTTAAGCCACCGAACAACTACGATATAAAAATGTTCGCATACGCTTTTTACTTTCCCTTTCCCTTTAGACCAAAAATACAGAATATGTGGAACTCCGTCTTTTCCATCGTATATGTCAGTCAATAGCAGAGAGATCTTAATGACATTAAGTGAGCATAGTTTTCGAGTCAATTTGCTTTGTTGTAAATAATAAAATCAGTTGAAATATATTCCTGTGGTCGCATATAATGATTTTCAAGTCTTCTATTGGTTGTATGGTATATAGCATAGTTCGAGATATCGTTCTAATATGATTCGAGTTGAGAAGGTTTGGCTAGTACAGTAATAATGAATATACTAATTTTTAACTTAAAATAGCTTCGGATATTCAGCAGGGTCTCTGTTGGTCAGGAAACCAAAATGAATTCGGTTAATAAATTTCTTCCAGCAACAAATATTGAATTTAAACATATGCATCTAGTATTTTAATGCAGTTTTGCAGAAACCTAAAAATATTTAATACATTTTTAATATCTTTAAATTGCGAGCGTATATAACATTCGATTGCACCCGAACTAAGCCCCTTCTTTTTTTGTTATATAACTCATTTGTATATTTTTTTAATTGCACACGTTTGAGCTTTAATAAAGTAAACTATTTAATTTCTGACGGCTGACGAGCAGGTAACGGCGTTGTGTAAATATTATTTATTATCGGCAAAATCAATTTACAAATATATGACTAGTATGCGGAAATGCACTAGGGTGGGGGTAACATACATATATAGGTAAGTGAGTGAAAACAAATCATTATATTGCCGATGTAAATCTTTGTGAGGAATCACCCAGCGATTGTACTAATATTTTTCACAACCGAGTGGTATAACAATTTGAAAAAATCCTGCAAGTTTTTTATATAATACTTGTATTAAAAGTTTGTTAGATCACAAGGAAGTTGGCAACTTTGAAAATGGGTTAATCCCAAATGCGTTTTTCCCACGCCCAAAGGCAAATTGCAATCAGAACTCATTTATAGCAACCAAAAAGCTCCATATTTTTTTATAAAATTTTAGAAATAGTTCTTTTCAACTTTAAGTTTTTTCGGCTTTACTGAAGCTAGAATACCCTTCACAAATTCTATACATGAACTCGATTTTAATAGGTCAGTTTGTATGACAGCGGAGATTATAGCTTTGCCTACAACAATATCGTGTGTCGAATTTCGACGAGTGAGCAGCTTCTTAGAGAGAAAGGACTGGCGCAAAATTTCAGAACGATAGCACAAAACTTAGGGCCAATAGTCAAATTTCGTGAAGATATCTCGTCCAATAAAAATAGTTTTCCAAACAAAGATTTGTTCAGTTGTGTGGCAGCTTTATACTATACGGGTCTGATCTCAAAAACTTATTCGGTTGTAGCGTTGTCTTGGACAAAATTCTATGCCATATTTCGTGGAGATATCTTGTCAAATAGAAAATTTTCCCATAAAAGAAGCAGCTATATGCTGAAGAAGTTCTATATTGGTGGTTTTAGAACGATAGCTGTAAAACTGAGGGACTAGTTCGCGAATATACAGATATATATATTTATAGGGTCTCCGACGTTTTTTTCTGGGTGATACAAACTTCGTGGCAAACTTAATATACAAAATTCACGGTATATATTATTCAAGTCTTTCAGAAAAGTAGTAGTCCTATGTGGAAAACTGCCTCTATCGGAAGCCAAAGATTCGCAAAGTAAGAAGGAATCTATTAAAGAATTTAGTAGTCGTTACCTCTGTCGCTTAGAGATCTGTGACCATGGACTTGCAACCTAACTGCAGAACAATAGTCAACAGTGTAGAAGACTAAAGAGATACCACCCATTAGACCTCTATTTTCGAGATTCCCACACTTTGAAAATTACTCTTCTAGATCTTTATTTATGTAACATTACTGTCATTTACGCCAACATCATTGTTTTTGTCAACCAATTTCGTATACAAATCATAAATGAAATGAAATATTGAAAAAAAATGACTTAAAGGATGTTATGGAAGATGGTTATAAATATTTGAAAAATTAGAATAAAATAGTCATCGTTTCAGATTTTGCAAAAACGTCCAATTTTTGGTACCGTCACTTATTTCGCTGTATTGTTTTTAACGAGAAGTAATTAACGACCAATTTTGAAACACTTTTTCAGATATAAGAAGAATCAATCAAGCTCGAAAATCAATTAAGATTGGGTTTACACTATTTGAAGTATCAGCATGGCCGATATGTAGCGAATCTCAAGCCCCAGGACAGTTTCTGATCGACCTAAACAAAAGTAAAATCGTAGTAAACGATATTCTGCCAAGGAACATAATACTTTTGTCTTATTTGATTCTGTCAAAGTCGAATTTTACAACTATGAACCTCCAATAACAGTATATTTGTTATATTTTGTATATTAGCTGGATTTCAAACTCTTAAACCATCGAATGGCGGTTAGTCAATAAAAACGGGGAGGACAGTCGGCAAAAACTGTTATTTCTTTGTGCTCGCAACAGCGGAATTCCTTAAAAATATACAGGATATAAAAGAAATTATATTATGTCATTTATAAGCGGAAAGTTTACTCAACCACTTTGATGCATTTACAGTATTTTAATTTGTATGTAATCGTAGAAACCATTAATGCATATTATAATTGCATTATAAACAATTTCGATCGTGATTTAACTATGGAAAATTTCTACACTTACACTTAACTTCTAGTACTCACAATGAAATTTCAATTCTTTAAAATTCTTGAAAGGAAATGCAATACAGACGCGAATCGTAAAATGAGATCCAATCTATATATATCTAAATATATACTATCATACAGTGCAGGCAGTAACAGATGTTTTGTTATTAAATTTCATACACACTTTTCATTTAAAACACTTTTTAAAATATTTAGCACACTTATTTATTTACACATATATATGTAGAAAAATAACGGTGAATTTCGTAAACGTACAAAATTTATTTCGAATATTCGTAATCAAAAAGTTT
Source organism: Bactrocera oleae (assembly GCF_042242935.1). Lineage (NCBI taxonomy): Eukaryota > Metazoa > Arthropoda > Insecta > Diptera > Tephritidae > Bactrocera > Bactrocera oleae. The sequence continues at coordinate 17,502,173 of NC_091537.1, read as the reverse complement.
TCTGAACAACGAACTTTGACTTTCTTATCAATGGCAGTTGATTGCGCGAATGTCTTTCAGGCGCGTCGTTATGGTTATCACGGCTCTCAAGATAAAGCATATACACGAGTGTTATGACTACCTGCACTTAAGCTCCGAAACGCATCCTGATTTTCGAAATAATATTCCAAAATACCGACTAACGTTTCACGAACGAATTTTACAGGACTTTTCACTTCCGTAACTTATAGTATGTGTGAGTTTGATATTTTCACAATTTCGTAAATCTTCGCCGTATTAACGAAACATATGTTCTTTACGCGTTAAACGCTTGATAACGACTGTCACGGCTGCCTGTTGCTTTGCCTTTGTGTTTACTCTGGGCGCTAGCGTTCGGGAGCGTTGCTGTGACTTTTGTCATTGTTGTCGTCGTCGCCGTAGCCGCCGCCGTTGCTATAGTCATCGTTGCTGCCACTATCATCATTACGACGGCAATCGGAATCGGATTTTGAATTATTTTACTATGAATTGGAAAATATAATTGTTTGTTGGTATGTGCATACAAAGGCATGCTTGCGTATTAATAGTTGTAGTTGCATAGTGTAAATGCACAGACATCATTCTTTGCGGTGGCGCTTTTTTAATAGACTTTTAGTAGTGAGCATAACCCACTGAACAATTTGTTCTGGTGACATTTTTATGCCCTGAATATGGTATATTAAGTTTGTCACGAAGTTTACAACATCCAGAAGGAAACGTTGGAGACCCTATATGGTGTATGTATAGTATATGTATATGGTATAAATGATCAGCGTAATGAGCTGTGTCGATTTAGTTATATCAATATGTCTGTATATACGCGAACTAGCGCCTCAGTTTAAGTGATATCGATCTGAAATTTTGAACGCGTCCTTTTCTTCTAATTTGTGGGAATTGTCGATATTGGACAACTGTGACTTATAGCTGCCATACAAACTGACCGATCAAACTCAAGTCCTTATATGGAAAACTTTTTTTTTGACAAGGTATTTTCACGAAATTTGGTACAGATTATTGTCAAAGGCACTGTTACAATCTCCAAACAAATTGTTAAGATTGGTTTAGTTTCAAACTGACCGATCAAAATCGAGATAAAGATCTTTTTTTTTATACCCTTTAATGCTATAAAAAATGCAACTATTAAAAGTGTTAGTTCTTGTTTTCATTCATATTTAGATTTATCCAAAAATTAGGTTAGATGCAATTGGGTCTGGTAGGGTATAACGCAATTCATTTTAATTTTTGTTTTTCAAGAACAGTAATAACATATAAATATTTTATATGAAAAAGTTTTCTATTGTAAATTCATGCTGGCTGACTTTTTGCGATACCTAAAAAGACCAGGTTAGTAACATTTAAACCTCAAAATTTCGGGATTTCGGTAGTACATTCGGGATTGTATAGCCTAGTCTTCGTTTTTCAGCGTATTATGTATTGAAATGGTGAAAGCTTTATCATCTTATCTTTTACTGCCTAGTTGATCTTACAAAATTGGAAAAAGACTTCTCAGAAGTCTCTTTCTTTAGTTATGAACGTTTCAATGACGTCACGTGACGTTCTTATAAAGTCTACGTCTACGTCTACAGCAACGCGTCAAAATTATCTATTCAGTTGAGCGAGCCAAACTCCATTGATCATTAGTCATAATTGAATGTGATTAAGAAATATGCGAATATTATAAAAAAAAATCAATAAACACGTACATTACTGGCATTGCCACCTAGGGAGTTTAATTTTCGCTAACATGTTTTTCATCATGTAAAAATTATATATTTCGAAGTGTATTAAAATAGGCAGTACTTATCTTACCTTTTATACAAGTATTTGAAAACTATACGGACTTACAAATTATAAACCGCTACCGAAAAACTGACATATTTTCTATTATGCGAAGCTTTTTCATGGCTGAAATACAATCGTAAGCTTGTCCTAGACTGTCGAAGGGAAACTGTCCCCTTCCAAATATAGTTTTTTATGTTGTTCGGTAGCAGAGATCGGATCTAGGTCCTGCCGATTGCTTGTATTCAAATATTTTTGGAAAATGCTGCCGAGATTATCAACTGACTAGATAAAAACACTGTTCCAATACGATTAAGTAAAATCAAATGTCATGGAACGATCAGCCCATAGTTCTTTACGGTACTACCTACTCGCT